>NC_071571.1:68264107-70794107 GCF_024509145.1 Vidua macroura | reverse complement strand
AAAAAAAAAAGAAAAAAACCAACCAAAACAGCACCCAAAAGCAACTATATAAGAAAAATTCGCGCACACAAAATATTTTTTAAATAATCTGTCCGAGCAATTGAGACACAGACCAGTAAAGTCCCTGAAGGACGGGAGTAATGCAGAGCTGCAAAGGTGTACAGGGTAGACTGTACAAGTACCCTTTAACACAACTACTCTTTTTTCTCCCCCTGAAATAAAATAGTACTTTATGTGTTACAGAAGCGGCTTCACTGATGTGATTGCACGCTTTGGTATCAATCCTAAGTAGCAGTAATTTATACGCTGGCACGATATTTAAGAGTACACGTACTACAGATTATTTGGCATCTGCTATACACTGGAGTTTAGAAAAATATGCAATACGTATATGAAACTATAAATAAATACGTAGTCCTTCTTTAAATATAGGTACATATGTAAATTCTAGATATAAATATATTTTAAACACACAAAGATCGATCAATAGCTCGACATATACAGTTACACATGGTCTGGAATCTAGTGCATGCATTTCTACCTCGGAGCTATCACTTAATATATCCTTCCATAGGCATATTATTTAAAACAACGTAATGTCGCCATACTACTGTGTATGGTCAAATATTTCCAGGTCTTGCCATTAATTGCTAAGAAAACGTGTTTGTTTATTTGCCAACTCAGAGCTGCCATGGGAAAGTATTTTTTTCCTAGCGGATAAGGCGAGCTGACTAAGTGGAACATATTGCAGAAGAGACTGAAAAGGGATTTTTCGACCTGGCAGTTTCTAAATGGTCTTTGGAATTTGTGCGGAGGGGAACAAGCTGTTCCAGCGACAAAGTTAGTTATGAAATCCCTTTTCCCTCTCTTTCTTTCTCACTCTCTGAATGAAAGCATTAAAATATACAGACGTGTAAAGGATCATTCCAACTGAATGGTAATTTATTAATAAACAAACAATGCAATACCTTCAGAATATTTTCAACAAAAAAAAAAAAAAGAAAAAATATTGATAGAATAAGATTAATACAGTTTCCCTTTTTTTATATAGTGAAAAAAAAAAAATCAGCGTTTCAGTCAATTATAACGTCACTTTTCAGGAAAGGGGGAAACACTTTCTGGCGTTTGGTCCGCAACATTCAACTACAAATTAAAAATAAATTACTATGTCGCAATTTACATTTTAAAACAAGTCCTTGTAGAAGAGGAAGGGGAAGGGGAAAGAAGCTGGTACTCTACGCTGGACTTTTCGCTCCCTTTTAAACACGGGGCATGACAATACCTTAAGGGACGGGGAAGAGTGCGGGGTGGGGGGCGGGACAAAAAAAAGTGTTTCTCAAAGCAATTAGGAAAAAAAAAAAAACTTACGTGTTATTGGAGTAACACTGTCCTTTAACAAACCAAGACATGCTTTGGGGCTGTCTCTGTACAAAAGCTTTTCGCGACGCGCTCGCTTCCCTCCGCGGGCGCTGCGAGGGCCGGTGGCGCGATGCGGAGCGGAGAGGAGCGGAGCTGAGTTCCCGCGGTGTCCCCGCGACGGGGCGCGCTCAGAACTTGCCGCAGTCGTAGACGAAGGCCCCGGAGGTGCGGTAGAGCGGCTGGCTGCCGGGGAAGGCCATCTGACAGCTCCCGCCGCCCCCCGCCCCGCCGCCGCCCCCTGCCCCGCTGCCTCCGCCGCCGCCGCCGCCGCCGCCCGGCGAGGCGCTGAGCCCCAGCCGCGGCGCCTCGAAGACCTCTCGCGGGGCGGCCGCGAAGCCCTGCTGCGGCCCCGCGTAGCCCGCCGCGCCCGCCAGCGGGCCCAGCTCCCCCGCCGCCGCCGCCGCAGCCGCCGCCGCCGCCGCCGCCTGGTTGAGGTACCAGGAGGCCAGGCGGCCCTGGTGCGGGTGCGGGTGGTGCCCCTCCTGGTGGCCGCCCGCCGCGCCGCCCAGCCCTCCGTGCCCCAGAGCCCCGCCGCCGCCGCCCCCCGCCCCACCGCCGCCGCCGCCGCCACCGCCGCCCGAGGGCATCGCGTACTCGGGCAGCGGGTCCTCGGCGGGACTGGCGGCGGCGGCGGGCAGGTGGCCGGGCCGGTCGGCGCCGCCCGCCGCTGCGTAGAGGCTCATGGCCTGCATGTTGCAGTGGTAGGTGCCGGCGGCGGTGCCGGCGGCCGCCTGGCCGCAGGGCGAGCCGTAGACGGAGCTGTGTCCCGGCGAGTATCCCCCGAGGGACAAGGCGGGCGGGATGCCGGTGCGCGGGGCGGCGGCGGCGGGGGCCAGGAGGCCGGCGCCCAGCTCGGCGGCGGCCTGCGGCGAGCCCCGCAGCGAGGTCATGATGTTGTCCACGCTGAAGCCCGGGCCGTGGTGGTGGGGCGGCGGCGGGGGCGGCGGTGGGGGCGGCGGGGGCTCGGGGGCCTCCAGGCTGAGGGAGCGGCTGGAGGGGAGGGTGCTGCGGGGGCTGCCGCCGCTGGAGAGGCTGCTGCTGCTGTCGGGGCTCTCGATCTTGGGCACGGCGCCGAGCGGCGGCGCGGCGCCGGGGGGGGACACGGCCTGCGGCGGCGAGGCCGTGCCGTTCTCCGTCTTGATGTCCTGGATGCGGACGGGCGGCGGCGGCGGCGCGGCGCTGCCCCCGGCGGGGCCGCCCTCGGGCTCGGCGGCGGCGGCGGGCGGCGGCGGGCGCGGCGGGGCATGGTCCTTGAGGTGCAGGCGGTCCTTCTCCTCCTTGTCCTTGACGGCGTCCTTCTTTTTGAAGCGGCGGCGGCGGCGGAGGAAGCTGCCGTTCTCGAACATGTTGTAGGAGTCGGGGTCGAGGGTCCAGTAGCTGCCCTTGCCGGGCTTCTTGTCGTCGCGGGGCACCTTGACGAAGCACTCGTTGAGGGAGAGGTTGTGGCGGATGCTGTTCTGCCAGCCCTGCTTGTTGTCCCGGTAGAAAGGGAACCGCTCCATGATGAACTGGTAGATCCCGTTCAAGGTGATCTTCTTATCGGGAGCGTTCTGGATGGCCATGGTGATGAGGGCGATGTAGCTGTAGGGCGGCTTCACCATATCCTTGGGCTGCGGCGGTGGCGTGTAGGGCCCGTAGGCTCGGGCCATGCCGGCTGGGTACTGTTCGTGGGCCGGGTGGGAGTACATGCTCATCGGGGCCGGCATGGCCGTGTAGCCCCCGCCGGCCGCCGCCGCAGCGGCGCGGTAGTAGCTCTGCTCTCCGCCGAGGTACGGCACCACTCCTAGGGAGTTGGGACTGGACACGGAGTAGCGAGCCTGCATGTCCTCCCGTCAGCTTTCCCCCACCCTCCCCGCCGGACCAAACAGTGCGTCCCTTCCCCCTCCACCCCTCCGCCGCTCCGCGGACCGAGCTGGACCGGGCGGCCGGGCAACCCCCACCCCCCCACCCCCCCGGCGGAGCGCGGAAAAAGGGAGGAAGAATAACGACGGCAGAGCCGAAAGCCTCCTCTTCTTCGCCCAGGAAAGCCCACCGGCGAGCTCCCGCGCTCCACGCGGAGGGGGAAAAAATCAAAAAAGGGGGGGGGGGGGGAAAGGAGGGGGACAAAAAAAGGGAAAAATGTTTTAAAAAAGAAAACGGCGGAGGAAAAAAAAAGTAATCGCAGCGGAGAAAGCAACTTCCAAACGCAGAAAGAGTATTAAGAAAATAAAACCTTTGCAAAGAGGCTCCCACGCTCCCAGTTCCTTGTTCCACGGGGATCTGCAACAAGTTGTCTGCAAAGGAGGGACAAAAGTAGAGGGATGTGTTTTGTTGGCTTTTTTAAGCGAGCAGAAGAAGAAAAAAATCCACCTTCCCGATCTCCCAGTGCAAAGTTTCCCTCTCTCTCTCCCTCTCGCTTTTTTTCAGTCTCTTTTTCAGTCGCAGGCTGCTTTGGGAAGCATCGGAAAAACTCCTGAACTTTTGAGCATCCGTCACCACGGCGAGAACTTTTTTACGCACTTACAGTTTTCTCCTTTTTTTTTCCCTCCCTCTCCTCTCTCGGTCTCTTTTTTTTTTTTTTTTTCCTCTCTTTTTTTTTCTTTTCCTCCTTTCGCAGGCGGCTAAGCTCCACCCCGCCGATCTGGGCCGGCCAATGAGGGCCGGGAGACACCCCGGGCTCTGAATGAGGAGGGAAAAAAAAATAAAAAAGGAGAGACCGAGGGGAAGGAAAAAAAAAAAAAAAAAAAAAAAAGAAGAAGGAAAAAAATCCCCACAGCAGCTCCGGGAGTTGTAGCGCGAGGGAACCGGCCACACACACTCGGCGGCACACGCGGACGCCTTGAGCGCCGCGGAGCTCCGCGTTCTCGCAGGCCGCTGCGCACCCGCGGGGATCCTCCAGCGTCCGCGCATTTTGCGCGACGACACCGCCCGAGCCCCACTGCCCTACACCTCGCTCACTCCCCACACACTCGCATCCTTACACGCGCGGTCGCCCTCGCACACGCATCCCGGGTATACACACCATGTGCATGCCCTCACCAATATATATGTGTATATATATATATATTTGTGTGTGTATATATGTATGTGTGTATATGGTTCCCCTGGAGCTCCTTCCACCCACGCACGCACGCCGCGCTCTGCCACGCGTGTTTTCTCCACGAATGTTACTTCTCTTATTCACTATTATTATTATTATTATTATTATCATTATCATTATCATTATTATCGTTTTTCTTTTTTTGTTGTTGTTGTGTATGTAAGCTCCTCGGTCTATTTTTTCCACACGTTCCGGGCGGGCTCTCTCCTCCCATTCCCTCCAGGCTGCCGCTCGTGTCAGCGGGCCAGCTCCATGCCGGTGTGCCGGCTCGTTCCTTGTCCGCCCGGCCAGAAGCTCACCCCAGCTGCCTTCCACCCCCCACGCCCGCGGGGATGGCGAGGAGAGTGCGTGTGCGTGTGCGTGTTTGTGTGTGTGTGTGTGTGGTGGGATGCCCCTGCACCACCCTGCCTGCAGCCAGCTGCCTGCCTGACCAAACGCTTCTGAAGAGATTGCATTCCTCCGGTTGACAAGGGTTTGACGAGTCCTCCAAAGCTCCTTTTTATTAATCAGCCACCAAGGGCTTTCCTCTCTCTGTCTGCAAATGAAGCGCCCGCTGCCTCTGCTGTTTATAAACACGAGCGCGTTTCTCTGAACGGGGTCTGTAGATCGCCCCTTCAGGTAATCTTTACGTGATGTGGGATGTGATACGGAGAGGGGATCCTTGCTTTATCTCTTTACTCATTTGAGACGGAGAGGGCACAATTTTGTTGCTATTCTACTTAAGAGTGCATTCCGTGGTATGTCAGGTGTGTCAAAAGAAAAAAAAAAAAAGGAGGGGAAGAGAAAAAGAAGAACAAAATGAATGTTCCCTTAACTGCTTGGCCGGTTCTGCTGTGAAGATTTGATTTGCTTTGCCTTTGTCTAACTATCTGAAATAACATTTGGGCTCTAATCAGAATAAGACTTTAACGGGAACTCAAAGGAAGCAGAGAGTGAGGGCTTAGTTATTTATTTTTTAAATTTTAATTTCAATTGTCTCATATTTGAAGAACGAAGATTTTCTTTTCGTACTTTAAACACGGGTGAAATTAGTATACATTATTTCACAGTAGTCTATTTTACCAGTACTTCAGATATTCGAAATACAACCCAGTGCTCTTCATTACCTTTATAGCCCACCCCTCTGAAACCTCATAAGCGTTGATAACAGATCAGCTAAAACGATCACGCTGAAGTAATTTTAAGGGGTGGAATTTGCACGGGAAAGACGTGTGTGTGGTGCGTTTGTGAGATTAATTACCCATCCTGATCTTATGACACTAAAAATACGTTAAAAGACCCTTTTGGCTTCACTGATTTGAAACCCCCTTTCCACACTTTTTACTGTGATCGATTGCTTTGGGGATCATGCCTTTGGAGCGTGCTAAAGGCGCGTTTGCTTGGTGGTATTTTAGCAGGTATGGCTTTTCCTCTCAAACACCGATCTGTTGGTTATTAAAAAAAAAAAAAAGTATTTAAAATGAGATTCAAGTCATGTGAAGAAGGTAATTTATGTAGCTTAATATCTGCTCCTTTTCATATTCAAACATAACGGGTCTCCTTTTGGTAGTAAATGTCAGTTCTTTAATGGTGAATACATTATCCCGTTTAGCCTGTTGTATTTCATCGTCTGGAATCTTTCACCTGCTCCTGCCTAATTGCACTTTTTTCCCTATCCTCCCACCACGGCAGAATTAATAAATGTGCAAGCACTGGACTAGATGTCAATTCCAACACTTTATATTTTCAAAACCTCTTTCTTGTTTTGCTGAGGAGGGAAAAAAAATGGAAAAAGAGAAATAAAAAGGGCATTTTAGCACGTTTTCATGCAGTCCGGGTCATCCGGTTTTCCCACGACATTACCTGCCGTTAAAAGCAATTTCCGTGAGCTTCCCGCTCGCTCCCTTGAGCGTCCGTAACGTGCCGCTCCGAAAGCCGGAGCCTTCAGTGGCTTTTTCATTTTATCTGGACAATGTTGACGGTAGCGAAGCTGTTTCACAGGCAAAGGTTGGAGTAACACCGAGAAGTTTCAGGGAAGGAGGGGAAGGGGGGGGGGGGCATTAATCCGAACTATTTTGCATCTAATATATTTTGCAATAGCAACTCTGATGCTATAATTGCGAGCTGACGCAACTAACGTGTGTTAAGTTACAGACCTCAACCCAGCAGGACTTTGGAGGCACAAAAGTCACCATTGTGAAGGTTCATAGTGGAATTCGGGACTTGTGTGTGTGTGTGTTGGGGGAAAGCAACGAGTTTAGGGAGGCAGGAAGATCAGTTTTCCCACTGCTATCTTTGGATACCACCCAGAAAGAGTCGTTGGCACTTGGTCTTCACCCACCCTGTCCTACGGCCGGGCTACCTCTCCCAGGCGCCCTACCTCTGTAGCCTTAGCCAGCCTGGCCTCCGTGCGGGACAGCTGCCTTGGAGGTGCCCCGGCTGGCTCTGCCGCAGGAACGGAACAGGACGGCAGCAGCCTCGGCCTCCGTGGGCCCCCTGTCCCGCCAGCCCCCGGGCGGTGGACATGGCCGCTGCCGCCTCCTCCCCGAAGCCGGGCGAGGGACGCCGGCGGCGGGGCGGGAGCCCCGATGGGCAGACCCAGGCCAGGGGAGCAGCGTTTGTCTTGAAACCCTCCGAGGATTCGTGTGTGTGGTCATTTGGAACCTTATTTAGGAAGATGTCAGAAAGAAAGATGACATCGGAGTGGTAGGCGGCGGGACTAGTATTTGACCTGAGCAAAGCCCAGGTGGACCCAAATAATTCGCTGTGCGTTGTCCTCGCTCCTCTCAAAGACCTGGAGGTGAATTGCTTTCCAGCCCCAGGCTGTTTATGTTAAGTCGTAGTCAGAGCTTCGCTTCTCTCCCTTTCTTTTGCCTTCAACATCATAGCAGTGTCCCTGTAACTCCAAAAAACCAGCCACCCAGCCCTTCTCTTCGCATCTCAGGATGCAGCTTTCCATACTCTTTAAACAGCGGGCGACACCACAGGAGAAAACCGCTGACATCCTTTCGAGGGGCAAGGAGGGAAGTTGATCGCATCAAATCTGTGCTTCACCAGTAGAAAAATCTATTGTGCCGAAAGTGTCCTGTCTGTTTGCAGCCGCTGGACATGGGTGACAGCAATCCCTTCCTCCCTCTCTCCCTCTCGTCCTTGCACCAGCACCACTGCCATCTCAAGCCTGTGCAATTAAGCTGAGCTCTAAATGCGAGGTCTGTTTTGCGTGGTACTCGGTTAAGCAAACAGGCGTGATTGTTATTTTATTAACGTGGGTTAACAATTCCATAAATATGCCGAGGTAGTTTTCCAATCCAGGGCGTCTTTTATCTTGAGACATAAATAACACAACTTAATACGAAAATGAGCACTCCATTCCCTGTGGCACCTTTTTAGCCTCTCGTTCTTGGCTGAGAAATAAATTATCCTTTGCAGTAAATGAGGCAGCAGACATCGGCTTCGGGCCATTCACGAGAGAAATACCTTAACTTCACGTTCGGTATCTAAAAGCGAATTTTGCATTTAATTTACAAAGAAGAGCCGAGCCCATCAAGAGGTTGGAGCATTTAATCTTCCCACGATAATTATCCCGGTCGTACACGTATAATTCGTCTCTGTGACACAGGTTGTGTCACAGAGATGTCGCGGCACTAAGAATAAGGGCAAAAACCAGGCTGTGGGAAACTGCTTGTGTTGTTTCTGCTGTGAAGCACATTCTGTAAAGTACTCACACACGTACACACACACACAGAGAAAAACCCACAAGTGCGCAAGAAACTTTGGTAGGTTCTCTAGCTTTGGCATCCCATGGTAAAACACAATAATCTGAGCGGCTGATGGCGTTAAAAATTCACTCCTAAACTGACAAGAGGATAGCCAGACATGGAACTTTAATTTTTTTTTTTTCTTTTACTTTCCAAGGTCCCCTGTCCCTTTTGTGTTCCTTTTCCTCCCTTATTTCCTTCCTTTCTCTGGGAGGGGCAGCGAGGGCGGAGGGGGGCTCAATCCATTGGATTCTCTGGATTCATATAAATGAAAACACACAGGGAGCAACGAAGCTGGGAGTATGAACCTTAGCAGCCCCGTCCTGCTCCATCTCCACCTATGCTCTATCAGGCGAGAGGAGAGAGACTTATTTGTATAAAGGGTTTATTTACATTAGAATGAAGCGACAGTTCCTACTCTGGGAAGTGATAAGTACTTGGCAAGTCATTAGGTAGCAGATAGAGATCAGCCCCTGGATACATAATTGCCTGCCTTTCCCATACTCGCTTTTGAGGGCTGGAAGCTTTCTCGGGAGGGTGTGCGGTAGAATTAGTGGGGGTGCGGATTCGGGGTGGTGGTGAGGGCGCTCAGCCCTGCTGGGAGCCACGACCGGGCGATGCCCCGCTGCGGGCGGCCCTCGGCGGGGGCCAGTCCAAAGCCTCCCGCCCTCCGCGAAGGGCTGAGCGGGGGGACGCCCGCCCTCGAGCCGCCGATGCCTGAGTGGAGGACAGCGGACTGGCGAGGGGAGCCGCGAAGCCGCTTCCCCGGGGTAAGCAGCGACGATGCTGCCGCGCACGGCTCCGCACGGCCCCGGCGGCCACCTGCGCGGCGGGCGGGCGCTGCGCGGGCCGCGGGCTCCCCCTCCCGGGCCGCCCGCGCCACCGCCGCCCGTCCCCTCGGCCGCCGGGCCCCGCCGGGCACCTGCCCGAGCCCTGCCCGCCCCCCGTGGCTCCCCGAGGCTCGGCCGCCCTCCCTCTCCCCCGGCACACGCGGGGTTCGACACCCCGCGCAGCCCCTTCCCGCCGCTGCCGGGCTGCGGAGTCGCGGCCGCGCGGGGCGTGTTTTGCGGGGAGCAGCTCGCTGTCGGAGGTGAGCGCTAGAGCGATGCCAGCTGTGTCCAGGCCTTTATATTCTTCCCTCTGCCAAGGAATGTCTTTATTGGTTGCCAGGCTTGCCAATAAAACTTGCGAGGGGAAAAGCGTTGGTTTCCAGGAAAAGCACTTCTGTTTTCTAACCTCCCCCTTGCTGTCCAATTACTGATGTAGTCAACCTCCAAGGAACGGCTTCGTAAAATTGTCTGGTAAACCCAGAGGCAGATGCCTTCACAGAGTGGCCGCAGAGATGTGTAAATTTACACACAAACACACACACACACAAGCACAGCTATGTGCACTCAGTTTTCAAGGCATTTCAAGGGTTTTACAAGGCATTTATGGTTATTAAGTACAATCACACCAAAGAACTAGTCTCCTCTAAGACTCCTAGGAGCTATGGTAATATAAGTAATAAAATGCAGATATCTGAATATGCGCTTTTATGAAGCCACTGATGCTCTCTTTGCAGTTATTTGTGCACTGCTGGAAGTAACCCATGCTTGTTTACATACAGAAAACAATGTCTCACTCTGCAAAAAGCAAAGTACAATAAAAAGAGGTGAAACAATAGTTTAATAAGTAGAGCTCTCAAGATGTAACTATTATTTTCCACAGATCACAGGGAATGCACAAAAGAGATGGCGTTTTAAATGCACCTTGTGTAACAGACACTTGAAACTCACAGCTGTGGGAGTTCCATGGGCTGTGACCCCAGGCAAGCCCCATTTTCTAGTAGGTCTCTGCCCTCAAAATGAGGCAGCGTACCATTTAAAGGTAAAAGAAGTCATCATTCAGTTCCTGAGTGTGTTACAGCTGCAGTTTCTGATTCTTTCTCTCCCTCTCTGCCTCCATAAGGCCACATGCAGTGCCATTTCTGCCAATCTGTAAACAGACTGGTAGGTATGATTTGAACAGAAAACTTGTAGTGAAGAAGAAAAGTGCTTCAGCAGTATGTATTTCAATGTCTCCCCAAAAAATGTCCCTTCTTTGGCCAAATAAAAGCAAAGCTTTCAGACTTTCTTTTTTTATCCAGGTGGCATTAGCCCCCTTCATTAGACCTCTGTGCATTGGATGCACAGCTCTGGCATGTCACCACCTCACCTGATCAGCTCATGCTCCAATTCTTGCCCCAGTGAGACCGGCTGGCCAACTGTGATGGCAACACCACGGCTAAAGTTTGCATATGAGGATGGCATCAGCCCAGCCAGGTAAGGTCAGTTTCCCCATTTGCAAAGCAGAGGAGATTGCCAGACTACATTCAGTGGCGGATGACCAATTTAGAGGTATTACACTTGATAAATACAAGTACAGGTATTTTAAGATAGCATAGCATGAAGAAAAGGACCCTTGATTGTCCATGAAAAAAAAAAAAAAGTTTTCTATTTAACTTGATAACCCCTAAAATAGAGGCAGAGATTCTTAGCCAAGGCTTAAATTTAAAAATAATTGCACATGTATCACTGTGAGGTGTAAGTGTGGTTTGTTGGATCAAAGGCAGACTCACTAAAGCTAAAGCTTTCCTTTAGCACACGCTTTTGCTCTCAAGACTTGTAGACACTGCAAACATTGAAACAGTCAGTTACAAAAGGAATACTCAGTACAGGACACTCTGGTTGGTATCTTTCTCGCAGTTTAGATGAGCTTGCCAGGTAGCAAAAACCATCATTTCTTTATTCACTAGAACCTTTTGGAGAGGTGCTGTGTGACAGGGAGGCTGTTGGAGGCAGAAGTGTTTGCATGGGATGGAGACTGCAACTACCGTAACCGTCCCTGTGGCAAGAACACCCACAGAAACAGGTAATTTGCCCCTCCCACACCAACTAACAGCCAGAAGCAAAAAATGTTAAAGTAACTTACATCATAGTTTGCCTGTATCATTACTAAGGAGGAACTGAAAGCTGTTTTATGAGGAGCAGACAGACAAAACTAGCTTGAGCTTGAGACATAAAAAACCCAAACCACTAAGATACCTTAAGGCATCCCAATTAAGTGATATTACCATCCCGATCAAGATGCAGTCATTGTTAGTAAGCACCCCTGATTTTTAACAGAGATATTCCAATTAAGTAGATTTCCTGATTAGGAGCACTTAAATTAAGTGGAGAGAACAGTGTGGAGGAATCCTGGATGGCTTTTTATGAGGGCCAGCTTCAGAGGGGAGCTTTGTCACTTGCAACAGGGCATAAATGGAGTTCAGGCCACGTAGCCCAAAATCGTGGCAATGCCCATTTGCCCCGGGCTGAGCAACCATCTCACCTTGAAGACATCCAGCCTCCGTCGGTGCCTCTATCTCTTAGCTGTATGTTCCCTGAGCACGGGTAGCTCTGCTGCTGGGCATGCCTGCAACCGCCTGAGTCAGAGCATCTTGGCACCTGTTTTCAGCCTAAATCCCAGTGGGATCCAAAAAGTAGGCAGAGTGGCGTCTAAGTACCCGCAGGGCCTGATTCAATAGATAATGTCTTGGGCTGTGGGACAATTTGAAGAGAAGGTTCTTATCAGCTCTGCACCACCTATCTCTGTATTGTACAGGTCTCAACTCTGGCCAGATCCTCATGATTTTTGGATGGAGTTACTTAAGTGACACATTTTGGTAGGAGTCACATAGCTTTTTATACTATTGCCTCTCTCCTTGTTACTTAGGCCTTGAGCTTGAAGGTCTAAAGCACAGGTTCTGGGGAAAAAAATGCAGACAGCAAGACTTCCAAACACTGGCCCTTTAGAAAGCTCTGAGCTGAACCTGCGAAGTGTGCTGAGTGAAGGAGAGAAGGTTATGAGTCTTACATCTAGATATGTTGTCCTTAATATTTACCATAGGCACACCTACAACTGGAACAACAGTTCTGGATAGGAGAGAGCTCTGCAAAAGAAGGTTGCAGTGATAGGGATGGCCAGCCTGGGTCATGGGAATAGTTTCATGTCTCTCCCATGCATCTGTTTCCCTCCAGAGGTTGGGCATGTATTGCATCTACACAATAAGGGAAGGAATGTAAGCCCTCCACCACACCTCTAGCTTTCAACATTTGCTGAGCCTGTTTGTCTATTTTAGTTTTGTTTTGTTTTGTTTTGACCTATGGTTTTTAAGATTGTAATCTCAGCAGGGTAGGGACTGCCTTGTGTTCTACATTTGTACACTGACTGTGCCTGGGATCTTGAGCTGATGTGCTAATAATGAATAAGCATAATTTTCTTGGGGGCTGCTCTTCAAGGATTCATCTGGAACTGATTGGACTGATGATAAAATAGACCATTTCCTTTGGAAGAAAAGAGCTCATGATAACCACCCGATTAAAATTATTGCTTTCTGCAGAGGTGAACACAGGTGTTGCACTCAGTAGTGTTCATCATGGATTTGCATAGACTGAATAGTACATCATGTCCTTCTTTCTCCTAAATTTAGGGGAATGGCAGCATCCATCTAAATGTCTTTGAAGAAATTCATGACACAGGGTTTTCTTGCTGACCTGCAGCAAATATGTGCTCTTGATGTGTGCCTGTTTTTTCAATTTGCCTACCCATAGAAATTCCAAATGTAGTAGCTTCATGTAGTTATTTTGTGTCAGAGGTCTCTTGCTTGTGTGTCATCCTGACCTTGCACAGCTGTGTGGCATTGCAGTAAATCAGTCCAGAAATTCATATTCGAATTAGTGTTTGAAATTAATGTTTAAAATTATTTTATTTTATTTTTTCATATTCCTCTTTCCCTTTCAAATGAGGCCAGATCCTCAAGCCATTAAACTGAATTGCATCAGTTGTGGCTCTGGCTTGGAGAAATTAAAAGTGAGCACCTGTACCAGCTCAGCACCACCACGCTGCTGCAGTCACAGAAGTTCAGCCACTGAAGAATGAGCAAGACTAGAACTTGGGTGATGCTGCTGGATTTTATGTGTGTGCATTATGTGCCATGAAGGACCATGGGGTGATGTTAGGGGGAAAACTGCTGGTTTAGGCAGTTCCAGTATTGAGATTGGTTTCTTACTCTGAAAGCTGTCCCTCACAAAGTGCAGTGTGCAACAGTGGCATAGTTGGTGGTTTTTTTTTTGGTTTTTTTTTTTTGTTTGTTTGTTTTTTTTTTAATTTTTTTTTTGTACAGACTTAAATATACTTGTTAACTCTTCAAAATAATGTTATCTCTTACGGCGCATTTCCCATTGAAGTGAATGGAAATGTTCCCATTGACTTTAAAGCACAATTTCCTGCACCTACTCCTTCTTAAAAGACTTAATCAAGCATGTTTAGTGGAAACCTATGAGAGTTGTCTAATGACTGGCTCAATTTGCCCAGGGAAAAAAGTAACTATAAACTGAAACATGATGCTGAAAACTAAGTTTAGTAGAAAGTGTTTAGTCTAGTGCTGGATGAATGATGGAAGCTTGTATTTGTGAATAATTTATTTGACAATTGGTGCGGGGGAAAAAAATGACCGAATAGGTTCTTTGCTCGTTTTTTCTTGCCTGTCTACCAAACTGGCTGCACAATGCGCAAACAAATGGCTAATATTTATTCAGGAGCAAAGAGGTCAGCTTTTGTCAAAAATGTTTTTAGCAGTGGCTTGGACAAGCACCAGATTAGCTTAATTTTCTCATGTCCTCTGCATAGCAAACAAAGGAAGCTGTGCTATTAGTTACTGAATTCACTGTGAATTTTGCATCTCGCCAGTAATGCTTACACTTTACAGCAAATCCTCTGTTGTAAAGACTGCCAATAGTGGAGCTTGGCTTTCATGCCTGCACAAAACTCCTGAGACTTTAGAAACCTCTAAAGTGAGTTTCTCTTTATAGTCTGTATAGGAGGTGCTGCCCACCTTCAGCCCCTTCTGAAAGGGGCTTCTTCTGAGTCAGGTGCAGTGTTGCAGACAGCAGCTACGTACAGGGCTGACAGAGCAGGAGCTGCACTGCCGAGGAGAAGGTGTGTTTTGTGATCAGGAGCTGCCATCTTCACGCAGGCTGATGTAAATAGTTGCTGATTGTCAGAAAGAAGGTGCTTATTAATTATTTTTCCTCTTAGTGAGAGAGGAAATACAGACAGACGTCAGAGTCTCTGAAGAGCTCTCTTTATTAGCTTGACCTGACAGCACTACTGAGGTGTTTTGCTTGGGGACAAAATCCACATTTTGCCTTGCAATTTAGTAAACTTGTCTGCATTGCCTCCCACGCTTCCTCCTACAACCTTTCCCTTCCCCTGTGACACACCCAGGCTTCTTTTTTGCTAGTCCTTCATCCTCTGCTACCTTCCTGCCTTCTCCCAAGTTGCCCTATGAGCTTAAAAGTGTTCTAAAGTGAATATATATTTTAATACTTTCTTTTTGTCCTACTCACCCCTTTAAAAAGACAGGCAAATACACTTTCTGTGCAATATATTGAAGGTACAATCCCAAATATCTAATCCCAAATCCAGTGCTGTTGCTGTCAGTAGGTTTCAGATTAAAACATGGGCTTTTTGTGGGACTGAAACGTGGCTTGGATTTCTCAGAGCACCTTCAAGACCTTTGGGAGTCAGGGGAAGCTGCATGTTCTTGAACACCTCTTAAGCTGGGTCTTGTCAGCTTGATGCCTGCCTGTACCATCAGCAGCTGCCCATACTTATGTTTATCCTCTTTGAGAGGGTAAGTTTTCAGGTGCTTACCTTGCTTTGGTATTTTCTCTTCCAATGGGAACAGCCCAACCTTTTTGTGGCTTTACATCTTCAGAATTGTGTATGTGTGTGTGAGAGTGCAGAAGGGGCAGGCAAAGTTGCTCCCCAGCCTTTCAGAGTTCCCATCTCTTCCCAAAAGCTGCCTGACAGTGTGAAGGAGATGGGTCATAGCATCATTTCATCTTGGGCCATGGGATCTACTTGCCTCTTCATGCAGAGAGGCTCAGATCTGGTCAGGGCTGTTGCAGAACAGGGAAGGAAAGGTATGAGGCATATAAACAGCAGTTCATAGGATTTTTCTTTAATCTTAGCTCAGATGAAGTCCCAGTGCACCTAGAGAAGCACTGCCTGATTAAATGCTACCATCTTTGGCTGTATGTGCTGTGTCACAGCAACCAGGAGTGCACAGAAATACACTTAGCACCATGCCACAGACTGAAGAGGTCACTCATGGCTTTATCCTCAGACATGACCCAAATTCAGACCAGTCTTATTTGTATTTGGCTACAGAGAGCCAGGTAGGTGTCAGCCCAACTCCTGACATAATTTGGAGCAGTAGCAAGGTAGTAATGAACTATGTGCTGGTCTCACAACTTCATCCTCCCACCTGTTTCTGACAGTAAAGAAGAATGGAGTAAAGCCAGGGGTTTTGGCCTGTCTACTCCCCCTGGGCATTTGAGCTGGGTGAGTCAGTGCCAGGAAGACAGCAGGAGAAGAGTGCAGTGTGTGGGAAAACCGTGGTTCGGCTCAAGTCTTTTTTGCTGTGCTGGAAGGTCAGAAGGTGTCCTTAACGGAAAGAAGATACTAAACTCCTATCTGCCCTGGATTCTTTCAGGGATAGCTCTTCCCTAAAGCCCTGAGTGTGAACTGAATACATCAGAAACATGGACTTCAGGATTTGGTGCTTGCAGGGCTGCTCCGAAGCAGTTTGTCTGACCTGAGCGTGTTTCCCTCTGCGCGCTGCTTGTAGGACCAAGCCCTGCTGTGCTGCAGAGAGTCACCTCTGCTCCTCCTGGAGCCAGAGGCAGCTCAGGGTAATCAGCACATACAGAAATAAGCTCTGACTGTGGAAGCCTGGTAAGAGCGCAGTTTAATTTCACTATGGTATGCAGCACTCCAAGAAAACTCCCAGACTCAGTTCTTTTCCTTCAAGCACAATCCCTTATCAAGGTCCTTGGCAGCAATTCACATACAGAAAGGAGCAGCTGTCATGGTATTCCCACATACAAACACAAAAAAACAACCCCTCCCTGCTTTCAGTGCAGCAATGTTACGTAGTATGAATAATTACAATATTTAACACTTGTATCTGTGCTTTTAATCTTCAAAGCACTTAACGAGCACTAGGTACAGGTAATTGTAGCTGCAGAGTGATGTGGCCATCTGCAAGAAAAGACAATTGTGTGCATGAGTGCTCCAGTGGTCCTGTGCAGGGTGGGCACAGAGCACATAGGGCTGTAAAGGCCCAATGACACGAAATCCCTTGGCTGTCAGGGTTGATTTTTTCCTATGACTGATCACTGTCCCTCTGCCACAGGTCAGTGACTTCTCAGGTCTGTTCGTGGAATCACTCACCTTCTCTTTCCCAACCCACCTTAGTCCCAATGAACTTGGTTAGGAAAGAGCTATATGGTAAACCATGCTAGCTGACCTGGTGTGTTCTCACTGGAATGGATGAGGGAGTGCTTGGATGAGCAGCTCAGCTATCAGACCTGGGAAAATGGTAACTCCTGGCAGAAAAGAAGGTGGCTGTGGAGAGGCTTGCAGGAGGCCTATAGGAGGCTGGCAATGGTGGCAGCTGGCACAGGAGGTGTGCATCTGATCAGGAGAGAGAAGCCCGTGCTGGTTTGTCTCCATTTTGGTTTGCCCCTTGGTCAATTTGATATGAAAAATGTCACTGTATTTGTTTCCTTAGTCTTCTCGCTGTATCCATGTAGCTCTTGGCTTACAGTGGAAAATGAGAAAAGGTAGTGGAGCTGCTTTTAATGCTTTTGCTTTCAGATTTTTTTTTTTTTTTTGGTGAAGTAGAAGGACAGAAGACAGCTCTTCAGTATTTTGTGAGCAGGGAGGTCACAAGACAGTTGTTCAGTCCTACCATTTCTGTGGCTGTCTGTCCATTTGTTATTGCCTCAACCTGCAACATTGGCCATTTGCTCTTGCAATGGTGCCCCTCTGTTCTCTCCTGTTTTGTTTTCTTACTAAGATTGCTCACCCATAAGTACTTGGGTTGTTGCTCTCTCTGTTGTTGCTTAGAGTAGGCAAATGAGCTTAGTGGATGTGAAATGCATCCTCAGAGCATGCAGCTCTACAGGGTACCAACTGCCAGCACCCTGCAGGGTACAGAATAGCCTCACACAGGGCATCCTGGCCATCCAGTTCTACTCCCTGCCTTCACAGGCAAGAGGGCTTTGTACTTATTAACATGAGGTGATCACAAAACAAGGTGGTGTTGATCTGGTCCCTTCCAGCTCCAATGACCCTGTGAGTCTGTGTACTGACTGCCCTGTTTAGATAAGACTGGGCCCCACGTACCTTGTAATTTGATTTTAAACAAAGCAAATACAAACCTAACTGCTGAAACCTTTGTTTTCACTGGAAATCACACTCTTATCTGTGCAGTATGAATGCCTGTCCTTCCTGCTGCTTAAGAGGAAAATGAAGGTGATATATAGTAAAGTAATAACAATACATTTACAGGAATTGGTTCATTCAAAGGGTCTAGCTCAGGGTTTGCTTTTATTTTAACTGTTCATGCACATAATCATTTTCTCCTTGAGGACTGTTTTGGGGAAAAAGATTGTGAAACCCTAAGCTAGTTCTTGCTTGTGCTGAAGCTTCATTAATATGTGCATAAAATGAAGTACCTACTTCATGAAATTATTCCCCATAAGAATTTTGTCTCTGTCCCTTTGGTTAGTGAGTAATATAATTCTTCCAGTTTTTATTATTATGAATTGGATAACATTTTTTTTTTCTAAGAACTCCACTCCTCAGATGGACTGACAAGAAGACAATTTTTCCATTCTGTTAAAAAAAGAAGAGTTTTTAGACCTTATTGTTTGAGAGGAAAGCATCCTATGAGTGTGAGCATACCTCAGAAGCAAAAATAAAAGCTCTGGGAAGAAACATATGAACAAACCAACCTCTGTAGTTTAACCTTGTGACTCTCAATTCCTCCTTTCTGAGGCCTCAACTATTGCAATTGGCAGTGCTGTGGAAGGGGTAGCTCTTCCAGGCAGCTGCTTCCAGGCAAGAAATGCCCTGGGAGAAGGACCAGACCTAAGCTCTCAGCTTGGTAACTCAGTCTCCTGACCGTTCTGTGGCAGGACTGTCTATGAGACAAGGAAAAAAAAACCAAAAAACAAAAAACAAAAAAACAACCAACCCTGAAATCATGTCCCTTACTCGTACCATTCCAATTTAGTGCAATCAATTGCTCAATCAATCTTTTGCTCTTAATAAAGTCGGTTATCTTTTTCCTTCTAATTCCCCTCCAGGTTTTTTAACAATTGTTCAGACAGACACAACAAGCAGCTTTTGTAAAGGAAGAGTGTAGGCGTTTCCTTTGGCTGTTTTCACTTTCTGCCGATGATGATGTTATGCTCCGCACCCTCCCCAAATCCTAATCATATACAATGAGTGTGCTGGGAGCCCATTTTTTTTTTTTCCAACTGGCATGGATTGAGTACCCTAATTTGATAGCAAAATCATGCCAAAATATTTGGGGGAGGCGGGGGAGAGGGAGAGAGAATAGACATTTTGTCATCTTTGTGTTGCTGATGAGTCAGACCATTTAAATTAAGGAAAGGTTTAAAAAAGGGAAGGAAAGTGCTTTCCAACCTTATCTATTCCAACATTAATTTGGGTAGAAGGTAGGAGTGGAGGAAGTCTGAGCAAATCTCTTCCCCTTTCAAGCTGCCTTTAGATGGTTACCATTGTCTGCAGGCTGAAAGAAGGTGCATTCAGTTGCTGCCCATCATTGAGTGTGGCAGAGAGGGAGAAGCCCCACATGTGTTCATCTTGGTTTTGTGTGTGTGCAAAAGCCATGCATGTTTGATGTGTACACGTAAAAAAGACCAGCACTGGCTTCCATTGCACTGCTCCAACTCCCCTGCATTCCTCGTGGGAGGGAGACTACAGTGTACCTGCACAAAGCACATTTATACCTCAGTGCACCTGTCCCTGATAGGTTTAACTCTCCTGTCTTAAAAAAAAAAAAACAACAACCCAAATTAACTGTCTTTGACTGACATAATCATGCAAGGATTATCTGTGGGTCAGGCTGTGTCTGGAAGCAGAACTGGTTGGTCCCTTTCAAAGTGGATGAGAAAATTAGATGAAGCAGATACCAAGTAACTTAAGAAAAAGGGGGAAAAAAAAGAAGATGTAGTCAGAAGAGTTAGGAGTGACCTGAATGGGAAGAAGAGGTAAGAGGGTGTGGTGCTGTGGAAAGTGCCAGCAGCACAGTCCTTACTTAAACTTTACTTAAGTTTACTAAGCCTGTGTGTTGATTTCAGCATAGGGACGGTCAAGTCAGGCCTATACATTTAACAGGAAATGGAGGGGCAACGTCAAGGAAATGGTGTCACCTCACTGTGAAATTAAAACAAACCAAGTTAGTGGGAAGCCTTGTGTCCTAGGGGAGCTAATGGCAATTAAATCACACCCTCATGCACCTTTGCACTGCAGCAGCTCCTGCTCCTTGTCAGCAATCTTGAGTGAGTCTCGCTCTGTGTGCCATGCTGTGGGTCCTGGCTGGCTTGTGCTGGCTTCTCCAGCAGGTTTTGCAGACTGTACCAACCCTCTGCTTCTGTGTTTACACTGTTATCAGTCCCCCAGTAAGAGGATTGGAAGCTAGCTCAGCAGGGCCCATCCTACATGCAGCTTCTGTGGTGCAGACATGCCCATGGACATTAAAAAGTAGGTAAAACTCAGATGAATATGTTAAAGGTGGTAACAGGATAATGAGAGGGAAGTTCTATTCTACCTGATGGGCCATTTTCAACTCTGTTTTTGAGGCTAACCTTGCTGGAAGGTGAAGAGGTGAGGAATAAGTTTGCTCATTTTAGTATCACTGGTTGCAGTCTCCAGCTGTCTCAGTTGCAGGCAAAAGCCTCCAGCATAGCTCAGAGGAAGTCTGCTCCAAATGATCCCAAATGACAGTGTCTCAAAGGTGCTAATATAGCAGTAGAGACCAGCTGGATATGGAGGTTTCTCACGAATGCCCCTTTTCTTTGCTTTAGGAATGGAGGAGCTATGCAGGAGCTGCTGTGCTGGTGGCAGGCCAGGAGATGATCTCCTTGCACTGGGGTGATCCTCCCTTGGCTGGGTCTTCCAGCCTCAGGGCTGTTTGCATTGTGAGGATGGCACAAAACAGCCTTACTTCAGGGAAGGATTGGGGCCTGGGCCTTATCTCACTTTGATTATATTAAATAATCTATCTGTCTGCCATGTTATTTACATAACTCTTATTTAAATACTTCTACATCAGACACACTGAATCATGAGACTGAAAGTCTAGACAACGCTTGCTAGGCTCAGCCTGCCTTTAACTCTCCTGTGTTGGCATTTTTCTTGTGTTTCCCTTCAGGATTACCCTGCTCTGCCTTTGACCTGTGAGGGACATATGAAGTGCTTGGTGGTCCCAGGATTTCAGAGTGAGCAAAATGAAATTGCTGAGGTGAGAGAGAGCACAGAAGGCAGATAGAGGGGAGGGAGATGAGTTGTTTGTCTGGTTTTACTAGGTCAGCTTTGAGTGAGACTGTAGGGCACATGGCTTTGAGCAGACAAACTTAGGGCAGGACTTTACCCCTGGAACTTGCCTTCTGGCACGCGCTGCCCTGGCCAGCTGCTATAAGAGATAATTCATTTTGGGGAGAACAGAAGAAGGAGCTATAGTGTTACCTCATGCTGAGTGGACTTATAGGCAGAGGCTAGAAGCTGGGAATTGGGAGAGGGCAAATGGGATAGAAAAGACATTTATTATTTTAGAGAAAAGCCAAGAAAGCCCATTCGTTTCCCCAGGTTCCACCCTCTCTCCTAAAAACGCATTATAAATTACTAATAATTCATAAATGGCTTGTGTTATGGCATGCTTGATAATTTCATCTGTTTCTCCTTCTGAAGGCACACTCCAGGATTTGTGCCTCACTGTCACAAGCCTTGCTGTTGTGATTTCATTATTTGTTGATTTTGATATATGTTTCCTGAGATACTTGGGTGCACTGGAACCAAATCTCTGCTTTGCAAAAAAGGAGGACCGAGGCTTCTGGTTCCTCATCTTTTACTTCCTTAGGAACAAGATTTTGTCAAAGGCTGCTCTAGCCCCGGCTGCCGCTTCCAGAGGCCTTGACGTTGTCAAGGCTGAGATGGAGCAGCACTTCCACCTAGTGGTCTGTACAAATTAAGGCAATCTCTCCAACCTCGGGGTTTCTTAGTCCTCAACAAAATCTTTAAATTAATCTCTGAAACCGTGAATCTTGCCTTAATATGTATTGGGTTGTTTAGAGAAAGAAATTCCAGAAAGAAATAACAGGTTCTATTTGTGTGTGCAAGTCATTCTTTGGACTTAGTTCCATGGGAATTGATGTGATTTGTTAGATGACAACTTCAGGGACGGTATGACAACAAGGTGAAGCATGGAAAATCCTATGAGTGTGAGCATAACTGAAGAGCAGTTCCTAAACTGAAGAGCAATGCAGTGCATAGTGTGCTGTGCATACAAAGTGCTTGGCACCCACCTATGCATCCCACAGCACTTTACATGTCTGAATTCACCCTTGGTTTACTTTGGAAAAAAACAAGATATGAGAAACTATGGCAGATACTTCAACAAATAGTATCTCTTTTTATCATTGTTTTTGGGTGCTGCATGTGGATACTGCTCTCGAGGGAAGCTGAGCAGTGAACTGAAGTCAGTAAGGATTTAGAGCACATATGGATTCAGGATGGCAGAATCCTGGCCTGTGGGATAGTGTTCCAGTGCAGATAAATAACCACCACAGCAACAGCCACAGCAGCGTGCAATGTAATACCAGGGGAACCTTAGACCCTCTGAAAACCAGACCTAGTGTCTCAAGAAAAGCTCTCAGGGAACTGAGACCTGCTCATCTCATGAAAAGATACTTCTGAACAAGTTAAAGGGGCCAAGTTGAGGATTACAAGGTGGGGTTAAATCACATTGACAGGCCTGTCAGTAGAAAAAGCCGTTTAAACTTCTAAGGGGAAGGCTCAGGTTTGCTGTCTCCTATTGCCATTGCCAAGCTGTGCTGCCTCCTTTCAGCAGCTGTTGTGAAAGAGGAACTTACTGTTCTACAAGGGCTGTTTCCCAACAAGGAGGCTGAAAGGGTGGAATTGTTATTGTGAAGACTGGGGAATTACACACACAAAAAGGCACACACAAGCACACACACATATACCCACACCTCCTCTGATTCCTGTGAAGGGAAGTTGTGAGTTCAGCAGTGAGGTTCAGAGCAACTGAGGTGATTCTGCCATGAATGGCAGTATGTGATTGACATCTCTGGGCTGATTCAACATCCAGGCATGGTATGAGGTGTGTTGAAGTTATTTTAAGGTGATGTGGCCTGCCTTAGGGTATCCTGAAATTCTGACACCCTGCCAAATACTTGACTCCCTGGGGGAGGGGATGATTTTCTAATAGCCACACCCTCCAAATTGATTGCCCAAATGCAATTATATTAAAAAAAGTCTGTATTGACATTAAAAAAAATGAACGATTTTTACTGGGGGAACACACAGGTCATTGTTCCTCTTCTGCTGTGTGACTCATCCAGATCAAGCTGTCTGTTTAGTGTATCTACTAATGCAGTTAACTTGGAAAACCTAACCCATAAGTGCCTCTTTTGTTTCCTAAAAAACAATCGCTGGATGCCTTTAGAAACTTCTCAATTTTTTTTTAAGCCCTGCCGTGTTTTGGAACGAGAAGAGCACAGGCACTTTCTTGGCAAATCTTCCATAACCTTTTCTGTTCCACCCTGAGACAGTACCTTCTTTTACTGGGCTTGCAACAGAAGTGCTTTACACCTCTGAAGAGGGGAAACCTTAATGGCATGCCTGTGAGCTGAGTGGGCCTGAAGGCTGGCATAATGTCACACTTTATCATTAGATCAGGTCCAAAATATATTCCTGAGGGCCAGACCCTGAGCATGACCTCTCTTGTCCCGATCCGTCAGCACTCAGTCGCGATCTTCCTGGGACAGGGACAAGATGCCAGCCAGCCTTTATCCCGGTCCCCCCTCTCTCCCCAGAAACACATAACGTTTGTGCTCAGAGCTCCTTGTGTCATGGAGGTGGCTGTAGTGCCAGGACAGGAGCATCAAGGTTGCAGATCCACCCCTGCCACTCTTTTCTGCCCATCCATCTGTTTCACAAGGGAAAGAGATTGCGAGAGCACATCGCCTCCCCCAGCCACCTCCCTGTGCAGCCGCCTGCATCCTGCCCCTTTGGCACTGCAGAATGCCCATGTGCCATGCAGCTGGAGAGGCCTCTGCCCACAGAGAAGCACGACACTCATCCTGAAAAGCAGGAACTTTTCTGAGTGCCTTGTTTGGAATCAAAACCCCTGGATTTTGTTTAATTTTTATTTTGTTTTGTTTAAGGTGGCTGAGCGTTAGCTTCTAAGTTCTTTCAGATGAGGTTTTAATCAGAAATAGGCTATATGCAAATAAATATACTGCTCCCAGTTAGAAAGAAAAAGGACTTCAGACAATGCACTTATCTCAGTACTGCTTGGGTAGTTGAAGCAGCTGCAGGAAAGCTAATAGCAGGGTTGAAACCAGACTTGCCAGCAATTTCATTCTTGGCCAGACAGTCAATTTTTTCATACTTTTGTCTGGCTGTCTCTTGGTAGGGCTGCACAAGAAGACCAGCTTTACTTTCTTTCGTTATTATACGTATATTTTTCAGCTGAATTAGTCTATGACTGCCATAACTCAGTGGCACTCTGTTTCCAAGGAAGCTTGAGTGATTGAATAATGAAGATGAATCGTGATTCCAGAAAAAAAAGAAAATTCCTCTCTTCTCTGCAGCTCAATCCCAATAATATGCTTTTGCCAACCTGTCCCTATGAAATAAAAAAGAGGCATTCATTTGTACTGTCTCATTTTCCTCTGTGTACACTGAAAGGATTTTTTGTTGCAATCTGTCACTCTTATTTGCACTCTCTAAACAGCCTGTGCCCCCTTCCACTCCAGGCAGTACAGAGAGCAGTTATTTTTAATAGAACTCATTTAACATACCTATGTGTTGGTTTGTAGCAGAGCTCACATTCTCTGGACTTCGCCGCAGCTGGGATCCTCCTCTGGACAAAGGTGATGTGTCTTAGAGTGTCTTTGGCTTGGCAGGAAGGTTTATTAAAATACCACAAGTTCAGACAATGCTGGTTACGAGGAGTGCACACTGCGCTGTATGTGGGAGGACTGGTGCAGAGTTTCCAGTAAAAATGAAGTGGCTTAGAAATCTCTTCTTCACCCTGGTACATCCCAGGGAGCGTATTCTGTGTCTGTGTGTCTGGTGAAGCCTGTTTGCACTTGGTGCACAATGTGTGCCTGTACATGGCTCACAGAAAATCTTGGGAATCGTTTAGCTCCTTGCTTGTGCACAGCACTGGTTTCAAAGTGTCCCAAAGCGTATTCTTTTGTGTCCAATGAAATCCTGTCTCAGACTTTAAATATAGCAGGGGCCATAGTTTCAGCTGCTGTAAATCAATGAAGTTTCAGGGAATCTGGTGGGGCTCTGCCATTTTACACCAGCGGAAAGTTTGTCCCTTGCCTGTGCCCTGTACTCAGCCCTGGAGGTGTAGGCAGCAGAGGCAGGAGGCAGCACCCCATGTAATGACAGCCTGTGGAGCTGCAGCACAATGCCCGCAGTGAGCGCCGAGTTAGTGCAATGCGGTTTCATCATCTGTCCAGGCAAAATGAGGACATGATATTGCAAGACACTTTTAGGCTGTTTCCACAAACTATTTTACATATCTTAGAGTTTTCAGCTGTCACACAAGTGGAGGTCTCTGCCTTCTCTTTTGATGGTGTAAAAAAGGTATTTCTGATTCCCTTTCTCTGACTTCTCTGCATTTCACAGAGGTTCCTCTATATTTTATTTGTTTGGTTTTTCAATGCTACATAGGAGTTCCAGTTAGGGCCAGGAACTTTTTGTGATCTTGGCAGTAAGGTTCCAAACAGTTGATGAGGGGCTTGAACAACAACTACCTCAGAAGGTGGAAGTCAGTGGCTTGAAAGGATTGAAGGCACTTTGAACCAGTCAACCCTCTAGTCCTGTTCTTTTCAGTGCTCCTATAGGACTTGATTTCATGGCTGAACCTCTTTAGCTTTTACTCTGTCTCTTGTCATCTTTGAATTCATAGTTTGAATTATAGCTCAAAGTATACATCAATTTTGAGTTAAAAAATAACACAAAGAAAAGGAGGAAAGTATTTTCAGCTTCATTTATTAAAACTGATGGATTAAGATTTTTTAAACTCCATAACCAACTTGTAGGTAATTTTTCAACTGGGTCAAGTCTACAGATATAGTATCTAGTGATAACTTAATGGAGCTATGCTCACTTGTACCTGCTGACCCCTCATTTTTATTTTCTTCTTTTGACCCATAAAACCCTACTTGGGTTGTGATCTTTCAGCCTGATGCATTAGGTATTTGTCTGTGCTCCAGAAACCCACCTTTTGATAATACCTCCTCTATCTCTTGACACCTTTGTTAAGACAAAATATAGTTACCTTTGAGAGGTGCTCAAGAATCAGAGTGACTAGTCTGTGGTTATAAAGTATTGTCTGCTTTTGGTTGCATGTTAGGGCTCTGGGTGACTTTTTCCTTCATTAAGGTGTCTACGGGACAGGACAGACACATGAGTCAGAGGACTCTAGGTCCTTCTGTCCCTATCTGCTATTGAAGCCAAAGACAACTCTGAGTGAGGCTGTGAGGCTGTGGGTACAAGTGCTATTTTCATTAGGAACTCAAGTTCCCCAGACACTTTGAAAACCCCATTCTGTGCCTGAGCAATGCAATGTTTGGTCCCTGATTAGGTAACTCCTCACTGATCCTGTTGCCAGCAGCAAGCAGACAAACCCAAACCTAGCAGACTGGGCTGCAATTTCACTGATGTCATGTTAGTCTGAAATACAGATGAATATGATTCTGTTTCAGATACCAGAATGTCTTCCATCACCTAAAAATGTACAGTGATCTTCAGCAGGAAAGGAGGATATCAGTGACTAGGAATATTGGAGTATTGTGGCATTTCTCTTTATTCATTCATGCCAGTTGTATTGGAAATAGACAAAGGCAAGCAAATAGGATCCTGGCAGCACAGCAACTACTTTCCTGGGCTTATAAGCTAGGAGAGTGATAGAGATATCCTGAAATGTAAGTGGTGCAATAACAATAAGTGGCAAAGCAGTGAGTGCATAGATGATCTGCGGGGGGAAACAAGTCATAGATCCCCAGCTGTAGCATGGGCACTTCAGTTCACACTTACCTCAGCCAATTCCCTCTCTGAGGGGTGAGCTCAGCACAAGGATGATGTTTAGAAATAAATGTGGAAGAAGACAGATGTGTAAGGTGCTGCTTTGAGGTCTCAGGCTTGCTCACCTTCCCCTTTCCCCTTTCTTTGGGTCTCTTAAAGAGGTTATGCTCCTTGCCCCCATTGTCACCACCTCTGTGTGCCTCACTTGCCCTGCCAAGCTCAGCAGATGCCAGGACTGCTGTGAGCAACCTGAGGACAGTCTGAGTTGGAAGCAGAAAGTGCCAGATCCTAAGTACATTTTCCTCCTCCCCCACTGTCTTAAAGCCTTTTCTTCAGTTATTGCCACTGTCTGAGACACTGCTCCAGCTGTGGGAATGAGCAGGTCAGGACTGTGCTATTTGTGCTGCCAGTTCTGAGCAGGAACGAGGAGGAAGGGGAAGGATGAACCATGCTTTTCTGGGGTCTGCTCTTGTCCTTCCCACATCCTTCACAGCCTCAGCTCCTTTGGGAGCAGCTGCAATGGTCTAAGGAGGCTCAGTAGTGGGAGGTAAGGTGAGCAGCCTCTCTAAAAAGCCAGATGACGCTCTAAAAAGTGGCAAAGGAGATGTGTGAGAGCAAGAGAGTTCAGGCATAGCTGCCTGACATGCATTTCCTCTCCTTGCAACCTCCACCCATGTGTGGTGGGGAGGTGCAAGAGGTGGTGCCCCAAGAAAGCTGTCCTCCAACTGGGAACATACTATGTTAATAACTAGAATGCTGAGCAAAGAACTACATCTATGGGAGATGTTGCAATTTTCAACTGCAGATTGCTACCTATCTTCTGAATGTCCCTCTCAATCTCCTGGAAGATTTGCTGAAATAAAACCATTTCAGTCAAATGAGCTGATTTAGAAAAACCCTGTAATTTAAATAATTTGAGCTACTTGGTTGCAATGTGCTAAGAATGCCCGAGGACTCTCTTGAACTAAAAGACCTGTGGCTGATAGCAGTGACTTGTAGGTAAGGGAAGTGGAGATTGCAGATTTTGTGGATGACACAGTTGGGGCTGGAAGAGGACATTTGGCCAGAATGTCTGTGAAGTCAGACTCAGTTTTGGATGTACTGCTCTTCTTGTGATACTAGTCTTATGCAGGTAGACAATTCTGCTTTTGAGAGAATCACTGATTAATTACAACAAAGTGTGGTGTTTCTACCTGCCATATATTTTGTTCCATGTGTAACTCTGCAGGCCTGAGAGGAAAGCTTTTTGTCCTTAGCATAAATATATATATCTAAAGCTGCATTCAGCTACTTCTAAATTTCAGTGGCATCAGGGAAGCAAATTCTGAGTGTCATTTGTCAAAGCATGTTAGCAAAAACATTTACACTGAGAAAGATGTGTGGGTGAAGCAGTCTTGAAGAATCTGAACAAACTTCAAAAGTAACCTTAAAACCAAAGAAATTTTACTGAAGAAAGTAATCTAGTATATTTCCATACCTATCCCAAGCAGATTGGATGAAGGCAGAAGCGCTGATGGATTTCATCTCACCTTAGGGAGACTAAGTGGGAAGGAAATACTCAGTACACACCTTCCCACCTTCCCAGGGAGAGGATGCAGCCCAAACCTTTCCTAGTTCTGTGGTTGCCACATTCTAGGAAGCTGTTGTATCATTATTCAGAGGGAGAAAAGTCAGACTGAGACTCAGCCCATGCTAGTGTATCCAAGAAGGCCTGGCAGTCCTCTTTGGCCCTGGAAGATGACAGTCCGTGCTAATACACTGCTAGCACACGTTCTGGCATGAGCACGACCCATTGCAACTGATACTCTCTCTGAACAAATTTTGGGTCTGGTCTGGCAATAGGAGTGTTCCAGGCACCATACCCAGTGTATGGTTTGCTGGCTGACAGCTTATTTAGGAGGCTCATTCACTAGCCCACTGTTCTCTGGCCTCCCTCCAACTGGCCTGGACATTTGGTCCCAATGCCACAAGGGTCTAGTTCACTGTTATGGACACAGCCTGACTATAACCCAGCGTGGGGTCCATACTGTAATTCAGCATGGAGGATGTTAGCTATTCAATGGCCTGTGCAGACACCTCAGTAAAGCTCCTGGACATTTGTGCTTTCTTACCTTGGAAGCAGAAGAAATGAAACAAGGGGGGCAAATCCTGCTGAGTTGCATCTTGGGAACACAGTAACGGGGCAAGGGTGGAAGTGTCCGAAGGCCCAGTGTGTTCAGTTGGCCATTGCCAACCTAACACCCTTGCAAATGAGTACAAATCCTAAATGATTCATTGAATGACGAGAAGGGAAAACCACCAACAAGTGAGTTTTCCATGGTACCATCTCATTCCCAGTGACTATTCTACAGGCATGTAATACTTTGCCCATGGCACCAAGTTGGAAGTTTGACTGTGTCACCTCTGCTTAAGCAGCTCGAGACAGCTTGTGGAGAATATCTACCTAGGGAGGTTAAGCTCAAGACTTCTGTCCACAATGTGCTTGAGGCACTCAAATCATGCCTTGACCCTCATGGCAGCATTGTGAGATTTTGAATGATTTTTGTACATTCATCATCTTAACATAGATTTCTATTGCTATATTTACTGTAGAGAGCATCTTTAGGGCTGCAAGATAAAAAACCCTGTAGTATTCAGAGGTGTGATGGTTTCCAAGTGAATGTCTAAGACAGGAATCTGGAGGTGTTTTAGAAAAAAACTAAAACTTTTGTCTTGCAGACTCAGAGAGCAGAAGAGGAAAGATCAGGATGTGCCCAGGGATTGTGATAGAGGCAGGGAGCCTGTGAGGGTGAAACAAAAGGCAAAGAGAGTGAGCGTGGGACAGGAGCCACTGCAGCATTGACACTGGAAATGGAGGACAGGGAAGACTATGAGATGGTGATGGTGATGGTGATGGTGATGGTGAGCGAGGGACAAATAGTAGACTGCAGCCAGAATAAGGAAGTTTCATAGGCGATTTAAGACTCAGATATTCATTTGATGTCTGTCTGATGGCCTTCAAGCTGGATATGGGACAGAATCCATTGCCCATGCACACCAGCTGTGATATGCCAGATTCTCTCCAGCTAGGCAGTGGCACTCACAAGGCTCACTGCCTCTTACCCAGCCTCTGCACAAAGTCTCTGGGACTTTGCAATGGCTCACAGTGCAAGAGCTCGCAGTGCTGAGGAAAGCCCTTCCAGCAGGGAGGCTCAGTTCTGCCTCTGGCACATACACAGCCCAGCCTGTATCACACATAGACTCCACCACGGAGCGATGCTCCTGAGCTATCTCACGCATGACAGCTACCTTTTTCTAGATATTTCCTCTTCTTTTGCACATGTAAATAAATCTGGGTTTCAGTGAACTGTACTTTATGTACCATTCAGAAAGCCGTAATTTATGTACACAATGAACCAGAACAGAGCATTGCAGAAGATTTGTGGTCATTAAGTAGTTGAACTCAATTCTTCTCATTAGCCTGGAGGGGCAAAATGAACATGCAATAGTGCTTTAAGTATTTCCATCATTTGTCTTCTTTCCTGTTCAGTGGTAGGTGCTTTTCCCTGCTGTGATCTCCATGTCTCTATGAATTTCTGCAGCATTTGAAATACTGTATAAAGAATGGACAACCCATTTTCTGAGTACAAGGTATTGCCATTGTCATTCCATGCAGAGTATCTTCCAAGGTAGCATTAGGTCACCCTGACTTGATAAGTAACCAGTTTGCTTGTTGACACATGTAATTATAAATTTGTATAATTTGGATAATGCTTATCTAATTCTCAAATCCTTTTCAATTGATTTCCATTTTCCCTATAAATTTCTTGTTTTCTTTTGTCTCCCCCAGTCTGGGTGTCAACTGCTAATATAACTAATGATTTTTTTTCTACTTCTGCTTCCAGATAACAGCTGAAAATATTAAACAAACCAGAGCTCTGTCAGGACCCTGCTAGACAATTCATCCAAACACATCATCTTACAACTCTGATAAAAGGATCTGTTGGATTTTCTTTTGGATGAGATAGTTCATTTGTATTTGCTGCATGTTAATGTGAGTAGAAAGCACTGAGGTCTAAACAATGTAGATAACTAATTCCAATGAAGCTATTTTCAAGAAAGAGCATTAAGAAAAATAGAGAGCCATGGACAATCTGCATTGATTGAGGACTCAGTTTTGACTTGCGTGGTGTTACAACAGTGTGTAGCACTGAAGCTATTGAAGTAGAAACTGCTGGACTGTGAAGACTCTTGTATTGCCCTGTTTGTTGGTAAAGAGATGGAAAGAATTGCTCTGAGATGTCTCTTCCTGGGCTAACTGGTGCATCTAGAAGAAAACAGGGAGTGAGAAGAACAATACCCATTTGCCCATTCACAACATTTGAATACAGGCTTTTACTTGGGTTTCTTTTTGACTCTCTCAAACATCATCAGTTGACATATTTTCCATTGCCATTTAAAAATCCTCCTTTGTTATTGTAAGATTTCTAAAAAGAATAAACAAGACAGCAAAAATATATTAAACAAATAAATCTAGCAGATTAAAAAAAGTGAGGCAGTGCCCATACTCTGTCTTCACCTCACAGTTCAAAGCCAGAGCTGAGTGCCTCAACAGGCAGCTCGAATGGAAGTCACGAAGAGCACAGATTGCTTGGCAGAGCATCCGCCACACAGAGGCTCGTCTCTCAAGTCTGACCCTCAAATACTACTTTCTCCTTGTAGGTCTCCCTGCATTTTGCCTGCTGGCAGGCAAACTGCCTTTTGTTAGTGCCTCCATTCCCATCTAAATGTGTCCCTCGCTTTGGGCCTGATCCAAGGCAAATGGGAAGACTTTTGCTGGCTCCAGACAACTTTTGGAGCAGCCTCTTTGAAAGGAAAGGCTGGCAAAAGGGCTGTGCAGAGAGCTATGAAATATTTGTGCATGTTCCCTTTGAGCTTAATGGTGCTCTGTGCTCTGAAATGTTCATGTATGAGTGTAGGGCAGAAAAGGAATAAGAAAAAAAAATGCTAAGCCAGGAGAAAGAGGGCAGGGGAACCTGATCCTGCATGAACTGGAGTGCAGCTGCATAGCCTTGAGCGTTATTGTGCATAGTAGCAAAAATGAGGCCCAAAAGGGGAACACTTAACTAAGTACCTCAGCAGCACTACAAGATGCTTACAATAATGTCTCCTCAGACATGCCTGCTGTGAGGCTGGGTGGGAGTATTAAGGGATCCAGAGATTTAATGCTTTATGGTGAAAAGGACCAAAACGAGCTTTTAACTTGCACCTGCACACGAGCCCCCGCTGGGAGTGGCATGAATACATTCCTAGCATGTGTGATGCTGTGTGGCCATGACTTTTCAACGGCCAGTGGATATTTTCTGGGCTAGCAAACACCATGTTTCTTGAGTTCTGGAGCCACAAAACAATATGAATTGCTTTATATGAAAAAGGCATTCCAAAAGAAGATAGAGAACAGCACAGTGAAGACTAATAGTAACATGCTAGAAAAATACTGCTTTTCTACCATCAGTAGTGATGGAAAGCAGCAAGACCTGAAAGTGATCAACAGTAAATATTATGGAATCAATATTAGTCAATTGAGAATTTGCATGGAGCCAGGGGATTTCAGTAACATGATAAGCAGGGACATTTTTCCTCAAGTGCAGCTCAGGAATTTGAATTGCTCTTCAGGGATGACATCTAACATTTTGTTCCTTTTCAAAGTAGGAGGGGTGGCTACACACAGATGCTGAAAGGGGAAGGAGAAACACATCCATAAGTAGGATCTCTGCATCAGATTTATGGTCTATCTGGGTGTACTAGGACTGAGCTGGGTACATCTCTATTTGTTGCTGTCCCCCAGCGAAGAGAAGCTCTCTGCAAATGATAACCAGGGCCTTCCTAGTAATGGACCCAGGACAGAAATTTTGTACAGCATGGTACATCTGGAGAGGAGAAAGAAATTTGCTCATGGACTGAACCTAGACCAGAGTTTTCCCGCTCTGGGTTCAAGAAAGCCAGCTGGGGTGCTTGAAGGCAGCTGTCATGGACGGCAGGAAGAGTGAACTTCCTTTGCCTGGGCTGGGGGCTCACATGGTCCTTAGCCCAAGGGTATAATGAAAGCTGGAGGAACTGCACTGAAAAACATGATGATGTGGAAGGTTTTGCTGACTAAGAAACATTCGACTGTGAATGAACTCCGTAGGGAACCCAGAGTTAGGCTCCACAGAAAATGAGAGGAAAGTCAAGCAAAGATGGAAAAGAGAAGTAAAGAAATAGCCAAAGATAGTATCTAAAAGAGAGAAGAAAAATACAAGTATTAAGTCAAGGGGAAGAAAAATGAATAAAGACTTGGAAAGGAAAGAATTAATGGTTACTCTTGGGTGCTGTCATTTTGTTTCATTTTCAGTCATTTTCAGTCAATTTATGTAATGCTGCACTGACTGTCTAGTAAAAATGTACAGCTTTTGGGTTTTTTTTTTTTTTTGCATTAACCTATGTTTGAAATTGAAATTAATGTTTTGTTGGCTCTGTTATTTGGATGCTTGGATTTGACACATATCTTCAGGCATTGTTTTGTCAGCAGACATTATGACAATGTTTTCATGGCATGCAAGTGTGTGTGTGAGAGAGAGAGACACAGAGAGAGAAAGAAAGAGAGAGAGGAGGAAGAGGAGAAAGTGCAGATTTTCCCAAATGGGGGTCGTGACCCTAAGGCTTAGTAGGTCAGAGCTGAAAATTTAAAAAACATTTCCTTTCTTCCATGGAATGGGGACCAAATGAAAGAATGGCTGGCACACAGTCTGCTTCTGCCCTTGATTTTCCTGTTCTCAGGAGGATTTTTTACTCTCTATGCTAGAATGAAAAATGTGAAACCTCTTAGCTCATTACAGTTTAGGAGATGGGATGAGGGCATTTTTCACAATGGCAGGAGCCTTTTTATATGGCAAACAGGTTGGTTCTTGTAGCCAGCTTCAAAGTGCAGCCTCCTTAGCTCAGTGCTGCCAACTCTGTCATGACTTTGCTGTGCAGCACTGATGCCTTGGTCATTGACTGTTGGCACAAGAGGGGCAACTGCACAAGGTCTTCTACTTTAAAAACAAATGTAGTCCTCACAGCTTGATTAGTGGAAGAAATTATTAGAGCTCTGGTGATAATAAGGGCGGTAGGGGCTTCCCAAAACTGGGGAGAGACACACACACACATGTTGCGAGCCCAGCCATTGCCTTCCCTGTGCTACTTGCTCCAGCAAATTCTGGTGGTTTTTAACAAATGCAGATTTTATAATGTTTGAAGTGAGGATTGAAACAAAGGTCTGGGGATTGGACATTCAAAATACTGTTGTTTGAATTGCCTAAATAAGGGTTCAGTTGCTTATCTTTGGCACATTATTAATCTTGCTGGAGTAACCTAGCCCAATCTCTGAGCATGTGAAAAGTAATGTGGTGGTTGTTTGCTCACAAGTATGTATGCAGCTTCCAAGAAAGCCAGCAGGGCTGCACATGTGTGTCTGCGGGAAAGAATTCCCATCTCCCATGTAAAACACATAATTCTTGTACATTCACTGGAGAGACAATCCACCATTCCCTATCCATCAAAATGTTTTGTGCTAAGTGGTGGGAAACAGTCTGACAAATGGCAGGTGATTTAAAACTTCTTTGGTTGAAAATTGATGGCTATTCCAAGAAGGCTACAGTGTGCACCACATGCTGATGCAAGACATAAGCATGTGACCTATCTAATAAACATGAAAAGAACGTGATGTGTCAGCCGGCAGAGTGAATGCAGATTGTGGATCACACCTCATGCCAGGTGTATCCCACAATGAGGCCAAGCCTGCAGATCTGAGCAGCCCTTTTCTGGGCTGACCAGTGGGTAATGTTTAAAAAGGGTGTGGTGGGACAGTGCTTCACACATACATATTCAGGACATTCACTCTTTGTGCAAATAGGTATCTACATTAGACAGACTTGATTGTGTTTGGGTGCTTCATTGTAGGAGGGAGCTGCCATAGTTTTGCCTAAATCCCTTCCTCCTCTGCCGCCGTCCCACCGAGTTTGAATTTATTTAACTGATGCAAACCTCAATGACACCTTGAGTGAACTTTAAGTGATTGCACCTTACTTTGCATTGCAAGGGCCTGAAAGCACCATGATTCCATAACTAAGCAAAAGGGAGCAGGTCTATTCCCTGGAGGCTCAGTAGCCTCTGTCTGAGGCGTAATATCTTTTTTCTCTGTTCTCAACAGTTCTCTTGCAATTGGTGAACTGTATTCTGCTTTCAGTTTAAGTTAATGGTTGAAAGTGATTTGCCTGTTTATGATCATTTATGCTGATCTGAAGTAGTCATATTTCTACACAAAATAGCACCTAGCCACTTCTTCATGGGTTTAATGAAAACGCTTTATAAAATAAGGCTGTAAGTCAAATTAAAAATCCGTGGCAACAAATATGCGCAAACCTGTCAATAACATTGTGCTTGTTTGCACTGTGCAAACAAGTACTTTGTTGCCTTTCATAATACAATAAAAACATAATCATGTTTAAAGAACTACAACAAAATTGAAGGCTTCAGGATATAGCGGGTTGGAAAACAATCCATGATGACTCTGAGAGGAAATACTTCTTTTTCTTCAAATAAAAGGGAGAATAAAAAATGCTGTACAGACTGAAATTGTGAATAAAAATTGCAGAAAGTCATGATCTGAGTGTATGCATTTGTTGGTGTTGACTCAGAGAGGTCTTTTGGCTTTTAGTGGCTCACAGCTGGAAAGCGTTTAGAGATAGGGAGCCTTGTTATTAGTTTCTCCTATCATGTCTCATGGGTAACATCAAAAATACAATATGGTTTTATTCCGCTTTTGTCACTCCATTAGATTTCTATTTAAACTTCTACCTTAGCATGAGCTTTAAAACAGAGCCTTGATTTGCATATTCTCCTGTACTACAGCAAAACCTGTGAGAACCATTACGAAAACACAAACACAGGTTTGAATTATGACCATTTTTAGATGATTCAATTAGTTGCTAATAGTTGTTCACAGTGGTATGTTGTAATGGGAAGTCAGGTTGTAGTTAATGGTTACCATAAGTCAGAAGGGTGTTAAAAACAGCCGTCCTGTTTGGCTCAGCCATACAATCAGAGCTCTGTCTTACGAGTTTGCATGGCATACTGAACAGGCAGGAACCTGGGCTTTAGCTGGTAATTTTATTGCTTTTCCTCTAGTGCTCAGTTGATATGAATAGGAATGGCTCTGCGGAACTGTGCAAAGAAGAGCCCAATTAACCCTCGATGATCCTCTGGAGGAATTTTGCATCCCTGTAGGGTGCTTGTTACTGCAATTATGTTTTCCATTATGGATTTTCTTTGGAATGTGCAACTCGCACACAAGAATCAGATAGCAGCGAGCATAACTTAGTTCATCACAGGTATGAAGAATGAACTCGTTGATGGCTTAGACTATCAAAACACAGTAGCCACAGTAGAAATTTAGAGAAATGGAAAGGAGACTCGTCATCTGATCTTTCCATCTGTGCTACATTTCAAAGATAATTTCACTATTCTGCCCAAACACGTGCTACTGTGTTACAGAATGTTTTTTTCTTAGTCAGGATATTAAGTGACACATGATTATGAAAGGAATGGATATTACCTGAAAAACACAGTGTACAGACAAATATATGGGGGTATTAACCATTGCAGGCACTTTCACATAGCAGCATGTATAAATATAGTGGGGGCGTGACTTGCAATATGTCTGGTACTGGATCTGCTGATCCTACTAATTAATATTTACTTTTTGTATTACAACAGCATCCAGAGATCTCAATTAAGGCTCAGCTGAGCTTCTTGCAGTACACACGTAGCAAAAGGCAGGCATTGGCCCAAACAGCTTCCAGTTTTTCCAGATGGCATAAATGAACAGGGATGGAGACAGGAGCAAAAATTTAAACTTAGCCAAGGGTGTGCCAAGGGTGTGCCAAGCTGAAAGTGTGATCTTCAGGTCTGGGTGAGGTGTCTGAACTTCACAGGTGATACACAGAAAGAATAAGGCATTTAAGGCAAGGAACGGCAGCAGTCACATAGCACTATGCCAGCTAGCTGGTAAAACGTGGGGAAGGTTTATTCCTCAGATTATCCTCTTTCCCCAGGCAGGATTTAGAGCCGAGAGACCTTTCCTGCAGCCAAATATCACAGCTGTGTCCCTAGATGTAAATTCCAGCCAAGGTTAGGGGACAGCTGGCTGCATGCACTGCCACTGCTGGAGAACCTCTGAACTTGCCTCTGTCAAATGAGCACCCAAGCATGAGACATGTGCAGGAGATGAGAAGTGGTGTTGTCTCAGCCCAGCTTGTGCATTTCACCCAGGACAGCATAATGAGGAAGATTTGGGGAGCAAACAGATTGGAAGCTCCAGGTCCCCATCTCAACCCAGCTGTGCTCATCCTCCCTCGTTCCAGACATTTTTCCTCTCCCACGTCCCATTATTGGAACAGAGTTCTTGGGGCAGCCTACTGAAAATGAGTGGAGGGCCTTACAAACTGGAAAACATGAACATTGAAATAAAAAGTTAGTGAGTGAATACGCCAGAGGCAAGAGAAGGAAGACTGAGCAATGTGCCTGAGAGGCAATTTAGCAGGGAGGGGCCAGGCCTAATTAATCTCTAGGATGAGGAGGTGGGTCAAGCAACAAGTGTAGCACTGAGCATGCCTCAGGCTGAGCCTCACTTTCAACACCTGGTTTATTAACTCTCAGAGAGCAGTGGCACTGTGTATGGGGAAAGACTGGGTTTGGGGTGTGGTGGTGATCATCTCTTCTTCCTTCCTTAAGCACAGATGTCCCATGTAGCCAGACCAGTGCAGATCTTCAGCTTAAGAGGCAGCCGTGGCACGGTTTTTAGTTGCACCATTTCAGGCTATGAAGTTACATGTAGGGATTGATTGTACGAGGTGGAAGTGCTGCTACAATACAGAAATACTTCTTAGGGGAAAAGAGGGGAGAAACTCTTTGAGTTCTGGACCAAAATCCTGACATTCAAAGCAGAAGGTTGGGTTATATTGCTTAGTTGTATGTCCATGAAGCTCTACCACAAAATAAGCTGAGACAAGATCATCTGTTTCTGCTGCAAAGCATAGGATTTAGATGCATGGTTTTAGAAAAGTGCTGGCCTTTCTTTAATGTGTCACTCCAAGGGTATTGCAGCTGCAAATGTAGCTGCCATTTCTGCTGACTCTGCTTGGCTGAGTCAGTGTTTTAGGCATGAACAACCTATGTGTATGCAGACTTGCTTGCTTTTTGATTAAAAAAGAAAGCTGGTCTGGAGCATGTTGCATCTCCTCAGGCCCTAAAAGTGGCAGATAGAAAGAAATGGGCTAAAAGTCTAAAACAACAACAGCAAAGCCCCTGTGGACTTGCAGCCATCTGCATGAATGAGCAGACAGTAGCTACAAAGCCCTTGCCCACACATAAAAATGGGAGAAGTTGACAGATCATTCTGCTCACTCACTGTTCCTGCTGTGAGATGGCTTCTTTCTAAATGTGGGGGCTCAAGGGCTTGTTGCTTCATCTTAATGTCACTTAATATGAGTTTGGTCTCAGAGATTTGGAAATGCTGTTGTAGCTTTCAGGTCTGGTTAAAATACAGCCTGGAAGGACTTCATGAACGCATTTGGAAATTTTTGGAACAAAGCCTGAGGTAGTTTAGCTCTGTGAATGTTGAGAGAGCCACTTACATTTCAGAAATCTTCACAACTGGTTTCAAGGGGGATATTAAAAAATTTGAGAAGGTTCAGGGGAAAGTTACAAAAGCAACCGAGTGAAAAGAAACAAACCAAAAAAAGTCCCTCATGACAGCAAAAGATGGGAATTCTACTTATTTAGCTTTCAAACCAGTCCTTTGCAACAAGTTAAAGATACCTCAGTAGGATCAGCGATATAATAGGAAGGGTTCTGCAGTTCTGTAGAATTGTAACAACAGTATGCTGTTGTCCAGGAGTTGAAGCTAAGCACCTTCAGACTAAAAACCATGTCCACATTTTCAACAGTGAGGGTGATTTACCATTGGAACAGCTTACTAGGAATTGTGGTAGATTTTCCACGATTGCATATTTGTTGTGGTTGTTGTTCAACCACAGCTATGGAACTTCAAATAAGAATTACTTAGCATAATCTTATGGTCTATGTTGCTCTAGATGCCAGACAAAATGATCTCAGTAAGTCCCTCTGGCCTCAACATCCAATCATTTGTGTAGGATGGGGAAGTTTATTTCTGCATCATAGAACAACTGCCACAGGTGCTGACGTGGCTGCTGCTGGTGTTACGGAAAGCAACGACTTGCAAGGGTTTGAGTCTCCAGGCACCTCAAATCCAAATAAACCAACCAGGTCTGAGAGGGACTGTACTGAATGTGGCCTTGAAACATAGAAGAACTGCACTTAATCAATGTATTCCTGGGTGGGTGTGCTACCTACAAACTGGAGCTGTGTTATTAAGATCTCTAAAGAGTGTCTTTGGTACTAGGAGCATAGGTTTAGTCTGGAAGACTGTTAAGAAACGGAGTGAAGGCCTCAGAAGTGAAGTTGACTTTGCACAGTTCGTGCTCTGTTTCACAAAGCTAGTGCTGCTGAAATGAAGCTGCACAGCTGCTGACAGGCAGGATGGAATGCCGAAGACTTTGATCAAAAAACAATTTCACATTTGGGTCCCACCCCTTTGGACCTGGTAGTGGAGTCAGAAACACTCCTAAGGAGACCTAGGCAGGAAATTTCTGCCTAGCTTGTCTTTCTGAGCCAGAATCTCATTTACTGTTTTCTAAGGAGAACCTTTTGAGCTTCTGACAGCCTTTGAGAGCCCTGGAGGGTGATGTGGGACTATGGCCCTCAGGTTACCATCTCATTTTACATATGCACATATCCTCAGAGGGGTAGTATTTGAAAGGAAAAATGGTACAAAGTCTTTGAAAGCAAAGCTGCAGAAAAACTTTATCTTATAGTTCAAATCTTCCTTTGAAGCCAGAAAACTCTGACCCACTATGGCACTGTGCAAACGCCATCTGATGTTATCCTTCAGCTGGCCTTCCAGAGCATGAAGAGGGACAGACTGTGCACAAATGTGTATTGCCTGCAAAATTACACTTGCCTGTAAAAGTTACACTCATGCCAGCTTGCCTGCAACAGTGACAGTGGACACACGCTCCTCTGAAGCCTTCACCTGTCCAGCTCCCCTGCCTTCCCACACAAGCTGCTCTTCGTGGGGGCAGTCTCAGCAAGCTGCAGGACTGCAGCAACAAAGAGGAGGTCAGTGAGGTAAAGCAAACAAGCCCGCACACATCCATGCTCAGCAAACCGCCTGCCAGGGCTTGAGGCAGAGACCAGCACACAGTTGGTGTGCTGACAATTCCCTGCTTTATTCTGCTGCATTACATGGAACCAGAGTCCAGATGATAGGAAGGTGAGCAGCTTGTCTCCACACTGAAGTGTCTGCGAGTGAATACAGAAAGATTTCTGTATTTTGGGGTTTGTATCAAGAAGCAGGACAGCTGGAAAAGGTATTGGAGCAAATACATTCTAATCAAAATAGTTGTGCTCCTGAGGATGTTAAATCTTCTTATAATCATTTATGAAATCAAAGACTGACTTCCTTTCTAAGTGGAAAGTTGCTTTCACCAGACGGGGGTGGGAAACAGGGGACTGAACCTGATTAAAAAGAGATCACCATTAAATGCCATTCTCCAGGAGAGAGACCTACTAAACTGAGAGATTTATGTGTGAGATTTAAAGTGTCCTTGGTGTGGGAAGTCTATGCCAGAGGAAAGTTTGTTTGATAATTACACTGGGAATACAGGAAGGAAAGGGAGGCACATATAAGGGAGGCACAAGTTGACAAGTACAAGAGAAGTGCAGGAATCCACATATGATTATTTATTAAGGAGTCCCATCTAGGTGTGTATGGCTGTGTGCAGTACAGAGCAAAAGAAACATGTGGAGATGTAGAGCACAAATTCCTCGTGCCTACAGGGAGGTAGAGAGGAAAGACTGATCATGTGTGATTAGACACCAAATGCTGGCTCTCAGGAAACAGGGGGTCAGTTCCTGCCTTGGCTGCAGGCTTCCTAGGGCTAGACATTTAATATCTTTGGTCCTGGTTTCCCATCTGTAAAAAGGGAAGAACATTTCTTTTGGCCTTATTTGTTTTGGTTGTAAGATCAAGAAGACAAGACGCTCTTCCAGTGTGTGCATGTGCAGCGCCCTGCGTGGTGGGGGCTCCCCTTCTCCTTCGAGCTGCTCGGTGTGATGTTGATAGCAGTGCGTAAAGGGGAGGGAGACACCTGTGTTTCTGACAAAGAGGGATATGGAAGAAGGTGGATGTTGATGATAGGTAGGAGATAAAAGGTTGTGATGGGGAAGTAGCTGAAGTTGAATGCTGAATTTTCCAAGTCCATTGAGGGATTATTTTGAGGGAGATTATGAGAATCCAAAATCAGCCCTTGTAGACAAAGCTTGGTAACAGCTGTGTTGGCATAGCTCATGAAGCTCTTGTCACTTTATATTAGCAGTACAAGGGTGGGATCGCACCCTGTGGGAAGCCAGGAGAGCACACACAGCATTCTCTGTTAGGAGGGGTCTTAAGGCTAGGCTCCGTGTGGTTGTCCTGCCATGGCTCTTTCCCCTGACATGATCCTTATTGTTACAGAAATAGTGCTTCAGGGCACCAGGACAGTGAGGCAGAGTGAAGATGTCCAGAATGGGATGAGAGACTCTTTCCATCCCCAAAGACACCAGAGGGATTTTATCCTGGTCAGGTGTCTGTCCTGGGCTATTTCCAGTTCAAGCTTGATCTATTTCAATGTGAAGTTGGCAGTTTCAGAAGGGTTTTATGTGATACTCTGGTGTGAAAAATGGGTGAGGGAGGGATGGAAAAGAAGAAAGGTAACCACATAGGTGCTCCTGGTGTGTCTCTGGATTGCTGTTCACCACAGCATGGGCTTTGCACAGTGCTTGTGGAGAGGCAGGGGTGTCTGAGAGTCTCATGTCCTATGCATGATCCTAAAAAATGAGCAACTCACTACAGTCTGTGCTCTAAACTGGAATTCTGGGACTGGTCTGCCTGACAGGGCTCTGTCAATGCCCATGGGTTTTTCTGACACTAGATATAGACCCCTCTCTGTCGAGAGAATGTTGATGATTGTTTCCTTCTTTTCTCTCTCTCCCTCTCTCTCTCTCTCTGAAAGACCTGCCTAGTTATGAGTTTGAGAGTCTCAGGACTTGTCTACACAGGGAAATTTATCAGTCTAATTATGTCAGTGTAATCAGGCTGCTAAATTTGCCTGTGTATACAAGCCTTAATTTTAAAAGCTCCATTGTCTGTGAGTGCAAACCTAGTGAGCAGTTGTGTTTTAGGCCCACGAACTGTGCTTGCCAGCTGTGAGCTGACTGCCAATGTCTTTAACCACGTTTCCTCATTTCAAAGCAGTGGGGTGCTTTGAATACTAAAAGCCTGTATTAAATTAAACAGGAAAAGTATCAAAGGGGTCATATTTTGCTGAAACAACTTGCAGTTTCTTGTGAAATGTATTGACAAGGGTATATAGGTCACTGCTGCCTCCTGCTTGGTGGAATGTCAGACCTGCTTCCATCTGCATCTGTCCCTGGTCGCTGGCTTAGCCACACAACTGGTACCACTAGCAGAGATTCCCCTTTAGGTAGGGGATGAAAAATTTGTGGGTTTGAAGGTGAATACCCAGAGATCTGTTCTTCCTGTGGTATAGGTGCATGGTAGAGGCGATACTCATAGTCACAGAGGTTTGCACAGCACGTGAATTCTGTTTTGTTGCATGTACTTGCCTTCTGTGCAATCACAGAGTCATTGTCAGGGTGGTAGAAAAAATTTGGGCAGTTTTGGAGAAAATGAATGTAGTTGTGCAGATTGTCTATTTCTCTATACCATGGCTGTATACAAAATCCACTTATTCTCCACATACAATTAGCTGACAGCTGACAGCTGTGAAGCTGGGTATTTCCAAAGGGAACACACAATGTGGTCTTGTGGCTCAGGCCTGATCACTTCTCCACAACTCTTTAAAAAAGCAAAAAGCCTAGCGAGTTAGACTCCATCACAAAATGAGCTGGCTGAAATAATAGCCATGTCCTTCCCAAAAACAGATATTGTCCAAAATAAAGGGATGAGTTGGTTTCCATGTGCAGAGGAGTTTTGCTAATGGGTGTTTTGTCCACTAGCAAAGATTTTAATTTCTCTGGCAGAAAAACAGGAGAAAGCTCCTCAGGAGCATGGGTATAAGAAACAAAGTTCTATTAAATGATGTGTATTAAAAACAGTCCTGAGAAGAGTGGGGAGGAAGAGCCTCTGAGAAAAGGTCTGACCTTTGAAAAGCTGAATTTGTGAGTGATGATCCACATATTTGTGTTTCTTTTCCAGGGAGACTCTCAGGTGTATCCATGTGCATGTAGAACTGTAAGATGTCACTGACAGATTTGCACAGTGATGTTCTGGCCCATGTGGTGCTTGCACAGAGCTGTGTATCTTTCTCTCAAAGAACTTGTCTGTGGGGTGCCTGCTCTATTTTCTTCCTACTGGAGATGTCTACTGAATTCCTGTGAACGGGTCTGGATTTAACTGATATTTACAGGAGCATTTTCCATTTTTTAGCCCATTTAAGGTGGCTTTGTGTTCAGGTGAAACTTTGGGACCTGGTTATGGTGCAGCGAATGCGGGACTTAGGGAGGAACAACATAAATTTGAGGTCCTGATGGGCTAAATTGGGCAGCAGCACAAGTCAAGTTACATGGGGGTAGGAGGAGGAAGGGATGCATGCCTAGTTTCACCTTGAGCTTCCTCTAAATCACACCTCTAAATCACACCAATCACACCGCTTTTCCATCCCTGAACTGTGTAGGGTACCTCTGGGGAATGGAAAGTGTGAGCCTGACCCTGCTGGTCACACACATATGGGAATGAAAGCACAGGGCACATCTCCCACCACTCATGCAGGGACACATTTGGCCATTCAATCAAGTATCTCCATGAGCTTCAGACCCAGTGAAACATGGTTTCCTTGTGTCTGTAGGGTGTACTCTATTCTTGTGAGAGCAGAGCTGGTCCTGCTGCCTTTCCTGCAATTGCATTGCCAATTTCTTCTATGTGGATGTCTGTTTTCCAGAACTTGTGAGAACTTTGTGTCTCAGGAGGTGTTTGCCCCTCTGTCAAACTTGGCTGAAACTGGAAAACAGGTTGTAAAATTACTAGGGAGTCACAGGCACCCATGCCTTAAACCCAGCCTGTGTGCATGATTCATCCATTTAATTTTTACAGGTGGTGCTGAAAGATATCATTGAGATGCAGATCCAAATTGTTCACAAATGCCCCGGTGAGTGCAACAGGACAAGTGGAAGATGAGAAACAACATGTCACTGTAGCAGATGAGCGTAGGAGGGACACAAAGTAGCTGTTGGGTGATGGGGATGGTTATCAGCGGGATTCTCTCAACGGGAAGCGCGTCCTCTGTGCCCAGGAATTTGAGAGCTGTGGGATGCCTGCTTTCGGAAAAAAATACGTTTTGCTACTGACAGGAGAGGGCACGTGCTTTTTGGAGTCCCATTCATCTTCCCAGTATGAGAAACCATTTTGTAAAGGAAAGAGATTACCTAATCGTGCCTTGGCGTTTTCCTTTGTCCGCTTATCTCACATTTCCTAGCCACTGATGGATAGGTAAAGTCTTCCAGCCATGATGGGATGGAGTGCTACGTATGTGGGTTGGTATGCAGAGCTGATCCAACAGGACTTCTCTGTGCTCTGGCAATGTTAATGTGTGTTATTGACAGAAGGGTCTAGAAGCAAGAGGCAGTGCAACCTTTTTCACATGTGAAGGTGCTAAACGGAAACTTTTAAGACTTTTTAACCACCATTTAAAAGATTCTCCTTCTCATCTGTTGCATACTGATAAGTTAAGTAAGGTCTTGTTAATGAACTTTGGTTAAAACAGTTTTTTCTGTTTAATTCTTACAGTAATCTCTATCTTAATTTTTTTTCTTTGAAACTGTGTCTGTCACTGTGATCTGTGCAAAGTTGAATAAAATAGGAATCCTAGAAAGACTGAAGGCTATCTTGTTTACCAAATTCTTAATAACTAATATCAGTTAAAAAGGAATTAAAAAGAATTTAATTTTTTTTCCTTTTTCCTTCCTAAATTTCAATATTAGCAGGTCTGGGGTGGCAGGGGGGATATCATGTCAGATGAGGCAGCAGAGTATTAAAAGCTTTCCCATAAACCTTTACAATGACATAGGATTACCTGTCAAGGAATTTAGGATTTTTTTACTATTCATCATTCATATTCCTATACCAGCCAGGTGCCCCACACAAATCAGGATTCTTTTGGGCTACAAATGCTATAAATACATGGTGAGATACAGCTCCAGACCCAAACACATTACAATATAAATATCTAGGCAAGAATTGGCCAACAGTTCTCTGTAACCTCAAAATACCCGTTTTGCTTTTGTGATGAGGTCAGTAATGGACCCAGGTAATTACAGAAATAAAATTACAGGATGGTGTACTGGTGTTTTACACCAGTGTGGAGAAGTGTTTCAAAACTCTTTTTCATTAAAGAGTACTCTATCTGTCTTTTTACTAAGCTGGTGTGATGGAGAGATTTATCTTTATTCTAGATGAGAGAGCATCGAAGAATATTTGCTTTTTGAAAAGGAAAGAGAAAAATATGAGTTTCTATATTTGGGCTGTGTAGGGCTCAATACAATTTATTCATCATGTTCAGTTGAGAAATTAATTTTGTGTATCTCTTCTGCATAGCAACATATAAACTAATAGTTCCTTTTTTGATAGTATTTTTGCAATGAATCAGTACTAAAAATCATAAGATATCCCAGGGATTTTAATAAACTTTCTTAAACACTAAGGCTCATGAAAATTTGGATGGCCTGTGTGATCTCATATTTGATAGCATGCTCTGGGACTGTTTTTAAGCCTCCTAAGCATCTAATAATTTTATCCCCACTGCATTAATAGTATATATTTACTTTTCCAAGCAAAATGTGCAGTTCCCTATAAAACGTCTGTTACAATTTACATCTGTTAATTTGAACTAGTTTAGAACTACAATTTTAACCCAATTAGATTATTTTCTAATAATGTGATTATTTCTTTATAATTGTATTTGAAACAGGTAAAACACAGTTCCTAGTGGTCTTCTAGAAAAAGCAAGTATAATGAAAATGGTACATGCACTTTATTTCTTACACAGTACAACTTTGCTCTGTTTCTGTGCTTTTCCACCAATTTGTAGCGAGTACCATTCCTCACAGAACATTTTCACCCTACTTTTTCCCTATAGATGTAAAATTTTGTTTTATTTTATTTTGACATGTGTAGTATTTTCCCTTCAGCTGCACAGCTTTTCACTGCAGCCAGTGTGTCACATAACTTCTCTTACGCGTCTCCCGAAGTCCTGGGGGTCAGGCTGGAAAGTGAAAAATGCAGAGATCTAGGAATGGCTCAGCCAACTGAAAGTTACGGGAAGGGAAAGGCTCCAGTTTCACTGAAGGAAAAAAAAAGAGAAGAAGAAGAAGAATGGCTCCTTTCAATGCAGACGGAGGCAGTCTGGCTGAGAGTCAGTGAGGTTTAAAAATCCAAGTGGTCCAGTAACTGAAAATCTGTATAGATTCAAAGCAATATTTTAAGTATTGAACAAGTGCAGATTAAAAAAAAAAAAAAAGTGTGATGGTTTTTCCATTCTCCTGGTGCATATAGCCAACCACGTTCCAAAGCTAGGCAGTATTTCTTTTCCTCAAACCCTGAGCACATGTGGCTAAATCCAGTCCATGTCACCAAATGATGTCAGTGAAAATGTCCTGTTGAAGTAACTCCGTCAGCCACTTCTCGCTGGAATAGCAGTGACAGGGGCTTGTTCCCAATTGAAAAGCCTGAAGATATTACTCTTGCTATTTTGTTAAAATGTAAGTGTTGCTGTTAAGAAATGGATACTGAGCTAGGAGTCCCACAGGGCTGTGGCCACCAGCATCTCCAGGGGAATTGCCTTTGCTGACAAGGCTGATTTGGGATTTCATGGCAAAGAAAATAACGTGGTAACTCAGGGCCTGGAGCACTTGGTTTGTGCAAAAAGCTTCCTCTCCTCCTTTTTCATCCCTCTCCTATATTTTGGCTCCCTATGTCTGTCTGTTTGCCTACCTTTCTCTTTTATTCACTATTCCAGATCTTTCCCATCATCCCAGACAGGTTCCAGAACATTGTATGAAAATGTAGGGAGAGGGCAAAAGATCAGTGAATAAAGCACTGAGTACTTACCTCTTAGAGCCTGTTAGACTGTCAGCTCAAAGTTAAAGTGCAATAAATCTGGTGGTCTCACGTTGGTCCCATGTGTGCTGCAGTCCACCTCATAAAACTACTACATAATTAAGTACAGTGCAGTACAATTGGCAGTCTCTGCTCAGCCCAGGCCTAGCAGCAAGCACATAAACCCACTCCTGGTCCCTGAAGGTGGAGGCTGGAGGTGACAGGGAGGTGGGGAACAGCTCTGGCTGCCATTGCAGCTCTCCTGCCTTCCTGTGGGGATGGGGGAGATGGCATTCCTGGTGCTGATACACCCCTGGAGTGCATATGTGAAGAGAAGGAAAAGATGAGACTTGACAGAGCAGGTGATGCCTGCAGAGGAGTGGAAACAGCCTGCTGAGGGTGGTTTGGCTGGGTTTGTAGGTTGGCTGACAATGACAAATCAGAGATGCTTCCTGCTGGCTGGGTGACCCTCTGGCATGAACCTGGAGTCGTGAGCAGCTGCCTCTGGCAGGTGACAGTTTGGGAGGTCCCTGTGGCGAGCTGAGTGCTGGCACAGGACTTTCTGGGGTGAACAATCCTACTACCTGTGTGTGGGTATGGTGGAACAGCCAGCGCTATTGCAGAGAGATGACCTCGGATCCCCAGGGTGTCAGAGCAGCGCCTGCTGCAGGTGCCGAAGAATCCTCCAGGAGCAGAGCGGGGAAACAGGGAGCCTGGCTGACAGAGTTCAATCTTTTATCTTCTTTTGTTTCCTTGGTTGCATTTCATTACATAAAGTCCCAAATATGATGAATTTCAAATTTTGCTACATAAGCAGTTTTCCTATCTGTAAGGAAGCCGTGCTGCCCAGACTGTCTGAAGTCCCCCTCATGTCTGTGCCTGGGGTATTTTGTGCCACTCTGCAGAGCTGTGGGTATTTGCAAAAACTCTGTCAGGGTCTTAACATGCAACTTTCCTCTTTAACAGAAGGTTCTTCGTGACTGTGCAGAAGAGAGGTGCGTGTTGCTTTCCAGCAATGGGTTAAATATATTTAATTTTTCTGAAATAAAAGAGGAAAAAAGAGAAGAGCTGAATCCTTAGCGAAGCAGGTTGGTGAGCTCCAGCAGCCGGGAGCGGCCACATCCTGCTGGTGCCCTCTAGTGCTGCGCTCTCTGCCTGCAGCCACCGAGCTCCGCAGCTGCCTGTCAGGGAGCAGATAGGTGATTTTTGGGCTGTATCTGCACGCTTTGGGCCAGCAGAACCGGGCAGTGTGGTGGTGGTGGGGGTGAACCCCTGCATACCAACAGTCTTCAGTTTTCATTTGCATTCATGGTGCTGCTGCTTTTCCCTCAGTGGATATGTGCTTTTCTGTGTCTATGCAGTGATTTGGCTGGTTTAAATTTATCTGGGTATATTCTGAGCTCTTTCACTGTGAGAGCAGCTGATCCTGCTCTATTTCATGACTCAGGTGAATTTTATTTTCCAGGCTATTACTCTTCATAGAATCAGAGTGGCTGAAGTTGGAAGGGACCTCTAGAGGTCATCTGGTCCAACCCACCTGCTCATATGGGACCACTTAGAGCCAGTTGCCCAGAAGCATGTCCAGATGGCTTTTGAATATCTCTAAGGCTGGACACACCACAAACCCACCATTCCCATGTTCAGCTACCCCTCAGTAAGAAAGTGTTTCCTAAAGTTCAGAGGGAATCTCAAGTGTTTCAGTTTGTGCCAATATCCCTGGTCCTATCGTTGGACTGCACTGGCTCAATCCTCTTTGTACCCTGCTATCAGGTATTTCTATTCAATGATGAGATTTCCCCTGAGCCTTGTTTTCTCAAGGCTGAGCTTCACTAAACCTTTCTTTTTCACAAAAGAGTAGTATGGAAATTGTCACTGATAGGTACATAAACGACTTTGGAGGGTTTTGATCTGAAAATTCTCAGTCTTGTGATTTGAAGCAACTAAAATCTATCTGTAAAAGCTCATCATACTGCTGGATTGGCTTGATCCACCCATGACTCCATATATGCATCAAACTTCATGGCTGGACTTCCTTTTACTGTGGATGGGACTGACTCACACTCCAAATATAAAAAGCCCAAAGGCTGAGAGGTTCAAGATTGGCACTGAGAGTTAGCTCCAAATGTATCCCAAAATATCATACTGAGGGCAGGACATTGGCCTTCCAATTCTTACAAGAAGATTTTATCCTGAAGGATATGGAGGAAACCAAAGTTACTGACATGTTTTTACAGGAAGCAAACTTTTTTGATCAAAGTCACTTTTGGTAGTTGGGGAAAAGTATTTTGAATGGTTAAACAGTAGATTTCAGCTGTAAATCTCACAAAAGTCCTCTTCTGTCCATTTTTTTCCACAGTAGGTAAATTGTCCATGTTGTGGTCTGGCCAGATTCTGTCAGTGAACTGTTTATTTGTAACACTTATCTCTATTATCATTATTGTAGTGAGCTTTCTCTAGATGGTCCTGGTTTTGGAAGCCTTTTCATGAGCTGGAGTGCAGTTTCAAGCTCTGCTGAAACTCTGAGTGAATGGTGGGAGCAGTTGGGTGTATGGTGTGTACATGGACATCACCCACAGTGAATCCAGCTTATGGAAGCAGCCCTTGCTCCTCCACAGTACTTTTTGGCACCACCCTGACCTTCTCCCAAGCACAGGTGCTGCTTTTTGAGACAGGCACAGCAGGCAGCAGCTCCAGGACTGTTCCTTGCCATGGGTCTGTTCTGGTGCTCACAGCAGCCTGATGTTCTCAGTGTGAAACAGCTGCCTGTTGGATGAGCTCTGGAGCTGCACCTGGGTGGAATGACTTCTTATAGGCACCTGAGCTGGCTTTGAGTAGGTTTAGACCAGCTGAGTGCACTGAGTCTCAAGAAACAAAATTAGGAGGGTGAGTCCCATTAGCACCGTGCTTTGCTGGAGCTAATTGGCCCCCAGAGGTTGCCCAGGTGAGCACATTTTGTGGCACCTCACAGGGATGACATGCTGGGTATGGCTGTGAGGCAGGCAGGTGTGCTGCAGATATCTGTGACAGGTGTGAGCTCCTCCACATGCCTTGTAGAGATCCCAGGTCAGGAGAGAACAGACAAGAAAAAAAGTGACAGTATCTTGCAAGACTGACAGCAGGGCTAGTTTTGTTTAGCAGGAGGTGCAAGAATGGTAACACTTGCTGTCTGAGTCCTGGATTTGGTTTGCTGGAACCGAGTGCTGGTGTGCAAATCTGAATTTTTCCAGATTGCCCTGGAACAGCATTAAGCCTGATCAGAGCAAACAAGATCAAGTCACAGTATCTGTGTGAAGTGTTTCCTTGTTAAATTACAGTAGCCTTATGCAGTTCTTGGATGAGATAATCAAAACTCAGGCTGCTGAAGCAAGGTACCCACTGTCAGAGCCACAGCATTATTGCAATTTGAGACTGGAGCTAAGGCCCATTTAGGTGGTTTCAGTCTCCTTTGATAGCACAGAGCAAATTCAGACCAAGACAAAGAAGCAAAACGTCTATTTGCCCTGTAGAAGTGCCTGCTTTGGGGGTTTCTTGCTTCCCTTTTCTGTCATGATGCAGTGGACATTGCTGTGGAAAAGGGGCTGTAGCTAAGGTTGCCCCAGAAAGCCAGGAACCAAGATCCCCTCTCTGGGCTCTTTTGTATCTGAAGATTGCTCTGGCAGGCAGGAAAAAATTATATGTGCATAACTCTGGCCTGTGAGGGTGCATGGAGGCTGGACTTGAGCATTGCAACCCTTGATGTCCATCAGGATTTTGAGTTCATCTACATTACAGGTTAAAGTGTGAAGGAAAAGTGCAATATGAATTAACTGTATATTTAATTCTGGGACATGGTTCCTTGTTCTGGTTATCATAATCCATTCTCCAAGTGGATTCCTGATCAGTTCTTCTTGAAAAAGGTCCAGTAGAGAAATGCCCTTGAGATATCTGCTCTCTTATCCTCTGTGGGACTAAGAATCAGTGATAGATACATGTGACACCACTGTCCTGTAGATGCCAGGATGAATATCATGTTGGGCTAAAGAGAACATTCCCTGTAATTGGTCTAAAAAGTTGTGTGTGTGCATGTGTGTGCGTGTGTGTGTATGTTGGCTGAGTTTCCCTGTGATCCATATCTTTCCAAATTTGACTTTACGCAAAACTCCATTATCAGTTCACATCTACTATAGTAATTTTATTCCTACTATTCTTAATAATTCCATGCTTTTTCTGAAAAATACCTCTGAAATGATAGTTTTCACTGAGACAAACAAGCACCCATTCATGGGTGGGAGATATGGGCAAGAGTGACAAGCATTTTTTAAAAGCAGGTTTGAAGGCATTCTGTTTTTCCTTTCCCATTTGATAGATGTCCATGTGGATACTAAATGAATCACAACCTCTTTGGGCTATTGCTCCGAGAAGTCGGTATGGCTGGCACAGAGATGGTGGTGAGGAGCTAGTGTTGGTGGGATGGGTACCTGCCTTCTGTGTGTGGTGGAGCCATGCTAAAAGCCAGGCTTTTTAAGCCACAGCCAAGGATTAAAGACCCCAGGAGACAGGCAGAGGGGGAGGTGTGCCATCTCAACGTTGCCATGCTGGGTACTGGATTTTTAATGCCTAACCCTGAACTTCCTACCTCATTGGGTTGCTGGTGTTTTTTTGGCAGGGCTCTCTCGCGACTTTAACATTTGTGTAATATGGTTTTTGTTGTGTGAATACTGCCATGCTGTCAGCTCGACATCGAGATGCCATAAATCCGGTGGTCTCGTGCCTGTCCCCCGTGTGCTGCAGCCCACCTCGTAAAACTGCTGCTTAATGAAGTACAGCTCAGTACAATTGGCAGCCTCTGCTCGGCGGCGGAGGCTGAGCACATAAACACACGCCTGCCAGGCTTGTGCCGGGAGGTGCAGCCAGGGACCTTCCGCTGCTCAAGTGGGGAGAAATTTCTAAGCAGAGGTGACTGAGAAATCTCTTTAAAACTGTAGAAAAATGTTTTATAAATCGTTAAAAACCTACTCCTGTAATAATGGGCCAGCGTTTCTGGGCCTTCTGGGGAGAGGACACCTTTCTTTGAATAAAAGACTGCGCATACTCAGAAATGTTTCAGAGTATATTACAATGGATTTGGGAAATGAAAATGGAAGAACATTAATAAATTGTTAGTATGAAATGAAAGCAATACGTTCAGGTTACCCAGAGGCCTTGCTTCCATCTATCTCACTCACGATAAGTTAGAGATCATTAAAATTTATATTTTAATTTACTGTAGAGCCAATATCAGAAGGAACTTTACAAGCATTAATGTATTGTGTCTCCTACTGCTCTTAATTCTTTCTTTTCTAAGTATCCAAACTGAGTGTTGGAGAAGGTAAACGTTTGTAAGTTACATAGCAAATCATGGGTAGGGCTTCAGTCTCTAGACTCCTGCTGATGCTCTAAACAAATAAAATACCTTTATTATAGACCTACAAATTATAAGTACTTTAATTTGAACATTCCCCATCACATCCCTTCACAGTATTTTGCCTTCCAGCTCAGCAGCAAGCCCATCACTGTGATACCAGTACTTCCACATACATCAGCTTATAATAAATCTCTGCAGTTTCTTTTTTGCAAGGAGGAAGTTACAATGGCTTTCCTCATGCTCTTCCTGTGAGGCACTCTGGATCCATTCACACACCATTTAGAGGACGTAGGCAGTATCCATACAAACTCAAGGCACCTTGGGTTGGAGTTGGCAAAACCTGGCTGGCTTGAAGAAGAGCTGGAGAAGGTGCAAGTCTTTGCAAGGGGCCCTGATGACTGATTTTGAGAACTGTAAAGAGTAGACAGCCAGGCTTATTCCAGATATCTAGAAATTCTGCATTTGGACGCCAAATTTAGACCTCTCTGAGCACAACTGTCATTTAAGTAAAAAAGTTGCTGCTATTAAAATACTAAGATCTGAATATTTGTGAAATTCACTTTCTCTTTGCTTTTTAGTGATGTATAATGACTGAATAAATGCTGACATGTGATCGTGAGCTTTTCTCCCTACCTTGATGCCCATAACTCAAGCCATGAGCACTCTCCCATGCCCAGCCTCAGAGGCTCTCTCTGTAGTCACTTACGAAAACCAAGAAAAAACAGCAAGGAAAGGCTGGCTGGTGTCATCAGGCTGGAGAAAGCATTGGTTGAACCAGCAGGCCCTGGAGATGCAGCTATGGAAGCAAGCTTGGAATTGTGTCCTGCTCTTATCCCAGCTTCTTTTTCAGAGTTTTTTCCATTCACGTGAAATTCCTCCAACATCAAGGAAGATTTTGCTGTAACAGTAACAGAGTAATTCTCAAAGTTGCTGGCCTGAGAAGTCTATTTAGTTACAGCTTTATTCTTTTGAGGTTTCCAAGGAAGGCAATTGTTTTCTTCTGTCTGATGTTGGAGGTGGAGATCTAGAGACAGGCTGTGGATTTCCTTCACCTTCTGCTCTTGGTGGTGAGGAAGAGATCAAGGCCACTATTTTCCTTTTGCTCTAGTTTCAGTGCAAATGCATTCAGAGTTTACTGAGTAAACAAAAACTTTAGTTTCCAGTGCTTGTTCAAACAGATGCTTTTCAGATCAATCCACATCAGTGGAAGCAAAAAATATGGGTATGGGTAGAGCTGTAGACATCTGTAAAACCAAAGGAAAAAGAAACTCTTTAATTGACTGAATATGGTTTTGCACATTAAAGCTATTACAATTTCCCTGTTACAGAGCCACAGTAAAACTACAATGGGAAGAGACACTCAAGGCCAGTGAGGTATTTACCATAAAGACTCCAAGACATGTTGCTTGGAGCAATTCATGTTCCCCCTATGCTGCACTGCGATTAATGCAAAGGCCTCAGAGGGGAAAACAGTTTGTTTCAGATCTTGCAGGACTGGAGAGGGATAAGGAACAAGAAGCACATCCACCAGCCCAAAAATGGTAGACCAACACTGGAACTTGGTCCTTCTGTAGAAAAATGCTTGCTAATACAGAGATGGAAAATCAGATTAAGATGATTGAGAGTAGTCAGGCAGCTTTGTAATGTGTGAAAATGGTTTATTGCAAAAATTGTAAGGAGAATACAGTGGTTAGGATTTATTTTGCCTTTTCATTAGAAAGGAAAACTGAAACTGAAAGGTGGTTTTCTCTATGTTGTCCTGTCGGTATGAGCGCACAGGAAGTGACCCCGATGATGAGGCCGGAGGCAAGGATGAAAACTGGAGTGAAGGTACTGTGAAGCCCTCGTCTGGGACAACGGCTTCTGTGACACTGTGTTTTGCCACTGGACATGTGTCCTTCTCAGCTATATCCCAGTTCATGAGCTGCCAGCACCACACACAAGCCAAAAGCTGCAGTGCAGGCACAGGTGCGATGCTGCAAGGACATTGTCAGCGACCAGCACCGGTATCTGACCCTGCAGGAGGTGGTGTGGAGCCTGGGAGGGATTCACAGGGGACCTGCCAAACCATGCTGGGATCAGGGCTGCTCACATCATGAAGTGCCTGTGCTATCTGCAATGGTTGGTGGCTGAAGTGTGGCCAGGCACTGTAGTTGGTGTCCAGGCACTGACATCCACTGGAAACTATCCTAAATGTGAACCGTTCCCTTGAACTTCTCCTGGCTTTAGGTTTCTGCTGCTCCAGAAATACCATTTCTGCCTCAAAAATGCCTAGCAGATGCTTCATAAGTAGCCTGGATGACAGAATTATCATCATAACTTTCTTTCCCTGCAGTATCAGGCCCCATCATGGGATGAATTCTGCCAGTGTAAAGACAGGCAGCATCCTTACCTCACAATTTGGTTATGAAAATGCAGTATCAAATCATCTGGGCCCAGCATGGCCTGTCAGTCTTCACTCTGGCTGTGTTCCCAGTGGATGCCTGCCCTTTGTTCACTGCTCCCACGCTCCTGTCAGAGTGGGTGGGTAAATGACTCAGACAAAATTTGACAGACTGGTAGAAACCTGGTGTAGGGGTAATTCAAGACAGGGACTTTGGAGAGTCTCTTCTGTTGTGGAACATCAGCAGATGTGGCAGACAGCTCCGTGAGAATGCTCTTTCACCAGCTTGCTAATACCCTGGCTAGAATTCAGTATTCACTGACCTCGCATTTTGTTACTTGAGATTAATCTTGATTTTGGTAAAAGCTGTTGAAAAAGAAAAGGTAGCTCTTCTTTCTAATGCTGTATAGGAAAAAAAAAAATCAACCACAGGAGCTAGATCTTCCGCTGACAGAAGTCAGCATGAGTCCGTTGTCCTAATTTATTGTCATGGTCTGAATACATCTGGGATGTGGAAGAATTTTTTTGTTTTATATGGAAAAAGTTGAAGTCAGTGGCAGAAGTCCTGTTAAAAAAAAAAAAAAAAAAAAGACACAACAAAAGAACCCAAAACACATGTTCCAATTTACAGGTCAGTTGATATCCTCCCCTGAGGCTACCTTAATTTCTAGTTCGGGAATGTCAATAAATCAATGCCACAAGCCATCAGTGAGGCAGTATCCAGCAAAGCAGCTGCCATGTGAACACCATGCTCCCAATCCAAAAATTCATAGCCAAAAATCTCTCAATACATTTTCTTACTTCATTAGTTTCTGCTTTACATAAAAATAGCTGTCATTTTTGCAATGAATAATCCTGTCTGTCTTAAGATAGATACGTCTACGTGATATGTTTGTTAAGCAAAGCTGACGAGATATGATCCTGTATGGAACCTGTAATGCAATTCTGAATTATGGGCTGTTGGTTTTCTTTCTTGTTAATATGTTTTTCATTCTTTAAGCACAGATATATGTGCTTTTTATATGTAGATGCAGAGGCAGTAGATAAAGCAGCATCATTATACCACAAAAAAAGAGTGATTATTTTATGCATATACATCACAGGACAATACTCTACTGTCATTAATAGAGGGCTGTAAAACAAATAAGACTCTCTTGAGAGTAGACTTCCTGCATTTTTCTGTGTGCATTTTTCACTCTATGCAGACTGGCTATAAAATGCTCTCTTATTGGATCCTTAAGGTTTCATTTTCCTCTAATTTGTGCTGAATGCACACAAGCAGGTGAATACAAATTGCTACCATGACTGGAGATCCCTGCCATCTGCTGAATCTGCAAAGAGGCAAATGTCTGCATGATCTGCAAGGCCTGATTTGTGTAGGCAGGGGGGAACTGGGCAAGGGAGGTCCTCCAGTGCACCCCAAGGTCTTCTTGCCCCAAGAAGATAAAGACATTATAAAGATGTATGGTTGGCAGAGAAATATCAGATGATCTTCAGACTTCAAAGGCTAACAGAGTACCCTCTCAGATCTCTAAAAAGATCTGTAACTTTTGACATGTACAGTTTCAAAAAGCTGTACATCTTGGGGCATTGCCTGCATAGCATCTGTCATGCTGGATACTTCCTGTGGAGGCTGTAAACTAAACAAGTCATTCCTGGAGCAGACAAACTAACACAACCTGGTTTCCTGCTAACCTGTCTCACAAGATCTCTTCCCCTCTGGATTCTGTCTCAGAAAAAGCATATGATAATGCTTCTCCCTTAGGGGAGACATAAAGGACAGCAAACACCTTTCTCCTCTTGGTCACTGAGGTACAAAAAACCTTGAAGTACTAGAGACTCTGGCCCCCACTGTCAAATCTGATCAAGACAACTAATGAGCGTTAGGAGTGGGGAACAGAAACAGACAGACACAGCATGACTACATAGACCTGGTTTCCTTAGGAAACTGGGCTCAAAACAAAGCACACGAGTCTGGTATATTTATAGTGAAAGAGGTGGGGGGCTTTCCTTTCCAGAGGAAATGCACTGTGTTTCTGGGCCTGATCCTCACTTTACTGGAATCTACATTGGTTCATGTTCCCTGCAGATCTTCTCCTGCTTTTCCACACCTGGAAGCCTGTAGAAGTTCTGGAAGAAGTTAACAGTGCCTGCAGAGGTACCAGAAGATATACCTCAAGCATGCCAAATGAACATTAATCTATGTATTAATGCTATATATAGGATAAGGCACTTGGGATATATAAAGGATCATAAAATGGTTTGTGTTGGAAGTGACCTTAAAGATCATCCCATTCCATCCCCCTGAGACACCTTCTGCTAGACCATGTTGCTCAAAGCCACCTCTAAACAGGCTTTGAACATTTCCACAGATGGGAGTATCTACAGATTTTTCTGGAAGCCTGGTCCTGTGTTTCACCACTCCCAAAGTATTTTTTACCATTGTCTATTCTAAACCCATCCTCTGTCAGTTTAGAGCAATTTCCCCTTGTCATGACACTACATGCTTTTGTAAAAAGCTCTCTGGCTCTCCTGTGGGCTGCCACGAGTCAGCCAACTGAGATAAATATCAGCAGAAGAGAAAGGACCATACTGGAGACAAGCTGCCCCAGCTCCGTCCCATACTGCAACTTAGCAGGCACTAACATGTTACCAATTTCAAATTTACACCTTTTGAGTTTTATGATGGTAGCTGCCTGTAAGAGTCTGGTGTTCCCTTTTACAGGTAGGAAATGAAGAAAGCAGAGGGCAAGGCTGAGGTGAAATCAGCCCAGACTGGGTACAGACCAGGCAAATTGTTTCTACTTTCAGATTAGTAGATGCCTCCCAAAGGAGAGAACTGTATGAGCTAGAAGAGAGTATTATTCAGTGAGCTAAAGCACCTGGAAATCTAGAATTTTCTGCTCTACCACAAGCTTGGAAGTCTCTGCATGCCTCAGATGCAGCACAGCCTCTTAGAGAAGCCAAGGGATGTGTAGATAATGGGATACTAAATACCAAAGACACCTATTAAGAGAGGTCCCTGACAATGAAACATTGTTCCCGATTTAAATTTTTTTGGACTTCTTTTGTATTTCAGGTTCTTGTGTTTAAAATTGGCTGTGCAATTGTTGTACTCTTAATACCCAAACCAGGCTTATGTTACAAGTTAAAAATTATGAAGCATTTTTGAAGACCTGTAAAATACAGAGTTACTTGTTATATAGCTAAGCTTTTACTATTTGGTCTTTCATCAAGAAGTATTTGAAAATCCAAAAATAAAATGTCTTTCTGCCTTGATTCACTGATCTTGTGTCTACTGATTGCAAATGCAGATTTGATTCAAACTGTCCACCCTGGCTGATTCTCTATGTTTCTTGACAGCCCCCTATAGCCCAGACTGCATAACTGCCTGTAAGTTTTCTTTTCAGCATGTGGTTTCTAAAGGTGAAACAAAGCATTCTGAGATATTTTTAATCTGTCACACTCCCTTCTCCACTCCCTCTCTTTAGCTTCTTACAGCCATACCTTCCTGTCCTCTCTATGGATGTAAATCCATAGATTCACTGAATGTGAATGTGAGATTATTTCAGTTAATTCCATGGTGATTCTGGCACAAGTTTTGCTGCAAGACAAAGCAAAAGAATTGTTTGAATTTCTCACAGTTTAGTCTTGCAGGAGCATGTGCAGGCCTGTTTCTGTGTTTTAAGGTAGTCATTGTTTCTCAATGACTGTTTTAAGTCCATGACCAATACACATCCTTAACCACAATTTATTTGAGATTTCACCATGAATCTTGTCCAAGATTTACTGACTTGTACTGTCAACACTACAATTATATTGTGGTGTTTCATGAGTGTCTGAGGAGTTACCCTATTTGCTATGAATAGTAGCAGATTATAGAAGAGGAACTCTTTGTGGTTGTGAGCAAAAGTTAATAAAAGTTGCATCTTCCTCTTCCTTTTGTGGCTATTGTTCTTCCTGACACTGATTTTTTGTTGCCTTTCATTAAGATCTATTTAAGAATTAGCAGTCTGATTACCTTCCTTTGCATAATGTCATACACTTTATGTCTCAGTGGGGAGTCATGCTGGCTTTGGCAGTGGAAGTGCTAACACATTCTGAGAGCAGTGTCACAGAGGTAACAGAACAATGTACTTTCTGTTGCACTGCGTCTGAACACAAGTCTGTACAACTCTGCAGTGAAGATAAATACAAAGGTCTGTCACTTCCTTGCTTCTGCTGGACTAAGTGGGAAGAAGCCTTGTAGGAGTCAATGCAGTTGTACGAGTGCATGCAAGTTGTAAGACTCGGTGTTTTGAATTTTGCATAAAAGGTGTTTTTAATACCCTTCAGTTTTCTTGGCATGAACTGCGCTCATGACTCAAGACATCTGCGGTGGGCTGAATTTATGCTGTGTGCCAGTTTCATCCAAGTGGGATTTAATGCATGACTTGTAAATGTTCACACATGTGTCCACTGACCTCTGCTATGCAAGTGCCACTGGAGTTGCAAACAGGACGTTAGTATCTGTGAACCAAGGTGCTTTCTAGGACTATTAGTGTTGGCAAGGCCAAATACAGGAGCCTTGTACAGCCCCTAGTGCAAAACTTGACTAGAAACACGCGATCCACACCACATTCAACCTCTCCTGTTAAATTTGTGCCTGAGTGAGGGTGTGATTTATTGCAGAATGACCAGGTTAATGTGTATGTCCATACTGAGGCTTGGAGTGAGAATAACAACATGTAGACAATAACAATGTCGTTTCATTCACAGACAATAGGTTTGGGGCCTTTCAGTAAAGCACAGCCCTGTGGATAAAAGGGGTCTTTAGGAAGTTTCTGTGTATATGGTATTTGTGCTTTTGTCGCTGACTTGCTTCCAATAAGACAAATAACAAGGAAATTACAGCATTTTTATAAGCAGTCCAGTGAAATGGTATTTAAAACCCCTTTTATTTCAACATCAAAGCATACATAAAAGAATGATTTGTTCCCAGTGGAATAACAAGACAAGACAGGGCACTTCACTGTCTTCTGAAGCAAAGGAGTTTCTCTTGCCAAGAACTTGAAGAAAATAGATCTGCTCAAAATGGTGAACTGATGCTTTTCAACCTGTTAGCAAGCTAATGCCCTCAATATGAGGAAGAGTCAAACCATTGTTTGTATATAAAGAATAAAGGTTAACAAGGTAAATTACATGGAAAAAAAACAGAAATACTCACTTATCAAATGCATATTGTAATCATATTTGTTCTTTCAAAAATTTAAAGGAATGCCAACATTCAATCAAAGAGGAAACCATAATAATTTAGGATCCAGGAGTAATTTTGCTCATTAAATCAGCTCCAAATTCTGCTGCAATCAGCTCAGAGCTGTTCTTCCACTCCTCCTTTCTGCTTCTTCTCTGCCATTTCCACTGCATTAAAATGGTGGCATTGGAGGGTCTGTAGGAACAGCATGCTCTGTGCCTTGCCCGTGTGATGTCTTGCCTATTGGAAGGAGCACATTTGTGCAAGGTCCCATTCCACCCAGGCTGTGCCTGAAGAGGCTTTGGAGGAGGATTGGCTGTAAGGCACCCAGGCCAGCCTGGGCCAAAGGGATTAATGGGCAGTGTGGGTCTGGGCTGGAGGAGGAAGATGTGTCGGATGCCTGGTGTGCCTGCCGGTCTCCGATGACCTTTGCTGCAGCAGCCGGCACGTGCAGAGTGTCAGCCGCTGTGCTCCTGCATGCACGTGTGAGCATCCCTCACTGTCCCCGGCGCTTTGAACAGCCACTTTGTAGATGAGTAGGGAAGAGGTAAACTGAGTGTGTGTGTGTGAGGGGAAGGAGGGCGGGGAGGAAGGAAAAGAAATGTGAGAAAGCTTTAGATGTAGTCCAAGAGTCCATCTGGTGGGTCCTTCTGATGTTCCCCCAACAGAGCCCTCCCACTGAGAAGGATCCCTCCTTTCTTCCTCATCTGCCAAAAACTGAGTCAGAGGCTGGTTTTGTTAGAAAGGTCATGAAAGCTTTGTTCAGCCTCTCCCCACAGGGGAGTAGGGTGTTCGTTTCTATAGGAGGATATTTAGGCTGTCAGATACTTGGTTGTTCTTATTCACACAAAGCTGGACAGCCTGAACTTGGGAATCCAGCTGAAACATCCCATGCTAGAAAAGGCCTGGGGTTGTTTCAGCTCATGGTTTTCAAGGGGTACTTTTGATTGCTGATAAGTATCCTAATCACATTTCAGGTTGCTCATTTATCCTCAGGGGGGGAGAAGGAGTAGGGGGAATATCTGCTGTGGGCACAGAAGCTAGGCTTTTGACCTGCTGCTGTTCCAAGTGTAAGAAAATGCCTTGCTGCATGCCTGGTCTCTTCACAGCAGACCTGGTGAGGGGTGGGGATGCAGGCTTCCCCTATGCACCTCTTTTTCACACTTTCTCTGCAGAGCCTGTGTCCACAGGTGTGCTCTTTCTGGTCATGTAGGTGGCTCTTACAAGGATTTGAGTGACCTTCTTGTCTTCCAATTGCTGACAAGCCCTGTGGAGCTCCCAGTCACTGCTGGAGCTGCAGGAACTAACAGTAATGTTATTGGGCTTCTTCTAAGTCATCACACTGGAAAGAAGCTTTGTTGTTAACTAGACAGGATTTTGACTTTTAAAATTCAACACTATTTTTTTTTAGAAAGGGGTAATTACATTTTACAGGTGTTCATTGGATGGGGGGATTAATGTAATACACAGTGGGGAAAGAATATAAGGTGTAACAGAGCTCTAAGGAGCTGTAGAGAAGAAGATAAAAGAAACTGAAAGAGTGGAATGAAAGTAACAGATGCCAGAAAGACTTTCATGAAAGTCTGGGGGAATTAATAATTACATAGGAGAATAAGAAATAAAAGAGAACGTTGCTGTTCTACTTTCTTTTAAAAACAGCAATTCCCCCTCACTCCCATTTTACTTTCAGTTTGGAGCTTATAGGTTCGAATTAAATTTAAACAGATGTGCACCAGCTATTTAGTTTTCAAACTCCTAAAGAAAGAGTATATCTGTGTTTCCACTGATATAAAGTGACATAAAATCGCTGTAAAATGAAGAAATTGTACAACAGAGCTATTTATCTTGCTTATTTAAGATAGGGGATTGTTTTAAATGAAAGTGTAAACAGGTTAAATGACCTGAGCATAGGAGGATGCCAAAAAAGGTTACTTCTGAAATAAGTAGTAAGTCTTGAAACCAGAAAAAAAAGAAAATGAAAAATACTGTTGGGACCTCATCACTGGCTGGGAGAAGAAATGCAAAGCAGGGATGGAGGGAGATAAAGCAGGTTTTGAAGAGTCTTGTATCCAGTAGTTATTTTAAATATTTTAAAAGAAAATATAAGGAATTTCATATTACTAAATTACTGGCGGGTGGTTACTTTTGTTAGCACAGTGCTCAGTTTGCCTCTCAGTGAAGGGTTTGAGCTCAGACTCTGCTCAAAGAAAAGAGGTACACATAATCTTCCCTGCAAATGATGGGAACACAGGGCTAGCTACTCAACACTGCTGAAAGTCAAGGCATTTCCAGTGGTGTCTGTGGAGCAATGCCAGCTTATAGGGCCTGAAGATATGGCCTAGAGTTGCCAGCCAACTGAGGGGCTGTGCTGGGACCAGTTTTGCTGTATTTTGTTTTCCCAGTGGTTGGCAGCTTTCTTGGGTAACCGTGGTGGGCATTTAGGATGCAGAGCCCCTGCCACAGCTCAGGTCCCCAGTAACGTTGGATGCAGACACCCCTTACAGGGGGTGGGTTGGGAAGGGAATGCACATGTGTGTGCAGCCACTCAATGGCCCCATGTCCACGCAACTAAAACCATGGGCTACCTCCATGTGGCAGAGGGGATGCAGGAATGTCACAGGTTCCATAAGCCTTTTCTAGTAGCTCTGTCCCTGACATTCAAAAGTCCTTTCTCTTTTCTAAGACGTTTTCCATGCATGTGTGTACCTTTTTTACCCTTAGCCCCTTTCTGTACTTGATTTGAGCTCTTCTTATCCTGACATTCCTGTTTTCTTTTTTTCCTTCTCTTTAAAGGTTAAGTGACATCATTCAGTGGGAGTTTTCTCTTTTCACTTCATCCTGGACTGCTTTAAATGGTGTTTACTTTCTTTCCCAAGTGCTCCAACAGGAATAGTCTCCCACTGTTCCCTCTGCCAACACTTGAAGAATTTCTCTGGTAATTTCTGCCTCCAGTTATCACATCCAAGTCTCTGGGCTGACCCCATTTTGCTCACAGTCCCTTGGCCTGTTCCAAATCCCTCCAGCAAGATCACCACCTCATACCATTCATTCCCTGTCTCCTTGGCTCTTCACCTCTATGCTGTCTTCATCTCTTCTTTCCCCTCCAGAGGTGGTTGAACTCCTTAAGCCCTTTGTATTTCTTACCTTACTGAAAATAGTGCTTTTATTTCTGCTGTGTTCTTTCCTGCCCTTGGTGATCTGCCATGACTGTTCCTTTTGTTCTGCTTTCCCAGTCCTGCCTCGGGGCCTCTTTCCATGCTGCCTCCTGATTAATGTATGTCATTGCCCTCCATTTCCTTCTTCAAATCACTTCTTGAAAGCCCTCCTATTTTATAAAATGCAACTATTTGAAAGGTGCTCACTGGGGCTGGCAAGGAGCAGTTCCACCTTATTTGACAGGATGAAGCTAATACAAAATTGCTTTCACACTTGGTGTAACCACTGTTACCCTTCTTGCTTTGCACCACCAAGCTCTGTGGTGCTGATTTTCACCTGTGCCATAGACATCACTTAAAACGTGGAGAAGCAAGGGAGGAAAAATGGTCTTGCATGGGGAAGGGTGCATGCAATTGGTTTGCTGAGGTTTTCTACCACATGGGCCACCACCCCAGATGCCATAATTTCTTCCCATGCTGCCTACTTCTCTCCCAAATATGCCAGTCATGCTCCATAGCAGAAAAATTTAAAGGGTGTGAAATCTTCCGACCACAGATGCCCTGCGCCAAGCAGGCATTTCCCTCACACAGAAGAAGCCCCAGATGGCCCAAGCTAGGCAATGTGTCTTTGGGCCAAGGCATCACTTTAGATTTTTGCTTAGAATTGTGTTTCTCTAAAGGCAGCAGACAAAGTTTCAGAGCTTTATAAATATAATTAGCTCTAATAACTCAGTTATAATAATGCTTTTTTGTATGAATTTATTTATATAAGTGTAAATATTTTGCTTGTATTTAGTAATTTAAAGACATCTCTTTGCAAAATTCTTCAAATTAAATTGCAGTTATCCCTTTTCCTATGCAATGGTTTGTGAGTGTATATTGGATCTACTCTTACATTTTTTTCTCTCTCTAATACAGCCAGTTATAAGCAGTATTTTACTAAGAGCTGTCTCTCGTTGATATTATGAGCACTTCAATGTGGCTGTGTTTGGGGGTATTTATTTTGGCTGTTGCATCATCACATATTTAGACAGGAGGAAATAGCTGTGTGCCTTCTACATTGCTAACACTAACGGGAGCACTTAATCTTTAGAATATCTTAATTATACATCCAACATCAACACGTGTGTCAGAAAACACATGAATTCTTTGTGCTTCAATATTCAATGATCATGACTAATGCTTAATGCAAAACACACATGAGGTGTGTGGAAATGGAATGCTGGTTGCTTTAGGTGCTATTAAAGAACCTCAGAATCCACATTTAATGATATTCCTGGAAAATCCTTTCTTTACCTCCTGGGCTATTTGTGTTTCTTTACCGCTTGCTTGCTGTAAGTCTCCCAGTGTCAAGGACTCTGCCTTTTTGCCCGCTCTCCAGCCCACGAGTCAGTCACCCTTGGGAAAGCGAACCTGGGCGTGGAGACAGCGGGAGTAAAAAGAAGAGACTGTGCCCTGCCAACAGCTCACTTCCAGCTGAGTTATCCAGGGGAATGCAAAGTGATTTACTCATGTGGCAGGGCAAAGAGGCCCATTTACCTGCTGAGGGTGAAGGCAAGACAAGGATTTATGGAACCAGTCCTTCAGCACCTTGTGCCTGCTGCTCCCGGGGCCCCTTCAGAAAGGCAGCTCCTTACTGGACCCAGTGCCCTGTGGATGTGTAAGCACTGCAACTGCTCAGGCAGTCTAATTGTGCTGGGAGACTGCCTCAGCAATGCTTGGAGCCACCACAGGTCCCCTCTGCCCTGGAACCAGTGCAATGCTGAGATTTCAAAAGCAGTTGTCATGTGAAAAGCTGAGCAGATTCAGCTCCAGACATACCACAGCGCTCGGCAGTACCTGCCTTTGGAAGTCCCTCTTGGCCCTCATTGTAAGTGAGGGTGGCTAAGAAATCTGTAAACTCTGAGCTGCACACCTGTGAGGATCCAGTGTGTGGCCTTGGCCCCTGCCCTTCAGTTATTTGATGTTGTTGCGTTTCCTTGGGAAAAGGCTTTTATGTAAACGTTGCTTCACCAGTTGTCAAAGCACTGCTTTCTCACACTCACGGATCTGGTGTGCTTTGCTCCATGCACACACTCCTTAGATTTACTTTTGGTTTGTATCCTTCACATTTTCTCTAAGTATGAAGCATTCTCTAAAACATATTGTAAGTTGAAGGCTCAGTTTTTATCTCATTCCATTAATATGTTTTCCTCTTTACCTCTTCAAAGAAAGCCATCTCAATAAATCTACTGCACTTTCCCTAGATCCCCATTTATGCATAGAAGAGAAATTGTGCTCTCTATAACACCAAGAGCTTGTGAGAGTTTGAAATTTTGTTACAAACTTACTTTAAAACAGATTTTTCTATATTATTTATTTACCTTTTTTTAGCATCACAAGACAAAGGTGAATATCACCAAAGAAATGCCCAGGAAGTTCGGAATTATGTCAGGTTAAAAGTCTGAAATCACAAACAGCACTCAAAAACATTTTGTCTCTTCTGAGCAAAGCAGCACCTGCCAGAATGCTGCAGACACTGACACTGGAGCAGATGCAGAGATGTTTATTCCGTATGAAAATACATATCTTCTCTCTTTTTTATTTTTTTTTTTCTTTTTGTTCCTGAGGTAGCTTCACTGTAAAATCCTATGGATAAATAGCTGGTCTGACACCCAGCTTTACAGTGGAGGATATGTCTGCCATGACAGTACTGTTCTGGCAGTGTAAAGAGATAATGGTAAGTGTAATAAGGACTCACAGGCTGCAGATTTATCTATTGATGAGCCAGAAATGGACTTAACTAGGACACTACAAGTACTAGTAGATACAGCATTACATAGTTCTGTTTTCTCCATGGTGATATTTTATAGTCTACTGTACCTGGGAAACAACATTCTTAATCTCCTTTAAGTTGTGAAGGTGGCACTCATGAGCATTTTAATGAAAATGCCATATTCATGCCAAGAATAATAAAATGCAAGAAACCAGAAGATACCTTTATTTAAGGGCCCTTCAGATCAGAAACTCTGTGAGCAGTTTTTCTTGTTTCAGCAGGAAAAGTTCAGTATTCAAGGCAGGCATTATTCCACTGCAGGCCTAAGACTCACTCCCCTGGGGTTTGTCTTGCAGAGAAGTGTGCCTGTATTATCCACTCTTTGCAAGCCCTTCCTGACTTTGCAGGGAGAATGCCAGACTGTGCTATGGGATCTCTCCCATATGAGACTTCTCTATAGCAAACTGAGAAAATCAGATTTAAATTGGGAAAGGGATGATGATCCTCACAGTCTTTTAGGAAGATCAGCTGTCTGTTTTTACTGATGCAGTCATAGAAAGCTGGTTGGCGTCTTGGTTCAAAGCATTGTAGCTTAAGCAAAAGGGAGTTAATGTTTCAGCTTTTCTGACAGTGATAAATGGCCACTGACTACTTTTAGTAGCTGATATACTAGGAAAAAAAAAGGTGATTTTTTTTTTTTAGGTATAGTAGCTATTCTGTGATGTGTATGTGTGGATTACACAAGGAGGCAAATGATTTTGGAACTTAGCACCATGTTGTAACTTACCACATTACAATTAAGGAGTACCTGTAATGGCAACTCTCCTTTATTCATACTTCTTTTAGATCCACCTTTCTTTCTTGCTATTACACTTGATGTTATTTGAATCTCTTGTTTCATTTTCATTCAAGAATAAGCCTTGCAATGGCTCAGCTTTATTCCTGCCTGTTGTCAAGCCCAGATTTAGACATGGTATGAGTCCCTCTAGGCCCCATAACCAGAAATAACTCACAGATCATTTAAATTGTTTGTCAGCCACAGACACATGAAGAATAGAGACTTAAATGAGAAGGTCCCATCTGGGCTGTCATGCTGGACTGCCTGCATGGTCTTGCACTGTCATTCAAAGCAGTGGGAATCCAAGTTGCTCTGCAGAGAGCTGGGAAAACTGTGAATTCTGGCACCTGCCATGACTTTGCTCTAACCAGTAAATCCAAAATGGGTTTTCTTGTAAATATTGGACTAAATTAAGATTTCTGGGATTCAATTTTGCTTGAAAAATACTGGACAAAGCAAAGTATGAAGTAATGGCTTCCCATTGCTTGATTTCACCATCATTGTCTTTATAAAGCCCAGGCAGAGAGGTTTCGTTTTATGGAAAAGTCTGCATTGCTAAAAACAGGTATATGCTGCTTGCATCTTTTGGAAGTGGTCCCTCATGCATACCTCATGGTATGCATCATGGAACCCAGCCATTCTGGAGTCTTTCCTACTTATGTGGGATTGGGAATGTTTCAATTCAATGTAATTCATACTGTGTAGATTTTCAGTAGTCGGGTGATATTTTAAATAAACAAGCACATGTATTACACCCCACTTACAGAGTCTTTCCTGTTCCTGGGCCCACACAGGCACTGTATGACAGCAGGAATCTGTGTGCTTCCTTATGATACAATTTCCCTCAATGCTCTTTTTGCAATGGTGCTTGGACTACAATTAACCTTGGAAAAAGTTTAGACCTTATTTCAAAACAAAACTGCTGAGTAGTATGGGAACACGACATACCTCCTAAATTATTAGAAGCAGTCCTGGCAACATATTTGGTGACAGACTTTTACTTGACCAAACAGAAGAGCTGTGGTGGGTAGACAAGGTGGATGTCTATCCTGTTTGCCATTTTCACTAGACTGCATTAAGACTGGCAGAAAGTTCTTAACTCATATGTCAAAATTATTAGTTTTCCCACATCAAAATATGCTATTGTTGCAGATTTAGCCAAGTGGTATTGATAAATATAAACTTTTGACTTAATTTCTCTAGTGTGTGAAGAGACGTTTGGTCTAATGTGTGGTTAGCAGGTTCTGCTGTTCAGATTTATGTGAAGAGGCAGCAGTCCAAAGTGGACAAGGTAAGCAAAACAGTGTTTGCTTCTTGCCTGATTCTCTGATTAGACTAAACCTTTGAGGCAGAAATAGGTTTTCTTTCACATTCCTGAAATGTTTGCACATTCTCTGACCTGCTCTGTGCTGAGACTGGCATAGATGGGTAAATAAAACAGTTGAGGCTAGCTAGGCCCAATATCACTGGGTTTTTTTCCTTCTCTCCAGGAAATCAAATTGTGCTACCATTCACAGGCAGAACAGGAACACCATGTGACAGAAAATATGTACTATCAATTGCATCATTAATGGATGTAGGGCACATTCCCTAGCCTGGCTGGTATGCTAATCTGATTTCAGGATTCCCATGTGATCTTGAGGCCTCAGCATATTTATATCCTTTCTTCTGGTGAAGATAGGAGCTGATATTCTAATCCCATACAAACAAAATTTCTCTCAGTGAGTCACAGTGTGCCATATCACCATGGAAATACATGGTGGAGAGCATTTCTGAGAGAGCAATCAGTGCTGTTGTCTATCACATCTCTCTACCAGCAGCTGTTTCCTGCCAAGCTTGGTTTCTCCAGGTCTCCTCTGATCTCTGCTCAGCTGGGTCTTTCTAGGCTGTGTAGATCATGAGCAGCAAACTTAGGACAGCATTAAGCCATTCACTAAATAAACTTTAGCAATGTATCTGTTCCTGATTTTGCTTGGTCCCCTATGGCCTTGATTCCAAACATTAATGAAAATATACTGCAAATATGGCATTACTTAATTGTCCCTTTGGAATTCTGTGGAAGAAAAGCACAGTGGTGACAATTCATGGTTTTCTGGACAATACCTATGGATGTACATGTAGAAAAGTGTAGGTTGATGTAGAAAAGTGTATTAATCACTAGTCATTTCTACTAGCCCTTCCCTAAGAAAAAGATTTAGTGGTAGCATTCAGTTTAAAAATCCTAAAAGTTGAAAAAACCCACAAAGATCCCACCTATTTCAAATAAAATAATAAACTGTGTTTTAACTGCTACATAGTCTCCACTACATTCATGGTAAAATGAATACTGAGAAGCTCAGTCCTTATACATGCTATGACCATAAGATGGAGATATTGGGCTGCAAAAGAAATAATGTACTTTATTCCCTCACCTCTTTGGTTAGTGTGGGTTTGTTTAAAGAAAAACAATGATTATTAAAATAGGTATTGTGGTAGGGATTAGATACCAGCCAAACCAGGATGGCAGAGGACTAGGAATACAAAGTCTTGCTTGTAAAGTGAACTATTAGAAGTGAAAAAGTGAGCTTGCTATTGCAATCATTTCAGCAGTGGATTATGTGTGCCTTTGTTTCACAAAAATAGGTTGAAGTGTCAGGCTCCCAGTTAACAGAGATGCCCTCCTTTCTGATGAGTGGGAAGATATATGTGTTCCCAAGGCAGGTTAAATGGCTTGTGGATTACACAATCTATACAGTTATTTTCTAATCTTCAAGAACATCATAACAGCACAGGGTCTAGCTTGCATTCTACTCTCTGCAAGAGACTCTGAGTCTATGAAAACTGAGCAGAGGAAATTTTTGGCAGCATTAAGGAGAGGGAGAAAGGACTTCCAGGAGAAACTGGAAGGGACAGATGCAGTCATCAGTTCCTGAGGTACATATCAAACTGGAAACCTTTGCCAACATGTGGGTGGTAATTTTATTAGTGAGGGAATAATTTTACTTTGAAAAGCATCTTAAAAATATTATGTTCTTGCTCAGTCAATCCACTTCTCTCTCTAGACTGGCAGTCCATTGTCCCCTCCTTTACTTGTCTCAGTCTGAAAGAGATAGTTGGCCCCAATTCTTGGTCATGTCTCACCCTGAGAAACATCTGGAAAATTTAAGTCGGCTATACTGGGTTTCAACTCAGTGCATGCAGTATTTTTGCACAAGCAGAAATGAGGGCTTCATTTAGTTGATTGAAATTTTAAATTATTAGCTGTTAAATATTAATGGGGGAAGATGATATCTAGGTAAGGTGAAGGTGAAGGGTGTTTTCTTAATGGCAAAGGAAATTACTGGAGGTATAACTCCATCAAGGCATAGTGGGTTCACCGTCAGTCGAAATTTTATAGCCACATGCAGACACTTCTCTAAAAGTGAGTTTGTTCAGTTAACAGGTCTAATTTGTGTGTATGAGGAAGCCATTAATGAAACCCAGTGGCTGCATGTACAGTACATACCCAGTACAGCATGAGACTAGACAAAAGGATTGCAGGGGTCACAAGCTCACAGAAAAGCTGAAGTGGGAAGGCAGATCTGGATACCGTCTAGTTCAAAGCAGTTTCAGCTACAGCAAATTTCTCAGGGCTATGTCGTGTTGGGTTTTCAGTATCTCCAAAGATGGAGACTCTGCTACTTCACTGGACAGCCTGTGACAGTACTGGACCACCTTCACAGTAAAAAAAAAAAAAAAAATTTTTTTGGTTCTTGTATTTAAATGGAATTTCCTGTATTTCCGTTTGTGCCCATTTTCTCTTGTCCCATCCCTGGGTGCCACTGAGAAGGATCTGGTTCCATCTTCCCTCCTTTCAGGTATTTTTCCAGATTTATGAGATTCCTCTGGCCCTTCTTTACTCTAGAATGTACAGTCACAGCTCTACCAACTTCTCCTCATATGAGAAATGCTCCAGTCCCTCACCAACTTTGTGGCTCCCTGATGAACTCGTTCGGAATGTTCATGTATCTCTGGTCCTGGGGAGCCCAGATCCAGACCCAGCACTGCATATGGGTCTCACCAGTGCTGAACAGGGGGGAAGGATCATACCCCTTGGCCTGCCAGTCATGCTTTCCCTAGAGCAACCCAGGATGTTGTTGACCTTCTTTGCCTTGTAGGTTCATTGCTGGTTCATGGGCAGCTGGATGGCCACCAGGATCCCCTGGATCCTGTTCTGCAAAGCTGATATCCAGCTGGCCAGGCTCCAGCCTCTACTGGTGCATGGGGTTATTCTGCTCATATGCAGGACTTTGCAATTCCCTTTGCTGAACATCATGAGGCTCAGGTTGGCCAATTTATGCAGCCTATTGAGGTCCCTCTGAAAGGCACCTCACCCACCTGGTGTCAGCCATCACTTTATATTATCAGCTGAGTCGCTTCATTTTAGAAGGCCATTGGGTCAGCCAGGCATGATTTCCCCTGCATAAATTCACAGTGAATACCCTGAATTTTGTTTATTGTGTGTTTGGAAATGATTTCCAGGATTTCACAGGGATCAAGGTGAGACTGTGGTTCTCCAGGTCATCCTTATTGCCCCTCTGGAAGCTAGCAGTGACACTTTTATCCAGTCCTGAGGAACTTCCTCAGTTGCCACGATCTTCCAAATATTATCAAGAGTGGCCTCATAATGATATGTGCTCAACATTCATGATCCCTCAGTGACGCCTCAGCACTCATGGCTGCAGCCCATCAAAGTCCACAGATTTGTGTGGATTCAATCTGCTTAAATATTACCTAACTGTGTGCTCCTCCAGTGAGGGTAAATTTCTATTTCTCCAGATTTTCACATCCATCTTCCTCATTTGTAAGTAACAGGTCCAAAAGAACATCTCTCCTCATTAGTCCCTCCGTCACCTGTGTCAGGCAGTCCTTTCTGACCTTATAGATTCATGACTCCCTGAACAGAGAAACTGATTCTCAGCGCTTGTCTGAATTCTCCATATTAGTGATAGGTAAAAAGATGCCTACCAGTGAGCTAATCAGAATTCACAGGGAGAACAAAGACAGTGAAACCTAGAATTCTACTTTTGCATTCATTCTTCTGGCTAGAACCACACTTCAAGAATTCTGTTTCACAAAGCAGAATTAAAATTTTCTATCAATTTCCAAGTTAATAGCAGTAACTAAATTTGAGCCAAGGACTACACCTGTGACCAGGAATTTAAAGAGAAATTCTCTTGAAAAAAATAATTTATTTATGATGAAGTGGACAGATGTTGAACTTAATGTGGCCAGAGCATGTATTTCAAGTTTGACAAGTGTGTAAAGATGCCCTTATAAGAAGGCTGAATGGTATAATATTTGTACATGATTGCTTCTTTAGTGTTACACTAGGCGTTATCTGAATGAATTTGGGGGATTTTAATATAATAGAAGAAGTCCGGGGAAATGTTGCTCAAAGAAATTTATAGAATATACCACATAATTTGGGGTAAGGAAAATACTGGATAGTTGCCAAAGGTGGAAGCCCAGTGTCCCAGGCCATGTATGGAGGCAGTGGGGAGAGACAAGGATCCCCCTTGAGAGAAGCCAAATTTGGGTCTGGTCTGGGCAACTCAGTAGTGCCATTTGGTTTCCTATATTTGTGATCACTCATTGAACACAAGGTGAGAGCCCCTCTAATCCTCAATGCTTCCTTCTCCTCATCTGTTTTCCATAAGAAAGTAGCCTAGGCAAGGAGAAGTGAAAGTCCATTACAGCAGTTGACCAGCCTGGATCATAAGAGCACTGGAAATGCAGGGTTCCCCTAGAACCAAAGTGCATTTCCTGCTGTGAGACTCCTTTGGGGACCTTCTCTCTTTATCATGCCAGTTAGGCACCACAGATATGCAAACAGGTACAGCACCACACACTGACCCCGTGGGAGCTTAGCTCTGCAACCCACAGTGCTTATTTCTGCCTGTCAATCTGGAATTGGATGTCTAGGTGCACTTACTTTTTCTTCTGTATGAAGATAAACAATACTATTGACAATGGAAATTACTCTTGCCAAAGAGAGTTTGAGCTTTAGGCAGCCAAGCTGGGGAGTACTGGTGTCAGCAATCCATCTGGAGCTGTATGATAGATGGGAACACAGTCAGGAAAGCACCCAGGTGCCCTGACACTGGGCCCAAGTCTCCCCTCCTCTGCAGCCACTGCACTCCTTAAGGTATTTTATTGCTTATGTCTTTCAGGACATGTGAAAAAGGCTTAAAATACACAAGACAAATTATCCAACACGATTCTCTGGAAAATGTTGTGTATCTTAAATGCAGCCAAAGTGCAGAGTGTATGCCAGTTGTAACAGTAATCACTCATTTTCTGTTTTGACCTAGCTGAGAAATTGCAGACTTGGAAAGGAGTAATTTGAATGTAACAATCTTTGCTGTTTCAAAGGTTTTCTTTCTCTTTTACCCTTCTGGGAGCAGCATGTACTGTATGAGGTTTTTTTTCTCCACTTGTTCAGAGCACATCTTATTTCATCTGGCCCTTCTTTCCTAAGGCAGTTAATCTATTGGAGATACATAATTATATCATATCTCACTTTCTGCCACTCAAGCTCTGTCTCAAACATTCATGCAGATGCCAGAAGTGGAGCTGGTAAGGGTTAAACATTACAAGATCAGTGAATTGCAGAAGAATTTCTCACTGCTTCCAGGTCAAGTATTCACAGGTTGTTTTGTTTTGAGCTATGGCTTCTAGACTTGGATCATGTCAACATACAGAGCAGGCCTGACACTGAGACATCCATTTAATAAATATTTACTTTTATATGTGCGTGTGAGCGCATGTCTGTGTGTCTGTGTGTCTGTGTGTGTGTGTGTGTGCAGGCTTGCGTGCCTATGTATATTCACTGAGTTCACATCCAATGTCCATCCTCAGCAGATGGATTTATCCCACTCCCTGACTTGCCCACAAGACAAGCCCAAGACACATATTTACTAGCAACAATACTTTGGAATGCATTTGTGGTTGTAGAGTGCATTTTGTAGTATCCTGCTTTAAACTTGCAATAGTACTACTATTTTTAACAGCAGAGGAGCTGCATCACTCAGCTGTTGGCACAATGAACTGAAGTAGAAAAAAATGCTCTTTACAATCCAGTCTCCACTAATACAATAAGTTACATTAAAACCATTTCCTCACAGTAATTGTTTCCTTAGAAATTGAAATAAAACATTTGAAGGTTTTCATCCTTCCACTATTTTGTTTTCAAAAATGTGTGAGCTAAAAAAGGAAGCTGAGAAATCTTTTATGATGGGTAAAAAAAACATTGATATGTCAGTGCACAAGGATTAAAATGACATACAAAGGCATAGGCAATAAAAGACGGTTACTTCCAAGCATACGTGAAAAAATCAGAATTAAGATGAGGCTTAAAAGCACATGTTGGGATAGTGCATGTGGACACAACCAGTGTGCAATGGTATTTGTAACTTATGCTTCTTTGAAGCAATCTTGTTTCTGAAAGCCCAAACAAATCACTTCAAAATGTCTCAAACATTTGTCATGGTCAGGGCATTCTCAGGGCATTAGATTTCTTGGATCAGACTGTAATTTTCTCTTATTTATGTATTGCAAATTTATTCTATTGCTCTTTATATTGATAGCTATATTCTAAATTTGAACTGCAGGGCCTAAACAAGATAGTGAAGCCAACAAGTGATCTTTCATGTTTGGCAATGGCACAACTCTTTCTAGCATGAATACTGCCAATTCTTGAACATTTCTGTATACAACATTTTATTATGAATACTTTCTATAGATCTCAGCTGTCTTTGGATGAAGCCATGGCTTGTATGTGAGTGACTTTTCAAATCTTATGAAACGTCCAAGGATATTAAATTAATTTATTCATCTGTGTTATAACCCATTGATCTTCTGTACACAATTGTCTGCCATGAAGTGGCCTTGCCTTTTAATTAGAGTTATATTCCACTTCTACCCAGGGCCCATCTGTGGTAGTCAGACCACAAGGTATTTGTCAGTAGGAAGTCAAGAGCAAACTCCAATACAGTTTTACCTTCATGGAGAAAAATGAGGAAGGTTTATCTTTCTGTGATAGCGTTTCTTGGGCAACTGCATTGTACCACCCACACTGTAAAGGTGATTGACTCTGATTCTAGGACTCATCATGTGGTTCATCCAGCTGCCATTCACTGTTTTGTATATGACACAATTATAAAATTTTCCCCTTGATTATGATACCTTAATCTAAAACTCCAGACTATCATTCATAATGGCCACAAACATTTAAACCTATCCAAACCACACACACAAAAAAATTCTTCACTGTGATTTAGAAAGCTATTAATTCAGTGCAATAATGCAAAACTGGCAGACTATTTAGATAGAACAACCTTCACCTGAACTACTAGAGTTAAAGTCTTTTCCTCCAAGAAAATGCAACCTACAGAAATGTTTTACATCATCCCAGGCGAAAGAGCCATGCTGAAAAGATTAGAAACCATCTCATGCGCACATGCACACATATGCTTGCATGCACGCACGCTTTCCCACCCCAACAGTACTGTGGGTAGCAGAAGGAGCAGTGCCCTTTCACAGACTCCTGCCTTGTGCTCAAAGGAAATGCAGCAGACATTTAAATATTTCCAAACCAAACAAGACATCCTGAAGGATTCTCCTCCTGTGGCCTCATTATCTGCTTACATCTGTGTTTTTAAATTCAAAAGAAAGGCTGAAGCAATCAGAGCTATCCTGACAGGAGAAGAAAGGGGAAGTGGAGAAGAAACAAGAAAAAGTTTGAGACCTTCACTCAAGCAGCCCTCACTTTCTAAGGACACCAGCTTTAAAACATGGTGATTGGAAATGAAAATAATAAATTATAAAGGCATCACCTCTAAGTGTATAGATTTAAAATGTACAGGAAGGAAGATCTTGCAAAAACAGTGATGACCTCTTTGTAAGTATCTGATCATTCCTCTAGAGTTTAGGGGCTAATTCTTCCCTAAAGCTGCACCTTTGCATTTGCTTTCCCATAGGAAGATCTGAGGCAGCAACTCTTCAGCCTGTATGACCCTGGGGCCCCAGCAGGGCCTGAGGCTGACGTGATGAGCAAGCTGCTGAAATGAGCAATAGGCTGATGCAGACAAAACCTTTTTCAGTGAGTGCCAAATGTCATCAAAGCCCCATCCCAGCCTGAGGAGGACCTTCTAAAGGGTGCTCCCTGCATCACCTACCTTCACAGTGTCACTTCCTGTACCTAATACTCCCTGGATTTTTGCTTTAATTTTGGACATCTTTGCACCAAATAAAAATACAGCTGTCTCCATTCTCTCTGATGGTCTTGTGCACCTACTAACATGAAAGGGTACTCACTGAAAAAATCCCAATCATTTTTAGTGTGTAGGGAAGGAACTGCAAGAGTGTTTGAGAACCTCATACTTACTGCCTGTAAACATTCAGCTTTGAGGGAAAAAAGAGTAATCAGTGAGGAATTTGGGTTCGAAGTCAATGGCATGATACTGTATGGTCAGGCTGCATACTCCAAAGCCAGCTGAGTAGCCCAGGAGGGAGGGACTGCGCCATGCTGCTACAAAGTGTCTGGTAAGCATCTCCAGAATGTTCCAAAGATGTCCTCTCACCTGTAAGGCAGGTTAGCCACAACCTGTGAGCTGGGTCAGCTGCAGTCACAGAGCCACTACCAGTGTCAGCCCGGGAAAGGGCTGAGGGTTGAGTGTGTGAGCCAGCCCCATTGTTCCTTCCCACCACTGCTGGGAAACTGTGATTTTGGGACTGAGTATAGGTCTTGCAGAGAAAGGGAACAGGGGACAGAGAAAAGGGAAGGGTTTCAAATTTGCTGGGAGTGAGGTAGAAATAGGAAGAGAATAATCCTGAAGCAAAGGCGATAAGAAGCAAGAAAATGAGAAAAAGAAGAGCATCCTTGTTCCTTGTTCCAGATGCACTCCTCCCATTGAATACATGCTGTTTCTTCACCTTGAGAATGTCAACCTGTAAATAAATTATTTTTATTTCTGATCATAAAAAGCATCTCTACCTTGGCAGGTTGCATTACAACTGAGTGCTGTACAAGCTGGACCAACCTTGGTGTTGCTTTTTGTTGTGAATAACCTCCTGCCTTGCATCTGAATTACCCTGCTGCAAAGGCAAAGGCTGTTTCAGGCATGCCAGGGAGCAGGCTGAGGTAAGGGCAGAGACAAAGCTAAGGAGAAGGGCATGCAAGTGGCCATGGACACAAAGACTCTGCTCCCCTGGGATGAAGAAAGCATGGGTGAAGTATGTCAGCCTAATTAAATAAAAAGCACACAAGAAGTTAGTCCAGGGACAGAAACTGGCTTCAGCACTTTGTTTGCCTTTGCCCTGCTGTTATTCCCGCGCCTCCACTACCAGCACTCAAGTTGAATTCAAGTCTTCTCCAAACTGGGTGCCTCAAGATATTGTGGATCCCCAAAGCCTTGGGAGTGATGAGTGACAACTTCCAATTTTAGCCTCTAGACTTCTTGTCTTGCTGAAGTGGCACATGGCTTCCCTAGTAAAGGCATCTTGGGTTCCCCAGATGAAGGCTGAGGTTGGTCCTGAGATGACACACAGTGTCCCATGCCAGCCACCCTGCTTTGCCAATGCTTTTGTTGCCATGACACAAATCCTAATGGGAATCTGTCACACTGGAGTGAGTCTCTTTCGTTGGCTAGGAGGCTAGTTTCTGAATACTGGCTGTCCAAAGGCCACAGATGAACATTTTTACAGCCTCAAACTAAACACTGTCTCTTTCCTACTAGGAGAGCTGCCATCACCGAAATCCAGGACCTACTGGTTGCTGACATTTACATGAGAATTTATGGCTGTAATAAATTATGCTTCAGATTTTCCTTATTTGGAATAATTTTGGAGTATCTTTTCTCCTCATTTTTTATGGCAATGTAACAGACTACTTTTTGAAGGACCAGGAAGATGTTAGTGTTACCTTCACTGCATAAAAATCTTGGATATAAAGCTTTCCAAGAAAGGAGTTTTTGGACAATGCAATGTTATTTATTTACTTAAGCCATTTTATAATAATCTGGCAGGCTAAGCCAATGCTGAGGTCTCGAGCAGCTTGGATTCTTTAATTTTTTTTTTTAGTCTCTGTGCACAGGATGTACTTATTTCACTGATAAGACAAAAATAAGGCTTTTCTGAAGAAGAAAATCTATATTCTTTCTCAGTGACTTTATCTCTGCAACCAGACTACAGGTATAAGGGAGACAGGAATACTGAGACAGTTATGACAGCTCATCTTTGAAGGAATCCACAAATGTAATCCATATGCAAGCTAAATGCATTTTCATGTGGCAGCAAAAACCATTTTTAATAGGAGATAGCAAATATTGAGATCTCCATGTCCCTCTGAGCACAGAAATCATGTGCACTTCAGTAAGGATCTGATATGCCTTTAGTCACCTAGATATGTCTTGGAGAGAGGAAAATAAAACCTCCAAAGGGATGAGCAGCAAATGGCCTATTCAGGATAAACGAAAGATCATTTTCACCTCCATGCAGATTTGTCTTTTCCCCATCCCCTCATGCATCTCCATTGCATGCATTTCTGTGTTTCCTTCCCTGGACTGAGTTTTCAGGGACTGCAGCTGTTCCTTTCCTGCAGTGTACCAAACAGGAAGGACTTCCCCTCCTGCAGGTTAGACATCTTAGCTTCCTTCTTTCATTTGGGAAGGCCTTTCCAGCATCACAATTTTATTCACTCCTTCCAGCCTCCCCAGCTTCCCTCTGTCCTACCCTGCCCTTTGCATAATGTTTTCCTTTATTTGGGTTTCCCATTCTCTTTCTCTATCAGAATGACTCTGACCACTTCTCTTTTGTCTTTTCCTTTATTCATACCTGATTCCCAGACCTTACCCCATATGTGTTTCCCGATCCATAGGTTAAAAATCTTTCTTTGTAGGCTAGCTTTTTATAAAGCCATCCTCCTCCTCTAGTCATTCCTCTGGGTTTCCCTGTTTTCCAGACACATTATTGGTGATTTGTCTCCTTGGTGGCGCCTTTCAGGACCAAGGGGATGTCATGCTTTCCCCAGACCTATTTCCCAGGCAATTTTGGGTCTGCAAAATGTAGAATCACAAATGAAAGAGGAAAAAACCCTGGCAACTGTGAAGGGCTTGTTCACATCAGCATGCCACAGCCCCAGATTATGATGAGAGCCAGTATCCATCTGCCAATATCAACGTAGCCCCTCCACGGCCAATGTGCCTGCTGCTCTCCCTTGCCTCTGCAGCCTCTCCTTGGGCACCCCTTCCCTATGCTCTCCCTCATTTCAGATGGGGATCATCCGTTTCAGACTAGATCTCTGGTTTCAAATCCCCTTGTCTCCTCATTTTGCTGAGCCGATTTGGAAGCTGGCTGAAAGTTCCCCACTCCTGGGACCTCTGTAACCAGACAATGAATCCATCCAGTGACGCAGTCTGGCCTTTTCAAAACAAAATAGGGTTTAAAAATCAACAGGAACACATTGCTTCGGCAACTGGGTTAAAATAACAAAAGAAGGCCTGCACACGTGAATATGACTTAAGCTTCATTCTTCCCTCCCAAATTTTGGGCAAGTTCCATGTCATCTTGGCACCTCCACTCTTGGGCTGGGAGAGGCAGGACACAACTGTGTCTTTCTGTCGGAAATGGTGTTAGACTGGAATGTCTATCAGCGCTGGGTCCGGATGGGGCTGGTGACATGCCAGCTCATGGGCCAAACAGGCCAGTGCTGGGATGATCAGCTGCTTCCCAATGCCCTGGGCGTTGCTCACTCTTTCTGGGGGAACCTTAGAACCTCCCTTATTTAATTTCTTGTGTGTTTCCTCCTACCCACCTCCTTTGTTTTTCACTGTACAGAAAACAACACCGAGGAGAGACATGGTGACATATAATAATTTTCATTTTTAATTTTATGTGGGTTCTTCATTTTTGTTGGTTTTCTTTCTCATTCTCATCTCTTCTTACTGGGTTCTCCAGATCACTGTCACTGCATTAGTATGTGCATTCAGTGACAAAATACTGGTATCTGCAAATATTTAGTGTTTCCGGTGCATTGGACAAGGTGATTTTATAAATGACATTGTTATTGAAAATACTAGCTTATTATATTTATAATACAATATCTGATCAGGCTGTAAATTTCCCAAAACATTTTTAGCAGATTTTTCTTTCAATTAGGCTAAGTATGCTCAAGTAATCAGCCCAAACTAACAAAGCTTTTGCTTGCTTTCTTAGTTTGCACTGGTGTAACTAAAATGAGAAGTTTATCCATGGGCCTGAAAAGCAATGCATACACTCTGGGAATTGATCTTTCAATTGCATCTATATGTTTCTAGCCTGATTTTTGTATCAAAAATTTAAAAGATCCCAACCAAACAAATAAAACACACCAAACCAAAATTTCAGCATCCCACATCCTTCTATTAAAGAACTTTGAAAAGATCTTGGTTAAGTGTTCACTAAAGAAATCACGGCTGTCACATGATAAGAAACGATGAACTGAAAGATATCTAAGAAATTGGAGGCAATAGACATGAAAAAATAGCAAATTTCTGTCTCTGAAAAAATGTTGGCACAGAAGTGGCAATGCCTAGTATTGTTTGACAAATACATTGGCAGTCTGGAGAGGGGAATGGTAGTAAGGAAGCGAAATTGATTAAGTTAATTATTTTAGTCAAAGCCCAGTGCTTCACTGGGGGCAGCGTATCAGTGAGACTTCAGCAAAGCAGGCAAAGGCCCAATACAATGGCAGATAAAGGTAAATTGGTGGCACATGCAGAAAAAGATACAGTAGAGGGGAAGACAAAATATTCATGTGTCAGGGAGCACTTGATATGATCTCTGAAAAAAGACTCTTACTGAAGGCAGCTTGATAGAAACTTCTGCTTCCTGTGGAGAGTGGTAGGGACTCACAGCATCATACTGGAATCCAGCAGTGCGATTTTGTCTATTACTTGTTCAGGATGTGGCATCTTGGCCAGGATTCATCTCCTTTAATCACAGAGCAGACATCTTCACCTGAGCCTATCATCTGAGCTCTTTTACAGCCGATGGAGAGAAGTGTGCAGGCAGAGATTGAGTCATGTTCTTCTAAAAAAGACACCTCCAAGAGATCACATCACTCTTCCTCAGATGCCTATTTTGACTTCTTCTGTAAAATGAGTTTTGTCAACTAGTATTAATATGTATGCTATAGAAAAATGCAGTCTCCTGCCCAAGCAGTTTTCATTTTATGCAATGTGGGAATTAAAGGTGTCACAGTAAGAAGCCAGGGGCCAGGATATCTGAAGACGGTGCTGAGCTGCCTCCAGAAGGGGACAAGGGCAGATGTGGTAAAATCACTTAAAAATAATAAAAAACTAATTAAGACAAATCAAGAGCTTCTGTCTTGACATTTAAGACAAAATAAACACAGACAAAATGCACAGAAAGAAGTATATCTTAAAAATACTAACTTGCAGCCTCTGGTATCCCCCAGCACAGGATGCTAGAGAGGCCAAAAGCTGAGTTCAAATATGAGTGCAAATCTCACCCTAAGATGGATTGGTGTGGATACAGACTTACCTGCTGCAAAATTTCTGGCATCTCCTGAAGCACCTGGGGTGGAATAGGCTGAGCAGGTTGAAAGAATATCTTATGTATGTACAGAATTCACCTAAGGGGTTGGAAAATAAGTCAATTCTGAGTTCAATTGGAAGTTCTTATACTGCCAAGTGGATATCTTGGGAAATTAATGTCCTGGCAAAATTACATGTGATGACTGTCTTTTTAAAACAAGGAAGGACATTCAGGATGTAGATCGCACCCTCCAGAGACACTTCACCACAAGCAAGCAGGGGATGTTAGACTGTCAATGTTTTTTTTAAAGTCCACCAATTTTCTGTTCCCTTTTCAAATGCAGGTTCCTAGAGCACATGGGCTTTGAGACTGGACTGATGAGGAACATGCTACATTTTCTTAATGACATGAGTCCACCTGAAAGAACATGAAAGTGTGTGCACTTCATGGACAGATGGGTTTTTTAATAGGTTTCTACCTACTGCCTGTGTCTGTAAGGACATGAGAGAGCTGTCAGGTCCTCTTGCTGGTGGAAAAAAGTGACCTTGTGAATGTCAGCTGTGCGGGCAAGAGACAAATTTATTAACATCTTCACAGAGCAGACTATGCAGAACATATGCTATAAGTGAGGGCTTTCCCAGCTCTGGGGGGTCCTCTGTCTGCTCTCCCTTTGCTCAACTGCCTCCTAAAGTGCTGAGCTTGGAACTTTTGCTAGTTGCATGTTTCTTCTTCTGTTTTTATTTTACTCTGCATTCAAAGGACTAAATAGTGAGAAAGGGCTCTGGCTGCTTCAAACAGCGTACAGGAAATGAACAAGCTGAATAGCATGTTTGCCAGCACATGGGTCTTTTTGGCATACTTAGAGCCTATCTGCACTATGGATTTGTCTCATTTTTAGCCATTACTAGCCAACCATCAAAGGCTTTTCCATATAGAAGGAGTGCCCTGTTTTGTTGTGGTTCATGCTCCTGACTAATTAATATGTCCTGAAATGCCCCTAGATGGGATGGTCTGTTTCATATGACCATCTGTTTTCTGTTCCTCACCCCTGGAGTGTGGCTCCTGCCTGGGGACCCTGGGGGTACTTAAAGCCAGAAACAACTGTGGGCAGGTGGAAACGACTCAGATGTCTATATTTCTGTACTTAGATAGATCCCTGAGGAGGCAGCCAGCCCAACCAGTGGTGGTTGAAAAGGAGGGCAAAGCTCTGCTGGAACAGACAAATGTCAGCTGCTTACAGTAGATGCTCTTCTACTCAATGAGAACATGGAATTTTGATCACATTTCCCTCAAAGTCTGAAGGATGGGGCCAAGAAGGTTCTAACCAAACACAGTAATGGCTGGTAGAAGATGTAGCCCACTTTGCTGGGCAAAATCCCATGTTTGCCCTCTCTTGCTCGTCCCTACATCTCCTGTGGGTCTGATATTCTGAGTTGCTATGAGTCTGCCCTCATCTGTTCTGGTCATTTTCTCTCTTGACCTCTTCATTCAGAAACTGAGTTAGAGGAAATTTCCTCCCACAGGTGGGAACTTACAGAGTCAGAATTCATAATCAGAAGGCTACAGTTAAAAAAAAATGTTTTGAGAATTCTGGTTCTTCTCTTCAGATCTTGGAAACAAGTACATGTGGATGTCTTTTCTTTTACCAAGGGGTATCATTAAACCCTGATCCTGTAGTAGAACTGCAGTGCAAGCAATTCACCAGTAACAATAAGGAGGAAATCAGTGGGAAAAAGTAGAGGAAATGTCAAGGGCTTGCAGAGGTCTGCATATCTGGTGATATAATATTAGAACAGAAACAGTAGTGTATGAATCACTCACAGTCATTCCTTGCCCCATGGTTTTGGTAACAAAGGCCATTGTCTGAAGTAGTATGGGAGCAAGGTTTATGCCCCAGGATTGAAATAAAGCTCATTTGGCAGACGTAGAAATCTTCTGGGGTAATCAACAGGCATGGAAAGGTGGAAGGGGATAGCAAAAGATTAGACTCTTGCTGCTGTCACCACCTTCCTGGATATTCATCACTGTTACCATCACAAACAGACTGACATCAGGCATAAATCAGCTGAGACCCATCCTTGTCCTCATTATGGTCTTGCTGAAGGCAAGCACAGAGCTGTGGTCCTTTTCTCTCTTGGGTGCTCGATCAGGCTTCACTCTCTGGAGGCTGCAGTGGGCTGCAATGTGCCAGTTGCACTTCCCAGGATGTTGGCAGGACTGAGCGTGTGCCATCTTTGAGAAAGCCTGAAATGGCACATACTCAGGGATAAAGTAGTCTTCTGAAATTCAGACTGTTGGTTCATTTCCATGGAAGAAGTATTGCTTTCAAAAAGGAAATTTGAAGAGCTACCATCTCTGCATGTCTCTCCGTACTGCCTACTGCTGGAAGCTTGAGCAAGGCTGGACTGCTTCACATGTGCCTGTGTCTAAGATAAGTTTCATTGAACAGTTTCTACTGCTTTATTGACAGAGCCTCTGAGCCTGCTGAGCAACTTGGCTGAGTCCTGCACTCTGGTTGTGCTTGCTCAGACTACTCTGGACACCTTCAATGAGTAGTCAAGCCAGAATCCTTCTACCCCCTGCTCCTCTGCTGCCCTGGAACAAGCTTGTGTTTGTTTACTGGAGGTCACTTATCTTGAGCTATTGCTTTTTTCCTGTCCACTCGTCCTTGCTGCCTCACACTAAGCAAAACTAATATACTGATGTATTGAAGTGTTCCCACTTGCCAGTGCAGCTTTGTTTCTGCTTCAGAAAGGAAAAGGGGCTACACTGCAAGGAAAACAGGATTTAGCACATGATATGAGGAGTAGAACTTGATATCTACTTTTTAGGTACTTAATAATTCTGCCTTTCATTATGACATAGTGGATCTCCCCATCGTGGCTGCAGATGTTACTCCCATTCTTGAACCTTTATTATCAATGATTGCCCCAACTTGATAACATTCACCTTGCTCCCAGGAATCTTCACCCTCTCTATTATGGCCCTGCCTGTTAAGTCACCTGGAATCAAAGTACCCCTTCAGTGTTTTTCTGATGCTCGTTTTTCCTCTGTGGTGAACAACTCTGCTTTCCCTTTATTAATGGCCAGGAGACCATCTGACATTAAGAGACCAAGTGCCAAAAGACAAGTGGAAGAACCCAGAAACATTTCTGTGTTATGCAATTTTAATTTATCTTTAATTTGAGCCTGTTGAAGGCCCTTTATTCCTTTTTTAAAGAAGAGTGAATCCTTTTGCTGGCTCTAATCTTCACTGCATCTTCCCCCTCCCAATTGTTCATATTCTCTCCAGCATAAAGGATGAGAAGCACTATCCTATACTATATCCTATACTATATACTATATATCCTATACTATATACTCTATAACCCAATAACTTTCTTAAGCCACCAGTGGCCAACAAATCTCAAGGAAACATCCAGATTAAAAAAAAAATCCAACCCCCCAAAAAAATAGCTCAAAAAAAAAAAAAAAAAAAGAATTCAAGAAGTCCCAAGGCCTGATTTTAAGGTCTTCATTCCACAAGTAAGATTATCCAGAAATTTATAGTATTGATTATGATTTATATCCAGTTTCTAACATTCAGCTATTTCATAGGGAAAAGCTGCAGCCCTTTAACACAGGGATACCTAGTCACAGACACTGCCTTATTTAGTTTCAATCGGCTTTGGGGAGCTGATTCCACTTTAAAGTTGGTTGTATTGGTGCAATTTGCAGCTGTACATGTCTAAAAGAGGGATTACAGTAATAGAGTGTCCATAAACACCAGTTATGCAGTTTGAACTAAATCACACTTTTCATCATATCAGAAAATTGTTGTGCATGAGACACTGTCTCAAAGAATAATTTTAAACTAGTTAGAGAGATTTTTCATCAAGTAAAATGTGTTTGGTATATGTTAATAGAGACAGGTATAAACCAATCCAAAGAGGATCTCTGAAAATGAGATAAGATTGTGTACATAAGGGATTTCAGTAGCTCAACTAAATCAGTTATAAAACTTCCAATTTAAACTAATGCTACCTATATTTGGACAGTAAGAATTAATGGGCTGCAATTCTACTGCAAGGAAAATGTTACCAGTGGGGATCCAGTCCAAGAAATCCTGTTCCTCAAAAGCAGCACAGTCTCTTTGAATCACCCTAAAAACATCAAATTACCTGTGAACTCAGTGGTACTTTGCACACCACCACAAATTCATTTTGCAATGCTTAAAAATAATTGATGTAATGCAGTTAGCATTTATCCATAATCTCCTAAATAAATCTAAATCCACTGTTAAAATGTCTCTAATTTCCAGCTGCAGTTTGGTAGCGGTGTCCCAACATATTTTAAAACCTCCTCCTCCTCCCTGCATGTTTCTTTTTAGAAAAGACCAGTGGAGAAGCCAATAGATTTCTATAAATCACTGCTGGATGAAAACAAGCATAAAAAGGAGGCTTGAAGTTGTTTAATATTACAGATGTTTTGGAGCTCTATTCAGTAGTTGGCAAGTCACATGAAGCTGCTCTGAATTCTTTATAATCTAGACACAAAGATCATTGAACTCTGAAAGAACCTCTGGGCTTTTATTCAAAAATATGTTGGCTTCTATTTACCTCTTTCTTCATTTATATCTATCAAATGGCTCAATATATAAATAAAGCCCGGGTGTTCTTATTAGCTAAGGCAGTATTTCATGCAGATTAATGCCAGCAGGTTTTGTAGAGTACATCTCTATTCAAAGCTGGAGTATGTTTTGAATTAATTTTCATCCTGTACATGAATCAGGTATAGTCTACTTCTTTTCTTATACAGACCTCAGCTGCAGCACATAGGAGGAACCTGTAGTGTTTAATTCTAGTTCCATCATCCTTCTTCAGCAAAGCACTTTTAACTCTAAGCGTCTGCATAATCCCATTGACTTTAATGGGAGTGCTCAACGTGCTCAGGTGTATTAAAATTATAATTGAAAGCAGCACCTTGCTTTCTCTAAGTTACATACTTAGCATTTTATAGAACAGTCTTATTTAAATATTACCTCATGTATATGTTATGAACAAATCTTCCTAGTTCAATAAAATCAGGCTTATTGTTATTGAGTTAAAAAAAAATCTTTACTTTTCTTTGCCTCCAAAGCAGTCTAAAACTCTCACACTAAACTGAAAATATTGTGTTGGCTAAAGGTATTTTGCCAACTGAGCCGGAATGCAGCAAGGTGTTCATCTACTGTTGGTCTTAATAGAATAATGGGCAAGAAGATTTAATGGGATTGATAAACTTATTGTTTTAAAGAATGCTTTGGTCCACTACTGGCTAGAAATTCAACATCCCACGTAAGATATCTCAGCATTTGGCTAATTTTGCCAAAGTTAAAATGATTACTCAAATGATCCCAGCTTTCAAGTGGTTGAGTGGGGTTTTTTTCTGTGTAATATAAACACCCTCACAAGCAAAATCCCTCCACTGAGGCAGTAAGACTGTGATGAAACCAGAGAATGGAGAAAATATATATGTAAGATTATAGTGGATCACACGCAAACTGTTTGAGGCACTCCAGCGTGATTTCATTCCCATCCCACAGAGACTCTGCCTAGCGTGTTCTAATAATGGAAATGTTTGGATTAGACTATGTTCAATCCATTTACCTCAGCACCTCACCAAATGTGAGCTATGCCATCAGTCTAGATGACTAACTATTTGTAATTTAGTTGTAGCTTTCTTGTAGCTGTGGCGGTCTGGGGTCATTAGGGAGGCACAGTTTGCATTACTATGCATTAGACCGACTGATCTGGTTGGAAAAGCTCATGTAGCTTTCTGGATACACAAGCTGTTCACTAGGACAGACCAGAAGTGTATCTAGAAGTTCTCTGCTCACATCCTCCTTTGAGCCCACCTGAAAGCACAAACTCACTGTGAGAGCTGAAGTGCGAGGCTGAAAGTTGGCAGTGACTTTATTTTCAGACACAGCAGAGGTGTGAGACTGTTGTTGGATGCTGCTTGGGTTATAACACTGCTAAAGGCGGGAAAAAGTATCTTGTAACTCCTTACAATCAAAACATAGGAAACAAAGCAGTCAGGGACAGGTTAGCAGGCAAGAAATTAAGAGAAAAAGAGGAAGAAGAGAACAGACTATTGTCAAAGAAAAGAGCAGTACTGGAGAGCTGCAGAGACACAGACCTTCCCATGTTTTATACCCACTGGTGTTCACTTCAGCATGGCAGCTACAGGTTTCCCTACAGACCAACCAGCAAATGCTTGCTCAGTTTTGGGTCTGCCTTCCTGGACTCTTTCCCAATGCTGGGACTAAATGTACACATCTAGATTTCGGGTTTTGTTCTAATGCTAGAAATTTCAGCTTTCTCTGGCACTTTCTCTGACATCGTAAGTCCCCACAGGTCTCGGAGATGAGTGCTGCGTCACTGCTGCTGTGATTAGAAGTCTCAGTGTGCTGGATATCTAAGAGAATTTCTTATTCTGAAATGTGAAGTATTTGGGTATGTTCAATGGCTGTTAACAAATGTTAAAGGATGCAGGGAATTTTTAACTGTATGGCTAAAATATAAATACCTTGTCCTCACAGTGGCATAGCTCTTGGTCATGACTCTCACTGGCTCTGCAGCCACTGGAGTTCTTTAGACTAAACAAGGGCTGAATTCCTAGGGTAGAAGGTACTGCAATAAAATCAAATATCAAAACAAAATCAGATCAAATTAACTTAAAAATCTGTCCACTTTTTTTCCTCCCTGTCATTTAAGTCACCCTTAAATTCAGAAGAAAGAGTTTGAGCTCGTTTTACTGGCAGCACCCAGAAACATACTGATGTCTAAAGAGTACGGCTTCTGAAACGTCCTTTGTTTGAGAGGCTTTAACAGGGAAAATGGAACCTTAATAGTCTTAAATCACCAAAGGAGAACACAGAAGCCCAAAACCGAAGGATGCCTTAGCAAATCCTTCCCCTTTCTTAGGAGACCAGCCACTGGGAGCATTACTCAGAACTTCTGGCGTATAACAGCACTCAGAAGGTGGGGGAAAAAATAATAATAATTAAAAAAATATTCGCTGTGGAAACAATGTGCGAAGCTGCGGAGCTGTGGAGCTGCCGGAGCCCGGCGTGCTGCGGACCGGGGCCGCTGGAGGGCACTGGCGACCCGCGCCCGGCCGCCGGCAGGGAAAGGCAGTTTTTTTCTCTTTGAGGTCCTGTCATTCCTGTGTAAACAAGTTACGTTCAAGTGTTTAGGATATAAATTACGACCATGCAGGCTTGCCTCGGAAAGAATGTAAACACAGCACTGTGGTCGGAGCAAACGCTGAAACTGACTTTATAATTTATCACAGGCCCTGAGAAGCTCAGGGAAGAAAAGGGCATGTCTGAGCATAAATATGTATTTTAAAGATGAAGAGTTTTATGTCTATGTATAATTACATAGATATAATTTTAATACACACACACACACACACACACACACACACACATATATATATATATATATATATATATATATATATATGGGTGTGGGGTGTGTGTGCGTGCACGCATATATTTATATATGTGTGTGTGTGTGTGTGTGTAAATGCATATAGATACACACTTATATGTGTGCACACATGCACAGAGCATTTTGCTGAAACTCTCTCCCCTTTTTCAGCGCTCGGGCGCGGGGCTGGGCAGAGTCGGGCGTCGGTGCGCGTTGAGGTACGGGGACGATTCTGTGTCCCCGTCCGATAGGACGGGCTGCGCGGGCGGTGGTGGCCGTACCGAGCTGCCCCCGGGCCGGGCCCTGCGGGGTGGGTTCGGAGCTCAACCCTCGGCCGTGGGGCTGGCGCGGCCCCGGGCTCTGCAGGATGCCCAGACGAGCAGCTCCTGGCGCCCGGCTCAGACTCTTGGCTGCTCGCCATCCACGGGGCACCGTGGGGACAGGAGTCGCTTTGCTTGGGGTGCTTCGGGGGCCCTTTTTTGTTTTCTTTTGTACTTTTTTTCTCTTTTTCTCCCCTCCGGCCCGGTTCACTGCCCTCACCTTTGCCGGTACTTGCCCCAGACCTTATCAAGTCACGGTTTTATCGCCTCGCCCCCGTGACATACTCTCTCGGGTCCAAGCCCGCATTGCACAGGGGCTCCTGCCCCCACCTGGCAAAGTCCCCTCGGGGCACAAAGGGACTCTTCATGGGAAAAGAGGACACAGGGACACCCAGACGCATCCCCAAAGAGCGGGGAGGGCGTTTCAGACCTGAAGGCACCCTCAAAGAGAGAATCATGTAGTCCCGACCCTCCTACTTTTGTGTCCTCTGCCTCAGTTATTTCAAAGTCTATCCAGCAGCGGTGGAAAGTAGGATGGGAAGTGGGTGACGGCGGAAAGTGCAGCCCAGAGGGCATGGCACTGGCCTGCTCGGGTCAATCTCTCGCTCCTCTCCTCCACCTGCAGTGGCTGGAGGATTTGGGGTTGCATCCTTAACTCTCTCGGATGCTGGGGTTGGAAGACTTTTCTCAGAAGGAGCCAAGGGAAAAAAACCGTCTGTCTAGTGATAGTCGTTATATACATTTTATTGGAAAAAAATTTTTACATCAAAATATTTTGGCAAACCGTAAAAAGTATACATAAGTGCAAATATATTCTCCTTTTAAAGCAATAGTGTGTGAGTATACACGAGATTTATTTAAAATATTTTTTTTTTAAAAAATATTGTGGTAGAAAACAACTTTTGTAAAAATAAAAATCAAAACGTTGTATTGCTGCAATACTGGAAAAAAATTGAACTTTTCTTACAGTCTATACACGAAAGGACTAAACAATACTGTTTTAATAATATCAATTGGTCGGTGCTGAAGTCCATACAAAGTGTCCTTGGTGGGGCTCGGGGAGAGAACACAATAAAAAAGTACATTTCCCGCTAACACAGTAACAGAAGGGGGAGTCCTCGCAGGTGCGGAGACATTTACTTTTCTTATGTAAAGACAGTTTCTCGTATAAAAATATGTCGAATTGTTCCCTTTCCCAAAGCTCGGTTCTTTAGGAGATTGCAGAAAGGCGGTTTGTTATTAAGGGGGTCAGACTTGGTGTAAGGACACTTACGTCCCCCCTAAGACAAAACATCACGCAAGGCATTTTTCTTTTAGTAAGACCTTTGGAGCATTATATCGGCTGTACGTGTTCTTCAGGGGCTGGAGTGGGACTGAAAACACGGCTTCCTTAGGCAAATTTGCTAAGTGACTCGTGTACTACCAATGCTATCAGAGTGCACATTATATTTAATCTGCGTGGGTCCATCTACACCTCGGCTCTGTTCAGTGACACTTGATTGTCTCTGTTGGGGCGCGGCCTTCACATCACGCAGGGCTTGATGTCTTGACAGACGCTTTGGTGGTGGTGATGGTGGTAGTAAGATCCACTAGCGGACGGGTGAAACGAAGAAATGCCATTAAAATTAAGGACAAAATCTTTCCTGTCACACACCGGGGAGGGATGATGCTGGTAGCGAGGCAGTCCCACTGCAAGAGAAGGAAATAACAAGAGCTGCTCAGAAGTCGGAGAGCTTTGCCCGTGTGGAGCAGTCCTTCCTCCCTCACCCGCAGGGAGGAGAGGCTGCCTGCACAGAGCTGGCACACCCCTCCCTTACTCCCGGTCTCGGCTCCCCCAGGAGTTACCAAGGTTTGGTAACTCATCTTTGGCTTTCCTGGCAGAGGACTTGGACGCTCCCCCAGGGGCAGAGCCTGACTTGCTGCAGGACAGAGAGACCGGGGGTTCCATTGCCCCGAGCGAGGAGGGGAAGTGGATTCCCCGGAGCCCCTCATCGCCTGCAGGTCGGCTCGGAGCGGCAGCCTTGCTCGTACGAGCCCCCGAGCCTGCTCTGCGGGGAGGTTCTAGACTACACAGGCCTGCGGCACGCAGGCTGAGGAGATGAAGGCATGCGGAGGTGGATGCCCACGGACACGTGCCCGGCCGCATCCCGGGCTCGCGTGCATCTCGGAGCATCCCTCATGCGTGGGCACACACGCGCTGCTGGTCTGTCTGCCCTTTGCCTCGGTACTTATCAACGTGGAGGGGTAGTTTAGCCTCCACCTGGGGGGTAGATGAGGGGGTATGTATTTTGTGCGTGTGTGTATGAGAGGGAAAGAGGAGGCGATGCCATTTAGCGTGTTTTCCTGCGTGCACCGCAACCATTTGAACCCGATTCCCATCTTTCCTCTTCCCGCTCCCTACCCGTTCCTGGGAGGATTTTGCTTCTGACTTGAGTGGCTGCAGGTTGAATTCCAGTCAGGATCCGTTTGTGTGTTGATACAGTATGTATTTATTTATGTGTGTGTGTGTAAGAACGTTCACGCCTTTTCGCGTGCGTGCTTTCATAAACATAAGATACACCCCACGGTTCATCAACAACAACAAGCCAAGTACATCCGTGGCACCGACATGCAAATGACCTCGCAAATTCCCATTGTAATTTCCCACAGCCTAAGGCAGCCTTTCGGGGGCCGCATGGGAGACGTCACCCCACCCCCAACACCGAGCCGTAGGACGGTGCTGGGATCTTTGGTCTGGCAGGGTTGCTACTGGATCCGGCGGGGAGGGAAGTATTGCCCGAGCAAGGCCCGCAGGGTAGAGCCAGAGAGGGTTTTGGTTTGGCGTGTGGATGTCAAACTCGGCTAGCGGGATCCTGTCAAATATGACCGAGGGTCAAGGGAAAAAAAAAAAAAAAAAAAAAAGGCGAGGAGAAAAAAAAAACAGCAAAAGAAAGAGCAGGAGAGTGAGGGTGTAGGGGGTGGGGGGGAAAAGAAAGAAAAAGAAATAAACAGGAGGGAAACCTCCCCAGTTTTCCTCAGGATGGCGGAGCCGAACCCTTTGGCAGTGTCGGCCGGCAGCGCGCACAGCCCATTCTCCTCCGGCGTTGTCCCCTCCTTCACCCCGTAGAGCTCACTTTATAAAAGTGATTATTTCGCTGGATTTCCTCGGCTTTCTAATAACCCTGCTGGTATGCTTACCATAAACTGGGGCACTTTATTACAATCCTGATTCAATCATTTAGCAGGATTTAATAGTCTGCGAAAAAAATCCGGCTCCCCCCGCCCCCCAGCTTCAAAATCCTTTTAGCAGAACCAAGCCTCCTGTTTCCAATTTTTACCTCTCTTATTCTTGAGTCTGATATAAATTCACGGTTTTAAGTCCTCCCTGACGCTGTCATGGGTAGAGAATTATTGACCGACCAACAGCGATTAGCCACCGAATTTGCTTTGCATTTAACTAAGAGAAAGGAAAGGCGAATTTCATTTGCTACTGTTTTCGCGGGGACAGGAGGAGAAAGATTATTGCTGATTATAAGTACAAACAAAATAGCTCGGATCCTTTTTCCCCATCTCCTTTCACTCTTCTGAAATATTTGTGCAAATAAGGATTGGATCCATTAAAAAGAAAAATAAAATAAAGAATTTGGTTTGATTTTTTTTGTTCAGTTAATCAAGGATTGTGTATGGTTTGCACTAAAGGCTTGGGCCCAGACACTGAAGTTGTAGAAAATAAGAGGAGAAATACCGTTTTGCAAAGTGATGGCATTAAATCTGAGCTGCTGGGAACAGACGCTGGTGGTCGACATTAAGACAGCGTCCAGCGGTTCGTATGCGTCCGTATCCGTCCTTGAACAGAAATAATTTGGATTTAAACCGCCCAGCCTCGGAAACCGCAGTGGAACTCCGGGAGACCAGAACCCTTGCTCTCTCTCCCTCTGCTTTTTGTTTTGTAGAGGTATTCTTGGGCTGTTTCTGGATGAAAATTTCTCTTCCAGGAATCAGCTTTCTTACCTCAGGTGTCTGGCAGGAGGAGGAGGCAGCTGCCTCCCAGCCCCGCTTCCCCGGCCAGTCCCACTCCTGCACCACGCGTGGCGCCATGGGCCCTGCGTGACGGACTGTGTGGCCACAAACAGAGGGGGAAAAGATCCAAAGAAATAAAAAGAAAAGAAAACAAAAATCCAAGCAAAAACAACAAACCAAAGCAGAAATTCCTAACGGAGAAGGTACGTAGTTCGGCGGGGGATGCCCTTGTGAACCCGCCGGCCTTTCGCCCCGGCTCTAAAAAGCACGTGGAAGGACGCCCTGTAGCTCCGAAAAGTTGGTTTAAACCTCAGCAGCAGAACCCTGTGGGCACAGAGGATCCCAGCTGGGGACGCATCTCGTCCGCTCTCTCCCGTGCGCGGAAAAGCCGGTAAGACGGCGGCCCGCTTTGCAGCCGCCTCTCTCCAGAAGGCACATCAGGGCTCTTTAGGGGTTTGGCCCTTTTGTTTTTAAGTGAGGAAAGTTTGCAACCGCTTGTGCTCCCCTGACAGCCCACGTCCCTTCTGCGGTGACGGCAAAGCGACTTGCAAGGCGGCTGCCCTCCCCACGGCGACAGCGGGCTGCGGGGAGGCCAGGGCAGGCTGCGGCGCTCGCAAAAGGACAGGAGAGTGATTGACAGGTGCCCAGGGAGGGGGCGGGAGGGGACCCAGAGCTAAGGGTCGCCTGTATTTGTTACTTGTTGAAATTCCCATAAAATTGAACAAGACCCCGCTCTCATAGGGGTTAAGTCAGGCTAAAATCCTCTTCGGTGTGGTCCAGCCCAGACTGTCTTTGTTTGCTTAACCTCTGGGACCCACGTTTAAAAGGGCTATTTGGAAAAATTCCCCGTAAGAGCCCAACATCTTTTACCCATTTTTGTGCTCGGATTTTTCTGAGCAGACATTGTCTGTAATCACTGGCCGGGGAGGGGGTGAGGGGGTGGGAGACAGCAACCAGAAAACTCTTTCCCTCCGGTTGCAGAATTATACTCGATCCGCTTTAATCTTTCTAGCATTTTTTTAAGATAAGCGGGTGGTTTGGTGTTAGAGGGGTTTTTATTTTCTTTTTAATTCTTTCTTTTTTCCCCCGGTAGGGTTTAGAGGATAATATTTGACGCCTTTATTTGATTACTCCCGCGGCGCGTCTCCGCGGAGTGCGGTTTACCGAGGCGGCGGCGATGCCCGGCGGTGCTCCCCGCGAAGTGAAGCCGCAGCACGGGGCGGAGGGGCCAACCCCGCTGCCACCGCCGCGCGCACATGTCGCCGGCACCGGGAGGGGGTCGCGCGAACCGGGACGGAGCCGGGACGAAGCCAGGCTTTCCTCGGGAGTGATCCTGCTTGGCACTGAGCAAGCGGGAAAGATGCTCGCAGCCGTGCCCACAGCCGCCCCCTCACACAGCCCCCCTGTCCCGAAACAGAACATCTCCAACCCACGCGTATTTTTTTTTTCCCTCTCGCAGACAATGCACATCTTTTTTTCCGACACCGTGGTGGTCCGGGGTTCCCCCGCGAGAAACCTTTGTCGCCGGCAAAAACCCGGCGCCCGCTCCCCGGCGCCGCGCTCCCCGCCGCCCCCGCCGCCCCTCCGCGCCCCTACCTGAGAGGTCGTCGCGGGGGCTCTGGTGCAGGTATCCCTGCTCCAGGGAGTAGGAGGGCACGCTGGAGTGGATGCCGGAGGAGGCGGCGTTGGCGGCGGGGAGGCCCTGCTGCTTTATGTAGGGCGAGGCCCCCGAGGCTGTCCAGTGAGCCGAAGGGCTCGTGTAAGGCGAGTGGCACTCGATGGCGCTCGCCATGGCCGGCGAGGAGGGCACGGGGCTGCTGCTGCTGTCGGGGCCGTAGTCCCCGTTGGCAGTCACCGGGCAGCTGGCCATGTAGGTCGAGCCGGGGTTGGGAGACATGTGTGGGACGTGGTGGCCGCCGCTGAGTCCCTCGTAGCCGCTGGCCATGGCGTTGGGCATCATGTCGAGGTTGTAGCCGTTGGAGTGGCAGGCGAGAGAGGCGGGGGGCGCCTGGAAGTCGAAGCCCTGCGGGAGGATGGAGGCGCCGAAGCCCAGCCCGTTCATCATGCGGTACATGGGCTTCAGCGCCTGGCATTTCCTCCTGAAGCCGCGGGGCCGCCGTCGGAAGGAGCCCTCCTCGAACATGAACTCGCTGGCCGGGTCGATGGTCCAGTAGTGGCCCTTTCCCGGGCGACCCAGGCCCTTGGGCAGCTTGATGAAGCACTCGTTGAGAGAGAGGTTGTGGCGCACGGAGTTCTTCCAGCCCTGATAGGAGCCGCGAAAGAAAGGGAAGCGGGCCTGCAGGAACTGGTAGATCTCGCTGAGGGTTAGGCGCTTGGAGGGCGAGCTCTGGATGGCCATGACGATGAGGGCGATGTAGGAGTAGGGGGGCTTCTCGGGCCGCCGCAGCCCCGAGCTGGCCTTCTTGCTCTTGGAGGACGCCGCCGCCGCCGAGGAGGAGGAGGAGGAGGTGGAGGTGGAGGAAGAGGAGGTGGAGGTCTCCAGGGCGGAGGAGGGCGGCCGGCTCATCTGGAGAGCTCCGGGAGCCGGGCTGCAGGAGCGGAGAGGGACGGGGGGCTCCAGCCGCTGCTGCCCGCTCTCGGTGGTCATCTGGCGGAGGGAGGGGAATGGGGCAGGGTGGGGTGAGGCTGGGAGGGAAGGGGGGGAGCCGGGCGGGGTGGGTACCGGGGCGGGGGGTGCCCTGAAGGGGGAGAGCGGGGGGGCGGTGGGAGCCGCTGTCCTCCGGGCACCTCCTCAGCGCGGCAGGCGGCGGTGGGGCGGCGGCAGCGCCCTGCGCATCTCTCCCCACGGTCCCTTACGCAATGGCTCCTCTGCTTTCCGCCCGAGCCAGGCACTAGGAGGGATGGACCGGCCCAGCCCCGGCCCCGGCCCTGGTCCGGCCCCCTCCCTCCCTGCGCCGCGCAGCCCGCGGAGGCTCCGCTCAGCGCCGCTCCGCTTCCTCCTCTGCCCCCCACCTGGGGACCATCCCGCTGCCTAATCCGGCAAGGAGAGGAAGCGCAAAAGCCTGCCCCCCGCCCCGCAATCTCTTCCGCACTGTTACTCTTTCATATATACTTTTTTTTTTTCGTAAAAGGCACAGCGCGATCGCCTATCAGTTCCTTCAATCTCACTATTATTTTTTTCCCTTTCCCCGCAGACCCCCCTAAATCCGGCCGAGAAATCAGCAGAGATAGAGGGAGAGGGGAAGCGAGAGGGGGAAGAAAGAGACCACCTCTTTTCCAGCTGGCCTCTGTCCACCCGTCATCTGGGCAAGAGGCGCTGCTGCTTCTGTTGCTGCTGCTGCGGCACCATCCCCGGCTCGCTTCCGCTACCGGACTAGCACCGGTCCCGCTTACCGCCTTTTCGGGGTTCCCTCGGCCCCACAGGCACCGCTTTGCCCTCCCGACACGGCCCCGGGGCGAGACGAGCGGCTGCCAGCCCTGAGTTCTGTCTGTGCGCCCCGTGACACACGGGCGCTGCTGCGGGACACGCGTGTGAGGGGATCGCCCACCCTGCGGAGCCCAAGGCAGCAGTGTTTACTGCTCTTCAAGCCTGCAAGACATTTGTTTTTTAAGAGTTTTCGCTACTTCTTGCCACCTCCCATGGCCCTATAAAATATCATTCATTTTATAAAGCAGCAGGGGTAGAGTCCGAGGACCAGGGATGTGCCTTCCCTCCACGCCCCGGGGACATTCCATCAGTGCAACGCGTGGGTCACGCGTTCTGGCAAACGCCGTTTGCCGGAGGAAACGGGGCGCCGGAGGGGGCAGGGAGGAGAGGGGCCGGCGGAGGCACAGGCCTGCTCACGAATGATGGAGGAGGCTCCAGAACCAAACTGGAGACGCAAGGAGGACGGCGGCAGGGCAAGAGGCAGAGCAGACAGGGATGCTGGAGCAAAGGAACGGGGGTGGGAAGGACGCGGGCAGAGCGGGACGCCGTGTCAGCGGCGTCCCTGCAGTTCTCTGTGTGTGCCTGCGTGTCCGTCTGTCTCCAGTGCAGCTCCGTGCTGAGAGCTCGCTGGTGGGTACGGGCAGGGAGGGGGTGGGGCTGGTCCCAGACAGTGACCTGCAGTTGAGTGGAAGCAGGCTTTTTCCATCAAACTCTGCCTGGATACCACACACAGAGCCCAAGTGTCAGTTTACTGCCCTGAGCCCAGCTCCTTTTCCCTGAGCTCCACAGTAATTAGACAAAGAAAACCTAAATTAACTGAACAGGCGTCGACAGCTTCCTCCAGATCACCACTTCTACATACATGGGAATGTGTCCGAAAATGGCTTGATTGTATCTGAGGATAAGCTAAGAAAAACACTACCAAGCCCGGCAATGTTTACGACACATTTTTAATAGAAAAAATAATCGGTCGGTCCATAGACCCATGTTTACCTTTCCCGAGGCATCGATTTAAATTGTTCACATAATAATAATAAAAATATATAATTGAATTCTATGTATCAAACCATCTGTCTTCTTCTTCTTTTTTTTTTTTTCCTGTTGTTCTCCGGAAAGGCAGGGAGGCCGATGTGAGATTCCTCATCTCGTTGTAACGACCTATTCTGCCTTTTTTTTTTTTTTTTTTTTTTTTTTTAATATACAGGGTTTTATATATAAACATCTTTCCTTGCTCTAGATCGGCGAGCGAAGGTGCTTTTTCACCTTCCTCGGCGGGATGTCTCAATGTCATCTTCGGATGACGCGTCCAAGTAATCTCTGCAATCTTCAGGACACCAAAGGAATTAAAGGCGGGGGGGGGAGGATCATTGCCTGTAAATCACTCTAACCTGCCCCCAATTCAGACTGTTCGTTTTGATCATTACTTTTAGTAGAGCGAGAAGATTCTTTTACTCCCAACACAAAATGTCACGATGTACCGGGGTGTCATTGGTGTCTCGGCGGTGCGAGACGGGTCAGAGAGTGAAGCAAAGCCAGGAAAGGCAGCCCAGTGGCAGAGCCGCGTGCTGCTTCAATCCTGACTTGACACAGTTCTGATATAGGAATCGGGGCTAACACGTTCAATCTTCTACCTGTTACCAACATCCTCTTCTTCGCAGCAGATACTTGTTTGAAACACAGCATTGAAAAGTCTCCAAGACATGATCCTGATACTTTAAAAGATGATTTAAATTGCCTATGATTAAACAGAAGTGCATTTGCTGTTTTGTGGAGATGTTTATTTTGGTTGGTGTATCCATTTCTGAGCTGATCCTAGTTTCGGAGCACAACTGGTTTGTTTTACCAAAGTATACGGAAATTAAACTTTTTGGCAGATTTGGTTACTCAGATGTTGTTGTATAATCATAGTTTTTATTCTAGGAAATCTCTTCATTATTGCGGTTTCAGTTTCATGTTCATAACACAGTCCCCTCTGCTTCGTGAGCTAAATGAAATAAGTTAGACTAAACCAGTTAAGAAAATGGAAGACAAATATGAAAGATAAATGTTTACGGTTATGTTGGAGTTCTTCCCCCTGCCTCTTTTTGTTCTTTTTCTGTTCTTTTCCTCCCTTTTTTAACTGTGTGCTTCAGGCTCTTTCCTCTCCTCTGAGGTTCTGCAGATGAGAAGCGTTTTTTCAATTAAAGCCGAGACTGAAACTTAAACAAATCCCTCCAGTATTGTAAAAGTGCGTTTCCTTAAGCCCTGGAGGATTTTCCTCCAACTGTCAGTTTCAGGGTGCCTGGATTTAGATCTCGATCTACAGCGACTGACAGAGATCCCTTTCCGTATGAGGGGCATGCGGGCATTTTAACGAGCTGGAAGGAGCCTTGCGGCCGCAGTGGAGCGCCCAATTCCCGGCCCCGACGGCCCGGGGCGACCACCTGGAGGGTGTGGAGGGGGGCAATCCCACCGCGGCGGAGGGAGCAAAAAGGCCAGGATGGGAAGGGACTCCCAGCGGTCTTGTCCCGTCCTTTGTGCTGCTCCCGGGACCTCTTGACATCTCGGGACCTCTGGCAGTAGCCGTGCGATCCCGATGTTTGTTTAGAGAGGTTTTTCCGCTTTTTTTTAACGCCCCCCCCCCTTCCTTTTTTTTTTTTTTTTTTCTTTGCATACGCAATGGGCAGCAGGCATGACTCTTTTTATAGAAGCATCCCTGAAGGCTGCCATCAGGACTTTTCCTCCCAGAGAGTCGGTCTCTCCCTCCTTTCCCGAAGCAGAGGAAAAGGGGAGATGATCATGACAATCCGAGGGATTGAGACATTTCGCATCTCAAGGGCAGACAAGGACATTCTGCGCAAATGCACTGCATTTTCCCGTGTTGGAAAAAAAACACCCAAAAAATCAGCCTGACTCCAGACGCGTCACCAGACACTATCCTTGCACAGAGCTGGCACCTTTCGTAGCATTTCACAGGGGATCACCTGGGGTATCGCCACGTGGGTTTGGCTGGCTTTCCGTGAAGATACCTTAAGAAATTTTTCATCAGTGTCTGAACGTGGCAGAAAGCTAAGCCTGGCACAGGACACCTACATGAATGTGATGATCGTAAAATCGTAGGGCCGCACCTTTCCCTTTCCTCCCTGCTACACACCTCTCAGGGCCGGGCAGCTTTGTTCAGAGGACGGAGAGAAAGACCAGGCGGGAAACAAAGTTTGGGCGAGAAGCCAGCCGAAGAGCAGAATCTATTGGCCTTTAGGGAAGTGTGTTCCAGGGGAAAATCGGCCTCAGCAGGTGGGAGAAGAGTCTCTACTCAACTCTCCCACGCTGGACCCGCAGGACCCTGGCTCCTGGGGGCGTCCCGCAGGGAGCCGGGGCTCCGCGGGCCTCAAGGGCCGGAGGACCCCGCGGAGGGGAAGTGCGAGCATTGAACATCGGGGAAAAGAAATATCCGCCCCCCGCCGCCCATCCCATCCTCCCCCTCCGGACAGGTCCTGCTTTCACAGGCATTTGGTCTCTTCAGCGGGCTGAGAGTTTCTCAGCGTTTAGACTTTCCGGGGGACACCTACGCCTGAGATTTTGTTGCATTGTTAACTCCCCAGCTCTCCCCCTCCACGACTGCCTGCATCCCTTGCATCCCACCACAGCCTCCTCACTGCCCGGGAGCCGTGGCAGAGACACCCTGCGAGTCTGAGGTGCTCGTGCTCCGTCTGAGCTCCCTAAACCCAGGGCTCAGCTACGTCGAATTCCGCCGAGCTGCGGGGTTGTGCCAGGGGACCAGCTGGTGGTCTGCCGCGGCCCAGCGGGCAACCTGTCCCGCACGCCCTTCTGTGCTTTCCCCGCGGACTCGGGACGGTGGGGGACGGGAGAAAGGGGGTTCCCAGATGCGGGGTAGAGCAGGGGCTCCGACAGATGGAGGGGACCTGGCCCTGCAAATAACACGGGTGTTTCAACAGCCGGCCGGAGCTGCGCGGACATCGCAGCGAACAAACCTGCGCAGAGACACGCTCCTCGTGTAGTAACAGCTCTGGTTTTGTGTCAGCCCGGACTGCTTCCAACCGAGTGTTTTTGTGCGTAGACTTTGAGTTTCCTATACCAGATGACAATGTTAAAGATTTTATCCCCTCCCATCTCTGCACAGCTCCAACTCAACTTCCCGGAGCATCAAAATAAACCCCCTACAGCGGTCAGGATATAGGTCACCTCTCTAAAAGGAAACACAACCCTTCCAAAAATATAAAGCATCTTTGACGTAGAAAAAAAAAATACTCTTTTGTCTCCGAGCATCCTCTGTCGGTGTAAATAAAACGTGACAGGCGCGGGGTAAAATAAGAAGCGGGATGCCTCGAGATCACAGGAGAGGCGAGGTCCCGGCGCAGTGCGGGCAGCCGGACGGCGGCAGCAGAGCAGGCGGCTCCGGGCAGGTGGAGGCTCTACCGCGCTCCAGGGAAGGAGTCAGGCTGAGGGCTCGGGCAGACCTCCGAGGGAAGGCTGCAAAAGACACGGGTGAGGGATCCGATGCCCTCCACCCATTCACATCCTGATGGGTTCTCAGTGGTAAAGGTCGCGCAATTGCCAGCAGCGGCAGTGCAAAAAACCTTAGCGGCAGCCCTTGTAGAGATTCGTCGTGTCTCTGCAAGGCTGTAGGAAAAGCCCTCCCGTCTCCCGGTCCTGCTCTGCATACTCCGTTGACAGCCGCGAATAAGGGCAAACAGGCTTTGGCCCGAGATCTGAACACACGGCACCTTTTTGACTGGCTTCTCCCCCGCCCAAGTTTACATTCCGATCAAATGAGATTTCTAACTTTACACGTTGTCAATAATTTTCATACATGCGCCGACCTTAATTACTTTCCATACCGTTTGCAGCAGACAAATAGTTTCAGCGGGGCGAGGGAGCCAGCGGTGCCCCCGGCCCTGGCGGAGGGCTGCGATTTTCTCCCTGTTCCCCGCCGCCCCCCCCCCAGGAACTCCCCCCTCACCCCGAGCCCTCCGGCCGCCGCCGCCCCCGGCGGGACGGCATCCTCTTCCCGCAGAAACCCGCGTGAAAAGCTCTGCGGGACGCCCCCGGCGCCAGGCAGCGGGGCTCGTCGGGTGGGCAGCGAGGGGGGAGCCTTCGGGGGCCGGCTGGGACGGCTGGCGTATCGATAGCATCGCAGGGTGTGTGAGGATGTTTTAATTTCGGAGGAAGAAGGGCTCGGAGCGATGCGCGCAGCCGCCAACGCGGCCCCTGCGGGCGACCCTGCGCGCCCCTCATCCACATCGCGGCGGTGCCCGCAGCCCCGGCCCCGCTGCTGGGGAAGGCACTAATCAGGAGCAGGTTTCCTCGCTCTCTCCTTTCCTCCTCGCCGCCTCCCCCTCTGTACCCCCCTCTCCTTTCGTGAGAGGTTTGCATTAATTTTTAAGTAAAGCCCATAAAACATAACGACCCACTCAAAGGTAGGGCAGAGTTACTGAGTGCCGGATTATTACATGATTTACGAACATAGTTTGGAAAAAAGTAATAATCCAAGATCACACCTCAGGAGCGAGCCTGCCAGGGCCGGGCACGGCTGCTGTGGCCGCGGTCCCGCTACCTCCGGCCTCGGCGACCCTCAGTAGGACCGGCTCAAGGTGCGGGAGCAGGAAACCGTAAAACCAATTTTAAATTAAAAAAATTTGTTGTTGTTGTTGTTTTTTGGGGTGTGGGTTTGCAGGCAGCATCTCCCCGCCTCTCCCCCCTCCATACACACCTTTTTACACTGATACCTCCAAAGCCCTGTGTCTGCTACGATCCCCCACCAGATCAAAGGGAAAAGGGGAGCAATTGTGCCTCTGGGGTCCATGTCCCCCCCACTCCCATCACCCTTTCTCGCTTTGCCTCCTCCATCCGGGAGGTTTTTATTGATGAGCTGCCTTCGAGCCCCCGCACGAAATGTCCCTGAAGGGTTTAGACAATTCATCAGCCATCACTTTCGGTATCTGCTTCCTCCCTTTCAAATACAATCCTCGCACACCACGCTGGGAGGGGAGGGGAGCCGACTTGAGACCAGAACAGCTACATAATCAACGTCAAAATGATACCACTGACCTTTCGGAATCATGGAGTCCCGGCCAAAAAAACCCCTCCTCATGATTTATTTTTCCTTTTTTTTTTTTTTTTTTTAACTTTCACTGCCACACCATTTACACCATTATCGCTTGCTTTCCCAAATTCATTAAGGCTTTGCAGCTTGGCAGATCCAGCTCCTCCACCACAGTAGAGGAGCAAAAAAACGAAAATACAACGTGAGGTTTTAAAGCCATGTCTTTGCAAGCTGTCCACCTCCTCCTCACAGTGTGTCCGGGAGAGGAGGGAGGGACCTGGGGACCACCGGGACACCCGATCTGCCCCGGGAGGGGACCCCCGGCCCTGCGGCGGCGGCCCCGCCTCTCCGCTGGGTGGCGCTGGGATCCTGGGAATGGGGGCTCGGGCGTCCCTCACCTGCCGGGACAGGAGCCCGGGGACCCCCGCCACCCCCAGCCCAAGGCTCCCAGCCTCGACCCCTCCGAGCGCCTTCCCACAACAGCTCCTGAACCGCCCAGTTTTAAAGATACGTCTATATCGATATTTTTCGCCCCCTATTCAGATGAATTATGACACTGCGTGGAGAGGAAGAGAGGGGACCAGTCCGATTTCAAAGGCCCCCTTGTTTTGCTCTCATGTCATCCCGACCGATAACGCCAGCCATGCCTGCTTCTTGCCACGAAAATAAATTCCCAAGCTGACAGGCAGAGAAGGGTGGCCCCCACTCGGGTCCCGGTCCTCCTCGCCGCCAGGCTGGGTTTAAACATCCCACATCACTCCAGAAGCGAAAACTCTCGCCTCGGATTTGTCCCAGGGCAGAGCAATATCCTCTGCTTATAAAGACCTGCTGTGCCTTTTAAACACGAGGCTGACATCACACATACATTATATGTTCGTCTTTATTAAAACTTCGAGAGAAGTTTTTTTATTGTTTGGACCGAAGGGAGAGGAAGGGTGAGATTTGTTGGGAGGGATGGTGATGGTTATGTGCACCTAAATAAATCTCTTGCTCTGGGTCTGGGTGGTGAGCAGGAAGCCCGGGGCTCCCTCTGCCATCGCCAGAGGGGGAACCTGGATGCCAGGCACCCCGGGCAGTGCATGGCCTGGGCACAGGCTGCTTCTTCCCCAAGGTCTCTCAAGGGCAGCTTGGCACCGACTCTGGCTGGAAGGAAGAAACACTTGTGGCTGCTTGGGTGCAAAAAGCCATTTGAATGGCACCAGACAAGAGGCAGAAAAATGTCCAAGTCGATGCAGTCATGAAGGCATTTTACTATTCCTCTTCTGCAAATCCAGACAGCCTTTAAAGCTGCATGTGACATGCAAAGCAATGGATCTCTTCCAGCACTAGATATAGTTAAATTCCCTTCTCTTCCTTGTCTTCAGTCTTCAGAAAAACAAAACGGCAAATAAAAATAGGATAAAATGGATTTGAGGGACAATTTTTCTTTAGCCTTTCTTTATTTCCTTTCCCTTGTCCTCATTCTTCTTCATGAAAAGAAAAGAAATGAAAAGAAAAGAAAATACTTTCATCTTCCCACCCTGGTTGAGGGCTGCTGATGAGGGAGCCTGCAGATGAGGAAGACAGACCTCCCCAGAAGCAAAGCAGGGTCTGCATCAGAAGGGAGCTGCTGTGGAGTCAGACAAAGGCAGCAGGGTGGGCACCCATAAGCATGCTGACTGAGGGAATATGTCAGGCTGAGTGACACAGGGAGGTGGCCAGAGGTGTGGGAAGGAGGTCTGGCCAACAGACATCAGGATGGAGGGATAGCTCCTGTGGTTAGAATCTGGCTCCCTCTCCAGCTGTCACCCCAGAAATACAGCATCATGCACGATAGATGTGAGGAGAGCAAATTAATGCTCTGGGAGTTTACAGCTTTCTGGATCTCATCACAGCACTTCCCAAGCCATGTCCAAGGAAATACATTCTATTCTCACTGTATTCAGGAGTCCTCTCCTCGCTGTATGTCCAGCCCCAAGGCAATGCAGCTGCGGTGTGCAGTGGGAATTGACAGATGCTCTTGTAGCACAACAAACACAGAGTGAGGGAAATTGTGTGGAGTGCCTGATTCAGGCTGCACATGAAAACTGTCCTCCCCTTTTCCAGAAGCTCTCCATTGGAACAACAGCGTTCATCTTCATGGGATAAAGGCTTAATTTCCTGCATTCTGAGAAGACATCAGCTAAAGTGTCTTACGGCTAACCATGCATCTGAGTATTTCAACAGATCAGACATACTGGCTTGGAGGCTCTGAAGACATCTAAGAGAGAGCCAAGAAATAAGTGAAACAACAGCCATGAAGAGGATGAGAGGTACAGATTTCCCCCAGGGAAGGCAGCTCTGCTGCTTCTCATGGTACTGTGGATAGAAAGCTCTGTATTTATTCAAATTCAAATCCTGCTTAATTTTAATTAGGCTTTTCCCCCCTCTTCTACTACTAACCCTTCTACTCTTTTTGTTCTCATGAAAGAGACAGAAATAAAAGGAAAAAAAATCCCATGGGCCTTAATAGAGCAGGACCATATCTGTTTAACAGAAAACATCACATCTTTCACTCTCCAAATTGAATCTTATTACTAGCTCACTCCAAGAAACACCAGACCCAAGAGGAAGAGGACATGGCCTTTTCTCCCAGCTAGAAGAATGCTAGTGAAGCAACTGACTGGGAGATGAATCTGTTGCCAAAGTTGTCCTGCCAGTAACTAATTTATTCTCCAAAGCATAACTTAGTCCAACTCTTGAAATCTGCAGTGTGGATCCAAGGGGAAATTGGCTCACAGGATCTAGCAGGTTCAAGTCTCTGAGATTCGCATATAAATATGAACCTGGTGCTGAGGATGAAGATATGTAATTTTCTTTAAAATTTGAGCACTTGTATCACTCTGGCACATTCATCTCACCAGAATATCTGGATGTAGGAATAATTAGCAGTCATATTTGTGCACATCCGGATTATGTCTCAATGGTTGTCCGTCTTTTCAAATCTTCAATAATTTTATTTTAAAGTTACTTCTTCCCAAAGACTGGACCTAGCCCTGCAAAGTGGCACATTCCCAGTTGAAAGTTAGGAGCAACAGGATTGTCATCAATTACTTAGCTCCTAAATGGAAAACCATAAAAGATTTTTTACATATTGGTATAAACACACATTTGCATGCACACACAACTTTTACTTTTGTATCTTTATATGCATACATATATAATGTACTTAAAGCATTTGCATTCACCAGCAAGTGCAGTCCAGACAGGCTGTGTGTTAAAGGAACAATTATCCATATACAATTCATTTATCCATATACAATTATCTTTCTTTCCATTATGTTTCCCTCAGCTGTGGCTCACTCCAGTTCCAGCAGAACTACTGAGTAATGTCAGAGTGACCAACACCGAGGTGAAATCTTAGCCATCCTATTTTGCAAATGGTATTTATGCGTGAAGTAGATCTAATACCACTGGTATTAGACAATGCATTTGTCTGGATGCATTGGTGATTTCTGATATAGGTGAATAAGATGTAGCAACATGTATTTTCCATGTAAATGACTGGGTGATGCCTTTGGTTTACAGAGTTGGAGGGATGTGATAGAAATTTGCCTGGTTTGTGCCTTGATCACCTTCTCTGTGCATACTGTTGCCTTTTGGGACTTGCATGTTTTGATGGCATGGAGAAATTCTCAGATCTGGAGGACTCTTGTTAACTAGACACTCATTTTCTGTTGCCATCTGAGTGGATCAATAAGTACCTTGAATTGCTGACAAATTGTCTGCTGCCCCTGGGTAGATCTGGAGAAGGAAGCCCAGCAGCAGAAGGAGGAAGGAGACAAGAGTGAACTCACCAAAATGGCTGTAGAAAGCAAGGAAAGGTGTAAAAGCTTACGTGACGAAAAAGCCAATGATAAAACTAAACCTCACTTCTAAAAGAGAATCTTGATAAACAAGATAATAGGATTGTTTCTTATCCCATTGGCCTTGATTTTCCACTCACTTCCACTGCAATAAACAAGGAGTAATTTAGATAAGTTAATGAGACTGTATTAGTGCTAGTCTGCTATACAGAGCTAAATGAAGCCAATGGAAATTTTACCGTAAACATGAGTAAAGGCAGGGAAAAAAAAAAAAAAAAAGCGAGCTTACAGCTTTCCTCCATTTTGCATGCTTTTATACAGCAGAATTAATCAGTAGTAATATCTCAGTGAGAGTGGAACAATGCAGGCACATTGAAAAAAAGTGGAAGTGGTGGGGTTATTTTTGGGCTCCTGCCATTGGGTGCAGTCCATTTCTGAGACTATGAGCTGGTTCCCCATGAAACCACCATGAGAGGGTGTTCAATTGGCCTTGCTGTCAGGAGTTGGGGTGGAGTTTGAAGTAGCTGACAAGTGCATTAGAAAAAATAAATATAACTGGAATGCTTGGGAAGTTACCTCATCCAGAGCTAGAAAATAATTTGGACTGCTGCAAGAAGGAATATTTGAAAAAGGATTATTCAGTAGGAAAATGCTTGGATTGGCTATTAATCCCCAGTGCTAAGCATATTTTTCTATATTTCTGTAATTATATTATTGCCAGCTACTGTGGGACAATTGACAAATAACATCTGGTCACAAAGCCTGTTCAGGGTGATGGAAGAATCACTACAGCAGCAATTAAAATGCTTAGAGCCAAAGAATAAAGCAGCATGCAGCAATCAAAAGAAACAGAGCATACTCTACAGTCAACAGTTTTTCTCCCTCAGTTTTAAACACAGCAGTGCCAGTCCTGGTTGCAACAGACACAGACTCACTGCTTTCTCAAGTGGTTCCTGCAGACTCTCCTGACAATTAAACTAATCAGCACTTTTGCATCAAATTATGCTTGATCCTAGATGGGGCTTCATGCATCCACAGTTGTTCTGTTAAAAAATACATATTTCAATTAATGCTTCAGTCTCTTTGATAAAACACCTCTAGATTTAGAAGGTGAAAATGCTTTTGTTCCTTTCTGGGTTTAATTCTTTGCTGTCCCTCTTTTCTTGATTTGCTTCCTTTTTTTTTTTTTTTTAAGAGTCTGAACGGGGAGTGAAAAGAGGGCAGTGAAAACTGCTTTCAGTTTGTCTTATTTCTGAACACCTTATGCATATGCTTAATTTATAATTTAGCAGATAACTTCTGCATAGAAATAAATATCTCACAGTTACCCCTGTACATATATAAAATTCTATATGTAGCACATATGAAGAAAAATGAGTGGATGTTTACAACTCAAGCCATATGATTTTTTCAGTTTACAGGAACTGTTTAAAAGATCTGTTCAATAGCTGAGGTGTATACATCAGTAGAATGATTACCTTTAAACTTTGGAAACAATATTTCAGCAACAATTTCCTTGTCTACAACTTTACAAGGCTGTAAATAGCCCCTGTGTGCATAATGAATTCTGACATCATAGGCCAGGGTTCTTATACACAGCAGGTTTTCCAGAACTTTTATGAGCAAGTTACACCTTGAGGCAAAACTAAACCCCCCAACTTCTATTATAAATGTTACAATAAAATGTTCCTTTGAGTTTTCCTAGAGCTCAATGTTCCGTCTTTCTTCCCGTTCCAAGTCATTCTTTCTGTGTCGTGCACGGACTCGATGCATGAAAAATGTGTTTTGCTGCAGACATATTGGATATTAGGTATGCTTACAAGGTGTTTTTTATGGCTAGGCTTGCAGGACCAATGTAACAAGGTGATAAAGAACAAAATCTCTTGCTCTTACAATACTGTACTCAAGGCTGTTGCTATTCTTACATGAACCATGTGTGGTGATTTTATTTATCCAAGTGCTGGGTGTAACAAAGCTCCAGTATGTCACAAGCAAGGACTGGGAGGAGAAAGAGTCAAATGATTTTTTCAAAAGATTGAATAGAGACAGGCTTGCAATGAAACTGTTCCGTGTAGCCTGACTGTGTTTCTCTTCACCAGTGCTGTGGCGAGCCCACCTAACAGTGCTGTTCTAGGTTCCTTCATATTCCACCACAAAGCTGATGCAGCTGTAAAGGTCTTTCTCCTCAGTTTTCCTACAGTAAGTCCAGGCTTTAAAAACAGAAACAAATTAAGCTAGATATATAAACTAGATATTAAACTGATACATGCACTCTCCTTTTAATCACTGGAGCTATTCCCAGCAGCTAAAAGTGACCATGGTTAGAGAAAATAAACACCCCTTCTGTCCTCTGCATTACCACTGGGCAAGCCACTTCAATGTAGATTTCTGAGCAGTAGACTAGCTAAAGGGTGGGGACAGTTGAATTAGCCAAGAAAGCACTTCAAAAGATGTAAGCAGACATTATTCCTAGGTGAAAAATGCAAATGGTAGTGCATTCTCACTGTGTAACATCCCTTCCCAGCCCTTCCTGTACAGAAAGGACTTTGTGACAGTGGGACCAACACCTGACTGTGCACAGGAAAAAGAAACCTAGGCAAGGTGAACTGAAGGTATTTATACAATCAGCTGCTTACTGAATGTGTGCTGCTGTCAAATGGCCATGAAAACAACCTCCATTCCTACTTGTGACCCTATTTTCCCCTTCACTTTCAATTCTGTGCCTGCACTTACGTTTCTGGTATGAATTACCAAAATCCACACTGAGACTATATATGTAAGGCAGAAGAACTTGATTTGCACACTCCCTCTGTGCCTTCAGTTTGAAAACCTGTGGACAATGTGGAGTTACTTTTTCTTTGGATTCCATTTCACCTTGGTCTGTGGAAAAGCAGAGTTCTCAGGTAAGAGGATCAAGGCAAGTGGAGGCAGCACCACTCAGCTAGTGCTGCTAGGGCAGAAAAATTCACTGCAAATATATGTCAGGAAGCAGGTTTTTTTAGCAAGCTGATACTCTTCTCCTTTTACAGACTCATCAGACGAACATCAAAATGATGACAGAGTTTTCCTTGGCCCATTTCCTATGGCAGCAAAGCATCTTCCCAGCATTGCCCCTCTGCCTCCCCAGCACACTGTAAGTTTCATTGTTGCTGAAGTAGGTTATCTAAAGGTCAGTAGGCTAACAGGGTGTTTGGATTTCCTAAAATTGTGCCTGTCCTTAAACGTGGCAAATGGGATTGTTTACACACTACTCCGTGAGCCTGGACCGCACACTAAAAGCCTCGTACAATGCTGCAATTTCTGCTTCCCTGCTCCCTACCCCCCTCCCTGTAGGGATTTCGGCTTTCTGTGGGGGGGCTCATTAAGGTTCATAAAACACAGTAAAGGACCTGGCTGGAGACACTTGTAATTCTACAGGTCCACCATGTGCGATATGCAATAAAAAAAATTGCATAGCTGGAAAGAGATGTCCTCAATAAAAGGCTTAATTGAAAGCAGCCCTGATAGTCAAAGTGGTATCAAGAGGAAGGAACTACCATGACACTAAGGTTTGAATTTGTTTCCTCTGACACTGATTTCCTGTATGGCTTTGAGCAGCAAGGCACTTAATTTCTTGAGCTCTGTTTCCTACCCATAAAATAGGGATAAGAAGATTGCTTTTATTTTATTGCATTTTATCTTACCTATTTGGACTGTGAGTCCTTCAGCACAGAACCTATCTCTAGCTAGCTAACGGTATCCATGTGGCTGTTTAAGGTGCCAGCATTACACTGTCAGAAGACAGACAATATCTCTGTTCTCTTCTGCTATTTTAGTGTTCAAGAGGGTTTTATTATGAAGTGCAGGAGAGAGTATTACATTCTGCTCTTCTTCCTAGATCAGTAAAAAAGCCCCTTTGCAAGAGCTCACTTGAATTATTGAGGGCCCTTTTGGGGCTTCATGAAGAAGTACACTATTCCTATTTACCCCAATGTACTTCCACTGAGATAATTTCACTGTCTTCACAGGTATTTTACCTTTTGTTTTTTCTCAATAAAAATATACCTGTAAAAGAGCAACCCAATTAATATCCTAAACTGGAAACTTTTCCAGTAATGTCAACAGCTTTGGGCTGAGTATGAGAAACAAGGAAGAATCTCCAACAATAATTTTTTAACTTCTAAACTATTAATAATCATAAAAAAGTCCTGGTTCTGGCTGAAGTGAGTGACATTTCTATGGCTTTTTGCTCTTCTTAAACACAATATTCAAACTCAATCTTAACTTTGGCTGCTGTTCACTGAAAATATAACATAGCACGAACACTTAGTACTCCTACTACGTTTTCTTGCCCATTTGTGTCATGTGGATAATGTTAGAAATCACACATTACGTTTCTTACAGATTGACACTCAAACATCATAAATGAGAAAGGCCTTAGGTGCATAGTGAAATTTTGGGCCAGAAGAGGACAGTTTTGGAGAGGCTGAAAAATCACACAGATTTTGAAAACATCTATGTCTACCTTAAGGGTGCAGAAAGTTTAGGAACTCTTACTGGAATATTAAAACATATATAATAAACTGAACTTATGAGGTTCACATTGTTGTCTTTTTGTCATGGCTTCATATTGTCTCCCTCCTTCTGTGCATGTCTAGCACCCGTCCTGGAAACCACCACTGGAGTGAGCAGCAAGTAGTGTGAGGGATCCAGCTACATGCAGAAAGAGTAGACAAAATGACAAAGTAGGAACCATTCCAATGGCTAATGCCCATCACATCACTTCCAATTGTGGCTGTGTCAGACAGCTGCAGGAGAGATACCATGGCACTAGGAACTGCACTGGTGACAAGGGACCTAACATCCACCCCAAACCCATGCTTGTATAAACATGTGACCACTTGGAGGATGATGACCATCAGCTGCCTGCTGTTCTGAGGGAATGTAAGGCCAGACTGAGTGCATGCAAATGCTCTGAGCCTGAGCAGCACAGTTCTTTTCAATATACTGCTGATTAAGGCAACCATAAAAACGAGGGTGGGCCATAGGCTGGGCTGGTGGTTATAGTTGGGTGCTTTCTATGGTTTACAAACAGGGAAGTTGCTGTAGTACTTGCTATGTGGTTTTTAGAATAGCTAAATATTTGATGAGTTGTTGCAGGGTGAGTTGTTCCAATCCCCTTTGGGTAACCTGGAAGAGACAGAAGAAAAGGAGTTGTCATCTGTAGCAGAAAGTGATCCAATTGTATGCTTGAACCTTATTGTTATTTGGCTTTAGTAACGCATGGGTTACTTCTTGGTATCTTTGAAGTTCAAGCTGTCTGACTCTTTATTGATATGCTGTTAATTAAAAGTAATTGAGGCAGAGGGTGTGGGTAAGACAAATTGTAATGTTGTATGTGAGCCTGTGAAAGGCTTTTTCTAGATGGAAAGGCAGAAGATGCCATGAGTGCAGCATCTAAAATATTAAGAGATGAGAGATCATTGGAGGTCAGAGAGGTTGTTCATGATCAGTGGCAGGCTTCAGAAGGGCACAGAAATGGTCTTCAGACTGCTTCCACTGTTGTTCTGCGCAAAAGGAAATACTTAAGTTGGAGACATCATGGGAAGATGAATTGTAATAGTGTTTCTCTGCTTTTCCTTAGGTTAGTGCAGAGGAGCCACAGCCAGGTGTGACCCTAGCCAAAAGGGGAATAAGTTTGGGGCTTAGGAGAGTCACAGCTCCTGTCCTTGTAAATAGAGAGTCAGGCAAGAACAGGTAAGTGCCAGAGGGGAGTGTGTGGCTGAGCAAAGGGACAAGATAGAGTCCCTGTGTCTGCTGATCATGAACTTTGCGTACTCTGAGAAAGAAGAAATAAAAGATCATGTCCATTTAGTTAAGCAGGGAGAAAGCATTTCTTGACAGAAGACAGAACTAGGCTTGAAAAGACTTTTGGTAGGAATCCACAGCTAAATGAGTATCCTGACACCTGTTGGGGGTGGAATGGGGAGCCATAGAAAAGCCATCACAGAAAGAGAACAATAGGGCAGGGAACTGAGCATTTGGACTCTCTCTACACTAATGCTAAGGGTATGGCAATTAAAAAAAAATGGATCCAAAGCATTAGACTACAGCTAAGTTATAAGTTATAACAGATATTTTAGAAACTTGGCTGATTCTGGGAAATAGAAGTAAAGATCCATAAGCCTTCTGAGGACACAAAACTGAATGGAGGAGTTAGAGCAGAATCTCGTTTTAAATAACTATTAGGAGGATTTAAAAGACAGGTCATGGAGGAGTTTTAATAAAAAATATAACAGGACAAAACTAATAAAAATTTTGGAGTGTGCTGAGAACATTTAACTGTAGAAATGTGGAGAAAGCAGTAAAAGATGTTATTTCTGGTTCTTATTTGAAGAAGATGACAAAAGATCTGAAGTTCTGAGGTAATTTAAGTGACGAGGATCATTTGAAATGGCTCTTGAAAATGGTGGTGGTAAAGCACCTGAGCTCCAAGGAGAGGAATATGTTAAAGCAATGGAGGGGGACAATAGACTTGAAAAAAGTTGCCCTCACTAGGCTGCTTAGTGAGACTTTAACAAGGTATCTGGCTGCTAAATCAAAGAAGAGAATGAGTGTTATCTGATTTGGTTCCCACTTGTGTCTTCCTTTTCAGTCCTAAGTCTCTATTTCTCTCTTATGCTCCCAGTTCTGTGTAAAATTATATTTATTGTTCATCACCTTGAGGCTTTTAGAGTTTCCCATGCACATAAAAATCCATGGATAAGTAAAGAATTCTACAAATAACCTTCACCAAGTCCTTCAATTATTGAGAAGGGCAGGGGTTGGGGGTGGAGAGGGAAGGAAAGGTAAATCATTATTTCCTTCTAGTTATGAAACAGCCTGAATAATTTATTTTGGTCTACTTAATACATAGCCCATTGAAGTGACTTCAGAAGATTCTCTAGTCTGTCACTGCCACTGTGCTGTCCTCTGGGAGTGGAGAACAGAGGAGTATCCAGGTGTGTCCTGGTGTTATCTTAAAACACACCTGCAGGCTGCAGTGTTGCCTTGATTATCTGCACACCTCCACAGAGGCTCTGCTTCGTTTTTGTTATTAATGGTATGCCAATCACCAGTTGTAGAAACTGGAGTCGAGAGAAAGCCAGCAGACTGTCTCCAAACTAAGACAATACTAGTTAGATGTTTTGATTGGTGCTGCTCAGGCTAATGGGGGAGAAAAACAATGTGGGTGTTTTGTCAGTTCTAATAGTAATTAGTCTGTTCCTACCAAGCAGCTCTAAGAGACGCAAGGTTTGTAAGGGCTGCTGATGTTCCTGCTGAAAGCTAAACCCATCTTGGCTTAGAAAGTGCCTTTTCCTATAAGTACCTGCAAATTCCTTCATATTAAAAGATGTTTAGCTTTGTGTCCAAGAAGTAATATCAAATTCTGTCTTATTTGAAAGCATGTGTCTCAAGAATAGAATGAGGGCCAAAGATGTTCCATCGGAATTGTTCCTCCTTTTGTAATGGTGGATGATAGAGAAGGGAAAGTTTTAAATCTGAGATTTTTCAGTCTGCGTAGAAAAGGGGTTGTGTGTCCAGGGGTTATTGCTGAAGAATATGGAAGACTGAATATCTTGGGAAAGGCAAATCTACACAATTATCATTTGGGCAGCGTGAAGAGAAGAATCTCCTCTTCACTGAGGGTTGTGTGGGTGTGAAGTTTTTTGTTCTGATCCTTGATTGCAAAGTGACTTTGCCTAGTGCATAGCACAGGTGTCACTCTTGCTGGATCAGATTTAGACACCACGGAAACAGAAGATGGGGCATCTCCAATGCTTCTGTGGAGGTGAGCTCCTGGGCAAGTTCTTGGTAGATTCAGTCCCCAGACCTACTGCAGACATAAGTCAAGGCATGCAGACCAGCACCTCCTTGTGCTACAGGTCTCTGCTCTGCTGAGTGAGACTCAAAAGGATTTAGAAATGGAGTTTGGATGCTTTGGTGGGACCCTTGGCTGTTCAGCACCATGAATCCTTCCATCTAGAAAGCAGTTAACAACAAGAAATTGTGGCCCACTGAGAGGTGCCCACTGTTGGGTTGACCTGATTAAATTACCAGACAGTGTGTCTGTGGAAAGGCAGAATGGATGTTGGAGCACTGTGCGGTTCTTGGTTGATGCCAGGCTTAGGGCTTGTAAACTACACTGAGAGAGCTGTGGGCTAAAGGAGAAGTTATGCATCTGAAGAGACCAAGGGTGCGCTGTTGGTCCTGAGTGGTGTCACTGTCAGACAGGGATCTGGAGATATGGATGTCACAAATAAGTTAGAGGCACAGAAACCAGTGTGCCTCTGGTTTCTGTGATAGTAACAGATTAGTCTGCCCACGTGGGCTGGCCTGCTCAGTTGCAAGGAGACTTCTCTGGGAGCTGTTACACTTTTTCTTTTTTTCTGTAACAAAAAAAGCATCTAGATCCTGCAAGTCTCATGTAATGGTAGTTAAGTTGTTAGGAAAATTTAGCAATTAACAAAACTGGGCCTTATCTACATTCACCCCTGTGGCAAGCACATTTCTCTCTCTCTCAGGATTTTTTATTGAGGTGCACAGAGAGAAATGAAAGAGGAAACAATTTCTATTTCTGCTCTATGTTTTTCTCTTGTGGAATGTGTTTGGAGAATTGTTTACCTGGAGTGAGCGCTTGGTTGGACCATGGTGGATTGTTTGGGCCTGAGAGCCAATCGGATCCACCTGTGTCTGGGCTCTGGAGAACAGGGTCACGAGTTGTGAGTTAGTTAGATATGATAGTTAGAGAAAGTAGCATGTAGTATTTAGTATCCTCTTTTATATAGCATATTAATGTATTATAACATAATTATAATAAAGCAATCATTCAGCCTTCTGAAATGGAATTAGACATCATCATTCTTCCCATTGGGTTCGCCGACATCTACAACACACCCCAATATTCAAGACTGTAGATTTCTGTTGTATTCTGAGGTGATTTTTCTCTCCCCCACCCATTTGTTGTTTGACTCTGGGTTCATTATGTTTAACTGCTGCAGAGCAGTACTTCCACAGCGAGATATTTTTGAACCTGATCCTGCCAATAGTTACCCATCAAATCAATTCAAAGTCTTTGTTTTGCTTCTTATGCAGGAGTCTTATGTTTTCTAGGTCAATATATATGACTGTGTGAGATTTTTTTTTTCTCATAGTATTTCCCCACTGAGTTGTGTACTCTCCACAGTCCTTAACACGTCTGGAGGAAGGGAACAAGTAGAGTCCTCACTTGCAGCTTTGCAGATAAACTGTCTCACTAGAGTATCTGCTCTTATCCGAAAGGACTTACTGCTGAGGACTCCATTTCCATGCTGCAGATATAATTTTCCTGTTATAACAGTACAGCTGGTTATGTGTTTTGCATTTTTCTTGTCATAAAAGTGCCTAGGAATAGATATATCCGCTTGTATCTCAACTGCTTCAGATGCTTCCTGCAACTCTTGCTAGGGCTGTCTGCATAGGTCAACATTTCCAGAAGTGAAATACCTAGAAAGCATTCAAACCTGTATTTGGGAATCTGAATTGATGGCCAGCTTCCTTTTTTTTTTTTTTACCCTGAAAGGATGTAAAACAGATGCTACCACCACCAAAATCAGTGCCAGCTCTGATTTCTCAGTTCTGACAGGAACATATGTCCACTTTAATTTCCTCTACAGTTCTAGTCCTTTAGTTCCACAGAAGTAAAGAAGGGAACAACATGGAAAACACTCAATGTCGGATCCAAAGCATATTGAAATGTATGCAAATCACTATAATGGGCTTTGGATCAGGTCCTAAGTAAACTAATTCTTGGATTGTCACCTCTGGTCATCATGACCCTTTGTTTTGCCTTTTTAACGATAATATTATAAAAAGCCTTATGTAATTTCTGGCCTGGTTAGGCATCATAAGCAAGGTGTGTAATCTTAGAAATTCTCTAGCTAGCTTCTTGGGTTGTGTAACAAATAATTATGGAATCTCTCTCTGTCTCACTTTATTATTATACAGCTTCAGGCTCTTACCCCCATTGTTAATATTTAAGCTATCTTGTAGCTTGGGTAATTTGTAATGAGTTTTTTTGTTGTTGTTGTTACTGCAGCTAGTATTAAATAAAAGTAGTTGTTGGAGGAAAGGGAGAAAGGTGTGATGGATGATTTGTTCTTCTGAAAATCCTTTTCCTTGTTATAATACCTTTTGGCTCATTCACAGATACAAATATGAAATAGAAGGCTCTTCCAAAACTTTCTTTGTGTGCTTCTGTAGCTAATCAGGGACACACAACACTGCTACTTCTCAGCAGATTGGGCAGTGGTGGGCATGAAGGTTTGACATAAAGAATACTTTTGTATAAAATATAGATCACTCTTAAAGATGGTGGTTTTGCCTACTAAGACTAAAGATCTAGATAATGACTATAAAACAGAGGAGGTCTTCCAACTCAGAAAGTATCCAGGCTCATAGAAAGGACACAGAGAATTTGGTCAACCTTTGATGTGAAAAAGGTGGACAAGATAGCTTGTGTTCCTGCTGATTTTGCCCCATCCTGCTTAATCATGATATCTTTGACAGCTCTAGTCAAAACCCAAGAACTTTCTAGTTACTTATTCAAGACATCTGTGGTCTATCTTCAGGGTCAGAAGAACAGATCAAAACCAGAAAACCTTTGTGGAGAATTGGAGTTGGTCTTTGGCAGGCCAGAGCTTCTGCTTATATATATGATAGAAAAGGCTTCAAGAATGGAATATGCAACTATGAAAGATCCTGGTATGGATAGAATGGTGGGGGATCGCCTGGAGGGATTTCAAGCATGACTTAATGTAAACCTCATCCTCCCCCACCAGCTTTTGTAGTCTTCACAGGGACCTGAGGATGCCACATGCTGCATGGTCTACATGCTGCTTGCTCAAAGACCAAGGGACACAGCTGGACAGATGACATAGGTCCAGTCCTCCCTACCAAAGATGAAGTGTGTCTGGCTTTTTGAAAGAGAGCAATTTTAATGGTGAAAAAAAAAAGAGCTTCAGGTAGGCTCTGAAACAACACTCTGAAACAATAGGAGGGCTGCTTTGATTTTCCTAATGTAAAACAAAAGTCCAGACTGAGCTGCAATTGGATAAAACAGTAGCAACCAGTAAAGGTATTTTGTTCATCACTACCAGTTCACTTGTGTTTGCATAATATGGATCCTTGGTATACTCAGCTCTCAAGTCTTGTCTGTGGTTGGAGGCCTCCCAGCCCTGAACCTTTGCCAGCCACCTCTACTTCTCAAAGCAAGGTACAGTAAAGGTAGAATAAGGTTCATATGTGAACCTTATAAGGTTCATATGAACCTTAGGGTCAGGATGAGGGATGAATTTATCAAAACTCTTCAAGAGATTTCTCGTAAGGGGATTTAATGCAAGTCTGAAGTTGTGAGTGAAGAGCTTTGGGCAATGGTTGCAAATTTCTCCCAGATGGCAGCTACAGTTGATCCTGTGGCCTGTTATCAGGAGGCACTTTCATAACAAAATAACAAGAGGTGCTTTGTCACATGACACAAATCTGACTGTAAAACTGAGCTGAAAAAATTGGAATGGGCTCAAAAAGTGACAGGACAGATTTGCTAAAGAAAAGTTTTTCAGGGCTATTAAGCACAAAAATCCTGTTTTGATTTAGGGATATCCTGATTTTCATCTAAAATTAGGAAATACATGGGACTAAGTTTAGCTGTTGTTGACCATTCCCTAAGCTATAGAGAATAGGCCCTGGAGACAGGACCTTGGGCTAAGCAAAGTTTCTCTTTGATGTAGGACAGGCAGATTTTTGGACATATCTGAAGGGATTTTGGAATTACATGGCTTCCTATGAAAAGATGCATAACAATTCTCACAATCTAGCTTGGTGTTCCTTATGACATTTTCCCACCAATTGCAGGTCAATTGGAAAGCTCTATACAGGTTGGTAGCAAATTTGGACTTTTAGTAAGATATATTTCAGCTGCATGGAATGTGCTGGAGTTCTCCTGGACAGAGCAGCCACGGAAAAGGTAATTCACCTGGCAGGCCATGCTGGTGGTAGTCCAGCAAGCCTGTCTATCCTGCTTGGGTCTTTCAGTATCCCATCCAGGAACAGGCTAGGAAATGTTGCCAGAACTCACAGATTCAAGTGAAGCATGTGGGCCCCTGGGGGGATGAACAGCACAGTCACCCGTGCCACTTGTGGTGCAGGTGCATGCTGCTGTCTAGAAGGAGACATTCCTTCGCTTGCCCACATCAAAAGGATGGATCCCTTGTTTTCTGTAGCATGTGGGTCTTGCTCTGATTGCAGAATAAGAAACTGGCTTTGCAAGTCTTTTTTTCATACAAAACCTTTATTTTTTCATGCTCCTATTTACATCAGTGAAAATTGGATTTTTAAGACCTATTTTTTTTCTAGCTTTGAGGTCTGTGTTCATAGTGCAAATATAGCCACATTTAATCCATATTTCTACTCTGTCATATTATACAGCTTTTCACCAGACAAATTTTTTATTTCAGTGAATGCCAATATATATTTATCTCTGCATCTCTGTTATGCTTTCATTTTCATATAAGTGTAAATGGTGATTTGCCAAATAATTGAGGGTTTTAATTGTAGATAATATTTTGATGTATTATTCAGATTGTGTATTGATGAGCCCTTAGCTATTACTTTTATTGGATGATATTAAAAAAAATACTAGTTTTTTTTTTCTCCTTATTCTGTGTGGAGTTACTTAGTAAAGCAAGTACTGAAGTAAATCAAGGAAATGAAAAGTAGTATTATGTTTGACAGTGTTGTTCAGATCTCTGAAAAAGAAACCAAAGTTGAAGTGTGAATAATTTCAAATAAGATGTTTTTTCTCCTTCCTGACTGAAAATCAGATTCTGGTTTTGTTCTCACTATAACTTTATTTTAATAAAAAAAAAAAGAATTCTAGTTAAATATTTAGTTTTTCCTGTATGTTCAGTCTGTAGAGCTAATAGAGCAAGGAGAGAGCCTTATGCAAGCAGGGCCACCAGTCAAGCTTTTCCACCAGTCTGTACATATAAACACCTCAGAGTTCAGGTATGTTTTCATCCCGATATGGGTGATCAACACTGTACAGTTACCACACATCAGTGCAACTTGAACAGTAGTTGAGTTTACATGATAGACAATGATGATAACAAATCTGTGCATTGATGGGCAGAAGGGAACCCCCAGGGCTCAGAGCTATACATGGTGATAAGAGTGTTTAGGTTGGAAGCTTATAAACCTCTAGACTTGTGACTGATACGGTGTCAGGCAGAGCTGCAACAAGGCCTTCAGGAGACTGAGCTGTTTCCTCCTCCTTTCCCAGGCTCCTTCCAGTTGCTGCTGTGTTTGGCAGTTGATTGTCCTGAGAGGCAGCAGGGGTTGGCAGGGTTTGGACAAAGCTTCCATCTCTGCAGACATCCTGTGGAGTAATTTTAGTTGGAACATGAATGCATGACCCTCTGGACCTCATGATTTTCTCCAAGGTCCCAGTTCTCATAGATGTGGGAGCAACTTTCCCCTACTTTGTTAAAGAATTATGTGTCCTTGTCCATGAGTATCTGACTAACTCCTGCCTATCATGACCCTCCCTGAAGAATTAGTGTGTATTTTGAAGGCTTAAGCAGTTTTGTTCTGCCCATTAAGGGGACGTGCCCTTGCAAGACCTGGTCTGTCAGACATTCCAGGTATTGCTCATTGATTTCACCTCCCACTGGAGTAAAAATTCTTCTTCTATCTATGGTAAGGATGGCACTGCGTGTACTTCTGGGTGGCATTGTATGATGTGGAATTCTCTCTTCCATGCTGAGAACCTCAGAAGAACTGGATGCAGCCTGGCCCATGGTAAGCTCAGCACCCTGAAATCCTTCTGGTTCCTCCCAACTCACTGCCATAAGGTTGTGGCCATAAGGCTCTTTGAAATAAGTTGAAGATCCAGGAAAACAGTTACTGTGTAAGTAATCATTCTGTTCAGCATCTTAAGATCTCAAATTCAGCTGTTATAAGGCAAGTTTAAAGAAACACAACAGAGAAATGTGAAAATATATAATAAACTATCAGGTGAAATTTAGTTTTAGGATTTTTTGGCTTTATGCCAAAATAAGCCTCTTACTCAAAACAGAGCTTGATGTCAGTGTTTCAGCCTTCTAATTTGAACACCTATTTGGCCTTTTAATAGTGCAGGGGACACAAAAATACCCCTTCATGCCTCTGGTTGCTCAATTTGGCCGGGGTTTCCCATTACCTTATTTCCCAGACTATTTATAGAATAGCAATTAAGATTAATGTATAGCTGCTCACAGTTCCTGGCTCAGCTGGGTTTTGAGCCACTCCCAACAAGAGCTGAGTGACTGGGATATTTAATGTCCATGAGAACTCCTGCTGAAATCAGCTGGAGCCATGTGTCATGTAGGTAGATATGTGCATATCTTGAAAACAAATGGACCTTTTTTACTTTTTTCACCATTGTGAAATGAAATTTTGAGGCTGAAGTCAAATAGAACATACGTCTCAGCTAATCTATGGAAGTATGTTTTAAATTTTTCTCAGTCTGTTCTTGTCATTGAATGGAAAATTTATCAAATAAATAGAAGTGAGCTCATTATGTGCATCCAGTTCTAACCCAGCCCTTTTGAGGGGAAATACCCTCAAATACATTTCAATTCAATTCAAGCATTTTAAAGTTGTTATGAAGTGATGAAATGCAGTGATTGGTGAGGTTTTCTTTACTGCCTTTGAGCTTTTGTGGCTACGATGTGACTGTATCAGTAGAAATTGTGTAGGCATGGTCTGAGAGCTGCATGTGCCACTTAGAGGAACGTACTCTAGTAATAAGTGTGTGACACCAAAGTTCTTTCTGTGATGGAGATCCCTGTGATAATCCTGTGCTGCACTTTGTGTAGCGATGGCTGATAGATCCAGGCTATTGGCACAATCCCTGATCATAGGATGTTACTTGCTGGCCTTGTGTCAGGGGATGTGGATGGATCGTGCTTACAAAAGCAGCCAACCAAAATAAATTGAACTCAAGCAGTGTTCAATCCTGTTTTGCAAGCAATTAAATAAGAATGAATATGATGATATGGTTTTGTCAGCCCTCATCACATCTGGGAGACCTGTAGGCACCAGCCTGTTAAGTCAGACTTCTTGTTCTGGTAGGGAAGAGCAGAACTGTGCCAAAGGGAAGGGTCCCACGGCTTAGATTATTATCAGAGTTAGATTCAAGTCTGGGTGCATGTTACTCCTCAGAAATTGCAAAACCTAATTTCTTAAAGGATACTATGACGGAGTGTGCAAGTCCGCAAGGAGCCCTGGTTTTCCATGGCAGTGTCCCCTGCATTAGAATGGATTCTGGTAAAGTAACACAACTGTCTGTGTTCATGATAAAGCTAACTACCAGAAGTACTCCAAATAAAAAAAAGTCTTCATTTACAACAGGTTTCTATATATCCTGACACCAAGCTGTCTGAAAAGAAATCAAAGACTTTAGTTCTCCCATGTGCATGCACATTATAACACTATGACTTAAATATTTAAAACATTCATTCTTTTCCAGTGTTTTTTATTCTCACTTGGAATAAACTGACTTCCACTGAGTCAGGGCCCTGAAAATAATTTTCCTTTTAGTTTCACAAGACAGTTTCCTTTCCACAACAACTAGTTATATTGGATGGTGCAGCAATCCTAAAGGAAGAGGAGTGTGGTCCTTTAATATAAATAGTTCACACAGTGATATGTGCACTGAATTAAAAGGTGCTAAAATAATGGTGTACACTGGTCAAATTTTTAAATTTATTTGCTTTAAGATGTTTTATTGTAGGGGCTTTTTAAAATGTAATACATATAAATGTGAAAGTAATTACTAATTGCTGATACCATACTGTGACCTGAATAAAAAGGCTTTTATGGCATCTTAGAGTAAGACAGTAAACTACAGCTTTGGCTAATTAGCACAAGTACTAGCCCTAGAACTATATCCCATGTTCTTCTCTGTTATACAGATTTACTCCTCCAACTAACAAGACTTTGGCAGCACTGCAGTGTTCAGAAACCTGTGGGTGACCTGACTGACTTCTAGCTGCTTCAGCTGTTTCCTAGTTTGAGTCATCTCCACCCTGTAGGAAACCCCAGCATAATTCCCCAACATTTAAATCAAGCTATGAAAATGTGTACCTTTCACTTCTTTTCATACAGAGGATCTCTTGGTCTTGAGATTTTGGTTGGGCAAGGAACAAAAGGGTGTCTAACATAAATGTTCCTGGTACAAACATTAATTAAAGTTTGGGTAATCTTACAGTCCTTGCTCTGGTTGTTTGTAGTGGAGAGGAAGATATAACAACAAGACAATAGTATATGTTGATTGTGTCAAGTCACCTGCTCAGGTTTGAACCTCTCATCTGCAATGCTAGAAATAATAATGCAAAAAGGATATTCTCCCTTGCATCCACTGGTAACAGTATGGGATGGGGGAAACTTATTCCCAGCAAAGAATAAAACTAATCTTGTTTATATGGAATAAAGAAATGGGGAGCAGTACTTAGTTCCTGTGGAACAGGAAAATTCTAACCTGAATTCTTCTTGTGATGTCTGACAAGTGTTTTATCTTGTTAGCTGTGGAAGACCCAAGAATTTCCCAATTTCCTTGGGAAATGGCATGAACAATGCTATACTGTAATTTTGCTTTGGCCAAGGTCTCAGCAGTGACTGCTACAGAATGAGTGGGCTTTGGTTTATGAGCTCTGACCGGACAAAATACAATTTATAAGCTTTATCTTTCCAGTTTAGGATCTGGAAGGAGAGATGCTGTCTGTAAGAGACTTGGGGAAAAGTCCTTTTAGCAGAGGATGCTAAGGCATCAGAAAAGTCTATGGCAAGTTCTGTCATTTTGTGCTCAGTGTTTTGTAGACTAGATTCGAGGGCAAAATTATTTCTGTTTCCTTAAGGATAGCTTTGGATAAGGGCAAGCAAGATAAGGGAGCAGAGGGAAGTGAAAGGGGAAGGCTGTTGCTCTGACTGAACAAGGCTGTTGAAATGTTACAGTGAATTGGGTTTTTTTTTTGATGATTATTGCTGAGAAGGTTGAGTAACTGCAGTCTGTACTCTGTTGTCATGTGTGAGCCTGGCTGCTTTGAATATAATTTATAACTTTTGTCCTTTTTTAACCTTCTTCTGGAGCTGGGGGGCATGGGAAGAGCCTGATATGACTCCAGGTATTGTGACATAGAAAGCTATGCCTTCACCATGTTCTTACAATTAGTCAGAAAGAGATGATCCGGAGAAGTTCAGAGAAACACAGAAATGACTTGGGGGCTTCCTGGACTGACTTACGAGGAAAGAATTGGGAAAGTTGCTGCTGAGCATCTGTACAGTTCTGCGAAATGATTAATGGGGAATGTGATGATAACATACAACTAATTGAGGCATGTGTATGCCAAAGTGAGGGGAATTACTCTGGTGTTGTATGAGGATGAGTACTGAGCACTTACCACTGTATTGAAGATGGCTCTGTGAAGTACCCAGAGCAACAGCAGTTGCTTGCTGGTGAAAGAGAACTACATTATACTCTTGTTTCAGGAATAATACTAAAAATCTGCTGTCACCTGGTTATGCAACATAACCTGTCTCACAAAGAAAACCATATCTTCGTAGGGTTTCTTCTTCCTTGCTTAGGATGCTTTAAACATAGCTGCTAAATAATGCCTTGCTTCATAAGTTATTAAAAATAAACTGAAAGAAACTGCACTGGAGGGAAAGTAACTAGGCGATTCCAGAAGACTTTTATGTCCACATTTTTATACTTTCTTATTAGAAATCTAGTGAGGCTATTTCTGTAGTAAGATCCTGTGATTTTAAATAGTAAATGCTGTGGAAGGAACTGAAATTGACAGTTTGGTGTCATATGTCTGGTTTGAAAGACCATAGGTAATCGCTGAGGTTTTACAGAAATTTGTCTTTTCAAAAATTCAAGTAAGATTGACAACTTTTGCTTGGAATATTGAAGTTCATCTGCCTATTTGTAACAGCTACTGAATAAAGTAATAGGCCAGGAAAACGGAGTCCCAGGTTTCTGATGAAACATTGAGATCTTTAAGACAGGTAACTTAAAGATCTACCAAATAAAAAATGAATTTCACAGAAGCAGTCTTGTTGAAGAGTCCTCCTAGTAAAGTATCCTGGAATACCTCACAGAACCACAGAGTGCCTGTAGTTAAGCCCAATTTGGCTCAGGTGTGTTATTCATTAGCATTATTTCTCTACAGTGGACTAAAAATACTGTAGCAATATTAAGGATAAACAAGAAGTGTACTATTTCTGTGAGGGGTTACTAGACTGTCAGATGTTATTGGAATTATACTCCAGTACCAAATTATGACTTAAAACAACAACAGCAATTCAAACACAGCTAAAATAAACCCACTGGACCCTAAACCAGCTAAATTATACTTATTAAAACATTTATGAACACATAGTGCATATAAACATGTGTTCCGTGAATAGTTATGATCAGGAAGCAACTACAGAGGAATTTGGGAAACTGGATGTCGGCCTATTTTTCCTGTTTTTCCCCTCTTACATGTTTTTTCTACCTTGTGGTCCTGGATCCCACATTCTCTGCTCAAGACTTTGTACTGAGGACTAGAGTTGTATTGCTCCATCTTGAATATTCTCTGCTATTAAGGAGGGGAAAGAACCCACAAAAACATTGCTTTTCCCCATAGCAGAGGAGGCTATTAGTGTGCCATGCTGCTTGAAAGAGCTCTGACATTTTGAAACAGGTCATAACAAAGAAAACAATAGCATGGTGCAAGAGCACAAATGTGTAATGACTGTGTTCTCTCAATCCTTCCTCATACTCTCCCCCTCTGGCCCTGGAATAGAGTACAAAGGCCTAGTGCATCCAGATGTATGGAGGTATAACTTCCTGAAGGCAACAGCAATGTTTACCTCCTATGCAGGGCTGGAGACTAGGTGAATTAGTAGCTTTCTGAAGTTGTCAATAGATAACCTGAAAAATGATCATTAATATGTTTGGATGTTTAGAAGGGACTAGGTGTTCTGTGGCCATTTGTCTGATTTTTATGATAGGCACTCTGTAGAAGTCTTCTCTGAAGCTGGTTTTGAGACTTCTGAGAGTCAATGAAGACAGGAGAATTTAGTCAAGAGAAAATGTTTCCTCTTCAGGATGTAAACGAAAGATGAAACTATATTCACCCCATCATTAAAGAGCTACTGTAGTGCTCAGCAAAGTTGCAACAAGCACTCTTGCCAAAATCACAGCTTAGTGCCTCGAATTTGGCTGGAGGTAGATTTCAACTTTGTTTTTGTCTACTTCAGACTTAAAAGGCAAAAAGCTTGGCTCAACAAAAGGACTGATTCTCTTGCCTGTTATTAAAAGAAACACCTCCCCCAGCCCAGCAAAGAGTTGTGCAAAATGTGGAGTTTGGTTAGAAGCACTACCCTTCTATGTAAGGCTATGTAAGTTCTCCTTGCTCTTGTGTAGGAAGTTTCACCTTGGGCTTCTTAAGGCACAGTGTGAAAAATGAAGGCCCTATGAATCTGAGTCCTTTGTATGTGCCTTTTCTGGGCTGGAATTTCTTTTTCTGAGGGTCTTCTGTTCCTGAAACATCCAGTCCTTAAGAATTACCCTTTTGAAAAATGGTTTGTGGTAGAAAAACCTGCAAATTCTCAAGACAAAATTCCATCCAACTTTTTTTGGTCTTCTCAGCATCTGGTATGATACAAAGGGCTGCACTTTTTTGCTTAGAAACTTTTGCTAAAGATCTGTGTTGAACTGGGTTTTGTAGCTAGCACTGCTGTGCGGAGCTGGCTGTTGAATAAAATGATTGATTTCAGGGGATTCCTTCCTGAGTAGTATTATGGATACTGATGGGATACTTATGCCATCTTATGGGTGATTTGGAAGGTAAGCTGAAAGCAAATTTCAGGCTTCATCAGATCTGCTTGGTGAAAATTTGGGTTAATTAATCTGATGGGACAATAACAATCAAAGGCTGTCCTGCTGGCATGTTTCCACTGAGATACAAGAGTTAAACACTTTGCCTCTGCTATACAGGAGAATAGGCAGAATATTACTGTATTATCCTGCTTCATGGACTCTATGTAATATATGCAAGCTGTTATCTACAGATCACTTTTGCAAGCTTATTTCTCCTGTGAGTTCATGTTTGGCAGCCATTAATTCCTCAAGTGCACAAAATTCTGCTTAAACATATCCTTTGAACTAATTTGGTCTTATTCCATTCAGGAGAAATTTATGCAGTTCTGCTGCTCACCAGGTTAAAATTTGAAGAGATTTAGGAAAGTGACATTATTCAGGTAACCATTTAAATCACTATCTGCCATAGCTGGGGTGGGATATGGAGAAACTGCCCAAAATATTTGATGAAAATATTTTGATTGTCAGCAGGTTTTTTTCTGCTTTAAAGCAAGTTTAAACATTCAGTGCCTGAAAGAGATGAATCAGTTATAGGGGGGGGGAGTCTCAGGAACAAAATATATTCATTTGGAAAGTTAAATCTCTCCTCAAAAAAGTGCTTAAAACCAGAGCCCAGTTTGAGTCTGAATTCACATGCAATTCTGCTCAGGCTGATGTTTCCACCATGCATATGAAGAAACTGCAGCACGGTTGGAGCAGCCAGCATGGGGTGTTTTCAGGTCCTCTCACACGCTGTTAGAGACTTGTTTTGCTCCCTGTTCCTCTCAGGCTTTCTTTGCTATTGACCTAATTTTTTCCTGTGCAGCGTGTAAAAATCCCTCAAGTATCATCACAAACGGCATCCATCCAACAAACATGCCGTGGGTGATGCAGACACTGGTAGGGCTAAAAAGCCATGGCGCCAAAGTGTTGGCTCGCTGCTGATGTGTCAAATATCACAAGGCAAAAGGCTTTGTCTCTCTTCTGTCATCCTGATTTATTAGACGTTGAAAAAGACAAAGTACCCAGACATTCAAACATCGCTGTTTTGGGAAGGTCTGTGAAATGGTTAATGCGCTTGTTCCACACAAAAATGTAAAGTGTCGGTTCTCTGATTACCTGCTGCTGGAAAGTGTTTGGACAGGTGCTGTATTTCACCAGCCGTCTGTCACAGCTGACAGCTCGGATTTATGGCTGTGCACCGGGGCCGGCCGTCCCCCTTGGCCGAGTCCCGGGCGGGGACGGCGGGCCAGTACCTCCCGCCGCTCTGCCGGCCCGGTGGGGCTGCTGTGGTGTCTCTGCCGTGTGCGCGGGGCGATGTGACAGCACCGACACAGCGGCTTTTTCCTGCCCATGCGTTCATTCACTCGGAAGCAAATCAGCCGGCGTGCTCTGAGAAGTAGCGCGAATGGGACAATTTCCACCCAAAGGCCAACAGGGCGAAATTCGTCTCTTGCCTCCTCTTAGGAGAATGATGCTCAAGCGGGAGGAGGGAGAGAAGACCCTCCCTACCCTTCAGCAAGCGAAAGCCGCACAGCCCCGCCGCCGAGCGGGCTCCGGACAGCAGGCGATACCCGCCCCCTGCTCCCATCGCCCCGCCCCGGGGACCACTTTAAACCATCATCTCGACCGTCTGAGGAAATCCAAACAAGGGCTAAGAAAGGACCGCGGGGACACGGATATCCCTATTATGTACTGTTGACATATGTTTCTCGACATATCAAAAAATGGAGTTTCATAGAAGATATATACAGAGTAGAATACTTATTAACAAGGGATGTATCGAACTCTGCGGGCTCTTTTTTTCTTTTTTTGTTCTTTTTTCATAAGTATAAAGCTCAATGTCATCCTGTTAAGCATACGTTTACACACAATTCATCCCTATTCACACTTAAATACATCAGATTAAAATACACACTTGTGGCTATAACAACAAATTCCATTTTCCATCAAGATACTTTTAATATACCCTGAAATATGGACCTTCACATATGGACAAAAGCAAAAGATACTAGGAGTTACATGCTAACAGGTCATATGGACTCCTATAAAAAAGAGATGGTAAAATACAAGCCAGAGGAAAGAGCAGATTATGGAAGGGTAGATTAATATTTGCACAGAGCCTTGAAGGCAGAATGCTATCGAAGTAGTGTGTGTATATGTGTGCGTGCGTGTGTGTGTGTACATAAAAACCAATTCCTTCAAGGGTTGGATTACTTCATACATTAGTCACTAATCTCTCGCAATGTTCTGATGGATGTTATGGTCTGAGCTTAACACACCGTGAAATCTGTTTGAGCTGTATTGAAACGAGTCGGCGTTTTCGGCCGCAGATTGTTCTGTTTGAAGCTTTCCTTTCACAACACACCTCTTCTATTCGGAATAAGTTTTGCGAGTAGGGTAGAAGCTAGTCAGCCGCTGAATCTCGGCGTTGAGGGAAAAGGAGGTGGGAGACAAACTCCAAGGTCCGAAATAGGTGTAATTAAAAATTCTCCTTGACATTTTTTTTTTTAGGTAACCTATGCTTACAGAGGACTTGGAGGGGAAAAAAAACCCGCAGATTTCAATACTTTTAGAAGTATTAATTAAAACAAACAACCGAACAAACGAACCCTGAATGATCATTTCAGCATTTGTATAAACCTTTCGAGTTCGGGGACGACACTGATTTGTAATTCAGCAGCACAAGCAGTTAGCCCCCCCCAGCCTTTCCTTTTTCCGACTTAGCCTTTCTGAGGCTTTGCTGATCACTTCTGACAATACAAATCAACCTTAACATAACGCCCGTCGGGAGCAGGCAATGCGTGCGAACTTTTTATTACTAGCAGATACTCCCCAACTTTCACCCCGCTGAGGATTCTCGGCTGTGCGTGCCACCAGGCATGTCTCCACCAGAAGCAGCCAGAGCCCCGTAGTGCCAAAGACCTTCCTGAAGCGAATTTTCCTTGGACCGAGAGATGACAACAGGATTACATTTCGCCTGCTGTCCTTCGTGGGAAACACAACCACAACAACAAAACAAAACAAAACAAAGAAAAAAAAAAAAAAAAAAAAGGAGGGGAAGGGAAAAAAAAAAAAGCAGACAGATGTACAGGATTTTCACAGGCTGCCCCTACGTCAGGTGGTTTGCCTGCAAATCTCTCCGCCTGCAAATCGCCAGCATTTCTGCAGGGCTAAGCCCCGGAGAAAAGTTCTGATTTGACTCGAGGAATTGCAGAGGACTTTCATACCTGGCGGCAGCCCAAGAGGAGAACCTCTCATCTCCCGTGACTAAAATAAGGCGGGTCCATAGGTAGCACCTCTACCCGCCGGCATGGATGGGGTTGAAAGGGCGGGCAGCCCTGCTGCCCCAGCGGCCCTAGCCAAGCTTCTCGGTCAAGGCTGTCCCACGACAAGCTTCCCTCCCTCACGCCAGCACAGACATCACGCTCTTCTTCTTATTACCACCTTTATTTAAGGGGCAGCTTTTATTCGGGGGAAAGGAGAAAGGAAAAAAACCGGAAAAACATGGTGGCCGAGAGTCAATAAAATGCACACGCACATATATTACATACAAACACAAAAATAAAATACGGAAAAAATTACTCTTCTCTTTCCAGTAGCAATGGTCTTGGCCACAAATATAGAACGCCAGCCAGTACAGGAGACAACGCCTGACATTTCCTTGAGCCCTTTCCTCTCTCCCCCCCAAAAAAATTAATTTAAAAAGCTGCACTCTCTTCGTGTTAAAAACACTACTTTTATAAATAATTTAATATCCTCCCTTCCCAGGAAAAGCTAGTTGTCGGACAGGAGAAAAGGTTTCTTTTGGCACAGTGATGCATTGCTTTGCAGTACAGACCTACGGCTCCACAGCAGACCCCGGCCCCTTCCCCTCCTCTCTCCCTGCTGTTCCCGGCCCCCTCCCTCCTCCCCGCCCTCCCAAGCGCACAGCGCATCCCCCAGCGGCCGCCACCGCGCCCCTCCGTGGGACACCCTCGCTCTGCTGCCCCAGGCTTCGGTAGCAGGAGATGTTGGGACAAGAGAGGGGCATACAAAGAGATGGCGAGGGACTGGCTTAAGTCAAGTAGTCTCAACGAACAGTAAGAAGCACTTGAGGCTCATGGCTATGTCCAAACCGACAGTTGTTTGATTTTTTTTTTCCCTTTTTTTTTTTTTTTTTTTTTTGGCTTAAGTTAAACCAACTGTCATTTCACTAAGGCACAGTCACCGAGGCTTTTGCTTGGAGGCTGTGGTCGCCTCTGGAGTTAAAGTGCGGGATCCAGAGCCTCCTCCTTTCCCCCTCCACGCCTCCCCGGGCAGGTCCCTCGCAGGGGAGGAGGGGGGCTCCATTAAGCCAGCGGGGTCTCCACGGCGTACGGCTGAAACGAGGCCGAGCCCCCCGCCGCCGGCGGCAGCGGCCCGGTGAGCCGGAGGGGCCCGTAGAGGGGGGAGCCGGGCGGCGGCCCCCGCCCGCCCTTGGGGAGGCCGGCGTGGAACAGCGGCGCCCGCGGCCGCTCCACCAGCGGCGACGCCTCTCCCGGGGCCAGCGCGGGCCGCCCGCCCCCCAGCAGCAGCGGCGGCGGCGACGGCTCTCCCAGCCCGTAGGCGCAGAGCTGCAGGAGCCCCCCGCCGTAGAGGGCGGCGGGCGGGGGCTGCGCGGCAGGTGGGTAGGGCAGCAGCGGGTAGGGGCCGGGCAGCAGGTGCGGGGGCGCGGGCGGCGCCGGCCACAGGAGGCGGGCGTGCGGCGTCGGCTGCGGGGCGGCGCGGGGTCCTGCCGGCCGCTGCAGGAGGCTCTCGATGGCGAAGGAGCTGGAGAACTTGGCAGCGCCGCCGCCCGCCGGCCTCGCCCCGCCGCCCCCCGCCGCTGCCTCCTTGGCGCCCGGCGCGCAGTGACAGGGCGAGGAGGCGCAGCAGCACCGCGGCGAAGCGCCGGGGGACGCGGCGCCCGCTCCGGCCGTCTCCTGCGGCACTTGCGGCGGGACGCCGGCGGCGGGGCGGGCGGACTGCGGCGGCGGGGCGGCGCGGCTGAGGCGCTTGCGGCGGCGGCGGAAGACGCCGTCGGCGAAGGTGTACTCGCTGCTGGGGTTCAGCATCCAGTAGTTGTCCTTGCCCCAGGGCCGCGCCGGGTCGCGCAGCACCTTGACGAAGCAGTCGTTGAGAGAGAGGTTGTGGCGCACCGAGTTGCGCCAGCCGGTGTAGGCGCCGCGGAAGAAGGGGAAGCGGCTCATCAGGTAGTCATTGATCTCGGCCAGGGTCAGGCGGCCGCCGGCCGAGTCGCGGATGGCCATGGCGATCAGCGCGATGTAGGAGTATGGTGGTTTCGGCCGCCGCGTGTAGGGTTTCCCCTTGGCGTTCTCGGCAGGCGGCGGTGGCGGGGGCTGCGGCGTGGGGGGCGGCGGCGGGGGATGCCCCGGCCGCCCGGCCCCGCCGCCCGGGCTGTTGGCCGCGCAGTCACCGTCCGAGCCCAGCTCGCTCTCCGGCGGAGCCGGGGAGAGCGAGCCGCTGCCTTCCTGGTCGCTGCCGGTGCTCAGCTTGTCCTCATAGTGCTGCGAGAACACCTCCAGCTTCATGGCGGCGGCGCCGCCGGCCCCCCCGCACCCCGCGGCTCCGCTGGGCGGGCGCGACCCCCGCCCCTCGGCGCGGCCTCAAGGGAGGCGGGAGGCAGCGAGGCGACCCAGGGGCTTTCTGTTCCCCCGCCGGCTTGGACAGCTCCGCGGCGGCAGGCGACACCGTCAGGGCACGGCAGCGGGGCTCGGCGCCCGCCTCAGCCCGCCGGCTCGGGGTCGCTAGCAGGGGCTTCGTGGCCGGTGGGCGCCGAGGACGGGCTGCGGTGCCCTGCCGCCCTCGGGACTGGGCGATTCCTCCGGGCTTCCACCTTCTTCTTCCCCACTGGGGTGCTCGCTCTCCTTTCGCCCCCCTTTTTGTCCTTCTCGCTCTTTAATCTCGCTGCTCCATAGGTCCGAAGGAGAGGGGCGAGGCGGTCCCCGTGGAGCCGGTGCGAGTAGAGGGCGGGCGGGCGGCTGCCGGAGCCGGCACTTCTCCGTGTCCGCCTGGGCTCGGTCCTCCTCGGGGGCGCTGCCGCTGTTACCGTTCGGCGCTCCCCGGGCGCGGGGAGAAGCTCTCGAGGGCCGTCGGGGTTACTCCGCTCTCTCCTGCTTCGACCCCTTGTCAGTGCCGGGACGCCGGGCTGGCTCTTCGCTGCGAGGCGGGCAGCAGACGGGTTATTAGGGTTATTAGTGTTATTGTCATTATCTCTCCCTTCCCCTGTGGTTGTGTGTCTCTCCACCACTTTCAGACCAGCCCATTATAACGCCGGCGAGAGGCGGAGCCAGGACAAAGATCTGAAAGGATGGTGGGAGGAGAAGCAAGGTAGCAAAGGTGGGTATGCCCTAATAAGCCGTATCAAAGCCGTAATTAGCCAAGATGACAGCGAGGTCTTGTTGGAAAGTTATTTTACGAAACTTGTTTGTATTTTCTCCTGCCAGGTCCCTCCTCTTCCCGGGTATTTCGAACGAAGCCGCAGTTCGGAGCGACTAAGAAGAGTCGGCCCGCCTCCCAGGTGTAAAATGCAGAATGACTTATAGGTGGCAGAGCTGAACCTGTTACGTGCAGTGATTTATTTTAATAGCGCTGTATAAAGCAACAAGTTGTAATATGACAGCTCAACAACCTGTTGGAAAATAATACATGGCTTTGCAGTTGTGAATTCCTAATGATTTATGTAGCCTGACAAAACAGTTTCAGTCCTGGTCTTCTCTTTCCTTCTGTCATAAGCACACCTGGTGCAGAGGTAGAATGGGAACAGGTAGGCAATGCTTTGGAGTTTTGCTATGAGAGAGTTAGTCAAAGCCTTAACCTCAGTTTTACATGTGCTACTGTTTCTGTAGTAGCATTGCTTAAGCTCTTCTGGATAGTGTGTTTGTAACCTCTCTCTTACAACTGCCACTCTCTAGTAAAATCTTTTATTGTGTAGGTTTTGAGTTTGGTTTTTCTTTTTGGTTTGGTTTATTTTTTTTTTTTTCTCTCCCCATAAAACTTGGAACAATGTGCTCTGCAATTTTACCTAGACACTCTTCTTTCTAAAAAAATTAGTCATCATTTTTTGTTTTGTTTTTAGGTTTAAGTTGTCAGGGTCTTGCCTTCCTTCAGAGTTTTTTTTTTTTTTTCTCCTTCAACATTATGCTAGATAGAACAAATCAATGAAGAGAACTAGCTGGCAGTAGCTTCTCTGAAAACTCCCTGTTCTGCTCAATGTTCAGCGTCCATTGCAAAATGCCATTTCACTTCATATGGCAGTAGCACTGGCGTCTGCAAAACAGTAACAAAAGCATCAGCAGAAATCCTGTGTGGTGCTTATGTTTTATTTCTCATATTTATGCTTCAAATTTTGTGTCCAGGAGTAAGAGCTGGATTGCTCCATATTTTCCAAAGGTAGTCTTTCTAAATCGGACCTTATTTTAGAATAAATGCATAATGCAGAGCCACTCTGGTTAGAACTGTTCCACTGTGGTCTGGCTCTCAAGGAGTACTGGAGACAAAGATGAAAAAAGACAGCTTTAAAAGACTAAGAGGAGAAACAAACAGCTCTACTTTCTATCTTGATCTCTCTTGAACAGAATATATGTTGCCCCACACACACCTGCATTTTGTTTCAAAGCTTTGCCATTTCTTCAGTCTGCATGAGTTTACATGGTAAATACTGAAGAGTGAGAGAGGTTCTTCTGTCCCTCTCATTGCATTCTTGACAACATTAATAGAAATAATAATATGCTGGATGTCTTGCTGTTCTGACAAAAGCTGTACCAGTTGAGAAAAGCAGGCAATTCAGAAAGACAAAAATAAGAGGAGGGAGACCTCTCTTGGTTCATTGTTGTTGTTGTCTCCATGTAATGTAAACTGAAATCCTTCAGTAAAGTGTTGTGTTAGCTGTATGTGCCAATGTTTGTGTTTAAGGGTATGGGAAAAAGGTATCGTTCCTTCCAAAACTCATATTTTCTATGATGATGCCAATGGCAAGGGTAGGTTTGTTCCTCTTCCTGCTTTTGTTGTAAATAGCAGTGAAGTAGCGATGATTTGCTAGCTTGCCTTTGATGTTTATTTTATTACTGTTGCACTATTTGTGTGGAAAATGTACACATTGTCTCTTATCTTTATTCAAAGAACTTAAAAAGTCATTCAAACGCTGTAGGTAAACACATCAGACATAACAGAAGCTTTTTCACAGCCATACTTCAAGACTAGGAGTGGATGGCAAAGCTGGTTTTGCAAGATTCAAGAGGGGACAGAAGCTTGTACTCAAAATAATACAAAGATAGCTATTAATGGGTGGGAGCAGGGAACCTTTCTAAAATCAGCACTGATTCTTGTTGTGCCTCAAGGCCCCTTTGCTATTGCTGAGCCAGTGCCTGCTGTAAACTGTCCCTTGAAATCTCTTGTGGCTCTGACCTGAGAAAATCTATGAAAGGTGCTTATGAAAGGTCTGTGCAGGGTTTAAATAGATCTTTGCTGGCCTGAGTGAGAGCAATATCAAGCCCATTGCTAACGCTGCCCATGAAACACAAGCAAAGTTGTAAGAAGTGATGAAAAAATCCAACTACTCCCATCTCTCACCACTGAGAGTATATGTAACCTCAAGTCTTTTCCTGCTATAGTTTTTAAAAAGGCACAGTATCGCCTTCAGGTTTATAAAGATTAACACAATCATCGGAAAAACTGATTCTGTTAAGTAAACTTCACATCAAAAGCACTTTGATGTGCTGTATTATAGCAAAGCCAAACACCCCATGACCCCAAGAAAAACCTCCAAAACCTCCAGTGAAGCAAGGTAAAAAAATCTAATTCTTTGTTCTAAAATGAAATGTCTCTTCCTCTTTAGATCAGCAGAGCAGGACTTTTTTTGATGTACGATCCCCTCTTTTCCTACCCAAAACAGTATCCAGTCAAAGACAAATGGAGAAATATGAATGGTCGCTTGAAAATCACGCGATCAGCTTTGCTTTCCTTTTTCTGTAGTATTTCACTCAATTCAGAAATAGTCTGCCATTGGGTATTTGGAAATAAGGTTGTATAGTCCTTTGCAGTTTGCTCAAGCTACCAATTACAAAAATATTCCTTACTAAATATAGAAAAATGCTGCACTGTCTGGTGGTTGTGAGTGTATTTTTGGTTGATCCAGTTATGTTGTCTCCATGGTATTTTAAACCATGGAGACATGTGTTTCTTCGTTCAGCAAACATCGTTCAAAGGTGTGTCTTGATATGTTCTTGGTTCAATTTTTTTTTTTAAATATTTCTCCTAAGTTGTTTTTTTTTTTTTTTTTCACCCAGTTCTTTCTTACTTCTCTTTTCTGCCTTCTGTCTCTCCAGACCACTAACTATAGATTAGAAAGGGTTTCCAGGTAAGATCATATAAGAACAACTGGTCAATAAAGGTCTCTGTGGTGTCTGGGAAAGTCCTATAGTTAGTGGTAGGCAAGCTTATTTGTACACCTGAGATGTCCAGCATACCAGCTGGACAAAGTGCTCCATCATCTCTTCTCCTCCTGTGGCAAACTGCAGGAGTGCACTGCCTTGCCAGGAACGATCGGACTGGACAATGCAATACACTGCTTGAGAAACAATGGAATAGTTCAAAGAGTTCACTCTGGATGGGCTGCTCACAGCAGGAGATGTGCCTAGCATGCATAAATGAACTACAGTCTGTGAAGGTTGGCTAATTGCACTATGTATATGTTTGTAGTTGAAGGAAATCCAGCTAAAGACTGAGCTGTAAGAAAGGAGGTTAGTGGAAATTCCTTTAGACCTTGAGAGGAAGAGTTTGATCACTGAAGCAGAATGCATGTCTATGTGAATTCCCTCATTGGGAAAGACTGGCACTTTTTCAGAAGGACATCCATTCCCTGTGGGTAGAGATTTTCTTGTGTCTTTGGCAGGTACTAAGAGCTGAATTTACAATGGGGAGTTTCATTTCAACTTTGTTTCATGCAGTCTTTATTTTCTTGGGAGACATTACTCAGAATGAAATTTTCCCATGCTGAGAGCTTAGTATCACTTCCTCCCTGTGCCCACTTCATGTTCCATAAAAAATGTCTGCATCTAAGCATATTTTTTTTTTCTTCAGAGCCCTGGATTGTGACAGAATGGGCAGGCACAGATTTTCTCCTGTGAAGGAAGTGACATTATTATTCTTGTTTTTAATGCTTAGTACTGGAGAAAACATTCCAGATTCTTACACCAGCCTTTTCACCGACAAATCTCAGAGCTCTCCCATTTTACAGGTGACAAGGAGTGAAGGTGAGTCCTGCTGAAAATAATTTGGTAAGTCAGTTGCAAAACTGTCTGTAGAACTGAGCTCGCTGGAGCCCTTGTTCTGCGCTGTGTCCACTGAGGTATCCACCACAAGGCCTCACTGGAAAGTGCTGTACTGTTTAGCAAGGAGCTGTCAAAATGGAGATTGCTCTGTCTTGAGACTCAGATAATTTATAGCTAATTCTCTCTTTTTACTATTGCTGTGTTAAGCCTCCAGGGCTTGAATGAGGTTCCACATTGGCATAAGGCGAACGTCTCTGGAATATATTGCAGGTTTGCAGTCTGAGAAATACGTGACATAAAAGAGTGCAGGGTGAGGTTAAATCAACACAGTATTTACTACATATTTTGTGATGACTTAATTCAGTAACTGTCCCCATAGGCTTTTCTCATGGCTGATTACCTGGTTTCATGTAGCTGCACCACGAGAGACAAAATCCAAATGGTGATGAACTTAGGGGCTTGTGGATCTCTTCAAGGAAATTTTTCTTACAGTAAGGAGGAAACTGGTATTGGAAAGCAGCACATATATTGATAACCCTGGATATAACTGTCAGGACAGAATTGCTTGCTAAGGGGCAGGCTCTACCGCAACTAGAAGTTACGCTGTGTTATGCTTGTTATGAAGTTATGATGCAGAAGCCACTTGGTGAAATTCTGTGGCTCTATGCCAAGCATAGTGAATGGTTTTTGCTACTGGTGCCAAACAAACTTAAAAAGAAACCATCATAGCTTGTTTTTGCTGGTGCCGGACCAAATATCTGTTGGCATCAACTTGGTATTGATGCCAGAGACTTGCTATCACTGGCCCGTGATATGAGGAAACACCAGCTGAGCTGTTACAATAGCTTCTCACTGCCTTCAAGTCCATGCATTGGAGGAAAGTGAACAACCTTGTAAGAGAATTACAGCAAAATTAACTGAGGGATGAAGGACTTCGAATATGTGATGGAGACTAACTGAACTCTGCTAGCCCTTGCTGGAGTACACCTAAGCCAACTCAAACCCACATACATTTTACATGGGTAAACAGTGACTAGAGATATGAAGGATATGTTTCAATTCAACTAAGTTTAAGTACTATTTATAGCACCGTGGATCAACAAATTAATCACCTTGCCAATAATATTCCAGTTGAACAACAAAAAGTATTTAACATTCTTACTTCTGGGTTGGATTACTTTTGTTGTTTCTTTGTTTTCAAAAAGTTATTTCTGGGTGGAATCCCATGATTTATATAAGCATTAGCGAAATCTATAAATAAAAAATGGTGTGAAAACCTTCTTGATTTTTATTTTTTCCTAGACCAAGTGAAATGCATTATAATGGAGCTATTTGGGAGCAGGCTGCTGACAGTCAGACTTTGCTGTGGTAGGCAGGATTTGGCAGTACCTAAATTGTACCTCTCTGGTGCATTTTCTGTCCTCCGTTTGCTGTGTTCTGTTTTCCTTCTCTGCAACCCCCCTGGACAGCTCCAGAACCATTGATATCTTTGAAAAACTGGTCTGGCTGCTGCTGGCTTACTCCTGGAACAGAGAGCAGAGTTATACCGAGCCTACATCCACTGCAGTACCTCAGGTGGTGGGAGATGGGGTTTTATGTCCTGCAAACTGGTTCTAGAAACAGAGCATGTTTTCACCACCTTTCATATGGCAAAGAAATGTAACAAAAGCTTGGGGACCTGGTCCTTCTCTTACTGCAGATATAATAAAATCATTACTTTGTTGAGTTGCATGCACCGTGTATTTGATTTCCAGTTCCTAGGTGAGTTCTTAAGGGATTAGCTGAGTTTCAGTCTCTTCAGGTGTGAATAAACATCCTGTTGCCTCACACCCATGAAATTTCTTCCCTACAGATGTCAGAGTGCTTTGTGCAGAGTGTTACTATTTTGGTTCTTTATGTAAATGTTCACGGGTTTTCAATGTCTTGGCCAAACTTACACGATATAAGGTGAGAATAGTACATGGGTTTCCTGATTCCTCCACTACTGCTCTACCTACTAACCCTGTTGTTTCCCTGAACCTTTACATATACTTTAGTAGATTAATAATTAACCTCCAAGTGGGGCACTTTGAAGCAAATGTAAAATGAAACCAAACACTTGTCATGGTTTTTAGTCATACCAGATTTGCAAGCAGGGTGTGTTTTAATGATGCAGGTAGATAAAGTCTTGTTAATTTAGATTAGAGTAAAAGTCAGTGCCTTATCAAAGCAAGTGACTAATTAGGAAAACTATTACCTTTTGGAAAAGAAACAGTTGAACTATCACTCAAAATTATTTTAACTAATTGAACTGTGCAAAGGGATGTTCTGGATTCCGACACTGTGCAACTGCTCCGGCTCATGCAACTGCTAGGACAGGAGAAAGACAGAGAGCTTTTCCCAGGAATTGCCAATGTTCTGGGTTTTTTTTGATAATTTTACTTTTAGAAAGTTAACAGTACTTGTCATCACTGTGTAAACATGGGGAAGGGAGGAGAGTCCCGTGAGTCATCAAGGAGCCAAACAAACAGAATTTGAGTGAAGAACTGGAGCATTTGTATTAAATACACTGCCTTCATTCTCTTCACTTTACCAAGCTAACAGGACAGCAAAGTGCTCATGAATGGTTCGAAATGATGAAGGGACTCTCAGGTCTGTAATAACAGACACTGGGCGTTTGGGAACCTGCAAGGGTGGAAACATTAGGGCAAATTCATGGTGTGAAAAGAAAGATTACGATCAGACTGTATTTATGTTCAGACAGATACATGCAATTGTGAAGAATCATTAAATAACTGTTAACCACACCTGCACAGAGCCTCTGGCAATGCTGGCTTATACAGAATCTCAAGAACTGCCATGTGCCTGACATCATACCTTTGCAAGGAGAGAAAAGTCTTGGGTGTTAGCCCAAGACTGGTAAGTAAAACATAGTCCAGAGACTTGTGCCAGTTTAATGTCTGCAAGTGACTTTCTGGTGTGTCACACCCAGTATCTTCTCCCCTGTAAACCTGTCAGTAGTCCTGATTTCTTTGCTTATGACCAAGTCTTACTAAACATCTCCAAATCGGCTTTAATGCAATGGCTCCTTCCCTCTAAGTCAGTCAGGACTGTGAGGAGGGAGTGAGTATGGGTGCACAGAGGAGTCTAGCACAAATGGGATCCTAACTTGTCCGGGATTGTAATTGCTACTGTGGCTTCTTTGGGTTTCTTTTTACACGGATCATTTTCCCTTTTAAAAATATTGGGAGGTTTTGACATTTTTTCGTGGTGGAAATGGCATTTTAGAGCCTTTTTATTTTTACTGTAAAAATAATTTAATGGAAATGGAAAGGGGGGAGGGAATCAGGCAGGTCAAAGGTAGCAGAGGAAAAAGAAAAGGGAGCAAAGCTGAGATGAAGAGGTGAAAATGAGGAGAAAGTTGGAATGAGACCTCCAACTGAGAACACATTACAGAGCAGTTCCACCTAGACTGCAGAAAATTTTCAGGATGCCCAACAATCTCCAATTTGACTGCTTCTGCTGGTGTGATTTTTTGGACTGCTCACCTCTACAGCTTTCCTCAGGCTAGGGAGTTCTCTGGCTTTTTGTTTCCCATGGTGCTTTTGGAAGTGATTGTCTTTCATCTACATTTTCTCTCTTGGAGTATACTTTTCCAGTCTTTCATGGCTAGGGGTGGTTGAGGAGTGGAGGGTTTTTTTTGTGGTTGATTTTGGTTTTGTTTTGTTTTACACTGAATAAAAATTAAAAAAAAAAAGAAAAGCAAAAGTGAAGGTTGAACATCAGTGTGTAATTCCTAAAGGGGCTGGGGTGCATCAGTTTGAAAGTTCTTTTTACTTGCAATTTCTGTACAAAATATTTCCTCCTTTTATTTTTTTTTTTTTCCTAGTGAAAATCTCTAGCAACTGTTAAGAATAGGAGATTATGAATGAGAAACAGAGCATGACTGATTCACAAAGGGATTCAAAGATTTGCAGACTTCAGTATTCATATATGAGAAGTGTAAGCTCTGGCACCTGACATTGATGGATCAGGCAATGGAGATATTTACTCATCATTTACGAGAGTTCTTATTCATAGTTTGATTTATTTATGCCATAAGGGTTTGGAAGACAGTCCGTTTTTACCTTTTCCATCAGACACGCGGTCAGTGCCAAGAAACTCAACAAGGCCCAACATAGATTAAAGTTTTTTTTTAAGAGTTGTCTAAGTGTTGTGGGGAAAATGGCCTCCTCCAGTGCTACTTTAAAAAATAGTCATCTCTGTGAGTAAATCTTATTGACTTGGATATAGTTTGTTTTGAAGGCAGGATGTAACACCCAGTATCCTCTTACCCCTACTCTGGCCTTTTAATGTACTATCATTAAAGTTTGGCCCCATGAGGAAAATAGGTGTAGTCAGGTGCAGAGGCAAACTGAATAGGTGGGGCTCTCACTTCAGTGGGCCTGCATTCAAACCTTCAAAACTTTGTCAAGACTCATGACAATTCCCAGTTGAGACTTTAATTAAATGGTGCTGGATATGAGAGTATTCTATTACACTGGCTTGTGCTGCTGAAAGAAATAGTGCTATGCTTCTTGATTGAAGAGACAGAGTCAAGTGAATAATTCGCAACAAATAATTAGTCTAAATGTTCCTAAGTGATTCTTACAGAATCTGAGTCTGGTTGAGAAAGATCCTTATTTATTAATGCCATAGGACTCCCTTTCACAAGGGGAAAGTTTATTTATATAAGATGAATAAGTTAAGGTATGGACTTGCAAGTTCTTCTTGAGTCATCAGACCCAGAAAACATGTATTTTATATTAAGGTTAGTACAATCTTTCAAACAAAAACATTCATGAGTGTGTTTTAACTGATGGGTATATGATGACTGACATTCCAGAGCCTCTTCTGCGCACACCTACGCTGGCATATTTTTATACATAGGAGTAATCCTAATTAATTTGGGAAAATTACTTTTGTGCATGAATGCATTCATTAGTATTTGAAACACCACGGTATGGTGAGTCTTCTAGATATAATCTTGATCTTACACTTAAAGGTGCCCACAATGTCCCATCCGGTCTTTAGGGCTACCTTAGCTCTAATAAAAACAGGCCAGCACCCCATCCTTCCCCTGAGGGCTTTAGCATGGCTAAATTCTCTTCCTTACAAAGAAGTGTCCTCATCTGTGCTGTCTAGAGGGTACTGGCCTTTGTCCGTGTTATCTTCTGACCAGAGGCCTCTGTGTGGCATGAGAAAGTACTGGGTTAGAGGGACAGCCCTTGTCAGGAAGCTTGTTGCTAGTTAAATAGCGTGGACAATCACATGCCAGCTTCTTGAGGGCATGTCCTGGCTCTTTTTAATTTGTGAGTGCAAAATGTTACTTAAATTAATATTTGTGTTCATTTTATACCTTGAAGCTGTGATAAGATATTATTGCCCCCATCTGCTCTTGACAGGAAAGAGAAGCACTGTTGTTCCCTTCAGCAGTGCATTTTTGGGGGTGTATTAGCTGGGTTTCTGTCCCAGTGATGCTGAAGAGTTTTGCCCAAGAACATTGCAGGGAAACAGTCTTTTTCTGCATGTTGTGAGTCTTCCTTTTCAGAGGTAAGATTTTTTTTTTTTTTTTTTATAAACACCATTTCACTTTGTTACAAGGAAACTATTGGCTAAGTTATTAAAGTGTTCAAAAGTTATAGCACTAGGAAGAGAGGTTTTGTTTTAAACAGTGGAGAACACTGATAATTTCACAGGCAACAAGAAAATAAAGCCAAAGAACCAAATATATAATAGTCAGTTTGAATTAAAAATTTGTACCTTTAATGATTTTTATGTATGTAGGTTCTGCTTTGCAGTTAGTGGTTCTCAGTGCTGCTGCCTGAAATTTTAAATACCTGCACATGTTGTCACACCAGGGAATTGTTATAATCTCATCCCAAAACAGGTGACTGTAGTATAGGAAGTGATTTTCACCCTGTAGTACCTATTTCTGTTAGCTGAAAGGAAGCCTAAGGCTTTCCAGGTTACCATCTGGGATGTATTACAGAGCTCTGAAAAGCATTTAACATCAATTCCGGTTGGTCTGTCTTCTCTTAGGAAGCATCTAGAATGGAGGTTCTTTAGTTTTTAATGCTTGAGATACTCTGCTCATTTATTAAGATTATTTATGAAGAGATTATTTATGTAAGGTAATTGATTGTGAAAAGAAAAGCTACTTTCATCATTAAATCAAATTTCATCCTGACGTTAAGACAGGCTTTAACATACTGAGCTAGACAAAAATGTTGTGTAAGGTGAGAGGGATTGCCCCTCAAAATTTATTTACTGCTTAAAAGCTGCACACTGTGTTCCACCTCAAGCATTGCAGGTATTTTCTTTCTTTACCTGACTGCCACTCACTTATAATCCTTTCTGATATGACTTGTGTAGAAGAATGTTTCCCATCAGGCTATTTTGTAACATCTTTCTGCGAAGTGCTTGAACATTAATGCTTGCTCCAGGAAAAGGTGAGTTAAGATGTGCTTTTATGTGTCCTGATAGCTGCCTTGCTTCATCAATACTAAAAAGGATGTCTTTATCGACACTGAATACTTTCCAAAAGTGTTCTTTCCACCATTACTGATGTGTTGCTTAACAGAGCCAGCTTAAGCTTGCCGCGCTGAGTTTTGTGTTGTTTGTGTTGCATTGGTTGATTACCTCCTTCTGTTAACTTTCCATGCACAATTTAATTAAGCTGTGAATAATGGGATGTGTTATCAGATGGTACAGCATTATTAACTTCAGTGAAGTGTTGTGTGATGAACCAGCTAAAGATCTGGACAATAATTTATACATTCTTCACGTTTAACTGTCAGTGCATTTTGGATGAAGATAGCTACAAGCATGTGTGATTGCAACCCTGCTGCTGAAAGAGGTGTGTCTGTTTATGCCAGCAAAGTGCTTGACTGTTGGTATAAATATAATGGCATGGTAATTGCTGGTTATAGATTAAATGAAGATCAAAATTTTTTTTTTCCCCATCTAGAATGCTTTTATTCTCCTGGAAGCATTCTTCCTGTCTTTTCGTATAAATAACCAAAGTACAACGTTTCAGAGTTAGAAAACTGAGTGAAACAAGACAGTAATAATGATTAATTTCTGCAAATATTTTTCGATGTATTAATTGCCCATGCACTGTAAACAGTATTCTCAGGTGCCCTTCTATACAAATTATACATGACTTATTTTAGCTCAAAATCAACAACAACCAAAGAACCCCTTTATAATGTCTGTAATGTGCATATTTGCTATTTGTATAAGCAAAATGGTGTGGTTTCTTTCCTCTGATTAGATAACTTGTGGACCAAATTAATTTGATGCATTATGTGAATAATAGGGAAATTTAGAAAATAAAGTATTGCCAACAATATCTAGTTTTAAAGTTGTTTTTCTTAAGTATCTGGAAATGTAAATAAGCCTAGTCTGATTTCTTAGTAAAGCAAATAAAATGTACATTTCAGTAGAAATCAAACTGCTCACAAATGTTTTCAGATCGAAGTTGGCTTTCAACAGCAAATGGCAATGCAAAGTTTTCCTGCTCTTTTCAGTTCATACTTCTGGCTGAAAGGTGTATGCAGTGTGACACAACATGTTGTGACTCCTCAGCAAAATGTTGCAATTCACGTTGGTCAAAGTATGCAGTGTTTCAGAGCAGTGCAGTGCATAATTTGTGATTGCAACAATCTCAAATAGAGTATAAGCAATGGGAGCACATAAAATGTCTTCAGTGTTTCCATCTCATTCATAATTTTGACTCAGCAGTTCCAGCTGATTATTAGTAGTTTCTCCAACCAGCCTGGATTGGCTAAGGGAATTCACTTTAACATACTGAAGAGTATTTTCATTAAACTTGGCCTATGTAAAAGTGGCTTTCTAAATTGAATTCACTGAACTAATCTTGGTGCCTTTGCTATTGTGTATTGCATTAAGCAACAAAATAAGCAAGAAACAAAGTGGTAAAAAATATTATTTAAACTGGAAGTGAGGCAGAATTCATTAGAAGAAGAATATGGACCATACTTATTATAGGATTTGCTAATGCTCATAAGTCCTTCTAACTAAATTTAACGTATGCAAATCATTATTTATGAGCAGTTATTATCAACAATACTAATAACTTCTGTAGTACTAATAATAGCTATCTGGGCTAATTAACTGTTTTAAATTGAATTTTGTAATATTTGCAATTTTTCTCACTTTTATGGGAACTAAATAAAATCACCCCCATTGCTTAACACAACTCCATTTCATACAGGACAATTCTGGTTTTGGAGACACAATTTGAAGCAGAATTAAGTGGTGCTTAAGAAAGTTCCTGCTTGTGCCAACAAAATAGATAGAGGATTAAATTCAACACAAATTCATTGAGCATGTTTTCTCTGTTGGTATGAAACCGGTTCATTCTGGTGAAGTTTAGAAGGCTCACTTAAAAAGTTTTGTACTGTACACACTGTGTTTAGATGTTTCCAAATGGTGTGGGGGAATGCCCTTCTTGTGTTGGTTCTTTTCTGTTTTTCTGGTTAGAAAGAAAATGATTTTATGATCTCTAGGCAGTTGTTTGTTTGGGTTTTTTAAATTATTCTTTCCTGTTAAAAAAAAAAAAAGAGAAGAAAAATCTTGACCTAGCTATAAACAGAAAGTAGAAGGCAAAATGATGGGAGCATAGAAAAGGGGATCTCCTAGCTTTTACAATGACCTCTTCAAAATGGTTTAAGGATGGCAATAGTGTTAGTCTGCAGATTCCATGGGACCTTGTTCTATTTGAGCAGTGAGGTACCATGTATATGTACCCTATGTAAGACACAAAAATAAGTGTGAATGATAGCAATGCAGATAATACTGCTTCTTATAAATAATAATTAATGCTAATTAATGTTGACTCTATATATTGTGGCTTGGATGAAACTCTGTCAGGAATTGGCAGACATGCTGATATGAAATCTCCACCCACAAAGATCTGCTGAAAGAGCAGTATCTGGTGTAAGGGGACCTGTCCTTTTAAGTGCAAAGAATACAAAGGTTTTCTAATTGTTTTTCCCTTTTGCAGGGAAAACGAGTTTGTAGCTTTAGAGTCGGCCTGCATACAAGTCTCCAGGAGCTACAGATGTGGAACAAATGCAGGATCAGATCACGTTCCTTATGTAAGCTTATAAGCAGTGTTGCACGTTCACTGGAAATAGCACATGCAGTGCAATGTTCTCAAAGAGTACTGGCCCATTCCCATGGGAAGACGTAGATGCCAATGCATTTGTTGAGGACAGGCGATGCCCTTTCCCAAACTGGGTGGGAAGGCTGCTGAGCCATGCTGCTGTGTGGCTGTTCCACAAGATGCAGGAAGGCAGGCTACACAAACTGGTGCCAACAGGGAGGCTGACGCCTCCTCACTAGGCTTTGGTAAATCAGTATCTGCAAGTGTGTCCGCACATATGCATACTATTTTCCCTCTGCCACTTCCCTCCCACTCTGAGCTGCCTTCCTCCCCACACTGCCCTTGAGTCAAGAAGTCAGTGCTGCCACTTCTTTTTTCACCAGTCATGTTTTTCCTCCTGTATTTTATCCTCTGGGTGCTACTTTTCCTTCCAGTGGAGGGGCAGCAAGAGCCATTTGGCTGATTTAACGTTTTTTTCTGGGAAGGAAAGGATAAGACTTAAAAAAACAGGATGCCTTCAGGCAAAATGTGATTTTCAATGAAAATTCTTTGTCTTAAGGGAGGGGATTTTTCTTACAAGGGAGAGAATTTGTCCTTACAGAGCAGTTTTACCCACATTCCTCTGAAATACAGGAGTCTGTATGCTGTCGATGTCATGGAGGATCAGGGACATAATGACCAGTTGCCATCATGAAATAATCCATCTTCCCAGAGGGAGAGGAAGAGAAATGGGTTGTGTGTGGCCTTGAAAACAAGAAGGAAAAGGAGAGGAGGAAGTGCCTGGCTGTTCCTGTCTTGGTGGGGAGTGTTGTGGGGTCCCTGGTGACTGTGTGAGCAGCGCCCTAAACACCCTTGCTTAGAGCTGTAGACCAGGCCATTTGCAAGAGCGGCTCTGTGCCTGCAGCAGCTGCCTCTCGGGGTAAATGCTAGAGAAGAACTGGGCCTGTGGAGCTGTGTTAACTGGCATTTCAAAGGTGAGATATTCTGTTTTCTTGTTTGTTTATTTGCTTCCCACTGGGGGATCAGTTATATGTTGAGATGGCTTGACTGGATACACACCTCCTTAGCAAATATGTTGATTCAACGTTTAGAGGATCATGTTTCTTTGTGGTGCAGAGTTATTTAATACAATATTTGTGGTAGGCTGATGACACTTTTGATGATCAAAAAGAATAAGTTCTGTTTAAGAATGTGTTAAACCAGTTCTGTCAAAATAGAGACAATAAATACAAGTAATTGTTTATTCAGTTGAAAAGGAATAATTCCCCACATTTTTTGAAATACAGTAGGTAATGTTTTGGTTGAATGTTTATGAAGAACCTATACTTACCTCTACATTTCTGAAACTGGGCATAGAGTACTGTACTTGTTTTGTATGATTCTGGATTTGGGAAAAACTAGACAATATCCCTGATCATGACAAGGAATGTCTGCATAAAGTAGACTAACTTTAAATGGTCAGATTTCATCTGCTAAACTGCTCTGGCAGGAGTGAAATGCTAGGATAGCAAAGGTAGACTACACCTTCCTTCTTAAGCTGGGAAAGCTGGTAGGAAGGTGGGCAGGGACCAGGGAGATGGCACAGGTTCTGCCAGTTTGGTGGAAGCTTGTTGGTGGAAATCCTAACAGACCTGCTTGGGACTGATCTTTCTTAACATTTTCCTTAGTGCCTTGGGTGTAGAAGGTTGGAGCTAACTTATGAAATTCTCTGCTGACACAAGACAAGGAGGCATTCTCAAGGTAGAGATAATGTCCAATTCTTCCCATACAGGAAGTGCGAGGGCAGGAACAATAAAAACAGACAAAATGTTTAATAGCTGAAGGTTTCTGTCTTTAGTGGAAATGGTTGTTCCCTAGGAAAAAAATGCAGCACAAGGTGGGAAAGAAAGTGGCAGAGAAAGATTTCCATATGCTAATTGACTACAGAATAACTGTGAGCTTCTGGTGCAATCTGGGAAGAGCCAAATGGAAACAGAGTGGTCATTAATGGATTAGATTTGCAATTAGGAAGTGACTAAAAATGAGATTCTGTTATAATCTTACAGCTGGAGTAGGAAGAGCAGCAAACCTAACGGGGCCTTCATGAACTGATGAAGAGGGCTCTTGATTCAGAAGTTAACAGTATTAATGTTAGTATGATGGCACAAGGCTAACACAGGCCATGTTTTCAATCAAAAAGGCACGTGTGCTTTATTTAGCTGTATAGTGCATACAGAATGGGAAATTACTGTAGACATTGCTGATTAAAAGTCTGAAATCTAATAAACTTCATTATTGAATGATGGTAATGTACCATTTTATTCATCTTAATTTTCATTAATTTCTCCATGTATGACATATTTTAGACATTATGGAACTCGTTATTTATAATTGGTCTTGTGTCAACAAGCAGCGAAGATCAGGCTGTCTGCCTTTACTGAGAGCTGGCTTAATTTAGTAGTAGTACTTAGCAGTTATGTAGTGCTTTAAAATTTCAAATATTAGCTAATTAGTCATCACACCAATTGCTTTAAATACTATCAGCCTTCTATAACGATGAGTAAATAGCTGTTGTTATCCATATTTCTGAGATGAGGAAATTCAGACACAGATGGGCTGTTTTATATATAAATACACACAGGGACCTGTGTGTATTTATATATAGGTATTTCAAAGGTACATATAGTTTCAAGGCTATCTACTAGTTAGACCTGATTTGGTGTCCACTGGAGCCAATGGAAATCGTTCTATCAGCTTCAAAGAGTTCCCTTGCTGCCTAATTGAGTTACCCTGCAGAAACCAGCTTCCTAATATTACCCAGCTTGTATGGTACACTTTGAGATGGGTTGTGATAAAAAGCCCATCTGCTCTGGCTGTCAGAACCCTTACTGTGGTTGTAGGGGACAAACAAGCACCAAAAGTGATGAGGTTTGCTCAGCACCCAATGAGTGAGTCCTAGAGGTGAGACTCCATGAGGACTATGTTTTCTAGGAAAATAATTTAAAAGCTTGAAAATATTGGTTATAAAATGATGATATTTTTCATGTGTTCCTAAGCAAGCATCACCTGTTGATTTTTGGAAGAAGTAGCCAGGTATTTTGATAGTTCCAACATGTATTTCTCAGTCTATTCAGACATCTAGATGACTTTAAAAATCTATCCCTACACTTCAGAGCTATGTGGGAGTTAAAGCTTAGATAGATATGTCTGTTGACCTTTTCCTGAAAACTCTAAAACTCGGCAATGCTTTTTTTTATATTGCTTTTCAAAACATGAAGTTCTGTGAAGAAATAAAGAGGAAAAGGAAGGGAAAAAATTCTTAACCTCAAGTGTAAAGTTGAAAGATCATAGAAATCCTTAATGACATGGCCAGCAGCTCTGAAATGTCACCTAAATATGACATACCTCGTCCAAGTTTGACCATTTATGGGCAATCTTATGGTTCAGTTGTGTTCCTTGAAAGATGGAAATAACCCTTCACAAATTCAGGATTGTATTGTCACATGTATTAATTCAAAGTTCTCATTCCTTGAGCATTTATGATGCTTTACATAAGAATTATTTGTTTCTGCAAATGTTCCTGCCCTTAAACTTATTAGGATTTGTGACAGCATAAAATGAGTAAAACAATATAGAAAATGCGCATTTACAAAATATATTATTGAATTCCTTTTGATATTAACATTTACTTAATCCTAGTAGTCAATAGCTATAGTATAGCCCAAGCTTTGAAAGATGAGCTTAGAGTGGGAAAGCAGCACAGACAGCATTTTCTTCACTCTCCTGCCACATGCTGCTAAATACATGCTTCTTTTGCCTGCCTTCCCAGCCAGGAATGTCTCAGTATATGGGAAATATCACAGTAACAAGAACATACAGAACAATGCTGTGCTCCCAAAAAAAGATTTTCATGTTTGTTAACTTGCTACTCAGCAGCAATTGGGAAATGACAGATGCTGTATACGGAGACCCCTCCTTAGGTTTATTTCTGTAAAGAAAAAATGATGAGGAAGAGAGTTGTGTTCCTCCACGTGCCTCAAGGTGTCAGATATTACTGGGGCACTGTAATCAAACTGGTGTGTTTACAGCAGATCAAAGGGGTGAAATGAGCCAGAGATGAAGGCTGCTGAACCAGCCTGCTGCTGGCACGTTGGCTGCGCACATTGTCGGGCTTTACACTCAGCAGAGTGGGATCAATACTAATGCAGCAACATGGTGGCTGTTGTGCTCAGCTTCTGTTTTCAGGTAACCTTCAGCATGTGAGGGATTGTTTCTTTCTGTCCTTGTGAATCTTAGAATAGAATATAATAGAATCATAGAGTGGCTTTTGTTGGAAGGGACCTTAAGGATCATCTAGTTTCAACCCCGCTGCCATGGGCAGGGACACTTTCCACTAAACCAGGTAGCTCAAAGCTCCATCCAACCTGACCTTGAACACTTCCACTTCCACAACTTGTCTGGACAATCTGTTGCAGTGCTTTGCCACCCTCTCAGTAAAGAGTTTTCCCCTAGTATCTAAGCTTTAAACCTCTTCTCTTTCAGTTTGAAGCCATTCCCCCTTATCCAATCACTACATGCTCTTGTGAAAAGTCCCTCTCTGTGGCAAGCACATTTCTCTCTCTCTCAGGATTTTTTATTGAGGTGCACAGAGAGAAATGAAAGAGAAAACAATTTCTATTTCTGCTCCATGTTTTTCTCTTGTGGAATGTGTTTGGAGAATTGTTTACCTGGAGTGAGCTCTTGGTTGGATCATGGTGGATTGTTTGGGCCTGAGAGCCAATCGGATCTACCTGTGTCTGGGCTCTGGAGAACAGGGTCACGAGTTGTGAGTTAGTTAGATATGATAGTTAGAGAAAGTAGCATGTAGTATTTAGTATCCTCTTTTATATAGCATATTAATGTATTATAACATAATTATAATAAAGCAATCATTTAGCCTTCTGAAATGGAGTTAGACATCATCATTCTTCCCATTGGGTTCGCCGACATCTACAACACCTCTCCATCTGTCTTGTAGCTCCCTTCAGGTACTTCAGAGACTGCAATTAGGTCACCCTAACTAGGCTGAAAAATCACAGTTCTCTTAGGCTTTACTCATAGCAGAGGTGCTCCATCCCTGTGGTCATCTTCATGGCTCTCCTTTGGACTTGCTCCAACGGTTCCACATCCTTCCTGTGTTGGGACCCCAGAGCTGGAAGCAGTGTTCCAGGTGGGGTCTCCCCAGAGCAGAGGGACAAAATCCCCTCCCTTGCCCTGCTGGCTACGCTGCTTTGGGTGCAGCCCAGGACATGTTTGGCTTTCTGGGCTGTGAGTGCCCATGGCAGGGTCATGCCCAGCCCCTCATCCACCAGCACCCCCAAGTCCTTCTGGGCAGGGCTGCTCCCAATCAGTTCATCACACAGCCTGTGTCACTACTAGGGTTGCCCTGACCCAGGTGCAGCACATTGCACCTGGTCTTGTTAGACCACGAGGTTCCCAGGGGCTCTCTTCTTGAGTTTGTCAAAGTCCTTCTGGGTTGGCATGCCATCCTTCAGGTGTGTACCGCCAAGCTCGGTGTCATCTGCAAACTTGCTGAGGGTACCACTGACGATGTCATCAGTGAATATATTAAACAGTAGTGGTCCCAATACGGACCCCTGAGGGACACCACTTGTCACTGATGTCCTTTGGGACTCTGGGCCATTGACCACAACCCTCTGGATGCAACTGGGCAACCAATTCATTATCCACCTAACAGTCCACCTGTTGAATCCATCTCTCTCCAATTTAGAGAGGAATTCTGGTTAGCTACATCTACCAAAAAAAGAAATCTAAATTGGACCCAGGATCTGTATGGCCACTGGCACCAGCCTCCAGCATGGGAGCAGAGGAGGGCCTGGATCTCCTCACCAGGATGGCTGCTTACTCTCCAGAGCAGTTGCTTTCCCTGTTTCTTTTCACTCTAGCTGTGATGTTCCTGTTTCTTGGTTGGTGTTCCAGAGGAGACTATGCAGTGGAAATTCAAGATGGAACGTGTTTTACTTTGTGTCTGATAGAAAAGTGGCAGCTATGGTCTGCCACTATGATGGTAGTTTTATTGGCTATATTGACAATTCTATCCCTGTTCTACTTGTCCTCAGCCCTGGAGAGGAGATACCTCTTAATCCTTTGGGTCCACTTCATTACCAAATTTCTCCAGGTATCTTTATATTCTTTCCTTGTAGCTTATATCTGTTTAAGCATTTTTGTCTAATTGACTTGGGAATAAATTAAATCAAGGTTTCATTTTCTCAGTCCTCCGTTCTGCCTTTTTTTTAGCTGTGTGGGATTTATTCCTTTTCCTTATGTTTTCTCCATCAGCATGTTGTTGCTTTTTGCTTAAAGGATATTTAAGAGGACAGTCCCACTCCTGTCACCCAGATATAATGTGTGTTTCAGACACCAGAACATTTTTTTCCACAGTTATCCTCTCCCCTTGTGTTCCTGCCCCTGTGATAAAAAGGTTTGTTTAGACAGAGCACCAGAACTGTAGTGGTGAAACAATTTTTAGTTTGGCAGTGTGATGGTGTATGGATGACCTAAGGGAAAAGCACTGCTTTGGAACGTGGCTAAGGCACAAGAATCTATGTCTTAAACTTGACTTCTTGTTTCTCCCACTCCGTGAACTGAGCACATAGCTTGACTTTGTGCTCCACTTTTCCAACATGCAACCTGAGCATAGTGGTAAGTATTCACATGTTTCACAAGGCTTAGAATCAAAGTGCAATATAAATGGCTTCCTTTCCAAATGAGAAGGAGGTCCCAATCATCTGATCCTTTTATGGCCAGTTTTAGATCCTACAGTGGCCAGTTTTGTGACATGAAAAACCACTGAAATTAGTTTTATTTTTACTATGAGATCAAAGTCACATCTTTGTATTGAATTGAATTGTAGGGAGATGGATGAAAAGTCAGGTGCAGTTCTTGCCCTGGAATACTGTGAAGTTAACAATATTGGTTTTTTTAAAAAAATTGGCTATTATTCCAAATTGTGGAAAAACTGTTAATGGATCATTTCTAGAGTTCTTTGGAATGAAGCTTGCTAAGGGCAGTCTCAGGCTGTCTTCTGTAGTCAAGCAAATTTCTTATTAAGAAAATGAATAGGAGTTTATTGAAATTATTAGATTGTAGTCATCAGGTCTTTTCTGGTAGTCCTTCAATTCCTCTCCCCACAGTGCCTGAAGCCATTCTTAAGTTTCATGAATCTACATACGCAGAGAAAGAAATGAGATTATTGTGCTGAAGATCACCGTCTCTGTAGAACACAAAGATAACTTACTCACATACACATACTCTGAGATGAATATGCATAAAGAAAGAAGAGATGATGGCTTTCTGTAAATTAGTGTAGCTTAATTGAAGTCAATCAAACTGCTAATTTGATTTAGTCAAACAGTACTAATTTATACCAGCAGCTGAGATTTTGGCCCTTACTGGTTTAATTTCATACTAATCTGTTTATAGCTTTCAAATATATGGAGCCAGTTGATTGCTAAACTGTTTATTGGGTGTGGTTCCAGGATTACAACAGTAATTATTTTACTGAAACCCTTTATTTTCAAAAATGCATGCTTCAGATTTACATAATAGGACTAGACAATGACTAAGGGGCAAATTATACAAAGATTATTGCATGCACTTACGCATGTGTTATGTTTTTATGACTCAGAATGGAGCTTGTTTGTGTTCCACCTTTGGACAGAGGTCTCTTTGTGGTGGGGGGGGAACAACATTGTAGAGTACAGAATTACAAAAGAGTCTCAGCCTGTGGAATTCTCTGCCAAGACACGATGCTAGACGATAAAATATTACTTAAGTGTGAAGGTGGGGGACTTGATTATGAAATGCCAAACGGTTTTCCACGGCTGTGCTCCCTCCATGTGGTGTTTATTGCATCCTTAGAGCTGAGGCCTTCAGTGCTAATCCTCTCTGCAAAATGCTTCTCTTTGCTACCTAGTATCAAGTGCTGGCACAGGAGCATTCAGAGTGGCATTTTGGATGACGTTTGCCTGGAATTACCCACTCCCAATGCCTCTCCCCATGCCAGAGGATGGTGTTGATAAGGGCAGTGGCATGGTGCTTTGAAATGTGGTTCTTCCTCATCTTCCTTTGGTGTGCTCCAGAGAATAGTTTACATCCATTTGATCCTCAGGAAAGCTGCCAGCAATCTTGTCTGAAGAACCATCGCAGCAAGGAGAGTTTCAGCCCAGCACAGTTCCCAGTGCCTGCGTTGGGACTGATGGATCCCGGTGCTCCGCCCTGTATGGTCCTTCCCTTTCCCATGGAGCCCTGTCAGCCAGTGAGCCAGTGAGCAGCTACTGGGTTTGATGGATGCTGAGGGTGGGAGGACACTTCAGTGTAGGTTTGATACTTGAATGAACCTGTTCAGCCCAGTTGTTGGTGGGATCTGCAGTCTGAAGGTGGAAGGCTTTAGACTCTCATCTTTTGAGCTGTGCAGCTTCTCTCCTGGCTTCTTGGTGTTTACAATAATTACCTTAATGACACAGACCATCATCTCTGTGCTGTTATCGAGTACGCAAAATGTTTGTTGGAGAATTCAGGACTGCAAGATCTGCTTTCTTGCAAGCCAGAAAAGAAATTAATGAAAACATCGCTCTAATAATCTCCATCCCTGACCTCTTTAATGCATCCTCAAAATTAAATGCATACAAATAATCACCTGGGTTTTGTAAACAGAGCTAAGTAGAAAGATACAACCCACTTTGGGTTCACCAACTCTGACAGCACTTCTTAAAAAAAGAAGTGTCGGTGAACCAACTTACTGTAACTCTTACAAGTTTGCAAAATGACCTCAATCTTCACAAATGCTTGTTAAAGGATTTTCTAAAAAGAGCAGCAACACCTGGAGACTCATTTTTCACTGTCTCTGCCTACTGGCAATCCCACCTACACACTGAAGAATGACTGCTAACATAATATTTATGCAATAAACCAGCTGAAATGTGTAAAAAGAAAAGTCTTCTGTAGGGATGGTAGAGATTAAAGAAGTATTTGAAGTCACTGGTTATTTTTTGCTGCTTGATAAACAGGGAAGATTCTTTTGGTTTCATGGCATAGTTCTCTTAAAAAGAGAAAACATTTTGGTATTCATTTGACACAGGAAGGCCACCTAAGACCGAGAAGATTTTCCTATTATGAAAAAGGTTCTTTTTTTCCCTCATCCTTCATGGTTATAAACCATGGTTTCATCCTCTATAACTCTACTATGGAGCAGGGTTACTGAAAGTTTCTTGAAGCCAATTGTTGTCTCTCAAGCCTCTTCAATAATATCCAAAGGTATCCATGCAAATATGCAAATACCAGCCTCATAAATCCTGAAAACCTTAAACTTCTCTAGCTGAAAAATTGTGTGAAGACTCCAGTTAAGACCCAGGTGTTTAAAGTGTCCAGTAACAGAGGCGCAAGGCTTATAGAGGAATCAAAGCCACAGGAAGAACTGAAGCCCTGGAGGTGCATTTAGTAAGCACATGCTCAGCCTGAAACCTACAGAACTGAGTGAAACGATCTTGTGTTAACTTCAGTCAGCCCAATAGCTTTGATTAAGAGTGGCAATTGGTTTTGTAGAATACTTCTTTCTGCTTTCAAGCATAAGGCATCTCTCCCTAGGATTCTGTCTCTCCTGTTCAGTGGCCCTGTGCATTGAAATCCAGGAATGTTCACAGAACCCAAATTTTATCTTAAATCTCTGGGTCATCAACCCAGGAAATTCTTAAACAATGAGCCTGTTAGTACATATATACAGTAGCTATGTTGGTCAGTTGGTATAAACGAAGAGGACTATCACCTAAGATGATGTTGGTCAGTCTAGGAAAAAAGGGACTTTCTCTTCAGATCTAGGAAGCTGGTCACCACAGGACTATCACTTTAAAATCATGTATGATGATTCTGTTGGGTCATACATTCATGCCCAGTGCAAGTACACGGACTGTACAAAGGAGGAGCAATTTGTATGCAAATGGTCAGCAAAAAGTAGCTCTGTCAGGGCAGAGGGAACAGCCACCAATGATGAGCTGAGGGACAAAGTCCTCATGAAAAAGTTTGTGACAGAACCCATAGCAGCTATGCAAGTATGTTGTAGTCAGCAAGAGCACTTACTGATGGCATGATCCTTCTTCTGTATGTATCTTCTCCCTGCCCAACAGCTTTGTTCAAAATGAACAAAAAGACCCCAATAAAACTAAAAGCACAGTAACAAAAGCAAACAAAGAAACCTCCCAGGACGCACAGAAGTAACATGTTGGATCTCTGCATCAAGGTTTTGACCAGGGATAGTTTGCCCTTCAGTTGTGTTGCTCTAGCACTCTTTGTTAGAGAAGAACACCACCAAGTCATCAGCTGATGTAAGTAGGTGTCTGGGAAATACTTCTCCAGAATAAAACCTTGCAGCTTGTGTTTGATCACATGTGTGAACATGAGCTGGGAACGCAGTTTAAAAAGGAAAAATAAAAATAGTTGCCAACTTGGGACATACAAACAGGAATACAGCTGACAAGGCACGTGAAGTAATCCTGCTTCACTCAATGCTGATAAGGCATCAACTGGAGCACTGGAACTGATTTTGGGCTGTGCCTTCCTAATAGGATGTGAGATAATTGGAGAAAATCCAAAGTGAACAAGGGGATTATAAAAAATTTGCAAAAATCCAATGGTAAGAAGAGAATAAATTAATTGGAGATTCCCGCCCAAAGAATAGAGTATCTCAAAGGGGGAGAGAGAGTTTAATAAGGGTCCGCAAACGTATGAAAAGCTCTGGCAAAGAGGAAACTAATTGGAATATAATTTTATCTGCTACAATCCTATGCTGTTATTGGTTAATATCAGGCTCTAATTGCATTTTGTTAAATGGTAGACATTTAGGAATACTTTGTAGCAATAAGAATAGTGATTGCCTGGAGTAGTAGCAGAGTTTCTGTAAGTGGAAAGAAATAGTTTAGAAAAGGTGGGTAAATATCTTTGAAGAAGGATGTAAGAGCAGATGTTTTTGCCTAGGAGCACCAATATGAAGAAGTTTGTTAGATTGGTTTTAGTGCTGTTTTTGCTATTATTTTATGGGAAAGTGAAACAACAGCGCCAATAACAAGACTGCTAAAGGCTTATGATGATTTGTGCAAATTTTAAGATGCATTTCTAACACAGTGCCATGTTTACAGACAGCTCAATCATCATATTACGGGATGGCAATCCACACAGACCTCTCTCTCTGATACACCCAGCAGTTTGTAGGGGCCAGTGAAGGAGGAGTATCACAGGGTGGTGCCTGGCACAGCACAGAAGATGTGGTTTGGGTTAGTCTCAGTATGTTGTAGCTCAGCCAGTTTTGTCTAGATCATCTCTATGTGGTGTAATTTAAGGGATTTTCTTCTTCCTTGTAAGAAAATAGATAAGGATTTGATTGAAACTGGTGGAGAGATTGACTAGATACTGGCCATATGTTGTGCATAAAATGCTACTTGCAAGTGCTACTAGAAACTTGTGTGAACTGCATAGAACCATCAAATCAATGCTTAGTGTCAGCAAATAAAGGAAATGCAGAATCTGAAACTAAACAGCTTTAGTACCTTCACTTCTTTTTTATTGCACTGTTAGGGCTAAGGAGAGGAAGAAAAATGTGATAAAAGTCAGGTTTTGATTAAAACAGGAAGAATTGAAAATATACTGTAAAAAAAGGTTTAATAGAAATCTATTAGAGTTTTCAGTTTCAGATAACAACAACAAATCACCTGAACATGGAAAATGTTATGTCACAGTCCTCAGGAACTGCAGGGGCAGGTACTCCAGTGTACCCTATCATAACTGGAGTTCAAGATTTTGGACAAATGTTTCTGCCCTATGATGAACTACTATGTGCCAAGAGAAAGTGAGACCATCAGGTGTTACCAGAGAGGGAGCCTGGCCAGCCAGTCTCATTGATTAAGGAGAATGCACACATGTACCAGGAAGTATAAGCATTAAGCTCTAAGTCAAGAAGTCAAAATCTTTAGTGTTCAGACATAAGTTGGGAGTTTTTGAAAGATATTATTTCCTGTAAGGAAAACAATTCTCTGGCCAGCTCTAATAGATACGAAGAAGTGAAGATAATGTGGCTGGTTTGTAAGGCAAAAGGTTTCTCCTGCATGTCTGGCCAATTGTTTTTCTTCGGGAGACAGTAAAATGGGCACAGTGCTGCACAACAGTTGTCAACTGTTCTGTTTATCTTGAAAAACATACAGGGGTGAGAATGAGCTGTTAATCTTTTCGAATTCCTAAATCATTCTGTATCGTATACTACTGAGAGTGGAAATAACTACATATCACCTTTAGGCCTCTACTTTGCTGTGCTGATGCATTTGCCTGGCCTAACAGAAAGTGCCAGATGGGTCACACCCATCACAGGAGAACCTGTGGAGGGCTAACCCTGGCCAGCAACTCTGCCTCTTGCTCATTCCTCTCTTCTGTATGATAGGAAGAAAAAAGAAAGAAGGTGAAGAGACTTGTAGATTGAGATAATGGTAGATTAATACAGAAAGAAAAAGCTGAGTGTGCAAGCAAAGGAGAGAGAGGAATTAATTCATTACTTCCCATCCACTTTCTTCCTGGGAAGCAGCGTCTCAGCACAAGTAACAGTTGCTTGAGAAGGTAAATGCTGTGATAGCCGAAGACCCCCTTTCTCCTCCTTTTCCCTTGAACTTTTACATGCTGACCACAGTGTTAGATGTAGGGACTATCCCTTTGTTCATTTGGTGTCCTGTCTACATTCCCTCCCAGCCTTCTGCCCACTCACAGCCCACTTGCTTTGTGGGGAAGAGAGAAAGCTTTGATGCTGTGAGCACAGCCGACACACTGGTGCAGGTGCCAGAGCATGGGCACCACAGGAGTAGCTGTGAAGGAAGTTAACTCCATCCCAGCCAGAACCAGAATGGATACGAAGAAGAATCCTAGTCCTTACAATGTTTGCCTTAATGTTTCAGTTGTTTGATATCATACTTACACCTTTTAGGTTTTTTTTTTGTGTGTGTGTGTTTTGTTTTTTTTTTTTTGGTGGGTTTTTTGTTTTTGGGTTTTTTTTTTTTTTTGGGTTTTTTTTTTTTTTGGATGAGGTGTGGGTGGAGAGGCCTTGATTGTGTGCTAAAGTTCTATTCACTAAGAGTTGCGTATACAAAATGCATTTTCAGGAAGCTCCAGATATGATGAAATTACAGAGACAAAAGAAAACTTGCTGCAGAACTTGTCCTTTAAATAAACATTTGGGAAATGCCAATATCGAAACACTTGGTTTCTTTAAAGACTAGAATAACTTTTTAAAATTAAGATGTTTGTTTTGGTTTTATTTTAATAATGAAACAGTTTGTCTTGTAATTCTCTGCATGCAAAAGGAGAAGGGAGCTTAGTTTTAACCCCAGTCTGTAGCAACACTGCTAGCTTTTCAAATTACTTGAGCTCTGAACATGATGAAATACAATTATCCAAAGGGAAACAAAAGCATTCCAGGAAAGGTGATGTGTGTATGCTTCCACTCCTATAGCAGAATGGAGTTGAACTCAGCATTAAACACCAGCAATGTCATAATGTTATCCTGTATAATTAAGTGGTTATGCTGCTAAGAGTAAAGATTTACTGTTTTGTTACTGTTTTAGCCTCTCTAAAACAATTTCACTATGGGGCTGAGATGAACCAATTTATCATATTTTGCCAGAAATCAGCAGAAACAGCCATATTTTCCCCAAAAGGCAGGTTTTGGCAAAACATCAGAGCATTTCAAATGTGTTTTTCTCTCATTTTTCCCCTAACCTTTCTGTGAAAGTAAAGCATACATTTTAGCTTTTGTCTAGACTTTTTGAAAACCAATTATAAAATAAGAATTTTTAAAATAAAATCTGAGACTTACACATAGAGTGGGGAAAAAAAGGCTGGTTTATACTTATGGAGTTAATGCAGAGACTTCAGAGTCTCTGCTCTGCCACAGGCTTCCCATGTGAGCTTTGTCAGCTGTTCAATTTTCCTGTGCCTCTGTGCTCAATCTGTAGATGGGATAAGAGCTTTGTTTCCTCACAGTCATCATTACCTGAGTGTTTAATGGGGTGATGACTAGCAAATCTCACTTGTCCCTCTGAAACTGCTACATTGCACATAGATATGTAAACAGTGGAAATATTTGAGGACTGTACTCACCTATGTGACAAAATGGGATCCTAGAGCAACTTCAGGTTGATAATTGGTCTTTCTTTTTTTTTTTTTTTTTTCTTTGCATGATTTACAATTTGCAGCAACAACAATGGGTATTCTCAGGCCATTATTTCTGAATGAGGATATAATTTTAATCTCATAATGCAATGATGACAGATAGACATAAACATATAGTAACACATTAAAAATTCCCACAGAATTGTAAGTCAAGTGTCATCTAGAAGAGGCCAGGAGACTGAGCTACCATGTTATTACAGGCAGACCTTGGTAATAACACAGATAATTAAGACTGACTAACTTTATTCATTATATGATTTTTGTTGCAATTGCTGATAAGATTACCAAAGTTTAAACCACTGTGACTCAAATTTTCTGTGCCAGCTCTTTGGCTAAGATACGATTTTATTGTAATTTTTGTAACATTTAGTAAAAAAATGATTTAACCATTTCTGAGAATGAAGTAAGGAGAAAAATTCACTGCTTTTGAGCAAAGACTTGAATCTTAACTTGGAAAGCTGTCTGAGACGTGTGCATTTAATTGACCTTGTAAGAAGACCAGATTATAGAAGAACAGGGATGAAGACAACCTGCAGTTGGACATGAAGGTTAGAGAGCCTGAAGACAAAAAAATGGAAAGAAAAGTTCTTAAAAATTTGACAGAGCCAAACTTGTCATTGTGCTCTGTTATCCTTCAGTAGCTGTATAACGTGCCTGCAGAGAGATGCCTTGATCAGCTCATACCAAAGACAGCAACCAGCTACCAGTTATCCATAACTCCCTGCTAAAATTGTAAAGGTTGGAGCTGCAGGCTGTAGAAACAGAACAGATCTGTGGGGTAAAAGTGTTGAAATTCATATTATGTCTCCAGAAGCACAGCCTGTACAAAGAGAGGAATGTATCTAAAAAATAAAAGTTGCATTGAAAGGATGGAGGGTTGCAAAGTTAAGAGTTGAGGTTTTAGGGGATCTTTGAGAAAGAGTTATCAGTGCAGTGCTACAGCAGTACTGTGGCATAGGTATGTTCTGAAGTAATTTCTAATCACGTGACTGCATGCTATTCTCTTCTAGTGAGTGTCCATCGCATGAGACAAGATGTGTCGAGGTCCATGGAATTGAATGCTGTCCTGGAGTAGTGCATAAGTCAGTGGCAGTTAAGTCTTAAAGATAGGAAACCTTGCAAAAACATGGGGGAAAAAAAAGTGTTTATGAGCAGGGAATGCAACATTTGGGGGCAATTTTCAGATGCACCAGTACTTCAGCTCTCATCTATATGATGGATATAGGACAACTCTTCCTTTTTCAAAGGAAAGGTGCTTTGTGATTATAGATCCATCAACATTTGGTTGCTGCTTTTTTTTCTTTTCTCCTCTTAGATGCTCTAATGACAAATATGATAAAGAAGCCTGTGAATCCATTCATGAATGCTGTTTTAGTGTTGTTCTAAGAGGTTGTGCTGGCAATTCTGGATGCTGAATGAGGCAGAGGTCCTTGAGAAAATCAGCTACCATGTCACTGCAGAATGCAGACGTGCAAGGAAGACTGACATCAATTTACACGAGGAACCATTTGGATGTTTTCAATCCTATTCATTTTTTTCTTTAATGCATTTTATTGTTCATGGAAGGGAGGTTTTGAGAAGTCTTCAACATGGTGCTGTACAATTTAATAAAACTCAAGAAGTTCTCTTCATGGTTAGGATTAATAGAATAATATTAATATAGCCTCAAGTGTTACTTTTCAGCCTGTAAGGAATCCAGCTCTGGCTAAACTCCAATTTCAATTGCATGTGATAGGGAGGTAGGGAGTAGACTTCTGGAGTGCCTTTACTGATCCCACCTGTTTCATGCAGTGGTTTTGTGTTACATTGTGATACATGTATCAGATGCCTATTTGGTTGTAATGCACCCACAGGTGGATTCCCATCCATGTATGTGAGATCAGCAAAAAGCCTCACAGAAAGCTTCAGAAAGCCACCCAAAGGGTGTCTCTTTACTCCTTGCCTTTATTACTGCAGCTTGCTCCAATGGCTTGTGCCATGCACAGTAGAAAAACAGTGCAAGTCAGTCCTTCTCTCAAAGATATTACAATAGAAACAAAAGAAAATGACAACAGGTGGGCACAGATCAGCAAGTGAAGAGCAGAGGACAGCTGTGGAGAAGGACAATGAGGTAGCCATTGCAAATGTAAGGGATCCTCTTAGAAAATGCAACAGAGTGAGAAAGCCCTAAATTACTGGTTTGAAAGCTGAGTACAATGATGGAGTCTGGCCTTCTGGGTTAGTGGCAGGCAGAGTCTTTCTGCATGAGGGTGATGAGAAATCTCTGGTGAAGATTTCACAGCTGAGGTCTCTGAGAGAAATAACTTCTTTTCCATTTCATTTTGGAATTATTTGATCTTGCTGCAGCAAGCGAAATCCTTCTGTTGGTATAAAACATCTAATAGTGACACTCTTTTTCAGGAACAATGATATGACAGACATTGAACACTATTGGTTTTTAGACAGTGCAGCACTGATTTTTGTTCCAAGAGGAATGAAGTGTTTGCAAAAAGGTGGCAAGCAGGGAAAAAAAAAAGAAAATATGTGAAAAAGGAACAAATATAGATAATGGGTAAGGTACTATGAGAAAAAGGAGTGTGTCAGATCTTCAAAGAGTACCATGTTTTGTGGAAGATTAGCTTCTGGAGGTAACAGAGGTAGAACATTTCATTTTATTTACTTTGATGTCTTTCAGTCAAGTAAGGAAATGTTGATTCTTCCCCTTTTAATTGAACCACCTTTACAAAAAATACAGGATTAAGTTACAAAAATAAGGTCTATTGTAGTCAAACAAGTTTTGCAGACACAGACATTACTCAGAACCTTGCAAAACCTGGAACTGTGAACAATTCATATGTTCTAAGTGAATACCTTTGCAGTATCTCTTTTGCCTTCTGAGTACAGTTTCAATTCCTCTGCATCCTTCAGACAGAAAAGTCTCTTTGGTCATTGTCTCAAGTGATGATTAATTTATTTTTTTGACCAATCACCTGCTTTGTCTCCTCTGAAATAGTTGTAAGTATTCTAAATAATTTTAATGAGCATTAGCTTTAGCAGTCGACCCTGAGCCACATGGTTTGTTTGGAGTCTCAGGTCTTCTTCTGTGGTCCCAGCTCTTCCTTTACTGTTCCTGTTTTGAATATCATGAGTGAATCAGGCCCATGTCAGGTATTAGGCACTCAGCACTTACCAATATCAAGGTGATTTAGTTTCCTATATAATTCTGAGATTGTCATCGTCTTCTGCACTAAGGAGAACTGGCAGGTATTTGTAAATATAATAAATTGAATTGGCCCTGTTTCTGTTCTGCAGAAATCAGTGGCCAATCTCATGACTTCCACACACTTAGGTGCTCCTATGGAAAAGTTTGTGTTTTATTTACTTCTGTGTTCCATACATACATGCTTTTCTTGAGCAAAGGAAACGTTAGAGCTGCTGAAAGTGGCTTGTACCACCCATCTGCCTGTGGAGTTATGAGAATGACCAGAGCTGCCAAAAGTCATCATTCTCAATCCAATGTGTGTGAACTTGGGGGCTCAAAAAGTGAAACTGAGCACATGGATTAATTGTTTCATAAGCAGTCTCAAAATTTTTATGTAGAAGATGGCCAGACTTCCCTTCCTCCTTCCTCAGTGCTTTCTATCACTGGGTTCTGTTGTACAAGTATTCATTTGTTCCTTTAGCATGTTCTTTTGTCAACTTGATGTATACCCTAACTTCTGGAGCACTGCAGAAATTACCTGTTAAAGTGGCTGTAGGAGGAGAGCTGAAGCAAATAGGTTTGTGCTCCTGTTTGAGGCTGAAACAGAAAAGGGTAAAGGAGGGAAGGACATTTAATCAAAATTAGGCCTGATTTTTATAAAATTATAAAATGTAATTTAATTAATTGTAATGTGAGAGAATGGGAAGTGAGAAAGTATAATTATTTTGTTGAACTTCTTGTGCTTTTAAATTGGTACACTGAATTCTATATGTACAATTTTTAGTATAAAATTTAAAGAATGTATCGAATTGGATAAATTTGTCATATTTCCATGACAGGTATAACCAAGATATTATTTTGAATTAGAATCCGCTTGAGTAGTCACAGTTGAGCAGAAAGTCCAAGAGGTGGGAACAGAGCTAAATAGAAGGATAGAAGGAGGCACCTCATATGAGGATGCAAGAGAGAAGAGGCAGGGGAATTATGAATTTGTCCATCCACAGCATTATCTCATGCTTTCCCTAATAATGCATGTAATGTGTCTTTGTTTTTCCCTTTGAATGCATCATTGCTAACAATAGGATGAATGTGGTATCAGTCAGCAGGGTTGGAAGGGGTTTTTTTGCTCACCATGCTTTCCACCGCATCTTTGCATATGGCTTATTTTGTTGGAACATGGAGAATGAAACATTCTGGATCCGATTCACCCCAACTATAAATCTGGTTGACATTAAGTGATTTACAGCATGGGTGTTCTTAATTCAGTATAGCTACTGGAAGAAAATTATTTGTTTATTTCAGACTTATTTTTCTTAAAAATGCAATGACCTGATCCTGACAGGGGGAGGGAAAACACGCTTCTCTACCCACATAAGTCAAATGCCTGTTTGGTTTTAGTGGGTACTAACTTTGATTTAATTTCTTAGAGGAAGAAATTCCTTGGTAACCTAGGTTTGTTCATTGGTTTGCTCAGAGGAAAGTTTTTTTCAAAAAGAAGTGCTGTCTGCTTTCCTTCTCTAATATGCTCTGCTACATCTCTAAGCAGCTCTTTAATTTCAACCATCTGTTCTTCTGCCACTACATCAACAGACAAGGGGAGGAAATGACTTCAGATTTTCAGCTATATGTATTTTTTGATTCGTATGTCTGTGTAAGCAGCTATTAAAAGCAGGAAGGAACATAGAAATATAGCAAGATATTAATACAATTTAACTAGGTCATCAAAAGAGATGAGTTTTGCCTTAGCCACAAAATTACCTAGAAGTCCTATTTCATTTTAGAAGGAAAGAAAGGAAGTGCAACTTGCTTCATGAGACATTAATAGCCCATATATGAAGATTGGGTCTAAAGACATTTATTTATACCTAGTAAAGTGGTAGGTACAACAGAAACTTCAACTGATGTTAGAACATTTCATACATGCTTCTTAGCTTCTGAGAGATTATTTGATTAATATTACCACATTAAATATTCTTTTTATTATTTCCATGTACAAGTAAAGTACTTGTGTAGGATCCCATGCTACCCAGAAGGGGAAAATAAGTGGAATCAAATGAATGTGAGCTCTATTAACTGTTGGGATGTGCAGCAATGCCCGTTGCTTCCTTGGGCAGTCAGCTCTGCTAGCACTTGCTCAGTGCATAGGTCAAGCAATCAAGACTTTTGTCGCACCCCTTGAGTCTCTTCTGAAGGCACTAGCTTGTAATTTGTACCTACATTTTGAAAATTCATTCATTCACCTAGTTAGCTCACAGGAGTAATGCATTCAGTGACTATTCTCCTTTATGTACAGCAGGGATGAGTGTTTGCAAAATCAGTGTTAGAAAGGCTAAGACCTCTTTATCTCAGCCAGATTTCTACCTGGAAATGCAGCAGCCTTTCCTGGTGCTGCATACCCACTCTTCATATTGACTCTAATGGGGGTTACAGGTAGTTAGTCTGGGGGACTATATTAGGAAGCAAATTTAGGGATTTAAATTATGTTATAAAAACTAAATTTTATTTGGGTTTATTTAAGAAGGTCAAGAGGTTTTCCTACCTGGCCCATAGACCAGTTTACTGTTTATAATTTATTTCCCTTGAGGAAAATGCAAGTTAAACAACTTCAGCAGTGATTATTGTTAGTGGTCCCTATTAGTCTTGTGAATTCACTGGTTTTGCTTGTCGATCTGTGGGACCTACAAGAAACGAGAAGGCAGAAGTCTGTACTATTTCCCAGTACCTTACAAAAATCTTTGCAGTGCACTGTGTGGTATTACCTCATTAAGTCTTTGGAGGTGAAGTAAGGTGAACCTCACAGACCAATGACTTGCATACATAATTAAGGTAAAGTGTTTGCAGCCAAAAATAAAGGGTGTCATCTGTGGTGACTAGCACAATATACCAATATACATGCAGAGTCAGTTTTGGAGGTGAGCAACCAGAACAGTTGCTGAAGGCCTTGAAACCTGAGGACACCCCTTCAGGTTGAGTTAAGAAATTATAAGTCATCTAATGTGGGAATGAAAAGAAGGGTAGCCTAGCCTCTGCCTAGAGCCCCGACAGGTAAATGGCTCTGCATAAATGTCTGGATCAATTAAATTGCTTAACAATAACTATTGTGGCATTGCTGCTTTTGTTAGGCTAGAGTCAGTTGTTACAGTAATGAGCATCACATACAGTTTTAAATCCTGACATTATAAATTACCTCTGGTAGCAGCCTCAGGCTTGATCCAAAGTGGGACTTTGATGCTGCAACACTGAGTGTTATATTGCCGAGCTTTTATGTGGCTGGCCCAAGGTAAGCAGACACCTCTCTTAAGTGCCTTGGCCCCATACAGGTATGTGGGAAGAGCGAGGTGCATCAGGATCAAGTACTCAGCTTTCTATTAGGAAATGCTGAGGATACTGTGGGATTTTCACCAGCACGTAGCTACCTGTTACACCCTTTATTCCAGAAAAAGAGCTTGTCTCTCTCTTCTTCTAAAACATGGCAGAAGAGTAGGTGGGGGTGGCCTTTTGAACAGGAGCCTAGTGATTAAAGCACTCCCCCAGGTTGTGGGAAATCTCTCTCAGTTATTGCTTTCGCCTGAGGGAACTCAAACTCACCTCCCAGAGAGTTTCCTAAATAGTGTGTCTATCTGCTCTCTGCAGTGCAGATACTGACCCTGCTGTGGGATGAAAGAGAGCTGAAAGTGAACTAGGATAGAAACCAAAAATAAGACAGTGCTTCCAAGGAGCATAGTGACTTCTTTCTCCAAGGCCATTTCAATCAAAACGCCTTTGCCGTGCATAAAGTAGGAAGTCAAGTTCAAAATTTTCTTCTCCCTGTTAAGTGAAAAGAAAGGACTTTCCCTTCCAAGTGAAACAACTCCAGTGAGAAATAAAGGAGAGTAGCCTATATTTCAAAGGCTGGGGGGCTTTCAATGTGCATTTGAACTCTCTAGGGCATGGTGGTGGCAGGCAAGTTTCTTGCATGCTAGCAGAGTGATCTGACAATTGAACTAAGAATGATATGGTGGCTGTATCTAGAAAGAAAACAGTAGCTTCTACTGTGTGTTATGTGGTGCCTGGTGTGTAGGGATGCCCTGCAGACTCTTGATGCACCAAAGCAGTGAGGAAAGAGGAACAGAAGAATGACCAATCTTTGGATTTTGCTCGAGTAGATGGGAGATAGTGCTGTTGAGGCTGGAGTTCTTTGTGTCACATGGAAAAGCAGAGCTACAGGTAATAGCTGAATTGGGGGTTATGGGTCCCTTTGAATGTGGGTTGAACTTAGGCATTTTGGTCCTTTTTGGATCTATATTCTTGTCCTGCATCTGGTAATTTTAGTTACCTTTACTACTGTGTAAACAAAACCATTATGTCATGAGTGAATTTGTACCATAATATTTGGGGCACGTGAAGCAGTGTAAGCTAACATTTGCTCATGATGCATTTCTACACACACTCAGAGCAGCCAGTGTTGACAGTGGTAAATGTGAACACAACAAGTGTTACTAGATGGACATGTCTTTGGGCAGTCTTAGCAGGATGATTATGTTTGTCAGTAATTCAGTCAGTTCAGAAGCTTTCAGCTCAAAGTCCGCTGAAAGTTGTATCAAGCTGATGCTATGAATTTAGCATTCTATCCTCACCACCTGGCTATGTTAGGGCATTGCCACCTCTTTCAATCCAGTATCTGAATGCAACCTGAGTGAAGGCAATGACACCTCTGAAGAGAATGGGCTGGGCACTCTATTTAATATTGAATAGTGTTATACATAGAACCAAATCGCTAAATCCACACCTCTGTTCCTGTTTGTTGTTATGTGATAACCTTCACTTCCTAGTGCAGTGGCATTTCACTTCCTAGTGCAGTGGGATTTTGGGAAGTGGAGAAATTTAAATGATGTTCCAAATATCAGTGCTACCTGGAAGAAATGTTTTCTCATTTGTAGCAATTTGTACTGATTTGATAAGATGAAGCTTTTAAACAGCCTTTAAAGCATAGCTGACAAACAGTCCTTTACAAGTAGGGCTAAGCAAAAATACGAATGGTTTCTCCTTGTGAAAATTTACACTTAGAGCTGGGGCAAAAAAAAGTATTCAGTTCTCAAGGAACAGAAAGATCCAGGAAATGACAGTTCCAAATGTTATGTTGCTGGTAAAGAAATTACAATTTCTCAGGTTCTGAAATGATACAAGGAAGTTGTAGCACATTAATCTGTGTGGAATTCAACTGACTAAATTTCTGATCTTCTGACATAGACAACCTCACCTGAATATGTGTCCTGGTTCTGGCCAGGACAGGGTTAATTTTTGCAGTAGCCAGGAGGGACATGGCTAGGACCCAGAGGTTGTCCTGTACCACCTCACATCATTTTCCAGGGGTAGGGGAAGAAGCCCTTTCTGAGTTGGCATAACGTGGTGGAGGGAGTGGTTGGGTATTGTTGAATTTTTGAGGAGTTTCTGTGTGAATTGTTTATTTCTTGTACCCTCTGTCATTGATATTGTTGCTGTTCACTTTCCTATGTCATTACTGTCTCCAGTAAATTGTTCTTATCTTAACCCCCGATCCTTACCTTTTGTGCCTCCAGTTCTCCTCTCCATCCCACCCTAGCAGCTGGCAGAGGGGGAAGGGGGAGCATGTGAGCATGGAGAGTCTCAGTGGGAGCACTGAACTGGGGAGTATCATATCACAGTATGGCACTCCAGGATCCCTTTTACTCACTGTACAGAAAGACTCATTTCTACAATGACATTCTTTTCATGTTAAGCAAGCTTTTAAATAGGTCACACTCAAGACGCGTAGCTGTCCAAAGTGGTCTGAGATGGATCCTACCCCATACGTATTCACTGTTATCCCATAGCCAAGAAGTACCTGTCCTGTGGTGTAGGTGCTGTTATGGCTCCAACAGCTCAGTCAGAAGGAGGGACTATGTTTCCAAGCTGGAAGTGTTCACTGACCAAAATTACAGAAAACTGCAGTTACAGATGAGATTGTAACTACAAAGTCATCTTCTCTTGGCAAAACACTCCTAAAACCACTATGATCCTGCCCGCCTCATCAACTTACCATACCAATTATCAGACTACAGGCCACTAATGAAGATTCTGTTCAAATTGTTGCTCTTTGCATTCCCTGCTGGGTCACACCACTTCCCCTCCCCCCCCCCCCCTTCTTTTTAAAGAATAACAGTAAATAGCAAAGAGTCTGTTCTGATGGAAATTTTCTGAGAAACTGTCATTCATGCTAAAATTCATGAAACCTTTTAAAAAATACGTGGCAGTTATCCACATACTCTTAGGAAGAGAAGAAAAAAAGGGGTAATGTAATTTCACAAATCATTGTTCAGCTGAAGCCAGCATTCTGGACTTGATTTGAAATTTTTTGTTTCCCAGCAAAATTATTAGACATACACTACCTTCCTTCCTCTTGTGGTAAAGGTTCAAACTCACCTCTTTCTAGTGATTCTTATGTTTCTGAGTTAGTGAACACCTTTCAGGAACATGCTTGTGTTTGCATGAGTCTTTGATAACTATAGTTAACAAATATATTTGAAATATAGGATAACTTCATCAACAAATATCCTACTAGTTCTGTTATCTCCTTTTAACCCAAGAATTGCTTTCAATGGTTGGACCTTTGTTAATATAATTTTGTTTGTAAGCTTATAGGTAGTTAAGTGTGAATGCATGTTGGGCAGTAACAAGTTTATGATTACACCTTACATCCTTGGAATGCTAGCTTTATGTTCACTTAAGACATTGGAATAGAATTAAGTATTATAATGATTTCCACACTGATAACATACAGACAATTACAGTGATGCTTCTTGTCCAGACTACATAGTCAGGAATATTCAGGTACAAATTTAGCAGTGGAGAGACTACCACCTCCTGACATCGTAAACAAAGAGGCAAAAACCATCCAAACTGGGTAGCTCAAGTTAGCCAGGGACATATGTAGACTACTCTTGATCAAGTACATAATTATTAAAAATAATAAAACACAAATGCATTTTTATAGGACTCTTGTGTGGGAAAGCCTTTGGGCATTTCCCAAAATACAACCAAAACCAAGAATTTTGTTTTCCATTAAAAACTGCAGAATACCCTATTGAAATTGGAAACTGGCAAGAGAGCAAAAAATGCCTACTAAACAGCTAGCAAAGCACAAAAGAGAGACCAATCACCCACAATTCATTAGATTTCTCAACATGCCAGCCCCTCCTGACATCAGAGTGAGATTTTTCACAACATCAGTGGGAGAAAGATCAAGCTCAAAATGAACTGTAGAAAAGGTCTCAGTGAGGGAATAAGGGCAGCAGTGCTCTCAGCTGTGCTTGCACAGATTGAGCTAAAAGATGCCTTTCTCTGAGCCAACAGTAACTGGAATAATGAGATTGCCATCTTTTAGAATTTAAACTTCCTTTTTCTGGAGAAGGATGAAGAGATGGGGGCCTTCTGTGTTGATGTTTAGACGTAGGCTGAAGACTGGGATCTGTATTTGAAATAGTTTGTGGTGTAAAAGAATACTGTACCATTTCTTTATGGTTGTCCTTCATGTTCTCCTCTTTGTACATATTCTGGCAAACTCTTCTTATCTCAGCCAAAAGGTGATCAAAATAAGCTTTGATTTTTTAAGGGAGTTCTTTTAAAATCTGCGGAGTTTATAAAAATGCTGGATTTTCAAAAGGGTTGGCACAGTGAAGATGTGCCAATCCACCTTTTGGGGTGGATTGAAAGGGAGCTAAACTACTCAAAATATGTTGTGTAACTTTTAAAATGTCTGCAGTTCTTCCTCAGGCTTGTAAATCCTCATTTATGTAAACCACAGTCTTTTGTGGTGAAAGTGTTCTCTAACAGAGTTTTTCAGCTTTGTAATATGCTGTTTCTCTCTCAGTTGTTTTGGGTAAGGATATGGTCTGAATTACCATGTTATCAAAAACACCCCCACAAATAACTTTCACTTCCAGCAATCATAAACTGCATAGCTTTTCCTATTTTGGCAGACAGTACCTTCACAACATTGCATACTAGATCAGATTAAAGCAAAAAAAAACCCCATTGATGCCATGAAATAAAAAGGAACAGATATCACAAGGCTTGTATTTGTTCAGTTCAGGAAGGGAGAATAAAGATTCCAAATGAATTGGAGAATAAAAGCACGATCATTAAGACAGGTGGCCTTTGGTGTGGTCACCTCTGTTAAGATTCAGTCTAAGAGAAGGTTGTTGTTGCCTCTACTTGTTCTGTAATGGCCCCACCCTATTCATTTCTGTAGAAGAATGGATCAAAGTGTGCTTGAAGATAGACAAAGTTTATAAAAACAGAAAACTCATTTTCTCATACATTCTTTGGTGCCTGAGGCAAAGGTATTGATCGTAAGGCAACCGAAACAAGTTAAGCTATTCTTGCCTCCTGTATGCTTGAATACTTGTAATTGTGCAATATGCAGTGAAACAACCCAGAATGACGCACAAAGTGCAGTACAAATGAGAGACAAAAGGAGATGAATTGTTTAAATAAGGCAAGGCTGTGAAACCAAGATTCAGATGGGATTTCATCTTGTAGATGCTTCACAGAAGGGATAAAAAATCATTAACTTGCTCAGTGGTTTTGTCTTAACTGTCAGTTCATATGGCAACTCTATACTGTATAAATAGAAGTATGTTTGGTTTGGTTCTTTTTTTTAAGTCTGTGTACTTTGCACAGGCACATTAACTTGTTTATTACAAAACTGGCTTGTGCTAGATCCAGGTGTAGAATGTTAAGGAGAAAATTAAAAGGATCTTTCGTAATGGAGTATGACTCTTTTGCTCTGCTTGGGGCCAGTGGGAATCTCTTAGGCATTATTGACGGCTCAAAGAGGGACTTTGGTGATTTTGGGTACTCTAAATAAATAGGTTCTCTGTGTTGGGTAATGGTATTTCCTGTGAGGTGGTGTTGTTCAAGGTTGTTTGCAAATCACTTAAAATACGATCCATGATGTATGTATTGCCTAATCCAAATCGATTTTTGCAGTTTTGTCTCTGTTTGCCTGCACACCATCTTAACCGTAGCAGCACGTGTCTCCTGCTCATCTTGTGTCCACAGGACTGGTTTGTGGACAGCCTGTCAGACACGTTTGTCGGTCCGCTAGCCTCCTCCGTGTGTCCAGGCATGCTCAGGTCTGCGTGTTTCAGCTGTGTCAGCACCTCTGGGTGCTGCTTTGCTGCTTGTATGGTCATGAAGTTGGTTTTGAAGAGGGCTTTGAGGTCACCCTCTGTGGTGTGGATTGTATACACATGGTGGACAGATCTGTCCAGAGATGAAAGTGCTTCTCCAGGGATATCTTATTCTGTTTGAGGGAGTGGAATTAAGTTCTACATGCGTGAGATGCCCTGATACTGGCATAGCTGTACCCTTACTGGGATTGGTGTGCTTCTGCTGCTGGTTTTCTGGTACTGATCAACAGTAAAGAGACTTGCACTGCTATGGCAGCATAGAGGAACCACAGTGAGGGAATAAATGCTGTTTACACCCCACTGAAGGCTCCCCTTTAATCCTAACACAGCAGAGAGCAGTCAGAGCGGAAGGAGGAACAAGGCCATAACTTGTGTAAAGAAGTGTTCATCACCAAGCCTCTCCAGCTCATTACCCAGTCTCTCCAGCCCCTCCCTTGGATTCACCTGGACATGTACTTCTTCAGTAAGATAAATTAGGTTCACTTTCCAATGTGCTGACTTTGGGGTAAGGGGGGAAAAAAGTCAAATCAGATACGTTTTTTTTTGTTTTAATTAAGTCATCTGTATTTGAAGGTGGTGACAACTCAGCTTCAGGCTCCTCTTGCTCATCCTGTACTCTGGGAAAAGTTCCAGTCCGATTTTAGCTTTGCTCATAAGAGAAAGTTTGCATTGGTGTCCTAGTCCTATAATAAATTGTGAATTCTGTCATCAGCTCTAATGGCATAGTGAAATTTCAACAGTTACACAATGTGCAATGTTCTTGTCTCCTAAGGTCCCCAGCTGAATGGCCAGCTGCTGCTGGGGAAGGTGAGAGCTCCATATGACATGGAAATATTCCTTTGGATGAAAGTGGATTTACTGTTCTTGAGAATTCCCATTATTGCCTCAAGGGTCCCTGCCCTGCTGTTTGTTTTCCCTAGCAAAGTGAATTCTGCCAAGTCAGATCATTAAGATTTCACTCCTGGTATCCTGCCTGTAGATAACGTAAGGTGCTATGGTTCAGAGACAGCTGAAGTCCCACTGGTTTAATCTTCCACACCTCTACCTCTGCTGTAGTTAACTTTACCAATGCTGTGACCCGTGTTCTCCACTCCTCCCTGATCACTGAATGTGCAGGGGATGCTGACTCAAGTGTTGCTGGGTGCAAGGGGAAGAATGTGCAACTTTAAATTGTTCATGACCATGGACTCTTGACCATGGAACAGCCCTTTCCAAGCTTTTTGAGGTTGGATTGCTTTATGCCCTTGAACAAGAAGCCTAAATTCTCCCTGCAGATCCCATGCATAGAATGATTACTTCCTTTCTTAAATCCACCAGTAACATGTATCTTCACCTACATGATTTTAGTGAGCACCCTAACAAACTCTGGGATAAGTAATCTATTGCATTTTACCATCTTGTGTTTCCCAACCCTGTCACTGAATTCATCATGTAATTAAGCTGTGTAATATAGCAGGCTGATCAGAGTTTTGCATCTTAATGCTTTTACTATTAACAGTACTAGGCACTGTTTTCTCTTCCAGTTTTGTCACCTTGTGACACTGTGAAAGACAATATAATATTGACTAATGAAAATTTATTCCTGCATCGATGGATGTAGCTATATATTCCACTTCTGTGGAGAATTTCAGGAGATACAAAAAAGACAGTCATAGCCTTACACCCCAGTGCTGCTCAGATGCCGGATACCAGTAACTTTACCAGCTGTTCAAGTGACTTAATCCTGCACTGTGAATCAAGCCATATGATTCAATGACTACAATGAAAATATAAAGGCCTTTCAATTCTCTTACCTCTATTCTGCATCTAATAATCAAAATTATCCTTGTGTTGGCATTTCTTAAGGTTGTGCCTGCATTTCATTGCTGACATTTAATGAAACCTCTTTGGATTTGTGGAAATCATCTAGTCAACCCAGCATTACTTCTTATTAGGACAAGAAGCAGGTAACATGGATAGATAAAGCATCCAATCTGGTAGAATAGGTGCTTGAAAACAGGCTAGGCATATTCCAGCCTTGAGAGATTCTACCATAGTTTACAGACGCCAAGGACAGGATTAAGTCAAGACTTGCCATTTTAACAGCATTGCCAGGAAACATTGATTGCCACAAAGAATAAAGAGTGTAACATACATGTCCTTCATCTGACAAGCCAAAGAACCTCTTATTCTGATGGAGATGGCTGTAAACTTTGATGATCTTAGCTTGCAGCCATTCTGTGTTTTTTTCTGATGATGCATATGCTGTATGTAATACAGTAGTACCTAGAAACACTGAATAGCTTTCCAGATCTCATTGTGCTGGGTACTGTACAGAAAGCAAAAAAAAAAAAAACCAAAAAAACCCAAAAACAAAAAAAACAAAAAAAACCAAAAAAAACCAAACAAAAAAAAAAAAACCAAAAAAAACCAAAAAAAAACAAAACAAAACAAAAAAAAAAAAAAAAAACAACAAAAAAAAAAACACACCAAAAAAAAACCACCCTAAAACAACAACAAAAAACCCAACCCAACACCAGAAGGTAATAAATTAAAACCTTAAAGTATCTTTCAGCTGCTGATTGATAGACTGCTAGAATTCTGGTTTGTCACCTTCCATTTTTATACTTTCTATAGGAGACATTCTAGCAAGAAATTCACAGTTTTCTTTTAAAGAAACTTGATCTGTGGAGTTTCTGATGGGTGGTGCTGTTCCTGTTGGATCCTGTCAAATTTGTGGGTGCAAAACACCTTCCTCAATTAAATCCTTGCTGACTAGGTCTTCTCCATTTTTTCCCTTGCCATCTGGAAAGTGCTGTGCATGATGCTCAGTCAGAAGAAAAAGCACTTTTTTCTCTAACACTTGGCAGGGAGCTGGCAACAAGAAACTTTTGTTGCCAGAATCCATGTTCTCTGCAGGGGTGGCTCATACGTCACTGAATTAACTCAGAGACTTAAAAATGAAGAGTATTTATGATAATTTTTATTGACGGCAAGTAACTAACCCTACCTCAAGGACAAGTAAACAAATTAGCTTTAAGAACAGGAAAATGGGCTTCTCTGAATGGCCATTAGACTTTAGTTTTCTGATGAGATTAATTTGTCCATTCCACAGTAATTCTTCATCAGCATACATAATACCTGGTTCCTAGGAATCAAGGACAAAAGGCATATCTCTATTCCTTCTATACAATTTTTTAATTCCTTGGTTGAATTAAATAGGGGATAAAGTCTTGGGGCAATAGGCAAAGAGATTGTAGGTGTCTATATTTTAATCAATTTCAATAGATGGTTAGAAAAGAGGGAGTCCTATTAATGCCTTATTCCTACTAGAATGCTCTATTTCCTACCACAGAAGTGATGGACTAGCATTAATGATCAATCTCTTACCCAGCCTGAGAGCACGGCCCACTGACCAGTCAGCTCATGCAGCTCCAAATTGGATGGATTTGGAGCCTTGTGCAGGCTAACAGATGAACACTGGGAAGGGAACAAAGGCGTTCTGTGATTGCCAAGGAACGCTGTTTTAAATGGGGGGTGTGGGGCATACGTCTGCAGGAGACTCAGCTACATCAGTTGTGTTGCTCATGGAACAGCTCATTGACCCTTATGCCTATTAGTTCCCTAATTCTCCACCCGCTTCTGTGAGGGCTCAGGGAACAATAGGGAGAATATCAACCTAGTGAATCACTGTTGACTGTATCCTCCACATTTCCCTTATTTGGGCAGCCATTTTTCTCAGGTATGCTGAATATCCACAAAGTGGCCAAGTACTAAGCCCTCAGACACTCAGACAGGTGCCTCAAAAGACATTCAGGAGAATTACTCTAAGGTTCATGAACTAGATTTTTAAATAAGTCTAAAGAATTTGGATGTGGGATTTGGGACCATACTTCCTTAAGCTTCTTCACTCTCTAAAGGCAAGATATTCAAATAAACTTGACCAAATTAGGATAATTAGTCCTTCATCTTACCCCTGAAGCATATCTATTATACTTGTCTGGTGAGTCTACTATTCAACTGCGTCAGGGATCTTTGTTAATTTAGTGGAAATAAAGGATATCATCAGTATCTATGCTAAGAAGCTTGTGTTTACCATCAACATGCCCAGTAGATGTGCAGATGTTAGCCTGATGTGAAATTTAGACTTCATCTTCCACTTCCAACTGGCCGGTTCATTAATTCATGTCTTACATGTCTTTGTGACTGCATTTGGCATGGGGTTAGAGATTTCAAGATGTGCTGGTGTTTGTTTACTGTGTGTGTTTGAGATAACATACCAGAGAGAGAGAAGCATAATTTGTGCTTTGGTTTACTTACAAACTTTTAAAACGTACAAAACATAGCTTTTATGTGCCCTTTAGATGCAACTGCTCTCTGGGGTACCAAGAAGCTTCACCTTTCACTGATCTGTTTGGGACAAAATACTGTGTCAGGTGATGCAGCATTGCCAGACAGCTGTTACAGCTGAAGAACTGGGTAAGCTTGGATTCCTTTGATTTTTTGTTGTTACCTAGCAGCCATAAGAATCTTAGAGCCTGAAGTTCACTGGAGCATCATTTTTGTCTCTTTCTGCAGCAGGACTTGCAGAAGTAAGAGAACTTCTTGTTTTCTTCATTTGTCATCGTTATTCCCACATCCAGCTGCCAGAGAAGAAATACAGAGTCAAGTGCCAAATTGGACAAAATACAACAGCCAAAACAAACCCCTCAAAACCCCCTCAGTTCTGTTCTCCATGTTTGTCTTTGGAGGAGTGTATGAATGAGCTACATTGTTGACTTTTCACTCAGCTTTTTTTTCAGCGGATTATATTTGAAAAGCTTTTTGGAAGAGATACTTCTATTTTGTTCAATTGTTTGTGTCATTCTCATTTTGTTTGTCGAGTGCCAACATCTCATCCAGATCCAAGAAGAGGCTAAACAAATCCTGACTATTCTGTGGCAAAAGCTCAAAGATGAGCAAAAGCCAAGGAAGTCTTGAAACTATTAGCAGTGTTTAACTGTGCTTTCAACTCCTTTTTAAACTGAGAAAATTGACTGAGAATATTTATATGATGGTTTGTGAGAAATTATGATATTAGTAGGTCGCAACTGACTATATACTTTTTTTTTGAGGAGGAAAAGACAGGACACCTGACCTAACTGCCCATCTCTGAATATTTGCCATGGTGGGTATTATATGAAATACAGAGGCATTATATTGATTTTTTTTTTTTTTTTTTTTTAATCCCCAAAAAGGTGCTTTTTCATCAGTGGCATGGTTACAGGTATTAGAAGCAGTATTTTGGAACATCATCTAAAGATAGATAATCCATCAGGTTAAGGAAAGGTTGAGGGTATAAAACCTCTCTGCTACCTTGAAATGCCATCTTACCAATGCATCTTGCCACTGGCAGCTATGCCTTTTATGCTATTTGGCTCCTTAATGTTGCTTAAAATTTGGTCACAAAAAGCATCACTTGAGTTTCAGGAGCAAACTCTTCTCTCCCATTCTCTTTCTTGCTACTGCCGCATTGAGTGTTTCTTCATGATAGATTGTTAGCTTTATAAGGCAGATTGCCTCTGGTGTAACGATGCACTTAGACCAGGAAGAGATTTGGGACATTTTAACTGTACTCGGTCACATGAGCCATGCAAAGACAGCCTTCCCATGCAGAGCATTTGCACAATGCTTTCCTGGAATTTGAGGATGAAACACATCTTGCCTGTTGTGCTTCAGGCATTTCACCCAATGAGACAGAGCCCTGCCTGCTCGATCACAGTAGTTGGATTAGATCAGCAGTGACAGCTCTTCAGCTGTATTGCTGGGGCTTTTTCTTCATCTTGTGCTTGCTGACCATCATCCCAGACAAGTTATTGGTATGGTACTTTTGCTTGGCCCAGATAAAATATATTTTTTTGAACAGCTGGTATGCTTTTAAATAGAACATTTGAGGATGTGCCAGGAAAAGTCAATTTAGAGGGTGTCTGAAAAGGATTGTGAAGAAAGTTTCTGAAATGCAATGGCTGCTGATAACTTGTGATGACAATTATTACTGAGTATTGTTGCTGTGATCAGTTTTTACATAGTCTGTAAGGCTGAATGGATCTAATCAGTTTTTCCCTCAGGTATGTCTCCCAAGATTCCTTTTGCTGATCCTTATTTCCCTGGATTGAACCAGGTTGCTGAAGGACTGCTGTGTCCCTTTCCTTTTGTCCTTAATGCATGCAATGCCAGAGCTGTTTGAATAGAAGTGTGTGTGGAGGGGGGATCATCCCCTTCTCTCCTTGGTGTGGAACTCATCTTGGAAAGTCCCTAGAGGTTTTGCCTCTTTATTGATGAGGCCACAGTGGAACAAAAGAGTTGCTAGTTATCAGCTGCCTAAATCAGGAACATAAATGAGGATGAAGGCTCTTAATCTTTCCAAGAAGTGGAGCACTACAGCTTTTTTTAATAGACTTCATCCATAGTTTGAAAGCTGTCACTGATTTATCACTTTTTTTTTTTTTCATTGCACTTTCTCTGAGCTCTGGGAAACCATGCCCTGGGGGATTTCTTTTCCACTGTCTCCTCTCCCTGAGTTTTTTAAACACATGCCTCCATTCCAGATAATCTAGTAAAGGGAATTTCATCTTCCTGATTCCTCCTGAAGTCAAGTTCCATCTTTGCCCTTTTGTAGTCAGATGCTGAAACAAAATCTATTCAGAAGCTGCCAGGGAGCTGTTCCATTTGAGGCGTACTTGGGGCAAATTAGTGCCTAGAAAAGAAATAAATGGGTCATAGGTATAGAACACATTCAGCCCTCGTAATATGTTTCAGTTACCTGAGTTATGTGAAAGCATGTGAGAGAATTGCAACGCAAACTGCTGACAAATAGAGATGATAAATGATGAGGTGTTTATTTATCCAAGACCTGATTTATTTATTTACTTGCTTAATCCCTGTAGAAGATATATATTGGTGATAAATTCAGCTTAAACCTTCCCAGGTAACTCCCTTGGTTTTCTGGTAACTCCATTGGATTTCTGGTGGTCACCATTATTTTTTACCCCATGTTAAAATCAGTGGAACATCACAGGTCATGAGGTACTGTTTTGTTTGGGGTTTTTTGTTTCTTTGTTTGGGTTTGGTTTTTTCTCTGCTAGTTTTTGGCAATGAAAATAGTATAGATTACTACATCTCAGTGTTTTATTTGATCAGGTCCATGAATCCTAGTTGTCTGCATAGCCCTCTTGCTAATGTGTGTATCTGGTTTGGTCAGACAGAATCCCTATCCTTTATATAAACTATAATTTCTCTCTAGTAGAGTATTATTTTTGCTTATAAAAGGCATGCAGCCACACAGTTTATACTGGCCTTCATGCTTCGCTTCCTTGCATTGTCATCTCTTTCTTCCCAGTGAAGCTATGAATTTGTTTGCTTTTTGGTTAGTTAGGCTTAAAATTATGAAACTCATATGATTCTCTGTTTATACAGGCCTATCTTTGGTTTTGCTTTTAGTTTTAGGAAACAACAGAGCTATAAGTACCCATTGCAAACTGCAAAAGGCATAGGAATAGCTCTGCTATGCTGGAAAAAGCATGTGCTCTTTCTTGAAGTGTTTCGACACTTAATGGTCCAGTGGACAGCTGGATCATTAAATGCACCATTCAATATGATGAGGTTTAAATGGATTTGCTTCTTGTGATATTTGGTCAATCTTAAGGAGGGAGAATTCCATTAAAAAAGGTTCTCAACTAAACTATAGTTAGCAGGTGGACATATGAGTCTGAGTTGCAGTCTAGAGCTCTGAAAGACATTGTTAATGACTATTAACAACTTCATTTGAAAAAAGTACATTTAATTACAGTCATATTCAGTGGGGGAAGAAACAGCCTTCCTAATATTTATGAATTAAAGGCACGTGCTGGAACAATTCATACCTCAGTCATGAAAGAAAACTCACAAGAAAAATAAGTAGAGGAAAAGAACAGCAAGTAGTCATCTTAATATGGGCTGCATTAACATGTTGGTGTCCAAGAGGTACACATTAGCATTGCACAGCTGCTTTTTTAAGACCCTAAGTCTTGGCTTTACCAGATGAAAATACTTACTTGTTTTTAACATCAAGAATTACAGTAACAATCTGGCTTGTACTTTAAGGTAGAAAAGAGAAACAAAAATGCTATAATGTGACATTGGAATGATACTCCCATGCAGCTTATCCAGGGTATTTCCATATCCTGGCCTTTGCCATCACATGCGTCTCTTCTCCTGGTAGTGTTAGACTGGTATTCTAGATCTCCACCTTTTGTCCACCACTGCCTGGCTCCCCATCCTGCATCCTGGGCTCTGATCAGCTGGTTGTGATTTTTATTCTTTCCTTGTGTTTGGTGTCGCATATTACTTCTACCAGCTAACATAATTCTGATCAGGCCTTTTTCTTTACTGCATTTCAGCTTCAGTCTCTCTGCCCAAATGCTCACAATTTCCCTTTCTCTCACACTTCTGCTGTTTGTTTTCCTCCCTTATAGTTTGTTTTATTTGGGTGCTTCCTGCCCTCCCCTTGTTCTTGTCCAAAAGCTGCTTATTCCAAAAGCTGCCTGGCAATGAGCAACTTCTAACATGGATAATGGAGGATGCTGGGTCTGGTGCAGTGCCTGTCCATGTTCCAAAGTAACCAGGACTTTCAGCTGCAAAGAAAAAGGAAAAAGAAAAAAAATCATTTGTATTTTATGAATAAAGATTTTCAGTTGTTCTCTGTGACAAGATCATGAACAGTCTGAACACATTAGGGCTCCATTAGGTTGGAAGATGCTTGATGAAACTGCACATGAATAACATAATTATTCAGTATGTTCAGCTAGCAGCTTGCTAAAAATACAGGAAAGATAGAAGCCAAAATTAATTATGTAGAGCACAGTAAATCTTCTCTTACTCAACACCTCCATAGCCTATATATGGCTCCCTTTTTAGGATTCAGCGTGGGCTTATTGTGGAGCTTAATGGCTGAGTTACCCAATCATAATGAGCCACTGTGTGCAAGAGTCGAGCATGATAAAGCACTCCTAATGCGTCTACAATGCAAGGCATTTTAATTCTGACATGAGTGCTGCAGGAAGACACGACGTTCTTCCACACAAACACATGGACAGACTTAGGTGGGTGGTAGTGCTGCTGGTGGAATAAACTCCTCCCAAATGGTGAAGTTTTTCTCACTGGTCAAATACAATATCAGAGAAACCTAACTTATATTTGTCTGGCTTTATAAAAGTGCCAGTCCTTATTTATATTAGAAAATAGTTGGAAGGGACTCAGAAGGATGATTGAGTCCAACTCTTAAGTGAATGGTTCATACAGGGATTGCACCCATATCCTTGGCATCATTAGCACCATGGTCCAATCAATGAAGCTAATCTCAGGGTCATGTTAAATACATTTTTATGCCCTCGGCAAAATACACAATTCTTTGCTCCTTTCTGGGGTTTCTCAGTGAAGAAAGAGGTTTCTGTTCTACTAATGAGCTAAGAACTGCAAACTTACATTAGTCAATTTTCCAGAGTAAGTACTAAGGCACCTGTTTAATTTTTGTCATGCAGAGAGGCTTCTCAGATTTCAGTGTTGTGAGATCACTCTTGACTCCAGAACTATTCAGCTGTCTTACCTCACTTTGGCCCCTGTATATTTGTGAGGATCCTACTTTTACCAGGTGCTTTCCAGGTCCCTCTTCCCAGAAGCAGCATACATCTGTAGCACAGGTCTACCTTCTTTCCATATCTCTGGGCCACATCTCTTCTGGCACTCCTTTTGTGTCTTCTTTTCCTATCCAGTTGTTATCCTTCTGGATCTCAGGCATTGAAGACAGCCAATGTAATACCAGGAAAAAATTATTCAGGGAGTGGGATTAGGACCTCATTTCCCCAAGTGTACAAGCCCAGAATAAAACCTGTTGCTGTTCAGCAGGGCTGGCCTAGTCTGTGAAAAATATTTCTTGTGTACTCACCACTTCAATATCCATGTGTTAGCAATCTGGATAAAGAGAGAGATGAGACATGGAGGAAGCTCAGGAGTGAAGAACTGACATTGTTTCCCAAATCATATGATTGTGACAAACCTGTTGGGTTGTTTAGACTGAGGCTGGCAGAAGTGAGAACTGAGAGGGTGCTGGGAAGAATTGCCAAAGATCATTGTCTGGGTGCAGCTGTTGGCACCATCCTTGGCTCTAGGAGTGACTTTTCTATTTCTTTGCCTTTCATGTACCTGTTTGCCTTCTTTCACAATTTTCTTCTGCCCAGCCATAAATTTAGTGATTGTTCTGGGGAAGGAGAGATACAGATTCTTTGACTTCTGAGCCTCTCGGGTTAGATCAGGCCTCTGTCCATCACTTCTGGTACTCCTTTGCCCTGTCATAGCACTTCCTGAGCAACATGTAAATACCTATACTTTTGTAAAGGTCCTGTTTCCCTGCCTTTTATAGTGTAAAAGTATAGTATATAGTATAAACCCAGTTTATAGTGTAAAATTGGGGTACAAGGGGATGTAAAGGGGATGGTGGTTATCACCCATCATAGTGAGCTTGCTGGAGAGAGGGCCTGTGACCCAGGCCACGCAGAATGAAAGTTGTGCCTGCTTGTATGAGGGAACCCTCCTGGGCAGCAGGAGGCTGACGTGACTACAGGTGTATCTCTCAGTAAATTTAACTCTGCATACATCAGTTCAGTGCTGTTTACATGCATGGCAAATATGTTCCTTCAGGAGGTGGGGGGAAAAAAATCCATGCTTAGTGATAAAGAAGCACAGGACATTGTTGGCACAATGATTTTGGTATCTATTTAGGAGTCCTATTACACACGGTTGTAATAAGATAGTGAGAAGATAGTTATTTTGCACTTGGTAGAAAAACATATTGTAGAGCTTAATGAAATTTCATTGTGCACTCTTAATTGATTTCAGCAAGGAAGACCTTTACAAAGCAAATATAGCTATTACTCTAATTAGAGTTTCAGCTAGTATACTGAAATTATATTTGTGTATCAATATATCAGACAAATATTTGTACGAGATAGGCATTTGAATGAATACGCAGCTGAAATGAACAAATTAATTTCTTTGATTATAAGGGCCTTGTTTCCTACAGGTGTACTTTGTAGTTCATTTTCCAGTGTGAATGCTTAAATTAGGCTGTTAAATCCACAGTAAATCTGAAATAATTGGCTTTTCATTTTTTCCCCAAGTGATCTGTGCAGTGGGAGAACTGAGCAGTATTGCTTGTTGACTCTGCTGCCTGGTTTTCCTGAGGACCATGCCAATGGGTCTGTGTCACTAGGTCTATGCAGGGTATGGTGAGAGCCTCTTGGAATGGGGTGTTGCCTGATATTATATTACTCTTTCTGGAAAAGATGCAGCTGAGTGCACAGCATTGCATGCTCTGTTACTCTGTCCTTCTGACTGTCCAGCTTGTGAAATAAATTTTTTCTTTGAAGCAATCATGATGCTGTCAGGTGCTCCTGTAGTTCCTAGATGGGGCTAGGATAAGGCTGAGACCTGAATGCTCAAAAGCATTCCAGGATTTGCTGCTTTGTCTATGGTGTATCTTTTCACCCATCTCAGCTACTACTGGACAGCTTTCAGTGGGCATGAATACAAGGAAAAATAATCATACACAGTCAGACACAGGTCCTCACTTGGTTGTTGTGTTGACCTCTGTGGAGCATACTAAGAGCTTAATTGAGGCTGGAGTGAGTTTGGTTCCATTCAAACCTGTTACAAAGCTCTCAGTAGAGTGCAGGATCAGGCACAGAATCACCTTGAGTGCAATCCAGACCTTTGGTTTATTGTGCTTCAGAGCCCTGTATAGTAATTAAGGACCATTACACTTTTCAGAATGAGATCCAAAACAGATACCAGGTTCTAGATGTGCCAGGCACCAGCTTAAAAAAAAAAAATACTGAGAACAAGATGTCTGAAATGTTACCATCCTCTTGGGCTAGTGCATGAGACACCATGCTCTGATCAAACATACCTCCATTCACACACCTGATATCCTGAAGAAATAGGTCTGGAGGCCTGAAGTCTTTCCTGCTGATGGGTGTTCACAGTTTTGGTCTGAAATTGCTGAACAAGACTCATTCCTCTCTCTTACACAGCTCTTTTTGTCAATTTTTTCTCATGTTTTATATAACACCTTAGTGGCTAGACATCATCCAAGATCTGTCAGATCCAAGTCCAGTTTCCTACTTTGCTTGAGATGTTCTTACTGTTATCTCCCATCTTAAAGGAAAGTATGGGAACACTCTCCACTGCTCCTGTAAAAACTGTTCCACTAGTCAGGCAATAATTCAAGGGAGTCATTGAGAGTATGTGGTGAACAGGATTTTGATCCCTGTTTCTAGGACTAAGTACTTTATTGTTTAATGTAAAGCTCAGGTGCAAAGGCCACATCTCAGGGCTCACCTTCTCAGGAAGGTAAATTCATTCCAAGTCCCACCTTTGATACCCAAATACATTATCAGAGCTCTAGTTTTGGAGTTCGAAGATTTCTCACAAGGCTCTGGATTTTCCCTGTACCTCTGGCAGGTGTACGTCCTGGAAATTTATGGATTCTATCTTTGGACAGAAAGACTACCCAAATTTTTCTAGCAAAAAAAAAAAATTGAACTTAATTTTGAATCTTCCTTTGAGTTCTTTGTGAAGTCATTCACTTCAGTGGGCATTAACTGCTATGTTGAACTTTAGTGTAGTTATGGCAGTTCTCATGGATCCTCCATCATGACTCATAGTATCATGTTCTTTCTTTTGTGTCTGGCAAGTAGTTGGCAAATTCTGCCCAGTTATGGCATTAAAAATCTTAAATACTCTACATAAGCTGGGCAGAATTTGGGATCCACAGCTGGTTGTTACTCAAGTCACTGCCATCACAGAATACACTGGATAGGACTGTGTAAAGGACCTGATGACAGTCTTGGATGCAAACTGGGATGAAAGTAAATGAAAAGAGAGGATGAAAAGATGAATGTGAATGAATATATCTGTACAGGAACCTAAAAGAAATGAGCCATGCTGGGATTTCTATTCCTTTTGCATTGTGACAGCTTAATTTTTATGTCTGCTGTGAAAGGTTAGTGATACAATTTTCCAGAGTGATGAAAATACAGGAATTTCTCTGTGTGATGAGATTCTTGCAGTGGTGTTACAGGTAGCAGTTGTTTGAGTTATCACTCTGGTGTACATTATAGAGAACAGAGATGGTAACAAAGAAAATGTAAACTAGCCATGTGAGTTTGTTGTGAGTTCTAACACCACGGACTGCTAAAAATAAAAAGCACTGTCAAAAGAAATTTATTTCTTGGTTTTCTTGGTACTTTCAGCATGTGAAGCAAAAGGTAATATCAGCAGAAGCTTAGAGTCACTGTTGTGGTAGGGATGCAGTTCTGCAGTCATAAATGCTTTGAAGGCTCTTCATGTTGTTTCTTGAGGAAAAAAATGCTGCTGTTGGAAAAAAAAGGGATGGAAAATGGATTTTTCTAGTATTATATTTTGTTGCTTTCATAAAAGCCTACATTTTGACTTGAGGATATGGACCTCTAAATAGAGTAAACTACTGCCATTATTAAAAACACCTTCCTGGAAAGAATTCAGAGATGTTCAAGCCTATTCTTTTTTTTTCCCTGGCACAGTGTTCTAATTAACTCTCAACCATTTCTTGAGTAATGTTTTTAAGGTCACTAGCTTGGCTGGGTATTTGGTAATAAAAATTACACCCCATGTCTGCAATAGGACCACTAATTTAAAATAGCCATTTGATTCAAACTGACCTGTTTGGCAGCATAACTAATGTAGTGTCACTTTAATATTTAAAGTACTCTTCTTTCAAGGTAATTGCTATTTACTGGTAATTCTTCTTCATTTGATGGTTTATTAGGTACCTATAGGAATTTAAATTGGGCAACTGAAAAACTGTAATTGTCTAACTAGCGTAATTCTTTGCTATAAATAAGCCTGGACACCTGCTTAAGGAAGATTTTCTGGTTTTAAGGAAGTTTTTTATTTCTGTTTTTTTTGTACCATAAAAGAATGGGGGAAGGTTGATTTGGAAAAGATATTTTACCTATTAATAAGATATTAGGAAAGAGCCAGCAGAAGGTGCTGACATCCAAAGGAATGCAGGGACTTGTTTTGGCTAATTCTGCACCCACCCATGTGGGCGTCAACATTCCACACGAATGTGGCAGGACTTTGCCTCTCCTTGTGGCAGAGGGGACAGACCTGGGGAAGGAGACAGAGAGAAAACAGCCAGGAAAGAATTGATCTTAAAAGTAATTTCAGAAAAAGCATGAAACCACAGTTCTCTTAGGAAAAAAAAAAAAAAAAGTATTTGGAAAAAAAGCAGCTGGTAAAATAAATACATTGTTTGCTTGTTCCTTTTTGTTCTAACTTGTTATGGAATATCTTCTTTTGTCCTCAATGCATCATAAGGCTTTATTTTGTCCACAGAATATAGCTATACAAATTAACCTTCTGGTTAAAAAGATGGGGAGTTTTGTCCTCCACAATCTGATAAATGCATTAGAAAGGAGACAGGAAACACCTCTTTTTGAGAAACTCCTGCTTGCTTCTGTTGATACTTGCCTCTTGACAAAAGCGCTTTCTGAGTAGTCATTGCAGGTTACCGTGTTATTAACCTTTTCTTTCTTCCTGCTTGAAACTGGTTCTTTTTTGTTAAAGCTCAAGTCCCCAGCTCAGTGTTCTTTAATAATTTTTAGGATTGTTTCTGTGACATGTTTTGTTGTTAGCATTTACCAGTAATAGCTGTTGAACAATGTTTAGATTACATGACCCTAAAATCAAGAGTTCTTGTATCTGCCTTCATGTGTTCTTGGTATAATGGGAGTTCTTCAATTATTAGTGAAATTATCATTTTTGTATCTGTAGATTGAGAGCTAAGAGCCAAAGCAGGCAATGTTTCATTAGCTTAGGCAGATTTTTTTCATAAAGTGGGTATCTCCATTTCCCAAGATTAGGAGATGATCTGGTTTTGCCATCTTAATTTCAAAAGAAAAAAGAATGTTGGAAGAAGATCCTGCCATGGAAATGTCACACCTGACACCTTAGGTTTAGCCAATATAAAGTCAACCAAAAAAGAAGTACTTAGAATGGGAAATGTTGGGTAACCCTGTCTTTCAGTAGGTTTACCAGTACTTTTTTTCTGCTATAATTTAAATTTAAGAAAGCTAGCAGTAGTGTTTCCTCCTCCACAGATCCAGCGCGTTAGGTTTGATTTGTGGCTTGTCCACACTTGGGCAATGGGGATCATTGAAATGTCTGTCTGCACCTGAATTCCAGTCCAGTGGTATATCCAGTGGGTGGTGTGAAGATGCTATGTCATTTGCTCCTAGGTGCATCACCCTGTGGAGATTTGCCAGATGACTTCATCATCCCACTCAATCTTGCTTCTATATTCTACACTTTCCTCAGCATGGAGACAGCACAATATCCTGGCGATCTGTGTGTGCATTAATGAAGTGTCTGCCCACAGTTCTTAACGTAGGGTTAGTAACAATGATTGCCAGCATAATGCACTATTTAAATGGCCTGTGCGGTCTAATGTGGCTATATACCTGCATAAACCACAAATTATTTTGCCATGGCTGCTATACTTCGTGCAAGCATTTAATGAAAAGCACTGTTGCAATACATCAAACACTCACTTATATTTTTTGTGACTGAAGAGCTTGGTTCTTCATAGCTGTGTTACTGTTTTGGTCCACAAGCTTCATGAGTTAATGTTGACACAATTTGATCTATGATGTATCCAAGAAAAGCCCAGAGACAGCACCTTTTGTGGTCAGGCCCAGGAGAGGACTGAACCAGAATTCAGATCTGTTGCTGAGGCCTGTTATTATTTCAGATCCAGTACTTGAAAACTGATTCAGAAGTGGATGTTCTTATTGAAAAGTGGTGTTCTCAAAAGCACTGATGAAACTCCCCTAGAAAGAGTGGTAGTCACTGCCTCTGGGCATGTGCATATGTGAACAAGTATGTGTGTTTGTGTACATGTTCATGCATGCATGTGAACACACATTGCTTTTGTGTGATGGGCCTTGTGTTGATTCACAGCAAAAGCTGTGTACTTTTAGGTTTCCCAAATGCAGAAACTTTTCTGTATGCTAATTGAAAACTCAGTGTGAAGAATTGAAAAGCAGTTTCTTTGCATTACTGAACTGTTTTGCCCCCTCCTCCCCATTCTTCTACTTCAGGGAAACCCTCTTTCAGAGTAAGAGGGAAACAGGGATGTAGAGTGAACTTCTGTGAAAGAAGCCCATGGTATCCAAAAAACTGTTGTTTTTGGTTTTGTTGTTGTTGTTCTTTCTCCTGACATGGCATGAGCTCACAAATACCATTCTGAACTCTTGAGGCTCTCTTTCTTCATTGACTTATCTTTTATGTGCAGAGTCAATAGGATACCTTGTGGAAGCTTAAATAAATACATACATTTAAACTGAAACCAAGCTGGCTTCAAACAGTCAGGGTTCCCATTATCTCATTGTGTTTCAGTCAAAACGCTGGTATGAAGCAATCCAATGGTATCAGAGTAAACATGATTGCATACAAATTTATAAATACTCTGCCTTGCCTGCAACAGTTCTGTCCTTGAATAAGGAGCTTCCCTGCCTTGAATGGATGCTGTGTCTCAGAGTACAGAGTAGGTGCCACTGCTCTCATGTAGGTGGTTTTATCAGCTGTGTAAGCCACAGGGGGAAGGTGCTGAGAAATATCTCTTCAGTCCATCCTTGGGTGATATTATGTCTGTGTTCAGAGAATGGGAAGTTGAAGGATATTCACTAGGGTGACAAATCCTAGCATGGAGAGCTACTGGAAGATGGTTCACAGGAGCATATTTGTCTCACGATGAACAGTGCAAGTGGCAGAGTTTCTCTCTCTTAGGAGGGAGGGAGTTCATGAAGGAAATTGACCCTTTACCCTTTCTTTTTCTCTTATGGGTACTTGGGGTTTTGTACCATTTCCTAATGGCGTCCCTTTGTGTAATCTCATGTGTCAGAGATCTGTGCAATCTTTTCTCACAACATGGAAGACTGGCACAGCTACATTCCTGCAACATTTAGCTTCTGGTAAATGTAAAGCTGAGATGTGGAAGGCCTAGTAAACAGGAGGCTGCATAAGGGATCTGCAGAGCATGGATGCTGGTGTCAATGGATTTCTTGACAGTAGCTTCTAAGGAAAGTCTCTGCTCTGGGACTCATCCACTGAAGTCTCAATACATGCTGGAGGAGGAGAGGATATGCCCAGTATGCTTGCTGTATGTTTGGTGTTGAAAATTCTCCTGTGAAGCAGCTGCTGTCTTCTGCTTTCTAACTACTGTCAGGTCCTGATATTCCCTTCTCTGTTGCAGAGGGAATGAAAGATTCTATATATATTGGTAAGCCCTTGCTTAATTGTACTTTTCTTTCACCTAAGCATCTGCTCCCTTTTTCACAGGATTTCCATACTTTGATTTCTCACCATTCCTCACACTTAAAGGAATCAGCTGTGTGTCTCAGATATTCAGCCAGTCTTTGGCTCCTGCCACCTCCCTCTAATCCTGCTCAGAAAACAGTGAATTTAAATGTCAGCTCCAGTTCCCCCTACTCAATATCAAATTAACTCAGCTTAAAAGATTTTGAGGTTTTTTGGCTCATACACATGGCACCATCTCCCAAACCTGTGACACAGGCAAGTTTTCATTGCAGTGTTTGCTCACAGCAGGAGCATGTGAAAGGAGCGCGTTTTGAGAATGACTAAACATCAAAGTGGTTGCACATGAGCTGTCCTGAGAAGCATAATGCTTATCCTGGAAGATGGAAGAAGTGTTTATGTTATGCTAATGGCCAGAGGTCTCAGTTCACATTTAGTTTCCTCTCTACCACAGTTAATAGAAATACAGATGAGTAGCCTGTCTTATGCAGATACAAATTTGTTGATCTGGCTCTGCTTAATTACAGTAAAGAGAAGTCAGGACTGTCTGTGATTGTCGTTCCTGCCTGGTTGCACTCTATCATCTCTTAGAGAACTGCATTTTTGCAACTCCAGAGAGAAAAGGCCTTTTTTTTTTTTTTTTCCTTTACCCCTATGGGCTTGCCTAGGAAGATACCCATCTTTAATATGAAGCTTTGAAGCATTATTATGGTAATGTCAGGTAACTGCTCTTCAACGTAGATTGACAGCTAGCTATTAAATAAGGGTAGGGAAGAATGTGGCATCTGTGTAGTGAATGATGCATGTGGTTGTTTTAAAATGTTTTTTTATAAGCAGAGACACGGCAATTGCAGGTTTTCTTTGCCTTTTTGATTTAACAGCATTTCAGAGTCTTTTGCCAAACCACAAGTAAAAGCAACACTCAGATAAAACTACAGTCTCAAAATATTTTCCCCACCCTGAGTCAAGCACAAAGGATTTAGTTTCTAATCAATTGCAAAATGGGCTACTGTAAGACAGTATCTTTTCCATGTGCCCATTTGAGCCTCTGAAACAAGCAAAAATGTATTGGTGTCTAAAGTCAATCAATTTCTGACCAGTTCTCACTAGGGTTTAAATTGACTGGTCCCTGACAACTGTAATGGATTCATTTTCAATGACTAGTTGAGCTCTGAATTGCTACTAGTTGGCACCAGCAAGGATACCATGATGAGCTCACCGAGCTCAGTACATGTGCTCCTTTTCACAGTCAAAATGACATGTTCTGCCAATCCAAAGAAAATTGCCAGCAGCAAAAAATAACATTTTCCTTCATGCCATGGGTTTTGAAGCTACCATCTTTTTTCTATGCCTGGTTAATATACTTTAATATACTTATTTTTTCTTTCTTCTTATTTATTCTTCTTATTTTTTCTTAATATACTTATTTTATCTTTTTTTTTTTTTCATGCAGCAGAGTATGACAAAAAATAGGACTGAATCCTGGAAATAGTGGCCACCTGCAGACAGAATATTAAAAATGAGATAGAGTTGTTAGTGCAATGCTTCTCTCCTTTGATTCCAGAGGACTCCTGCAAAGAGCCAGTTACTGCTCACATATCACTTGCATAGCCTTGTCTAAGTCTTCTAAGCAGAGGAATGTGAATTCTGTACTCATTGTTTGGCTAAGAAAATTGTGAACTCCTGAACCTTTTTCCCTTACAATTTTAACAGGACTTGACCTAAATACAAAGGGTGAAACCTGCATTAACTTTTTCTTCTCTATAGTTGAGGTCAAGAAAGGGAAAGCAAAAATATCAGACTGACTGCTTCTTCTTGCAGCTTGTCCAGCCTGACAGGCTGGTGGGAATGCCTTTTGGTCTCCCACCCAGTTTGCTGGTTCCTTGGGGCAAAATATGAAGTGGGTCTAACATGGTGTAACTTGCATTCCAACCAGCTAGCAATTGCTTACTAAAGTACTCCTGAAGTTGTTTGTTGAGTTTTCCTTGTTTGCAGCAACTTTAACAAAGCCTGGAAAGTCTCCTTTCAACTCTAAGTCATACCATTTCAGGTTCCATTGCAGAACTAAGCAGATATGAAAGCAACTTCAAGGGAGTCTCCCTTGATTTTTAGAGTGGGGTTTGTTAGAGCATGGGAGTATAATGAAATATCACTGCATATGTTCACTGCTGAGTCTGGTTCAAGAGAATGACTCCTGAGAGATCTCAGTCCCATTACAGACAAGACTTCTTAGCACAGGTTTCTTTGATTTGAGTTTTGGCATTGCCCATGGATGCGGCACATTCAAACAGTTACAGATCCAAAGACAAGGAGTGTGTTGAGAGGTTTTTTAAAAAAAAAAAAAAGATCAGAGAATTTGCTTTAGGGTTTTTTTCCCCTCAGGAAGAGAAGATAAATATGACCATGATTAAAACATCATTATGAAGAAGATGGTGATCAATCTTTTGCTGTGTTCACTGAGAAGAGGAAAGATTGACTTTGTTAGCAGCAGATTTAATTGACATTGGCTGTTAGGAGAAGTAGTCATCTACTGAGAGATGCATAAGCATTGCAACAGGCTACTTGCACAAGCAGTTGGTGCTCTCCCTCATGAGAGAATTTAAGGAGCAAGTTAGATAAACCTTTGCTTGAAATGGTCTAGGAGTACTTGTTTCTTTTTCTGAAACTTCCTCAGTTTTGTTTTGGTCTGGTATTCCTGTGGGCTTCAGCTTTAACCCTGTAACTTCTGAAAAGGAATCATCAACATATGCCAATAGAAAATTGCCTGAATAAATACCAGTAACACAACAGGGCATTTAAAAGACCTCCCATGAATCCTCATCCTTGTATGGTGAAAAGCATATCAATGTGTACCCACAATGCTTAGAATGCCTCTAAAGTTTATTGGAAAATAAAGCAACGATGGTATCTAATCTCTTAACCCTAACAGAGAATCTGTTCGTCTGCCTCAGATTGCAGACATACCATGAAGTGCTGAGATTGGCATGAGCAGTGCACATTTTTATTTGAGGGGAACATAAATCCTAAGTATCTTGTTTGTGTATAATTATTCTTGCCCTGAGGTTGCAGCATCCTGTGCACACAGCTGCATTGTGAACATTTTTCCAAGTTTATTTAGCACTGAGTGCAAGTACTTTACATGTCAGAGCTGGGAACGCTCCTGTTTCAGCTGACTCCACTCCTTTGGGGTGTTGCAGAGCGCTTAGGTGACTAAGCGAGAGGTGGTTGCACAAGCCTGGAGAGACAGGGAGCTTATTTAATCACACTGGAGAAAGAGAGAGTAGGCGCCTGGGAGCAGACAGAGCTAATCTGAGAGGAGAAGCGAGAGTGAGCAAGTACGTTTTACGGAAAGGCTCGGGAGGTCAGCGGATTGGCAAAGTCAGTGCGCCTTTAACAGAGGATTTCTACATACTTTCTCAATTTGTATATGTCCATACCTAAGAACCTAGCTAAGGGCCTTGACTCCTCTCAACACCCAACAGCTAATGAGCTAAAATTGCATTCCAACAGGACACTTTTTCCCTTGTTTTCTTTTGCTACTCACCCACCTCAATTTTAAAGAGATCAGCAAGTGTATTGGTGGCAGTGACCTGTCATTTGATCAACCAAGTATCTTGGTGGTTTCCTGTCCTCTTTACGTTGTTTTGTTCTTGTTAAATGGTGCAGATGGCAAAGAAAACCTGCTGTGTGGCAGGGATGCCACCTGGAAACAGAGAGCTCAGTAGTAGCATAGGGATTTTTGAGGTTCTCTAGCCTCAGTTTTACTGAGGATACAATGAGCAGACTGAGGGGCTAGGGTGTTACTTTATAGAATCAACCTGTACTGTCTGTGCTTTGGTAAAGACACAAGGTAAAGAGGTAATCTCTGTGATTCTGACTAAATGCCTGAAAAAGCACATCTGAAATGCCTACATGTATATTGTAGGATCATTTAGACAGTCACATGTTATGGCTCTTTCAGCTTCTGTTTTTTTTTTTTTTTTTAATATTTCCAGGAGTAATATTTTTGTAGTAAGTGATAAATTAATTTTATTCTTCATTCTGCCCTTTTATAATTTGCTATTTATGAAAGTACATAATATGCCCAGTGCAGGTGTACTTGTAGACCAGGTCAATATATAAGTGAAGATGGCCAGTACAGAATACAGGAAGGTGAGGATAAGGAAGAAATTCCAGCTGTATGTATACATGTATCCTTAGCAACCCTTCTGCTTATGTTTGTATTCCTCTTTGTTTTAAGTCAGATGTGGAATGTAACCTATAAATGAACTCCGTCTTTCACTCTCTTTTCAGTGTAGAGGTTTGAGAGGTTTGAGGGAATCTTTTTTTATGTGTATAGCATGTGCCACTTCTTGACCTCCAACCTGCAGGCAGTCCAGGAACAGTGTAATTAATTTAGACTTGTTTGGGAAAAAAATTGATCATCATTTGATTGATAACTGATCTGTTGGATGATGTCAGTGTGCCATGAGGCCAGCCACATGAGCAAGGTCCCATGTTCCAATATGGCTTTGGAAGTAGAGGGAGTGGTCAGACCTGTGTTAGAGCAGGTATGGAACTGACTCACACGGGGTATTCAAAGAGCTAAAATTCAGATTCTGACTTGTGGCTCATTTCAAACAGCAGCAGTTCCTTGTAAAAAAGAAATAGGGATGGCTACAGCAGCAACAGGCCCATAATATGCATATCTTTAGAAGTCCCAACACAGTTTTCTGCAGATCACATTATTGGAAAATCCACTCCTGTTGCTTTTCTTCAGGGTGTCAGAAGGACTAAGGAGGTAATTGTATAAAGCAATTGTCATAAATATTCAAACTAGATGAATATCCGTGTCAGGTTTTATTGCAGCCTTGCAATTTGGGCTAGGTTCTCTGAACTCTGCTAACCTTGGCAGATCTACAGGGAAAGCCTGCAAAATCCTTGATTTCAAAGCAGGCAAAATATATGACACCTTTTGAAAGTTTGGCTTTGAGTGTTGAGTTTATTTGAACTTCCATTAATCAAAGCAAATTAAAAATGGCTTGCATGAGCTCCCACAAGGTGAAATTCCAGCAGAGAGAACGAGAGTAGGCAACCTGTTTGCCAAACACAGTTATTTTTATTTGTGTTAAAGGAAGAAAGTTGAGTACTTTTATATTTGATTTAAAGTAGGAATAAGGAAGATTGTATCTGAAGGATGTTATGTAAAAAATATTATCCCTCTGGGAAGACATCCCAATCAACCTGGACTGTATCTATTGGGTCATAACACAAGAGTTCTTTTTCTGGGCAGTTTGTTTTTCATTTTGCTAATACCTGGGAATACGGACGAAGACAATAAAGCGCCAAGGCAGAGATCAAAATATGAATAGCTAGTACCCTATATTTTTGTGAAAAATAAGTAGATTGAATAGAAATAAAATCTGGCCAAAATTCATTGCAGTTTGCTGTGGCAGAATCAATCTGTGGACAACATCACACTTAAATGAGGGGCTAAGGATTTACTAGATATCAAATGAGCTTGAATAGCTGAAAGCCAGGGGTAGAAAGAGATTCTATAGGTCCAGAATAAAAGTTTGGATATCTGGGGGGGGGGGGGGGGGGAAGGGGGGAAAGTGGGGGGGTGGAGGAGAAGGATTCCCTTTTTTAAATTATTTTGAGTAAAAACTCTGTCAAGGAACAATAGATGATGATAACTACTGAGATGTAACAGAGATGGCAAAACATTTGTGGAGATAGCTAAGATGGTTACTGGTTGAGGAGGTGTTTTACATAAATTTTTAGGTGTGACATATCACTGAGAGTATGTGCTGTAAGAGTAAATCACTGGACTGCAGTTTCACCTGGAAATGGTGGAAGGAGTTCAAGTGAGTATTTAAGGACATGACAAAGGAGCTTGGGCAAGGGGCTGTGTGTGTGTTTGTACATCTGGAAACAGTTACTGAAGGAGAAGGTGTGAAAGGAGAGGAATAGCTGGAGTGCAGGAACTAGAGCATACTTAACTTCTGAAAGACAGAAGTAAACAGTCTGATGTTACTGTAAGCCTTTAATGAGGTAAATATGAAGAGATAATGAGTTAAATAACCAACCTAATAGAGCCAAAGATATTCTGGGGAAGTCTGATTGTTGAGGAATATCTGCCAATGACCTCAAGAACTGGATTTGGTAGATACTGATCTTGCTTGTTAGAGGTCTGTCTTTATGGGAGGCTTTGACTTCCTGGATTATAGAGGGGAACAAATAGCTAAATCCAGACATTTCTGAATGCAATAACCAGCAGAGTTCCTTACCAGTCACTGAAACAGCAAGGAGTAATACTTTTTTAGATCTGACACTAAGTTGTAGAATGAAGTAGAAAATAATCTTGCTTTGAGGGATTTCAATTTCAATTCAAATGAAGGGTAGGTAAGTACAGATCTATAGCTTAACTTCTCAGCTCCAGATGGATGCCATATCTTGTGAAGTGAAAAACATGGAAGAAAAGTTATCAGATATGACTGAGTAAGGAGTAGAAAAAAGAACAAGTCAGCAAAGAAAGCCACATGTAAAAGGCCAGGAAATATATGGGTGAAATGAGGATTGGCATGAGACAAGCTGAGTTTGGCTCTACAAAAGAAATTAAAACAAGTAGCAAAAGGTCCTTCGGCTGCATAAATAAAAGGGGCGGAGGGAAATGTAGTTCGTCATGGCCCAACAATTTATCAGATACTTTGTTTCTGTTTCAGTCAGGATGATGATTCTGAATATTCAGACATTGCAGGTTTTTAGTGGCTATGAGCACCTGGAAATTGAAATGGCTTCTGCCAAAGTGGGAGAAACAGCTCGAATCAAATATTGGAGAATGGCTGGATCATTGTCATCTTGATATCTGGAAGGAGCTGACGCATATAATTGCAGGCTCAAGAACACTATTTTCAATGAGACTTAAACAGAGGAAAAAAGACCCTATTCAGCTGCAGAATGTGAGTGTGTCTTTGACAAACATGTAAGGACAGCCCTGTTGGAAAGCAGGCTATTCATAGCAATTGTTCTATTCTTTTAAAAGTAAGAATAGGACATAGGGTAGCAGAAAAAGGAAAGAAAATGCAGGAGGCCAGATCAAGCATGATCTAGGTAAACCTAGTCACTGATAAAAGCACTGGTGTTTCTAGTCATGGAAATGCAGTCCTCCTTGCTTAGCTCCTAGTGTGGTGTAGCATGTGAAACTGAGAGACATGCTGAGTAATGTCAGTAAAATTGTGACTAATAGGTAAGCTAAAGGGCAGATTTCAGTGAAAAGAGACCTTTCTGACTGGAGGGAAGTTGTTATTGAAAGCTCTTCCTAATGATTGATTTTGGGACCAGTCTTCTGTGCTAATTTTACTAGAGACTGCTGCCTAGAAAATGGAAATGTGCCAGTGAAACTAGTTGCAAGAGAGTTGGGAGGTAATGGTAGAAGGACTAAATAACTGGAGAACAAAAGGCATATAATGAAAGGTGCAGAGAGAAAAAGGTTTGAGATTAGTTATAATAAGTAAAAGTAAGTGCAAGGTCCTTGCTAAAAGGACAAAAGGACAGACAAAAGAATTTTGTCTGTAACTGTGGGGTTCATGAGTTTGAATAGCTGAAGAGGAAGAAAATGCTGCTACAACTGAATGTCTCTAGTGCTCCATGTGTGTCAGTGAAACAGCCATCCAGGTCCTGGAGTGTGGCAAGCAGGTTATTTTCAATTTGGACAGGTATAAATATTGCTATCCTATGTTATACTGTGTTATCCAGTCTGAATCCTAAGGTGGGATACAAGCCGAGGGATTTCTTTAATGACAGGCGTTTCTGATGTGTTTTCAAATATGAAAGCAGCCATTTGCACGCGTTACTCACCCCCTTCCTTCTCCTTTGTTGCTGATCCTGGGATTTAGAAGAGCACAGACCTGTCCAATGTTTCTTAATCCATAATTTGGTATAGACTCTGATTGGCAGGCTGTATTTTTAAGAAGCTTGCTTTGAAATGTCATATCTTATCCTAATTGAAATCCTCTTACCTGTTACGGGATTTGTGAGACCAATTCATTCAGGATGTCTTGGCATGAGAAGGTGTACCATTGTTGCCAATGGAGAGGAGTTCCTTGGGCTCCAGCTAGAGGTAGATAAAGCTAAGTCAGCTCTAGTACTGTAGCCATTCCTCTTCTCTGCTGTCCTCTCCCCTTCACAGGACATATTTTTTCCTTTCCAGTAATGGCTGTCAAGATAATATGAGAGACTGATAATATCTAGAGTGATATATAATAATATCTTTTCAGTGTTTCATCACATTTTGAGATACTGGAATAGAAACTCTTTCTACCTCTATCTCTCTAACTGCTGGCAGCACAGCCCCTTTTCATGGGCTAAAACAGTGCTTTATACTTGAAGATTTACAAGATCAGTTGCAAAATCAGATTCTGCCACATGCCGGGAATTAGCTTCCATTGCACCCCTCTTCCCTTGGATATGGATGATGTGCAGCATGGTAAATCTGGTGAAGGCTCTGCAAAGATCTACATCACTGCTGGTTTTCATTTAGGCGAGCGATTGATTATGTTCACCACAAACACTGTGTTTGAGCAAGAGTGGTTTCTTCAATAGGAAAGGCATCAAGCCTGGCTTGTGGTGCTGTATAACTTACAGCAATAAAAGGCCTGTGATGGAAGGGGAGAATTCTGAGGTAATTTCTGATCTTTTTGTGCTTTGGGAGAGGAGGGACATTTTGTGCTTTGAAAGATGGCTGAGTTGCCACCTGCAAATGTCTGTCACCTTCTCGATGTTCAGTAGCAGGCCTGTTTGTTCCCAGTCTGATCGGCTGCCATTGCATGCCAAGCAGGTACAGCTAAGAGGAATGCAGAGGATTTCAGTTGTTTGAGAAGAGGTGGGTGGGGGCCTTCAGAGTCCATGAATTCATTAAAATTCCATGTTGAGTTGCAATGTAAACGCGTGGGCCTTAATATGCAGGGCTCCAACAGGTAAATACTCGAACCTTGGATACAAGACGTAGCAAGTTTTTACCTGCCCTTCATCCAAAAATCTCACCAAGTACTCTATACCCACCCAAAAGGCAGTGCTCACCACTACCTGAATATAATGCAAACTGATAGATTCAAGCACAAATTAGGGGCAGCAATTCACCATTAGATGGATATCTGCCACAGAGTGTGCATTGTTTACACTTAAGAGAACTCAGAAGAACTCAGACACTCTGTCCATTGCTGTTCTCTTTGAACACACGTTACATTGCTGACAGCATCTATTTGTGTTGTGCATTGTACAAACCACTTTCAAGCTGCTCTCTTAAACACTGAAAGTCACAAAGCCTCCACTAGGCAAATAATCTCATGGTTCAGAAGCCTGGAGAATAGGGCCAAAAGCTGCCTGCAGGCGCCCTGCCTTTGCACACTCCATTTGAAACCTGTGAGGTAATTTGGCCCTTTTCGGGAGCACTCTGCTCCATGTGCCGCGATCCTCTCATACCAGAGCTGGTAATTTTGCTCAGAGCAATTTCACCCTAGACTAGACTCTGCAGCCACTGAGCCCAGGGCAGTGCTTCTTGCTGCAGATGTGGGATGAGGGAGCCATGGTGCTTTCTGTCCTGTCCCATCATCCAGATGCAGCACAGTATCTTGGAATTGAACTTGCTCTTCTCACCTGAGAAGATGGGAATGTGCAAAGACGGCTCCTGAACTCCCACAAAAATAGGATTGGGTACCCTCAGGAGCTGTGGTGCTCACCTGCTCATCTGCCACTGCAGTTCTCTGCAACTTGTGGGGTATCTGGAGGGCTTGCTCTTCAGTCAGCATGCCTCTTTCCCAGTTATTTGCTCCTTTCAGTGGGCAAATCAACTGGGAGATGTGAAACAACACAGCTTTAGATCTCTTTCATTTATTTCTCTTTTTAAGAATAAAATGTTGAGAGAGCTGTGGTCACAGGAAAAAAAAAATTCTCTGCTGTAACAAGGGAATGAAAACATCTGCATGAAGAGAAAACACTGAAAGTAGAGAACCGTGTTATTCTTTGGAGAGAATGTTGGGATTAAGGTTTAAAAAAACTTTTTTCTTCTTAAGGCATCCAGTTTTTACAGGTCTCAGTTACTTCAGGGATCAGATATTTAAAAGATATTTTCTTGATCTGACTCTTTTGCAGGACCTGAGTATTTTGAAAGACTTCCTGCACATACATGCCAGTTATTTGATCTGATCATTGTTTTAATAAAACTATTATTTAACTAACCACGAGTTAATTTCTTTGGCCCTTTGGGAGCCAGCCACAAATAGTAGCAAGTTATTGTGTAACCTGGCTAAAGCTGAGCTCCTTGTCTTCCTTGCCAACTCCCACCATTGACAAAACCACTTACAAATGGATTTTTTTTTCTTAATGGAGTTAGACTATTATGAAAAAAAAAAAACAACTTGTGAGATCCTTAAAAGTTGTCTTCATGTAACCTTTTTCTAATCCCTTTTAATCTGTTTTTTTTTCTGCCTAAGGATGTAAGTAGATGCTCTGTAAGGAAAGAAGGGATTGTGTAAGATCTGTTGTGTGGAGCAATTGTCACAGAGAAACACTAACCATAACTGGTGTGTGCCTGGCCTTCAGTGAGAGGATACTAGAAAGCTCACTGAAATGTTTTCTTTCTGGTAACTTCCAAATTGGTATAACTTGCAAGGAATTTTCCAAGAGAGGGGAAAAATTACTCAAAATGAAAGGGTGTTTATTTAAACTATTCTGGAAAATTTCAGAATTTTGGTTCAGGAACGGGTAATTTTATTTTCCCTGTGACATGAAGTGTTCCAAAACTTCCTTCTCTGTTACTAATGAAACTTTGAAACAAAAAAGGATGACTGTGCAGATAAGCCAGTGAGCAAAGAGCAGTGTTTTCTGGGAATGACTGTTTGAGACTATCAAGTTCGACAGTGATGTGTTAGTAAAATATGCCTGACATACAAAAGAGGCTGCATTTGTAGCAAAGACATTTCCCTGCACACAAACATTAGCTCCAGTGTTTACTGCTCACTGAGTCAGAACAATTGTAGGCTACGGCTTGATTTCTTCAGGACATCATAGCTGTTGCTCCAGTGACCTATTCTGGCTTAGATACTTGATCTAAATTTCAAATAAACAAATTGTTTCCAAAAAGATGACATGGCTGTTGTGTGGTCTGCAAGTGTGTAGTGTAACACAGGAAACTGTGGCTTTATTTTGAGGAGGACAAGGTGTATAGAGTCACCAAGATCCCAAGATCCCTTGTGAAACAGCCTTTCACTTGAGTACAAGCAAGTGGAAATGGATGCACCTGGGAAAGAGAAGGACTATGAAAGGGGGCTTGGGGTGGGAGAAAGAGTCTAGAGGACAAGGATTTGAGATCAGCAGGCAGCTGACTTCAGAGGCCTTCCTAGACCAGTGTTATGGCCAAAAGGATTAAAGCAGCCTTTGAATATAAAAAACAAGTAGGAGCAGTAATCAGAGGCCCAAGTCTTGTTTTTACCTAGGTGAAGAGTGCTTTACTGCTGCAGACCACATGGAGTGGGATGTCTTCTGCTGTGGCTCACATCCAAACAAAGTTGAAAAACAAGATGGGGCAGAGAAGACTAAGAAAAGGCCTGTTGGGATAGGGAAGTGGGAAATACTTGGGAAAGATTTTTTTTGTATTTCTCTCTGCTTCAGGTCAAACATTTTCAGAACAGTGCTGAACTCTTCTCCAGAGATGGCCAAATGAAGACCAGGAGATCAGCTCTTTCCCAGAGATATTTTGTAGTTGAACACAACATTTAAGCTTAGTCCAGTAACAACAGAGAAAAACTCCTCAATCTTTTCTACAAAATGCCACATGCAATAAATATTTTGGCTCGAAAATATATCAGCTGTATAGATGGAGGTAGTAAATTTATTTAGGCTAGCATTTTCAGGATGCATCTTTTGCAAAAGTAACCTGGAAATATTTTCAAATAACGGCATAATAAGGTGTTTACTGGCTTTGTAGCTGTCTCAGTCAGACAGTGGAGAAAAGAATTTTCTGTTACCATTGCTCAAAGCTAGGCAGACCTGCCTGGTTCTGTGCCGTAGATAAAGCTAATCAAGGAAATGTGAAAGAGCAATGCTATACCACTTGTCCCAGTACTACTGGGCTTTAAGCAAACCATAAACATTCCCTGGAATGGCTCATGAGCAGACAAATGAAACCAAAAACAATTTAAAGGTGATAAAACTCCGTTGACATGAATACTGTTCAGGTAAACCACCTTGGACATATTTACAAACAGAAGCCAGCACCTATTTAACTTTATCCCAGGAGATTGAAGCTGTTCACACAGGAGGCTTTATAAGTATAGAAGGTCTAATTCACCTACAGACTTTCCTGCCTGACAGCTGTCCTTGACAAAAAAAACTATGTTTCTTCAAAACAGTTCTGGGAAATTCTGCCTCTGTGAAAGTTGTCGTTGAGCCTCAGTTGGGAGGGAGATTTTGAGAGCATCGCTGCCTCTGCAAGCTGTTGTCTGGAGGCCAGTGCAGGTGCTGGAAGGATCTGTGTCACTGGAGCTCCTCTATCAGTGTCCCTGAAAGCTCTGTTTGGATTGAGAGGCAGAAGTAAGAGGTTTTTGACAGACACATAGTCTTTGTAAGAAGAAAGGAGCCAACTTTGTTGTAACTCTATTTGAGTGTCTCCCAAGAGCTGCTTAGGGGACCTGAAGCCTTTCCAGGTTTAGAATCACTTTTAGGTACTGTTTCTTTGTTACAGAAGAATTGAGAACAAAGTAGGAATGCAGATATTCTTTCTGGGTCCTCCAGCTCCAAGGAGAAGGCCCAGGACAGTGACAATTTTCTCTCTTAACAGGGTAGAGCTGCCACTGGAGTTTCCCACTCTGATGGAGCAATGGTATTTTGCTTTTGCAGCATTTCAATGCCCTGGCTCTAATCTTCAAGTGAGGCTGCTTTCCTTGGGAATGCATAGCTCCAGTTCACACCAAGGAACTCCCTACACTGGGAAGCATGGTTCTGTTTTAGCACTGTTTCTCTTGCAGGTAGCATGATGGAGGGGGGAAGAAATTAAAGCCCTGTTTTCTGTAAGTGTATGTTGTTTCTTTCCCTGGGTGAAGATATAGAGTAGCTTCACTTCTGCTGGGGAATGAGTCTATGACTTATATTTAGGTAAATGGGTTTGTCTCAGGATGCTTGCCTCTGAAAAAGGGCAGGAAAATTACTACATAGACAGTGGTCCGTACACATTGCTTTCTGCATTCATTGCTCTGGTCTTGCTATTCTATTTCTGTTCAGATAAACAACCACAAATTCACCATCCTTTTAGGTATCATGAAAAACAAAAAAACATGGTCTCCTTCATATACAGAAATTCCCAGTCTACTTATTCCTCAGGGGCAGGAATGACTGATGGGTGAAATTTAAGATCAAGAGGGCAAGCACATTTTAGGCAACGAAGAAATTAATTTGTGTAGTTCAAGAGAGCTGAGTTGTTTTCTTCTTTTTTGGCCCCCCTTACCTCTGCTCATAAGTTCATTATTGTTCATGTTCTGAAGGAATACAAAACCAACCCCTGGGGGGAGACACCCCTTTTGAAAGAAAGCTAGGAATTGAAGTAAATGCAGAATTTGGAAATGCACCTGCCAAAAAGAAGAAACTGAACTGATGCCCTAGAACAGGTGGGAGATATTGAGAGGCTTTTAGGAACAGGTACCGAGAAATACACCCAATGAATTACCTCACCATGGAGTACTTAACTGACATGTATGATTTCTAGTGGGCTTCTGAAGGTCCATTCCTTTTCTGCTAGTAGCAGAGTCACCCAGTGATCTTCTCAGTACCCAAAAATCTTGACCTAAGGTAACAAAGCAGCCTTTTCCTTTTAATCTTTATGTCTCCTGTCCTCATGGTAAAGCATTTTGTTCTTGCAGACTTCATTTCCTCATCTATACAATGGGGATATTTACAGCACTTCCCCAAACAGCCTGGACTGATGTCCTAGAAGAGTGCCAATGTCCCAGCTGTGCAGGGATTATGGTCCTGCTCACAGGTTGGGACTGCTGCTGACCAAAGCAGGGTCAGGGAGGGAGCTCTGGGCTGCTGATGTCCCCTGCTGCTCCCCTCTTCACCTCCTCCTGGGCTTCATTTGGGCTCACACCATCCATCTAGGACCCTCTGGGACTAGTCCCTGACTACAGCCCTGACTTCATTGCCACTTCTTATCACTCTCTCACTGAACTCATTTGGGCTTGACTCACAGGTATGTTAACACAGTCCAGCTTTGGTGCAGGCCTGCTGAAATCACTGATTTAGAGAAATGCAGTTGACAGAATTTTTAACAGGTTGCCTTGTCACGCTGCCTAATACCTACCATGACAAATATCTTAAAGCAATTTTTATCTGCAAATGCCTAACCACAAATAATTCTGATAGAACTATATTTGGGATTTTCTTGCTGTCTCTCTAGTGTTGGTGTTGTATTCAGTTCAGAAGTTTCTTGTAAGAGACAGTGTACCCTATGCACAATACTAAACTTAGTGGAGAGACTGCAAGTTTTTTGGCCTAACATCAATTTACAGTGAAAATAATGCACTGTTAGCTGTATAGATGGTAATTTAAATCCCATGGCTTCGTTCATCTGCCCTGGTTGGCTAGAAAACTTCAGGAGGATTTATGCTAAAACTCTTTTTCTGTCATTTTCCCCCTTTGATTTGATGCATTCTGTAACTTACAAGACATAGTAGGCAAAATAGTTTTAGCATGACATATTTAGATGTGCCTAAACATAGTAAAACATATTCTTTTGTGGAAAAATACATAAAAATATGTTACATGTATGTTGAAGGCATTTAAAATATATATGCAATCCAAGATAGTAATTATAACCAAAGACACACACACACACTTACTTATTTGCCTACCTGTATATGAGCAAATATACAGGTGCAAATTTCACCTGTATATTTTTTCTTGTATTTTCTTATTCTTCCTGTATACTTTTCTTCACCTGTGCAAATTTACAGGTGAAGAAAAGAATATTAATATCAGCATGCATGTGAAAAGATATGAAGCATGTCATGCTAAAATGTGTTTCATATATATTAATTTTTATTGTGTTCTATTTGGAAAATAGTAGCTACCATGCACATATTAGATAGCTTGTATATAATCCCAGTCTGCTGGTGTGACACTGGATCTGGAATCATAGGTGGGTTTCTTACTCAGTTCTGCTACTTTAAAGAGACATGTCTGGGTAATTCTCCATAATGCCTCTTTGGATTTCAGGCACCAAAGCACATAAGCACTGATATAATTGTGTGCATGTGTGTGTCCTGAGGTTTTGGTCTTGCATATGGCATGGGAAGAAGGTGGAATCTGCAGATATGGAAAGGGTATGGGTCAGAATGCAGGAAGAAAGTGAGGTAGCTGTCTCACCTCTAACTTAAGCCAGGCTGGTGTGAGCACAAAAGGCTGCATATGCAGATCAAGGTTACCAAGGGACATAGACACCTCTGGCCTAAGTTATTTTCCTTATTAAACTGGCAGTGGAAGAAGTGATGTAAAATTCTCTAGATCGACTCAAAAGCACCGAAATATCACCTGTGCCCTAGAAAATTAAATTGGCTTTTGGTCAGACAATGCCCAGCAGTGTAATCCTGAGACACAAGAGGATTTGGATTGTAAAGTACTCAAATTAAAGGAGTGCTTACGTTCTGGGAGTTTGATTCTTCCTACCACAAGTAGTATTTGGTTCTGGGATTTTTGTTTGGACCTGCCTGTGCCTCTTGCAAAACCAAAACAAGCAAGCTGTCATTTTTACAAAAGCCCAGATGTATTTTTACTTTTTGCAAAGACAGACAAATATCAGTGCTAAGGTATTAAAAAATATAGCTACTAAAATGTGTTGCAATTCTTTCTGTTCGTTTCCCCCCTTTCTACATTTGCCTGCTTTTTTGTGCCGTTCAACTTGTTTGCTTGTAAAATCTTCCTTGGAGCCACATTCGTGCAGACAGACTAAAACATTTTTGACTCTGAATGAATCCCCTGAGGTAAAATTTACTCAGATAATATCTTGGTTACTACCTAACCTGTTTGGGTTATTTTTGAGCACTATAAAGCGGTAGCACCAACAAAGGAAAACTGCATGGTACATACCAGTAGCAGCTCACTTCAAGTAACTTAAGACCTCTGCTTTTGCACAAACACCTACATCTTGTGGCTCTTTGTAGAGGTCAGAAATCAGAAACTGAAATGTTTCAGGTGATCCCCCAAACTCCCCACCCAACATTATTTTTCCTTTCTGCAAAAGCAAAAACACATTTTGATTTACCTGATCACAGACATAACTGTTAAAGAATGCCAAGTGTACACAACAGCACAGATGTGAACGAACTGGACAAGCAGTGCTGAGTAATCACTCAGCTGTGATTAGGCACAGGTCCCAAAGAAAAAGCCAGGCTCTTAACAGGCCTGACTTTTCTGGTTCAGATCAAAACCTCATGGCTCTTTGTTTCTGTAAAGCACTGAAGCAAGTCCCCGGTTCTTCAATTTGCAAACAAATTCAGATTTGGATTCCAAACCTGTAGCTTAGCTTCATCTCTAATAAAGCTGATGTTCCACAGATTTGGGTTTCCAGCCATTTCTCCAGATGCCTGTTGTAAGACAGATGCTGTTCCAGCGGAGGCTGCCAACCTGGCAGCACTGCTCTTGCTGCTGTGTGCTGCACATGGGCTGAGAAGAGCAGCTCTGCTGACCAGCTCTGCCAGCACTCCCTGTTGGGGGAAATGGGGGGAAAGAGATAAGCAAGGATTTCTTTGCCTGATAGAGAAAATACGTTGTTTTACTCCCTGCTGCTGCAAACTTAGGAGAGAATATAAATCAAAACTTATCTACTTCAGGTCTTAAAATGGTGGGAAAGTTTTTAAAGGGAAAGCAAGTTAAAAGAAAAGCTATTGGGCATAAGAAAAGGCCAGGAGGAGCAAGTCTGGACACATTGGTCAGGATGAATTGAATTACAGCTATGCCACTCTTAAAAAAAATAAATATTAATCTCTACAGACCTATTCCCTAAGAGGAATATCTGTTTTGCAGGCAATTTTGGGTTGTGTTAGGAAGACTGTAAAGCATAGTCTTGTCAGTCTCCTCTGAGGTGCTGAGGCCCTCACCCATCTGCTGGCAGATGAAGAGCTCAAGGCCTGGGGAGCTCAAATGATGTTCATCTGCTGAGCCCTGCTGGGGTGGGACGGGAGAGCCTTCTTCTCCTGCAGAATGCTCTGAGGCCTCTGTACAGCAGCTCTCCTCCTTGGGGTCAGCTTTTCAAACATCAGGCATGTTCTGTTGTGTGAGGAGGGTGATTGCAAAGTTTCCAAGGAGAGCTGCTCTCTTGGCTCTGTGCTTGAACAGTGCTGGCAGGTTCAGGGGAAAATGGCTTGCTCCTGCAGCAAGAGAGGTGAGTAACAACTGGGTGCAGGAGTAGTTGCATCCAATGGCAGGAGCTGGCCTGAACAGGTGTGAAGGCTTGTCAGCTGGGAAGAAGCTGGGCTTTCACTTTTTGGTGAGTTTTTAAAAAATAGGTGTTTGATCCTACTCTTGATTCGAGAGTTTTTATCTTCCATTGATTTAAAGGCTGGAAAGGCAGCACAATGTATGGAAGGATTTAGAGTCATAAGGACTTTCTCAAATAAAATCATGGAACAATTTGCACAGTAAGAAGCTGTTCCTCCAGTATGTTGCTGGTAAAAATAGGATAAACTGTATAGTTTTGAATATGAAAAGAAACCTCCAAGGATGAAGTCTGCTAAGAGAAATTCAGAGAAAAATCTAGCTCAGAGCATTTTTTAAAGCTGCTTTATCTATCAAAGACTGTAAGCAGTAATCCTTCCTGGATCAATGCTAGTTTTAAAGTCTTGGCTATATCTGTTCCCTGTCAAATGTAAATTTTTTTTTTCTTATATATAGGTTTTTTAATAAAGGTTCTGTTCTTGTCTCCACTCCAATTCTTAAGTTTCTTTTTATTTTTCTTCTTAGGAAACTAGATTAGAATGACCAGAACCTACTTTTAGGACTGGAATGCTCTTAGGATTATTTCAGGGATTCAGAGAACTGCCAAACTATTCCTACTTACTAATCTCTATGTGAATTTAGGTGCCCATCATAAAATATAGGGATCAGCACTAGCCAACAAGGTAATGACACTATTTTTTTCAGCCAGACTCAAGCTCTCTGAAGTTGCACAGAGAGTCCTGTTGAGGGTCTACAATGCGATCCAAAACAGAAAAGTAATAATAATAAAAAAGTATTTCAGTTGATAACGTGCTTGGTGTAAACACCAAACTATTGTAATTTGCTGAACAATTAAGCTCTAGTTCTGTAAAGCAAGTAAGTGTGGATCTGTTTTAAATGACCTTAGTAAGTGCTTACATGCCTTGTTTGTGTCTGTTATTTAGTCAAGACCTTCTAGTTGTTTTGTGTGCTAAAGCTGTGAGTGCCCCATTCAGCATTTACCCTGACAATCTGTGTGTGTTCATGCCTTGCTTACTAATCAAAATGTTTTATTTAAAGTTGAATTAAATTGTATCACTTTGCTTTATGCTTTCAGGAGCAGTCTGAGATACGTGCAGAGTGCGTAACAGATATTGACATACTCAGTATTTCTCTTTTCTTGTATTATTTCTATCTACCTAGATAAATTCAGGGTAAACTTCTCCTCCCTCTTGAGGATCTTGGGCAGTTCCTCAGATTACTGCACCTTGCTTTAGCTGGGTGTGCCTTCAGTTTTTAATTAACACTGTTAAATAAACAAAACAACCAACAAACAATTCCCAAAGGGAAGTAAACCACAGGAACGATGTTGAAATGCTCATAAGAGCTGAACCCCGAGTCTCAGGAGATGCAATGTTATGGCCACAGCTCTGCCCTTGACTTGTCCTTTGGCTCTAATTAAGAGGAGGTGTTTGTTCCTGAGCAAAGGGGGAAAAGTGGTGTAAGTTCAGTGCAGGAAGCAGTAAGGCCTGCTCAATGCTGGTTCAGGTACAGATCATGACTGCCCTCCCAAAATCTGAGGGTGGGCATTGGCCTCTCTTTCTCAGTTGGCAAAAGGAAATACTGGTACAAGATTCCTGTGGGAAATACTTAGAATCATCAATGCTCTTCATTTCTGTGTTTTGGGATGAACAGAAAGCATCCTCCCCACCTTCTCCCCTTGTCCCTCTGCAGAGTCAGGTTAGGAGGCAGCAGAGTGAGTAGGTGCCATGTGGAAATCAGCCAAGGAGACATGACTCCTCAGGCTCCCATTTCTCTATAGGTGGATCTGTGCCTGCTGTCAGTCCCACAAGTCAAAAAGGAAGTTCCCTAGGCTGAACTTGTAATGTCTTAAGCCCAGAGTGGGAATAAATGCCATTGATAACCTGAGTTTTGGTAGTTTTTAGACAAACTGAAATAGTGCATCAGACCTGAACACTGCTGGGGCTTGGTGGCAAAATCCTGGGGTAAAGTGGTACGCTAAAGTTTCCAACTTAATTGCATTTAATTAGTCTAACTTAAAAACTTAAACATGTTGCTAGGATGGATTTTTCTTTGTTTAGCTTCTTTTGGTGTGGCTTAACAAATTTTAACCATCTAAAACTGACTCTTGGTTGGAGGGACCATAGGTGGTAGAGCACATATCCTTTGGTGGAATAATGAAGTGTTTACGTTATGCAGTCCTATTGTGAGATCAATCAGACTACAAGGCTGGATATATAAACAGAATCTGCAGGTGGTCCCTGCGTCTCCTTGCCCAGAAGACATGCTTTAATCCTCAGGAAGTAGGCAGAGTGGAGGTTCCAGGAGGCAGCCAGCCCAAGCAAAATAAAAGAACAAAACCAGCCTGAACAATGCAACGCATGTCAAGCTCATAGTGCAATCACTGCAAATAGCAGCTGATGGGAAACTTCACGACAGTTCACCCATCAGCTAAGATTGCCAGACTTGGGATCCTGGGGATTAATGAGCATCTTAATCAGACACTAGAAGCATGACATGTCAGGAAGAAAGGGTGGGTAGTGCATCTCATGTGGCCCCCAACTGACTTGCTCCCTTTCCAGCTATTTGTTACTGGGCAGGTTCTTTTGTGGAAAATCTCTTGCTCTGTGTTCTTGAATTTGCTCAGTATTTTTTCAGCTGCTATAGGCCCTTAATATTTCTGTTCCTTGATGACGCAAGCAGAATGCTAATTTTTGAGTTACTTGGGCCTCCAGTTGGGAGACAAATGGGAGAACTGAGCATCCATACATGTTTGTACCTTTGGTGTGGGGATTGTGCTAATAACGCTCTGGCATGTAAGCACTCAAGGGGTGTGGGCAAAAAAAGTGTAGCTCAAGCTTGTTCAAAAAGAGAGATGACCTCTGAAAGCATTTTCTAACAGTGTTCTTCCAGGACTCTGTGGAATGGAGGAAAGTTTTGCTGGAGTAAGGGCAGAAGGGTCAGACTCAGTAAAAAGAGGTAGAAGAAGATACAGAGAGCACAGAATAATGAAAAAAGTAAATGCCTGTTCAGAAGAAAAATAATAATACTAACAGAACCCTAAAACCACATAGTTGGGTTGGCTTAAATGTAGTTTGCTATAGGGTTGTTTTAATTAGATTTGTTCTGCAGCAAAAAATAAATAGTTTTCAAGCTGAAACATGGCATGTAATGGAGCAGAGTTGTCCACATGGGTGCATTCTCTTCCTCTTTCTGAAGAGAGCACCTAAATCAGTTGAGTCAGAAACTAGTGAAGGGTAAAGCTCAAGATGTCTGGAACTCTCCTGTCTCTTTAGATTCTTATCTGAAGTGTATTTAAGTCTTTGGAAAGGCTTGCAACTCCATGAGATGTTGTTTTTTCCCCACCCCCCAAGTGTTTTCACACATTTCCTGATTATGAAACAGCCAGTCATCCCTCAGAATGGGAGATAGACACAGCTTTATTTATTTATTTATTTATTTATTTATTTATTTATTTATTTATTTATTTATTTTAGGAGCTTTACATTTCATCCTGTCCAAAAGCAGGAGTCAGGCATTTACAGTGCATGAAAAAGGGAAAAAATGACAGTAATTTCCTTTGCTTCTATGTGAAATTACCTGGCAAGAGGTACTTGAGAAACGAGTCCATCTCAGCTGTGTGCGGGTGACCTTCTTTATGGATACAGAGAAGAAATGTTGCCCATACACCCAACAAGATCAAACTTGCCTGATTCCCGAGGCAGAATTTTGTTGACAAAATTAAGAATACCAAACCCTACATCAAGAATTATTTCCACTTTCAGCTACTCTTAGATATTTGTGTCTAGCTCCTGTTTATCTGTGTCTCCCTCCCTGCCTCAGTTTTATTGTATGCAGGGCAAGAACTATGACTGGAAGGTAATTTCAATGCAAAACCTGTCCCCTCTTTTAGGGCAGCCTTACATTTCTTATCCTATGCTAACCTATTACCACATTTAGCTATCACATAAAATTTTTTCTTTTCAAGCCACTTTAGAGGTTTGAAACCAGTCATTTATTTCTAGATCATATATATCTGGATTTGCTTCATTAACTCATGGAAACCTTGCATGGATTAATCTGCAAATAACAGGCATAATTTTGTTGGTGATGGTGTTTAGGTTTTGGGTTTTTTTTTTTTTTATTGTGTAAATTCTTGTCCTTGATATTTATTTACTTATAGGAGCAGTTTTAGCATCTGAACAACCCTAGCCCAAAATTTCTATAGGACAAATCTTGAAGACGTTTTCTGTATTTGTTTATGGCCTACTGCTCTAATCCTACAAGACTATGTGAAATTTCATCTTTTTGAGCCATTTGAAGAGACAGTAAAACTAAAAGTTTGTAATGTTAACTTCATGCCCTTTCATTATTAAGATTTTCTTCTTTTTTTATTCTGCTGATCATGGAGAATGTATGTCACCTATATAAAAACTGGTATTGGTGTCATAGCTGAGCTCGGTTTCAGTTAATTTAAGCATTTTTGTTAGCCATTCTGACCAAAAAGGGAACTGTGTCAGATGTCTCTAAATGCAGTGGCTTTGTGGGCATGCCTAAAAATAATCAACCTTAAGAAACTGTCTAATCGTCTCTAGAAGACTGTCTTTGTTGCTCATGCTCCTCTCAAAAGAATTTGTATACAGCTCGTGCGTGTATTTTTTGCTTGGCTTTTCATTCCTGGTTATCCCAGAGCAGCTCAGTTGTTGTTGTTCTGATACAGAAGGTCTTTGATGTGTTTGGAATTAATCCATCAATGGTGACATGAGAATATATTCTCCTGAGTTAGTGATGTGAACATCACGTACGTGCAGACACTTTCAAAAATGACAGCAGATTATTAACTGTGATCCTATCTTAGCACCTGTCCTTCCCATTTGTTGTGAAGCGAGCTCTGAAGGAAGAGGAAGTGGTAGATTTAGGGATTTTCTAGAATGAGCTGCACAGAGGCATTGTGCATATCAGTGCTAGGAGGAAAGTGACAAGGGGGTGGCAGCGGAGGTGTAAAAAAGGTTTTCATGGACATGGCTTGGACATTCCAAGTTAAGGGTCAAGGCAAGCAGGTTGTGCGTGTCAGATGAGGAGTGTTAGGTGAGCATGGCATGGGTAAGGCTGAGAAAGTGACCGAAGCAACTGTTCTGACATGTGTGGAGTGCAGACTGAGTTAGGAGCAAAGATAGGCTGGGTTACGCAGAAGATGGAGTACTAACCAAAATACAGAATTATGGAGGTTAGGCTTGGGAGGCTGCAGGGGTGCAGACTAAAAAGGATGAGGCATCCTGTGGCCATGATGTGATTGGACTGTGAAGCACAGAACTTTCAGCAGGGGAATCTGAATAAAAGGAATAATGCCAACGAAAAGTTAAATTGGACACAGGGAGCAGTGCTGGCACTGGTTTGCTTTTTACAAGAGCTCAGAAATGATGATTTAGCCTTAGAAAACTAAAACCAGAGACAGTGTACAATGAACCACTTTTCTGAGCTGCTGAATTAAGTTTGATATTTACAGACAATTCACTTACAAACTTCAGTGTACTTTGAAAAATTTTATTTTGTTTATCTGTTTTCTATTTCTTTATCATTGCATTCTGAAGATGCTTGGCTTGTCTTAGAGTAACTCATCTGAAAACAGAGACATCACTCATCTCTTCCTCTTCTTCACGCCCTCCTGCTTTCATCTTAATTAAGACACAGCAGATAGGCATTATTTCACACTGTCTTCCACAGCAAACAACCATTATACCAAAGCCATGCTAGCATGAAGAGGGTATATTTGTTTTAGCAACATTTCCATGCTTATGTATTTCTGTCATTCACTTAAAGAGGGCTGGGATATCTCAGATCATGAGGAGCTACTTAACCCAAAAGACTACGTGCAGCCCCTGGGTTTGCAAAATCTCTAAACCGCAGATTTCCAAAATCCAGAAGGATAACAAGTAGGGTGTATGTTGCTGTATGTTTGCCTTGTTCTTACATTCTTTCACACATAACTGCCACTGGCTATGAGATGCAGTGCTCTGATATCCTGCGCTATCAGATAGAAGATAGCAGCTGAATGTCATACAGCTTTTTTTTTTTTCCATCTGTGCACAACTAATCCAAACACACCTGACCACGAAGCAGATTAAGTAACATAACATGGGTTTTTTTCAGAACAGTGCACTGAGGAAATCCTCAAATTCTTCCCAACTCCTGTGTATCACGGAGAAAAAGATTAGAGCAGTAGCAGATGTGGGTAATTTTGGTCTTAGCAGTTAGCCCCCTTCTCCTCCCAAGCAGCAAAATGCTTCTCTCTAAGGCAAGATCATTCAGCAAGGCTGACAGGTGCCATTTACTGCCCACGCAGAGGAGGGAAAGAAGCCGGTGCTCCTTGGAGTGGTGATCCATGTGAGGAAGGGCGTACCTAATGTAGCAGGCTGGTCCTGCAGTTTGGAACTACTACCATGCAGTGGAAGGCCCCCTTTCTAGATTTTCATGGAGAAACCTGTTTGGGCTAAAGCCCTTCCTGGACCTCCCTCCATATAAATGGAGGCTGGTCAGCTATTGGTAATAAGTCACTACAATAGGTTACAGACATAAAAAATTCACAAGGAAAAATGGTGAGGATTTGCCACCACGTCCTACAGGTGTGGAAACAGAGGCACATGGAACTGAAATGGGTAACATGAGAGCACAGAACATCTGAATGATGGAGCTCAGCCTCTCCTCTAGAGCAGCTGGCAAACCCCAAACAAGTAGAGAACTTTCAGTATGCAAAGAGCCGGAAACACCTATTGCTATTTGACCCATAATCAGTTTACTATTTTCTGCTTCTCAGTCAGACTGTTTATTTGTTTCAGCTGCTTTTCAGGATGACGAATTGTCTAAGAATGTGCTGGTGTTTAGCAGGAAGTGGGGGTTGTCTTATAGCATGCCCAGCTACCTGAGAAGTACTGAAAAGTGAACTGCATCACTGAGCTTGAACCTTACCCACAGCCTGATGAGCAAAAAGAATTCAAACGTTGAGTGGTGTCTGACCTTGCATCTGTAGGTGTCGCCTGTTGTATGACTACATTGAAAGGGATCACCATGAAATTATTAAATAAAGTCTGGTAGCAGGGCTGGCTCAAAGAATTATCCTATCTATCCAGGTCCGTAATTTTTAGAGTCTTCCTCACACTGATAATTTTAACGCTTGTTAAAATTAGTAATTTTGTTACCAAAATGATCATGGCTACTTAAGCAATGAGGTTTGTAGCCCTCAGGAAACATAAAGAAAAATTATTACTTGTGTAGAGAGATGTGAGTCAGGCTGTGTAAGTATATTAAGATCTCTTTATACGTAAGCAGATATTACAAATTGGAATAGAGAAACTAACTCTCCCAACAAAACTCTCTTGCTGAACCAGGAAGAGAATCTATAAACAAAGATTTAGGTACAAACACTTAGATTAACGACTTCTGACTTCTCTGCTTTTCAGTCATACTGTGTTAAAGCCCTTTTTGCTTTGAGACCAAATAGGTTTAGGAGAAGGTACTGTGACTTTATTAGGAGTGGGGACCTGTGATCAATACAGGAGATATCACTTAGAGTCACCACAATATAAAAGCACTCCTGCATCTGCTATGAAATGAAAATAGACTCCCAGTGGTTTCTTTCTTGTTGATTCTGATTACAGCAGACTTAAAGTCCTTTTCCCTTTTACAGTAAAAGATTCTCCAGTGCAGAAGGTTATAATAGCTTCAGAGTACGTTGTATGTTGAACTTTCTTCCATCGTTCTCCCTGTAAGAGAGATGCCAAATTAGCCTTAATCATGAGATGTGCCTGGTTTGTCTGCACCTCCCTCAGCCCCTCCAGAGCACCCACACAGCATGTAGGAACAGCCCAATATTCTGTGTTTTCTTTGCCTTTAGATTGTGCCTGGTGTCAAGTCAGAAAACAGAAGGGATGATCCTTGGGGAAGGGTCCTCTGCCCAGACAACAGCATAGCACTAAATGCATTTCTCCTGCTTGGGACATGCTGTCCAGGAGAGAGTCCTGCATGAGACTCTCAGCACAGGATTCCCCTCAGCTGACCAGGAGTCAGTGGCATCCAGGAAAGGTGCAAGATCTGGGTAAAATTAGCTGTGGAAACTTGGAGATCGCTAGTGTTACTTCTGGCTTTGCGACTTTGAAAGGCAGGCTGTGCATAGGGCAGTGGAGTGGCCAGGAAATTATGGTGATCTCCCCATTTTTCAAAGTGCCTGTCCAACAGAATAGTGATTTGCTCCAAGATTTCCTCTGAGTCAGAGAGAAAAGAGAAAGGAGGCTTTTGGCTGTAAGTCTTCTTTTAAATGCCACAGAAGAACAGATAAATAGAGCTTAGTTCAAAGAGGAGGCAAAAGATAATGTATTTCAAAAGTAGTTTCAGTGGCCAGTTTGTGGTCATTACAGACAGGTCAGTGCCAGTGGGGGTACTTTTGTCACTTTGAAGTGCTTTGCAACCATACAAATAAGGTCTTTTGTTGCACCAGGTGATATGCTAACCACCTGTGTCTTGTACTAGCAGAGGAACAGTAGGTTTCTGGTAATATTTTGGAATTTTAGCCTTTAGAACAATTGATAATTGCTGGTTCAGACATTAGAATCTTATTTCCATTACTTGTAGATGGTAAAATTTCCTTAGAAGGTCAGCAGCATCTGAGAGAAAAGATAAACAGGTTCAGCTGAGTCTAAGCAGTCCACAGGTAGATAAAATGTATTATTTTCAGTAACCAAAGGAGCGATATGAAGTGATATGGCCAGAATCGGTTCAGGCTACATTTGGTTCTTGAACATCAAAGCAACCATTTACAGGAGCATTGATTTGAGGTAGTTTTAATGTGAGCTTATAATACACTGACTTTCAGTTGCTTAAACCTGCTCTACCTTGATATGTGCCTAAAGTAATGTGAAAATACAGGTCTGGGGGTCATTATGATGACTTGAAATAACCCTTGAATTATTGAGAACAGAGTATATGGAAAATGTGCAGGTTTCCCTTGAAATGACTTCATCTTTTTCTGGTGTAATTGTATTTTGTGCTTTTTTCATCCTATTTGTACTCCAGCTCACTCTGGCAATAAGAAACCTTTTAAAATAATAAATTCATAATAAAATAAAACTAGCAATTTTTAAATGCACAGGTAGTAATATGACTAGAATCATTAGATTATCCAGTTCTTTCAGCCCCACTTGTACCATTAGTGGTGTATTTTAGTGTACACTAAATAATGCGTTCTACTGTGTCATAGCTTACATGAGTGGAAAGAAACAAGAAACTCACAAGATCTACCTGGTGTTTTCATAAGCAGGAGCAGGTGTGCAGAAGCCCTCTTACAGTTAGGCAGATGTTGTGAACTTTGTCAAGCTTCTTTTCACATGTTCTGCCTGGGCTCAGGTTAATGCTCATGGCTGCTGCCATTAAAATACAAAGCAGTTCTTTTCTGTCCACTAGATCAATCCATTAAATATTAATTAAAGAGAATGCTTTAAGATAATAGTAATGGAAACACCATGAATTTATTTCTGACTTGAACAGAATACAAAAATCAAGGCCTGGTTTAAAAATGGGGTAAAACAAAAGCTAGCTCTTCACATTAAAATCAAACACCCACCCCTTCAAACCCTAACAAAAAACCACCTCACGGATGTGTTGTTGTGACTAAAATAAGAACATTTGTCACCCATCCTTTAGTTCTTAGTCTTGGGGGTTAGAAAAAGTTGTTAGACTGTGCAAACTCACTGAGATCACCACAGACTTTTTTAGATAAAGCTCTCAAATCCTTAATACTGAATTAGGATTGAAAAAAAAATCCAAGCAAAAAGACCAAGAGACAACTTTTCCTCTATGTGTACTTCAAATATCTGCTAATTACAGGAAATAAAATCACCTTTTTTTTCCCATAGGCAAGCTGGGTGTGGATTTTTCCAGACTGATCCTTGCTCCCTCGGCTACCAGCCAGGGTGGGGAGCATACTTACTCCTGCACAGCACCCCAAGCTTAGAGCCGTGTTAAGAAGTTAAAATAAATGTTCGAGTGTAGCCTCTCCCAGTCTGGAGAAGATTGCTGTTGAGAGAAATCCCCATGTGAGCTGAGTGCTCCTTTGCACGCATAGGCATGGTCAGCTGACCTACTTTAAATCTATGTAAATGTGAAGTTGGATGTGTTGTCTTATTCTATACAATTGATTTTGGATTGTCACATGTTGCCTCAGAATGACCAAGCCTCTGAAACAAATTATGCTGATGTAAATTAATACAACTCCACTAACAGAACTGTGCTGATTTATACCTACAATGCCTACAATGGCCTTAAAGTATTTTTTCCCTTGTTTTTTTAAAAATGCTTAAGCTTCTAGCCTCCTCTCCAGACAGATTTGCATGGAATTACCTTCAAAATATTAGATTATAAGGGCTCGAGAATCAGTTTAACAGTAGAACAATGTGAAATTTCCATTACAATGGAGAAAATGTAAACATTTTATAACTATTTTCATTACACAGATAGGTGTGGTTCTTATATTGCTGTTTCCCCGTGGGGGGAGGAAAAAGCTGCATAAGTTTTTTTTAACTACAGAACTATGAACATGTGCAGTGAAATCAGTTGAGAGATTTGAAATCCATTTTTTCTTTTATCTTTAAACAAAGCAATTAAATTAAACACATGTACATTAATATAAAGCTGAAGTTACAATTATGATCATGAGAGTCTTTGAAATCAGTGGCAGAATTCCCATTCTGTAATGATGAAAGGCAACACTCAGGATAAAAAGTAGCAACAGGCGACTTGGCAAAAATCTCTGTTTTCCTCTTGGGACTTTAAGGGGAAGCAGCCTGAAAGTGTTATCACTCTACAGCAATGATGGATAAAAGGCAAGCTTATGCTTGCCATAATACCATGAATAATTTTTCTTTTGGAAGTGTCTTCTTATAGAAAATTGTTGCTTATTGCTGCCCCGTTCCTTCGGCCCTGGATTTTGGGCTGGGTTTGGGGTCTTTTCATCTTTTTTTTTAATCCTCCATGGAAGATATTCTGTATTTAATTTTTTTGTTTTGAACTGTTGTACTCATTGAGGAGTTGATTTTTCTTTGGGAATTTGTAGCTTGTGAGATTCACAACCTTGTTCTCTTGGATGGATCAAGCACTTTCGTCATTGCACGGAGTGCTATCTCCATATCCAAGACCTAGTCTTATTGGGAAGCTTGATCAGGGCTACAGAAAAGAGATGGGAGCAGTCTACTGGCTTTCTAAAATACAAGGATCAAATCTGGTCCTAAATGTAGCTCTTTGCACTGACTAGAGAGGGAGCCTGGGCAGCTGGTTTAACACAGTTATCTTTAAATGGCTAAAGCCAGGTGAGACGAGTTGAGTCCCACTACCAACCTCACCTGTATCTCTTCCTGTATGCCAGAGGGAATCCATTTAGTTAAAAAGCAGACCTCTATGAAGTAGGGAATGCAGTGGCTTGTGTGAGGGGACATGTTCTGATCAGCTGATGTTTCTGTACTGAGATTTCCTGTAGGTTTCTTGGGAAGAGCATTCACTAAGAATGTAGCTGGTTTTAGCCAGACTGATGATGCAGAGGGGAATGTGGATAAAAGTGACACAGCACTGGATTTCTTGGCTTACTGCCCAGGGAAGAGCCTCAGTACCAGCCCTTTTTTGTGGTGTTTGGGTGAGTCAAACTAGACCAGTTTGATTTATTATTTGTTGCAAATTAACATCTACTCTGTGGTACCACCTTAAGGTCTGACCAGGTCAGGAACTCAGTTGTGCTAATCATAAACATAGAGCAAATTGCTTTCCTTGGTTCAAAGTCTCATTAGAAATTTTCAACAAATTCTTTCTTTGTGTTCCAACTCTCCAGTGAGTGTTTACTGGCAGGAATGTTTCGGAAAGCTGTGAGTGTTTAGCACAGATGACGAATGCAGAACCATGAGTATTCCCACCAGAAGCCAACCTCAAGGATTTAATTCATCAGGGAAGAGAAGCATAACATTCCAGATGACCTGTATATACAGCTTGAATTACAAATACCAGCTAGTTACAGCAAATTGTTCACACTGCTCTGTCTGAACAGGGCAGGGAATACCCATGTGTAAACCACAGCCTGTTTGTGGGCAGACCGGGGTAAGAGGTAAAACCTAATCTAAATTTCCCCTCTTTTATCACTTGATTATTCATTCATCCTAGATCAAAAAGAGAGAATGGTGTGGTTTCAGTGTCCTTGGACACTTGTTACTGACTTTTTAGTATTAAAAGACACAAAGAAACTGGGCAATAAGTGATAAAACCAATGAGACTACAACTTGCTTTCTGTTTCCCCTATACAGAGAAGATAGTGAAACCTTTTGTGCATCAGACAGAACATAACCCAAGGATTCCATTAATTGTGGCAGAGCAACCCTTGAGAAAACCCTTGAGTTTTCTGAACTCCAGAGTTAAGGTAAAAGTTATGGTGAAGGTAAAAGTTATAATGAAGTAAAAGTTATGGTAAAAGGAAGGTAAAAGTTATGGTGAAGTTTTGGATTTGCAGCACGTGCTGTGTTTGAGCTGTCTAGGGGAGTAGGAGCAGTGACAGAGATAGATACTGCTCTGCAAAGCCTGGTCCATGAGCTTCCAAGCACTTGGGAATTCATGTTCTCTGAAAGAATTGCAGCATCATATGTAGGTTCCAGGAGAGTAGAGTCTTTTAGGCAGTTAGTAGAGATTAGATGCATTTATATATATAATTTATGCCTGTGTTATTTATGCATATATGCTTGTTTGTCTATTTCCTCTCTCCTTCTCAATCTCACTATACCTTTTCTATGATGTCTAGATTGCAGATCAAATCTTTGGATTGAGTCTTGATCAGAATTTACAATTTTGAACTTGTAGCCTAATGCCATTCCCCAGTTTTGTAGAGTCAGAAAGAGTCCTGGAGAGGTAGAACAGACATTTGTATGAGCTGTGTTTAGTGGAATGCATCTCTGAAGTAGTCCAAGGAGGATAGAATCATTCCATGATTGTATGAGCTGTTTTTGGTGGAGAGCACATCTGTGGAGTAGTTCAAGGATGATTAATACTCATTTACCACAGATTGAAGTTAATTCTTCTGTGTGTATCATAGCTGACCAAATGAAATGGTGTCAGTCTGTGTAAGTCCAGGAGACTGTGTGGTAGAGCTTGGAAAGCTATGGAACATGTAGAAGAGTTCATGCCTTGAAGAAACCTAGAGTATTTCTCCAGCTCTTTCAAGCAGTTACAAACACTTCAGTCCTAGATGAATCTAGGCATAATCTATCAGTTTGCATAAAGATTTTAGGTTTTTACAAAACGTTTAAAATCTCTGCTGCTGAAAATCAGAAGATGGGTTTTCTACTAGAGCAGCCAATGTTAATATTTGTCTTTCTTTGGATGGTGAAATATTGCACATGTAAACAGTTCAGCTGAAAAGAAGTGGTTCTTCCATGTGGTCTTGGAATGTATGCTGTGAACCACTGAGGCAACGTGCCTCTGGAGCACATTATGATGTGCTGGTTAAGCAAGGCAGTGAATTTGGGTGTTTAAATGTCTATTCCTTGTCACTTATGTGATTTTCTCTTTTTGATCTCTTGCGTGGTACTCAGATACAAAACAGGACCTTTGTATATGAAGAGTAAATCCATGTACAAACTCACACGTGTTTGTATTATCCTTTGTCTTTTACAGAAAGCCAAACTAGAACACAAGCTTATTCAAGTAATGATAGGCCAGTTTATCTGAAAAACTTTAGAAATGTATACCTTGAAATAAGTGTAGGATACATTAGAGAAGTCTCTAATTAGACTTTGAAATTGGAGGTATTGATGTCTTCCCCCACTGCCGCCCCCCACCCCGCCACCCCCTGCCCAGGACTGAGCAATTGAGTTTGAACTGTTTGTTTAAGAGTTTGAAATCTGGGAATTTAGACTCTCATTTTGCCTTACTGTATCTGTTTACAGTTTTCCCTCTGTTTTGAGTTAATGAGAATGGCGTATCACCATCCACAGAACTGTACCTTTTAGGGATTAAATCGGTAAGAAGGACCAGTTATTAATTGTCATTTGAGTTAGTTTTCTATCTAGCCTGTGTTTCTGCCTACCCAGTAATTTCACACATTGAGCTAGCAGTGGAAATCCTGCTGCCCTGCAACACCAAGTGGTTGTACTTTCTGGCATAATGCCACAATGCAAGATTTGCTCTGTTTCTGACAACCCTGTGTAGAGTCAAATGTCATAATAAGCTGCCTAATACCATGTCCAAGAAGGAATATACCACTACTTGACTTTTTCAACGTAACAGAAGAAATTGAAGAGTTTTGCATTTAAAGATAATTTTTGCACACTTGTGAAAGAAGCACAGAGATCTGAATCTGCTCGCTGAGAAACCTTGGGGATCATCTGCAAGCTCGTGACTCATCCTGCTTGATATTAGACACTGTTTGTTTAAATTGCACAACATACTGATCCCACCATGTACCGACTGTTTCCTTGTGTTATCCGTCTGGATCTGCTGTCATGCCTCTTCATGCATGCATATTGAACAGTGAAGCCAAGTGACACTAATTGCTAATTCCATCCTCTCGTTTGGCATGTCACTCCTATAGTCTGGCTGTGAAAAAAAAATAGTGTTAATTTCAGCCCATACCTTGTCAGCATGTTTAATGTTGTGGGTAAGCAATTTGAGCTGGAACTTGATTGGGAGAAATTGCGTCTCGTTTCCTTGCGGATCAGACGTGTGAATATTCTGCTTACCTGCTATATTGAAAAAAACTTTTCTACCAGGCAGTAATAATTAGTCTTGATTCTCAGCTGTGTTTTCAGTACCAGGAGCAATAGGGGCTAGGAGGTACAGCTCAGTGCTGAGCAGGGGCCTGCTGTCAAACCTCGTGGCACGCAAGTGTCTAAAACTCAGACCAAGCCAAACCAAACTAAACCCATGTCTACAATGCCATTGAAGTTTCAGTGCCTGGAATCCATTGCCAAGCTGTGTGGTGAGGGTTTAAGTGAGCAGGCCAAAAGCTACCCCTAGTTGCAAGAGGAACAGTAAGCCCACTGGAACTTGCATGCTCATGTTCAGCACTGACAAAGTCCAGGTCATGTTGGCTCCAGTTACTAAGGACCTATTTCAATATTCAAGTAGGCCAGTGTGTGTTTTTCTTTCTCTCTGCTTTGGAATAGTACCAAGCCTTGTGGAAAGCATTTTTCCCCCCTCTGAGTTTATGCTAGAAGTGTTACAATAATCCACATGCAAAAAGGAAACACTATTGCATGAGAAACTACCCATGAAACAAAGTCTTTGAGGTATTGAAACTTGATGGTATTAGCATGGGGAGTCCAGAAAGTACCACTTCTTTTCTTTAGATCCATGGTGTCCACTAATTAGAATTAGAATAATTAGAATTTTAACCATTGAGGACATTGCATTTTCTTCTGTGCTGGTGAAAATACATTTAGCATATCTTTAACAGACATCATGCTGTCTGTATTATTGTTACTATGTGTAACAGGCAAGTGAGCTTTGTGTACTGTAATCCTTGACTTAAATCAAATTGTACTCAGATTTTTTTGAGTCTCTTTTTAGGTATTTTCTTTTTGTTGTATACTTCATCAGATGAAAGTACAAAGTAGCAGGTTAATCCTCACTGCATCAGAGAACAGGCATTCTTCAGTCTGTGCAAATGTTTGGGATCTAAGTCCAGCTTGAACATGAAAGTGTGCTTGAAGTGAAGCCCTCCTAAAGCCATGCAGGTTTTGCCAAATTTATTTTAAGTCCTCTACTTCTGCATTGAACTGTTCCAGATAGCAAACGCAGCAATGTCTCTTTCAGATAACTCAGTCCAAGAGTGAAATTGTTTTCATGCCCAGAAAAAATTCTTGATGTCTGGTCATTAGCATAGTTCAAAGCTGGAGCTGTTCTATAGATACTTAGCATTTGGAGTAGTGCGTGGAACCAGCTGGGGATGAGAACACAACGTACTTCCAACAAAAAATCTTTTTCTTAAGCAAATGATCATTTAATTACTGGGAATTTCTTTCCCAAATCCCAAGTGTTCTTTTTCTTTCTTTATTTCTTTCTTATTGAAATTATAGTCTCTTTAAATCTCAGTATTAAGATGTTCATATCAGTGAAATTTCTGACTCAAATGTCAGTTATTTGTGTTTGGATGAGCAATTCTTGGTTGACTAAAAGGCATCTGTAGGTTGCTACAACTTGTTTTAAAGTTACTTGCTTGATAGAGCAAGCTGATTAATATTTTCCTTGCTAAGGTCATTCTTAATTTTCTTTGATGTTATATAAATGCAATACTGCTAATGCATTTATGTAATATGAATTGCATTTTGCAGTGGAACAGATATTTGTGCAATGTGTAACTGTAATGATATCCAACTTCTCTTTGGATTGGTTATTTGAACAATAAAATAGAATCCCTCTTCACTGGCTTTACCTTGGTGAGCCTGAGCTGAATTACAAGGCTGATGGCGAAGATGATGGCAATAACACTGAGGTTTATTATTAATTGGGTGGGAAAAATCTGACAACTGGAAAATTGGACTGGACTCTGAATTGTTATGGCCTTCTCAAGAGGTGTCCTGAAGCAGAAGTTCATTTTCAGGACCTGCCTTGCAGGCTGTAGGGCTGCATAGGACATACCCAGTCCTTCCCTGCCCTTCCTCATGGAAGTGCAAAGTGGCCAGCAGTTAGGGCAGACTGGGCCTCCTGAAGAGCCCCTTCGTAACTTTCACAGGTGTGGACACAGCTCAGCACAGGTATGGTGGGGCTAAAGCAGCAGTGTAAACGCTTTATCCAGCTGTTGAGTTGGCGTTTGTTCACCCAGTAATAAAATATTCCCCTTGAAGCCATTGTTAAGGAGCAGCCTCCTTCCTCCACGTGGATCCTGTGTGACCAAGCTGTTGCCAACTCATGGTGCTGAATACAGATGTTTTATCTTGATATACCCTTGCTTTAGGCGAGTAACAGCTGCAAATGTATTTGGCTTATCTTCAAAAAGAATATCAGGAATTAACTTTATCATAGAATCATTTAGGTTGGAAAATACCTTTAAGATCATTGAATCCAACCGTTTACCCAGCACTGCCAAGTCCAGCACTAAAGCATGTCTCTAAGTGCCACATCCTCGCATCTTTTACATGCCTCCACAGACTGTGATTCCACCACTAACCTGGGCAGCCTGCTCCAGTGCTTGATAACCCTTTTAGTGAGATTAACAGGGAAGTTTACCCATGTGAGGAACCTATGTTTCAAACCTCAGTTTGAAGTGTTTGGTCTCTGTTAGTGATTCGCTGTGTGTTTGTCCCTTCCCCACCTCAGTTTCCAATGAAGAGGTTAAACACACATCTGCCAGATGTGGTTTGGGCATTGGTTAGATGAACTTTCAGGGTCTATTTCATCCCTGTGCTCTTGCATACTGTGACTTTTCCAGCTTACTCTTATGAGCTTCTAAAAATGTTTGAAGATTAATGGTTAGCAATGAAATTGCTACTTCCACAGAGCATTAAAGCAGCTGTGATACAATAGGATTGAAAATTGCCAGCAACTTAGTGTATATTGAATTTAGAGAAAGTAAATTGCTTCTTGTAAACTTTACTGCTGTGTAATTGTCTAACAACTTTTAAAGAATGTCTCCTGAGAATGTAGGGTTGGATTTTTTCCTTTTTCTGTGAGCTAAACTAAAACTTCTTGATAAATTACACAATACTAGTTATATAAGGCAACCAAATCGCATTTTTTTATTAATTTTATGTAAATAATAGAAGTGTTGCAGAAGCTGCCATAGGCGTCAAAGAAATAAAATACAGAAATGCCTACTCATACTCAGCTGTCCAGGTTAATGCAGTCAGGGGCCAATTCATTGAAAGGCCATAGGACCCCCTGGCACAGCAGTGGCACAGCTCTGTAGGTGGTTGCCCAAAAGCTGGGGTTTCTTTTTCGCCAAAGAGACTTGCTCTGTGTTACGTGACTTTGCTGTTCTTATCTGCGGTCCCCCCACCCCACTGTTGTTTAATTGGAGGTTTTCAGGTGAGGGCACGTTACCACATCCACGAAAAATGTTTTGCTGCCATGTGATTTGGTAGTCAGTCATTACCTTACTATCAGATAAAGCCTATCTGATTTGAGCATTTTATTCACTGTTGAATAAACATTTCTGATAATTTTTTTCTTTTTAATGGGAATAACTGAAAGAGTAAAGCTCAGTTATTGCCCTTTGGAGGCATGCCAGTTTAAAAGGCACCATTTATTTCCTTGCAGTTCTCCAGCACGATGCAGGTTGAAATATTTTATGGAATCTTAGGGCAATTCATAGGTGTTGCAGAGACACTTTTTTCTTCTCTTTGTAGCTGGTCACTCTGGGCTTATCAAATGTGAGAAACAGGTGTTACTGTGAATACTGTGAGGGTCGATGTGGGCAGAACTAGGTCAGGTTTCTAATGTCTTTGAGCCAGAACTCTAGTCAAATCAGAGGAAATAAAAGGAAGTGGAAAGTATGTTGCACTGCTCTGCACATCACCTGGAAGATCTGCTCTTCCACAGAGCCACCAATTGCCATGTAACTCCAGCCTGGTTTCCAGCTCTCTTCCTCCTGGTGAGCAACACCACACTTCTCATTGAATATTCCTCGTTTCATAGAAAGAATGGACTGACATGTCCAGCAAAAGCCAGGAAAAGCAGCACCAGTGGCCCTAAATCCTCTAAGACACATCATCTACATGGGTGAGTTTGCAGTCAGTTGGAGATGAGACCGAGTTGTAGAGTCATGCTGGTGTTTGCCCTGTCTGAGAAGCAGGGGCATTAATTGCACAGACTGGAGCTCAACAAGCAGGAGTTGATGGGAAGAGAGGTTTAAGCAGGATTTCCAAGCTGATACTGTGAATGGCCTTATCTTCTCTCCTCCTCCTCATATACACCACCACGAGACATCAAGGATGCAGTGATCTCTCTGCTCTCTGAAGAGTGAGGAGGAGGGAATGTCTGCAAACTGAGGCACCAAAGCAAGTTGTTAGAAGTGTGCTTAGGCATGAGGGAACATTTTTTCATTAAAAAAAAGGCAAAGTGGCAGTGTCAAATTTTATTTCTGATGGGAAAAAATCTATATGAAGAAAGGCCCTTTCATTCTGTTGAAGGAATGATTTGGATATTTATTGCTTTTTCTTCCTTTTTTTCTAAGATGTGTTTCATGGGATTTGTCCTGTTGCCTTTTGTTGGGGTTTTTTTTTTGGACTTTGGGGTTTCTTTTAATAAGTGTGGCAAAAGAATTTAAGAGGACAAAAATACATTTTTACACTTTTCTTACATTTATTTGTGTCTTTTCAACGCCATTTTTTAGCAGGGGAAAGTAAAAAGAGGAAATTTTCTTCTGCAATAATTACCCTCTTTCAAGTCTCCTCTTTTAGCCACAGTTTCTTTAGCTTTTTAAATATGGAAAAGCTTTTAAAGGGGAAAACATTCTCTTTCTGGTAGGGTCTGACAGAAAGCCTTTAGCAATCTTTGGCTGGAATGACAAATATTATCATATAGCCAATGTTTCCTTTTTTCTTTATCCATTGCAATTCTATCTGTGAGTCAGCTATTCTTTCAGCAGCATTGCATTAACAGATGTTGCCAGCTTTTTTGTGTTCATGGTAGAACTGCTCTCTTAATCTGATTTTCCTGGGACAATGGGCTAGTAAGAGTATGGAAAGAAAGCAAGTAAAAAAAAATGTTTCAAGTGAACAACTTCATCAATAATTACAACGGCTATAGTGTTAACTGCACAGAGTCCATCCTTTATTATTCATTGCACAAACTTCCCCAAGTGGCCTGGCTATTTTAATTCAAGCACCTTCTTTTTGTTGGACACAATAATCCATAACTTGAAACCCATCCAACATCTTCCAGTGTTAATTCCTGTACAAATTCTGTATAGTACCTGGAATCTAATGCTTCCTTCTTCCATTCTCACAATCAAGCTGCAGTTCTTTTTTTCTTTCTACCTTTTTAGTGCTGGTATGATGCAATGAAGTGGTAATTTCTCTAGCAGTTAGAAGGTATGTGGAAACACATATAACAAATCCATTACACAGGACTGGAGACAGGAGTGAAGTGTTGACAAAGGGCAGGGCTTCATGACAGTGTTTGTGTTAGCTCATTCTGCTGCTGGTAAAATTTAGTTTGCCATTTCCATAAACTGGGGCTGAATCCAGGTTAGTGATTGCAATCAGGTTGGCTGGCATTAATGCTGAAGTATTGTCTTTAGAGAGATAGGCTGGGCTGATTGTTCCACAGGATGGTTAAATTCAGGTTGGATAAACAAAGAGCCCTAAGGCAAGATAAGAGTGCTTGTGTTCTTTACTTCCTTTTTATTTTTATGTTTTTCATAAACGGTTTCAGAAGGTTTTTTAGCATGTTGAATGTTCCCATTATGAAAAAATTCCTGATCTCTGAATGAAGCTACTGAAAAAAGAAGCACTATTCAAAGGACATGTCTTCAAAAGAGTAGCAATGGCTTCGCAGTTACTTATGCAAAGCTTCTTAGTGATATTTATCATTCAAAAAAAATTGAAATATTGTAAAATAGATTGAATACATTAAAGGTTTACACTAGCGGGTGTTGAACCCCTTTGCATTCTCTGTTGTGCCTCTAGGTTTTCTGTACCCTGATTTTCTTGTCTGCTGAAGGGGCTAATGTTATTTGTTAGCTTCTACAAAGTGATTTGAGGTTGCTGTGAGCACACTAAATACACCAAGAGCACCAATCCAGTTAAAGATCCAAAACCTAAAATCTATTAAAATCACTCAAGATTTTTAAGACTGTATATTAACAGGTGGTGAAATAAAAAGAAAACAAGCCAGAAGAAGGCTTGTTTCTACTCTGTGAGAGATTGCCTGGGAAATCTTTTCCTTAATTGCTGCTCTTCTATGAAAAGATTTCCAATACGTTTGTCTAAGTCAGGCAGGTAGGAATGATGGTGATCTTTCTCTTACAAATGGTTCTTTGAAAGGTGATAGATGTTCTACTGGGGGACGAATCAGATAGGAATCTGAAGTCACATATCAGCTTTCCTTAGAGTGATGAAGTCTGCTTTTGTTAACATTTGGATGCTTGTGTAGTTCATCAGGTTGGGTCAAATGGATGTATCTGATCTCTAGCAGTGAAGAAGCACCTGCTCTGTGGTGACCAAGGGGTAACAGGGGCTCTCATCAGGTGAGAGAGTGCTGCTGGGCAGGTATTTTCCTTTGTCCTCCAACACCTGTAAACTCCAGGGCTCTCAAAGGTGGTTTACACAGAGGTTGCTTACGTAGATGTTTTTTCTTTTCCCCCATCAGCTCCTTTGAAAATCTTTGAAAATATACCTATGAAGCTGGTAATGCCAGCTTTCTGTTAGAACAGGTTTCCTTGTTCTCCTCTGCAGTTTAGTTTGTTCAAAGCCAGTAGTCTCTGTGTGTGTGTATCTGTAGTTTTGTCTCCCAAAGATACAATTAAGTGTAAAGTAGCTCCTTAACTAAACAGCCCCCTGCTACAAAAGGAAGTTATGCCAGAGGTCAAAAGGGTCATCTCTTTGTCAGATTTCTCCCCTCTCACACCAGGCTGGAAATTTCCTGTGTAAGATTTGCCTACATATACATGCATATATACATACTGTAGCTTATTTTTTATATATAGTGGGAGGTAAAAATATGTGCATACTTCTATATGTATATATGTATGTGTTTGCATATATATATATATGGCTTTTTGAGCTAAACTATAGGCAACCCCTGGTAGATGCAAACCAAACCAAACAACCTCCCAGACAGCCTTACAGGAATGCAAAGTCTGTTATGTATTAAGTGGATGGAGTAGAAGAGGTCACAGTTTATTGTTTGCTCTTGTGTTGCTTGCTCAGTTTTGCCAGGGTGGAGGAGAGCAGTGGGGCAGAATTGAAGGTGAAGTAACTGGTAGAAAAGGTCCCTGGTAGAACATGAATTAAGGGAATTGGGATAGGTCTGTGAGCAAGGGAATTATTTTTTGGGTTTTTTTAGCAAAAGGATGTAAACTTCTGGAACATACCCTTCCTTGCACCTGTTCAGGATCCCAGTTCTGTGTACATTGGGCTCTATTTGAAAACATTTTGTTTCCCAGTGTCACTGGCAGCACATGTCAGCATGTCAGTGAGAGCGTGGTGGCACATGGACCACGAGCACATCAACCACGCCTTGTGGTTACAGTGAGAGCTGCTGCCTCTGTCTGCCCAAGCACAGCGATCCAGGCATTCATCTGTGGGTGCCATGGCAAACATAAGGGTGTGTTTAATGCCAGACTAGCTGCTTGAGAGAGCCAAAGATTTTGCTGGGGGAACTGGGCATGTGAAGAAATCCCACTCTGGTATGTGCCCTCCACTCAGTGCATTAGGAGGTTGTTTAGAAATCCTGATGGAGGGGAAGGGGAGTTGTTTAAATCTGTATAACATCTATAGTTTATCTGATGTTACTTGGACAGCAGGGTCAGACAGAAAGACAGGAAAGCAAGAATGGTAAATTACTGAACTCTTTGCTATGCTGAAAAGAACATGAAATGAGCTTGTAAACATCTGTGTAGGCATTTTTCTTAATATGAAGGGCTTCAATGGGCAGTTATACCTGAAGAATTTCATCAAACCTGGTAAAACTGGACTGCTCTGGCTGAGATCAGAGTTTAGCTCATTTGCTGTTCCTGAGGTATATCAGCTGACTAGGAGTTACAGAGGGGTGTGAGGAAGGTGATTAGGTGAGCAACTATGTGCACCCCTTCCCATCAGCACAGGACTCCTTTGCAAATATGTTTTATGTAATTCCTGCAAGTTCAAGACAAAATGAGAATGAGGCAGGGAAGCACTGCTAGAAGCTATGCTGTGTCCCGGGACTTGTAGTAAGTAGTAAGACATATTTTCCAATTCAACAGTTCAGGATAGAAGAGATGAGATTTTCATTCCTGTGGTTGCACATACATAGCCTTTCCTTTTAGGAAGGAGTAGGTAGGTAGTCCTTGTTTTTTTGTTTTTTTTTTTTTAATTGCCAGAGGAGTTTGGAACTGCTGGAGGTGGGAGATTTGTCTTGGCAGTTTAACCTGAGTAGGAAGTAAAAATCCAACAGAAAATCTAAATTGCAAAGGTGGCTTTTCTCCCCTCTATCCTGCTACCCCCATGAACTTCATTTGTTATTGGGGGAAGAAGCTGGGATACCCCCTACTGCCTCTCCAAAAGGCAACATGCTCTGTACACAGGGCACCTGTAAACCCAAAAGCTTCATTGCATTTGGGCTCAGGGGGTCACCTATAGCCACAAGGTGATGAGGGAAAAATACCCCATCACCTTTGAGCTCTGTTGTTGGTGTTTCTTACTCCCCCAGTTTGATCTGATATCCTTACTGGGGTGGATGCTGCTAAAGGTCAGAAGAGTTGTCTTCCCTCTGCCCATTTTCACTGCAGAATGTTTGCAGTAAGATCCCTTGAGTGAACAGGTCAGAGAGCATCTATTTGGGGTAAGAATATGGCAAAATCTCTCTGATTTGTCAGGTTATTTGGGAGTGTTGGCAAGGGTGGCGCTTGTTAAGTAATAGCTGGTATGTGAGACTTCTCCATAGCGGTTTACCTCAAAACATGAATGTTTTTCTTTCAACATAACATCTGTGGTGGTGAAGAGGAAGACTAACCTGAATAAATCAGTCTGAATAGCACCTAGCATCCCTTCTAAACTTTTACCAGTCAAAAACCCTGCTTTCATGACAAATTGAATGACATTGATTACAAGTTATTCCTCATTTTCTGTGTAAATGAGAGAAGAATCAGAATTTCCACTAATATCTTACTAAGTGAGTAGAAGGTAATAAAATACAGTGTATATGCCTTCAAAAGAACAAGAAATTGCTTATTGGATTGCTTATTGTTCTGGAAGAATGAATAGCTTAGCAGCTGCCAGTGTCTGAAAGTTGTATCCAGGTACTTTTAAGATACAAACAAGAGAACATTTCAGTTTGAATTGGAGGACTGAACCCCAGAACAAACTGAGGATACACTGGTCGGTTTTTGATTCCTTCAAATCTAGATCAGAATACCTTCTAGAAAACACGAGTTAGTTATAAGTAAACTTTTAATTTAATAATTGTAAAAATATAATGATTTTTGAGATAATGGAAATTGAAAGTAGTAATCTGGAAGATTTTTTAGACATAAGGGCTATGCATCTGTGAATGAATCTCAAGTCTTGGGCAGGCCAAAGCTAAACAAAATAAGAGGAAAATCATATTCAGCTTGAGAAGCAAAAAACTTAAATGTGTTATCCGCGTTCCCACTTAAAATCTGTGCAGTTTCTGTTGCTTGTCTGGATCCAAGGCTATGCTGAGTCAAAATCGCTCATTGTAGTGTCTTGTATCATCCAGTACATTCCCAGTTCTTATTCAGGCAATTTGAAATCAGAGGTGTAGCATTGGATAAACAACACATATCAAAGAGCAGGGAAAATTCGTTGCAATGGCAGATACGTTCTAGTTTAATATCAGACCAAATAATGGTTAGTGGCAAGATCAACTCTCTCAGCTCCTTATAAAAAACAGGGTCAATATCAGACATCTACCCAGGGATTTTAAGCTGATCCTGGTTATTCAGAAAAGGACATGGGTGGAGACCATGTGAGAGGTCCCGGAGACTCTCCATCATTGCTAAGGGCTCCTTGCCCCTGCTGGTGTTGAGGAGAGCTGAGAACATGCTTGTGCTTGCAAGTAGTCCCTCTTGATACCACAGCATCACTGTGGTGTTTGTTGCACACAGGGGGCTCCTGGGGTGGCAGGACTTGTGTGTACAGAAGGCTTTGATCCAGCCAGCAGCCCCCTCTCATCACTGAGTCCCTCACTATAAGCCTTTACCTTTCCCATGATACAGTATGCAGACAACTGAAAGGACCTGCCAAATTCAATTTATTAGGAAGGAAAATTTTAAGCAGAGTACAGGAAAGCACCACTGCTCCACATCAGAGAAATGTAAACAGAGAATAAGCTTCAAGGTTTTTTGGTATGGAAAGCCTGGAGATATGAAACATCACTCAGTGACAACTACGAGTTGTTCATATGTAAGTGGGTTATTATAAGGTTGAAATGAGACTCCCGAGGCATCAAAATAACACCAAAAGCAATCTTGGAAAAGGTGGGAGTGGTGCTGTACACTCTCATCACTTTCACAAAAAACACATCTTCAAGGAAGAGAATATATTAAAAATTGCTGAGCCTTTGGAAGGAAGCAAGTGCCTCAGGAGAAACTTTACAAATGGAGCTCACTTGACAAGACAAAGTTGACTCTCCCACTTGATCCAAACAGGATATCGCTATCTCAAATCATGTAACAGCAGCATGCTTTTCATAACCAACAATATTTGCAGCATACTTATACATTGAGAGGTGTCCCAGTTGCTGCCTGTATGCTCATCACTGTAGTTCTGCTTTAATTACTTGTGGTGTGGACTTTAATGGGATCTCACCTGTTTGTCCCTGTAGAGGATTTTGCCTGTGGCTTTCACTCAGGACATTTGAAAGATCCTTTGAAACTGCTTTTAGGAGCTTGGAGTTTTAATTGCTGTGCTTTGAGTGGATTTACTGGAGGGTGAAGAACTTCAGGTTTTAAAGGTGAAGGCATCCTCCACCTGCTTAAATTAAAATACACAAGATGTGGTAACTTGGGAGCAATTAATTTCAATAATAATGATAATAACTAGTCATTTTAGAGCCAAATCTGGGGGGTTGTGTGCATGTCAGATTGTGCAGCCATTCTTTGCCAGGTGCATTCTTCTTCATCTGCATTCTGATGCAGAGACTAGCTCAACAGATTTTACTCTAGCTTGGCTGACTATCATGGAACTGAAAATTTGGTCTGTGGCATCTCCTGTGGTTTCTTTGAAACCTCGGCTATACATTTGCTCAGCTGTGCTGTTGTTTGTGCCTTTTCCTCTCATGTTCTTGCCACAGTCTTGCCTTTCCCATATCTGAACAAGACAGAGTACTCTCATTGTAGGATAATGTTTGTGTACTTCACCAGCTCCAGATTTTGATTTTCAAGAGTAGGACACCCATAATGGCAAACAGAGATGTAAGTGAGATGTTTTTGAATTAACAACTCAGCTTACAGTTCAGATTCCTTTAAGTGGAAGCTTTTCTTCCCTGCCTCTTGTCCTACCACTATCACACCTGTAAGCAGGAGAGTTTTTGCCTTCAGTAGTGGTGGGTGGAGAATCTGACTCCCTTGCTCTCAGTAGGAAAAGGAGGGCTTTGCTTATCACTTCACCCCATCTGCAAAGTCTGGCCCGCTAATGTTGTTGCTTATGAACTCAAGTGTGAGAATGTATTTCACAGCTCATACAAGAGTTTGCTGCTTTGACTCTTGAGTTCTTGTGGCTGCTGGTGATGCAATCATCTTGGGAAGGTGCAGCTCCAGGCAGAGCAACTTTTTCTTTGAACTCCTTCTGCTACAGCTATTAAAAATAGGTCAGAGTAGGGAAAAAGTAGGTCTAGCTTTCAAAAATATATTAAGCTAATTTATCTCACATTTTAGACTGATACATGTTCAAGGCAGGAGCTTCAGAGCCAGTCTCAGGAACAGTAACAATCTTACTTAAAACCAGTTGGATGTGCAAAATACTCTTTCATACAACCAGTGGGAAGGGTAAAGAGTCTGATGTTTAATATAGCTATTTCCTTTTTTTCATGTTTCACCTCCTCAACCCCCCAAAAAAGAAAACAAACCCAGAAAGCCCACAAACACTAAAACCCCAATGGCCTGACTGCCAGCTTCTGCCTTTCTTTAATGAATTACTTTGTTCAATGATAAATTAAAAATGAAATCACTCAATACCCAGTCAAGATGAGCAGGTAAGCAGAGATTTCAGAGCTATAAAGGAGAATTATCATAAGCTAAACCAATGCATGAAAATGGTAAATAAATGGCAGACAAATCAACTGTTTGGAGCTACTGTCTGAATGATATTAAGGATATTGATCAGCCAAAGTAATGTATGGATAACTTCTGTGAGATTTGCACACAAGAAGAATTGAGATCTTCATGTTGGGCTGTACTTTTTCCTTGCACCAGATCAGTGTTAAATAAATGAGCTCAGCTCAATTGATTTCATATGTGTTTGTGGAAGTAGTATCTTACTGTTTCTGTATGTTTTACATTGTCACAATCCAAGAGCCCAGTTTTTTGGAAAAGCATCTAAGAAATGGTTTCTAGATACTTTTATACTTTTGTTATGAGGCTTGTACAAAACATGTGAGTTCCCATTTCTGAGGAAGATGCTTAAGGGTGGTGGAAGAGATTCCTGCTGGCTTCCATCTTGTTGTCTGCCCACACTGGTTAGAGTGAAAAAAAAAAAAAAAAACCAACAAAATTTCTGTCATCTTAACTGGATTCAAAAACTCTCCCTTGTGGCCTTGTGTGTGCTTTTCCTGTGATGGGATCTAGGACACAGACAGGAGGGAAGAAGGAAGTAATGTAGTTTTGGACAGCTTTAGCTGTGTTATTTTGTGGCAGCTAGGGTAGCACTTCCCACAATCATGGATGAAAAGGAGGAGTCCATGAGGCCCTGATGAAAAGCTGGGTGCCCCTTTTTTTTCCCAGAGGACTAGAAAATAAACCCCCTGCAGAGTTCATAAACAGTAAATACAGGTTTTCAGGGAATGGAATTGGCTCTTTGATTATCCTGGTGCTGATACAAAGTTACTCTGTCATGCTTGGTGGGTTTGCCTCACCAAGGAAGCAACCTTGGTGTAAGGAAGTAAAGGAAGCAATGAAGAGAGCCCAGTTTGGGGCCATGTAAATATGTCATTGGTGCTTTCATGAATCACTTTCAAACTTGGTGTTACATTTGGATGCACTCAGGTAACTTACAAAGCAGCCCTCTACTTGACCATGCCTTTTGAACTGGTAATAAAAATACATATTTAGTAATTTCTAGTTTATCACACTATATTCCTTTCTAAATTTACAGTAGTTGGTGTAAGAAAACCAAACAAACAAATGAAAAACTAGTCCAAACACCCCTTCACCCTGTACAGCTACAGAACTTGTGTGGTTTTGGTAAGGATGTGTTTTGCTAGAAGCATAATCCAAAGGTACTTTCCAGAAATGTCGGCAGCTGTTTGACGCATTGCTTTAATTTGTTGTGGCCATTATGGTTGCTGTGATTTTCTTGAACCTCCCAAAGGATGACCCTGACCTCTGCTTGAGCATGGCCAGTTGAGGCATCTTTTTGGTAGGTCTGGCAGAATTAAACTTTCTGGCCCAAGGTAAAAGAGCTAATGCCTGTCTGCTCCTGCCACCAAGCTGGGGAAGTGCCCTGAAGAAAATCCAGGCTGGCTGCCGCTCCTTCTTTTGTATGATGAGAAACTGGGGAAAGTAACAATGGTTTCTGGGAGGCTGCTCTTTCCTCCATCACCCCTTCATGGTGGTAATTCTGCACCCCCAATTCCTGCTCACAGCAGCAACCTTGGCTTTCCCAGACTGCAGCATAGGCAGGAGCTGCCTTAAGCATCTTCCTTTATTATCTGGGCTGAGATAAAATGCTCACTAATCCTCACCACACCACAGATGTCTTGAAATTATTTAGACAGGTTGTTTTGCTTAGTGTGATTGTATCCTGCCCCAGAAGCTTTGGTATCCCCATAACTTCTCTCTCACCTTGTAAGGGGAGCAAAGAGGACACTTGTGTGGTGACTATGCTGTGGAAGGAGATAAACACAGGGATTTTTATTCTTTTTTCCAACTCCTGGATTGCCCCAAAATATCATTGCACCTTGGATGTCTGGGGAAGAGGAGAAGAAAACTGAGACACAGGTTTTCTGCCAGTAATTATTTTACATAGTCTAAGCAGAGGAAAACTGGAAGGAGGGGAAGGCAGTACAGAGAATGATCTCACTGAGGCTAAAACAAAATGCAGAAACTAGAGCTTTGCTTGGAGTCAGCTGGCCCCTTAGCTGGCCTGCTGTAAGGTTGTCTCCATTCTGTTGCTCTTCTCCCATTTTATTTGAGAAAAAGCAAGTGGCTGAATGTCGGATGGCATGGCAGGGGCCTCATTTCTACTTTACAGATTAAAGAATCCTGCCTGAGTGAGTCCAAGAACAGAAAAAGTATAACTTCTTCATCTCATGTTGGCTGTGAAGGTTTGATTCTCTGGGGGCCTGTCTTCCAGGGACTTTCCAGCAAACAATAAAATTATGAAACAGAGCTGAACTTATTGGTTCTAAATTGAGCAGATCTCCCCTGGAATGAGTGGGTTGTTTACTGCTTTGCAGCCTGCAGAATTTGATTCAGCAGTTGGACTCAGTTTGAAGAAAAAACAGAAAGAGAAGGTAAACAAACATGAATTGGAGAATCAATTTTGAGCTGAGTTCTGCTCCCTAGTGTTTTTTTTGCTTCGAGTGGATTGCAAACAAACAAGGAAATTCTCCTCATGCAAGAAGTTCTCACCTAGCATAGCATCTGCCTATCCAACCTTTCTCTTCTGTCTCTGCAGCATCTCTTGTGTAGGACAGGGAAGAAGAAGGTGGAACTGATACATGGTGTGTTGGATACCAACAGAGCTTGACTACCAGGCAGGTCTTTCAGAGGCAATTCCACCCATCATCAGCTCTGAGATGGACAGATGATCTTGGGACACATGGAGATCACAATTTCATAGTTTAGAAGTGGGATTGGATCTTTACAGCACTTAGAATTTGTTGAGGATTAAAAAGAAATGGCAGGTGAATAGAACAGAACTGGAGAAAACAAAATTTGCATGATCAAGCTAACACTAAGTTTTGCACAGAAAAGCTCTTCTTTGCACTGAAAATGCAGATGAATGTGAGTCTGCCTGAAGCAGCTTGGTTTTGCTCTTATGACCAGGAGAGTTAAAGTACCCCATTAAGCCAAGCAATCTAGAAAGTAGGAAGCAGATAATGGAACATTTCTGTCACCACTAAGGAGGGCTCCCATTAAATTTCTTGTAGGTCTTTGAAAAGGTCAGTCAAAGCTTAAGCAACCCCCTGTTGTTTGACAACATCAGAGCTCAAACACTGTGATTCTGGAGAACTCTGCTCTTTGAAAGAGGGGGATGTTTAATTACCTTTTGAAAGCTGGCAGCAAGACAGGATGCAAGGATGTTTTCTTTCCTTTGTGTCAGTTGAACAACTTGCTATTTTGGGACATGAGAGCAACTAACCTACTGCACTGGAGGAGACTGTCCCTTCCTCTGGCCTGCTGTTGGGAGAAAAGCAAAGGCAAGGGGATATTAGTGAAGGTGAGCCTGCCGCAGGAAGGAAGCCTTGACACAAGCGTGTTTGTGGAAGGGGAGGCAGAAGATCCTGATGCCTTTCTTAATGTTGTAACAATGTGTCAATTCTGTTTGCCTTTAAATATATACTTATTCATTGGTCTTGTTTTGCAGGATGACATTGGTGCAGTTGCAGGAAATCAGCTGCTGTCACTTTAATAAAATTTGCTTTCATCATCAAAGGCACTGGCAAACTGTTTGCAGGAGTTTTAATTTTCAAAATTGCATTGCATCTGCTCCCTCCCAGGGGCACTCTTTCACAGAGCTGGTTTTATGTTCTTCAACTATATGTATAGTTTTTTTCTTTCCAATGGTTTGGATTTGTGGCATCTAAGCAAGCTAAACAGAAACTGTGCCTCAGGGAGAAACATCCTCTTAAGTAACTGAAAATAAACTTAGATGGCATGCGTTGTGTAATACACAAATTCAGCTGTGCACATGGTGGGAACAGAGGATTAGACATGGTACCTGCCACTGTAAAGAGAACACAAAAGTATGTGTAACATATGCTTGTGTTAAGCATAAAAGAGATGCAAGAGGAAAAAGGCACTTGGTTTGTGTATCTACAGCTAAACCTGTCCAAGAGGCCAAGTATCCATAATTCTAATTTCGTGTACAGAACGTGAAGTAAAAATAAGTGCTTGCTGAGCTAATTCTTCCTTCCAACAGCATTCATAGGGATTTGATGTTGCTGTGGTGGAAAGTCCTGGTTCACCAGTTCTAAGGGGTTATGGCTAAATACAAATTCCAAAGCAGATTTGTCTCACCCAGGATGTGCTGGTTGATCAGCAGGCACACCAGCTCAGTGAACAAGGAAGAATTTGTGCACTTGCCCTACTGCCTCTACCAGGGGGCAGTAGGGCAAATGCAGCCTTGTGCAAACTCAGTGTTCTTAGGATATAGAGGCCTGTCTGGGAGCAGATGTTGATGCTGTAGATGTACGAGATCTCTATCCTTGGTGGGACATAAACAACACCAGTGTGGAAGAGTCACATCTAGGTTTGATGTAGGCACGGGTTTATCTCTTTATAATGGGCAAAATATATGGTCTTCCTTTACTCTCTTCTTCAGCTATGCACTGGTTTTGTCTGGGAAAGAGTTCATTTGTTCATAGTAGCTTGTGTGGTGTTCTGTTTTAGATTTAAGGTGAAAGGGGTTGAAAACACAGGGGTGTTTAATTATTGTTGAACCATGCTTGCACAGCATCAGGGCTTTTTCTGCCTTGCCTTCTGCCCCAACAATGAGGAAGCTGGGAAAAGACACAGTCGGGACTGCTGACCCCAACTGGCCAAAGGGAGATCCCAGTACCACACAGCACCATGCCCAACAAGAAGGTCTTGCAGGAAAGGGAGAAGGTGGGGGGAATATTTTGAGCTATGGCATTTGCTTTCCCATGTAATTTTTATGTGTGACAGAGCCCTGTTCTTCTGAAGATGGATGATGGGAAGTAGTGAATTTTTTTCTTATTTTGCTTTGCTTGTGGACACAGATTTTGCTTTCCCTAGTAAACTGTTTTTATCTCAACCCATGAGGTTTTGCCCTTTTACCCTTCCTATGTGCTTCCCCATTCCACAGTGGCTATGTGGGGCTGAGCTGGGTTTAAACCACAAGAAGCTGGTAGACCACAATGGTCACTGGCCTTTGCTAACCTTCTGGAGATCTATTTACACAGGTAGCCCAAAGCTCTTGTGCCTTCAGTAGCCATTGTCTCTGGTGCTAATGGTTAGCTTTGCTGTGGGTAGGCAAAGCAAATGATTAAGGATTTAAGCCATAATAAGGAAGGTCAGCCATGCATCAGCTGTTCATCATCCTTCGCTGTACTGTACACATGCAATGACCAGCCTCAGAAGCCCCAGGCACAATAGGTCTTGGCAGGCTGGACACAGCCACACCTGAGCTTGCTTAGCTTGGTTCCAAGGGCAGCCTGGAAACCCCTGCCCAAACAGGTGCTCATTAGGCTTGGAGGTGCTGGGTGTTCTTACTGAAAACTGTTCCGCTGACGGTCATGTTGGCTGGTATAAAGGATTGGGTGGTTGGGCACTGCATATCCCTGAACTGGAAATGTGGCATTTGCAATACTTGGGTGATTAGTTTTAATGCCACATATTAGGCAGAGGAATATTGGCTAAGACAGGTAAGCAGTGCTAATTACATGCTGAAAGAATGCTGCAATCCTAATAGGCGGAAGCAGGCATGTGTTATATCTCAAATCTGTTGTTGCTGCTCAGTGCTAATGCAGATTGATCCTTTCTGGTACTGTGCAACTTTGGCTTCACTCACCTGTGACAATGCAGCTCTCTTCATGTCCTCTGCAAATGTCACTGACAACAAAAAGAAAAATCTTAGCATCTGACTGTATATATTGGGATCCATATCAGGAGGTGGTGTAGTTATGTAAGAGGTGTTGTCCTGTAGTATTTAAAATGTTCTGTGTAACACCTGTTCTGGGTGTTACACACGAGTCTTCTATAAATCCTCACCCATTTTCCTCATCAGCTCAAGCCCAGCTGAACAGGAAGGTTTGCATGTTGATTACCCTGTGAACAAGGACATAACCCTCACCCCATCCTTGCTTGAAATTCTTGCATTAATACTTGTTTCTGATAAAGTGAACATGTAACAAAAGTATTTTTTGCTTTGCCATGCACACCAGCAATTTTGTGATGACCGTGTTTGACAGCTAATTGGCTTCTTACCAAAAGTGAAAACAATAGACACCTATTTTCAGCTGGGAAAGCCACACTCAGTATGTTCCCTGGCCAAGATAAATCACTGAAGCAGCGTGACGCAAAGTGCTCCAAGCTCCCTCTATGGCTTTTCTTTTTTTAACATATCTGCTGATGAACTTGCCTTTTTTTTCTCCCATGTCTCCTCTGTTCAAGGGCATTGACTATTGATTGAAAGTATGTTTTCCTACAGTTAGGTTTTTATTTTGCACTAGAACAAGTATCTAAGTGCATGTTGCTTTTTGTAGCTGTGCATTTTACTAAAGGAGGTGTGCTCACAGACTTGGTGAGAGGTTGGGAAGTCCTGGCATGATGAAAAAATGTTGTCAGCTAGACTGAAAATGAAACCTTAGAAAAATGTTTGACATGGCTCTAGTTATTGTTTCCTTGGTGCATACTATTGCTGTGTTTAATATGTGGAAACTGGTGAGAATAAATCAGATTGCTAGACAGATTACTGATACTTGAAATGCTAGCTGCTCTAAATGACAGAGGAATGGTAACATATCTTTACATGTGCCAGTGGCTAAAAGAGAACAGTCACTCAACCTTTGAATACTTGCAGAGATGTTTTCAAAATATGCTTCTCAGACATGACTAAAGCTGGAAAAGATTTTTCAAAATCTCTATTTGTGGAATAAAAATGTGTATGTTTATTCTAAGGTAGAATACTTTACAGTATTCCATTTACCTATTCTTTGTAAATGTAGCAGTTTCCATTAAACTCAGTCCAGACAGGATATTTAAATACGGAAACAAAAACAAAATCAAAAGATGCTGCTCCAAAGCATCTTTTGCAATACCTGTATGTTCTTGAATTTCAGTTTCTTTGCTTGTCACAACAATACTGATTGGTCATTTTTTCCTCTTTGCCCTCCCTGTTTGCTTTGTCTTCCCCAGTGGTAAGAGCACACGAAGCAGATATTTCAAAATCTTCAAGGTCACAAGGTTCAAGGAGTATTCATAGCCATGCGTCTCTTGGTGATTTACCAGCATCTTTCTGAGGAAGGAGGCATAGCAGAAGAGAAGGAGCTGTGTAAGGACCTGGATGAATCCCACTGCTGCTGGCTCCTGGGCAGGTGGGGAGAGCACGCACTGTCCCTGCATCCAGCTGTTTAGGACTGTGTATCTTGTGCTCCTGATGTTTTGTTTAGTCAGTGATGATGTGTAAGATACAACTGGTTTTGACTTCCAGGTAGACAAAGTCCATGAAGCAACCAGGAGTCCCCAAACATTTGTTGCTGGCAGAATGCTAAATAAACAGAAGCAACACCTACCTGTGTAGGTGGCAATTAATCACATCAATCAACCAGATCAGCTAGCAAAGCTTTTTTTTTTCCTTTTCTTTCCTTTTGTTCCTTGTCTCCTCCCACCTTCGTGTTTCCTGGTTGTTGCTCCTGCTGGCAGTAGAGCTGGGTTATGTAAACCCTGTGTCACCTCTTCTCTGCTGGCCTGACTATTTAATGCTCTCAGCCCAGTTTAGCAGGGGACCCTCAGCCTGCCTCTGAGCACGGATTTCTTCTTTCTGTATTTCTTAGAAAACTGAGCCAAAACTACTGCCTGTGGGCCCACAGACTTATATGTGCTATACTAGTTTGAACAATCCTCCTGGAAATTTTTGAACTCATTGTTTTAGCTAAATTTGATGGAGCAATAGAATTTTCAAAGATAAGTTCCTCTTTTATAAAATAAATGTGCAGAGGAAAAAGTAAGTTAGTCACAGGGAAAAAAGTACCTTTGCAAACACTTTGTTTTATTAGGTGTTTGTAATAATGGAAGAAAGACTTTCTGAGACATGGGAAAACCAACCTTCAAAGCCTGGATAAGCACCTTTAGTAACTGCTTGAGACACAAAAGTCTGCAGTTTTGTTTTCCAGAGTTTTTTGTTAATAGAAATGGGATGGCAATTTTTTATCACAGCTAAAAAGCATTTTTTTCTTAAAATTGGAGGAATATTTTCCTAGTCTTCCCGCTTTGCTTTTCTCTTCTTTTTCATACTAGGTTTTAGGCAAAGGCTTACCAATGTGAAGTGTTAGAGATTGCAGGGACTGCTTGCAGAAACATGCAGAATCCAAGCCAGTAACTGAAGTGACTGTGGCAGCTGATAGAGAAGAAAAGATGACCCACTGGAGGAATTTTAAATGTCTTTAAACTCCAGACTGTGGTTTTCTCAGAAGGTGAAAATATTGAATAAAAAGAATCCTTATTTATTGGTGGATTATTATTATAAAATACCTGAAAATTTTATGTGGAGGGAATAACTAAATATTAAAAAAAAAAAAAAAAAAAAAAAAAAATCCAGACCAGAATAGTGCCCAGTTTTCCTTTCCATATATGCTGTTTCAGGTTCCTTCATTTTTTACCTCATAGTGGGATCCTACAGCTGTTTTTTGTCTTAATATCTATGCTGCCATTTTTCTTGGAGCTGAATTCAACCCATTACTGGAATCAAGAATTTGGCTGTGTATGATCTGGTGGGATCAAGCTTCCTGTTCAGTAACCTTTCCTCTAGCTCTGAATCCACTTACATGTTTTACACCTCATGGAAGAGCAACATAACAGGACTGGCAATTGAAGAAAAGAAAGTAAATAGTGTAAAAATGTCCTCCTGAAATTGTGCTTTCTTACACAAAGGAATGGCTGTGCCATGCCAGACTAAGTTTTCTTATATCCCTGAATCCTGTCTGCAAAGGTTTTAAATGTGGATGTCTAAGGAAAGAGCGTATGCAGAGGGCAAGTAGTGAAGCACTTCCAGCCTCCTGTGATTTGTGGTTGTGAGATTTCTGAACCAGAGATTAAGTCTTTGTACAATTATATGATGCTATGAAAAATTCCAGCTGTAAAGAAATATCTATTTGCATAATAAAACATTAATTATTTATCCCTGCAATTCTCCTGTACTTGCCAGGGAAGAGTTGTTTTATCTCCCTGGTGGTGGTAATCAATTACCACATAATAGGCTAAGACATATGAGAGCAAGAAAAAAAAACATGCAGGAAACTTGCAGGTGGGAACATTTTGCCACTATCTGTAGCAGGGCAGATAACAGTTTATTTCCATATAGACTACAAGTCTATTTTGAGCAGTAGTATCTTGCATCTTTTGCATAAGCTTAGGCCAGTTTTCCAGTTGGCCTGATTTGTGGGTACTCAGAGAATGGGAAATTGTGTCCTTATGTGGTCTTTGTGCGAAGCTGAAGGAAGTGAAGAACTTTACTTGGTGGTTCAAGCTCATAAGAACCTCATATTTAGGCTAGAAGGCTTGAGGTGCATATTCCCACCCAGCATGCAACCAAGGGAGGGTTTCAGGCTACCCTGATCTTCATGCAGTTAGTAATACACAGGTTGTCTTGAGGGGCAACAGAAATTGTTTCTCAGTAGCTCACAGGTTATTTTTGAAACTTATTCCATTTAATTTCTTTAATGGCTTAGGCAGCAATTGACACTGTGGAACACTGTGGACTTGCAACACACTATGCACTAGCTTTTAGTATATTAAGTAGCTCATTTTAATTCTGTCCTAAAATGGAATCCTTTGCATCTTTCATGTTCATTACATAAGAAACAACCATAAACCATGACCTTAGTCCTTGACACTGGAAACCATGTTGAATAAATACCTCTCTTCATTGTGGTCCTTGGCAATAACAGGATTCATGTAGTGAATTTAGATTTTAAGTTTATTCCTGTATAAGTTACAACAAAGGCTGAATGTTTCTCAAAGCCTTAAAACTTCACTACAAAAAAAGAATTTCCTAGATTAGAATAGCTGATCCAAAGCATAGGAACCTCTTTGTCTACTGTATAGATTTTATAGCAGATCCAGTTAATGTTCCAGGGACAGATAACAGTGATGAAGTAATAAAGACTAAAAGTACGACATTCCAGGTTTTCATTTCTTCAGTGCTTAAAGTGTGAGTCGTTTTTTCAGTGATTTAAAAAATTTCCGTAATTTATTGCTCTATATCAAATCTCTAGCTCCACTTGAACAGCAGTGGCTTAAGAATTCAGCATATTTTAGACTCATTTTGCTAACCAGAGTTTAAGTTAAAAAAACCCAAACCAACCAACCAACAACAACAACAACAAAACCCCCAAAATAAAAAAAACACTTGTAGAAGCCACTGTCTTAAGAATGACTTCAGTCACACAAGGACACAGTGGCTGTTTTGAAGGAGTATTGCATCCATGTTTGGTAAAACACTTGCTGTCTAGGAATTTGTTATCAGCAAAATTTATAAAAACACCTACCTGACAATGCTTTAGCAGATTTTGTCCAACAACTCTGCAGTCTCCTCCTTACTTTGAAATGGAAGGCTACCAGAGGCTGGCAGTGGTGATGTTGACCAGGTCAGCCTGCCTGCTACTGAGTCCCTGACTTGCAGTTTCTTTCAAATACTTTGGGCTCTCATCTGCCTTTGCTCTTCACATCTATGTACTTTTTAAGGTCATTTGTCAGCTAAAGAATTTATGACTCTTGTGTCTGGAACACAGCACAACGGGCTGCCATACTGCTGAACTAGCTTTTTTTATACCCTTTTTTCTCTCTCTAGATTAGATGACGTTGCTTCCACTAAAAGTGATTGACAGGAAGGTGAAAAAGAGATTTGAAAGCTTCAGAACAGAAATCCCTTTACTAAATCAGGCATGTTCTGCTTTTTACAAAATTAGGTCTTCCAGTTCTATCAGGGATTAACATTTTTGTAACTCAGAAGATGGTGTACAAAAAAAGAAATTTTTTATGGTGCTGTTAACAGCTAGCAGTGCCAAAGTAGATTGTGCCATTATTTGCTTAGAAGAAAAACAGCACTTGCAATCTTACCTTAGTGAAGTGTTTTTACAGTGTTCAACTGTTGAAATATAAGATCAAAACAAAGTTCTGTAAGTGGTAAAATGGATAGAATTTACATCTTCTACCAGTTAATTAATACTTGTGAATTTTATAACAATTTTTTCTCCCTTAAATTCCAAGAATTCTGTACATTTCCATGTCAGAGTTTTGTCCATTGATCTAGCAGCAGTATTTCTCTGGAATATAAAAGTGTTTTACTGATGTTCGCAAAGGAAGGCTAAGGGGGTTGCAGCCTGGTCCGAATAACCAGCAAGAAACGTGCTGCTTTTTCACTCTCTCCTCTTGCTTACCTTGTCCTCCAGCACATCCCAGCAGAAGTAACTCTCCTTTTAAGATCTCTGCTTTTTGCCAAAATGTAGGACAGAAGTCTAATGCATATCTAGAGTCCCTTTAGGGAAATAATTTTTAAGTGATGAAGCTCTACCAACCACCCAGCCGGGGAGCAAGGATCTCTTCAGTCCATCCATCTCTTTCTTTGCAGATTCGTAGAGAATCCTGAAGTCCATTCAGAGGCCGAGGGGAGTGTGCTGTTGCTGGAAAAAGAGAGGAGGTTCAAAGACAAGGGGCTTCATGATGCTGTGATTCTGTATAAACATGAAGGTAAGCATCATCTTGACATTACCCTTGAGTTTTTGTGTTCCCTGCTTCATCTGTTTCTTTTCTAGAATGGAGAAGGAAGAATATGCCCTTAAATAGTGGCATTCCCAGTAAAGCTATCTCCCTAAACTTCTTGTCTCCTGCCCACCATTTATTTATTTCCTGCTTAAAATGCCCGCAATTCTCTTTCTAGTGCATATTTATGTTTAGAGGGTGACATTGTAATGTGCCTTATGTTTAATAATTTTCTCTCTAAATGGATGCAAGATAATTTGTATAGGAACACACCTGTTTCTGTTGTTTTGCATAAACAAATCTGAGAATAATTTTCTTTGACAATATTATTTTCAAAGTATCTTCTCAAGATATTTCAGGCCTTAATTTTAAATATGTACCAGTGGACTTGCCTTCAGAATTTTTATTTCTCTCTCCCCCATGTGACAAACACTCATGTGGACCACCTTTCTGTATTTTTCCAAGTTCCCTTGATCTTTAAGAAAGATGGAACAAGTAGTGGAGTAAGAAGGAGTTAGTTTGCAATATTTGCAGATGAGGAGTAAATGAGGAATTTCTGGTACCTGATGTTTGAGAAGGAATTGTGAGAATTCATAAAGCCATGAATTCTCTGATAGAAAGGTACTCTGGTTAGGTTTTGCAATGGGAACAAACTTCAAACCTCAGTTTTATTATCTGCAATGGTTTTGATCTAATTGCTGAGAAAATACAGGTAAGATTTCTAATGACACAAACCCAAGGAAATATATCACTGAAATGAGAACATCAAGCTTTCCGTTTAGTCTAAAATGCCACCCAAAGATGCTTTTCCAAAGGCTTTCTGGTTCTCTCTTGGAAACCTTACAAGCTTTTGTTTCCCCTTGGGACTTCTAGAATTTCCCTGTTTAGACTGGAGGGTCTCTGAAGCGGAGGCTGTTTTGATAAACTGTGTGTACAGCACCTTACACAATGGACCTCTGATCACAGCCTGCATCTCCACGTTATGGCAATGCAAATAAATATATGAACAACTGTCCCTTGAACAGGAAGGAAAATAAAAATTAGATTCTCCAGAGAGTTGACACATATATGGTAACCAGTCTCCTATCATAATAATGTTGTATTTGTTGAAATCCAAGATTTAGTAGATGTTCAGCTTTCTTAGCATGGCAGAAGTACTCTCCCATTTTGTCTTATATCTTGTGCAGAAGTTTTTTTTTGTTTGCTTTTTATCCTGTTTGGCCTGACACTAGGGGAGACTTTGTTTTACTAACATTTGTAGCCATCACTTTGATCTGCAGCAGGAAAGTTCAAGATCGGCTTCTTTGTCCATAGGGAAACAGATGAGATCAGAATATGCCAGTTTTAAAACCTCACTAGATTGGCTCTAGAAGAAATAGTTCTTGTTCCTTAGTTAATTGCAAATTGCATCTTTATTTTTAACAAAAACGCTATGTTTTCTACACATGATTATTCATTTGTGAAAGCTGGAGGCTGATTTCTATTTATTCCTGACTCACATGAGGTTCTTTGTTCCTTGTAAATAAAAGAAATGTTGTAGTTTCCAAAGGCACATTTACTGCGGGTTTTTGTGCTTGCTTGTATTCTAATGTTCCTCTGTCATAGTGTTTGTTAGGAAAATTGTCACTCTTGACAAGTACTTCCAAAAATGTATTGTTATAGGTCAGGGTAGTGTAATATCAGATTGGGTGTGGGTAGAAAAGGTTTCTTTGTTTCAGTAAGTGCTGTGCAACTGCATCAGTGATCGTGACTAAGCTGATTTCAGACCAGCTTCCCTCTTTCCTAACAAGGGAGGAAGCAGGATTTATTCAAGGGCATTCTGGAGAATCAAGGAGAGAAACACCAGAGGAGCAGATGAAGGTCATGCCAATTCTGTTGGTGTCTCCTGCCATAGCACTTGTGGTGACTGGGCAGAGAAGCACTGGCCACTGTGCTTTGCCCTCAGTGTTTAACCTTTGGAGCAAGGCATGCTCCATCTCCTGCGCTGGGATTTTGCAGTCACAGGAAGGGTTCAAGTAAGGGTGTTTCTGGTACTCATTGAGTCTTCTGGTGGGTAAAAAAAGTCTGGATGTAAGTCTGAATGTGCTAAACCACCAGGCTCTTTGGTGGTAGCTGCAAGTGACTGGATATTGCAGTACACCTTAAGAAAAAGATGACTTTGTGGCTTGCTATAAAAACTGAATGTGCAAAACACAGTGTGGTGGCTCAGCCATATCACCTGTGCACCCATCTGTGTTCAGCTGGGCCTGCAAGGCATTTCCCTGTTTCTACTTGTTTGCTCTGTAAATGGTGGGAAAAGTCTGTCCACATTCCTTCTCCGCTACACTTTGACTGTTCAAGGCAGCCTGGAGTTTCACATGATAGACACAAATGGCTGGAGAAGGATCCTCCTCAGTGCCAGCTTTCCTCTTCCAGATATTTCCTCCTTGCCTCTGCATGTGAAATGAGCAGTTTGCAGGAAAACTCTGTGGGCTACAAGGACTCAGCAGGTGCTGAGAAGAGTTTTACAGAAATACCTTTTTAAAGTTGAAAACAAATTTTCTTTGACCTTTTTAATGCCCTGTTTGTGCTTGTTTGCCACTGGTGTTCATGTTGGTGCAATTTGGGGCTGGGGGGTATAGGAGTGGTCATAGAATAATAATTAAATTGGAGTATTTGCAGCAAGGCTTTTCATTAGCACCAGAGAAGTGACTGACTATAAGAGAGAACCTTAAGGCATCATGAAAGCAAAAACAAAACAGTTATGTCCAGTCAGAACAACTCCAGTTGTGAATTTAGATTTTAACAATCCTTACAAAGTGTTCAGTCATTATTAACAAAATGATGTAATAATAATAATAATAATTTTGCTTGAATAAATATGAGAGCTCTGGAGTAGGTGGCTGCCAACAGTAATATCTCATTCGTATTGTTCTTTCATCAAATGTTACTGTCTTGTGTATTAGCTGGTTACCAAGACTATCTATTATTATAAGCAGAAGAGTTTCTTTATCCCATCATAGAAAAAAAAGAAGTTATCCATAATTGTCTTCACAGTTTATGGACTGTATAATGTGAAGTGGTTGAAGCCCTCTAAGATAGTACCTGTCAGTCTTCTTTCCCCCAAAGCACGTGCCAAACATTTAGATTTTTGTCATGCTGGGAAACTACAGGACATACCCACATGAGTTTTTCAGAAGTAGAAATACATCACTTTTCTTTGAAAGAACGTTTGTATTTGCTGGCAAACTTTGTCTTGAACAAACATTGTGAAACTTTGGTTTGGGCAGCCATTCAAGAATACCCCAAAACTCTGTTCACTGGGAAAGATTCCTGTATTTGTGCAGCAGTTTCTAGATCAATACAGTCTCTCTCAAGAATGAGGGTATTTATGAAGGTAGCTTTAAAAAAAAATCTATCTCAAAACTCTAACAGTTCTAGTTCTAAAATGCAGAAAACAAATAAGCCAGCTGTTAAGGAGTGTGCCTGGCAGGTACCAGCGAGTTAGATGGTAGCGTGACTTTCACATGAACTTCCTGTAAATAATTCAGCCTTACAGCAGATCCTATAATTCTCTCCTCTTATCCATCTCAAATATTGCAATTATTGCAAATATAACTTGGGCATTTCATGAGAGATTAATCATCTTTATCAGATATTTGGCTTCAGAAATTATTTTGTAATACTGTTTACTTTGTTACTCAGAGATGAGTTATTACAGAACAGTAGTGTTGGCTATGGGAAAAGGCTGAAAGGAGGTGAAAGGCTTTATCCTTTGCATTAAGAAGCAATTGTAGAATGATTATGTGGCTAGGTGTGCATTTTCCAAGGCAGCTATGCCTATTCCTTGCCGTCAGACAGTGAATAACGGTTCCATGGTTTGTTGCTACATTTGGTTTTCCATCCAATTCTGCTTTCCACCAAAGTCAGGACACCTGCAAGATGTAACTTCAATGGGAAAAGTAGCACTCATCAGCCATCAGGTGAACTAAAAAAACAGGAATACAACTGTTTACTTGGACTCTTGCATCCTGTGGTGTGTGCATATGCTGCTTATAAAAGGTGCCAAATCCAAATCCTGGCCTTGACTGGAGGTAGATGCAGTACAGATCCCAATTGCTCAAATCCCAGCCAGGGTGTCTGCCCTGCTTGCAACTGCAAGGTTGCTTAATTGAATTTAATGAGGTTGTCCACATGCAGCACAGTTGGCAGATAGTTGCCAGAAGCGTCTGATGAGCTCTCCTGAAATTCTGCTCCGTAGGGACTGGCTTTCTGTCACCAGCAGTGGGTCAGGGTACCACACAGCTTCTGTGTAGGAAGGTGTCACAAAACATTGTTTCCCAGGGGAAAATCCAACCCAACTCTCTGCTCTTGAAACAAACTATTTAGCCAATTTGGAAGAGCTGTCCAGACTTCTCCCTGGTATCTGGATTTAAACTTGCAATTCAGCATGTTACACAGAGTCAATATCTACTGCAACATGTGGGTGTAGTGTCCTCTGATTTTTGCTGTAATTGAGTAGATGGGCATATTGCAGCCCAGTTGTGTTTAGCATTGCTTTTTACATAGAATTTATGGCTGAAAATTCCATCAGTTAACTGACCTCTAGGAGAGTGTGGTTTATCCTCCATAGCCACATAATCCTCCAGCAGTGTATGGAAGCCATGAACTTGACAGTGAGACAGAATCAGCTTCTTCTTCAGCCTGCACTCCTTCCCTGCTCCTGCCCTGCTCTGGCTGGGTCTCTGAAAAATTAATTCCCCAGCAATTCCCCCCTAGATGAAACTGGTGCTAAAACATGTTAAAAATAAAAGGAGCCATTGTTCCAATCCTCTGGAGATTAGTTATTAACCTATGTGATAGGTACAGGCTAAAAAACATGAGTGTTGTAACGTTGATGTGTGGTTAAACTGTGAATATGAAGTGGGGTGGTTTGGTTTGGTTTTTTTTTTTTTTTTTGTGGTGGTTTTTTTGTTTGTTTGGGTTTTTTTTTTTTGCGGGGGGGGGGGGTTGGGGTTTTTTTTGGTTGTTTTTTGAGAAATTTTATCTAATCTTAATTCACAGTTTAAGAGCAGCCACAGGGAAATGAGAAGCATATCATCTGCAGTCCTGAATATTTTATCACCTTTAAATAGAGATGGCTGGTTTCTACAGAATTTTTTGGTTTCAGATTCAGGTGTCTTCAGACAAATGATTTCTCATTTCCTCATTCCCTTTCTTTCTTGGTTTGTTATTAAAATAAAGTAAAATACATATATACAGCTTTTTCACTGCTCTAACAGTTCTGTCTTGTTAAGAAAATGAAAACAACCTTGATGAATGAGCTTGAGAAATTGACAGACAGGGAAAAGCAAAGGTTGGTTTTGCTTGTGGGCCATGAGCTGGCCCTGCAAATCTGATAAACTTGCAGTGCTTTTCTTACAGTGGGGCTTGTAAAGCTTGGCTGATTCTTCATATAATCTTGCTCAGGGTTCATGGAAGTTGAAGTATGAAGAGAAGGTTCTTTATTTTAAAAAGTGTTATATTAAAGCATGAAACATCTGCAGTATCAAGAAGGCTCCCTCAGAATGATGGAATGGGGTCTGGGCCTGGGGGAAATTCTCCTGTCTCTCATCTTTGGGACCATCTTCTATTACTTAAGCTTGGGAGTGTGTCTTTCAGGATAATTCCAATCAGATGGGAGCTACTGGAGAATCACAATGATTTTAGTATATTGGCTGCATTAGTCTCTGTTACAGAGGACCATGAGACTTAGCAGCCTGGGAATACTTTCCTGTAAGAAACAGCATAGTTCTCATATCTACATGTGTCTAGTGTCCTGCATTTGGGGAAGATGAAGTATTCTCTGCCTCTGAGAAGAGATAGATGAATAGCAAGCCCAGAGGGAAAGAAACATTCCAGAACTTGACTATGAGGGGTAGTTGCAGAAAAAGGATGAAAAAGCCTGTCTATAAATAGGAGAGCTTCTAAAGGAAAAAAAGACACGGTTGTGCAAGAAACCTGCATATTGGAGAAAAGTAGATCACACAGAAAAAAGTTCAAAGAAGCAGATATGGAAACAGAGCATATGGATTCTGCTAGCAGAATGGAAAAAACAAAGTTTTCTCTGCATTTATGTATATATTAAAATATTTAGGACTGTTACAATGTCCGTTACAGAAGATGATAGGGGTGGTGCTTGTTTATAGGAGAGTGAAAGGCTGGAAGAAAGCAGAGAGAAAACAAGTGGGTCTACTGGTGCCGCTCATTATTAGATAAGTGGAATTTTTCATTCTCTTTCTTGCTGCTCCTCCATTTACGAATCATGTTGCATTTCTAGGCTGTCTGCGTCCTTTGGCTTCTTCTTACCACATGTTTTGCCAGCCTATCAAATATTTGTATAAATTCTCAGTGCAGTATTGCTGAAATTTCAATCCCCTGAGAAACTTGTGCCAGTAATGATCACAAGCCAATTATCAAAACTAGAACCTTGCAAGACAGTAATCATTCCAATCTAAGGAAAAAAAAAACAGAACCAAACAACCTAGGTTTAAATTAAAAATCACTGCCCTACAGTATTCAGCCAAGAAAGGGCTTCATACCTGTAGATTTCATTGGTAATGTGATGTTTAAACAGAATTTAGGATCCTATTTACGTTTATCACAAGGTTCATCACTTTGTGACATTTAATGCTGTAATCATATGCTAAGTTTTTATCCCTTATTTTATCAGTGAAATTGGAAATTCCTGATAAATAAGTATTTCCATGAAATATTTTTTCTTTTCTTTTGAAGTTTTCCAATGAGAAAGTTGAAATTGATATGTAAAATGGAACAAACATAGGTGGTTATAACAAAAATGAACATCGATTTAAACCAGTTTTGGTGAGGTTTATTTGTTCAGTATTTAAGCTGCAAACTTCTACACTTTCCATCTGGCTTCTTTCAACAGTTATGTGTTGTAGTAATCACATATTTTGACAGCTGAAATTCTATGAAAATCCTATCCATTCCCAACTGGAGGAATAATACCAGGTATTTCATAAAACTTGAAAGGGTGACGTTTCCTTACAACAGCAGGATATAAAGGAGAGAACCAAAAGAGGAAAAATAAAGGAAATTTCTGCCCCCTCTTTGATGGAAAGTTCCACATGTTCGTCTCTAGAAGAAGCAGAGCACAGGTAAACTGGCCAGATTCTTATGTAATCTTGGAACATTTATTGTTCCCATTCTCTGCTTTCAGAATTTGAAATTGTTCAGACCCACTATTCTCAAATGAACAGAAAAATTATTTTAATGTGTGCTTATTATAAACTATGGTTTCTTTTTTCTTTTTTTTTTTTTTTTTTCTGTTTCTTGCTTTTTTTAGTTCATTGTTCCTCAGTGATCTGATCCTTCCTTCTCAGAAACACCTTTGGTGTTGGGACACTCAGTTATAGAGAAGCAGCACTTGCCAGGAAGAGTCAGATACTGCCCAAAGGTGGTAGCACTGATTCAGAAAGTGGCTCTCCCTTGTGAGTCAGGGTGCAAAAAATTATTTTGTTGTTCGTCCTTTGGATGAAAAAGAAGTTTCAATGTTTAAATGCAGCTAGATATAATTAACATCGTAGTGCCCTTGAGGTGCAAGTGACTAATCTCTGTTTCAAAGGAGTCCAGACATCTTGCATGGTGTGAAGGTGAAAAAGGCATTACAGCACTAACAGTGGGGTTAACATAGATGATTACCACAAAAAGGCACATGAAAGTTACTGCTTCTCTTCCCCCTCCCGCCAGCCTCCTCCTACATTGCAAATAGCACATGAAGGTTACCTGTAGAACATTGTGGCTGGGTTTGGGTTTGTTTGTTTGTTTGTTTGGGTTTTAAAACTATTATTTGTTTATTTGCTTTTCTGGACAGAAAAATTAAACAAAGAAGGAACATTGAGGGCAAAGGAGTTAAAATTCTTGGTTTCTGCCTGTTGCTGTTTTTGGTTTTTGAATCCCACTGGCAAAATTCTGAGGTCTGGCTCCTACTTCTAAGCTCATGATGAGCCCAAGTGTCCTTTCCAATATATTCTGCTTAGTAAAAGCTAAATGTCAAAGAACAAAGCTGTAGTGGAACTAGTTGTTTCCTATTAATGCTGTTTTTTTTTTTTTTAGTGTTGTCTGACCATTACTAGTTTTTTGTTTAATGTTTCTGATCATTTCTAAGATCCACCTTGGTAGGTTAGTTGAATTGTCTTACCCTGATTGCAGGTTAATTATGACTGGGGGTTGTGGAATCAGTTGCCCAACAGAACTTCAAATGTGCAGTCACTGCTGATAACTAAAAACCATCCTTTCATCTAAAAGACATCTATTAATCTAAAAAGATTAAATAAATTAAAATGCCTTCTCCAGCTATTAACTGAATTCTGTCCTTAATTACTGAAATAATATTATAAAACTATTTTCCAAAAATAAAGGAAGATCTTGCTCTCCAGAACAGTTTTACTAAGAAGTAGCCACACAGAGAGCCAGATACAGAGAGAGGGCTGATAGATTGGACTGGAGTAAAGATATTTTGTCAGCCCTTGTTACCACCACATTGCATGCTTGTTCAGTCCACATACACTTAAATACAGGACATCTTAATATCATTCTGTATTGGCCAGAGCTAGCAAGACCACTATGAATGTGGCCAGAATATTTGGCACATCCATCCTCTCCCTTATTCATTATGGAGCTCTGATTGACAAAACCAGGAGAATTTCCACTGAAGCCCACATGGTAAAAGATGAATATGTGCTTGCCTCTGTGGAGTGGTCCTGAGTGTGTGCAAATATTCCCAAAAGGAAGTTCTGTGAACTGCTTGGTCATCATTCCTAATCCTCTGCAAAACCACCACTCTTCCCTTGATGTGTTGGCATTTGTTGGCTTTCTACACGTGGATGCATGGACTGGAGATGGACACTCTTCTAGGCAAAGCATGGTTAGTTGTTTGGTGGTTTCTCTGGCCTGCAAACCCTTCTTTTCCTGCAGGATATATGTAAACAGATTGTGTCCTGCTGTCTAAATGCAACAGCTTCTATGAGTAGCAAAGGCCCCATTGCTTGTCCACAGCAGCCAGCATCCGTGCTGCAGAGGGGAGGGATGCACAGCTCTGAGCTGGACCTGCATCGTATCCTTTGGAACTTTTATGTTGTCCTGGGTTACTGAAGAGCCAGCTGTAGCAATTTTTTCCTTCTAACATATATGCCAGTATATTTATGCTATCCTTTTAGCTTAAAACATGTTCTCAAGGGCAGGGTTTCTTAACTCTCAACCTTTGCAAGACACAGTAGAGTTAACCAAGCACACATCACACGTGGATGCGGCATGCACAAGGTGACTACAAAACCAACATTGCCCCAGGGTATTTGTAATCTTTTCTACAGTGTGATATTTGCAATAGTTTGTATCAAATACAGGTGAAGAGTGGTTTCCTACTCCAGCTGTTAAAGGGATGAAAGCTCATGGGTATCAGCGTATATGGTAAAGTCAGCATGAAGCACACTAGAAAAGCACCTTTGCTTTTGTCTGATTTCCATTGCTGTGTGATTCTCTGTTCTGTACTAACAAAAGGCGCCATAAGCATGATGCCCAAAACTCCAAATATTTGGGTCTAATACAACAGTGCAAGAAGCAGCAGCCAGCACAGGGTTAGCTAAAAATTATTGAAGATGTGAAAAATGGGAGAAGCTTGTTGTAGCACTGCTAAAGGAGCTTCTTCAAATGGAGAAAAAAATACTCAGCACTGGTCAGAAAAGGCTGCAAATAGTTAGTAGAAAGAAATAAAACTCCAAAGAATTGCAGATTAATAACTCCTGATTCAATCAAGTGTATTAGTCTGGCTCACAATTTTTAAGGGTTTACTTTTTATTTAAGGACCTATAATTCAAAAGTTTCAGTGTCTGTATTGATGGGAATACATGTGAGATGCTGCTCTCTAGGAACTGAAGATAAAAATATGTTAAAGTTGCCAACTATGAATGGCAGAAGTGGTTCAGGGCTGTGTTTTTGGCTCCTGAAGAGGATTAAAATTCCATCACTTGATTCTGGTAAAGATAAAATATCCCAATCCAGATTGGCTTTGGTCTTCTTCTGCTATATGTTCCTTAACATGATATAAATTCCTCCACTACAGTTTAACCTAAATTCATGGATCAAAGACAATTTTGCAAGCTGCTGTTTCATTGTACTTCAGCAAGATGCTGAAGACTGACTTTGTGTCTGTCCAGGAAAGCTTTTTCATTTCTAGTTTCAGTCCACCAGGCCAGTAAATTTATTAAAAGAGGTAGTCCCAAACTATCACAGATAAGTGGAAAGCATTCAGAACCAATGGTCAGTGTCTAATTGTAGTGAACTGCTGACCTTTAGTTTTTGCTGAGGACATCACTTCATAGCCAGCTGTCAAGAGGTGAAGCACCTGGTTCATGTAATTTAATAATCTTGACCATGCAATCCAACCCTTTCTGCTTTTTATCAGAAAAATGATGATAAATAGCCACAAAAAATATAATTAATACTAGAAGAATGTAGAGTTCTCGGTCTTCAGAGCAGTATCCTGCTAATGAAGCTTCAGGTACTGCCCAACCACAATTTCAATAAATCTTGGTTCTTCCGGTTCATAAATAATCCAAATTATTAATTTTCTTAAAGAAAAAAAAAAAAAAAAAACATGGTACAGGGCATGGAAAGGAAAGAACAAACAAAAAGAAAGGGTCAATCTAGGAATTCAGGTCAGAGAATAGTACATATTAGGCCAAAGTCTAGGAAGGAGCAGGAGATGGAAAGGAATTAAAGGATATAAGAGAAAGGAATGCAGGAAAAAAAGGCTGAAATGGAAAAATAATGAGAAGGCCACAGACACACAGAAGTTCTTTTGCAGTTCTGACTTTAGAAAAATCATTTCTGGTGCTGACCATCAGCTAGAAAACAGACACATCTGTTTTCTGAAATAAGTGTTTTATTCTAATTGCAGTCCTACTAGCAATTGTTTCTGGCATGCCTGGCTCACCTTTCCTTTGCACTTGGGTTGGAATTGTTAGCTACCCCTGTGCCACTGAGGGTAAGTTCAGAACATCAGTAATAAAGTCTAACGTGCTCACGTGCTCTTATATAGACGAAGGATTAGATTAGATCCACAGCTTCTTGTGTCTGTTTCTCTGAATAGTTTTACCCTAAATCTTCTTTTCATATCAACAGTAGTCAAGAAACAGTAACCCTAGTAACTTTTTCTAGCTCAATATTTTTTTTTCCAGTTTAAAAAAGTTCGCAGCAAGTTGAAACACAGAAGAGGTGACTGTACAACAGAGCCCAAGGCTAACCTTTGTAGGCAGCTTAGTCATGGAGAGACAGATTAGGAGTGAAAAAATTGTAATTGGATGTGTTTTATTCGGTAATTTCATTTTGTTTTTAGAAGAAGGTTTCAGGCAAAAAGATAATGACAGCAATTTATTCAATTTATCCAATGAAATATTTCAGATTGTATTAATAGACTGAAGTGATGTTTACATGTGTAGTTTTAGGTATAGTTTCCTATAGAGACAAGCTCTTTAGGTCAGTAGTTAATCTCCATCTAGATGCAGTCTGCTGAGATGGACATTGCAAAAGCACGGGACTTGCATAATTGATAATTTGGACTGCAATTTCTTCAATAAACTGTCTTTTCCTTGGGATGACAAACTGGGACAGCCTCTTCTCTGGGAGACAGACAAGCTCTTGTTTGTCAAAACTTTTACACTTCTTACTCAAAGAATGTTTTGGGAAATTTCTTATCTGGTTAAAATGACTCATTAGAATATTTTCAGGAAAAAATGTAATTGTGAATATAAATTGATCTCCCCTTCTACCTAAGCCAATAACAAAACAAAAAAAAAAAGAAACTGACTGAGGAAATACAAATATTTTGAACTTGGGGCAATGATCATGCACTTTTTCCCTCATCTTCCATTTGGCTTACTAATTCAGAAACTTGGTGAGGTTTTTTGTTCCCCACATTATGAAAGAGGATAACTTTTCTTGAGTTTTATGATCTTTTAGGAAAAAGAAAATGTTCTTTTCTGGACTTTAGCAGACAGGGCATGAAACTTGTTTTCTGTATGTAGCAATGCAATATATGTGAAGTATGCATGTCTTTCACAATGTGTAACCCATCCTGGCTCGTGGCCAATGTATAGATACCTATCAGAGATGAGCTTGGGAAGAAACATATTAGGACATTTTATGCAGACTCACATTTTTTATTAGTTTATATGGGCTTTTTTTCTTGTTGTGTTCAGTTATACTAAGTGAAGACATAGATGCTCTGTCAGTGGTTGGAAAGGAATAGCCCTGTTCCAACCACCTGAACAGCTTTTCTAGGGCTTGACAGACTGCTAGAGCTGCCTGTGTTTAAATGAACCCCATAGAGTGTCTACATTTGCATAGGCAAATGCCCATGCCAGTGGTACTTGCACAACACCTCCCAGCTGTGTGCACAGGTGACCTGCCTGGCAGCTCCGGTGATCTGTTTGCTCATGCCACAGCCACTTAAGCTACATAGAGAATCCTGAACATTGAAGTTCAGTGTCAGAGCTGGTCCACAAAAGTCCATGGAAATGCATGTGAACCCCAAAAAGCAGTTGGCAGGGAGGCAGACTGAAACCCTGCAGAGTCTCCCTGGGGTGTGGTGCCCTGATGGATTGCTGGAGCAGCTCTTTGGAACCTGTACTAACCTTACACCATACAGATGAAAATCCAGGATGCATTAACTTTGATGTCTGGAACAACACACTTTCACATATTATTTCAAGCTCAACTTGCAAATCCAAATTACTGTGAAGGCAATAAATGGTTTTGGAGCAGATTGACCGGAAAGTTCATGTTCCTATTGCAGCAGTGGAACACATGGCCATTCATGCTGGCAGTTCACTGCCATTCTGCATGTGTAAATATAAAGGGAGGAAAAAGGAGTGGTTCTCAGCATTCTACCTTTATATCCATCCTTTCACATCTCCAGTGCCTTCAACTTGTTTCTTTGGGGTGGAAATCATAGTCATAGAATGGTTTGGGTTGGAAAGGACCTTAAAAATCATCTAGTTCCACCTCCCCACCATGAGCCAGGACACTTTTCACTGGACCAGGTTGCTAAAGTCCCCATCTAACCTGGCTTCCCACACTGCCAGGGATGGGGCATCCACATACTCCTTGGATAAATCTAGGTGCATAGGCCAGAAGGAAGCAGCAGATGATGGGATGCTCCAAGCAAATCCCCTGCATCCCAGTGTAAGTGCAGACTCAACTAAATCTCCTTACAGCAGAAATACTTGTCACCTGCCAAGTAGCGATTCTTCTGCTTTGAATCACTAAATATTATTCTCACTAATTTTATTCCAGTTATCAAGTCTCTTACAGCCTCTCCGACTTCCTTTATGTTATTGATTTCTCTTAATATTCCCTTTCAGCACTGGATACTCCCATATCCCCTATATCTCCTTATCTGCCTTATAATTCTGCTAATTCACATCTCTAGTTTAAAACAGCAAGCTCCTCTATGCCACTGTATCAGATGTCTTACAGGACTTGACATAAATCTGACACATTTCCAAGAAAATCAGTTCAGAGAGAAAGATTAAAATTAATGGCCTCATTTTAATCAACCCAAGCTGTATTTTATTATATTTTCTATCTGCTTTTATGTGTTTGCATACAACAGCAGTCTGATTTACAGGTCTGTAGGATTCCATCTTTCACTTTTTTTTTCTTGCTGTCCTCCTCTCATATGGTTTTGTTTTGTTTCCAACATAGACACAGAGGATGGTAGAGGTATTTAAAATCAGTAAGAGCTCAAATCCTGCAGGAGTTCTTTATATGAACTCCCAAGGTATTCAGGAGGAGTCTGTCAACGAAACCCTGTATGAGATCAAGTAGTAGTAGTCTACCAAGCTAGGAATTGCACCAATGTGTTCCTCAGTGCAATAATAATTCACTATACAATAGCAACAAGGGTTTTGTCTGTCCAAGTTTATTCTAAAAGCATACAATGTGGAGGGACTTAAAAGTTGGGGAATATTTTTAGCTCTGATCTTGATATCTCTAGGTTGTATTCTGTATCAAAAAATTGGAAATAATGTACCTTTAATAGCTTACTATGCCAATATTATTAGACAGTTTAAAAAAAAAAAGTTAAGCAGGAATTACCATAATTAATTATCATCACTCAAGAGACTTATATGGGACTTAGTTGGTACAGAAGCGTGTGTGAGAATGCTAATAACAAAAATTTGTGGGCATTGTGGTGCCCCAGCCAGCAGTCATGGCAAGAGCTGGGGTGACAGTCTGGACCCTGTGATCACAGCTCTGGCCCTGGTCATGGGAATACACACAACTTTACAGTTGTTGGTGCTGCAGCTCAAATCAGCATTTATTTGACTACAGGATGTTAAAGATGATGAAATTATCTCTAATTATAATGTGCTGAAAGAGCTCCTGAAAAATTGTCTCCTTTCTGCTTTTAATTTAGCTGGAGGCATTGGAAAAGAAATCCAGGCAGTGGAAAAAATTTCTTAAGTCACAGAAAAGGATTCATATGTATTCCTCAGGAAACTTCCATGTCTTCTGTGTCTCAGGCCCTGTCCTAGTACAGCACAGCAATGTGCATTTGATATCAAGGCTATTATATATCTTAGTGAGATCAGAGGAGCATGCACACATCACATCAGTTTTGATTGTATTTGGAGCCAGGCAGATACAAGTGTTAGACCTTGGATTCAGTAATTTTAAATTGTGTGTCAGGCAAACACATAAAAGTTTGGCTTCTTTTAACTTCTCCCTGTTTGTCCACAAGGCAGAAATTCCTAGATAAATGCTATAATCAGGTTCCTTTTGCCCATGCTATTTTGTGTCTGTTCTGAGCAGTACTATTTCAGTATGCACACCATAAAACCACACTGGATTATTTTCTCTGAGCCACAGCACATCACAAATGCACATGTAGTTTGTTTCCCCCTCTCACTTCAAGCTTGCTACTACTGTTGGTGCCTACCACTTTTCTTTTGACTTTTGTAGCTTCCAGTGCTCTCACTGTCCTGTTCACTGAGTCTTCTCTATTTCATGCTCTTTCCAGGCTAGTGCCAGCAATAGATGTAATACACTGATTATTTCCTCTGCTAGGTCATAAATTGCGTTCACTCTCTTAGGATCCAGTCCTGCAGCGTCCTCAACAGTGTTCAGGCATGCAAGAGCATGCTGTGAGGAAAAAGTCACGTTGGTTTGTACAGGGCTTTTTTAATGGTGAAACCAAACCCCTGCATGGGTCCCATGCCATTTGGTCCATCAGGAATGGCCTTGAATGGTCAGCCATGACAAAGCTTGAGGGATGGGAGCAAGGTACCAACTCCTCACTGTTGCTACCCAGAAGACAATTTTCCACTTCAGTGCAGAACTCAAGGTGCCCTGGTAGCGCTGAGCATGGCAATCACTCCCCAAAAAGTCACTCCTGAGCTGCTTTCTCCATGGCTCAGCACCGAGCCTCCGAGAGCACAGCCAAAACACTGCCCCAGGAGGCTCTGAAGTTGTGTTGGCACAGGCAGTATTGTGGAGGGAGCACTGGGGAGAAAATGGTTTGCTGAGCCAGAGGGTAGGACGAGAGAAGGGGTTGGAGATGCAGGCCAATCCAGAAAAATGTGGGTACTTTCCACCTGAAAACTGGCATCTCACCAAAGGATCCTTGGGTCTGCTTGGAGAGGATATTACCCTTTCTTGCTGCAAGGTTCTTTGTCTCCTAGGTCATTTCCAGAGTTGTTACTGCAAGGTAATATTCATGAGAACTGATCTGGGAGGTAAAAAAAAATACCCTTTTCAGCTGGGTGTGTGACCCATGGTGAAGTTTAGTCAGCTTTGTAAGGTATCTTTTGTATCCTACTGTTTCAAATAAATAAAGCTTAAGATAAAAATTAGGCATTTAAAGAGACCTTCTCGGTAGGTTTAGTTGTTTTTTTCTTCTATATTCCTTCTATTTATAGCTTTTTGTGATAAATGGCCACTGTTTTCCCAAGCATTCAGTAGAGTTTTTAATTATGCATACTAGCATTTTATGTAACCTTTTGGTTAATTATTAGCAGGCGTTTCTGATACTTGCATAGGGGTGGATGCTGACTTACTGCAACTGGACTTGGTGTCAGTGAGTGTGTATTGTTACATCCCATTTTACTCGCTTTTCTTTAGGAGAGTGGGACAGAAATCAAACCAAATAAAACAATACTTAGAACATTTTGAGCAAGATTGGATCCAGAGGGAGAATGTGGGGCTTGGGTTGTCATTCTAAACATGGGCCAACTGATCTTTTTCTAAGTTTTGTTGAGTCTTTTTAACATAAAAAATACATCAAATATAACTATTCATGTTATATAAAAATTAATTGGAACACATGACTTATTTTAAGCATAGAAACACATACCATTCAAGAGAATAAGCCCATAAAATTCACATTTGCATCTGCTCTAGACATCTGAATGATACTTTCTACTCTGCGTAATCCCTCGAGCTGCTGTGCTCTGCACCTCTCTGTGTAGGTTGTGTGATTTTAGTGAGCTCTTTCTGTTTGCAAAGACTGCAAAAGCTGATTAGAGAGAAAGGGGTCTGCCCTGCAGGGACACCAACAGGGATCTGATCTTGGCAGCTCTCTGCAAGCCAATATGTAACTCTGACCATTTTCTAGCAAAATATATTTGCCTGGAAGTTTGGTAGTATACCTTGCATTTATGGTCACTTAGTGTCTCTCACTTTACTTAGGGGTATATTCTGTTGAGTTCTCATGTTATTTTATTCCTATTTGCAGCAGCTCTTAACCACTAATACGTTCTGAAAATAATTTGCAGGTTTGCCAGTTAGGCGCTGAACCTCAACCACTTTTGTGCTCTCTGTATGAGGTATATCATTATAAGACGCTTTCTTAAAATGTCTTCTCTGAAATTTCAGACCGTGTTTAATCTTGCTCACAGGTCCAGCACTGTAATTTCAAGTTCATCTTGCAGTTTATAGCTTTTTTTGAAGAGCTGCTAACCAATTATTCTCCATCCTATGAGTGAAGAGTTGCATATTTGTGCCAAAACCATAATACTTTGTTCTTCTGTCTACTAAATAAAATGCTGGTTTTGCAGAGCATTTCTTCAATTTTCCTGCAGGCGTGCATATTAATAATAATAAAGTTGTACCCCTAAATCAGCCTTAACCAAGTAATTTAACAAAGGTCAGGGTTGTTTAAAATGTAGTCACAGGAGTCCAAAGAAGTGAAAAGATGCATATGGTAAAGAGGAGAGCTGTAATACAATAGCTAAAATCATGTTAGTTCAAGCTGTGAAAACATTAATCCTGAGAATAATTAATCCCTGGAATAATGTTTGTACAATTGTTGTACACTTCTACAAGCAAGTATAAGAAATTATTATGTATTATTATGCCAATAAACACAATAATAATTCCTCTTTTGCTAATGATCTGAATACCCAGAATTAAATAATTTTGCAAATTAAGTGGTTTCACAAGATGACCAGCATGTATAATTATATTTTTATAGAGGTACATATACACTTTCTTTAAGAATTATGGATCTTTATTCCTAGTAAACCTTTAATTAGGTTTGTTCCATAATTTCTGTTCTTCTTTGTATATATGTGTGATGTATACAATCAGTAGTTGGAAAAAAATTAGAAAATCCCACTCAGTCTTACATTCATGTCACTTCTCATTACAGGAAGTGACAGTGAATGTGTTTAAAAGTGCTGATGTGATCACTGGAATGACTGCTACAAAGCAGCCTAATTCAGCTTTTCTAAAGAACCTGCATAAAATCTGAGTGTTTGTCATATGCGTGACAGTTAAAATCAGTACAGATCATTTCGGAATTGTAAGAATTCTTCAGGCACAAGCTCAAGGAAGCTTTGCACATTTTCTTTGTGTGTATTTTCATCTACAGTAGGCCAGCTGTTAAAAAAAATACAGTGCACAGAGAATACAAACACTAATGAGGAATATTAGACCAACTTGGCATGCTAATGTAATTCTTGCGGAAATTCCTCCCTTTCCTCTCCCCTCTTAATTTTTCAAGTACATCTTCTCATAATCTACCCTGATTACTTGACTGCTGAGATACTATTAATTTCTTTTCTTTCCACAAGATTCCAAGATTTTAAGGGTAGATAAAGGTAATATTTTTCCATATGCATAGAACAAACCATAAAACCACGTGATGTGATTTCTGCATCAAGCCCAGTGTGACTGTTTGAACTGTACCATCTTTTCAGAAAGTAAATCAGCCTCAACTTTAATCTGCAAGTGATGGCAAGTCTACTGCATCTATATTCAAGCTGACCCAGAAGTTAGATTCTGATACTAATTTCTTCATTCTCAGTTTTAAAATGCAAAATGCTGTTGTGCTTTTATTTTCTACAGCCTCTAATGTTAAAAAAAGTTTGCTACCGGAAATTTTTTAAATTTTCTTTAAGAACTTGCTTTATCAATTTTAGCATCGTCAAGCTATTTCCACACTTTTGTAACTCATCAGAATAATATGGCTAGTAAATACTTGTAAAATCCATTTGTTTGCTTCATTTAAAAGGAAAGAAAAAAATAATTAAAATCCTGAGTCATCTTCCCTGCCCTATGCAGCCCAGTGTCAATGATCAATCACAGTTATGATATCAAATTTTACTCCTCTCTTCTCAAGTAGAATTCCCTTAAAAGTAGTTATTGCTTAATTTTGAAGCTCTGAATGCGAGCTCAGAGAATGTCTTAGCATCTGAGGTGAGCTCAAGTTATGCTCCATGCTCTGATCCTTACTTATAAGCCACTGATACATTTGCATATTGCAAGATCACTGCAAGATTCATCTGTGTTTGTGAAGATAAGTCAAAACAGAGACTAATAAAGCAGAACATTTTATTAATTAGTTATTAGATTAGTAAATGAACTGAGTAGGAAAAATTCTTTAATTCTGCATGGAACCTTTATTTTAAAATACAGGATGGTTTCCTTACAGCAAAACCATAAGAAAAAAAAAAAAAACAAAATAAATATGTGTTAATTATGCTCCTAGACCTGCTTACATGTCAAAACCATTTTTTCAGTGTTGCTTCATTGTTGAGGGTTAGTGTACTTCACCAGCAAGTGGCAGAACATGTCCTAAGCAGGGATTTTCCATTGCATGCCACAATTACAGTCAATTGACATTTGATTATAATAACCAGAAAACTTTCATGAAATAAATGACACCTGAGTAAGCTTCATAACCATTTGCCTCACCCTACCCTGGAATGCGTCTGTGCTGTGTGAAGGCTAGGAACAGTTTTGGTGATTGCAAGCAGAATTATTAGAAGCCAGGGGAGCACAGAACATTTCCTGAGATAATTTGCACTGGATAGCTTGCACACTGCTAGTAGTGGATTTTAGAACTCTTTCCTTGTGTGTAGTTCTGAGCGCACTCCCAGGAACAAAATGGTAGTCTGTGCTGGGGATTATACACTTGCATCCTAAAGTTTCCATGTTTCCTGAGCTTGGTTCAATCCTGTCTTGCAATTTTACCAGCTCTCCGCTCATATCATTGATCACAAAGTAGAAGTGATGCTTCCAATTCCAAATCATTTTGTAGAGAAGTGGAGGAGTTGTGCCACTTCTTTTTGGTGCCTGTGGTTTGAGCAGCAGCAGGCGGCAAAGCTGCTGGCCTGTGTGAACTCGTCACTCTGTTATGTAACACTCTCCTGTAACTTTGCTTGCTTCATGATCACGTCCAGCTAAACTGCTGAGAGCCCACAAACAGTGTGCCAAGAGCGTGTGGGTTGCAGGTGTCTCTGGCTATGAGTAGTGATGTGTAAAACTGCAGTGCTGGAAAGATCCATAAAGGTACAACTCAGCAAGTGTGGTGGAACTCTATTCCCATAGACTGAGAGTTTCTGCTTGAAAAGCCCTTTAGCAAACACACTTCTGTCACCTACATGGTGAGTAATGTAGAAGAAAGTTTTCTCCATTCAAAGAGCAAAAAGTGATGACTGAGAAAACAGGTTTTTTTCCATCTTGATGCTAGCTGGAATGGGATATGCAACTGTCATGCTATATATTGAGACTTGTCACCTACATCATTGCCCCTCAGGACCCTTAAAACTACTCTACCTTTCCATCCCTCCTTCACATTCACCTGCTTATCTTCTGGGTCCTACTCTGACTCAGGAGTACATCTAGAGTTGAGAAACCATCCTTCAACCCTTCTTGCTCTTCTTCCATTCTGAGAGGGAGGAACAAACCCTGCCAACTGCAGCAGTACTCTTGCATGTTGGGATCACAGAGGAAGCATGAGCAGTGTTAGTAAGATGTTTCACATACTTAATTGTTGCACAGTGTTGAGAACACTTTTGCAGTGTAAATGGATGGTATTTATTATGTTCCTAGGAATACCATAGTTTTGGCCCATTCTCAACTTTGAAATTTTTAAACAAATGTTATTAGACTGTAGAGTTTTTTCATCTTAAATGTAGAAACCAACTTAACATTTCTGACATCTGAACTTTAGAGAACCCTTAAGAGCTCTCAATTGCTCAGCTTAAAAACAAGCCAAGGCCCAGCACAGAACAGATGTATAGTAATAAACTTATCTCATAATGTCGAATGATTAAACAGTGGATTCTTTTTTACATTTAAATATACAAGACTTTCCATTAAGGGACTCTGTTGACTCTGATAACAGTTTCACAACCATTAAGTTTATTTCTACAGCTATTTGTTAAAAGCCAATAGGGAAAATAATAGAAACTAATTGAAAAGCAAAGCAAACAAAGCAGAGCCTAGAATGTTTCAGTTAATAAGCAATAGAGATTGTATTGATTTCATTTTATAAACAACATTAATCCTCAATAACAATTAAAGTGTAGACAGGTTGCTTGTTTAAGTTATCAGATAAGATGGCCTACTCAGGTAGATATCTTGGGTAGTAATTTGAAAAGGATATGAGGATTCAAGAATCTATTGATCTATCCATCATGAGCCTGTGTCATGAAAAATGTTCTTGGCAAGGTGCAGTAGTTCTTAAAACCTCAAAGACTGGCAGTGCAAAATTCCTGCTGCTGGAAAACACTGCAAGCCTAAATGAAAATGGTACAGCTTCAAAAGTAGCTTTATGTATTTCCCCCAAATTATAAAGGTGAATGAAGTGAGGCATCGGATCTTGTGTGCTTTTTGTTCAAAGACAGCGGAAGTGAATATGTGTATCCTCAAAGCAGGATCTGCATTCAAGACTGTGGGAAGCTTTGGTCCTGTGTATCCTCTGCTGGCAGAAAATTGCAAAAGCTATTCCAGAGACACTTCTACTCCCAAATCAGGAGTAGAATATAACCCCTTTCAGACAGTGGCTTAGAACTCTAAGGAAGGCTGGAAAAGATGTATGTGAGTGCAAATCTCTAAAAATACAAAAGAAAGCCCCTGACATTTTACACAAAGGATAGCAATGAGATATTCACAGCTCAGGTGTTGACAGGTATTTATTTGCAGTTGCTCTGTGACTTGTGTGCTTGGTAGTGAATGAACACTTCTCAAGGTATGTTGGTGTAGCTGGCTCTGGAGGTGCTCCTTTTGTTTACCTGATGGTGTGGCAGCAGCTGGGAAGAGCAGCAGGGCAGACTCCCTCTTTTAGTGTAATAGGAAGTCCAGAGGCTTACTTTGATTGTTGGTCCCTTGCTGAAGACCTGACTTTGGCCAAGGCCTCCAGCACAGTCAGACTAACCAGCAAATTGGTTCTTGTCTTGTGCTTAAACCGCTTGTGTGTTTGTGAATAAGCAGCTCTCTTCAGCTCATGGTGGGCAGGACCTGATCCAGTGGCTTGCTATCCAAATGCCTAATTGGCCACAGTCTGTGTGGAAAGGTTCCTTAATAGGTATGTGTTCAGTGCAGGGACCCGTGGTCCTCCTCTACCACAGGGAACTTTGACACTGTGTCTTGTTATATGTGATATTGGAAGTTGCTCAAAGCCCCATCTGACCTGCTCTGGACCACTTCCAGGAATGGAACATCCACAGCTCTTCTCTGGGTGACCTCTTGCAGTGTTTCCTCATCCTCACAGCTGTTCTGCTGAAATTGGGCTGAATTTGATGGACTAGTTCAAAATCCATTAGATTAAAAATGAAGGAAATTAAAATAAAGGAGGAGATTGAATGTGATTCTATGATCTCATGTTAACAGCTCACACGGGAGAGAAGATACTTTGATGTCAGTTCCTGTTTTATTAAACATACAGCACAAAAGTGTGAAATAGGCAGTAGAACAGGGATTGACACACTGGTTTCCTCTATCCAGCTGAATATCCAAGAGCAGTCTCTCTGGCCAAGATAATATCTCGTTGTTCCAAGTAGCGTGGAATAGCTTTCATAGGAAAAAACATTGTTCCCAAACTGCCTTATGGATTCTTCAGGGAATTAATTCACATTTTTTTATGGTGAAGAAGAGAACGAAGCCCATTCCTATGTGGATATGGGTGAGGTCACTGATTCTGAGCCAGGTGGACAAACCAGGAGTAACCTTCTCTAGCTGTATATTTTGAAAAACAGAGTGTGCTCCTACCTCAAACTGCATCAAGGTCTTACTTAAGCACCAGGTTTTAAAATTTCTGCAGGGTGTCCTGTGTCCTAGGAAAAAGTAGGGTTTAAGACAAGGTCTTCTCAACAGCAGTTTCTCCTTTCTGAGCTGAAATGTTGTCTTTGGGATTAGGCTTATGACTCTGGAGAAATAAAATCAAATAAGACCATACTAGAAGCTTGTACTTTAGCATTCTTTGTTCAAGATAAGGTGCATTGTATTGGATACAAATCACTTTTTACAATGGAGCAGTACGCTGCATATATTGGCATTCCTGTTTTTTTTTAATATAATAGAATATGTTGGGTTGGGAGGGACCTTAAAAATCTCCTAGCTTCAATCTCCCTGCAACAGACAGGAACACCTTCCACTAGAACAGGCCTCTCAAAGTCCCATCCAGCCTGACCTTGAACACTGGGGAGGGCATTCGCAGTTTCTGTGGGCAACCTGTTCCCGTGTCTCACCACGCTATTATCTAATCTAACCTCACCTTCTTCCAGTTTAAACCCATTACCTCTTGACCCATCATTACAAGCCCTTGAAAAAAGTCCCATCTCTCCTGTAGGTCTTCTTTAGGTACTGCACCACAGAGCTTGGCATGATTGGCAGACTTGCCGAGGGTGCCCTTGATCCCACTGTCTGTGTCACTAACAAAGACGTTGAACAGCACAGGTCCCAGCACCAACCCCAAGGAACTCCAGTTGTCACAGGTCTTTGCTTGGACCAGGGAGCCTCTGAAAACAACTCCTTGACACAGTTCCTTATCCACCGAGTGGTCCATCTCACAAATCCATGTATCTTCAGGGACAAGGCTATCATGTGGGACAGCGTCAAATGCTTTGCTCAAGTCCAGGTAGATGATATCTGTCACTCTTTCCTTATCTACCAGCACTGTAACCCCACCTTAGAAGTCCACCAAGTTTGTCAGGCTTGATCTGCTCTTAGCAAAGTTGGCTATCACCAACCATCTCCTTATTTTCCTTATGCCTCAGCATAGTTTCTAGGCAGATCTGCTCCATAATCTTGCCAGGCCCAGAGATAAGACTGACCAGCCTGTGGTTCCCTGGGTCTTTCATTTTTTCTCTTTTGAAAAATAATGACAATGTTTCCCCTTTTCCTGTCAGTGGGAACTTCCCTAGATTGCCATGACATCTCAAATATGATGGGTAATGGCTTAGCCACTTCCTTGGCCAGTTCCTTCAAGAACTGCAGATGTATCTTGTCACAAGTCCCATGGACTTGTGCACCTTAAGGTTTATTAGATGCCCTCAAATTTTATTTTCTAAGGTGGACAGTTTTCTCTCTCCCAGTCCCTGCCTTTGGGTTCTACAATTTGGGCAGGGTAGCTGGATCACTTGCTGGTCAAGACTGAGGCCATCTCTGTATCCTGGGTAACCAGGTCTTCTCTTTCCCTCTGGAGAGGGACTACATTTTCCCAAATCTTCCTTTTATGTGCCTATAGAAGTTTTTCTTGTTGACCTTAATGTCCCTGGCTGAATTTAATTTTATCACAGCTTTAGCTTTCCTTACATGATCCTGTACAATATCTCTGTATTACTCTCAGGCTACCTGTCCTTGCATCCACCCTTTATAGGTGGAAGCATATATTTATATAATTAAATAAAATTAATATCATCATAATAAAATAATACTGAAATATAAGTAGAAGAATAGGTATGATTAATTAGAGAAATCAATAGACTGTTGGAAATAAGAGATGACTGAGAGATAAACTAAAAAATTTGGCATAAATGAAAGCATTTACTCCAAGCATATTTCTGTTTATGATAAAAGTGTTTGGATATAGCAGAGGAGACTAAAAAAGATGGTAACAAAAAGGAACCCAAAAAACCTGCCTGTCTTAGAGGCAGAAGCTTGCAATTGCCTCAGGTAGAAATTTCCTGTTAACTTTTGTAGTCCTTGGAGAGTGGCCGACTGTCATCAATTCCTGGTCAATATTTGAGTAATGCTCTTTGGCAAGTCACACCATTTGCTATTTGCTCGATCAATGTATAATAGCCCAATGACTCAATATTATAAAACTCAATGACCTGTGAAACTTCAACATTTACATTTCTGTTAAAATCTCAAATAGTTCTTTATTAGTAGGAACTCAAGCTAAAATGCCAAAGAGATAAGCATGATGACAATTACTAGCTACTTTTCTTAGTCATACTGAGACAAATTCTAGAGCTTTTACTAAAACTAAACACTATTGAATGAATGAAACTGCTCACAGGGAAAGATAAAACTCAACACACGTTTGAGGAATTAGAAGATGAAGAGGTCAGAATCTGTCCCAGGTGACCCACGTGAATTTTCTTGGTTTACTCATCCTGCTTACTATGGCATATTGTAGCTGTTGCCAAATGGGCATAAAATATTTACAGACTTGTAGTGGGAGTCCAGTATTTCACAGGAACTCTCTGCATGAAACACCATCAGTTATCTGCTTATCAAATGTCTGTGCAGTTTAGCAGGTTTTAGAGTGGTAAGTACATTATCAGATAAAATCCTGACCCCATTGAAAACAAAGTAAATCTCCCAAGGGACCATACCTCAGTCCTGGTGGGGAACCTTCCATTTACAGCCTCCTAAAGTCCTGCAGTTGCAGCCCATTTCCCATATCCTCCTTGGCTCCTGGCAGCACAGGAGCAGAGCAGGGGCAGAGGGGGCCGGGGCTGTTGCTGCTAGGCTGGGTGCTCACGCAGACACCGTGTCTCCATGCAGGGCTGCCAGCCTCTGCAGCAAACACATTTCTGCTGACCAGGCACTCCCTGCATGTTCCCATGAAAAGTCAAACCTGGAAACTTGAACTGCACTGTGGATGACTTACCTTGTTTAAAGCTATATGTTTGACTGTCCTGAAAGCATCGAAAACACTGAGGTGGGCCATGAAAGCATATCAGGATTTTGGTCCTTGTGTGGTTACAGCTCCAGTTAACACCCAGAGGTGAGCGAGGTCAGCACTTCAGTTCATTTCAGTGCAAGATCAAATGGGTGAAACTAAACTATTTACTCCCAAACAGAATTTGTAGACACCAAAGAGCAGGTAAAACAGAGATGCAAGCAAATGTCTGCCTCTTATCTGTTGAAATTCACAATCTCTAAGCTCAGACAGGTGCCGTGATGTTGTGAAGGTTCTGCATCAAACATGGGTGCTGATTTGACCTCCTGGCTTGAGGTAGAAAGTTCATATACTTTAATATTTTAGTGTATCAGAATTGCATCTAGAGTAATAATTCTGTGTTTAAAAAGCAGACTTATGTGCATTAGGACATTGCCACAAACTGAAATGCCGCCTTTTTATTTCTTTCCTTTCCACTTTCCTTCAAATACAGTGGATTAAAGAATTGTCAACCAGCTAGTTCACAGAAATATTTGCCAGAATAACAATTTGGACAAACATTCTTATTTATTTTTCCTATTAAGAAAATGTCCATCAATCTATCAGGATTGGGTTCAATTGTGAAATGAAATCACTAATAAGAAAAGAAGAAGCTCTTAGTAATAATCTGACCAAATTAATGGTGAGAACTGGTATAGGAAGTGCTCTGCTGACCTTTGAGGCACAGCACCTGGGATATGAAAAGATGGAGCTAGCAGATGTGAGATAGGGTGAGAGAAACTCTCCGCTGACCAAGGCTGAGTTTCCAAGGCTGGTCAATGGAGCTTGTAGAGGTACCCAAGTGTGCAGTGGTCACATCATGCTAAATCCAGATTGGTGAGCCTCCACATTTGCCCCCATACTTTGCTCCCCAAACCTTTTTGGAACAGGAACAGTTGATACAGGAGACATTTCAAATAACATACATGAGAAAAAAAAAATATTTTCTGGCTGCAGAAAGGAGAAGAAATATAAAATGTATGACTCTCCCGATATCTCGGAAGAGATTTTCTGACAATTTCAGCTGATTCTGACTGTGTTGGCCATGGTATGGCACCTCTGTTCCAGCAGCCCTATGTGTCCCTGCCCTGGCACAGTGGGCTCAGTGTACATTGCACGGTAAGAACGCTCTGTAAACATACAGTGTGTATGTAAGTGCATGTTGTTACACGCACTTACTACTTGAAGCAACTCAGAGCAACTCTTGGGTCACTATTTGCATGAAGAATGTGTGTGGGTTTATCATTATGCAAAAGGTATCAGACACACCTGCTAGAACAAATGAAACATTTCTAGAAAAAACAAACCTGCCTTTTGCTGTACTGAATATCTGCAGTGTGTTCTCTTGCATATTACACCATTTCACCACACTTGGAACGTCAATACTGCCTTGGGAAAGTGTGTGCCACCCCATTTCATTCAGCTCCTTAAACAAATGTTCGGGAAACAAATTAAATCTGAAGCAACATGAAACAGGCTAAAGAGGGAAGAGAGAACTCATCTAGCTAGGGAAAAACTAAGGTTATGTCAACATAGTACAATGCTGCGTAGAGCCAACACATTAATATTCCTAAGCAGTACTGTACATTTGGATGTAACAACATGAGGTAACTTAAACTACCTCCATATGACAGGTGTTTTCTTGTCAGAACCTGGTAGCAATGCAGCTTGGCATCATCACAGCAGTTCTCTGCCTCACATGGAGCTTGTGCTGTGTTTGTCCTGCCACATCTTTCATTCAGATGTTACAATAGCTCAGAGTTGTTTTTGATGGGAACTAACATCTTCGGGCTGCCTGTGAACCCAGGCTCTCTTGTCCAGGAGATGCAAGTGTCCCTGGCTTCCTGCTCCCTCTGAAGGCAGCCCTCAGCAGGAGTCCCCACTGAGCTCTGGGGCACTCTGACCTCATTCTGCACCAAGGAACATTCCATGCTTTCCTTTTCCCTTTTCACATGCATGAAAGGAGATTGTCCCATTCGAGGAGTAAAAACATGATTTGGAGGCTAAAGTTCAGTTTACCCTGCCTACCTTTTATTTATTCTGTTTGCTTTTTATTAAATGCAATCTCACCCACAGAATGTGGGTCTGTGAGGCTGTTGAAGATTCTACAAAAGCTCTGTTAACTGTGCTATGTTGAATAAAAAAATTGAACTATAGATCATGCATGTATAAAAAGAATGAACAGGGTTCCCCTCTTTAATGTAAGTAATGAAAAAGCCAAGTCATATAGGAGGCAAACCACAAATGTTGTTAATTATCCTAATTATTTGAAGCATTTGAACAAGAAACTGCTTTAATATTGAGCAAGTAATAGTGACTATGAAATAAAAGGAATAGTGAAGTAGTGAATGCCAGTTTATGGTAAGGTGCAGTAAGTAGCAATGTGTTAAATATATTAATGCAAGAGCTATAAAGAGTTCTGGCTTTCCTTATTGTTCAGTGTGTTGTTGGGCACTACATTTGTGGTGCATGTATGAAAGAGGGTCTAATAATGGACATGAATATAATAGATAATTTACTTGCAGTGTTTCTTGTTGCAAAGGTCGGAATTAGCTCTGTATAACATTGGTGCGTAACAGGTCTGAAATCTGTTTTAGTGTTGTGAAATACACCTGCAGAGTCCTGAACCCGTCAGAACAATCTCATATCTCTCAGTCAGTGTAACAGTGATGTGCCACGTTGTCTTGGTTTGCTCACCTGCATCACTTGCTATCTACTTTAAGCACACTTTGGCTTGGTTTAGTTTTGCTTCCCTGTGCCCCTGCCCCCCTCATCTTAAACTGGATTTGTGCTCAGACCTTTGGTGGAGAGAGAAAGACTTGAGTATAGTTTCTCAGTTTATCCCTGGATTTGGTCATCATTGTGGACATAGTTAACCTGTGCTGTCAAAAAACAAGGCTTTTTGCCCATGTCAGGGAAGGAGAGTGAAGTAAGTGCCTTTATTCTTCATGTCAGGCTGATAAAATGTAACAGAAAGGAAGGGTGACGCTGCCAAGGTAAAGGAAAGAGTGCAGGCTTACTGCATGCATATATCCCCTTACAGCTGCACACAAACCATGACATGTGCTTAGTGAAATCATGTTTCAGCTTCCCAGGGGCATAAATGAATGAATAGGCAGGGAAGCCAATAAATCAAGTGAATCTTTCAAGTCACTCCATTAAGGTCACCAATTTTGCAATCTTTGGCCAGTAGAGTGAACTCTCAAATGAATTTGTGCTTCTGTTTTATTTATAAAAACCAAGACCAGGTCTTTCACCTGCTTTAGAGCATTTAAGTAATCCTAAAGAATTGAGCATGATTCTTTACATGTTTTGTACCATCAATTCTGGCAACCCTCATTTTGCCAATATGTATCTACATATGAAAACAATTAGTTGAATATCCATCCCCTTGTCTGAGAGGCAGTGTTATCTGCTCAGGAACTGGTTGGAAATACTATTGAAAGATGGTGATATTAGGAGAAATAAAGAACAAGAAGAAATATGCAGTGCTGCAAAAAGAAATACTAGAGATGAACATAAGGAGAGATATTCAAGTGATACTGACAAATTATCTGTTCTTCTCATCCTCTTGATATATTACAAGAGGAGGCTACACAGTAAAATTCAAAGTATACACTTATAACCCACAGAGTATGTCTTCTTTTCTTATTGTGCTTTTGTGGCCTGGCAGATATCTCTTCTATGGCTAGGAAAGCAAATTAACTGTTCTTTTCTGTTTCTTCTCCCTCAAAGCAGGAGATAAAAGGAGCAGGTGCACAAAGCTAGTTGCTGGTGATGTTAGTGCGGTGTGTTTGTCCCTGAGGTTCCTGCCTGTGACATTGCACTCTCCACAAAACCCTTCGATGAATGGTATTCTAGAATGTCCAGAAAAGTCTGAAAGAATCACCTTGACTTTGTGAGACTGTCTGATGATGACTACATCAGCCTACATTTCTCTGTAGAAAGCAAAAAAAAAAAAAATGGGTGGAAAGACAGAAAAAGGGAATCTTCCGTTCTTCTTCCCTTGACATTACAGCAGATGATAAAAAATAATGAAAAATAGCTGAGCCCTTCCTTGCTTTTACTCAACAGCATTAACTACTTTAGGCTTTTGAACAGTAAGATAACTCCATTATAAAGTCTATATTTCATTTATCTAGCATAGATGTTTTATGTACAGAGCCCTCAATGTCTAAATGTCTCTTAGCATCCATTTTACTAAAATTAAATGTATGATCACTACAGGTTCACTCTGCAGTTAGGAAGGTAGTAATGGAGCTAGGAACTTCTGATGTAGTAATAGCCTCTGTTCAGATTACAAATAGTATTTTAGCTTTGCTTATAAATGAAGTAAAGGATTATACTGGGGCATCTTTGTGGATGCATCACTAATTTGATGAGGGGTTGTTATATTTTTAACTACTCTGCTTCTCCTGTTACACGCCTTACCACCAGTTCCCCCTTAACAAATGTGAGACATTTTCCACTTGGCCATTTTGGTTTTAGCATAAGCAGTCTCATTTACTAACAATATGTTAGTTGTGGTTTCTTGTCTATGAATTTGAGGGACAAACCAACATGGTCAACTTTTTTCATCACATGATAGAAGGATTTCTTTCTTTGACGCTTTCCATTTTTTCTCCAAATGATACCCTCCTACTTGCTCTTGATGGAAAGCTCTGCATCACTATCTGAGAAAAGGGAAAATCCCAAAACATGTGTGCACACACCCAAGTACCAGAAGTACCTTTTCAACAATGCTCTCAGGGACCTATTCTTAATGGAGAGCACACAGGCTGAAATCATCCTCTCTTTTAGGCTTAATTACATCCCTTATATAAGTGGAGCCAGCTGTTTGTTTTTTTTTTTTTTCTCCCCAGCTTCTTCAATTCCTACAAGGTTACTCTAGCACAGGGACTATCAGGTTACTGTTGCCAAGGAGTTTACAGCTGTACTCAGAGAGGATAATATACTATCAGTCATCTCATCTGTATCATCACATACAAACTTGGTTTATTTTTAATTTTTTTTTCCATTTCTGATGTGCTTTTCTCCATCATCTGGGTGCTCTTGAAAAGAGAAAATTACTAGAAGTTGCCAAGCTCTTATACTCAAATAAATCCCCTAATGGCTTAACTTCAGCAGTGATGAGGGAGTAGGGGTGAGGGGGCTTTTCTTCTGGCTGTGAGCCATCAGCTGTGTAAAAAACATCCTCATGGTGTAGGGTGTTTACAGGAAGGAAATGCATGTCATATTCCAGTCCTTTATTATGCCAGTCATGTTGGAGGACTTCTTTTGAGCTGTGGTAGGAGACCTCTCTTTTTCTATTCAACAGAGAGTGTTTAGACAATTTCAAGAACTCTTGTCTCCCTTCCTCTATTTGAGCTCAAATCTTCAATTAGATGTAATTGGAAAAGGTAGAGTAAATGGCAGGTGCCTGCCTCTTTGGAGGGCATAATTATGACTAGCTTGCAGACTTGGAATTTTGATGACTGAATAAATAAAGAAGACAGATGTGTTTGTGTACACACTGACATCAGTATTGACAGGATGACACAGGGACATTTGTAGCTCTGTAGTCTGTAGGATGAGGAGGAAAATGAGGGGTTTGGGCTGCTTTCCCACTCTTTTATTTAAAAAATGAGCATTTGTTCTCTCTTCATATCTGTGGATGAGGTCAATTTCTATTGTGCTTATGAAAGATAATAATAGTTGGAGTTAGGACTTAGGCAGTGATTTGTGCTAGCTAAGGGGTTCCCATTCAACATATTCAGTAAGAGATCTTATTTTGTTTCTCCTTCCACTTTTACTCTTGTTTATCTTCTCTATCTTCTCAGCATTCTACAGGTAAGAAATTGCCTTGCGTCTGAATAGAAATTGGAATGTGTTGGCAAGTAATCTTCTCTCCTAAACTCAGATATTCTGAAAAAAAGGAAAAAAAAAAACCCATTGTGCAAAGGACTTCAATCTCCTCAAAAACACTATCACAGCCATGTGGCTATGTGGTATTTGTATCAATGATAAAAAAAAAAAAAAAAAAAAAAAAAAAAAAAAAAAAAGACAACCAGGACACGTACTTCTTGGAGGGGAGCAATAGAATATTTGGGTAACCAAGCTCTTCACAAAGTCTTCATGCTCCCTCTGCCATGGCTTGCAGGTGGTCATACTGGGACAAACAAACCAGCTGAGAATAAGATGTTATCTAATCTATAGCTTAATGAAATATTGGTGCTTCTAGGACATTAACTATCTTTTCGTCATATGTTGTTAATCTGCTTATCATTATTGTGTCGGATATCAAAAAATGTTCTCAAAACACTGTTTGGTCAGCAGTCCTCTGGTTATTTCCCATTGTCTTCTATGTTACAGATTAATGTAGTCATCCATTATGTCATTGTATTCTTTGCACGCAATCAGAGCATGGTCACTGTTGAAAATGACTCACCATTTTTGAATTTGCAAAGGCTCTAAGTGAAAACTGTTGGGTATGTTCTTAACCCACACCTTGAGCTAAGTTCAAGAATGATGTGTTAGTTTAGGATGACTTCTTATACATTAGTTTCAAAGACTTCATAAGTGGTCTTACTTTGCTAGACCTACTCTGATGCTATGTGGAAGGAGTTCTACTTTGCTGTGTATCACAACTCTATTCTCTTTCACTGATATGTAAACTTAAATAGCCAGTATGTTAATTTAAATAGTGTGATGATTATAGAAGTTTTGGTGGTGCAGAGCTGAGAAATCTCAACATAAGGACTGGTAACACTAAGAGTGTCTTTATTTGCTCATCAGTTGAGACTTTTCCTCTGTTGTAAATACAGTTTCTCTTGAACAGTGTCTGAAAAACACCACACAAAGGGTGGTTAGGATTGCATAAGGAAAATTTTGCTTGTCTGTTTATCCTGCAAAAAACTCAATTGCCAGGAATATGCTTTTATTGCTCTCCAGGGAATAGTGAAAGAAAATAAAATAACTGAACTGAGTGTAAAATATCTAAGTGAATAAGAGATAAAACTAGCTTCGAATAGTGTCTCTTCTTACATTAGGCTATTACAAGGGGTTTTTTTAGATTGTGGGTTTCTTTAATTCAGCTATTCCTCATTAGCTCAAATTTCTTTTATGTTTCCCTCCTCTGTTCTGCTCACTGAAATAAACAATTTTGGTATCTGAGTATCTATGGTGTTGTATAATCAGGCCCTTCAAATATAAAATACTTTCATACTTCTCTTTCTCTCAATCAAAACAAAGGCTCTCATCAGTGAGACATCTGGGTTCTAATCTCTGTACCCACTAGTCTGGACTACTTTGTTGTGTTTTGTATCATTTGCCTTTACACGCTTGCACAATGTGCATTGTTTCCTCCCACAAAGCTATTTTGACATATGTCCTGTTACTAACTCAGATCTGTCATTATCCTGCAAACAGCTTCCTCATGCCCTCTGCCAGTTTTACACCAAGTGTAGAATGTCCTAGAGTGTACCAACATCCTGAGGTTTATTGTGGTGGAATTAAGCTCACTTCTGCTTCTGTTGTTTTGGTCTTGCACCTCATGGGTGTTCGTTCTTCTGTCTGCATTCATTTTGACAAGCACCGTGCTGGTGCTGCCTGCTCAGTGGATATCACCCAGATCATTGCTGTGAGAGCTTGGTTCTGCTCTTCAAATGATAAAGCAACCACCCATTCCATGTGCTGTGGAATAAAAACCTAGAAGATGGGAGCATGAATGGGAGCACAAAATTTTTGGTACTAATTCTTAGTAGTCCTCCTACTGCAAGCTCTACAGCTAATATATAGCATTAATTTTTTACATAGGAAATGAGGAACGGCTGCATTTCATAAAAATAAATTAATTTGCTGTCTGAGGTTATCTTCCTGCTTTTACTGGTGTGAAGTAACCCTGGAAAGTTCATTGCCAGAGGAGCTTTTCCTTGTGATATGACTACATACATAGTAGCAATACAGCATTTTTATTTGTATCATTTATCCTTTCTTCTGCTTCCTTTCATAAATTAAAAGAAAGCAGCTCTCCCAATTTGCAAATAATGCTGCTTCTGTATCACAAAGGCAATAGCACAGTTCTCTTTGCCAATGGTGGTACCTCTTCACAACCCTTGCTGCTACCAGGACATCAGCTAAGCTTGTGATACAACAGTCTGAATCACAGCAAATTGCAGTGTGATGATAAAAAGATGACAAAAAGGACTGCAAGGAAGGAGGAAAAGGATTGGCTCTGATTCAATTCTTCTATTTAATTTTAAAATAATTTTTCCTAAGATTAAGAAAAAATCAACATTGGGTTTTTTCCTCCATTTGATCTGGTTAAGGAGAGGAAAGAAAAAGAAAATTGTTGAAAAAATAAAATTAGGAGTATTTAAAATGTAAAGAATTGGGATACAACAGTCAATGCACATTCATCTGTTGGGTGGAAGTTAGTATGTAGACTGTTGTGGGGTTTAGCCATGTTGTACCAATTTGTAGAGCTGGACACTCTGAGGGAGAGCTGCAGGGGAGGGTTCACATAAGAAAGGAAACAAAACTAAGGTCTCATGCCATGATATGCATTCCAGCTGTTGTCCTGAATCTAAGAGTCAGAAGTCACTCACTTTCATGAATAGTTCTGTATTTTTATTCTGAAATTTTTTGAAAATTGAATATTTTATTCTGAAATATTATTAAATATTTTGAAGAAAAATATTCTTATGTCAAAAATATTTTAAAAGCTAAATTAATTCAAGGAATTAATGAATCTTCTGGAGTTTGCACAACTGTGAAGACCCAGGTATATGAGCCACAGCTTTAGAAATGGAGCAAAACTTCAGTAAAAAGATTGCAGTTGGGCTAAAAGATATATTTCTCTGGTCCTTAAATGTGGCATGTCCATTTGCCCTTCAAGTTCATTTTGGGCTGATGATGTGGACTGTTGTGTAAGAGTGGAGTGCACATGAGTACTGCTTGCTTCCCCAACAGATCTAGTCTGCACTGATAACACATATCTGTCCACAGACTCTGTGCCCAGAAATTGAGTTTCTGCCAGCAAAATCCCTCTTCTAGACTGTTCATATCAAATAAATCTCAAATGCACAGAAAAATTTCTGAAAAGTTAGAAGCATATATACAGAAGCTATTGAGTAATACCACATCCAGAAGAAGTAAGGAAGTATTAAAAATGAAAGCTCATTATACAATACATAGGAATAAGGAACATTTAGAATTGTGCAACATGCACTGCAGTGAGTAAGAATATTACAAACTGAATGTGACTGATATGACACAAATGATCATCAGTTTGAATGCAATTTGGAACCTTGCCAGTTACACTTTTGATGAAACACTTGATTCTGATGATGTTCTTATGCTGTACAAATATATTCCCCATTATATAATATAAACTATGCATTGGTTTAGCTCATGTTACAAGAATGTGTCTCATGTTCCAAAAATTACTTTAAATTCTCATGAGAATTCAATGTTTCCGTTGGAAGCTGGTGTTACAGTAGTTATTCTCTCACACACAATTAAAAATTTTTCATCTGAAATATTTTTATTTGTGTAGTGCTAGAACTACTGCAAAAAGTAAGCATTTTCAGTGGGAACAGTTAATCTATTAATCTTCTGATTAAAACCAACAAACAAACACCAAGCAAATAAACAAACAGGAATAGAGTGAGATAACTGTTTTGATTGAATTACAAGTGAGCTGGAAAGGAAGTGGTCAGTCACTTCCCCCAAAATCCTGAACTGATGTGGCTGTCACATGTATACAAGCAGAATGCCTCTAGTCACATTCGGGCATAAAGTCACTGGTTTTGTACACAGACATTTCTTGTTTCTGGAATTTCATGTTTCTGGGCTATTTCTCTCTTCACTGACTAACTACCCACTGCTATATAATGGTCTGACTTAACATAATGAATAGTTGTTTCTTCAAGCAAGATTTTTAAATACCTGAAAATGTCATTGATATCTGATGTAGAGAACATCTTCTATGCCCTTTGATTCACAGTGATGTTCTGCTTCTCATAATTCTGGCATAGGCCTCCTACCTTTAAGGGTTAATTTCTCATGTTTAGACAACAAACATGTACTTAATAATCCATGAAAGATTTCTTTTCTGTTTCATGTGATCTGTTGAGTACACACACATGTGCTTCAGTTGGTATTAATTCCGTAGAATAGGAAAATCACTCTTTGGATGTCTAATAAAGCTGTTACCTCTTGAACCCAATTTCTGTATTAAGATATTTTGTGGGGTTGTTGTTCCCTCAGGTACCCTGCTGTACTCTTAGTTCTTGACAACCTCTGTTGAGATGCTTTCTTTCCCTTGCAAAGGGCAACACCTGGCACTTCACTGGCAACTCCCATGCAGTACTATTTTTCTTTCAATACAGTTTCCCATCTCTTTGTTTCCTCTCAAGCTCACAGAAATTTCAACTTTGGTATTTTCATTGTGCGTTCTATTTTATTTCTGGGTTTGTTTTATATTTTGTTTTATTTTACTTCCTGGAGTATTTTAACGAATTCTTAGGAGTTTTCTCTGCTTCAGCCATTGGCATAGCATATGCCTGACAATGTGTCCACAGTCATTTCCTGTTCCAAGTACTGCTGTATCTCATATTATATCGCTATGCATAACTCTTGCCAGGAAAAAGGGGTCTCAAATTGATTTTTCACAGAAAAACACGGATATATTTATTTGGTTTGCTACTACAAATATTCTTTCTCTAGGTTGTGACCGGGTGAATTCCAGGCACATTGAGGCCAATGGAAATCCGTCACTTGACTTCAGTGGAGACAGGATTTCCACCCAAATTTTTGCCTGTTTGGAGAATTAGAATTGACAGTGATTGCTGAAAAAAAAACCCTGGAACAACACAGCAATGTAAGAAAATAATAATAACAAGATTCTATCACTTCTGGTAGTATCAAATAATGACTTTTCAGCACTGTGTGAAAGCAATTCAAAGAACTAAGCCTTATATTTTTGCTTGGCATTTTTTTTAAACCATTTTCTGTTGTTATTTGTGTGATGATAGGATCAAGGAGACTTAGCCACAGATAAGAACCTCAGTGTTGTATAAACAGAAAAAGAAAACAGAGCCTCCTTCAGGCTTGCCAAACAAGTGCTTACCAAGAGGTGAGAGAAGATGGGGAAACAGTACATCTACACTGATGGTTGTTGTATGTTGGGCTGTGGAGCAGCACCCTGTGTTCCCAGGTGTTCCTAGGTGTGATGGCAGGGGAGAGCTTTAGGAGGTGTTTTGAAGGACATAGAGTAGCTCTGTGCTGAGAATGACAGATTTCACTTTCAAAACACGAAGAAAAGAGAAAGGTGTATGAAATATGAAGAAAAGCTAGTAGGGGATTATGAGCTGCTGCCTTTGAGAAGAGCAGAGGTGAGGGAAAAACAAGGCTAGGAAGTGAAGGAAAAGCATCTGTGAAATGGTAAGGACAGTAACAGCAGGACTGGAGAGGTTGGGTGGCCTTTCCTCAGGAGAGGAAGCTCTCTCAATTCACCTCTCCCTTCTCTTATTGCCCTTAACACATCTCTCTGGTGTTTCTAGAGTTGTTTGTGTTCACAGTCCAAAATTCAGAGTCTCAAATAACATAACTGTCCGTATCCAGATACTTTTCTCCCATCATCAGCAAGTACTTTTGGAACTGGATGCAACCCAGCTGGAAATAAGATGAGGACAGATTTTCTTGAAAGATTTCTCATACGGACAGCTTTTAGCTGGGTTGGAAACATTTCAAAAGAAGTAATTTTTCATTCTATTCCAGCATTTCTTCATCCAGTTAAAGCCAGGGAGTGCAGAGATAATTTTAAAAGAGAAAGGGACTGAAGCCTAATTCCAAAACTACAGTAACTGACACAATAGAAATATGATTAGATTTTTTTTTTAAAGAGTAATGGGGTTTTCATAAAATCTATGACCTGAATGAAGATTCACACAGGCCACTCATTGATGAGCTACGGCTCATCTCTATTTAATATACATGGCTCCAAAACAGATCTCTGCCCCTAAGTATTTTTAAACTTTAGGGCTCTTTGGGCTCTACACTGTATTTTCCATATATCGAGAGTATACAGCTCATCTAAAATCAATTCTCACTAAATGTACACCACAATTTTGAAGCACAGAAGTACCCGAGAAAGGTGACTCCAGAGACCATCCTCTTCATGAAACCAGGACTTGGAATCTGCCTGTATTTTGATACAGATATGCTGCCCTCAGACACCATGCATACAGCCCAGCCAGCCCCTGCCTTTATAAATGCTGAGTGGAGCCTGTAGATCAGTGTAGGTGTCTGAAACATGGATTTGAGTGCTGAGGCTTGCACCCTCTCTGTTTGACTGCCATGAGGCAGATCTCTCTTTTTCATCTCAAGTTCACTTTCTTCTCTTGAATCATGGTACATGTCTGCCTCTGCTCCTTCAGATTTTGATGTGCTGTGATACTTTTCCTAAACCCTTCCTAGATGAGCACTTTGGTAATACAGACACTCTTTACTGGACCCTATATTTTTCTGACAGTGCTGGGAAGAGGAGATAAATTTTGTTCTTGTGTGTGAACTTGGGTGTTATTGTGTACGTTCTTTTGACTGCTAACCATATTTCCTGCTGGCTTTGTTACCCATAGCAGTATGTAACTTTCCTTCCTTTGTCCCATTCAAATGCTTAAAAAAAGGAATCAGTTCAGAAAACAGTTATGGGTTCACATTTTCTAAATTGTCTTTTTTCCTCCTTTTTTTCTTACCTCACTAGTAGATTCTTTCACTTTATGAGAATAAGCAATTAATTACCTGTGCCATTCCATAGATGTTCAACATGTCTTCAGTTTCCCAACATGAATATTCCCCCTCTTTCTGACCACAGCACATTAAGTGTTAAAAAGGGGTGGTTCTGTGCTTGTGCAGCAGCAGATATTACCATGGCTTGTACTGAACCAGGAACTGCTTTCCTGTCTCCCAGACTGGTTTTGTAACCATGGCTTTCATCCCAATTGTAATCAGTTTGAAATTTTCCCCTTGGGCTGTGGACTTACTTTGCAACTATAACTACCAGGTAGATATGAAGATTTTTCAAACAATAGCAATTTTTAACTGAAATTACCATGTGAACGTTTTTAAAAAACAAACAAAAAAAAATTTTGTTGCTCTGGAAGCATTTTTGTTAATATTTTCTACATTGTGAAATTTATATAAAGTGACTGTTTCCTGAAAAAGAAAAAAAAACACCAGTGAAAAACCAAACCAATAACTGATTTTTTTTTTTTTCAAATTGGTGTTTTTTAGGTACTGGGGAAGTTGTGTGAAGCAATTCCCATATGGTTTCTTTACAAGTTGATCAGTTTAGAATCACATTAGACAACTGCTTAAAAAAATTTAATTTTGCTACTCAGTCAGAAGTGATGCAGGTTTTATTTAAAGCCTGATCCAAAACTTATTGTAGTCAGCCACTCTCTGCATTAAGTGGACTTCACACTCAGAAAAATCAGAGCTATTGACAGCTATCAGTAGCTTCATGTGGCATCTCTGAGGAACTCAGTGAATTTTCTCAGTTTTCCAGCTGTTGAATGTGAATCCTACTGAAGGTGGAGGCACTTGCCCAAGGACATGCTGTATGTCAGCGGTGAGATCCTGAACAGCAGCAGCATGTTAATACTGGACTTTGGCTTTCAGCTCTGAAGGCAATTCTAAAAGAATTTTCTCCCATATGCATTTTCAACTTGCTGTGCCTGATGTTGACCACAGCCTCAGAGTCCCAACCCAGACCTGGAGTCTCTGCCTGAGTAGCTTAAGCCTTTAAAGCACAGTTCTCAGTCCCATTATTTTTTTTCAATGGAGTAATAGCACTAAAACCCCAGCAACCCTATAGCTGTAACACAACCCACAGGCTGTTACACTCTCCCTGTGGGGTCACATCCTGAGCAGTTGTTCAAGCAAGAACACATTTCATGGTCCGTATTTCATGTAGACAAAGCTTTTAAACTTAGATTGGCTCCCACCAAATTTAGTTTGTTACCCCAGACTTTCCTTGAAGTCTGAAATGCATATGCCTGCACTATTGGCCTCACTTAAATTTGCCTTGCAGATCATATGTTTGGTAGCTGGGAAAAAATAAATATAGTTGCACTTTTTTTCAAAATGTGTGTCTGGCAAAGATAGTAAAGAGTTTACAGTCAATTTGAAGTTTCTAAGGCTCCTATCAGTAAAAACATTAAATCTTTTCAATCCACAGCTTAAAATTGCAGCAGCCTTCTTTCCATCCTAGAGCTCCTGATGTCTCAAGCCATCAGTTGTCAGTTGTGATTGTATTTTGCTGTCAGAACTTGAGCTAATAACTTCCTTGAACAATTTAAATGTTATGCTTTCTGATATATAAGCAGTTCTGGGACATCTTTATAAATTCCAGTGCTTCAACTACTTACACTGTCACTGCTCCATCAGGCCATGAGCAACAAATGAAGAACCAATGAACAACAAACTTCCCAATACACATTTCATTATTCTGAGCAATCTTTTTATGTCTGTTTTGTCTGTCAGAGGTAGAACTCAACTGAAGCATCCCTCCAACCCTTACACAGACTCTTTCTTGTTATTGTCAATCTAGCACACCTTTTCTTTTCAAATCATGATCTTCCACTGGTTTTCCCATAGTCAAAAAATACAGTCTATGTTGAACTTGGTGCCTATTGTAGACCCAGGCAATCTAAACTCTTGCATGTTCGGATATAATTCTTGTGTCTTGAAATTAACCCATGTGCAGCTTGAGGAAATCCTGTCATAGGAAGTGCTGCATATGCCCAGAGTTGTTGGGCAGGGTCATGTGTATAGGACTCAAAGTCCAGTGAACATTAGGTGCTTAAATTAGAACATGGAACATATGAGCCCTTCATTCTATGTCTGGTTCTATCTGCTATCTGTAACAGGAGTTTGAAAGAAGCTTGAAGAGACCCTCCTGGAAAACTAAAAACAAAAAGATAAAAGCCCCAGTAGGAAAAGGAATGGTTTAAGTGCCATTCACTAAAGGCATGGAAATCAGTCCAACCACTGGTGGCATCTGTGGAGTAGAAGTAGTTTGGAGATGTCATAAAAACCCTACAGTGGTGAGCCAGGAAGACGTGCAGTTAGTTGGGATGTATGGTCTCACGGTTAAAATGAAGCCACACTTTAGGAAAATGTATATAAATTAACTTCATTGGGAAACAGTGATCATCCTAGAGTGCTGCTGGGTCTTACCTAGTCCAGTGCATTGCCTGTCTCACTCCCACAGGGACACTTTCTGTAAGAAGCATCTTTAAAACTTACTGCAGTAGCTTAAGCCACAGAAGAACAGGAAGGACTGACTTATTAGAGCCCATGGACAGCCCAGTGTCAATGTGACCCAGCACTGAGTTCTCTTTGCTGCATCTTGGGACCAGGTTACCTCTTTGACCCAATCCACAAAAAGACCTGCCCTGTAAATTGTGTATCGTGCATAATCCTTAGGCTCTGAGGAGAAGAAAGAGGTTTTTTTGCCTCTTTCCACCACTGTACTTCTGTTGCCATGGCTGTTTAACAATAACCTGTGAGTTGCTGCTTGGCATCCCACCTCCTGAATTTTGGATGGGGCCAGCTGCAGCCAGGAGTGCAATGTGGAAGAGAGGGAAGGCAGACTGGCATAAGAGGGCAAAAAAGCACTGTGGCTCAGCCCATTGTGTGTGAAAGGGAGGTCTCATACCCCTAAAGGGAATTACTCTTTTCAACTCTCTCTGGGATAAGAGCAGCAACATGCTAGTCATCAGATAAGACATGGAGCAGCCAGATATCTGCTCCTGCACCAGCGTCAGCCTCCCAGCAGTCACGTGAAATCTACTGGAATTTTCACACATTTGCCCAGAAGAAATTGAGGATGATGTGCACAAGCTCTGTTGATTACCACCACTAAAAGAGCTGTGGCAGCAAGCAAAACCTACTAACAGAGCTCATACTCAGTCTCCCCAGTTTGGAAGACCAAGGGACTGTGAGGATAACAGCTTGGGGAAAGCATCTTTCAAGAGTAATTCTTATGTGTGACACACCACGCAGTTCATTTCTTCACATACATTCACTTTGACATTAACTTCATTGTCAAGTACATAGTTACATACCTATCTTGCAGCTGTCCTACCCCCGCCTAATTCCTAGTACCAAAACAGCTCTGGGACATAGTTCAACACAAATCACAGTGTAACAGGCAATCATATCTTTCCTGGAGTGGAAAAAACGAGTTGCTAACCAGTATTCTCTCATTTATTTGCTCCATGCATACTGCAAAAATCCTACCAATTATCTACCCTATCTCCTGGGGCAGATATCTTTCTTCAGCTTGCATTGATGTGTTGCTAAAAGCCCAGTGTTGTTAACAATATGGCAGGGACAGGATTCATGAGATTCAGGTGTGCCCACTGTCTCCCTGCATTTCTTGCCATCCCAGGTCTGGAAAGGAATAGGCTGTGACAAGTAGAAAGGCCAGATCTCAAAGAAAAGATAAGTGACAAAAGCCCAAGAATGAACATTTGGGAAAATGATTCATTCATAACTGTATAAATGGTCTAGGATTTATTCCTGAGTTTATGTAACTATTTCTACACCATCTCTTAAGTGGTTTGTAATTGGCCAGTTAAAATCAAGTGAAGGCTGAAGTTAACTGCCTGCTTGATTCTGGAATATGGACAGCTTTGGAGTCCAAGGGAGAAGTAGGCATTGGTTTTACAGGATTTTAAATTTATCATGCCATGGGCCTTCCTAGCCTGCAGCAAAGTTTTGATCCAGTTAATGGAGAAACGGCATTATTAAAAGCCTGCTTACCTGTTTATTTCATTACTGAACTTCATTCCTACTTCATTTTAATTTGTTGATGTGATCTCTGTTTTGGTGGAGGATGCACCGTACATGCTTTTCTGGCTATAGGCACCTCACAGGTGCTCCAGCAAGCACAGAGTTGTCATCCAAATGGGGTGTTTAAGAGCAGAGTGCTGTGGGGCACAGGACAAAGCTTTTCCCCAGGCTGATGAAAGGCCCACCCTTGGCTTCTGCTGGAATGCTGTAACACTTCTGGAAAGGAGAGCAGTGAAGATCAAAGGCAAAATAGCTCCAAAGAATGAAATTTAACAAAGATTCCTCACCCTGCCTAATTATCACATCACACTTTGAGTCAATATGCAAGGCTGCTGGTGCCAGCTGTGAAAAAGGCAATTAATAACTTTAAACCAAGTGTAGCTTCAAACTCAAGAGGAGAAGCTGTGAAGAGCTATGTACAAGTGGTAGAATGCACTGTTTTCATCCCTTGGTGAGATGCTGGTGGAGCATGTACAACAGAAAATGCCTTTGGGAGACTTTGAGAAACATGATAAAGTATAGATCGATTTTAGAATGTCTCTGTCATTCCTAAAAAAGATAGGGATGGCATTTCAAGAGGATAAGGCAAGTACTGCTCATCATCCAGGCTGGTGTGCTGCACTGCAAGTGCTGTGGGGTGAGTAGCAAGCAGTTTGTGTTCTGCTGTCCTCAGGTGAACTTCCCAAAGGGAATGTGTTGTTTACTAACACTCCAAAAAGAATTTAAGTTGTTTGCAATTAGTCTGAAGCTGGTGTTTGTCTGGGTTCAAAATCCCATCTCTGAGCCTGTGCCGAGGTTGTCACAAGAGGGCACCTTCTTGGCACTGGATGGCTCTGACTCAGAGAGGAAGGCTATGGCTGGAGGAAGTCTGGAAGTCAGGAGTCTTCATCTTGGTGCCAGTCCTTGAAACAAGATCTCTATTTCATGTTTTTAGCACGGGAATAACCTGTTCCAGATACCTTGTTGTACCTTCTCGCACCACACACTGAGCTTTTGCTATCAGTGGCAGGCCTGGGAGACAGAAGGGCGTTCCCCAATACCTGATGTATGGTTTGTGGAGAGCAGAATTTCATGATCAATTTTACAACACATTAAGGACAAAAAATAAATGCCCAAGCATGTTTCATATGTACATCTAGGAAGAAGTCTATGGTATTTCTGAAGTTGTTTCAAAGCCACCTTGTTTCAATTTGAGATTTTGCTATAAAATAAACCTTCTTAAAAGCTGCATGTCATTATGTTTTGACTTAAAATTAAAGGAACATTGTAACTCCTTTTATTTTGCTAATATTCCAAAAATAAACATTTTTTATTTATAAAGCTTTTAGGAAAATTCATTCCTGTTTACAGTCCCAGCACATGCACCATGCTGGTTCCAATTCTGTCAGCCAAGCAGCTGTCCTGCCATTAACGCTCTTTAGCAGCTGTGCTCTTTCCACTACCTGGGGACCGGTTAGCATTTACAGAGTTTCGTGTGGACAGGTGTCCCTGAAAAAGCCATGCTGCCTGCAAAGGAATGCAATAAGAGTGACCTCTCTCCCAGCGCCCTCAGATATTTCAGATATTTTATTTCAGTAATAAAAGAGAAAAGCAAATTATGAAGGTGCTCCACCCACCTACCACTTAGATAATTAAAACAAGGAAGTTGTTGTATAAGTTGTACCCTTGCAAAAGTGTCCCCTGGCACGTCTGCTTCTCTTTGTTTCTACAGCCCTTTCAGAAGTGAGCTGGAAAGGTTATAATGAATGAACCAGTGCAGCAGTGATACTGTATGTCCCCGGCAGCTGCCTCTTGGTGTAGGCTAAAGCAACTGAAGTGTCTGCTTTCACACTTAGGTGCTTTGAAGACAGACACCACAGAGCATTCGCTCTCAACTTTGGAGACATAAACTGTTCTTTTGTTGGACAAAGGTATACATAATATTCTCTGTCATATCTAAACACAAAAATATTTTCACTTATGTTAAAATCAATTCAGTTGCAGAACTGGATGTGATTGTAGTCTTGAGAAAAATAACTCAGGTCGTACCTCAGTGGTAGCTGTGAACTAAATGTCAGCATTCACAAACGTGTTAGTCAGGCCAGCTCACTAAATTTTCAAATGTGCAGGATTTCCAGAAACAGCATAAAAAGAAGCTACCTGCCAACATTTTCATTTATCAGAGATCAAAGTTAGGTGCCTCAACAAAAGTCAGACACAGACAATGCAGAACTGAGCTTGTTTGCTCACAGTCAGTGTGGCTTGCTGCTGTGCTATCGGCAAATTCTCCCTTTGATATTGGGAAATGAAGCTGTGGGGTTTTTTGTTTGTTCCTTGATATTACTGTAATTCTTTCCGAGCCCAGTGACGTCTGCAAGGGTTCCTTGAGAGTGTGATGGGCATAAGTAAATCCATGTTGTAACACCTCTGTTAATGCTCAAGTGCATTGTGCATTATGACTTGTATGTTTTGTGGTTGAAGGGTGTCATTGCGAGTGGTCTGGCAGAGGCTGCCAGGTACAAGAAAATTGGCAGAAAGCCTTCCAGTCAGGTTTGGCTACCTGTAGCTGAGCTAATAATGTTTTGCAGTGTCTGAGATAAGGAACAGTCTCTGAGGAAAGGTTTTGTCCCTACCATGGTCCAAGTGGCTCATGGAAGTCCTTAGCCTCTGCAGGGATCTCTCCCAAACCTGAGGGTGACCATTGCACCTGACGAGCAGGAGGACAGATGTGCACGTTCCTGTAGAGGTGGGTGTAGGGCATGTTGGTGACATGTCTGCGTAAAACAGGCACCTGAGTGAGCTCCAAGACTGCTGATTTAGCAACCTCAGACCCCAGATGCAGCACTGCACTCTCAGACTCCTGAGCCATGAGGAGTACTTTTGTGGGAAACAGGGATTTTTGGTCCAGGCCTCTGTCCTGGACCTGAGAGAGGTAGAATCCAGAAAACATAGATGACATTACTGGAAACAGGTCCTGGTTTCTGGTCTGTTAGGTAAGGGATCAGTAGAAACTTGTTGTCTGGCTAGTCCACCTCATATTTTTAACTTCTGGTATTTGAAAAAAAAAAAAAAAAATCATAAGTAACTATGTATCTAACTGTCTAGCCCTCTCTGCTGGAAAAAAAAAAGAAACCAATGGAGAAGCACAACTTTGGCTGTCATCCAAGAATGGGAACTCTCTTCTTATCTGTATAAGACACAGACCACAGAAATCTTGCTTGACAGCAACCTCTGAATTTCAGACCTCTGCTCTGACTTCACCACCAAAATCCTAACCTTTATCTTATGGTTTAAGAAGGTAGTGTTGTACTTTTGCTGGTGCTGTACAATCTCCTCACTGTTTTCTTCCTGACAGCTCCTCTGAAGAGTTCTTTTCTTGTCAGGCCTGTCCTGTTTCCATCAGCTTTACAATTTTTCTGGTTAGCTACAGTTAGATCCTCCTTTTATGTATCTCTGCAGCTGGCACATGGCAATGCCAATCTTCCCTTTGCAGATGGCGGGTACAACAAATGGAACACAGAAATTCAGGGAGGAAGGCAAAAATCATCACTTCACTTGCTTAGTGAGGCATCTGCAACTGGAAAAGGACTCATGCTGGCATAGCATGAAGCCCTTGGACTAATTTTTTCTCCTTAACTTTACTTTCAGGGTTAAGAATTTTCAGTTAAAGAAAAATAAACAAAAGTGGCCAGTATTGCTCTCACAGACGTGACCAAAGGGATTTAAACAGTAAAGGAAATAAGGCCGAGAGATTATCTTAAACTTCTTTCCTATTAAAACAATTCATTTCATATATTGCCACAATGCACCAATTTTATCTGAACTTCCTTTCAACCTCTATAAACATGTCCTTAAAATGAAAGCTGTGAATTAATATTTGAAAATTACACAGAGACAATGTCCCAATGTTGCCCAATGTCACACAGAGACATTGGGCAACACTTTTTGAGTAGTAGTAGTTCTAGAACTTGCTTCAAAATGAAGCATTGCATTATCAGATCAAAGAGAATTTAGCTGGAAAATATGTCTAGTGTGTAAACCAGCTATAAACTTAATGTAATTTTTTCTGTCTTTTAGTGAGCTTTGTTGCATAAAACTGTGGTTTGGAACTGACACTTACTCTGGGGCAAAGAATCCATTGAAATAGTTTGAAAAACTCTATTCAATAAGATAGGTAGGAAAAATGATATTTTTAAATCTATGGTTTACTGAAGTGAATTGTAAAATCTTCTGCTAGGGAATATCCCTTTTTGATACTCAGTCTCATTCTTTGGAACGTGCAATGTTTTTTTCAGAGGGTGATGAGAAAATAATGAATTGAGAGGCAAAGTGCCTGTTCTAGGCACCTACTCAGCAGAGTGACAAGAACTGGGGCTGTAATTCAGCAAGGACAGCATTGTTTTGTTACTGCTGTGATTATCTGCAGGAAGGCTCTGTGAGAGACTGTGAAAGAAGTTACAGAAGAGGAAGTTTCATATATTCATGACCCCAAAATGAATGAAGAAAAATAAGATTGTGTATCTAGCCATTTTTTTTTTAATTAACATTTAAAGCTCTTAAATATGGATTCTCATATGATTCCTGCAACTATAATGTGAGCATAGTAATGAGCATGGATATACCTGCTGCATTAGCTGGAGAAAAACATTCTGGGGAAACCATAGATACAATAGAAAATTTAAGACTTGAGATCAAGGGAAGGACTATCAGGCCCCAGACCTTTCCCATGGCTTTTGCTCTCCATCTCCCGGCTTACTGCCCCTGTGTGGCTTCCTTCCCTTTCAAAGCTGTTTCATCACACTCCAAACAGATTTGGCTGCATGGGGATAAGAAGGGTGTTTAGAGATTTTTAAATTGTTGCCTCATGGTCTGTAGTCCACTTTCTTGTACCATCAATGGATATCAACAAATCAGTGTGGGTGAGAAAGCACTTCAGTGTGTTTTGGGTTGGGAACAAGGGCCAGACCCAGGGAACACTTCCCAAGCCACCCAGGTATTTGCTGAAGGGCTGTGCTCCAATGCAGTCATTTGTGTTCCCAGACAGTGAAGCATTTTGGGTGCCCTCCTCGATGTGCCATTAGGCAACAAGTTGCCAGGAAGCAGAGTAAGAGTGACTGCTTTTAAAAGACTTTCACGAGGAGGCCTCACACCCAAGGCTCAGAGGGACAAGGAAGAGCCCTCAGTGTGTGGCAGACTCCACATACAGGGATGCTCAGGCACACACAGGAGGATCTTGGCCAAACCCTGTGCCAACAGCAAGCTCATCTTATTTCCAAGTGAAGGCTGGGTCCCATGGGGGACCCCACACCTCCCACCCTACTCCCCCTTCTCTACCTGTGTGTTCTTTCCTGAGGGGATTTTATTTCTTCCTTCCCCTGGCAGCAGCTCCACAGCAGTTTTGCCCTGCCAACAGCAGCAGGCAGCAAATGCTTTGTACACCTTGAAACAATTTCTTTTGCAGGCCACACTGTGGAATGAATCTGAGCAGCTGAGTTGCTGTCAGTGCAGAGGAGCTGAGTTGCTGCATTCTGCAGGGGCATGGATCTGCCTAAATCCCATTGACCTCAGCAGGAGATGGTTACATGTCTGGTTAGGGTTTTGGGGGAAGCTGTGAAAGGCACACAAGAGAATGGAGACCTAAAGAGTGGATATTTGGTGGTGAATTCTGAACTCCTGTGTTTTTGTAGTTAAAAAAAAAATCACCTAAAATGCCAAGGTGAAAGTTGTTGGGGTTTTTCTCTTTTGTATTTTTTGGGTCTGGGTTTTTCCTTTTTTTCTTTCAATTGTACTTATTTTGAGCACATCCTGATTTAAGAAAGACAGCTTGTGCCTTAGGAAAGCCAGGTATCCAGAGGAGTAATTAGATCCCCAGAGTCAGTTTGGACAGCTCAGATGGCTCTTCTGGATGTCACTCCAATTGTCCTCACTCAAAGGACAATTTAGTTGGTGAAAACAGTTTGGACCAAGTGCAAGACCCAAATTTTTTTTGTGCAGTGAAGTTTGCATTTGAACCTGAAGAAACATAAAGAATGGAAACTAGAAACCAAGCTGTAGTAACCCATGTTTTTTGCCTATGTTATTGCACAGGACTGTGGCATGCAGTCACAGTGAGAGAGGAGGAAGAGACTACAAGCATGATGGAAAAATCCTACAAACAGTAGGAAAACTTACAGGACAAAGGCCTTGAACTGAAACATGAAGTTTCAAATCTTAAATACTTCAATATGAGCTATATAGAACAAGGTAGGGAAAATTTCATCTTCAACAGCCACCTAAATGTCTTACATACAACATGTAAGAGTTAAAAGTGCTCTCAAGATATTTGTCCCAAATTCCCCATAGAAGGAAGCACCACAGCCTTGCCTGGCAGAAGCACTGAAAGAGTGTTGTTACTGTGCTGTTACACAGCTGCCTTTTCTGTGTCCCCATCATAACTGATCTCCAAACCTGCCTGCCTGCATGCCTGCCTGCGAGGCATTCCCCCCTGGAAGATGATGGTACCTGGCGCTTACCTGGAGAAGCTCATTCGAATTTTCTGCTTATCTGCCAGAGCAGTGTGATCAGACACGCCATTTGAAAGGTGTATTGGGGTTTCTAAGCCTCATCAAACAAGGCAGAGGTTAACCCAGGCAACCACCAGGCTGTAGCTGAAAATTGGCCTGCCTTCAGAGGATAAAAGAGCAGTGGGAGGGTCTCTTTAGGCAAACAGCTATCTAGTGAATTGCTAAAAAAAAACCAAAAAAACCTTGATCTTCAGGATGCAGAAAGAAGGAGTTTTCTGAACTTGGAGAAGGTTGGTAAACAGAAGGTTGACAGCCAAATGTTGGTGCCCCCCCACATCGAGGGAATAGGGTCTGTGTTGCATGGATGCGTTCCAGTTGGAGGAGAGCTTTGCTATGCGGAGAAGCTTTCGGGTCAGGTGAAGACAGCAGGATTCTTGCAAACCAGATGGGTAAGTCAGCTCCTCAGAGTTGGATTTCAAATGAAACCTGGGCAGCTTCATTATTGCAGGGTGGAACCAGGAATTTCCATGGCTTTGATCAAAATTCTACAAAAGTAATGGTTGCAGAGATGGCTTGCTTTGAAGTTTTGAAATTGAATTTTGAGAGAATCCAAAATTCAAGATAGAATAGGCTGAAATTGGTTTCAATAAAAACATTTGGGGGAAAAATAAATAAAACCCCAAACTATGAAGTCTCATGGAAATGAAGGTGTTTCTTAAATACTCTTTCAAACCTGATGGAAAATGTATATCATGTTTGGAATCATCTTGGTGAAAAGATGATAAGACTCTTAAAATTAAAAAAATGTAATATTTTCACTGAAGAGCTGACTGAGTTTTACCCATTATGTTTTCCCTCTTTTTTTTTTTTTATTATTTTAATTTCAGCAGAAAAAATACAATACCAACCCTCTTGTGATAATGCAGTGTTTTGAGGAGCAAGGTTGGGAATTTTATCCCTCTTTTCCAGCTTGCAAAAGTCTCGAAAAAGATAAAAAAGCTCTCATTTATTCCCTGAACCTTTCTTTGGGAAAATCTTTCAACCTTCCAAATATTTTTTTCTTCCATAAAAATTCCTTTGAGCTAGAATTCTAACTTGATATCAATCTCTAGTGCAAATGAAACATAAAATCACTTTGTACAAACAGTGGTGATCAGAGATGGCTGACCTTAGCCCTACTCTGTTCCTTCTAGGGATTGCTGTAACTGTGGTTATTGAGGAGGTAGGAGAAATATTTTAATGGAACTCCAGATGTGGTTTGCATCCATGTGTGTGTGTGTGTACATGAAAATATTATATTTATATGTGTGTGTGTATATATATAGGTACTATATATATGTGTGTGTGTGTATGTGTATATGTATGTGTGCATATATAAATTACAAGGATTTGTGTTTTCCACATTACTGGGAACTCATATTGAGACAGTGACATTTGATTGCATCCTGTGAGATGAATAGTTTACACATAGCTGAAGAACAGAGTCACTATTTAAGCTGTAAAATATTCTGGTTTGCACCACTTTCATCTTGATAGACATTAATGTAACTTTCTTTTGCCAAACTGAAGATAAACTGTTTGTCTTGCAGTCTCATTCCAAAATAGAGAAATTATTTAAGTGCCTCGCCCCTAAAAGGAACAGTATGTGATGAAACAGAATATGCCTGAACTTATATTTAATTTTGCTGACAAATGTCTTTTGAGTGACTGACTGTTCCTCAGCTTCTTTTCCAGTCCTTTATTTTTATGAGTTTTTTAAAACACTGATCTTTCTACAAACTGGTGACACAATGACATTTCAAGATTGGAATTCGTCAGAACATGTTTGATGAAATATATTTAACTAAAATATACTGCTTCTTAGATGCCCAAATATTTTGCAGAGGTGCTGGTGTTGATGAATGGGGAGTTTTATGTATCCCAGGTTGAGGTCTCTGGTTATGTCTGATCTGAAAACTTGATCTCTCTAACTCAGAAATAGATGTTTCAACACAATTCCACACCCTTCCATTTTAAATTTTTTTGTTTTCATTTCAAGACCATACGAAAAAATTGGAAAACCTGCACAGTTTTGGAATGGACTTGTTCCGCTATCACCCAGCCAGCTCTGCACGATACCTTCTCTCCCACAAATGACTTGTGCCAGGTTTCCAGAAATGGGTGTGGGGCTACAGCTATTGGTTTTTTTTTTCCACAGAAGTCACCTGTCATCTCACTGTAGCTTGAGCTTCCACAGACTTCTTTTTTTCCACTGAGTCAGGCTGTGAGAGCAGACCACAAGCTCACACTCAGCCAAGGCAGTGACTCGGCTGGTTGGCTCTGGGTTGCTGTTCCAGCTGTCCGGGCTGGTTTCAGCAGGGCGACCACTGTGGGTACATTTTTTAAACACAAACAAACAAACCAAAAAAAGTTTACAAATGTTTGTCTTCAAATTCCTGCACAAGGGCAACTTAACTGAAACCCACACCTGGTTGAACAGGGTTAGGCTGTGCCAAAGAAAGCCTCTGTGCCTGTTTCATTTGAAACCAATGGAGGGGAAGATAGTTCGTTAAGTCTGCGGTTTCCAGAAATGTCTCTGATGTGGATTTAAAATTCTTATGTTTTGAACTCTTGTTTTGTTAAATGAGTGCAATGTTAGTTGTGAAGCCTGAATTTTAATGACTTATTTCTTGGTTTAGAAGATGGAGTCCCATTTTCAACCTTTGAGGCTGTGGTTGGAGATTAGGTAGATAAGTTAAAAGCCTGACCAACTCCCTAATTAGGTTTTGGTTCTTGCAGTATATGCTGAACTTTACAGGTCATGTTTCCACTGAACTCTCAGTCCATTTCCCAACACACCTTGAACTTGGAGTAAAACTTGAAATTTCTTATCAGAAGTATTTTTTCTTTGGATTTCCTGGGAGTCCTGAACTTGACTCACAGAAAAATACTTCTTTTTTTTTCTTTCCTTTTCTTTTCCCCCAAAATTAATGCATCCTTTGAAATGGTGAATACTCTTGAAAAGTATTTCTCATGTGAGTCAAAATAGGAGCTGCAAATACTATGTTCTTCTTTGAAAAGCAGTAGACTCTTCTATCACACTTCTTCCATTCTCCTTGTGTTGCCATTCTCAGAAATACACAAGGGGTAAATTTTCCAAGAGGTCATAGCCACCTATCAGGAATCAAAAGTAAATAGTGCTTGGAGAGGTGGCCTTTGGAGACTGGTACCTGTCTGACAGGCTGTGGGCTCCTGATCCCCCAGATCATTTGTGAAAATGGGACTTGGGGTGACCAAAGAGCCATAGAAAAATGACCTGCAGACCTTTGGGAGAGGCATCCTTAGGGATGGTCTGTGCAGATGGTTTGACACTGGTAGCTGTAAAATTTAGTCTGGCAGATTGTATGGGTTTTAGCAAGTTTAAACTACCTCACATGCATGCTCCACAGCTGGTGGGCAGGAATCAAAGAGGAGCTTATAGGGGATGTCACTGAGATGAATGCAGAACATTAAGGCAAAAACACCCAACTCCACTTTCTCCAAGTATGAATTTATTATTGTGCCTAGCTGTTACAGTGGGTGGTCTCTGTACTACTAATATGATGTAGCTGTTAGGAAGGTATTTCCATCCCTCATAATTTTCTAGTGTTTACTTACCCTTGCTGTTACACTGCTATTGACTCTGAAGTTGTAATTATAACTAATATTTCAGTAATCCTGATGATATATTGCAACAAATTGACCAACAATTACATAAGAAACAGTATTGTGGCAGTCACCAGGGACTGCCCGGCATAAGACAACTTTAATTAGGCCTTAATTAGGACTAATACCTTATCCTGCCTCCAGGGCACAGAGGATTTTGACTGCTAAATGTTAACATTTCTATTAATTTATATGATCTTAGGAAATGTCAGTTTGCTAATAGTTCAAATAAAGGAGTCTCCTTTTGCAGAAATAGTGTAGTTTACAGAACATGGAGGAAAATAATTTCAGCGGCTATTAGCTTTAGCTGAAACTGCCAGCATCCTGAGTTGCCAAGATCAATCGGTTCTGTAGGGAGAAGAGGAAGTGCTTGCAGAAGTGTCTGGCTCCCCTACAGGCACTAAGTTGAAATTTCTTCTTCCTGTATTCAGAAAATATTTTGAAATTCAAAGTATGTGTGTAGAAATTTAAATTGGTTACCCAAAGGAGAACTATGCACGTGATCTGGAAAGGAAAACTACCCTTTTCCACTCCAGCCTCTGCAAGAATTATGTTTTTATTTTGGTGAAACCTGTGGCATATGTCATTTTTTTTTCAATATATTAGTGAGATGCAACATGACAAGCTCTTGAGATTTATAGGCTACTTGTAAGGGATCTTTAAACCACAAATTAGGAAAAGACAGTCCTTATATTCTGTGTCCAACCTCAAAATACATATACATTTGCTTAAAAAATGTGCAGTTTCCACAAGGGGAAATCACAGTTTGCAACAAACACCACAGGAGAGATCACCAGATACCTACCTGTCTGTCATGTGGAGGGCTGCCATTCCAGATATCCCTATGCTTTCGTCCACAGCACCTCTAATACAGGCACTACCATAATCCCTGTTTTCCTCTTGAACTGCATTCCCAAATGTAGCTCTGCTACAAAACCAACCCCTCTGTAGTGGCTTCAGGGCAGTGGGAGAAATGCATTCAATTACATACAAAAACATAATCATGGAAAGTAAAATGGGTTCAGCTTCTCCTGTATCGTTCTTATCTTGCTTGTTTCCTAAGCTTTGGAACAGGTGCCTGTTTAAACACAAGTAAGCATAACACCCTAATTTTAAATATGGACCTCTAGGCAGCACTATAACATAAGTGTTAATGCAATAACTTTGAATGCAGACCTTAGCTGAACCCTAGAGCCATGGTGGTTCTGCAGTACATATACAGTCATTCAGGGGTGATCCTTTGCTTGGATAAAATGCTTCCATTCAAAAGTAACGATAGTGTTTGAATTAATTAAGTTATAACTGAAGTTTTTCCATGATGCTATCTTAAAACAATAACTTGCAGTGGTACCCACAGCCTAATCAAAATCAGGCTTTGTGGTTTTAGGTGATACACAAACACTTCTGTAGACCTGAGGTGAAAAATGTGGAGCATTTCTAATGGAATTAAGAACCTCAAACTCACCTTCTGAAGCAATCTTGCTACTTAGAAGCAGATTTTCAAAGTGTTTATTGTCCCTTTCAACAGTAGCAAAGAGCAAATGATAAACAGAGAGCTGCAAGTCATAGGTTAAGATTTCGGCAAGCCTGAGGTACCAGTGTGCACGTCTGCAGCTATTCACACCTATGTACTTCTAGAAACCTGAGCCTAGATACCTCCCTATATTAAAAAAAAAAAAAAAAAATTAATACCACAAAGCCTAATCATGAACAGAGAAATTTGAGCCAGAATACCTTTAGAAAACAACTTTCAAAGGTATATTTTTCCCTCAAATTGTAAATAGGCTGCCTGGGAGAGTTTATTATATGAGGTTAGTTACAGCAGTAACTTGACTCTAACAGGTATCTGTCTGTCTGCTTAGCTATGTTGTTCAGCAAACCCATAGTTAGGCTCCCAAGCCACTGTTGAAAATTGTCTTTAGAGTTGCCCTGAAGCACCTGTACTGTGCCTGGGAAAGGAATGCACAAAGGAACAAAGCTGTTAAAAGTAAATACTTATAACAAAATAGATCTTTTTATATAAAAGAAATCATATCTCTTGTGTAGTATGTCTTCAAAATGTTAGAAGCATTTCTGTCTGAAGCATCCTGTGAAGTGAACAGAAGGCAGAAGGAAAGCTCTTTAAAGGCTCAGGCTCACTTTGAGTTTTCACTGGTAGAATTGGGGTTTGACTGCTGTCTTGTATAAACTAATTTCATGTCATTTTTTCTGAAAGGACATGTTGTCTCTTTATCCTATTGCTCACAGACACTTTTCTTTGTGTACCAGAGAGACAAGAATTCACACCATTTAAAAGAAAGAGACAGCAAGGATTCTTCCTTCTGCAACAGCTCTTCAGCCACAGGAGTTTCTGTAAGTGGTTTCACGTCTCCCCTCAGCTTCCCAGCATTGTCCTACAGTTCAGACTGTCACTAGCACAACCAGGTTGAGGTGAGACTTTAATTAATCTGGTGGAATCAGGAAGAGGGCTTGAGCATGGCTACGGTGTAAGATACACTTAAAAGAATTTTTTACTGTGTCTGAACCAAGCTTGAGTTAATCCTGAAGCTAATTTGAGATCAAAAGCACAGAGACTGTTTGAAATCTTATCTGAATCAGATTGCCAGATCATTTAAGGCAAACATTAAATAAGATTGCTTCAATTACTCCAATCAGTCAATCTTGGTAACTGAGACTGAGTTCTTCACTTCAGAGGCTGATCAACTACTGTTAGATTCAGGTAATAAATGGGGTAAATTAACTGGCATGTATTCCTTGCTGCTGTAGTTGGGCTTCTGGAAAGAGCTCCTCGACATTTGTATCACACCATGGCACAGGCATAGCTTGGGTTCTCAAGTCTGGGGCTATTTTCTCCAGTATAGAAAGGGCTCAGAGTCAACGTTTGAGTTTTGACCTACTGTCAGTTTAGGCACAAAAAAAAATCTCACGTTTCCAGGGGTACTGCCTTTCTTAATAGACTTAGACCATTAGAAAAAACAATACTGTAACACTCTGTGAAAATTGAGTGGCCATAGGAGATGATCAATACAATATGAGATAATTATTAAAAATGTTTTAACTGAACCTACAGTTAGAACCTACCTATAGTACACTAAAGTTCTGGCTGAAATCCAGACAAAATCTGCTCATTTAAAAATGTACTTGTGTGTGAGGAGATTGGCTATTTCATCTGCAGTGGTTTGTGTTAGAAGGTAGATAGCTCAGATATCAGATATCAGGTTATATGCACAGAATTTTGCAAATCTTTTTCCTAGCAGAGCTTTTTTTTTTTCTTTTCTCTTTTCATGATTGGTTTCGGCTTGCAGTTCCCATGGTTTAGAGTTCAGGTTGGGAAGCTGGAATTCAAAACTGGAAACATGGGGCGAAGTTTCTGCTCTGCTTTCCGGTGCCTGCCCCAAGTAAGGTCCCTGGGTACATCCCAGCCTCTCTTCCCAGACTCTAAAATGACTGTCAAAGGGTTTGCCTGCCTCAAAAATGAGTTGAAGCCTCTGATCAACTGCACAGAGAAACGGGCTTTTACTTTTCCCCCTGGTTTTAAGCTGCTTAGGACCTGTAACTCTTACATATATCTTTCATTTTGGTCATTCCCTTTCTTTTTTGGAGTAGGAAGAAAGTATAAAGTTGTAAAAAAATTTTGTTTGTTTCAGAAAAAAAACCTGTTGATCTGAATTACAGATTTTCAGCTCCCAAAAACATAAACTTGTGATTCAAACTAGAACCAGGCATAGGTATCTTCTTTTCCTTGCTATAAATGCAGCTATTTCTGTACCCAAAATGAGACAGATTCCTCGGGCAGGGTCTGAATTCAGATAAAAGCTGAGGCCCCAAGCCACCAAGTCACCTCCCATGCAAAAGAGGCCAGAGGAATCAATAACATATGTACTTTACAGCATGGCAGTAATAGTGGAATTTTATAGTGGCTTTCAGTTATAGCCTTGAAATTTATTTCTTTACCTTCTGTGTATCAAAGATGCATAACACTTGCTGGGAGCAAACCAAGAGATGTGCATTAGATCCCAGTACATCAAACAAGCCCCAGTGTAACGTAGCCACCCATTTATTTTGGGTGCCTATGGTATATGCTAAGCTAAGCAGCTCAAATATGCTTGCCTCTCTTTCCACATACACTTCACAAGTTCACAAGACATAGATTTAATATTATTAGCATATTGTTATTTAAGAAAAAAAAGGCAAATTCTTCAGTAAATATAATAAACATCTGGTTGTGATTGGGGAAGAGATTGCTATTTGAAGTAATTCTGAGAGGTTGATAATACTTCTCCTAAAACTATCTACAAAATACCCTCCCTCTTATGCCCCAAGGCCTAAAAATATGTATTTCTTTTCCCCTTTGATATCTTGACACTTTCTCTCAGGAAAGATCTAGTAGGAAAGAGAGCTTAAGATGCAAGGGAAAAGTTCTTATCTATCGCCTCAAACTACAGCTTTTACCTGCTTAACACCTGTAGTTTGATTGATAACACCTTACAAGATGAGATAAAGACCCTTAATGCCATTAGCAATATTCACACTCTGGCAATCTTTGCTCAGAGAAATGTGTATTAATGTGTAGTATTGCCATTAGCAATATTCACACCCTGGCAATCTTTGCTCAGAGAGTTGTGCATTAATGTTCTGTTATTACAGTAGTAGTTTCTATTTTCAAATGCAAGCCGATTTATCGGGGTGTGTAAACTTTGCTGAGGACATGCAGTCCCAGCACAAATATGACCAAGCACATTCTTGTTTCATGATTAGATCTGTATGAAAATGAGGAGGCAGTGCCTGCAGTTGCTTTGTGTTGTGAAGCAGCTGTAGACAAACCTGTTGCTGTGACAATGTGAGATAGCAGTTGGGAGATTTGGCACACAAGCTCAGCCTGAAAATCTTCTTATTCCTGTCTTTGTCTTCTCAGATGTGATGTACAGCCTGGTGAGATCCTACACGGGTTTTCACACCAACCTTCAGACACCTTTGGGAAATGACAGATATTTTAGCAAAAGCACAGCCTTATACTTTGTTCTGCAGTTTTCTTAGTTCACAGCCCCAAATTTTGGAATGTCATACTGGCTCAGAAATCCTGGTTTTCTCTGATCTAGCTTCTTGTGTTGTTACTGTTTGTTTTCACAAAATGAGTGTATGCTGCTCTGTAGTGGTGTAAATGAGTTCTCCCAGATGCCAGGTAGAACATCAGAGATTCAAACTAATAAAAAGAAGCAAAGAAATAAAAGGAAGGAAAATCAGAAAGCAGGATCATCTTAATGTCCCCTGGGGCTGTGCAGTTGCAGCAGTGGGAAAATAAAATTTCATCATAGTAGATCTGGGAGAGAGGGATAGGCCAACCCAATAGGACATCCAGAAGTTGAGGGCTGTCACTTGGATTGTTGTCATTTAAGGACAGTCCTGCCAGATGAGGCTTAATAGCATTTACACCCAACAGTCCACAGGACAAGGCAAGGAAGGATCAGTTCCAGATCCTCTGAGTGTGCCAGGTTTGTCTATACTTTGGTCTTCTCCCAAGGTAGTGCTGCTCTCTGTGCCTCCATAGTGTCAAATCCCACCCTGACAAAAATCTTTTCAGCCTCTGGGGTTTTCTGTAGAAGGACACATCACTCTGATCAGCTTCTGCATTAAGGTTATTAAATAAACAAGTATTCGTACTCATTCCAGGTAAAATGGCAGGTGCCAGCTGGCTGGAGCTCTGTCCATGGAAGGCAGAGGTCTCCTTCCCTTTTCATCACAAAAAAAAAAAACCTCTTCAGGGGACAGAAAGACAGTGTTTTCAAAGCTCTTCCTGATCACTGGTTCTGGAGGGAAGTGTTTTAAGACTTTTTTTGGTGTGTGATATTTTTAAATAACATCAGTGATCTTTGTAAATGACAGAAAGTGATGCCTTAAATACCTGTTCAAAAAGCAACTGTATTATGATCTCATCAGCAAGATAGCTGTGCTTTCTAATTGTTTGCTTCTATTGCAGAGAGTTGCTAATTAAAGATGTCATGTAGACCCACACAGGAAGGAAAGAATTTCACAAAATATCCTGTTTCCCACCCATCAGATGGGAATAGAGTGGGGGGTGAGAGAATGAATCAAAGGATGAGCACAAGAATATAAAGCTAAAGCTGCAATAGTGACAATAAGGGTTTGTTCTTTTCCACAGGAGCCTGTCCCAAGAAAGGATTCCTGATGGGACATTTCCTGTTCACATTGCTGTCTTTCTCATGAGAACCCACTCTCAGACCCCATGTCTCCTTGTGGACTCTGACAGATGGTGGCATCCAACTGGACCCTGACTGAGCAAAGTAAGGAAGAGTCAGTGACATGAGATAATACTGGTGCTGCTGGAGTGTGAGGCATAATCCACAGCCAACACTCATGTTACAACAACTGCAACAAGAATAAAAAATACCTATGTGATTGCTTGTGGCTACTCCAAATGAAAACAGTGCAACAGATCTCAAGAATGCAAAGATGCTTCAAGAGCTTTATTCTATTTTGGTTAATGTATGATAAATTATACCTATGGGGTCCTGTTCCTGTGAAAAGATTTCTTGGGAAGTGTTAAGCATATCTGATGCTTATTAAGAATGCTTAGGAATAATCAAATATATTTGATACTGTATAATTGCCCTTGGAATAGATGTTCTGCCAGTGGCACTTTTGGTCTAAATTCCTACTCCCATCTGTCTTGAGGGTTTGAGAGAGCAATATTTGCTAAGTAGATATGCTAAGGATGCTGTTCAGCTGTACAGTGGCATGCTGTGCCTATGCAGTGGCACCCTGCATCTCTTACTGAGAAACTGGACCCTTACATTAGTAATTCATGCATTCTGAGCCTAGACATCTCTGTCATTAACTTGGTACCTCTTGTAGATGCCAGAAGAAACCTACCCAGACAACACCTGACCTGTGGAAAACATTGAAGATTATTTTTTTAAACTGTTGGGTGGCCTTTGGGAAAGGGAATGAAAAAAACCAAACCAAATCAAACAAACAAACAAAAAAACTAAAAAAAAAAAAAAAAAAACCAAACAAAAAAAAAAAGAGAAAAAAAAACAAAAAAAAAAAAAAAAACAAAAAAAAAAAACCACCAAAACAACCAAACTTATTAACCAGGTATCTAACTCCAAGTTTCAGAAATTCAGTAGACACCAATATGTGGAGACTATAACTGAGGCATAAAACCACGACAGAAAGCATGTGAGGCAGAAATAACAGAGAATTTTGATAGGTTTGATATAAAGTCTAAGATGGATCTCCCTACTCAACAAGACTCTGTTAGTTCTATAGAAACAATCTAAAAGCCACTGAGAAAAAACATTATTTTTTCCCCTAAAACAAAATTTCCACTTTTTGGAAGTACTTTTATTCCTTATAAGTTGGCAGAAACTTTAAGAAGAATTGATAAGAAAAAGGCAGTGCTGTCCTTTAGACTGAGGAGTCTGGTACTCTTTTCCAGTCGTGGTGATGTCTGCCTGGCTGAGTGCAGCCACTGAACCCTGTGGATACCACATGAATAATAAATGCAAATCCAGAGTCCTGTCCTGACAGACAGCACAGTCAGTGTTGCCCTGGAAAAAGCCTGTGACACAACCTTGGAATATTTATTGTGAAATTTAATGTATGTTTGAATTCCTGCTTCTGTTAAACTGATACTCTGTTCTACTTTTTATTAAGGGGTTTATGAATTACTAATCTTAGTTTATACCATTATTGGATAATTAATACAGATGGTGCAAAATTTTGAGAGGGTGGATTTTTGAAAACATCATCACATGCTCAAGTCTCCAGTTTGTCCCTAGTAACACTGTCCAGAAAGCTGTGGCCTTCACAGGAGCGAAGGCTTGGCCATGCACTTCTACAAAAACAGGTGTGAATTTTCCTTTATTTTTTGGGCCTCTAGTGGTCTGTTTAGAAGGAATTAGTAAGGGCTATAAAATAAAGATTTTCTTTGGAATACAATAATGAAAATAATCAAAGGCAGTGTAGAACACAAACTTTCACAATTTTCTGTGGACTTGAGGTATTCGATACACTCATTGCACAATAGCAGCAACAAGTTTAGCTGGTTTAAATACACTGAAATGCTCTGTATTACATCTGAAAGAACAATCCCAGAAGAACTAAAATAGAGAGAGCTTTCTCAGTAATTCCTCTTCCAGAATAACTCTCCTACCACTGTTGTTCAGGAATAGCTGTACACCCCATCTGTGATAGGACCCACTGGAGACAAACCTGCACTGGCTGATAACAAAGGGAATATCATACATTTCCTTATCATATCTGTGAATTGCCCATCAAGATCATCTCAAAAGGAAAAAGAAGTTGCCTATGGGTTGTGAGAGGTGACAGCAAGCATTACTAAAGGGAAGTCCAAGGAATTATGTGCCTCACTGAAAAAATTCACACTTAGTCTTTTACTTGAGTGTTTTCAGTTCCAAATCTTACTCAGGAAAGGTGGTCTAATTTGTGGTTTGCTTTTTCTTTTTTCTTTCCTTTTCCTTTTGACTAATTGTTACTTTTTACCTGAAATCACTGTTTATATCATTCAGTAGTTTATCACCAAGAACACCTGTGTGGGAACTGGAGGCGATAAGGAAATTTTCAATATATCACTGTTTTCTATTAGCTAGGTGTGAGTATGTATAGAAGTTGCTATCTGTCTTCTATTTAAGTAAGATAAGGGAATTATGAAGTGGGGAGTGTTCTACCCATGGCTAATTTGTAAAATCCCACCTGAAGCGATAAACACTAGGAAGCTGTAAATTAAATGCAAAAACAATGTCTCAAAAATGTTCACTAAGGGATTTTATCATTCAGTTTTGTTCCAGAGCAAATCTTGTGTTATTTTCTTATTTCTATAAAACTTGTTAACAGCCATGCCACAGAAAGGTATTCACTTACATCACACTCGGGAATTGTGTTTGGGCAGCTTCTGGGTGTTATACTGGATTAGCACTTGCAAGGATGTATGGTTAAATACAAATATAGGTAGAATCCTTAATATAATAGAGTGGTGTGCAGCAAACAAATTTTGAGGTGTTGTGCTGAGCAAATATGAGGGTTCATCTCTGGAACTTCACTGGAAGTAGAGAGGAAAGAGGATTTGTCCTTTGAAAATACTCATTTGAAAACATCCTGCGCTGAGAATGACACAAAGAGTGAAGGATGTTTGCACATCTTTTCTTTTCCCCTCACGGATGAAAAGTGCCTAAATAGCGCTGGATTCAGAAGCCTTAATTCTTTTGTGGGTTTGTTAATTTCCTTCTTATTTTTGAGTTCCCTGATGAAAACCAATGCCACTATGCTTCTCACTTCCTTTAGACTGAAAGCTTCTAAACTGCTCTTGCCCTGTACATATTCCTGTGAAGATCTTACATTCCAATGTAAGATTGATCTGCCTCACTCAGACTGGTGTAGTTGAGTGCCTGTAGTCAGTCCTTCACACACAGAGCTGAAAAGCACAAAAACATTGTTGTCTAACCCGAGGCATTCTCCTACCTCCATGTTTAGTATGCAAATACAGTCTGGCTTTTCGATCTGCTGAGTGCCTAAAGCATCTTACCTCTCTTTGAAGAGTTGATTTTGCTTATCTTACTTTTTCGAAACTTCTCAAATATCTGCTTTTCTCCAGCATACAAGACAAGAATTCTCAATGGCATGATGCAGACCTCCTAGCATGCTAGCCCATCACTGGCTGGGCTTGGAAAACCTTACCAGTCTTGCTCTGCATTGGTTAAGATTTATCATTGTAACTACTGTCCTAGGGTGGCTAGGCTAGCCACCCTAGGACAACTACACAGAGACTAGATAGAAGTCATGTTTCCCGTGACACGAAACAACCAGGAGGCTTTTACCTAGCCCAGAGATCTTGACTCTGCTTCACTGATCAGCCCTATGTCGAAAAAGCCATCCTGCTGCTTTTTAGGGTTCTTCTCACAGTTCCCTTTGTTTCCAGTGTGACTCCCCATCTTCTGGTATCAGGACTGACAAGTCTCCCTGGGTGAGCTTAGCTCTCTCTGCCCATGCCAGGCAAGCTTCATTGCTAGCAGCTGCTTTGCTACATGAAGGGTCTTAAGTCTTGCTTCCATTGAACTGAAAAGGCTGGACTTGGCAAGCTCCTTCGCTTAATGAGGTCTGCAAACTGGCTTTGAATCCAAGACTCCCATGATGGTAATTGTTAGCACTTTTCAACACAGCAGTCTTTATATGAGGTAAAATATTCAAAAGTGCTTAAGTGAAGGTCAATAAGACCCAGCTATTAAAATAAATAAATAAATAAACCCCAGACCCATAATTAACAGATGTTTGTGGTCCTGCAATAAGTGAAAATATTTTAACAGCCTTTTGGTAGAAACCAAATGCTGAAGTAACCCTTTGGTTAAAAAGCAGCATAACTGTGTAGCCTGATGGGTAGGGCTCCCTTATGGAGAATAAAGGAGCCTCTGGGTTCAGGGAACAGCTTACTGCACAGACAGACCGAAACAAAGCCAAAAGGAGGGTGCTTGGAAGAGTTTCCACCCACAGAGCTGTACCTTGGGGGAGCATCTTGTCTGCAGCAGGATAACCTGCTGCTTTTGAAGCAGCTCTTTCAGGCAGTGACACCTCACCTCATTTCCCTGGGAGTTGTGTCTATGTTTGGGGCACCACAAAACAGGCAACACAGAGAAAAGCTGCCTGGTGGTCCCCCTTAAGCTGAGGGATGATAAGTGGCATCTCCAGGAAATGGAGATGGCAGCTTCAAAGACCTCAGGAAACCAAAGTATTTGTCTCTTGCACACTGGCTACTGAATCAGAACGGGGAGAACGCTGTTTCTTCCTTTATGAAATTTAGCTTTTTAATTTCCTTTGCTTTCCATGCGTCCAAAACTGAAGTGTTTCATTTTGGGGGTCAGAAGGAGTTTTTCAGTGCACATGAGGCTCTCCTCTTTTCATTTCATGGAAAAAATTAAGAGCAGGGGGAGAAAGGGAAGTTGCATCTGTTTAATGCAAGCTTCCAAAATATTTTGAATTCAGCAGTCACAGTGAAAATAAATGCAATTATTCACACAGCTCTACTCACTTTGCACACAGAAGCAGTGAGATGATTCACAACTAAAGATTTTTTTTAAAAAAAAACATTCATTTACACAGTGAAGTAGCAATATTGAGCATGGGAATATGTGTTTTGGATTCAGGACCTAGGGTTGTGAGCATATATGATGGAAATCAAGTAAAAATCCCACTTAGATTTGAGTTCCTCCTCCTGGTAAAGCCTGCAGCTTGTGCAGTCTATCTGATTGTTACTTGCTTTAGCAGTAATAACCTGGTGTAGGCTGGAATATAAGCTTTTCACAATAAACCTCAGCTCTACTAATCTGACTAGCTTTGACCCAAGTATTATCAGACTGCTTTCTCTTGCAGTCTGTGGAGGTACAGTGTAAAATTGGAGGATCGTTTGCCTTTAGGTTGAGCAAATGAAACCCAATTTATGGCAACAAAAACTTTGGAGGCTAGCTTGCTGTCTCATTTATCCTTCTAAACGTAAATGAAAATCACATGTAAAATTTTATTAATAAAACAACTGTCACTTTTGGTTATTTTAAGCCTGAACTCTGCCAAATGAAAATACAATAAATAATTTTAGAGAGAAAACTGGGTAAGCCAGCCCAAAATCTGCTTTTGTATTTTTTTTTATAGAGATGCCAAGACTGTTTGATCAGCATGGGAGAGCAATTTGTTGACTCACGAACCTAGCTCTCTCTGATTACTGCTTACATAGCACTTTGGAAAGGTTGGCCAAATACCTTCAAGTCAAGTACCTTGTTATTATGAACATGAGTGCCAGTAACAAAGAAAAAATAGCCTACATGTCATTGAATAATAAATCATGGAGGCAAATAAATGGCTTTTCTAAGAAATGCTCTATTTACATTTTGTCACGTGACTGGCTTTGCTTATGCTCGTGAACGTGATAACACTTAAAAGAATACTTCCTTTTCACTGCAGCATCTTGGCATCAATCATCTCAGTGCAACTGCATATTCTGGGATCTGTTTGCAATCAGGCAAACGAAGCAACAAGGGAGATTTAGTGGTAAGACCAATTGTGAGTGCTGGAGCTGCGTTGGTAAACGTAGCTGGCCTTACTCAGCGGTCATAAACTACCTCCCTCACACGAGCCTTTGGCATAATTACTCATGCAGAACAGGTATTCATCCGCTCCAAGCACCACATAAATGAGGCCATGGTAAAGTTATGCAAAGGAAACATGTATCCAATCTGATAAGAGGTCCCTAATAATTGCTGGTATTTTCCATAATATTAGTTTAGGGCTAGAGCCACAAAAAAGGTTTAGGCATGTAAGCTCTGCCTAACTGCCTCATAGGCATTTGTGGCCAATATTTAGATCCTCAAAACCCCTGCTCAGCTACTGCCTAACCCTAGAGGCGTCTGAAGTCTGCAAGTGCCTATGTTCCTGCCAGTAAAATTCCTGAGGTGCCCAAAGGTCTGCTCCTGGGCATGCCTGAGACTGCCTCTGTTACTTCTTTTTTTTTTTTTTTTCTTCCTTTCTTCTCTTCCCTTCCTGAGCTCAGTAAGTAGATACTCAGCTCATGTTTAACCCCTGATGGCACCCACCAATGGGAGTTCTGACAAATATCCTTTGAGAAGCCCCAATAGTCCCTTGACCCCAAAAAACCCACAACCCTAAAAGTAGTGCAGCTGCTGGAAATAGTAGTTGAACCTCAGTCTAAGCTCGCCACAGTGACAGGACACCTGGCATTAGGTCCTTTCTCTGCCAGAGAGGGGACACTTGCCCTTACTGCTGTGCTCCAAGCTAAAGGAAAGGATTTTTATCTGTTTAGGGCATCATGAGGGTTTCCCCAGATGATGCTGATGCTCTTTTGCAGGGTGTAGACCTGCCTCTCTTGGCTGTGTGAGGGATGTCCCTGGAGCTCTGCCACAGCTGGCAAGTGTCCCTGTGCCCTGCTGTCCAGCCAGCAGTTCTGTTTCCCTGTTCTGTTTTCCTTCAGCAGGGAGGGCCTAGGAGCACTGCAGCTTTCTGCCTCCAGTCTGGTGATCCAGGCATTTGGCAGGAGTCTCAGACTGTGCTTCTGGATGGCCAAACCAGCCATCCCTGGTGCCAAGAACGGGGGGGCCCTTCTCCATCACCCCATGGTCACAAGCCCTGCCCTCTCTTGTGGCAGTTCTGGCATCACTGGCCTCTGCTGAGGCAATTCAACTTCCTAAAATGCCAGAGAGGTTCCCCCCCACACCCTTGGCAGGTGTAGCCTTCTGCAGGTTTAGTGAGTTATGTCATCCCATGAAAGGATCCAGCCACCCCCAGAGCTGGCTGGGAGAAAGCCTTGTGAGCAGCCCTGCTGGTGGGGATGAGCTGGTGCCAGCTCCAGCAAAGGCTTTCTTCAGGCATCCCAGAAAACTAACTAAGAAGCCTAACTTTTTTTTCTTTCTTTTTCAGAGAAGAAATTCAGTGGCTGATCTGCAAAATCAGCCTATGACCATCTTGCACAGGAGCTGATGTTCACAAGAAGTGGCTAATGTAGGTACCCTACACCAAAGAAAGGTGCAGACCAACGTGAGACAGCTACTTTTTTGCCAGCAAGATACTTCTTCTAGTGTCTTTTTAACTGCTTTCAGATTAATAATCTGAAAGCAGGTGTGGAAATGTGCTCCACAGTAATGTGAGTCAGGTGAATGGGATGGAGGCATTTACCCCTTCCTGCTTCTCACCCTGTCAAATGAGATCTTGGAGTTCAACAATAAAGCAAATGCCAAATGGAGCAGGTAGGAGAATCAGTAGAAGGAAGGTGAGAGAAAAAGTCAGAATATAGCTAGGGTTAGGAGGGAGAAGGATGAGCTCATGGCTTTCCTGCTGTTTCCTGGATTTAGCATCTCGCTGCCTCACAGTAAGTGGCCACCTCCACTTCTTTAGTCAAAAAAAGCTAGAGAATCTCATGGAAGTTTTATTTGTGTCCTTCCTGTTGGGCTTTTAGGAAGGAGACCTCAGCCCGGGTATAGCTGGGCACCAGCATTTAACAGGCCCAGATGGAGTGCAAATGACTCAGGTATGGAGCTGCGATTTGCCTTTCTCAAAGTGCTAGGACTCTTTTGGATTCAAGTTCTTGTGCACAGGTAGGTGGCTGCATAATTTCAAACCTGTCAGTGGTCCATTTTTTATTTTGGTGAAGAAACAGCAGAAGAATTTTTTTCTGTGGCCATCCAGACTTGGATTAATTGTGCACACACATACGCATACTTGCCTGTATAGTTTCCAGTTCTTGGATGTATTCTTTAACTATGGCTGTACTGGTAGCAGGAGGTGAATCCACAATTTTCCATCAGACAGCCCAATGTTATGTAGTAGCAAAGGTTATGTTTGGACCAGAGGGTGGTTGATCTGGAACAGGCTTCCCAGGGCAGTGGTCACAGCACCAGTCTGACAGAGTTCAAGATGCATTTGAACAATGATCTCAGGCACATGGTGTGACTCTTGGGGTGTCCTGTACAGGGCCAGGAGTTGGATTTCAATGATCCTCATGGGTCCCTTCCAGCTCAGGTTATTGTAAGATTCTTAGGAACTGGGGCAGCTGGCTGGGATGGCTGGTGAGGTTTGACCTTGAGAACAGCGTCAAATGCACGTGATGCAAGTGTAAGAAGGACAAGAGTTGCACTTCACATCTGCTGGTGGCTCCTTTGTTTAGTGGTAGTTCAACCATGTGGCATCTCTTATTTCTTCTCAAAAATAAATATTTAATTTCGTTGACTTTTCAATATGTGGTCACTTCATATAATTATCATGACTTGGTAGATACGCTAGAGAACAGCAGGATAATGCCCACAACTCCTTTTCTTAAGATTTTCTGTCAGTGTTGAGTGCTGTACATATTGAGCTTTACAGATTGAGCCTTTCTGCATATCTGTGAATTCTTACAGCACCACAGGTAGAGTCCTAACCACCTAGAGGGGCTTCCTGGTGATATAGAATGGCAAAGCATTATCAACAAGCAGTGTGTTATATCCAGTGAGAAAACAAAATAAATGGTTTGCTGTTCAAGTGTCTGCTCCTTCCAGCTTCTACCTTGTGGTGGGCTTAAAATGCCTGGGATGCTTTTGCTTTGCTTTCTCCATATCTCACCCAATTTCAAGCATGGCATAACCATGTCTTTTCTCAATTAAAGAATTAAATGCAGGTTAAATAAATAGTGTTGTCAGCTTCTGCTGTCTTAAAACAGCTTGAATTTGAGACATGTATTATAGGAGGTCTCTGGTGCTCCTGCTCTCTCCCCTGCTCTCAGCTCTGCTACTTGGTCTGTGAGAAAATGTGTCCTCCTGGTAATCCCATATTAGAAAGGAGGGGTGAGTGTTTCCTGTCTAGTGGAGCTATCATCAAGTTTCAGTCCAAATAAAGCTGAAAGAGTCTGCAGATTGGGAGGCTTTTCTGGTGAGATTTGCTCTGTACATTTGTTTTTATAGTACTATAGTTGCCAATCAAAGAAGCAAGCAAGTCACCGGTAAATCCAATGCAGACTAAACAGCAAGGGGACTGGTTATGGGAATTTGCTTACAAAGAGATTTCCTGTTCTGTTTGGAGGTCAGTCCCAGTAAAAATAAGATAGTAGGCATATTTACTTGGTCCCTCAATGTATAAGTGTACAAGTAATAATCCCAGGTTAGCATGTGAAGAGCATGGGCAGGAATCTGAAAAGTACCCTCAGAGAGAGACTTTTTCTTTATTGTATTGAGGGGGACCCTTTCAAACTGACAAATACCTCAATTTTGTCTGGGTTGCCTTACTTTTCAGGCCATAACAAGGGTGTAGATCCTTGAAAGACAAATTATGGCAGGTTATTCTTTTGCAATCATACTGGCAGGTTTCTCTCTTAGGGATGAACTAAACTGTTAGCATGTTTTACAACCTCATTTTCTTTTGGTTATCCTGAATTTTCATGTAAATGAGGGAGCAGTCACTCAAAAATCCAGTCTCCAGGCATAATTTTAGAAATTAGTTAGAATATCAAATTGCTTCATCTGATGCAATCACACTCTTCCAAATGGGAAGACCAGAGTAGGTTTGTCATTTGGGTTGCCTTGGGGAACTCCAGGATATGTTTTATGTAATCACACTGCCATATTATGGTGAAGTTGGAAAGATGCTGTGGTCAAATTCACAAACTTAGGACAATTCTGGGCAGCAGTGCCCAATTCACAGAAGAAGCACAGCCTGAGAACTTTTTCCATGAGGCAGTGAGAGTTTGTTCCTTCCATTACCCTCTGAAGAAGTAGAGCTGAAGCTGCTTTTCCACAGGGGCTTTAAATGAATATCCTCATTCTTCCTATACTGCATAATACAAGTTCTGCAAGAACAGCCTCACAGCTTCAAGGATTGTCAGATTGCATTTTTGCTCGGAAAGTTCCTCATTGGAAAATTAATCAGTGACAATTTCTATGCAACTTAGCTGGTGCACTGGGAGGGGCTATGGCTGTCCAGCAGTGTGTTTCATGAGTGATACAGTTGTTTGGCTTATTACTCACTCATAGGCCCTCCTATTTCTTCTGAGGAAGGGAGCAAAGATGAGCTTTTCCATCACCTGCTCCTGGGTATGATATTTCAGATGGGAACAGCATGGGCCAGAGCTACACATAAAGGGCTGGACAAAGGGGAGAGCTGCAGTTCTTGGTGACTGCAGGGGTTGGTACCTGCAGTTATTCCTGGCTATGGATTAACATACAGGGAGGAGTTCACAACACTGGTCAGTAAAGTCATAAGAACCACAATTACAGCCACTGCCCTATCAAAGCCTTTTTACTCTTCTTCTCATTTAGAAACAAATGTACCAGCAAGCATTTTTGAATTACTAGAGTCCAGTCAGAGTTCATCTAAGCCTACATCACAGGTGAACCTTTCTTTTTAGAAAGACAGGCATAAGTATGGCCTTGGCTAGTCTAGTCTGTTTCTGGCTGATCTCTGTCCTTTTTGTTATGAAGCCCCATGAATTTTCCTTGTGTAATGTTTTTTGACCCTGCTCCCCTATATATCCCTCTCCTAGCAGATATCATTCTTCACGTATATCCTATAAATTTTCTCCTACTCGTCTGAATAAGTTTTCGTTGTTAAGCCAACAGATTCATTCTTATGCTTGCCATGGTTCTGTTCCCTTAAATGTCTATCTGAAAGCAAATAGAAGTATATAAACACCTGTTTTTATCTCTGTTGTATTTCCAGTCTTCACTTCCATATATCCAAATAGAAATGCTAATCAAGTTGAAAATCTGTAGTTTAGTTCTTAAGATACAGACTTTTGATGAACAAATGCAGTTTACTTCAGTAAATGTAGCTGTTGCCTGTTGTGACACTAAAATTCCTTTCATATTTTGAGATCCCTTCAATATTTCAAGATTCATGTATTTAGATTTAAGCTGGAGTTGAGATCTGTGCGGATTCTTCTTTAAGGGTGAGGTGTGTCGTGCTAGTAGCAGATAATTTCTTTTCCAAATATGTATTTGATTCTGTTTTGCAACCTTGGCCAATATCTTCATCTGTACTTGTGTGTACACCAAATTGTCAAGCACATGAGCTATATGTTATTATACTCACTGGTTCTGTGATTCTCCTGGTGTAATGTAAAATCATGTGATACTTGTGTTGTGCTCTTCTGCACTTTGTCTTAATGGTGACATGGATGGCAAAGCCACACAAGAACAATAAAAGGTGTCCTAGTTTGACAGTGAGGTCTGTGCTGCATTTATTTAATTGGCAAACTGAATCTTAATATCAAATTTTGCTCATATCAATTATCTTTGCTTGTATATCTTGACTTGGTCAGTAAGTGTTGATTTCTCCAGTTATTTGCTTTACTAAATCTTCCATTTCTTTATTTGGATATGAAATACAGTGCTTCATCATTCTGGGTGTTAATCTTTTTGTCTAAATCAATCCCTTCTTATGACATTGATCCATTTGGCATCTCTTGAAAGCATTCTGCAGATTTCATAATGTCATTCATCCTTACTTTGAGTTTCCTCATATGAGAACAATTACAGTTTAAGCCAAACACACAATGCTGTCATGTGGAAAGAGCTGTGACATATCAATACTGATTGCTGGTGGTGATTCTAATTGTACTAACTCGAATTTGTTAGTGTTTCCTGTTTGAAATTGCTGCATTTATGTTTTGTGAACCAGCTTGTTGCTATTAGCTTCCTTGGTGCTTCTTGGGTTGGCTGGCATTTTTTTGAAGTTAGAGCTTCAATTTTTCCACATGTCAGTTAGAGTAATTTCCCATTTCCTCTATAAACTTAGATCCTGGAAAGATGATTCAGATTTCCCTCTACAGCAAAGGTTGGCTAATCTGGTTGGTAGCAATTCTGCCCAGAGAGTTCCACGCATGGATGCTATTGTTTGGCAGCATTTGTCTTCCAATTAGGAGGCAGGGCACCTGCCCCAGTTCCACCGATTTTCCTAAATTCTGAGTCCATCCAGAACAGCTTTAAGCCCAAGAGGAGGTAAAAATGCTAATTGGCCAGGGACATGGCTGGGGCCTGACTCTGAGCTGAGAAAGTAGAGGCACCACCACATCTGCCGCTTCCACAGAGGCGGAAGGCAAACACAAAGGCCGTGGGAGGCACCTGCCCCATCTGGAAGGGCAAGGGGAGGTTTCTGAGAGGACATTTGAAGGCTCTTAGCAGAGGCCAGTCCTAGTCAACTCTTTGAAGCAAAGGCTGGCAGAGGTGTTACCATCTCCCCAGGAACAGTGCAGTCTCCCCAAGTGCCACACATCTTGCAGAGAGTGCTCTTTCCCTTTGTCCTCAGTCTTTCCCCTTCTCTTCTATGGGTGCTGTTAGTGTGCACATTAAATGGGCTGCTTTTGTTTAGTTCTCCCTCACTGCACAAAGTTGAATTTTGTCTTAAGTAAAATACAGTTCTATGCAAACTAACAATAAAACTGTAACCTCTGTACTCATTTTTTCCTCAAGTGGCACAGTCTCTAGGTCTTTACAGAATTTATTGTGTTTTATTCCATAAAGAACATTTTTACTTTCAATTTTTGTGTGCTTGAAGTAGGAAAATATTTCATGTGATGTTTGGAAGCAAGAGTAGCTATGCAGTCTTTCATAAAAAAAATATCTTTTGACAATCTCCATAAGCTTTCTAATATATTTACTTTAAAATTATTTTGGATTCATTATATGTTTCCTACAAATTAAAGCTGATATGGATCATGTGTTGTATTAAGTACTTAATCTGCCCCAGAAATTCAGTTACTTTTTACCCACTGGCCTGTCCAAACAATGAAGTAGTTTCTTTGCTATCTGGATAACAATGGCCAGCCAGAATGTATTTTATTTTATTCTTTTGAAGTACTTTCTTAGAAGCTTACATTTCACTCTGAAGAACTTTTTGTAAACTGGTAAAAATCTGAATGTAACTAGAGAATTTTAAAACATTTTAGTATTATCATTATTGTAGATCTTGTAACACACAGAACCAGAAACCTCAGTAAAACTCTGAAATTAAAGGAATATTAAAAACCAGCATTTTCTTCTGCATTTAATTTTGCATCGTTCCCTGAAGTAAATCTCTGTAAAAAGTGTCAGAAATGATGGCTTTGGCTGCTAAAGATTGTTAGTGAATGCTCATATTAAAAGTTTGGTTTTCTTGATCACAATCTGAGTTATACAGGGAAACATGTAGAAATGTATGCAGAAATAAATAAACTTAACATTGTTGTTTAAAATGTGGTTGTAGAAAGTCAGACTTATAAATATGAATTCTCTGGTAATTTTCAATCTTCTGGAGTGGGAAGATTCAATAACAGCAAAATAGATGTTTTAAATATTACCTATGTCTAAGTATTGAAAAAAATGTGCCATGAAATGTTTCACACTGTCAGTATCATAATGCCATAAATGATCTGCCTTGCAACAAAGAAATATTTTGTGATCTACTGTGTATCCTAATGTGCAGACGATGCAAATGACAAATAGGAGTTAATGAAATATGGATGTTGTCCCAGAATAAAATAGGATGTTAAAGGGCAATAGATTTTGGAACAGCTGTCCTGTGACAGAGTCCAATGAGATTGAGGGTTTTTTTTCTGGTTTAGCTCAACAAAGTTTCAAAAATTTCTCACTGTATTGTCAGAATGTGTTCTGCTACATATTTCTTGGCGAACTTCGTACATGTATGACCCGTGATCCTCCCAAGATGTTCTGAGACCTGCATTACCTTTCACCTGAAAAAGGACAGTAAAAAGGTTGTCTCTCAAGTTTTAAAGGGGAGAAATTAAAGGTATATAGAATAACAAGAGTTAGAAAGAATTTAAATCTAGTTCTCCTGTTTGCTTATTCATAACAGTAGGATTAGGGAACACAGCCATGAAAGGCAACAAGTTTGAACAGCTAAAAGGATTTGTGTTGTTCTTTTAAATAAAATGCCAAAGTTACATTTTGAAAATGCAGTCCTATTAGGTTATCTTACCAGTGAATTGTGAGACAGAGCAGTCAGTGTACTCTTAGAGATGGTCACACCACTTAAAAGCAAAATTAATGGGTTGGATATGTTATGAGTCAGACATTATCTGATGAGTTTTTTTGAATGCTTGAAAGGGCTTTGGCAACAATTTCTTTGAAGAAAGCCCCTGATCATTATGGATAAACCTGCTGGAGGGAGGTAGCTGGGAAGAAAGTGATATGTGAGGCTCACCTCAACAGCCCCTCATCAGCTGGGGCAGTCTGGGATGAGAAATGGGTTAGAGCTGGGCATATCCCATCAGTTGCTGTGTGTGTCTGCCTCCACCTGCCTTTAAGTTGGCTGAATATGCTGGAGGTGCATCAAGGGGCAACCCAAGTGTTCAGGGTCCAAACATGGCACTGAGACTGCCCAAAGAGCCCAGTGTGGTTCATGTTTCAGCTCGTGGGGTGGTAGGAAGTTTCTCAGAAATTGCAGATCATTGAGGTAGAAAGAGGGAACAACTTTGCCTGCAGCAGCTTTTTCTGACTTCACAAGTCTTCAGGTCCTCTTTCCTCCCACTCAACCATCAGAAGTGGTGTGTCTGAACCCCCCTAACTGCATTGTGGTGGAAGCTCCCAGAAGGTGTATTTTGCAACATTTGTGGTGCCTCCATAGATCTTAGTCCTTCCATGGAAAGAGCTCAGGCAACGCAGTATTTGGAGTCCCATTTGGAGAAAATGTGACACTCAAACCACTTCAGTGAGACAGACAAGAAGGAAATTACACAGAAGGTGCTACCTAATCCACATTCAGGAGAAAATTGTTGTACCTCTTCCGCTCCCTTCAGTTTAGGGGGATAAAACTGCTGTACCACGCCTCAAATTTCTCGGAAAAATCCTAAAACTCTGACAGAACAAACTTATTTATAAATGATTGGAACAAAATATATCACTAAACTAAAAGAAAAGATATAATAGCAGCCAAACACATACTTTTAGCCAATCTACCTTGTAGACCATTTTCTGACCACAGTGAAAATGTATCATATCTGCTTTAAGCGTTACATTTTTTCAATATAATAGTTTTTTCATTATTCATTTATAAGCTGAAAAGATTGAACCAAGGACTCCTACCATTATACTTTAACAGTACTCCTTACACTTCACCTCTGACTTATTTTAAGCTCCTGCCTTGCTATTACTTTATAGGTGTTATTTATTGTGAGGAATTACCCCTAATTTTAGGGAATAACTTTGGATGTAACCACAACATATAGAATTTTTTTGTGAAAATCTTCATTTGTTTACAGTAGAATAACTCATACTAACCTCAGTTAATATGGAAAAAAATCAGGACATTTTAGAACTCATATTTGGATTTAAGATCTAAGTTCAGTTCAGTAAAAGTCCTACCTTTTTCCTATTTTAAGAATTTATTTTGAAGTTACTGCTTTTGATTTGAGCTATCAGTTTAAATACCTTTCACAACTGTTAACCAATGTGATATGCTTTAAGTCACACAGTCAGAATCAGCACTGAGGATGGCCCTGGATCATTTTCTTCTGTTGATCTCTCTTCCTACCTGAGCTTTTAAACCTTTCTCCTGATGTTTCAACGCTAATTGGTGACTATGCAGGCATTTTCACACTAAAGAAGTCTAACAAAAAAGCAAAGAATGCTTTTTTAGGTTAGGCATTACTGGCTGGCCTGGTATTCAAGAAAGAAACAAAGTGTGAATGTTACATGATAGATACAGACATATGCATATAAAAATCGAAAATGCACCTTCTTGCCCCTTTCTCAAGAGGTAAAATGTTGCTGCATGCATGAACACAAAAGCAAATAGAATCTTAATTACAGCTCTTTCAGAAAGCAAATTTCAACCTATTTTAATTTCATCACTGATCACAAATACCATTTTAATGTTCAGAACTGCTAGTGCCTCCTTTTTTATCATGTTATTCTTTGCATCATGAAACTGTCCCAACCCCTTCTCCAATCTCTTAGAAAGGATCATCACCTGCATTTGCAGGTGGAGAAGTTGTGGCAGAAGCTGTGTTGGAGCAGAGCAGGACAATGCCAGGAAGGTGTCCTGGCTGGGTGGTCCTCACCCCAGAGCACATGGGCTTCCTTCACACACAGCTTGTTGTGTGTTCCTTAGAGCTGGGCTGTAACGCTAACAAAATTGCTAAAAAAGCCAAATGTGCTTCCATAAATGGTATTTTGACCTTTATCACAACCCACAGTTCTTGTGGGCGTGGTAAAGCTCCTTTAAACATTTGGGCTTTGTTTCTGTTGCTAAATAAAATTTGTCCAGGCAGTGTGTTTGGGCACTGACTTCTGAGCATCCGTGCTGCCTAACTTTGAGTATGTTCCCTGCTTGTTTTGACCTGTGCTATATAGTGCTCTCTAAGGCACTGCCTACTCCTGGCACTGGGAAAGCAGGGAGCAGAAATCAGTTTGAATAGGGAATACAGAAAAGCCGGAGCCACATTTAAATGCCTCTTGCCAACCTTTGAGGTTGAGCAGACTCTGCACCCTCCAACATCTCTGTGTGCTCATGAAACATATATTTCAGACTCACATGATCAGAGCACTGTTTTGGTGGGCCTGCACATTATTTCAGGCATACTGGATGAAAAAAAAAAAAGCCACTAAAATTGTGTCTATGTCTTAGGGACATCATTGCACGGTGCAAAGGACAAAGGTGGGGTGGTAAAAAGGACCAAGGCCAAATACTGCAGATGCAGTCAGACTGGCCTTCAGGCCAGGAATATTTCCCGGATCTGATTTATTTAGCAGTCTTGACATAGCATTAGAACTTAGAAATAAGTTCTTCCTACTTTTAAGTTTTACTGTAGTAGTTGCTAATCCCCCCCCCTTTTTTTTTTTTTCTGATTTCTTTAGACTTAAAATCTCTCCGCATCATGCCCGCAGACCTGCATAGAAATCTTGGGGAAAATTAACCAGATTTAATGTAAAACACCAGTGGGAATTTCATTATTAAGTTCTTGCAATACATCATCATATTCAAATATTAAATATTTAATTAACATTTTTCAGATATTTAAGTAATAACAAAGAGTCAATTTCTCTTGAGCTAGGATGATAAAATATTCAAAATGTTTTCTATTTTTTCTGTCTTTAATTTTTTCTGGCATTGCCAGTGCCTTTAAGATCTCAGTCCAGAAATATATTCAAACCTCAGGAAAGCATATAGCACTTTCACTCTCTTAACATGTAATTTAGAAATAGCAATCTTCATTCATCATTCAGGCAAAACAAAGCTGTTCTGCCATTGATTTAAAGGTTGCAATGAATGCATATTGTCTTATAGAAAACTAGGAGTGTTGCAGATCTGAGGTTTCCTCCTCTCTGCCAGAATGCACCTTGAGAAAAGCTGTTCCTGTGCTTGTGGAATAGCTGCTGTTTCCAAAGTGGGAGGTGTTCATCTTCCTTCACCTTCTACCAAAAAGCAGAACTGCATCCAGCATGTAAATCTGCCAGCATCTTAGCCTGGTACATTCATAAATGCTCAAAAAGCACATGCACAGGCTTGGTACTTATTGGAACCAATGAGTTATTCATGTGCATCTGAAGGTAATTGAGATTCTTTTCTGAGGGTTTGTTCTTAGGAGCCAAAAAGTTTTCTAAGTGATCTAATGGGACTTTGTAAAATAGGCTGGTGTTATAGAATTTTCTTGTCCTTTTGCCCAAAATAGCCCTGTAATTCCTGAAACAAGTTTTAACCATTTGGGGTTTAAGCCATGCCTTCCATTCCACTGCTGTACCAGAAATATAGGCTTGACTATTCAATCTTGTGGTTCCCACAACATCTGGTTAATGGAGCCTTAGAGCAAGCTGCAGATAAGTGCTGGGGACTTCATAGACCTGGGCCCAAAGAAATGTTTAAAAGCTGCCTGAACCAGCTGATTCAGAATATACTTTGAGGTTTGGCATTCTCATAAAGAACATTTCATGAACACAAAGAAACTTTAATAGAAATGTTTGGGAAGCCTGAAATATACTTTAATCAACTGTAGAAATTTATAAGAGAATAGAAGTAAGTGAAAGTCTGGGTCATACCACCAAAGATTCTAATTCTACACTATTCCATCTTGAAATCTATCTGCAATAATGAAAAGCTGGTTATCGCTGAGGTAAACCTCCTGACATGAATCGGTGTGTAAATTTCAGTTGTTTTGATTACTTTTAGTTTTTCTGGTGGGGTTTCTGTTTGGGTTTTTTTTAGTTTGTTTTTGTTATTGCTATTTCTATTAATTATTGTTTCACAAAGAAACAAAAAAAACCCAGACACATTAGTTCAAAAAAGCACAACACTAAACCTTTTTACTCTAAATCAGCTCATTGTTAATGTATTTCACAGAAAGGAGCATGCTTAGGTCAAGACTGTTAAATCACATTAAGTATTAAAAGCAGTCTGTAATTCTACAATGAACAACACTAGTAATCATAGTTTAACATGTGTGGAATATGAATCAGAAATATTTTATTTTTCTGCCAAAGAAAATGTGCAGGAAAATTAATTTCTCTTATGGAGACAAGAATTTTGAAATGTGAAGTTAAATGGCAAGCTGTTTCTTATTTTGGATTTTTTTCAGTTATATATGAATGTTAAAAAAGAGCAGGTAGAAAACAGTTTGAACATGTTTCAAAAACCTCCTTAACATGTCATCTGGCACAGCAAGTGTGTTCTTTGTTGACAGACTTTTTGAATGGGTCAATACCAGCTATCCTAAAGGTGGCAAGTTGAAAAAAAAAAGACAGAGCGTTAAGGCTCTTTCCAATCAGTAATGCTGAAATTCTTTGTTTTGTAGCTTCATTTCAAGACAAATATAAATATTTTTGTAACAGTGCAATTACTTACTGCAAAGTCCTAAACTCTCTGTTTCTACCACAAGTTATTACATTTCCTACAAAAATTGTGGAGTAAAATCCTATGCTTGCTGTTTTGCAGGAAAGCACTGTTGCTGATCGTGCTGTTGCCTTCTGGCCACAAATTTTCAAAGGCTTGAAAAGTTTCAGCTTGACAAACCCAGCCTAGGACATTTATACTCATTTCTCTGACCTGGCCTTTTTGTAAATGGCAAATTTATTTATGCACAGGAAAGGTGCTAGGGTAGATTAGGGGCTGTTTTCTGATTTCAATGTTTTTGTCTGCTGTGATATACTTCTACATTAAGCCCAGATGTTATGTAGTAGATTTAATATAAATAAAACAAATGTGTTTCAGCTTGCCCAGTATTGGATTCCCTAAGCTCTGTGCAGATGCCTTGGCATAGAGAGCAAAATCCTTTTTGTGAAATGTGGTCATAATGGATGTGATTTGCAGAGGTAAAATTATGTTTAGCTTTATTCTGGTGACTCTGAAGTGCATCAGAGACTTCCATCAATTTCAGTGGAGGTAGAATAATTAGCTGAGCAGAGATGGTTTCTGATGGACTGATCTGAAAGCAGTGGCTGTTTTCTGTAACAGGTCTAACCTTTCTGCTTTTGGTCAGAGTATGCTGTCATACTCCAAGTTGCCTGTCAGTAGTCTAAAGGTTGCTTATTTTGAGGCATATTCTGGGATACTTCAAAACAAAAAAGTGCTGTACCCACTGTATTGCTTTGCTTATGTAATTTGTTTAAAAGAACCTGTGAGATGGTGGCTGCTGCTCATAGGAACAAAACTTTCCTGAAGCCATTGCCCAGTTATATGGTTTGTTAGACCCTGTGCCCTCGCACATTCATCTTCACACCTGCACAGTACTGTTGTGTGTCTAGACCCCCTGGAAGTGTTTAAAAACAAGAGCAAAAGCAGTATTTCTTTGTGTTGTTTTCAAACATATCCCCAGTCAATGGAAGGCATAGGTGAGCACCAAGGCCAGCTGTTTGATTGCTATGTATGCTCAGAGTTTCCTATGAATGAGTATGGGTCAAAAATTAAGCCTGTTCTGGAATTTAATATCATGAGGCTCAGATGCAGACATCACCCCTGAATAGCAGGAGTGCTATTGCCCCATTTAACAAGAATCAGACTTCATTGCTTATTCTCCATTAAGCCAACCAAAACTACATGTACTTCCTTCTGTCCTTATCAATAAGGTTCTCAAAATCAGGGCTACATTGTGAGTAAAGTTTCAATGATTTTTTTTTATTTTTTATTTTTTTTTTTAAGCTGTGCTTTTGGTCCATAAACTGGAAAGTATCAGAGCTATTCCTGGGTGTTTGTTAGGTTCCCTCCACCCAAGTAGGGCAGCTCCTTTCACTCCCTTATTAGGGGTTAGTATTTTGAAAGCTGAAGACTATTAGGAGTTCTGGTTGTACATGACTGGCTTGTGTGATGCTTGCTTGTACAACACATGGTTATAGAGTCAGCCAACTCCATCTTGCCCAGAATGTTTTCCAAGCACAGATTATGGAGGCCAAAACAATTTCAGGTTGAAAAAAAATAGGCTAACCTACTTTATAGAGCCTTTTACACACCATGCTTTAGAATTGCTCTCAATTCAGATTCTAATAATTTGAAACTCAGAAAAACATTGTGTGAAAATCATGTGAGGGGCTCAAATGCATTGACGTCTAGAGGCATAACTTAGAAAAATCACCATTCCTTTTTTTCTAGTTCTAAGGTATTTTAATGTCTCTGATGGGGACTATTTAAAAATTCTTTTTCTTGCTACTCAAGCTTTCCTTGAAACTTATGAGTCAGAAGAGCAATTTTTGGAAAGTCTGGAAATGTAATCATAAATATGTAAATGTAATCTAGAAGAATGGGCACATAAGACGTGTTGCTAGCTTAAATAAGACATGAGACAAAAATTTTCACTGTGCCAGTTTGAGAAAAATGTTGAAATAATGAATGGAAACTATTATTAGTTTTTAAATTATTGTTTATCATTTTGATTAGTGTGTTTACCTCTCTAGTTGCAGTTACAAAGGAGGATCCATTGAAGGTGTCTACTGTGTCCAAGGCTGTGCAGGTGAAATATGCTCCTATATGGTAGTCTCTAGTCTAACCATATGATGTAAGTCATCTCTTCATTTTATCCTAGAATACCTCTTAAAACCCATGGAGCTTCATAAAAAACCTAACAGTTCAGGAGCTATAACACAAAGTTCTGAGCTTGACAGGTCTCAGTGCTCTGTTTCTGCTAACAAAAATTTCTACCTACCCATGGTTTGTGAGCTGCTGACTGTCTAAATATTTATGGAAAATAACTTATTCAGTGCTACTTACCTGTTTCCATTTAAGGTCTAACCTCCTTTGGCTTATGCTTGTTATAATGTCAGCTCTCAAATAATTAAGATCTAGGCAATTTAAATTAATACAAACTGACCTTTTTTTCTGTCTCTGTTTCTCTATTTACTTATACATAGGCCCCTATTTTGTGTAAGTTGATACAAAATCAAATTGTTGCAGGGCAAACAACTTGCTGCCCAGTTCTTGTGCTGCGGAACTCCCCACAGTGACACCTGCAAGCTCAGGTTTCCCGTGTTAACAAGAGCTGGGCAGACAATTGCGTTGTACAGTCTGAACTTTGCTCTGGCTGACTCCACCTGAAGAGGGCAGAGGCTCTTTCCTTCTGCCCCTTCCCCTCTCCACGGTAAATCTGTGCCTGTCAGTTGTTGATAGAAAGTGTTGCAGGCCATGCCATAGTGCCCCTCATGTAAGAAAGCATCAGAAATACCAGAGTAGTTCTCTCCTGTTACTGTTCATAATGCTGCTCATCTGTTCAGCAGTGCTGCAGAGAGCTATTCAAAGTGCAAATCAGAGGAGCAGATGTCATTTGGGTATTGTTTAGTTCTTCTGGGTTCATATGGTTCCAGTGGTCATTGCAAGATCATTCAGGGACTGAGGCTGGGACAGGAGGTATGATGCTATGCCTCCCTTGGAGATGTGGGCTCTGCCTTCTGGGAGTTCAGCTTCAGCATCCACCACCAAAGCACTGTGAGGTGTACTTGGCACTAGACACATTCAATTCCCAGCAAAACACTTCAGCATGTGCTGAAGCATTGAGTGAACAGGGAAAGAATATTAAAATTTCAGATGGGGTTGTGGGGTTTTTTTTGAATCAGGCTGTTGTTTTCTGCATACTTTATTCAGACGGAGCCTGAGAGATTTTTAGAGATGCTGAGCACTCACTGCAGGAAAATTGAATAGGAACAGCAAATGCAGGATGCTTTCAAAAATCAGACCTTTCCCTGAAAACAGAAAAAAAGAACTGGTATTTATAGATGTTTGTGTCCTTAATGAATAAAACAGAAACTGGAAAAAAGAAATGCAGCAAACTCTAGTCCTAATGTACCAGCTGGGTATCTCTGGTTTCAGCCAAACACAAATAAGCATAAAAGGATACAAATTTCCTTGAAGCTGACCTAGGAGAGCAAGTGATTTATGATCATATTCAAGAAAAGTGGGTTTGAATGAGCTTCCATGAGCCGAGTCATTCTTTGGACTTCACTCGGGCCCTGCTGAGTTCAGAGGAAGTCTGATTGACTCTCACCAGGTCAGACTCTCCTCCTATTAATGCTAATGGCAGTTTTGCCTGGACGTAACTGGCAGCAGGTTCAGAGTTATCGCCTATAGGAAAACTCCCCCCCTCCCACATATATATCATAGTATAAATATAATATCCAGTGGTTTAATTTCAGAATATATTTCCCAGGTCTCAAACAATGCTCTTATAATAAAAACCTCTAATAAGAGACATATGTTTTTTGTAAATATATAAATAAATTACTGAAGTTAATCTTCAGTTGTATTACATGGCTTGTCTTTTCTAGAACCCCACCTTTCCAAGAATTTTTCCCAATTATTTGAAAAGAAGGGTGGGGTGCATACAGCCCCAAAAGCCTTTTGTCCATAATAGCACAGTGCTTTCCTATGTTTCAGTGGCAACCAAGGGTCCCAGATGTTGAGCTTTACTGGATACATTTCCCTAATAGCATCTGGCTGCCTGGCAGAACCTCCCAGCTTGTTGCACTGACAGCTGTTAAGTCCCTTGGAGTTGCTTCATGCTCCAGTAGCAGTGTGGCTTTGCTGTCTCTCTCAATAACCATGCTCACATGGATGTTGCATGCCTTTGACCCTCATCGTTTAGCTCTTGCTTGTTTTCTCATTGGCTGTAGAAGTACAGATAGATCTCTTGCTGGGATTCTTGGGCAGCAATTTTAATGCAGGAAACATTCCAGCAGTCACCATGTACATACTGGAGTGTCCTCTTTGTTAGGGACTTTTGCTTCAGCCCTATGAACAGCATCTTTAAACACTAGTGCCAGCTTGCTTTCCAAACATCCAGATTGTCTGGAGAGAGGCATAACTCCTTACCCCAGCTCTGGGCAGCCACTAGGCAGGATTTCTTTGTCAGGATGCTGGGAAGCAGTGGTTAGGCTGAAACAGGGCTTTTCTAGGAACATAGCTAGGAGTGCTGACAGCAGAAAAGGAAGGCAGAAAAGCAAGGCAGCAGCCTTTAAAAAAAGATATTCACACACACAAGTGTGTATATATATTTGTATTTGTGTGTGCAGGCATTGCTGTCATTGAACTGTGCACTTCTTCTGCTTCATAAAAGCTTTGGGTCAGCTGAGTTGTTGCCTTGAGCAAAAAGGAAAGTAGAATTGGCTGAAATTTTCCAGATTTTTTATCTTTGAAATCTTCAGAGGTGCGTTTGCAATTCCTCTTTCTTCACCACCTCTTTTTTGCAATGAGCTATAACAAGAAGGCAATACTACAAGGAACAGAAGCATTTCTGGGTGTTGAAGGAAGGGTTAAGAGAGCTGGGGTCTGAGAGGGAAGGTGTAAGGGAGGTGGAAGCAGAGCAGTGTGGAGAAGAGCCAACAGAATTCTCCGGTAGAAGAAAAAACTCATAATTTTTGCCAGTAGCGACTGACATGTTTTGTGCCGTGTTTGGGAAGAGAGGCACATCGCAGGCAGCAGATAGGATGTGCTCCTCCCCAGCATTGCTGCTGTGACCAAGCAGCTAAAATAAAAAAAAACAAGCTTCCTTCTTCGACCATTCAGCTGCCTCTGAACTCTGTTACAAACCCTGTGCACAGCAATCTTGTTGAAATCTTGCTCTGACACAAGTTTCTACTCTGTCTTAAGTCCTCCAAAACTCCTTAAGTCTGCTTAATTTTATTTGAAAAGTTCCTCAATTTTGAGCCACTTCTTATGCAAACAATGCAAACAATGTTTCCCAAAAATACGTTTGAAACTTCCCATGAAACGCATCCTTCTAAAAGTATTCTGGTCATAGTCCCTTGTCTTTGATGGAAAAAGGCAATGTCTGTATGAAAAATAGCACTCTGATTTGGAACATATTTGTGTGAACCCACATGCTGGTATTAATTGGCACAGCCCCACTGAACTGGCTCAGTCACTTACAGGAAAACGCCATCTAGACCTTGGTTTCTCAACATTGTTACTAGAATCAAAGCTTTACGGCAGTGTTCCAAGGATGTTAGAGAGCTTGTCTTGTCTGCTAGAACATGAGATGCCCACATTTTCTACAGGGGTCAAGAAACCTGAAGGTCATATTCTCCTCTTGGAAATTTACTGCCTTTATTTCTACAGCTGTGTAGTACAAAAACATCTACACACACACGTATGTATCAAAGGGTGAATGGCTATTGGAAAATATCTGAATTTGCAAATATTACATTCAGTTCACTGTAACTTTAACATATAGTGTCACCCCACTCTTTAATCTACTTAGTGTTATTAGCTTTGAATTTATGTCCAGTCTTGGCAGGTCAATGCCTGGTCCATCTAATCCTACCTTTAGGCTGGCCGCTGCTACATTGATAGAATTATGGCTGTGACTTTTTCCTGTTGATAAATTCTGGATATAGCATAGTGTGACTCAAATTTAGATCACAACCATTGCTCCTGAGGAACAGGCAGAAAAGTTTCTGAATTACATCATTTTATGAGCACTTACAGAGACAGAACTTCATAATCTGGAGGTCATCTTTGGTTGTCTCCAACACTGACATAAACAGTTCTAAAATAATTATATGACTGGTTTTCTAGTTAAGACAGAATAAGGCTATAACTGTGTTTTAGATAAATATGATATTGTTTTATCCTGTACAAACAAGCTGTATAGCAAGCAGTGTTTTATTCGTAAGTAGTTGTTATAACTCAGAGCAGGAAAAAAGGTTGAATGTTCATTATACTACAAGTGTGTTATTATATTTACAGAGCTATTGCATTTAATAATAACAGTTTGTATCCCTGCAGGAGGGAATATGTATGTGTTCTAAATTGTGGTCAAAATGTGCAAGTGGTTTTTTTTTTCCAAGTACAAGCAATTCTACTGTCAGTCAGAAAATTAGCAAAAAAAAATTAATATTTTTTGCATTTAATTTATTTTTTCAATTTGCTTGATTATCAGAGGCATTGTTTGTATTATTTTATTATTTGTTCTGATAAAAAAATTTTAGGGAAGAAATCCTTCTTCAAAAACCCAATTATTTATGTAAGGCAAAAAATGTTTATGTTGGGATATGTTTATAAGCTTGTATTTTCTTTCCATGAAAAATAAAACCATCTGAATATTAATTAAAATAGCTTGATCATTAAAGTCCTCTAATCATTACCACAGACACTGGCTGTGGTTCAGGAAAGTGTTTAAATACATGCTGGTTTATATTTTTCTGTCTCGGGGACTTTCCTAGGTTCTAGGATGTGTGCACAAGCATTCTTCCCAATTTCAGATCCTCTCCTTGAATTGGGGTTGCCAAACCCTCATCTCCCTCCACAAGCAGACAAACCCAGGATTTGTAGTGCAGGCTGTTACAGCACACAATCCTCGTGTTCTGATTCTGCAGCTTTTGACTCATAGAATATAAGACTGAGATATTTTCCTATTATGCAAAGTTGCACGTTTAACTCGCTGTTGTTTTAACCCCCCTGGAAGCTTGAGACTGAAGTCTGTTTCCTTGCTGCTGCAGAAGCTTTGCTTTTCTATTGTGTGTGTGTCCCGGGTTGTTATTGTAGGGTTGTGATCTCGGGCTGTTTGGCTAGCTGTGTTTCTTTTTTAGTTTTAGTTCAGTGAAGCATTTGATCTGGAACAAAGTAAGCTACATGTGAACTGAATTTTTAAAAAAGCACAAATCTGGCACCTGGTATGACTATATCCATAATTTCTGGAATACTTTTTTGTCTTGCTATATCCATAACTTCTGAATAAGTTTCTGGATAATAGAGACACATTCTCTACACAATCAATTTGCTGGCTGGTGGGATTGCTTCCGAAGTAGCAGCGTGATATATGTCCTTGTCGGGGTATGAAAAAAAGAGAAAAAGTAAAAACCAAACCTCGCCCTGCTGTATCAGCACAAACTGAAACCCTTGCGAGTGGATACTGCGAGAGAAACACTTGTGAGTGGAATGGCTTCATAAATGCAGAGGGAATAAAAAGGATGCGTCAGTGCTCCGTGCAGGCAGTAGCCTGCGAAATACCTGCAGAACAGGGCACCGAATCCCCGGCTCTGGGGATGGTTTGTCACGGCCGCTCCCCCTGGGGCACGGAGCGCGATTTGGGGAGGTCTCGGCTGACCCCTGGTGGCTGCCGGGCCGCTCCCGCCCCTCCTGCCCTGCCCCGCGTCCCTGCGGCTGCTCGGGGCGTCCGCTTCCACTTCCCGCTCCACCATCTTCAGCAGGTTTAGATCTCAAGCTACCCTTGCATGAAAGGCGACTTAGAATCCTTGTGCAGTTTTTTCTTTTCCTGATAGGATCTTTGCTAGTTTAGTTTTGTTATTTTTTTTTTTTTTAGTACTTAAAAAAAAAATGTTTCTCTATACACAAAGAAAAAATATTTAATATTGAAAAGAAACTCATGTCTCCAAACTGTCACAGAAAAGGTAGTAATGCAACTACATGTCCACTCTTAAGAATCGCTATTGCATAAAATATATCTGCACCTTCTTTCAGGTTTTCTTGGAAAAAATAGAGCAGAAATGCATGTTTATTGCCTTTCAGTACACCTAACCTTTTTGACTTCTCATACCCAAAGTTTTTCAGATTTTCAACAACTATTGGGTTTGGTTTTTTATAAGAACACAAAAGAAACTCTGTCAGTGTAAATTCTTCAAAAGAAACTGATTTTTGAGAAGTCAAAATCAATGCAAGTTCATTGAATCAGACAGATATTTGGTGCCTGGAAAAGGAGAAGGCAGAGCAAGAGTTAAAGCAATGAAGAACAAATGAAAACAGAAGAGAGGAAATGTAGAACAAAGTAAGATTAGTAATGCACCTTAATACCAATATTTGTTCTATGGATTTATTCTGTGCAATCCTAAAGAAAGGATCTTATTCTTTTTTTTTTTTTTTTTTTCTTTTTTTTTTTTCTTTTTTTTTTTTTTTTTTTTTTTTTGAGGGGCTGAGATTTTCTTCTAAGTAAGTCTGGAATGAATAGGTGTTTATATATAGAGTTGATATTATACAAATACTTCCAGACTCAGTCCTGACTTGGTACACAGGACCTGAGCACATCTTTTGTGCATATAACACTTGGTTTCAGTCTCACAAACACTAGCTTCAGTGGATTTGCCTTATAACTTACATGATATGTGTATAAATGAAAGAAGAATTAGGTCTTTTGTTTGGGTTTGATTTTAATAGAGAAAATCTGTAGAACTAACTAAACCCAGTGGAATGGCAGACTTGCACTTATGTGTCCTGCAAAAAGCATCTCCCCATTCTTTTTTTTTTTTTTTTTTAATTTCCTTTCAGGGTTGCCAAGATACATACAGTACGTGTAAGGAAACCTTCCTCATCTGAATTAGCAGCACCAATTTTTTTATGTCGCAGTTTCCTATTTTTGAAAGAACTTGCTAAAAAAGAAATCCCACAATCTTGTCACATGTATAATGATAAGTAACATTCCTACTGGATTTGTTATCAAAGAGATCAGTGCAGTTGTATTCCCACATTCTCATTTCTTCTTTCAATGTATTCCAAGCTCTTTTCCTTTTTTTTTCCATCCAAAAGTGTTGTATATTTTTCATGAGACCTTTCTGACCAATTCCCACTAAATCAGAAGGGTGAAGTGAATATATCTGGCTATGTTACAACTTTCTCCTAGTGGGCCCTTTGCAAAATGTTTGCAGCCTTTGAAAGGAGGACTCTGTACTTGTACCCACAGAGGTGTAAAACTGTTCAGGAGAAGCAGCCAAAGCACAAAGCAGAGGTTAGAGGGTTTGATGCAGTTTGTTTTGCGTTTTCAGTCATTCTTCATGCCCTCTTAACACTTCTCTTTATACCAAGTGCCTGTGCAGTAACGAACTCGACCAGTCATGTCACCTAAATGTGACCCAGAATTTGGCCCAAAACTAAATTAGAAAGCCTTTTTTATTGGCAGCTTTACCCTTATTGGTTTTTTAAATTTTTTGATTAAGAGATGGAGGAAGGCTCTCTGTCTCTGCAAATTATGGAGTTTCATTGCCTTCTTGAGGAATAATTCTTACGGAATAAGGAGGAAACTGAGACCCTTTAGGTTCACCTCTGCAGGTGTTCCAGCTGCTGGGTTCCAGCTTTGTCCCTGTAAAGTGGATAGGCTGTTGTGTCAGGCATCACTTATGGAATTTCATACTCACATTGCAGATATGTGAAGGATATCTTTGGGCACTGAAAATCCCAGTTTTATGGCATCCACCTATCCTATTAGTTTTGAAGAATTATGATCTTTGCTTTGTATTGCTATGAATTGATTTTGCTTTATGAGGCCAGCTGAAGTCCATGAGTCATGCCTTCCATTAGGCTGCAGCCTGGGTGACATGGCTGTGAACACCAAGCCATTTCATACCTGATGTAGACAAGGCTTTTTGCCTCAAGCAAGTCCCAAGCTGCATTAACAGGATAGTTGAGGAGTGGATGATTTGGCTGCACATAAGTTGACCTCCAGATCCTTGCTGGATTTTACCAGAAGTCTGATGCAGCTGTGGAGTGACGGACAGAACCAAAGATGACACAGATTTTTGTTCTAACCAAGTCTTCAAATGAAATCTTAAAATAGCTCAACTATTTTCTTGTTTGCTCTTGTAAGCAGCAGAGTGTCTTAAATCTTTAAAACAATTCCAATTCAGCCATTATTAGGTAAGGATCTATGTAGAAGAGTATGAGGAAGTTCAGCTTTGGCTGACCGAAGTATTTACCTTCTGGCCTTAAAAAGTGTGAGAATTTGTGTGCTCCCTAATGGTGTGTTGATGAACAAAGTTAATACAATTTCTAATATAAGATGCAACCAGTGGATTCAAATCTACCACTGCTTTTAAATATGAAATAGATACTTACCTCATAAAGCTAGAAAGCTTTTCATTGGTAGCCATGGCAATTTACAGGTGTTAAATTAGCCACAATGGAACTGCCTAGTACCCTGATGCAACAGAAATATTTTGAGACTTACCGTGAAAAATTATTAAAGCCCTGCAATATAGAGAGTATAAAGTTCAAACAAGAATGGAGAGTGCAAAGTTATATCTGTATTTCTATGAAATTTCATAAAATGGTATTTTACACTGCGTAATACAACCTACTGCTTCAACCAAAATAAGGAGTGTAGTTTGATATTTTCATTAAATGCAAAGTATTTGTAGATACTGGTGGCAATTAGGTGTTGCAAATGTAGTCATCAGTTGGAAACTGAGCATATAAAATGGTATTTTAATAAAAAATACAGTCACCTTGGTACCTGAATCTACCCTTATTGTATTGCATGGCAGACACTCTTTGCATTCAACTGCAGTCACAGGTTAACAAGAAGGGAAATTTCAAGGCAAAGAATTAGCTACAGGAAAGTTCTCCCATTATTGAATGAATGCAATAAAGACACACAAAAATTTACAAGGAAAAATTTAATAAAATATTGACTATAAAGGCTACAACATTCTATGTCTGCTCCACAGCTTATATCCAAAACTGAGAGTGTTCAAAAGTCCATGCAAATTGGACTTAATTTACTTTGCTTCTATTTCCTTCTTCAGGAATATGAAGTGAGCACAATAATTTTCCTTTATTTTATCTATAAATGGTTTCTTATATAGGAGCTTATTAAAAAGGAGGCAGGTCTAGGCTGTCCAGGATGTTAGAGTGATTATGTCTTGGCAGCTTAAGAAGAGGCTGAGTCCAAGGCTCCAAGGCCCTGACTGTTTGCTAGAGTCTTGCCAACACCGTGGATTCCCCTGATCAGACTAAGAAATGCACAGATAGTGACAAGTGCACTCTTTCCCAGCTCTGTTTTTGTCATTGCTGCCAACTGACAGCTTTTAATATGGTATTAATCTTTGGCAATTTTGGTGTAGATGGCAATTGGAATTGCCATGTTGAACTCTGCCATGGATCTCCAAGTTTCTCTGTTAACTTTCCCCATTAAAAAAAGTTACTTCCACTGCAAATATTTCTATTGTGAAACAAGATAAGGGAAAAAGCATTGCTAGGGAGGTTGTGCCTTCTGTCTTTTTTCCCAGGAAAAGTTCATAAGGTATAGGAGACACAAATGGCTGCTCTTCAGATGGCTTTTAAGAAGATAAAGGTCCAATCCACAGACATTAGAATTCAGCTAATTTCATGTCACATCTCTTGGACCCTTAATAAATTTATCCAGATGTTGTTTACTAATTGGTAGGGTATTGGTTTTTCTATTGCACTGCATGGCTGTTTATGGAACTGGACTGGAGATGGTTGTGAAGAACCAAGTTTGCCAGTTCCTGTCTGTGCACAGAAATACTCTTCAGTGTGCAGCTATGGTGGAGTATCCTCCTCAGGCTCTCCCAGCAGGGAGTACATCAGCACACCATACACCCCTTGAGCATCTGAAAAAATATGTGTAAAGAGCTAAAGATCCATCCAAGTTGTCCCAGAGAGGTCTAGACAATGTTCCTGCTGAAGGTTTACCCTGTGTTGCAGTTTTTCCCATGATCACAGTTTTCTGGAGAAATGGCCTACCAGGGCACCTGCACCTAGTTAATATCATCACAGGAAGAAACCTGCCAGCTCGAGATGGATAATGTGTTAGGGATAGTGGTAACCCTTTTTCTGCCATGGGCCCAAATTTCTATGTCTTCTTCAAAAAAAAAAAAAAAAAAAAAAAAAAAAAAAAAAAAAACACAAAAAAACAACCCCAAACTTGGAAGTCAAAGGAAAGTTCTGGCCCAAGGGAGGTGCTCTGAATGAAGCATTTTGCACAGTTTTACTTCTGCAATAGTTTATAGATGAATGGGGGAACATCAGGGGCCAAGCACATTATGTGTAGTATAGTCCAACTGCTTCTCAACCTTATCTGCCATTTCCCTGCATCCTTGTTATCTTACTACCCATGGTGGTCCACAGTGAGTTCGCCTGTATCCTCAGCCAGTAGACAAAGTGACTTTTAGTTACTTTAAAACCTGTGGTGTTGGTGTGCCAGCATTGTCAGTGATTCCAGGCGGTGATTGAACGCAGAAGTATTTTTCCCTACATTTATGAAACATAAAGATATTTGTTTTGATTCCATCACTGTCACCTCATTAGGCACCAGGAAAGTTAGGTTATACATTGAATCAGTTTTGCACTTGGTTTTGTTTACTTTTCATAAATTAACATGGTAATTCACTGTAATAAAATTCTTCGTTTACACAAAGATATCAAAAGGCATCGTCCATTATTCTCCTTAATGTTACAGCTTTAGACTGTGCCATGAAAAGCTCTGTTTATATTGCAGCTGGATGGAGCACTTACCACAGAGCGTCACATCCCAGATATGCTCTGCTGCTCTGCAGCACAGAAATGCCAAATCATGAAGGAAAGAAAAAAGGATCTCACACAATTATCACCACCCCAAAAAAATCACCTTCTCCATTAAAATGTCTCTCATCTCACTGACTTAATTATCCTTGACTCTGCCTATTTCCATTTGCATTCCTGTTTCTTGGCCTAGCAGGTAGCAATGAGGTGCACTCCTAAAGGCATGAGACGGCTGAGTTGTGTTACCTGCAGTGGTCACAAAGGCTGTTCAAAGTTATTAGAGCAAAAGCAGTCTGCAGTGAAGGCAGAATTTGGACAAACTGTGTGCTTTTACCATTGCAAACAATTGATCCTCTACCATGAAAGGCACAAAATGCTCTTCAGTCCCTCTGTGCCTTAACAGATTTTTAATTCAGAGTGCCCTTCCCTACTGATCCAAAGTGGTTTTGCTCTCCGAAGAGAAAATGGTTTGTACTGCCTCTAATTTCTGATGTTGCTTGGTGTTTGCAAACATGTTATCTCTTTCTGCTATGTAGCTTTGCATTGGGGTTTAAGGCTATAGAAGAAAATATTGTTCACTTCTCACATGTGGAAGTGAGTTACTGAGAGCAAAATAAAGCCTAGCTTAAGCTTCTGGTTCTTCTTTTCTCTCTCTTTCCTCTTTAAGAACTGTTTATGTTTGCATGACCTGCAAGGGAACTGGAAGTTCACTAGATGATGATCTAGCAAAACACAAAACCTCCATAAGTATGTGTGCTTTATTTTTGCCTCCTCTGAACTTTTTTGGGGAAAAAAATAAGCAGGCAGAAAAAGGAAAGAATCTGATGGGTTAAAAATTCACTATTGTGCTTTACATCAGATAACATGCTGGCCTATATTTGCACCAGTCTCAGCTGATGTCACTGAATGGACAACACAAGGCAAATGAGATCCAGCCATGCTTTGCACAGTACACAACAAAAGCATCCACAAGAAGAGATTTTCTTCTGGGCTTTCAACTTTGATACTTTAAAAAACAGGAGGCATATTTTAAAACACCATTTTTATGAACAAAACTTTTCCAGAAGTTTTATGAGCATGTATGGAACATATACATTGGAAAATCTTGCAGGTTTAATTTCTGGGATTAAAGAATGAAAATTATGGCACTTAGAAATAGTCTAATAATTAAACCTTTCATCTAAAACATACAAAAATCTTGTATCTTTGATGGATGACACAATGACAAAGAGTAATTTTTACTAATTTCTCTATTATCATGCCTTCAAGATAAGGGGCAATAAATCAGCTGTATTCTGGACATCCACAGCTTAGAGAAAGGCTTATCACAGTTTCCAGCATGTGGTTTGTGGAGCACTGGATGCAGGTTTGTTACTTGCTGGCGCTCTTCTCCCAACACACAGGATTGTGTAATGCAGCACACAGGCTGTAATGCAGGATGGATCCAACCCCCATGGTAGGCAGAAGTGGGCACAGCAGATGTGGTGGGTTGACCTAGGTCCTGCAGAGGAGGTGTCACTGCACCCCCTGCAGCTGTGGTGCAGGCAAGCATTGAGCTGCAATGGGGAGGGTAATTGCCACAAACTCATCCAAGATCTTCAGCGCAGAAAAACAGAGCAAGTACTGGGATATTAGGGAGTAAGAGTGCCCAGGGAAAGCTCTCAGCACAGCAAAGTGTTCGTTGGTTTGGCAACATCTCCATGTGGAAGAAGTCTTCCTAATCCATAGGTCATGTCCCCAGGCTGCCCAGAAGCACATTAGCAGGTGGCTGGGGCTGTCCTCCTCCATGTAGATGGTCCCTTACCTCTCTCCCGCTTCCTGAGAGACGTCTCTTGCCATGAAGGCTTCTCATTGGACTTGATCCCAAATCCACACAGTTTATGGAAAGGTTTCTACTAAGGTCAACTGCTTTGGTTTGAGTCAGTGCACAGAGGCACTCTTGAATTTTGGGAGTTCAGAGTGGGTTGCTGAGGCTCCATCACATGTTGAGAGAGGCAAGAGTATGGGGACAGGCGTGGCAATGCCTGTGAAGGGCCAGAGTGGCTTGAACTTGTTCTCTACCTTCCCCCTCCTGCATTTTAGGGATTTTTATGGAAAACACATTTGTAATGTATTCAATTGCATCTATGCAGTGGAGAATTAGATTGGCATAAAGGTAAACAACTGGCAAATTATTCATAACTCAAAATCTGCCCAATGTCTCTTTGTTCCAAAACTTTAGAAATTAGAGACTGCTCACCAGATGTTATAAAAGAAATTACTAATTTAACTGCTAAACTGCTAAAAGGCTCACTTTAGTAATATTTTCTTGCAGAAAATGTCTGTGTCTTGTTAAATGTTTATTGAATACTGTAATTATATTACATTTGCTGTTAAACGATATTGACATTTTTGAATGAAAAGGGGGGTTTTTTTGTGTGTGTGGTTTTTTTTTTTAATCCAAGCAGGATCTATAACATGAACATCTGGTTGCAACCTAATGTGTGGCATTGAAACTAAAAAAACCCTCCCCACCCTCAAAGAAAAAAGCCTTCTGCCAATGTTTTTCTCTGTGTATTATTTTTTCAAAGTAGCTCCAGCTTTTGTAGCACCAGCTATGATTAAGTACCAGGACTTTCTCACTATCAGCAAATGTTTAAAGGCAAGTAACCAGCAAAGCTTCAGCAAGCTGATGGCTGGTGGAATAAGGATATATTTAGCAATGAAACAGCTGTTTCTTGAGCAATAACCCAGCTGTTTGGCTTTGAAAATACCTGTTAGAGTTATTAATCATATTAAAAAGTAGAAAAAAATGCCCTGACTCTGGAAGGCATGAAACAGACATTTTAAATGCCTTTTTTTTTTTTTTCCTGAATAAAAAAGGTGGCTTTGTCACTATAGTGAATGTAAAGGGAAAAAAAAAAAAAAAAAAAAAAAAGGGGAGTGCAGTTTGGAATATTTTAGAAGTACACAGATATTAAAATAGAGGTACTTAATATTCCTGCCAACTGCCAATCAAGTTTTCTATCATCATTTAATGGACTATGCTCTTGTAAAACTTCTGCAAAATGCTTTGTAGTAATTTCCCTATTCGTTCCCTCCCCTAACTCTTTCTGTTGAATTACTGGGGAGGGTTCAGATGTGATGTTGCCTAACTGCACCATTCTGCACACATTTAATTTTTCCCATTTCCTATTGGGTAATGGAGGACAGAAATTTGGCTCCCTTAGGCCTTGGACATATCCATAACTCAAAGAATGTGATTTCTACCGGAAGCTAAGAGTAAGGAATATGTATAAAATTCTACCATCTAACTGGAATGTAAGAGACAGACTTCTTTTCATAGGGTTTCCCTGTCATGCAGTAGATTTAATCAAGAGAACCAATTGCAGTGAGTTGGACCCAAACAGATGTGAGACACAACGCAAATTTTTAAATTGCAACTGTTGCTATTCATAAAGGTGTTGCTGGCTGGGAACATCTTCAAAAGCAAAAGTTTTCTTGTATGTAGCTAGGACCCAATCCTGGCTGCTGTATATGCATAAAAAGTAATTCCGGTGGCTTCTTTGTTATTCCAGGTGGTCCTACACTGCACAGCTGGAACCACTGCAAGAAAGACCTATGTATGTACAAAGCACATAGTCTTTGGACAATGCATTAATTCACTAAAAAGTGGACAGATACATTTCTTTTGGCTATGTTTTTGGATTTTCTGACTTAGGGTATTTGAGTTTTCTTTTGTTTTACATCTTTTTAAAGAAGAAGTAAATAGAATAAAACTCATATATGTTAAACATCATCGACCTGAGCTGCTTTTTTCATTAAAAAAAAAAAAGAAAAATAACATGTTTCATTTACAGGAGTCTGAATTGGAGAAGCCATACATTTTATTTATATCATCATTTTTTATAAAATCAGCCATATGAACAGAAATGTATCTGTCAAAATGCAAAAAGCTCAGACTTCCATCAAAGAACTAACTCACGCATTGAAGTCTACATGGACTATCATAGCTAAAATCTGCTCCCATTTATCATGGTTTACATTTTTTGTATTAAGAGTAATCTGCCTGCTGTACAGCAGAATGACTTGAGGGTCTGGCACCATTCCCTCCCAGACTCACATGATACAGGATGAATGTGCACACTTTTGCCCTGGGGCTGGACATTCCCTTGCCTCACTGGATATAAGCTTACCTTTCTCCTTGTAATCCTGTGATTGCACCAGACTTGAGAAAGTTTTGGGAAGGAGGCAAGTAATTAGGAGAGCACATCATGACCCCTTTTTTGGCCACCCCCAGCACTGACCTGCTAATGAGACCATGACATCCAGAAAGTAAATCACCTCAGCAGCTAAGCATATGATAAAAATGTGTTTGGACTCAGTAAATATTATGCCAAGGTACCATGTCCACATACACACAAACAGCTCACAGACCAACAAACTACCACTAAGAGAATTTTATATGTAAATGGAACCATTCTTAGCTTGCAAAGGGTATTTTTGTTTTCAGATTCTCTATGTCCCCCAGAACAGCACCATGACGTAACCTGCAATGTATTTTCACTGCAAGGGTTTTTTTTTAAATCAAATTGAGGACAAAACTTACGTTACAGGCAACCAAATGTTCCCATTATTTCAGGTGTGTGAATGGGTGGAGTTTAAGCCTGGTCCTCATCAGGATCAGGATGCCAAAGAGTTGTGGTTCTGTAGTGATTTACATACACTGGCATTACAATACATCCCTGAAGGCTAACAGAAATCACCCAGGGGAAAGGATGCCATAGAAAAGGCAGCAGCCAGTGAGGACTGAAGCCTGTCTCCATCACACACTGAGTTGTGTGGTTTCACCTGAGGCTGGAGGCCCCTGTTGGCAGAGAGGTGAATGGGGCAGATGAGCTTTTGCAGTGGTTACTGGGTGCCCTGGTAGCCTCAGTGTGAGTCTCCAGAAGTCTCTGGCTTCTGGAAAGGGCCTCAGCCTCAGAAATAGCAAAATTAGTCTCAAGGTACCACCAATAGCAACAGGCCTGATATGTTGGCTGTTTGTCCATATTTTTTCTCTATCTTAGAGGAATATGAAATGCTGGGTATAATTTAACACTGCATATCATTATTAAACATTATAAAAATTACAGTATGTTGCATCTCGGACTTTGGGTTTAGATCAGGGTTCTGATGTGTGTCAGCAGATTCTGTGTGCCGCCGTGTATCTCCCGCGCACCCCCCGTGTTTCCCCTCCCCGTGGTGGTTCACTCCTCACTGCGTGCTATTGGAGCTTACCCCAGTCACTCCAGCAGACACTCCCCGTCCTGTCCAGAGAGTTCCCCGCCAGTCACGCTGATCCCACATCCCCACTAGCCCAGGGACCCGGGAACCGCCCCAGTCCCGTCTCGGTTGGTCGCTGTGGTCGATGTCACCGCCACGGCAGCCGCCCCTATTGGACGGGAGGCCGTGGATCCTCTTGTCCCGCCCCCCATAAAATCCTACACAGCCAGAACCCCGGCGCCATTTTCTCCCATGCGAGTGCCGGCAGCGGTCGTGTCTTTCCATCGAACCGCGCCACGTGACCAATAAACCGTTCCTGCCAAGCACGGAGTAAATGGACAAATTCCTTACCTCTTTACCGGATCCCTAGCGCACGGTAACAGAGGCTGGCCAGCCCACGTGCCCGAGACACGGAGCCGTGTCCAGGAACCTGTGGCAGAAACCTCGGCAGCACGTGGAAGCTACACCACTGCTGGGCTCCCAAGAGCTGAGTGCAGCCGGGGAGAACAAGCCAACGCTGCAACAGTACTATAATCACATTTATATTTTTATAAATTATAATTATATTCCTAAATACACACACACTATAGATATATATATATATTTTACAGAAAGATAAACAGAAAAATCTTGATAATATTATCGACCTAAAAGGATTTAAAGGAAAAAAAATAGTTAATTGCCTAAGTGTAATCCTTTTTTTTTTTTTTTGTGGAGATGATGATATGGTGTTAATTTTTAAAAAGCTCTCAAGAACATTTTAACCAGCCTAATCATTGCTGAACAGCTACCCCATGAGCCAAAGGAGAATTAAGACACTTTCCAAGATCTGAAACAAATCTGACTAACAGCCTGCCAGAGTTCCCAAAGGAGCCTTCCCAAGTGCTGTTAACTCTTTCTCATTCATTGTATGGGAAACCACAGGTGTATATTGTCATTTTGATTGCTCCTCATAAGATGGGTCCCAGAGCCAGAGGGGAGTGTCTGTGCTAATCTCCCATCCTGAAGCTGGATACTCTGCAATTATCTCTCCACATGCTAGTCTATCAAGATACAAATGCTTTCTGATGGTAGGCATTCCAGAAAATTAACACTATATAAACACATGAGAAAATTTTGAAATTATTAGTTTCTCTGTAGTTTTAGCCCTTTTTGTCCACATATTTCCAGGCTGATCACAGTTGGCATGTAATTTTGCAGAACTGCAGTATCTGTGCATTGATTTCTAATGCACAGCATTTGTCATTACCTTCTTTTTCAGTCATTGTTGTTGGCTCACTGAGAGCACTGCTTCTACTGCCTGGCTGGATTAGTGTCCTTGTGAAATATTTGTGATCACATCTCTATTAATTGCAGTAGAATAGGAACAGAATAGTCTCCAAACAGTAAGTATTTATTTTTAAGACTGTACTTATGTACCATTTATTAAATCCCTGCTTCTTCATCCAAATTTTAACCTTTTATTAGAGTTCCTAGTTATTTATTGACTTTTACAGAGCAAGGATATGAAGTTAGCTTTCAGGACACAAAGCTTTGTTTTATATACAGTTAATAGTGTAGCTGAATCCAAGGCAAAATATACTAGAAAGTAGAAGACACCAACTGTTAGGAGCTTTTTTGCTTGGATAGTTTTTATTCAGATATGTTTTTCTTTTCATGCAGAATTCAAACATGCTTGCTTGAGCAATGCCATCTGCAGGATTTATAAAGACAGTGATTCTGTTTTTCCAGGTCTCCTTTTTTCAAAGACTTAAATCCATCCTGAATGTGTGCATCAGCCAGCAAGATGTCTCTCTGCCTCCTAACTTCCCACTGCAGATATAAAAGTTCTGTCAAAAGCAGCTTGTCACACATGAAACTCAGAAAAGAGGAAAAACAGTCCTGTCCCTTACAGTCTCTGGGGACAGCAATCCCCAAACTCGTCACAGTCAGGAATCATAAAGGGTGTTCCTCTTGAGCAGTGCAGATGATAGGCAGGTTGCATGCTTCTTTCTCCCAGTAAGCCAGAGCAAGGCCATTGACTGTCACCTTGTAGTTCATCTCTTTCCACAGTTTAGCTTGATGCAATTGAGGATGTTTTATTCCTTTTACCAGAAGAGTGATGGCATGTTCTAGATCTTGTCTATTTTTTCAACTATTTTAGTTTTAAAAAAAGACAATACTTCTCTGTACACATCTGGCCTTGGTTTTACCCTTAGACCATCATTGCAACAACACTACTTATAAAAACCAATGCATCTAAAAATAATGTCCTTTTTAAAAAAAAGTCTTATCAAGTATAACTGAAATGTCAACATTTCCATAATCTATGAGTACCATGAGCAAAAGCAGGATGTAGAAATGCTGGTGGTCTGCTCCCTAATTGATTTTAAAGGCAATAAAGATAGATTGTTTCTTTTAAGACTCTGCACTTTCTTTTCCTAACTCATAATCCCTGTTCTGGTCTACTCAGTGCTAATCTCTCTCACTGATAGTTCTGCATGGATCTCACTCCTTGAAAAGGTCCTTATAAGGCTTCATATCTCCAAAACAGCTTTCTCTTAGTGCCTACTTGTCCTTGGAAGCATCTTTTTGTCATGTCATGCAAAGTAGAAAATTAAAGTCAATTCCTCTTTCTCAGCCATTATGTCTGTGAGCTAGAAGGATCAAAGCATGGATAATATATCATTAACTGTATGAATGTTGTAGTGTTAGAAAGAGCAAATGACACACAATCCTGGAAGTCAATGAAAAGACCACTGGGAGCCCAAAGAGGGCTAAGCTGTTTATCCATTTCAGTTGTTTTGTATATACTGTAGTTGAAGTACTGACAGATTATCTAAAGATAGAATTAAAATAAACCTGTGTTCCCTGGTTTAGGAACTTCAGGCGTGAACACTAAATCTGACCTAATATTAGCCCTGCCTCTGAAGGTTTAAATCATTCTGTGACTCCAAGACCTTTTTACACCAAAATGTCTTTTGCTGGTGAGTTATAAAAATTTCTACCACAAGGGAAAACCACATCACAAGGATTAGTTTTGTACAGAAGTCTACAGGATGGAGACCTGTGCACTAGCTTGATTGAATCTTGTTTTGCTATTTTATTGTGTATGCTCTGTATTGTAGAGTGGGTTTTTTTACATCTTGCAACCTTGCCAGTTTCTTTCTGTAGCTTTGCATCACCTCTGTTCTCTTGTTCCTTTTACTTCATGTTACATATGCATATACAAAATGAGCACCACTAACAATTACTAACATTATCTACACGTAGAGAGCTATCCATCGGTTATGTTCCTTCCTTCTTTATAAAAACACAACTGTAGTCCTTAGGAAGCTAATGCTAAACCTCATTTCTTTCTTTCAAGGCTTGGAAGAATGCATTGGGAGCTCGTAAAGACAACTTTAAGTCAGTATAAACCTGATGTGAATATTTCACAAACATCTATCAGCCCTCAAACCATGATGCTTACTGCTTGTTCCCTAGTATTGCAAAGCTATGTTGACTGAACTACATGGAAAGCTATAAAAGTGCCTCTCACCTGATATTGTGATGTCTTCAGGCTCTTACATAGAAGGATGATCTCATGGTTACAGCATGGGGCAGGAAGACCTTTCTTCATTGCCTGCCCTCACACAAATTTTCTGCAGGGTTTCAAACAAGTCATCAGAGCAGGTGGAACAGAATGGACAATACAGATTGTTGATCAGAGGTCAGCATGCACAAACCTGTAAGGGTAAGAAATGAGTAAGGTAAAATTTTCTCTGCCTTGGGCACCAGCTCTCCTTGCCCTAAAGGAATGGGATGTACTTTGTTGTTTCTAAATATATACTTAACTATTTCATGGTTATATAACTATAGTAAATTAATGTTTTCTAGATTGCACTGCATAGGGGTCTTTCTATGAACTTCTATAGATAAGTACATATGACTTTTCCTTGTCATTTCCCCTCCTCTCCTTCTTTTCAGGTTATGCAGGAAATTCTCAAGAATCAAACCAAATCAGTGTTTCACCACTGATAAAATGAACCGTATTGTTATCAGATATTTACATAATTATTCATTTCTATTGTTCTCATAAATATATACATGATTTTTTTTTGCAATGCTTTCATAAATCTCCAGATGAGTTTGATTCCTTCTGCTGAGAGATTTAATTGTTCGTATATGTTTTCCATGGGAATGATGAAAGCCAGCTAGAATTACTGCTGAGTGAACTAGAGCAATCCTGGATTATGATGAATGGAAGTAGTGAGTGATGTAAGCAAAACATTACTGAGTTTGAAGCACCTATAATTAGAGGGTCATGATATTTCAATTGAAAGTTGCCATGTCAAACATGGGACAAATACAATACTTGTCTTTACTCCTGAAAGCTTTTGAGCAAGAAATTAGTTAATCACAAAATGGCATGTGGTTATTACACAGCAAGCTTGCATAACTTCATCAGAACAGGTCTCATTTACATCAGGAACTAATTAAACAAGTGAGAGCTAAAACACTGGGAAATGTTCCTTTGGATCTTGAGCTCATCCTGGATACACAAAGTGCTGAAATCACATAAAAAAATTTAGTCTTGTCACTAATGAAGAGCTAAGCTTTTTTACTACAGCTTCTCATACCTGCTAGGCTCCTGGCTTAAATAAATCAGGAAACATTAATCTGGGTTTAGGTTGCTGCCTGGAAATTCCTTGTTTGACTCATTTAATTTGAATCAATAGCTCATTTTTTTATTTGTTTGCCCCTTAGAAGATTTGGCTCACAGACTACAGGGTGGTTACGTCAGGACATGTCAGGAGGCAGCTGGAAGGCTTACCTCTGAGGATAGTATTTACAGAGATGATGACTGTACTTACAAGGATGTGACCCGTATACGGGAAATGATGGAGATAAAGTAGTCCTCTTTTACTAGAAAAACTCATTTCTAATGAAATCTAAGAGTTTCTGAGACGTAACTCAAAACTGAGTGTGAGCAAGAGGAGGTTGTAAAAGAACATCACTTCTGGACACGAAACCAAGCAGGTCAAAATAATGGGCTTTAATTAGAGGAGACAGAAAGTGGACAGAATACTGGATTTTGGAGGCAAGACACCAGGGGTGCAGATCTTTGCCTCCCGTACAAAGCAGTGTGTATAATCAGACTCCTGGTGGCACATAGTGGACCTTAGGTTCACCTCAGTCCTCATTTCCTGAGGTTCTTTTGACACCATTGAAGTCTATTAAAGACAATCTTCTCTGGCAGTATTTCAAGAGAGAAGGGATATTATGAAATGCAGAAAGAGCAGAGAAAAATAAATTATCATCTGTAATGTCCTTTTAACATTGTGTATGTAGAGGGGGAGTGTGAGCATGTGCACACATGTAAGTAATCTGGATTTAAACTGATTTTTAAATTAAATTCTGTCAGATGTGCAAAATGAACAGAAAAAAAAAAGTTCCTATTCTGCATTGCCCACATTTGGGTAAGCTTGACTGGTAATAACTGTGAGTAAAGAGAAGTAAGAGAAAAGCAATTCATAGTGGTGCTGCTGCTTTAGGAGATAAAACTGGTAACCAGTTGTGGTGTTTCATACAGGCTTTGTTACATCTCTTTTCCTTTGCCTCTCTAAAGGGAAATAGATCAGGGCCAGCACACTGTATATATTAGCAGGTTAACATACTGGGCTATACTTGCACTTTATTGTAAATGTTTTTGGTACTTCTTCTAAGTCTGTGTTTACCTTGGGTATTTTCTTAGTTCACACATGTGAAATAACAGCTGGGACTTGCCAAAATATAGCAGTCAAGTGCTGTACATGTAGTAGCTTTAAAACTAACACAGGTGTCCTAGATCCCTTACACAGAATAAACAGAAGCACACGATCAAGAGTGTGTCTAACTCCTCTCTTCTGGAAATGACGTGTCTTGAAATGCTTGATCTGACAGTCACAGCTTCTCAAGAAAGAAGTATCACAGAGTTGAAATGCTGTTGATTTCTACAACAACAAGTGCACTGCCTTTATTTTTTTTCATATAAATGCATTATCATCATAACTTGGATCTATTTCCACCCTTTTCTTTTTCAAAGGAAAGGCAAGTACATTTAATGAGCTGAGTTCACTCCTGGGTCACACCAGAGCAGAAGGACAAGACCTCCATTGCTGGAAAGACCACCCAGAGAGGAGGAAGCTGCACTTGCCCAGGAGGGAGGTAAGACAAGAAGGTCCCAGCAATTTTCTTCCAGAGCCCAAGGCATTAGCACCAGCAGCCTCAGGAGCAGAATCCTTAGAGCCCTGGCCACGTAGAAGGGATCTGTTTCTTTTCAGTGTGAGCACACCTCCCTTCCTTTGCGGTGGAGAGGCTGTCTGTGAACAAAACAATACCATTGCATTGAGCTGCTCAGTGGTTTTTTGGCTTCTTTTGGTTTTGTCTCCATAATTTTACACTGCACTCCTCTTTCTATATGTGAAAGAGAAATAAAATAGCATAGAGTACAGCAATGGTAGCTAATATACACAGAGGAGGAACTTGTCATGGCCTTGTCCAGGTGTAGGCAACTACGACTGCATAAATAATCAAGAATCCCACTGATAATGCACAGGAGTAGTGGAAATTTGGGACAAAATTCAGGGAGTATGACAACACACAAGCACCATATTCCCATGGGAAGGCTTGTGCCATCTTGTTGCCTGCATAAAGGACTGGAAGTAGATAAACAAGCTCAGGCACATACAAGAAAGAATAGCAGCAGGTTGCTTCTGTCAAAGAGGCACTGCTTTGCAAAAATGCCCTTAGAGTAGCATTCAATGTACTATAAGTGAAGACATTCACTTGGCAAGTTCAGTCAAAAGGAAGTTGCATTTTCCATAGTAATTCCATTGACCTATGCTTTCTCATGGAAGAACATGATTCATACTGTCTGTAAGTATAGAAATTAAGTCATTGGAAAAGTACCATCGACCCTCTGGACTCAATGTACTCAATTTAAAAATCTGTGAGACTGGACAGAGGCTTCAAGCCTACAAATATAACTAATTTTGATAAATGCATCTGCATTATTAGTTCTAGCATACAAATTCGTATGGGTTGCTCTAATAAAAATAAAAGCTGAAAATTTAATTCTAATTACACCACAAAAATGTTTTTCATAAAGAGTATAAAAAGTTGTCTTAGTAAGGGTTATTTGTGTAAATTTCCAGTGCTAAAAGACTTTTTTTTTTTTCACTGCAGAACTAATCTAAACTAAACTTCTGATGTTGCCCGTAGTTGCACTGAGTCTCTGTGCCTGAAATGTTATCTGATTTTTCCAGCTGGATCAGTTGATCTGATGAAAGATATTGCTTCTCCTTAGAGCTTACCTTGCTGTTTTTGTAGCTATCATAAATCTTATAGAGTGTTTTATCCTGACCTCTCTGTAGAGGTAAAAGTGTCTTGGATTCAGATCTAGATTCCTGAATACTTTTCTTGTAGATAATGTGATACATTTCGTTTTCCACATTGTGCATGGCCAGCACAGGATTAGCATGGCATTAATTGATTGCTGGAGGATCAAGTAAGTGGATTAGAGCTGCTTCACAACCAAGAAAGTTGATGATCCTGAATGTAAACTCCTTCTAACTGGGGACATGAGATGAAGAAAAGAAACTTTAATGAACTGCTTTGAGAAATGGGAAAAGCCAGACGATGTCTTTATTTCCCAATATATTCCAGTTATCTCTTGGGATAACTCTATTTTAATAGAATGGCAACTTTCTTTTTAATATGATCCTTGAAATTTCTTTTAAGCCACCTAAAATGTCACGGCTTTTTCCTTCATCAATCAAAACATATTTTTTTTAACTGTGGGATGTTTGTTCAGTAGAGCTTACTGTTTTTCTTTCACTGATTTTCTTTTTAACATGCAGTTGTTGAAAACTTAATTTTGAATTTAGTCAGCTTTGTTCAAGATGCATTGCTATTCCAAGTCAAATTTGTGGTATGTTTTCTGCAGTCCAGTGTAAGGGATGTAAGGCATGATGGATGATGTTTGGAATGGAAAGATGAATGAATACAGCCATTACCAAAGCTTCTCTCTTGATCTGAAAAGAGAAATCCATTTCTTTCTTACTTCTTGATAAGGAATTTACAGCAACACTGTGCTGGAAAAAAATGCTGCGTCTGAAAAATAAATTTTTATTTAGACTTTGGGCTGAGTTTTGTGGGTTTTGTCTTTTAAAAACCTTGTGAATATAAAGAACATTTTAGAAGTGTTGTTGAAAGGGAGTTGTTCCTATTTTGACTTTACGGTAATCTATTAATCTTTCTATGCAAAATTGGCTCTTCTTCCCCTGGAAATTTTTTCTCCTATCTGTATTAGTGTTGCCCACCCAATGTTAGTAAAAAGCAGTGGTTATTCCTACTTTTTTATTCCTTCCTAGAAAGGTCCATTAAGTTCTCAGCCACAGTGTCAGGTTGGGGCAGACATGGCAGACTGGCTGGGGTTCAAGACCCCCTGACCAGAAGTGATGCAGCTCTGTAACACCAGGATGGCAACACATGGGAATCCATACACACAGTTTATTTTCTTCACGTGCCCTCTGAGTTGTGTGGGTGTATTTGGCCATGAAAAGCATCATAATATTTGAGAATGGAAGATACTAATGAAACAGTATCTTTCAACACCACATCCATTTGCATGCTTAATTTAAATACTGCAATTGTCTGCCCAGTGACTTAATTAGCATGGCATGAAATCAGCATGAAAACTGCAAGTCCCTGCTATAAAACAACTCAAACATAGGATCTCTTCCACAGCAAATACTTGTTATAAATTAGCTTGAATTCTCAGCCAGCATGAACCTGCATAGCCCCCTATTCCAGATGTGGCTTTACACCAGCTAAGAATCTGACCCAAATAACTTTATGCTTCCTGTCTTGATGGTAAATGGTTCTTTACCACATGGCAAAGAAGTAATAACAGCCTTACAGGTAGGCAAAACATCAGGCCTCAGAGGTCCTGGAGCAAAAAAAAAAAAAAAACAAAACATTTTTTCAAATAGTTTGAAGGCTAAAGAAGTCAAAGCACTCTCATTCCTCAAAATCCTCAAAATACAGTGAAAATTTGGATAGTAAACTAACAGCTTCATCTTAAATTTCTGAGTGCAGGCAGATTTGGCCTGTGTACCTGCAGGTTAAGTTGTTAGCCAATAAAATTACCTTGCTGATAGCACAGAAATCTCCAAGTTGTGCCTGAATCACCACGCAAACCCTGACAGGTCTCCTCCAGACACCTCTCCACTCACACCACACTCTCCTCCTCCTTTAACTTTCCTGGCACCCCTTGTCTATGAGGGGTAGGAACACAAAAACTCTGCATCTCACACAAGGGGGGGTATCATGAAGACCTGGGAGCTTTCCAGGGTGTGGCACTACTGGCTTGCTAGCGGAGCTTCTGACACTGTCACTGATTTTAGGAGGGTTCACTGTTGCTCTCCAAGAAACAGATCTCTAACCTTCATAGCTGTAGAGAAAAACATTAAGTCTGAATTCTCAACAGATTTAAAAAAAAAAAGAAGGATAAAAGAAAGTAACTCCATTTTTTAAGTTAAGGGGTTTTTTTTGTTTTACTTTCTTCTTTCCAGCTATGACTGAACCCCAGGGCTGCTGCTCTGTGAACAAGAGGCAGCAGCTGGTGCCAGCAAAGGAAACTGGGGTGAGCTGGGCCTCTCCTTTCTCTCCTCTTCCCTCTATCCACACCTGCAGGCAGGGTATGGGGCAAGAAGCCCTCTTCCAGCCCCCTGCAGCTGAAGTGTGTCAGGGCAGAGAACTGGAGGAGGTCAGTGTGGAGGTGTGCATGCCAGCACCATGGGGACCACAGGAATGTGACTGTAAGGTGTTGGCTGTGTGTCCTCAGACAGGAGAGCATGCTGCTTCCCAGAAGTGCTTTTGTCCATGGTAAGCCCAATGCCCTCTTTCAGAAAAGGCTTCCAGACACATATCCCCAAAAAGGAAAAAGGAAGTTTTGAAAGGTGGGATCTGAGGAGAGGAAGTGACTCATGGGCTCAAAGAGAGATGGCCAGGGAGTGACAGCCGGCCAAGGCAGCAGAAGCGATCCCCAACTGTGCCGAGTCGTGGGAATGGGGGTGAGGAAGGAGCCTAAGGCTGGGGAAGCCGAGTTTCAAGAACAGCTACAGTCCTACACTTGCCTCCTGGGCATAGGATTTTTAATGCATCCCACCACAGCCGGCTCTCAGGCTCACCAGCGTGCCTGGCTGCACTATGCCTGTCCCTTGGAGGTGACTCCCAGCTGCTGTCCCAGACAGCAGAGCCCTGTTGGGCCCTATGAGGTGCCGACCACTGTGCCCGCACCCCCTGGCATGCCCACCCTGGGGTGGCCACCCTGCCTTCCCAGCTGCAAGGGCACACTACCACCTGCTGTGGCACTCCAGCCCTTCTGGGGACGGTCCGAGGGGAGGAAGGGTGTCTGCAATTTGCATGAAGAACATGAGATTTTTGCCCTGGTTTTCCATTTTGCAAATAGCTATCGTTTGTCACATTAAAGCAGTAAGAGCAGATGTAGGTTGAGTTTTATGGGGTTTCATCAGAGATGTGATACAAGAGTCGTGTTTGGGGGTTTTGCACTGGTAACTTGCAGAAAGCTTTGGTAGGGTGGACTTAGTCTCCACTGATGCCCTTTTTTCCTGATGCAGGCATGAGCATTTTTTCCTTCATCCTCTTCTGCACCTTGTAATCTGTGTGCCCTCTGGTAGAGTAAGTTTTCTCTCCTAATGAGGAAGCTCTAGCAGTCAGGTCTTTGTGAACACTAAACAAGGAATTTCCTGGCTTTCAAACATTTCCCCGCTTAAAGATGATGTTCTAATAATATCCTCTTTTTTTTAATTAACTGATCTCTACTTGATCCCTCATCTGCAGAGTACTCAAATAATAAACTGGCTGCAATTCTGTCCTGTGTCTCCTAAAAGGAAGTGAACCAGAGATAACATGATGTTACCTTTTGTTCCTTTTATTTGTTTTTTATTTAAGCATCTTAAATGAGTTATCTTATGGACCAAGTAAGGTAGGATCAGATAGAGTGCTCATTTTACTGTTGAATTAGACCCTTTTTTTGAGATCAGTAGTGTTACAGAACTCACTGGTGTAGTCAAGATGTTCACTGCAGGAATATTACAAATCCAAGTTTTACTGGCTTTTGCTTTATGGCATTGACCAGTCTATTTGTAATATGCATGTAAACAGAACTACATATTAGTCAAGCACTTCTTGAGTTGTTTAAAGCAACTTCTTCCCCAGAGCACTACAGAGCTAAAACTGGGAAAGAACTATTTCCTCCATTGCTGAAGTCATAGGAGTGAAACAAGTGGTAAGAATTGCTGTAATAGATGAAAATTATGCTCCATAGTTAAATCTGTAAATGCTGTGGGCAATTATATTCATGTGCACCTCTAGAACCAGGGTTGGAGATTGGTTTGAAAAATGTTGCAATTAAAACCTGTGACAATTCATCAAGGGAAAGAAGTATACATTATCACAGAATCATAGCATGGCTTGACTTGAAAAGGACGTTAAAGATCATCTAGTCTCAACGCCGCTGCCCTGGGCAGGGACACCTTCCATTAGATGAGGGTGCTCAAAGATGTTTTTCCTTCTATGCCCAAAATAAAAAAGAGTGTGTTGTAGAGCCTTTCCTGAGAGCTAATAAAGGTAAAGAATCAATTCTTGGCTACAACAAATGGAGCTCATCTACTCTTCATTAATTTCATTTGTCTGTTCAAAGAAACACTGTTTTCATGTGTCAGGTCCTGCTATCAGATCTTATCCTTTGTCCATCTTCCTCTTAGGCTTTTCTGCAAATTGAACTTTTAATTTTTTTCCATATTTATAAAACTAGGACATGTATCCTGAAAATACTGGAAAGGGGAAACAAATTATATGCGATTTCCTGTATCATCATGCCAAACTTCCCGGGCTTTTCCTAGGATCTACTTTTGTTTTAGTCAGATGCTTTGCAACCTTCTGGAAGAACCTTCGTATAAGGTAATTGTAGCAAGAAATCACAACTTATGCTTGACAATTTTAGCTTTCTCTGCTAAGAGTCATCCAGTAAGTCTACTTGTAACATCCACATAGTTCCTTATTTATTTTGTTTTCTAGTCGAGGTAATGCTTAGCTGGATCAATCAGTGACCAGCTGATGAAAAACCAAATCAGTAGCATGTCATACAGTATGTCAGTCTAGGTTTTGAAGTGCTTCTCTGTGATAGTCATGCAATTATGACACTGTGCTCCTCACCCTCTTATCCAAAGAATCAGCTTTTCCCCAGGGATTACCTTAGCCATCAGCACTTATAAGGGAGTAAACAGTGGCAGTCATGAGAAGCAGCCCTGAGGCCATCTCATAAATAACTTCACTTACGGTTTTTGCACCTGATAGTGTTAAACAGATGCAGCAGTGGAGCTCAAAAGTATATTCCTAAGTGATTATGTATTCTATGGTATATGGCTGCCTAAATAATTTCATCCTCACCTCTCATGTGTGTCTTTTGGCATGCTCAGACTATTCTGGGTTGTATTCTTAATTGTCAGGACTAAATTTAAAATAATATTCTAATATAGTTTTATGTGATTCATCCATCACTGTCCAGAATTTTTGCATCTATGTGGATCTTGGTGAATGAGCAATTAGTGTATTCCTTTGAAACCCAAAGACAGCTTAATTCTTACTCCAATTTTTTCATTGCTGACTCCAACATGCCTTTACTTATATTTATGAGAGGTTTTGGGCTCCCTCTGGTGGTTTTTGAAAACCAGAAAGCTTAAACAGAACGTAAATCAAATAAACAATAGTTATGTGCATGAGAAATTCTTATAATTTGCAGAAGAATGCTTGCCTAATTCCTCCTCTTGTACCACACTTCTTTTTGAGCTAGTTTTTTTATAGAGGTCTTTTGCTATGGTGATTTATCTTAAGAGAGGAGAAAGGCATAGTGATATATCTGAGAGCAACAAAGTAGGTAAATTCAGCAAAGGGGCTGTGCTTTCATTAATGATTTCACAAACAAAACCTACATGTGTCTGTTAGTTTTTCACCTGTTTCTCCTACTAGATCTTCAGCTCCTGCACTGGATTTGAAATTAGTCCACAGCTATTTACTATGGAAAAATAAGGTTAAATTATTTCATTCTTGATGGCTATTGTGAAAATTAGGTTTACCATAAATGGAAAGTCAGACCCCACTCTCAAATTTTCATTTTCTCAATTTAGCTTTTATGCTGGGAGGCTTAAAGGAAAACAAAAATAATAAAACATTGACCTCAACAAGAGGTTTCTCTTTCTCCCCAGGCTCAAACACATGGGTATGCCTCTTGCTGAAGAAAAGAGAACTTGTATAGAAACATTCCACGTTAATGCACAGTTAATCACAAACATACAGAACAAACAAGGTGACAACAGCTTCTGATCATTCTCTGCTTCTGCCAAAGTCAGTGCTGATTTGCAAGTAGCCTGGCAGTGGGCTAGGATTTCAGTGCAGGTGTATGCAGGGGGCTGTGGCCCAAAATCTGCAGCTGAGATGCTCAGGTGCTGGTTGGGCATCTGCTGCATTAGTGCTGCAGGAGCATGTGGGCAGCCAGGTAACTGCTGGAGCACAGGAATGTCTCCAGGACAGCCCCCTCACCTTTTATTATCTTAACTTTTCTTTTTTTTTTTTTTTTTTTTTTTTTTTTCCCTCCAGAGCAATTATATGATGGTCTTGACAGGAAAGCAGGAAAGTACCTTTGATATCCAGGAGTCCAGAGGTATTGTGGTTATACTTCCTTTAGATTTTCCTGCCTTCCTGAATAGAAGAGCTTTTCTTCTCTATCTCTCTCTCTCTCTCTCTTTTTTTTTTTTTTTTTTTTTTCTCTCCAATACTTGTAGGACAGGAAAGAAGGGATAAAGACAAAGAATTAAGAAAGTTCTACCTGGGCAAAGGTGTGTGGTTACAATACCTCCAAATTAGTGTAAATTTTTAGAGGACTCACATGATCCTTCTGTCCCATTTGATTAAAATTCAGAAAACAAATCAGTTGCATTAAAATAACATGACTTCCACCTTTTTTATTTTGATTGTATTAAGCAGACCTTATTGGATAATTTGGTCAGTGGTCATAGGAAATTGCCATTTAACTTAATATTAGGGTCAAATTCGGAGTCAGAAGAAGGTTCCAAATCAGCCTGTGTCACGTAAAAGGGATGCACAAAATGCTGGCCCCATGTCAAAAATGGAAATTTATCCCATTTTGTTCCATGGAACCAGGATTTTTACCCAAATGACTTAACTAAAGTTGTTGTTCAACTTTATGTATATAATTATATTCTGAAACCAGCCGGTAGATTCCATCAGGTGCTCCCCTTCTTCTCAGAGTGCTACAGGTGTTAGTTACCTATTACAATTAGGAAGTGTGGTTTTTGGTTTTTTGTGTTGTTTTTTGGATTTTTAATTTTTTTTTTTAATAATAGCTTGTTCTACATAAGGAATTCGTTCAGTGTTGAAAGTCTCTGTCCTGAGTGCCAGCAAAGGGCGCAGTCCTGCAAGTTCCCATTCAGCAAGGCACTTAGGCATGTCCTTAATCTCAAACATGGGTCTCATCCCCAGGACTTCACCAAATAGAGACTAAAGACCCTGCAGCTGCGACCCCCAAGCCTCCTCTCCATTGGTCTTCTGCAGAGCTTCCATAGATTTGTTATAGTAATATGGTAAGAATTAAGCCAATGGCATTTAAGGTATTGTTATAAAAATACTGCACAAAGATAATACATGCTGTATCATACAGTGTATCAGTTTTCAAACCAGGCAATGGAGTTTTCTGCAAGATTGAGCTCCTTTGTTTTTTCATACAAAAGGGAACACTCTTGTAGCATCTTACGTGGTTTTGATTATAGCATTTGTGATTCTTTAAATATTTATTCTTCAGCAGTTAAGAAACTTGGTGAAGGGGAACTTTATAAACATTTATCGTGGATCGAGTGTTCATGTGGAAAAAAAAATGAGGCGCTTTCTCCTATAGGGAAGTACCTTTTCATAAAATCTGTGTCCTCTGTTCAGCAGAGCATTTTGTCCAGGACAATTATTGAGAATATATCCAGCCTTACACAGATATCCAAGTTTCTGTAAAAGCTGTCTAGACTCCCCAAAATGCATAAAGTCTGCCCTGAGTTGATGCCCGTTCCACATAGCTGCCCAGGGATCACTTCAGCAGTGTTAGATGTGCCATTCGGCACATGCACATTCACAGCATGCAGCTCTCAGAAGACAGGCGAGTAAAGGCTCCCTTCAGCACCTGAAAGATTTATTTGCTTTGGGGTGATTGGCAGCAGTGTCATGTAAAGCACCACAGGGCAAATTCCATTTGATTAAATAATTATCACATATGACCAAACAATGTATCATTATGTGTGAACACAAACACAAACTCCCCAAATTCCCTCCACTTCCTCCCTTGCTCTGTTAATTTCTCTTTCATAGGCAACAGACACAATTACTGACTTTAAACTGAAAAGGTTCCAGGGTAGGGACACTACTCAGAACTTAAAATACTGTGTGGTGATTAAAACTTTTATACAGCTTATTTAAAACTGCTTCCCTGAGAAGAAGTGGAAAGTGCATCACTCAATGGACCCCAAGCAGTTTTCAGCAAATTCAATCCCGCAGAACATTTCCTAGGGAGAGGTAGGGACTGGAAAGGGATTATTTCTGCCTCCTACTGCAAATAATTATAATGGGTCTCTTTTCATGGCCCAGTTTTTCCAAGCTGTATCTGGGCAGATTTCCCAGTGACTTTAGTGCAATTAAAACAGTTAAAAAGACTTGCAGGATGGCTTCCAGTTCTCTGAGCACTGAAAGACAATGAAAACGGTGTGTACCTCATAAATAAATATGATCAACCACTAGAGGCATAGTCTGTGATTTAAGTGGGTGCCTAGGGTCAGGGCAGCACAGCTGGGCACCGCTGGCTGCTCGCTGTGACATGGGATCATGCCTGCACTAGTATAATGGTGAAAACATACCTGATGATATTAAGATGGATAAACAGGAAATCTAGGCCCCGCAGATGCCAGTGAAAAACCTGCTATTTCTTCCTCACTTCCACTGGTGTTTTTTGTGCTCCTGTGCCAGCCACCCTCTATAAAGACAGCAGAGGTAGAACATGGCTCTGGCTAAGGGGATGAGGGTCTCCCGTGATGCTGCAGTGCCACCCTCAGCTGACACTTGCAACATCAGTTGAAGAGAGTGAAATAGGAGGACACTTGTAGGGAAAGGTTGGCTGGATTCTTTAGCTGGACTGGTCTTTCTCGTTAAGTTTCTCTGCTTTATTAATTTTGTTCTTGTTTTAGGCACTTGCTTTCAGGATGAAGGCCTGGCACAGCATCTTCTGTCATCAATGGGAGCCCTTCCTCTGACTTGCAGAAAGAGAGGTAGTGTCTTCATTTGTGATTTTCAGTTCTTTATTTTCTGAAGTGCATTGTCCAAGTCAGTCTTCAGACACCTTCCAAGTACCACTTTGTCTACAAAGGCTGTACTAAAGCAAAAGTGTTTGATTCCTGATACTGTGTGTATCTGCTTGATTGGGCAGTAATTCTGGATTCCAGACAGTTTAATTCTAAAAGTGGCATCACTCCACCTTGGTTGGTATCTTTTGCTGGGATTACTCCAAACAAGTTGAAATGACCTGTTGAAATGTAATGTTTCTCATACTAGTTTCCCAAACTAGTGAGGCTGTTGCTATTTCAGGTGGCTTAAAAATATGTGCACAGTTTGTACTTTGAATGTTTAATAAGCTTAAAACATGAAATATATAATGCAGTTTGAACTTTCTAGTGTTATTTCATCACCAAAAAAGCAAAGTCTTGAGGTTCAGCAATTGCCTTTGTCAGAATGTAAATTCCAGCATGTAATACCCAGGCTGTATGTTTCAGGAAATCAGTATTAACCTATTAGTATGCAGTTTTCCTTGGAGAAGAGCCATCTTCACACTGAGCCTGTATTCCTGCTTCAAACCTTCCTGTCACTGTTCCGTATCCACGACCCAGCCTAAGGCTGCCTTTGACGGTTCTCCAGCCATTTCCTGCATACTGCACTAGCACTAATTGAAAATTTGGGTGGCCTTGCTTATTTATTTTCCTGGAATGTAGTGGGTTATATTTTCATGGCACTTTCTCAGCAGTGCAACGTTTCAATTTCAAAACCACTGCAATATGAGGAAAAGTAACCCCCAAAATTAAAAAAATAACAATAAAAAGCAGCATATCTTTGATTAATTTTTACAGTAGTTCTTTTGTAAAAATATATAATGGAAAAAGAATTCAATGTTGCTTTTGTCTCTCAAGATCAGAGGGAAGAGAAGCAATTTAAATACATGTACAAGATGATCACATGCAGCCACAATGAGGCATGAAACTTTAAATGTACAGATGCCATGGAAATGAAAAGATAATATAAAGTGTGTTCTTTGCAAGTCTTGCAGAGTTCAATAGCTACATAATGTGTGTGAAGGGAAAGAGAAACAGCCCCCTGCACTCTCTAGGAAAATTCCAACTATGTCTGGATGTGCCATTGGCACTAGAGTTGTGCTTTGCCTCCCTGGATTTCTGCAGGAATGTCATTCCACAGCAGACAGGGTTAGCATGTCACTGTTACCTCCTTTCTTGGAGATGAACATGCTTGGGCATGAGTACCTGTTGCAAATTTCAAGTTTTGATCAAAAAAATTCACTGATCCCTTGATAATATTTCAAGTCTACAGAATTCTTTTCTCTTCATGCCTAATTGTTTTGGTTTATGGTGATTTTTACTGTGTGTGCAAAAATTAAAGGTTGGTATGATCCTGTTTGCTTTTTTCCTGATACATTAAGTGCAACTATTGAAGTCTTTTGGGAGTTATGTTTTGTTCCCAAAATTCAGGTATAAGGAAATGTTTAAAAGGTGCTGATCTGTATCTGAGAAATTATTTGGAGGAAGAGTGAATTGAAGATGGAATCTGTTTTTATCTACAGGCACACATCTTTAGGATTACTCAACTATTTAAATTTATAAATGTTCTAGAATGGAGAAAAAAATGGATGATGAAAGGAAAAGAAATTTGAAAAAACAAAATCTCTCTTCTATTTCTGAGTTTTCAAGATCCTATTTTAGGGTTTTATCTATAACTCTGACATTTGGAGACCTTTTAGTCAAGCACCAAACATTTCTTCCAATTTAGTGAAATAACAAAATAAGCAGGGTGGGAATTTTTGTTTGGTTCCTTTGTTGTGGGGTTTTATTTTGGGGTTTTGTTGTTTGTTCTTTTTTGTTATTGTTGAGGGTTTGGGGGGGCCTTGGTTTTTTTACAAAAGCATTCTCAAATCAAAGCCCAAGCATTCCTCCGTATTATCATTTTCTTCTTTGAAAAGTCATGATCTCCCCACTGGGGAAGTTCAGATTTTAACTGGGCCTTTCCTGCCGGGTCTGAATCCTATTTCCAAACTCCCTCATGATACATTTCCCAGTAAGAAAGTTGATTTTGTCAGTTAAAAAGTGCCCCAAGTTAAGGGCTGTGTAGCAATTGATCAAAGTGTATCTTGCATGCACATATTGTGCCTCGTTACAACTAACAGTGAGTTTTGTTTCAGCTGGATATTACAAATTCCCTGAGGTGAATGGCTGAGAGAACTGGGATTGTTCTGCCTGGAAAAAAGAAAGCTTCGGGGAGATCTAATTGCAGCCTTCCAGTACCTGAAAAGAACTTACAGGAAAGATGTGGCAACGCTCTTTACAAGAGCATGTAGTGACAGGACATCAAGGAATGGGTTCAAATTAAAAGCTTTAGATTAGATATCAGAAAAAAATTCTTTACAGTGGGAGTGGTGAGGCACTGGAACAGGTTGCCCAGGGAAGCTGTGGATGCCCCATCCCTGGAAGTGTTCAAGGCCAGATTGGATGGGGCTTGTGCAACCTGGTCTACTGGAAGATGTCCCTGGCCTTGGCAGCAGAGTTGAACCTAGGTGACTTTTAGGGTCCCTTCCAACCCTAATCATTCCATGATTCTATGAAGGGCAACACAAGTGAGTAATTGAGGACTTTGCTTTTTTATTTATAGCTGGTTCATTTTGCCTTGTAAATGAGGGTAATCAATTGGGAAAGATGGGTTGAAATGGATGCTCCTCCAGTCTTGTCTCTCCTCCATGAGGGTTTCTCTACCTTGTTGAGGATACAGTCACACCATCATAAGCTTGGCTTTTGGCACAAATGAGACACAACACAGAACAGGAGGGATCTTGTATTGGGCATATGGGGAACTTTTAGAAGTGGGTTTGCTGCACACAGAGGTTGTATCTCTTACAGCACTGCACAATAACTAGTGATTGTCACATTCACAAATGACCACTACTAACTCCTCTAATTCTGATTTTGTACTTTTTTTCTGCAAATGCCTTTAGAGAAAACACCAACATTCATGTCAGATCACAACTGATGTTGTCTTTCACTGCAGCTGATAGTTTGGGAAATAGACAAATGGAATGGAAACTATTCTAGCCAGTTTTCACATGCCAACCTTTTTTTCTGTGGCTAGAAATACTTATATAATAATTTAAAAAATTGTTTACTCCTGCTGCTTGCTCACAGCTGAATCATGACACAGGTCCTAAGTGGGCAAATGTAATGATATCAGCACAGAAAGCTAGCCAGTACATAGCAAGAGCAAACACAAGCCTGATGTCAAAACTTAAAAGATGCACAGAGCTAAAAGGCACCTTATGAATGTGCCTAGTACATCCTGTCTCTTAAGGAAAGACTGACTATAGCTCCAGGAATAGAATTGTTCTTGGAGATGCTTTAGCCACTTCTCAAAGGCTTCCAATGAACAAGGTTTGATGGATTCCCTAAATAATCTATACCAGTATTTCATTGTCTTCAGTGTTACAGTTTTTCCGAATGCCTTTGCTATAGTGTTTCCTATTCCTATTCATCCTGTCCCTCCTAGACATGGAAAACTAACTCTTAACCACTGCAGTGCTACTTTTTTTCCAGCTTTCAGAAGTGGTTGATTATTTCTCACAAACAGGATTTGGGCATGCAAAATACTATTACTATTATTATCATTGTTGTTGTTATTATCATTATATCATAGTAATGTAGAAACAGGACAGAATATTAATTATAAATGTATTCAGATATTGACCATATTTTAAAATGTGTGTCTCAAAGAATAAAGTGAGTCAGGATCTCAGGTATGAGCTGACCTGAATTAAGGCTAAGTCCAACAGGCTACTTAATGTGCATGCATAATTTTAAGTATTTGAGTTCAGTACTTTTGGTAAAGTGAATAATAGACCTGAAAGTGTTTTCAAGTTAATGGGAACTCATAAGTGCTTTCTTGGATCACAGCCCAAGAGCTCAGCACATTGTAGGGCTAAATACAGATTTAACAGTCTAAATTTAGGCCTCTGTGTTTTAAAACATTGGCTAACATTCTTCTCAGAAATTTCTGTGGAAATTGCTGAAGATCTGAAGTCAAGGCCAAACACCCCTTAAACTTCTGTGTCTAAGAATAAATGTCACTAAGAAATACTAAAGACTAGAACTGTAGTTCATTAAAATTAAATATTGTCATGTGTTTAACGGGTTTCAGATGATTTAGTACCTTTGATCATACACTTAAGGCACAGACCAAGATTCACATTTTAACGTTAATTGCTTGTCTGAGATACTAAAATATTTTTTCTCTCTGAAAGGAACTTAATAATTATATTTAATTGATATAAAATGCAACCTCTTGCTAACAGCATAGATGTGATACTAATCTTAATGTAAATTATCTAAAAAGTTAAGTTTTGAAAAACCAATTATACTTGGCCCAGTTGCGTAGTTTATCTATCTATTTTTTTTACCATTCTCATCCCCTTTTTCTGAGCCCTATTTTGTAATTTTCCTTTTCTTTTTCACCCTAAGAGACTTAGACATAAGTTGGTTAGGAGAAACAAAAGAGGAAAGAAGAGAGAGACAGATAGGGAGAATTATGAAGAAAGAAAAAAAAATCAAACAAGAAAGTATTTAGTAATAGATGGAACCTTTATTTATAATATTAAATACAAGAATTCCTGTATCATTTCCTTTAAAATACAGTTTTGCAGAGACACTGAATGAGGAAAATTAGGGAAACAAGTTGGTTCCATCAAAATGAGTCAAAATGATAATTAATTAATAGTTCTTTGTTACTCAAGTTGATTTTCCCTAGTCACATTAGGAAGTATTGGCTGCTACTGGAGCAGAGATATGCTCACTTCCAGTGGAGTGGACCTGGGGTGCTCAGGCATCAATGAACGGTCCCATGGGCACAGTTCAGTTCACAACAGTGGATCTGATCTCTGAGCTCACTCAACATGATTTCAGAAGTCTGAAAAAATATCTGATGAATAGCTTTTCCCTGCTTATTCCCAAAGTATGGAAATTAAAGCAGTTGTGCCAGAGTTCATTCTTGTGGAAAAGAGAATCTTACCTGGAATTTGAAAGACAAAACCTCCAAACAGCCTTTGAAGTGGGATATTTTTTCCCTTTGAGAATGAAAAGGGGCAAAATTTTAAGTTGGTTTACATTTCAACTTCTCCCCATCTATTTTTTTACAATACCCACAGTACAGAAAGGCTGGTCCCAAGAAGTATTTAAACTGATGCAACTTAGTAGTGACACCCTTGACAGAACTGTGGTATATAGCGTTCAGTATTTTTAGCTGCACAAAGTAATTTAGTAATTTGTTTCATTGGTGCTGTTTAGAGAAACAATGCCTCTGGGTCAGTAGTGCACAGATTCCTTGGATAAGTCTTGAAAGGGAAGAATTAGGGTGATGTTAGCCAAGAAAGTAAAAGAGTGAGAGAATTTTGTGTACTGTTGGAAATAGTTGAAAGTGCAAAGACTATATTTTTTGTTTGATGTGGAAAAAGTGACTGTGCGTGTTCTGGAAGAAAACTCAAAATATTGTGTGCATTAATTTATATGTTGTTTCTCTTGAGGCATACCAGAAATCATCTGGGAGAAAACACTGATCAGTAAGTTGTTTCTTTCTCTCTCGCCTTTCAGTGAAGATAAATATATTTCACTTCATAATGAAAGTTTCTGGCTTAAGCTCCCAGATAATAGCCAAATGCTGCCAAGGTCAAAGAATTTATTTCTGTACCTATGTATTAAATAAAGAAATAGAGCCATAAGATTTAAGTAAATCAGTTCCTAGATGTTGGTTTGACAACTCAGATCCAGGTGATTTTCAGTTTAGGAGGAAGCAGAAAGCAGCTGGTCTTGGGAGCAAAATATAATGCAGGAAATCTGCTTGGAAATTGAAATATCTGTATGAATTTTTTCTAAAATCTCAGGGAACTTCTAGAAACCAGCCTCCACAGGGATGTTACATTGATGGTTCAAGGAAATAAAGGGAAGTGGGACCAATGAGGTGAAGAAAGGTTGTGCAGTGATTATAGATTTGTTAGAGCAGTTGAGGATGTGTTTCTTGGCTCTGCTCCTGGTTCTACTGCCGTGGCTCTGGCAGGTTACTGATCTCCAGTTCAGAAGACACTATATGGTCATGGAAGCAGCCCTCTTAATTTCAAACAGGCTTTAGGTTATGTACACACAGGAAAATAGAAGAAGATGGTGAGTTATAAATCAGATAGGTTCCATTTTTGGCAATTGTGAAGCAAACCATCTGTATGCATTACAAGATGGACAAATAATGATGACCATGGATTTGTCAAGAATAAATCCTATTAAACTAATAAGACCTCCTTTTAAAATAAGGTAATAGGTGTTGCACAAAGGAGAGAAGTATTAAAAAGTCATATATCTTCATTTTAGTAAAGCTGTAGACAATGTTTCTTGTGAATAAGCAAAGACAATATGGTCCAAATTGAAAACTCCATGGTGCAAGGAAAGGAAAGACTATTTCTGAGGAAGAGTTGGCAAAATGGGGTCATTATCAAAAGAAGAGATGTATTGAAAGAGGTTTCTCAAGGGTCTCCCTGTATCTGATACTCCTTATAAAACATCCAAAGAATGGAGTAGAGACTAAGCTTGATATATTTGAAGAGGACATGAAAAAGAGAGCAAATAAAAGAATGTTAGAGAACAGAATTAGAATTCAGAGGGAATTTGACAAAGTGGTTATGAGGGGTTTTTTTAAGAAAAACACAAAAGATGGTATTCAATAGGTGCAATAGACATAGCATCATCAGTTCCCCAGATACAGGATGGGGAAAAGTAAACAGGATTACAGTTGCCTGGAAAAAATGTAGAGTGAATCACAGGCTAAGCACGAGTCACCACTGTTATGCTGTTGTAAAAAGGAAAATGCCATACAAATGGGATAGAAACAGGAAAACAGCCTGCAAAATAGACAAAGCAATTATTTTGCTCTGCTACCCCATGGTACAGCTTAAATTTTAGTGGTTTGGGGTAGTTTTTTTTCAAGTTTTTCACCTGAATCATGCTTGGCTTGGGGAACTATGCTTCCAGAATGACATTGGGTGCCCGCAGAGGAGTGCAGGGGAGTTCAATCTTGATTACCAGTCCAGACAACATTAAATATCAGGATATTAATGGGACTATTTGGAATAATGAGGCAAAGAAGATACAGGGCCTTTAAATATGGAAAAGACAGCTACAGGAAGGAAGCAAAGAATCTGTTCTCCAGGCCAGCAAAGACAGACCTTACACTAATGGACCGAAATTGCAGTAGGGGACACATTTAGAGCGTACATTCAAAAAAAAGACCTCTAGTGATAAGGGTAGAGAAACACTGGGAAAAATTGCCTGAGGAGATGGCAAAAGCACCATACTGGGAACCAACCTGAGGAGATGGCAAAAGCACCAACCTTTAAGAACAAGAATGAAAAAACAGTTATGTTACAACAAAGGAGTAGCTGATCGTGTCTTGGGGCATGGAAAATAACTGGAAAGGGGGATTTCTTAAGATCATTTTCAACCTTATGCTTCTTAGCATTTTCCTGTTCCTCAGATTTCCTTGGTTATAATATTCACCTCACAAATTTAAACAAGAGCAGGAGAAGGTCTGGTTTGGATGTTCACATGTCAAAAAAAATTTAGCCGATAGCTGTAAGCTTGAAGGCATTCAGAAAACAGTTCTGGAAAGGCACATATACAGTGCAGAATCAAAGTTAATCCATACAGTTTGTTAAGAGAAGGTGAAGGAGTAAATCTGCTGCATTTCACAAACATCTTCAAAAGGAAGATATTTCTGTTAACAAGAAGCAGGCTTGCAGTGGACAGATGCTGCAGCTAGATGAATTTACCTTTTCAAACAACATTTATATTTCTATCAAGTTTTTTTTACACATTAAGGTAGTGCGGTACATGTTAGCATAACCACTGAGAAATCTTCAAAAGTGCAGTGATGGATTGGCCATTTCTCCAAAATAAATAAATAACAATTTTTATTCTTTGAAATAAAATGAAGATGCCTTTTTAAAAAAACAGCTACAGAAAGACCTTGGTGTGGGAATGGCTGGAGGAAATTCTACAGCTTTCAATATTCAGGTTAGACAAGATGATCATAATAATCTCTCTGGCTTTCAAATCTGTTTACCCAACTTTGTAGAGAGATGTAATGTTTACAGATCACTGTCAAATCTGCATAAATGGATTAGAAAAAGGCATGAATGAGCAATTACTCTTGTGACCTCTATGAGGTATAACACTTACTATTTACCAGGTCATGACATTACAAATTGTCACTTCTTTCCTCAGTTTTAACTGCATAGATTAATCTCTTTAACAGCATCTGGAGTTCCATAGAGTAATATATTTATATTAGCAGCATTATATATGACAGCAAATATATACTATATATCATGGTATATACATCATAAGTTATATATATATGACAGATAGATATATATTTTTTAACCACACTAGTTTTTTTCCTTTTGTTCCAAAGAGATATGCGGGGTGATGTTTCTTTTCTCCAGAGGGTCACATCTGCAGTCAGTCACTGTCAGCTTTGTTCTGGTGTCATTGAAAGGGTAGGTGATGGTCACTAAACATCAGCTGGGGAAACCACCCACAGCAGATTCAACAAAGTGCACCACACAGGAAGTTCTGCATTGACAGTATTATCCAGGGCCCTATAGATCATAAGATTCCTGGATGCTGCTTGTGGAAATAGGAGGATTTGCCTGTGTGGAAGCCAGTGAAGAAAGTACACATGCCTTTTATAAGGCTTCTGCTCTTGCAGAGTTTAGCCTGGTTGTGCTGTTCTGACAAATTCCCAAGGACCACGATACTGCTGAGAAGCCTTTTAGAAACAGCAGCTTAAAATCTCTAAAGGCTAGGTCACATTTTCACAAGCAAAATCTGTCAGCTTGTCCTCACTTGGGGCGTTAACACTGGGGAGGTTGACACTTTTCAAATTCAGGTTCCCTCTTCTTAATGATTCACCTATTTAGGGTCTTTTCACCTACAACAGAGGTGAATATTCGACCAAATCTGTAACCGAACTGCAGTTTGGCACTGAAATTTATCACTTGAACTAAATCTAAACTCGTCGTTGTTTATTACAAAGCCTTCTGGGTACACAGTTCCCTTTATGGACTCCCACAAAAGTCAGTGGGCTTTTTGGGCACAGGTGTCCCCTGTCAGAGGGCACTGGGCTGGGACCCAGGTATGCAGTGTGCTGGGTGGAACCTTCTGAATCCACCAAACCCCTCAAAGACTGGTTTTCTTTGGCACATCTGATGACAGGCGTTCAATGAGAAAATTCAAACAAGCTGTCATGGAGGGAAAACATAATTTTGAAGTGGGTGGCAAATGGTTGCACCTTTTTTAAATCTGATGCTAACTTTGCTTTTCTTGGAGAACCAAGGACCTCATTTTCTGCATTGTATCTCAGCAAAAAACTGCAGTTACTAGTTACAACTTTGGAAATAATGATAGAAAAGGCAGGTATCATCTGCTTTTGTTTTTCCCCAGAAAGATACTGTGTAATGTTTTACAGAGAAGAGGAAAGAGTCAGAAGAGTATTGCTTCTTCATAGTATCTCATATTCCAGTCTACTAATTTAACCTGAGCAGCTTTAACCTATGAAAAGAAAAGTTAGGAAATTTGTGAGGTTTGGCCATAATGCTTTTTATGGTGCTTTAAGGTTTTATGCAAGGTAATTTGCTTTCCCATTAGTGTCCTGCTTTGGGCTGGGTTGGCATAACCGAGGAATGGATTCTTTCTTTCTGGGTTTGTTTTTTTTTTCTTTTTTTTCTTTCTTTCATTGCTTTTCCTCTCATTCCCAGTAGGCTTTTGTCTGAATGTGGCTTTTGCAACCAAATACTGAAGAATACCAACAAAAAGTGAAAAAAGAGATCTCCTGAGTCTTTCCATAAGGAAAAGAACTTGTGTTCAGAATCCCCCCAGGCAGCCAGTGGGTTTGAAAAGAAACATTTTCACTGGTTTATCACGAAAGAAGGATGGATTTATGCCACCTGGGGCTGACAGCACTGCTTGAGTATTTGTGCCTGGGCTTTTGCCCCCCGCCCATCCTTCTGCACCTCCCCGCACAGAATCACAGAATGGTCGGGGTTGGAAGGGACCTCTGGAGACCATCCAGTCCAACCCCCCTGCCAAGGCAGGGTCACCTGGAGCAGGTGACACAGGAACATGTCCAGGTGAGTTTGGAATGTCTCCAGAGAGGGAGACTCCATGACCTCCCTGGGCAGCCTCCCTCACACCTCAGGCTGAGAGTCCCAGCACTACTGCTGGGTGAGTTTCTGCCTATAGGCACAGTGCTTGGAGGTGGTTTTATTATAATTGATTACTGTTGTTCACAGAATCACAGAATCTGCTGAGCTGGAAGGGACCCACAAGGATCACAGAGTCCAGCTCCTGGCCCTGCACAGCACCGTCCTCAGAGTCACCCCATGTGCCTGAGTGTCGGAACCCAAGGTGTCCCTCAGACACTCTTGGATGTTCTGGGCCCAGGGCAGAGGCCTCTGAGACCCTGGCAGGCGGCCAGGGACCCCTGTGGTCTTGAGCTTGACCCATGGAACAATTTACCAACCTTGCAGGAAGAACAAGAAATCACAAAAGTTTAGATATTATAATAGAAGTAGTCACAAGGTGAAAGGTAGGATTTTTTAGTGCTGTACAGGGGGGTTTTAGGCCTTGTACAGGGGGGTCTGAGGTTTGTACATGGGGGTCAGAGGTTCTAAGATGGAGGGATTTGGGCGTGCCCTGTCCTCCTTCTTTCTTCTTCCTATTCTCCATGTTCTTGGTGATGTTGGCACTCACAGATTGGTTTAGAGTAGAAAGTCACTGTTTAACATAGGTAGTAGGCATTGGGAAAAAACTATAAACACCTAATACGTAATGTGTGATATAAAAGACGGCACCCTCCCTTCGGGGAGGAGAGAGGGGGACAGCCAGAGACGGGGACAGCCAGAGACGGGGACAGACAGAGTCAGGGACAATGTCAGGGAGTCTGTGTGCCTTGAGATAATATGCAATAAACTGCCTTGAGACCGGACGACTGAAGACTACTGAGTCTTTCTTTGAAGGCACGGGTTGGAGGAGAGACTTTACCACCATCCGGAGTCACCCAAATCCGGGGAAGACTCCGGCACCTGGCGTCCCTGGGTGGGCACTGACAAGAGACTAATTTACCAGACGACCTCCAACTTCCACCCGAGAAACAGGCACACCCCGAAGACTCCGAAGAGAGAGAGAGCGGACAGCTCCAGACGAAACATCCTGACCTTCACCAAAACAAATCATCCCAAGGACAGCCCGGAGAGGAGAAAAACCAGAAGCGCGCCTGGAATTTCTCGCCTGTGAGCTGCTGGACAGTAATCAGGATCATCTCCGGACCGACCTTGCGCTGACTCGGCTTTTGGTGAGATCAGTTGAGATTAAGAACATGGTGGGGGGATACTCCCAAGAGCAGATCCAAGTTTTGTCAGCCCTACAGAGGGTGGCATCCACACATCCTGTGGAGATGACTCCAAAAGAGCTAAAGGCTCTGTTGTTGTGGGTGCGGTGTAATTATCCGCACATAGAGACACATCTCTTGTTCGAACCAAATTTCTGGCAAGAGATCAATAGGCATTTGCATTATCTGGCCACAAAAAGAGATAAGAATGCCGCAAAACTTTTACCTTCCGCGAGAATAATGTTAGAGTCGTTTTCACAGCGCGGCAAGGGGTCTCTTGTTTTACACCAAATAGCTCAGGCTCCTGGAGGAGCACAGGGAGAATTGCCCAGCCAGCAGCTTGGGGCAGCTCTCTTCACCACAGATCAGGAGGAGGCAGAATCGCTTCCCGTGGAAAAGCAAGGGGACGATTTTCCAGCACGCCCAGGATCCCCGGATTCCCACAAGCCTCGATCACGACAAATAACTCCACTCTACAGGCAAGTACCCACAAAATTTCCAGCTTTACCGAACGCAAAGCTAGACTGGCAGGACATTCGAGCAGAATTAGAAAAGGAAAAAGGTTTATTGCAGGGCTCGGGAAACATCACGATGCCAGTGAGCTATGATGCTCAGGGACAAAACCCAAGGTGGGAACGCCTGGATCGTGATGCGATCAAAGACTTAGCCAAAGCCATCCGAGACAACGGGTTGTCATCACCGTACTTCAAACAAATGTTGAAGAGCATCTTTGGTATGTATGATTTAACACCCTATGATCTTAAATATCTTGCAACATCAGTTCTTACAGACACCCAGGCTCTTGTATGGCAAAAGGCATGGAGGAGATCCCTGGAGGAGCTGAGAGCCAGATACCAGGGCGGACCAAACGCGAACCTCACCATGGTGCAGCTTGCTGGTGATCCTCCCGAAGACGACCCGATTCAACAAGCGGTGAGGCTCCCACGGAACGTGCTCAGCGACATCAAGGAGGCGGCACGGAGAGCAATCCTACAGATTGCTCCGGCGGGAGTCCAGGACAGCATCTACACGGAGATCAAGCAGGGTCCTTCGGAGCCATTCTCCTCATTTGTGGATCGTCTTTCCCAAGCAGTGGAACGACAAGTAGTCGAAGAGGGGGCGAAACCACATTTGATCAAAAGCCTTGCGTTTTCCAATGCCAACCCGGAGTGCAGGCGGATCATCAGCCTGATGCCACATCAGGTCACCTTGGCAGACATAATAGAGGCATGCAGCAAGGTGGGGACACCACAGCATGTGGCATCCATCGTGAAAGAAGAGTTAGGAGAGCAGATTAAGAAGAGTGTCAAGGAGGTTCTTGCAAATTACACAAAGAACAGTGACAACACAGGGAGGCGATGTTTTGGATGTGGGGCACAAGGACATATTAAAAAGAATTGCCCACAATTTGCAAAATCTAATAAATCATCAGATCTTTGTCCCCGATGCAGGAGAGGAAGGCATCTTGCGAGTGAATGCCATTCGCAGACAGATGTGGATGGAAGACCTCTACCGCATTCGGGAAACGGGAAAAAGAGCGCGAATCATCGCCAGCGCGCTCCGACACAAATCATGGCGGTGACGCAAAACCAGCAGGAGCAACCCTCGGAGAAGAACAAGCAGATCCCCTCAGCAGAACAATCTCCAAAATCCCCAGCGACCCAGACTTGGTACCGCCCGGATTCCAATGCGTGCTGGCAACCACCAAATTGACGTGTCTTTTGGACAACAGCCACACAGTGATACCCACGGGTGTAACTGGGACTTCCTGGAAAAGACAAGATTTTTTGATAATGGCCAGGGACAGAAGCAGTATTCTTGGACTTGTTGTTTATCCATCCTTGATTTCAGCAAACTACAAAGAGGAGCTGATGGTCACGGCAAAAGCCCTTCAACCACCTTTGACAATTCCAAAAAATACACCGATAGCCCAGGCCATGGCTTTGCCGTCCCATGCAGAAAAACAAATCATGCCAGTGCTTGACAGGCAAGGCTTCTTTTCTAGTGATCAAGCGGAAGTACATGCATCCTGGGTGAAACATTTGAGCCGAGACCGACCCATCCTTACTTGTCGGTTGACTTGCAACGAAAAGACAGTCGTCATTACAGGGATGCTCGACACAGGGGCAGATGTTACAGTCATTTCATACGTTTTTTGGCCCCAGGAATGGGACTTGACTGTACCTTTGGGTTCTCTCGCAGGCATAGGAGGAAGTTCTCTATGCATGCAGAGTGAGAACGCAATCGTCGTCACAGGTCCAGGAAGAAAAACAGCAATCATTCGTCCTTTCATCGTGCAAAAACCCATTACAGTGTGGGGAAGAGACCTTTTAGCACAATGGGGACTGAGATTGGAATTGGATTTTTAACAGGGGTCACTGCGGCACTCACCACTTTGAAATTGACTTGGAAAACCAATGATCCTGTTTGGGTGGATCAGTGGCCCCTTGAACGAAAGAAATTGAGTGCCTTGAAAAAGTTAGTCCAGGAACAACTGCAGAAGGGACACATCAAACCAACAAATAGCCCATGGAATTCCCCAGTGTTTGTCATCCACAAGAAAACTTCAGGATCTTGGAGGCTGCTTCACGATCTCAGGAAGATCAACGAGGTCATCGAGGATATGGGGCCGCTCCAGCAGGGACTTCCATCTCTCTCAATGATCCCGAGAGATTGGTCGCTTGTCATCATCGATCTCAAAGACTGTTTTTTCAGCATTCCGCTTCATCCAGATGATGCTCCACGTTTTGCATTTTCCGTCCCAAGTTTTAACAGGGAGGAACCCCTGCAAAGGTACCATTGGACCGTTCTTCCACAAGGTCTCAAAAATTCTCCGACCATTTGCCAATGGTATGTGGCTCAAGCTTTGCATCCAGCGCGGGAGAAACATCCGAAAACAAAAATTGTTCATTACATGGACGATTTGCTCATCGCGGCACCAACAAAACCAGAATTGCAGAGAGTCCGCGATTGTGTGATCGCAGAAGTTCAAAAAGCAGGAATGGAAATTAGTACCTCAAAAATACAAGAAATTGCGCCTTGGAAATATCTGGGATGGAAGATCACAAAGCAAACAATAAGGCCACAAAAACTGGAGATCAACACGAAAATCGCCAATCTGCAGGATTTACAACAGCTTTTGGGGGAGATCAACTGGATGAGACCGATCTTGGGAATCACAAATGATGACATTTCATCACTGCTCGATCTCCTGAGAGGAGACAATAACATCAAATCTCCCAGAACTCTCACACCTGAAGCACGGAAAAATCTTGAAAAGATCACGGACATGATTCAACACAAACAGGCACATCGTTTTGTAGAATCACTGCCTTTCCACTTGGCAGTGTTGGGGGAAACAACACAACTGTATGGGTTGATTTTTCAATGGGATTCATCTCTAGGAGACCCTCTATTGATGATAGAGTGGGTTTTTTTAGCTTATAGGCCCTCAAAAACAATTCTCACAGATTTGGAGATGATGGCTCAGATCATCATCAAAGCAAGAACAAGGTTGCTGACAATGTCAGGCAGGGATTTCTCAATCATTCATTTACCTCTAAAGAAAGATTATTTTGAATGGGCAATGCAAAAATCACAAGATATCTCCATTGCGTTGTTAGGATATCCAGGGGTTTGTACAGTTCATTTCCCACCTCACAGAATGCTAAATGCAAAAATAAGTTTTAGAGAAAAACCGAAAATAAGTCAGGAACCAGTGGAAGGTGTGACAGTGTTCACTGATGGTTCAGGGAAAACCCACAAATCAGTGATCACATGGCAAAACCCAAAAACAGAGGAATGGGAATCAGACATCAAGACAGTGCAAGGTTCACCACAAATTGTAGAATTGGCAGCAGTAGTCAGAGCTTTTCAGTTGTTTCCAGAACCTCTCAATCTGATCACAGACTCAGCATATGTTGCGAATGTGATCAAACGATTGGAGGGATCACTGTTGAAGCACACAGATAATGAAATCTTATATTCATATTTGTCATGCATGAGAACAATCCTAGAAAATAGGGAACACAAATACTTTGTTACACATATCAGGGCGCATTCCTCACTTCCAGGGTTTTTGGCAGAAGGGAATGCTCGCGCAGATAAGCTCACGATGCCCATCTTACAGACATTGCCAGACATTTTTGAGCAAGCAAAATTGAGCCATGCATTCTTCCATCAAAATGCTCAAGCATTGATGGAATCCTTTCGCCTTTCAAAAAGCCAGGCGAAGGAAATCATCAGTGCTTGCCCAGATTGTCAACTTGTGCAGCCACCTGCATCCACAGGAGCAGTCAATCCAAGAGGATTGCAAAGTCTCCAGCTGTGGCAAACTGATGTCACAAAATACCCATCTTTTGGGCGGCTCAAAAACATCCATGTTTCAGTTGACACATTCTCAGGGGCAACATTTGCATCATTACATACAGGGGAAACCGCAGAACATGCCTGCAGACACTTTTTACAAGCATTTGCATCATTAGGGGTGCCACAAGAGATAAAAACAGATAATGGACCAACCTACACAGGCAAAGTGCTTGACAGATTCTTGAAAAAATGGGGAGTCAAACACATTTTCGGTATTCCTCATTCTCCCACAGGTCAAGCAATCATTGAAAGAACACATCATACCCTGAAATCCCTTTTGGATAAACAGAAAAGGGGGGAGGCAGGTGCAACACCTTATATGCGGTTGAACAAAGCTCTGTATGTGTTGAATTTTTTAAATGGCTCTTTCTCAGAGCCCACTCCACCAATTATCAGGCACTTCACGAACAACACGCAAGCAAAGTTAAGGGAAAATCCTTTAGTTCTGATCCGAAACCCAGAGACAGGACAAATCGAAGGCCCATTCACATTAATCACTTGGGGCAAGGGTTTCGCTTGTGTCTCCACAGGGCGAGGGCTGAAGTGGGTGTCAGCAAGGCACGTGAAACCTTACCGGGTGCAGACGCAAGCGGACGCAGATCCAAGAAGCAAAGACGCGGGCACGCAAACGAAGGCGGACAATAGCGCTGCAAACATCTCATCAGACAACGATTGACAACTCAGAGACTTGGGGTTCTTCTTGGGACTCGAGTGTCATTCGGGTGTTGCTGCATTGCAAGGTTTCTCGCAGAGAGTGAGGACATGGGCATGGGGTTCAGACAGATAGTGTTCATGTGCTTCATTCTTTTGCCTGTTGCCATGAGCAATAGGGCACATTTTCCCATGAGACAGCCAAAGGGAAATGTGTGGGAAACTTTGGCAAAGGCAGCAGGTCTGGACAGCATTTGTCTGACTCATTCAAGGCCAGGGAAACCATTCTCGACATGTTTGGTAGGTGTGCCGGTGAAGGAATGGCCGATCCCAAAGAACATCCCTCCAAAGGTTCTGAAATCTTTTTCGGATCCTATGAAAGGATGGCATGTCTGGACACAGTTCCTTCCTGTGGCTCATTTCGAACCCCAGGAATTGGACATCTTTGGGTCAACAAGAATGAAATTTTGCATCATATTCAATCCATCAGGAGTGACAGAGACAGATAACCACACAATAGATGTCACTCCAAACCAGCTCTTTTACAGAAATGCATCATCCTGGTGCAATTACACCAAGATGATGAGCAAACTATCCCTCCAGAATCCAGCCGTTTTACCAAAAGGAATTTTCTTGATTTGTGGGGACAGAATTTGGCCTGCTATCCCTGCAAAAATCAAGGGTGGTCCATGCAGCATTGGAGAACTCTCATTGATAACACCCAATTTGAAAATTTTGAGAGAACAGTCACACAGGAAAACAAGATCCATTGAACAGTATGGCCCAAATTGTGATGATGAGGTTTATACCTGGAACAAGGCTCGGAGAATTGCAGTAGCAATTTTCTCACCCCAAGCAGCATCGGGGGTGGCCTTGACACAATTGGACCACATGGCTTGTTGGTTGAGCAAACATACTCGTGCCGTTTCCTCTGCACTGAGCGACATGTTAACAGATATCGACAGTACGAGACAAGCAACACTTTAGAACAGGGCGGCAATTGATTATTTGCTGCTATCACACGGACATGGGTGTGAAGAATTTGAGGGAATGTGCTGCATGAACTTGTCTGATCATTCGAAATCTATCCATGAAAACATAAAACAAATGCAAAATAGCATCAACAAATTGCAAAAGGTTACAAGATCATGGTGAGACGACTTCATCAACCTTTTTAATCTCTCACCATTGTGGAGGGAGCTTTTGAAGATAGCATTTTATATTCTTACAGGGTTTCTAGTTCTCCTGCTTGTTCTGCCGTGCATTTTTCTATGCACTCGGCGGGTCATGGACAAAGTGGCAAGACAAGTCTTCTTGGTGCAAACAGGAGGGGGAGATGTCGGAACCCAAGGTGTCCCTCAGACACTCTTGGATGTTCTGGGCCCAGGGCAGAGGCCTCTGAGACCCTGGCAGGCGGCCAGGGACCCCTGTGGTCTTGAGCTTGACCCATGGAACAATTTACCAACCTTGCAGGAAGAACAAGAAATCACAAAAGTTTAGATATTATAATAGAAGTAGTCACAAGGTGAAAGGTAGGATTTTTTAGTGCTGTACAGGGGGGTTTTAGGCCTTGTACAGGGGGGTCTGAGGTTTGTACATGGGGGTCAGAGGTTCTAAGATGGAGGGATTTGGGCGTGCCCTGTCCTCCTTCTTTCTTCTTCCTATTCTCCATGTTCTTGGTGATGTTGGCACTCACAGATTGGTTTAGAGTAGAAAGTCACTGTTTAACATAGGTAGTAGGCATTGGGAAAAAACTATAAACACCTAATACGTAATGTGTGATATAAAAGACGGCACCCTCCCTTCGGGGAGGAGAGAGGGGGACAGCCAGAGACGGGGACAGCCAGAGACGGGGACAGACAGAGTCAGGGACAATGTCAGGGAGTCTGTGTGCCTTGAGATAATATGCAATAAACTGCCTTGAGACCGGACGACTGAAGACTACTGAGTCTTTCTTTGAAGGCACGGGTTGGAGGAGAGACTTTACCACCATCCGGAGTCACCCAAATCCGGGGAAGACTCCGGCACCTGAGAGCACTGTCCAAATGCTTCTTGAGCTCTCTCAGGCTTGATGCTGTGACCACTGCCCTGGGGAGCCTGTTCCAGTGCCCAATCACCCTCTGGATGAAGAACATTTTCCTGATATCCGACCTAAACCTCCCCTGGCACAACTTCAGGCCGTTCCCTTGGGTCCTGTCGTTGTTGTCCTTGCCGTAGTCAAGACTGTTATAATTAAGTTTGTATTTTTTTTCCCTTGCTCCTCATCCACGGGAGAACCAACTCCTATTTTCTCCGGAGGCCTTCAGGACCCCCCGCCCAACGTTGGGAGTGAGGGAGGGACGAAGGCGGGGAAGGGGCGGGGCCTGACCGGAGGGGCGGGGCCTGACAGGAGGGGCGGGGCTTCCACTGGGGCGCGGCTCGGGGCGCGGCGGCCTCCCCCGCCCGCCTCGGTGGCTCGGCGCTCCCTCGATGTGCTCGGGCGGCGGCTGGCGGCGCCTGCCGGCGGCGGGCGCGGGGCGCTGCCGGGAGCGGGGCGGCCGCAGGTGCCGGATGCGAGCGGCGGCGGGCGGTGAGTGACCGGCCCCGGCCCCCGCCCCGGCCCCCGTCGGGCGCTGCGGGGCAGCTCCGGCCCCTTCCCTTCCCCCCCCCCCCCCGCCTCCCCGGGGCGGAGGCCGTCCCCCTCCCTTCGGCCTCCCCCCGCCTTCCGCTCCCCGGGCGGGGTCGAGCGTCGCGTCCCCGCCCCGGCCCCGTGGGCACGGAGCTGTCGGCGACGGCTCTCGAGGCTCAGGGGGCGTCGCTGGGCTCCGGCCGTCTCCCCCCGCGGTGACTTCCCGGCTGCAGCAGCTCTTCCTCCTCCCCAGCCCCCTGCCAGGAGACGGGGCGCTGCAGGCGGGGCGGGGGGTTCCTGCCACCTGCGGCTTCCCCCGGGGCCACACGGTGTCCTGCTGGGCGACGCTCCCGTGCGAGGTCGGGCCCGGCCCGGGGAGCCCTTGCCAGCGCTGGTGGCGCCGTCCCTGCGAGCCAGGGCCCGGCAGCAGCAGCTCCGTGGCCTTTGCCAGTGTCCCGCGTGTCTGACAGCGGCCCGGGGGAGCGCCGGCGCCCGCCGGGCTGCGCGGGCTGGGCCGGAGCTGTGCGAAGTCCCAGAGTCCATTAGGTTGGAAAAGACTTCCGACGTCGTCCCGTCCGACCCGTGTGGAATGATGGGGTCGTTCGGCTCAGTGAAGTGTGGGTGTGCTGGGTGGGGGATAGAGGAAATAAGCAGGGTAGAGAGGTGAGTCAAAGCTGGTTACTTGTAGGACTTGTTGAAAAGCTGGTTATTTTCAGGATTTTAGTTTTTGTTTTAGTTTTTTTCTTTTTTGTCTTCGCATTTAGTTTTGCCATCAAGTTTCAGATATAGCTTCCCAAAATGACTGAGTACCTAGGCAAATGCAATAGGAAAATAACAGGGTAAGGAGTGTGGGAGGAATTGAAATAACATGCTGGTTGAGAGATGGTTGCTTTCATTCATCTTTGTCTGGAGATATTACACTTCTCTGAGACTGGGATTTTTTTTTTTTTTTTAACTTCCTACCCAGTGCTACATTTCTGCCTCATTTGTACTGCCGTGCAGTCCAGAAGTGTCCATGAGCTGGGTGACCAAACATCTTTCCTCCTTGCCTCTTCAATAACCTAACTAGAAACCTGAAAATGATCTCGTAGCAAGGTGCAGATGTCCGAAATTTGGGATGATCTTGTTTCCAGAAGAGAGTTTCCCATTCTGTCCAGTTTTGCTGTTTTTTGAAATAGTTTTCCTTCTGCAATTTCCTCGCTTATTGCTCGTTAACAGCTTCTAGCCATAGACTCAAAAGCTCTGAGTCAAAAGCCAGTAAAATATTAAGCCATCCTAGCTCTGACAGAACATCAGATTAAACCTAAACTCTAAATATTCATTGTTTAAAATGTAGTTAAAATCATAGTCTCACTTCAGTTTTCCAGGTTTTCTGATCATTCTTATAACAAGTAAACAGTCTCCTTTCTTCTTTAGTGATCTCTCTGTGTTTCACTGCTATAAACTTTTTTTTTGTTTTTGCTTTTGATGATTTGGTTTTGCTTATGATAAAGTTGTCAGAACAGTTAAAGGATTGTAAATAAACAAACTCGTGGCTTAGAAGAACAGGTCCAATTTCTTCCTTTACATTTTGCTCACCTGAAGAAGGAATGCTCCATAATTCTTACTTCCCTATTTTTATTGTATCTTATCCCAGCTTGCATTGACCCAGCAACAAGCAGCAAGAGGCATGTCTTGCTGCTCTTTTCTTTCCTATGAATAGCTTAGTTTACAGTTCTTGTGGTTTATGCTCACTCTTTGGACAACAGTGTTTTTATTTAGATGAAATTTCTGTTGTCTGCAACATCATTTAAAACAGATGCGGTTATTTTCATTATACTGGTTGGACTTATCTCAGTGAAAATTATTTTAAGTTGTAATAGTAAGGGTGGTTTTCTTTATGGGAAACATATTTTAGAATGTGCTAGAGGTGAAGCAATTTAATTAAAAGATTGTTATCCATCAAACTTATGCTGGCTTTTTTTAAAAAAAGTATAAAGTTGTCTTGTATTTTTCTGGTCTTCATTCAATAAATGAAACTGTTTTTACAGACTTGATGGTTTGGGGTTGTTTTTAACGCTCTAATTGCTTCTTCATATTTTAGAGCTAAGTAGCAGTCTAGGTTAATGAAATTCCAAATGAATTTTAAAAAAGTAAAGTTCTAAGTCATGAACAGTAAAAGAAATCTAAAATTGTAGGATTTCTTATGAGTGTGAGCAAGGGTTTCATGCTAGCTGTTGAGAGCATTTGAGGCAAAACCGGACAGTAAATATATTAAAATCTGTAATTCACCAATTGTTTTCCTGAGGTCCTATTAGAAAGAAACTGTATCCGCTGATAAAGTCCATTCTTCATTATGCTGCTTTTCCCAGAGAAGCTGGACTAAAGCAAAATAAGTAGGTTGACTAGAAAGGCAGAGGCCACTGACCTCATTTATTAATCAAAACTTTCAGATATGTTATGTTGAACCATACTTAATCAATTTCTTTCAATGTAGTGATATGTTTAGCTGTAAATTCAGTAAGTCTTAATCACTGTACTTGAAATTAAACATCAGTTTTGAATTTATTAAATTCTGTTTATTCTGCGCTTTTTGGCTTTCCGACTTAAAAAAAAACCAAGAATGAAAAGGAGAAAGTATTTATCTTGATAGGATGGTGACAAAGACTGAATATAAAAGGTGTTCTTAAAACATAGATTCTGACAACTATGGAAAATATCCATGAAATAATATACAGTTAGAATTTTGTACACCAGGACAACAGCTTGTGAAGCACTTGCAGATACTACCTGCATGTATTTTGAATGCCTGTAGGTCACTATTTATTTATACAAACAGGCAAATGAAACCTTCTGCAGGAGAAGTCAGAAGTACTTTGTTTTACAGTCAGGGACTGGAAAATAGTACTCAGAGGACTGTAGATGTTACAGTGAATTTATTTTCTATGTGAGTTTTTCTGACAGAGTGGAACCTACTTCTATACTTGAAGTCAGCTGAAGGTTCAAAATCCGAAAACAGCTGAATTAGTATTTTTTAGCAGAAGTCAGATGTTATATCTTCAGCTTAACTTTGACCTTCTGTCTTGGACCACCTACATTTTGTAAATCTGGGCTGTGCAACGTTGTCTTTCAAATTACTTTTCCCAGGGGAGAAATATGGTGTTTGGTAATGGAGGGAATCTTGTTTGTAAAGGTGCTTGGAAGATGAGGGATGATAAGACAGCACATGCACAGTGCAGTCTCTATAGATTTATGTTTCATCTTTTGTGCTGAACATGAAAGCAAAGGTCTGTGTTTACAGCTTGCAAAGCATGAGTTCTAAAATCTGGCTGATAAAAATTTTTGTACTTTACCCTGAAATTTATTTTAGGGAATTTCAATCATCTTTTCAGTTCAAAAGCATGTGGGTTATTCTCCCAGTGTTGAAAGTTATAAGGAGAAGGGAGGGGCAGCAGGGAGAAAAAAAAAAAAAAAATTGTGATATCCTGGAGCAAAAAAATACCTCCAAACCCCCCTGAAGCAACTTCCCTAGAAACCAAGTAATAACAGAAATGCTTGCAAATAATTATTAATTGTGTGCCGTGTTACAGGCATGCATAGGGAAAGGTAAGATATGTATTTAGTATTTTAAACAACACCAGGTCATGCACCTCACTCCTCTGGGTAAATTCTTTGTAATTGTACTTTTTATATTATTTTGGAAGTATTTAGTGATTTTTCTCCAAAAAGAGCTTGGTCTGTGGAGCCTTTTCTTGACTACAGACATTACTAATCTGCAGAAAGTATGGTCAGCATTTTCATTAGAAAATACTGCGATTATGCCTGGTGATGAGGGTGAAAGTCCATGTTTCCTTTCTAATTTTGTTTGCTTTGTTTTTAAGGGAAACAAAGTTTCTGAGACACCAAGTCCTTAATGGGTCTGGTTTTCCCTTGACCTTAACGGAACTGCAGATTCCCAGATTTTCAATTTTATTCTCAAAGACAGAGCTTAGGCTATATTGTGCAGAAACCAGTGGGGTCTCTGGCAGTGTAAAAGTGCCTGTGGATCAGATTACAGTATAAATCAAGGTTTTTTAGGTATATTTAGACTTGAAAGTTTTTTTTCCTTTGACACTGTTGATAACCCAAAAGCGATGTACCCCATATTTGGAAGTTCATCAAAAAACCTGCATTAGTTAAAAATTTAGGCTATGCTAAGTAAAAGTTCCTTTTTAAACAGCCACTTTTGTGTTGAAGGCAAACTAAACTGATTTTTTTTTTTTAATACTCATAAAATGTCTCAATTAAAACAATTACTTTCAGTTTTCTGTTTGAGAATTCTGTGAATCTTGTGACATTTTGAATCTCACAGTGGTTTTAACAGGTATACCTTGGTTCTTGCTGGAAAACTTCACATTGGATTTTTGGCAAAAAATTAAGAAGCTGTGTATATAGCAGATGAGTTCTTTGCACGTTTCCGTAGCAGAGAAGGCAAGGAAGATTGTTTCTCACAAGACAACCTCACTACTCTAGAAGTGTGATCACTCCATACAGGAGATGGGATTTTAGGCAAACGAATGGAAATGAAGACTCATAAGGCAAAAAGAGGCTTCTGTTGGAAAAATACCTGTGCACACAGTCTGTCAGGGAAATACTTGAGTGTGTGTTGGACCATGTGAATTGAGAAAAATGCTGTGGCCTATGGCTTGAGTACATCCCTGAACAAAGGCCAGAAAGAGGTGTTGGGGAGAGAACATGAAAAATACCAGAATCTCAGTAACACAAGTGTATGTCTCATCTTTTAAATATTTTTGAAACAACAGGAACTGCCCAAATTGTCACACAGTAAGTGTTGCAGTCTTACCTACAAGCATCCAAGTTAAAACTTAACCATGTGAACTGTGTAATTACAGTGGTTATATAGTGTTTTTATAAAGAATATTGTATATAGTTACAGGGCTTAGAAAAAAAAATCTGTGGTATCTTGTTTCTTTTCTCTAGAAAAAAAATTCATTCCTTTGGGATTCATTTAGTTTATTTTTCTGAACTTCTGGATCTTTCTGAATGCATTTGCATTAACATATTTGAAAGATTTTGATGCTTGAAGTATTGTTTTCGAATTTCTGCCTGGGAATAACATAAGATCGAGGGATAATGAGGTATTAAGATTTTTTACCGTTTTCCTATTAATTAAATTATGTACAAGAAATTAATCATAACTTTAGAACAAAAGGGGGATAAATGGCTTAACTGGAAGAGAGTAGGATAATGACTTCTGGATGAAGCAAACATTGCAGAATGTTGGAGGTAAAAGCAGATGTAGGAAGATGTGCTTTGGGAGAATTTAGAAATTAATGGGAGATTTATGGCCATCTGTGATACAGTTTTGTATAAAGCTGAGTTGACTTTTTTATATACATGTTTATATATAGATGTTTAAGACTTGTCTTTACAATGTTGCTAGATTATAGTGATGTGTCACATAGTAAATACGGAAGCTTTTAACAAGTAGATGAATTAATTTCTGGGGAGTTGCAATATAATTTATAAGGAAAGTAGCGGAAATTTTGGGGAGAAACATCTGTGTTCAAACTTTCTTTAATTATATTTTCTTCTGTGCTGTTGACCTTTTCTAGGCAAGCCAGTATGACCAAAATAGACAATCAGAACACTTAAATTGGTTTGACTTGGGTCTTGGTAATGAATAGGTGCTCTTACATTGAATACATCAGCAAAAGCATTCCTTCAAGAACTGGTATAAATCAGTATATTGACCAAATTAATGAATTGGGGGAATAAATTATTTTCAGTGTAAAGTTACAAAACTTTGAAGCTAACATTTTTTAATACGTATTTGGTAAGGTGAAATATTTTTTTGGATTTTTTTCTCAAGGTTTTCACAAACACAAATATATTCATCCAAGTTTATAAGGCTGTTACTGATATTTGGATTATTGCAGTTTTGATGGTTTTGTTTAGTAGTGGCACTTGGAGATTGTCATTGTCACTTAGGTAAAAAGATAAAAAGATTTTGAACTGAGGTGAAAATGTGACTGTGGTTCTGGGCGGACCAGATGTGTATGTATTAAATTAAATTTGTGTGCTGGTGAGCTTGATTGGGGAGGTATGTGTATTCATGGTAGTAGAGTGGAGGGAAGGAAATCTTTTTTTTTAAGTAGACTCAGTGAAATAGATTTTATGAGTCCTCAAACATTTTATTCCACTTTCTCTGTTTGAACAGGTGACATAATTGGCAGATGAAATGATTTCTGAGCTAAAAGAAACAAAGAACTCCCCCCCATTTTAAAAGTCTCTGCTCATCTGTATTATAGGCTATTGTTGGTTTTAATCTATTTTTAGTGTTTTGCTATTTTTACTTCTTGCTACTGATGAGTTACAAACTCAGCATTATATGTTGGCTCATTAACTTCCTTCAGGTTGTTTATGGTATACAGTGCTAACGAACAAAACTTCATTTTACAATGGAATGTTTTTGGAGAAAATTCAGCTTTTTGATGTCATAACGTCATCTGTGTGGTTAATCTTTGTGGGGAATATCTCTCCCCTCTCCAAAGAAATAACATTTCGGAACTCCTGATGTAAAAATAGATCAATATGTAGGTATTTTTCACATTGTAACTGACAGGATGCTGTAATTTAAAATGTACAAGGAAATGGATTTATACTAGTCTAGATTTTTTTCTTTTGACATGTGATAGATAGAAGGTTAATTGATGTTAAATGGATGCTTTGTTAGCCCTTCATCAGCTACTAAACTAGTACAGGAGGAGTGCAAATCGTTACTACAAAAGGCCAAGGCCAGTATGTTTTCTTAGTGAGCTTTATAGATCTTTTTTCTTATCCTTTCCTTCTTTCCCTCCTTCTCAGCCGCACAAAACATAACCAGCTGTAATGATAGGAGGAGAGAGCAAGCAGCTTTTCTAAACACACACACACTCGCACTCAGGCCCCCCTCTTTCCTCCTCATACCTCAGCAGAGTGACAGCTTCTAGATGTTGCGTGCGAGTGAGTTCAGCTGGTGCTGTGTGGTCTGGGTGTGTGGTCTCCAGCTCAACCAAGAGGCTGCTAACAGGGTGGATGAGAGAGAGCAACACTGTTTACTTTAATTTATTTCGGATGCCGGAACTGTGCCCGGAGTTTCTCCCGAGCCGGGTTCCACCGTCAGCGGTGTCAATCCCTCGCAGCTGCAGCCCAGGCTGCTGCGGGCGGTGAACTCCTCTGCCGAGGGCTCTCCCAGCATCTGCCCCGGGTCCAAGCCTTTTAATCCCTTGTGACTGAGAAATGTTAATAGCATCGCTGAGTGCTGTGATTATTTAGCTTTCACTCCGTCAGGATACATGGCCATGAAGATGTACCTTGCTGGGTTAAAGAAAGCGGGACTTCTGAGATACTGAAGGGAATCTGCGAAGATGGTTGTGGTGAAAGCAAAACTGCTGCACTCGTTCCTTGTTCCTAAAACTAAAATGTCTAGTGTACCCTTTGTGGCTGATTGGAATATTCAGGAGCCTTTTGAAAAAGCACAGGATATCATATTATGTCATTTAATACTGCAGGTCTTCTTTTTTGTTGTTTGCCCTCTCTGTCACAAAATTTGCACATCTTCCCGAATTGGAACTGGTTTTTGGCATGTAATGTTGTAGGTTAACATGTTTGTCAGTGTTAATATTGGCTTGAATCAACATGCCGGATATGACAGGGCAAGACAAATGAGGCTTTGTTTTTTCTGTGTGACAGTGAAATTACCCACTTTTTTATGTTTGTTCATCTTTTCATTATAAGTAGCTTAGTGGTGTTATGAAGAGTTTCTTTCCTCCTAAATGTAAGATTCGTGAGCACTTCTTGTTTAAATTGACAAGTCTTCTTTTATTATTTAAATAAACATGCATAGATTCTTAATATCACTTGGAATTTCAGCATTGTTTAGCTTATTCACTTCCCAGTCTTTTCTGGCAGACTTGCAGGAATGGACTTTGTATTATTAATGCAGTGTTGAAGGCTGTGGCAATTCTAGGGCACTGAAGATCTCCAGAGGGGTTAATAAATGTCAGTTATTTTCACAGTGCTGCTTTTTGGATGCTTTTAATTCTTGGTTTATGTAGATTGTCTGTCTGAATTTATATTGTTGGGAAGATAAAGCACAGAAAATGTTGTAGTAGTGTTTTTCATCACTTTGTAATGGTTTTGAGTACAAACATCCAGGAAACATTTTGCTTTGTCGTTCTTCTTGGGGTCGTTTGCCATGTCCCTTCACTGACTTTGTCATAGTGTGTTGTACTCAGGAGACTCTCGGTTTCTAGTGAAAACAAATTATTAGATTTATGTACTAGAAGCACAAGTTTGTGTAGTTTAAGGTTAAAAGGCCATCACCTGCATTCTGGAATCCGAGTATTTATTGCTTGTTTAAAAAGGCATGTATAAATCTTTTCATTTAGGAATTATTTAATTCTGTGATGTTAGTAACTCACTTATTATTTTCAGGTTGGTTTTCCTGTGTGTTTTTTTTTTTTTAAGTAAACAACAACATCTGAGGCATACTGTGATTTGCACACGGTGATGCTTTGCTGTTCCTGCCTTAACATTTTTTAAATTGTATTCTGTCACATATATATGATTAAGAACAAATAAATATCTGATACCTGAAGTTTAAATGCTTTCTTGTAGCTTAGGCTTTCTCAATGATAACAAATTGGGTTTTTCTTCACTCCATTCTTGACAGGTTTGATTCCCTTTGTTAGATGACCATGGCATTTGCATTGACCTTGAGTCTGCCTTCCTCCAAGAGAATATTTTAAGTTCAGTGTCTGTGACAAATTATCACTAAAAACTTTAATTAAACTGAATTTTGAGTCACTGGAACCATCTTGCTATTTTGTTTGAGAAATCAGAAGCTCTGTTTTAAAACACTTCAACTGCTAATTTTTCCCACTGGTGAAATTTGTAAGGTGGCAGCATATTGTTACTCATCTTCCAAAGTTCCATGCCTTCAAGATGTTTGTAGTTTCCCTGTGGGATTTGAAATTACCAGCCAATTTAATATCCTTCAATCCTGAACTTTGGTTGTTCATGGATTTCTTATTTTGGTGGTACTTCCAGAGTGTAGTAAAATGTAGAAAGTAGTTTGCTTTACAGAACAGGTATGGTAGCTCTTGGCATTTTACTTTGGGTTTCTTCTCTGTTTGCAATTGAAAGTTTAATGAGGAAACTTATGTAAGAACTCTCATTTCACAACAATGTAAAACTGAAGGCTTACAAAACTAAAAAAAAAACCAAAACCAAATAGACTTGTGCTTTCCCCTATGCTGGGGCATATTTCATTGCTTCATTATTTATTTTAAAGTGGGTTTTCTTAGGATAAAGATGGAAGATGTCCTTTCTTTAGCAAGTTTTTAATGCTCAGAATTGTCTGGATTTTTTTTTTAACCAATCCTTTGTGAGAGTTTATTTGAGAAACTGGTGCAAAGACAAAGATGTTTTTTTATGAAAGGCATTTTTCAAGAGGACTTTGTAGTAGGTGGTCTTTGCAGAGGTTTTCTAACTCCTTGTGCTTTTATAACAAGAATTATGACAGAATAATAGAATAGTATGGGCAAGATCGTGGGAGCAATCCATCATATATCCACATTAAATTGTTGGGGACATACTGTAAAGAAATTAGGTTAAAAAAAAAAAAAAAAAGGGTGGAGAGAAATAAAGAGGGAGAGAGAGCTCTGCTAATGTAGAAGATTGTCCATTGTAAAAAACAGTTTTGTTGAAACCTCTTCAGTGAGCCTGGCTCCTGAGAGGAAAGATCATGTATGGAAAACTCTCTTTCTGCACTTCCCTTGTCTGCATGGGAATCAGTCTTCCAGGAAAAGGGCTGTTTTAATAAAATTACTATTTTGTGTGTAATACGTATTTTGTAAAGAATAGATTTTATCTTTAGGGAAACATACAGAGTTGCAACAAAAGCTCAGAATTAGGTGGTTGTCATGTTTTGTGAAATGAAAAAGTAATTTTTTGTCAGATTTACCTTAAATATTTTTAAGAAATTTAGGAACTTGCCTTAGCAGTATAGTGGCTAGACTTCCCAGTAAGCACCTCAGTCATGTTAGCTATGGACATCTGTCCTAAGAAACACAGGAAATATTATAAATGAATTGAAGGCTCCCAAGAGTTTACTTGATATTTATAATAATGACATATTACAAATAGTTCCATTCTTTGAAATAAATGAAAGCAATTGCTGTTTAAAAATAATAATCATAGAGCATCTCAGTGCTGTAGTGCTTTGAAATGTGTTGAGATTTACTGTGGTATTCTCATTCCAGTGAGGTATTTTAAAGCAATTCTGCAGTAAGTATGGAAATACTTTAGAAGAAATACTAGATCTCAGGAGGCTCAGCATTTTTATTACATTTATTTAGCTTATCATGAAGGTGGATCTAGTGCCGATTTCTGAAATCCAGAAAAAGATGTTGTAATATTACTTTTGAGTTTTGGTATTGAAACAAGCCAATTACCTCTGTGCCTGGGTATTTTGAAAGCAATAATAGCTGCAATGCAAGGGAACTATAACATTTGGGAGGGAGACAACCAAACAGTACCACACAAATAATGCCACAGTAGCTTCTGTTTTAGTTGTTTTTCTCAAGGTTTTTTCTTCTCCATATTACCTGATATTCCTGAAAATGTTTTTTTTATATCAGTGTTACTGATTAATATTCCACATAAATATCTACAAAAAATTGCTCCAAAATAAAAGAGGTGTTTTATATTGACTAACTGGTATGTAGACACATGTTGCTTCCTGCAGAAGGTGGTTGTGTGCATGGAAGGACCTAACACCACTGTTCCTTTACAGCTGTATCCTTTACCTCTGCTGAGGATCTGTGAAAAAAGCTGCAAAGACTACATAAATAAGATTGTGAGGAATAGATGCAGTTTGTTCTTCTCCCTCATGGTAAAATTAGGGACCTGATTCTTGTCTAGTATCATATTTCTATTGTGCTGTTTCACTGTTTTGTTGGGTAGTGATGTGCTGGTGTAGTTTTGAATGCAGCACAGATGAGAGGAAAGCTGGACAAGCCTTATGACTCCAGGATTAGGGATGTTGACGGAAGACAAGGTCTATCTTTTTCACCTGTGGTGAGTAAGTGGATCAGTAGTTGAGCAGATGATGTGTCCAGACAAGAAGGCTTGGAGAAGGCAATGCGAGGTAAGAGCATTTTACCAAGGTGTCTGGATTTGAAAGGAGGATGGAATAGTAACATCCCTCTCGCTCCCTGCTTGAACTTACAGGTAAAAAGTCAAGAGGGACAGTCAACAGGATGGGGCAGAAACAGTTTGTCTGCAAGATGAGGACATGGCATTTGAGTGAAGCAGGGACTGTCTCTGTGCGAGAGAGGAGGAGGAGAAGCCAGTTCAGTGAAAGATATAGCTGCAGGGCACTAGCACAGAGCACAGCCTTCTCTTCCATAGCTGGAGATGACTGTCAGCTGATTTCTTTGTAATCAGGTGATACAGTTCTTTTCTTCAATGCTGTTCTACCCTTACAGCCTGCATCTGTTGACTACTTGCTTCTCCAGCCTTATGTTGGGTTCATGTAAAATGTTCTGATATTTTACATGTAAGACAATTAAGAGCAGCCATGTAATACTATATAATTAATTCCTTTCTCATAAGTTGGTTGTTTGCAAAAAAACAGAGAAACCAATGATTCATTAAACACATTATGTAGTTTTTCATGTCAATAAGTATTATGAGGTTTGCCACAGAAAGACACAAAGCCAAACTAGATATGCATGGTGTGTGTTATCATGGGCCCTTACCAACCTCCCTTCATACCCTGGACATGACTCACATACTGCAACTTACTATGTTCTTGCTTGTTCAACATGAATTTACATCTCTTATTAATTGCACACTGTTCAGTCTGAAAAGTTCTGTGAAGATATTAATACTTCTGTTGTGTTCAGGGTATCTAAATGCCTTTTCTATGTTAACGAGTTTTCAAAAGTAGCGTTCCTATTTTAAATATGTAAAATCAAGAAACAGACATTTGAAATCAGACATATTTATAGAATTGAGGTGGTTGTTTAGGACCTCGGTATTTCAGAGCATTGTGCAGTATTCCCTGTATTCAGGATGCATTTCACACTGACTTCAGGTGTGGCTGTGGGCTCTGAAGTTGGATCAGAATTCAGAGTTTTGTTATAGGTGACCTGCTATGCACCTATGGTATGGACAGACAGAGACAGGAGATCCTGTTATGAGGGTAGTGTTTGATTACTTTTAGCATGAGATCTTCCTCCCAGTTCCTGTCTTGTCTGTTTCCATCTTAATTTTCAGTGTGTGTTACAACTTTGGAATGTGAAGAATGAAATCAGCCAGTGGGAGATTCTTTGATTCTCTTGTCAGATCTAGATACTACCAGTGAAAACTGTGGGGAGGCTATGTAGAAGCATGGGGTATCTTGGTACAATGAAATTATTTTGTATATGCAGAAGCAGAAGCAGGAGTGTCTTAACTGCAGATACTTGGAAACTGCAGTTTTGCTGCTATTTATTTTTAGAGATGGTTTATAGAGTTTCTGGGTTTCATGGACTTGACAGTTGGCAAATAAAAGTAGAAAATATATTTTGATTCAAAAAACAATAACTAAGAGGGGCCTTATGAAGCTTGGATTATATTCCACGTGTTTTTTACCAACCTGAACTTCCAAAATTCTTTACACTAAAGTGTTGTGTGTGTGTGACTGAGGTTTTGGAATGGTGATGGTATTTAATAAGAGAGGTAATTTAGGTTGTACTGATCATATATTTATATATATACTCAGCTTCTTATAGGTGTTTAGAGCTGCAGAGCTACACAAAGGAAACTGCTAATAAAAAATAGGCATTTGTGATTAGTTGCATACTAAACTAAATGTAGACCACATTACATGGGTACCATATTTTTGTTTGAGCTACAGAGCTTATTAATGACAGAGCTAATTAAACTGGTCTGAGTTGACTCAATTTCAGGTGCAAATGAACACTCTTCTAGAAATGCTTCTTCAATAATTTTATGCACATTTTTGTTCATATGTTGGGGTATTGTTTGTTTTGTTGATGATCTCTGCTAGTGTAGTATTTGCAAGTTATGTTCTAATTTTCTCAGTGCATATTAGCATTGATACTTTATACAGATAAGTGCTGAGTGCTTCCTCACATGGGACTGTCTATGTCAGTAGGTCTTATTTTGATGGAGAAGTTGTCCAAATATGTAATCATAGTCTACTACTTACCTTAGAGTAACAGTTCTGAACTTTCTAAGGAGTACAATAATAATTTTTGAATAGAAGATGTAATAGACTCATTTGAATTCTGACATAATTAATTTGAAGTCTCTGTATACATCTTCATTAAGCATTCAGAAGGTTTTTTCTGAATATACTTTTTCTTTCAGAAAGTTCTATTTAACTTTTTAAAAAGTGCAAAGAAGGTATAATTTTTCTTTACTGTTTTATGATTGTGTCAAAAAAGACTTTGAGTGGTGCTCCATATTTACATTTGTATTTCCCTACCATTTTAGAAGAACAGGTTGAAATTATTTTAATAATTTTTATATAATTAATGGGGTTTTAATGTATTATTTCTTGATGAACAGATAAAAGCAGCTCAGATTGCAGTAACTGAATAGTCATCATGTCTCGAGCACGGCAGCCCCCACTTGTAACTGGTATCTCTCCCAATGAAGGCATCGCATGGACAAAAGTGACAATTAGAGGAGAAAATTTGGGTACTGGACCTACAGACCTCCTAGGTGAGTTGAAAAAACACCCTTTTGGTACTGCAGAAGGTAACATTTTGGATATGACTAGAGATAAATTTTTTGCGTGATGGAGTCTGTGCTGAATGTTATAAGGAATGCCCTTTACACAAATATGCACTCGAATCCATAAATTCAGAGATGCTACCCAATGTGTAACTAACGAGACTGACTGTACCTTTTTAGATGAACCTTTAATCTGACTCAGCATCCTGTGCTGAACATGAAAACTAAGAGTGAATGGTTTTTTGCAGTGTACTAGAAGAGGGTAGACCTAATGAGATGCTCCTTTGTTACTTTCTCAGTAACTGAGAATTTCCTCCATGAAATTTTAATGTCAGAAGTGTTCTCAGTATATTCAGAAAGTCACTGGGGATTTTCTCCCAAATTTGCCCTAAACCAGGACATTGGTATGCCTTGTATATCTGTAGCAGTTATGATAAAGCAGGTTCAGTGATTTATCTACGCAATATGTGAAGAACCCTTTTCATTACTGTTTTGATTTTCTACGTGGTAATTTCATTAGAATCATCATAGCTCCTGTGCTGATGGAGACAACAAGATCTTTTCCCTGATTCTCCTGGTCACAGACCTTGTTCATTACTGCTCTGTTGCTTCCTTTTCAGGCTGAAATGTCTTAGCTTATTTAATTTTTCTGTATGTATGCTTGGCCTTTCTTCTTGCTCTTCAGTGAATCTCTTTTGCTTTCACTACCAGTCGTAGGTGATACGTCCTGGTTGTGTGCAGTGTTCAGGATGTAAATGCCCTGTGGCATAACACTGTACTTTCACTTTTGTTTTGTATTTCAGTCGTAGAGATCTGTTTTCTGTGTAACTCCTACTGAGAATCAAGCTAATGTTTTTGTTGTTCTGCCTACTATAGTTCCATGATTAAATGCATGAGAATTAGTAGTCAGTTTGAGCCTGCTGTGTGTGAATTTAAGATTTTGCCTGCGTGCATCTCATCTTTGTTTAGTAAATTTCAGCCATTGCGTTACAATATCTACATTATAGTGCATCACTCAGTCTAATACGTTCTGGCTTGCATTTTTTTAGGGTTTATGGTCTTCATGCTCTGAATAAATTAATATCATCAGCAGACTATATAACCTCTTTATCTTGTCACTTATAAAGGTACTGAACACAAGTGATCGTGGCATATACCATGTGGAAACTTTCCTCAGTCAAAACACATCATTTACTGTAACCCTGTTTCTATGTTGCTGAGCTGTTTATCCATTACAGGTTCATACGCTGTAGCTGCTTCATTTTCTTAAGCCTTTCAATACAGATTCTGTAAAGGATCCTGGAAATCCAAGTTAACTATAACTACTGGAATTTCCCTTTTTTTTTTTTTTCGTAAGTTATGCATATGTGTACTTCAGTAGTTATGTTAGAGACAATTTGTTTAATTTGTTGTGGAATCATGACTCCTCTGAAGGCCATTGGAATTTTGTTTGGCTTTGCTAGAAAAAATATTTCACTTCATGTCTGTAAACCAAAGTTCACAAATTCCATTCATGGCCACCACAATGAGCTGCATGGCCAAGCATAAGCTACTACAGTTTTCCACTCCACTTCATTTTGCTGTTTCTCAAAAGGAGAAATAGTATTTTCCTGAGCTGCTAGGTGAGGTTGCAGTACACTAGAGAATTCATATTGAGAAATCTTCAAATAACTGATGATGTTAGGGGTGAGTATATTTCTAAGTACTTGTGTGGCTGCTGTACCTCAATAGCCTCGTTAGTTCATTGGTATGATCCTCTTAGAAATGATCAGTGCTATGTTCTTGGATGGAAGACATGTCCTGAGTTGTACCTCTGTATTACAGCTGACCAGCTGCTAATATTTCTTCTTATATTTCTTACAGAATAATATTTGTAAAACACAGCTGCTAATAATTTTATGCTTTGAGGTAAAAATAAATAATGCATTGCCTTATTTTCTCCTTAGTTCAGTTGTCAGCTTTCTCCAGTAAGTGACTAAGGCCCCAGATATGTAAAGATTTCTTTTAATGGTTAAATTAGGCATGTAAATATCCCGTTACTTGAATGGAAATACTTAGAAAAGTGAGGCTTTGTAGGCATAAGAGTTTAAGCGAGTTTGAGTGAGGTCTTTATAAAGTTTAAAAAGTTTGAGATGCATTAGTAGAAAATGAAAAGCAAGAAACTTTTTTTCTGTATATAAACACAGTATCACATAATAGAAGAACATTCTTTTGGTTTTATTTGAGAGAGAGCCTTCTAGTAATCTCTTTGTACCTTTGAAACCAAATGAACTTTTTATTTTTAATGCTATAGCTCATGGTAAAATTGTCAAATCCAGGAGGTAGCTGTAACATACATGTTTTCAAGGTTTAGCTTGTTTTTTAAGACATTTGTAGCTGTATTTTTTAGACATTGTAAAATTGTCCATATATCAGCTTAATCAAAATCTGAAAGTATCCATAAGAGTATTACTTATGCCTATTATTATGTGCCTGGAAAGGCACATAAAACTAGAAGCTGAGAATGATATTCTCAGAGATCTTTATACCATGCAACAGATTCAAATTAAGTTTTGTTTAAAGGGAAGTTTCCTGTTTCTGGAGAAAGAAATGTGGTAACTGTGCTATCAAAACTTCTCCCCCAACATGCCTTTATTTGTTTTAGAAATTGTGTTGTGCTATTACTGTTTCATGTGGTATATAAAATGTTGATAGAGACTTAACTTCCTTTTGCATTTTTAAGATACAGGCAAAGGCCATTTCCAGCCATTTCAAAAGTATTGGGCCTTGTATCTTGATGTCTTGAGAGCTTTTGGAACCTCTGATGAGTAGACAGTAATTGATACAAGGATCTCCAAATAGTTACTATAGCTTAGTTCTGGATTTTAAAGTATTGCTCAATTGAACCATAAATTCAGAAAATACAGGGTGAAAGCATCTTTATTAATTGTTTGGGCAAAGTATTTCAGTTAGTCTTAGTTCCTATCACAATCTTTTTTCCTTTAGAGAAGATGCTAGCATAAAACTGTAAGAGATGTAATAATATAACAATATACGGTTATATTATTGTATATATGTAATATGCATCCTTATATATGGGTTTTTTTCTTTCCCTCATGAAACTAAAACCTGACCTGATTAAAATTTTATGAGTAAATAAGCAAAAAAAAAAAAAATTTTAAGTCTTTCTGTGTGTATATCCTATTTCATTCCACTCCCCGCCTTTTATTCAGAAAGAATATTTAAGAAACAAATCTACTGTCCTTTCTCAAGTAAAATTAATTTCAGTTGTAATAAGATTCAGTGCCTTTCCATTTTTTAAATTTTTGGTTTTCATTTTCAAGATAGTTTTTGGCAGGGAGTAATGCATTTTTATGTCTGACAGCCATGAAAACTGCCAAATTTCTCTGCTGTGTCATGTCAGAGACTTAAATTGTGAGAGAAGATAAGTGTGAAGCTTTGGTACTAAGCCACATGTGCTGACCCTTTTCTGTGTCTAAGTATTTTCTAAATTGGTCAGAGCTTTCTAGAAATTAAAAACAAAAGTCAAGCCAACAGGGGAGGAACTGCTCTGCCTGACTAATTTATACTCCAGTACAGCCAACACACTAGTACAGCCTTATTCTTTTGGACATAAGGCAAAATGTTTCTGGTTAAGGATGTTATTTAGGAAGAACCTAATGAAGTTGTTCTCCAAATCGATACTAGAGCAGTTAGGATCTTGTCAGCTTTCCAGGACAACTGAATTCCAGCTACAAATATGGAAATTGTTCTTCTAGATCTGAGAAAGCAATCCATCTATTGCAGCATCCAGAGTCCTGATCTGACCAGAACCAATCAGCTGATGGTTTGGTTTGATGGCTTAGACCAATTGGATGTGAAATCTCAGGAAGCCTTGGCCCTTACATTAAGGTGCACCTTGACTCTTAACTCATGAGAGGTATTCTTGAACACCGAAGCTTGCCAGGCTCTTCCTATGAGAAAAGACCTTCTTGTATTTCATAGTTTGTCAACCTTCTTTGTGAGAAAGTGTAGAAGAGGGAATAGATGAGCATTACATGATTATTCTTTCATATTACAAGGGTAGTTTATTCATCAGATTCAGTCTTGCATCATGGATTTTTTACAGAAGAGGTTGGGGTGGAATATTTGTCAATTAATACTTCTTCAGCCAAAACAGCCTTCTATGTCCACTGAAGTACTGCTAAACAAATAAGGCTGAAGAAACAGTGTTCATTGTAAATATTTTACAGAGAATCTTCTTTTTTTTTCTGTGCAAAGTCATATAGACTCAACTTGTGAAAAATTTGCTGTTTGCAGCTTTTAAGGGAAGTTTTACAGAAATGCAATACTGAACAGCACTTCTCCAGTGTCTTGCAAACAGAAAATCTACCTGCTACTGTTCTATGTGAAGTCAAAGTTGCAGTAGCCCAAAAGTGATGGAAGAGATTAAATAAGTTTCAAACCACACTGCTTGTGTCTTATGAATTGTCACTGGGATGAAAGACCTGAAGTCACCTAGGAAACATCTGAAAAATGTATTCGTGATTCCTTAACTGTGAATGACTGTAGGGGACTGGTGAAGGGTTATAAATTTATGTAAAACAGGTGAAGCATCATAAATGATTTTGCATTGCAGAATTTCAAAAGCTACTTTCATTCACAGTAGCATATTTCTTTTTTTTTTTTTTTTTTTTTTTCTTCTTCACAGGTTTAACAATCTGTGGGCACAACTGTCTCCTCACTGCAGAATGGATGTCTGCCAGTAAAATTGTGTGTCGAGTTGGACAGGCTAAAAATGACAAGGGAGATATTATTGTTACTACAAAGTCTGGTGGCAAAGGAACTTCAACTGTTTCCTTCAAATTGCTTAAACCTGAAAAAATAGGTATGTTTCTTGTTCAAATCCACATCTATTTTTTTGCTAATAAAATATGTGACTGAATGCCTCTTTGTATAAAATGTATGTTTGAAATTGATCCACTTCAGGACAATTTTCAGTTGTTTAGAAAATGCAGAGTATATCAATAAAATATCCATATATATAGAGAGAGAGATAGAAACTCAGGGTATAGGAAAAATTATTCCTTTCTAATATCTTGATAAAATCCTCAGTGATGAATGAAAACTACCCCTTTATTTTTCTTTATGGAATAGCTCTAAACTTCTGAAATTTTAGAAAACTTAATAACAGATCCAGTAATTACTCTTAAGTGTACTAGATAAATACAAAATCTGGACCAGCTCATGAGCTTTACACCTAAATCCTGAGCTGACAGTTAATCCTTTAAAGGAAGTTGAGTCCTCAGTGCCATTTCTTATTTGTAATTCAAACCATCCTGAAAGACAAAGTCTTAAGTATTTCTCATGAGATGCTGAACCATTAAAATTATTTTGCCAAGCACTCTAGGACCTCTGCTTAACCTAGAATCCAGTCTAAATACCCTGTGAATTGAAAATGTTTCTCTCAGAACCCCTCACTGATGAGCTGGATAGTTATCTTTCCTAACACAAGAGTTCCCACAAGAAATGTTTTAGGTTTTTATTCTCAGCCCTTCAGTGACAGTTAAATAACATGTGATTTCTCCCAAGCTGCACTAGTACTTAATAATAGAAAGGTGAAATGTGTAAGTGCAAATGTTATACAGTGGAGCATTGTATACAATGTAAATGCAAATGTTATACAGTGATGAGTGAGGAGAATTCATATTTGAAAATATGGGAAAGTGTGGGGATGGAGTAATTTCTGGTGTTGTATCTGATGGGTATGTTAAAGGAGGGTAAGGCCAAGGGTATGGCTGGCTCCATTTTCAGCTGAGATTCCAGGACGTATTGTGCCTCACCTTTATCCATTGTCTGTGCTAAGGCACTGGAAGCAAAGTCAATTCTGTGTCCTTGAAGTCATTTATCATGACACGTGGCCAAAGTTCAGTTACCTTTTGGATAGCAAATGGGACAGAAAAGGAATCTTCCCTAAAATATGCAAATGAGAAGACATTCAGTTGATTGCGCTTTTGAAAGCAGCAGATAACAAGGTTTGGACAGATACCAAAATACTTGCAGGAATGAACATACTAATACTTTATGGTCAGGAAAAAGCTTCTAATGTATGTGAAACTGTGCACTCTGCAAAAGGATAATGTTTGATGCCCAGCCATGAATACCTTTTCAGCAGCTGTAATAAAATAATTTAGCATAATTGCATCCAGGTTGTTTTGCCATGTATCTTTCAATATATTACCTAGGCATGCATTTTATATTTATCAGGATTTTTCAAATTAATTCAGTATGTTAGAAGTTGATGGTGCTGGACTGCCCTTGTTGTTTTAAGGATCTGTGCTTTGTTTTCTCTAGGTATCTTGGATCAGTCTGCTGTCTGGGTGGATGAAATGAACTATTATGACATGCGCACTGACAGGAACAAAGGGATTCCCCCCTTGTCCTTACGTCCAACTAATCCACTTGGTATTGAGATAGACAAGTGAGTACCAAATGCCTTTAATCCACTTTTTTAGTGGTTTTCTCTATATGTGTCTTTGTGAATTCCAGGAAAGTTTAATGGTTTGCAGGGCAGGGAAAGATTTAAAAACACATACATCTATTAACTGCTAGTATTCTGTTTGGTACTCTTGAGTTGTTAGTGGGCATTGTATCCTGCTTCATAATCCTCTATTTTGGATCATCAATTAGAACTGTAGATAATCTAAAAGACTGATATATTGAACCCCAGTGATGTTTAGATTTTGAGGATTGGTAAATATCCTAAGGCTTCAGATTTATACATTGTAGTTACGGAATATCTACTGTTGCATTTGAGTTTCACAGGGCTTTTAAGGATATTAGATTGCTATCTATTGCTAAAATTGCACTGTAAAATGTGATTTATTATGCCACATCAGCTAGTTTATTTTATTGAAATACTAATACTGTTTTCCAGCACACAGTCTTCTTTACTTTAGTTCTTAAGTATGGTGGAATTTATGACTTTTTTTGTCTGAAATAGTAACTTTATAGTGAATGATAAATGGAGTTAGGGGTCTTTAAATGGGACACTCTTCAAACCTGCCCAGCTCTTAGAAATAGCATCAGGAATACTTGTCTCAATCAAGATGCCAGCTCTACCAAACAAAAGGCTATTTAAAATTAAACTATTACTAAGGTCTCATCTGCTGAATTGTCTTTGTGAGGGGCAGTGCATTGGAAAAAATCTGCAGTGTCCATTGTTACCTTGTTCTGATGAGAAAGCTGCACTTCCCCAAAGTCCATATGGGATTTCTAGTGGATCCACACAACCTTCCAGCCTCTAGCTGTGCATTTCTTTCCTAGTTTGAATATATATTTTTCTTTCTTCTCAAAGTACTAACCCAATTTTTTGTAATAAGCTGGAGATTTCATCTCTTAAAGTATTTTTCTTTAGCCTTTGGTGTAAATTCTGACAGGTAATTCTATCATATTCCTCAGTTTTCCAAACCCTGACAAAACGGGGACCTTCATACTATGGACAGTATTCCGGTGTGTTACTGAGAGACTTTTTGTCACTCTTCCACTCTCCCTCCCCTTTTTGTAAATTAAAAACCCCATAACAATTCCTTTTACCACTGTGCTACACAGCAACTAGCAGTGAGTGCTTTGTTAGCTGATTCTCGAGTTGCTACTTATAGTTAAGACATTGTCCATATGATAGATTAAGAATTAACATATAGAAACTTAAACTGCATTAGTTTAGGATTTGCTTAATTTAGAGTTGTCTATTTGGATGTTTGTTCAATAGAAAACCAATCATGTTATATTTAAAATGTTTTTTCCTGAAAGCATTAGAAAATGTGTTACGTAAACCTGAAGTTTTATGTGAAAAGAAATAAATCAGAAAGATGTAGATACAGCTAGGAAATAATCTTTTGTAGAGGGAGGGAATTAGGAAATCTTTGTGCAAGCATATCAAGCCTAGTTCATTGTTCTTGATCTCCCAGGTTCATTGCAGGAGAAGCAGGAAGATTATGGCAAGCACCAGTTTGAGAGACGTATCATGGATCAGTAAAACAAGTAGTTGTGTGGAGGAATTGAGGGGTTACATTGTGCAGAGGGCAAAGAGATAAAAAGCCTGGTCTACTCTTGTGCTGTGGTTGATAGCACAGTTCTGACAATAGATGAACAATCTGGGTTTAATTAAGGAATGCCTTCTCAATGGAAAATCTTCCATAATTTTCTTGATAAATTGGAGCAATGTGAGGTTTATTTCTATAAAATAAACTTGAATACCGTATAGTTTAGCTGAAGTCACGTTTGCAAATATTTTACATATGGAATGGGTAAGTATTGAGAAGTTGTACAAGGTAGTGAAAAAAGACAATTGTAAACTAAGAAAGAGAGTGAATAAGCAAAAAATAGCAATAACCATTAGTAGATACAGGAATATTTGTCACTAGCAATGATAAAAGTTATTAGGATGCTTTAAAATAAGACATCCTAATATGATCCTAATAATACTCTGATGTATGCAGAAAGGATCTGCAACATTATGGATCTCTCTTTTATTCATACCTTTGGTTTCTTTAAATGTTTTCTTTAAACATGTGCAAATTGGGATGTATTTTAATTTTGAAGCTGAAGCATTTGGCATTGGTCTGACTTGTTGGGATTTACAGCCCTTGCAGCCTTATGGCTGAGAAGGAAGGGAAAGGAGTGCCTTGTGTTGATTATGCAAATAGTGGTAAACAAAAGAAACATTAATTGAAAAGCTCAGGGAGAAAAGCAGTGAAAAACAGATGTGATAAAATTGAATAGGAATGAAGTATATAGGAGCACACTGAAGAGGAGGCAGAGGAAGGTGACTAGACGGCAAGAGAAAGAAGCCCTTCCAGTAGAAACTGATTATCAGGCATTAGCAAATAATACAGAAAACACAAGCTGCAGCATGGGAATGATTTAGGGGTTTTTTGGAGGGATTTTGTTGTTTGTTTGGGTGTTTTTTATATGAGTTATACTTGGCTTTAAAAGTTCCTTTTATGGCTTTTTAAAACATTTTTTATAGTACTTTGTCCAATTAAAATCTGTTTTAAAATTAATTGTAGCTTTTGAACCATTCAGGTGGATGCTTTCAAGGTGCTGCAAATGACACCTTGAAATGAGGGGAAAAAAGACCTTGTGCATAATGAAAAGAAGAGCTTCAGTACAGCAGTTTGCAAAATTATTAGGCATGCACAGGGACAAAAGAAAAGTTATTCAGACAGTAGATAGAAGATTGGAGTTTAATTGGGAATGAATGAGATTTAAGTGAGCAAAAGGTTTGAACTGTGAATTAAGGGAAATAATACAGGGTCTGACATTCTATTAATAATTAGAATACTGCCTATAGATGTATTGTAGAAGTAACAATACTCAAAATATGCGCTGAAATTGTCCTTACATATTCAAATGTTGTGAGGATGCAAAAAAAGACAATGATATATATAGTCATCCTCCTGGCTGTTCTTTTGCATAATCAAGATATTTAAAATGTTACATATACAGTCAAGATATTTTAACTCTATGCGTATACATAATGATCAGCCATCATCTTTCAGCATGCAGGTTTAGCAAGTAGTAAGTATACATAATTGCTGGCTGATAAGTTCTTCATATTTTTCAAAAATTAATTGCAGTTCCTGTGTCATGTAACTAAGAATCTCACTTGCTAATAAAAAAAATCAATTATATAGTAATGAAACTTGAACTTGCTGGTCCATGTGTTTAGGTGGTGGTGACCCTTGAAGTCACAAATGTATTTGCAGAAGAGTGTTTGCACACATTTGTTCTCCTCCCTTCCTAAAAGTTGTTCATTCATCGTCTAAAACTTAGCATCGTCTAAAACAGAGCTCAGTCTTATCCAGTCAGATAAGGGTTTTTTGGTATTGATGTAACTTAGTGCCTATTGTGTGTATGCTGTGAGATATTCAATTCCCACCAGAAAGCAGGTATTTAAAATACTTAATCTTTGAATTCTGGTTTTTAATTTTTAGTATGGGCTAAAGACTGATACAAAGGTTTAATGTCCTATCACTATCTTTATGCTCACTTTCAGTTCAGAGTGGGTCTATGCCACTTTGCTCCCCAGGGAGTATTCCTGGCTGTGGTGTTATGTTATGCAGATGTAGCCAGGAACCCTTACAGAAACACTGAATCATAGAATAGAATCACAGAATTGTTACAGTTGGATAAGATTTTTGAAGTCATTGAGTCTAACTTTTGAGCGATCCCCATCTTGTCAACTGAACCATATCCCCAAATGCCACATTCAGCCATTTCTTGAATACCTCCAGGGGCAGTGATTCTACCACCTCCCCTGGGCAGCCCATTCCAATGCCTGATGATCCTTTCAGTGAAGAAATTCTTCCTGATGTCCAGCCTGAGCCTCACCTGGCACAGCCCGAGACTGTGTCCTTTTGTTCTGTCGCTGGTTCCCTGGGAGAAGAGGCCGTCCCCCACCTGGCTACAGCCTCATTCCAGGCAGCTGTAGAGAGTGATAAGGTCACCCCTGAGCCTCCTTTTCTCCAGGCGAAACACCCCCAGCTCCCTCAGCCGCATCTCACAGAAGTTACTTTCTAGACCCTTCACCAGCTCTGTTGCCGTTCTTTGGATGTGCTCCACCACCTCAATCTTCTTCTTGAGTCAAGGGGCCCAGAACTGGGAACAGCAAGGTGTGGCCTCACCAGTGCTGAGTACAGGGGGATGGTCACTGCCCTGGTCCTGCTGGCCACACAAGTGCTGATATAGGCCAGAATGCCCTTGACTTTCTCACCCATGTGGGCACACACTGACTCATGTGTAAGCTGCTGTCAGCCAGCACCTCCAAGTTCTTTTCTGCCAGGCTGCTTTACAGCCACTCTGCTGCTAGCCTGTAGCTGCCTGGGGTTGTTGTGACACAAGCAAGATTCAGCCTAGTTGAACCTCATACAGCTGGCTTCAGCCCATCAATCCAGCCTGTCCAGATCCCTCTGCAGAGTCTCCCTACCCTCCAGCAGATCAATACTCCTACCCAACCTGTTGTCATCTGCAAACTTATTTAGAGTACGCTCGATCCCATTGTCCAGATAATTGATAAAGATACTGAACAGGACTGGCCCCAGTACTGACCCTTGGGGAATCCCAGTAGTGACCATCCAACCGCTGGAGGTAGCTCCATTCACCACCACTCTCTAGGCATGGCCATCTAGTTTTTAATCCAGCAAAGAGTACGCCTGTCCATGCATTGGGTTGCCAGCTTCTCCAGGAGAAGTCTTAAATAGGTTGCAGGACAAAAAACGAGTGTGCAGAGTAGTTGTCTCAGTATGAGAAATGTGGAACTTGGTGTAAAAATTCTGACCTTAGCAGCAATGTGGCAGTACTTCTATTGGTTTTAGCAGTTTAGAGCTGTTACAAAAGCAGGTTGGTAACACAAGATCATTAAGAATTTTGTATGGTTCTGGGAGAGATTATGTCTTGTAGACTTCTGTTAAATATGTTGATGGAAAATTTAGATCTACGTGATCTTTGTGAATGAATTGCTTGTTCCGATGTACCACATACTTCCTCCTCCTGCATGACAAGTCCTTGTTTAACCAAGGGTTCCCTGACTCCTCTAACTACTCTGTCAGGCTAAGAAAATGAATTCTCTGCAAAACAGTAACATCAGTCAGACCTAGTGGTGGTTAGAAAATTTTTGAATAGTGTTTGTTGTTTTGCATGTAGCAGAGGTCACTCTGGTGGATCCATGTCGTACATGAAAGCAAAGGCTGACATGCTAAGTACATTCCACATACTTCTGTATCCACCCACTCAATACAGATGCTTCCCTCTTCCCACGCCAGCTTCCAAAACAGTTCTTTTGGGAGAAGGAAACAGATGATCTTACGCTGCCACCTAATGGTAAATGTCAGCTTCCTACCACGAGATAGGAAAAGACTTTCTGGAGGCTGAGATGTTTATTTTTAAATGGCTTGTATGCAAATGCAGTGAATTTCATCATTGAATGTGATGGGTGTATGGCAACTTGATCACAGAGATGCATGCAAAAGAATTCTGAATGCTGCAAAAGAGAGTTGCAGTATAGTCCTAGTTTTTATGATATTAAAAAATAAAGTAGCACTTACTCCTTGTTAGGTTGATGCATCAGCTGCAGCTACCAGCCTATAATCTCTTAGTAGATTTCTCTTACCACATTCTGCCAGTTCTAAAATACAGTTGCCACTTTGTTTTCATATTTCTCATGAACCCAATGCTACCAGGAAGGAATTGCCAGAGTACACCCTTGCCTTGTTGCTATTGGAGAGACCTTTGTTAACGCCTTCTGATTTGTTGTGTTTAGTCTACACCAGTGTCCCTTACGCTGATCTTTTTGCATGCATTATTAACACAGTACAGCTGGTACAAAGCCAGCTTCAAGGGGTCTGACTGGTACCAGACAGAGGGGGGAGTGTGCAGCAGTTCTAGCTGGAGCTTGTTTATGCTGGTCGCTATTCAGAATCTGTGTTTATTTAAAGTTGCTCCTTTTGACCTTTTGGAAACTCCTGTGGAACTGAGCTTCAAGTTACCATTTGGTGTCTGTATCTTGCTTTGGGATGCACCTTTAATCTGCAAATATTGTCACATACGCTGAAATTATTACTCTTAAGATTCTGAAGTTCTAGGAGCAAAACAATTTTTACAGAAAAATTACTTCTTGCTAAACTGTGTTCATTGTCAAGCTTTGTTAATAAGTATCTGTTGCATCCTGTTGTTCTTATTTGATTGTGACTGCTAGGAGGCTGTGATTACCCATGGAGATTTCAAACTAATCTCTGGAGAATATAAATGCTGTGTATGGACACAAGTTCTGCAGTAGAATTTGTAAGATTCCATGTATCCTGTACTGTTAAATTAGGTTGCTATTGCTATGAGTCTATACAGAACCTGAAGTTTGGAGTAGTGCAAGGAAGGACTTCTATTTGATGGGCACTTGTGGTGCAAGTGAATTGATGGTACTCCACCTGTTTTGAATCCAAAGTAAATGCACATGACCTTTACATGGAAGCAAGGACCACTACATCTAATGTTGTATGACTCCATTAGCTATACTCAACAGTGTTTGAGGGAAGTGAAAGTGTATAGTGGCTTGTAACCAATTGTATTTTTATTATACTTCTCACTAATATAACCACTATGTGAAATCTCAATTTCTTTTGTATTTCAAATTGTTGTTGAAGCATAAATAAGACTATTTTAAAATGTTAACTATAGGTCTAATACCAGATCTAGTTCTATTCTAGATAAAATAGTGTGCCTAGCAGAAAGTACTAGTATACAAATCCAGTATATATATGTTTGCTGAAATAGTAAAGGTAGTGTAATACTTAGGGTTGTCAAGGGTGGTAAGCTTCACTCTTCTTTTTCTGAGGTTTTCTGGATTCAATTTATGGTTCCCAGTTTCTTTTGCAGTGATTACTTTTAAATAATGATTAAGTATTCTTCATTAAGTGATTCTTGTATGATGAGCAAATCAGCAGAGAAATGATTTACAGTTTAATTGCATGCCATCATGATCTAAGCTTTTGCTATTGGTTCATCTTCACCCTGTAATGTTGAAAAGAATAAACCAGAAATACTTGCCCAAGTCACAAATGGGCTTGTTTATAAGTAAACGGTAAGCAAGTTTTCATGAGAAAAACTTCCAAAAACTGACTTATTTAATTTACTAATGGAAATTAATGAAACAAACTTTGTGTGTGTGGAGTCAGTCTCTTTTTAGATGCATCTGGCCAGACGTTCTACAGATACAGTTGCTTTCAGTTTGAACATTTTAATGTGCACTTTGTTTTGAAGACAGCTGTAGCAAGTCTGCATGTAGCAAGCTGTAGCATATCTGTTAGTGGGAAAACTACTGGTAAAATGTACGATAAAAATAAGGGTACTAAACCATACAGTATAACATATTGTTAACATACCTCACACGTTCACATTCATGTTTCTGGTCTGTTGTGACTATGTCTAAAATACGTCTGTACAGATAAAAGCATTGTTAATTTATGGTTCTTCATAAGTACATCTGCTGAAAAAAAACTCCTAATAACTTTTCAAGGCACTCAAATATCAAACTGAAAAAAAATTCCTTCATTTGTGTCCCTCTGTCTGTAGACAAGATTCATTTGCAGTAATTGATTACAAGTCCATCTTGGTCTTATATATATATATATATATATATATATATAAATAGTTTCATTTTTCCCCCTAGGAATTGTATAGCTCATGCATAAGCTTAAATTGTCATGCATATACCTTATAAACCTGCAGTAATTAGTAGCATTTGGTAGTGGTATATTTGAGTGTGTGTGCTTTTTGTGTTATAACTGTCTCTTTTGGTTTTGGAGAACATACATGGAAATTCTGAAAATATGATCAAAATTCCGCTTCTGTATTGATTGCATTCACTTAAAAAGTGCTTGCACAGAATGTCCAAGTCTCTCCCAAAAACTCAAATTTGTTTTCTTGGTTTTGTTTTTTAGCATTAGAAATGCAGCTGTCCACAAAGATGTTACCATGTGTGGATCTAATATAAATGCTTTTTTGTGCAGTTGTACTGTGTATCACACATGAAGTAGTATCCTTCAGTTCATGTTCCTATTGGGCACTCCTGACTAATTTGAGGGTAAAATAAAGTATCTTAAATTGTCTTTACACGAAGAATAAATTGAAACTTTCTTCTTACTTCCATCAGCATTTTCTGCTTACTGTCATTCATGAAATTTAAGGTCATTGAAAATCCTGAATCTCACTACTTATGTCTTAAAGTTTTATTTTAACATCGTCACTTTTTCATTGAACACAGGCAAATGTTGGGACCGTCATTTTTTCTTGCTGCATTTGTTTCTCACGCTGTTTTCACTGTATCTCTACTTTTCATATCTGTCATCACTTTTCCTTGCATGTCATTTGATTTTTTAATGTTTTTTAAAAAGTATTGTTTCATGCCCCTGCTGTAATCAGGTGCTACTGATGAAAGACTTCTGTACCATGTCATTATGTACGTAGGTCCTTTGTACCTGCTTGTGCTAATGGCCATTTGGATACGAAAAGAAACTTCCAGGAAACAACTCCTCTCTATATAATTGTACTTTTTAATGTGCCTGCCTTTAGATTTGTTTCACTTAATCTGCTGTTTGCTTTTTGTAATAAAAACAGCTTTAACTATCTTGAAACATGTTTAGATTACAGAAAAAAACTAAAGCTAACAAATCACTGCTTTTGTGTCCATTTAAATGGCTTTCCCTGTGTGTTAAATGTGATTCTTATAACTGACTCTGGATTGCTACTCCCACCCAAGTTTGCTCTCAAATGCAAAGTATGGCAGATTTTCATTTGGTTATGGTATACTTTGTACAGCAAAGCTCACTTAACTTGTGAGCATCAGAGAGGGACTTCATTGTCTTTTGAGTTGGATGTTGTGATCCATAAATGAAATAGAATATTTTTTTAATAGATGAGACTATTTCATTTGGAAGGGACATAAGTCCATCTAGTCTGACTGACTGACGACCCAATTAGGGCTGACCAAAAGTGAATTTGTTTGCTACAGTTAATCTCTGAAGATGGGATGTAGCTGGTGGTGAAGATGAGAGAAGGGAGTGCACCTGGTGATGTATTGAGTGCATGGTGGAATGAATATGGCCAAGTGTTGAGTGTGTGCCCAGACTGAGGGATGAAGGTTATCGTATTTTCATCAAAAAGTGCTTTAAATATTTTTATTACACAGACTTAAAGTAAATGGAATACATTTTCTGGATGAGTATCTCAGAAACTACTTAAAGTTTTAAAAATGCTGTTGTAGCGAATATATTTTCACAAGGAATTGGCTCACATGGTTTCTTCATGCATTTGTAAGACTGAATAAAAACGAACAGAACCTGCTGGCTGCCACTTGAGATAAGGCTGCTTTTCCTTTGTTTTGTGTATGGTGAACAGACAGATCAGTGGGTTCTGTTTTGCAAGAGAATTATTTTAACTTTTTCCAGTGTTTGTATATAATGGAAGTATATTCTGTGTATATTCACCCTTTCATGTTTCTGTGACTTCTGCTGCTCAGGAATCAATAGACAATTTTGTGAGATCATTTACAAGCTGCCGAACTTTTGATATCCTGCCATTTTAAAGTTAAATAGAAGCATTTTGTACAAACAGCATTTCTGTTTTATTTGTAATAATGAAATAAAAAATATAAAATTAGTTTTACTTAAAACAGATTTCAGTCTCTCCCAGTCATGTTACATGTGTCTGTAATAGCAGATTTAATTTCAAGGTGAGTTACAAGTTAATGTTCCCATCTTATAGGGAAATGATTTGGTGTTTGTTGTTAGTTTGGGGTTTTTTGTGAATGTTTTAATTGTAAACTGTTTACAAAGCTATGTTTCACTGAAGAAATGAATATTCATTTTTCAGGGGCAGATTTCCTCAAAAAGATTTAGAGTCGCTCTTTCCTGGGATGAGTGCTGATTTCACAAGTGAAAACTTTTCTGCTGCCTGGTACCTGATTGAGAATCATTCAACAACAAGGTTTGTTGCTGTCATATAAGTAATTGTTTTAGATGCAAGTCACCGATGGTATTTCTTAGTGCAGTAGATGTGTCAATGGTGGCTTGCATTTACAGCAAAGAGTCATAATTGTCTCTGGTGTTTCTGCTTGGCCTGAAACTTGAATCAACTAGTTTGATTAATCTGCTTCTGAGAAAGACCTTGTTTTTAACCAGACCTAAATTATGATGGTGATTTTTTTTTTATCCCCTACCCCCAATTTCAGATGGAAGCTGTCTTTCTTCAAATTTTAGGAATCAAGAAGTTAGCACGGTCTTGAGTGGAAACTCCAGGTGTTAAGTCATGCACAGAGACACAGGTTATGGGCACTGAACAGATTACTGAAATTGCTAGCATCAATTAGGTTGTAGTTAGCACTTATGGAAAATGCTATAGTAGCAGAAGTTGGACAAGCAAGTAGGATCATTGAGGTAAATCCCTTAAAATCTTGACAATTAAGATCTTAATTTAGAAATACAGTTCCTAGTACGTACTTACATGAATGTATTATATAAATACATTTTTTTCATGTATAACTGAATTCCAAAACTTTTATCTGCTATGTGTTCACATAATACTGGAAGCCATTTTTAATAGAGAAGATGAGCTTCTTTGGTTGTTTTCAGCTACATACTCCGATTGGTATTTTAAAGGGAAATACTAGTTTGCTTCTTGGTTTTGGGGGTGGGAGGATATTTGGTTTTGAAGCTCCAGAAATAACCATTACTCTGCTTGGGAAATACTTAAATTTCCTCTCAAAATAATGGTACATTAAAGGGTCAGCAAGAGAACATGATAATAATACACATATAGTGACAGCATCTTTTGAAATCAAGTAACTGAGAGGACTTATTCCAAAGTAATTCTGTCTGTCAGAATCTGATAACTTCCAAGGATCAACAAGTTTTTTAAAAAAAATTAGGGGATAATAAAGTGATAAAGAGTAAACAGCTTTTGATGTAGGTCTTTATAAAAAATTTTCTCTGTTTGGCCCTGGGACTGTTTCCACTTTGTTGCTCATCCATGTGGGCACCAGTGACATTGCCCAGAGAGATGCAGAACAGATCACAAGTGATTGCAGACTGGGGACAACAGCAAAGAATGTGGGAGCCTAGGTATTTCCTTTGATTTTTATGTGAAGGGGAAAGCTTCAGGTAATAGGGATGCATCCTGTAGATTCACAGATGGCCGTACCGCTGGTTTCAACAGCAGCACTTTTTGCTTCTGTAGCTGAACAAAGACTGCTAGTGAGAAATGGAGTTAATTTGAAAAAGTGGGGTGGCAGAGTGGGAGCATCTTTGCCAGCAGGTTTGCACTTTGGTGTAAAAAACTTCAAATTTGGAATATCAGGGGATGGTGATAATAGCCTGCAGTTAAATGAAGGGACAGAGTGCTACCTGTGGGTTCAGTGATGGCATTAAGAATGCTGTAGGTAATTACAACATTAGCTGGAAGTGTCTAACCTTAAGTGCCTTAACACACTCATGGGCTGTCTGAGAAACAAGTAAGAGACAGAATTCTGTGTGGAATTAGACAAACATACTGCTGGAATAAAGTGGGATAGCTCATGTACATAGTATTTTGGGATGGATAGCAAGAGGCTACATGAAAAAGACACCCAGAAAAGAAGAGAGGGACTTGCCCTTCATGTGAAGAACAGGTGGAATAAATGTATGGGTCCTGTGATGGAGCAGAATGGTTGAGATCTTTTTTAGGAGTCTGGAATGGGTGACATTGCAGTGGCATGAGGAAGTGAACAAAATCTTCCTTAAGCAACTTGGGGAAGTTTCCAGAGAGCAGACCATGGTACTTGTACAAGACTTTAATGTTCTTCATATTTACAGGAGGGGCAGCAATCCCAAGAGGCTTGTGAGGAGTTCTGGGAATGACTTCTAACATAGCTGCAGTGTGGGCCTTCAGGAGTGCTACTCTTCTGCGTCTGATTCTTACAGGCGTGGCAGGGGATGCGATAACCAGTGGTAACCGTGGCTGTAGCAATTGTGAAATAGTTGAATTCAAGACTCAAAGGGGTATGGGGAAGGCAGGCAGGAGAGTACACACCTGGGAATGGAAAGCAGTCTTACAAAAGAGAATGCAGTGTTTGTCAAAGTTGACTGTCCAGTGAAAATCATCTTCTGGGATGTATCAGCAGCAATGTGTTAGGTAAGATAAGGAGATAATTATTCTCCTTGGCATTGTTAAAGGTGCAGTTGAAGTGCTTTGCCCACCTGTGACCACTGCTATAAGAAGTGAGAGCTGAGCCACATCGGGAGCCACATTTATCCTCTCCATCGGGAGAGGATAAATATTGGTGGCTATACAACTTGAATGAGTGAGATGCTTTTAGAAAAAAAAAAGATTTTTAACACTCTGTCTAGTATCAGCTTAAGTATTTCATCCTTCTTCCTGAAAAAAATTCCATCAATTTGTGTCTTTGCATGTTAACAGTTTCAAGTAATGATCTTCTCCATCCAGTGGCATAAAAAGTGTTAATTTGTACTTTTAAATGAAATCTGGAGTTTTTTGCATATTAACTCCATTTATATTCATTTATAATATCCAAATCTTAGTGTTGAAGGTCCAAGAGCAGTGTAAAACTCAACAGGAATAAATGCTTAAAGGGTAGGGTGAATCCAGTTATATTTTGAATCTAACTATAGCTATCTCTTTAAATAAAGAAGAAGCAAAACTGTTTTTGTTGGTTTTCTTTTTTTTCCCAATTTAACATGTGTAGTCTTAAAAATATTCTGTAATTGTATAAATATCATCCCGTATAATTTGTGCTGTTTTTCTGGAAAAACAGCAGTGGTTTAGTTCTTGTCCTCTACATAACCTTAGCTATTGGAAATGGTAAATGTGTGGTGCACTGACGTTTTGGTTAGCTTATGTCTGTTTTTTCCTTGAAGGATGTGCTTTTTAAGAAATCAGTATAACGTCATTTTACTAATTCTTTTAATCCTGGCAATATCCTATTAAATAGAAATAAACTATTTTGACATGCTGTGAGATCATCAGGTAACATGAAAAAGTGCTTAAAAAGAGAACTGTACAAATTTTCGTTATTTTGAAAATGCTGCTGGTAAGTTCTTCACATATGCCCAAGTAGACCAATCCAGGTAATGAGTAATGTTATTTCTGTCCAGCAGATGGAAACAGAAAATTAAGCAAAATTTTGTGACATCATCAGTATAAAAAGAAAAGTGCTTTTAAGTGCACCAGTGTGCTTTGTCTCACAGCAGGTGGTGATAGCCTTCTCATTGCCTGGGCTAAAATTTGGTTTGTTCTCTTAATGTGTCTTTTTGTATCAGCTCTTTTTAAAATGGGCAGAATATTGATGGAATTGTCTTATGTCTTACTTTTCAACTTCCTTGATCCCTCTCCTCAGAGAGGTGTAGTGCAGTTTTTTGGTTTTTTTTGGTTTTTTGGGCTTTTTTTGGTTTTTTTTTTTTTTGTATTAGGGAGATAGCTTTGGCTGGCGGCTAGGAAGAAAGACTTTAAGGATGATAATCATGTGCTATAATTGTATCTCTGAGCTCTTGTTCGTGGTGGTGTTTTTATAGTTAATCAAGTAATATAACTACTGAGGTCATATTAATCATCATCAACCAAAAAAAATTATATACAATTAATGAAGATTTATTCACAACATAAGACTTCTCAATTAATTGCAGGTGCTTGCAAAAAAAATGGTGTGAAATCAAATGTAAACTGGCAAAAATTAAGAAATATTAGGAAAATCAGATAAAAAAGAAAGCTACCATACCAACAACAATAATGAGTTGGCAATCAGTATTGCCCTATGAAGTGTCTTTCAAAAATATTTCAGCAAATTCATATAAAAACCATACCTTCATAAAGCAGGAATCTGTTTAGCTTTTCTTTATTTTGCACTAATGTATTGTATTGTATTAAATTCTGAACTGTATGTCCAAACCAACATAAAAATATTGGCTGAATTCAGAAGCAAAAGTAAGAAAGGACTGTGAGTAAAACAGCAGAGTTAAACAAATGGCATTATTAAAGAGACTTGTAAATCTCAGTTGTTAATCTACTGTGAACTAAGTGAAGTGAATTCTACTGTCACCTATTTAATATACTAAAGACTGTTAGAAGAAACATCTTGACCAGCTTGTATTATCAAGAAATCTCTTCCATCACAAGTGATGGGTGCCCTCTGTTTAGGGTTGAAACTAAAATACTGAGATCTTTGGACTAAAAATAAACTCTCATTATTGAAAAGCGCACTCATTAGCAATTAATTCGCCCTTACTAGTTGTTCTGAAAGTAAGTGGCTTTATTTTCCAAGTAGTTTGTTCTGTTTATTTATTAGCTGACCTTATTGTTTAAATGTCTCTGAGGTTTTTTTGTTTGTTTTCAGTTTTGATCAGCTCAAAACGGCTGTTGTGAATTTGAAGAAACAAGCCAATAAGAAAAATGAAGGGAGTCTAGCTTATGTGAAAGGAGGTCTCAGCACATTTTTTGAAGCACAAGATGCTCTGTCAGGTAAAGATGCTTTGCACTTGCTAAGTACAGTATAAAAGAAAATACTTATGTGCATATATAGTTGAATTTAATACTAAAAATACTGTTTCTCTTCACAGTCTGTACTAAAACTGTATAATGAGCCCAAATTCTGTTGTGTTGGTCACAAGCTAGAGCTGGCTACCAAATTGATATGGTTTATTTGCAAAGGATGTCACCAACTGTATCTTACAGGAATTGAAGTAATTTGATCAAATTGCTTAGACCACAAATGCAAGAAATAGAAGTGTTAAACTGGAGTTAAGATTACTTGTAAACTGTAGCAACAGCAAAAACTTGATTTTGTGATGCTTTATTCCATAGTCAGACAGTAATACTTATATGAATATCCAGACACTTGTTACTATAGGAAATCAGAGCCTTTCTGTTCTGCTTGCCACTGGGAGAATGCAGCACACTAGTGAGGTTATCATAGTTGCCATTTATATGTATATATGTTTATGGTATATAGGCATACACAGACACACTCTTAAAGCATCAGATGTCTCATAGGTCAAACCTCATTGTAGGCTACTGTAGTCCTGTCTAGCGAGGCTCTGGTCACTAGAGCAGCAACAGTGCCCAGGAAACCACCCCAATAGGTTGTAATCTAGCACTATACTGATTATCCATCCTGGTAGTTGACCCCTTTGGCCAAAATCTGACTAGGTTCAATAACAGAAGTACTAAGGATTTAGCAGAAAATCTGAAGAATGTGGTGATACTTGTAGGAAAAGACATTAAGAAGAACCATTACTTGGCATTGTTTCACCTTTTTAAGCTGAGTTTTTATTAAATACTAGGAAAAATAATAGGCTTTCCTTGTAATTTTTATATCTTGAAAATACTGAAATCCTGTTTTTTTCTTAAATTGTCTTAAACATAATCCCAAATAAATATTGAAATCTGGCTTGTTTTTCACAACCAAATCTGCTTTGCATATGGAATATCACATAGTCTAAAAGACTGAAAGTTCTGTTTTCAAGAAGTTGCTACTATGGATAAAAAGTAGTGCTAACAGTATTACCTTGTAAGATTATTTTTTGGATCAGCAAATACTAGTAGGATTTGAAGAAAGATAAGGCAAACCATAAATGTTATGAGGTTTTAGAAAAGCTGAACAGAACTGAGTAATTTTCTTTTGTTCCACCTCTTAGTAGCATTTTGTCTTTGGAGACTGATTTTCTGATAAATGAGGAGGTCAACAAGCAACTAGTAATGTGAGAAATATTAGTAAAATAATAATAGGGAAAGCAACCTCATTTAGTTTATTAACTACTATAATCTCAATAATAATAAAATAATTTTTAAGGAATTATAAGCTGTAATATTGTTTTACATCTTTTATCTTTATCAGTGTTATTTTTACCTAAAATCAGGGTTTAACAGTGCAGTCCTTCAGCTAAATTATGAACTTAAACTTGGGATTACTCAAGTGGTTCTTGATGTCACTTTTTGTCTCTAACCAAAATGGCTTGGCTTTCTCTTCCCCTCAGTGATCTCCCTTTTGTACTCAAAATACAGCTTATACAGTGAATTCAAGTTTCAGCTTATACAGTGAATTAAAGTGGTATAATCGAAGAATAGCCTTCATGCTCTTGTAAAAAAAAATTATAGACTTAAAGCCTCACTCTTATAAATTCAAAACTGTAACACTGAAGTTCAAGGGTAGCATCAATATAATACTTAGTTTTTAAATTCTGAACCCAAATTCTTAATGAGGATACAGTACAGGTCACAGCTGCCTTCTGTAGCATTTTAATACACATTCTCTGTTGAAATGTCATCCTAAGTGCATATGCAGAAGAGTTTTTGCTTCTTTTCAGTCAATAAACCCACTCTTATTGCATATGAATTTCAGTTTTGAATGCAGTATTTGCCTGTTCTTCCTCCTTATGCAGGATATTTTTGAGAGAGTATAGCTGGAAAAATGGCATACATTTTTAAGACTTGAACTTGTGATAGGTACAATCAACTGTTAACTTGGATGTTGCTTCCAGAAGCAAGAACAAAAAAAGGACTTCTTTGGTGCTATCATCCAGCCCTACTGCCAGATGTCAAAGTTTTTTCCAGAACATTTGATCATTACAGTTCTCTCAAATGAAAGATGCTGAGAATTAAGTGTAAGCATTATTAGCATTGTTCTAAAGAAGCAGCTCAGATGAAGATTTTAAAAAACCAACAACAACAACAAACCACCAAACAAAAACCCACATGCAAACAAATCCCCTATTATTTCTTCATTATGCAGTTATCAAATTCAAGCTTTTTAACAGAAGAACATTAAATTAAAAATATAATCTGGCTAGACAGTGATTGTGCAAGATGATGTGATGGCACTTTTCTGCCCTTACACACCTAAGGGTGAATTTTTTTGTCTTATTTGCTCCTTTGAAAAGTGCAACTAGAATTTGTACACGTTTCAACAAAGCTGAAGTGAGTAGTAGTTTATATTTGAAAGCTGAACAATTGTTTCAGCACAAACTCTTAGGGACATAGCCATTGTTCTGCAAACTTTTATTATTTGATGCTGAGCATACAACTGTCACAGATGAAAAGCGACTTAAGGGAAAACCCTTATGAATACATTTTGTCTGTCTTCCAATATGATTTAAATTTTCTCAGTTGGTTCAATTTGGTTTAGATATTTTTAACTCTCTTGCTTTGGCAAGATTTCTAAAATCGAATTTATTTTTTAAATATATGGGTTTTTTGAGGGCAAAAATTTAGACTCTCAGTGTTTCCCTTCAGATATCTTAGAACACATCTTCTGACCCCAGTGGTTATGCTTCGTAAACTGCAGGTCTGTTGCATTGTAGTTATAGAACGGAGCTACTTGTGGGCAGTTATTTCTCTTAAGTCTCCCAACATTAGTACAGGATAACTTTTCATAAGAGGATCACATTAGGAGGTATAACATTTGCTTCCCCGGTTACTTCATACTCCTCTACACCTTTTATACATGCTTTTTAAAACTCATATACATTTAACAATGTTTGTTTCAAATATGCTACCTTGATTAAGGAAACCCTGAATTACTGACTATTGTGCAGTTTTTTTCATTAGTTAGGACCAGTAAGTTCTGTCTGATCTTAAGTGTACTATCAGATGCTATTGCACATTTAAATGACTATTAATATTTCATAAATAAGCAATGGAAAGCATAAAAATAGTCCTAAAATGTTTATTGTATTTTGTGATTTAGAGGCTGTTTGCTAAGAAAATAAGAGCTCAAATAGACCAGATCCCATTCTTGTTTGGTTTAATTTCTAGGAAAACAGAATAGCCTTATCAGATCCCTATGTCTCTCTGCCTGTTAGCTTGGCTGACAGTTTGACAGTAACTCTGCAGAGGAGATGTTCAACAGGAAGTTTGTTTCGTCTGCTGAAGGGAGCTGTAAACTGAGCTGAGGGGAGCAGGGTTTATCTCAACTTGACCTACTTGTCAGTGTCGGGGAGTTCAGCTGGTTTATTTCCTGTAATTCTAATTGCAACCTAGAAAGTAGCATTCCTAAAAGGGTGGCTGTTTATGTGTTTGTAGTTAAAACGTAATTTACCATCACGAGCAAATTGGGTCCCACGCAGAAGTCATTAGGAAAGTTAGCAAATTAATTTTCTTTCAGTATATTTTTTTTTGAATGCTTCTTGCAATGAACCTAAGGCTGCAGTTTCTTCTTATTTAAATGACAGGAAAAAAATAGGGAAATGACTACTTTAGTCACTCACTTATACAAAAACATGTAAGTATGACATCTCTATTGGCAGGTAAAGAAGATGCTGTAATGTCTTTAAAACACAGATAACATGAGCAAATTTGAGGTTTAGGTTTGGCTCTCTAGTTTGCCATGGCAACAGTTTTTTTGCAAGTACAACTATAAACACATTTTTTGTGATTTTCAAGAAGTCTGTACAAAAGAAGCACTGCTGGCTATTACAGCACTGTTCCTCTTTTCCCTTTCCTGCTCCTGTTCAGATATGTGGCCTGTGGGAATTACCTGTGTGATAGGGACCTTGGTCTGTAGTTGGCCTTTTGTCTACTACCTTTCTTAATACGTAAGCCAGGATGGTATGGCTGAAATTACCTGCTGAAATGATCCTAATCTGGCCAATGCCTGTTTTTTTTATTTGGATTTAGTTTTTTTTTTTCCCCTTCCTGTAGACTATTTTTACAGTTCATTCTCTAAGGCTCATTCTAGAATGAGCATGTTAGTAATCCAGGATTGGATTCAGGCTGACTAAGTCTGTGCTGCTGCCATTATGTCTGTTAAATTCATTTACTCTGAAAGTAAAACAAAAAATATCACCTGAGCTATATTCAATTCTGAGTGAGACTGGGAATTTAAGAAGCTACAAACTGATGCTAGTCTGTGATAAATGTGTCCCTTTACTTCAAACTTTTGAGGAGTTTTGTTATATTTGAATTTAAAGAGATTATATTGACCCAACCCAATTTTTCATTAGTGGTTCTCTTTGCAAACTAGATTTATGATTAATTTTGAAATGTTTTTCTTTTTTCCAGTTAAATGGTAGTGCATGACTGTTTTTGCTTGGTAGTGTGGCATTGGGATGGTGTACTGGGTTTTGCTGTTGTCACATTGCTGTTTTGTAACAAATCTAATTCACACTTTTGCTTTACTTTACTCTCATGTATATTTTTTCAAATAGTATGGATTTTTGGTAAACCTATGAATTTGAGTAAATCAAATTCAAATATATGATTGCTACCTAAATGTTGTGCAGGTGACTTGAAATGTCTGAAATAGCTCTGTTTCTAATTCTCTGTGTGATGTGAGTCTATTAATGCTATCTTCCTCCTCCTCCTTCAAGTGATAGAATATTATCTTTGCAGGGTAAGAACAGTCTGCTGTTACAGCTAGTGATTTTAAAGATGATAATTGGTAGAGCATAAAAAAGAATAGAGCCATGGAAACAAGGTGGCAAGAATAAAAAAAAAGATGCTGCGTGTATCAGATACATCTGAGAGCATATGAGTCACTTCAGAGTAGCAGTTCCTCTGCATATGTGTGCCCCATAGCAGGTGCAAGTTACATTATTTCAAGTTAAGAATTATGATCATTCCTCCATGTATTCATCATGAAGCAATAGCTGATGTGCTCTCTGCTCACTGTCTAGCTTCCCAAATGGGTCTTCCTATCTGAATACTTGAATCACCTTTGTGCTACTCACAGACAAAAACTGTATGAGAAGGATAAGTACTATCATTGCTTCATATTGTTCCTTACATTTATAGGCCTCCTCAGCATTCAAAATGAAAAAATAGATGTGCTAAATTAGGCATTCTAAAAATAGCCTTATTAAATTAAACTTAATTTAATTTTGCTTGTTGAAAACTTCTGATCTTTCAGCACTAGATAACAAGAGGGACATTAAACTGAGAAATGTATTCTGAGAGAAAGATGACCTGACCAAGGGGTGCAATAAAGTATCTAAGTGGCGGTAGATAGTTTGTCTCTGGTGAATCTCTCCCTCTTCATGCAGTTCTTACAGTCAATTTTTGTAGCAGACCAATTGTTACCTTAATGCAGTTTTATAAAAGCAAAAGTTATCACAGTTGATAAAAAGCTCAAACTTTCCTTTGGTGCAGGTCCTACCATGGTGTTGTGTAGGGAGTTGGGTGGTTTTTTTTTGTTTTTTTTTTTTTTTTTTTTTTTTTTTGTCTCAAGCAAGGGAAAATTTGATTAGAAAATGTGGGAAACAGCAGCAATTGTCACAGGCCTTAGTGAAGATTCTCTGCCCAAGCTCTGCTTTTATGCTGACTGCTTTTCTTCATCACTTATTGTTTTAGAGATGTGAGCTAATTACTGGCAGAATTTATCCAAAGGGATGTAGTTTTGACAGCTTATAGTTACTGTGTGGCTGTCATATTTTATGAACTTGGTTTTTTTCAGAAAAGTTAACTTTTTTGTTTGAATTTGAAAATTAGTAAAGCATGTAAAAAGAGGAATAAATTTTACAATTGCAACTTTGAAACAGCAATTTCTGCAATTAATTGCAAGTGTGCAAAAAAGTTACCTATGATTAAATTTGATCCAGACTTATTCTGCAAGCCATAAAACCACCTTAATTTCATGCTACATTATTCCATTTTGATTTCCATACTGTCTTTTAAATGCAAGATTTAAAAGCTGCTTTTATTTTTACTACTTTTACCTTTCACAGATGTAGAAAGTAAAGCAAGAATAGTATTTTCTGTACTCTTTAATTCAAAAGTATTCTGGCAAAGGCCTGAATCCAGTCCTGGAATTTTTAGTGCATCCATAGGCAGAACAATAAGCCACATTTTCCATTTCCAAGATATTTGCCCAGAGATATCAGACTTGCTTTATTATAAGTCCATCTGAGAACAAGTTGTCTGGTCTCATAATGTTTTTAGACTAAAATTTTTGGGGTTTATATATCATTAAAGCCTTCTTTCTTAGCACTGTACTTCAGTTACCTTAAAATATCGTGTTAAATCTGTCAATTTTCTTTGATTTTTTCCACTGTGTTGGATAAACAAGCTTGAAGAAGTAAATGCTAGAGAAACAAAACACAAAAAGGCAACTTAAGACAATACTGCATTTAGTTCAATATTTTGTCATTTTTGCTAGGATTAATAATGTTAACCAAAACAAAGCCAAGTTTGCTATGCCAATACAAAACTATCTAGAATTTTCGAGGGCCACTGCAGGAATGACCAAACCAAACTAGACTTCGCACTATTAACTAATGGCCAAAGGAAAAAAGACCTACTTTTTTTTTTTTTTTTTTTTAAGATTTTCACAGAGTAATGTGTTAGGAGCTCTATTCATGGCATGCTGTCTTTATTGCTTTCCTCTTTATATGCAGCCCTGCAGTCATGTTAAATCCAGTCAGAGCAGCTTTTACCTTACATAGGGATATTCTCCTCATCAATAACCTTCTTATATTTTGTTAAAATTACAAAAAATTGTTAATCTTCCAATAAAGGAAACCAAAGACAATTTTATTCATGCATTGGGCATGAATCCTGGCAGTGTTCTAACATGTGTTCTTCATTCCTCCACTACTGTTCTTTGGTGCCATGTTCTTGGTTACCACATCAGATCTTCTTAAATACTTTGCTTAGTCAGCCTTGCCCTTCTTGTATTTTTCCCCTCCTGTTTTCTGCATCTGACTAAAAGGATGTGATTTATTTCAAGTACTTTTTTCTTTAACCTCAATTCTATGAAAATCAGTAAGTTTTTCAGATATGCCAGATGTATTTCTAGCCATCCTTTAGTCAGAAAATGGTAGAAAATGTTCATCTGTGTTGCTTTGAGCTGAGAGTTTGGCTGAGGAACTTTTGAGAATGCCACGCCTGGTGCCTATCTCAAAGTACATTTTAAAAATATCTAATGAGGAAATGAAGTATGAAATTTGCAAATCAAAAGCTGCATGATTCTGGCAAGTGTGGTTTAATTTACTAGATTCATGGTTACCATAAATCTAGCAAAAAACTCCATATCCTTTCTTAGATTAAGATTGTTTTCAACACAAGTGGTAATGAATTAATTACTGTTTATTTTAATACAAGGCCTGTATTATGGCTTATTTTCCAGATTGAACATTGCATGTGTTCTGGTGTATTTAGTCGCAGTTAGAGGTTGTGAGTTTTGAACTTAGTTTCTTCACTCTTATTAATCAGTATCTGCCTGCAGCTGTGAAGTTTGCAAGCCTAAATATCCTGACTTAGGTGGAAAATGTGAACACTTACTGGCAAAGGTGATACAAAGTATAGTTAATTATCTGGCCTTAGTTGAAGCATCCAGATGTAGCCTTTTCTCATTTTATTTATTGTATGCTTCTTACAGTAAATCTCCTAAAAATAAGAACAGATTGTACTAGGTTTCCAACTGCTTTTCCAGCTTGTATAGTTTGTGTCAGGTAAAGCCAGGGTAACTGGCAGTTCAAGAAAAATCCAATCCATCCTTTACTTCAAGCCTTCAAAGACCTAAAATTTTCTCCTTAGTCTTCTTATTGTAGCCAGTGATAAGTTAAGGGTAAGAAATTGCATTTGAAGGTAACCTTAAGTACTGGGTAGTGTAGGAAGAGTAGGATGGCTTTCTACCTTCCCTTGGGCATATGCTCCTTTCCTTATACTGCAGTGCTGCCACTGAGGCAAGGTTTAGAGAAGCTCACTGATCAGTAAAGCAACATTTCTTCCTTAGTGAGTTAGTTTTGTGCCAAATTATCTCCTTGCAGCTGCCCTGCAGCTGTGTGATTGCTAGATCCAGCAAAAGGAAGCCTTTTGGGTACAGGAGAGCAGAGGCTGTCCCAAACAGTATCTTCCTGCTATTAGATGGATTTAGCGCTTTAAGAGGAAAAAATAACTTGAGTATCACTAGATTCCTTCCAAAGATGAGGTCTACAGGTACTTTCCTTGACTGCATATAGTTTCGTTTGTCTAAACTTCTAAATAATAGACTTTTGTCTGGTCTCCATGGAAAGAACATGCACTTAGCTTTTTCAAAATCCTTTGATGCAAATGGAGTAAGCACAGACTTTATTAGAAAGCCTTTTTCACTGTGGAAACTTAAGATTTCTTTTCTTTTGTAACTCAGTCTTGGAACAAAATGAATGTGCTCTCTATTGCTAAATCAGAATATGATGTGTAAAAATAACTACAGTAAACAAAGTAGCTTAAACATGTAGAAGGAAATATAATAAATTTATTGTGTCAACACCGAGTAATTTAAGTAGGTTTAGACTTTACAGAATGTCCTAAAATACCTTATTTCAGACAATGGTTCAAAAATGCCTTTTTTTTTTACACTCCTAGTTTCATATGCTTAATATGCCTTTATCTGTACTCTGCAATGCTTTCCATATTTCTGAAACTCAACACCTTGGGTTTTTGGTTTTTGTTTTTTTTTTTTTGCACTGCTGACATACTTTTCTCTGTCTGTATGTGCATTTTGAATTGACTTAATAGGACCATTCTTCCTGGGTTTCCCACATCAAAATTTTCAAACTAAGATACTTGAATACTGTTTTCCAGGTTGCTATGCACAATAGCTACCAATATGAAAAGAAATTACTTTCTGCCTTCTAAAATGAAGAGGAGGGAATAGTATATTGCTGTTATATATTCTTTTCTGAACAAGAGGAGAAAGAGAATTGCTTTGGAAAGATGTATTTTAACTTTCAGCAACTGGTTAAAGATCATGATATTTTAATTTTAATATCATCATAATTTCTAAATAAGCTGCCTACATAATAAGAAGTTACATTTTGAGACTTTCTGAAGGTTCTAACATAGTAGATAGTGCTCTTCCAAAACTTATGTACAAGAAAGAAGTCCTCGTCATGTTTTACCTTTTGTTGCCAGTATGTATGCTTTGATAGAGGTTTAGATATTGCAGGTCACTTTTGGAAATGCTTCAGTGTGCCCCCTTCAGAAGCTACGTGATATTGCATTGGTCAGCAATTAATGGTATCTAATTAATGGTTCCAATATGCTAAATTTTAAAAACCTCTGAGGCAGTATGAAACTTAGATTTCTATCCACGTCTATTTTTAAAGTGTCTTTCAAAAGTATGTTTCGTAGAATGATTTCAAAATATGTAAATTAAAATCATTACAGTTTGATGTAATTCCAATAGTACTTAAAACATTTGGCTTTAAAATGTCTGTTTATGTTGTGGTTGCTGTTCTGCTGAACTTGCTTTTCAGTATGTAAAGTTAATTGCACTACATTGGCTGCCTGTGACTGAAAATGATATATAGAATTGGAATCATGTCAGTAGAGCCGCTAATGCTTTTGTTATAAAATTGTAGAAGTATTCTTGTTGGTAAGTGCTGTCCACATTGTACACAAAATATATGCAACAGCTAACATCATACCATCTTTTAAGATAGATGTCTCTCCTTAAAATGTGCATGAATCTGTCAGTTTTAGTTCATTTCATTTCAGGGTTGATTATCTTAAGAAGTATGTTGTCCTAATTAGATTTTTTTTTCCTCTCTGATGACTTTAAGAATGAAAATAGAGTTGCTCTTCTATTTTCATGAAAGCAAGACTTTCTGTAATTCTTTGTGTAGGATCAAGGGATTGAAGGGTCACATTTGGATGTTTGAGAATAATGTAATTTTCCTTTTTTTTCCTCTTTTTTTTTTTTTTTTTAATTATACACTGGCATTACTCACCTGTTTCCTCTATCTCCCCCCAAGAAAATTCCTTCTTTGAAAGAGGCTGGAGACTATAAAGGGCCATCCTATTTCAGAATAGCCACCATCACTCACTCCTTGCAGTAGGACTGAGGCCCCAGGGTTCCTGTCCTTGTTTAGTTGTTGGCTTGCATCTACATGGCATGGGCAAGCAGGGATGGCACTGGAGAGGAAACCAGTTGGCAATGTCATCTCTGTATGCATGGTATGGGCAGTTTATGGCAATATTTCAGACCTAGTTCAAATTTCACTCAATGGATTGAATTTTTTCAGCACCTCAGGTGTAGTCTCAGAGTGCTTCTTTGTTTCACCTTAAAAGAATCCAGCTGAAGAGCTCAGGTTGCACTGCCGTACAAACCGGAGCAAGATAAGCTGGAACAATGGAAAAGCTGCTTTCAGAAGTGTATCTGTGTTTTGAACTAAAATATGTCATTACTTAATTTTTTCAAAGCACTGGGTATTGCTGTTTTCAAGGGTAGCTTAGCTTCATTCTACTGAGAACCAGTAGAGGACAGTTTTTTAAGCCTCAAATATATCTAAAGCAATAGGAGTTGATGGCTATTTGATAGAGCAGATTTTACACATTATCAGATTAAAAACTTCAAAGGAAAATCAGATTTTATATGTGCTGCATATACACAGGAATAATATTTAAAAGAGAGAAATACTGATTTGTGCTGGTTATGCAGAACAGTAGAAGAGGGAAGGAGGGCTGTGTGAGAGAGGAGAAGTAGAAAAAAAGACTATCTACACTACATTCACTGTTCATATTTTTAGAGTAAGATAGTGTCATTAGGTTGTGCCTTCTCCCTGCAAAAGAAATTAGAGTAAATTATAGTAAAATAATAAATTAGTGCTGGCACTGTGCATTTCCACCTCCTTTAGTAATACCACACAGAAATAAGAGTTCAGGATTTTGGCATTTTAGGACAGGAGAAAAATAGCATCTTAAAAAGAAAGCATAATAAAAAAAATTAAATAAACCTCCCCTCTGTTTTCCTGTTGTTTAGAGCAAAATTACACAGAAACATTGTGATAATGGTTAATGCTTCAAGAAACTCTTAAATTGTATTTTAGGAGTGCCTTTTTGTAGATGAAAAGAAGTGATGGGGGAATGTTCTAGCCTTTGATTTTAGGATAATTCAGATTCCCAGTGACTCCCTTTCTACCTTAAATTATTGGTAATTTCTTTTTTGTGCAATCAGTGACATACAAAGCAGAAGTATTATGTGTTTAAATGGTATTTTTCACAACACAAATTTTAATTAATACCTGTATAAGATAGCTAATTTAGATTATAATAACTAATAGATTATTCTGTCTATATGTTTGTGGGTTTTTTTCCTTAAGCATTACTGTCTCATTTAAGAAGGTACAAGAAGTCTATGTCAAAGTAATGGTTAAAATTCTGCAGTATCTGGCTGTAAGCCCTGTCTTCCACTAGGCTCTGCTGCCATGAAGCATGTTTGTATTTTTTGTGTCTAAAAATAAAAATAACACTTTAATTTTAAAAATGTTTAAAAGTGTCACTTTGATGTAATGTGTTGCCACCTATTAAAATGTTCTGCATTTTAACTAGACACTTTATTCTAGCAATCCATCAAAAACTGGAAGCGGATGGAACGGAAAAAGTAGAAGGATCCATGACGCAAAAACTGGAGAATGTACTGAACAGTAAGTTTTGTCCTTCCAGCAGCAACTATTTATGGACTTTGGACTTTCTAACAGGCTTTAATATTTTCCTAGGAATATTGTAGAAAGTAGAAAACAGTCTCTGGTCCCTTCCCTGTTTCATGATAGTGGTTCCAGGTTGTGATAATGCATCTTTTGAAATAAGGAGCAGCAGTTGCCACGACTTTTGGCAGTGTTTGTGATAACAAAGCAAATAAACATCAAAATAAAGGTGTCCTAAAGCATTTACTTTAGATTAATTTTGGTGGCCTCTCAATTTTGAGTGGATGAGGAAAGCAGAGGAACTACATGGATAGACAGAACTGTAGAAGGATGAGCTGAGCTAAATACCAGGATTGTGAGATGTTCAAGTAAAGGCAGAAAAAATCCAAATATAAGATATTTTCAGTAACGAGGTCTATTGACAGGATCTTTTTCACTTAATGTGCTGGCATTTAAACTATTTGGCATGAGCATTCTTTCTAGAAACCTTGAAAAGCTGTCAGTACTTTTTCTCTCTCTGTATTAGCTGTAAGGTTGCATTGAGAGAGATGGCTTGAATTTGCTGCAGTATGGTATGTGTTTCATCAGATCAAAAAAGTTCTTTTTTTTTTAATTCTGGGACTTCTGCCAAGATAATTTTACTTTGTTTCATTGTGATTTTTTTCACAGAGGAAGGGATGTTTCCCTTACTGCTGTATCAATAAGCAGGAATGACATGCAGATAGCTGACTCAAGTGTTGGAAAGTCTGACTGTGTTTTATGGAATCAAGAAAGTGACATGGAAGTTCACTGTTTTTCTTCTCTTGTATGAAGAAAGCAGTGACTGTATGTGTGTTTGTGTGGAGAGCACAAAGAAAGCAGGGGGTTTTTTGAACAGCTCTAGCCCTTTTCAGTAGGGATTCCTTGATGCTCATAATAAAGGTGTAGTTTGAACATTGTTATTTCCTCAACTTGATGCCTAAAATGAAAAAAAACAAACTGCAAAAAAATTTAAAAATCATCAAAAAACACCACATAAAGCCTCACACCTCTATATAAAGACTGTAGCATGTGTCTATGTGTGCAGAATATTTGGTACATCTAGGTAGGAGAAAAAGAAGCATTTGTTGAAATTTTCCAGTGCAATCCTCAGTGCTCTGTATTTAGGCCATGTCATGCACCGAGCACAGATTCCTTGGAGAGCACTTTCCCTTGTACTAAATTGTGTGACAGATTTTAAATTAAAAAGCAAAAATTTAGGTCTGTGATATTTTCCTATATACACTAATGTAAGACTAATTTACCTATAATAGATAATTAGTGTTTCGTTTGATAAATGGTGGCTGAACCCTGTATGTAGACAATGCAAACTGTCTTTTTCAGGCTGGAATGGTAAAGGAACTTGTGCCAGACACTTCAGAGTGGTTTGAAGTTTGGCTCTGCTATGAAAAGAATTGGCTGCTTTTCCTCACGATGCTTTGCAAGTCATGATGGTGGGAGGCAGGGCAGTAGAAATACAAGGATTTAAAAAGAGTAAATAATATTATGCAAAGTAGTTTAGGATCAAAGCTTTGTTTCTTGCCTGACCATTGAAAAGCTTCCATAATCCATGAGTAGCAGGGACTGCTTTCAAAGATGACTTTAATTCTTTAGTTGAATTGTGCATTTTGTGGACTGTAGGTGCATGTTTTGAGAGACAACTGCTGTTGTCTGAGCTTGGTTACAAACCCTTAAAAATTAGCATGTTTTCCACAGCATCTGAGGAAAATGTATGTTAAGAGGGTTACAAATTCTTGAATTGAAATGGCATGAGATAGTAAAACAACAGTTTGGTGTTCTAGCTGGAATTATAGATGTTTGAAATTTTTGCTCAATTTAATTGCTAAACAAGCTATTAAATTTATTTTATTAAAAACATACAACGTCTTATAATTAATTTAATGAATTGTATATTAAAGGAGGTAAATTGAATTCCTTTATGTAGGGTTTTTGTCAGGCTCTAAGACAACTGTTGAATAACTAGAGATTTATTTTTGAAGTAAAAAAAATTCATGCACTGTAGATGGACCATCCATTTTGAAAACATAATTAGTCAATATAAAAACTGAAACTTTATCCATGGATGGTACATCAGTAATCAAGAGATAAAGACTGTTATTGTAGAAAGGATTTGGAGGGATGAGGAGGGAAGAAATGTTACAATATTTTAATTCTAAAAAGATAGACCTGTTTTGCATAAAGTATTGAATTGCATTAATACAGTAATAAGTAATTTTATATATTTCAATTTCTTATAAAACAGAAAAAGTACTCTTTAAAAAAAAAAAGAATCATTTACCTGAATTGAGGATTTCATAAAGAGATGAAAATAGAAATCACTGTGGTCTACCTGCAGTTGTCAATTACCTTTTAAAAAAGGTTTGCATTAAATCAAAAAATTCCCAGATACAGCACATTGCTTCTGGGCTGTTAAAAGAATGGACAAGAAACATGAATTCAAACAAACAAAATGTTACTTACTAGAAGGATTTACAAAACAATCATTTCTTATAACCTTGAGAAAAATCATACTTTAACAGTGATCTGTACTTAAATGTGCAGCTAACTGTTTTCATTGTGCATTTCTCCATAATGGATTAAAGTATTCTATGCTGAATAGTATGTGGTGGAAATAGATGTCCTGACAAAACTTTTTTTTACATCAAGGCTTTAAAATTTCAACAAAGTTTAAACATTATTTAGATATAACAATTATTTTACAAAGACTACTTTTAACATGAGCAGGCCACCCACAGTGTTGACTAGAGAAAATGGCATGCAAGCCACCCAGTGAGACTGATGTAATTTTTTTCATCTTTGCTTAAAGTATAGTCACTAGACCAGATAATGTAGAAACTTCTATATGCAATGATGAAAAAGGCTAAAGCGGTTCCCCCTTTTTTTTTTTTTGTTTTGTTTTGGTCAATTAAAAGTAAGTCATAAGTTGAAAAATGGAAATATTCATATGCAGTGTAAGTCTTCTCTACTATAAACTAATTTTTATTATTCTGTGTTAGGAAACAATATTTATTGGAAAATAGCAGGCTTTTTAGTTTGGTTAGAACAAGTTTTAGGGTGATATCTAATGTATTTATTGAAGAGTATTCGTAGATAATATAGAGACGTAAATACATGAAATTGTTGACTAAGGCTTCATCCTGTGTGTGATGAAGCCAGTAAGAGTTTTAATGCAATGTGAAGACAGTTTGTGATCATTCTGTTACAGTGACCAGCTAGTTAGACTTTTTTAGTCATGATGTTGTCTTTGTCTTGACCATCGGTACTTTTAAGTGGCTCAAATATTGTTAATAATTTTTAAGATTTGACTTGAAAACATTAAAAAATTGTTTGCAAAACCCATTGATAACTTTAGAAGCTCTGACATTAATTACCAAAATGTAATTATATTTATTTTAAATGTAAAGCTTTCTATGACTTTTTCTATATCCCGAGATGCATAATTTGATTGTAAAATGTACATCTGGAGCCAAAGCAAACTATAAAATATCTACAGCAAAGCTAAGCATTTGAAATAGGAAACAGTGATTGTTTTTAATTGCACAGGGGTCTTACCACATTAAAATGCTAAGTGGTTCACTTTGAAATAGAATTTCAGCAGTTGTAAAATGTTAACACAGTTGAACAAAAAAATATGAAAACCGGCAATAATTACTCATTTGCTCTAAAAAACCTTGAATAACTCATTAAAATGAAGAAAATCTGTCTGTGATTTCAACTGATTGCTTACTCTACTTTTTCTTACTGTCACCCTTTTTTCAAATAGGAGCCAGTAACACAGCAGATACCTTATTTCAAGAAGTGCTGGGTCGCAAGGACAAAGCTGATTCAACAAGAAACGCACTTAATGTTCTTCAGCGCTTTAAATTTCTTTTCAATCTTCCTTTAAACATTGAAAGAAATATCCAGAAGGTATAATACTTTAAAAATAATTTTCTGTTTGCTGAAAGTAGCCTTTTGACATTAGTCTTTTTCTTGACAAATGTAAATGCTTGGTTTTGTTTTTAAGGGCGATTATGATGTGGTTATTAATGACTACGAAAAAGCCAAGTCCCTCTTCGGAAAGACAGAGGTTCAAGTGTTCAAAAAATGTAAGATACGGATTCTGTTATTTAATAGTTTCGGGGTTTTTTTTTAGCTTAAAGACTAAAAACCACATAGGAGACCAAAGAGCTTTATGTGGTTTTGATACAGATTTTCATCCATACAAATTATGGATTTATAGCAGCCAATTACTCTAGGCAATATTACTAGCCAGTTTTCTGAGTGAGGTATATACTGTGAAATGTGAAATCACAGCCAATTTTATTTATTTATTTAGGCTTGGTATTATTGGACATAAAAAAAGATTACAGTAATTAAAACGTGACTTTGAGTATCTTTCTCACATATTGTTGGAAAAACTTGAAAGTCTAATTCTCTGGTTTCGTAAAACTGTCATGTATAATATTTTCAGATGTGGCTTGTTATAAAATGATTTATATTGATTTCCACATTAACTCCAGAAGTGTCTGATACCCTAGGAAAATAACATAATTTTCAGTTCATGGCACTGCTTAAGGACACATTGGATTTATTCCTGCTCCCTATTCCTAGATTATGCTGAAGTTGAAACCAGAATTGAAGCTTTACGAGAACTTTTGTTGGACAAGCTGCTTGAAACTCCGTCAACATTGCATGATCAGAAACGTTATATAAGGTAATCACTTGTCTAGTGCCTTCCTCAGACATATGGTGTTAAATCTATATGTTTCCTAAATAGGGTAGTGACTAGTTTTACTATGGTTTAAATACTGGTTGTAAAACTGTGAATATTTTGAGACTTCGTGATTATATAAATAATGGCAATGGAATGGTACTGGATTGTTTATTGAAGGACTGAAAACTAGTTTTTGAATGAGAACAATTTAATGCAGCATAATTGAGATTTGAATTTAATTTTTTAGATCTTTAAGGCATGTTGAGATTTTGTTACTTTCCCTAAACTGACATATTGCAAGCTGTGTTTGAAATGACCATTCCTAGTTTGCATACCTCGAAATAGATTCCTTATTAACACTTCAGCTTGACTTGACATTGAAATGGAAGCATCCTGAGTCAGATGATAGGGAGGCTTTAATCCAGACTGTTCGGTTGTTTGAAAGTGGTATTGGCTCTTCTACTGTTCAGGCTAAACAATGAAGTTCCTCTGTATTTCATGAATATGAACAAGTTGCCCAATTTTCATTAACATTTAGAGATTATCTGTTTTTCACAAAACTGATGTCTGTTGTAGGGCTGCTGAGATGAGCTGATGTAGACTTCAACCTTTCAGTCCTTGGTGTCAAACTTTAGAGTGCTCTGGAACATTTGATGGCTTTATTTAAAAAGCTTTTGAGATTTGGATGCTACCAGGACTCCTAGAGCATCTTGACAGTCTCAGTGTTTTTATCCGTTATTGTAAAAGAAGCAGACCAAAGATGCTGTGCGGGAAGCATTTGTGAAATTCAGACACCTGCACGAGGTCTTGAGTGTTTTGAGCATGCACGAGGCCCAGTCGCGCAGGCCCACGTGTGGTGTTGGTGTCTTGGGTCCCTTTGCATTGTGTGAGTTTATGACTACAGTGACCTGTGTGCATTTATGTAAAGTGCTTCTCATTCTTCTGGATGCTACATTATCATTGCCTATTCATTGGAATTGGTTTTTAAGATTAATAGTTCAGCATTTTATGTCTATGAAGGCGGCACTGGCTATTCCTTTTCTATATGACACTTGAAAACTTGAAAGCGCAGCTGCTTAACCTAAGCCAGGTCTTAGGACCTTTTCTAAGGCTTCTTTTAAAGGCTCATGTGTTGTATGTGATATGTGTGCTTGATTCTGGCTTTTTGTTTGGAGTTTCTTCTGGGGGTTTTTTTGGCTGGTTGTGTTTTATTGATTCTTGCTTGAGTTTTGGGGTTGGTTGTTTTTAGAGTGTTTTGTCTTCTAGCCACTTACCTTGAACTTTTACTATTGAATCTTTAAAAGTACTCCAGCCTATGTTAAAGCAGACTGTGTTAATGTAACCAAATGTCTTCCACATGTAGAAGTATAATAAAGAGCGAGGAGTGGATGGATGTGGAATAATTTAGTTCCAATGAATCAACAGAATCCTAGCCTACAAAATTGTTAAATTAGTTTCACTACTCTAAATATACATGGGTATATTAGTGTAAATTTTCTGAAGGCAAGGTATGAAGTAAATTTTCTTCAGGGGACTTCAGCAAAAATGAAACTAACAAAATCCAAATTGTAAAATAGTTTGCATAGATCCTGCTGTTTTTATGAGGGTTTTTCTTCTCTGATACTCTTGTTTTGTATGTCTCTGAAGTTGAAGGCTGACCAAGACCTAAAACACTGTTGTTTTCTCCTTCAGATATTTAATGTTTATAATTAAGCTTCAATTCATATTTTCCTCTCATTGTATTAGGGTATTCACACTGATAATTATTTTATACTATTCAGAAATAGTATAAAATAGCACTTAGCAGCCAAGTAGATGTATGTATTTCAAGACCAGTGGTAATTCTTTTTTTAGTTTTGTGCCTAAGAAAAGACTAAAGGCCCCCACAACATTGAAAAGGACTTGAACTCATAATTTATAAATGTCACCCTGTCAAAATGGTTAGTTGTATAATTTTCTTATCCATCCAACCAGTCCTACTTTGACAGTTTATTTTTTGTTCAAGTGCCACAGACATTTGTCAAAGAAGACAGAATTCAACACAGTCCTAATTAACATTAGGTATTATTGTAGTAAAACAGCTTTTGTGAGGGAGTAAACATTCCCTGCACTGCTTAAGATAATTTATCACTGTAGTTCACCTTTAGCATCTTGACTTTTTAAAATTTGTCCTGAGTCTCATTAATGCAGAATATAACAGAGTGCCTCAAGCAGTAGAGCAACTACAACTTTTTGAAAATACTCTTTTGGAAGTCCCGTTGTCAGATAGTCTTGAATGCCATACATGAGACTACTTTCCCTTTGTGTTCTCTTCGAAATCACAACAGCTGGCTTCTAATACTCTTCTCTCCCTAAAGACAGACAGTATTTTGCTTCTGCAAATTAGAAGCCACAATCCTTTTTGTTATCTCTCCCTCTTCTCTTTTTTCAGACTGTGCGTAGACAAAAAAACACCAGACCAAAATAAACAAACAAAAAGACAACCCAGGAGCTTGATTTACATATGTTTGTGCATGCATGTGCTAAAATTAATGAGCTGCCAGAAATTAATTTCTTCTGTAATTACTTGTTAAGATTACATGATGATACAATCACATACAGTAGGAAGAAAAATACTGTATTTTATGTGCTTGAGATGCCATCACTGGTTTCCCTCAAATCTGAAGCACTAAACTGCAACCTTGCAGATAAAGAGTTTGGTTTCCTGCATACTTTACTAGAGACACAACTGGAAATTCATATTAACAGGATAGTAAAGGTTTTTATTTCTATAAATTTTTTGGTGGAATTTTTGCCTCACTAATTGAAAAAGGGCAAATGCAAAAATTCTGTTTGCAGTGGATGTGAGTGTATCTTAATACCTATTCTTGAATATTTAAAATTATGTAAAAAAAGAAAAAGTATTTCTTAGTACATGATTGGTCTGTTTTAATGAGGCCTTCAGGGTGTCAAGTCAAAACTGTGATTTTTGGACTGGATTTTACAGGTATCTTTCTGATCTTCATGCACCTGGGGACCCAGCTTGGCAGTGCATTGGTGCTCAACATCAGTGGATTCTGCAGCTCATGCACAACTGTAAGGAGAGCTATGTTAAGGAACAAAAAGGCAAGGGTACATTTTTATTTTACCTTTATATATATATATGTATATTTGACATTTAGGAATGTGTCATTGCCTTTTATTTTATTCTAATGTACAAGAGAGATTTTAGGTTTTCCCCGTCAATTTAGATAACTTTTTACAAAGCTGAATACTGACTTAATTTTTTTCTTTATTCTGTTATAAAAACAAAACAGCAGTTGGAGTTTTCTTTTTGCTTAATTTATAACTTTTAAGCTTTTTAACTTGGAAAAGCATTACATTTCAATCATTTATCCATGGTTTACTGTCCTCTTGGAACATTTCTTTGAGGTCATATCAAGTTTGGGTTGTTTTGTGAATCTGCTGGCTAGATTTGTCACAAGATATTCTGTTAGGATATGGATACCGGGGACATTGGGGCACAGGGGAATAATGCTCAATTCCTTGACATGTAGTGAATGATATTACGGAGTCCTCTTCTTTGTTTGTGTGCAGTTTCAAAATCCAGGTTGCACTGAATCTGCACAGACCTATTAGCTGGACAAAGGGGATATTTAGGCAAAGTTATTATTAAGACCAATATGAATATATACTTATATTCTGTCTTTGACAATGCTGTTCCTAGGCTGCAACCTAGCTACAAATTAACATTAGCCTACATATAAAAAGCCTTCCAGCAGGTGGAAAGCTGCTAGCCTGACATTTCTAGTAGTAAAATCTGAAAACTGGATTTTCAAATTAGGAAATAGAACCAATGCCTTGTTTCTTAAGAAGTCTTACAGAGTTTGCTGCCAGTTCTGAAATGAATAGGCATATTGGAATCAGGCATCCCTTGGGTTATAGGTAACTCCCATGTTTAGTGTTAGTGCATGTGTATCCCAAGCCAAATAAGGTATTTTATTCTGAGAAACCACAAAAGTTTTACTGAGCTGCTATAGAAATGTGCTGTAAATTTTTTGCAGAGGCTTTAACTCTGTTGCACAGCTTGTGACATGAGGTGTGGAGTTCACGGGATGCATCACTTGTGACAGCAATGTCAGTAAGTTTTAGCTTAAAAGTGTGCACAGACCATTGTTGTTCTACTACACAGTGTAAAGTGCTGTGGAACTAGCTGGAATGTCACACTGCTTTCCAGGAATCTTGGTCAAAATTCAGAACATTTCCAATCCCCCCCATCTTCTTTCCCTGTCAAAAGTCCTCATGAGGCACTGCCACCAGCCTCACAACATTAAATTATCAGGAGCAAAATTCACTTGTGAAAACAGCCACGGTTAATGATTCTAAGTTTCCTTCTCTCACTTGCAAAACTTTGTATGGCCATTTTCTGGCTTTTTAGCAAGACAAATAGAGACATGATGATGATACTTAGTGCTTGATACTTTTTGTTTTAGTAGCCTATATAATTTTGATGTGCAGGCTCCAGTGAATGAGTGGAAAATGTGTCTAAAGTCCTGTATTTGTCTTGAAAAATCTCAACATATTTGGTATTTTTCTGGCAACAAAACTGCTTACCTCAGCCATAATGTCAGGGGGCCTTTATGATACAGCTTTGTTTGATTCACAGAAGAGGGAAGTAAAATAACCCAAATGCCCAGCAAATACATGTATCAATAGTTAATATTTTGTGTATGTATGAAAGAAATGCTAACAGCTCATCAAATTCCAGTAATTTTCTTCCAGCCTTCTCTATGGTGTTCCACTGATTAGAGTTTTTTTGTACAGATTTTAAAATACTCAGGAATCAATCCTAGCTGATTGAGTTTCTCGCTTAGTATCTAGTAGGACAAAGAAAAGTTGCTGAGCGTGATTTTTACGTTCCACAGATGTTTAATTTTGGCATACACCGGGTGGGAGATGGAAAAAAGAGAACTCAGAAGGATTTGTTTTAACTGCCAAGTAGAACAATGCTGGTTGTGATCGGAGGCATGGCATGCATTTTAATCTACTTTAATAAGTGTATGCTTTTCAAACAGGGAAAGTGTGGAGATTTCCTCAGTTTGGTTATGCAAGACTGTGAGATCTAATCAACTTAAACAAGTTAGAAATGTTATTTATATGTTCATAAATTCATATGCTCTTTTTAAGATACGAAAAGTTTTCAAATATTTAAGTCATCTACTTAATACATGCTTCAAAAAAAGATTTACTTTTTTGTTTATCAAGTGTTTGGAGGAAGAGATGGACGATAAGACTGGTATTCTAATGAAAAGAGCTTTAAATTTTTTCTAGGTTTCCATTGTTTCTAGCAGATGGCAGTTTTCATATTATGAATGCTGAAACAAGCAAACAGCAATAGTAGTTCCACCTTGGGTGTACCAGCTATTTCTGGCTATTCTTACCTTCGTTCTTTGCCAACTGAATCTGTGGGTTCGAACTGATTGAGTCAAAACTTTCAGCATAGTAAACTTAAACCTCAGTAGCAGATTGTATCTATTTTTACATTTCTACAAAATTTTTCACCTTTCAGGTGAGCTTGTGCCAAAGTATTTTGCTGCTATTTTATTAGTTTCGAAAGGACAACTGTGCTCTGAGTCATTACACACGACTTTTACTACTTTAAATAGGTTTGGAATTAGACAAAGTCTCTGCTTGTCTTCTCTGGATAAGGTAGGTTTCTGGACAGGAATTTTGCGGGTGACTGTCAAACTGCAATATTCTCAAAGAATTTACTTGCTGGCCACAATGTATTCAGGAAGGGAAGGCTTACACTGCAGTTATTTGTTAAACAAGCTAAAACACAATCCTAAGCAAATTCTGAGAACTTACTCCAAATTTAGTCACTAGTATAAGTCAACACTGTATTATATGGGACAAAATTGTTCCAGTTGTCTCCACACAACTAGAAGGCCGACCTATTAGTGATTACAACTGAAATATTTTCATTTTTTAATATAGAAATAGCATCTTCTCCTGTTGTCTGTAAGAGGTTTTGACTTATCCAGGCCAATAGTAATGGTCAGGAAAAATCCCCAATACTGTCAAGAAGTAAGTCTAGTTTTCTACATCCTGTCTTGGGTCCTCACCTGATGATTGCCCTCTTGTTAATAACTTCCAAGGGTCTCCAAATTGAAGGACAAGAATGAACTAATTTAGATGCCAAGGTATTGCAATATGCTATCAGAACTTTGTGTATTAAAGATACATTTAAATACATGTTTGGTTTAGGTTGGTATCTAAGTATGTATTTTTCATCTAAGTGTGAATCCTTCACTACTATCACAAGAATTTTTTTTTATAAACCTCTGGGCTTGTGTATTACCAGAGATTAATTCCATTTTGTAAGAAATACTCAGCAATTGGGAATTATGTCCTAGATGTGCAAAGTAGCATTTAATATCATAGCATGGTGCAGTCTCTGACGCAACCTGAAAGAAGAAACCGTGGCAAGTTTACATGACTGTAATAATCATGGAGTTCTTTTTCAGATTTTATTTCAGGGTTCAGCAGAAATCCTGTGTGTTTCCAATACTGTCTGTTTCCAGTTAATCCAACTTGTGTTAATGTTCTTTCCAAAAACTGAAAGAGCATATCCAGCTGTGCTAAGCTTTGTCAAATAATTTGGCATTGTGACTTAAAAAACTGACAATTGCCAACAGCAAATTGTTTCATTGAATCTTTCCTTTGATTTTAATAGGCACTGATCATCTATTATAATGTGATCATTAGTTAATTGGTTGCATTTATTTCAATGGGTACAAGTAGGACAGGGAATTCTCTCAAGTCCTGTGTATGAAGTGCTTCACAGCAGCATTTTGGAGTGTATTATTTCCCTTGAGGAATAATTCTGTATGTGTATGGATGTAGTGTTTCCCCTCAGTCTAAACAACCCTGTTGGTTTGCTGATTAATCTTGCATTATGTAGATTAATGTTTCATTAGGTGCTAAGATATGGCTGTTGTTACTCACCCATCATTGCCTTTAGCCTATCTGTTTCTTGCTATATCAGACCTTCCTCATTTATGAGGTGAAAAAAAATGCAGGCATGGGATATACACATTATGAGAAACTGCTTGACTCCAAGCCCACAGGTTTTAAGGAGTGAGTGAAAGTGCAGATAAGACAGCAGATCAGAATTTCTCCTGTGCTGAAGTATAAGTAGCCAGGACAAAAAGACCAAACAGCATTGCCAGAAGCATAGTGAGGCAGTACAGGGGATGCCCAAATCATAAAGCTCCCATGCTCCTGTCCTTGTATTAAGGCATTCTCCTGTTTCTCTAATGATCAGATTCTTTCATAAAAGGTGCAGTTGTAGATGTGGGACCCATGTGCAATTGGCTGGACCTCTAGCTCTGCTTATGTAGTAGTACTTCTAAATATATGGATTTATAGCATTAAATAGAAAACTTAAAATGCTATCTGCCTTACTCATGGAATAGGCAGTTGTGCTCCTTTATTGTTTTTGAAACTTTTTTTTATGTTTATGAAGTTTTCCTGAAGCATAGATGAATTAGTGTTCTCTATCTAGTCATATCCACTGTTTTGTCCACTGGGAGGACTTCAAGTAGGTAAAGCCAGTTTGCTGCTGTTACTTAGTATGTAGATATGTTAAGGAGATGCATGATATAGAAAAAAATTGAAAAAGAGTGGTTTTTCAGGCCGTGAATATAAAGATTACCATGGAAGAACATATGCTCACCCAGTATTTATTTATTAGCCAGCACAGTATTTATTAGATCTCTAGTAGGAAATATTTCAATGATAAACTGAATTGTGCTGGTATTTTATTCCTTGTATTGGCTAAAGCCCTGATTGCTGCTTTTGACCTATGATCTCATGATTTATAGATATCTAGGGACTTCCAGTTCTGGTACCTGGATACTAAATGGTTTCCTTCAGTTAAGGTTTTACATATTTTTAAATTGCAACTAAACTTGGCAATTTCTCTATTATTAAAGCATAATTGTAGTTTTTCACTATGGTTTATGCTTCCCAAATTTGTTGGAGTGCAGGAAACATGGAGAACATAATGACATAAAATGACATGGAAATAAATGTAAATAAATGAGGTTTAGTTTAACATTTTCCTGAGGCACTGGGCAGATAGCCAAAAGGAGTTAAGCAATGAGATTCTTAATGTGAGTATAAGGGATAGAAGCTGTGGAGGTTAAGACTGTTTTCTGTATGGCCAGTGGTTATTTGCTTAGACTTTAATAGTGGCTCAGTAGGTTTCATGATCCTTTGAGCTAAAATTGATATGGACTCCCATCCAGTTATCATCAAACTGGCTGAGAAATACTTAATTTCTTTCCTTAATTTCCAAACTTTGTCAAATCTCACTCCTACAAATTCTTACTAGAACCACTTTTGCCAATACCCTTGATGGTGATTCTTTGAGTGACCTAAATCATTCATCTGTGACGCAAATCTTTGAGGTTTTATGTTATATTATTGAAAAAAAGCTACCTTTTAATAGCTAACCTGATCAGAAACTAAAGCTGTAAATGGAAACACTGACATGGTTGTAGCGTGATCTTTCTGCTGCCCTTTGGTTTGCAAAATATATACACAACCTATTAAAGTTCCCAATGTAGAACCAGCTCTCCAAACAGGAGTATGATAGTACAGTAATTTTTGCAGCACTGAATATGATGCAGAGCTCTCCAAATATTGTAAAATATTCTGCAGGGTTTTTCTGTGCCAGAGTAACAGCAGCTGTACTTGGTGTGAAAGAGAGAAATGGATGCTTAGACCATGTTGCTTTTTTTTTCTGTGCCACACTGAGATTCTATTCACCTTGCAATGAATGATCCATCTTTGTTAGATCAGACAGGCCGGCAAGACCTGTGTCAAAAGGGCCTTTTCAATTTGTTATCCTAGCAGCTGGTTCTCTTCCATTGCCTTTGCTTACTGTACATCTGGAAGAAGAATTCTTGCAGCTGGGAGTCATTTCATGTCTAAACCACATCCCCTGTCCATAGCAGAAATACCCTTTTGACAGCAGATGTCAAGCAAACCCTTAATGGGTTATTAATTAAAAAAAAAAAAAAAAAAAAAAAAAAAGAACAAGAATAAAAATTGATCAGTACAAAAATTAATAACAGATTCATTTTCCTCCTTTACTACCTGTATTTGTAAGTTTGCTGTAATTCAGAAATTTTAATAGAATCTAGCATGTTCAGAAGTTTAGGGGGCATTCTTATTTTGTGTAATACTTTAACTAATATTAAAGTACTATAAAGAGAGTAGCTGTTGGGATTAAAAAACAACTCAGGTAGCTTAAAACCAAAATTTTAAAGATTATTATGAATGAAGATAGATTAAAACTCTTCAGTGGCCAGCATTTTACCTTTGTTTGTGCTTCAGTCTTCAGTACTTTTTCAGGAGTAAAAGTGAGTTTTTCCAAAAATGCTGATGATCTTAATGTCTGCTGGAGCTAGTAAAATGAAATAATTTTTATTTATCTGCTGAACTTGAATGCTTGGCTCTTGTTTCAGAATTTTTTGGTCTGAAGGGCTGACAATAAGGCATATCCTTAGGCTGTGAAATACTTAGAACACCACTAGAATAGGCCCAGTTACCCTTTTTGTAGTAAACTGAAAAACAGTTTCATTATAAATGCATTTATAGTAATGAAGACTAGCCTTAAGATTTAAAAAAGCATTCATTTTTAAATATCTCCCAAAAACTTTTTTTCTATCCATTTTAATCTTCCATGCTCATCTTTTTTCTAGCAAATCAATCCATTTTCTTCTTGATCTCTATAAAATGTAAGGTGAGAACAAAAAAGTACTTAAGAAAAAGAAAAAAATGCAATTATTCATCTGCTTTGCAGGTTAATTTTTCAGTAATTCCTCCTGCTCGCCTAATTTCTTGCCTAGACAAATTGAAATTCTCACTGCGGTGTCCTTGAAAGGAATCTTATCCTGGTTGTGTCGGTGCAGGCTCCAGGCACTGTGTGTTTGGTCAACAAGCAGCAGTGGGTGGTCAGGCTGTAGCACAGGACAAGGGCCCGCTGTGCACAGGAAAAAGTGTTCAAAGGTGTTTGAGGCTGGTGAGGAAGTCTGCCGCCCTTCAGAGAGTCAGGAGGCTGTAGATCAGCCTTCCCTCGCTATTGTAGCCTGTGAGAAAATTCACTGTGAGATACATAATGGGTGAGAAAACACAGGAGCTGTGTTCACCTGGTTGCACATCTTGTAGGGTCTTTTTTATTTTTTTTTTTAATTAATCTTGCTCACATACATCATGTATGTGTTGTATGTACATGTAGGTGCTGAATATGAGTAAGTCTGTGTAATGACTAACATTTGACTTAACATGGAAAATCTCACTGAAAAGTTACTTGACCTAAAGTTGGTCATTTGTTAACAATTTTCTTTGTCACTGAAGGCGGTACTGGCACAATATTAATTCCTTGATCACCAGTAGCTTTTGTAAAAATCTTTCCTGAAGTCATGTAATTGATGCACCGGGCTGGCAGAATTGCAGTGGCTGAGGCTGGATTATCAAGATGTGTGACTCCTTTAAGAAACCTCTGCCTGCCAGACCTCCAAGGGGGAGAAAAACCCAGGCAGTTTTGGAGCAGTGGATATTGCACAACAATTTTTACACTCAGTTTGGTAATAGTTTGGGAATATGAAGGTAAAGCAGCTTTTAAAATTTTAAATCATTTACTGGTTTGTATATCATGGAAAAATTTATTTCTAGCAAATTTCATGTCTGTTGTCTTTTTAATGGAGGTTGTAATGCGCTGCTTGCCAAGAGCTTGCAGGTAACAATCCAAAAAAATGGGGTCGAGGTTTGTACATGAGCTATAGGTACTGTAGGAACAGAAGTACCCTATAGTATGATAAACCTGCAGTTAGGGGTCAGCACAGGTGGCTTTTGATTTACAGAAAGTTAGAGAAATAATATCAAAAAGAATTGTGCTTTTGCTGTGCTCTTTAAATTCTTATTTTGGTGAGATCTTGCTGCACTAGAACAGAAGAGGAGTGAACAAAACCACTGACATATTTTTATTTCACACACCCTCTGAATGCATACCTTCAAAATATCTGTGCACAAAAAGTTGAAACCCACTAAAATCCTTTAAAAAATAAAATTAAAGCAGTATTGAGATCCTTAAAACTTCATATTTGATCTTCTCATGATTATATGTAATTATTATATTATTATTATTATTATTATATGTAATTATTATATATGTAATTGTTATACGATTAAATGTAATAAGTGTTAATTATGCTTGTGTTTTCTCATTAATGTTGGGTAGAAGAAGAGAATGTAGTACATTTTTTTTTCCTGTGTTTCCTTGCTTAAATATACACTTGGCACTGGAGTCACTGACAGATAATGCTCCATGTAGATGCTGTATTTTGGAGAAAAGAACTTTGGAGCTTCAAAGATGCAGTGTATTTTTTAAAAGTAAAGATCTACCGGGAATGTTTTTTCATCTTGTTTATACTTCTTTGAAAGCTGTTAGCACAGTAAAAAGTTAATTTCTCAAAACTTTAAATTGTTGCTGTCCTACATGCAGGATCTAGGAATGTAAAAATAGTACACAAATCAAATATTGAGTGGGCAGTAAATTATTATTTGGTTAGTTTATTTAGGTTTATAAATATTACTGTCTGCAGTACATACTACTATTAATTCATTGTATTGCATTATGCTGCTAAATTTAAGCTGCTGGCTCCAGAGAGGGAACAAGTTGGGATAGAAGAAAAATTGTTTGTAAGTTAGCTCTCACTTTTTTTACAAGATTTATGTGTTAGTGTGCAGTCTTCAAGCGCTATCTTCTGGTAGAGGGATAGCAAGATCAGCTTTGCTAATGTAGTCCAGATGTTTATTAGTCCTGAGGGTATATGTGCTGTTGTAGTTCCCTGGTGCTGTGTTATACTTGCTTGCAATGCTAGACAGCCAATTAAGAAATTAGTTCATGTTAAACTTTCTTTTCCTGATACACCAGCAAACTGATGATGTGGTTTTTCTGGTGGAACAAGAGAGTATTCTTTACTTGTTTTCTGTTACTGGTGAATATATAAACCATGCAGGCTGCATGGGCTTAGTGCATCAGCAGCAATACAGCTACCTCAAGCAAGTGGTTTTAATTGAGCTAATTCACATTAAAGTGTTTTGGTAAGTGTCTGTTTTTCTTAATTCTGAGGTTTAACTGGCACTGTCATTTTTAGAGACCCATCTGTTTACAAGACATTACTTATATTATTAACACACTGTCTGAAAGCTGAAGACTTAAATTCTATGCAGAGAGATCAGAGGGATTTTTTGTTATAGTTTTTGTGAAAATAACACTGCTACACTCTTGCTGGTGTTCTTAAATTTTTTAATAAAATATGTTTTAAATAGCAATGCCTGTGACAATTTTGACTTAGCCTTGACATTTTTTTTTCCAAATAAAATGCAAATATGTTGAATCTCACTCCAATGTTCCTGAAATCCCAGGAATTATGTGAGACACTTAAATTTTCTCAGGGTCTTCTACAATTTTATTTTTCTGTGTAGAATTTCTGTAAGATAATGAATATATGTATTTTTTAATCTGAAGAGAAATTAATTTGTTTTGGTTTTACTTAATTCTGTAAGATGGCCGGGTTGTTTTCCTGGATGCAGATTACTGCAGAGCTTTGGTTTTTTACTTTCTCATTATTGTGCATTTTTAGTTCTTTCAAAAGGAAAAATCTTTCCACAAATTCTTCTTCAAACTCACTGTAGATCTTGTCTGTGGTAACAGTGGATAATACACTTAAATCACTGCAACGTTTTAAAGCTGTCATAAAGATGAGTTGTGTTTAATAAGTGGTGTAGGAGTTACACAGTGAACAGAATCATAGCACAGCCTGAAGACAGGAAAGCTGAGTTCACTGAGTTAGTTAATACAGTGTGTCAGTCACAATTGTGAATGATGTAGCTAATTAGATTTATTTACTTATGTGTCTTATACTATGAACAGTAAAATGATGAGTGGAAGAACTGACAGTTATTTTGGTAATGATAATGCTGCTGTGATGGGCCATAGGAAATTTCTTTAAAATCCTTTAAAGAATTATAAGAGAAAGAACTTCCTTCAAAATGAACTAAAACCCAATACTGTCACCTATTGGAAGTTTGTGATAAGTTTCACAATACTTTATATTGCCCTTTAAGCCCCAGCTGTTGAAGTAAAAGGATTAGGTATATTTTTTCTGCCATGCTGCACTGACACCAGAATTAATGTGTTTTGAATAGTTTTTGCTTTGCGTTACTCCTAAATCTGAGTATTTCAGAGTTACAGCTGGTAGTCGTCCTCTGTGACCTTCCTGTTATTTTAAGTGAATGTAGGTATCAATGGAAAAGATCAACAGTATAAGCTCAAATGCTGGGATTCTCACTACAAAATTCAGCATTAATTATCAGGGACAGTTTCATCTCAGTATAAGAAAATATATTTCTGCATTGAGAACAATCAATCACTGAAGTAAGCTCCCCAGTGACATTGTAAAGCTGCCATCACTGGAGGTTTTCAACATTGAACTGGACAGAGTGCTAGATAATCCCACCCTAGCTCTCTTTCCCATGAAAGGTTGGACTAAATGGCCTTCTGAGATCCCTTCCAACCTGGGGAGTTCTATAATGCTGGGAATTTTGATTGATTAAAGTTTACTTGTTACAGCTCAGTTGAGCAATGCTGAAGTAGTTTTTGATGACTACTTTCAGAAATGTCTCTATAAGGTGAAATGCATAAAGCAGCAATTTAGACATTTAAAAAGTTATTGACAGTGTCACAGTACACTTAAAAATTATCATAATCCTCTTATTCTTCTTATATGGTTGGTTTTCAAAATGCATGCTAGACTCCAAGTATCTACCTCCATCAGATTAGATCCTCGCTTAGACTTGTGAATAGTGACCTACATGTGGACAGGCACCCAAAGTAAAAAATAATTGTTTGATACACTGGAAAATATTTTGTGGGTTTGTAGTTATGTATAAATAAGGACATTTACAAAGGAAACGTGCCATTAGTTCATCTGATTCCTGATGGATGGATTCTCTCTACCTGAACTTTGTAGAGGCAAAGCAGCTAAGTAATAGTTGAACACTCTGCCTTTAACTGCTTCAGCTAGACACAAAAGAAACTTTTGCTGTTGAAAAATGTATTTAGGACATAGACCAGAAAAAAAAGCATGGGCAATGTCAAGCATAAATACATTTTTATCCATGGCTTTCAAGCAACTTGTTAATTTACGTTTTAATTAGGCCATTAATTATAAACAGAGAAGGATACAGTCCAAAGAATGGCATTTTCCCCATGGTACTTGTCGTTTTGGCTTTGCTACAGGAGTCAGTATTGGTAGCATTGATACAGATGAACAAAGAGTCTTAAGTAAAGCAAGACTAAGAATGTTTTTGCAAGATAACATTTGTATCACTGAAATAAATTAGAATTCCATATGCAGTATACAGTTTGATGTCAGTTGATGTGCAAAATTATTCTAACTTTTGGGTTTTTTCCCCTCTGCCCAGGCAACGCATTGCTCCACAGCCCCATGCTGGACCTGGACAGTGATGTGCGTCCATCACCGATCGGCCATCTCAGTCAAACCGCTTCACTGAAAAGGGGCAGCAGCTTTCAGTCTGGCCGTGATGATGGTAGGCATCTGTTCCATTCGAAAAAAAAGCTGCAGGCCCCACTGTCCACTGTGTGGTGTAATCAAAAAACCCAAACAAAAACCCACATACTCTGTGCTTGTTTTGGATTGTTACAAAATACAATTCTTTCTTCCTATACACCACTCCTGCTTACTAAAGAAGTTCTCCATGTTTTCTGCAAGCAAAGAGCAGTTCATAAAATTCAAATTCGAGTTCAAAGTTTGCTTCTTAGAATGTAGTTAAAGTAGTAAAAGTATATTTTTCTACAAGATCAGATCCTTTCTCTTGCATGCATAGCCACCTACTGCCTACTACGTTTTGCTTGTTATACCTTTTGTGTGTGTTTGCTGAGATGATGGTTCTCCTTGCAATTGCACATTCTGTGACTTCACATATCTGGCTCTCTGATTCTTTAAACCCAAAAAGGGAAACAAAATGTTAGACTAAGCTCAAGCAGTCTGTCTATCCACAACCAGCTGAGGCCTTCTGTGTTGTGTCATCAATACCCTTATCCAAACAACTTCTTCTCAGGAATCTTTCAATAGTGACATCACAGGAGACAGAAAACATGCTTTTCACAGAACAGATCATTCTTTACTGAAATAGCTGTCTTACTCTTACCCTTGTCATTTCTCAGCCCAAAGCCTTTCATGGAGGTAATTAACAACTATTACAAAGCAAAACACTAAATTGCTGGTTGTTTTTAGTGGAATTAGTGGAATGCCGTCCACTAATAATATGAATGCCACACTTAATGTAGCAAGCAACACCCAAAATCCAGTTTATTTTTAAGTTGTTTGAATTATTTTGCATGAGCAGGGACTTAATTGCATATATGGCTGACAATTCCATTTTGATTATTTTGCTTTTGAAGTCTTAGTTATGGATCTGTTACCTTTTATAAACTGAAAAAGGTACATTTACAGCAAGTTTTGCATGTTCTGTATTCACCAATTTAAACCAAGATTCAAAGGAAAACTGAAGAATTGGAGCACTATAATAATCCATCCCAATTATAGATGCATCTGAGTTGAGTTCCTTGGTGCTTAGGTGCACAAGACCACTAATAGCTCTGCCATCCTTGTTCTTCTCTGAATGGAGAGACAAAGCAGACCTACAATTTAGGATGCCTGTGCAAGAGCTGCCATTCCAAATGTGCTGTGGTGTGTTCTGTTTTCAGTTTGTTTGTGGATCTTTTTAGTTTTGGGTAAATGTAAGGAATCTCTGGGCTTTTTTGGTGATTTGATGTGTTTCGGGTTTTTTTTCTCCAATATGTTTGACAGTGATTGTCCAAGATATTGGTTAAAGAAATTATTATGAATTCAAAACTACAGCATTCAAATAACATTCAGCTCTTGCTTGAGCATATGTTCATGAGAATATATAAACAATAGACAAAAGCTCTAGTTTCCTCTTTAGATTGTTATAGCAGAGATTATAATAAAATCAACGGAATAAAATATAGATTGGAGCTTTCTCTAGTAACAAAGTAAAAATATCCTGAATTTATGGCCATAACCTTTTGATATTGATGTGCAATATTGATGTGTAGCTTATTCTAAGAGGTATCTGCTGTCTGCAGGCTTGGGACTAAATCTGAAATATGCATCCTCAAGGAGAAAAGAATTTCACAGATGAAGTAAATCTTGCCAGTATGTTTCCAGTTACCAGCAGACATCCGTGGTTATAACCTTAAATTGGTGCCGGAGCTTTTGGCAAAGATGAAATGGTTTTTCAAAGGAACTGAATTTTTTTTCATTAGAAGTTGAGGTTTGTAGAAGTTACAGAGCCTCTGCTGCTATAACTCTGTTGGCACAGCTTCCTGATACAGTGACAGCTTGTTAATGAAAGTTTTTCTGCCACTGAGTCTTGACCAGTTCTCTGGCAGTCATAAACCAAGCCAGTGAAAGTATCTTACCTGTGTCCACACTAGGAGCTTTTCTAGTAGAACTTTGACATTTTCATGTCTCCTAAACAGATATATAACTCTCAGCACATTTGCACTTGAGTTATGTCAGACCCTCTTTCCAAATTTTGGGCTTCCATTGTGATTTTATTTTCGAATACTAATTCAAAATGCCTAAACTTTTTGGCCATGAGAAGAAATGGGTAGGGCCATTTTCTATTCTCCAGTAAAGAAGCGGAGCAATACGTGATCCACACCTCGACAAATGGAAGCTGCTGAAGGTATGCTGTACTTCAAGGAGATTCAAGACTGTCTACCAACACAATAAAATAGTGAGGCTCTGGTGAAGCCTACTAGTATGTAATGTGCTATTAGGCAGCTATTTTTGCCTAACTGGTGAATTCCTGTTGTGCGTAGGCAACATTCTTTAGCAAAGTAGATAGAAAAAGTGCTATTTCATGCAACGTTTTTCTGCATTTCCACAGTGTTGCATAGGCTGATATCATATTCTTAAATTTATCATTTGTACAAGACCTGAGTTTATACATCAAAAACACCACATCAACAAATATGTCATTTTAAAGTGTTTTGCAGGCTTTGGTGATTTGTGTTGGGGTTTTTCAAAAAATATATGATTTCTTTGTCCAAGTATTCCAAAGCAGACTGTAGTTCCTGAAGTGAAATACAAGTCTCTTATCACTGTTGTGCTGATACCCTGTTTTGTTAAACCACTCTAATCATGAAGGTTTCAATGGAGAACCTGGATGGTTATGGAAGAATATTTTACAAGGTTTCCTTTATTTTCTGTGTTAATGACTATATCTGCCTCTGTTCAGTTTTCTCTTTACCCCCTTTTTCCCATTTCAGAGGAAACTGAAAAACATTATCTGTTGCCAAGATTTCATTAGAAACTTCTCTAATGTCTTGACTGCTTTCACATTACCTTACATTTTAGAGTGGTTTGAAGACAGAAGACTGTCTGAATGGACAGTCTTTAGGTCTGAATGGACAGTCTTTAGGTGGATTGCTTTAGATACCCCCACAAGGGGAAGTATTCTGTAGATACTGTCACAGTGCTGGCACCTTGTAAGCGTACGAGAGAAGAAAGAGCTTGTATGTGTACAGATTGTGTACACGTATATGGACCAGGCTTTAAATTTTCTATTTTTACCCAAAAGGTTTTATATATACTGTATAGTCACTTGTGTAATACAGTGCAGCAGCAAGCTTGTAGTACATTCTTGTTATTTTCAAAAATATTAATGTTGCTTTTTCCATCCTCTCTTCCACTTTTAGCTTGGCGATACAAAGCTCCTCAGCAAGTTGTATTTGTTGAAAAGTTGACAAAACTTGTTGTAAGTCAGCTGCCCAACTTCTGGAAGCTCTGGGTTTCCTATGTGAATGGAAGTTTATTCAGTGAGGTATGGATTCTTCTATATAAAGGACTTATAAGTAACAAAGGTCTGTACTAATTATATTTGAAGTATTATATTTCACTGGTAGAAGTAACAACTTACTTTAGTAAGATATTTTTCTTTTTAAAATAACGTAAGCATACAGTGGAATTACGTTAAATTCTGACAGTGGGGACTGTGTGTGTGACTGTGTCTGTGTTCCAGTTGCTGGACTCAATAATATCTGTGTACTTTCACCTCTTACTCATAGCTGGCCCTTCACTGGTGATCCGAAGAAATAACACATTGCGTGAAGGGTAGAGATATGTAAAAAGCAGAGTCATAAAGAAAAAATATTGTTTCCTTTCTTTGGAAAAGGAGTACTCATTTCTTGAGTTTTAAGTATTTGGAAGTGGGGTTAGGTTCAAGACCAGAATTGCAAAATAATCAAGGCACTGAGCAGAATTCACAGACACATTACAGGGAGTCTAGTCTGGAAGGGTAGTCAGCTGCAACTACCTGTGCTACTACTCCTTCTTGCTCAGATGATCTGATTTTTCCAAATCATCCTGATAATGCAAGAAGAGGAAAAGCAGTTGTAATGATTTATGACACATGTTGTTTTTATATGCACACTCTTAACAGATTTTGAAAGGATACCTCTCAAAATTATTTTGTGGTATCATGTATTCTGTTGTGTTTAAATTCTGAAGTCATCATATCTATCTACTATTCTTTGCAGCTTTAGTAGGAAAAGCAAAAGCCTTTGAAAAAGAACATTTGGAAGCTTATGTTCTTAATTTCCAAAGAATTAATCTATCTTCTGCTACTGTTTATAAATCAATATGCTGTTTTCATATGATGATACTGATAGATACTATAGCACTTTACACGTTGAACACAATGTACAGGGCATTATAGCTTCAGTGAAATAGATGCTATGTGTGATCCTCATTTTGCATTATAAAAATCAAAAGAAAAATATGGCATTTACACCTAATGTTCAGAGAAGGAAGTAAAATCAAGAATAAACCTTAGTACTCTTGACTTTCACAAAAATAATTTATTTCATAAGGGAAATGACAACCTTTATTTGTGACACCAGTACTATTGAAATTTAGACTTTACAAATACACCTGTTAAGTTTACTGTGATTTTTTTTTTCTGTGTACAATGAAATAGAAAGCAGTTTCTAGAGAAACAAAGACTTGAACTGTAAACAAGATTAAGGAATCTTGCTCACGAAAATGACTGCAAGTGGAAAATGTATCGATCTTCTGTCTTGCTTGAACAAAATGTTGTTTCAATGTATAAAAAAGAGAAAAAAGAAGTAGTTTTATTGCTAGTCTGTAAAGTACATATACTCTTATATGTTTGGGCCTAATTCTGAACTTCTGAGAAATTAATCCCCACACATTTGATTTCTTCCACTCCTTTGGTCCTTATAGAAGCCTCACAAGTTCTTGGGGAGATAGGAAGGAATCCATTTCTCCTGTGTGTTCTGCATGCCACAGCCAGTTGAGGATGAGTGGAGAGGAGGGGGTGGCATAAGCTGGAAGATTTCTAGAGCACCTAGGAATATCTGTCATCACAGTGCATTCAAGACTGAAAGTTTGTGTTTTGCTGTCAGAAACAGTACAAATTTTAATTGTCCATGAAGAAAATTTTACCATGTTTTTTGATATATATCATCAATCAGAAAGCAAGGCAACTGCTACATTTTTTTTAAGATACATCCTATAAAAATGGTATACAGGGTTAATTCAGTTAGCTTATTTAAGTCTTCAAGACATTTAAAAATGTAGAAAGAAAATCTCCACATATGCATTTCAGGATGTATTTTATATTGTTCAGTTTGTAGGTTTTTGGCAGGTAGGGTGTTCTTTTTAGTTTTGAAAGATTAGCTGTATGCCTTAAAATATTGTCAGTTAAAATGTGTGTGGTATTTCAACAGTTTGAAAAGTTGAGTTCTTTGAATCACTCTAGGTGAAGTCACAAATGTGAGTAGTAACCGTTGATCTTACCACAAGATAGTTTTGGTCTGTCTGTGCAGGAAAGGTTTAAGATTGGTCTTCAGCAAAACCACTGAAAAAAAAAAAAAAAGTATCAAGGATCTATGAATTGCTCTGCTTAATCCAGCTGCAAACCAGTGTCAATTTAAAGTTTCTATTTGAAGTTTCAAGGAATACAACTTATTTTCTTTTTAATGCTTTAGAAGAGAGAAGTGGGAGTTAAATGTAGCAGTAATTTGAAGGTTGTTCTCCTTGTCTGAAATGGTATAATTCAGAGCTTTAATATACAAGAGTTTTATAGTTACGTATTTTCCAAAACTGTTAAGTAGTTTGATTTTTCTCTAATTTTTGCTCACTTCAAATTATTTATTTTATCTTAAAAACCTTAAATGCTTTAACTAACGAAGGATTTTGAAAAACAGAGCATTTCAAATGAATAATTTGAAAGTAAACTGATCGTCTTTGAGGACACTCCTGTCATGTTATTGCACTTCTTGTCCAGTAGATGTTGCTGTACAAGCATAAAATAGGAGATTTTCTAAGTATAAAGTTCAACATCTGCACTTCACCTAGGATTTGAAATAACTTTTTCAATGTAATTTACTCTACTGAGATCTCAGTACTCTTCACAGAAGGGTAGAACTACAAACAGGAAGACTATTAGTCAAATCATGTTTTTCTTCAACTGTAACTGTCTCATGCAAAGTGTACTCATGTTCCTCTGTTCTCAAAGAAGTGACAATAAAGATACTACTTATTTTGCAGTCTCTTTTACAATTAGTTGAATTATTTAAACAGCATTGTAACAAAATACTTTTGTTACTAATGTTTTTGTTCCTAAATTAAACAAAAACCCTGCAGCCCTCTCCCTCACATCATGCATTTCTAAATTGCCTTCATTCCAAAATTTGTCTCCCACTTCACATTGATGTCTTTCTCTGGTCAGTTTCCAGGCTAAAAAAATACAGTTTCTTCATGTAAACATGATGCACAAATTGACTATGTATGTTTGAGATCTCACTAACACTGCAGTGAGAAAACTTAAACCTCAGGAAGTTTGTACTGCTTGAGCTACTCTTATGCTCAAAGTCTCTGACTTTGTCTTAAGCGCACATTTTTCCTCAGAATTAAACATTAGGGTATTTACCTACAGTAAGTTGAGTTTATTGAGATATATAGTCTTTGCTTAGTGAAATGCCCTGAGTTCGTTTTTATAATTACATCATAAACTCATCGGTTTTCACTTCTTCACCTTGAAACCCCTTTTTTCAGAATTATTTTAACAGTGGTTATAAGATACTTACACTTTTCAATTTTCTCATTTTCACAAGACTGCTGAAAAATCTGGCCAAATGGAAAGATCAAAGAAAAATGCCAGGCAAAGACAAAATGATTTCAAGGTAAGTAGTTGGGGGAGATGTGGTGGGGAGAACCCTAATTTCTTTCATTTGTCTTTCATGGCAAGATACTTTAGTGTCACCTTGAAAAATAAGATTTCCCATATAATTTGTGTACTCTTATACCTCCTTTTCCTCCCTTCTCTACCATATGGAACCATCTGTAAATCTAACATTTCTCCCTGTTGTATATAGCAAATACATGGCTGCTTAGGCATCTTAGAAGAGATTTTTCCTTGATTTTTCTTCCCCTCCTTCTGATGCAGAAAATGATTCAGGAAGTGATGCACTCTCTGGTAAAACTTATACGTGGAGCCTTGCTTCCATTCAGCCTCAGAGAAGGAGAATTAAGACAGTATGGTGGCTGGGAGATGAAATCTGAACTTTCTGGCCAGTGGCTAACACATGTTATCCAGACTGTAAGGTAAATGGATCTCTGGACCCATAAAATCATTCTGTTCATGTCATATGTGTGCTTTAAGACAAAATGTTTTATTCATTGTGTTAAAAACCCTGAATTTTTAGGATTCTATGTACAACTGTAATTATCAATGTCTTATGGTATAGTCTTATTACATAATAATATATTCATTTTTTTCCCATATCATCTTATGAAAAAGTTTGAACAAAATATTTGCCTGGCACAGCATAGAGCATAGGCACTCAGTGAATGAAACACGATTTAATTCTTTAGGGTAGAAGACAATTATTTGCTGCATTTGCTACATATCTTCCTATCTTTGTCAAAATGGGTGAAGATATCATGTTTTTCACTGTAGTTATTCTTAGATCACAATTTACTATTACAGTTGTTTAATGGAAGGTGATACTCCTGCTTATAATGTCATTCAGCTTCTATTTTTTTATAAAATCAATAATGTATATTTCATTAATTATGAAATTACTAATATACAAAATTTGCTTGCATTTGTCTGTGGGGCCTACAAGAGTTGTCATTACCTTTTGAAAAGTAACTACTCCTTTTCAGTAATACACGGGTATGATACTGTACTATTTATCTTGAGTTTTCAAAGCAGGTAACAGGCAAAGCACAGATGAAGAGAAAGGGGTATAAGCATGTGTAGATATTCTTAGTGCAGATGGGGTGATACACACCTGTTGTCAAGTCTGTTTAACACTTTCTGTCACTCTGTTGTCACTTAAATTATCTGTACTGTAACCACATAGAAAAATATTTCCATGTGAAGTTTGTTATTCTGGCTGAGTTTTATGGAATGCTTTCAATTTAAGAAGGAGCTGATTTGATGAAAAGATATAAAGGGGCACCAATGTTGTCCTTTTATGAGAAGCAAGCCATGAGTTCCACTCAAATTATAAAATTCTAGCCTTTAGCACTTGCACATCTGAAATACTGGCTTGGAAATGTAAGCAACTGTTCTCTAAAGGTGAGCTGTGCTCCTGCCATCTGAGATAAATCCAGGCTAAGGCTACAGACTACATGAAGACTCTCTTTCAGAGAATCTCCTTTTGCTTTCCGGGCACTACCCTTATAATGAACAACTGAACTGAGAGCTAGGGAAATCCTCTCTCCCTCCTACTCCTTTCTCCACCTTGTTTTCTTAGTGATGCCACTTGAGCAAAGTGGGCAAGACTTTACTGAAAAGTGATCAAAAGTAGAAAATAAAAGGAGAACCTGGAGAAGAGGAATGGAACATCTCATCATAGAATATTGATCGGTGGTGACCAGGTCAGAAGTTTGTGCAAGTGCTGCAAGTACGTTAATTTTCAAGCCCCCACACTTTGACAGTCTGACAAAATTCTTGTGACTCACTAATGATGAAGGTGGGCTGTTCCCAAGAGAAGTCTACACATTGCCTAAGATCTTTATATATTTATTTATTTATTTTATTTATTTATTATACTTTCACCGTTCATAACTGAAAGACATTGTGAAGCACATGACAGAATTTTATTATTTTTTGCCATCTCACAAATGATTTACTGTTTTCTGCTTGTATTTAAGACTGATAGAACTCACAGTATTAGATAACAAGGAGTTATCATTACATCTGTCTGATCTTAATTTTTCTGCTTGTATGTATGTCTCACACAGCTGATATCACGCATACATATTTCTGTGTATCACACAGGTGGTAGCACAGTCTTTCTCTTGTACCCCATCCTGTCATTGCCCAGTATGAATAGGTTCCAGAGAATAAATTAGAGCTATACAATCAAGTGAGCCATTGCTGATAAGATTTTTGCCTTACTATAAAGGTATGAAAGGTATGTATTTGTTAGGGTGTATTATAAGAGAGAAAGGATGATCTTAGGGTTGTGACAGCTGTGTGCTCAGTGGAATCAACTCTAAAGTACAGGGCTTCTGTGCAGTCGAAAGTGATTTAACTTTCTCACAGATGGGTATTTACACTGTGTTTCCTGGCTGGCTGAGACAGTACAAATTTTTTCTAATCTACTAATTCAGTAGTTGTGCTGGGTGGAGAGCAGGCTCATTAATGGTGGAAGTTTGGTTTGTGCCCAATACCAGGGGTTTGGAACTGGAGCCTACAGGTGGATGATTGGAAATGTTCCACCTGTTTGCTTTGTGCCTTCTATTCCTCCACTTTGGCACTTCCTATTACCTGTACTGTCCTCAGTACTAGCAGTAAGGCAGATGGCAGTGACTACCTTTGAAATGTCCTTCCTTACAGATCCAGGAGTTGGATAAAAGCAGTGAACATCCCTCTGTGCCCCTAAGTCTGAGTGCAGCTGCAGCTTTTTAGTTGAAAGCTGAAAAGCTAATTCTTGCAAGTAGCTGCTGTTACTATTTCTAAGGGAAAAAATAACAGAAATTAATATCTCCATCCTCACCTGTAATACCAGTGTTTTGTGCCTGGTCAGAGTTGGAAGCAAAACAGTGAATTAATTTACTCTGCCCATGGTGCAGTAGCTGTATTTTGGCTCCTTGAATATGTATATTCTTAGCAATCTGATGCACAGCCACATCACCATTTCTGGCAGCTTAATCATGGTTACTGTTTTCATGCAAATAAAAAAATATCACAGAAACCTGGTTGTGGATCTTGTATTTGACTTAGGCATTCATCTAAAAACAACAAAAAAAGTTGCTTGTGCTCCAGAAAGATTATTCTTGGATCATAGGACAGGAGATCAATCAGGGAAGTGCAAGATACTACAAAAAAGGTGGCATGTTGCTGTGATGACATTTTTGTAATCTTAGAGAAAAATAAATCTGCATTTACAATCTTCTTATTTTAATAAATAACTAATCTTCTCAGAATGGGATAATTGGTTTTCAAAAACATACTGAGAATGGAGCTGTTGTATTTATATATGCAGAAAATGTCTGAAAAATTCAGTGTAGTCATATCAGCTCAAAACCCCTTCATATTTACACTTCCACTTCACTTTATTTGTTTTCTAGGCTTAGTTCTGAGTCTCTTACTGCACTCGAGATACCCAATGACATGCTTCAGATCATCCAGGATCTTATTCTGGACCTTCGTGTACGTTGCATTATCGTGACCTTACAACACACAGCTGAAGGTAATGGAAGGCTGCAGGTCCTCTTGCTCACTGTCAATCTTTGTACCCCTAATTAGGCCAAACCGTGGTCTGATAGATAATCGCGTTTGTTACAGGTGTTGTAGTGGCAGTGGACTCATCTGATTCTGTAGTCTCTCACAAGAGTTACTCAAATACTTCATTTTTCTGCCAGAAATAAGTAATGAGTATTTTCTTCCCTCAGTCTAATAAATTGAGTAGGTTAGGCTTGTTTCTTTTGGGTTGAGACAGTTCTACAATGCAAGTGATTTATTTCACTATGCAGCTTTTCCATGTTGGAAATAGAATTTATTTTCTTTCTTGAGGTTTTCTATAACATGAAGAACTAAATAAGCAGTGTCCCACCCCCAAGGACAAAAAAAAAAGCCCAAAACAACAATCCACAGCCCTTTATAAAGTATTTTAGTTGTATGGTTTCCAGGGCTTTTTACTAACATTGTAATCCCCAGGGTTTCCCACTGTGTACACAACTTTTGCCATAAGTGTCTGGATTGTGAAGACCAGTAACACATTCTTTAAATCTAATGTGACTCTATACCACCAGAGGCCATTCTTCTTTCTGTCTTGTATTCAACTCTGAAACTTAAATTTTAATTAAGTAGATCTCCTAGAAATAAATGTCTCTCCTAAAATCGGGGCAGATTGATTTACTAATTCCCTTAGCAGGGCCATGGGATTTTTTTCCAAAAGACTATTTACCCTCAATGTTAAAAAAAAATTATGGCTTTTTAATATTACAATTTAGTCACTTTTCATCTTTAACATATGTATGTTAAGAGTTTTACTCTAGGCTTAAGTATGCCAAGCATAAGTGGCTATATCAAACAAGTTTTTAAACTTTTGGTTATGACAAGACATTAGTTATCTATGGTTTATTTGTTACAATATTGATATGAATTGCATTCTTGACTCTTGTTTTATTAAATCCCATTTCACAATTAACAATTTTTATTCTGCATTAATATCAAGCAAGCTGGCTGAACAAGTTCATACATTGTCTTGTCTCCTTAAATCTCTGTGAAGTATTATCACAATTTCAGATTTCACATAAAGTATGAGAAAGACTTTTTTGCTTTTCATCCCTTAGCACAACTGAGTTCAATTGTTTTTTCTTGATGGTGTAAGAGATTTTTTTCCTTTTAATTGTGACATGAGTATGATCTTATTGGACTGACTTATTCTTCTGTCTAGGAACTGTGAGGGAGTCCTCAGATGTCCTGCTGTTTCAAAGGAAGGAAGTATTTAGCTCTCAACCATTTTCTTGACAGTCCTTGGCTTATCCAATCTCTGTCTCCAGCACAGTGCAGAGAGCTCCAATATGTGACCAATGATGAAAAAATCTGTTGTATTACTGGTTTTACCTACTTGTTGCATCAAGGCAATAGCCCAGTTCTTTGTTCAGATGCAGAGTTTCTGCTCTGCATGTTCTGATTGCTGGCCACACTTTCTGTGTAGGAAAAACGCTTGTGGTAGTCTGCACCGTAGTTTTTAATACAAGCAGTTCATACTTTTCTTTCTTGAATCAAAAGAAAGCAGATCCCTAAGGATGCTGATATGTGTTATTGGCTGGATAATGTAGCTCTCTTTTGTCTAGCCATAACAGCAGCCTTCCTCAGCCGCTGCTTCCATCCCCTATCAGGGAAGCAGTTCTGTGTGTTGGCTATAGCATCAAACAGGAGGAAAGATGACTGCTTGTGTCATAGTTCTCATTCTGTTGCATTGCATACCTTATCTGTGGGCCTCTTTTTTTTTGTTCTTTGCCTCCTAAAGAAAATTGTACTTCTGGAATGTATTTAAGATAGTGGGGATTTTTTTCTGCACATGACCGGGTTAATTTGGCCCTTGAAAAAACTTGTTATTGGGGAACGAGTGAAAGTACAGGTAATGGATATTCTTATGGAGCTATGTAAAGGTATCTCAGGAGTAGCTATATTTGCAATATGTAAGCCAAAAAGGCTCCTCCTGGACTTGAATTCCACCTCTCTAATATCTCTGAAATATGAGTAAAGTGCTGATATAACCTTCAGTCTCATCTCTTGTTGCATGTTTTAAGTTGGTAAAGGCATTCAGTTGTAGTTAAAATATTCAGATGTAGTTAAAATATTCATTAGAGCACTTTAGCTTTTCAAATACCATAAACCTGCCCACGCACAGGAGTTTTTTTGTTGTCTTATGATAAACACCATGTACACATTCTGGCCCTGAGAGGCAGTCTGTGTTCTTTCCCTCCTGTATGTGGTCGCTGGTCATAAAGGTCATGAAAGAGAAATTATGTGAATGCCAGACTAGACAGGGAGTTACAAATACATGTATTTGATTGGAATTTGATGAGCAGTGAAATATGAGAAAGAAAATTGGTGGGTTTTATATTTGTGTTAGCTAAGAACAGAATGCAAAAGTAAGCAGCCACAAAAAAATGTAAAGGCAGACCAGTGCAATCTAAACCCTTAGAAGAATATCAATTGAATTAAGTAGAAAAGTGAACAGAGTCATTATTCTACACAATCCCTTAATGCCTTTTATCCTCACTGAGCCTATACTTCTGTGAGAGGTGAGAGTTGCAGAGTATGATGCTATAACTAAGCTTCTTAATTTAGCTACAGAAAGCACTAAGATTTTGAAGAAAACTTTTAGCATGCATTAGTTATCTTCTTTTTTTTATTTTTAGAAGAGATGGTAATTCACTGAAATTTTTGTTTCATTTAAAAGAGAGTTTCATGATGCGCAGACACTTCTGATGAGCATTTTCTGTGTGGGAAAACTGTATGTCAAAGCCCTGCAAACCGCACACAGTTCATCTTTGTTCTGTTTACACTTCAGTTAAGCCCAAAACATGGTGATAATGCACACCATCCAGAGAAGAATTGTGTTTTTATAGTGCATAAGTTTTGGATTCACATCCCAATAAATAGTTATACAGTAGGCTTGTATAAGTTAACACCTTCTGGGTAGTGGAAGAGAGTGCTTTTTGTATATGCGTTCATGTACTTTTGAAGAAAATCTAGCCCCATGGATCTTTGACCCTGAGTGGGGATCCTGTGCCTCTTTTATAGTTCTGAATATGAATTATATGATGTCCTTTCTGTCTTTGCTAAAATGTTAGGCAGTTTCTCTTTCATTTTTAATTAAGAGCTAGAGCATTATAAGCTAGAGACTTGGGTTCTTAGTTGAAGTATTTTATGTTGTGATTAAAAATTTACAAAACAAAAGCAAACCAAAAGCCTTTGCAATATTCCTTTAATTCTAAGCTTTCCAGTAAACAATATGCTTCATGCAAGTCCTACCATGTATCATAGATGTGCTTCTCTGTGTGGTGTCAGCAGCATACCATGTGTGAGTTCCATTCTTAGTCATTTGAGAGTACTGAAGGCTTTGAAGCTTGTAGTGCGATTTGCTTGTATGCCTAGTCATTGCAGTTCCAGTGTCTGTGGTTTCTTTTCAAGTTCAAGAAGTTTTTAATAATTAAAATTTATACCTTCTCTCCCTACCCACCCATCCCATGTTTCCCCTATTACTCTGTCCTACAGATATAAAGAGATTAGCTGAAAAGGAGGACTGGGTTGTTGACAATGAAGGTTTGACATCGTTGGTGGGTATACTTGGTGTCTTGTAGGCACTTCCATTGGTGGATTTTTTTCTTTCTTTTGCATGGGTAATGAAAGTGATTTCTATATCCTCCAAAATTTAAAATACTTTGGACTTTTTCTGTGTGCGCACACTGGTGTCTGTAGTTTTATTAAAATATGAAAATATAGGGCACTAATTTTTTTAAAATTGTTTGAATGGTTACCTCTTTGAATGGTTTACTGGAGTAAAAAGTCATACTTGAGGTCACAAGTTCAGTTCACATCAAAATGCTTCATAACTTAGTAGGCACGCTACCATGGAATTGGTCTGTAGCTGAATAAATAGATCACTTATATGTTATAATGAGAAATTTAACTGAAAAATTACTAATTTAGCATATTGCCTACATGCAAACAACCAATGTCTTGAAACCAAATTCAGATAAATTAGTGAGATGCTTTCTGGAAATAAACAGTAATGAGTAATGCCTAAAACACAGCAAGCATGTTGTAGGTGTGACTTAAATACAATCTGTGAAAGCAGAAAAGGCCTGTGGGAGGGACAGTTGCTTTGTGTATGTTATCTAAGGGAATGCTCCACAGACTTTTTTAGTTCTTATTTGCTTCTATAAATACGTGTTTGAAGTTGAGTAGGAGGACATTAAGCAGTCACAATATGCATACCGTAGGAAGGAGTGTTGTTGTCAATTGTAGTACTATCACCAGATTTACAGCTTCTGGTCTTGATTTCAGTTGCTGCTGCTATGGGCAAGTCCCTTAACCTTTCTGTTTTTCACTGTGTTCTTCTGCTGAATGAAGCCAGGGGGAAGGTTCTTCCACAGAAATGTTATTTCTTTATGCTTGTGTTGTAGACTAACCCATCTTTATTAAAAAACTGCCTAAGTAATTTTTGTGCTTAGAAATCACCCATTCATTCCTTGTATGCAGTACATCACTAGATACCTTTGAGGCCATGGTTGAAACATGCCAAATTAATGGTGGAAGTTGACTGTGTTTTGTGATGGAGAGATTGTTTACCTACTGAAGTAGAGTTCATTGGGGTAATATTAGAGTAAAGGTTAACCAGTATAAAAAAGGACCAGGCAGTCTCTTTGGGGACATTTTAGGCTTGAGGTAGGAACTGTATTTTAAGTTTGTAGGAAAGGTTGAAGAGTCATTATTCTACACATTTATTCTTAGCATTTATATTCCAGGTAAAAGATACAGTGATATACAGAACCAGGTTTTTTCAGCTTCATAATATCCAAAGAATCACATATCTAGACAACTTTCCTCTTCTGAGATGTGATATTTTGTGGAATATGTGTGGAAGTGAAAACCCAAGAGCAGCACTTTACTGCTGGCCTTCTTCTTTTAAGGGATCCAAAAATACTAAATATAGATTGTCTTAGTGGCTTTTAAATGATTTTTATTTTGCCATGGGAGCATCAGTTTCCCAATCCAACTCCATCATTTACAGAAATAAAAATTATTCCTAAGCCTAAAGTTGGTGGCATGCCATAAACTATCTACTGAATGAAAAGCAACTTTACAGGACTTAAAAACATTTTTGTCCACTTCTTTGACCCAAATCCAGTAAGATAATGTCTCACTTTTCTGGAAGAGTGACTGCTTCGTGTTGCCCTGCACAATAGGCTCCTGTCCAATACCAGCAGAAAAATGCATTAAAAAAAATTAAGTGTGGCTTATCAGAGAAGAGAGAAAGACAAGGAAAAAGTGACTACTGACTCTGCTGTGCACTTGTTTGCTCTTTCAGGATGAAATTGATACATGTTAGTGAGACAATCAAATTTCAGGTTTGGAAACCTGAAGGTAACAAATCCCCTCAAACTATTTTTTGTTCCATTTGAAACAAGCTTCAGACTGATTTCCTTAGAAACCTTTTGCTGAAATACAATGCAGAAATATTGGACATCCCAGGTGAAATTCCATCTTGGATCAAGGAGCAGAGGAGGGAGTGTGTCCACAGGCATCTGTAATGCTATCACAAAAACTCTAAAAGCTCTAAAAATCTTTCCTAGGCCTTTTATATGAGGCTGTTTGGTATAAAAGTCTCTCATTCAGAGAAAAAAAACAAACATTGATCTATGGTAATAATTCTGTAGATAATTTACATACAAAAGCACATCACTATGAAAGGATCCCCTAGTAATACATGGTGTGATTTTTTTTTTTTCCCCTCCCACCCCTTATTTGGGATAATTTGGAAAGAGTTTACTGTACACCTTGTAAGTTTTTATGTATTTATGTAATGTATATGTAACGTGCTTATCTACAGCTAACAACTTGTTTGACTTTCAGCCATCCCAGTTTGAACAGTGCATTATTCGTTCCCTGCAATCTCTTAAAACTGTGTTGGACTGCAAACCTGGAGAAGCCAGTGTAAGTTTTGATTTATGTTTTCATTTTTGTTCTTCTTCTGAAACCCAATAGTAATCTACATGAAAAGAACTTTCAGAGAATGATCCAAGGGTATAACTTTCCTCGGTATTTATTTCCCATGTACACCTTTTCACTTGTGCTAGCTTTTAGACTTCTGATTATGCTTTGTTTGTTAAGGGTAAATTGTGTTTATGGGGTAGATGGAACCTGTATTTAAATCCTTAAAGCTGTTCTTCTGGAAAAAAAAGTACTACTCATATAATTTTCAGATAGCAGTAGACATTAAAATAAAAAAGGGAGAGGCCATTCCTAGGAGTTACTCTTCACTTGGTGTTAGATCCAAATTACTTGAGGCCCTGATTGGTTGAAACATTGATATTTTCTTTCTAAGGGAGTTTAACACTTCCAAAATCCCTTGGGGCCCTATGTATAGATATTGTTTATCTCTCCTCATTTACATTAGTCTTTCTGATTGGCTGGTCTATTTTCTTAGTGAACATTATTCAAAAGAATCTGCAGTGAATTCACCTGCATGCTGAATCCTTCTTTTTAGGACATGAAGACCTTGAAATATCCTGGGAGCTTTTGCTGCAATTCCATTAGCCAACAATGACACATATCACATGTGCTAGGATTTCCTTCCTTTTACTGTGTTATCTCCTCATGCTTATCAAACTGTTTACCAGGACTTGTATTGTCTCTCCCATTTTTAGGATGGAGAAAAGTTGAAATTGATCTATAAGAAAACAGTGTCCCAGCAGCCATTCCTTTAATTGTGTCATCTCTTTAGGGATAAGTTACTCAGGTCTTCCTTGAGAATAAGGCCATGTGAAGTTGTTCTGCTGAAATAATATGCTTGTATCCTCAGGTTTTCCAGCAGCAGAAAACACAGGAGGATGTGTGCCAACTAAGCATTGGGATCATGCAGGTATCTTGATCACTTTGAAGTATGAAATTGTCAACACAAGTGACGATCAAAAATGTGTGCGTTGTACCTTACCCACCTCCCAGAAGGTAGCTTAAGTTGATGACTGTGTTATTCCTGTGGTACACTCAGGGATTCTGAGAAATGTTTGACTTTATAAGTAGGTAGAGCTGGCTAGCTCAATCTGGTGGTGGCAAATCCTGAGAGAGTAAGTAACATATTCAAGAATTTTACTGAATGTGATTGTTCAAGATTTTACTGACAATTGATGCTTCCTAAGCTGATGCCATCTAACATCTATAAACTGCAGTGAGAGGAGAAATTCTGGTTTTCATCAGCTGAGGATCTGGCTTTTAATTTTTGTAGCAGAAAACAGTGTTCTTTGCAACAAAATCTGATTTTTTTTTTATTTATTTGAAAATTGGTATTAGCATTCTTTAGGTTTTTTAATCATTTTAATAGTCTCCTCGAATAAGAAATGATGAGGCAAAGCAACAAAGGGATTATAGTGAGGCTTCTGCAATTTTTACTTGGAATCCACTGTTCAGATTGGGCACATGAAAACTGTTAACCATGCTAACCAGCAGATTATCACTGCATAATTTTAAACATGCATCATGAAAATTACTTATAAGGGTTAAAAATTACTCAGTTTCCTACAAGTACACTATGATGCATGCAAAATAGAAAATATGCATTCAAAAGCTGTAACTAAATGTTACTGTATTTATGTAAAGTTTAAGACAAAACCAGGTGATGATGATTGCTCTGCTTTTATTGAGTGTAGTAAAAGCAAATTTGAGAACATTTTTTATTTCTGGCAGAAAATGTAGATCTTGCTTTATTATTTCCTAGGGCTTTATAGATTGTTTGGAACAACTGAGCACCAAACCTGATGGTGACATAGATACATCACAGTAAGTAAAAAGATTTATGTGTAGCATTCTGCAAAGTCTTACATTTCAATGGGGTTGTGGTTTTATCCCTTCTGTATTTCGTATTTCTTGTGAATACTTTTGCCTCTTTATAGTGATGCTTTGAAATAAGAGCAGGTACTTTTTATGTCAAAACGTTGTGTGGCATCATGTAATAAAGATCATACAGGATAATTAATATTACTTATACTGTTTTATTCAGTGACACAAGTTGTGTGCTGTTGAAGCAGATGTGTTGGTTTTGACATGACTTTACATGGAATTAGTTTTACTTGTCACTAAGTAATGTCCAGTCATGGTGAAACATCCCCTGCCTTTCTTTTCTTCCATTCTATTTTTTTACTGATTGTATTGGTATTTCTACTAAATTCAAGAAAGTTGTTTGTTCAGTAAATTCTTATGAGCCACTTATTTTAGACACCAAAACAAGTCAGAGTAGCCTGAGCCTCCAGGAGTTACAAGCCTTTGTGAAAAACCAGAGACTTGGCAAATATAGAAATATGCATTGCAAAGGGCAAATGAACTCTGGTTTTAATGAAATTTCTTTTTCTTCCTATTCAGATGACCATTGGCTGGATAGGTGTAAAAACAGAATCTGTGGCAAAACATAGAAATTATAGAAAAGAAAAATGCTTTAGGAAGGAAAGGAAAGGAAAGGTCTATAGCTAGAATGCTACTATCAGACCACCAAGCACCTCCTGCAGGCTTTGTGGGCATCTTGGAAAAACTGAACAACGTGGATAACAACTGCTTTGTTATCTGGTGTAAAGGGGGTTTGAAACAGAATTGCATTTTGTTGTATTGTGTTATTTGGGTTGTCCCTGTTTTTCCCTCGTTTATGGTTCCATCCCAAGTTGTCTCCCCTTCCCTAAATGTCAATCCTCATATCCCCTCCCTGGCATCTTGTCTGTCACTCGACTCTCTAGCCCCTCTCTCTAGAAGCTTCCATGAAAGGCATTGAGTGATTGGCCAAGGGACAGGGGTCCCCCCTCCTCAGCTCCCCGATATGTTGTCCTGCTTGTCAATTACTTCATGTCCCACTCCCCTCTATCCTCTGTTGGTGGATAGCCAAACCCCTCCCTTGTTTCTACCCCCTAAGAAAAGGGGCTGCTCTGGTCTCCTCCGGGGCTTTCCAGTGTTGTACCCCTAAGGTCAGGAGCTCCCCAGAGCTACCAATAAACTTTGGATTTATACAGCCTGGATTGTCTCCTCCCGGTTCCCTCACCATCACTGACAGTGCCTTCCGAGGAAAGGGCTCATAACCCTTAGCCGCTCTTCCGCACTCCTGAGCATGGAAGCGTGTCCCTTGCAGCCGCTGTGTTAGAGCTAGCAGGGAAGCACCAAGAAGACTCTTGGTGGACACTGTGGTAGCATTTTATTCCTGCTGATTTGAATCCACCATGTATCAAATAATCAAAAGCACTATACTTTCATATATACTTACTTTTTAAACAATATTCCCAGTCTTTCAGTTGATGTTTCATCTCCAGATTTGTTTGGAAGCATTCATGAAGAATCAAGTCTTTCTTCGGTAAGTTTGGCTTCTATATCTAAAAGCTGATGTGAAAATACTTCTCAAAGATACAGGAATGTGGTTATTTTTTATTGATACAATATTGTAAATATTGTTTATTTTGGTTTTTTTAGATAACAATTTTGTATTCTGTAGGCATTTCTCTTGTTGAAAGCACTGGTTTTTATGGTATCTTAGTGTACCATGTTAAGGTAACTCATGAAAGTGGTCTTTGAAAACAGGTCCTCAGAAACTAAACTGGCATCAAAAAAATCAGTGAAAATAGCACTGGTGTTAAGTCAGTTGAGGATTTGACTTTTGATTTATCACCTTGTTTTAGATTAGAATCAGTCTGATTATTAGTTATGTTTTAAAAACCACAAAGATACCGATATTCAGTAATACAGTTTCCTCCAGAAAATTTACTAAGTATTGGTTATTTGTTTGGTTTGTTTGATTTTGGGTTTTTAGGAAGTTGGAAAAGAATTTTTAATATTCTTTCCACTTTGGTTAATGTACTTTCTTCCATTTAAGCAGCTGATGAAAAAATAAAGGTTTTACCTGCAAGAAACCTAACCTCTTGTGAAATTAATAGTCCTTAGTGCAGGTTTTAAATGGTGTCAGAAGCCCAACTTTGCCTAATCTACAAGAATAATAAGTATTTCTGCTACAATAAAGAATCACGGGTTGCCATATTGGGGCAAGTTTCTGAATTGTAGACATAATAACTAGTTCTTTATATTATTTTATTCTTGCAACACATAGATTTGATAGTAATTGTTGACTTGTGGCTTCTTCCTATATGTCATAGGTACAAAAACATTTTTAAAAAATCATAATTTTAGACAATGACTGTCTTCCATGGTTCCATGGTATCATTTTCTTACGAAAATCACAAGACATTTTGTCTTCTCTTTCTTGAATGAGAACAGAGAAAGTGAGTGATTGGAGTAAGATTGGTCACTGAATTTTTTAAATTCTCATTTTTTGAATAGTTTGCATGCTACCTAATTATAACTTAAAGTAGAAGGCAACTCTCAGTCTTAGTCATTGTATTACTGAAATACAAAACTGTCAGGAGTTCTGGGTCTGAAAACCAATACCATTTTTAATCAGATCAGTGCTGTTATGGTGACTACTGTCAAATAATTTTGTTTTCAAAATACTTTCTCAGTTGATTTTAACTTTGATCTGAGGTGGAAAAGTAGTTTGAAATGAAAAGGAGGAGACGGAAAGAGGGAAGACCCAATCTCTTTAAATAGTAGTTCTGTCTTGTTTGGTTCTTTGTTTGGAAGCTGTATCTTTTATCAAGATCAAGGAAAGGCAATTGTGATATCTCAACTCCAGAATGTATTTGACTCCCTTGTAGTTAAAAAAAATCATTGAAGAACAGACATACGTTATAACCACCTAGAATTTCTTCAAACTGCTGAAAATATATAATGGAGTTTAGAACCTTATAGTATTTTAGAGTTGGTGAGTGCATTTGTTCAGTAACTGCTTCCCTTGTTTTAGCCACCTTCATGGGAAAGTGAAGTTGATTTTCAGTTGATGTTATGATGGTCATAATTCTTAGTATATTTCTTGAAACAAAGTAAAATCCAGAAACAGCTTCCTGGAAAGCTGTCCAAACCTAATTTTTGTAAAGAAGTCTTAACCACAGTTCTGTATTAGTCATAACTATTCCAATGAATGCTCTGGATCCTATAAGAGGAAGCATCATGTTCAGTCATCATACCTGATATTCATTCAGTTCTGAGTAGTTTGTTGACAAAAATATTTGTAAACCCTACTTTATTTATGAGAATGTTTATTATGCACAGAGTCAGTAAAATACTCTACTTACATTTACAGTGTTGGTTATGATGATACTTCTTTTTTGAACTGTTATGCTCTTTCCTATCTTAATTTTTAGGAGCAGAGACTTTTAATTGCACTCAGTAACTGCCGTTACCTGGAACGTCATACCTTCCTAAATATAGCTGAACATTTTGAGAAACATGGCTTCCAAGGTGTTGATAAAATAACTCAAGTAAGTGAGAGCACTGGAATGGAGCATCTTTGCTTGGAGATTTTTATTTGTTTTATCTTCTGTGAAAAGTAGGTGCAAGTGCCCAAACATCCAGAATGACTCCTGGGTTAGCCTTCGACAAATAGGTGGGACTCCAGGCATTGGTTGGACACAACAACAAGAAGGATATGGTTCTGTGTGTTCATACAGGGCTTAAGTAGCTGGTATAGAAAGTGTGAGCTCTTGTTCAGGACTTGTGTATTCAATGGCAGAGCTTATCAGATTTCTTAGTAACGCTGTTTAATGTCACTGTGTTCTCTCAATGCAGAGAGTAAAAGATTGTTATCTCAGGAATATACTTGATCAATTTTTTCATCTGGAAATCTGCATTACTGATAGCTCTTGTTCATGAACTAGTTCATGGGGATTTTTGTTGTGTTTGGGGGGGGGGTTGTTGTTTTTTATTTTTCAAAGAACGAAAATGTCAAAGTGGGTGGCAGTAGCTGTCTCATTTTCCTGCCTTTTTGTAAAGATTAATCACTTCTTATGAGAAATGTTGTGACTTAATTCTTAGGACCATAAAGCTAGTTTATTTACAGAAATATTTGTTGGTTGGAAGTAAAATGTTATCTTTTCCAGTACAGAATACAGTATTTCACTCAAACTGATTGTTCAACAATGTAGTACATCCTTAGTCCCATTATGCCTGAATGTTGCTTGAATTTCTACAGCCTAAGTAGCTTTGAATAGCATTTGAAAGGGATTGCAATGATTTGTGTGGTTAGTACAATGTAGAAAATTACTCTGGATATTGCCTTTTTTTTTTTTTTTTTTTTTTTTTTTTTTTTTTTTTTTTTTTTTTTGGCTACTGAGAGTTGAGCCCAGTACAGTTGGAAGCAGCTAAGACATCTGTTTTATATGTGTTCAACACCCTGCCTTGCACAGGCACATCAAAGTATTGCCATTAAAAGTTTGGTACATTTGTAAATTACCAAATTCAGATGTTGAAGTGGCAGATTAGTTTCCAATCTGCGTTAACCCTTTGAAAACTCTGACTGATGCAATGCTGCATGTATGGGACATACCAATGCCAGCTGGGGGATTTGGATAGTTAGATAGCCATCATAAGAGGGCAGTTTTTCAGCCCTTTATTAATTTTAAATGAGGATGTAAGCTCACAGATGTTTGGAGAGGTGGGTTAATTGTTTCTGGTTTTTTTTTCTGTCACCTAAACTCCTGAAAGTTTTTAATTTATTTAAATATTAGATTTAAGTTATCATAAAGAATTGGCAATTTTTTTAATATTAGCTTTTATCTGAAAAGACTGAAACTAAATCAAACCTTTAAATTCTGTCAGCTTTATAAATGTAACCTTAAGGTGAATTTGGTAGTGTGTTATAGTGAAAAACTATCTGTTCCTTAGACTGGGGTGTTTTTTCTAAAGTTGCCTTTGTTAGTAGGGAAATCATTATTATCTAATATTCTGAAGTACAGATATTATAATATTCTTGTAGCCAAGAATATTTCCTTACATTCTATATGGTTATTTCAATTTTTTTCTTAGTGCGCCAAATACAAAATTATATAAAGCAGCCAAACATTGCACTCTGCTTTTAGCACATGCTGCCTTGGCACATACTCATGACTCTTGTACTTCTCTGTGGAGATTCTTTAATTCAACTTATCATCAGTTTAGTGATTTAGGAAGTAGGAAAAAAAATACGTATCCCATAAAATTCACCCAGCTTATTGATTAAGCTTCTGAATAAAATTGTTTCCACAGTTCTCATAATTAGATAACGTTAAAGGGTAGAGGCTCAAAATGGCTTTAATGCAAGAACTGAAAACTGTAGTCATTGGGATGTTCATTGCAGAAAGGCAACAATGTGAGAATTGCCTATTTTTATTAAGCATTTAGCCCACTTGAAAATCAGGGAAATCAGTATACACGGTGGATGTTAAGGACTTCTGCTCTGCTTCCTCCCCACAATCCTGGGCTCAAAATTACTTTCAGATTAATTGTTCATTCTTTCTTGCAATCTTTCCACCAGCTGAAAAACCAGGTTACCTCTATCTTAATTGTGTATTGAACTTGAAACAGGTTGAAGAGAACTTGTATGAAACAAAAAGCCTGTATTGAATGTGCAGATGATCTTTTGTACTGAATGACTGCAAAAGTAGAAGGTCGAATTCCTTAATTCTAAAAAACTTTGCTGAGGAACACTGAAGCAGTTGTTTCACAGATTCTTTGAATGAGTGCATATTTGCAGGGACTTCACACTCCAACTTTCTTTTCCCACTAGTTTAAAGCTAAATAGGAATGGTCTAAGAGTTGTTATTCTCCCTAATCATAAGAAATTGAAGTGAAAAATGTCTTGAAGCATGTATAAGAGGAGAAAAGAGTGATATTTCTGTACCTTTTAAAATGTGTTCTTCTATTTAAAAATAGGCAGTCAGGTAGAAGGAAAAGAGGAAGAAAATAGCCTTGATCTTCTTATGCCTTATAGAGAGCTTTGTTTTGGGATAGAGATCCTCTTGTGACAAATCAAAGAAGGTTCATCACCTAGAAAAGCAGGAAAGTCATGGTGTGTCTTCTTTCTGAGCACCAGCTTCACCATCCCAACTTTCCTAACATCACCTTTGACCTCAGTAACAATTGTTTTCCCTTACACTTGTGATCTCCTTCCTGAAATCTTCTCTACTTCTGTTCCTGACTCAAATATTGCAGTTCCTTTTTCTCTTTATTTAACAATGTAGGCATACCAGAGTAGAGCACAATTTAGAGACATCCCTTTAGTGAATAAGGCTCAACCCTTATTCTACAGTTTACAGTATTAAATCCTTAGAAATGAATGATAAGGAGTCTTTTCTTTCTTTTTCTGAAATTCCAGTTTGATCTAGAGACCTGCTTTTAAAGCAGACCTCATTTTTAAACCTCTTTACTTCTGGAAATTATTATTCATATATACATGTGTGTGTGTGTGTGCCTTTTCCCCTAATTGTTGAGGAAAATGAACACTAGTTTAAAAGCTTTATTTTTGTGTTGCTTAAGTTCTTATTTATAAAGGTAAATACATTTCAGCAGAAGTCACATGAGATTTTGATCTTAATTTTCATTTCATTTTATTTGCATTTAGCATCCATTACCATGTTTAGATACTAGTGTTCTGCTTCAACATTTTGTGATATGCATTGTGTTATAGAACCATTGTAGCAGCTATAATTACAGGGGGTACCTTTGTTTAATGAAAAGCCTTGTATAAAATTTAAAGTTGTTCAGATACAGTGAAAAAACTGTCCATATCCCCTTAGCTTTCAGTGTGGCTAAGTTGTGTGAATTTTAAAAAAGTGCATGGAGAGCTGTTAAAGAGAAGAGTTCTGCAGATGTTAATGAGCTGCAGCTTCTGCTTTTGTTGTACAGACACTTGTTGAAGTAGAGAGGGAAAGTCCATAGGTTCCATTTCAGAAGACAGAGACTTCTAAATAAATAATGTATTTTTTTTATATAGTGAGAAATTGTAACATTAAAATTGATAAATCTGAAGTATTATACAAAAATCTTCATGTTTAAGGATGGAAACTTTTATGGGTATATTTTAAAGCATTCACAAAATTCAGTTGTTTACTTTGCAAGATATAGACCTGTTGACATGCAGGAAAAAAAAATCATGCCAATAGACAGTTACTGAATGATCTGCCTGCTTAGGCATTCCTTGTATTTTTCATGAAAATGTCTACTGCTGAATACAATCAGGAAAAAAAATGAACAGATAATATACAAGTTCTGAAGTTTTTATATAGGTAATTATGAATTGAAATATGTCAGTAATTGCTGCTTTTTGCTGAAATTAAAGAAGACATGATTTTTTGGGTATGTTATTAAGTTCTTTTAGTTAATAACTATTTACTATGTTCTTTCTCTTTCATTTTTTTGTTTAATTTTTTAGGTTAGTATGGAATCCTTGAAAGAGCTGGATCAAAGACTGTTTGAAATGTACATTGAATTCAAGGCAGATCCAATAGTTGGGTCATTAGAACCCGGCATTTATGCAGGATATTTTGATTGGAAAGATTGTCTCATTCCAACAGGTAAATATCTGCTTATTAAACTCAAATGATTTTAACAGTGATTGATAGGAGCTAAAATATACTGTACAATTAAAATCTTTTTTCTAGTCTGTGTTTTTAACTTTTGACATGTTCTCATTATGAGTTCTTTCTCACAGACTTTACTTAATTCCTAAATCATTTTTCAAATACCCCCAAATGATTAAAGCTGCTTTCATTATTGATAATCTCTTTAATACTTGTTTTTTGTGATTATTTTGCTTCATTGCTTGTATATAATAGAAAGAATTATAAAAGCCATCTTTGCTATTTTCTTACGAAATTCACTGAGGTAGTTTGGGATATTTTCCAATAGAATCTGGCTACTTTGATAATAGATGTAATTACAGTTCTCAAAAGGTAAAATTATGACAAAATGCGTATTTTAACAGTAGTTCAGCAAAGAATGTTAAACCATCGAAGGGCAGGTATAAGGTGTTTAAAAGGACTGAGATGTTAGTCATTATTTAGATGCTTTAATATCCTCTGTTTTGAGGGAGCATAATAAATAAATGAGTCTGCCTTTTTTTTTTTTTCGCAGTAGTGAATACTGTGCACACTTAAGTCCTTTGAACATGTAATATGTCCTATGCAAAATTGATACATTTGAATTTCTTATCACATAAATGCCTGCTTAATACCAAGTAGAAATTAGTTGCAGTGACATAGTACATGGCATTTTGAAGGTGATCTTGTCCTAATCAATTCGTACATTCTTGTTTTGATTTTTTTCATAGAGTTGTATGTGGCAAACTTAGTAAAAATCCTGTTGTACTTAAAAATTGGATATGGAGGTAATACACTGGTAACCTGTGAATCAAGAGCTGCAGGTGCTTGTTTGCTCAAAAGCAAAAGGATCTTAGAGTTTATTACATTAGATGAAAATGTGTCTTCCATCTCGTTAATACTTTTGTGCTCAGAATATACACTGTGATGCAATGTACTGCAGAAATAACTTAGATACTCATCTTGCATATTCAGAAACGTTTCTGAATAATACATAACTAGTCATCATATTTGAAGTATGTTTTCACTTGGCATATTTGAATTCCCACCAGCTAACCAAGACCAAGACATTGTGTCAGCTTTTTATATGCTCATTTCTTGATCTAGTGCATTGGCATCTACTTTCTAGGCTCACATTGCCTTTAGGATAATTCTATAGTCTTTTCTTTGTTTAAAGGGAATATTGCATTTCTGATACAGGTGAGCCTCAGCCTTCTTGTTGACCAGTTTATTTTTGGTTTAATGTACTTTCTCTGTAACTTTGTGGCAAAAACTGAAGTGAAGATAGTGAATATTAGAGACACTTCATCAGGTTGCATATCATAGCATTGGCCAATTCAAAATAGTAGAAAAGTTGTTCAGGGTTTTTTTATTAATCCCCAAGCTAGACATGTTAAAAAGGAACATATAGACATTACTTCTGTGCTTCTCCACCTTGATGATTAATTTCCTTACCAATGAATTAACCTCTGTTAAATGTACTCTGATGACTACTAGTATAGAAGTATCATGATTTAACATAAACCAACAACTAAGCATCACACATCTGTTCTCTCACTCCTCTCCTGCCCTGGTGGAATGAGGGAAAAAATCAGAAGGGTAAAAGTAAAAAAACAGATGTGTTGAGATAAGGACAGTTTAATAATTGAAGTAAAATAATAATAATAAATTGTAATGAAAAGGAAAATATCAAAGAGGTAAATAAACCACAAGGAAGAAGAAAGAAAAACAAGTGATGCAAATGAAAAATAGTCACCACCAACTGACCAATGCCCAGCCTGCCCCCAGCCAGCTTTCCCCCTAGTTTATATCCTGAGCATGACATCATATGGTATGGAATATCCTTTGGCCAGTCAGGGAAAGCTGCCCAGCTGTGTCTCTTCCCAGATTCTCATGGATCCCCACCCACTCATTGGCAGGGCAGCATGAGAAACTGAAGTCCTTGACTTAGTGTAAGCATTGCTCAGCAGCACCTGAGTCATGGATGTGTTATCAACATTATTCTCATAGTTTACAGTAAATACTATACAATCTACTAGGAAGAAGATTGACTCTATCCCTGCCAAAACTCAGACAAAGAGTAGCTTTGAGGAACTTCAGTTTGTTTGATTATAGCAATGGTTCATTGACCCTGGAAATATTTGGTGCCCTGAAGATAATTAGTAAGTGATTAATAGGTAACCTCTTCATGAAGGTAGAGGAACTTTGTAATTTAAAAGGACTGGATGAAAAAAAGCCTCTTTGTGGGGCAAATGAGAATCAGATTTTTCCAGTGTTCAATCAGAAAAAGAAATAAGAAAAAAGATCACCCAAAAGCCATATAATTGATTTTTTCAATAAACTGATATTCACAAACAACTTTAAATTGTACAATAATATTTTAATTGAGAAAATATATGTAATCTAAACAATGCAGTTAATACTACAGTAGACATGCTATCTTTTTTATTTTCCTCCTCCTAGGAAAACCCAAAACAAACAAAGATCTATGTTACACTTAATTTCCAACAGCATTGAAAATACCTACTTTATTAAACTGAAATAGCATATATATGACAAGGAGTTGGGTCTAACTTGAGTCAAACACATCATTCATTCAAGGATTTGTTAAACAGTGATATATTTATTTGTTAAGAAAAAAATTGTATATTGGAAATCATTATCTGTTTTCAGTAATCCTTATGTCTGCAAATTGTAAAGATTTGATTTGTTTCATTTTCCTGGTTTGGATTTTGACTTTCAAAGTCTTAATTTTTAAAAAAAGAAGAAAAAGGCATGGCAAGGCAAACTATTTAGGCCTCGGTTGTGTTCCTGAGTGATGCTATCAGTGATGTGTAGTGTTGTATCCTTACTGGATGATTGCCAGGACATTAGAGTTTGACATGAAGTTTTTATGTGGGCTGTTTCTGCATCAGCTTTCAAATAGTATTAATGATGATAGTAAAAAGGCAGATTTTGACAAGAACAGTTCTTTTTCTGATGGGAAAGAAGAGATCAAAATATTAATTTGCCCATATGTAAAATATAAGGAAAAGGTAAATAAATTCCCTGATTCAGTCTGAAACTTTCAAGCCATCTGGCCATTGAAAATCTGACCAGAACTGGGGGCATGTTGATGCCATGGTGCATCTTTTGCAAAGGACATTTTTGAAAATGTGCGTACAAAAATACTCATGATTTGGTTAGGAACAAGATTGAGAATTTTCTGGTGGTGAATTTTCTGTCCAGTCCAGAGCTTCAAGACTACAGCTGTTTCTGAAAACTTCTCTACAGAGGCCACCTGATCTGTACTACTGGAAGTAATGCTTTTGGGTAGATGGAATTATTCAGGAGGATGCTAATGCTGAGATAGGAGATAATGTAACTGCAAGAGAAGGAGAGACTAGTACAAAAAGTTTGTGATGAAGACTGGTATCAGGCAAGGAATGGAGGTGGAGCAAGGTGGGAAAACCAGGACTGGATGAGCAAGTTAAAAACATAAATTAGGTTAGGATTTAGAAATTAAATTAAATAGAATGAATCCATTTTTATTTAAAAATAAAAATGGGTTTGAAGGGATTATTCAAACAAGAGACAGGCTTGAAATGCAAATAAAAGGACAGGGAAATCTGATAGTCACTAGACAAGTGAGCTTAGCAGAGGCTGCTGTGTAATTCAAGAAATCCCCTCAATCTTGCACTTTCATCCTCTAGGGCTAACAGCCTATTAATATTACGGATTGGTTTCTTTGCACAGCTTACGGAAATTATGTATGAATTACTGTATATTTGAAGTATCACTACAGGCAATGCTATATATAGGCAATACCACTGGGTAGCACAGCAATAACCAAAATGTTTTGCCTTGATAGTGTTATAAACATTGTTTCTTTCTGAGAATTAGGGGCTTCAAAAGTCAAGGTCTACATCATCAGCAAAATTAATCAAATCCACATGAATTTTCTGTACAGAAATTTCATGTATTTATTGCCAATATTGTTGCTGACCCATGTAGACCAGTGCAGTAAGAGAATTTTCTGTTTTCCACTCTGGTTTTTGGTTTGTTTCCTTTTCCATATCAGCAAAAATCATGCACAAAGAAAATCTACACAAATGCAATAATTTAAAATTCCATCTTTAAATAATATTTTTTCCTACATGAGTGCACTTGATTTGCTTCATAAAATGGCAGCTGGTTTGGAAATACAACTGTTTTTTATCTTAAGTGGAACTGATAGTTCACTTGTTCAGGCAAAAATCTATCCAGAACTGTTACAGAATTTGAGAAGTGAGTGAAGCATAATCTGGGTGGGGAAAAAAGGTGCAGGTAGGTTTCTGTCTACAGTTTCCTATGTCATGTAAATAACTCACTTAAGTGTTTTTCTCTTTATATTTAAAATGCCTTCTTTGAATCCTGTCTATTTGAATATTCATGGTTAATCTGACTAGCTAAAGTCTTGTAAGTGATAGAATATTCAGTAAAATCTTATCCAAAACCTTGACACTATTTATCATTGGTAGCTCTGCAGGCACCCGGCTGTAAGTACTGGGGACAGCAATTTCTTATTCATAGGAAAATACAAGAATGAGGAGAACTGTACTAAATGAACAGTTCTGAAGAAGAATTTTGAATAAAAAATTAAGAGGCCTGCCTTTTGAGCAAACTTTGAAAAATATATACTATTCAAGTGTGGTATCTCCTTCTGTCAGTGTGGAAGAAGCTTATGCTTTCCTCATTTAAGCAATTGTCCTGTAATTATCAGATATTTCCTGATACATATGCTTTTTGTTACACTTTTAAATATAAAAAAGGATAAATTGTTTGCATGGGGCAAATTTTTATTTAGCCTGTGTGCTAAAACATTTGCTGTATAATTTATCAACATGCATGTGCTTTTCAGTAAGAAAGATCTGAATGTCAGAGCTTGTGCACAAAGTGATTTTATGTTTGGCTCTTTATTTTGATCTAAGGTGTGACTGCTGGTGTTAGAAGGCAGTTTTATTAACTTAATTAGATTTATTGTTAATAAACAACTCATTCAAGTTTTCACTTTAATTTCAGTGTAGACTTCTGAGTCTTTACAAGACAGACTTCAATTTTAACATGTAGCAGCAGTGAAATCTAGTTTAGTTCTTTTCTCTTGTTAGAAACATTGTTCTGATTTATTCCACATTATTAACGTAATTAAAAGAGATGAAAGGAACAATAGGAAACATAGTGTTAATCAGTTGCCAAGTATGTATTTAGATTGTTTTTTGTGTATACTGGTCAATGTGATAGTTTAACATACAAGGGGGTTTTTTGTTCCTGTTCATACATCTCTTTTTTGGTAGTAAATTGTGTTTTGCTGTGGGTTTTTTATTTCCAGTTTAAAAAGCATAAGTTATGTCTTAGTTGTGTGGCAAAATTAGGCAGGTTTTTTTGTTATATTTTTACATTATTTTTTTATATTAAGAAAAATTATCTTTTTGACTTGCAAGGCTATAGACTTTTGGAGAGTGAATGAGGGGTTTGTTCTGAATTTGGGTGGAGAATATTTCTGTGTATTAATGTTTGTGTAATACAAGCAAGGGTAGTTGTAGTGTGCCGGCATTTAGTCTTTTAGAATATTAATGTGAGCTTTTGCATGCAAATGGCTAATTACTTTTCATAATATGGCATGTTTGATTATATTTAATTTGTTTACAAATGCAACTACTGTATTAATTTCTGTAAGACTGTAGTATGTGAGGATTTGTTTACCATACAGGAGGTCAATGTTCATTTATTTTTCTGAACAATTCAGATAATGGTGATATCTCTTCATAACTTGCTTTTCAAATGCTGGCTGCTGTGCAATCTAGCCAGCATTCAGTCAGCATTCACAAGCATACAGATTCTCAGCTGCTATTCTAACAACCTTTTTAAAATATGTATCCTCTGTGTTTCACTTGTGTTGTCATATATTGGTGTGGGGGGGATTGTAGTATTTAAAATTTCACATTGCTTTGAAAGTTTTAGGTGATTTTGCACTTTCAAATGAAAGGTGATTGTGGTTTTTAGATATTCATTCTGTACTTGGCATAAGTTGAATATAGTCAAGTTATATCTGAATTTCTTCTTCTTTGGTTTGTTAAGAGATCATTGTTTGAAACATTTCAAATATATGAAATGCCACTATCACAGTAAAAGATTAAGTGCGTCACATCTGCTAAATCAGACTTTTTTATACTTGTCACATCTTTTAGCTGTTACTTGTCTAATTTAATAATCTAATAAAAACTTCTAATGGCAATAGCCTGATGAAAAGGTACTCAACAGTTAAAAATTAAATATCAAAAGGCATATTTAATTTGTAGTTACGCAGCGACATACTTGTCAACCCTAACTTTTCTTCTTTTGTTTAATTTGGGGCACTAGCACCCTGCTTACATGAAAGATGACAAGTGCATTTACATCTTAAAAACATTTGGATATAGTACAAATCATTTTCTTTTTCTTTCTTTCTTTTTTTTTTTTTGTTAGAAATAAGCAATTACTTTTTGACTGAAATGTGCAAAATAGTTTTGTTTGAAATCTCTGTAACCCTTTAGATTTCTCCTAACCATTTAAAAGGATGGCTTCCAAATTATCTTACTTACATCAGGTAGATGATTTTGAACTCCAACAGTCCTCAAATTGTTGATGTCCTGTCTTTAGGAATTGTCTGAATTTTTATGCTTTAGTAAGGCCAAATTCTGGTATTTTGATGCAGGGATATAATATGCCATGTATGTGAACAGGAAGAAAACAATGTTTTGCAGGTCTTTTGCATATAATAAGGGAAAAAAGTCTTCTGTACTGGCACATGAAGTTGCTAAAGGACTTGTCACTTTGGGGGTTTTTGTTACAAAATGCTAGTAGTTTATGACATAAGAGGATTCTTATACACAGCAATCTTTAAATAGTCCACTTAAAATATGCTGGTTTTCATTCAAGCTAACTGCTCTTGCAACATACATTAGTAAATTAATATTTTGTGCTTCTCGTAGGGAAATACCAACTGCATAACAATCAAATTTGTATTGGATGAGTTGAATTCATTCATCCTTAAATGACCCATTCAATCAGCAAGTGTGACAATCTATGCGTTGAATGACTACAGTTCTTGCATTTGTTTTACTACACCTAATTCTTCTCAGAGTAGAATCATGTACCATAATCATAAAGTCAGGGGCCCTTGTATTGTGGGCTTGCCATTTTTTGTAAAAAATTAATTTGCTGCTTGAAATATAAGCACAAATTTCAATGTGTGTTTCAAAATACTTTCATTTGTGTAATTTCATTTTAACCTGAAATTTTTCTTCAATTTCATTCTGAGGCATTTAGGTTTCATTCTATTTCTCACTTCTCACAACATTGTATTGTCATGTTACATTTGTGTCTGAATTTAAATTTTTAAGGATTATTGTAGCTGATGAAAGGGAATGCATATTGTCCTTGCAAAAGATGGCAACAGAAGAAGGCAATGGCCCTTCAGCTTCCTGTCGCTTCTGCCAACACGTTACCTTTAATTTCTGACTATTACAGAAATCCCATTAGAAACCATCCTGGAGAGACATCACGTTTTTCAGTTCCTACTTGCTACACACTAAGTTGCACTTGTATGTTGACTTTATTAGATATTTTCTTGTGCTTCTCCAGCTTCTTGTACTTCTCCAGCTTCTTACATGCAAGATTTTCTGCTGCTAATTGTGATTAAAGTTTTTGTTGGCTGGTCTCAGTAGCCTCTAAACTCCAGATGTATAAGCATTTCAGTAGAGTTTATCTGCATCTTATGTGGTTTATACATTATGCTTCCTCTTGTTTTTCACATGTCTTCCTTCACTCACAGTTCTGATTTATGGCATTTTCTGCTATTAAGCCTACCATTAGTTGTTTATTAGACTGCTGTCCATCGCTCTTCCAGCTTCTATTTGGCTTTATCTGTCAAACTTCTTGCTAGGATACCTTGTGACATTTCTGTCTATGTGTCTATGCCTTGCTAAAGACTAGTAAGCTCCATGAATTAAGCTCCAAAAACATTTTAGCTTTGGTATTTTTTTCATTAAAATTTGGAATACCTGCACTCTTCTTAAAATTTGGTCAGCAAATTTGAAAATTGACTTTTTAAGCAAGGTGTATTTTAAAAAGGGTAATAATGTATTTGGGAAAAGCATCTGTCTCATTTGAAAATTTTGAAGACCTAAACCAGACTTCATTTATATTGCTTAAGGGATGGGAAGAACACGAGTGCAAAATCCTTGTATCTAAAATGAAGTTTTGCTGTGATTCCTTGGTAAGACGGCAGCTTAGTCTTGTAGGTTGAGAATTGTCTGCTCAAGTACCTGTTCTAACTGATGGTATGACAGGTCACTCTAATATCTGCATGAGATTAGTTACTGCAACTTCAGAGGATTTACTTACCAGGCATGTCTGACAAGTCAGAAGTCTCTTTTGGTGACTAGCCAGTTGTAGGAAGTTTTATGATACTTGTGATTCGTTCAGCATTTTCTTATTTATACAGTCAGCCTCTGTCATGTGAGGACATGTGTTAATGTCAGCAACATTTGTTTTGTTTTGGTTTTGATTTTGTTACAGGGAGACCTAAATTTTTTTAGCCCCTCAAGCATACTCTTTGAGAAACACTTAAGATCTTCTAAGATCATTTAGTATTTTTATGACTGTCTTTGGTAAAAGGATCTAATCCCTCCATTGCACAAAGCAGAAAGCTAATTGGAGATTGGAATCAATGATAATGCATAGAGGAGAAAGGGCAAGTATTTTCTCCCCCCTCTTCCATCACTCCTTATTTACAAGCACAAATGAGGGTATATCCACACAAGTTTTGTACTGTCTCAACCCTTTCAATAAAACAAAAGTAGTAATAAATTGTGTCATCAACAAAACAATACTCCATGGTCTAGTTAGTTGGCATAGTGAATGCTTTCATGTTTATGTTGCATTTGATAGGCATAAATGTCATCTTTGTTTCCTGTCTGATTTACTGAATTCTTTGGGTGCCCCAGTGTTAGGGAATTATGCAGTTTTGGAGCACAGGCAGGTTTGGTTTGCAGGTTAGATAACTGGGGAGAAATGAATGAATGGAAGTGTGTGAGAGGAAGAACTCAATGGGGTTGGTTCAGATGGGTTTGGAAGCCAGAACTGAAGACTAGGGAGGTGAGGAAGGTATGATAAGATCATAGGTGAAAAAGCTTAGAATTCCAAGTCAATAGTCACTATCATTACTACTTGGTTTTATTTCATTACTAGTTGGGTTATAAGCCAAAATAAATTCAAACCTTGGCTGTGGATGGGGTGTTTGAGTGAGCTATGTTAGACTGCTCCTTCAGTTGTTACTCTTAGAAACCAGATTTTTTATTATCTTGGTAATGCTCAAGGTAGTTTCTGTGGCAATCTTTAACAAACTGGTGTGTAATGAAACTAGTGGAGTGGCGAAAGTAAGTCACATGAAAAGTAAAATTACCTGTAGTCCCAAACTATGGTATCAGTCTCTTCTGGAGTTCCTAGTTAGGCTTTTTTGCTTGGATTTATTCTCTTCCTTCAAATATTTATTTCCACAGGTGTGCCAATTGTAGGCACTTTTCTCTTTCTCAGAATATGCAGCTGGGTAGTATTAGCTGCTGAAAGATCTTATGACTGCTCTCTTCTTCTACCCAGAACTGTTTCCAAGGCCCTCTGGCAATCTTTACTCAGATCTTCCTGGGGTCATCATCACAGTTTCAGAAGGCAGTGTGCATAGGAACACTGTGAGATCAAGAAGCGTTTACAGGTCATGATTAATATTTGTGAAACTTAATTGTGTTACCTATTCATAGGTGAATGTGGCTCCCATTTAAGGTTGATCTGTCGGAGAGGTTGGTTTGCTGGTGTTTGTAGCTAAGTCATAGTCCTCTAGCTCAAATTATAAAGGATCAGAGATTAGTGTGTGATATTTAGATGGAAAGTCCCAAGTTAAAACGTTGTATTGGTCCAGATAAACTCAGCTCTGTCAAAATTACCAGACTTTTCAGTGCATGGAGCATCCTGTGTAGTTCCTATAATTCACATTGTTGCGCTTAGAGAATGGTTTTGTCTTGTTAACCTTTAGCATGTAGGCGCTCATTAGAAACAATCCATAACAGTGAGTGATCTCTCCTGATACAGGTGCTTAGTGTCTAGTGGTGGAGATTATTCAAGGGCCATATAAAATACAGCATTATGCTACCTTCTGTGCAGATGCAGACAATCATCTTAAAACATCTTGAATTTGCCTCAGACAGCACAGCCGAGGAGGTCCAATAACCTTGATGCCCTTAGTGAACCCACTGGTCAGTTCACGTTCTCAGTTAAGGTTTGAAGTTTTGCCTAAGGGGTCTATGGTCGAGCATAAAATGATACTGATTTCAATATGAAGGAGGAGTAGTAAAAACTATAATTTTCTAGGCTCTGAATGAATGCAGTAGTTAAGGATGATGTCGTTTTTAACATTTTAAAAGCACTGATGAAAATAGTCTCCAAAATGAACATAGCAACTGGTCAGACTTGCAGAGTCCTACTAGGACAGTGGGGAAAAGCTGTCTCCTCAGTACTTCATAACACTTTCTGCCCAAGGCTGTGTGCGTGTTTTTAAGTTAAAAATTCTAGTGTAACAAAAAGCCTCAGCTTTCTCTATACAAAACTTCTATACAAAATTCAGCCTGGAGCATATTCTCTCAGTAGCCAAGTTATCAAGCCCTTGAACTCTTACTTTTTAAGTGGGAAAATATGATTGGCTTCTAACAGTACAGCAGATCCGTTGTAATAAAAAACATTTCATTAGCTTAAAATGTCTTTATACAACGAATAGCAATTTAAATTTAATGAAACACTTAAACTTTATTGATGTGTGGATGAAATTAGTGTTGGGCTTGTTCAGCAGTTGAAGTAATTCAAAAATATTAAAAGCCTTTACTTTGAACTGTGAAAAGTCTTAAGCTTTCCAGTTATTGTGGGTCACTCCTGAGTCAAGATAGCTTCCAAATGTTAATTTTGGATTAAATAATTTTCAAGAATCTATTGTTCAGGTCATGCAGAAACATTCTTAATTTCAAATCCATGCCCTTTTCAAAGTGCTATAGGGATTCAGTAAAGCTTGGAAGTGAAAAGCAGTGAAGTAGTAACACTGGAAGTCAGTGCAAGTACTCACCTTCACACTAATAAATAGGATTAATATGTGATCTCATCGAATACTGTATGTTTCCTACAACAATTTTCTCTCATTTTTTCCTTTTTCATAGCAGACTAGAAGACAGTAAGCTGCTGTGGGGGTTTTTGTTTTGATTGTTGGGGTTTGGTTGAGTGCTTTTGTTCTTGGGGTTTTGGTTGGTTTTCTTTTTCTGCAATAGCATCTTTAAAGGCTACTGTTACCTGGTTCCAACTCACTGGTTATTTGAGCAGACAGATAAGTCCAGCTATACATAAAATTCAACTTAGGACATTTTTTGCCATAAACTTAAGGTATACTCTTGTGAGTAATTATTCCTGATATGCTGATCTGTGTGCATTTGACTGCAGTACGTGTTGTGGGTTTTAAATACGTACATTGGTAGAAGAGCTGGCTGAAAGGCAAAATGGTGATTACCCCTTCAAGGTCATCCCAAATTACCAAGTCTATGGAAAAAACAAACAAACAACAACTAGATTTTGCCATAGAAATCAAATTAGAGTATTTGGTGCAATGAAGCAGAGCACAACCTCCTACCACATTTTCCAAATAATCCACTGAATCTGTAATCAAAGTCCCTTTCTTCAGTCAGCTTTTTCCCATGACTCGATACTTCCATCATTCCTACTAAATACTGCTTCCTATAAGTGTTTGTAAGTTAAAACAGTGGCTTTGATTTGGTTGCCCATTTGCTGAATTTAGTTACTAAAGACAAATAAAAATTTCATATACTTTCATGCATTTCACGTACAGTTGGTACACAAAGCAATTTGGAAGTATGTAAAAATATTAAGAACTGGTTCTGTGCTTTTTTTCAGTGTGGCGACTGCTTGCTTTTTTTCAGTTAAGAACACTCACAGAATCAGGTTCCAAAAGTATTGGGGTTTTTGTATTATGCATTGCCACCTGCTTGTTATCATTACACATTTGTATAATTCCATAGAAATAGCAGCTTTAAAAAAAATCTTCGATGTTAATAACAAAACATTGAAACATTAAAACCATGGAAATTGTGCATCTTAGTGCTGCTCATAAGCTTTTTCTCAAAGCACCACTTCTGAAGTTGCTTACTTAAAAACGTCTTTTAAAAGGTCCATACTCTTTCTCTTGACGATTTTGTCTTTTCTTTTACTTACCCAAGTATATCTGTCATAAGTCACTCTAATAAATGCAGGACATGTTTCCCAGATAATTAAATTTTTTTCAGTAACTTTAAGGTTAGAGATATGCAGAGCAAAACTGGGCACTAAAATTATTAGTGTCTGTATTGTTCCAAACACTTTATTTGTGAAATTAGTCTCTTTTGGATCAATTGACTTCAGTTTTCTCATTTCTTATAATAATAATATTTGAGTGACAACCAAAGTAAATTCATAAACATAGTATATCTCTAAGCCCATTCTTCATTTATGAAATTGCTGTCATTTTGCATTTGACAGGCTATTATTACAGTACCAGTGACTTCAGGAATTATGAGAAGAACACACAGTTTCCTGAGTGAGTCTGTGTTTTGAAAGGTTTTAATAATTTTAGGTTTTATAAAATCATGAAAGGACACCTTCAGGGTGCCTTAAAATTGATGTGTTTGAAAGAAATAAATGAATATTCTTGCCGACTATGCTTGGTTTGTGTTAATGAAAGGAAATACTGCTTGAGATTTTTGATTCAACTGTTCTCAGTTTTGATAGCGATGTTGGTTTTTAGTCTACCTTACAATTTAAGGAGTGACTGGCTTTTCCTATTGAATTGGTCATCCTGTATCTTTATGGGATGAATACAGCTACACACTTTTATCTGTGGAACACCTTTTTCAATTGGCATAAGAGAATAAATCTTCCTGTATGGGGACCTCTGGGGGCAGTCTGAAGGGGTTAGTCAGTGCTGCTGACTTGGACCCCCCTGACACCACTGTACATGTGACTTAACTTCTGTAAAGTGAGAGAGGTATGGGAGTGGCAAGAACCCCCAAGTGTGATGAGTTACCACACTCAAGACTTTTGGAAGCCTATGTCAAAGTTGTCAAGAGGTACAACTGTTTGGTTTTTTTTCTTAAGCGGCTCACTTGTGAAGAATTTGAAAAATAAAAGGCAAACAGGTTACAGTACTGGAAATGATGTGAGTGCCAGGCTTCAGTGGTTTGTAGGCACTAGTTTTACTAGGTGATGGTGCTCTTCATTTGTCTACCACCCCCCAGCTGGTCTGTTTTCACAGTTTCTCAATTATTCTTAAATCGGGGGGGGGGGGGGGAGGGGGGGGGGGGAATGGAAGACAGCTTTTAAGCAGCAGAGCAGTTTATTGGTCAGCATAATCTAACTTTATTTCATGAAAAAACTGTTGATGCATGCAGCTGTTTGAAAATATGTCCAATACATAGCAAATATTTATATACGTTTTGTAGTCTGTTCCCTCTTATGTGCAATATTGTGTTTTGCCTCAGTGTTTCTTTTGCCTACAAACTTTGGGAACTTAAAAAAAGGTTCTGTAATCAGGAAAGAGCTATTAAGTTTCCACTCTGTTACATTTCCTGGATACACACAGAAGGATCACAGGCCTGTTTTATAAATTGCTAAAATCAGTAGGAACGTAGTCATAACCAGGGATGTGTGCCCTGTTTTCAGCACACTGTTTTTACCTATTGGCTATTAGCAGTGTCTGCTTTTTCAAAAGAAAATCCTATAGCACTAAAATTATTCTTATAGTAGAAATGTAGTGATAGATACATACTTAGATACTCAATGCTATGACCTTTATATGCTGAAAATCAAGGGGGAAGAGGGAAGAAATTTGTTTAAAATTTTTCTTCTGGAAAGTGAAGCAGCATTCTACAGCAAATGGATTGCTGGTACATAAAGTTCAGGTAATACTGAGTCATCCTTAGATGTATTCATTTTCATGACAAGAAGGAGTGTTTGTTATATCTTAGTGTCTCACGTGTAAATTTCATTCTTCAGAACCTGAGGTTTTTTCCATTCAGGAAGAAAAATGGGTTTGGTGTAGATGTTATGTTTTAGTTGGGTGAAATGTCTTGCCGTGCATTTTTTTTTCATCTTCCTCAAACCACCTACTTTAATATTTAGTAGTTGTAATTAATTTCTACAGTAGGGTTTTCCCTTCAGTCACAAACATACACCCACTTGAATTCAACAACAACAACAAAAAAAGACTCAACATCCCCAAAACTGTTAATGCTGAAGTACAAATGGTAAGGTATTTTTTAAGTAATACTAAATCTATAGAGCAGCACATTGTTGGCTGTGAAATGTTTATATTCTTGTTCTGATACCAGGTTGCTTTTATGGGTTACAGCCACACATTGGTGCTTGCACTTCTAGAGCACTGTAAAGGCTGTAATTCTGCCAGACCATGTTGTTCTTATTTAAATGACAACAACAAAAAGACAAATTTCTGTGGGTCATGTATCTCAAGTACTGGGTTCATCTAAGGATCATCAATGCATTTCTTTACCAGTGGTGAGTGAGCTGAAACCGGTGTATGCTTAGATGGAGAGGTATAAATGGCTATAATCTCTGAAGCAGGGGTTTTTTTACATTAGTGCATTGGAATTTTTTGGTTTATGGGGTTTGGGGCTTTTTTTTGTTGTTGTTCTTTTACCATTTACATTCTTTGTTACCTGTTTAGTGGGTTGAAATTTGGCCGATTGTACAATAATTTAAGTAATTTGAGAGTCTTCATGCTTCAATTCTAAGTATGCTATGTAGCCTCTTTTTTTCAAGACCTTCATGTCTGCATTGGTAAAATGCCCTTTATGCTTTGTTGCTGTGTTTGGAGGAAGAAGTGAAAATAAATCCATCTCTTAACAAAAATCCTTGCAAGAACATGCACACATATCAACTTGGTCTTCAGCTACCTGCTCTTCTTTTAAATATTTGATGCTAGCAAACACCTCTCCTTCCCAAGTGATGCACTGTTGGATTTTGTATTTTCTGTTGTAGTCTTTGACAATTACAGATTTTGATCCTTCTTAATAATAAAGGAAACTGTATTCTATCCTATCCCAGAAGCATTGGAGTTTAATATCTGTAAGGAAAGCAGCAATATTGGGTAGACCTCTTCAACAGTGCCTCAGATCATTCTGTAGTTTGAATGGGGTAGCAGAAAGTTCAGAACAGCCTCAGCAGCTTCAGTTTTAAAGATATCTCGGTTTGGGCTATGCAGGAAGGCACAGAACCAGTATTATTCTCTTGGTGTTTTCCTCTTTTAGACTGAAGTTAATGCATAGACAAAGGTATTAATCAAAGTATTGGCAATCTTTAGAGTTCCTACTACTCCAAGGCAGCTGAAGCACAGAAGCGTTCAGGTTCTTTGAATGTCATGACATAATTGCGATTGATTGAATTAAAGGAGTTCAAAAACTACAGGTAACATAAGTCTGAAAAGCCTCCACATTTTAATATTTTTAGAAATTAGTTTTGTGGCTACTTGTGTCAGGTCCTTCAAATGACATTCACTGTGTTAGATCAACACACTACCATGGCTGAAAATAAGTGCAAGGTGACTAATTCAAAGATGTAGCATTCTGGCCTTCAGATCTCAAAATATTTAGAGAGGTTGTGACTTTGTGTGATCAGCCTCTTCCCTTGCTTCAGAACTGTTGTTTGTAAAAGCACTTTGCCACATAGGTTACCAGTAATTTCTTCATTAAATTTCAATTATTGATAGCTATTTTTTAGGTCGCTATTAGTTCTTGGGACTTTTTCTCAGATTCCTAAGGCACTCTATATTAATAATTACCGTGACCTATGCAGACAAGAATTTCAAGAAAACATTAATCTGATTCACAGTTTAATTAGTATGGAGCTAGTAAGAACAATAGATTTATCAAAACATTTTCAGTTTTACTGAGAAAAACCTGCTAATGAACTATTTATAGCACACTTGTATCTATTTTTGTCAGTAGTCTAAGGACTGACTTAGGACAAATGGGTTAAAAAACAGGAAATGTGGTTAAATAAGTGGGTAATCTCTCCAGAGAGTTTCCAGTTTGCCTACACGTTCACATTTTCTTCTTAATGTACTTTCAAAACAACATTAAATACAGTACCTTGAAATCCATCTCCGTTTAAAGGAGGGAATGTTTCCAGCAATAGCAGGAAGTGGCCTAGTGAGAAATTTCACATTCTTGTTTAAATTGAAATGAGATTCTAGAGTCCCTGTGTTTAAGTGGGTTTTTCTTCTTTAATGACAACGGAGCAGTTGTGTGACATTTAACTTGGCTCAGGTGTATCGTGTGGATTCATAAAACTCTGTGAATGCTGTAATTATGTCTTCCATTCTAGACTGGTTTTAAATAATTGCTTTCCTCTAACTTACCTTTTTCTTACATATGGTATTCACTTTTATGGAATTTATGGTATTATCTGTATTTATAATCATGGTCAAAGGTTGTAAAAATAGTGTTATTAATCAAACTGCATAAATCTTACTGTGAAGTAAGGAATTTACTGAAGATCATAATGTCCATTTAATTCTCTAGAATTAAGATGTGGTGTCTGTATTTCTTGGGGCAAACAGAAGCAATAAGTAAATAAAAGCCATTATTTGCACTGCTTATTAGTTGCTTTTTGACAGCTACTAATTATTAACTTGAAAAATACTAGTGAGTCAAAACAAGGAGGGAATACAATAAACAAATAAGGCCACTTAGGTGGTGGTAAAGGTTGTGACCTGTTGGATCTCCTGTATTTTGAGAGCTACTGCCAGATACGTGTTCTGCTTTTAGCATCCTGCAAGCAGTTTTCTGGAAATGTTTTTATCCAGGGCAAACAACAAAGCATGATAGCAAATGTATTTTTAGTAATTAGGAAGAAACAAGCAGGCTTGTCTAGCTGCCTTAATTTAGAAAACAGGCCACTGGTAGTACCGTTAGCTGAAGCTGATTTCCTATCAACTGTCTTTTAAGGGAGAAACCTTTGTGCTGCTGCAAAGAATAAAGGTGAGCTGCTTTGTTATGTCCATGGGGAAATTCCAAGTCACGTCTCTACTTTTTTTAATACATATTTTTTTAGCATCTGTGGGGTGTCAGGTTAGATGATATCACTGTGTGGGTGGGGGCACTTCAGTAAAATAGCATGAAATAGTCATGTACCAGTGCTGTAGTTCATGGAAGGCTTATGCATGCAAACAAGTTAGGTTTCTGTCTATTCCTATAGGTTAGGGAACTATCTTGCAAGGTGTAGGCTGCTTGGAAATTAAAAGACTACTTTTCTGAATGGGGTATCACATTTATTGTAGTAATTGCAAATAGTTGCTAGCTTTTAAAATATTTTTCCAGAAACATTAAATAATTTAGGGCTTTTTCTAATGAGGCAAAAACAGTTTGTTGTTCTGGGAACATACAAAGTTAAACAGACTATCAGTCACATTAAACTTTCCCTGGTTATAAATATTAGATTTCTGAATAGTTTTGAGGGCAAACACCTTTTTTCAAATGCATTTAATGCAGCCTCAGGCATGCTGTGCTGTTGGTCCTCGTAGACAGATGTCAGCCTTTTTCGTGTCATCCTGGGCACTTAATTCTAAATCCAAATTGGTCTATTTTTTTCTCAAATCCAAGTTAAGTGCTCTGAAAAATTCAAGTAATAAGTTTATTCCTTTATATAAGGAATATTCCTTCATAAATACCTTCCCAATACCAACATAATGCAAACTGGTTTTTGCTGTATGTACTTCACAGTCCAGTACCCTGAGTCTATGAAATATTTTACATGTAAGGAACATTATAAGTCATGTTTATTTGGAATTCTTCAGCTTAAAAATAAAAATATTTTGGTGTTCATTTGAATTTTCACTTTTAGTCTGTGCTGCTTCCTGTTCATTTCTTGGGATAAGGTAGTTGATGGATCTTTACACGCACTGGATGTGTCAGGCAGCGATCCATAATTATGGGAAGCCTGGAGTTATCTGTAGATCTTGTAAATTAAAATTTTTCTACCAAGACACATCTGCACCATTAACCTGTTTTTAAAATTGTTCCAGCAGCTTTTGCATGGAGGCAGTGCTGACTGCTCTACTGATCTGCTGTGACCTCAGACAGTGTTTTACTCTGTAGAGCCTCCTACCCCTCCCACCCATTCTGCCTTACCTGTGTAAATGCTTGGGGTTTGGAAAGAGATTGCTTGATTTTAGCTGGAAGTTATTGTTTAGGTTAGATTGAAAAGTGAAATTCTGTGGTGTGTGTGGGGCAGCTTGGTTTGTCAGGAGGCATCCATCTAAGCTTGAAATTGCCCCATGGACTGCATGGGCAGGATGGAGCTCACTTGGTGTGTTGCAAGGAGTCTGCCTTTTCAAGAGCTGCAGAAATACAAATTACTGTCTGCCATCCCAAAAGGAATCCTGCTAGCCCCTAGCACTGCTTCTGCAACAGGAGTTGCACTGGGGAAGAATGTGACCACACTAGAAATTGTGCCAGGATAATTTTAGTTAAAGCAGGTATTGAATACTGCTATTGCAGCTGCAATGCAGCCAGAACCTAGAGGAAACTTAACAGTTAAAAAATCAGACTGTTTTAAGAAGTTGCATCCACATGGCTTGGATACCGTTCATTAGTTTCTTTTTTAATGTGCACTACGCAGCACTGATTAACGACTTGCAGTAGATGTGTGCAGCTTTTTTTTCCCAACAGTTTCACACAGCAGATTAAAAACTTACAGAAGAGCTGCGGGAGCTTAACTGACATACAGTTCAGAACACCTTGTGTGTGACATGGTGTAAAGTTTGGCATGATATATCTGAAGCTTAGAAATTAATATTTCCAATACCATTTTACTTAAATTTGGCAATAGGGTGTAATGTAACTAAAAAGAATATAGATCAAAAAAATTTAAAAGCCAGTTCCTTCATTAAAACAGAGCAGATTAAATACATTTTTACAGTCACACTCCTCTAAATTTACTATCAGAGTAGTAAATGAAATGTCCAGAAACAGGCAATTACTGATATTCTGCAGCTAGGTATGAAAAATATTAATCTCTTTGGATTACCAAATTCTGTATTTTTTTCAGAAAGTTTTCATTAAAAAATAATCAGGAAAAAGGTTTCAGTGATTTCAGACTGATTGACTGTTACTGGCATAACCCACCAAACAGAACAATAAATTGTAAAAAATACTGTGTACAATTGGATGTGTCTTAAAATGCAAAATTTCAGACTCCCAGGCATCAGTTTTCCTATCTCTACCAAGTCATGCTCAAGCCTTAAGGCCAACAAATTTAGTGCTCTCTTTTCAGAAGCACTAAGAAACATTGCTACCACCAGCAGTGGTTGCTTGCCCAGTTAAGTATTGACCTCCTACGGAATGGACTCAGAATGCTCTCTGTTGTTGCCTAAATTGGTGGCTCTGTGCCTACCCAACACTCATTTCTGAGCTTAGGTTTCTAATAAGTCAGTCAACTCAGTCATGAAACAGGACTAGTAGCTTAGTCAACGCATTAAGAACTGTTCAGTCTTCTCTGCTTTATTTAAAAAAAAAAAAAAAAAAAGTGGCAGCTGTCAAACTGTAGAATTTCCTGTGGATGGCTTTTCTAGTTCCTCCAGAAAGGAACAGTAGCTTTCAATATTCCTGCATGATTTCTCTTTAATTAAATTTTCTTTTTTTCTTTTCTTTTGATCCTTCATAGCCTCTCACCCTCTTGTCTGGTTTACTGCTAATAAGCAGAGGTACCTGCTGACATCACCTGCTTTTTCTAAACAGTTGTGTGCATTTATCCTCTCCTCCTCCTTTTTGCACAAAAGGCAAGCTAAAAAGCTGGTTTGGTGAGAGGCAGCAGCAAGGCTGGATTTTCTGTCCAGCTGTCCATCTCAAATGAGGGTCCAATCTCACAGAAGTTAAAAGTGTGTCAAACCCTATCTGCCTGGGTTAAAATTTCCTGTGTGTTTCAGTTGTCCTCACTGAACTTGAGTTCATTCTTTGAACTCTTGAGTCTGCAGAAGGCTTAAAAAATGTTTGAAGCTCATGTAATCCTTCACACTATCAATTCAGAAGGACTGGGAACATTTGAAGGCTCAAGTTAGCTTCTGTCACAGAAAAAGCAGCCTGATGAGTTCAGTTTTACTGTGTGTGCAACCTTTGCTCTTTTCTTGCATGCAAGTTTTTGTAGCCTCTCTGTGTTTTAGAATTACACATGTGGTATTGGAGTCCCAGCTCTTTCATGCTTATTCAGTCACTTAGGGGGTTTTGTAGTATAACGATGTCATATAAGTACTTGGGAGAAACATATCTCTGAGAACTAACTACAAGTGGGACAACTGGTAGCGCTACACCATCTAAAGATCTCCTGAATGATTCCTGTATTGGCAAGCTAAAAGTTTGGTTTCTGTTACTCTTCAGAACCACAAACCTTTTTCCCTTCTGCTTTTCCCATCATTCACACAGTCATCTATGCTACAGCTTTACAATGTTGCTAAAATTGATTTGAAACATAGACTGACATGTTTAAGTAGTAAAAAAAAAAATAAAATTAATAAGTGGTATAAACTGGAGATTATTGGATAATTTTGTTATATATTTCTCTGTTAAAAAGTACAGTGGAGAGTCCAAAATTGGAAGATGCTATTTTAAAGTTTCTGTCAGCCATTGTGATAGTTGATGGCTGAAATTGTCCTTCATTTTTATTTCTTAAGTCTTCCCATTCATTTTTCTTTAGAGCAATGCTGGGGCTTTGTTAGTAGCAGCTAGAATTCCAGCAAGTCAGTCTTTGGTATTAAGAATAGAGTGGGAGTGGAATGCATTTATGTTGTAACAGAATAATAACATTTTCCTCAGAGAAATTGCAAGGGCTTGTTGAGACTTTCTATAATACATTTCTGTCAGAAGCAGTGGAAAGGCATTGTATTTGTGCTTCAATATGCTAAATAAGAGGTATTTTAGACTTAAGAATGTTATGTTTCACTTGATTAGCCTAATAGTTGCAAGCTACAGTTACAAGGTGCATTAGCTTTCAGTGCTGTATAATAGGACTGGCAGCATGGTGTCCCAAAAACTGTAATTGTGTGGGCTGCTGAACAGTTGTCGAGAAAGCTGCACAAAAATTCTATTCTAGACAGAATTTTTACATTTTGAAATGAATTTCACAACGAATTCACAGTTGGATGCCACTGCTTGTATTTCCAGTGAATCATACTCCAGAAAAATAATACTTTACTTCAGCAAAGCCTGCCACAAACAGTACAGTGATATAAATCAGAAATGGGATATTTTTTAATTGTAACTTTTCAAAAAATAGTACAGTTATTATCTATGCCTGCAGGTCCTGACATTCCGATATGTTTTGCTTTGTCTCCACATCCAAAAATTAAATCCTTCACGAATAAGATAAAAGGAAGGGCTGGGGGGAAATGCCCTTTTTACATAAGTTCTATTTGTGGTAGGAAACTGACCGACCCTCCCCCCCGCCCCGCCAACAGCAATGATTGTCATAAAACTACATCTTTCATATCTTAGAGCAAACCTTTACACAGAGACCTTTAATAACTTCACAGAGACCAGCATAACTTCACTGATGGTCATTTCATTTATACCTTCATTTCTTTATTTCTCGTGGCTGTGTTGTTCTTCACCTTGCACTGTTCTCCCTTCTTTCCCTGTCTGGTTCCACTAACTGGCATTTTTAGAGTGCAATTGCATGTTCTTTCTGTCTTTGGCTTGTTTAGCTTACCAAGACAAGGTCTTCCAGCTTGTTAAATGTTGCAATTAAGGCAACTGCAGTTTCATATACATACACTGTCTCTAAACTGCATAGCTTTGCAAAGTTTGTGCTGAATTATTTGCTCTTAAATTGTAAAACCTGTCGAAGAAATTGAGGAAATATTTGTGCTGGCACTGGGCTGCCTGATCCTGAAGTCATTGCAGGACTGAGCCTGCTATGAAAGGTCAGGAACACCTAATTATTTCTTGCAATCCCAGTAGCACTTAGCTCCTTTAAGTTCTTAGCTCACCCATTCGTCCTTGTGCGTGGTACAAGGATGGAAGATAAAATCTGTCTGCTTATGCCCTTTCACTGAGGTTTAAGTTAACAATTTTATCATGCAGCTGGGATAGGCTAACAATATGCAATACTAAGCTACTCTCACTTCATTCTTACCATAGCTTCCCTCCATTCCATTTACTGAATTGTTTCTGAGCTCTGACATAAATAACCATTTACCTTAGCTGAGAACCATCAGACAACGCTGTTCAACACCTGGCGCTAATGTTGCTGATATTAGTATTCCATGCTTTCAGAAATTAACAGTACTTAGGTACTTATAGCAGTGATGGCAACTTGGTAACTAATTCTTCATGAAATATGTTATGGAAAGTTTCTGCAGATACAGTGATAGGCAGCTTCTACTAGCACAGTCAAAAGCTGTTTAATTTGGGTGCTTACAGCAGCAGACAGAATTAGCAGCTGCTACCCTGAGCCAAGTTGTACAAATGCATGAGAAGAGGCTCACTACCTTGGGGATTTAGGTGGGATAGGTGGGAAATGAGGATTCTTCCTTGGAACCACACCACCCTCTTACACAACCCACTTCAGTCTCTATCCACCTGGGCTTTTCACTCACCCTCCTTGATAACACTTCTTCCCAGCTCAGCCTGCTGGCCACCTCTGCAGGAGACACACGTGCTCTCTCTGTTTGACATGGCAGCCCCCTCTCTGTACTTTACTTACTGCTCCCCAGCAGTAGCAGGGTTTGAGTGAGATACTTCGTTAGGGAACACTCAGTTGGACCAAAGAAATGCTGCTTAGGTCACTGAAATTTTGACTGACTAAGGAACATGCCGTGGCAGTGCTCAGGTATCCCTAGAGAAGGGAGACTGTCAAAGTCTTTATCTTGTGCAGCATTTGTGCAAAAGTAAAATCAAAGTTTCCACATGAAAGATCCTACTGTCACAAGATGAGGCTGGTAGGCAGCCAAAAGCTGAATGCCACATAGGTTTGCAGACCAAAAGCAACACTTTGCACCCTGAGGTTAACTGCAAACCGGCTCCCAAATTCACCCTGTACCTCTTGATTTGATATGCAGAGTAGACCTTTGTTCAGTGTCTGGTCAAGTTGTATTGGTTTCTGGGGTGTGATAGAAATTTTGACCTCAGTGATACGAAGTGTGCAGAGTATTTCAACAGGGGCAGAGTGAAGTAAAAGAAGGAAAACAGTAGAAGAGGAAAAAGGAAGGGGGTGTTGCATTTCCACATATACCTGTGATCTTTTGGTGTGGTTCGAGTATTGGTGTGTGACATTCTTGCTTTGTTTTGCAAGGTTACAGGGCAGGAGAAAAAAGTCAGTTTCATAAAATTTCTGGTGTTGCTTTATTCCTCCCTCACTTCCTTGCTAAGATGAAAGAAATTTTAACTTTGCAAGCTGGTATACAATACTGTATGACTTGTCTTTGGGTTAATTTAAATGGAAAAATCTACTGAAATTTTCATGGGGAAGAATAAAGATGTAAAGAGAAAAGGCACTAGAGATGTTTTGGAATGTGTGGAGAAAGACTTGTATTTTTCTGACATCCAGGCTGTATCCCATTGCACATTCTAGATGTTTGTTACTCATGCAAGACAGTCCTGTGCTGTCAAGGACAGGTCATCCTTGTGTCCTGCTTTTATAAAATTTTTATCCGTAATTGTCTAACAAAGGGTCACCTTTTTAGATCATGAGGCAAGTTCTGGGATCAATGGTTAAAGATATGAGCATGACTGAGGTGGCAGTGGTGAGATACTACTCTTCTCACAGAATAGCTCATTTTGATGATCTCAGGTAACCCCTTTTAAAGCTGTTTTTTGTAGCAGGACTAAGTTTCTGCATTGGTGTTATCTAAGGAAAGGTGGAGCAAGTAAGATGAACTGATTAAAGGTTCACTTTGTAATTTTTATAGCATTAGCCTTAATCACACTGTGATCTCTGAGCTGTGTGGTCTCACCAGTCTTTGTCCATGATTCTTGTATTTTACTGTCTATTGAATATATTGAAGGGAGGGATGGGGTCATTGCACTTTCTCTGATTTGTGGTAGACTAATCAAAATCAGAAGTTGAGGTCATGTGGATCACTAACCCTCTCTCGTTACTTTGTTTGTACTTACAGCATTTATACATACTCTAAAGAGTTGAATGCTTTCTAATTTTCCTTTGCCTACAGAGTAAAGTGGCCATAAAAACAAGTGAGGCAATTTTAGATTCTTGCCTATTTTAAATCTTAGACGACTGGAATACAGGCTGGGAAAGTTATAGAATTACAGCAGCAGAGAGTACTAAGAGCGTGTCCTAACTAAAGCACATGCTGCTGGATGTTCTTAGTGTAAATTGACAAGTATTTCATAAGCTTGGAAAGAAAATGCTTATTTGACTTCTCCACCTTCCCCAAAAGGAAATTTCTACTAAGGCATGACATCTCCTATAAACTGCCATGAGTAATATATTCTGAACCGCTTTCAGATAAACAAGAGACCTTGCTATTCCTATCTGTAATAATTCACAGATAGAGAAGCTGATAAAGTAGCAAGATCTTGAAGACTGTTATACAAACAAAACCTCTTGACTTTGTTCTTTAGAACTTATTAAACTGTGGTGCATGTTGTGTGCCATGGTGTGTGTATTCTACCAAAGCATCCAGAATGTATTTTTTAATAATGCTAGTTTTTTATTAAATTGCGAAGTTGGTGAAATTATCTTGCTAGAGAAGAATACTAAAACAGGAACTTACTGACTTTTTTTAACCTTCTGCTGTAAGGAAATGTGCCTTTCTCCATTTGATTTGAAAAAGGAAATAGTCTGGTGGTGTGGCTATGGAACTTTCTCTTTCTGCCTCTGATTGCAAAAGTAGTAGTAAAAAATGAAAATAAAAAGTACAGTATTGAACAGCAGAATATTATAGTGGTGTTGAGACAACAGAATGAAAGTAATTATTTTGTTTCTCTTGTTTCAGGTGTCAGAAACTACTTGAAAGAAGCTTTAGTGAATATCATTGCTGTGCATGCAGAGGTGAGGAGAAACTTCAGATCATTTCATGCTTATATGATTTCAGTGTACTTTTGCTGGTAAATCCCAGATTTTTTTTTTATTGAAGTGTCTTCTTTATAGATTAGGTTTAGCCAACCTGTTATAAAACTGATAACTTTTCATATGGGCAGAAGGAGATGAGTAGTTCCTGTTTATCCTCTCTAACGCTCCATTACACCTTTTCATCTCCATTATCTGATAAAGAGGAAAGCCAAATGCTGAAGTTAAATTCTCCCTTTCCATGCAGATAATATATAGATATATAGCTAGTTATGATGCTCTCTTTCTCTGATTATCTTTATTTTCCAAAACATCTGTAAATTAACTTCTGTTTCACCTTGAAGGAAATGTTCAACACATGCCACTCAGAGTGAAAAGCCAATATATGTCAGTCTTCTACATACAATGGAAATAGGAAGGCTAAACACAGGAAGTTTTATAGACTTTGTAAGCACAAATACTGCTTGAAATACCTAAGTAGGTAATGGCTATCTAGGCTAGGGAATGCATGTTAAAACATTGCTTCTAACATAATAAGCTCGGAGGGGCTGCAATTATTTAGCCTTTTGGGATTGTATGCAGGAATTTTCTATGGTTCTTTAAGTTAGAGCCTATGTTTTACATAATCACTCCTAATCATCAAGAGTGTTAACAGATTACTGTTGCTCCTGGTAGAAGCATTGGTAGTAATATTACTCTTACCTTCCAAAATACCACAAGTATGGCTGCATTAACTCTTCCCTGTAATTAAAATATAATGAGATTCATTTGAGGCTTTTACTTTCCTTATTCCTTCTTAAATTACAAGGATTCGTATAAATTAAAATATTTTCAGGAACTTCAAATTTGTCTTGCAGTATTTTTGATATTATTTTAGTGTTACTTTATAGCAGAAGCATTTTCACAGAAGCATTGTGGTTTTACCAAGTGCTTCCAAATGAGGGAATAAGAAACACTAAAAACATACACCAACATAATAAAAATTTCTAATATTGCTTTTCAGATTAAAATGGAAATTAGAGGCTTTGCTTTAAAAAATTTAAAGTAATTTCTGACTTACTAAGCTAGGGTTGTAAACATGCCTACTTGTTAAAATGCTGCAGCAGAAAGGTGCATTGCTGTGCTCTCCTCATTGAGACCGATACTGTTGCTGGCCTAAATAGCATCATAAATTTCTAGATGTGAAATATACAGAAATATGAGAAGGTGTGTCAAGATGAAACTCCCATTTCCACTGGTGAAATTCTGTTAAGCTGGGTCAGGTTTAAGTTTAGTTAGCAAGGCAGCAAGTTTCTGTATTTTGAAACAGCAAAAATTAACCATCAGATGAGCAGCAAGGATAGACTGAAATGGAAAAAAAATTGTTTCTCTACCTTTGAATTCAAATTTAGCTGAAATCAAAATAAGGGCTTCTTACTACAAATTTGTGATGATTCACCCTTGCTGACAATTATTTTTCTTGGATTCTGTAAAGTAACTCAAGAATGTTAATTACAGGCAGAAATATTCTTTTCTCAGTAGAAGATATTTGGGCATGTTCCTGGTATGGTTGTGTTGAATTGATCAGCAATGTTTGGTGCTGAGTAAGATGACCCCTTTCCAGCACTGGTAACAGCTGGTAGCTGACATTTATGGGGTCAATGTACTTGGCCTGTGGTGCAGACCTGTCTTTTGGAATGGTCAGCCTTATGGGATGCCTGCTACACAATTCTTTATTGAAATCACTGAAAACTCTGTAGGAATCTTTCTTTCTTTGTTTTTTTTTTTTCTCGTTGATTTTTACACATATGTAGTAATATCTTCTATCAGTTAGTAAATTTCCTTGTCAGACATGGGATCTGAACTTTGCATAAAAGCAAAGGTATTCCAGCAAAACAATCCAGTACTTAATTCTTTAGAATATTTCAAAGCAGAAACTGGGGAAATGTTTCAAAACTTTATACATCTCATTTTCATTCTTGTACCACTCCAGTCACATACTTAAGCTTACATACACCACTCCAGCTTCATGTGTCATCTTCTCTCCCAGCCCTGTGCAGTTCAATGCGGCTTTATCATCACCTTTAAGCTTTGACACAAGTTTGGTGTGTCTAACCTATAATCTCACTTCCTCCTGTATTCCAACCTCTTGGCCTGCATTTTCCTGAATTCATTATAGAAAAATCCACAACAAATTTTTTTAAATCCACAACAATTTCTCACTTCTGTAAAGCTCCCTTTAAGGAAGATTAGTCTCTTCATACTTTGCTTCAAGCATAGATTTAATAACTTTGTGTTGCAGTTACTATTCTGAATAGGCCACTTTTAAAAGTTCTACAAATAATTGTTAAAAAAGATTGTCTTGATGCATGGGAAAACAAGTAAGGTTTAATTTTTTTTGCCAGGGACCTAATAAATGGCAGCAGTCGCAGAGTCTAAATGAAATTCTGTTGACACCCTCATATTTGCACAGGCTGTCAAATATTTATCTCTGCCATAGAGTATAATGACAGTAGCCATTCAACAGTGGTCAGATATAAAGGAGTCTAGAAGAAATAGCAAAATATATGGGTAGAAAGTGGCTGAATGTGTAACTGTCAGACACACACCTCTGAATCAAAGGTGTTTATCTACAAGACAGTGGTCTGTCTACAGCCGCCTGACTACCTGCATCCATCAGCCAAAAGCACATATTTTGAAGTTTAGCTGCCTTTTGGTATAGCAAGAAGGTTATCACAAATCACATAACCAAATTTGCTGTTAACAGAGAGGATTGGTCGAAGTGCAGGGCAAGCATGAAAAGACATCCTTCATATTCTAGTTTCTTTTGAATTTTTGGTAAGTTGATAAAAAAGAAGGAGACCTTTCAATCAAAAAGGTTCGTGTTTTTTATTGAAATGTTAGTATTGAAAATATTTTTGTTAATGCAGGTGTTGTGTTCATGGTTCTTTTCATTAAACTTAGGTGTTTACCATTTCCAAAGACTTAGTTCCTCGGGTAATGTCAAGGGTTGTAGAAGCAGTCTCTGAAGAGCTGAGTCGACTGATGCAGTGTGTTTCATCCTTCAGCAAAAATGGAGCTTTACAGGTACCTGAGTACTTCATACTGTCAAATATCTGAGTCTAGAAAACTGAGAATAACAGACAGAGGTATAATCTGGGTATTTGTTTGATTTATTGTAGCAGTGAAAGCAAGGAGATAAAAGGATTATTTTACAACCTATTTCAGATTTATGGATGAATACCCTTTGGCATACTGGTTCTTGGGGTTATTATATTTTAGGGTTATTTTTGTATTAGACAGCATTAAAAGGCTGCCTGTATTCTATGAGATAAAAAGCATCATAATGGTATCTTTTTGAAATGTTGTCAAATACTCACTTTGGCCTGACATAAAAAAATCACTTTAAAAGAAAAAACAATGTAGTGATATTTTGAGATTTAAAAATCCCTAAAACAGGATGCAGTAGGATCTTGTAAGACTTTGCAGGATTAGCCACTTGTTTGTTTTACTCTTTCTAAAATGCCATGCTGTTGTAACATGGGCAGAATAGCTTTGCTGTCTTGTTAGGCTTTATTTACAGCTGGATTGGTAGTTGTACTTGTATTGGGTAAGCTTTAAAAGACTCTAAGAAAAACACCTTTTTATAAAAAATCCCTTTGAGTCAGATTGCTATGGCTGTAACAGAAAAAGAGCAAACTCTCTATTTTCATTGTACATAACAGCATTCTTGCATTATGATGGGAAAATAATATCCAGTGGTAAGCCTTTTTTTCCAATTGCTGCTAGTATTGGCATTGGACAGAGAATTAGTATATGAAGATCGCAGCCAAGTGATTGACTCCATATTTAAACCAAATCCATGAAGAGCAACAAAGCTATGCCTATATCCCTTTTGTCTGGTTAAACAACCCACTGTAGGGACTTGCTGCCTAAGCCTGTAATTGAAAGGCTTTTCTCTACTTAGTGTACGTTTGTCACTCACGGTTATTTTCTGTTCCTCTGAACATGGAAAATCCTGTCTGACAGCGGCAGCGTGAGAGTCATCCAAGCCTTGTTAGGCTGAACAAAAAATTCTCATTCAAGTTTTACTCTGTATTCCCACATCCCATGACCCACAGTTTTGCAGGGCTCACCCTTCCACCAGGTTTACTTAGGCTGTGGTACTTGAGAATGGGGTACAGGTACCTCCTAAAATGCCAAAAAGACCTCAGAACTTGAAAAAGTCCACAACTCCTGCGCGTGGAGCACTATACCAAAAGAGGTAAAATATTGTGTGTTGAGAAAAGCATAAAGTATATGTAAGTATAAAATTTGGAGTGTCTGTGTTATATTTTGTGCCAGAAAGTTCTGGTTCTAAAAAAAGCATAAATTTTACCTGGCTTCCTACCTAGAGGATGGATGAGGGAGATACCTAAAAGCCAAAGGCTTCCACTTCCATTAGAAGTGGAATTAGTTGTCTGTGTTGCATTTTTAAAAGTTTTGTTTTGGAAGATTAATGTTGTATGTAAATGTAGATCAGTTACTGTAATGTCTAACTGGATTAAATTTCATATTTATGCTAAGAAGAACAGAATGTTAATTTTTATGAAGTTCACTTTGTATTTTTAAATCAAATTATTTCATGGTCTCTTGCAGAATGTTTCTATTTCATATAAAAGTTGTGATGATAATGATTGCTTTTCAAAGACCAATGGATGATCTATGAAGAGTTCAAGAGTTCACAGAGTTAATCTGCGAGTTCAGTCTCCTCCACAGTTTGCCTAAGTGAAAATTAATACCTGGGCACACAGTATAGTGCAGGAATAAAATCCCCAAGCTCTTGTGCCCGCCAGGTGACACAAAAGAAAAAAGTACAATCATTCTACTTCCTCACCTGATGGAAAAAAATAAATTCACCAGAAGAACCAAGCACAAAATGTGTATTGACAGATTTTTGTACTTTTGTGTTTCCTTTCTCCCTGGCTAAGCAGTGCTGTGAGAAGTTAAGCTCACTGTATTTAATTTTTTAAAAAAAGAAAAAAAAAGTTGCATCTATCATTTTATCACAGTACAGAAAAGGTCAAACAGAATTAAAGATTTGTTACTGAGAGACAAACCAGTGTTTTTTGACTACTACACAGTGATGTAAACAGATTGACTTGAATCAGAAGTATGAAATTGTTCCTTTGAGTAGTCTCCTGGAAGAGTAGCATGGCAACAAAGAATACAGGAAATAAACTGTTAAAAGCTGAGGCTGCTTACAAAGGCAGTGTGCAATAGTATTTGCCTCTCAAGAAGGTGAAGCTTTGGGATACTTGTATATACTTGGTGAAAGGACATTGTGTCATTGTTTCCATATTTGTATTTCTGTCTTCAGGCAAAGCTTGAAATCTGTGCTTTGAGGGATACCGTGGCCATATACCTAACACCTGAAAGCAAGTAAGTTGTGCTGTAATGTCACTTTTTGCAGTGTAATGGAATCCTTGGTAAGCATGCAAAAACACATAATGTAAATTTAGAATGAAGGAATTTTGCTTCAAATAGAATGTTTGATCTACTGTGTAAATATACAAAAAACAGATTTTATCAGTTGATAGCAAGATTTTATCAGTTGAAAGAAAATAGTACTTTTTGTTGTTTTTTACTTGGGACTTCTAGACACAAACTAATATTTGCCACCAAAAACAAATTGTAAAACTTTTTAACAGCAGTATAGCTGGTAAGGATAGCTATGCTAAAGACAGACACAAGCAGATTTTAATGAGTTTTATCCAGTTTTTCACAGCAATCTCATAAAACATAAAACAAATAACCTGCCAGATTCATCAGAGAGTCTACAGATCCAGTTACTGGCAGGGTCCCCTTATAGGGATATGGAGAGTTAGGGCTCTCTGTAGGCTTATATAATACCCTTCTCCTTCTCCACTCACCTAATCAGGGAAAGGGAATTCTGCTTCACACTGTCTCCTAGAATCAACACCTTCAAAAGGCTTTCAGCAATTTATCATTTCACACTGAGGCAAGACCAAAGATAAATAGTGTGGGGGACACTCACACATTAATATAAAGGGAGAAGGAAAAGCATTAGCACCATCAGTGGTTGATGGAGCCAAGGCATGTAAAAACAGGCTATGATAGCTCTCAGCAGTTTTGAGTAAAGCTGATTGATTTAAATTTCTAGGTGATTATGGTGAGGATTGGATAGGGGCAGATTCATTCATATCTTAATTACCTTCACTTCTTTAAGATTGGCACTACATGTCCCTGCAGGTAGTAATTTGGTCATTTTACCTAATCAACAGTTTTGTAGGAGACATTGCAGTCTTAATGTGTCTTCATAGAGTCACACATAGTGTCCACTGGTGTCACTGCATTCCAATTCAGAGTACTCACTTCCCTATTCTGATAGTGAAAAGGCCTCTAAAAGAAAAACTACTATAAGAAAACTACTTGGCACTGGCTCAGGTTGGATAAAATGGAAATTATATTGTCGATAATAGGGCAAAGCACAGTGAACCCTGAAAGCCAGAGCTTCGTAGAGGCTTTTTATCCCTGAACTTGTCACTAGCAGTAGTTGTCACAAGTCACCATATTAATCTTTTGCTTACAAGATTCTACCTATCTCTGCAGGTCCTGCATTGTTCCCTCATTTCTGTTCCACTCCTATTGCCCAGAGTGGGGAGGGAACCCTATTTTTGGAGTTACTCAACACTTGACTGGATAATGGCCCAAAGAAATCTCCTCTACCCTTGAAATCGGCCCTGCTTTGAGATCAGGGTTGGCCCTAAAGTCCCTTCCAATCTAAATTATTCTATGACTCTGTTACCTCAATGCAAACCCACTGTAATACTCTTCATAGGCACCCTTCTGTAAGGCAGAATGCAGTGGTCTGTCTACTAAGCACAGAGAGACAAAATCAATGTTTTATCTGTTCTTCATACACTGATGGTCGCTTAGTTTTAGGCAGAAGTCAGGCTGGCCACTACCTGTTAATTTTTGAACAGTCCAGGATGTGACAGTCTTCAGTGAGCTGCTGATGTAACATTTCCTGTTGATGTATGATGTACATCACATTAGCAATGTCAAGACACATGCTTGACCCCATGACTATTTTATGTTCAATTTGCACATGAATGTCACGTCTCAGTTGACAATATTTTGTCAATTTATTGAAAAAAATGGATAAAATATAGCATCTCTCTGTAGGATTTATAGAGAGAAACTGCTAAGTAAATGCTGAGTCTTGTACTAGCAGAATATGAGTAGTTTTGTTTTCCTTGCAGATCAAGCTTTAAGCAAGCTTTGGAAGCCTTGCCTCAGCTCTCAAGTGGAACCGACAGAAAGTAAGTACAATGCACCCTCTTGTTTCCTTTATGGTCTTTGGAGCCATTGCTTTTTACTCTTGTAAGAAAACTTTATTATGAAAGGCTTAACTTTTGCCATATTTGACCCTTCTGAATTACAGAGCAGAAGCCTTTTTGGACAGAGTCAAGAATAAGCTCAGTCCTTGCCTTGTTCATGGCCCATTAAATTACCCAGAGGAGCCAATGGCTTTGTGACATACCCTGCTTGTCCATCCTAGTCTTACCAGTTCAGTGTAGCTTTGTATTTTTCTTGTTGTATCAATCTATTTCAGCCTTCCTTGTGAATTTTAGGGTTTCTCTGAGTTCCATTTTATTGTTTTACTGAAGTTAGTAGCAATTAAAAAAATGGCCAAGAACAAAGTTCAGGCTTTTGCAAGCTGATGTACAGGGGACTCATAAAACTGGCATGTTTCCTTTCATAAACAAATGAGGGTCTGTGGCTCTTTCTTAACATCAGAAGGAGGAATTTTGGGTTCTTCCTTTTCTACCACGATGACCTTTGACAACAGGTTGCTTTGCTGTGTCCAGCCTGGTATTTGGTAGTCTATTTTACAACCTCAGCGTAATAAAGAGTAAACTAGGACAGATTTGTAGTGAGTAGTGTTAGTATAGATGGTTTAAACTAGAGATGGGTTTCATTGTACTTTCCTGCATCAAATTAGTTTGCATTTAGCAGTGAGAATTTAGAATATTTTGTAGACACATGAAGAGACACTGCAGCTCATGGTCTGTGGTCTGTGCCTTCTTCCAGATATCCTCTGTCTATGTAGTCGAACCTGCTCTTCTCTAGCCACAAGTCTCAAGATACCTCCTCATCTTACTTAGCTCTAAGGCTTTATTAAAGTTAAAAATCAGTTTTGAGTAAGGAGAGATCTTTTAACTCAAATTTTCCAAAACACCTGTAGAAATTTTTTTTTCATTTAGTCACAAGCATCTGAGCTTCATGAGACAAATGAAAATCAAGAATTTCATCATTATTACATCTGCTTCAGTGTTTTGAGCCCCAGACAGTACGGAACTTGTTCTGTTTCCCAGGTCACTACATGGCAATTGTAATTTTTCCAGGAAGCTCACTGTTACCTACATGTATTTGTGTAAAATAACACATTTGTGCTCTGAGAGCTGTTTGTGTGTGTTCATTCACAATCACTACTAGGATGCTAAATGATTCATGTGGACTTGATCATTTTCCAGAGGACCCACTGAGGAAGCAGATACTGATTTTTTTGGTTTAAGTTGCTATTCTTGGGCTAGTTTGTTTTTTTTAACACACAGTGTAATTTTTTTTTTCTGTTACTGGCTGTTCAATAATGCAGCATGCCAAAAAGTTCAGGTGATACATGTCTGCCCTATATGGCTTGCTTTTGAAATAGGGCAGAAAGTTCAGGGATCACATTATTCCCTAGATTAAGGAGAAAATAAAACACCCAGCCAAGACTGTAAAACAACTTAATGCATCTCCAGTGTTACAGTGAATATTTTCTACAACAGGCCCATCAACACCATTGCTCCTACATCTGTAGTTTGTGGATTATAATAAATATTATCCACTGTACCAGGTTCTTTCTTGACAGCTGGGTAGATGCACATTAACTGTTGTTATGCCCCCAAATGAACTCATACACAGTTTATGTGTTATGGACAAAACAACATGATTGTAGTGAATTAATGTTTCTCCTAGAACAGTCATAATACCTCTGATCTTTCAATTGTAATACTTAAGAGAAGTCTACAAATACCTTCCAAAGACAAGGCCGAGAACCAAAATTTGCAATTCAGCTACACAAGAAAAGTAGACAGTGCACCTGAAGTCACAGACAAAATAATCAAAACTTGCAGTAATTGTTCCCTTTTCAGAATCTTCTAAAGTTGTAACTATTTTCCCTTTACAGGTTACTGGAAGAGCTGTTAAATAAATTCAAAAGCAGCATGCACTTGCAGCTGACCTGTTTCCAAGCTTCTTCATCAGCCATGATGAAAACATAGACAACAACACAATGCAGACAAATGTGCTTAAACGTTGTACATTTTTTCTGGACTACTTCAATTCCTTTGGACACCCTAAAAAACTAAAAAGAATTCCACTGGAAAATAAATTGAGATACAACTTTCTCAGTGATGTTATGGGATAGGAAGGGGTATCCTGCTGAGTGAGACTTGTGTTCCTACATACTTTGATAAAGTGGTTTTCTGTCTACTGTATTTCACTCTGTGGAGGGAATTAAGTCAATTTTGTTTACATACACTTGTTCATGAAAAAATATTCATAATTGTTCTGCAGTCTCAGTTTCACTTGTTAAAAATACATTGAAATGTATTTTTAGCAAATGTTAGCTCAGATTTGAGTATTACTCATGTTGTTCAGCGTATTAATCTTAACTTCTAGGTGTAGAGTGATACTGAAGTGACTGGAAGACACAAATTCTATAAACCATCGAAATGTATTAAGCATCTCCCCTAGAGCTGACTAATAAATGTCTAGATACCATATTAAGTACACTGCTTCTTTTACATTTAAAAATGGTAACAACTTCTTTTCTCATCTACAGTTTTCTGTGTTTGTATGTCTGATTTCTTGGGAGGGGTTTATTTTCTTACTCATTTTTAATTAAACGTGTTGCTGCCTCTCGTGTTTCTCCCTTCTATTTGAGTATTGATAGTAACCTTAACATCTGAAATCTGCTTTCATTGGCAATTAACAGAAAAGCACTCAGAGTTTATAAGATTAGTAGAAAAAATGTCCAGGTAAAATATTCTTTGGTGTTAAGGCGTTGAAGAGTTAATAGCTTCTCACATAGTAAGGAGGAGCACAATATGTCATTTGTTTTGTTTTTCCTTCTTACTCTTCTTGTCTTTCCTTGCTTTTACAGGCTTACTGCCACTGTCTTCCTCTTGTTAGTCAGTCCTCTTTTCCTCTTTTCACCACTAGTTATTGGATTTATGTGGGGGGAAATACGGATTCAGGAGAGAAGAACAGTTCTGTGGCCATTGTTTTGGAGGTAACAAATGGGTTTAATTTTATAACTGATATCATGGCTTGGAATTAAATAATGCAGTAATAATATATTCTTTCTGTAATTACAGTAATTTTGAGTAAATCATTTCAGGAATACTGCATAGTTTTCAAACAATTTTTTAGTGTCACCTCATTTATTCTACCAGTTCAATTATGTGCTTTAAAAATGCAGCATACAATTCCTATAATACGTAATTTTGGAGAAAGTTTGATGCACATGTAGTTACTTGTTAAAAAGTTTTGTGTAAGTAGTAGCAGCATGTTGAATGGAAGTGTGAGACTTCAAATATATCATTATCATTAAGTACCTGGAGCAATGTTGTTTTGTTAAATGTTGTCCATTCTACGGTGGTCATAGTCTCAACTGCTGATATTAACTGAAATAGTCAACCAGTTCTGTAAAACATTTCACTTCAAAATAATAAATATTAAGAAATATGGTCAAAAGATCTTCTTGAATTCCTCACTTACCAAGAAATATTATTTCTTTGAATTTTGCCAGTCTACAATTTCTATATTCATATCGGGCATGTTCTAAGTATTGAAAACCTATTCTGTTGTCTGTACTGTAATACATTCAGACATCTCTTTATTGTAAGATCATTCTCTTACTCATCTTTTACTACAGCAGCTTGTTGCTTGTCTTAAAAACCTGAAGTCAGACTTTCGTGTAGGTGCTTCTCTGAAGTAACTTACGCTGCAGAGCATCTCATTGGCAGCAACAAGAGTAATGTGAAATCGATCAAAACATTCCTTGAATCCCATCTGATATGAATAAATGTTCACAGTCAAGTCAGAGCACTGAATCTGAATAAATCGACTTTGTGGATTATGGAAGTCAGTGAGCATCATGCTGCAACAGGAGGTATTGGAATTCCTTTGCGTGGAAGGGATGTTGGGACTGCTGAGGCTTCATAGCCAATGTACAGCAGGCTGCAGTTCCTCTGAAAAGAACATTACAAAAAACAAGAAGTGGTCAGTGTGGGTTTTGCAATAAAAAACTGTTAGAAGATACAATTAGGTTTAAAAAGGGTTGTTGGAAGTGGGAAAAGACAGGGAGACCACACCAGAATACACCATCAGTTACAGCTTGCAGAGAAGAGACGCAGCAAGGAAATCAAAGTAACAGAAGTGAAAGGCTCTGACATTTAAAGCAAGGTAAATGCTGAAAAATTTACAAGGAAAAATAAAGTGAATTATTACATGAAGTTTGAACCTCTAGAAAAATCTAAAATTGATACAAACTGGAAAAAAATTGTCACTGAAATAAAAGCCTTGAGAGCTTTATTTCTTACATAAGTGAAAAATATAGAGAGTAATAAAGCTGTAAAATATATCTGACTTAAAGTAAAGACTTACAGGAAAACTCAACCATAATAAGCTGTGTTGAGATATTCAGCCTCTGGAGATGTTGAGGCATTCTTCTATTACTGTATTTTGACATTTATTTTGAATAGTCATGAGTAGTTCAAGAGGTGGGCAAAGAGGAACTAAAAAGCAAATGCTGCATCAATGTAATTAGGGAACAAGACAGGAGAAAATATTTTAATCCCTCTGTAAAGTGATGGAAAAAACACGTAAATATAAAGAAAAGTCATTACATATCTGGGGGTTACCTTAATGGAATAGCTCAAATAAGTAGTGTAGAAGAAGGAAGAAATCCTGTTCCTTCTCACTCACAAAATGTTTTTTTAATTGGCATTCTTTAGAAATCATTTATGAAATATGCTTATAGTGTGTCATTGTTCAAGTTTAACATCTTCCTATAGCTTTTTAAAAAACCCTTGGTTTATTAATACAGAAAGAACCACAGTCCTGCTAATTTCATGCCTGTGCTGAATTTTAAGGATAAAAATAGGCATAGAGATGACTGAGGATCAGAAATGTTGAATTCTGTGTGCTAAACCCCTTGCATCTTCCCAGGACTCTGAGCAGTTGTGCCTTGCAGGGGGCTTTTGGCTGCTCCATAACGTGTGACTGTTGGCCTTGTAAAACAGGTCCGTTCTCTCAACCTTTGCCAAAGCTATTGCATCTCCCTGAAGAGAGAGTACTTAATGGTGAAGATGAGATTTGTTTTTGTTTTCTACCCAGGCAGCCTTTTGCCATCCAGAGCCAAAAAACATTTCTGAAGCACTAGCATGTTTCCCTGCTCTATTGGTAAGTAGTGAGATACAGATGGAATAGGCCTATGTATGTTCAGGGGAAAAAAATAAGAATTGATTGTTGATACCAAGGCAGAGGTAATGGCAATATTCTAAAAAAATCATGATAGAAGAATTTCATGGAGCTCTTTCACTGCTGAGCCTGAGAAGCAAAACATCCCTTATGTGCAAAAGTCTAATACTTAGCTAAGCAGTGTCCTAAGAAATTTATCTTAAAAGTAGGCACAAACTCAACTCATTTTTAAAGGAATGATAGGACATTTGAATGTTAGGACGTCAAGATGCTTGAGTGTGTCCAGAGGAGGGCTACAAGGCTGGTGAGGGGCTTGGAAACAAGCCCTATGAGCAATGTTTGAAGGAACTGGGGTTGTTTAGCCTGGAGAAGAGGAGGCTCAGAGGTGACCTTATTGCTCTCTATAACTTCCTGAAGGGAGCTTCTAGACAGGTGGGGGTCGGTCTCTTCCACCGGTCAGCAACTGACAGAACAAGAGGACACAGTCTCAAGCTACGTCAGGGAAGGTAAAGGTTGGATATTAGGAAAAAAATTTTCACCAAAAGAATAATAAAGTACTGGAATTGTCTTCCCAGGGAGGTGGTAGAATCACCATCTCTGGATGTGTTTAAAAAAAGACTGGACATGGCACTTGGTGCTATAGTCTAGTTGAGGTGTTAGGGCATAGGTTGGACTTGATGATCTTAGAGGTCTCTTCAAACCTCATTATTCTGTGATTCTGTATTGAAATCCAACTCCTCTTTAATGTTGAAGGTACTGATAGGCATTTTCTGTTTCTAATCTAAGAGAAGGTAGAAGATTGCAGTTTCCTAGATACAGTTTTGGCCCCCTGAAGAAGGAAGCTTCAAGAATCTTCTGCCATGGTTACCATAATCATCAGAGACAGTTCTGCACAGGGGATTTATACTTCCAAACCTACTGCCAGACCACATTTAAGTCAGCTCCTGACCACAGCTTTGGATGTGTCCAGCTAAAATGCTCTTAGCTGTGTTTTTCCTAAGGATATTAAATATTGATTGTATCAATAGATGCAAATACTGATCTTTGTATCCAAACAGATTTCTGGACTCACTAGAAATGAGGGGGTTTACATGTTTTACACACTATAAACATAACTGCTATTTTGCTCTTATCATTGCATAATATTTATAAAAATTAGAAGGAAAATATCTTTAACCTCATCAGAACACGCTGAAACTGAAAATTGAATGCAGTGCCCCTGCTGAAGCCTGAGAATCAGAATTCACATCTGGATCTTTAACCTTGTAAAGCTTTGGCTCTCTGGATCTGATTGATGAGGTGCATCTTATCCAGGGATGGAATGAGAGACCCCTGTGGATATCTAGTATCTGTAATCTGCTTCTGGTTCTTAAGAACTGTACTTCCTGTACGGCACTTAAAATTTTAGCATTAGTCAGGAGTTAGTAATAATGACTCTGACTACTGTCAAAACAAGCCACAGTACATGCATTATTTAACTAGTAAGATGCAAATATGATTCAAATTAGTCAGCCTTCCAGATAGGGTGAAATATTTGGGATTTTGTTTAACGTGATGATAGACTTCAACTAGGACTTCGGTCCTTCGGCATTTCTGGTCTAGCTGTGTAACTGGGGGAGTTCTGGGTGACAACGCTCATCTGAAAATAAAAATAATTGTAACTTGTAAATTCCTTTAAAATATTTTTAGGAGAGAATTTGGTGTGTTTACCGCTCAAAGATAAAAACATCCTTAGTTAGATTCCGGCCTGTCCATATAGTGATAAAGAGATGGTCCAAGTTACCTGCTATGGCCTCATTAGCAGTTCTGGTTTTCTGTATCAAACATTAGTACAAAGCGTGCACACATGAGTTTGGCCATAGCTAGAAATGCTTCTCCAGTGCTAACACAGGACACTTTGCTTCCTTCAACGTTCTTAAAGAGCCATAAAAAAGGGAACTAGATGGTTAATTAAAGGCAAAAATAATTTTGCACGAGCTGTGTTACATGTTGCGTATTTTGGCTTCATGTGGTTGACAGGCTGTTTTCTGACTTAGCATCACTTACTAGAGTTTTTTTGGCATGAAATGAAAGGCAAACTGGGAGTAACAGGGAATAGAGTTTCATAAGGGAACACGATAGCCATTTCTGTCTTCACCTTGTTTAAGTTCTGGTTTTATATAGTGCTGCCAAGGGTTAAAGAGGAGATATGTGCAATTCAGTTCCATTTCTCTTGTGCTGTTTTGAGCTTCAGAGATCTAAAAGCTTGTCTTTAACAAAGGTATTAAGAGAGTGGGTCCAAAATGGTATATTTATTTCAGAACAAGGTGTTTATCACGTAAATTATATACTCCTTTCAGTATTACGTGACAACCCAGGGGGGTTTTCCTTTGGAGAATCACCAGTGCAACCTTGAAGTCTTTTAAAACAATGTGCCATGAGTAACTTAAATGCCACAGTTTGTGGCATTTATCACTGCACAGAACAGCTTTTGGAGCAGCTGCATTGGCAGATCTACTGCAGGATTTTTTGGGGAGCAAACAGGGGGATTGAGTGGGCTTCTTTGTTGTACCTAATTGCTTCTAGTCTGAACATCCCAGAAGACAACTGTATTCCTTTCCTCTCCCAACCCCACTATTTAAAGATTTGTAGTAGGTTTTGTACATCTCTTCTGCAAGCAACCCTCCTTGAGCTCAAGACCAAGTAAGGGAAATCTTCAGCCAAATTCCTTTTGAATTGGAAAATTTAAGCAACTTGAGGAAAAAGGAGTAAGACAATGGAAAGTGGAATTCAGCTTTATTTGTAACAGATGCTATTAACACATGCTTAGTTTTATAGCCTATTCTGGCAGCCTTTCACCTCTTTCTTGTGAAAAAACTTTTAATATTAAAAGTTCATTGCCGGTCCCAGGCAAAAGTGCACAAATAAAATGGGCTGATGGTCTCACTATAGCTCATGAAAAATGCATTAAATACCAGTTAAAGATTAAGAATTATCTTTTCACTCTTTATTCCTGAAATGGGGTGCAGGTAGGGGAAAGGAAAGCTTTGCTGCCTGCTTCCGTGCTTTGATGACACCTGTGTGGTGAAATTACTGCAGTTCTGATGTGACTGCAGATAACCAGGGGGCTCAGCATAGACTCAAACCTGAGGCCTGGTGTACCCAGTTGTTTCTAAATACACGGTGATCTAGAAACAGCCATGAGAGTCTTCATTTTGGTGGCACAGGGTTTCATGCTGCAGAACTAATGCAGCAACATTTTTGCCATAGATTCTGCTTTGACCAAGTGAAGCACATGCCTAGCTTTTCTTGGTTCATAAGCAGATTTTTAGCACAGAATGTCAAATCAGATAATTTATAAAGTAAAATTAGCGAAATGAGACAGGTTTTTCTTACTGCTCATTACTCATTTTTTCTGATAAATTTCACTCCTTTTAACTAGGTTGTACTTCTGCTCACAGAGGGGCTTCCCGTTCCAGCTTATCTTTTTTAGATATTCAGCAGATAATTCAAATTCAAAATGTGAACGGTGCTACTTATTTTTAGAACCTTACATAAATACAGGCAGACATAGGTTTGAAAATAAGGTAGGAGAGACCAGAGAACTCTGAACCATTTGGGTAAAAAATGTTGGTAGACACCTGTTCTAGCTCTCTTTGGTACAGCCTGCACAGGAAAGAGACTCTCCATTGCCATCTCTTCAGACATCTCCACCTACTCATGCTGGAGAACAGGAGAATGTGATATCATGGTGCAGGAGGTGAGATGATTCTTTGTAATAATTAAAAATGCAACAAAACTGAATAGAATGAACTCCAGTAAAATTCTCTGTCTCACAAGGATAAAACCTACTCTACATTTTGAAATTTCCAAAATGAGCAGCACAACTGGACTAGTTCCTATACCATCTCTGAGGAAGACATCTGTCGCAGGCATGTTTTATCCTTGTGCTGCAGCACTGCCCAGGTTGACCTTTTTGGGTCATTATTTAAGCATTGAGTCAAATGGGAAAACTGATTTCTAGGTCTTGTATTCAGTTTGAGCTTTACAAACCCAGGTGGTTCATGGATTAGCTCATGGGCAAAATAAACAGTTTTTCTTGGGGTCCCATATGTGTGAACGTTGAAACTCTTTATAAACCCTGATAAACTCCACTCCCTGGGGACCCTGTGTGCCAGTGCCAATATGTTCTCTGTATGTGTGGTTTTCTGCTCCTGAGAGCATTCATTGCACAGACCCACCTAGGTTGTGTTAATCCATACTTCAGTCCAGCCTCCTGAATGTACTTGGGGACTCACCCCACAGCAAATCAGGACTTGTGTGTCAACTTTTCCAGTATCAATCCCATTTTTTTTTTGCACCCAGCTTCACAAGCAGATTTTGACACCTAAGATGGGATGCAGGCAGCTGTAGGTTGCGCTATGGTAAGGAGTCCCAATTCCCATGGTTTAAGCTGTGCAGGAAGGAACTGGTGGACAAGAAGCTCCAGCAATGTCCGCTCACAGCCCAGAAAGCCAGCCATGTTCTGGGCTGCATCCAAAGCAGCATGGCCAGCACAGCGAGGGAGAGAATTCTGCCCCTCTGCCCTGCTCTGCTGAGACCCCACCTGCAGTGCTGCATCCAGCTCTGGGGCCCTCATCACAAGAAAGACGTGGAGCTGTTAGACCAAATCCAGAGGAGGACCACCAAGATGATCAGAGGGCTCCTCTGAGAGCACCTCTCCTATGAAGACAGGCTCAGATAGTTGGGGTTGTTCAGCCCGGAGGAAAGAAGGCTCTGGAGACACCATCTAGAACCTTGCGGTACCTAAAGGGGGCCTGCAAGAGATCTGGACATTTTACAAGGATTTATAGTGGTAGGACAAGGGGGAATGGCTTAAAAAAATAATGAGGAGAGGTTTAGATTAGATATTAGGAAAAAAGTCTTTACTGTGAGGGTGGTTAGACACTGGAAGAGGTTGCCCAGAGAGGTTTTGGCTGCTCCATCCCTGGAAGTGTTCAAGGCCAGGTTGGATGGGGCTTTGACCAACCTGGTCTAGTGAAAACTGTCCCTGACCATGGCAGGGGGACTGGAACTAGGTGAGACCTAAGGTCTCTTCTAGCCTAAATGTTCTATGATTGACTCCACGAATTTTCTTTGGTCAGAAAAAAGGAGCCAAGTGGTGTTTTGTTGCTGAAAGTGAGAATTGAGGACAGGTGAAGATCAACATCTCAGTTTCAAAGACTGATGAAGTGTTGCAACTACAGATTGTTTAAATACGAACTTCTGACTTCTTCTAACAACTTGTGTAGATGCCTCTTCATGCAGCTGATGTGCTTTTGAGGCACACTTGTGCTTTTCTTATGATGTTCAGAGTGGATTCTGCTGTGGGACTGAGGGACTGCAAAGCTGGAAACAGCTGGCTCTGAGGAGTGTGAGGCTGCTGCATCACTACCCTGGCCAAGCACTTCACCTTTGCCTCAAATTCATCATCTGTGGCATCAGACTACTGAGCAGATGATTGCCAAATGGAAGGGCTGGTACTAGGAAGAGTGTAGGGACAAAGAATGCATGGTCTAGGGCTGGAAGGGTCAAAAGCATCCCCTCTTGAGGTGAGACAAAGTGCCCAAGGTTCCCCTCCTGACATGAGATCAGCCTGTGGCCACATGCATTGATGCAAGAGCAGAGACATGAACCTGAAGTCCTCCTGCAGCAGAGTCATGGTATATCTGCGTGGCTTATACATGACAAGCCATGCTTGATGCTGCAGTGAAGGTAGAGGTGCTCTTACTCCTCTGCCACCCTCACACACAATCTATGAACATACTGAAAATTCAATTTATAAATCCAGCGTGGCTTCTTGTGGCACTCTCTGACACCTTTGATCTCTGACTCCGAGTGCAATTTGCAGGGATGAACACCAGAACTTGTGAAAGCAAACAGACACCACCCATTGGCTTTGACAGCCCCCAAACCGTGTGCCTGGCACTGGCTGTCTTTAATAGCAGAGCTGTCCCACCCGGTGTGCCACCACCTCCCCAGGCGCTGTGGAGCAAGGACGTGACTCACCCCCCAGCAGCCAGCGAGTCAGGGATGGAAGATACTCAAAGCCGTACCCAGCAGACCGCACCCTCCAGGGTTTCCTGCCTGTGGTGAATTGTGTCAGGTTTATCTGTAAGACAAGTTTAAAAGCAAAAAAAAACAAAAGAAAGAAAAAATAAAAGTCCCCAAAAACAAGCAAACAAACAAACAAACAGTAAAACCAACTTAGTTCTCATGAATGAAAAACTACTCAGTCTTCAAAAGCTTTCTCAGCCTTTCAGGGAGCAGCACGTCACTCAAATAACTGAAGAAAGGTTGTGGGTTTCCTCTATTTCTTACGACCTTCAGTCTGACTAGCAAGCTTCTACCAATGATAATGAGTGATTAACACTCACTGATAAAAATGGTTCCACCTTTCTGGGGAGCCTTTTTATCAGGTTGACCACTTTGGGAAAAACAGCTCACAGATTCTGGTCTAAGCTGACTACTCCATTGTGCTACAGAAATGAAGTGCAAGTCAGACACACACCCCCTCTCCCCCATACATGCCTATGTTTAAGAAAAGTAAAATTGATACACTAGGGCTGTAATAATCAGACTTGTACACAACATGGTCAGCCACAACTGACCACATGGTGGTAAACACTCATCTAGAAATAGGTGTCTGAGGCTTGCTGGGAGGTGTTATCTGTATTCATAATGTCACATTCTCTCTAATGGACTGTTTTTCCCATCAGCCAGATACAAAATGAAGTGTGCTTGCAAGATCAGTCTGGTTGCTTTACACATGTTGTTCATTTTTTTTGTTTCAGCTTATACAAATATGAGTGAATCTCACTAAATTACTCTCCTTTGAAAGTGGCCAAAGGCCAATTTGCCATCAAACATCCTTCCTGTGCTTTTATCACACTGCAGAGAGCAGGGAGGAGAACAAAGGCACAGTGGGCTGGTGGAGCATCATCTGAAGTGAGTCACACCACAAAGAGTGGGCTTTTTGGAATGATGGCCCAAGTGTTTATTTCCTTCTATTCTTCATCTTGTTGGGGTGTTTTTGTGTTTTCTTCCCACTTCCCATATCTGCATTTTGTTTGGGCTTACATCTATTCAGTTCTTCATATTCCAATAAAACCCAGTTGCTGCCATTTTGTCAGAGTCTTGGGGCTGGTTGGTCATTTTGGGTTTGTGTTTCATGTGTTTTGCTTGGTCTTTTATTGGGAAAAGATTTTTTATATATTTGATTTATTGGAGGGGGTGTTACCTAAGGGGGATTTTGCAGTGACAATATATTTTCTTTCTTTAAAAAAATTACACTTTTCACCAGTGTAATATTTCAGCTTAATTTCAATGTAACAAAGGTTTTCTCTGTGGCAAAACAGAATCTGTTTTACACATCCTGTTATATCACATTTGAAATTGTGCCACTTTGGCTCTGGGAAAGAAGAGGATATGTGGTGGGAGCAACACCAGCAGGAGTTAAGGGTGAGCAAAGATTCAGTCTCCTCAGACGTGTCCATGAGTAGATCTACCCCTGCTCACAGACCCAAATGCACATCCTTTTGCTTTTATGTTGGTCCCACAGGATGAAAACTAAAGATAGGACTGCTCTAAAAAGCACAATGCCTTCCTGAGCATGAGGAGGAGTAAGCACTCCAGCTTCATGGGACATTGCCTGCCCTTCCTGCATACCTGGTGGAAGATTCCACTGCAGCTTCCCTGCAGCTCTTACCACCTGCACAAGATTGCACCAAGATGGGTTTTCATCTCCTGTATTGCTCTGCTCTTCACAACAGCCATATAGATGAGGGGCAAGGGGTTGACTTACCAGGCTTTTAATTTTTCTTTGGAGCTTTTGCCTTAGCAATGCTTTGTGGCAGTGAGTCCACAGGTTAGAGAGAGTGAGCAAGTTTGGGGGTTTTTTACAAGGTTTAGCTCCTGTGCTCATGTGTCATTCAGACTATTATGTTAACCCATGCAACAGTTTATCATTCACAGTTGTATTGCTTTTTCCTTGTCAGGGAGAGTTTTGCTGCTCATTGAGTTATTGAGTACCTCTAAGTGTACTGAGGTGCCTCCATTCCCATATGGAGCCTTCCTTCATGAGTGTCAGCTGTTCCCAAGCACAGACACAGTGGCCTTGGCCCACACTCTCCAATACATGCCCACGGTCTCCTCACTATCTCACTTGGCCAGAGGGCCATGCAGGTCAGGCTGCATTTCTGTAGGCAGTGGTGTTCTCTCATTCCAGGGGATGGTACTCCTTAGCACTTCCCACCCTTCCTGGTGGCACTCTAGGGCAGTAGGGGAAAGAGGGGCTAGGACACAAAGGGAGAGAAGAGACAGAGCGTGAAGACTCAGAGACAAGTGATGGAGATGAGTCAGAAAGCATAAGGAAGAGTGAGTTAGCCAGCAGCACTCAGGGCAAGTGCAGGTCATACCTGCTGAGCAGTCCAGGGACACCTTCCCCCGCTCTGGTCTGGGGAACCAGAACCCTTTGGAGTCCAAGCGCAGTGGTGATGACACCCAGGCAGCCAAGCTTTTCCCCAGGATGTCATGAAGATGGTGCACTGGCTGGGATTGTAGTCCCATGGTGTGACAGGGACACAGCCCTCCTGCAGACTCTGCCTCCCCAGATGTCCATCAGGCCCTAAGGAGAAGCAGAGGTAGACACGGTTTGATTCTGAATCTGGGGACAGGCAAAAAAAGAGAGTGACAAGCCTTTTCCTGGGGCTGCCCAGAACCTTCTCAAATGCCCTGCTGGTCTCTGCGTGGCCAGGCTGACCAGGACAGTATGGTCCCTTGTCACCCTCCAGCAAGTTCAGAGATAACAACAAAAGGCTCACAAATATATTTCATGGAAGCCAGCTCAGAATAAAAAGCAACCCATCATTTCAGGAAACCTCATTTTTCATTTGTAAAACACTTTCATTCAGAAAAAGGGGAGGTGGAGGGAGAAGCAAAGCAGGGTGCTTCTTCTTCCCAATCATAGCAAATACACTGTACGGCAATTTCAGTCTTTGAAAAATGCAAAAATGGGACACAGAGAAATCCAGCAGTTGTCTCTTGCTTCTCAGTTACAGTTGCTTGTAATTTTGGTCTAAAATATCCCAGGTTGGAGTCTGCCCCAGTCTATTTTCTTTGCCTGGAAATTTTAAGTAGTTGCTGACCATTTAGCTGGAAGAAAATATACTCTTTCTCCCCCACTCCATGCTTCAAGAAACTTGGTGACCTTTTCCTCATGTCCCCAGGCTTTGGAAAAAGGACTTGAAATGTGGCAGGGCTTTGGCTTGGGTGTCAGGAATGTGCTACTTGCCTCTATCCAAATTTCACCAATTTATAAACCTCTGAAGAGATAATTCATCCTGCTTACAGCACTCCCTAGAGCTGGACAACTAAAAAAATCCTCCCTAGCTTTATTCCACACCCAGGACTCCCCATGAGCCCCGCTGGGGTCTGCACCTGAGCCCCCCTGCATGGAACTGCGTGTTGCAGCCCCAGGGGGTGGGTCTTGGTGGGGTCTCATCCAGAAGGAAGCTTCCACCAGGCGCCAACAGTGCCAGCAGCAGCAGCCTGAGCCCTGGAGCTGCTGGGGGCAAGGCAGGAGCTAGGTGGGGAGGGCAGGGCAGACATGGCTTGGGGTGGGATGAGGGATGAGAGAGGGAGGGAGAAGTTGTGCCTTAGAGATGGTGGTGATGGGAAAGGGAAGCAGTGAAGAGGAAAATGCCTGGAGCTTATCGGGACATACTGGGTGAGGACCAATCTTAAGGATGGTGATTCAGAGTTCCTCTGGGAGGTGAAGCATCAGGCTACAGCCGGAAAGGGTCCAATGAAATGGACTCCTATCTTGTTGCTTAAGATTGTTGTCCCTTCCCTTTCTGTCTCCTTAAGCTAAGGGAACCACTTACCCAGGCACACAAACACTGTACAGGCTAGTCAAACGCTGACATCGCTTAAATTTGCCCATGTGGCCTTCATAATATTCTCCTCTGTCTGCATATTACTGTAAGTGAAGTGAAAAATAGAAATAGAAGAAAAACCAACCCAAAGCAAAGAAGCTATGTGAGACTTCTGTGATTAAAGAGATTCCCTTAGAGAGTTCAAGGAGAGATACTTTTATCAACGGGCTTTGTAAATAAGCAGGCTTGTAAGTGATGAGTGGGTTTGTAAATAAAGGGTTGACTTTCTGACAAGCTGTACACCCACCACTTCAGACAGCGCTACAGCGGTGACCAGCACCTCTGAATCACAGGCCATGAGGCCTTTCTGTATTCTGAGACCTGTGCCAAAACCATCCCTTACCTCTGCTCTTTTTCCCTAGCTTGCCAAAGAGACCTTTCATGCGCTATGCTTTCATTCTTCAGCCTTTTTAGCCTTCTTTTACCACAGAGGTACCTGGCCCTGGGAGGACATGGTGGGGAATCACTCCAGTCAATCCCAATCCTTATCCAGAATTCTGGCATTTCCTTCTTAATTAAGATAATGGATGCAATTGCTCACAAAAATCGGTTGCTGGGGCTTGGGGTTGTTTACTTTTACTTGTGATATGTATTGATGGTTGCTCTGTCCAGTCAAAAACAACTTCCAAGGCCCTGGGCCTACACCAGCTTCTCACTGCTGCAACAGAGCCACAAGGCATCACCTTGGTCCAGCCAGCTCCCTGGAGTCCTTGGGAAAGTGACAGGTTGTGAATTGATGCCACAAGCCCCCCACCAACACCACATCTCTGTACACCGTGTTGAGACCTCGACTGTCAACACAGGGCTGGAAAAGCCTCCTGCCAGCCCTGTCTGCAGCTGTGCTGATCCTTCATGTCTCATCTGAGCAAGGACAAACAGGGAGCAGCATCAGCTCCTGGAAATGCTCCTTTCACCACCAGCTAGGACAGCACTACCTGGGCAAGGGCAAAATCTGGGATATGAGCTCATGAGGGAGAGTTATGGGGCCTTCCTGGAGCTGGATACCCCAAAGGCTCCTTGCAGCAGCCCTGAGTACCCAGGGCAGGTGCCAGTCTCATGCCTAAGAGTCGAAAGGAGTCCATGGTGTGATTTCCAGGTCTTGTAGGCATATGATTCCATTCAAAAAATGCTGTCCATATTTTTAAAATTTTTTTCAGCTATCAAAACCAGAATATTTTCTTATCAACCCTCTCATTATGTCACTTTTTCAAAAGTGGCAGGGGAGTGATCTAGTTAGTAATGTTTCCATTCTTCTACCACTTGCCCCATTGACTTAGACAGGAAACTTCTGAGGGCAATAAATGTCATTTATTAGAAGCTATTGCAGCTGCCAACCTCATTTTGGTTTGGTGTCTAGACAGTAAAGCAGAAGAGAGCATTAGTAAAAATTGAGCCACTAAATGCCTGAAAGGTCTTGTTTGATGGCCTCAGGCTCACCTTCACATGAGGTGAAATCGAACCTGTGAGTTTTTTGAGGGCTTATGTTGGGTTTGGATTTTTTGGTGTCTGTTTTGATTTTGACTCCAACATGAAGATGACCTGATTTATGTGTCTTCTGCATGTATGTGTGCTGATTGTGCCCTGCTTCTATCAATTGAGTTAGGAGACTTCATGTAGGATGTGCTACTTTTTCAGAAGTTACATTGTTACTGCTGGAAAAAGGAAAATCGGGTTGATTCTTTAAGTGACCAGTATAGAAAGATGTCCCTTGCTTTCAAATTCCCAAACTCCAAGTAGGGTAGCCTCAGTGTTTAAAAAGAGATAAACATTTCTGTTTATCTCTGCTTATAATCACGTGGGCCAAGGACTTACATCTGTGTGAATCTTTTCTAGGAAAATACTTCAGACTACTCCACTGAGCTCTCTTCTGGCTGTTATGAATCCCTGTTTATGTTGCCATAGCTTTATAAAAATGACAGGAGAAAAAGAAGCCAGTCCCCCATTTATGTGTGTTCTGAACTGCTGTCATAAACAGAGGCCTGGATTCATCGGTTTGGGAATCCTTGAAGTGAAACCAGCACCAGCTCCCATCACCATGCTGTGTGCTGGGAAAGGGCAGCAGGAATGCTGCAGCTCCTCGAGATATTTGACTGGTGGATCTGGGGATCTTCTGAGTTTCAGATAAACTGGGAGACCTATTGCTGCCTCTAGCACCAGCGTTCCTGGAGGTAAGGTCAAACCACCATTGCTCTCTTTCCTTCCCTCTGAGCACAGGTTTTGAGCTAATGTGCTTCCCAGCATCAGACAGCTCCCTTGAAAAGACTGGAGTAATAATCCACACTCTGCATCATTCTGCATTGCAGGGAAACAAACCTCTTTGTTTTGCAGCTTGGCTATGTTTCTTTAAAAAATTGGGGGGTTGGGGAGGAGGGAAAGAAATCAGAAAAACAGCAACAGGAAGAGAAAAACTAATAAAAATGTTCTTGGTCTATCCCTGGAGAAAAAGAAGAGCCCCCTCTTTCATTTAAGGTGACATAAGCCCCAGACACACCCCAACAACCATCCGGAGGATGAAGTCTGCTCTCCAACACAGCCTTTGCAGAGGGAACCCCACACCCAGGAGCAAAACAGCAGCTCCAGCTTGGCCAGCAGCACTCAGTTGTCCCTGCACCCCACTACACACACTTCAGAGCTGCAATTCATACAGCGACTGCTGAAGTAAAATCAGGAGAAATAGGGACTATATATAAAAGAGCCAGAGTAAAGGCAAGTACTGGATTCTGCTTCTGAGTAAGTGTCCTGTTTTTTAGAAGAAGCCAAGCTTTGCACACCCAGCCCCTGAGTGGTTCAGCCCTGCTGTGCTGCCATGAGTGCCTGCAGTGGGGCCCCAGCCTGCAAGGAACAGCTTTCCCTCCAGGCCCTGCCTCGCTGCCTGAGCACCCAAAACCACACTCCAGCTGCATCACACAGGACCAACCCCGGCTCCTGGAGAGGCATCCCTTCTGCTGAGCTTTCTCTGAGCACCTATAGAGCACAGCTCTGGAGAGACAGGAGTACTCCCAGCAGGCTGAGGGCTGAGCCTTGAAGTCACTGACTTTGGCAGAGGTGAAGAGGTGTTCTCCCCACCAGGGAGCCTCTTCTCCATCGGGTTCAAGCCTCCTTTGCACATCCCTGGCTGCTGCCTCCAGGGACATCAGTGTCTGGGCATCTCAGTATCTCTGCTGAGTCACCTGTACCCATGCAGGGCACAGGTGTCAACACCAGAGCAGGCAGGTGATTGGGGAGACTGGACTGGGCCAGACCCCTACTCCAGATTTCAAACTTTCTTACTGGTGTGAAGTACTTTTGAATGGCTTCCCTTTGCTATTATTTTATTTTATTTTATTTTATTTTATTTTATTTTATTTTATTTTATTTTATTTTATTTTATTTTATTTTATTTTTTCTTGGAGACTTTTTTCCCCCAAGAAAAATCATAATGAAAACTTGCTTTCCCCTCATGCCTTGCTGAATTAAAAAAAAAACCAAACTAGACAGCAAACAAAGGCCCAAATTCCAAATGTCACAAAACTCCCTATTTCTTCTGCAAAACAGAATTCTTATTGTCCCACAGCCCCAACTTATTGACAGGCAGAGGCAAAGCAGACAGACCTGTGGCAGCAGTGGGAAAGAAAAAAAAAGCAAACAAGAAGGAAAAAACACAAACACTTCCACTTGGGATGCAGCTCAATTCCCGAGGTGCTGCTGCTGTGAGCATTGCCCATGCTGCAATGAGGTGCTGGAGAGTGTGGGGCCAGAGACTTTCCCATCACCCAGGACAAGGTTTTTCCACATGCCATGGGGCTGGAGAGGGGTCTTACATGGGGCAGGGCCATGCAAACACCAAGGAGTTTGTTTTGCTGTCTGTCAAAGCCAAACCAGCACACACATCAACAATGTAGCTGTTGCAAAAAAAAATGAACACCAGGGAGCCACCTTGCCTCCCTCCTCAGCCAGTGCTTCTGAATTAGAGGGAGGCAGAAGTACTAAGTGAGAATAAACAAGCAATGGGGAAGGAAGAACAGGAGGCAGCTCCATTTAAACTGGGTAAGAGAAAAAAAACAAGTTTAAAAAAAAAATCATTGGTGTGAAGTTCCTGATGCCAACCACAGAACAAAAGGAACTACCCTTTGGTCTAAGTAAACGTGGTCACGTAGCTGTTCTCTCTTCTGGCAGGCTCCCAACAGTAATAAGGGTTCTACCTGCAGGTGAAGCATCCTGGTCCCTCCCAGCAGTGCCCAGCTCATGCAATCCCCATTACTGAGCAGCAGGAGCTGCCCTTCTCAGGGGCAGCTGGAAATAAAAACTATTTCAGACAGCCAACACATCCAACACCATCAGCTGTGGACATGGTTTGAGGACATGGGGCTGCAAAGCCCTGGAATGGCTGGAGCTGTGTGGACACGTGCATCACACAGCCATGCTCTTGTTAGCTTTGCTTCGGGCACATTCTTGGGTTATGCTGTTGTGAGGGTTTTTAATATCCTGGAGAGCTTTTGGGCACACATCTAGTGCTATTAAGGCATCTCTGATTGCACAGGAGTCCCTCTGCCTCTCCGCTCACTGTTTCCTGGGGATCTCCTGTGGCTGGTGATAGAGGATGTTGCAGGACACACTTGCAGGCTCTGTCTCCCAAGGCACCCAGCATGGCCAGGATGGTTGTGCTCTACAGGATGCCAGCAAGTGTGTACTGGTGCTTTGTATGTTGTAAGATGTGCTCTGGCAATGCTACTTCTTGGCTGCATTTGTTATATTCATCCACCACCTTCTCCCAGACTTTGTAGTGTTGCACCACACAGAGCTTCCAGCTGGAGCCACCAGCGCATCTCAGTGCTCAGTGACAGAGAAATGCCCACACGCTGTGCCAGAGAGCTTGTAGTCTGATTTCAACCAAGACAAGACAGGCAAAAAACTCACCAGAGCCAGCATGGGAACATCAGGATGGGCCAGAGGTAATGCCAGTCCAGGTCTGAGCTTTTCCACATTTACACTGTTCTGTTCATCTTTGAAATGACAGAGCTAAGTCCAGAGCACATCCCCTCTGTTTCTGTTGACAAAATGTATTAGCTGGTGTGGGACAGGGAGAATCTACATACTTACTTTATTTTTGCTGCTATGTATTTGAGGAGAAACAAGACCTATTAGAAGGCTGAGCCTGACTTAGTATGACGAGTTTGATGGCAGCCAGGGTTGGCAGATTTCAAATCAGAGTAAGAGCTGTGAGTAGGAGAGCAGCACTGCAAGGAATCCCTGCTCCAGTGTGAGAGGCATCACATACTTGGGAGCCCAGAAACTGTCCCTCTGTGCTGCACCTCAGTTCTGGCTCTCTTGCAACACACTAAAAGATTAAGCCGTCAAAAGGCTGGAATTAGATATTTATGGGCAATTTTCTTTTAAAATGAGTTTTGATACAGAAATATTTTCTCCTCATGCAAACTCATCTGAGGTGGTTGGGAGGCAATTACCATCCCACAGGCTGTCCTGTAGGATGGAGCACCCAAACCAGTACAGGTGGCCTTTTTATCTTTGTAGTGATGGAAAGATGAACTCTGACAGGCAGAGACAGAGGCAGGTGCTATTAGACACTTTTGGGTTATCATGCCTGGTACAGCCATCAGGCAGAGACTGATTCACTTCTGGAAAAATGCGACACCGCAGCCAGACTGCTGAGCCCTTGGCTGCAAAGTGGGCCTGCGACTGCTGCAAGTACGAAGTGAATCAGCCACACCATGGGCAGACTTTTTCTAGGTACAAGCCTCCAGCTGACAGCAGGCAGTGGGAGCCTGGCTGCCAGAGAGAGAGTGCGAAAGCAGCTCAGCATTCCCGGCAGCCAGACCGCCATCTCCCACCTGCCCTGTGCCCAGCTCTGGTGCCTTTTGCTCCATTTCACCCACAGCGATTTTGAGTACCTGCCCCTCGCACTCGCGGGCATTTTGCAGCGAGCTCAGGGCTGCCTGTGTGCCGTGGCAACTCGGCACGGTTCCCATGGAGGCCCCCTGTCTATTCTTGTAAAGGAACCGATTCAAGTAAACTCTGACTCTATATTCCCACCTTTGCTTGACAAACAGAACAGGGAAATGCCATTAACACGCAAGCCTTCCTCAAACCACCTTGTTTTCGCTAGTCACTTGCTGCCAGTCACAGTGGAAACAACACCACTTCCTCCCACATGCTGTCAGTGCCTAGACTGTAGTTATTTGCTTTTAATTGAATTAGCCAGCCCATTGCTTTTTTGTTATCCTATACAAAGCGCTAAATTCTGCAAACACCTTGCCGGAGTGACTAAATCAGATGGTGAGATAATTATTTCCACCACATCAGTTGCTTCAGTTCCAAATTGGCCATCAAAAAACAGGCAGGTGGCTATGAGGTTCATGGGATGTCCTCAGCAGTTAGGTAACACCACAGACCCACTCCCAAATAACTGAAGTAATCTCTGCTTTTTTAAAACATAGCCTTTTCTCTCAGGGGTGACATCTCAGCCCACAAAGTCAATGGAGTCAGGATTTTGAACCTCTACCCCAACCCTGTCCTGCTCCAGCTTCTTAGATTGTGTTTCACCAACACCTCAGTTTCCACTAAAATAATACTTATTGTCTTGTTGTTACTGCTGTCATTAACACAATTGCACTCTTCACAATATTCCTTGCAGAGAAAAGAAAACCTTTGCTTTAATCAGCAGCATGAGAAGTGATAAACAGCACATTTGCTTTGTGTACTTATCTTAAAACTCACCTGCTTCAAGTGCATTTAAAAGCAAACCTAAATGATTTCTCACAAATAAGCACAGGACTATTTTAGGGGTGGAAGAATGGGTTTGGGTAGTCTTTTATAATGGATTTACTCTGGACCTACCCCAGACTTTTATCTGCCCCTTAGCAAACCTCACCAGGTGTTTCCTCACACACTCTAGGGGCAGGTTAATTTTCCCTCTTGACAAGCAGAAGACCTTGTCCTGTGAATCCTTCTGAAGCATTGGGTAGGTGACCTTTGCCTGGTGCATTTAGCCTCTCCCCTCCACCCATGGGATGGGGGAGAGGAGCGGTGGCTCCCCCAGCCCAGCCCACAGAAAGACTGCAAGGGGCTCAGGGAGGAGATGGAGACAATCAATGTGCAAGGCTTGGCTGCATGCTCGTGGAAAAGGAAGAACATCTCTGCTGGACTGTGTGATCCAGAGCAATCCCATGCATTCTGGGAACACAGCACTTCCTTGCACCTGTACAGCTCACAGCAACACCTTCTTGCTGGGAGCATGGTCATGGCAATGGCAATCCAAGGATCTGGGCTTTCCAGAAAAGAAGTATTGGCTAGCAATGGCAGCTTGAACTTTTGCATCATTGGCAATAAAATCAATGATTAATTGAACTACTCTCTACTTAAAATCAGCCTTCTTGGCCCATTAAACCATGGCAGTCTTGATGAGATTCCCTGGTGGACTGCACAGGAACTCCTGTCTTTGTTCCAAAAGTAATAATCTTCACTTTCTACTTCCAAACATGGAGCTGAAGATGGCTGGGCAGGAGCAGGAGCACATGGGTGTCTGTGGGGAGATACTTACCTGAAGCCAAGGAAGCTTCACTTGACTTTGTTGAGGAACTGAGGAAATATTCAACATCCCACTTTCACTAAGGCTTCACCACATCAGGACCACTTGCTAACTTTCACTCCTCTTAAAAACGTTCTTCAGGCTATGCTCTGCTCCTTATCTGATCTCTGGGCTCTCAGTTCCTTCTCTATGGCCACCTTTGTCTCTCCCTCAGCATCATCTTCTTGTCTCTCCACCTGGCCTTGCTGTGACCTTGGCTATATCACCGGCTGTGGTTTTACTGCTTTTTTCAGCCTCTCCTTGTCCCCCTGCACAAAGGTCCTCTCCAACAGCTCTGAGTCTCCTGATTTTATCTCTCTGTAGCACTGGGTTCACTCTGGCTCACTCTCTCCCAGCTCATGAGCTATTTTTACCCCGTTCTCCAAGTGTGGATGAAAGCCTCCAGGCAAGGCCTTCCAATAACCCTCTCCTCCGGCTCCTCTGGACCCAGCCACACACCTAACACTCACTCCCCTAAACACAACCAGATCCTTACTTCTGACCTTCATCATCCTCCATCCTCTTCTTTCCTGGCCTCCTTTCCTCCTCCTTGCCAGAGCACCTGTGGCTGTAGCATCCCTCTTGCTGTGCAGCCTTCTGCTCCTTTTCTCCCTCCAAGCTCTTCCTCAAGTTTCCTCCCCTATTCTAACCACAACTCACTACTCTGTATTCCTCAAACTCCCCCTTGCCCTCCACTTACACCCACACTTAGCACCCCACTGTCACCTTCCCTCATGGCCAAGGCTCCACCACTGTGCCTTGGTGGGTCTTTCACTCCCTTTTTCCTCCTCCATCCTCCCCTAGGATGGTCTCCAGGCTTGCTCCTGGCCCACTCCCTGATGGTATCTCTCTCAACTCTCACTGAGCTCTTCCAGACCTGCCTTCATAACAGATCCCATGCCCCCAGCTCCCCACATAACTACTGACCCTGTGTGGCCACAAGCAGCAGCTCATACCTGTCTTTTCCAGCCACATTTCTCTTCTCTCTCTCTTTTTTTTTTTTTTTTTTTTTTTTTTTGTGTGTGGGGAAAACCTGTCTTTATGCACTTAATTTTTAGTTTTACATTTTTTATGCCTTCCCTGCTCCCCACGTCTGCATGTGCTGCCTTATTTCTGAGAACTGGCTGACTTCTCCTCCTGGCCAAAACCCACTTCTCTACTTCAGACTCTTGCAAAAGGCAGAACACACTAAATGGCCCTAATGAACCCCACCTATACCTGCAACTGAACTGTCCTCAACCCGCTGTCCTTCTCCACACTTTGTCCTTGCATTCACTGGGTTCATGCCTGCAGCCACTGTCCTCTGCCTCCTCCATTCAAAGATGCAGAGTTTTTCCTGGGAAAGACACATTTTGGCTGGAATGATCCTTGCATCCTGCTAGACTAATTTCAGTACTATCCCATCCACTGGGGTGTGCAAGAGGGGCTGGAAGAAGAGGCTGCACACGAGCATTCACCTTCCCCTGCCCACAGTCGCCTACCACCCAGGCTGGTGGCCAGGGGAAAGGGTTGTTGGTGCCAAGAGCTACAGCCTTCATCCTGGGAACACCTGGCATGTGGAAGGAGGAGAAGTGGGCCCTTGGGGTATGTGCTTTGCTTTCCACAAGACCTTGCAGGTAAGGTGGAGTTTTGGAGCAGCAGAATTAGCCTGCAGTGCAGTGCAGGCTAATTGCAGTGCCATGCAGTGTCAAGGGGTTAATAAGGCACGAGGCATCAATGGACACTCTTCCCCTGGTGGAGTCTGAAAAATTAAGTGCCTAATATGTGTTGAGAGCCTGCAGCAGATGCTGATTTGCACTTGATCTTTTTTCCTCTTCCCAGCCCAATATTTTCATAAAATATTTAGGGTGTCATTAGCACCTCCTTCACATAAACCCTGCCAATTGTGTAAAAGATTATTGAAGAGGGGTGAGGGTGGCTTGCTAGCTGCACACACACACACACACACACACACACACACACACACACTGTATGCAATACCGTAATTTCTTGCCTAATGACTCTGGCTTTGATATAAATTTTGCAATCAAAAAAAGTAATCAACCTTCACAATATAAAAATGAAGCCAGGCCAAATAACTTTGCCAGATATCTGCAGCTAGCAGGCTGCAGGATGGTAAGCAGCACAGAAGTCATGCTTCAACTTCCTGCATTCATCCTCGCTGCGCTCCCCGGCGTCCTGGAGCACCCCCCCACCACTGCCTCCCAGAAATGAACTCATTCATTTCCAGAAAACGCCGCACCGTCCCCCTCCCTGCGGCTGGGACCCCGGGTGTCCGGGGTGCTTTTGGCTTTTGCGGGGGTGCAGGTGCCCCCAGGGCACAGATCCAGCCCACTGCACGAGGGCCACTCCCTAGGAGCGGCAGCACGGGGATGTGCGTGCCGGGGAGCCGGGACGCGTTGGCCAGTCCGGCGGCGGTGTCACCTCTGCAGCAGATGGTGCAGCTTGGACCGGGTCCCTCGGCACACGCAGCCTATCACAGCTCCAGCCTTTCAACTTCCTTCTTGCGGTTTGCGTCGCCTCGATTTATTCATTTCCTTGTAATTTGCAGATAGACATCGATGCTATATTTAAACGGTGCCTGTAACTGTGTGGGGATTGCAGGTAAGCCATTTTATTTGTAGAGTGATGGTTTTAAAGGAAAGTGAGACTTCAGAGTCATTTTCAGGCTGGCACTGTCTGCGGGTACGGGTGACCTGCATCCACACCCGGTGACACCAGGTAAACGCCCTCCCTAGCCCGCGGCACCAGGAACAGACAGCTCCCAGCTCCTCCAGCTTCCTGCCACCACCACCGAGAGGACTCTTCTGCCTCTGTCCCACACAGACAGCTGCACAAAGCTCAGCAATCAAACCAGCTAATTAATTCAAACAATAAAATTTTTAAGATGGTGCAATTAAAACTTCCAGGATTCCATTATACCGGGGGTGGAAGAAGCTCAAGAAGTAAACACTGTGTTTGGTTTTAAAAGGTGAAAAGAATTTGCAATATTCCCATGCAAATATCTGCCATTTATTTCACTAATTTTCCTTTGGAAATTCCATGTTAAGCAATGGAATATAGGATGGTAATCTACATTAAAAACTACAGAGCTGCCAATTCTCTGGATGGAGGGTCACCAACCAGTTGGGGAAAGGATGAGATAAAGTGTGAAGACACCAACAACTCTTCAGACAGAGTCTGGGTTTTTTAGCTGAGTTGTGAAAACCCCATTGCTCTAAACAGCTCTGACCTTTCCTATTTCTTGGAGATTGACGTCTCCACAGTAGATGAGGTCACTCACCCTGTTTTTGAAGTCTCTCTCTCACTACTCCTTGCATGGGTTTTTTTCTGTGGGAGGGGACAGTCATGAAGAGGGCTAAACCTCTTGATCATGTGTGAAAAAGGGAAATGAAAATGAGCTATTGGAGATGTATCAAGGCCTGACCCATAACTTTGGTTTCTGAGGATATAAAAATCATGAAACTCAGAGGTTTGACAGGAAAAAAGTAGGATCTCTAACTCTAAAAGCAGTTTTATTGGAGGCTATGTGGAGGCTATGTGTTGTTCTCTGTGCTAGAAACTAGAAATGCTCAGCCTTTGCTTGTACAAGACAGTTAGGAATGGCTCTGACAGGAGCATAAGAAATCATGGATTCAATCCCTTGAGAAACTGCAATTTGAATGTGGTGCCTCAGATGAAGAGAAGCTGCACACCAGCTTCCTATGGGAAAGCCTAGCTTAAATGATTGCCATGGTTATATTCTGCTGATCAGTTCATGGGTTTGAGGGTCAGAATCAGAACTGGGAAGACACAAGAACATCCTACCCACAATTACAGGAATTCTGGTGCTGTCTAATCTTCAAAGGTCGTGCCCCATCCTGCTGGGCATGCCCAACTAAGAGGCACTGTCTGCCTTTAGATCTTGCTGCCAGTGCAGAGGAAAACCGATAGAGGACCCAAGAGAGAGTCAAAAGGGTTAGCTAGACACAACAAGGTACCTAGCACTGCACATTACCAGATGGCTGCAACCACCAGGAAAAAAGGAAATTTCTTGATGACCATTTGCTGAGGCGTATTAGTCCAGGAGGAGAAGACGTAAGATTGTATGAGATAAATAGTCCCTGATATACGAGTAGGACTTATCCATGGACAATGACAAGCTAATGCATTTTGGAGACACACAGCAGAAGTGCTTGAATCTGAAAGCATCTGACCACTGCCTGTGCTGTGCTGGCCATTCCCAGGTCAGAGAGAATCTGCATCTTGCAGACCTGAGGAAATCAGGGCTCTCTATCTGACTGATCCAGATTTAAACACCTGCTCTTCACGAAGGAAGTGAGGAGGAGAAAGATGAACAATATGGCGAGGATGGGATGAAATGTCCTTCATGCATATGGTGGTGTACAAACTGCACTTGTACTGACATAGCTGAAAGAGCTTGGAAAGCATATTTCAGGTAAGATGCAAGTGTCTGCTCTAACCTCACCAGGTTCACATGGACATTCAGAGAACTTCCTCTGGGAGGTGGTTTCATTGATACTACATGGACATCATTTCTGCCTGGCTAGGAAAGGGATTAAAAGAATAAAAGATTAAAAGGGCAACCAGAGTCTGTAAGTATTTGGATTTCAGACATTCTTAGAGCAAGAATGCAGAAGCGGGTCTCAAAATCAAAACACAGAAAGCCCAAGGGTCAAAGGTGAAAACACTTCCCAGAAATATGGAGGGCATGCATTAGCTGTAGTTTGTGAAAAGTCACCTGGATCTGTCTATTCTCTTAGCTTAGAAGACAGAATTTTTTTGCATAATTCATGACCTGTCTTTTGTAGGGAGCAGGAAATGATAGCTGAAGCCTGGAAGACTGATTTGAGAGAAGTGCCCAGTGCACCATGTCTGGCCTCAGCTGGCAGCACTGTAAGCTGGAGTGGTAGGAGGCTGCCAGCTGCCTGCAGAGACATGCAAGGCAGCCATGCTGTGCAGAAACAATAAAAATGCATTTGCAAAATGAAGACCTGTGTTTCATTGCCATTGTTTACCGGGGCATGACACTATTCCTATCTAAGGGATGAAAATCTGGACTGGGCTCTTTGCACCCTTGATAATTGCCTTTTTGTGGAACAACACCCTGGGCAGAACCACTCAGACATCAGCTGTCCAGTCAGCCTCTGCTAGGGCCAAGCAGAAAAACAAGTCCAAACCCAGAACCAAGGCATCCAGCCTGTTTTTCAGTTTCCACTTGGGCACAGGTGTTTGCCTTTTCCTCTTGCCAGTTGCCAAAAGGGCAACAACAACCCATACAGACATTGTGTTCTTAAGTTATTTAACATCTGTCATTCCAAGAGTCTTATTCTGAGACACCTAAGTTAGCTCCTCCTTCAGCATGCTGTCATTTCAGCATGGTCAGGGCATGGAGCATTCCACAGGCATTGGGCCAGCTGGCTCCTGAAGCCCAGCAGTGGAGCTGGTTGTGGGTCACAGTGGATGTGACTGCTCCTCTGGGATGCAACAAGGATGTGCTTACCTGACTACACGCTTGAAAGTTAAGTGCTGGAATGGCTGCACACCAGCTACCTCACAACTATTCTGAGTCACAGGAACCTGTTGAAATCTCTTCAGAGCCAACCAAACTCATAAGCATTAAATCAAAAATCAGTAGCTCTCAGCCCACTACCAGCCAGATCCGAGTTCAGATAAAAACCACTCGGGCAATCTTTAATATCTTTCCATCCAAGTTCATCTAAATTTGACACACAATTCTGCCTGGGAAAGGAGAAACATACGACTGTTTCAATCTGCTTGGCCTTTCTGGTGAGAGTGCTCTTTCTCTTTCTCTCTTCCCTCTCCCTTCCTCCCCCCTGCCTCTCTACAAGTATACACAGACAGTGATCTGAGAGCATGCAAGAGAAAATGCTTTACTTTTTCCTGAAAGCCCTGTGCCAAGGGTGGTGTTTCCCCACCTCCACGCTGCTGACAAACGCTGATGTAAACACCATGAATATGCCTGTCTAAAAGGCCACAGGGGTTTTCACGTGAATCCTGCGTTTTTTCCACAAAACCCATTACATTGTACTTCAGCTTAAAATATATCTCCTTGTTTCTGGTTAACCTACAACCCCTCTAAGGCTAATACAGTTTACAGGCAAAACTACTCAACAGAACCAAATTTGCAATACAGATACAAAATCCTTTCAAGAAATTGTTGCAACTGTGGCAGTATTAAAATCAGAAAAAACAATACTGACACAAAAAACGTTTGGAAAAAACCAAACAGCTGTGCCTTCAGTGTTGACAGGAGTAAAATATGTCATTTACAATGCCACCGAAAACATAACAGGAAGGAAATAGACCTCAGAAACTATAAACAGAATTTAACAGAGGTAGGAAGTATCTCAAATGCTTTCACATTGTGACTGTAAAAAAGATACTAAAAGGAGAAAATGTTTCCAGGGTTTCTTTTCTTGTTTGCTTTTTGTTTTTTCCCCGCTTTAGGTATTCATAGTTATTTTGAACAGTAAGAAATGGTCACAAATGTAAATGCAGCTTTAAGTTGCAAAACAATTTATGGTACAAATAACAGCTTGATTTTTCCCTCCACTCACCCCCCTGCACCATTCCTCCAAGCAAGCTGTGTTTGGCCAGAAATTAGATGGTGCTCTCTCTCTCCCTCTCTCCCTCCCTCTCCACAGCTGCTGGCTTTAAATTATGCTACTTCAAGGAAAATAATTAAAAGTGCATTCCAAAGCCAAAAATTATAAGGCACCTTGATATTTAATAGGAGTCTGCACAAAAAGAAAATATTCTCCCCTCCATCTTCAGATGCTTTACAGATCTTGTAACTGTATTTCACACCTAGCTTGCTCTGTAAGCTCTTGTGCACAAAAACCCCTCTCAGGACCCTGATTTCCAGCAAAGAGGGGCTACCTGGTAAACTCCCTCCTATTTGCAACTTCACTACGTTAGTTCACTTTACCATCCTCCTTCTCACCCATTCCTAGCTTTACGCGCTTTAAAGTGCACTGGAAACTTTTAACAACCAGGAACTAAGTGGCAGTCAGAGGATCCCCACACGCTGGGCTGTGCAGGAGAGTACCAGCCTGGTCCCCAGCCCCAGAAGCCCTGGAGGGGCAGGAGCAGAGCATGGCAGCACCAGATCCCCAGCTGCAGGGGTTCTGCTGCACTGTCCATGGACCTGGAAACCAACAGCCGAAGGGGAACCTCCCTATTTTCCCTTTTTCTGCTACCTGTGGCTAATATCGCAGACATTTCTGTAAGCAAAAATCCTTACCTTTTGACCTTTGTCTGCACTTCTGGCTCAGAACAGAGTTCCCCATAGACAGCCAGCAGCACTGCCCAGGTTCACAGTGCAGAACCACACGTGTTAGATTTGTCCCACTATGAAAACAACACATACGCACCGAGTTGGTAGGGAAATAGAACTTTATTCCAAGACGTGAGCTGAAGCAATGAGCATATGAAGCAACAACCACTAGAAAAAAAGTGAAAAACACATCAAATATTTGTATTGTACCAGTTAAGTTTGAACACAGAAGTCCCTTTCTGTAAAATGTATGCGCAGGACAAAAGCTCATGCAAATCTCAGATGGTCACCCAGAGCACTGCTTTTAATGTCTAAGAAAGAGGTCTCCCCTACAAAAATGTTTAAGCCAGGAAAAAAAAACCCTTCAAGTAACAAAGTAGAAATGATCTGTTCATTCTGCTTGGCACTGTGGAGAAGGAGGGGGATAATATATCCCAAAAATATGCATCTTTAAGATGTATAAATTCAAAGTCCCTAACACAAGTCTGCTGCCAGACCAAGTACCGTTTTTTCTTCCTCATTTAGGAAGTCAAGTGAAGTATGTCTGCTAAGCACAGGGCGATCATGTTCTGGAGTGAAAACTGCCAAGACCACGTGGTCTGCCTGCCAGCAAGGAAACTTCATTGACACGCACACCCGACAGACCTCTTTGTCACTCTAACAGCACCCTACCACTGAAAGCTGCAAACTGCATCAAATTCTGTGAACATTCAAGCAAGTATTTCCTTGACTGCCTTAGTACAGAAGGCCAAGTGCTGCTCACCTTGAGCTCTCCCTTCACATTCATTTCAGTACCACTGGAAGAAAGCTGCAAGTGCACACAAACAGCAGAGTTGGCTCTGTGTAAGTCAGAGGTGGTGGTTATTTTAACCTGGCTTATGTATGTGACATCAAAAAGGGGTAGCTGGACCATTTCTGTGCTATTTGCAAGCTTTGCCAACTTAATTCTAACACATACATATATACATACATATATACGTGTATGTATAATGCACGCATTGTAGCTTACAATTATAAGAAAAATGCAATTTATTTATAAACCTGCTCTTTGGGACTCTAGAATTTTAGTGGCTAATCCACTAAATTCACAGGTAATGTGAGTTGAACAGTCACTTTTCTTAACACAGTACCATAAATGCACTACTTTAGAAACTGCTATCATGGAGGCTAATCCAGTAACAACAATGGCAGCAACAAAATTCACTATCAGGGCAAGTGTCAGTCAGGAATTAAAAAAATATGTCTCTGAAGAATTGCATTGTTTTCAAAAAATACACTGAAATATTCTATACAAGAATATAGGCATCACACTTATGAATCTAAATTTATAACCACTTACATGTATTAGCTATTCTCAATAAACCATCTACGTTTGCTACCCACCTACAGTAGCTACAGTTTCAAACTGGGAACACCGCAAATTTATGTACTTTCCCTGAGATCAGTAATCCAAAATAAATAGCCCTGCAAAGGTAACAGTGTAAACTCTGGATTTAAGTCTTCGGTAAGGATCAGTCCTCAAAAGCCAAGAAAAACATTAAGCAAACGTAAACACAGCAATCATTTTGTCAGTTTCGAGTTAATTCTCAGCGACAGTGGAGCCCCATGTGAGACGTAGCATCCAAATGTTGAAGACCCGTCAATTTTATTGTACAATACAGTTGTCCTAGTTGCTCACTTTCCTATCATTGTACCCCTGAATGCGTCCAGCAGGGATTGTGGATCTCCAAATCGTGACCCAGATCTGCTCTTCCACTCTGCACAATCTTTACAGTGCCTTTAAAACCACTCCTTCTGAGGTTCTTACTCTTGAATAGAGGAATGGCGAATAGATCTGTGATAATCCTCTGGACTAGTCACAAGTTCTGGCAAATCATAGCCTCTCAGCAGATGTCCACTGTTTTGTTGAGCAAAGTAATACAGCTGCCTGGCAAACATTGGTTCAACCTTAAGAACAGACAAAATGTTAATCAGACATGTGATAAAACTTCACGCTCCGCATCTTAGTTATTCAGGGTGGTTTTAAGTTAAAAACAAGATGGGGCAGGACAATTCTGCTTACCAGAATGGGAATACAATTTCAGTGGTTTCACTAATCTCTGTTTTAAACTAGGTCTTGCCTAGCCTAGCCTAGCTCTGCTGCCAAGTGTCTCACCATCTGCACAGACTCCTTACCTTCACCACCTTCATTATAAGGGACTGGAGCGGTGACACGAATGATGTACCAAAAATTGCAGTCCCTTAGCTAGCTCCAGGCTGTGAGCAATGACCACCAGGACACACATGCCCACAGCCACTCCAAGTGTTTAAACACATGCTGAACACGCCAAAAGTCTTATCTGCACTGCAAAGTACTTTGAGGACTTTACTTGAAATGTTGGAGCCCTCATGTAGGCTGCAATATGTTGCCAAATGACTGTGTCTGAAGTTAGATTTCAACCTAACATTAAGGTTACTCTTGTTTCTGTTCATTCAAGCTCTGATGAGGAATTTGTTCAACCACCAAGTGGGATTTGTATGAGTTAGCACTGCCTTCACTTCTGTCTCTTCAGAAACCACCATTCCCTCTCAAGGCTTTGGGCTCTGACTGTAAATATTTGAGCTGTACAGAGAACAAACACCTGAAGCTGTCCTTACTCTCAGTGGAGGACAGGCTGGATGACACTTGTCCACAACCCTCTCCTGCTGGCCAGCCAATCCCTCCATGTTAAAAGACACAGGCACTGTTTTGGAGGAAATAAACGCCATGGTGGAGATGGGAAGGCAGTGGGACAGGTGCCCCAGGCAGCTTTCAGTGCACTACTGTTTGGTGGCATGGTAGAGTCCCACCAGCCCATAGGTCAGGACAGATCGACAGGATGAGCAGATTCAGCAACTGGCAAAGGGGAAGCAAAGCTCTGGAAAGAGCAGGAGGTACAGGCTCACAGAGAAGATACCAGGACAAGAGATGGATAAAGGAGCTGGAGGGTGGATGCTACGAAGCAGGGATGGAAAGCTGGAAAGCCAAAATAAGAATGGGAAAAAGTTGAAGGAGAGTCAGGGATGGGCAACCATCTCTAACTAGTCATTGCACAGCTCAGGATGGATTTGTGAGCTTCTCAACTTCCACCCCAGAGACCTGCCAGGCAGCAGAGGGGCAGCACGAAAGCTACACAGCTAAGCAGAGGCCACAGCTTACAGCAGAAGTCTGACTTGGCAACCATCCTGCTACTGAAGGGGTTTTCGAAAAATTGAAAAGAGATGCCAGTTTTCTTCTCAAGGATGCAGTAAGCTAAGCCCTGCCACTAATGTGAGCATTACCACCTCTCTTGTGGTTTTATGGGCCAACACAGCCAATTCAGAAAGCACCTGGTCTCAGTCTCCACCATCGCCCTCCTTCTGAGAGCATCCCGAAACAGCAGCTTTGAGTGTGTGTGAACTGATGTCAGTCAGCCCATGAGCCTGACAGCTACTGAACCCTGAAGCTACACAGGCAGCCCCTGCATCCCATTAAGGGCTTGAGATGCAGGCTGGGATTCTAGGGCACCTTCAGGTTCAGTAGCTGTAAAAACACCACATCCTGCAGTCGCCAGGCAGCCCAAGCAGCTGCACAACTGGGCTGGTGGTGAGAACAATACAGCCCAGCATTTCCAGGTACATTTCAGCTTTAGATGGGATTTGCAACAGATCACAAATGACATGCTCCGTAGAGAGGGAAAATCAGGTGCTCTGCCCTACTGTAGGCTTCCAGTCAGTCCTTGGCAGATCTGGGGATTAAACCTTGCTCTGAAAAGTGCTGCATTTTCAACAATTTACCACCTCTCTCATAATGTACATGAGGCACAAAAAGCCTGACTGGCAGATTCACATCCTCCAAGGAGTCTGCTTGTTTTAGGTAAGGCAGAAATCCTACTTACATGGGCTGTAATTAGTTTCCTCTGCCTCTGTGGATCTGGAAATTCTTCCCCAAAGCACAGAGTGACCTGATATCTCGGCAGCGGACGTCCATGGTGAGCAAAGTCTTGCAGGTCTGGGAAGAGAGAAAGTACCATGCTGTGGAATAATCAGGGGAGACAGGCAAGCCCCACACAGCTACTCACTCACTCCCACCATCAGCACAGGAGAGAAAAACAGAATGGCAAAAGGAAAAAAAAACTGTGGGTTGAGATAAAGACAATTTAATGGGTAAAAAGAAACAAAGAAGACAAAACAAAGAAAAACAAGCGATGGAAAAAGCAATCATTTGTGATCAGCTGACCTACACACAGCCAGTGCCCAAGCAACAGCAACCTCTGGCTAATTCCCCCGTGCCCTGTTTTACTGCAGAATGCAAGGTCATATGGAATGGAACATCCCTCAGCTGGGATTGTTGAAGGGACTGTGCCCCTTCCCAGACTCCTGTCCACCCCAGACTGCGGCCTGTGAGGGCAGAATGAGACAAGGAGAAAGCCTTGACATTGTGCTTGCACTGTTCAACATCAGCTAAATTGTTCCTGTGTTATCAGCACTGTTTAGCTCACAAATCCAAAGCACAGCACCACAAGGACCACTATGAAGAAAATTAACCCTGCTCCAGTCAAAACCAGTACAGGCCTGTAAGACAGACTTTGTGGATGACCTTGGAGCACAGTGGAGAAGATAAAGTAACTCCAGGGGTTGATGAGAGAGGTCAGGAAGAAGACAAAAGGTCTGACAAGACACTGTGTTTGGAGACCTTCCCTCGGATCAGAGGGAGCTGGTTACAACACTGCAACTTTGCCGTTTACTTTGTCTCACAATTAATTTCGCATGCACAAACTGAGATGTCTTCCAATTAGTACTTCTATGGGACCTCAACTGCGGAACCCCTGGAGCAGACACTACTGGTACCATTCAAGGAAAACATTCAAGCAGACACACAAGAGCAGCACTGAAATGGCTTGGTAGTGCCAGAGACACAAAATACTGCCAGGCACAAAAATTAGCCACAGCCAGACTGTGACAGAGGTAAGGTCACTGTCACACTGAGATAAGGAAGGGGAAAGGGCTCTACTTCAGCCATGTACTGAGTCAGGAAAAGAGCTTTCTGTGTCTTCTGTGCCCCTGCACTCTCTTTGCTAACCCATAACCTTGTGCAAAGCGAAATGATGAAATATTATTATTCTAATAGTCAGTGTCCCCTATGAAAAGTAGCAGGGGAGGCCTTTATAAGGTACTCCCACTTAGACCAAAATCTCCAGTGTTGTGGACCAAATGTTGTGGTTTTGACACTGCACTTCCATCCAGAAAAGAGAAAATTCAATCTAACACAATATCCTTGCTAAAGTGTGTGTTAAGTACTGTGTTTCTACACAGCTGATAGGTAAATATTCCATTTTAATTTATAACCCTGTTCATGCTTTCTGGGAAAAGCTGCAATTAATATTAAAGGCAATATATTGTAATGAAGTACCATCCCTGCTAGAGAGGGCAAGGAGAGCCTTTGAACTTGACATGACAAATGCATCTTTTCCCAAAATACACCCCTACTATTCCTACTCTGACTGCAAGCTTTTCAGACCAAGATGTAGATTCAGTGGCCATCACAACAGCATCCCAACCCTGGCTTGGACTACTACTCTTACTGAAAGGGCCAGTAAAGCAAGTAAAACAATGGGCAGCTCACTTAAAACATGGAGTAAAATGTAGCTTTCCCCAAAGTCTCCCCAGAAAACCCTGAAATGTACCATGAGCTCTCTGGGGATAAGGCAAGAAAGAAGAGATATTTTCCATGGGGCTCTGCTTCCCTCTGTGCAGCTATAGGACAAGGAAGGACAATCCACCCAAGGCCAATCCAGCTGATGTGCAACTTCTTTCAGCTTCCTCTTTCCCTTGTTTTACTTGACCTCAGCAGTTCTCCAAATCCTGAATACCTGTGGGAGTGCCCATAGCACAGACCTGGAAAAGGAAGTCTTTTCTTTTCCACCACCAGGGTAATCATGGTTTGAGTTCAGCCCTGCACTTCTCCAAAACCTTCCACTCGCTCTGTCTTCCTTTCCAGGCCCAAGTACATCATCCAACACCCAAGGGCTCCCCATGTGCCTCCCCAAACCTTTCCCACCTCCTGATACTCCTGCTCCCGCTGCCACTCCTTCCATCCCACCAACCGTCCTCTGGCTGCCACCCTCACACTCCAAGCTCTCTTCCTCTGTTCTTCTACTCTCCACCCAGCCCAATTTACAACAATTACAATGCATTTATCTCTCTCTGCAGAGACCATTCCCCTGGTTTCTGGTTTATTGCCCCATTTTAGCACTTTCTCAGCAGCAGAGGCTTCTCAGCACAGGCCCCGATGCTCCAGTGCAGTTTGCACTGTAGGGTTCAGGTCCTCAGTGGTTTCCCAAGAGCTGTGGTTGGTTCATAGCAGTTCTGCATCTGTCCCTTTCTCTGCTGTTCTTGATTTTCCTCTCTGGCAGAGATCATCTGCCTCTCTTCCCAGGGAAGTCCCAGTTTCCCAGCACAGGGGAATCCCTGAGCTCACTCGCAGGCTGGGACCTCAGCACATTCAATTAACACAGCAGATGTGTCAGGCCCATGGCAAGTCACTTCCAAACTTCACTGAGCATCATCACATGCAAAAACTCGCTTTGCACACACCACAGACTGTGACTGCAACCACACACTTGGGTTTGCACAGGCACTGGTGCATAAGTAATTTAGGAGGGGTGAAAAATAACTATTGCTTGAGCTTATCTTTGGGGTTAGGTATCTAAAAAGAGATGTCCTGTCAATCATTTGGAAGAACCCAGAGTACATCTAAAAAACCACCTGAGAAAAGGGAAAGGGATTTCCAAAACCATCACCAGGCGCAGAATTATACATCTTTAAATTAGCATGTGATTGAAGCCCAACCCAATGCCTGACCTCAAATTCCCCTTTCTAACTGTCAATTCTCACATCTATATAAGATTTCTCTCTTTAAATGCATTTTTTCTTGGCTGTTTCTCTAGGACAGAGTACCAACCTTGGAATACAAAGTATGCTAAAACTGGTGATTTGGATTTAATTTGTTGGGAGTTTTTAATTTTTGCAAGGCATTATCCCCCTGAGAGTGTCATGCCAGTGCTGCTGCCCTGCTCTAGTAAGAAAACACACCAAACCATAGCCACTTAGTTCATCTCTAAGTGATACCAGAAATATCCAGAAGGGCCAGTGTCTATTCCTGCAGCCCAAGCAGTCCTCTAGGATAATGACTATCTCCCACCAGTTTCTATGGCTGGACAGCTCTCCTCTCTCTAACTGTGCAGGTGTGCTGGGAAGAGGGGTTGAAGCTTTGCTCCTTCCCTTCACGGGCTGTAAGGAGAAGGCACTGTCCTAAAGCACTCCCCTGCTCCCTCCCTGCACTACCTTGTACAAAATGAGACCTTTCCAGAGAGCTCTGGTGAGGTATGCTCCTCCTTGCTCAGAATATTAGGCAGTCCTGAAATTCCAGAGTTTGTGAAATCCTTTTGAATTCCTAAATATCTTTTAGACACTGGCACAGACTGAAAAGAAGGCTTGCTTCCGAAATCTGTATACTCTGGGCAAGACCTCGAGCTTGCTCTGGGTCAAGCTGAGAGGAGTGCAAGTGCAGACCACAGACCTGTCCATGACTTAGACTAGCAAATCCAAGATGAGGATCCAGTTTTCTGTGTCAATTTATGGGAAAACTATTTTGCTAGGTTCCTCCTTATGCTTCATATAGGAATGTGAGAGATTGGGTGTCACGAGCTGAGCCTCAGTTGACTCCTTCTGGTCTGTGCAGGGGCATTGAATGGGCAGAGAGCAGAAATTTATAGGATTAATCAGGATTCAAGCACCCCTTGGCTGCATTTGCCCAGAAGTATCAAGGGGCAATTCTCACTTTAATGAAAAAAGCACTCCCATAAAGCTAATTTGGACAGTGACCAGGTGACATTTCCAAAAGGGTTTCAAAGATATAGTGGGAATTACCTGCTAAAAACTGCTGAGTATCAAAAAGCTTGCATGTTTGGTCCCGCTCCAGCTTGTTGGGTCGGTCACTGCAGAGCATCATAGGCCCATCCCAGTAGATCCTGCTTTGGCAAAGTCTCTTAGCGTAGAGGCCATCAGGTGCCATCCATAGAATTACTCCTCGTTCCAGGTGGTTCAGCAGTTTTTCTATGTTCTTCCTCTGGCCATTATCCTCTGGATAAGGGAAGATAACTTGGTCCAGGCTGCTGACCTCATAGCTTTGCCCGTGGGATATCCTACAGCCTTCAGGACTGGAAGTTGTCACCTCCTTCACCAGTATTTCACGGTAATATAAGCAGATGTGGAGTCGGCAGTCTACAAGGAGAAACAAGCAGACAAACAAAAAACAATCACTGTGATAAATTAGTATGGATGTTTTATGTTTCAGATCTGTGCTAAGGCCAAGAGACAAGCTTGTATAAGATTTCTGAGCCCAGTGGTCAGCACCACCCAGAAGGTCATATTAGTCAAAAAAATAAAAAGAATATAAATACTAATTTTTTTGGGCACAATAGCATTAATGTTCTCTCATCTTATTAAAAGGGCTACTGGTGCGTGGGAATTTGGTAGGAACTAAAATCCCACAAACTTCATATTTCCATTTAAAAGGAAAAATCTTCATAGAAAAAGTTGATGTTGGTCACATTTTCCAAGTTCACGTCACAATTAAACCCACCAGCTCAGCACACTTCCTCAGATTTAACAAGGAAGTAGCTGTGTTTCCCCCCAGACTTTGCATAGAAAAGGCTTCTGCACAGGGGACCTGCAAACTTGCACTCAGCTGCCTGGAGAGAGGCAACTGCTGGCTCCAGCTCCAACAGGGCTGTACTCAAAATCCCCTGCCTTGCTTTCAAATGGCCATTTAGTACACTTGGCTGACTCCTACAAATTCACACAGCACTGGAAAAAAAATATATATATGTAGTATATACATGTGTGTACAATGTATGTTCACATACACACACAAAGAAACACACATCTACACACCCACACTGACCTGACTCAGGAGAACAATCCCACTTAAGAAACCCATCAAGCAGCACTTTACAGGTCTATGCATTATTTCTGTGAAAAGCACATTCCCACACCTTTTCCCAGAATTACTCAGAAAGTTCCCCAGCATCCAGATATCTGCAAACCTGGCTGAAATAACGTCCCTTTTCTTTCCTGAATGTATTTTTTTTTTCCCACCAGGAATAGCAAAGCAGAGCAAAGCCAGATGACTCCAACAGGAGCACTACATGCACTACCAATTTTGGGCAGGGTCCTACCAAATGAAAACCTGAGCCTTAAGTCACTGATACTCCTAAATTGCCAAACTCCCCTAGGAATGTCTGATTTGGTGTCTCACCAAAGCAACCCAGCACTAACACCACAAGCCAGCGAAGCACTTCCATAGCTTTAACCACCTCCATCCCTTGGAGCTGGGGCTGGAAGTGCTTAAGTATCCTGGAAAACAGGCTTACAACCATACACCCAAATTCATTCATTAAAGAGGTTTCTTTTTTTTTTCTTCTTCTTTTTTCCTTTCATCTGAAAGGAGAGATGGTGCCTGGGTAAGTCAGAAGTGGGAGTCTCTTGTCAAACTCCCCAGGAAGCCTGGGGGGTTATGGACCTTACCTGACAGAGCGAGGGCTTCACCAGACCTTATGCTTGGCTCAATCGGGATGCCAGGAGTCTGGGACTCAGGAGGAGCACAAGCATAGAAGGTTCCTGTCACCTGACAACCTGTTTTCACAAACAAAAGTCAGTGACAGAGGCCTAAATCCTAAAGGAAAAGCTAGGGCAGAGATCACAGCAATGCAAAAGTGAGTTTTCCTGGGCCCCAACAGGAACTCTCTTTCTCTTTCCCCTTCTTCTTAGAAAGGTCCTATTTCCCAATTCTTCCATGTAGGCCAACTCTGCCAATCATTCCAGATGTTACCTGGACCTGCATGAAATAATCCCTTAGTGTTTCTATATTCCCCCTAGTCCTTTTCCTTACTTGTTATTCCATTAGAGAAATAATTTACATTTTTAACTAGACTACAGTGCTCTTAAAAGTCACCTGCATGAAACAAATAATATTTCCAAAAAACTTCACTAATGATGAGTATAACAATAAAGCTGGGATTAACACTGTTTAAATGTAGGTGAAGAAAAATGTTCAGCAGAAGATTATTAGGGTTTTATTAGCAGAACTACTGTTTAGAACTACTAAACTGTTTCAAGAGATGCCTTTGAGTAAGTGGATTACACCATGGACAACTGATGTTTTTTCCTCTGTTTCTTAGTGCCAGTAAAAGTCTTTGGAGGATGATGCAAGTGACTTGCAGACAAGAATGCATTACCTTCCCCAGTGGCAGAACTCACCACAATCAGGAGCTGGAGTGACAGGGATAAAAAACAGCCACCATCTCTTGATGCATTTTATAGCCCAGTGAGAAACACAGTATCAACAACTAACAACTGCCTACAAATTCAGCAAAGTATCCAAATGCGTCTAAGTGCTGCAGAGGATGTACTTCAGGGCAGAGCTCATTCTGCTTGCTACCTTGATTTTTTTATTAGCAAAAAACTCAACAGAAAAGCAAAACATTCTGCCTAATAATTCCAATACACTGCCAGAAAAAGTTGCAATGCACTGAGTATTTACTTTTTACCAGATCCAAAGATTTCTCTGCATCAAAACCGGGAGAGAGCTGTCCTCTGAAAATATACCACCTACACCAAGGGTCCTTTCTTGCTTCCCATCCTTTCCTGCCCTTCTGAACCAGGTGCTTCTCCTCACAAAGCAAATGCCTGCATCCTCAGGTGAGTTACCCTGCAAGGGTCTACAGCACACAGTTCCCTTTCTCTTATGTTTTATTCCCTGTTTTATTCCCTGCAAGCTTCAGCACTGCCCATTTTCACAATTTGGGCTTTTTTTCAGAGCTTGGAAAGCCATGATTGTGTTAGGCTCTGATACTGTGAGATCTTTGGGGAAGGAAACATTCCTTTATTCTGTTTCTGCTGTACCAGCCCCAAGAGAGTCTCAATCCATGACAAGTTGTCCCACTGCCACAGCACTAAAATAAAGTAGTAATTCCAGCTTTCCTCTAGGGAGAATAATGTCAGTCTAACCCACAAGGCTGGAGGGAAAACCTCACTGGTGTATGCCTCCAAAAGTCCAAAATCAGAGAGAAAAGCTAAAGAACATATGTTCCCATTTGGGGTTTTTATGAGGGCTGGTTGCCTTCTTTATTGCTCAGGGCTTTTGAGACAGCTGAGGACTTTTGGGGGCTGATTTCTATCAATGCAGAGAACTGCAGGGCCCACACACCACACATAGAGTGGCAGTGAATGCAAGAGCCAGGACAAAGGTGGTTCCCTTGAAAGGGACTCCAGCACTCCTCCCTGTCCACATCTGTTAATTCCAGTCAAAGCCACAAGTAATACGCCTGAGGAATGTGAGGTTCCTCCAGGTGGCCAGCCTCAGCAAGCAGCCCTAAACAGGGGTTTCTTACCATTTTCACAGCCGGGCCCTTGCCAGTGATGACTGCGAGCGGCGAAGGGGATGCTGGCGCACTGGTACGGAATGTCAGGATGCGGCTGCTCCGGGGCATACTCCCTCCAGTTCCGTTCATGGGGCACCATGTAGTTCGGCACCTATTCAATTTAACGAGGTATTCTTTTAGCAGGCAGTGTCAGAACTAATGCTATGCGTTGCATCAGCTTTCTCATCTCAGCTCCTCGATTTTCCCTGCCAAAGCCCATGGAGGTCTGAGCTGTGCCCAGGCTACGCAGATGGCATTTGGCCACCACCACCAATGAGGCTTTCGAATTAGCTTCTCACCACTGGTGTAAATAATAAGCAGAGTGGAATAACAAAAGGCAGTCAAAGCACTGCTGGTAAATGTCTGCTTGAAAGAGCAAGGCTTCATTGGGTGCTCACATTCTGGCACCAACAGAATGGCAGGGCACTAGGAACTGTCATCCAACAGAAAAGAGCTATTACTCTGGGATAAACAACACCAAGGGAAATCAATTGCCCTGTGGCCTCATCTGACATTAGAAAAGTTGCTTCTCAATTTCTCAGTTCTCATAATGAAGTTTCTTCACAGGGAGAACCTGGGAGCCCCACCAGCAAGGACAGACATAGCACAGAAATTGTGCTGCTCAGTGTAGAGGCACCAACTAAGAAAAACACTCAACTACTGCCATACCTGGGATGGTAATGCAGTGTAAGGAGATGTTATTGGAAAGGGATGGTTCATCATTAATGGCTGTTCCTCCATGCTGATCTGTTTTGCACCTGTGTTCACCAGAGGGATGAAAATAAATTATTCTACATCTTAAGGAAATCTGAAATCGGCACAATAAAGGCAAATCCATACAACCTGCCATGGAACAGAGAGAGGACCAAAATGCCTTCCAGTGCCCACTTGGGACTGGATTCCCTGGCTCCCCTTGCAGTCAGGTCTGGGAGGCAGTCTGTCCCTCTGGGCTCTGCAGTGCCTCACAGCACAGTGCGTCCCAGCCTAGTGCACAATGATGCCAAGCCTTTGCCTCTCACAGGCACTGCCCTGCCTCTGCCCTGGAGGCTGCAGGCTGGGCATCTCTCACTCCCAGCTCTTTCCACCCAAGGCAATTACCTACTTTCTTCCCCAAAATTGCTCTTCCTGTATTCAGAACCTAGATCCAGTATGCTTTTTTTTTTTTTTTTTTTTTTTTTGCCTGTCCCTTGAGCCTCCTGCTTGGCTCTCACTACACAGAACTGGCAGGGAGGCTCCAGCTAAAAGAGCAATTCCTCCAGTGATGTGCAGGCGCCTGTCTGCATCTTCCTGCAGGGGCTCCCTTTCAGTGCTCCAACTCAAATGCCAGCAGTCCTCCCACAGACACAGCCTCTCAAGTCACCAGAACAAGCTGCACTTGAGCCCTCATTTTGGTCCCTTAGAAGACTTAAAAAGGCTGCAGGGCCATTCCAGAAAAGCACACTTCAGTCCTCATATGCTTGCAATGAGACATTTCCACATTCTGTTACACAGGGAATTTGAGATGCTTTACCTTTTTTGGCTCCTTCTGGCACTATTCTGTACACTTTATAGGGATCTGAGATGTCCAGCTGGCTTCTCTCCACCAGTTCTTCAAAGTCATTGCTCTTGTTCAAAGCACACCTTAATCTTGTCTTCCAGGTAGGGGGATCTGGTTTATCAATGCCCTCTCTGAACTTTCCTTTAAAAAGAGCCCAAGCCTGGAAACATTTCAGATAATCAAAAGAGCAGGAAAATGAAAAAAAAAAAAAAAAAAAAAGAAAAAAAAAAAGAGGAAGAAAAAAAAAAAGAAATAAAAGAATTAAGTACAAGGCACAATGCTTGAAACAGCATATGTGTGTGTGCTTACATGTGCATGAATTGTTCTTTGATTTACTCCCTACAGGTTTAGGCTAAAAAATAGCAGCATGGTAAGGTACAAAAACAGTTTAGTGGGCATAAGAAAGGGGAATGAATGTGGAAATAGATGTGCTGCGGTCCCAGAAGCATTTAGCTCCCCTCAGAGAACTGGGGAAGGGTGGGCTGTCCCGCAAACACAGGGACACCAGGGCACAGCCTGCTCCACCAGCCAGGCAGTGTCTACCAGCAGCCAACCAGCAGAACCAGCCTGCAGAGGCAGGTGGCAAGGATGGGATGGTGAGGGGCATCCCTCCTGCCCTGCCAGTGCTCCACAATCCTAAGCCCAGGCTGAGCCTTACCTTGAAGAGGGCGGCGTCCTCCTCCCGGTTGTAGTCCTGCTTGCCAGCGTGCTTCCAGGGGATGCGGAAGATGCTCTTCTCGTCGTTCTCCCACACCAGCCCGGGGTACTTGCCGCTGTCTATCTGGTCGATCAGCCACTGGCGGAGTTTCCCATTGCCACAGCTCACTGAGTTCATCCCGCACTCACCCGGCTCCAAGTTCATGCCACTCGTGTCAGAGGTTGGGCAGGGGGTTTTGGGGTGCCCCACCAAGCTGACCTCTCCACACACGTCCAAGCACCGGCCCTCTGGAAGGCTGTGGAGGAGGGGGAAATGGGCAGGATGTGGGGAGAGGCAAACCCACAGATTAAGTGCTCGGCTAAGTCCACACCAGCGGTGCCCAGACCCTGATGCCACACACACCACACCAAACAGCAGCCACGGCACGCAGCGGGGCCCTGGGGGCCCCGGGAAACATGGTACAGAGCCTCAGGAAACTGGGCACAGCCCCCCACAGCCCTCCCCAGGCACTGCCTGTGCTGCAGACTTTGACAGACTTCCCCCTGTCCCGATACTGTTTTGCATGAACAGACATTGGTCGTTGAAATTTTTATTGTAAGTGACTTAAGGCACAACTCCCTTGTCCTGCTGAGTTCAACTGAGTTTACTCAGTTGAAAACTGGGAGTTTACTTTTCAACCAAACGAGGAAAAAATTGCATTAAAATAGACTTGCATACGATCGTGCATGTATGTGCTATCAGACATATCACGCACACAATCCAGAGGGCTTCACACGCAATTATAGTTTATATTGCATCTATCTATAACACCAAAGTAGCTTTCACAAGCTCACTTCAGCAAGACACACTTGAACACATGATGTCCTATACATATCTACCCCTCCAACTACTCCCAGCACGCACACATAGCAACATTCAAATCTATACACTGCATATACCTAAAAATGGAAAGACAGCAACCCACAGAGCCTGGCATAAGGGCACTTATGTCCCCAGGAACGTGGGAGCTTGCAGCCCCCCACACAGAGCCCTATAGCTGCACGCAGAGGCACAAGCGCGCACGGAGAGCGGCGTGGCTCCGCAGGGATGGGCACCCGCTGGGAAGGTGCTAACTCCAGGACACCAGCACCAGGGATGGGGACCTGGCGTCAAGTTTGTCTCACTGATCTGGAAAATGTTTGAATGCCCGAAATCCTTGTTTGGTGGGTTCCCACTCCAACTCCCTATTACATTTAACAAAATCAAGCGATTCCTCATCAGGAATCTTTGCCTCTACCCACGGGGAGCCTTTCCGAGACCCTTGGCAGACAGGCGCACACTACTGTGGGCAGATGGGCAGCATGCTCCGCACCCCTTACACGCCTCCGCAGGGGCAGCATCCCTCCGGATACCAAACCCGGTATCCCGGCATCTCCCTTGCACATGGTGCGTCTGGGGGGATGGGACATGTTCGGGACCACGGCTCCCCAGCGCGCAGCCCGAAGGAGTCCGTGCGAAGACCCCAAAAAAGTCGCTTTCCCCCCTTTCACTGCGCACGAAGCGAATCCCTGCCAGACATTCCCGCGACCCTCCCGAGGGTAGCGGGAACCGGCCGGGCTGGGGACTGGTGCGCGCCTTCACTTCAGGAGCAGATAACGGGCGGGTATTATTTCTTTTGCTTTAAATTAAGGAAAAAATAGAATGGGAGGGGGGGAATAAAAGAGGGGGGAAAGAAAGGGGGGGGGAAAAAAAGGCAAAGGGCTCGCTCAGGTGCCGACAGCCACAGAAGAAGTGCCCACCATGGGCAACCGAGGCGCCCGCACCGCCCACCCCGTCTCCCTGCCCGGCCCGCCGGGTGCCGCTGTGCCCGGCGGGGGCTGGGGGTCCCGGGGAGCTCGGCCGCCCCTCGCTTACCTCTGTCGCGGCACTGGGAGCGGGCACGGGCCGCCGACTGCCGCACGGCCGCTGAGATGGGGCGCAGAGCGACTGGGCCGACGGCACCGGGAAGTTTCTTTATATGATGGAGGGCGTCGTGCCGGGCGGGGGGGGAGGCGGGCCCGGAGGTGGAGCCGGCGGAGGGGAGCGGGGACTTGGCGAGCTGGAAAACATCTGAGGCAGTGACACATACCCATTGCTGGTAAACACGCTGCGGGCGGGAGGGCGTGCAGCCCGGCGCTCTCCGCGTCCCCGCTGGGTTGGGTTTTTTTAAATCTTTACAGACAGACGCACATACATAAATAGCCCAGGGAAACTCCTACCAGTGAGAGCCGGGCGGCTTTTACTGTAAAGACCCAGCTCACTACACCCACCAGAATCGTCCTAGACGGCGCCGGCCGGGCCCCCGGGATGCTCGGGGAGACGCGGGGGCATCCGCCCACCAGCCCACGCCGTGCCCAGGGCCGGTACCCCCTGCCGGCACCCTCTGCGACCCAACCCCTCTTTGCTCGGGCCACAGAGCCGGGATCGCGGAGCGGAATGAGACACACACCCGCCTCCTTTCGCCCCAAGGCTCGGGCTGTTCCCGTCCAGCCGACTCCGTGTTTTGCAGCCCGAAAGGTGTGAACTGGGGGTCAAGGTGGGGGGCAGCAGCGGCGCCGGTCCTGGAGGCAGCGAACCCCGACGGGGCGGCAGCCGCAGGAGGAGGGACAGCCACCAGCTCCGGCCGGGAGCGGCTCCCTCCCCGCTGAGCCCAGGGGATGCTGCCTCCGCAAAGCCCATCTTGAGGCACCAGGGCTGGAACCCCCTGGCTCGCCTGCTTTCAGAGACTCCTGCCTTAACGTGGTGGAAGCTGGTGGATGAAGGAGCGAGCTCCGGGCTTGCATGAAAGTCTCTGTTGCCGCCCTTTGGGTTTCAAGCACGTGTGTCGTGCCACGACACTCTGGTTTTGGTCTGTTCTAACGTCCCCAGCGCACATCCATCCACATCCTCTCTGCTGCAACGTCTCAGGTCACAGAATCTGTCACCGCGCTGCGCCGGAGGTTTAGGATATTAATTGCAAATCTTCAACGCCATCTTCTGAAATTTACATGTAATTATCACCCCGTTCGGAGGGAGAAGTGAGAAGTGCAGGCGTTATCAGGCATTGAGTTTGTAACATACTATCCATCTTCCAAAAAAAAAGCATTGGGAGGGCCAGTACGAAATCCTTTCAGTCGTGAGCCAAGGCATCTTTGGAACATTGGAATACATCTTTGATATTGGAGGTGACTACTACCATAAATCAAGACAAGCAACCACAGCTTTACCAAAAGGCATCTGAAAGACTTTCTAAAAATCCAATTTCAATTTGTATGGTTAAGACTGTGTGGTAGTCAGGGTGCCAGCTGTAATTTCACTAAGTATAAAACCATCTTGAAATATATCACTGTAAAAGGAACACTTCTCATGTCTTCTCTTTTGTGCTTTTTAAACCAGCAAATTTGAAAACAGGGTGAAACATGCAGATTGGATCTGCACTAGGTCAAACCCTTCATGAGAAAAATAAAAACCTTTTTTCTCAAATACTGGAAAATATTTTTAGAAAAATAGTTTCTCTTGTCCAAAGAAATCCATGTATAGATGGAGAAGTAGGTAAGTTGCATGTTAAGAGAAGATAAAATCAGTCATAAAATCCCCAGAGAGTACCTATGTAGGAAATTACCTGGCTGGGTGGTTGGTTGCTTTGTGCAGCAAGAACTCTATTAGAAAACTATCTCCAGTTGCCTAAATGTTAGAGGAGATGATTAAAGCCAGACCCCTACATGCACACTCGGCCTTTGCAAATCAGTATTCTCATGAGTAAGACATTCTAATCTCATTAACTTTGTTGACTTCATTACTCAGTGTTTCTGGACATCACTCATTTCCACTTAGAATGGCAAAAATATGTAGGACCACCATTTTGGTCTGCAAAGTAGAAAGCTCTGATCAATAACTCAGCCGTGGTGTCCCCATTAAATGCTGCATCACTGGGTGTTTTTTGCATATCCTAAGAGACAATTCCTCCCTAACCAGCCTTGCTAGTAAAACAAACACTCCAGCACCTCACAGCCTGTTCATCCATTTCTGGTGTTTTCCACACCATTGCGAGTGCCTGACACTTCAAACCTTACCCAAAAGCCCTGCTGCCTTCATGGAAGTTTTCTGAGTTAATGACTGAAGCCCTCTTGTGAAAATGCTCTTGCTGCTGTTTAACCACGGCAGTCACTGCGGGCCCCCTGTTTTTCACACTCTTAAGGTCACACTGACTAAAGGCATGCCAGGAAAAGTGACTGTTTCTTCTCAACAGTCTCTAACAAGCCCTCAGTGCACAAAAAGATGGCTTCTGCTTTCACCAAACCCCTCTGAAGTCCCAGCTGACTCACCTGGGAATTGCACACAAGGTACAAAAGCAAAGACAGACAGACATCATCTCAAAGCAGCTGCCAATGGCTCTCTGAAGTGGGTCCCTACAGAAAGGGGCAGTGCAGAGCCACGGGGCACACACATTAAATGCTCTTGCACCCAGGAGTTTACTCCTCCTTTCCTTCAGGAAGGTTTCCCTTCCTCTCTGAGTACAAAGGCTCTCCTGTCACCCTAAAATACCACTGGGTGAACTCAGTCCCTAAGTCAGGGGGACCTGTTAGAGGTATGCTGGGGACAATAAGGTCTGGCAGCAGAGACCTTTTGAGGACTGTGGCTTGTTCAGGGGCTCTCTCTGCACCAGAGACCGTGAAATCCCCTCAGGCATCATGACAGGGGGAGTTCCACGGCGCAGAAGAGGAACCTGCAGAGGGGAGTTGAGGGGCGCCCACTCCGTGGCGCTGCTCTGCCCTGGGCAGGGAAGGCTGCCCTGGCTGCCCTGGCATTCCATCTGCGTGTGGCTCTGCTGGGAGTTTGCTCATGGGGGCAGCTCCTGGTGCTCAGTAAAGGTCTGGCCCTCTGCACTCTGGCTGCAGCCCAGAGCAGACTCTCCAGTGAGCAGGAGCATGGCAGCAAGTGAGCTCCTTCTCCAGCTCTCCTCTCAAGTGAAGACCCTGACCAGGGCCTTTCAGGAACCCAGCAAAGCTCGTGCTGGAGCCCTTTGACAAATCACATTGGTAAAAGCATTTTCAGAAGTGCATTAAGCCCCTGAAAGTATTTTTGGAAAGCCCACAGCTACCTGTCTACACCTTTAGCTGTCCCAAAACCCGTTCCCTGAGATGGAGGTTGCTGGTGGCACAGGTTTCTGCCATAGGGTTTACGTGGCTCAGAAGTCCTTGCCAATCCCTGGTTGCAAGTCCCTGTGGAATGATGTCCTCCATTGCCCAAAGCAGCAGCACAACTCAGACCCAAACAGGGGCACTCTTAAAGCCTCCCAACACCACACTTCAGTCAACAGCTCTGAGGCATGGGGTTGAGTTCAGAAGTCATTCATACATCAGAAATATGCCTGTGGATGTAATTGAATTAATCCAGAGAGACTGCGGAAATTCAGGGCAGTTTTCTGATTACTTTGGTTTATTCCAGCAAAGCACCCGCTCCATAAGCAGTCTAACATGACTCAAACAAAAACAACAAACAATTTTATGCATCTTCTACTGTAGCAACTTCAACTTCTGGTATGGTAACAGCTGCCTTCTAGTTTTGGAAGGGTATTTGCAGTTCCTCCATTTGAAATAGTGACTCCTAAAACGGTATTAATCAGTTATATATTTTCTATAATACTAATTGCAGAGACATTTTAAACTACTAGAAACAAAGCAAACTGGCAAGCATAGCTATGTCTTTCAAGCAGAAGAGCCTCTCAGCCCAACTGACATTATTTTAGGTGGATTTGGTGGATGTTTTATTTTCTTTTCCTGTATTTTCCCTCTGCTTCATAGCCAAGGATATTTCAAACTGATTCCCATTTGGCTGCTTTCATGCCTCTGTACATCAGCCTCTGCACAGGACTGAAAGTCCTCACTCCTAAGTCATTATAGAATCATGGATTCAGTTACATTGGAAAAGCCCTTTAAAATCAGCAAGTGCAACAGTTAACCTAGCACTGGCCAAGTCCACTGCAAGATAAGATAATACATTAACTGTAAAATCTATTTTTTATAAAAACCTGCAAATTGACATCACATTAAAATGCTATTCTGCAGCTTTCCTTTGGAGAGAAAACGTTGGCAAGCACACCCAACCAGTGTGGCACACAAGCAGTGTGGTGCCCTTCCCCAGAGTCCAGATGTCAGGCCAAGAGTTTGGAAACCCTGGGTTGATACTTTCACTTCTGAAAACCAACAGCAAAATTTGTATGGACTTCCTGCTCCTCAAGGAAGGAGGCTCCTTGCCTCCTGATTGAACAGCCTACCCACTTCTCCAAAGATTTCAATCTTTGGTATTCCAGCTACTTTCATCAGCAAGCAGCAGTCATGAATCTAGAGAGAGAAAAAAAAAAAAAAAAAAAAAAAAAAATAGGAAAAGAAAAAAATTTAAATAGTTTTCAAATTAAAAAAAAATAAGGAAAGCACCTGATGCAGGCCAGTTGAGAGCCAGTTGACCTGCTGAGAGCAACTTCTCCCTTAACTCAGATAATCTGAGACTTCCATCTCTGCAGGGCAGCTACCAAGGACTGCCTGGGAGTGCTGGCATGGAGGCAAGGGAATCATCGTCCTCTGCCAGTGATGTGAGGCACAGCATGGCCATGTGTCCCCTATGCCCTGGAGTAACAGGTCCAGCTCACTGTCACCTGGGAATTTGTGCTATCCTTCATCCAGTGGAAGAGGCAAATCCAAATTATAGGATTTATCTTTTTTTTTCATATCCAACCTCCTTTATCTGCAGTAAAAAGATGGGGTGACAGGTAGGAACTTCAGGCCATCAGCCCACCTGACCAAATTTCTTCAACTATGTTGTGTCCTCAGAGTATTTCCCATAAAGGCAGTTTACAGAGTGCACTCAAAGACATCCCAAATATAATGAGCACTGACAAAAAAAAAAAAAAAAACACTTACTGCAATTTGTTCACAGAACTAAGGCCAAACTAGGGATAGACTCTCACCATAGTGGAGAAGTGGGGCTGCTCCAGAGGTGGTACCTGATCTAAATGCGATTTATTACCGCAAAGAACAAGGTAAAGACTGAATTCCTGCCTTGGAAACATTCCATGTTTGGAGCCCATTTCCAAATGTGGGACACACAAGGAGAGGGCCAGGCTGACTGTTGTGGGACAAATACAGAGCTGGTGACATGGGTGTTGTCACCTGTGCATCTTGTTTGGGATGCCCCCGGGATCATTGTCTTAAATATGTTCCTCCAGCAAGAAAGAAGTGAGTTTCCAGGGAATTGGGGAGCACTGAGCACTGTGTGGCTGACACATTGTTTGATTCCTGGCACATTCTGAGCTTGTCAGGAGTCTGTGGCTGGATGACACTCCCAAGTGCTGGACACCCTGGGACACTGTGAGAGCCCCATGCCCCAGGGAAGGGAGGCTGCATATACAACCACTTTAAATACTTTAACCAATTGTTGCCAGCTTTCACACCAGCAAATGTAAGCAATGGGCTTGGGTTCCTCTTTGTCTAAATTCAAATCCACATAATTTTCTGGGTTCTAAAGATCAGCTTAGTTTTGTATATTTTGGGATTGAGGTTCCACTTCCTAGGAAGTGAGCTGCAAGGAGCCCTGTTAAAAAAAAAAAAATTACTTGGAGAGGGGAGGGATTAGGGTGACGCAACAAGAAAACTCACTAGAAACTAAGCACTGAATATTAAAAAAAAACCCACAAGATATATACTGCATATGTATCATCCATTCTGCTCCTGCTACCTAATTGTCCATTAAATTTAAAACTACCTGGGGTTTCTGTCCTTTTGAACTGGAGCATTTTTCTGAAAAGCAGTGCAATGCAGGAATTAAAATGATAGAGAAAGGAACTCAGGTGGAAGCGAGCTTTGGGAAGTTCCACAAAAGTCGTCGATGTGGGTGCCACTAGGATTTCCCTGCCTTAAAGAAACTGGGAGGATTGCCAGTGCCACACTTGAGGCACATACAACACTGTGGAAGGAGCTTCACCATTTCAAGCATAATTCGGTTTCATCCTGTCTTGATTAGCGAGGGGTAAATCCCCAACCCTGATTTACTGAACAGATGGTGATGACATGCAGATCGTTGTGAGAAGGAGGTGGTGATGGTCTAGCAGTTTGTTACATTCTTCTTTCTGACAGACAAAAGGGGAACCCAGAGCCCCAGAGGAAAAATACTTAGTGAGCAAGGAGGTCTATAACCTAAAGTATTTAAAGAAAAAGAAAAACCCATTTATCTATAGCTCTTCTTTAGGCAGCAACAAAAATAACATGCCTACATTTTTCTGCTGAGGAGAGACCTGGCTCATTATTCACAGGGGCGCAATATGAGTTTGGCTGTGATCTACAGGGAGTGAGCAATCAAGCCCTAAATGAATGTACCGTGGTATTTCACTTTGAAAAGAAGCAGGTCGGCCCTATTAGATGTGCAGGAGAATGCTTTAAAAGGAAACAAGTCTTTGTAAACAAGGATTTCGGTGGAGGGCAAGAATGGGGGGTAGCAAGTCAGAATTTCTCCTGCTATCAATGATCAGTCTAGCACGTACATAAACTGGTGAAGGCTTTCTAAAAGTTTTCAAAAACATGTAACAGCAAATTCAACTAAAATTCACTTTACAGCACAACACCAGATGAATCACTGGATGCTCAGTGATTTCAGCTCTAGTCCTTGGATCAGCAGGCCCCACAAAGCACTCCACTGGCCAGCTGTCTTGGACAGGGGCTTTGACGCAAGATCCTGCAGGGGGAAATTCATCCTTCTGCAGTCCTGTGACAACTGGGACATTTGTGTTACAGACCTCCTGGTCTCATTCACTCTCATTCCTCATGAGAGTGAATGAAAGCATGGAGAGTGCTTAACAAGCTTGAAGTAACCCCGTTCTCCTGGGATGTCAGCATCTTTCAGCCTAAAGCAGCTTTGGCACCTTTTTCATCCTGGGTGACGGAGGATAAACCCACTAAATGTGAGGGGAAATTCACAAGAGCTGAAATGTTGTCAGAAGACAGTAGGAATCCTCACAGCATTGTGACATGGTGGGCACTTCAGAAAAAGAGACTTGGCTGCTTTTGGAAATGTCTCCCGGAACAATGAATATGTGAAATTAAAGTAATGATACACTATTACATCTCCTCCCACCTTTCTCCACCCCAGATCACAGCAGCTTTTGGTATCACTGGAAAAGGAAGGGCTATGGCAAGTGTAATGCTGTATCCACAACTGTCTCATCGGGGGAACAGCATCTGGGACCACTAAGGGCACATTTGCAAAGGTAGAGGGGGAAGTTCTCAATGGCAGTGAACTGCTGCTTTCCTTACAGTGACATGGGGAATATTCCCCTTGACACATTTCCTGTGTGGCTTTATTTCACTCTGTCTCAGGAAAATTCTGAATATTCTCCTAATTTTGCCTGGCAGTTGATGCAGGCCCACGATGCCTGCTGAGGACTGAACAGCTGCAGTGACTGTTGACAGCTGATGCTGCCTGGATGGCCTCTTTCATTGACTTTTGTACCAGGTTGCTCTTTTTTAGTGGTGAAAAAGAAGAGATCTTTGCATGCATGGCTACTCATGGTTAGCATGAACAGGAAGGATGCTTTGAAGGGTGACTTACTAGCATGGGAGAATGCTTCCCTTTTGAAGCAAAATATTTTTTTCACATTGTCAGTGATGAAAGCTTAGCCACACACACTTCTGCTGAAGGTAGCTGTATGCTAGAAAACACCAAGAAATTCCCTACCCACTCAGCATTACTCATTTTGTTACATAATTCTTTTTTTTTTCTTCCTTTTGCTGTGGATTGGGTCAATAAATACACTGGCCCTTAAAAAACCCAACTGTCTGTTATGCCTGTTTATAGCAAATGCAATTTTGGCTGTGACTGAGTGGGAAGGCATCATGGGCTACTGGTCCCAGCAAGATGGTATGAATACCTTGCCACTGGTTTTATTGCAGCACCTCAGGCCATCGTGGGACAGTTCACCTCTGGATAATCAGATCTACCAGCCTTACAAAGACCTTCAAAATCCACTTGCAGTGCTCCCCAGCTCCTGCTGTCCAGAAGGACACAAGTCACTGGCTGCTGTAAGAAGCATATTGTCAAATGTGCTACATTGTTTTAAAGTTTTTTCTAACCCTTTTGTTTCATTTAGTCCTTGCAGATGGGAGAATTTATTGGTGATATGAGAAGTGAGGTGAAATCCCACTGCATATCTATGTAAGGCAAAACCCTGTTACATCTCTCTTTCCCCCACACTGGTACTGCAGATGGTTGCCTTGAGAAAGGGGAAAAATTTTTTTTTAAATGAGAGAAATTACCATTTGGTGGCCTTAAACTGCTACTCAAAGCACCAAAAGTCAGATCCTGCTGTCCCTGAACTGGGGAGGAGTTCCCTCTCTTTGTTGACTGGGAACAAATTGTCCAGGCCAGGAGCTGCCTGTTGCACAGGGACAGACAGTCCCAGTCCTGCCAATGCAAGGGGCTGCCTGCTGCTACACTGCCCCAGTAGCTGTGAATTATGAGGTTTCCCTCCACAGCTGCAAGGCAATGACTTTTTAAAAGACTTTTTTAAAAGGACAGACAGCAGCATTTAAGAGGATGCAAACAAAATTGCCTGCTGACACAGTAAAGCTTCTTGAGTAACAGTAAATGCTCCACATAAAATGGCAGATGTATTGGGTTTCTGAGGCATCTCTGGGGCAAGGACTTTACTGCCACTGTTACTTCCAAGTCATCACAGCACTGACAGCACCATATGACTGACAACAGTCCCAGGACACAGCTTCAGTGATGTTGTTCCCAATCCATCTAAACTCCAGCCTAGATCGATATCTGTTTAATGTGCAATGTATGACAGAGACCAGTGCCTAGGTAGTCCAGTCATCCCATGTCTGGGATAGGTGTGTGCTTCCACATCAGGCAGTCAGATAAAGTCCTGTCATGTAGATTCTGGGAAGGCTCCAAGACTGGTGTTTATTTTTCATAAGGCAAATGAGGAACATGTCATATAGTGTTGGAGAAGCAACAGGGCAGACTGTCCTCATTAGGGAAAAAAAAATGTTTGACAGGGAACTCAAGAACATAATTACTGCTGCCCAAGGCTCATTTGGAAATCCATATTAAAAGGGCTCTGCTTGGGACCAATTCTTTCCTCTTCCCTCAAAGGTCCCCTGGAATCAAGTTCTCATAATTTTGACACTTGCCAGAGATCAAATAGGATCCTTTTAGCAACTCTCAGTCTATAAATTTACACTTCAAAATACTAACTCACATTTCCAGAGCACAGAGGCCATTCAAAGAAGGTCACAGATGCCTCCAGTACCTTGGGGTGAGGATAGTTGTTGGTGCCACTAAAAAGCACAAGCAAAGGGTCTGATCTTATACCTGCAGAACTGAGAAAAACTGTTCAGCTGGGTGCACTTTCATGAAGCTCCTCAGAGATTAAGGGAGAAGAGGTTGTTGGTTCCTTTCACTTCTCTGCATGGGCAGGAGTTTAAAATATAAAATATCAGCACTGAGTGAACCTGCTCAGGAGAACATTGGAAGTCAGCATGGGCTCATGTAGCCTAAGTGTGCAAGTCCTAAATCTTACCATGGAATCACAGAGTACCAGTCTGGAAGGGACCTCTAGTCTCATCTGGTCCAACCTTTCTTGCAAAAGCATGGTCTAGACAAGATGGCCCAGCACCCTGTCCAGCTGATTCTTGAAAGCATCCAATGTTGGGGAATCCACCACTTGCCTGGAGAGATTATTCCAATGCTTGATTCTTCTCATTGGGAAACATTTCCCTCTTGTAACTAATAATCTCCCCAAGAGGAACCTATTCCCGTTACCCCTCATCTTTTCCACATGACTCCTCTTAAAAAGGGGTCTCCATCTTCTTTGTAGCCACCCTATAAATACTGGGACATGGTGATAAAGTTCTCTCTGAGCCTTCTTTTCTCAAGCTGTTTGTCTGCCAGGACCAGCCCGGGGTCTGGGTAGATCCCAATCTGTGATACAGTCCTGCATTATGTTTTCCAAGATGCAAGATATTACACTTGTCCTTCATAAGGTTCTTGTTCACTTGTTCTTTCAGTCTATCCAGTAGGGTGGCTCTCCCTTCCAAAGTGTCTACTTCCCCTCTCAGTTTGGTATCATCACCAAATTTCATCAGGGTATCCCTGATCTCATCATTCAGATCACTTATGAGGCATTGAACAGCATTGGGCTCAATTTTCTCTACCAATGCATTCATGCTCCTTTCTCATATTCCTGCTCCACAATACTGAAATGGTGCTCTAACCATTGGCCTGTCAAGTGCAGCTCAGTGGCAGCTAGTTCGTGTATTCACTCTGGACTAGAACCATCAGTTTGGTCATGTTTTCATTATTGGGTTCCGGGGGGTTTTTTGGTGCACTGAGATACAATAGTCAATGTAATTCTCCAAGTAAGTGTCCTTTTCCTTTCACCTTTCTGATTACACACAATATTAGCCATCTTTTCTGCCCTCCTAAGTAATTCCAGAACAAAACCTTTACTCTACCTCACTGTGTCTTTCTCAGGAAATTTACACAGTTCCTGAAAGTTCCTCCAATTTTTCCTCCATCTCGCACAAAGTGCCACTATTTGCTTGTAGAGATTTTCCCTTGTGATAAAGCAGCAGGAAACCAACAAACCAAAATCAAAGCTTGACTTGGCTTTCCTCTAAAAACATCATTATGCTTTTCTCTTTACCTTCACTAAGCTAGAGCACTATAAACCCCCTTAAGATCAGCCTATCTGTTATGAATGTTCACGTCCAGGGGCTTAACAAGTGTGCACCACGGCTGCCCAACACACCAACAGTGACAGAAACTGAGAGTCACTGATGCAAAGCTCTAGAAGACTTTAGGAAAAAGAGAAATTTGATGACAACCCGAAGTCCTACAATGACTATGAGCTTTTCTCTTCTACTAAATGTTCTGTGTTATGTTTAAAGATGATTGCAGCAGATACCTGCATAACTCAAACTACTCTCTTGTTCATTGTTCCTGCTATCAGACGTCAGGATACACCACCTTGCTGGAAGATATTTTGAAACCTCAACTGTGGGCTATACTCAATAGTCTTGTCTAAATAAATAAATTATGCCTCTCTAGAGGGGATCTTCATAATCTCTTCCCACATCTAGTTATAACTGACAGGTGGAAGGGAAGATATATCATAGCAGAGGTCTTCCTTTTTGTGACTGCTATGACTCTGCTCCAGGAATGACTGTGTACCTGCTGGGCCTGGCTAAAGTCCTCCCTGAAATGTGAAGCTGCTGTTCCATAAAGCTGCAACAACATGCGACAGACCACAAATATTGATCACCCTCCTTTGAAGGATGGCCAAAAATCAAAATTGCCAAAAGCATCGTTGACTTCTGAGAATGTGTATTAAAGACTTGTCTTAGGGTTGCACTCAAATCTTTAAAGCTTCCCCTGCAGGTGGTCAGGCTAATCCTCTCCCATACTGAACCAGTGCACAATCAGCTCCCAGCTCCCTGGGGTATGGCTCATGCAGTTCACCAGTAATCCATGGCATGGGCCTGTCCCAGCTCATCAGCCCTCTGGGAAGCCAGGGCATGCCATGTCACAGCACAGAACCAGCTGGGATGCACATCAGGCACCACTGTGCAGGTTTCACTCTAGGTGATGGACATGACCCTGTTTATTACCATCTCCCAGGAGAACGTGGCCATTTCTTACAACTGCATTGTCGAGTATTTCCTTCAGGCATCATCTATTGAAATGGGGTTGCTAGTGTGTCATTCCATCCCTTCTCAAAGAAAGTACCCAGCTACAGCCGAGCACTACTTACAGAAAGCTCCTTCTTGCTTTAATTGCAACCTCTTGTTTAAAATATCCACTGCCCATCTGCCCTCCCTCCTCCAACAAGCACACAGGTGGAAATTCTCTTGCTCAGAGGTTCACAGTACTTCATGAAATATTAAATTAGAATATGGCTGGTTTAAAACAGCTACTAATGCCTTTCTTCTACAGCCCACAAAGCATTCTTGTAACCAAAGCCACAAAAAAGGAGGTATTTTTAAATGAGCTGTGCGGATTGATTCACTGATTACTGTTTCTTCCTCCCCTTTATTGTTTCCCATCAGAGCTGGCAAATCACTCTCAGAGCACTCACCAAACCATGCTCTCCCTACTCTTACCTCTGCTATTTCTACAGCCTGGTCCACACAGGAGTTATTTTTCAGCTAGGCAAATAATCTATTCGCTTCTAATCACCCTAATATACATGCTTCCAATTAAAAATTGATTAAACTGTTCAGCTGTCTTGAAAAAGTGATAAGCACAGACTCCAGCAACCACCTCCATTCAGTCTTGAATGGAGGGAGGAAAGCCTGGAGGGACTAATAGGATCCTAATTACCCGGTTTAGTGCTCGAGGCAGCCCTGAAGAGGACAAGGAGACTTTGGCGATCAGTAGAGAGACAGGGGCTTCTCCAATACACAGTTTGCATCTACTCCAGTTGGAAATTTAAGGTTTTCTTTTTTAACTGAGGTGCCCACAGCAGGCACTGCAAGTTTCCTGCATGAAATTCGATGTGTTTCAAGCCACTGAGGCTCCCTGACCACTCAGTCTGAATCCCCACACACTGACCTTCCCTCAGAAATTACCTGAGAGGTGGCACTGACGGCATTTCACATAGTGCAATGCATTCAGATTAAAACAGCTAAGTCAAAGGGGAGTCCCTTCCTCTGCTGCCTGGAGTTTCCAAGCTGTCTTTGGAAATGAATCAAATTCATGTCTTCCATGAAGCAGTCCAAAAGTAGCAGCAGCAGCTTGGCCAGGGAGACACTGATTTTGTTCTTCCTCCAGTTCTCATCTGCCAGAACAGCCTTTATTAGATGTATTCACCATATGCACATTCTTTCCAGAACAAGAAAATCAGGACAACACTTTTTTTTCTATCACCGTAGCCATATATCCAAAGTACTGTGGAGAATCCCTTTTTTTTTTTTTAGCTTGCAGACATTTTCCTGGAGTACATGGAAGGTATCAGCACATGCCTCAGGAGTCTAACCACGTTACCTTTAGCTATTCCAATGCTTTAATTTTTTGCCATGTGCTATTCCTCCTTTGTCTGCCGCCCGCTGCTCCCCTCATCATTCCTGAAATCACAAGCATATTACGTATCCCAACCATTTAATTTTTACCTGCAATTTTATGTCCAACCGATGCACTAGAGGGATTAATTTCACCTAGGGTAGTCACAACCAGAATTGCTCTGGGCCTCTTTCTCTTCACTCCACTTTCTTCTCATACAGAAATTATGACAGATGCACTTTATTGTTCATGTTGAAATATAGCGAACGGTTCCTGGGGCAGTAAGATCTCAAATTTTCTCCCATCTACATCCAACCACCATCCTGTGCACCTTCATATGCAGGTAGGATGAAGGTGTTAACACCCCACAGCTCCTTGCCCTGCTTCAGGATCTCTCTGTTACAAACATATTTTAACACCCCTGAGATGGACGGCAGATACCTCATTTGACAATACACAACCAACATCGATGCAGTGCTTTTCATCAGGGGCATCTCAAAGTTGTACCAGGGAAAGTTGTAGCTGTTTCCCATTTTACTGGGAAAATGAAGCAAACCAGACTGAAACAACTTGCATAATCACACAGCAAATGGTAGATTTAGTAACAGAATCCCAAATGCTGCTCAGTCCAGCATTTTATGGATTGGACAAAGGTGACAGACTCAGTATGCTTTCTTGGTAAACCAAAACCACAAGTCCTTTGTTTCAAAAAGGATTAGGCAAACTCATAGTCTGTCTTACTGCAACACTGGTGCTCTTTCCACCCCTTCTATGCCATTTATGCAATTTGTGCATTATCAGGGAGGTGTAAGTCTAAGGGAGAGAAGCCCAGCTAGAAATATGTGAGATCTCTCAAGAGAAACATTGATGTATGGTGACCAGCCCAGGGAAATGAAGGTCAACTCTAAAAGAAAAGAAAATATTGTAAGGTATCTAAGACTCTTTCAGTGACAGTAGAATCTAGAGTGCGTTTCCAATGAATTATTATATTACATTAATACCCACTGGTGGTTATACCTTTTCCCATTCATCCTCCAGACTTATTATTGATGGTTAAATTCATACTGCCTTACCCAGCTGAGAAATGACAGAGGTGACACTTGCACAGCCTCCAAAAACTATGCACAAAAATATGAATTTTTTGGGTTTTTTTCTATTTTCTTTCCTTCTTTTGAGACATTGAGGGATTCCATAAGCTGTTTTGCTGGGAAAGTCACATGCTGCAGACTTAACTTGTAAAGACTTCCAAAATGCAATCCTTGGAAAAATACAGAATGAGCATGCATTACACAGCTGTAATTCTGACACATTCAACATATAGTTCCTCTAAACACTGGACAGAGTTTTCCCTACTTAGAAACTTTCAACAAAGTCCCATCTTGCCTTAAAATATAAGGGAGAAGATCAAGTAAAATGTTTGCAATCAGTAGTAGCCTGCACAGGATGCTGGTCCACCAATGAACATTGCTTTTTTGCATACAAATCAGAAATAAAATATCCCTTTTGAATGTTTTCAATGACAGGCTCAACACTGTAATGGATCAGTTACTTATCCAAAGCATCCAGTGCTGTACAAAGGCCAGAAGGCCACAGAAAATGACAACATCCAACAAAAGGCACATCAAGCTTCAGAGAAAACTACTCCAACCATAACAGGACAGATAGAGAGACAGCCAAAGTATATTTGTTAATATAATTAAGTAAATCAACAACCTTATTGCAAGAGCATTTATTAATATAAATACATACTTACAGGAAACAAATTGTTTGCAAGCCACACACTGGCACTTACCCTGACTCAAGAAGTATGGGATAAATACTAGTTATTAAAAAAAAAAAAAAAAACCCACACACAGAAAACAAAGGTAAAAGGATGAAAGGAGGAGAAGAAATCAAATAAATTGCAACAAAAATCCCATTTGCTGTATTATCTGCTGACAAATTAAATAAAAACTCACTTGCTTCAAGAGAAAGAAGGGAAAAAGGAGAATCAGAACTCAGGCTTTCAAAGGGTGCATTTGTAAATGTCTCCTCCCAGGTCTAACACTGCATTGCCAATGCCTGTATGAATAATGACCAATCAAGCAAACAACCTAAGAACACTTCACACTTCAAGTAGCTTCAATATCTTGGTTCTGATCTCTCTATTCATAGTTCAATAAATAATGGAGGATACAAAGCTGCACATTCATAATTGTCTCACCTAAAATGGAAACTGGGCTCAGGTCTGGCTGAAAATCCCACTTTTTGAGGCTACTTGCAAGTGAGTTTTAGTCCCAGTTCACTGCAGATGTGTTTGGCTCACATGAGCAGAACCAAGTCTCCTACAACAGCTCAGTCTCAGGACTGAGCTCAATGGCAAAAGGACACCTCTTGCTCACACTTCATTAATGCCCACTCCTAATATTTACACTAGAAACTACATGGAAAACTACAGGAAGTCACCTGTAGTGACTACAAGAAGTGACCTGTAGCTACTTACAAGCTACTCAGTTTTGGTAAACCGCAGCTGGCATAATTCACTAGAGCTAAGCATACATTCAAATATATAAAGAAGAATTTGTTCCTTGGCTGAGGGCAGAATGATGATATTGGATAGAACAGCAAAATGTAGCAGTGAAATAGTTAAGCACAGGAGCTGGGCCACATGGAAAACAAGACCCACATTTAAAGCTCTGCTGGGAATAAAGTATGAAATTAGCTGTTTCTGTCACATGCCGTGTGTCTCCAGGGGTATCCACATAACCACTGCGCAGTGCAACATCGTCTTCCTCATGCTAATATTTTCTACAGACCATTATCATTTTCCCTCTGCCAATACAATCTTCTTGAGGAGGCGGAAGGACTCCCATAATTTGCTGGCAAAGCTAAAACCCCTTTCAGTTATAAACACATCTAAGGACATGCAGGTTTGCCCTCTACTTCCCTCAGCCGACTGCATGGTAGGACAGGACTCCAGGAATTAGATCAAAACTGCCACTTTCCAGAACTCACAACAGTTCCATGTAACACTGGAGGGAATGAGATACACAGTCAGGAACAGCAATACAGCACCACGGTTCCAGCACAATTTTTGCATGTGATTTGTTTAAAAATTACCCTTGAAAAGTACTAAGTGGTCAAAAGGAAGATTAAGCAGTAAAGCATTTTTCATTTGGAAACTGCTGATTTTCTTTAGGCAGAGGAGAAGCTTTCTCTAAAACTTAGGAGGTTTCCCTAGATCAGAAGGGATTATACTTTAAGCATGTTTTTTGTCTCATCGATGTCGTAGCACATATATTTAAGACACTGCTGTGGATAACAGATGGGAGAAAGAAGGTAATCACACTACTAATTCAAGTGTCACATAGCAGGCTGTATTGAACTTAAAGTCTCTTCACAGAAAGACATGAAGAGGACTGAAAACACACATTAATAAAATCTGAGCCATCCCATTTACACTGAAGATGAATGATGTATTATGTATTAGGAAATGTATTTGAATAAGCTGTATCTATCACTTTCAGAGCTACCTACAGACACATCTACTTTATTCTAGTGGAGGATATTACTGATTAGTTGTATGCCCAAGATTCCTTAGGAATCACCATCCACATATTCCCAATAGTATATAAAATGACAAGTTCTGGGAGAGGAAGGAGAGAGAAAAAAGAGAAGACTCAGACCTCACTGTGCCTGAGCATCTAATTCTGCCTTCATGACAAGGAAGTCCCACTGCAAAAACAGATCAGCCCTCAGCAATGATTGAAGTGGCCATGAGATCTGGCTATGATCTGACTGATTATACTCTCAGGTTGGTGGTTTTTTTGGTTTAGGTTTGGATTTTTTTTTTTCCCAATTGCCCAACTGTCAGAAATACTCTCTTAGCAGAGGTAGTGTCAAACCAAAAATTCAGTGAGTTATCTGTGGGAATTTGAATGGGGCATTTCCTCCCTTACACTATAAGTTTCTACATGTTTTCCCCTGAGAATCATCTGCCACTTACATCAGCTTCCTCTGACAGACCACTACTGAGAGCCTTGAACACTGCCAGCCTGAAAACCAGGTAAGTTTTACAGCTGATTAAGCCCTAAATCAGTGTGCTATGGAAAAGAAAGTATTTCAAAATAATAAAAAACATTGGCTTCACCACACACCCCATTGCAAAGACGGGCCAGCAACAATCAGTAAAACAGCAACATGCAAGAACCTCTTGGGAGACTATCAAGAGGTGCTTGCGCTGAAGATTCTTGAACTCACCTGGCAGTAGTTGGTGAAAAGAGAGGTCGTTTCAAGAAGTCTGTGTGCAGGAGAAAAAAGTAATCAAAACACCAAAATGAGTTAGTCTTGTACTCTTACTGTATCTGCAGGGATACAAACAGCAAGTAGAAGCCTTCTGGACACTATCACTGATTTCAAGAAATACAAAAGCAGATCAGGTGTTAACATTTAATTTTATTTATAAAAAAATTGTAGAACGTATTAAATACAAACATTTGGAAAAAGTAATCAAGGCTTCACTAAGATGCCCAGGAAGAGGAAGACAGAGAATCAAGAAGCTTACCAGATTTAGAATTTTTTAACTAGTGGAATAATTGCTATAATTTTTCACTGACATCTTTATAGGTGGTGGCCATTATAGCAAACAAAGTTATTATCCCTTTTAAAAAACAGATATGATTTGCCATATCTTCCCACTCAACCACAAAATGTAAGGAAGCAACTTTTTCCAGGTTAAAAAACTGAGTAATAAATACTATTAATGCATTTATCCATTACCTAGTTTCTAAAACACTAGACATTTGCTTATAATCACACATGGATATCAAGTTTAGCCCAAAAAAAATCGATTATACATTTCAAATCTGGATATCCAATAAGGTGTTATAAACTTTATACATTTTCCAGTGAACATCAAAATGAGGACAGTGTTTTGAAGTACAGAAACAAAATAACTGAATGCATCATCTACACTACAAAGGCCAACTACTAAGAGGTGAATTGGGTCTAGTCATTTTCCAGATAGCTGGAAAGTTCTACAAATTGCCACTGAAAGGCTGGTTGGAAGACAAATCATGTCACATTCTCAGTCTGCGTTAGCTCCTCTCCCTCTCTAAAAGGCTAAAGGTGAGAACTGTAGCTCTCTCTTCTGCACCCGTGGTAATTAGGGAGTAAACCATCGTTCTGTTCTCTACATGGACAAACTAGATTCAAGTTTTCTTAGACTGCTGTTGTTCTTATACTGCTCTTACCTGCAGTATGCAGTACACACTGACCACTACAGAAGATGCTGAAGGCAGACACTGCAGAAAATACCCCTTCTGACTTTCAAAAAGAGAGAAGCACTTCCACTCACTGACAATACGGCATTCCCTCCGTCTTCCCAGCTTACCCTGTATCTGCTTTGGAGCTGCAGCATAACACACACTGATGTTGGCTATATGGCCCTAAAGCCAAACTCAGTTCCAAAAAAAATCCTGTTCAGGGGACTGACTCTTTGGACATAACCAAACTATTTTAAAAAAACCAATGCAGGTTAATCTTGGGATACATGAAAATTAACAGATATCTCCTATTCTGCCTTGTATGTGTCAGAACAGTAAAAGAACTGGCAACTTACGAGCACCCACAGCGTTACTACTGAAAGGACAGGAGTGTTATAGGATACACAGCGCTAGCAGCCAGCTGCAGGAAGGACTGGCTGGATACCTGCAAGACCATAGGCAGAATACTTCTGACAAAGCTGCCCTTTGGGGACGGGCTGATGCTGCCCTACGTATCCTATTATGAGTAGAGGGTTGAACAAACGGACCCGCATCTTGAACACGTGTCAGACCCTGTTACCGAGGAAAACATTTTCCAATTATTACATCTACCCTCAGAGCATAGAAGGGACTGCCAGTGTGGACACTGCTGGACTGGAATTGTTAACCAGACTATTATTTGCAGATCAGCATCTTCAGGAACAGCTAAATACCTCTCTTACCAGGCAATCACAGAGCAACTGCTGGATATACCAAACAGGCAGTGGTTCATTTAGCTGCAAGCTTGAAAACAAGGTCAGTTCCAGCACTTTTCCCAAATCCAGCAACATCCCTTACTGCAACAAAGATACGATTATCCTGCTCTCATCATGCTCAGTACACTTCAAGAACTTAGTGCAATGAGAACCCTGATGCATGCTTGACCTCAGATTAAATGGACAGTCAGTTCCACCCCATTCCCTTTTTTCCTTTTAGGCAATTATTGATATGTACGACCCATATTTCACAAGCCATAACATATTTTTTTAAGATACTTAACAACAGATATTTAACAGCCAGAGTTTACTTGACCCAAAAACCTTGCTCCCATCCAAAGAATTCACTGCCACCTGCAAGCAGGAAATCACATGCAGAGGAATCGTGTGAAGGAATGGGAGGCCAGAGTACCAAAGAAATTGAAAGAGACACAATTTGGATACTACTTAGTATGCTGATGGCTTCTCACTCAGTGCTCAGCTTTTAGCATGATAGACACCACGCTTGAACAAATGAAGGGTTTGGTTTTAGTTTTCTATCTTGGCTGTTTGGGTGGTACTTTTTATTTTCTAGAATCTTCAAGAAAAGTGGGCCTTCCATCCTCCAAGTCAAAGACAAGGAATCATGATCTTGGCATCAGGGCCACCCCACATTACACCATTAGAAACCAATACACTGCCCAGCATCCCTACTGACATGTTTGAAGTTACACTTTTTCAAGCCGCTTGAGTCAGGCAATGGCTCCATTCCAGAAACACACAACGCTACCAAGAGCGGAGTATGGCCCCCAGTTTCAACCTAGTTTAAAACATATTGTACAAATGCATTCCCATAAATCTGATCACAGCAAAATATATAGTGGTGTTTAAATGGCAGGAAAGTTGAATTCCAACAACTCAATCTTTAAACCAGTGAGAAATATGGGCAATTTTAAAAGAAAACAATAAACTTCTCAAATACATTTTTAAATATACGTGCACACGCACTCTCGCACACACACGCACCCACTTACTTCACTCAGTGTTAGATTAAGATTACACAAGGCAATTTTCAAGGTTGCATTTACAACCACAATGACAAGAACAGCATTTTTGAGGTAGCTGAAGTCAAAGAGCAAACCACAGCACAAGCAAAGAAACAGGTGCTCGCACTCACACCGAGCCCACTCTTTGGAGACACGTTATCATGTGCACAGGGGCGTGTGCTGAAGAGGCACGTGTTCCGTGGGGAATGAAGTTCAGTGGCTCTGGAGACATGATAAACTACGCTCCAGAAAAGCTTATGTTGGGAGACCACGGCTTAAATCACTGCACATCAGCTGAGCTGTGGTAACAGCCTGGGCGCTGTTGGTCTGTGGCAGCTCTGCCGACAGCTCAGTCTCACGGGCACTGAAGCAAAGACAACTGTGGCGGCTGAAGGTGTTATTACTCAGAGCTGTCTGTCCCACTTCTCTCCTAGATGCCACTGCTGGGGAAAGGTACTTGGGCCCCTGTCTCACCTGCTCCAGCTTTCAGCCTGCACTCCAGCTCACGCCCACCTCCATGCTATTTCCCGCCAATGGACTGTGAACAGGAGCAGCAGAGAAACAGACTTGAGTTCCCTTCTTCAGGTGCAGTAACACCTTTGCCACACTACGAGTGCAGAGATGCCAAACTGCCACAGCTTGAATCACCAGACTTCATCTCTCCAAGCCCTTTGCTAGCCTACAACAGGAGGAGTTGAGCTAACCTCACAGCAAATGCCAGGCCATGTGGGCAGAAGGGGACATAGCTGTGGCTGGCAGACAAACTGCCTCAGCCACAGTAACTGGATCCTGTCTCTGGGCATAAACAGAGCTTGATCCTGCCCAAATTACCAACTTGTGTGAAACACACTCATACACACACACACATAATGTCATCAAGAAGCTTTCTATAAATCAACAGTTTGTATGGTTTACTGCTGAAAGTCTTGAAGATGGGATGGAAAACATGGCAAGATGTTTTGCAAAAGGAGAAAGAAAAAAAAAATCGACCTCTTGCAACTAGGTCTCTGTTGTGTAGTTGCTGTATGAGAGTGATGGCACAGATGAGAAGTTGTTATTCCACTGCCTTCCTCCAGTAGTCTGATGCAACTCTGCCTGCTCTTTGTATTTGCTCAGAAGATTTTTGGCTTCTTGCAGATCCTGAGAAGAGTTTTCCCCATATTCTTCTTTCAGCCACTGCCTGAACTGGAGAAATAGAAAAGACATAAATGATTTAATAGTAAGATGAAATGGATGCAGAAGTAATTCTTCTTCCTGTCCTACAGAATTTCAATAACCTTTAAGATCATATACAGTTTAAAGAAAAGCACTGCAAATATTGCATGTCCTTAAACAGCAGCACAGAATGCACAGCTGAAATTTCAAATCACATATTTGAAATCACTGAGACCTCTTATATCTCCTGAAATGATACATCTGTGGAACAGCTTGGCTGACTGGAGTAATACAGAGTAAGGAACACCTGCTGGGAAAGGACATTCTGGACTTAAAATCTCCCTGTTCCTGCTGTATACACAAACAATAAGAGGAATTAGCATGGAAGCCAATATGATCAGCCAACTTGTCCAAGTCACAAAAGGCTGCAAGAAGGTTGAAGATCAGAAAGCGAACCACTCTTACAGGCTTTTTTATCTTGAGCCCACAAACACCAGTAGTAAAAAATGTAGTGTGGATATCCTAATAGGTGTCTTCTAGGAAGAAATGGTCAATGAGTTTTATAAGCTATAGAATAGGGCCCCATATGTTACTGATATGAATGACTGAATATGGTACATGGTAACATATGTACCAGGCCCATCTGATGGTCAGTCCAGCTCTGTATCCTGCTTTGAGAGCAACCAGATATAAATGATGAGGAAAGAATCAAGCAATGGCAGGACAATAATGCTGGGACCTTTTCACTGGCCATTTCCTCAGTTTGCAGAAATTTTCAGCTCAGGTGCTTTCAGAGGTTGAGGCAGTATCTTTGTGTTTGATAACACAAATGTATTCTTTTGTCATGAGATCTCATTTTAAATCCGCATTTTTTCACCACAAGATACCTGTATGCCAACAAGCTCCGTAAGTGCATATTGTATAAATCCCCCACTCCTTTTCTTTGATTCAGATGTGCCAACAGACAACTCTGTTTCATAGGAAAGAGTGGAAATTTCACATGTTCACTTTTTCTATCCATTCAACTCTGACACTTCTTTGCCTGTTGGAGAATTTGAGTTCAGCTGAGGACAATTCCAGCTGAGGAACTGTCCAATTCCTGACAAATTTGTTGAGCTTACCTGCAGAAGCAGCTAGTAAACACAGACTCCAACTGTTGTGTCCCAATGGGGATAATATTAAATTTCCAAACCTTAACCTTCATAGCTTTGTTCTGTTTGGGGCTCATGAAATAGCTGGATCCATAAAGATAATTTATTAGGATATTGGGAGACAATACCTCATCAAAAATGCTTCCTCCTATTCCTTAAAGAAGTCCTCAGGCAAATCTGAAGCCTCAGGCTACCAAGTGGAAGTTTGCAACAGGTGCAAACTATATCGTGACCTTAGTGACTAAACCTCATTCTATAAGACCAAGATCTAGAGGACAACATTCCAGAGAGCCCACAGGATACCACCACCCTTTAGTGGAACAGCAAAACACCAAATGCTGCTGAAATCTGAAAAAAGTTCACGCCCTTGGCAGATGGCATCATTCCACCAAAATCAGGTGTGTAAACAGACACCTGCTGAGGATGTGGTTGCTCTTAAGAGACAGTAAGAAACTACAGCCCAGCCAGTGAATACAGGTGGATACTTCTTTTTGCAACCTACTGCCTCCCCCTCAGTGAATAAAGACAGAATGCGCAGTCCATGGTGGATGAAAAAAGAGAGACGTTACTGTCTTTATCAGGCTATTTGCATACAGCCTTAATTGTCATTGCTGTTAGACCAAACCAATTAGAGTAGAAATGACTGTAAGGGAGGAAGGAGACAAGTCTGGAAAGTCCCTCTCTGACTTTTGTCTCTTAAAAATCAGTTATTCTACCTTTACACCAGTTCCAAATGCTCCAGGAAACATTCAGTTAAATATTAAAAAAAAACGCAAATATTTACAGTTGCTAACTGCATCAGGCAAAACTAATGGTAATTTCTAAACTCTGAGCTTTCTGCAGCAGAATGACAGGGATAGAATAAAAAAAACAACACCCTTTGTCTCATGTCTTTTGCTTTCCGACTTTGGTTGGCCTGTGTTGTTGTTATTTTCAATAAGCACAATAGGCACAAAAGCCCACACAACAACAACATGCTGAGCAATGGAAAATGGAAGGGACAGCCACAGTAGGTTGGTAACGTAAGTGGAAGTCACCAATCACCCACAGGGAGCAGGTCTTTTGTGTAGGATGGGGTTTTTTTGGAGTAAGAAACTAATTTTTGTTTTATGACACCCCTTTGGCAGTCCAACTCTTTTGCTGATTCTCCTAGCACTACAAAACCTTCAAAGGCTCATAAGAAAAAAAAGGGTCAGATCTGAGGCTGCCCTAAACATCAAAAAACATATTAACTCTTAGCCACAGAAGGTGGGAGGACTTGGTTTATGGACAAACCATAATGAGGACTTACTTTAACTCCTGGACATGAAAGATCTGTGATGATGATTTCTTTCCTGCTTACTAGTGCAAATGAATGTGTTGGGAGGAAACCCACTACTTTTATGCAACTGGTAGTTATAGGTTGGCCTTTTACTTGTGTTCTGAGAATTCACCCTTTACTTTTTACCCCTCTAAAGGTACTAATCTTGAACTGTGTCTTAGCTCACATGAAGCAACCACTAGATTGACAGCACAGCTGGACAGGAGGTGTCCTTCATCCCTTTTCCCACCCAGCATTCCCTGACACCTTCAGATCTATCTGTATCCCCTTCACGGAACTGGCTGGGCTAAGAAGCCATTCCCTCAAAGCAAAAACGGGGAGTCAGATAAAACACACAGACCACAAAATAATGAGAAGTAGCCCATGATCTGACTTGGAGTTGTGTTTCACAGCTCTTTTTTGTAGTTCATTTACCTGATCAACATCATGTTTTTCGAATTCCTGTAGCTGTCTCTGGAAGCCCATGTTTGGATTGGCACAGGATCTCGCCGCACGGACAACAGACAGTGCATCTTCCCAGCCAAAGTCTGTGATGGTCATGATGTAGGCAACCACCAGTGTGACACTCCTGGAGACACCTGCAAGGCTGCATGGAGAAGGGGGTGCAATACAGTGAAGCAGTGCTGTACTTCACCTGTCACAACTAAAAGCATTACTTCTCAACATCACAGACTGCTGTGCTGCTTGTCATGAGGAAGAAATATTATAATATTTGAGTTAAATAGTTTTGATGCTACTTTTTCAAATGCAGCAGAAGAAAAACTATGTGATCAAGAAAGTGGGTTCTGAGTGGTAACTCATATGAGGCTGAAAAGGAAGAAAAAAGTATGAAGTAGTCACAAAAGCAGGGGACAGTGAATACATTCTAAGTTAGATTTGGGTTTTAAAAAGGCAGAAGTAAGTCACCCTTTCTTTCTTCTGTTTATAAAGATCAGAGCAGAGAAATAAGACTGTTTCCTCTCCACCATGAATAAAAGCTGCAATTTCATGGGGCAAAAATGAACTTTAACTGAACCAATAAGAGGTACATATGTCTGGTTGCTTGAGTTCCTCTTTCTGCTATCCACTGCATTGTGCAGCTTAAACTCTCAGGACTCCAGTTTCCCCAGATGAAAAGCTGGGATAGAGTAAGAATCATTCATGATGTCTGGTTGGACAACACTGGACAAACTCAGAATTATTTCTATTCAGAGTATAAAGAATGTGTTAAGAGTTGTATTTACCACAGTCAAAATAAAGAGTAACCAGACTCTTACACCATTTTATGTTTCTGAATACTTCACAAATTTAAATATATGGTTTTTAAAATTCTATCAGTATTCAGACTACTTATTCCTGTTTTCTATACACCAAGACTGACCAAATGGCTCATGCACAGCTCTGTCATGAGTCAATAGCAAAGTGAGGATTTATACTCAGGGCCTGTGTACAAGTCCAGAGTTCAAATCATGAGATGACTGTGATTCCATATACAGACTCAGATATGTCCTTTGGACACACAGCACAAAGACCACAACCAATAGCAAAGAGCAACAAAAAACCCAGGGTGGGATTTCCTTTTCTATTCTTTACAGTCCCAGGAGCATCTCTCCAATCAGGGTCTTGCTATTAACAAATGCAACATTTGAATGCTTCAGCAGTTTTAAGAAGAGGGGGGAAAATCAATTTCTGTTCAGACAGGTTTTTTTAACAACTCTGAAGTCACCAAAACAGCTGTTAGAGAAATTAATCAAATTATTAGGATTATGGAAATCACATTTAGAAATACATCTATTAAAATGATGAGAAATAAATAGTATGTCTTCAGCCAACACATTCCTAGTTAAATAAATCCCACAAAGATGTTTGATAAGAGAAGGTCAAGAGGAATCTCTTCAGCTCCTTTCATCTCCAAGCAGCTGCCCACCCCAGAGACTCGAATATCCTCGCATAAGGCTTTAATAGCATTTGCAAATCTTCTGGGTCTTTCTGAATAAAGGGAGCAATTCAGTCCAAGAGGATTTTGCTACAGAGGGGAGATGACCACTAATTTTATTATGAAATCATTAAAATTATGAACATCCTAATCAAGGTAGAGAAACCCTTAAAAAGAATTTGTTTAGCAAGTCGTATACATACCAGTGAACTAAGCAGCCTTCACCTGTGAGCCGGCACTCATGGATAAATTTGATGCTCTCTCTGAAATGCCTTGCTCTGAAAACAAAAGCAGAAGGAGGATAAAGAAAGTGCTGCATTTAGTAAAATCACTACTTAGAAAGAAAGAAATATATCCGAAAGCTCACCTCATGCTGTTTCTAGAATTTAGAACTGAATACAGGTCTTACAAAGTAAAAGTTATTGTCTGCCAATGAAACACCGAACTCACTGGCATAAGTTATTTGCCACTCCATCCAAGTAAGAAACTGGTATTTTAGGCACTATAGTGTGATAAACTTTATTCTGATGACTGTCAAGTCTGTATTTTGGTTTGTGTTTGATACTTCTTAAAGCAGTAACTTGACCTCACATGTCCTTGTGTGCTCAGATGTCAGGTAGAACTCAGCACAACTACATGAGCAGTTCTCCAGACGTAATGTCTCTCACAAAGAGACACTACCTGCTACCCAAACTTATGCTTCATTCTAACTCTACCTCCTCCTTCAAGCCATGTGCTAAGGCATGTCTGAACATTAAGACTTTCTGCTTGGCTATGTGAAATCACTCCCTTTTGTCTCTGCTATGAAAAAATTCTCAATTCAAGCCCTGTTTTCTTTAGTTCCTTCCAGTCTTCTCCTTTCAGACGGCAGTACCCCTTCTGCCTGTATTCAGGGTGTCAGCCTACAGCTCGCCTGTTTTAAAGCAGCAGAGGAGAAAACATAGAGAAGACTCTGTTTGCAAACTTCAGGGTTTATAATCTCATTATCCTTTACACATGCCCCTTTCATTTTAAATGAGGCATAGTGAAGGATAGCGAGTGGGCAGCTGTCATCATCTGAGTGAATACGCAGCACTGCCTCTTTGCATCCCAGTTCCAAGTTGCACACCCTGCCTTTGGTGCTGACTGCAGTTTTACCACAGCTGCAAGTAGCACCTCTTAGCTCAACAGAGCTGGAGTTCACGGTGGCCTTTGAGTGCTCTTGCAATTCAAGCTCACAAGCAGCAGTAATGTGGGCAACACAGGCAGAGGAAAGAGGTTCTTAGGGGGCAGTCATTGCCAGGCCTGCTGGCAAGGGCAAACCTGAAAGCACATTGCGCTCAACACCCATGAAACACAACGTCCTGTATTCAAGATGTTTCCCCTTTCTGAGTGAATATTATACCACAAGGGTAAAAGAAAAAAAACCTCAGCCCAGAACCAGCAGCCACACAAAAATCAGGAATACCCACATAAAAGGAAGCTTCCCTTCCTGCCTAACAGTGCAGCTGCTGATACTGTAAACACTCCTGACCTGAAGGACAACACTGATGCAACAGGATGTCACTGCCTGCAGAACTTGCAAAGGCAACGGTATCTAACTGGAATAAACAAAAAGAAGATCCCAAAGCCCGGGACTCCCTCTCCAACGCAGGTCCTGCATCACTGGATACAACATGGAAAACACAGCTAGAGAAGACCTGAGCAGTTTATTTGGAAAATCTCAACGCACAATGCAATCCCAAGCTTTTGAACAGTAGGTCAACTCAAGGTTTTATATTTCTCAAGGAACTGATGAAGCATGTGGGATAAGTGAAGACAAAGCCTTACAAATGCATGTGTACTCAGACTGCCACGCCAAACCACTGTTGCTTGCTGAGCTCTAAGAAATCAGTGTGCTCAGGTCTGCCAGGGGAGCACAAGAGGCTTCACATAAACAAACTTAGAGGATAAATGAGATCTCTGGCTATGTGTGCAAGAGGCTTTGCTATTGCACAATGAAGAGCTTAGCTGAGATTGAAAGCAATCACTCAGATGAAGCTTGGTCAGGTTGTATTGACAACCTGATCTTCTCATCTTTTCTCTTTCTCTCTAGAAAATATGGCCAGGAGGGTAGCTTCATGCACGAGTGAATTCATTTCAATGGTCTCACACAAGTTTTGTTAAGACACTTCCAACACTCTGGTTTGAAAAATATCTGTGACTGAGCAAAACACCTTTGCAAGGTACTAAACATCGTGAACTCCATTCACCCAGTTTTCTTCACCCTTCCTCACCGCTGATGCTCAGTCTGCTGATGTGCTTTCAAGTGTGTTTACAGGCATTCATGAAAATGAGAAGAGAAATAGTCACATCTAGAATTAGTGCTGCTCTATAGCACCCTGGCCCCTCCTCATCTTGAGCCAGAGAAAAGGAGGTATGTACTCCTCCACAACCCTATGGCATCAGGGTCTCTTCTGAAGCCAGTAGACACAGTTGCTTAAACTCATTTTCAAAGTTATGGTAAAATCATGTTCAGATGAAAACTAAGACTGAGGACCAGTTAGCTCTGTGGCAATTGCCAGACACAAAGAAGAATGGTAAGTCTTACAGTAACCACAAAACAGTTGACTATCATCTCTAACAGGAAAGCACTTGACAAATGTGTTGATTTGCAGCCCATTTGTTGGACTTCGGGACAATTTATTACATGATATCTGACTCTTGCATCTCCCAGCTGAAAGCTGGGTCCTGAACTGCATCATCTTTACAGTGGGAAAACACCACAGGAAGAACCACCAGTACAACGCCCCTACCAGGATGTTGTAGAAGTTATCTAAACTACGCATTAGAGCACGCTGCATAATTCAAAACAAGACCAAGAGCAGACTTATGATACTAGAGCTATATTTTCATTTGTTGCTAGTTGGACTTCTACAAGCATTTATAAAGGTTAAAAAGATAGCATCCACATCAGATAGGACAAAGCATCTTGATGTTTCTTTCCTTTCGTGATGTAAAAAGAAAAAAATCTACCAAAATTTTCTCCTCTTAATAGGTCATCTGGCTTCTGTATTCTCACCACTAACCACCTGACTGTTGGAGGCTAATTCCTTAGAAACAGACAGCCAGCCAAAGACAATTAACTGGAACAGGGCAGGAAGGGAAGATTCTATTTCTATAGAAATAACTTTTTAGTGATGACTTTTATAGAGAATGACTCTTCTGGAGCAGTTACTGGCCCAAGGTAAAATTCTCACAGACCAGGGAAAACATTGATTTAAATCTATGAAGTACCTTGAGTCTGAAAAGCAATTGCTTTCTCCCCATGCTTGCTAGGGGCAGAACAGGGGAGAAAAATAAAGCTTTTGAGACACTTTAGTGAATAGCCACATGCTAACAGGGGAATTCCTGCTGTATGTCCCTGGCAAGTCATCCCTCTGAGGAAAAGCACTCCACTAAAGTTTTCTAGGAGTAAATATGCATTATTCACACAAGAAACCAAAGGTTTTCTTCACAAAAACTGAGCTGAAGTGCATTAAGAGCTCACAGTCCCAAAATTCAGTGGGTAAAAGGTTTCCAGTTGGTCCTTGCTGTTGGGAAACAGACAAGAGAGCAGAGTGCACCCCATCAGTTGCGCCTGTCAACTATTGGTAAGAGAACACAAGAACCTGCAATACAGGATGCTGCTTGGTTGGTTGTTTTTTTCTCCCTAGAAAGAAATCAACAGAATCCCTCTTTCAGAAGCAGAGGGTAGACATGCAAAGATGTTGCAGAGGGACCAATTCCCTTCCTGTTCCCTAGCTATCCCTCCCTCCACAGTGGGCACAGGCAGTATGGTTAACCACTCCTAGATAAGACTGCATCCAGTCCTCTCAGGCTGAACAAAAATAACTTCCTCTTTCTTTCAGAAGACTGCATGTGCAAAGCAAGCAATGGTGCTATTTGTGAGCATCATGATTTGATTTTACTTGAAGGCCTGGACTGTATCAAGTAAAAGAAGAAAAATCGGTTACTCATCAAGTTTTATTTTAAGTGATGGAATGTATCAGTATTAGAAGTAATGACGTTTGCTTGCAACCACCTGATACCAAAGCAAGTATTTTAGATGCCTGCAGCATAACAGAAACAATATTCATGCAAATATTCTATCTTCTTACTGAAGCCTTAAGAGCCATGGTACTGTGCCAGACAGCGCAAGCACAGGAACTGTTCTTTCAATATAACTCCTTGATATTTAACAGTGAGGGGAATTGTACATTGATTAATGTTCATCATAAATGCCATCCTTTCTCTTTCTATTCCCAATTTATCTCTATTGACAAAGGAAGCAGATTTAGAAAATGTTGTCAAAAATGCTACACACCTCAAAATGCCAACGAACAATTAATGACATGTGAATGCTTTCCTCTAATCTCATATTAGTTTTCCTTCCCAAAAGATATTTCTTTAAATTTATTTATGTTTATTCTAAATATTAAGGCCACAGAAGCTGTCCATTACAAAGGCAGTTAGCTCTCAGCCTTCTCATTACAGACCTGAAATTTAGGGGATTAGGGGGTTTTTTATTGAGGGTGGGGTGTGGTGCCTTTTTTTTTTTTTTCCCTTCACCCAAAATCATGACAGAAATGCAGAATAAAAAGGCAAATTATCGGACATCAAATGCCACACTGGAATCTTTCTAGACTATGAGAAACACATGCTCTAAAAATATCCCCCAAAAGCATGAGCCAGACTATTGCTGTGATACAAGAGAAAAGTAGTGCTGCAGTTCCTTCCGTACCTACCAGGCCTCTTTCCACTACTTGTTTCTCTACCAAAAATTGGTAGCAGGATGTGGCTGAAACCCCCCTCACCTCTCCCCAACACAAACAGTGAGCCCTAGAAGAAAGAGCTGGTCACCATCCAAGTCCTTTTGTTTTGATCTCTCTTTGGAATCAAGACTTGGCATGCTCAATTAAAACCAGGGGTAAATCAGTAAGCATTAGGTGAACTTTAGCAGAGATGAGAAAGAGCAAGGCTTGGACACTCTAGCTGCAGTACCTATATCCTCAAGGTCAGAGTCACTGCAGGGCAGAAAACTCCCTGCCATGCCAGCTTATACCAAGAGCAGCAGGGACTTCTGAGGCAGGTTCAAGAAGTCCCCAGCAGATTGTCAGGCGTAGTTTGCACACAGGGACTTTGTTTTGAAGGCCCACTGTGAGAAATTTATTTCAACCCTTGAGGCACCAGGCTTCAAACCTCTTTCAAATACTTGTTAAATTCCTGAAGTTTAAGGCCACAAATCAAAAAGCAGGGTGAAATGAAGTGTTACTGTGTTTTCCTAACAATTAAACCCCTTATTTGTGTAATACTCATTAGAGATCAGAATCAGAGCTTTCAGCAAATTTTAAAATAGGCATCATGGTACCATAGGATTTCTGGGATTTCATGATTTACTTTTAAAAAATACTTACAAGTTCTGTGAGGGTGAGTCAGCAGCAGGAATGCACAGATACTTCATTCCCTGTGTTAAAGAAGCAAAAAGGTTTGAGAAGAAAAGATTCAAGTTAAACACATTCATCCAGCACAGCATAAGTCCTGCTCTAGACTAGTGGAATATTAATGATTGTGAGGAAGCAACACCATCATTCAGACAGAAATCATCTCTATACAGTCAGATTTTAAAACACTTGCTTTCACATTGCTAAGACTCCAGCATATAGCTTAGCCATGCTTCTCCCAAGGCTCAATAGTGAGCTTTTAAAAAAAGGAGCACCTTTACTAAAAAGATCTAAACTTCTTTCTGAAAACACAATAGCTCTTACATTTCTAGGAAAATGAAGTTGCATCTTCTCCTGCCCTTCCCTTTCTCTGAACAGATGTTACAACCTGAAATTGTGATATGCAGTTTCTTTTAAACTCACACAATCATTTTCCTTTACCCAGTTGATAAACCAACAAAATGTATTTCAAAGAAGAAATGTGATGTGGATTTTGTTTTTTTATTTCTGGAAGCCTTCAAGAAGGACAACCATAAAACTCACACTTTTCTTCCACAAAGTTAGCCTCTCTTTCTTAGTCAACTATCATAGTAAGTTATAAGATTGAGTAGGGAAGTTAGATAACCATTTCTGATGCATTAAAAATGTTACTAGATATATTTAAAACAACATATCCATAATCCTACGCTACTGCTTTGCATTGTCAACGCTCATTTCAACTGTCATTTTATTTTCAAAGTTTTCTTTGCTCCTATGACTGTTAAGAAATAGAACATTTCTGAAAGCACATTTAGCTGACTTCTCAAATAGGACTTCCAAGAATACCATCTGCAGCTCAGACACACAAAAACTACATTATTCACTGGAACTCTTTTGAATTATCTCAGATGCCAAGTTATGAATTCTTCAGATGCACTTGGAAAAATAAGAATTCAAGCAAAAGGGTCATTATAAAATGCATCTAAATCCATCCTTTTGTAACAATGCACACTCCTGTAATAATCCCACATGTTCAACACCACACAAGGAAAGTCACATATTTATGTACAAGAGATCCTTTGCCAACACGGTGCAACACAATCTCCACCTACCAGGCATTTTATTTGCCAGCTGGGGAAAGAAGAGAAATTTTCACTGCTCAAGTGTGTGGCTACCTGAGGCAGCATCATCTACAACCCCTTTGCTTTGCTGATTCAGAAACCCCTCCATATGTCCCTTACACATACTTTGTTTCTTCACTTGCCATTGCACAAAGAGCAAAGCCTTTTACAAGAGATCCTGACTCCAGCACCATGACACACCTCTGCAAGGTGCACAAACTTCACCACTCTGTCAGAGAGATTGTAGGAAACAATCAGAAACAGTCAGAAACATTGTGGGAAGCCAGGAGAGCTCCACAAAAGCTGATCCAAAACAACTTGTATAGGCACACTCATTTAGAAAGATAGTGTAGCAGCAATATTTATATTGATAGGCTGCTGAGCCAAGGATAATTAAATATATTGACAGATTAATTACGATAATAAGCATTTGTATGACACATCTGAGAGGTTTATCTTGGACACTAGTATCAGTTCAAGTGAGTCACTCCAGTAGAATGAGGGCCTGAGACCCGAAAGTAAATTTACATGCTATTCTTTCCCCATCACCTCTAGCAACTCCATACCATTGAAAAATTGAAAATTGAGGGCAGGAGATGGGTTAGCTCTGGAGTGCAGTACATGCCAGAAGGTTCACTCCTCCAGCACGCACTGACGCAAGTTGTTCCGCAGATTTCAGAAGCTATGGCACATGCTGAGTGCTTTTCACAGGCTGAGTGCAGAGGGGCTTTCAGATTGTGTTCACTCTAAAAGCAGAAGTAGCACCCAGCACAAATTTAAGACCTGCAATGTTCCTTTTTTTGTCATGGCTGGTTAGTTCCAACTACTGCAAGCAAGCATGAAACCAGCCTATGAGAGACCACACATGGTCCCGAATGGCTCATCCAAAGCCTGATCCTGGACAGCTTCAGCACTTATGACTTCCAGTGAAGCCCACAGCACGCTTTTCATTATTGTGCTTGCAAATGCTCAGCATCAGCCTGTTAGCTTTATTAATAAATCTTCTCAGAAAGGAGATGGTTTAAGTTAGTTGAATTTGGTATTTTGACTGATGTGTATCACCTGTGTTTTTGGAAGGCTGTGGTGATGGACTCCTCCCTGTGAGGAAATAATCACACACTCAACTCAGAAATAGTTAGAGGTGGGATTTCAAAAGTACTGTGCAGTGACCTAACCCATCTCCCACAAAAATCAACAGTGAAACTCTTAGCAGCTTCGAGCCAAACACAGTTTGGCCAGAGTTGGTAACTCCTGAGGATCCCACCCTACCAGAGTTTTGTTTCTCTTGGTAGAAATACTAATTATAATAATAGGATCAAATATTATTCATCATAATTGGACACTTGAAATACAACATCACCACAAGATTGTATGAGGTAGGTATTCATAAATGAGATTCAGGATTTTTTGTGTAGATATTCCTACACTGATTGCTGGAATTAGATTTTCTTCATGCATACTGTATAGGCTTTTTTTTTTTTTGTTTAAACATATCACCAATAGGAAGACACTTAATTGCTGAACCCTGCTGTTTGTGACTCTTTTTGAAAAAAAAAGCTACCCAGGATCATAATATTTGTATATCTGTGCCCCAAGACACTACTGTCTTTCCTGTACACATACCCTGCAGGTACCATCAAAGAACTGTCCCAAAGGGACTTTTCAAGCAGAACAGTTTATGCCAAGCAAACAAACAGCTACCTACAACATTTAATATAGGGTACTAGCATGCAAGAAAGACAGAAACACCACTATTTTCTTACCTAGCAGTTTGTTTGCCATTCTCAAACCACAAAGCATAAGATGTTAGGTGGCAACAATCATTGGAAGAGCGATTACAACAGAGTAAGCTAAATCAAAGACTGTTGAAACCAGCTTCTTGTGAAAATTTCAACAGGCTCCAAATTGGTCCCTAGTCAGCAGTTTCATTAAATAAACCTGAATCCAGTTGCAGATGCAATATCCCAGTTGAACCAAAATGGCATATTAATAAGGATGGAAAGACAAATACAAAATTTATGGCAACCATATGGAAATCTTTATTTACATCTTTTTAAATTAAGGACACTTTGTTCCCTAAGAATGACAATTCTGTAAAATTATTCAGTGAAGGAAGGACAGAACAACTCAAAACAGGTATTGTGCCAACTTCATCTACACACAATAAATTAGGTGCTACAGAGCAAGCTACTCATTTCAAAACATGGTTTTTATTCGAAACAAAGGGAAAAACTTGCAAAGCCTAAAAACTGATGAAAAAATAAACACCATTTAAAATCCTATACAAAGTAATACACCCCCCCTATTTATTGCATATTCTTGCATATATATTGTTATTAAAAAAATTCTTCAGCTGACAGCTATGTCAGTCATGCTTTATCTCTCCAAACATGCTTTTCCTCAGAGTACCCAATTAAAATCTATTGATCTAGCCTTTTTAATTACACAGAATCTATGTATATTATTAGGCAATATAACATCCCAAACATATGGAATGGGTACAGACCCAAGCTCCTAGGGCAATGAGGTGCTGAACACAGCATTTTTCTGCTCACCTCAATTCACTGCTACTTTCCACTTGTTACTTTGAAATCACTGCTTTCCTTTCTCCATCAATCACCTTTACCACCAAACACCCCTACCTTTCAACACACATGCCAGACTTTTTGCTTATTACTTACATGATGACCCTAACTGATGCCCCCATCAAATAAAAGCAGTGCTTCCATTTCTTTTGGTTATTTAACCTGTTAACATTGTCCCAAACAAAAATCAGTAAAATAAAATATAATTTACTTTTTTGTTTTCTGTTTCAGCAGAGTAACCACCAAAACTAGATTCTCTCATAGGCCCTGAAACTGAGTGCTGCAGTTAAACCGATACAGTGAGAGCTAACAAACTATGGCAAGTATTCAGATTTCAAGACTATTGAAGTTGAAACAAGAGAGAGTTAAGTAAAATTTCTAAAATTCACTGTTATTTGAGAAACAACAACACTTGATGCAATTTCACCACAGATTCCGGAATTAATAAGCCAGTTCTACTGCAGTGAATATTAAGGGATTAAACCAGATTTCAGGTGCATACACATATATGCAGAAGCTTTACACTACAGTCAATAAGGTATTAATGGAATTCTGTCAATATTAAAATTCCTAATTATTTTAGAGGTTGATCTACTAAGGTTGGAAACAGAACAGTTATGTCACATTTGGAAAAGTCAGACTAAAGAACAAGACTTTCCCAATATCATTAGCTTTTAAAACAGATAATTACATCTTTGCTATTAAATCCAGTATTTCATTCAGTGTTCAGGAACACAGCAGTCCAGTATAGGGAAAACTTTGTTTTTATTCTACTTAAACAGAATCTTATTTTAAAAACTCCAACTTCATTTTAGCTAAATTTGTAAAATCTGGCATTTGGGGTTTTCTGGAAGAACTTGTAGAGTTTTGCAGTAGCAGAATGACATATCTCTAAGTGCCAAATGTCAACTAATGGGTCAATGACTGAAAACAGGACCTTTGCAGAGCACAGACAAATTCAATTGTACAATACCAAGAATGATTTCGGCTCTCAACAGGATGAAGTGCAAGAAGTACTGCAAGACAAATGCAGCATCTATACAGATGGCTGCTCCTTTGCAATGATTGAAGATACTCTGAAGTCATTGAGAATGATAATCAGTTTGATTGCATCTTAACCATACTAATATATGTTTCATATGTGAAAGGAAACTGTCCAGTGATTCTTATATAAAAACAGCCTGCATAAGAATAAGGACAAAAAATGCTATTCATTATTACATGTTCAGTGGGTTTTCCAAGTAATGTTTTTACAGACGTTTTTCAGAACATCATCTCTGCCGCTGCTGTACATATATTTCTGAGGTTCTAGTTAGCACTGGAAGCCTGAATCTAGTGTGTCAGATTTTAAAAGTTGAGGAGAGGGGGAAAGAACCTCAAATTACAAAATTTCTGCTCTCCAAGGGCAAAGAGTAGGGGGAAGGGTCTGTAAAAAAAAAAAATTAAAAGAGCAGTATTATATTTTTGGCATTAAACTCTATTTAAATTTATGTAAAGATACCATCAACGATTTCCAAGAATTTTTTTTTTAAACATAAAACCCTAAACTTATATTTGTGAACCAAGATGCAAATAGAAAACCTCCAGCACCTGGCAAGTTCTTTCAGGTTAGTCAAAAACCATGTGTTAATTTGAGTCGTCACATCAACAGATGAGGACAGGAGGACTTATTTTTGTTTAGGGGCATTTCAGCAAAAAAGCTAAAGTGGGAAACAGCCGGCACAAAGCTTCCTCAAGCCAAACCAATGAGAGTTTATAAAGGGTTTAGTCCAGTAATGCACCGAACTGAACCTGCTAAACTGAAAACCGTTCAACCGTTTGTTTGTCCTTTCAGTTACTTTCTGTAGCAATCACCATTAGTGCTGATTTTATTAATGACTCATAGAAAATGCATTTGTGTTTCAGCCAAGGATAACCACTAATTGACTTGAGTGAACAACACACTCAGGTTTGGCTTCAAAAAATATGATAAACAAAATTGCAATTACATGAACAATATGAACAGCAGCAAATGGGATGCTCCTGCAATTGAATTCATATGTTCCATTCTTGTTATCAGGAATAATACTATGTCAGAGTTTTTTACAATGCTGGTTCATAGTTTTCTTAGGAAGTAGTCTCAGTGACACTTCTGAAAAGCTCCTTAAGGCTGGAATGTGCCAATCACAAATATAAAGTGTCCTGTTAAAACCCTCCTTCTCCATCTCCATCCTCTCTAAAATTAAAAGAGGCAAATGTTGAAAATTTAAGGATTTTATTTTAGTTGCACAGAGCTGTGGTTATTTCTAATTCTAACCCTGAATTCCAGTTCTAACCTGTCTCATATGAAGGAATGCAGAGTGGGACAAAACAGTAATGAGTTTGTATTAAATTGTGGCTTATCTCCTTCTGGACAGACCAAGAGTATTTTCTGGACTTCAGCTGAGAGGAAAGACTTTGTTCGTCTGCCTTGACTACATGACTTATTCAAGCTCCCAGGCATGTCAGGGCATATCTGAGCACTACCAATCACACTTATCCCTGAACCCTCAAGGGGGTCCCTGACTACTAAAATAAAACACTATATCACAACTGCCTCTTTCTTTAAGGGAATGCTGGAACATGATCACTATACCTCTGAAATAAGCTCACTTTACTTTTACAAGGGCACTTAGTGACAGGACAAAAGGCAATGGGTTCAATCTAAGAGCGAGAAAGCTTAGATTAAACAGTAGAAATAAATTCTTTACTGCAAGGGTGATGAGACACTAGAACAGGTTACCCAGAGAAATTGTGGATTCGCCATCCCTGGAAATGTTTAAGGTCAGATTGGATAGTTTAGTGGAAAGTGTTCCTGCCCATCCATGGCAGGGGGTTTGGAATTAAATAATCTTTAAGGTCCCCTTCAACCCAAACCATTCTATCATTCTGTGATTAGAAGCATGGGTTAACACATTCCATACACAGAGGACACATCGTGTCCTCTGCAGAGGCAGGTCAGAGCACTTGTCCTGTTCTGGTTAACACCATAACCAAGCAGTTAGAAATACCAGAACATCCCTCATGCAAACAGCCCACCATTGAAAGCTCCAAGCAGTCTTCATCCTCTCCTCCCTGCCACCTGCTGTGACAGGAACGTGCTTCCCTGGACACAGCTCATGTGATGAGCAAGTTGAATGGTGAACTGATTTAGTGCATCACCACAGCAGCCTCTGCCAGGGGTACCACGTCACAAAGGCCTGGCCTGACACACTTTAAAAGAGACTTTGTGGAAGTCTGTTGGTAGCTTCTTAGTGGGCTACTAGGGTAATATTTGAAAAATTAGCCAGAGTTCCCAACTTCACAAGCAGAATCAATGCCAGACAGGGCATTACTTCAAACTAGAATCATCTGGCGCCGCTACACCTGAAAGAAAAATGGTAGCTGTTTTGCTCAGCATGGTCTTCTGAAACATCTCATGAGGGGAAACCCTTACCATGAAAAGACAGTGAAACATCACAGAGGAAAGTTAAGGTTTTTTGTTAGAAGAAGTGCTTGTACACTTTCTCTTGAAGTTAACACGATATCTCAAAACCAACAGCTTCTAACGCTGGTGATACAGGAGTTCAGTGCTACCGATGGAAATGCAACAGTCCAACTTGACTAATTATTAATTTGTAGAGCTGGTCTTTATACAACAGCCATGACCTTGCTATATGATAGTAGCACCTTTGATTTTGAAGGCTGTCTTGCCATGTCCCTCTTTAACAGTTCCCGTAAATGTTTCGGTTGGATCTCAATGTGCAGAGGACATGCTGCCAGTGATACGCAGTAGGGCCTTCACCCGTCATGTCATCAAGATGCAATTTTCATATATGAAAGGCCTTTTACAGTTCAAGACTTCTGCATGCTATCCAATACTGCAATACAGTTTTAACAGATTGGCTGTTTTCACTTCCTGAGCAGCATCTCTCCAGAATAAACATGTTGATGCTTTGTGTTTTGCTTAAAAAAAAAAATTACAGCTGATTGGTTTCCAGTATTTCCCTTTTTAGTTAGTTCCTGTTAAGCAGTAATATGCCTTTGAGTCCAGACAAATGCTTTCTGGACTCCTATCTGTGTGAGGATAGTCCTCAGAGAGTAAAGGATGAACAGATCAAGGGCAGTCCTGCCTAGAAGGACTTGGAGGTGCTGGTGGACGAGAACCTCAACACAGCCCAGAAATGTGCACTCACAGAAAGCCAACAGCATCCTGAGCTGCATCCAAAGCAGCATGGTCAGCAGGTCAAGGGAGGGGATTCTACCCCTTTGCTCTGCTCCGCTGAGACCCCACCTGGAGTGCTGCATCCAACTCTGGGGCCCCAACACAAGAAGGACATGGACCTGCTGGACAGAGTCCATAGGAGGGTACTGGGATGTTTAAAGGGATGGAGCACTTCTCCTAGAAGAAAAGGCTAAGAGAATTGGGATTGTTCGGCCTGGTAAAGAGAAAGCTTTGGGGTATCCTAATTGTGGCCTTCCAGTCCATGAAGGAAGCCTACAAGAAAAATGGAGAGGGACTTTTTACAAGAGCATGTAGTGATAGGACAAGGGAAAATGGCTTCAAACTGAAAGAGAGTAGGTTAAGATTAGATGTTAGGAAGAAATTCTTTACTGTGAGCGTGAGACACTGGAACAGGTGCTCAGAGAAGCTGTGGATGCCCCATCCCTGGAAGTGTTCATGGTCAGGCTGGATGGGGCTCTGAGCAACCTGGTCTAGTGGAAATCGTCCCTGTCCACAGCAGGCGGTTGGAATGAGATGGTCTCTAAATTCCCTTCTAACCCAAGCCATTCTCTGAATCTATGACTACAAAACAAATCACTAAAGCAGCTTTTAGCACTTCCAAAGTTATCAGCTGGGGAAACTGAGGGCCTAACACAGGATTTTTTTTTCCTTTTTCCTTAAGGGTAATTCCTGTTATACATACACATAAAAATATTAAGTCAATCCAGAAAGTACAACCATGAGAGAAAGAAGTTTCCTCAAACTTGTAAGAGAAGGAAAGAATTAGAAAACTTAAAGGAGATAAGGTCAAAGTTATCACATTAAGTGCTAACTGCAGATATTATAGGTTACTATAGTCAGAACCTAAATAGCTGCAAAAATGCAATCCACAAACTGTGCTAACCAGATTACTTGCATTGTGCCGGAGCTGCCAGTACAGTTCTTCTAAAATAACTGACCTTACTTTCTCAAAAAAACATACATGTATAGTCTAAAGATCATGGGTAAACATGCAAGATTATCAAGCTCAGCTGAAACTGCATATAGACTTACAACATACAGCCGGGCCTGAAAAATATGAAGATTCCATACCTTAATGCAAGCTGGTATGAATCCATTATCTATACCAGGTCTTCAGGCTATGACCATTTGATCTTATAAACATTTCTCAGTTTTTGATAGGTGTTCAGTCATTTAGCTCCTCGCTTTCTTCCAAAGGTCTGAATTTAGCAGCCAGTTGTACACTTTATTTTTAATTCATAATCTTGATTCAGTACTTCCTCTTGTGATTTCCCCAGTTGTAAGCTTCTCATACTTAATACCTTATAAAACAGGTATATCACAGCATTCAGCAGTGATTAATCTGGTGTAGAGAAGTTATGCATCTTCTCCACATCATCCTTATTTTTCCACAATTTCTACTCCTCACACTTAATGGTTCTGTTCCAGTTACAGCATCTTTTCATTGCCATTCATGCATTTGACAGTTTACGCAAGGAGTATGAAAGATTTTTCTAAAAGATCATCACAGAGCTTTTTAACTGTTGTTCCCTTTCAGACTAAGTCTTTGAAACCCTATTTCTATTTGGATAAAAATTTTAGAATTTGAAAGGAAAAAAATATCTAAAATTCTTTATAAGACAACCTGTCTGAGAAGTTCTTTATTTCCAAAGATGAGAGTTCATTTAAGTTGTGCTGGCTGCACAAGCTAATAGACTGGACAGAAGAGATTATAAAATCATAGATTGTGCCAAGTTGGAAGAGACCAATCAGGATCATTCAGTTCACCTTCCAGCCCTGCAGAGGACACCCCAAAAGTTATACCATGTTCCCTGAGAGCACTGTCCAAACGCTTCTTGAACTCTGACAGGTTTGGTGCTGTGCTCACTTCCCTGAGGACTCTGTTCCAGTGCCCAACCACCCTCTGGGTGAAAAACTTTTTCCTGATAAACAACCTAAACCTACCCTGACTCAGCTTCATGCTGTTTCCTTAAGTCCTGTCACTTCCTTAAGTCCTGGTCATGAGAGTGAAGAGATCAGTACTTGCACCTCTACTTCCCCTTGTGAGGATGTTGAAGACCACAATGAGTCTCCTCTTCTCCAGGCTGAACAGAACAAGCGACCTCAGCTATTCCTCATACAGCTTTCCCTCAAGGCCCTTCACCATCCTCTCAGCCCTTCTTTGGACAGTCTCTAATAGCTCAATGTCTTTTTTATATTGTGGTGCTCAAAACCACACACAGTAGTTCAGTCAGCAACCAGCTTTTCTCTGCCTTCCCCATCCCTCCACCCATCTACCATATCAACACTTATTTAGGTAGTCAAATTCAGGAAAAAAGAGGGGAAAACCACTGCTCTGGAGACAGCAAGTACCAGATTAAGACGATATTGTTAATGGCATCAGAATACAAAGGAAAAACATATAACTGTCCTCTTAGGGTGCTCTGGTTAACTCTGCAGAATGAGGGGAAAAAATAAACATACTGAAAATAAAAACCAAACAAATATTCTGTAGCCACACAAAACAAAGAAAGAAAACTGACATGCATACAGTGGCAGCACTCATAAAAAAAAGCTACTCTTAATGCAGTTCCTCATTAACTGAGTGAATAACAGAGAGCTTCTGTGGCAGGGGACAGTACTGGCATGCCCACATGAACTCTTGTTGATTTAAAATCTACATTACTGTGATCACTATGATGTCTACCAGATGAGTGCAGCATACAAAGCTTCCTGTGACACAGCAGAGTCAAATAAATAAATTAATGCCAAAGGACTCCACAATCACAGGTGACTGGTAATGGGATTCATAACATTTACTAGATCAAACCTCTGGTGCAGGTCAAGAGCAGCAGTAAAATTACTGCTAACTGACAAATGTGTGGTGGACTGTGAGAAAGAAGCTGCTGGTTTCAGTCCATTTCCAGACTGATGGACAGGTGTCTGCAATGCTCACAACAGTCACCACAACTGGCACCTCAAAGTGTCCCAGAGAGACTAAGGGTTGTGAAATGCTCTGGCTCTAAAATGCAAAGCTTAAAGACTGCTATAACCCTTACCTGAATCAACTTCCACACAAAAATGGAACATATGAGAAAACCCACCTTTACCTCTGGAAATATATTCCAGCAATTACTAACCCTCACAGTCAAAGTCTTGCTTACTTCCAGTCTGAATCTGTGACACATCATTTGCCAGCCACAATGGCAAGCAGTCCTGATATGGACTTTCCACATGGAAATGTGGACATTCCACAATGTCCACATGGACACTCCACAGAATGCCCACCCATCCCTGCCTCCTCTTGGAGATGACACCTATATGGGACAGGGTCTGAGCACCTGTTTGACCTCAGTACTTTGCCCTCTCCCAGGACCCACACTGTCCTCCCCTTCCTGCATTGCAAACAGCAACCACTGCCCAATGCAGCATAGGAAGCATTCTTCCTTCTACCAGCATTTAAACCTGTGGTTGTGGGGAGGAATGAGGAGAGAATTAATTACATTCTCTCCTCTTACAAGCATTACATGCTTGTAAGTTCAGCTGCTTGGACATGACTGTCCACCACAGCCTACACTTTCCAGAATGAGATGCAGCTGTTTTCAGGCTGCTGCACAATCCAAATCAACAGTCTATTTAGTTTGGGCCCACATTCATCTCCATATAACCACCCCCAGAAGAAGGTTAAACACCTGGAAAAATTCAGAGACAAACACCTCAATGGACCTGCGACCATATTCTTCTGTTAAGATTAACAAGATTTACCTTTACATACTTTACTTTGAGCAACTGGAACAAAAATTTTTGTGATCTGCAAATGTGCTGAGGGTGCACTCAATCCCTCTATGTCCTTGATGAAGACATTAAACAGCAGTGGTTCCAATACAGACCCCTAAGGGGCACCACTCATGACTGGTTTCCATCTGGACATTGAGCTATTGACCTTCTGGATGTGATCACAAAACCAGTTCCTCATCCACCAGACAGTCCAGCCATCACATTCATCTCTCCAATTAAGAGAAGGGTGTTGCGGGGTACCATGTTAAAGGCCTTACAGCAGTCCAGACACAAGACAACCTGTTGGATGGATCCTACACGTCACTGCCAGACACGCTGTTACCTAAAGCACACTTGGAGACATGTTTCCCCATCTACCTTTCAGTGTCTCATATTCTGAATAGGAATTTTAAAACCTAAACTAACTGAGAAACAGAATAGAAAAAGCAGGTGGCAAGAAACCTGATTATTCTCCTCTGTTCATGCCTCTTATGTGGATTTATAAAACATCTGTGAGTGTCCCATGGGCAGCCATCCAAAGTGCTCTGGAGGAGCCAACTTGATTCACCAAGGCTACCGCCCCTGCGCATCTGTGGGAGCACACAGCACATGGTGCTGTTGGACACTGCTCTCACTCATTACATCTGAAATAACAAACCTAGTTCCACACAGTATGCACACCTTTCTCTTGAACATGCCACCTGCTATCCATAGGGTTTTCCATGAGATAGGTATTTGTATCACAGGAGCTATAAACATGAATCTTTAAATTAAAAAATTCTCACCAAAGTCGTTAAGATCCTGTATAATAATGGTGCGCTTCATTGGAACAATAGCCTTAGAATGCTCTCTGAACATATTTCAAAGTTTTATTAGTTTAGTTAGTTTTATTAGAGGAAAAGCTTCTTTGAAACAGTTTATACAAAAAGAACTAAAGGGCAATATGGCAAGATAGTTCAGGCCAGATTTTGGCAATTTTTTTCTAGTGTAAATCACTTGAAGTCTTACAAAAGATTCTGTGTCTTGCACTTAATGCAAGTTAGCCATGTCTAAAGGTGTAAGAAGTCTTAGAATCCAACTAATTTTATACCTACTTTTTCCTGTTATTCCAGCTTGAAAGTACTCATGACTTCCTAAGGCCACACTTTGATTATGAGCCATCCATGAATCAGATATCCATACGGGTTTGTAAATGATGATTGAGATAATGTCCAAAACAGAATTTCTATAAGAAAACTTTTTTTTAAGTATATCTCAGTAGGCACATGCAGCCTAAACTAATATAATACTTTGTTGTGAAACTCTTCAATCATTTCCTAATAGCTTACTAACTTATGAGGAACTGAAGCAGCCTATACCCAAAACCTGCAGTATCTAAGTCACAGGAAAGCATACTTTTTAAAAGGTACTGTAAGCATTTCAAACAACCAGGTAAAAACAGTCTGTAACATCACAGAGAGGGGCAATGCCTCAAGTTACTAGAGTAGAAAACAGTTTTACAATCTGTAGCAAGCTGGTGTTCACCGGATAGACTGATGCTTGTTTCCATTTCTTCAGTGTTGCATTCTTGACTATGAATGACAAAGATAGATTGGGCATTTTCATTCTCTACCCACCAGCCCCACTGGGTATAGAATTAGTACTTCTGATACACTACTTTAAGTGCTCTATTCAGAGGTATTATTGCCTCAAAACAGTGATGAAACTTCAAAATCTGACAAGTAAGATGTTGGTAATTTGTGACTTCTGAGAGCTGCAGTATGCATCCATATTCTTGGTTCCACACACAGGCAGAAAAGACCAAATTCTCTTTGATAACATGCTACTAAAACACTACTGGCTTTTCAGTGTCTAAAAACACTTACCTTCCTTAGCGTGCACAGAAAGCTTTGTCTAATGAATTACTTGTAGCATTTCCTACAGGTTCCTACATCTCCTACAGGACTAGGGAATACTAGAGATAAAATATTCTTAGTTAAAGACAAAGGCAACTACTGCAGAAGCAAAGGCAGCTTTTTACAGGTGATCAGCATCCACATAAATGCAAACACATGAAACAAGGAATCTCAGAGAAAGATATTCCCTTATCACTGCAATTGCATGTTTAGAAGTCTGAAAAACATCAGATGATTTCTGAACACAAAAGTAATCACTTTCCATGAGTGAAATTTGGGGAGAAAGGTGATGAGGGATAGACATAAGGAAAACATTCCTATTTGATTTCAGTGGACATAAGAATAATCCCCAAGCTCGTGGACACACGAGCTGTAAACAAACCCACCTAAAACCTGGCATGGATGTAAATAACAAAGGAAGTAACCAAACCTAAGAGAAGTTTTCTAGGCTCTTGTTCCTAAACAGAAGCATTGAGTCACAATCACTGCAGTAAGACCGTGACTGATAAAGTAATCAAAATTATCTCAGCTCCCAAATGGAATTTGAAATCCTTACACTGCTTTAGGAACTGGGGAGAAGTTTTAAAGGAACTTTGCTGCATGCAGAGAAAGTCGAAGCCACAACTGGAAGCAGGGGTGATTAAAGCAAGTCCATCCTCATGTTGTTCATGTGTTTGTTCATGTGCCACTGTTACTTTTGAGACACTGCTGTGAACCAGATTGGGAAGAGATCTGGGTAAACATAATCCTTCATGTCTTTTGTGGTGGTAACTAGAGGAAGAAATGGTGACCTGGTTATATTTAAACCACAAAAGCTCCCAGTTCTATTTACCGTGCAGCCTCACAAACAGATGCACCACCACAAGCAAGGAGGTGGTGTGTGGGCTGCCAAACTACCACCACCAGAAGCACTGGCCTGAGGCTGCAGCTGATCTGTACCATAATCAGTCTTTCTAGTTTTCTAATCATGATAAAACAAAACAAAATTCCATTCATTTAAAAGACCAGCACCCTAAAGGCATCATGACATCTTTACTCAGCACAAATGTTTATCTCGTCAACTAAGAGCACTCTTGAAATTCAGACTTAACAAGCATCAGGCACAACACAAGTCAAATGGACAGTGTAACAAAGGCAACAGCTAAAGCACATTTTATTTTATGAAGCACATTTATAAATCTGCTTCAGCACATTTATAAATTCAAGGTCAACCCAGAGTTCACCATTACCTTGATATTGGAGTTGATTGCGACTACTGGGGACACCTCTTGTTTGGCTTACCTATTGACTTGCCTGGGAGAAGTGGAAATTCTGTAGTTTAAGAACTGAAATCACTGGAGACATTTTGCATGAAGAAAAAGGAAAGCAGAGATTCCCAGCACCAACTACTGCCTTACCCACAATTTTGCCACATTTCATGAGAACGCAGGGAAGGAATGAACAAATTTTAGAGGATAATAGTTCCTGACATAAATCAAATAGCCGGATTTTAAGATGCAGCAAACCCAGGCACACTCTGCTCCAAGGTAAGCTGGTGTAAAGAAGAAATCACAGCATTCCAGCATAGGAGACCTGTATCCTGTTCCCAGCTCCCTCCCTGCTCAAGATAACACAGTAAATACAGGTCTTCAGATGAGTTTCCCTTCAGTAAAATGGGAATAATACTTTATGTAAAAGTTTTGGAGACTACAGATGCCCTGCTATTTTAGATCTATTATGTGAGGATCACTGGTTCCTCCCACACTCCAAGCCTAAATAAGGCAATTTCACATAGACAAGGACTGCAAACCCATCTGCCATAAAGATTCAAGGAAGGGGCCAAAGTACAAAGAAGGGTTAGTACTGGGGAAGGAAAGTTTTTTATGTGATGCTTAAACTCCACACATAAGAAAGCTTACCTTTACTATTAAATTAATAACATAATCCCATTATTGTGTTATACAGATTGACAGTGTAGTTCTCTTCCTTTGTCAGTTAAATTTCTTGTTGTTATAACAGCAGCAACAATAAAACGTGTGGCTGGATCTCAAAACTACAGCTTTCAAGAAAATCAGTCTCAAAACACCAATTGCACAGGACAAAAAATTAACCCCAAGATGACTGTGACAGTCAACTGCAAAGGAAGGATTTACTGTGGAGTCCCCCACAACTCTTACCTCAAGCATAGGGCGGGCACTGTCATGGATTGAAAGAATGTGCGTAATGTTATTCTTACTCAATTGCTCTACATCTCGGGCATCTGTGATAGAGGGGAAAAAAGGAAGATAATTTTTTAAATCTCTTGATATAGCATTTCCATTATGCATGTTGAAAAGTTACTTATTGTTGATACATTTCCTTTTGAAGCTGCATAAAGTCAGGCAAAACCTCAAATGCAGCTGTTCTAGAACACCATCATCAGAGTGGGTAACGGGAAGACACACTTCTAACTCCAAAACAAATTATGAACTATATAAAGACCAAGCTTAAGTGACTCAGGAATGTGTTCTCAAGTCAGAAGTTTCATGTATTTTGCATCTGAAATGTAAGTCTGTGCATGTCTGTGTGCAGGTGATGGCCATCTGAACATGCACTAAGAGCTGTACAAGAAATATCTGACCTCCCCTCTACCCACAAATCCCCCTTCAGGGAATAAATTTTCATTTGGGAAACAGACCCTGTGATATCCTGGTCTGAGAATATCACTTGAACTGAGGTCTCTGCAGACAAGCCAAGACAATAACAAGATTCTTATTTTCTGTGAACCAGTAGAGAAAAATATGCATTTAGCCAATACAAATGATAATTTTAAGTCTAAAGAGAGACAGGTGATAAAGATATCAAATGTATGAAAAAGCAAAATGCTACAGCAAGGATGTGCAGTTGTGAAAAGGTGGTTCCTAGACCTTTAACCAAGGGGTTTCAGACATTCAAAACTGGAAAGAAAACTGGTGTGACTGAAAATTTGATGCTAGATATGGCAAAACCATAGGCTTGATTCTATGAGAAAAAAGGGTAAAATAGGCAATCTGTCATCAGTGAGCAACTTTCCCCATACTAAACTATCAGCATGTCAAAAAACAACCTGAAAGAACCACCAATACAGGTAAAAGTTAGCTTGTGCCCATCTACTTTTGACTTTTTTGCTTGAGACTGGCACAGTACACCACGGTAAGTACAGCAGTGGTTTTGTGATGGGAACACCTGCCTTCGAAACCTGCCCATACAATCTTTTCACATTAGCCTGGTTGCACATAAAAAGAGAGCACTGACCACAAAGGTTTCAAACCGGCTCTCTAGGTACAAAAATAATAGCATCACCTGTACGTTCTTTATGTACATGCAAGAGTTCAATTAACATCTCTTGGGTTGTCTTCTTATCCCCCTACTATAAAGTTTCAATGCCTTTTCTACATCACAAAGAAGAGCTGAACATTTAATTATACTGCTCATAGACAAGATCCAAGTGAGCACAGTAACAAGCAATGAAATTTAAACCTAATCCAATTATGAAAGCTTCTCTACAGCTAATAAAATGAAGAAAAGAGTCAAAACTGCAAGGATTTTACTCACTACTGCTCAAGCCTGCATGATCAACACAGATGCCTAATCCTTCAGGAGAGAATTAACACAAATTCTGTCTGAAACAGAATTAAAGCCTAGCTTCACAGAACAAAGAAAATTTCCTAAAAATCTCAGAGAAAACATTTCAAAGAAGAAATGCTAATGCTTGCCAGGTGATGTCTTCTAATACACCTGACCTTCAGATTTTTTTAACAGTTTGTAGGACAACCTCAATTCCTTAGGGAATACCTAAGCAGGCAAGGATTTGTAAGCCCAGAAACCAGCCTAAGTGCCCCTAAAAATCACTGTTTTCTGTCTTACAAAGACTAAGGGCAGACTTCAGAGACTGCTGGCTGGAACTCATGGTGTTAAGGCACACCTAGCACAATGAGACCCCAATCTCTAATTATCAGGATGACCTACGTGCTAAGAAATGTCTTGCCACACAAGGCAAACTGCTTTAAAAGAAGATATGATCCAAATTAAATGCTGACTGCTTTGAACTAGTTTGAAAGGCCTAATGGACATAGTACCACTCAAAAAGACTGAAATACCTTAGTTCTTCAGTTAACAGAGACTCGGGCTAAAGGAATTTCAGCAAATCAAAACTACAAACTGAGATTTCAGATATTCCTAGAAACAAGCTGGAAATGGCCATCCCAGACCTACATCAGTGGGTAGCCAGCAAGTCCTTAATATAGTTGTGAAATAAGCATTCAATTCACTAAAGCAGAGGAGAAAAAGCTTCCCAGCTACTATCTGGATCTAAACTTCATATAGTTTACAAAGGGGAAATTCCCCTGGTTCCCCAGCACCTGCCTTAGGTCTCTAAAGATACTACAGATAAGGCTATTTAAACAGCAGTACAAATAAGATATCCTGTCACTCACAGTCTCATACCATAAATAACAAAAAAAATATTAGAGGTTATGTAAAGAACCACCAAAAACCAAAAGAACCACAGCAATTCTAACTTCTTTGCTGTGGCACAATGCTGTACAAGCACATCCAAGCTCACATTTTGAAATCACAGTGTGAAACACCCCATTTTCAAATTTTAAGATTAAACCTACCTATCAGAGCCCTCTCATGTGCATCCTCTAAAGGGTGCCTCAAATGTGGTATTATTCTTCAACAACAGCTTACCTAAAATTCTGTTTCATTAGCTTCTCAGCTAATGCAGATGTGGACTTTTGAGTAAAGCCTTTGGGAAACTCTCTCTTCACACAAAATGACACAATTCACACTGGGGAAGTCTTCCTCTTTCCCTCCCATATTTAGCCTTTTTTCCCCCTCAGTTTCATACTGTGACTCCAAGTTTGATCTCTACTCATGCAGAGAGCTGCAAACGCTTATATACCAAAGCAATGTCAAAGTCATCAAAATGGGACCGAGGCCTCAGAATTTGTATCCCGGGAGCTCTGGGAAGCAAATCACCTAGTGCAGTGTGCTTCCATCCCCCATCAGCAAAAGAGAGACACAGCTCCAACCCACTGCAGTTAAAACACATCAGTGACTGAACAACTCCAATACTACAGTGGTGAAGTCTCAAATGTACCTACAACCATCCTCTCTTACTTCAGTATTTTAGTGCCTCCACAGAAATGCAAGGTGAGGGATAAGGACTTCCTCTCAGACAAGCCAAGTCAGCCCAGCATGTACAACAGTATTAAGTCTCAATCTGCAGATGTATAGAGACAATTTCATCATCATCAGATCTTTTTGGTTTTGTTACATAAAGCAAATTTTTGTCTACACTTTCTCTTCTGCTTTGGAGAGAGCTAGATAGAGAGACAGCCACCTAAAGAAGAACATCCTCTGCAGTGGTTCAGAGCACTAAGAGCTATTACTGACGACGGTTTCCCATCAGGAGAGCTTTGTTCCTGAATCCAGCTATGTGCAGTTACAGACACACACACACTGTGTACATGAACAAAAACTCCACCTCTCCTGTCTCAACTTCACACTTTGTTATAAAATATATTTTGTCCCATCCTCTCAGAAAGACCTTCTTGGGGAACAAGAAAGATGGGGAAAAGAGGTCAGTACTCTGTTTAATGGAGTACCAATAGTCTTCCTTCAAAAAGTGAAGCTGAAAAAGGAAATGGTATCTCCATCCTCTCTTGTTTTCAGTACCTGATATAAAGCCTTAGGAAATGGAACTTAAAAAAATACTAAGCAGATGACAACAGGAATGAACTGACACTAGAAACACAGCAGAACTACTTGGTGGGCATTGCCTTTTTATACACTTAGTAATGGGAAGGGCAGAAACTTCCCCAAGACTCTCCAGACCATCCACAGCAACACTGGACTCTTTGGGGAAATTAAACCTCATATTGTGGCTTTCCCCTTCAAATTAAAAAGCCCCCAAATGTTCCATGGAAAAAACCTTGAATGATTACAAACAAGGAAGATCACAAGCTCTTTAATATTCAAGGTACAAACACTCTTGAATCTTTGGTTTCTGCTACTGTCACACCTCTTTGTTTGAGCATCCATTAAGAATCTCTCATTAGAAGAAACAGATTTTGTTTTCCATTTGTGCAGAGAACCAGGCTGTCCTGCCAATTCCTTAAGGAACAAAGCAACCATTTTTGTTGTGAGCACAGGTGACTTTCAAGAGCCATCAGGTTTCCAATGAAGAAGACAAGTGGACATGCAGTCCCACAATAAATTCTTTGTCTTTTGAGAGGACTGCATTTCATCTGTAAGGTACAAACAAAACAAAACAAATTTTCTCAAAATCAGAGGCAGAAAGAAGAGTTAACTTCCTCTTTCTTTTCCCTCATTTTTCCCTCTTAGCCCCCTACTCTCCCATTTGCAAAGAAATAACTACTCCTTCACTTTCACAGAAAAATCCCAAGTGTTGTTTCTTTCTGGGCTTTCAGACCAGACTCAGTCTTGTATTTTATATGGACATCTATGGTTCTTCTTGAATTTTTCTGCCCTCTAGCTGTACAAGCTCAAATAAACCCTCTCAGGAGCATACTACATATTTCATTTGCTAATGATGAGCTAAGTCATGCTTATAGAGCCTGTAAGAAAAAGCACTTGAACACATGCCAAGATCTATGCTTATTCAGGAAGGTTTTTCAGAGACATACTCAAGCTCTGTGGACTTAGGAGGATTTCAGGAGATACTTCAGTGCTTTCCATAATCAGCACTCCATGTAACTTTCTACCCTAAAGACCCTTAAGGTGATTACTAAAGCCCCTCTCATGTCTACGTGCTTAGAGGTTTGTGCAGCACCAAACGAAGCAGAAACAGCAAAATCAGCTCCCATTTCTGCCACAGGTTCATTTCACAAGCTGTTTCTGGGTCTCAGTTTATCTCCCAGTCAAATGCAGAATTTGCACTGCTCTGTCATAGACTGTATTTAAGTTTACTAGGCCTAAAAGCAGAAATATAGCTGAATGGTGAATAATAATTCCCCAATCGGAGCAATTGCTGATTGCCTTCTCTAGACAACAGCCCTCCAGAATTAGTGTTTAACATCTCAAACATCCTACTTTCACCCATCAGAAAGGCACCCATCTGGAAGAACTGTGCCTTTTCCCAGCCTGCAAGTGTTCCCAGAGGTCTTCCATGCAGCAGCGAGACAGAGTGTGAGTAGGATGGTACTTTGATTTAGCTCTGGAAACTCTGCATGCCCAGGCTCCCTGAGGAGCCACTGGGGAAAGACTATCCTCCAGAGGGCAGATCAGAGCGATCACTTCAGGAGAAGCTCCCTCCTCTCCACCCCAGCTCAGGGACTCAGACGGTGCCTCGAATTCTCAGCCCTGTGTCTGGGCAAGATGCACAACACCAGGGATTCACTGTTTCCTCCTCTTACTGACAAGATGCAACTTTATTCAATTTCAAGCTATCAGTCTTAATCTGAAGAATGGGAGACTGGTCAAAAATGCATTACAGGAAATAATTTTGTAAACCCCTGTCTCTACAAGTAGCTACTCATTTCAGCTACCCAAATCAGGATATTCTGACCAATCCCAACCGCACATGCTGCTGAGTATTTCTCAGTCAGTGATCTGCTTTGTGGCAGTCTCAACGCTCACTAGTCACTTTTTTTTAAAAGTCTCATAAATCAGAACATGCCCCAAGAACATCGGGATCAAACTCCTCCAGAAAAATACACTGGTAATTAACCAACAACCTGTTCCTAAATGGGATGACTTCACTGCACAGAGAGCTTGCTGCAACTGCTTCTAAGCAGTGAGGCAAGGGGATGTTGAGGGACAAGGGATGCAGAAAAAGGTAAAAATCGTAAAAGCACACTCTTGTATTCGTGAAGGACTGTAACACCTATCTTTTCCTCTCCAGGTATGGTAGCTTATCTGAGATTATAACAGGTACTTGTGAGGGTAGAACGTAATGATTAAAGGCAATATGAGCAAAGGTCATAGCAGTAAATAAACTGAAATTTTTGTTCGTGTTTTTAATTCATTTTAAAAACAGACTCCATAACACAAACACTGGGGTTAAAGTCAACTCGTCTTTCCTCTCTTTTACGGAGGTAAGCAGAAGCATTACACCCTCTGCTTCTTTTTCAGCGAGGTTCCCAGAAACGCTTTCTACTCACAGCCCCTCCACCTGCACGCCTCTGCTCTCCGCGCAGGCGTGACCCGCCGTGCCATTCCAGGGCCGCTCCCAGGGCACACGGAGAGTGAGAAGCCCGCAGGCCCAGTGTGGGCAGAGATGCTGACTCACTCCACAACCCTGGCCAAGTGCCCCGCTCTGAAGACAGAACTGCACCAGCAAACAGATGCTCCTGCTGAGTTTCACTCCCCTGGGCAAGGGCTTACCAGCAGGATGGCCATGGTGAGAGGGACACATTGGGAGCCACGTTACCAGGGCCCATCCTGCCCACCCTACGTGAAACCTAAAGGACTCTACTATCCAACATCTCCCCAGTTCCACCCCTCACCTGAATTACTTCAGGAAGAGAAAAGAAAATAAGAAGAGGAAGCAACATGGCTGTGACCAAGTTTTAATTTTGTCATCAGACCATGCAGAGGTCCATCCAAAGGGCTTCCAAACTACCCTCTTGGCCTTATTTTCTTTTTTTCCCATATTTTTCTTTTTTCTCCTTTCATTATCAGCATGAAATCACCTCTATCCTCTCATTTTCCTTACCATGGCATGATTAACTCCCTCACACAGTAGTCATTGTATTTGTGTTTATGGTGTAGCAAAAGGCAGCTTTCAACCTCACATGTACCTCCGGGCTGCCTTCCAAAGTGATCAGCTCCACATCCTAAGGGGCAGCAAGCACTGGATCCACTGTATGGGTCAGCAGATCCAGAAACAGGTAAATCAGGCAAAAACCAGTGAACTCACAGGTTTTGGGATGGGGAGGCATGGAAGGAAGAGTGGGCATGAGGCAGAGAGAAGGTGCAGCACCATCTAAATCCAGTGTAGACGTTGCCAGCCTTAACAGGCTGGGTGTGGTATCATACAGCCCAGGAAGAGCAGGATATCTATTGCAGCAGCCCCTGTGAGCCCTGCTTTGCTGTTTTACCCAAGCATAGGAAATATGGGGTCTGCATCTATCAAAACAATTGCACATGCACAACTGGTTTACTTCTGAGTAGGGAGAGTCAGCCAGAACTGCTGCTAAGAGAGTGCTTTGAGAACAGGCCATTTATTTGGATGTCTGCATAAGGTTTCCTGGGATTTCTAAAGGCGTCTGTTTTTCTGTACACAAAAAATAAGCCTCATGCATGAAGGAAAAAAAAAAATCCATAGAAACTTACATCTGCAACGGAGACAGTGTGAGTATCAGTGGTCAGGCTGCAACCAGCAGACATATCAGTCTCACGAGCAGTGACAACAGAACTCTTTAGCAGTTGTTATAAATAACCAAAATAATGAAAGCAATGAGCAGGGGGCATAGTAAGCCTTGACTTATAAGGAGGACTTGCAATAAGCCTTACAAAGAATCTGCCTGGCTCACAGACTTGCTTGCCAAGCACAGGAATCATTTGAGGAATTCCATCTGAAGCATGCTTCAAGGAGATGGTATTCATTTTACTTTTCTCAAAGTACTTCAGCACAGCACACAGATGAGAGAGCAAATGAGTTCTTCTTTAAATGCTACCAGGTGAATCCAGACATGAAGCAAGATGGGGTTAAAAAGCTACAGAGATGCCAGAGAATTCTGAGTGCCTGCAAAACAACACCTTAAGACCCCTGTTAAGTAATCCTAGAGATAATAATAAAACCAATCTTACCTTTAAAGTTGCCAATGAACAAGCCAGGCAGAATCTGTGAGAAAGAAATATAGTATCAAATATAGATATCTTGTGGTAAGACAATTTGACAAAATTCAATTTGCATACAGGATGGAACATACTACTTTAGCAGACTATTGTGAAATGCAATCTAAAAAATGCTGACAACTTTTGCAACCCTCTCAAACCAGATAGCTCTAGGCACACTGAGCTTTGACAGCATTCCTTGGCATTAGTGGCGGGGGAGGTTGTTAATCGTGGGGATTCTTTCACTTAATGGAGGCTCTCCAAGGACCGCAAATGTAGTTTACAAATTACGAAGCAGCCTCACAACACAGCCCTCCCCTGCCCCCCGCAGCAGGGTAACAGCTACCCTCATGGAACTAATGATGAAACTTCACACAGCAAAGGTGATTTGCCTAAAGTTGCTAAGGAAGCTGGACAAAGCCCTGCAAAATTACATCCTTCGAGGCTTCTGAAGTGCAAAGCCATGCAAGTCGGGGCTGCAGCACTGTGGAGCTCTTAGAAGAAATCACTGCAAACAGCGACTTGTGTGCTCACATAGAAAGGGAACTGCTGAAAGTCTGTGAAATGCATGTTTCTCTCCCAGATCTACCCATTCACCCCACACTCTCGGATGCCTGCCTGCACAGGTGTCAGTTACACGACATTCTTTAACTTCACATCAGTCTCTTTCCATAACAAGTACTAGGTATTTGGGGAGCTTCAAGGAGTTTCAAGGTCTGCCCAAGGACCAACATGTGCATGAGGGCATGTGCATGCACAGAAACAGAGGCAGGTGACACCTGCCCCTCCCACCCTCTCATAACCCTCCCAAACTTAGGAACAGCAGGACAGACATCAAAAACCCGCCAGGCACGCTGAACACACATTTGCTAGCCAAGATTTTTGTTCTCTGCCACCTGAAGTCTCTGACCCACACCCACATCCTTTGAGGAGATCAGAACTGTGGTGGTGAAACGATATGATCCATTTTTCTTCAGTCCATGCATAGCATACCACCAATACAGATATATCAGCACTGACTTCCTATAGCCTTAGCAACGCCCCACTGTCACCACAACAGCAGCAACAGCCTCTCAGGCCCAGCTATTTAAAGGGAAAACTCCACCCATTTAGCTCAATCCAGCAGCCATGAAGTCCTGAAAGTCATGAAGGACTTTTCATTAGGGATCATTGCCACAGACTCAGTTTCACTGCAGCCTTCCTGCTGAAAGGTGACCCAGCTCACCATGCACAGGTTAGCAGGGCCAGCAGAAGAGCCTGTAAAACAGCTTCTGACCTGCCCTAACTTCAAGGCTTTCATCTGATCAAAGCATTGTGTTCGCTGTTATTTATCGAGCCTTGCAGAAAACAGAAAGGCTGCAGCACCTCTTGCACTCCTTGCAGCTTTGGTTTGGGCAAACATTCCTCCCTTTAGGCTTTGCTGAGTGATTACTCTCTGCCTGCTGTGTCACACCAGCTCTAAACACAGGGCTCAATTCTCCCCCCGATACAAAAAGCTTCTCCAGGACCCTTGCTGTACCTTATTGCTTGCAGACCCCATCTTGAAAATTAAGGGCTGATTAACAGCACTGGCTCATCAAGAAAACAGTTCTTTAGTCTTGTACAAATGGGCACCTGTACATTTTGCAAAGATAAGCTCAGACAGCTTTCTCCCTTTTCCTTCCCTCTTCATCTGTACAAATAGAACATTCTTACAAAGACAGCAAAAATGTCCAGGGCAGTTTCCAATGCCAGGGTATTGTGTAGGGTAAAGAACCTTTATAACATCCTGCTGTCCCCTTCCACGAGCACAAGACTTTCAAGGTTCAAGGGACAATTCAGCATTTCAAGCACTCTCGATGACACTGCTAGAAGTGCAGCTCTAATGCTGCATCCTAGGTTAGGAAAAAGAAGCCTGTAGCTGCTCCAGAGAGGACAGTACTCAAGAGTCACTACCAAATAGGCTAAATTCTGCAAACAAAATCATGTTCTAAAGCAAAAGGGGCTTAAGTTATGAATGAATTCCACCCACAAGATCACCCCAGGGAGCTCCCTCAACTTCAGTATAAAAAAAGGAAAAAAAAAAATTTAAAGCTTCCTGGCATTTTAAAATAGCTGTCTGGTATTTCCTATCTGCAGCACAAATCTTCCATCACACCACTACTGCTGTAGACTATAGCACTTTAGACTCCAGGACATTATTTCTGCATCAAATGTGCATTCTCAAGAGAGAATAAAAGCCTAATTTGAAGTCACAGCCATTAAGCTTTGACATTAGAAATTAAAGATATTGAGAAACACTGGGGGGTTGCAGAAATTAGGTTTCTCGTTGGCAAAGGAGGAAAAATCCAGAAGTCTGCATTTGTGCATCAGGAAGCAATGCTGTATGATAGACAGGTAATCAGGACACTTTGCGACCAAGGACAGATGTTATCCCTGTTGTACTAGTCATTCTAGAAGCAAGAAACATTACTATGGGTGAAAGCTACCTGAAAAGAAGTGAATCTTCATGTCATGCTGACTAATACTTCAGCACTCGACTATGGCTGGGAACTTTCAGCTGTGTCATCTCACACTGCCTTCAGTAACTGCAACTCCGGGCTGTGCAAAATGAAGGCTGGCGGCAGCTAGGGGCGTGTGAGAGAGAAGGGGTGGGAGTCAGAAGAGTAGAAAAATAAGGTGGATGCTTTTGTGAACTTCTCAACCACTGCTATATGAATAAAAACAGTAGCTTCTTTATGTGATCCGAAACATTGAGAAAATGACCACAGAACAAGTAACCGATGTAGAAGAATGCACAACCAAGGGACAAGGACACCAACGTCTCTCCTAGTTTGTACCTCACATGAGAGCAGCTCGTGTTCTCACCTTGCACAAAGACCGAGCCCTGGAACAGACAGTAGTTGCTAATGTTTCTGTCAGTCCTCTCCGACAATACACCTCTCTGGAAAATGGCTTAAAGGGCTACTTTGCTGCTGTTTCCTACATCAACAAATGCTTATAATAAAGCATCTAACTCCTTGCCTAACACTGCTTCTGGTTGTGTTAGTACTGATGGGCACTCCGGAGAAGTCCATGGGGCTTTCTCAGAGATGTCCGGGCACTGTAAAAGGAGAAGACAAGCCTACCTTTGTCCAGTAGTACAGGAGAGTGGCACACATCAGGGAGGGGTATTTGCTGCTGACATGAACTGGCACAGCTTTCTCTGACTTCCATAAAATTGGCTACCTCAGCTGTAACTAGCCACATTGGTTTAAATTTCTTATTAATCCGCTCTTACAACAAACAGGGCTTATCTGCCCTTTTTGCAGAGATAATACTCAAATCTTCTGAAGAGTTTACGTGAATAACTGTCATTTAACTTTAACAGAACTAAACAACAACTAAACCCCAGGAAGAGCTCTTCACCAAGATCCTGTTCACAGATAGTCAAATCTTGTTACCATCTCAGCCGCTAGACTTCAGCTCCTGGAAAACATCTTTCTACATTTCAACCACAGACTTCAACTTGAACTTTGAATAGAAGTCAAAGTTAGACATTAACCATGAACACAAATCAGACTGCTGAGACAATTTCCTAAGTCAGACTCCATTACTCATTCTGTAAAATATACATCTTAAAAATACAAGAAAAAAAGGTGAAGTACTGAAAATTAATACTAGGCAGGTCAATGCACATTCATAAGCTGATTCTCCTTCTTCTCTGAAGAGAACAAAAAAGGTATGTATGAACAAATGCTTTCAGTTTAATTTGGGAAATGTCAGAAGGCTTGGATGGGCTTTAGAAAAAAAACTAGGCCAGGCTAATTTTACAGAGAAAATTAGGAGAGAAAGACAAACCTCACCTAAAAAGAATACCAGGCCTCTGGCCCTTATCACTCTAATGGCCACATAAAGTCACGTGCAATTGCTATTAGTTATGAAATACATCAGTACAATGGGACAGAAAAATAAAGAGGGGACCATGCCATTGAGAAAGGATCAGCAACCAGAGGCTGTAGCAGTCCTACCAGTCCCTGGAGCTCTTTCTTACCACACCCATTACAAGCCATCATTAATCCTCCTCCCTTGGCATCTGTACAAAGGGACTCCTTAAATGAAATAATCCACCATCAAATAAGCTGATTCTTTTTTCCTACCATCCATATACAGGTCTACCACAAGAAACACACTTCAGCTGGAAACTAGGGCAATCTGTATTGACTGCCTACACTAAGACAAGCAAATACCACCTACATCTGTGCTGACGGCTCCATGCTTCTGTTTGCCCCTCCAGCTTCGCTGACTCACAAGATCAGGAGGAAGAGATGATCCAGAGGCACATTCAGAAGGTGGCAAGTTCCGGACCAACATCTGGGACCCCTACAAATATAAACCCTGATGGCCAGTACCCAATATGAATGTAGCCTCCTTAAAGGAGCCAGCCATTCCCAAACTGCTGAACAGTTCAACCTCTTGGATACAGCTATAAGAAAGGGGAAAAAAAATCCAAGTAGTGTTATGCTTGTCCTGAAAGCTCCAGGTGGTACAAGTCAGGGCAACATTTAACAGAATTAAAATTACCAAACTGGTCAGTCACTGATTGCCAATTCCTACCCACACAGTACCACAGTAAAATGTAATGCAGCTTCAAAGGCCTGAGAGCTGTCTTTTTCATGTTTTTTTTTTTTTTCTCCTTAGACTGCGACTTAAGCATCCCATATTGTGTCCCTCTAAACATTCTGATAATTTCAAGCATTCCAAGAAAAATACTACAAATATATCAGAAGCCTAAAAGGAGTTTCTCTAGCTGTATTTCTTCCTAACAGGCCATTTCTAGAAGGCTAACATCAATGAGTGGCTAATATCACAGCATTATTCCCAGACTTTGAAAGCAAAAACTGAGAAAAGGACCAAGGGAGGTTCTACCTCCTACGCACTAACTCAGTTCTTCAGCAGCCAGATCTTTTTCCCTGCCGAAGGCTTCTATTTCAATGTCTCTATCCACAGGATGGAAAGGCTTTCCCTTCCAGGTGGCACACTAAGCACTCTGGATGCTCATCAATCTGACTTCCAGGGGCAAGGATGTCAAGAGTGGGACAAAATGTGAGGAGCTATTTCTAGGTGTTCTCCTCTGCTTTGCCACAGGGCACGCACACAGCAAAACAACTCCCAAAGCACTCAAAGCAGGATGTAAGACAGAGGAGATGACTCAACTTCTGTTCCTCATAGTAAGCTATATATAAAAGGCTAGTTACCACCACACTTTCAAACCTGGGTTTTAAACAGAGGTGGAGATACTGAGAAAAATCACAGTGGCCCCTAGGTAACCACCATGACATGCCAGGGGAATCGGTGCGTACAATAAGCCCCCTACTGCCAAAAGGCCAACACCCTTTGCAAAACAGATCCATCTTCCTTCCTCTTCCTCACTGCGATCTCCACTGGGGCCGAGCGCTTTCCTGTCCCACCGGCACCGGGTGGGCCCAGCCCTCCAGAGACAGCCCATGGCCAGCGGCTGCTCCGCGCCTTGGGAGTGGAGCGAGCTTTGCCCAAGTGACCCGACTGGGTGCCGCGCTCGCTGACAGCCCCACGCCCGGGTCCTACCGCAGGTCAGGGGATGCCGGCTCTGCCCCACGGCAGCCCCCAGGGCTGGGGTACACAAAGAGGGCACTGAAGCCCGGTACCGGGCGCCGGGAACTCGCTTCGCCCGGGAAGGGGAAGCCCGGGCACATCACCGAAACCAGGGCCCCCCTCTCGCCCGCCCGCCCGCGCTGCGGCTGGGGAGGAGGAGGCGCCGCGCCCCGAGGGAGCGGCGCGGCCGCGGTCTCCGTCCCTCCGCCCTCGCCCCGAGTCGGGGGACCCCCAAAACCGAAGGGAAAAGCCCTCTTGCCCTGGCCTTTGTTCCTGGAGCGGCTGCCGCGGCGCAGGGGCGAGACAAAGGCGGGGGCGCCGCGGCACCCCGCCCGCCCCGAGGCGGGGAAGGACAGCCACCCCGGCTCCGCTGCGCTGGCCCGCGCACATGCACTCGCGCACGGCGACAACGACGAGCGGGGTTACCTTGTTCATCCCATTCCCCATGGCTTAAGCGACCCGCACGCCAGCACCGCGGGAGAAGCCGTCGGCCGCTGCTGCCAGCGGCGGGTCGGTGTTCATGGGATAGTGCTTGCCGAGGGGGGACTGGGGACGGGCTAATTGCTAATTAAGGGCGGCCGCTGCTCGCTGCTGTCGCACAGGGCGAGGCGCATCCCTCTCGCCCTGGCCGCGGCCGTCGCCCTCCTGGATGCCGGGCGGCTGGGGGCGGGTTTCCGCTCGGCCGCCCCGGGGAGCGGCGAGAGCCGCGGGGCCGCGCTGCCAGGAACCACCTCCCGCCGCCGCCGCCACCGCCCCGCGCGCGGCGCGGCCCCCGCGGGCCGCCCTGGGGCTTGTAGTCCGCGCCGCCGCGCCGCGCCGCCGCCGCCCGCCCCAAGGAACTACGCGTCCCAGCGACCTCCGCGCCGCAGACCTCCCCCACCTGCCGCGGCCGGCGGCGCCCGGCGGGCGTTCCGGGGAGGATGAATAAGCGCCGGCCGCGGTGGCGGAGGGGGTGCTGCCGTAGCTCTGGCTCGTGTGGGTCGCTCCTCGGCATGGACCGCCCGCCGGCAGTGCGCCCAGGGAGGGCAGGGCTGCGGCATGCGGTGCGGGAGCGGGCAGGTGCTGCCCGCTCGCCTCTGCCATCCCGAAACCCGTTTGGTTTCGGCTAAGAAAGGACTCTGGCAGGAGGCGCCAGGCCTTGGGCACGGGGGGCTGCTGCTGTGGCTGCCCACTCTCAGCCCGTGCCGCTCCGGTGTGCCGCTGCCCACCCCTGAACTGAGCCTCGCCCGGCCTCCTGTGCCCTGTTACGGCACCTGCGGTGGCTCCTGCTCCGTCATCCCAGCCGCGCTGCGGGCAAGCTGGGATCGCAGGTAGACAAAGGACATTCATGTCCTAAACTCAAACAGACGGACACACAGGAGAGAGCAAATTGTTTGAAGCAAACATCGCAAGATCATAGTGACTGAGATGGGAAGACAACTCTGGAGGCTGCCTCAACCGTCTTCCTCAAGCAGGGAAAGATGCGTTTTGCTGAGCCGTGGCAGGCGTGGCTTCAAAGCCATGCTCACTACTTCCACCCTCATGCTTTGCTCCGTAATGCACAGTTAAGCGTGACATGATAGAGTCGCATCCCTCTATGCGTGGGGATGTGTTTTTTCAATGTCTGGTGATGGGTATCTGGTGGTTAGTGAGGGAAATTTTATCTCAAGAGTTAATTTGATTGGGGATATGCACGGTTTGAATATGCAGGGAAAGGATACTACTGCATAAGGTCTCTCCCAATAACTGGTGCAGTAACACCACCTAAAAAACCTGAAATCCTTAGTGGCTCAAATGTAAGACAAAGGAGGATGCTGCTGTGTGGCCACCATCGGATTCCCTGTGCATTTATACCTGTGTCAATGGTAGATGTGTGTAAAAAGTGAAGATGTCATTTTTTTGGGCTTACCTTGGTAGGACTAAGTAGGCAAGGGGCAGCTGCAGTCCAGCACAGTCCAGTGAAAGGGTGAAAGATGGAGAACGTGGTAAAGCCAATGGGCAGCAAGGCCAGGTATGAAATAATGGATTGATGAACTCTCTAAAGGATAGATTAGTGATAGGGGACTCTTACCTTGTGTCACTGGATTGTCAGTACAAGCAAACTCCAAGGGAAAAATGTCACTACCTCCAGTTGCAATCAAACATCAGCGTCCTTGCACTACCCTTGATAGTACCTCTCTTCCCCTTTCTTTAGGCAACCCTTGACACCTGCCTGACGTAAGACTGAAGTAATTCAGAGAATGAACCCCGTGGAAAGCTGAAGAGTCACAAACCCACTCCCTGTGGGGTCAGACCAGTGCACACAGAGACAGGGATCAGGACCAGCCTCATCAAGAGCTGATGCTGTTCCCACAGAAGGCAATGGCACACCTCAAAGCCAACAGAAGTTAAGTTTGGGTACATGAAAAGATGGAAAACCATTCCTGAACCTCTCCCTCCCTGAGGCTCAACAGAGTTTGGGGGCTGTATCATGTCATCATCAGGCTCAAAAACAACAGAGCAGTCTCTCTGTAAGGCCAGGAAGAATAGCAATCAGATTTAATGTGCTGCCCTTCTCCCTCCCTACTGTTCAAAAGCACAGCAGTGAGCTTTATCTCAGATATCGGCTTTAATATTTCATTGGCAAAGCTCTCCAGGATGTAATTTACATTATTCTCATGCCATGCAAAATATGAATGGGGTCCAAATGGTATGAATCACAGCTTACCATAATAACTGTGAAACACATTGTATCCCCAAAGTGAAAATTGTCAGAGACTCTGGCAAGAAGGATAAAAAGTAAAAATATCCATAATAACTGCAGGGATCTGTGTTGTGCTAAGAGGTCGAGGGTAACTGGGAGATGTTGTGGTCAATTTGCTGGAAGCCTGGGTTTGTCAATTTGCTTCCCCATAACTCAGTTCCTTTATCTGAAAAACATGAATAACAATATTTCTGACCTTTTTTCAAAGAGCCCTGGAAAAGTACTGTGCATGGGGAGTTAATGTGAAATTATTATATTAGGCAATACAGATGCAAGTGATACAAGTATATCTAACTTATTATCTGACATTCTTCTGAGTAGGAAGTGTTGAACATCCTCATTGTTCTGAATGGGAAGGGTGGTCCTCTGTTTTAATTTCAAGTTTGGTGATTCTCTTCAGGATGCCTACTTCAGCCTGTACTGTTTTCTCATATTAAACTTTTATGTCATCCATGCAACGTTTTACAGTGAAAGAGCAAAAATTAGAGAAATTATAGAGGTATACAAATATACCAAAAATTAAAAAGCAATGAGAGGAAATCCACTTCTCTCTTAAACATTTATCCTTATGTATAGTATATCCTTTGCCTCTCCACAAATTTACAGGGGGAATCCTGATACTGTTGCCAGACCTGCCTCTCTTACCCAGTTATTCCAAAAAGTGATTGTTTTAGTTCTTCAGCCAATTGTTTAATAAAATACTGCAGAATTCATTTATGGGGACAGGTCTTCCTAAGCCTAGATCCTTATAAAATGTTTATTCATTGTCACTTCTCAAGATTCATTGTTACTTCTCTTATTCCTTGAGCTTGGTATCTGCACTGGTTTTAATATTTTGAAAGTTCATTTTAAAAAGCGAGCTATCCTGAGATGAGTGGACTGAATAAATGAACTCAGAAAAAAGCTCTTGCTGAATCTCACAGTCTTCAGTCGGTATCCCTGCAAACAGATCACTTTAGCATTGTCTGTAATCCCACAAATCCAGGGATTTTCCTACTTCTTTGTGATATGAGGATCATAAATTGAGTAATCCCTACTTCTTGACTTCACACAAATGTATCTGGCAATGTCAAGTCTTCAACAGCAGTGACCGTCTTCTAGGCAACTGCCTGAAAACTAACAACCAACCAAACTGATAATGAAACTGAACCTTCTTAAAAATTCGACAGAACTTCTGCTTTGACAGTATGTTGAGCTTATGTTTAAAATAAGTAAGTAAATACTCTCTGCTTCTTATCTTCTGATCTCACCTTCTCTAAAGCCATGAGGTCACATGCAGCCATAGGCAGAAGGCATGTCAGCTATCCATGATCTGTCAGGAACTGATAAAACCTGGGCTGGGTTCCTGGGAAGCAGCGTCACAACTTAGTTCTCAGAGGTGGCAAGAAGGGAGATAAAAAGGATAGTTGGTCAGAAATAGCCAGTGGGATGATTTTCCTCTGAAATAGAGCAATTTTACAGAAAGGAACTGTTTCATCAGAAATAGATAACAAAACTTTAACATTCATAAATAGCACTGGGTTTGTTTTCTAACTGTTCTGAGAGGGAGATCAATGTTGGGGAAAGACCTTGGAGGACTCATGCCCTTTTTTTTAGTATTTCTAGTTGGTAATAAACATTGCCAAAGCATTTCAAAACCTGTTTTCTCTGGATAGAAGAGATAACACCTTGATTTACTGCCATGTAGCCTCAGACCAAAGTTCATTAATCGCTTGATGAATTCACTGTCTTAAGGCAAAATATGGCTTTTACTATATCTCTGTGAATCTGCCATAGCTTCATCAAAATCAATGATTTTGCAGCAAGCTTTAAGTCCTGAAAATGAGGGGAATTACCACTGTGGTTTACTTCAGTGAAAATCAGCTGTCAGGAAGCTGCTCTCAACAGGCAGAGTAGCTGGAAGACTGTAATTGTGCCTTGTACTCCTCTTGCTTCCCCTTTCCATTAATGGGTAATATCAGCAGCCTGTAGAGTATGCCAGGATATGAGGGCTGAGCCAGCAGATGAGGCCAAAGTGGTACAAAGAAGGGCTTTGCAGAAGGCAGGGATTAAAAAAAAAAAAAAAAGAAAGGAATCAACAATTCAGACAGAAGGAACAATGCCAGAGAATGGCTGAGAAAAGCATGTAGGATAATTTAGATGTAGGTTAGCTGCCATGACAACCATGTACCAAATTACTTCACTTCTGTGTCTCTAAACCTGCCAGCAGCTAATTTTGTTTGCACGTACCTCAGGTTTTAAAACAAATTAAACCACCTTAAAACTCATGAGGGATTGCAAATGACATGCAGACACTGGGACTGCTGTGGAATGCTTGGTTTAAACATTTAGAAAATAGAGATAGAAAAAAATAATAGCCCTTGAAAATTCTGATTTCAGTAAGTGGCTAAAAAATATGTAATTTCTTTAACAGTCATAGCAGGCAGTTTTAACCCTGCATTTGTACTGCTTTGCCTTGCACATATTTATCAGGTCAACCTGATACTTCAAATGTGTTTATAATAAAGTGGTCTTAGTAGCGGCTTTGTTTCTTTTTCACTGCAGGAAACTGCTATGTTATAAAAAGAAAAAGACATTTTCTTATACTCCAGGATTCTTTGTAAAATCTTATATCCCTAAGGAATAGAAACAAGGCTATCAAAGAGCATGCTGCAAGGCACATGCATATTATTAGTTACTAAGAATAGTCCTTTGCTGAGTGTGAGTGAAAATATCCAAATGCATTCCCTTGATAAGTTAAGCATGTATTCCTCTCTCTGGGCACACGTCTAAGTGTCCTCAAATGGAAAAATAATGTTATAGTAGCCTAACCTCTACTTCCAGGCCATGTGCATGTAATCCTAGAGAAACACAACAAAGTCTTCACAACACTTCTATGGAGGAGGCCCACAGACCATTATAGCCATTGGACTCCTCTTGTAGGGTCCGTGGAAACTCTTCAGAGTAGAAAGAGGTCAGGTTTTTTGATCTTCCCACTGAAACCTGGTGAACATCATTGAGATGTTCAGCCATCAGTTGAGAGGCATTAGGGCTTGACCCCCCCAAAATCAGCAGGAATCTTTGAATCAAGTGCACAAAAAGCTGTGGTCAATGCCAGGAGATAATTCCCCATCCCTCCATCATCACATGATACTCACTGTAGAGTGTGATATTCAGTAATCAGGGCCTGCCTCCAGGCAAAATGCTGGACAGAGATCTTTATTTTGATGGCATTTTCCCAATAGCTTCTCCTTAATTCATCTTAAGATCTGTATTTGAAAAATTGAAAACAGTTCTCAATTCCATGTTATGTTTTCTTGGCCAAAATTTGAGATAATATCCCTTAAATACTACATATTAAATACTAATACAAACAGTTATGTGACCACATTCTCCAAGAATATTCAGTTACCCTGTGAGGCCCTTGCACCGTTGCTTTTGTAGCTCACTCTTGATACAAGAGTCTTACAATGCAGCATTAAGTATTTGATTTTTCTTGCAGAGTTTTCACTTGGTTTCATTATTTTACCCTGTTGCAGTTATCTGTGTCAGCAGAGTTGCTCCAAAGTTGCTTCCAAGCTACATGGTTACCTAAAACTTCTGGCTCCAATGCATCTGTGACTCAGCATGTCCAGGACACTTCATTGTGCTGTTTGGGAGTGGTCTGTAGCACAGCTGGGAACAAGAGATGAGTGGGAAGCAGAGCACAGAGCATGCTTACAGCCAAGTCACCTGCCTCTTGGAGTGTGTAGATGTAAACCCTTAAGATGTTCTTAGGTTAAGCAGCAAACTCAGTGCCCCTTTCCTTCCTGCTTTCTGCAAGTTAAAGTTAAAAATGTATTTTCTTTCTAAGAAAGTATATGGCCACCTGAGACACCCTGGATCAGTATGTTGCAACTACTATCATCAATGATTAAGTACCTTTCTGGATGTGAATCATGCCAAGCTCAGGAAGCAGTAACAATGCCAGGACTTCAAATTCTGCTGTTGGAAAATCCCTGTTCTTCTAACATCATCCCCTGCTGAGCACTGTGTCTCCTGAGGAAAGTACCCACTGCTGACAGACCGTCCCACTTGATGTGACCCAGTTAAGTACAGATGGACACCTGATGCTGATACGTAAACCTGTGCTCCACTGCACACAGTGTAAATTCAGGGTCATTAAACCAAAGATATTTTCAGATATTATAATATCCAATATGCCTTGTCTGGCATTACAGGCACAGTCATCAGTAAAGCTTTGTCACAGAAGCATTACTAGTCTGGGATGGCTACTGTCTGCTTTCAAGTTGGCAGTTCATTGGTCTTCTTTTCAACCAGTGCCTCCTTCCAAGGGAAAAACTACTGGAACTGCTGATACTCTGCTTACACTCTGCTCTCTTAGCCAATGTCTGTCTCTTTTTGCATCTACTACCCCTTGCAGTTGCAGGAGATATTGGTATGTCTGTCTCTGAACTCTTCAGGTGTTACTGTGATGTTTTATTGTGGTATTTTGGACTGTCAGTCAACCCTGTGCTAAAGCACCAGAACACCCAGTAATCTTCTAAACTGGCAAGGTTAATCCAGGGTCTCCTTGTGATCCCTTCTGAGGCTTTTTTGTTTGTTCTGATGCTTTGGTCCTTTGTCTGGAACTTGAGACATTGGTTCTCAGGTTGTGTACCTCTAATGGTTTCACTTTCCTTTGTGACTCCAGGTTAGATCTAGTCTCTCGAATTGTTCGTTTGACGTAAAGGTATAAGAGCAGCTCTTCTAGGCCACAGCAAAGATCCATACAGCTCATTTTCTCTCAGCAGTGGCAAGTAGTGGATACCTATGAGAAACAGGGTAAGTACAGAAGGTTCCTTCCTCTTTTATATCTTCCAGTTTCTGGCAACCAGCAGGTCAAGTTTGTGAGCCAAGGGCACACCCAGTCCCTGGACTGAATGTTAAGCTGGTGTTTTTGTGGTAACATTTGCAGTGACTGCAAGAGCTTTTTCTTGAGTGACAACTGCTCATTCAGAAGCAGTTATTAGGGCTGCATTTATTAGGGCTGTATTTTTCACATATGCAGTCTTTTGTATTTATCAGCATTGTATTTTTCTGCCATTTTACTACCTAGTCAGTTGATAATGTGAGTTCCTTGTGTTACTTTCTCAGGCAGATTTTGGTTTTGACTGTTGGAAACAGCTTTGTATCATTAGGAACTTTGACTATCCACCATATTTTTCCAGCCCATTTGTGGATGTGTTGGACAATGCAGGACCTGTCCTGATCTCCTGTGCTTGCCTTTTTGAAAATTCCTTTAATTGTGAAAAATGATCAGTAGCTTCCACCTTTGTTTCTCATCCTTTAACCTGCTACTAATTCACAAAAGGATCTTCCTTCAAACAAAGGCTTTTTAATGAGCCTTCTGAGGTTTGGGGATTCCTCTGAAAAAATTTCTGAAAAATGCTATTATACAAATTCTGGGAGAAATTGGAATAGAGAAAATGGTGGAGAGCAAGGAGATGTGTTTATCTTTGAGACCAGAAAGGTTTTAGTCTTCTTATGTTTAAACTTCCCCTTAACCTGAAAAAATGGTGTAGTCTTCCAGAGCACTACTTGTGAAAAGGCAGCATATTTCCACTGAAATCCATCTGGCAATGCTGATAACGTGGGCTGAATGTTCATCTTATTAGTAGAATTACAAAGGTTTTTTTTATTTACTAATTTCTTTGAACCCGGTTTTGTAAGCAAGAATACTTTTGTCTCTTTGTAGTGAGCAATTGTACTCTGTTCAGAAGGAGTCAAACCCACTGGGAGGGAATGCAATACTCAAACTCCAGTTAGACTTGGGTGGAGTTAATGCAAGTTTATACTGAAGTTCATGAAGGTACAGTCAGGGTTTGCATTTTTACTGCCTAACAGGAACAGCTTATGCTGCCACTGAAGTCAGAGTAGCTTAGTCACTGTTTTCAGTAGGAAAAGGAGCACCATTTGTCATACAAGATTCACTTGACCTATCTTTTTGTAAATAATGAAAGAAGATGTCTCAGGAAATTTTACAGTGTCTTTTTTTCATTTGATTGTTATTCCACCTGCTTTGATGGTTACTTTATTTGTCATCTGTCAGAAAATGAAACTCCGTTTATACTCTTAATATCCGAATAGAGCTATAATGCATGTACATGGGCTTGTATTTAGGAGTGGTGCCAACACTGAGTAATTTTAATGTATCATATGGTTGATAATATCTGAACAAATATTCTACAATAAGTCACTATAGAAATGAAGGTAAGTTTCCTGTGTGGCTAACAATATTATACTAAAATACAAAAGAAACCTGACTGGGTTTCAGTTATGAAATAATAGATACTGAGCCATTTTCAGGTTTGCTCCATATTGCCAAAGTGTTTAAACAGGTGTGTTTCACAAAGTTTGTGAAACAAAAGCTCACCTCAAAGTAAATCAACATTAGGAAGCAAAACCAGTGCTGAGTGATAGTGCTTAAAAATTGAGAAACAAGAGTGGTTTTAAACAGCAACTGAAAAGATGCTTTGATGTTTTTTAAAGCACTCCCCTATAGTCTAAAACCATGTTAGAGTTTTCTGTGATTATGTACAAGACACTGCATCTTATATCAGGGTAGTTCTGTAGTTTAGATTATGCCCATCAAACATTAACCTTTTATTGTAATATGTGCATGTCAGCAGTTTCTGAAGATTAAGAAAACATGCTTATGAACCTAATTGCTAAAACCCATTCTTTTTATCTGGAGCATGTGTACAAATGAGGAAAAAGGGCAATAAACTTAAAAGCCTTGTTAACTTCACTTGACCAGCAACTATACTTATGGTTTGTAGAAAAAGGCAAACTCCTTTGCAGTGAATGCAAGGGTAGGCCAAATGCTGTTTGCTGAATTCACATGACATCTGTAATCAACACGTTAACTTGATGACAGCTGAGAAAGTACCTTTGCCTTGCACTGTGAGCTGAACACCCCCCATTGCTGCAGAATGACAGGTGGCCTCCCTCTGAAACACAAGGCTCAGCAGTAACACAGGCAGGAGTATTTGGGTCAAAGACTGCTAGCAGAGGCAGAGGTGGATAACATGATCTGAGGAGAAATTAAGAAAATCTTAAGGATTCTGTCTGATTTTACATAAGTCCCTAAAACCTTTAATTCATTTGAATTCACTGAAGGCAAATGGCTTCATGCCTTTAAGTGTACAAAAACCTTGTGACAGCAGGGCTTGCATTATGTAGCTCTCTGACATGACTTAGGAAGATAAGACGTGAACAATGGCGAGTTATTAACATGAATAATTTTCCATGCAAATTGGAAGCACTGCTGAACAATAGGATGGCTCTGGCTTAATGGCATCAGGATTTCTGCAGAGTTGAGTATAAAATATCACAGTAGGAAAGAAATAATGGAGTCAAAAGCTGCTAGAACAAAACTGCTTTGGAAAATTAGCTCAGGCAGGTGGACCACAAGATCCCTTTTCCTGGAAGTGTTTCCAGAGATTCAGTGCCCAGAAAACATGCCTGGAAAGCCAGAGCTAAAGAAAAACCACAGATTTTCCAAACCTGACGAAGTTTACAAATCTTCACCAGATTCACCTTCATTCCACACCTTGGAAACAGCAGGATTATGACAGATGCATTTGCATCTGTATTAATCAAATATGTTGTGTCCTTCAATATAGGAAACAGAGAAGCAACATGAGGAAGATGAGCAAGTTAACTTTTCTCTGTGTCTCTTTGTGTGTTATCGTATTCGGGAGAAAGGATGTAGGAAGGAGGAGGGCTAGTGGGAGATGAAAGATACATGTTCCTTGGGGTAGGTAGTTGCTGGTCTGATTTTCCCAAGACTGTATCTCTATTACATGCTCAGCTGAGCAGCAGAGCTGGCACTAGTCCAAGTGGCAATATCTTCTACTGGTTGCAACACCAATCCCAAGAAGTTCAAGGGAAAAAGGGTTCTCACAAAAGATAGCAGCTGTTCCGCTCCCTGCCTGTTCTGTCCTCTCCTTGCTGAAGCCTGCTCCACTTAGACACACCTGACATCCATGGGAGTGATCTGACAGAAGTGTTTCCATTTTACATTTTGGTGGACAGTCTACGGTGCAGCAGGATGTTCTCTGAAACAAGCAGACCTCTTTTGATTAATTCACTCCAACAGTGGTGATAATTTTAGAGCACAAAAGACAGGAAATATTTTTTTGTGCAGTTCATCAGGAAATAGAACAGGGCAAAGCACTAACTATTGAGGAACAGGAGCTATGACATGCTGCCCATGCTGCATACTCAGTGCCTCTCTGCCTGTAAAAGGAATTCAAAATATAACATTCGTAAAAAGGGTTGATTTTGCTGAGTCAAATTGATCTATTGTATGACTGCGTGTTCAAAAACTGCCAATGTAGTTTATGTTCTATTGGAAACCAAAAGGTGACAATCAGCCAGTTCTAGTCCATCAAGTGCAACACTGACTGAAATCAGCAGAGCTGTATCACTTGCCCCTAAGTCTGAAAGGTTTACAACAAATTGCTGACATGGAAGAGATCACTCAACCATTTGTAGTACTAGGGAAGGGGGGAGGGAAAGATGGAAGGAATTATACCCTTAGAACAAGATTGCTGCGTGTCTGTGTTTGGGAAGTCTACACTGCTGCTACCTCTGTGAGCCTTTCTGTGGTTACAGTCAGGATTTCAGTCTCTGTGCACCTTCTGGTGCACTTGGCAGTCTGGCACCTTCAATACATATTTGATTATCTACTGGACGTCTTGATGCTAATTCTTAAAATTAACAAGCTGTTTTCCTCTGCCCATGTGAAATGAGAAAGGAAGTGTAAATTTGTTTGCATGTCAATTTCTGTTGCAATGATGAATCATCACTCAATACAACAGCTTTTGTATTTTGTACACAGGTTTTCTGTCTATGTGAAGAAAGAGTACCCTGTTTCTGCAGTCTGATAGCATAAGTCCAGCCAGATTTCTAAAGTTTATGATAGCTTCTCTCCTTCTTGAAACTTTTCTCCAGACTATCATATTATGTCCCTTAATATTTTCTATGCAAACCTACCACTTTCAGAGTGGCCAAAATATAATGTGACACAAAGGGAGCGCTCCTGTATACATTGAGTCAAGGCATGAAGGTCCTTGCTTCAAAAGCCTGAATTTTCTCATACAGGACTGAATCAAGTATCAGCTCCTTTAGTTGGTCACCTAGCTGCACAGAGGTAAAATCAGGGGAAAACCCCTTCTTCAGCACAAGTGATGATGACAGCTGTTCCTACAGAAGGTGGAATTCTTCCATAGTGACTTCAGAACAGTATCAGATTTAGAGTGGCCTTTGGCTCTTCTTGGCTTTAGACACAGATCTCTTTTTAGTGAGCCTTCAGTGACCCTCTTGTGTTGTTAGTTTGGTGGCTGACCAGTGAGAAGGTTGCTATCTCAGCAAAAATGCAGGAGAAATCGTGACAGCTGTGTGGGCAGCAGCAAAATCAGAAGCACTACACTTCTTGGAAATGAAAGACAGGCTTTGAAACTACTTCAAGATTAAGAAACAGAAGAAAGCTATCCAGTTCCTGAGACCAGGTACCAGCCTTAGCTGCATCCAGACATCAGCTTGACTGGAGTCTAACCTCACAATGACACTCACTGGCACATTGGCAGTGAAGCCTAGATACACAAACTTGTGAGGAACTAATGTATACTCCAGCAGGTAATCTAAACTTAAAGAAGGTGCATGTCCCTTCCTAGGACCTGAAATTTTACTCAGCAGTTGAATAAACCTCCAGGATGCTGTTTAGCTATAAGCCTGATACATGGTTTGCTTGCTTGTTGTGTGCCTATGACATTCAAGCTATTGTTTCATTATTCCGTGGCGCCCTGAGACACCCTTTTGATAATACAGTAGTTCTGCCTTGCCTTGGGTGTCACACTGCCTGTGGCATGGAGGTGAGAAAACTGAGCTAATCTAGCGCCTATCCAAGTACACGGCATTACTAGTTGTGCAATGTAACTCTCAGTCTCAAATATTATTACTTATGCATTTTTTCCGTCACAGTTAATATTCTGAGTAGTTTCAATTGTCATCTATGGGTAGAATTTTCAAAACCACAAAGTGTCAGCCTAACTCTGCTTTCAACAAAATCGACTATTTTTATTGACCTTGAGTTTGGGTGATGGCTGTGCACTATAAAGCATTTCATCTTGTATTGGGACAAAAAGAACCTCCAAAAGAAGACCTGCTCCTGAAAGCATTTGGCTACTTAAATATTTCTTTTTAAGTCTGTCTCTGCTGCCCCAGAATATTTTAAACATTGGGAAAGGTACCATGAACATATTAGACAAATGGGGACAGAAACCTGGTTTAGAAACTTGGACAGGTCAACCATTGAAAGGATAACATCTGCAAGATCACATAAGAATTAACTGTCTGTCTACCAATGAAAATAAATTTTAAGTTTTCTTATTCCTAGTGCTCATAGGACCCTTTTAGAAAGGTCTCAGCTCTTTCTGTGCCATACTTCAAGGGCTTATACAAAATTGCTTTTGACCTGCCATTTCTCAAACCTCATTCACTGACAACTTCTGGCACTTTGTCCTAATGTTGAAATCATCCTTTTAAAATTAATGATTGTACCATTTTCCAACATCCTATACAGTCTTCTAGAGTTTCACGCCTGGTCATAGGGAGGCTGGTTAAGCACTCAAACAGGTGCCCAGAGAGATTGAGTGCAGCCAAAATCCAACTGGGCAAGGCCTGAGCAACCTGATCTGTCTGTGACACGCTCCCTGTTTTGAGCAGGAGCTTGGACTACATGACCGCCAGAGATCCCTTCCAACTTCAATTAAGTCTTGGACTCAATGATTCTGCTTCTTTTTCCCATGTACCACCCACTGTTATGGGAGATCTCACATAAAAATGCAGCTATTGTAGCTCTCCCCTGCTAGCCTTGGCCTTTCACAGTTGTTTTTTCCCTAATAAATGCCCTGTTTCAGTATTTTCTCATGGTGTCTAGCCATCAGTTTAAAGACAACACAGACAGAACTTCAAGCCTTTCTTCCAAAATTGTCAAGTTCAGTCTCACTATTAGCTACCATCTTTTTCTTATCCAGTTTTTTAAGACTACATATTCAAGCTGTATCTAAACATTGCCATTTCTTTGTACATCAAATCTCTTACACTCATCCTTCCCTTTCAGTGATGAGGGACCTAAGATAGGGTTCCAGAGATGTGAGCTTTATATTAGTATTACATCTACTTCTGTACAATGTTTTGTGGGTGTTATTTGGTTGCATTTTTTCTGCATTTTGGTGAGTCACTTGAAATATTCTACAGTTCCACAGATTTTTTTTCTGCTTTCCATTTGTTTTTTTTCTTTTGTTAAAAGACTTAATCTTCTCAGACAAATTTTAAAAAAGGTAATTTCTAAAAACTAAAATTAAGATTAATACCATGGTCTTAGCTCTCCTTCTAGTTCTCATGTCATATCTTTACTATTAGATGATAGGAAGGGTAGTTGCAAAGATAGTGAATTTAAGATTCATTACACTTGGTGTTGTTTCCTGCATTTCAGTAAATCCACAGTGCAGGGCTTCACATGAATTAGCAGTGCTTCAGCTGAAATACATGAAGACTTTGAGACATCTAATCTACATTTTGAAAGCAGGGTTCTTTATTTAAACCTGCCTTTGGTATCTATTTACCTACTGAAGTCTAAAGAGTAAGCATAACCAAGAGCTAAAAGCTCCACCTCAGAAAAATAAGGATAACACTGTTTCCACCTTCTTAAACTTCTTCTGGGTATGACAATTTTAACATCTTTCCAGCAAGGAATATATTTTAAAATATATTTACAATGAATAACTGGATATCCACTCTTTTGAATGAGTGGAGAGATTTAAACAAAAATTTAAAAAATAAAAGCCCCCCCCCAAAAAAAAAACCCAAACAACAAAACACCACAATTAGGTTGTACTGTTTCAGCTTTTAAAGGGCAGCCTTTTAAGAAATGCATCTTTTCTTATGCTGCAGCCTTTCAGAAGAGATTCCACTTTCTAAGAAAATCAGTGAGAGTAACTTCTGTCATTTCATCTTGGTCCTGTAAGTTAGGCTAGGAAATGCAGCTGAAACTAAAATCTTCCATACAGTTTCTGTTTTCTGAGAGTATTTTTGAATATCAGGTGACATATGTGGGTGGGGGAACTTCAAGATTAGGTTTAATCAAATCTCAGCTTTTGCAGGAACTTCCCAGAGCCTTTCTCACCATTTTCTCCTGACTGAAACATTTTGCTAGTTTTGGGTGCATTCCAATTAGAACCTAAAATATTTTGTTTTGTTTTGTTGTCTTGCAATGTTCCAGGTACTCCCAAGTTTCATTTCACCATTCAGATCTATCCCTTTAGCCTTCTATTGTGAAGCTAGACCTAAAATGTTACCTCTGTATCTCATATGCAGACCACATTCAAACAAATCTGGTGATTTCCAGAAGACTTTTAGTCTGAATAAGGAAGAAGAAAAATTTATCTTCCACCACAGGCAATGAAGACAGAATTAACAGGACTGAAGAAAACTGAACCTAGAGTGAAAGCAGCTTCTTGATACCATTTTAGAAAGGAAAGATGAAAGGTAGCTTCCCTCTGTTTCTGTGTAGAAATATCAGTCATTCAGTAGTGGTCAGCAGAAGAACCTTCTAATACAAGAGAGTAGGTTCATAAAGCAAGAGTTGAAGAGTGAACAAATAATCCAGAACAAAGTAAACGCTTTTAACCATCTTTCTCACGTGAAAAAAAAAAAAAATAAAAGAAAAAGGCAAATGGAAAGTTAGAGCTGGAATTTAGGATCAGAAAGAAGATACTTGGGAAAAGAAATTTATTCTACACAAAAAAGGCCCAGCAGGAAAAACTATTAAGATTAGTCCTTACAGCTATTTAGTGTGTAATATAATGGGTCTGTTTTCTGGCTGAGAACTTTCAGGATGTCAAACATGTACTAAATCATATCAGAAGCCATCAGTTTCTTTCCAGTGATAACTGGTTAAATACACAGTGATTTTCCTCCTCCCTTTAGCTTGCTTTCAATTGCTCATGCCCTTTTCTTTGGCTTTCTCCTTCTTCTCACCTCACAAGTATAAATTTTTTATCTGCTTTCCTCATTTAACATCTTATCTTGCCATCATGATCCTTTCCTATTCCAGTTCCTGGTCTCTTGTGCAGACAAGCTTTTCTTGTCTGCCTGTTTCTCCTCCCAACACAAATAACCTTGATTATATCCTATTCTTAATTCTGCTACTTCTACAGATTTTTTCGCTCTCATTTCTGTTGGAATAACATTCATTAGGAAGCAGATAAATACAACTTTTATCAATAAGGCAAAACGCCTAAAATTCACATACACATTGCCAATATTCACACACAGGACATTGACAGAAGTGTAAGCAGCATATTTTTCTCTTTGAAACCAGTGCAATGTACACAAAACTTTTCCTGTTGATTTTAAAAATTTATTTTTTCTGAACTCTATCAATTATTTCCAGTTGTTACTTTCCAACAGCTGTGTTATCTTTCTTTTTTTTTTTTTTTTTTTTCACTATGTACCATTATTAGTTTGGGTTTGTTTTGATTAGTTTACATTGCATTGGTGAGGTTTTCATGCTGGGCAGGATTTGTTATTTTTTTTCCAAACCATCCACTCAGTTTTTCTTCCTTACTACATTTTAATTTCTTTCAACTAATTCATCCTACACTATCAGTGTTCTCCCTTAACTAAATACAGCTATTTCTTGCAGGCTTGATACTTGAAACATGGAAGAGCTCATTCTTTTAGAATTATTTTGTAACATGGTCTCTACTTAGCAAAAGCACCTAAATGATGATTTTGGATACTCCAGGTATGTTGCACATGGCACCTGTAAGCACACTGTCTAGAACTGGCTTTTTAAATTACATCTTAGGCCTCCACCAGTTCAGTTCCTGGCAGTTGAGTTCAGCTAAACTGTTTCCATCATAGTCTCTAGTGACTTCTTTACTGCAGCTTACAGTTCCAGCACTGCAGACTTCCCATTCTTGGTCTGCTGGTTGTCCTTGGCATAACTACATCACTTCTGAAAATTTCACACTCATTGGCTTCAGGGTCTCCATTCTCTCGTGATTCTCCTCCACCCTGTATAACAGCTCACAAAGCTCTTTGGAGGCATCTTCATTCCACACCAGCACTACAAGGAGGATGGGGTATTCTACCAAATCCTGAGTTTGATTCCCTTCTCCTGCCCCTTACCTCTGAATAATCACTCCCCTGGTTCATTTAACAACTTCATACTCATCACTTACAGATCCACATTTCCACTCTAGGCATGAATCATTTTAGCCAGGCTAACAACTCAGCCTGTCTTTCCGGGCAGCTCACTCTGGCTGTGTAATCATCAGTGGAAGCTTAATATGGTTATTTGTTCTCCCCCAGTAACTGCTTTTCCTAGCTTTGGCAACATAGTTTTGCACCATCCAAGTGTTTCAGCAAAGACAAACTTTCTACAATAATATTTTTTTTAATCTCATTTTTTGAGATACCTCTTATCCTTGCTTTTTTATATCATGTGAAATTTAACCCAACCAGTTTTCTGTTTGTAGGACCCATCACAGTCTAGACCCTAATCTAGTGACTGCATTTTTCCTATTGAAATGCTGAGTATGAGAGGTCCTTTCAAATATATTGTTACACCTGTCACATTTTGAGATCTACACCTATGTGCCTTCATGTTTCCCTGTAAAATGCTCCATTACAACAAATGTGAGTCCTAATTACGCTAACAGTGAGATAATTTAAGTTCCATCTTCCTTACTAGACTGTTCCACTGTGTTGTTTTTTGGTTACTCTTAGATTATAAGCTCCAAGAGGGGAGAACCACCTTGACAGCAAAAGGGGTTTATGGTGCCTGAGTAAAAATTCTAATTTTAATAGAAATATATGCAAATTAATAATATCTTGTCCTTGTATTGTTGTACAGTTCTGTACAGAGTTCCTAAATATATATATATATATTATATTATATAATCCTCCTGTAAATTACACATTTTCTAAATAAAAGTTACTTCTGAAGTACTCTGGGCAAGACTTATAAATGCTTGCATATTGCAAATAATTGTGTATTGGGTTATTTCATTTAATCTTATTTACTTACTAGAGCAGATGCATCCCATATTTCACCACATTCAAGTAAAATGACTCCATAGAAAATATATGCTCAGTCTGGAAACCCTGGGAATCAATAAGCAATTTATAAATACAGTACAAATTAAGAGCTCTGATGAACTCCCTAACACTTATACTTGAGCAGATTTATTTTATAATACCTTTTTTTATAAATCAGCATCCAATGCATTGCAGGATAATGTCTACATATGCCACTATTGGAATATGATATGAGTGCCAAGTGAAGTAACTATGCTGTTGCATGAGCAGAAAAATAAAAGCTTTTTGCATATAAGGATTTATTTGAACTGTGAAGATTCTTGATCTATATATGAAAATTTATAACAGTGTAATTGGAAAGAACTGCTACAGAAGAATATCCTAAAATTGCCGGAAACTAAAAATGTGAATTGGCAACTAAAGAACATTTATAAATATACCATGTAACCACTTTACTATACAGAAGCATATGTAAAAACTTTAGGAAAAGGTGGCAATGATAGAAATAGCTTAAGGAAATGGAAATTCTGCATATTATGAAAACTTCTTAAGCAGCAGAAGTAATTTGACTTTTAGATTTTTTCCTGAATTTAATGAGTTTGCTCTCATTAAATGCTGTATTGCATGATTTATTTAATGTAACACCACACTCTGCCGAGTGACATACCTGATTTAAGGAGGTGCCAAGGTAAGGAAAATGAAAGAAACCTGTGCTTTTCACCTTTCAGGGAAGTTTTTACAGGATCCAAAATTTATCAACTTTTTTATCAACATTTGATTATTTCTTAATACATCTTCTGCTGTCATCTACATTGTAGTTTTTTTTAAGATGGGAAAAAAAAACAGCACTGTGGTTTTTCTAGTCCTTAATCTATAGTAAATTCAATCCACTAACATTTTCAGTATCATTCAGCTGGAAAATTATATTTTGGGGTAAAGATCTTGTGAAAGAAATAGAAAAACTTCCTTTGGTTTGGATAGATTGAAAATTCTTTTTCTGAGTTGTTCTCACAAAACAAACTGTTTAAATGAAGGCAAAGTTTTATGTAAATTTTCACCCTAAACACAGCATAGGATAATGTGCACAGTTAAGTTGACCCAGTGATCTGTAGTCATAAGCAGACCTGGAAATAAATACGGAAATAATGGGTTTGATTTCTAGAAACATTCACAAGCAGCTGATCTACAGAGCCTGGTTCCTGTCACACTGTACCTGCCCCAGTACTTATGCATGTACAGATACAGATATCTTCCCTGCATAATGTCTCACCAGTCTGTAACCTGATCTGGTACATGAAATTCCTACATCCCTACAAGTAAAGCTAAGCTTTATTTTTTAATTCTGCAAATATCAGAGGCCTCCTCTCCTTTCATCTGATGAAATCTCAACATGTTCACTCAGCTTTTTCCCACTGCTTTGTGAGGCAAAAGTTCCCATCACTTTCCACAACGTGCTTTCACCAACTTTCCAAACTCGTTATTTTCAGGGAGTGGGATCAAGATATCCAGATTGTTTCACCATAGGACAACTAGTAGGCTTATGAGTCAAGTCTACAGGTCTTCCAAGTTCAGTTACATCTACTGGTGTGCACTGAAGATTGCCCACAGAGATGCCTTAGTTTCTCTGAAGCAATTTCTAGGTCCTTTACAGCCCTCTCACCTCTTGTCCAGCTGCCTGGGACTCCCCCAGCTGTGGCTGAATGTGGATTTCCCCCTAAATGGGGAAGTTCCCCAGAAGAGACAGGACTCACAGAGAAATAAATGCAAGTCTCCAGTTGTACTGAGCATCAAAAGGATTCCCCAAGGGATTAACAGAGGTACAATTTTTTCTTCCCATGAACTACCTCCTCTCTGAATCTTGTCCTCACCCTTCAGAAAGAAGGAAAAAAAAACAGCACAAAAATAAAAGACTGAAAAATAAGTACAAGAATCTCGATAGCCTAGCAGAGGATGCACAGTCAGAAGTGGAAGCAAGGATAAAGAGGATCATGCATCCAGATATGGCATTTCTGCCTAATACTGGTTTTGAGAAAATGGCCTGGACCCCTGGGAGCTCGACCTCAATAAAGGCTGAGGACAACCTGAGTACCACATTCTGCTCTATCACACTTGAGAAGCAGAGAGGAGAGATTAAACTCTCAGGAAAGCTGGAACAGGGACAGTTGGCTCATGTAACAACTTTCATATCCAGCCCAAGATATTTCTGGAGGAAGTAACTCAGAACAAGAGGGAAGGATAGGTCAGTCCAACTGACCTTGAAAGGGGTCTGGCTGTGTCTGCAGGTCCATTTTTGTTGCTAGTGATGCTCCTTTTGTGAAAATACTGTCCTGTTGCTTAGCCTGACTACAATACATGAATCCAGTCCTACTTGTGAAGAATCAATAGGAGTTTGGTATCTGCGGAATCATGAAAATTGAGATCCATGCTGCACCAGACATTGTTCTACTTCATTTAGTAGAAGTTGAAATTGAAATATGGATGAGGGCAGAAGAAAATCTCTTCATTTGGTGTAATTTTTTCTCTAATATCTACTACTTTGAAACTTCCTCTTTTGTTCCACTTTATACTGTGTTCTGTCCTCACAATTCACACACTTTCTATTCTCCAAATTCTTCTTCTTTCATTTTGGTTTAATGATTCAGTCGCATCTTCTTTGGGGTCAAGAACAGCTTCACGTGGTAGATGTGTGAAATGTGGGGGCATTTACAGGAACTTGGAAGCATTTCTATTAACATTCCTATCAAAAAAGGAACCTTTTAAAACAGAATTTGGGGTAGGGGTTTTGGTTTTTTTTCAGATGAAGTAGTTTCATAGAGTGTCTTCAGTGGTTTTCCTTTGTAGAAAGAAAGAAACTAAAAATAACCACTATTAAAGCTTAATGGTAACATCTGAATAGTTTCAGAATGAACTTTAATTACCTCAGTTCTTTTTGTGTCTGATAGTGACATCTTTTGTTTACACTGAAGTAGTGCAACCAATATTCTTTACTCTGCATTCTTGCTTTGAAGAGTAAACTTTGTAGCTGCAGTTCAGTGGATGTACATTACACAGTATGAATTCTTTCACCCATAATTCTAGTTTTGCTGTTTCTCTTGTGTAAGTGATGAAATGAAGATTCAGATAAACACTGAAATTAATAACTTATATACTCTGTATCTGAATCAGATCCTGAAGCTTCCAACTTGACTTCCCACTTCCTTTCTTGTCTCTACACTGCATCTTGAGAAGAAAAATTTCCACTAGATCCTTATGCCACAGATACTAATCCATGTTATTACTTTCTCCCCCTATTTTAAGAAGGCATGACTGAGAAAGAGCCACAGGGGGAAAAAAAATCTGTATTAATAGTTTCCTGTGGGTGTCTGTCAATATATCCTGTCACAGTCTAAATCAGGGACTAACTTTTATGTGAAGAATGCAAAAATTAAAGAAATTAAAAATTAAGAACATGAATCTCAATAACCCAATTTTAATATTTTCTTCTTTTGCATGTACAGATATTTTAATAGTAACTTCATTACCAAAGAAGAAATGAACTTTAATCAATCATGAAACCAAAAATCCTAGAAGGTAAAAATGCTGGTCAGAGTAAAACAGTCATTTTGCTATTTTACACTAAGAAACATTTTCATTTTTATAAAAGACAGTAAAGCAGTAAAATGAGTATGAATTAGAGAGTGCACATTCCTTTACTCACAGCAGTCTTGCCTGGAGAAATTTGGGTCCATATTATGCTCTTCTTCTCTTCAGACTGACAAAATAAGCAGTGAACAAACAATATCATGAAATATTTAGATCTATGGCAAAGAAGTATGACTCTTCTACTAAGTAGTGCAGCAAGATCAATGTGCAGGTGTTCATGTCAAGCCTTTTCAAAGGCTTTCAAAAATCTGTTTGTAATCCTTCTCCCACAGTCTTGCTCCATTGTGGATTTGAGCACACCGAAAAATCTTCATCTCTGGGGTGAAAAAACACCCCAGATCCAGGTGGCAATCATGCCAAATGGCCATGCCTTGGTTTACCTCAGTGAAAGACCCAAGTCAGGTTCATCAAGAGCCATCAGAATGCACCTTTTGGTTAGCCTGATACCCTGAGCCTGCTGTTACCATACCAGTCTTTAGTACATAACTTGTTTCAAACTGCTAGGCAACAAGTTTGAGTGCTAAATGCCAAGGCAAGAGTAAATGCTGATGGTTTTATTCAAATATGCTTACATTATATCTTCAAATAGCTTTGCCATGTGTAGCACAGTTATGGGTGAAACCAGCAGCTGCCTCTAGTCTAATGCCCCTATACCAAAACCCCTCAACAGATTTAACTCTTCTCCCCCATCTGCTGCTCTGTTCTCCCCTCTACAAGTCACCCTGTTCTAAGGGCAAATTCCCAGAGACCTCTGGTTCTCCATTCATTATGTTCTCCAGAAGGCTTTTGCCAGTTGTTACCAACAAACAAGGATTTATTTTGAGACTTCAGACAGGTGAACCTTTCTTTCACCAGCCACAATGTGTTTCTTACTCCTGGAAGCCAGTAGCTGTGTGGCAAATTAAGAGTCTGCCAGTTTTTTGCCACTTGAACTCAAATGCAAAACCAGATGAAACAGCCACCATCTCCACTTCCCTAAGTGGCCACACTGGACCTGTCAACCAGACTGTGCAAAGCATTTATACCTTCACAAAAAGAGTGGAAAATCTCTACAGTGCTGTCCTAGGTTAAGGAAAAGGACCCCCTTGCAATTGTATGTGCAACTCTACCCTGCTCTGAAAATTCTTCTGAGTGGGAGTAGTAAGACGAGGCAGAAAGCTGGCTTAGATCTTGAGAGTGCCAGATGGGAGAGAAAGCTTGTGATGAGATGCAAGCCACAGGGAACAACTTTCCAGGAAGGCAAAGTTCCAGAAGCTACCATCAGGAAAACAAGCCTGTGAGAAAGCAAGTCACAGTCTTTCCAACCAAAATTTGCCTCACTTTAGGTATCACTGAACATTCAGTCTCTTGTTGTCCTGAAATACTGAAGAGCATGACCAACTACTAGATAGAGATGGGGGTAACAAGGACCTTACATTTTCCAAAACCTTTGAGATAATCTAAATGTTTTTCCTTCATGCCCATGCCAACCATCTTCTAAAGAAATTCTATTAGCACTCTAGGGTTCATACTAACTGTTTTCTATTGATACAAACATCGGTTCATCTACTTGTTGTAGCAGAGCTACAGTGATTTTCAAATAATTTCAGATCGGGAAACGCACCAGATAATGACAGCTATTTAAAGAAACATCACACAATTTCCACACACTAACCAGGAAGCAGATTCCTCCTAGCACACAGTATGAAAACAAAACCTTCCACATCAAGGCCACTTGTATTTTCTTTGCTGTAATCAGTTTGTTGACTGGTCCCTGAGAAACTTCTCTTTATGACATTGCATTTTGCTGTTATTCTATTACTGCTCATTCAAAACTTGGAGGAAAGCACAGAATTATTAAAGGTGATCTCAAATTTGTGGCACTTGCAAGATATCCAAAGCTGTTTTGCCATAGACTTCCTCTGAATAGTGCTGGGCAACTTGTTTCATCATTGTGTTGGGCCTAATAAGAGAACAATTTTTTTTCACCAGAGTATGGTAATATCAAATACTGTGCCAGTGGAGTAATTCAGATATCATAAAACAAACATAAAATTTTGTTTACAGCCCTTAATGTGCTCTTCAAAGAAAAATTCCAGGCAAAGGGAAGAGCGGTTGCCCTGCACTGGGGGCGGAGTTTAGGAGTTTTCTATCATTAATAACCTCATTGTGAACTGTGAGTTGCAGGGAGCATACACAGCGCCTTTATCATCCTTGTTACCTATTGCCTCTCACTTGCAGAGGATGTGGGTGCTGTGGGTTACCAGAAAATGTTTGTAGAATGTGTTCCTCTTGCTTAAGAGCACAGTTCACAGTGAAACCAACTGTTCATGAACAATTCCATACCGCAGCCTTGGATCTCATTCATATCTGCATGGGATTTATCAAGCACAGGGTTGGGATCTGCACTGGAGCACTCTTGTCTCCGAGGCAATCTCCCTTCAGGAACAATGAGCTGAAAACACTGTTCTACTGCCCTTGAAGGAGTGAAAACACATCAGGGATCTTCTGTTAGTTTTGGCAACTGTTGGCTGTAAAAGTCAGTGTGGTGGTCAACTCAAACCATTAGTCACAGATTCCCACTTAAATCAACCTGAAATAAAATTGAAGTGAAATTTCATTCAGAATGTTTTTCTCTAGCCCACTGGATACCATCATTCAGCACATTAAATATTATTTATCATCTTCCTGTACATTTGGCAGACCATTAGATCCCTGGTAAAGAATGGAACTTCATAAATCTGAGATTATTACTTTCAGCTTTCCCAGGAAACTCCTAATTGTACATAACTAATTTACTTTACTGTATATTTGCAGTGTTACAAAAAACACTGGTTATTGAGTCTCCCAAGTGACCTCCATGAAATTAAATTTTCTAATAATGCAAGGGAGGGAAAGGATATGTTTAGAAAGGAAACCATGTAAGCCCTACAAATAAAAAACTGAAGAACTACAGTTCTAGATGGAGGAAAAACCCTCTTTGTAAAAAGCACCTGGGAGTCCAGCAAGCAGCCAGGAAAGGTCCAAGGACACAGAACGAGTAGGAAGGCATTGATTTCAGGTCAAATTTTTAAAATTTTATATGCAGTCAGTGTATCAAGCTTTTGGATCTTTTGGAAATATTCATTATATAAATTTAGTGAAAATGGCTACCTTGTTTTTGCTGCATTTGCTAATAGAAAATATCTACTTTGGAAGAAAAAAAATAAAAAAATATAATTCTGTGCTTTTGTGCAGGCCTTATACTCTGTCCTTTACTTTTATTACATATGAGAGTACACACTTTTCATGTAAGTACAGGCATATGCACATATATGTAGTGACTAAAAGGAAAAGAAGTTCACAAAAAATTAAGCCAAATTTATGTGGCTGGTGAGATGCGCTGGTTTTAATCTTACATACTATCTCTGTGGAGACTTGGGTATGAAACTGTGCCTGGCACACACCTGAATCAACAAGGCAAGAGGTGCTTTCTGTAACATCTGTAGTATACCCAGCCCCATAACTACGCAGGAAGACTGGGAAGAATAATCATTTTCCTGGAGCTAATATGCCAAAGGGCAAATATTTTCACATGCTTCTAAACAAGATGTGGATCTAGATTTGCTTCACCATCGAGTGGGGACTTCCCTTGATGGGAAAATCATGAGTATATCATGAGCTTCTCCATCACAGTGATTTTCCAGGCAGGTCTGAAAGAGACTAGAGTGGCATCTACAAATCCAATATTAAATTGAATTAATTACAGAAAGTTCAATGAAAATTTCTTAGCACACTGCATTTGTGTAAAAAAACAAAAAAATCCAAAAAACTAAAGAATCATCCATCAAAGGCAGCCCATCACTACACCGCTATCCTATTTCTGATCTGTCTTTGACATCAAGATTCAGCTTCTTATGGTGAGCACCGAAGTAATTGGCAGAAGTTCAATTTGTATGAATTGTAACATATAAGCAATACAGTACAACTTCATGCAAAACATCAGCAGCCAACTTCCTCCTAGTAACAGTCACAAGTTGAACTCAAGAAAGATCAAGAGGAAATCATACTGGTTTAATTTTTTAAAAGGATACTTAGAAAATTCATTAGAAGATAGTGTTAGCCTTTAATAAAGGGATATGATGAGATTTTAGGATCTTTTTGGTTTTTTAATTTGGTTTCAAAATAAATGACTGGAGTTTTGGTTTAGGCTTCATCTCATGTTTATCTCCCCACACACTTCTAGAATTCCTTCAAACCACAAATCAGTTTCTTAAGAGATGAGCTTTTTTATCTTTTCCCCTCTCTTCTCAGAACTCAGCCATTCCAACCCAGAGGGCTCATGTTTCAAAGCAGCAAGACTTCACACTCATCAGTAAACTTGAGATTTGCGCAGTTACTAGGAAATACCTCTGTATTCAGGCAAAGTTCTTCTAAAGCAATAGAACAAGAAGGCAGTAAAATTGATACAAGACAGCATGATGTACGTGTACAGATTTTTGAGGTGAAATTATGGATCTTGGCCTTTTCTCAGGAATTTAGATTAAAATCAATACAAGTGTGGTCAATTTACTGCCTGCTGGAAAAGGCGACACAGAATCCCATTGCTGGGACCATGCCGGGCCCAGGGAGCACTTGCAGGGAATATAAGAATAGTAAATCAGAACTCTACAGCTTCACTCAGCTTCTGAAGAATTAAAATGAAAGATGTTATGCATATGGTTCAGGAAGGATATTGAAGTGGCCAATTTTGTCTTGTTCAAAACCCTGGAAAGCAAGGCAGGAGACTGATGAAGGGATGGGTGTACTCAGCGAGGCAGCAACCATCAGGGAAACAGCAGCAATTACTTCCACCATTCTTCTGTTGCCCCAGGAGCATCTGAAGGCTTTCCTAAGCTCCACCATATTTCACTTTCCAATTTTTCCATTTTTGTCTACATCTATGCAGCCTTGACATCCTTGGGCTAGTTCTGGCACCGGGCTGCTCCTGGCTGCACCTCAGGGAACATTGTGGCACTACTTGTGTGTGAGACAGTCCGGACCACCAAAAACTGAAGGGTTTTCTAAACAGGCATGGAAATGAAACAATGCCCATCACAGAATACAGTTACAAGGAAATGAAGGCTCAAACAGATCCTGGAGAAAGGCAGGCCCACAGGCCTGGTGGTACTGTTGTTACTCATAATGTAATTTCATTATGTATGTGGTCCCTTTGCTTTCTCTCACAACTTCCTTTTCAAAAGCTTGTACAATACACGTGCTAAGTAAGATACCACACTACTGTTATACTGGGACCAGCTTGTACATGGCTGCCAGACTGCTCAGGATCTGGCCTTTTTTAATCCCTTCATGCAGCCTCCACTGTTTTTGTTGCATTTTCTAAGTGAGCTCAAAGCCTATTCTCTTCTGAGTCCTTCAGCATAACCCTCAGCAAGGCAAATACAAAGTTAAACAAATCCCAAAATATTCAGCAGGACTTAGACACCTCCACAGCAGTCCAACAGAGGAAGGAAGAGGGAAGGAAGGACAGGACTTTTAAACAACTTCTCCTTTTTCACAAGCTCTTCCTCCAAGAGCTCTTGCAAGACAGCATTGTAAAGTGAGAAGCTGCAGAATCAGGCTTCAGTTTGATGAAATCAATTCACTGCACAGGATTTTCATTCAAAGGGTTTAGTATTAAGGCGGGTAGTTTGAAAAGCTTTTTTAAAAGTGCCTTTTTTTTTTTCTCCTGGTAGTTATATGGAAAAGACACTATAGAACAGACCTGATCTCAACTCCTCTAGAACAGCTCCTCCATAAAAGTGTGGACTGACAGAGATTGTGAGATGTCTGTTTTGTAATAGAGACAACTGCCAGGATTAAATATTATTTATTAGTAATATTAATATTAATAATATTAACATTGATCTTTTATGTTAATTAAATATTAATAATAGACTGTTAATAATGTTAATATTATTTATTAGCAATATTAAACTACACTGTTCCATGGATCAATCCTATAGAGGCACCTACTGGGGAAGTACGTCTGCTGAAGTTCTGTCACTAGGTTCCTCTTATATTTAACAACAGTAGCAGTTCAAATCCCAAGAAATTCAGCACATCCTTCCATCTTTCATTACAAATTTGAGATAAAGATGTGAGACTTTTTCTGAATATGGCTTCATTTCTGAGGTAGAGTTTTGGAATACAGACACGGAGATATAACTTCATTAAAAACTGGGTTTAAATCTTTTGGCTTCACTTTTATAGAGGAAGTGTCTGTAATTGCAGCTGTACTTAGTCTGTCTGCAGTAACTGTTAGCTATTCTAATTAATGATAATCCAGGCCCTTTTAAACTCTGTAACCTCTGACATTAAAAGCTGCCAGTAAAATTTAAGATATTTATGCAGGTAACAGAAATTGCATCTTGGACTGCATATGTTGGCTTTATAAACACAGGTTATCAAGCAGTAAAAGCTGACATTACATACTGAGGTAACTCAGCTGACTGCTTAAACCTTGTACCCCACAGATTAAGTAAAGACTTGTACCCAGTTTAGGATGAGCCCTTCTGTTGTCAAAAAAAGTTATTTCATTTTTTATCAATAGTGAAGATTTACATCCAAGACTCACAGTCTTATATTCATGCAAGTTATTTAGTTTTGATTCTGGATCTTACAGCAGACTTGTTCTTGGTATTCATGCTGACAGCTGTTTTCCTATTAGACCTATATACTATTTGAATGCAGCAAAGGTTGCTCTATTTGGAAAATCACGTACGGAGGGAAACAAAGGCCAACTTTCTCTTCTTTCACATTGCATGACATCACTTCCATACAATCATTTCTCTCCATACACCCACATTTTTCATTTAAGAACCAAAATTATTACTACAATTTGGCACATGATGCTGCACAGTCCTGGGCTCTGGGAAAAACAGAGTTAATTTTTAAAGCCCAAAGTCCAAACTTGCACAAGCTGCAGCTCATCCCTTGGCTCTGAATGTGTCTTTCTAACTCTAGGAGAAGGCAGAGGAAATCTTCCTGAGCAGCATCCCTAACACATGGCAGCACTGCTGCATGCAGCATGATTTCCGCATTTTTTAGATGCTGCTGGCTCTGAGCCAGGTCTCCCTTTACACAACATATCCTGTAGCACAGAGGGGTTAGTATGTCGTGTAACACACCTTCAGCCTAAAACTATTCATCTACACAGCCCTCACCTGCAAATTCTGCAGGGGGCCAGGAAAAAATGATGCAGTCTAGACATCTGACTAGACCACTGCCATTTCCTTCTCATCACACAGATTCTCCACCCCAAGAAAAGATCACAGCAGGGTTTAGAGGAAAGTGAACAGTGTAACTGTTCAGTACAGCTACTAAATAGGATGGTATGGATAAAAAAATTATCAGCAAGATGCTCACACACACAGATCCTGGAGGTATACGCAAGCATGCAGTCCCACATCTGTTTCAAACAAATGGTATTTTCGTAATCTTTTATATGAATCCCAGCATGTAATTGTAAGCAGGCAGTTTTCCAAAATACTGTTGTGTTGTGCAAGTGAGAAAGCAAATAATAGATGCTATGTACTACACAAAGAACTATCACAGTGTCATTCTTCTCTAGAGACCTTTCTAGTGAAAGAATGATTTTAGGTTTTATGCTGCTCCAGGGTGGCAAGTCAAGCAAGGAGGCTGGATGTGGCAATCAAAATGAAATTGAAATTTGTCTCTGAGAACAAGACTTTCCAGAAGCAATGTCATGAGGAGAGGACATGGGCATTAGAAAGTCAAATATCAGCCCTCATCAGAAACCATAAGATGAGCTTTAGGAGCATTACCTGCCATGTCCATGAAAATAAAGGAATTAGTCACTACATCATAAAGGATGAAATTATTACAATTAGTGAACACTGAGGGCAAGACATTCACACAGCCTTAATCCAAGTCTTGCCCCAGCACATATAAGGCTCAGCAGAAGCCTGGCATGTTTCCAGAAGGCCTGAAAACACCACTGTGCTTCAGAACATATTGCTGGGGAGAATCGTTTGACTAACTGCCTCTGCAGCAAAACCACCGACACCTACGAGGTTATGCAAGCAGCTCAGTGTCCTATGATACTGCTAGAGCAATGCTCAGAGAAATTCAAGTGTGAGCCATAAACCATCAGGTTATGTATTCAATTATATCCAAATCTGCCTGTACTGCAACAGATGAAGTAAAAAGTTTGAAGTCTGCCATGAAACAGAGATGTTTGAAAGAGAGCAGTGTAAGTGCATCTTGGTTAAAGATTTTGGTAGAAAAAGAAGGGAAGAAATTGGTTTCTGTTAGTCCCAGACCAAATGTTCCTGTTCAAATCCTATCATATCACTAATAAAGCAGATGAGTAGTTATCCACAGAGGTTTCTATTCCCTTATTGTTTTTTTAAACTCAATTCCATGACTCATTTACACAGGCCAGGAACATGTAGTTCATGTTCTTGTTCCCATTTCTCTCATATTTCTGTTTATATTTTCATCTCCTTTCTTACAGTTAAAACAACCTTGGTTGAAGAGATTACATGACAGCAAGGCTCTAAACCACCTCTAAGATCAGCTCTAAACCACCATCTTAATTTACAGCTCTGCTGTGGAGCAACATTTGGTCACAGCAACAGCATTCTTGAGCAGAGTGCATCCAAGCTTCATCACCCTTGGCCCATTTTCAAGCAGCGGAGCAGAATGCTGTCAGCCTTCATATCACTTGTGGACTGTGATTCCCCAGAGAAACAGCAGCAGGAGGGGAGACGTCCTTCCTCCCCTCACTCTCCTGGAACACTCATCTTGGGCACTAGTTGACCTTTTGAAATAAGCATTCATGATAACCAGCATTTTCATAACCTTAGCCTTAAAGCCCTTCTTTCAAAAGTAGCTTTTTATTTCTGAGTGCTCAATCTGAGCTTGCTCTCATGGGTGCCTATTGCCAAGGGTTCTCTAAGGAATATACGGATACAGGGGCTAAGTGGCCCTTTGGTGCTCCCACCCCATCTCTTTCAAGATCGGCATCCAAAAATCAAGATAAATGAACTTGAGTGAATGACTGTTCAAAACAGGAGTCTATGCAACTTTCCCATGGCCAAGGAGATTGTCAGTGGAAGAAATTAATTGTTATTACTTCCCAGATTTGCACATATTCCCCTGACTGTCCTACCTCTAAACCACAATAATTTTTCAGAGTGTATTCACTATCACAAACACTAATGCACACTTTTCCAGGAACAATTGTGCTATCATTGCAGTAGTTTGAGAATGGGAAGAAATTACATATATAAGAAATTAGCATACCTTGCTATGCTATCTTCCCACAAGGTGAAACTGCAGTAGTGAGGGATTCTGTTATGGGACAGAACAATTAAAAGGGAGAAAAAAAGGCTATGATGCCTCTTTACCCAAAAATGTATGGAGAATCCTTTAGGTTGATCATTTGAGTTTGCAGAGAGAGGAGAGGGAAAGGAACTTATCTCTCTTTCAATTTTCTACTTGGGGTTTTGCTGTAAGCTTTGGCTGCTGCTACAATACTTGTCAGGTTGAGCCCCTGAACCACAGAAATTAATCCCAGAACAAACTATTTTGGCTTGTGAGGTGGTGTGAACACAGGATGCTAGATGACAATAGGCCACAGAAAAGGTCAAAAAACCCAATGGGGGAAGCAATGCACATGCTGAGTGCTGTGAGAGTCATGCTGAGTAGCTGCACGGATAACTGAGTTTGGGGAATTTCTCAGCTCTGCTCATTGCTCTTGGGGTTTGCAATACTGCAGATAGCAAAGAAAGGGGGAGGGGAAGGGGCTGGGCAGCACAGATGTATGGCAAGGAAGTAAATCTCAAATGTAAGGGCTCTGTGTCAGCAGTGTTGGATCTGCACTACTAGTTAGGGTGCTGCAGGGAAGTAACTTTGTTCTTGCGCCTTTTGCATAGGAGGTCTGGGAGCAAATGGGGATACCCCACAGCAACATGAAAAAAAAGAAGTATGCATATAGCTGTGTGACTAATGCCCCTTAGTGCCTGGGACAAACCTTTCTGAGCCATACACAAGTCTTTGCCAACTCTTTCATGTAGACCAAGCTAGAGGCAATCTAAAGTAATGGGGCACATTGAGTTGTGTGAATTTTAGTTCATACTACAGCAACAAACTTAATCTTTTTCAAACCAGAACTCCCAAAACACAAGCAAATCATTGAATTAACAACAACTTGTATGAATATGTAATTTTGCATTGCTCTAACCTCCACTCGGTCAATTGCCAAAACGTTGTATTGGTCGTCCTGTAAAACTGCAACATCTCCCCTTCAGGGGAGCTTACCAAGCTGGCTTCTGCAGTGTACTGGAGTGTACACCTCCTTATGTGGGAACGCCTTCCTCCTTTCCCTGCGTGGAGAGGAGGCATGTATGGGTACTGGTTACATTTCTGTGAAATTACCCTTTCACACCTCTGATGACTGGGATCCCGAGAGGGCGGGAGTACCTATCAGATATGGTAACGCTCTAGCCCGGCAAAGGCTTACGTTGTATATTAATGTTATAAACCTACTATTTGTCTGAGAGAATCATAGCCCATGGCAGCGCTCGGGCCCTGACCTGGCAGGGGCTAAGAAGGTGGGATGCAAGCATTCATTTCCCAAGGGGCCACCAACCAAACCCCACTTGCTCCCCTGGGCAGCTTTTGCTGGCTGCAGCCTGCACGGGGTCCATTGGCAGAGAGAGAAGAGCTAACATGGACATCCTGGAAAAGAGGGTTCAGGAGTCAAAGGGTCACAGAAAGACAGATTATCTGTAGCCAGCCAACAGTAATGCAAAATCAAGTAATATCAGGAATATGTCTTGAATCATCTGCTTCCCCAACCATTTTGGTACATCCCAGGGGGACAACTACCAACAGGCCTCCACTCCCATACACAGAAGCAGGCACATATCTTTTCCCAAGCATGCACGTGCTGATTATTTTATTTTTCCCCTCCTATGTTATAGCCCAATGATTAAGACTGGAATTGAAACCCTGTCTCCCTGGAGAGAATTTTATCACAGGTTTTGCACTTCAGGGCACCTCAGCCACGAAACTGTAGAAGAGCAGGAGGTGAGGGCTGGGAAAGTCAGGGCACCTCCGTGCTGGAGAGACTCCCACCTGCAGAAGAGAGCGCAGGCAGCAGCAACTCTTGCATAGCACGGCTGTGGCCTGCTGGCTGGCCCTGGTAGTGCAGAGAGGAGTTTGGATCCCAGCTCTGGCTCCGGGGATTTTCCCTGTATTTCACACTGCACAATCATTACCTATATAATTCCTGATCAAATCCTAATTAAGAAAGTTTTCTCCTGGTGGATTTTGAGCATAACAGATTGGACAACACGCAGTTTAAGGGGCTGAAGTTTTGCCCATAGGCGGACTGGAGGTGGTTTTATCTTTTTGTTGAGCCTCCCTTTGTCTCTAAGCATCAGTTTGCCTATCCATCAAACATTAATCATTACTCTTAATTTGTATCAAGTACTATGATAACAATATCTGTTCTATGAATAAACTATTAAATGTACAAGTGAAACCCAAGGTATCTAGATTCTTTATCTGACATATAAAACAGACCGAGAAAGGATGGTGGAAGCAACAAAATAGCTGCTCAGCAGAGCCACACCTGGCAAACACAAGAAAGATTTTTATCAACTCCCTATTTGTTTTGCAACTCCCCGGACAAGGGAGAAAACACACTGGTATGGGGGATGGACCTGATGCTCCGTGCGGCTCAAGGTGTTTAAAGCAGCTCTCGGCGCCGTTCTCGGCTCTCCAGCACCCCCAGCTGGGCTTCGGCAGGGCAAGCGCCCTCCTGACTATTCTGTCGCTCACAACAGGCTCAATTAGTTGGGGGCACTAAAGACTGAAACGTTGCTTTGCTCCTATTGAAGCCTTTGACAGTCGGGTTTTGTTGGAAATCCAGAGGGGCCTCCCCCCCGAATATTGGCCTCTGCATAACATTATCCTTTTGAGCGCTGATTAAGTAGCTGGATTTGTTTTGAAACCAATTGTCACTGAGCTGCTCACTATTTCCAGTGCCGGGTTGTTAATCCTGAGCCTAGGCAGGGCACTGTGTGTTAAAACAATTTTCCTTTGATGACTCTTTTACCAGGATGGCTAGCGCTCAGCTCATGGGATGGTGTGTTCCTGTACAGGGCTTGATCCCATACCATAGCTTGATTCCAAGTCAATAAAAGGCTCAACAGTAACTGGAAAGCAATCACCAAGTTACTATCATGGGTTCATCCCATAACAAACTGCCAGGATGAGGTCATGGCACACTGAGCAAGTGGGTGCTCCCTGTTCATTTCCCTGGCTTTTTTCCCCATGGCATTTGCAGGTGCACGGAGTGACCTGTCAGTAGATGTTTCAGACTGGTACTCTGGCATGTGAGAGGAACCTGTAAAAATTCCTTTGGAAAGAATATCTAAAATTAGTTGCTTCTGAAATACATAATGTCACACATGTCACTGGACTCACCAGAGGCAGCCCCTTATGTATGTTCTGCTGCCTCTCTGTGCTTGATCACCTGTATAGGATTGTTTTCCCCACCATAACAGACTTCAGGCAGCAGCTGGGCTTCTTTCCAGCATTGCTTTTCAAATCTAAAGAAGCATCAGCTTGAATATGAAAACAGAATGCCAGCATGATGGATGGTCTTTTCTCCATAATAGACAAATGTAAATCTTACATTAGGGATAGAAAGCAATTTTGATGTGCAATGACTATTGAAACAGGTCCCACAAGTTTTTGTTTCATCTAAGGGAAGAATTATTGGCATAGAAAATCTGCTTAGTCCCTTCTTCACCTGTCTCCTGAAAAAGCTCAAAATCTTTAAAACTGTATTTCAAACTTGTTCAAAGTCAGATAGGTAGAGCTGTAGAATATCAGCAGATTTTAAAATACCTTCTCAGAAAACTATGCTCAGATGTATTCAAGTTTTTTTTATATCATTGCCATTCTCAGTTCAAATACTCCATAAAGTACCTTGCCCTGAAATTAAACTGCTTATTCATTGCCTCTTTAAGTACCAGTTAATATTATTTTCACTCTATATTTACAGTAACTATTCCACAAGTATTTGAGGGAGAGTGAAGACACTTCTTATTGCCTTTTGCTATCACAAATGGGGCAAAGAAAGACACTCACATTTAGCAAAGAGTCTCATTGTTCAGATGCAAAGACAAATCCTAGATATGCCGTGCTTTACAGACAAAGACTGAATTCATAGCCAGATTTGAAACTTTAGCGTCTCATCAAAAGAGCATTTCAGGCCAGACTCCTCAGTCAAAAATTACAGAAGGGATTACAAATTTGAAAGTAACAAATTTGTATTTGACTGAACTAGTCCTCTTACACCTGATCTGCTAGCAGAAGCTGCAATTCCGTTTCAAACAGATAAAAGCCTTAGATATATATTTAATTTATACACTTTCATAGTGTTAAATATTTAACATCACAAAGTTTAAAAACAAGCTAAACAACTGATAAGTGATGTTTTCTGGGACACTATCACTGTTCTGGGACACTATCCCTGGTTTGCTTTTGATTAAGAGACTGTATTACAGACTTAACCCCAGAGGTTACCATTTTCAATTTCTGTTACTTATTACCATACAGACAGACTGAGAAGAAAACAGGTCACAGTGAGAGGCTGTTAGTCCCACAGTCCTCCTACTTCCTTCCTTCCTTCCTTCCTGTTGCACAAGCCCATCAGCCTTTCTGTCTAAGGAGAAAGATCAATACAAGAGTCATTGTCATCTTTTTCACATGACAAAACAAGCCTATGAATTAGCTCCGGTGTTATTGTGGCACGTATGGGGAGAAAGACCTATCTTCTGTTGGGTATTATTTCTCAGTTTCTCCTTTTTTCTTCCTTTTCAGTGCAGAACCGCAGTACTCACTGTTTAGAACTGTTCCCCTAGTCGCTGTGTTCTCTGCAAAAGTCACGGAAAACTAATCTTAAATAGGAATTCTCTCACACTAACAATTTGTTAGCATCGTTTTTCCTTGCTATTTATTATCACTGGCAGCAAAGATTCTAAAAACATTGCCTTAGGGATTAAGTGCTCGTGCTTGGTGGAGGCTTCACTTCTGCTGTAAAGGTAAACCCTCACCCTGGGCGCTAGAGGGCACAACAAATATCCTTTAGATGCACAGTATCTTAAAATATTGATATTCTACTCCAGAGACGGAACCATATAAACAGTAAACTTCGTATCAATCCTAGGAAAAGGCATAAGAATAGTTAAAGTAGTTCCTGTGCAGTTATATTCTAATATATTTCATTTATCCTAATGAATTTCTTTCCTAAGATGACCATCCCTTGCACTCTAACCCACAGTAAGCAATTTGTATAGAAGAAAATGCACACATACACACACAAATACGATATTAGCATTTCCACACGAATTTATACAACAGCTATTGTGCATCACAACCTTGTGTGCTGTGTCATCTGATAAAGTGGGAGGGGAAAATTTTCATCTAATTCAATTGCTGAAGAAATCAATCAACCTAAGTGCTGCATGAGCTTGTACTTTACAGTGGCATCTGTAATTACTTTGATTGTGTTTATGGCTTAACTCTTCGCTGCCTTGAAGCAACAAACCTGTCTGTTTCAGAGTGGTTTAGATGGAAGTGCTGAGCTCTCCTCTCCTGGATCCAATGACAGTGGGAATGGCACCAGGGCAGGTTCAGACTGGACATTAGGAAGCATTTCTTTACCAATCATTCAGTGTTGCTGTTTCCCTCTAATCCTCCCCAAGGGATTTATTAACAAGAACCTGGGTTACTCTCATCTTCTGCGGTAGGTCACTACAGCACTCATCTGCTATTGCATGTTAAATTTTTCAGCAATTCTTGACATAAAGACTGGAGCTTTCCTGTTCCAAGGTCATCCCAGTGCCTAAGAAATAAAATGATGTCCACTTCCTATCTTTTCCTTCACCAAAACATAAAGTATTTTTCTGCAGTGAAACAGCTTCAACAAGAACTGATCATGTACCCACTCCAGAATAAACAACTTGCAGTGTGATTTGGGGGTCGTTCTTTAAGAATGGGTGCTTGGTTTCTCTCAAGCTGAAGACAGAATTAAATCCAACTCATAAACTTTCTAAATAAATGGACCAATAAGCAAATACTGCAGCAATTAAAAAAAAAAAAAAAAAAAAAAAAAAAAAAAAAAAGTATTTCCACCCTCCTCTGCTATGTGTCCAATGCCTGCCCCAAGAAAAGCAATAGAAAATCAAGTTTCCTGATTAGATTTTCAGAGAATAAAAGTTATTCATCTTCTTTAGATGCTTTGGGGCTACAAATCAAGAGTAAAAGTATTTTGGATACCAGTAGGGAAGTGTATCCATAATATATCTGAAGAATAGTATTTAAGCTACAAACCTGTGCCAAATTCCTCCAATAGGTAAGTCGTTCATAGAGCAGAAGGGTTGTTTCTAACCTCTATGAGAACTAAGACCAGCAGAGTGTTCTGAATGCTGCTCAAGAGGTTAGACAAGTGAAAGTTATTTTCAGTTTTTGTGAACCGTAAGAGATGCTTATGGGAGACAAACCAAGCAGATTGGCCTCACTTTTAAAATAAAGGGTTTTGAGCTGACTATCACCACACAGGAGTAAAATCTTCTAATTATGACAGATAATTTCACACACTCATCAGCTCAACACTCCATAGCAGTCAAAAAAGCACAAATTTTACATCAGGAATTAGAAGGACCATGGAGCAGAAAATCATCAGACTACTGGGTATATGTAAGGCATGTCCACAGTGTGAAAACTATGTGTAGAGATGGTTCCTTCACTTCAAGAAATGATACAGCAAAACTGGAAAGGGGCAGAGAAGAGCACTGGGAAGGATTAAAAGTACAGAAGGGTTTCTGAAAACAGATCGCCCCCGAAGAACAGTCCAGGAGTAAGGTGGTTCAGCCGGCACATGCTGCAGGTCCACAAAATCACCAGCAGACAGGGGAGAAGAGCACGGATTGACGCTTCACTGCCACTCACAGTGCAAGAGCTGCAACTGTGGGGTATCAAACGAAACCAGATGAAAAAAGCCGGAGCCGTGGCTGCGGGCGGCGCCGATCCTCATCCCGCCCCGCGCTGGCGCTGCCCTAGGGCCGGCCCGGCCGCGTCGCCGAGGAGTCAGACTCGATGATCCTTCTGGGTCTCTTCCAGCCCAGGATATTCAGTGATTTTGTGAAGGGTCTCTCCCAGCCCCGCCGCAGGTGTGCTGCGGGCCCCGAGGAGCAGGTAAGGGCAGCCGGGCTGGCGCTGGGGCCGGAGCGCCGGGGCCATTCTGGAGGCACTTTCCAGAGGACGGCACGGGACCCGGAGCGGCGCCATGCACCCGGCGATTCCTCTCGCACCTGTTCCAGATGTTTCTCACCTGCGAATCTCTCACTTGAGTTCTCAGGCAGCACCAGATTATCAAGAGTGAAGTTCCCCAGCGCTCCCCAGCAATGGCAGGTAAGAGCAAATCCGGGTGAAAATGCTCCTCGCTCCAGCCCTGGGCGCTGGCTGCCTCAGGGATGGGGCCTCTCTGCCGTGTTTAGTTGGGACGCTGAGGTCTTACTTTTCCAAACGACTGAAATTACTTCAGTAAGTGATGCCTTGGAAAACTCCAGTCTCTCCAAACACTCTGCCCAAGTGCCCTCAGCTCTACCAAAAGGGAAAAAAATTGGCAGCTTTGCAGAATCAAACTGAGCACCTTGGGGAGCTTGTCCATCTCCAGGCACTCCCTAGAGCTGCCTGTTTGCTAGGAGCTGATAGGAACAGCAAAGAGGCAACTGATCCTTATATTCCAGAATAACATATAGAAAGGAGTTTAAAAAGGTTGTACACATGTTGAATTTATGATAGCATTTGACCTGAAAGTTTTAATTGTCTTTTTTTGCAGAACTCTTGTTTCATGGACACTGTGCACCCACGTGAAATAATTACCTCTTATTATTTAGGTTAAAAATGAGCTGTTTTTTCATCAAATATTGAGTTTGGATTCTACTGGTTTCCACTGACAGTGTAAACTTGCCTGTCGCCTGGCAGGTGTTGCTCCTGGCTGAAGCTGTGTCCCAGAGAAACTGACCTCATGAGATACCTGAATTTTTGCCTTGGAAGTCAGGAAATAGGAGCTGCATGTTTTGCAAACCTCGTCCCTTGTCCCAATAATCCCTATAAATTTGGTTCTCTGGTTATCTATAAACAACTGCTATGGCATAGAAAATATTTCCTTTTTCCTTGTTGACTCAAGAGAAGGGGCTGTGTTGTGCTGATGTAGGGCAGCATGACCTGCTATGGAACACCCTGCCTGTCCACTGAGTTCCACCTAGGAAAGCCCAGTGTAGCACAGAATTGCTGGGCTGGGCACGTGCAGCAGTCAGTGCCTCAGGAGTCACTCAGTGCTGCTGAGCAGGAGCCAAATGCTGCCACTGTCACTCTGCTTTCACTGCTTCTGTGTCCTTGGGAAAAGACGCTACAGAAAGAGTGAGGAATGAGCCCCAACTCTACAAACTGTTCTGCACTTGCCTCCTAGAGTCCAAATGGCCTCCTGGATTTCTTTCTGCCTCCAGGGAAAAAAGTCCTGATAGTCTATGCACATCAAGAGCCCAAGTCCTTCAATGGATCTTTGCTGAAGATTGCTGTGGAAGAGCTGACCAAGCAGGGCTGCAGCGTCACCGTGTCGGATTTATACGCCATGCAGTTTGAGCCCAGAGCAACAAGGAATGACATTGTTGGTGAGCCCAGCCAAAATATCCCTCTCTCAAAAAGCAGTGACTTGTAAGACCCCCTTCAGGTGTCAGAAGGCTGAAAAAAGTCTCCCTGAAATCTTCCCTATGCTGAACAACCCCAACTCTCAGTTGGTCTTGATAGGAGAGGTGCTCCAGCCATCAGATCCTCAAGAGATTAATAAGAAACAAAATTCATTAATAGGAAACTTATTCATAACCAGACATCTGCATTGCTGAAGGTCCACTCCTGAACATGAACTTTGTATCTCAGTGAGATTACTGACAGGAAAAAACACATTAGCACGTGTCCATAATCAGCCTCTAAAGACCATTTCTCATGGAGAGGAAATGCCTTCAGATGCCCTTCTGGGACTTGCTACAGTTTAGTTCACGAGGCTACAACTGCCCCTGTCTTCTGCTAGAGACTGATGATCTGCTCGTGGAGTCAGTAGAGCTGGCCAATACTGGTTCCCCATCCCTTGGTGAATTTCCCAGTTATAGAGGCAGGAAAGCACCTCCACAGTGCTTACAACTGCAGGATGGCCTCAGTGAGCCCTAAGGCAGAGGCAGAACAATTCACAACATTCTCTTAAATCTTCCACCTGCATCCCCAGAGTCCTGAGGCAAACCTAGGTCCTCATATTGCACTTCCTGTGTCGCTACAGCAAGGTGCAGCTTTAGAACTCTGAGATCCTACGTTCCTCTCATTTTTGAAATCAAGCGACCATCAGCTGGGTTGATGCTGAATATCATCCAACAAAGACAAGAAAGTAGGAAAAATGGAAAGCAGTAACTCAGTTTAGAACTATGAATGGCAACCTGCATTCAACTCTTATCTGGCACTGATACTGCACAGGGGCAAGGAATGACTGTTCAATTCTACCCACAGGTCACCTGCACAACTCAGAAGCGTTCGATTATGGTGTGGAAACCTGGGAGGCTTACAAGAGAGGAGAGTTGTCCAAAGACCTGGTTGAAGAGCAGAAGAAAGTGCAGGAAGCAGACCTGCTGATTTTTCAGGTCATTATTTTAAACAGAATTCAGTTGTGATGTTGACTTTAGGTAAATGGTACAGTAAAAACTACAGAGCAGTAGTACAAATATCTGGGTCATTACTACAGCAAATCCACTAATTGAGTAGCACAATGATGCAGGTTGAAACAACAGCAACCCCAGGAACTCCCCAACACTGGGCCAAACTTCCTGATGGATGCACAAAGACATATGTGACCCTGGATGTCAGACAGGCTGGCAGGAAGCAGAGGAAGGATTATTTCCTTGTCAAGGAGCTGGGGATAGCCAGTGAAGTCAGGGAATTGGGCTTTCCCTAGCAGACTGTTCTCATTTGTTGCTGAGTTGCAGAAACATTACTGGGAATTGATAACGGAGCTTTACAGCCCATCTCTATTCTCCACTATGCCAGCTCTGTCCCCAGTGTCTACAAATCCCAAAGTACTGTGAAGGGAAGTAGTAGCCTTACCTTTCTTTGTGTCCCTGTTGGCCTTAGACATGGCTTGGTGGCATCATGTTGGCAGGGTTTGAAAAAAAGTCTTTCCTGTGATACCCTGGCATTTGTTAGCAGACTGTCAGATCAGAACTGATCACCAGATGTCAATCCTGCTAATAACATATTCGTTTCTGTTGCATTTCAGCCATAGGAGACATGACTCTGTACAGTCTTAAATATGAATAAAATGGCACCCTCCAATTAATCATATTCCAACTTTATTCTGGATGGAAGCCCTCACATACACCACAATGTTGGTGTGCTGTAGATGCTCGGGTCTGGCCCTATGCTTTACCACAAACAGAAAGCACTTCAGCTTCTTTTGCCAGGCACAGTTACTACCTCTACTGACAGAGAGCTGGAGAAGGTACATACAGGATCTGAGGACAGGATTTGTCCTACAAACCCGGCCTAAGGGTGGCCCAGACTCTCTGTGCTAACCAGGTCATTTTCTCTTTGCCTAGTTTCCCTTGTTTTGGTTCAACATGCCTGCAATCCTGAAGGGCTGGATGGACAGAGTCTTGGTCCAAGGCTTTGCTTATGATTTGTCAAAGGTTTATGATGGTGGTTTGCTCCAGGTATGTTTTTGGAATTGTTTTATTAAGGTCAAGACTTGCACCATATTCTATGGGGCCTTGTTCACTCTTTGCCATTGTAGTTGTTTAGAGCTCTCGCTTTTCACTGCTCTGAAATAATGCTTTGGTAACATGTTGAGTGATTTTCTGGGTTTTTAACACTGTCTGGAGGGTAAGAAATTAAGGAGACTGTAGCATTTCCTAAAGATTTACACTGTCTCCTAAAGACTGGCCTACTATGTGAGCTATATAATTTTTTAGGAGCATAAGAGTATCCTGTGGTATCATACAGCTTGCAAATGGTTAAAATCAATCCATTTCCTATAACTACAGTCCTCCTGCAACTATAGCACTGCTCTTATCTGTAATGACTGACACACTAGGTGTCAAAGTCCTGTTCTGGGATTAGATGTCAAAGGTTGGACTTGAACTATAAAACTTAATCAGAAATCTGAAATACTCAGAGTATGAGCCTCTGTCACAACTGTCTACTCTGAACCTTTTCCTCTCTGTAGCTTTTCATTTGGCATGAGCAGTATCTCATTGTCAATTCATACATTTTTAATTCCCCACAGCACTGAGAATCTACCTGAAAATTCTGGCCCACTATCTCTGATAGATCTTATTTGGTAACAAATGTGGTATCAAAAAACAATCAATATTAGTTTCACATTTAGTTCACTGCATGTTAATCCCTGTTAGTTCAGATGTTCTTAACAATTTCAAACATTTCAGTTTCTTTAAATTTCAGAAATGGCTGCCTCACTGACATAAATAGGCATAATCCTCAGTGATCACAGCTGCAGATGGAGTACAGGCTCAAGACATTTGGGATACTGCACTGGAAAAATGTTAGTTTGATTACAGTAGCTAAAACTGAGATGAGAGAAGCTGAGCACCTGGCTAATACCATAATCACAGAAGCAGAAGAAACATGGTGGTTAAGCAAGCCCAAGTTTGAAGGGAGACTTTAGCAAAAAATTTCTGCAGAGAGGACAGGAATAGAGATTTTTCACAGTAACAGAGGGCTTTCCAGACACAGTTTTCCAAATGTTGCATAAGGAAGAAAAAGGATCAGCCCTCCTTCACACAAGGGTGTCAGACACATAATTTATTTTCTTTTTAACCCATCTCTGCCCAAAGCCCAAACACTCAGTCCATTGATGTAATTGTATGACATCAATCTTTGCCTCAGAACTGCCAGCCCTTGGAACATCTGGGGAGGAAGTGGACACCCCCTCCTCTAGAAATTAATGCTGTCCAGGTTCCCCCACATATCTTTGGAACTATTCAGCCACTCTTCTTTAAACATGTCTAACTCAATCACTACTTTCCTAATTCTAGGACAAATTATCATTGTTTTCTTTCACTACGGGAGGAAGCAAAGAGAAATATGCAATCAGAGGCGATATTCGCTATCTCCTATGGCCCATGCAGGTATAATATATGAATATTTGGATACTGTTTGCTTTAACTTTTACTATTCCAGCTACTTATAAACAATTGTTTTATTGATCATTTTATACAAAACATAATAAGAAATAATTAAGTTGCCTGCTCCAAGCATCTGCAGGTTATAAACCGGACTCTAAAATCTTAAGATTACTTCAAAAGTCCATAGAGTTTTAAAGTTGTTTTGTCCCCCTTCCTCCAGCTTGCAATCGGGGGAAAGCTTCTGCTGTCAGCTTTTCCAGTGTCTCTGCTGTTACAGGATTTCCTTTAGCTTTAGCGTGCAGGATTTCTGTTCCCTGTGGTTATCCAATATGTGAAGGATGCCATAGTCTCATCCCCACTGCAGTTACCAGCTCCTTACCCCTGAGGAGCTGTCCAGCTGCACAGCTCACAAGTAGATGTGACAAAAACATGAAACACAACTCTAAATTCAGAAACACACAGAGAGAAAATGGCAAGCTGAACTTCCACAGGCACTAGCCTTCATGCAGGATCTTATGGCTAAGCCAGAGGCAAAAGCTTAAAAACCAAACCAAAAGAAAAAAAAAAAATCCAGGAAACCAACATGGAAGTAGATGTGAAACACACTGCAGTTCAGGAAAAATCTGAGGAGGTTCAAACAAAACAATGAACTTTAGACTGTCCCTTATCCCTGCAAATTGAACAGCGTACAGCATCCAAAGAGGACAGTCCTGTGTGTTTAACAGCAATTTTCTTCCCTTCCCCTGATAAATGCACAGGTTTAGAGAACCTGGCTGATATCGGATCAGAGAAACAGAACAGATCTGAATCTTCCATGCTCTTCAAATGAAAGTAAGAGTAAATATTTCCTGAGGCATTTCTTTCTTTGTTTTGCATCCAGCATGGAATCATGCACTTCTGTGGTGTCAGAGTCCTTGAACCTCACATCTGTTATGCTCCAGAGAATGTCTCTGAGGAGAAGAGGAAGGAGATGCTGGCTGCCTGGACCCAGCGTCTGAAGACTCTTTGGAAGGAAGAACCCATAGACTGCTCTCCTGAGTGGTATTTCAAGTAGTGTTCAGGTGCAAGACTACAAGATTTTTTTTTTCTCCATTATTTTTGATGCTCTGTCTAAATACCTGAACACTAATCTCCTAATTCAAATCAAATTGATTTTAAGAATCTTGAATACCACATCTAGCAGTTTAACTGACAACATAGCATTTATCTTCAGTGATTCCCAAGGGATTCCCTTCAAGGATGGGTGCAAAACTCTTTGTATTGTTCTCCTTGCTCACATGAACAGTGTCATCCTGCCTCCTTATGGTTGATAACACACGTGATATTTCATGGCAGATTATACCATTATACTGCTTGTCAAAGAGTAAAGTACATGGCCAAGTTTATTTTAACTTTTTTTTTTTCCTTTACCAGGGAATATCTTGCCCATAACCAACTTTTCATTTTAAAGCCACTTGTCATTGGTTGTGAGAGCTTTTGCCTTGGAGCAACAAAACCAATCATGAGTAGTGTTGCAAAAGGATGTACCATTGCAAAGTGTCTTACACAGGTGGAAAGCCTTGTGGGCAGCCCCAGGCTTTTAGACATATTTACAAAGCAATGTTAAAGCCATAACAGATACCAGAAAAGTGAAAAAAATGCAAATTTTGTATATTGGTATATGCATGAATTGCCTTCCTTTGTAGACTACAACTTCCATTTGTAAAGTATGCAACTTCCTAAAATCAAATGGACTTCTCTATTTTGATTACCCTTTGTAGAGGCAAAATGGAATCCTAGTTTTTTCCTGCCCTCTCACACCAGTCACCTGTTCCAGTTTGCTCCTGTACGAAGTGAAGGGCCACATCCAGCAGAGACATTTCCCAGGAAGCAGAGCTGCCCCAAGCTGTTGCAGATGCCTGCTGTGGGGCATGTGAGCCTAAGTTTTCAGATTCCACAAGGGTGCTGCTGTTGTATGCTTTGGAAGCCATCAACTGTGCAGTGGCAGTGGGTGGTGAGCTAAGAGTTATTGTCCTTGGCCTGATGTTCTTTTAGTGTGTGCTATGCAGGGCATTGTGCTGGGCTGCACATGTGTTCTGACACATGCCTTTTCCAAAACTCAGGGGAATTTTACCACATAGAAAACCAACAGAGACTCGTTTGTGCTTAGTAAGGAGAGAGAAAAGAAGTGACAGTATTGCTGCCTTAGCAGCACTGGAAATGTTACAGCCATTTTGAAGTAAAGAATAATTGTCCTTCTAAATCACATTATGCTAAAAGTCAAATGTCACACTGCCAAACCAGCATTGATGTCATGAGAAAGAAACTACAATCAGGTGAGTAACTCGTAGCTGCACTTCAGGCTGGGGAGAAGGGTATAAAGGAACATGCTTTCCTCTTCCATTTAGTCTGGGTATTTGTTTTCTGTTACTGCTGGCCCTGCTCTCCCACAGATGTCTAGGCAGTGGTCTGATCTTTTTCTATGACAATTTTTTCCAGAAATCAGGGTAGTATTTCTTTTATTTGGTGTTCTGAAATGGCAGGTTAAACATGCTTGCAATTGCAGAACAATAGAAGAAAACAAACAGATACCCATCTGAACTATGTTACCAAGAAGCCTCATAGCCTAGAAAAACCAAAACTGGTATCTTGCAGCAAGGTGCCTTTAATCCAGGTTTCAAAAAACCTGACATTTAAACCAGGTGTAGTTCATGCTGTGGTTTAATATTTGGTTCCTGAAGCAACATCACTGAGGTGAGCTGCCTGCTTGCAGAGGAATATATTTTGTAATAAACTATTCATCAAAAGTTTGTGCTGAAGAGAGAAACAGCTAACAACTAATACTATGCACAATGTAAGTACTAGTTCTTTTCATTTCTTTTTTTTTTTTTTTAAGAAAAATCCTACTGTGTTATTAGCTAGATTAAAGCCTAAAGAGACTATATTCTACAAAAGAGATGCAAAGAATTAAAGCTGATGGTACACTCAAGTCAGTGCTGGATAATTGTGTCATCATTCTAAGAGTATTAAAATGCTCATGCATTTTAATGCAGCTTGTTTCATGCAGCTTGAATACACGGGAATTCTGATATATTTGAAAAACTCAGGAAGGAGACAAAAGACCAGATTCTTCCCCAGGACTGTGGAGCCAAAATACCCCATAGCTTTCTCTGAATTGCCCTTGATGAAATGAGAAAGCATTTTGTTGACATCCAACAGAGAGAATAAACCAAGACCTAGCCATCTTGTCCATATAACAGACTGCCACAACTGCAAATACTGTACCCCAGTGAGACATACAGAGCAAAGGTGGTTCTTCACTGGAATTCAGTAAGAATCCAAGAGAAAATAAAATCCTCTCAATGTACTCTACACATACACCCTTGTATTTCTGCCATCTGTTGCTAGGCCACTGCTCAGCATCTATGGGAAATGTCAGGTAGTGAGTGCTCTTTTGAACTTAACTGCGGTGAAAAGTTGTGGCTGCAGTCAGTCACCAACCACAGTGGTTCCCAAGGCCTTTGGAGCCTCCCATTCTGCATTCACACTCCCCAGGGGGATGCAGCCCTTCTCCACAAGCATCACCTCTCTTAGTTGCTGCAGTTTCTCCCACCTCAGCCCTCTGAGGGTTTAGAGAAATACGAGTTTTGGTGCACAGATGATGCAAAATTAGCTAAGATCACAGCTTCTTTCTCTAAAATAAGCTCTACAGCATAATATCTTCATGACTGTTGGACAGCAGGGGATCAATCAAACCAGATAATGCTTTACTTTTAGATTAAAAGGTAGATAATACAAACATTATAGACAAGTATTTCCTTAGAAATACTAAGAAAAATATTTTACTTTTGCCCAGCGATGATCCCCCTCCCCAGAATTCTGGACAGGATATAGAGCCCAGAATTAATATGCCAGCATTGAGTAATCTCCAGAGCTGGAAACCTCCTATGTGAGAGAGCACTCATTCTTGCTGGGCCAGGCAAAGTGTTAAGCCAGGGATATCCAGAGAATGAATACGCTCAGGTCGCTATAGATCTTGAAATTCATCAGTGAAATGGAGAGGAAAACATCTCTAAAGAGATACCTGGCAGCAAACTACAGGAGGAGAGGAAGGAGACTTAAAAATTAAACCTTTGTTGTCATTTTTTTTCTTCTTTCTTTTTCCTAAGGTCTCAGAACGAAGCTGTTTATTTAGTTCGTCCAATACAGGGCAGTTTTGATACTCAGAGAGAAAACTTCTTGAAAGTGATCACCAAGGCTGTCCTATCTCTCCAAACCCAGAATGGCCTGCATCCTTCTGTGTCCCATCTGTCTTTCCCATGAGACACCTTCCAGAAAGCTGGAAAGGAGGAGACCCTGCTCCCAGCAGATGCACGTGTGGGCCAACACAAGGCACAAAGCAGACAATGCCATCCCTGGAAGAGCAGATAAGGGTAGATGGATGGTTTAGGAGCTCTCATACTGCATTGCTGGGAGAAATGAAGGACGAGCTCTGTACTTGGAGAAGAGCAGAGGCCCAGAATAAAAAAAAAAAAAGTATCCAGAGATGATGTAGGTGTCACACGCTGTCACAGCGGCGAGGGCGCGCTCCCGGCCGAGCGCGGCCTCGAGCGGAGCCAGAGCCGCGGGCGGCGCCGATCCCGATCCCGCCCCGCGCTGGCGCTGGCCCAGGGCCCGGGCCGGCGGGCAGCGGGGCCGCCGGGAAGGGCCGCCGGGAAGGGCCGCTCCCAGCCCCGCCGCAGATGTGCTCCGGGCCCCGAGGAGCAGGTAAGGACAGCCCGGCTTGCGCTGGGGCCGGGGCGCCGGGGGCTGTTCCGAAGCCGCTTTCCATAGGGGCGGCAGGGGAGCGGGAGCGGTGCCATGCACCCGACGCAGCCCCGGGCCGAGGCGGCCGTGCCGCGGCCGCCAAGCGCCAGTCCGAATTAGACTGGAGGAGAATTGCTGCTCCAGGGCCCGGGCCGAGAGCCGGGCGCTTCCCTCCCGCTCCGGCGGGCCGCGCATGGCCGGTGCCCCGCTGTGCGTGAGTGCCTATAGTCGCACTACGGCACATCTCCCGCTGAAACAGCGATTCCTCTCGCACCTTTTCCGGATGTTTCTCACCAGCGAATCTCTCACTTGAGTTCTCAGGCAGCACCAGATTATCAAGAGTGAAGCTCCCCAGCGCTCCCCAACAATGGCAGGTAAGAGCAAATCCGGGTGAAAATGCTGCTCGCTCCAGCCCTGGACGCTGGGTGCCTCAGGGATGAGGCCTCTGGGCCTTTGGGACATTGAGGTCTTACTTTTCCAAACGACTGAAATTACCTCAGTAAGTGATGCCTTGGAAAACTCCAGTCTCTCCAAACACTCTGCCCAAGTGCCCTCAGCTCCACTGAAATGGAAACAAATCAGCATTTTTGCAGAATCAAACTGAGCACCTTTTGGAGCTTTTGATGTACAGTCACTGAGCTCCATTTGTTGAGATCTGGCAGGAACAGCAAAGTTGTAACTGCTCTTGAAATTCCAGAGTAGGGTGTGGAGCAGAGATTTAAAGAGTTTATAGACACATTGAATTTATGATAGCATTTGACCTGCAAGATTTAATAGTCTTTTTTGCATAGCTCTTGTTTCATAGACACTATGTACCCATATCCAGAAGCTGTGCCGCAGAGAAACTGAGTTCAGGAGATGCCTGAGTTTTTGTGTTGGCAGTCAGGAAGCAAGAGCTGCATGTTTTGCAGACCCTGTCATTTTCAATAGTCCCTGTAAATTTCCCTCTCTGGTTATCTATGAACAACAACAACCGCATACTAAATCTTTTCTTTGTGTCACTGATGAATGATTTTTAAGAGAATTATTAAAATTGTAGGACTGATGATCAATAAAACTTTGAGCACACCATGGAGCTCTTTCAGCAGAGCCTTGTTACATGCCTCCCAGATATTTCATACCTACACACCTGCTTGGACACTCAGCTTACCTTGAATACCCTTTGACAACAGTTTGAGATACACATGACAATCTAATCTCTGAGAAAAAAAAAACCCTGTTGCTCTCTACAGAAGTCACTGTGATTATGCTGAAGTGGGACAGGAGCATCTTTAATCTCTACCCCAGTGTTGTAACTTGCACAGCACTGAAATGAAAGATCAGGAAGGGATCCACCACTGCGGTAGGAAGGTGTTCTAACCTCTAAGATGTTGTTTCCATGACACTTTCGGGCAATCTGTCTGGCACTGCTTTTTGGGTGGTACTGGAATCAGAGCAACAGAAATGTTGTCTCAAGAGAAGGGGCTGTGTTGTGCTGATGTAGGGCAGCATGACCTGCTATGGAACACCCCGTCTGTCCACTGAGTTCCACCTAGGAAAGCCCAGTGTAGCACAGAATTGCTGGGCTGGGCACGTGCAGCAGTCAGTGCCTCAGGAGTCACTCAGTGCTGCTGAGCAGGAGCCAAATGCTGCCACTGTCACTCTGCTTTCACTGCTTCTGTGTCCTTGGGAAAAGACACTACAGAAAGAGTGAGGAATGAGCCCCAACTCTACAAACTGTTCTGCACTTGCCTCCTAGAGTCCAAATGGTCTCCTGGATTTCTTTCTGCCTCCAGGGAAAAAAGTCCTGATAGTCTATGCACATCAAGAGCCCAAGTCCTTCAATGGATCTTTGCTGAAGATTGCTGTGGAAGAGCTGACCAAGCAGGGCTGCAGCGTCACCGTGTCGGATTTATACGCCATGCAGTTTGAGCCCAGAGCAACAAGGAATGACATTGTTGGTGAGCCCAGCCAAAATATGCCTCTCTCAAAAAGCAGTGACTTGTAAGACCCCCTTCAGGTGTCAGAAGGCTGAAAAAAGTCTCCCTGAAATCTTCCCTATGCTGAACAACCCCAACTCTCAGTCGGTCTTGATAGGAGAGGTGCTCCAGCCATCAGATCCTCAAGAGATTAATAAGAAACAAAATTCATTAATAGGAAACTTATTCATAACCAGACATCTGCATTGCTGAAGGTCCACTCCTGAACATGAACTTTGTATCTCAGTGAGATTACTGACAGGAAAAAACACATTAGCACGTGTCCATAATCGGCCTCTAAAGACCATTTCTCATGGAGAGGAAACGCCTTCAGATGCCCTTCTGGGACTTGCTACAGTTTAGTTCACGAGGCTACAACTGCCCCTGTCTTCTGCTAGAGACTGATGATCTGCTCGTGGAGTCAGTAGAGCTGGCCAATACTGGTTCCCCATCCCTTGGTGAATTTCCCAGTTATAGAGGCAGGAAAGCACCTCCACAGTGCTTACAACTGCAGGATGGCCTCAGTGAGCCCTAAGGCAGAGGCAGAACAATTCACAACATTCTCTTAAATCTTCCACCTGCATCCCCAGAGTCCTGAGGCAAACCTAGGTCCTCATATTGCACTTCCTGTGTCGCTACAGCAAGGTGCAGCTTTAGAACTCTGAGATCCTACGTTCCTCTCATTTTTGAAATCAAGCGACCATCAGCTGGGTTGATGCTGAATATCATCCAACAAAGACAAGAAAGTAGGAAAAATGGAAAGCAGTAACTCAGTTTAGAACTATGAATGGCAGCCTGCATTCAACTCTTATCTGGCACTGATACTGCACAGGGGGCAAGGAATGACTGTTCAATTCTACCCACAGGTCACCTGCACAACTCAGAAGCGTTCAATTATGGTGTGGAAACCTGGGAGGCTTACAAGAGAGGAGAGTTGTCCAAAGACCTGGTTGAAGAGCAGAAGAAAGTGCAGGAAGCAGACCTGCTGATTTTTCAGGTCATTATTTTAAACAGAATTCAGTTGTGATGTTGACTTTAGGTAAATGGTACAGTAAAAACTACAGAGCAGTAGTACAAATATCTGGGTCATTACTACAGCAAATCCACTAATTGAGTAGCACAATGATGCAGGTTGAAACAACAGCAACCCCAGGAACTCCCCAACACTGGGCCAAACTTCCTGATGGATGCACAAAGACATATGTGACCCTGGATGTCAGACAGGCTGGCAGGAAGCAGAGGAAGGATTATTTCCTTGTCAAGGAGCTGGGGATAGCCAGTGAAGTCAGGGAATTGGGCTTTCCCTAGCAGACTGTTCTCATTTGTTGCTGAGTTGCAGAAACATTACTGGGAATTGATAACGGAGCTTTACAGCCCATCTCTATTCTCCACTATGCCAGCTCTGTCCCCAGTGTCTACAAATCCCAAAGTACTGTGAAGGGAAGTAGTAGCCTTACCTTTCTTTGTGTCCCTGTTGGCCTTAGACATGGCTTGGTGGCATCATGTTGGCAGGGTTTGAAAAAAAGTCTTTCCTGTGATACCCTGGCATTTGTTAGCAGACTGTCAGATCAGAACTGATCACCAGATGTCAATCCTGCTAATAACATATTCGTTTCTGTTGCATGTCAGCCATAGGAGACATGACTCTGTACAGTCTTAAATCTGAATAAAATGGCACCCTCCAATTAATCATATTCCAACTTTATTCTGGATGGAAGCCCTCACATACACCACAATGTTGGTGTGCTGTAGATGCTCGGGTCTGGCCCTATGCTTTACCACAAACAGAAAGCACTTCAGCTTCTTTTGCCAGGCGCTGTTACTACCTCTACTGACAGAGAGCTGGAGAAGGTACATACAGGATCTGAGGACAGGATTTGTCCTACAAACCCGGCCTAAGGGTGGCCCAGACTCTCTGTGCTAACCAGGTCATTTTCTCTTTGCCTAGTTTCCCTTGTTTTGGTTCAACATGCCTGCAATCCTGAAGGGCTGGATGGACAGAGTCTTGGTCCAAGGCTTTGCTTATGATTTGTCAAAGGTTTATGATGGTGGTTTGCTCCAGGTATGTTTTTGGAATTGTTTTATTAAGGTCAAGGCTTGCACCATGTTCAATGGGCCTTGTTCACTCTTCTATTGTAGTTGTTTAGAGCTCTCACTTTACACTATGTTGAAGTATTCTATCAGCCCTGCTTCACACAAGGGTGTCAGATACATAATTAATTCATTTCCTTTAACCTATCTCTTCCCAAAGACACACTGTCCACTGTCTAATTGTATGACGCCAATCTTTGCCTCAGAACTGCCAGTTCATGTAAGGCCTGGGAAAGAAGAAGTCACCCTCATCCCTAGAAATCCATGCTGTCCCGGTTTACCTGAATATCTCTTGAACCATTCAGGCACTCTTCTTTAAATATGTCTTAATTAACCATGACTTTTCCTAATTCTAGGACAAGTTATCCCTGTTTTCTTTCACCACGGGAGGAAGCCAAGAGATGTATTCAAAAGAAGGCATTGGTGGTGATATTCGCTATGTCCTGTGGCCCATGCAGGTAAAATATATGAACATTTGGTTGTTGTCTACATAATTTCTTATCATTCCAGATATTTTTAACAATTGCTTTATTGGTTTTTTTTAATATGAAATATAATACTTAATAGTCAAGTTGTCAGTTCCAAGGATCTGCAGGTTGTAAACTGTTACCTAAAATCCTGGAACTACTTTAAAAGTCCACTGACTTTTAAAGTGAAGTCCACTGACTTTTAAAGTTGCTTTGTCCCCCTTCCTCCAGATTAGAATGTAGAGAAAGCTTAACACTATCAGCCTTTTCAATTTCCCTGCTATTACAGGATTTCCTTTAGCTCAGCCTTGCAGGATTTCTGTTCCTCATGGTTTCCAAATTCATGTAGGATGCAGGGCAGGAGGGGAGCCACACATTACCCTCGCAGTAACAGTCAACACACAAAGTTAGCATTCCTCTTCTAATTACTACTCTTTTTTCAGAAGTACCCAGCATGGTTTGGGAAATATAGGTGGTAAGGCAACTTTTGCCAGGTTCTTCCTGATACAATACAAAAGATGAGCCAAAATTCCATGGTCTCCTCCCCACGCAGTTACCAGCTGCCTGCTCTGTGGAGATATCCAATTGCAGAGCTTGCAGATCAATATGGCAAAAAAGTGAAACACAACTCTAAATTCAGAAACACACAGAGAGAAAATGGCAAGTTCAGCTGATTCCACAGGTACTGGTCTTCCTACAGGAACCTTTGGCTAAGCCAGAGGCAAAAAGTTAAAAAAAAACCATTTTAGATGTAGATGTGGAACACTGCAGTTAAGAGACCCATCTGAGGAGTTTCAAACTGAACAATGAACATTGGGCCTCCTGTGATCCTTGCAAACTGAACAGTGAACAGCTGCCAAATAGGGCAATTCCGTGGGATTAACAGCAGTTAAAAATAAATTCCCCAGAGCAGAGTAAATGAAGTTGCCCTTTCAGTATCTTGTGTGCTATTCTGCTGAATGCCTTCAATAGTGACTGCCTAGATAGGTGGTGAACTTCTGTAATTTATTTGCCTTCTCCTGATAAATGCACAGGTTTAGAGAACCTGGCTGATATCAGATCAGAGAAACAGAACAGATCTGAATCTTCCATGCTCTTCATATGAAAGTAAGAGTAAATATTTCCTGAGGCTTTTTTTTTTTTTTTTTTTAATCCAGCATGGAATCATGCACTTCTGTGGTGTCAAAGTCCTTGAACCTCACATCTGTTATGCTCCAGAGAATGTCTCTGAGGAGAAGAGGAAGGAGATGCTGGCTGCCTGGACCCAGCGTCTGAAGACTCTTTGGAAGGAAGAACCCATAGACTGCTCTCCTGAGTGGTATTTCAAGTAGTGTTCAGGTGCAAGACTACAAGATTTTTTTTTCTCCATTATTTTTGATGCTCTGTCTAAATACCTGAACACTAATCTCCTAATTCAAATCAAATTGATTTTAAGAATCTTGAATACCACATCTAGCAGTTTAACTGACAACACAGCATTTATCTTCAGTGATTCCCAAGGGATTCCCTTCAAGGATGGGTGCAAAACTCTTTGTGTTGTTCTCCTTGCTCACATGAACAGTGTCATCCTGCCTCCTTATGGTTGATAACTCGCGTGATATTTCATGGCAGATTATACCATTGTTGCTTGTGAAACAGTATGTGGCCAAGTTTATTTTAACACTTTTTGTACCAGTTGCCACTCTTTTTTCCTTTGCCAGGGAATATGGTGCCCATACTCAACCTTTAAAAGCCCAAGATGGATTGTTATAGTGCTACACTTGTCCCTTGGAGCAACAAAACCAGTAGTCCCTTGGAGCAACAAAACCTTGGAGCAACAAAACCAGTAGTGTTGCAAAAGGATGTATCATTGCACAGTGTCTTAAACAGCTGGAGAGCCTTGTGGGCAGCCCTAGGCTTCTCCATATCCTATCTATATAGCAATATTAAAGGTATGACAGATACTAGAAAAGGGAAAAATTAAATATGTATGTAGTGATATGTGTATGAATTACCTTCCTTTGTAGACTACAGCTCCCATTTGTAAAGCATGCATCTTCCCAAGGTAGAGAGAAAAAAGAATCTTGTCTGTTGCCTGCCCCCTCACACCAGTCAGTGTTGGTGTTTGAGTCTGGAGGGTGTTTGCTTCCCCTCCAGCATCAGCATCGATGAGATCCTTGGAGATCTCCAGCACCAGTAGTTAGTGAGGCAGAGCACTAATCCAAAAACCTGCAGGTCCACTGTGTGTCTATGGGTCATGATCTATGGGACAAATTATTTGTCTGGCTCTTAATATCCAGGATTTTTACCTGGAACTGTGGCAGGATTATTTTTGTGCTTTAGAGTTGTTAACCCTAATTGGGCATATGGGAAGGGGTGGGTTTCTCACTTAGCTACTGAATTTCTTGCTTTGACCAGCTCACCTAACTGCTGCCTTTGCACTTTGATATTAAAAGAATGTGGCCTCCATAAGAACCCATCCCCTGAGTCCCTGCCAAATGACACCTAGGCCTCTGTGCATCTGCCATACCTGCTTTGTGGCAGTCTTGTCACACCCCAGCCTTATGGTTCCTTAGGGACTAATTGGATAATAAACATGCTGAGTCCAATCTCTGGAGGCTCAGTGTAAGCTGATAGACCCGACTGGAAAATGCCACCATGGAAAGGGTCAGTCTTCCTGTTTGCTCCCATATGAAGGGCCACATCCAGCAGAGACATTTCCCAGGAAGCAGAGCTGCCCCAAGCTGTTGCAGATGTCTACTGTGGGGCATGTGAGCCAGAGTCTTTAGGTTGCAGAAGCAGGAAATTTGCTTTGGCTCAACAGCTCTGTTACAGGAAAAGGAAAGTGAAAGGGAATAAGGAAGACAGTGTTACACATCTAAGTTGTGGAGAAAGCAGATTCACACTTTAAAGACTTAAGGAGAACAACTTAAAATTACGGAGAGAAATCTGAGCACAAATTTTAAAATTGCATAGAAGAGAAGTCATCCTTCTATTCACTGTGTTCAATTAGCAGACTACTCAGGAAAGAAGGAAATTGAGGTAAAAGCAGAAGTTCCAATGTCAAACCAACATTATTGCTTTGGATCAACTGCAGAGCTTAGTGGGGTTAACTATTAGATGAAGAGCCAGACTGCCGTGTATGTTGAGGATACTGTGCTTGACACTATCTGGCAGACACGTGCCAGCTCCCACACATATGGTAGCACTAAATTTTAATAAGTTGGTTGAGATTTTTAGTACAAAGTATGTGGATGGTTGAGATTAATGCAAGTTCAGTTAAAGTTAAAAGAAAACTAATAGGCTTATTAAATTCCCATTAATGCTAAAATTGAAGACTTCCACTCAGATAAGTTCATTATTGAGAAAAGCACTAAAAATGTACCAATCTTTTTGTCCATTTCAAGATAATCTTTCCTTCTCCTCAATCAGAATTAAGATATTTTTCTGTAAATTCAGGTTGCATTTCTGGATCAGTTTATTTTCCCTATTCATTTAATGAAGGAATGTCAAAACTGATAATGCCAACCTCTAAGCACATAAAAATAAATGACAAATAAACCTCTTTCTTTGTGTAGTGCTTGTTGGCAAATCACCACTGAATGAGACTGACAAGTTTTTAACCAAGCAATTCTAATAAATTCAGCCATCTCTCTTCCCATCTTTAAACCACACCTTTGGCCCCATACACAATGCAAAGCTAAACAGCAGAAAAATCAAACCAGACAAACTAACTAACCATAGAAAGAAAAAAAAACCCTCAGAAGTCAAATGTTATGAAAAAATTTCTGTGATGTTTGGGTTTGTAGAAGATCGAAACTGCACAGTTGGCCCACCAGAGATACCATGTCTATATTTGCATTTGCTTTATTTACCTGACAAATGTCCCAGACTCTCTGGACTGCAGGTTCAATAATGTTCTCCTTGTGATACCTCACAGTGTGGATGGACACAAAATTGCTGCATTGAAACTACAGTGAGCTCAGTGTGACAATTCAGCTTTTGGTCCTGAGTCTCCTTTTTACAGTAAGTGTGATCAGCCCTTGCATCAGGAGCTGTCAGAGCATTAAACTCCAGTTCTGTCTCAATATCAGCTGATCCAGCATGGGTTGAAAACAGGAATGTGCTGGTCCTGCATCAGTTCTACTCCTTCCACTGTCAGCTTCTATTTTTTTTTTTCAAAATCCTAGAAAGGAGCTGTTTATTCAGTTTGCCCATCATAGGGCAGTTTTGATACTCAGATAGAAAGCTTGTCCTTGAAAGTGATCACCAAGGCTGTCCTATCTCTCCAAACCCACAGCCGCTCGCATCCTTCTGTGTCCCACCTGTCTTTCCCATGAGACAACTTCAGAAAGCTGGAAGGGAGGAGACCCTGCTCCCAGCAGATGCACGTGTGGGCCAATACAAGGCACAAAGCAGACAGTGTCATCCCTGGAAGAGCAGATAAGGGTAGATGGATGGTTTAGGAGCTCCTATACTGCATTGCTGACCATCAAAGGAAGAAATTAAAAACATAATTGTGGGCTGCTGCTGCCCTACCACGTTGATATGCCACTGCTCTTCTGTCACTGCCACTTGAAAGCAGCATAGGGAATGCAACAGTTTTCAAGAATGCGAAAAATCATGGCAAAGACGTTAGACACTCGTTATCACCAAACTTTTCAAAGATGAATGGCAAAGGGATGGCCCTTATGTAAAGAAGCTGTATTAACTACACACCTGACATCCAGAGGAGGCTGAACTACATGATTTAAGGTGATTCTTTTGGTCATGTATTCCTGCAACTATCCCCAAGACTGTAATCTGTGTTAGTAACTCTGTTGACAAACCAAATCCTGCCTCGGGCCTTCCTGACCAAAAAAAAAAAAAAAATCCCCACATATCCAGTGCTAAATATTCCATACACAAAGGCATTTCCAACATGCCTTGAAGTGTCACACTGCTCTCAGAATCAATAGCATCGCCAGATTTTCAAGGCTCATAATGCCCAGAGAGTTCAGGCAGTGACAGCATTACGGTGTGGCACTGGTCGGACTGCCCAGATAGCTCGACAGGTGACAGAGTTACGGTGTGGCACAGATCGCAGCTCCCAAAGAGAGGGAGCAGCGATAGAGTCAAGATGGGACACTGATCCTAATGCCCTGAAGGTTGAGGCAGCAACAGAGCCACAGTCTAGGGGGGACTGGTGTGCCCAGAGATGTCAGGGACAGACAAAGGCACTTCTTGGGAAAATTCATAGTGCCCAGAAAGCTGAGGCCGGGATAGAGCCTGTGTGCCACCAATCGCAGTGCCCAGAGAGCACAGACAGTGACAGATACTCTGGCGCCACCGATGCCAGTGCCCGGAGGGCTGGAGCAGGGACAAGAGTCACGGTGTAGCACTGATCGGAGTGCCCAGAGAGCTCAGGCAGTGACAAAGTCATGGTGTGGCTCGTAGATCGTAGCTCGTACATCGAAGCTCGTACATCGTGCTCGTACATCGTACATCGTCGCTCGTAGCGCCCAGAGAGGTCAGGCAGTGACAGATTCGCAGGAGGCAGCGATCAGGGTGCACAGAGCGCTGAAGAAGCGCCAAAGCCGCTTCGTGGCAATTCTCGTAGTGCACAGAGAGGTGAGGCAGTGACAGAGTCGCGGTGTGGCACCGATGGCATTGCTCAGAGAGCTCAGGCAGGGACAAAGTCATGGTGTGCCTCGTTCATCGTACATCGTGCTCGTACATCGTAGCTCCTACATCGTGCTCGTACATGGTGCTCGTACATCGTACATCGTCGCTCCTACATCGTAGCTCCTACATCGTGCTCGTACATCGTACATCGTCGCTCGTAGCGGCCAGAGAGCTCAGGCAGTGACAGATTCGCAGGCGGCAGCGATCAGGGTGCCCAGAGCGCTGAGGAAGCGACGGAGTCGCTTCTTGGCAATCCTCGTAGTGCCCAGAGAGGTGAGGCAGTGAGAGAGCCGCGGTGTGGCACCGATCGCAGTGCTCAGAGAGCTCAGGCAGGGACACAATCTGAAGCGGCACCGATGGCAGTGCTCAGAGAGCTCAGGCAGTGACGCTGTCACTGGGCGGCACCCCCGCCGCTTCGAGTCTTCCGAGCCGCCTCCTTCGCTCCGCCTCCTCCAGCGCCGGGAGCGGGGCATTGCTTAAGTAAGGGGCGCGGGGGGAGAACCCCATTACCAGCGGCCCCCGGGGAAGCGGCAGGATTCTCAGAGGCCAGAGCACGGTAAGTCAGGAGCGCGGAGCGGGGGCAGCGCAGTGTCCAGAGAGCTCAGGCTGGGACAAAGTCACGTTGTGGCACCGATCGCAGTGCCCAGAGAGCCCGAGCAGCGACACAGCCACACGGTGGCTGACAGAGTCAGGCTGTGCCACCGATCAGTTTGCATAGAGAGCTCGAGCTAGTGCCACAGTCATCGTGTGCCACCGATCACTGTGCCCAGACAGGTCGACAGACGACAGAGCTACCGGGTGGCACAGATCGCAGTGCCCAGACAGCACGACAGGTGACAGAGGCAGGGTATTGCAGCGATCGTAGTTCCCAGAGAGCTCGACAGGTGACAGACACGGCGTGGCAATGATCGTAATCCACAGAGAGCTCAGGCTGTGGCACATTCTCTGGCAGCGATCGCAGTGCTCAGAGCTCAGGCACTGAAAGGTTCGCTGCCGGCAGCGATCGCAGTGCCCGGAGAGCTCAGGCAGTGACAAAGCCATGGTGTGCCTCGTACATCGTACATCGTGCTCGTACATCGTACATCGTCGCTCGTGGCGGCCAGAGAGCTCAGGCAGTGACAGATTCGCAGGCGGCAGCGATCAGGGTGCCCAGAGCGCTGAGGAAGCGACGAAGTCGCTTCTTGGCAATCCTCGTAGTGCCCAGAGAGGCGAGGCAGTGACAGAGTCGCGGTGTGGCACCGATGGCAGTGCTCAGAGAGCTCAGGCAGTGACGAAGTCATGGTGTGCCTCGTTCATCGTACATCGTGCTCGTACATCGTAGCTCCTACATCGTGCTCGTACATGGTGCTCGTACATCGTACATCGTCGCTCGTAGCGGCCAGAGAGCTCAGGCAGTGACAGATTCGCAGGCGGCAGCGATCAGGGTGCTCAGAGCGCTGAGGAAGCGACAAAGCCGCTTCGTGGCAATCCTCGTTGTGCACAGAGAGGTGAGGCAGTGACAGAGTCGCGGTGTGGCACCGATGGCAGTGCTCAGAGAGCTCAGGCAGGGACACAGTCTGAAGCGGCACCGATGGCAGTGCTCAGAGAGCTCAGGCAGTGACAGATTCGCAGGCGGCAGCGATCAGGGTGCCCAGAGCGCTGAGGAAGCGACAAAGCCGCTTCGTGGCAATTCTCGTAGTGCACAGAGAGGTGAGGCAGTGACAGAGTCGCGGTGTGGCACCGATGGCAGTGCTCAGAGAGCTCAGGCAGGGACAAAGTCATGGTGTGCCTCGTTCATCGTACATCGTGCTCGTACATCGTAGCTCCTACATCGTGCTCGTACATGGTGCTCGTACATCGTACATCGTCGCTCCTACATCGTAGCTCCTACATCGTGCTCGTACATCGTACATCGTCGCTCGTAGCGGCCAGAGAGCTCAGGCAGTGACAGATTCGCAGGCGGCAGCGATCAGGGTGCCCAGAGCGCTGAGGAAGCGACAAAGCCGCTTCTTGGCAATCCTCGTTGTGCACAGAGAGGTGAGGCAGTGACAGAGTCGCGGTGTGGCACCGATGGCAGTGCTCAGAGAGCTCAGGCAGGGACACAGTCTGAAGCGGCACCGATGGCAGTGCTCAGAGAGCTCAGGCAGTGACAGATTCGCAGGCGGCAGCGATCAGGGTGCCCAGAGCGCTGAGGAAGCGACAAAGCCGCTTCTTGGCAATCCTCGTAGTGCCCAGAGAGGTGAGGCAGTGAGAGAGCCGCGGTGTGGCACCGATCGCACTGCTCAGAGAGCTCAGGCAGGGACACAATCTGAAGCGGCACCGATGGCAGTGCTCAGAGAGCTCAGGCAGGGACAAAGTCATGGTGTGCCTCGTTCATCGTACATCGTGCTCGTACATCGTAGCTCCTACATCGTGCTCGTACATCGTGCTCGTACATCGTACATCGTCGCTCCTACATCGTGCTCGTACATGGTGCTCGTACATCGTACATCGTCGCTCGTAGCGGCCAGAGAGCTCAGGCAGTGACAGATTCGCAGGCGGCAGCGATCAGGGTGCCCAGAGCGCTGAGGAAGCGACGAAGTCGCTTCTTGGCAATCCTCGTAGTGCCCAGAGAGGTGAGGCAGTGAGAGAGCCGCGGTGTGGCACCGATCGCAGTGCTCAGAGAGCTCAGGCAGGGACACAATCTGAAGCGGCACCGATGGCAGTGCTCAGAGAGCTCTGGCAGGGACACAATCTGACGCGGCACCGATGGCAGTGCTCAGAGAGCTCAGGCAGTGACGCTGTCACTGGGCGGCACCCCCGCCGCTTCGAGTCTTCCGAGCCGCCTCCTTCGCTCCGCCTCCTCCAGCGCCGGGAGCGGGGCATTGCTTAAGTAAGGGGCGCGGGGGGAGAACCCCATTACCAGCGGCCCCCGGGGAAGCGGCAGGATTCTCAGAGGCCAGAGCACGGTAAGTCAGGAGCGCGGAGCGGGGGCAGCGCAGTGTCCAGAGAGCTCAGGCTGGGACAAAGTCACGTTGTGGCACCGATCGCAGTGCCCAGAGAGCCCGAGCAGCGACACAGCCACACGGTGGCTGACAGAGTCAGGCTGTGCCACCGATCAGTTTGCATAGAGAGCTCGAGCTAGTGCCACAGTCATCGTGTGCCACCGATCACTGTGCCCAGACAGGTCGACAGACGACAGAGCTACCGGGTGGCACAGATCGCAGTGCCCAGACAGCACGACAGGTGACAGAGGCAGGGTATTGCAGCGATCGTAGTTCCCAGAGAGCTCGACAGGTGACAGACACGGCGTGGCAATGATCGTAATCCACAGAGAGCTCAGGCTGTGGCACATTCTCTGGCAGCGATCGCAGTGCTCAGAGCTCAGGCACTGAAAGGTTCGCTGCCGGCAGCGATCGCAGTGCCCGGAGAGCTCAGGCAGTGACAAAGCCATGGTGTGCCTCGTACATCGTACATCGTGCTCGTACATCGTACATCGTCGCTCGTGGCGGCCAGAGAGCTCAGGCAGTGACAGATTCGCAGGCGGCAGCGATCAGGGTGCCCAGAGCGCTGAGGAAGCGACGAAGTCGCTTCTTGGCAATCCTCGTAGTGCCCAGAGAGGCGAGGCAGTGACAGAGTCGCGGTGTGGCACCGATGGCAGTGCTCAGAGAGCTCAGGCAGGGACACAGTCTGAAGCGGCACCGATGGCAGTGCTCAGAGAGCTCAGGCAGTGACAGATTCGCAGGAGGCAGCGATCAGGGTGCCCATAGGGCTGAGGAAGCGACGAAGTCGCTTCTTGGCAATTGTCGTAGTGCCCAGAGAGGCGAGGCAGTGACAGAGTCGCGGTGTGGCACCGATGGCAGTGCTCAGAGAGCTCAGGCAGTGACAGATTCGCAGGCGGCAGCGATCAGGGTGCCCAGAGCGCTGAGGAAGCGACAAAGCCGCTTCGTGGCAATTCTCGTAGTGCACAGAGAGGTGAGGCAGTGACAGAGTCGCGGTGTGGCACCGATGGCAGTGCTCAGAGAGCTCAGGCAGTGACAAAGTCATGGTGTGCCTCGTTCATCGTACATCGTGCTCGTACATCGTAGCTCCTACATCGTGCTCGTACATGGTGCTCGTACATCGTACATCGTCGCTCCTACATCGTAGCTCCTACATCGTGCTCGTACATCGTACATCGTCGCTCGTAGCGGCCAGAGAGCTCAGGCAGTGACAGATTCGCAGGCGGCAGCGATCAGGGTGCCCAGAGCGCTGAGGAAGCGACAAAGCCGCTTCTTGGCAATCCTCGTTGTGCACAGAGAGGTGAGGCAGTGACAGAGTCGCGGTGTGGCACCGATGGCAGTGCTCAGAGAGCTCAGGCAGTCACAGATTCGCAGGCGGCAGTGATCAGGGTGCCCAGAGCGCTGAGGAAGCGACAAAGCCGCTTCTTGGCAATCCTCGTAGCGCACAGAGAGGTGAGGCAGTGACAGAGTCGCGGTGTGGCACCGATGGCAGTGCTCAGAGAGCTCAGGCAGGGACAAAGTCATGGTGTGCCTCGTTCATCGTACATCGTGCTCGTACATCGTAGCTCCTACATCGTGCTCGTACATGGTGCTCGTACATCGTACATCGTCGCTCCTACATCGTAGCTCCTACATCGTAGCTCGTACATGGCGCTCGTACATCGTACATCGTCGCTCGTGGCGGCCAGAGAGCTCAGGCAGTGACAGATTCGCAGGCGGCAGCGATCAGGGTGCCCAGAGCGCTGAGGAAGCGACAAAGCCGCTTCTTGGCAATTCTCGTAGTGCCCAGAGAGGCGAGGCAGTGACAGAGTCGCGGTGTGGCACCGATGGCAGTGCTCAGAGAGCTCAGGCAGTGACAAAGTCATGGTGTGCCTCGTTCATCGTACATCGTGCTCGTACATCGTAGCTCCTACATCGTGCTCGTACATGGTGCTCGTACATCGTACATCGTCGCTCCTACATCGTAGCTCCTACATCGTGCTCGTACATCGTACATCGTCGCTCGTAGCGGCCAGAGAGCTCAGGCAGTGACAGATTCGCAGGCGGCAGCGATCAGGGTGCCCAGAGCGCTGAGGAAGCGACGAAGTCGCTTCTCGGCAATTGTCGTAATTCCCAGAGATGTCAGGCAGTGATAGAGCCGCGGTGTGGCACCGATCGCATTGCTCAGAGAGCTCAGGCAGGGACACAATCTGAAGCGGCACCGATGGCAGTGCTCAGAGAGCTCAGGCAGTGACGCTGTCACTGGGCGGCACCCCCGCCGCTTCGAGTCTTCCGAGCCGCCTCCTTCGCTCCGCCTCCTCCAGCGCCGGGAGCGGGGCATTGCTTAGGTAAGGGGCGCAGGGGGAGAACCCCATTACCAGCGGCCCCCGGGGAAGCGGCAGGATTCTCAGAGGCCAGAGCACGGTAAGTCAGGAGCGCGGAGCGGGGGCAGCTGGACGGGGCCGCGCTGCTGCACCGAAACCGAAACCACGGTGGAGACCCCGCGAGCGAGAGACTGAGAAGTGGGGGTGACGGGTTCCTAGGGGAGATGGCCCGGCGTCGGTGTATCGCCCCCTCCCATCCCGGACCATCGTGGAGGGTCTCCTGGGCACGGGAAGGGGAAGTGCTGGGCGATGGCGCGGTGCGTAGGAGAGGAGGCGGCCGCGGCGGCAGGAAGCCGCCGGGAGGAGAAGGGCGATATGGTAGATCGGCCTACAAGGAACTAGGCCAGAGCTGCCCCGCGTTAGGGCTTCCCGGCTCCTCGGCGAGTAAACGCTTTTGGCTGTGGCGAGGCCGCGCGGGGCTGAGCGGGAGCGCCCGGCAGCGCCTGTGGCGCCCGTCTCCGACAGCTACGGCCCGGTGCGGCGCCGCAGCTGAGACAGCCTTTCCCGATTCCCATATGGAATGCACACTTTTGTGACCTGAACCGACTGTTACACCTTTGCACGTGTACTGGCTACTGCACAGATTCTATCCTTTCGTCTTCCCAAGCAGCCTCTGCTCCTGTGAAAACTTGTGTTGCATAACACCTTTGTTTCCCTTGTATTGGCTTCTCATCCCTTTCCCGCGGGATCCTTTTTGTAACCTGTTGACGATCTGACACATGTATTTTCTTTGCTATTTCCAAGAGGAAAAAAGAAAAAAAAAATTTCTTAGTGAAAAGATGCATCAGCTGAAAAATCTGAGCAGAAGGGAAAGGTTTAGATGGAGTGGGTTGTAAATGTCATCATTTACAGCAACAGATCTGAGATACCCTGTTTTGAAACATCATTGACAGAGGCAATATTTTTGTTATCAGCTATAGCAACCCTTGTAAATACAAGGGTTTGTTGTCCTGTTGATCATTTGGGAATACCAGCTTTGGCTTCTGTTCTTTATTCCTTTCCATTACTGACTGATAACTCAGTGCTCACTGAGTTTTGCTACTTGTAAAGATGCTATTTTTCTCCAGTTAAAGTTTGTAACACCTCTTAAGAACTTAGGTGCTGGAAGCATCATTAAACTACAAAGGCTACATGTTTTTTCATATTACTGTGCTAATGTGCTCATCGCTCCTCCTTAACCGGGGGGGGGGGGGGTGTCACATCATTACAGATTTGTAACTGCATCAGATCAGTTACAAATCGTTAGAACTGAGCAAAGCACTTTTGAACAGTGATTAGGAATATGACGTGATGACCTAATGTCCAGGTTATGATTCTTGTGAATTTATATGCCCTTTAGGCGTTAGAGGAGAGGACATAACCATGGTGTTAAGAAAAATGCCACAAACCCATTTAGCGCAGTTCTATCCTCTTCTAAAGAACACCAGTCATACTGGTGGACAGAAATTCCTCTCTTCTAGCAACTGGTATTCAAAATTTTTATAACACATGTTGGTACTTGGTAAATATGAACCCAACCGAATACAAATGTTCAGAATAGTATACAAGAAGAACTGCTTTAAAATTAATCAAGTATACAGATGACAGCTACTTCACAGAACATAAATTAATCACTAGAAGTATGCATAGCTTCTATAAGGGTTGGCTAAATTAAACTACAAAAGTTCTGTTCTCTTAACCACAGATACATAATGCATAAATTGGTGTGTCCTAAGTATTGAGGATACATATCAATTACCCTGTATTTCAATAAGAAGCAGTAAGGTTGGAGTGAACCTGAGTCTTTGAGCTTCCATCCTTGCTTTTTTATAATTTGACCTTTCAAGCTATCATAAGCCAATATCTCATGTTAAATAGAATAAATAATCTTTGCTTTAAAGCCTGGCTAGACATTGTTTTCCTGTGATATTTGTTCTATGAAAAATCCCCCAAAACTCTGGGTTTGAAATAAGTAATTAGATCAGAGAGCTTCTAGTCAGAGTACCTCATTACTTAATAAGAACACAAAAAAGAAGCAGTAGCATCTTACCATGCCCAAGGGGGAAGGTTCCCTCCCATCTAATAAGAAACTTCCTTCTTCTTGAATGTTACCCAGCTCACTTCAACAGACATTATGATTTTAGAAGTTATTACTTCTTTTGAATTTCCAAGACTTTTGAATTACTTATTTTGAATTTCCAAGACTACACATGTAGTGACTACATGTGGCTTGATTGGAAGGAACGGGTAATTAACATTGTAAATAGGAACAAGGTTCTGCATTTGTTGCAGTTTTAGGCCGAGATATTTTTTGCCAGGTTATATGGTATTGAATGCCAGTCCCAAGCTGTCAGTGGTATCAATACAACTTTAGAGATTTGCCATTCAAAAATACACATCTACACATGCAAGTCTTATAACTAATACCTAGATGCTTAATTGCTGTTAGCATGGAAAAAAATAATATACATAAGTGACTTCAAACTTATTCTTGGAAGGGAGACCCAAATAAAGAAGCGAGATGTTAGTTTATGCCATGTTGGACTCTCATGATTGAACTTAGTCCCTTGTACATGTGACATCCACCCCATCTGCACAGAAGTCAGTACGACCCCGCCAGCAAATCCAGATAACCATCACCAGAAACTTCCAGGGGGATGAAAGCTCAGCTATGAAAGCAGCAATGGCACTGCTATGAGTAATTTGTTATCTATTTGATTGGCTGTAAAGGAATTTAAAAAACAAAACAAAAAAAACCCAAACCAAACAACAAACAAACCCCACAAAAAACTAAAAACAACCACAGAAAAACCCCTACTACAACAAACAAAACAAGAACAATTTCCTCTAATCATTATTACGCATAGCAGGATTTACCTTCTTACTAAATGAATGCAGCCATGTCCTCAGGCCTGTGCTCATAATGCAGGCTAGCACTGCAGCAAAACAAAGCCTGCATCTTTTTGAAGTCTGTAAAGCCAAAGCAGAAAACTCGGAAGAGAGGATACTGCTCTGGGTGTAGGGAGGTTGTTCCCTATCTATACTATGACAGCCCGTAGAGTCTCTATGTGTACTTTGAAAAGAAAGCTCTTGCTCTATCTCTTCTACAGGCACAATTCATTTATTTTTTTTTAAAATTAACTTATTCTTCCCAGTTTTTGTTTGTCAGTATTGAACTGATCAGACCATTTCCAACTCAGCACTGAAATGTCTGTCTTCCCTCAGGTACCTACCTTCCACCCACACTAAGTCCTTAGATCCCAGGCTCCCCAAAGAGGCTGTGCTAATGAGGCAGTCAAAATTAGGCTGCAGCTGATGTTCACAACAACATTAAGCAGTCTTTTCAATTAGAGATTGGATGATACAAGTGCACCGTAGTTTGCAGGAGTTAGCAGTCATTTGTTGATCTGGGAAAACTTGGGAGTCCCTTTGTTATACAAGTTAGAGCTCTTAGTTACCCAAACGAGAGCCAATCTACTGTTGCTGATAGTGGCACTTAGAGGTGGTGCCTTTCTCCCAGCCCCCTCTATCTGTGTCTGTGTCGTAGTTACCCAAGATGAGTGGAAGATGAACAGCACTGCCAGTCTCTTGGACTTTGTCTCTTCTCAGCAAACTCTTTCTTTACCTGATGTAAGATGCTTAAGTTAAAAACTTAGTGGGGGGGGGGGGGGGGGGAAAGCAGAGCTTGTTGGCTTGTACTAATGCTAGCAAAGCAGCTTGCTGGCATGTGCTGAAGGCAGGGGCTGTCTAGCCTGGGAATATGTTAGGCAAGAGATTATCACAGCCTTATCAAAGATGCCAAATTATTCTGGCATCCACTTGTGTTTACCTACCTATTACTTACCTGTTACTTATCTGTTACTTACCCATTTCATAGGATACCCCAAACTCTTTTTGTCTTGATGCACTTAGGAGTTACTACAAGCCTTCATAATTTCTTTGTTCCTCTTCTTTTAATGAGCAGAGGAGAAGTTGCCATACATATTCCTTCCTAGCACTTGTCACTTTGAGTTCATGTGCAAATAAGTTTCCCATAGAAGCTGAGTCCTTTATTTCACCCTCCATTAGGTTGTTTGGTTTAAGCTTTAAGCAAACCCTTTAAAGCTAGGTTTGCAAAGATGCCTAAAAGGTAGCTTAGGGTTATGTAGGAATCTGGGCACGTGACAGGCCGACAGGCCCGTGTTCAGGCAATTCAGAAAACAAGATACCTATCAGAATCATTAGGCACTACCTGCCTTTGGGACCGGCTCTTGGTTTTTCTGGGGTTTGGATTTTGCACATGTGAAGTGCAGGGACAGTACCGATCTACTGCATATTCTATGGATAAAAACTATTTATCCATACAGCACTTTGAGATCCTCAGGTGAAGAAATGATTTTGCATCAACTGAATATAACTGTAGTGAGTTGACAGGATAAATCTTTAGATTTGATTCTGTGAGAACCACAGCATTTTTGGCTTCCAGCTGAGCATTCGTAAGGGTTATGAGAGTTTATGTTTCTGTCCCACTCCTTAAATGTACACTTATTTAGTGGAACAGCTAAATGCTTTCCATGACACTTCTTTTTCTTCACTTCTTTTTTCTCCTTAATACTGCAGGTCCAGAAGCACGAGGGTTCTTGATTTTGTTTTAATTGCTGAGCCACAAAGACTGCAGCCATGTCTCTGGAAGACATCCACATGAACACCAAGGATTTGTTTGAAAAAAAGCAACTAGATGCTGGAGGATTTGGAACAATTTATTTATGCTTTCACAAGAAACATGGATATGTAGCATTAAAAAAAGTGTATACAGGACCACAGCGCACTGAGTAAGTTACAGATCTCAGTTCTGATTTTCACTTCAGTTAGTCTAAGTCCTCTAAAATCAATTAAGATAAATCTAAAGGGAGTGTAATAATTTCAGGTCTTTGGCTTCTGGAGATACTTTTTGTGGGGAAAAGAAAACAATACTAACAGCTGTCCTGCAAATTTTCTTCTTTTTTCCCTCTTGAGACAACTTTTTTAGCTTAACTCATCCTTGCAGTGAAGTTCCTGGTCTTTGTTACAAGGCGAGCACTATCATGAATTGTTAAAAGTCATGAGAACTCTTGCACACTTAAGGAAATGCAGGAACTCAGTAGCCACACGATATTTTCAAACTTACAGATATGTTTTCAATGAAATTATCCAACAGTAGATGTCCCCTAGGAACTAAACGCACATAAATTATCAGCAGGACTCCAACCTCATGTGTGTTAATACCATGAATCTAACCCGCTCTCCCTTGAGAAAGAGGAGTGAGCCAAGCCCACGGATTTAATTCAAAGATTGAATTAGCTGTTGATTTCAGTGGATTCAGGTCACATTGCAGCTCTACTACCTCACAGCCATAACAATCCTAAAACTCTCCCATGAGTCATCCACTAAAGAGAGACAAAATTCCATGTTTTTTCTACTTTGGGTTATGATAAATAAATTAACTGAGTTTTTATTTTGCTGATAGAAAGCAGATTAAGAGATTCTAGGAGTTTGCAGCCTGCAATGACAGTTTGGGATGACTACAGTTAAAATGGACAAGTCTGACAAGTGTATTTTTGGGTTTGTGTTTTTATTTTTTCATTACACAGGCTCATAATTTTGTTATTTCTTAAAATATTGAACCATAAGGCTTTAGCAGATTTTTAAACTGAGCCTAATGCAAACAAAACAACTGGTTTCTTCTCTAGTAACACAGAAGAACACAGATGGAGAAAGCAGTTTCCTTTTAAGTCAGAGGGTAGGAAAGCATTAGCAAGCAGTATAGTTTCAAGATTTTCTTACATCTTTCCGTCTGATGACTAGAACGGGAACAATAATAAAAATACCACCCCTTCTATTCATTATGTAATGGATACTATCCATTTCTAAGACCTTTAGTGAGCTCCCAGCTATGTACCTTTGATTATTGATGGGTTGTACTGAGGCCAAGGTAATTGTTAAACCAGTAATTGTTAGCAAATGCTGTCATCATTTAGCATGTGTGTGGCTCCCTTGTAAGAAATCAGTTTTGAACTTGAAGGCCTTTGGAAACAATACCTCTATACATTTCTTGTACTAGAAGTAGTGGAGTGGATGTGGATCTTGATCCTTCTTGTTCCAAGGCTCGTTCAGCTCTGCCCAGCTCTCACCCCAGTTTAAATATTTGCACACCTACAGCTACCTACAAGAAGAATGCTTATGCAGTTTCTTAAAAGCAGGCCTTAAAATCAGACTGAGCAGACAGTCTCTGTGTAAGGCATTTGAGCAAAATCTTAGAGAATATAACCTGGCATGAACAAATCTGTATCAATTCAAAAGCAGGTGAAGGTATGGTTAATCTTGCAGGGGTTGTGGGGATGTTGACATTTTTGACCATGGTTTTCATCATGAATCAGTGTGATTTTCATCCCTTCGTTCTTTCTAGGCTGGCACTTAAATTCAGTGTAATTTCTGTTTTACAGGTACAATGTTTCCCTTCTTGAAGAAGGCAGGATTATGCGCAGACTGCAGCATGACCGTGTGGTAAAGCTACTCGGCGTCATTTTGGAAGACGGAAACTACTCGCTTGTGATGGAGTATGTGGACCGGGGGAACATGATGAAAGTACTACAGAATGTGAGCAGTCAATTACTTCATCCCTTAGGGTTGGTGAGCTGCTTGAAAGAGACAGGATGTTACTACCATATCCAGAGAACGGAGTCTTTAATTTATTACTCTTCTTTTTGTATTAAAAAGCCAGTGGCAACACTGCCTTCTCTAGAGACAGCAGACAATGACAGTGGCTTTCTTGTGCATCGCAGAGGAGCAGACCAATTACAGATTAAAAAGTTCTAGAAGGGCTGTAGAGATAAGTGGAGAATTTGCTAAATATGTAGCAAGTATTTGTAAATATGGAGTGACTCTAGAGTTATTTTAATGCCAAAATGTCAATCCAAGAAGGACCGTAGAACCCTAGAATATCCCTAGTTGGAAGGGACCTTGAAAGATCATCAAGTCCAGCTTGCACAGGACAACACCAAAAATCACAACCACCCTCTGGATAAAGAATCTTCCCCTAATATCCAACCTAAACCTCACGTAACCCAGCTTCGTGCCATTCTGACAGACCCTATCACTGACCACCAGAGAGAAGAGATCAGTGCCAGTCCCTCCACTTCCCATCATGAGGAAGCTGTAGACCACGATGAGGTATCCCCTCAGTCTCCTCCAGGCTGAACTGACCAAGTGACCTCAGCCTTTCCTCATATGCCTTCCCCCCCAGATTTTTCACCATCTTTGTGCCTTCCTTTGGAGACTCTCTTATGGCTTTACATCCTTCTTAAATTGTGGCCAAAACTGCACACAGTATTCAAGGTCAGACCATACCAGTGTGGAGCAGAGTGCGACAATCACCTCCCTCAACCCACTGGTGATTCAGGTTTTTCTTATCATAGCTTAAGCAGAGATACCCTTGGGACTGAGGAACTTTTTTTAAAGATGGAGTTTTAATTTGATTGTTGTAGTTGAATTTTTTAATAGATGGCACTTCTTGTTCTTTCTTTTAGCTCTCAGTACCTTTGTCCGTGAGAGGGCGTTTCGTGCTGGAAATCACAGAGGGGATGCTTTATCTGCATGAGCAAGGCTTTGTACACAAAGACCTAAAACCAGAAAACATCCTTGTGGACAGAGACTTCCACATTAAGGTATTTGTTAGAGTGTGAATAGAGAAGGTTGGTGATTTGGGTTGAAGAACCCACCACAGCTATGCTGGTTAGAGTTCCTAACTTGGTGGAATTGGTAGATGAATGCCTTTGTAGTTTAGTGAGCTATCACTGAGAGAGTGTTCCCTGAATTGCTGAATTATGGTGGCCTATACAACCTCTGAGTCTGAGATTTGCACAGTATTCCTCCAACTGTGAAAAAAAAATCACTGAGGGCATTAAAAAACAATGTTGAGAATTAACAAGCTGTAAATAACATAACAATTAAAGGAAAAATATTAATATGGCATTTGAAACAGAATAGAATGTTTTATGTATGATGTCTTTTGTCCTTTATTGCTGCAATTTCTCCTCCTGCCTTCACTTCCTTCTTTTATTCCTTTTTTTATTCCTTTCTTTCTTTTGTCTGTTATCTTCTCCTCTTTTGTATACCTCTTTTCCCTTAGTCATCATTTTAAAATGCCATCCAGGAGCTACAAAAAACCCCATCAGGACGCTACTTCAAAGAATGGTTTATAAGCCTATTCCAAAGCCCTTCTATTAACTTTAGTGGGGTTTTGGATCAAGACACATAAATATAGAGGCTACTGTGGAATAACCTGAGGGGAATTTGCAGCAGTCCTCATCAAATATCCTGTCTCTGGTCAAGGTGAGTTGTTGAAATAATGACCCCATTACAGTTTGAAACTATAGAATAAATTTCTGTGAAGAGAACTCTGCCATTTTCTATTTCTCAAAAATAAATTAGTGAGAAGTTCTTCGAAAAGGTTAATATAGTAAGTGCAGTAAGAATTACAATTTTTTTTTTCTTTTCCAAAAATAAAAACCTCATCATGATCTGCTTTAATTGTAAATTTTATGGGGAGTTGGGTTTCAGCTCGCTTATATGGACAGGACCAAACTAGGCTATCATCACATTTCATGACAACGGGATCAAATTCAGAATCAGATAAGACTTCCTTAAGCAGCTTGATCAAAAGTATAATTTAAGGCAGCTGTTGTACGGTATATTTGCTTGAATGTGTCTAACATTGTCAATAATTAGAAAGGAAAATAGTTGTTCCAGGAAATTGTAAATGTAGAAATATTTGTATCATACTCTACTCTATCACTAGACCTCCTCTCACTTGTAGACATGAACCTGGACTCCTACTTCCTTAGCAGAATGTTGCCTTGATTTTCCTCTGAATACACAACCTCTAAACGTAGCCCGAGGCTTCAGAAATTCAAGAGGAACAATAAGCTAGCTAGAGGCAACAAGAAAGAAAAGTGAGTTAGAAGCGAGGCAAGGTGTCATCTCACTTTTATCTGAAGTAATTGAGTTACACGACTCTGACAGCAGCCTATGGCCAAGAGAGACAGGCCCATTTCCTTTCAGCTTTCCTCTCCTATTGACCTCCTGTTCCTTTGTGTTAGCACTGGTGCTAATGTGAACAGCCTGTCGTGATTTAGGAAGCCAAACCAGCAGATTACCATTTACCTTGTTGGCAGTGCTGTCCTTCTGCTGGGGAGCACTTGGTTCAGCAAGCTGCTTAACTGCCTTGCACTGGGTCTTCCCAGGTAAGTGTCAGTGCTGGAACAAGAGGAGCAGAGGGAACACATAATAGGATACGGTGGGAGAGGAGGGAAAGATTACTTTCTTCATCACCAGTCATTAGTCTAGTTGCAAAACTGCACCCTAAAGTCTCAATAACATCCCATTGTCAAGCACACAGTACCCAGGTATCTCTGCTTTAACCTATTCCATGCTATTCTTTTCCATGTCTGTCATACATATGATACCATTTTAGATCCTCTTCTTTCCCTTTTCTGAAGGAAGATCTAAGGTGGTTGAGTTACATGGAATCTGAATGGAAAGGGCAGTGAGGGAGAAGGCATATCTGCCCATCTCATAGATTGATTCTAAGGTTTGAATCTTAGATTCTTCTCCTATGAATCTTCTGTTCTCCCCTGAGCACTGCAAGCAGACCGCAAATATGATTGCCAATATGAGTGAAACCAAATTTCTTCTATTCTCACATTGTGCAAGTGTTCCACAATTAATAAAAAAAGTTCAGCCTAATGGCTCCCAATTGGCAGTGATACTTTATTTAGAACAAAAACCAAACCAAACAAAGAAAAACAAGAAAAAACCAAAATAATTTGTTTTCCTTTCTTAAGTTGTATTTTGTTCACTATTTAGTTTTTAGATAAGTTATTAGATTTGTATTAAGACTTGATAAAATTGAGCACTGAATGCAATACTTGTTTATCTCCTCTTCATTACAGCACTAGTTCTGACGTGTCTCGTTTTTCAGATTGCAGATCTCGGTGTTGCCTCCTTTAAGAGCTGGAGTAGGCTGACCCAAGAAGAGACTGTCCGACAGAGGCAAATGAAGAACACTTACCAGAACAATGCTGGGACCCTTTTCTATATGGCCCCAGAGCATTTACGCAGTGTAAATGCTAAACCAGTGGAGAAATCAGATGTTTACAGTTTTGGCATTGTGATCTGGGCAATTTTTGCTAACAAAGAGCCATACGAAAGTACGTTACTTCCCAAAGGATGCTATCAGAAAAACAAGTTACAAATATTAAGCATTTGATGTTATAAAATTAAGATTAGTAGATTGCATTACCTCTGGCCTATAATTGCACTGGTTTGGCACCTCATGGCCAGTCAGAGGAATTAGTTGCATCATTCCTGACTTCTAAGCACGGACAGGAACATCTGAATGAAATGCAGCCATAAGCTGAATCTACTCACATCTACATGGTGTGGGCACAAACCAGACTCGGTGGCAGAAATTAGGCAAACCTCAGGTGGGCCAGGATGGAAACTTTCATTGACACTATTTCCTGAGGTAGACTAGTTACACATGGAACGACAATGAATGGTGCTGATTTCTCATCATGCACCAATGGGCTTATGTAGAACAATAGAAGCCAACTGTGGAATTCCAGAGTAACATGTTTATAATTTTGAATGGATTTTTTTTGCTATTTAAATGGCTAAATGTTGCCTGTGTAGCCATCTTTGTGTTCATATCTAATACAGAGCTGATGCACCTGAGAAGCAGGTTCTAGAGAGGTACTGTCACACTTACTCACACTGCACATGTCTTACATATAAAAGTAAATCCATTAATCTTAAAATAAGTCTCTAATCCATGGAAGTCAGAGAAGTGGATTCAAATTCACTAATATAAAAAATTTGTAGCTGTAATCTGGACCTCTTTGAAATAATGTTTTACATACCCACAAACACACAGGGAGCCACTTCATTATTTCTTTTACCTATGGAAAGGTAGCAAAACCCATGAGCAGAACCTGACAGGAAATTTTATCTTTCAGATGGTATAAATGAAAACCAGATTTGCTTTGGCATCATGAATGGAAACAGACCAGACATAAAGGAGATCACTGATAAATGTCCAGTGGAAGTTATTGACTTAATGAAGCAATGCTGGGATGAAGATTCAGAGAAACGTCCAACCTTTGCAGGTAAGGCATTACTTTAGGATTTGTATTTGTTTGAGTCCATTGATAGCCTATAATGCAACAAAACAAACCTGAGTATTTTCCTCTTGAAATAAGGTGAGGTTTTTTTTGAAAACTGAAATAGCCATGCACATGTTCTGTAAAGCATGCTCTCTGTACTATGACCAAAAATGGGATCTGATCCAGCATTTGCAGGTTTGAGAAATCCTAGTAAGTGAATGGAGCTAATTAAGACACTTTATCCCTGATAATTTATTTTCAGCATAGTATAATCTTATTGCTAAAATTTACATAAAACCAATATCAAGGAATATAGTATATCTTGACCATGACTGAGAAAATATCCTATTCAAAATACTCTAGATTCAAAAACTATCCTGGTTATCCTTCCATAATCAATGTGACTGATTTTGATAGCTAATCATCCTTTCATATGGTCAGGTGGCAAAACACTTCCAATCAGTAGAAGTATTGGCTGAATGGTCTGGGAAGGAGATTAAGAGCAAATAAGTAAAAATTCTGTATCTCATTGTCTCTTCTTTCTGCTTCAATACATAGTGCCAAAAAAAAAACACCAACCAAAAAAACCCTTAAAAAACCCAACAACCCAGAAAACCCCAAAACAACAAAAAGAGGGAAAAAAAAAAGCCCAACCCACAAAAAAGACCCAACAAATAACGGGAAACTGAGGTTTGTATTTAGACAGGAGCACCAACAGCTTTGTATACAGCAGGCATGTACTTAAATACTCACAGGAAATGTGTATCCCATGAGGAACCCACCTACTATCTCCATATTAAACATATATAATCTACTGCTAGTAGATTAAGTTTATACTTGAATTGGATCTTAGCTTTTAATTTTCCCATATGCAAATCAATGAAAGTTGCTCTCAACTACTGATCATAGACAGATTTCACCCTAAAAAGCAATACAACAACAAAAAATCCCTAGAAGTCATCCTGTTCTTGTTACTGTTTGAGACTAAATGTACCATGTGAGTAAATTACAAATGTATGTATACCTTTCTTACATCATAGAAGTCTTCATTCTTTATTCCTTTTCCATCAAGATTGTTAACAGTACAAGTCACTTTTACTTTCTTTTGAAAACTGTTTTCACTTAGTTCTTTTATTTTTGCAGAAATCAGTGAAAGATACAAGCCATTTTACTATGAATATTTAGGAAAAAATATTGAAGAAGATCTGAAGAATTTAAAAGTGAGTAGCTTTCTAAGCATTTTAAGGTTCCCCACGTTGCTTCTTCCCAACCCCAATTATGGCCAGATTCTGCCACTTCAACACTGATCATGCTTGACTGATATGATTTCCTGCTGTGATAAAATGGCTGGATTTGTGAATGACACCAGAGCAGTGCATGTCATTTATCTCAACCTTCAGATGGTTTTCAACACTCTCTCCCAAACTACTCTTGTCTTCAAGTTCAGATGTTGCTGTCTGGATGAGCAGATGAAAACAGGTTGGATGGTGAGTCCCAGAGTAGAGCAGTTGATGGGTCCTACTTCACCTGCAGGCCAAAAGCAGCTGCAGGAGTGCAGTGGGCTGGAACCTGACCTGGTTTACTCCTCTGTCAGTGACTTGTCAGAAGCGATGAACACTGTGCACCAAACTAGAAGGACTAGTCAATACAGTCACAAGGATAAGGCTGATAGCTGCAGGCTGGAGGAATGTGGTGACAGAAACCTTGTGAAATTCAGAAAGCACAAGAGGAATGTGTTGCACCTGGGATTAAATAACCCCTGGCTTCAGTGCCAGCCAGGGGCTGCTCAGCCAGGGAGCAGCACTGCCAAGAAGAACCTCAGGGTGGTGGAGAGCAGCGACCAGCCACAGCCTGCCTGGCACCAGCAGTGTCACAGGCAGCAGATCTGCTCAGATCTTGTTAGTCCTAACAGGAGATGGGACTACTTCAGCCCAGACATGTAATGGCTTTGGAGAACAAAGCAACCTGCCCCTATGTGTGAGGAGTTTGAGAAGATAGAGCCAAGCTCTTCACAGCAGCGCATTGTGTGAGGACTAGAAAAAAAAAGACAAATACAGAAACGAGAGATTTAAACTTGGGTGTAAAAGTGAAATGAAAAAACCCAAAACTTTTCCCTCTGAGGAGAGCAGAGCAGTGGCACAAGTTACCTAAAGAGGTTGTCCAGTCACCCTCATTGGAGGTTTTTAAACCTGACTGCACAAAGCTCTGAGCTACCAACTCTGATCCCATAAGTGACCATGTTTTGAGCAGGAGGTGGGCCCAGTGTCTCTTTCCACCTGAGGGGCACACTGATTCTATGATGATATTTTGCAAAAGCTCCTCATATATCCACTAGGTCTCACTCATGAAATAAAATGTTATTCCTATCAATTCAAAAGTGGCAGAATCTGATTTAAAGTAACTTCATAAAATTCCTGGTAACTTTTGCCCTGCTTTCAGGCAGTGTCTAATGAGTCTCAGCCTGCTTGAGGGTCAGGAAGCTATTCCATGGTAATATTAATAGGTAAAAGTTAAATTCAGATAGTTTTCCTGAGGGTGCAAGTTGGTTTTTTCTTACTTTTCTGGCTGTAAGTTTAAAAACTGTGATTAAAAGAATAATTTCCTGACTGAAAACAAGAGAATCAGAACTTCTTGAACAATTGGGCTGATAATGGAACCTTTTTATCACAGATATTATGAATTTAAGCACTTGACTATATAGACTTCACTCACAGACAATACAGACAGTATTCTTAACTAAGGAAAAAAAAAAGCAAAACAAACTTCCTTGTGAAGCCATTCTTTCACATTTTTTTAAGTGCTTCCTTCTCACCAAGTCTTCAGTTGTGGAAATGAAAATTACTCATTTCATGTGCTGTTTATGAAGCACCGGTAACTGTTCAAAAAAACAACAGAGTTTTACAAAATGAAACTGATGAAACAGATTTCTTGGACTGATTTGATCAAACTCCCAATATGAACTGTATATATGTCTAATTTGTGATAGCAGCTCCAAATCAGGACCATGGCAAATTTTACTACATGCATTAGCTCTCTGCAGGTGCACCTCTCATGTCATAGGGACAAAATGACTATTTAGGAAATAGGCTGTGAGTTTATTACTTTCTCAGGAAGGAAAACATCCATTATAATCAGAGCACAGATTGCAAAGAGTGGATCCAGGGCAAGTCACTATGTGAATTACTAGTACAGCTTCAGTAGCAACATGGCTCAGAGAGTTTGGGCATAGCCTCCCTTCTGCCTGCCCAGCAATCATGGAAGCCTCCTAACTAAAAGGATCACTGTATCACAGAATGGTTGAAGTTGAAAGGGACCAGAAGTCATTTGCTTCAACCTCCCTGTTCAAACAATTCCATTACTCAAGTAAAATCTAAGGACCAATGGTTGTAATGTGTGTTAGAATGTTACCTTTTGCTATTGAAGGGAAGTAGATTTTTTGGGAAGAGATAGGTAGGAATTGTTGGGTTTTAATCTGTAAAAGTACTTCTTGGGTTTAATTAGAAAAAAAAAACCAACATGAACACAAATGCTACTTTTGGAAATTATTTTGTGAGTAAGCAGCACTTGGGGAAGTTGAGAAAGAATTTTTCCAGGTTAATAAAAAATTACTTCCAGCAAAGCCTGAATAATGGGAGCATCAGAAGAGTAGAACAGGAGTAGATTTGGCCTTCATTCTAGTTAAGTGAGGATGAGGGTTATAGAAAGGAAATTGCACTGCTTCTTTCTGAAAATTTACTCTAAACTCCTCATTTCTAATAATCTTCATAAAAGTCAATGTGCCTATACCTGAATGTTAATTATTTCTCACCTCTTCTTCCCTGTTGATGAATGAACTTATTAAATATAGATCCACAGAACAGGATGCATGTTTGCTACCTTTACCTCAGCAGCATCCCCTCACCGAGATTGCTTGCCAAAAGTCTGGCTATTAAATACAAGTCAGACAATCAAAAGCCACTCTGGATTAAGGTCACATTCATGTAGGCAAGGGTATTGTTTGGCCAACTCAGAGTATTATATACTGCAGTTATACTGCAGTCCTCCCTCCCTGCATTGAAGAAAATATTTTGCCCACCTATAGCAAAGCAATGGGTATTTCCTGTCAGGCTGTGCTATCTGAAAGAGTATGGGATCTTTTCTCAGAGATTCACAGAATCTGTTCATCCAAGTCACTTCACAGTGAAGCTGTGCTGTTTCATACTCTACAGGTACACCCTTTGTTTAAGCTTTTGCCTATAATTTGATCATTTGTTTTTTCTCACATGCAGAAAATGTGGCCAGAGACAAATGAACTGCTGCATAGCATGGAATCCCTTCAAATAGATGCTGTACCAGAAGATACCAGCAATGGTCAAGCAGGTAAGTCACTAGCACATAATTATTCTGTGTATTTGCCAAAGATAAAGTTGTGTACAAAGCAACTTAAGGGTTATTAAGAGACTAAATTATTCAGCACCTCAGAAAGAATTGTAATCACTGAGATGTTTTTTGTTCCCAGAAGTCACACTTAAAATTTCCATCTCCTTTTATACTCTTAGGCTTTCCTCTTCCATGCCAAAAATTTTGTTCAACATTAAACTTTTACAGTGGTCACCTTCAATAATTACTTTTCATACATGATCTTTCTTCTCATCTTTTTATTCGTGCCAACTGCTTGGTTTGTAGGCTTTAATTTCATTAAGACTTTTATTTCCCCTCCATTCTTTCTTATGAATGCTCTGAATATGACCAAGATACATAATTGTAAAATATTCCTTTGTTTAGGACCTTGCTCTCTAAAGAATCTGAGGAACACTAGTAGATAGTTTTTTCTCTCTTTTCTCTTGTACCTTCATCAAATCTTGGAGGAGTTGCATGTTTTGTGATTTTATAGAGCTGGCTCTCTACTATGTGATAATAGATCTAATATAATAGACTTGTGTAGTAATGTATCTGGAATTCTCTTACCAAGGTTTCTTAATGTCAAGGGACACAGGATCTTATTTGCAGCACTGATTTACAAGCAATAATAAAAAATCCAGTAAAGATAAAATTCTGCTGATTTATCTAAGACATGATTAAATTAGTAATGTTAAACTGTAACGTGCAACCAATAAATCTTCCTCAAAGCTAGGTTTCCCACAACTCTTCCTCAGTAGGACTGATGGACTTAGGGCAGCCCCACTACTGTATTTTTAAGTGAGTGTAGTTACATTTCCTGCACAGAAAGAATTGTGTAAGACTGCTGCAGATTGCAGATGCTCTCGTGTTTTAAGTACAAAAGACTTTGTTGTGAATCTCCACTGCAGAAGATGCCATCTTGCCAGCCTGTCAGTCAAAGGCAGAGGTTTCTCTAGTCAATGGGCATCACTCAGACAGTGGTAGTGAAAGGCATCCCACAAGATCTGTTCATACATCTCAAGCTTGCCCTGGAGAGCAGATGCCATATAGTTTATGCTAATACTGAATTGCTAAGAGCTGTCATTTTGGATGGGGTTATTTCTGTACTCTAGCAGTGGTAGCAAAACAAGCAGAGCAAGTCCGACTGAAGGTGTTCTAATATACAGCCATCCAAAGGAACTAGTTTTGGTCCTGCCTAATATGGGCTGAAATAATGTAACTTTGGGGGGGTGGGAGGGTTGGGGGTTGAGGAACCCAGTTCACTAGCATTATCTGAGCTAAATAGAAGCACATAGATACACTTTATTCAGTTTTACAGTGCTCTGTAAGTGTCCCTTGCTTCCAGCAATGTATGATATTTTCTAGAAAAGTATGAAGCTTTCAGAACTTTAAGACAGCGTCTGTAGTCCTACCCTTAAAAAAATAATTACAAGTAGTACCAAACAGATTTTTATGTTTCTTATTTAGTCTTGGAATGCTACAGCATCATAAAGATTATAACTCTAGCTCAGTTCTGAAGTAGAGCTTCCTTTGATACTGAGAATTACATTGAAAGGTATAGATGACACACACTATTTTAATACTTGTAAAAATGTATTCTTTGGAAGAGTATTCATCATGAAATATACAGACAGGACACTTTACATAATCATTTTAAAATAATATTTTAATGACTAATTATTTGTGCTGTATGAAATTACATCTGTTATTACAGTGACATTTTCCATCCTGTTACACCTCAGTTTTGCACTGATCAAACTCCAGTTAATGCTAGAGGAGACACACCAGTAAATCAGATCCTACAAAGGCCTCCAGGAATGTTTGTTTCAATGGTTGAAAACTTGATATCAACACAAGCAGAGTACAGTGAATTCTCACACTACTCGAGATAGTGAGATTTGAACACTGATAGCTTAAGCAAAAGCAAACTTGTACTTCCTAGATAAAAATCTGTTCTACTTGTCAGTAAAGGTGTGTTTTATTTTATAGAATGTATTATGCTGGAAGTAATGTTTTATTGAAACCTTTTAGATATACAATAATAATAAAGTAGGTTAATAGATCTTACTATCATTGCAACAAGTTAAGTACTTGCATTTGAATGTTTTCAAACATTTAATGTCCTTCCATTTCAGATCAGCCTAAATCTCTACACAGCTCTCAAGGTCCCATGACCAGTGAGGTCAACGAAGCCCTGTTTGCTGCCTTCACTGAGAACCAGCCCGTTGAGAGCTGTGATACCTCATTTGCACCTCCTGATAATCTGGAAAGAAAACTTCAGCACGAATACAACTACCATGCATTTGGGAGCCGGATGGATAAAGCAGTTCCACCTGTGGTACACAGCCGTGAAATGCTAGAGGAGGAAAGGAGACGGAGAGTTTCCCGCGATCCGTTTGCAAAGCCATCCCCTACTTCTCAACTGAGTAAGCTGTATCCAAGAGCTGAGAAAACAGGATCAAACACTAATCCGTATATCTGGCCAGCTGCAACAACACCAAAATGGGGAAATGTAGATATTTTTTACGGGCCCAATCCCAACAGTCATCCATCAGGAAACCCAGTAGATGCCTATGGATTAAGTTCAGTCAGTAACTTTATCCCAAATAAACCTCCTGTGCTGGAATCTGGACATAATGTGAAATCACAGACCAACGTCAACTGGAATTCAAAGAATTCAGACACAGATACAGGTGAGACTCCTTCTCCAACACCTATGTTTCTGAATATGTTTTCACCTATTTTTCCTCTATTTAGCTCATCGAACAACCTGCTTATTGCAGGCTGATCTGTAATATAGAAAGAGTGAATTTATTTCATTAAGTTCTCTTTGTTTATTCAAAGTTAAAACACTAGCTCTGACTTCATTATGCTGCTTTCAGTGATGTCAGGCTGCCAATTTCCAATGAACTATTTCTAAAGCATCAGTGTAACAGAAGAGCATGAGACCCAACAGCTGACTCTTCAGCTACCAGCCAAGGAAGAACAGATAGCAAGTGCTGCCAAAGCAGCTCCCAAAACCAGGAGCTGCTACTAGTCATTCTAGGAAAGCTGAGGAGACCTTTGACTCTCAAAACCGTCACATTCATACCATAGGTTCTGCTCGTGCAGAAACAACACTTGTAGCATTTCAGAAAATAGATGGGTATTTTTTACTTGCAGCAAGCTGAGAGACTCCTGAACTTAGGGAGCCAGCAAGGAGCTAAGGCTTGTAATTGGTTTCTCCAGGGAGCTCTGCCTGGTGCTGAGGGAGAGCTTCTGTTGGTGTTTGCTGGTAAGACATGGAGTAGAAAGGTATGAAGACAAAGAAGGAAGAGAATATGGGGCATTAACAAAACAAAAAAAGTTACAAAGTGGTAACTGGAGACCTACAAGATACAACTTTGAGGCACTAGAGACAACATGAGATGCCTGCTCCTACTCTTGAATATTTTTAGCATGGTATTATTTTCCAGGTCATCTCACATGAAAATCCCTAGCTTTTTACAAGCAGAATACCACAAAGGTGTTATTCTGTTAAATTATTAATGCAGAGGCTGTGATTAGTTGTTTATGTGAGTTTATTTACTGAAATGAATCCAAGGGCTGTCATGTCAGAAGGCAGGCATTAAAATTTTCAACATCACTAATAAAGGAAAACCTTCTGTTTGAAAGGAATAAGGAAAACATTTATTATAGGAAGGTTGTGTGAAATAGTGTAGCAGATAACAGACTGAGGTGCATAAGACCTGCATTTCAGTTCCTCATTGACTTGTTGGGTGGCTGTAATCCATCTGCTCTTGCTGCCTCAGTATGAGTTGCAGAGCTCATCTGTGAGCATCCAAAAACTCACACTAGGGAGTTTGGAATTTGCCAGTTTGAATACCTCATATGTGCAACTCAGTCTGAAACTGCAGTGTGCTGTGATCCCACACTTCCAGGTATTCCTACACCCACATGGGAGCCCATTGTCCTCACTGAGATCCAAGGATGGTTAAGGCTATTAGTAACTCAGCAAAACCTCAATAAGATCATTGCTTAAATTAGAGTTATTCAACGAGACACAATGCTGCTAATTAAAAAGCTTCTCATCTCTGTATTTAAGAGCACTGTATACTCACAATGTTACAAATATGGCAGTCATTGTTAAGTATATCTGCTTTTCTATTTACATAATGCTTTTGGCATTTCTTTGGTTTTTTTCTCTTTCTACAGGTTACAGGGATTCCACTTCTTTCACAAGGGGAACGTTTGCCTACCATCCTAGTGTACCCAGAGTAAGCCCAAGTAAGTGCCCTGGTAGCCAACAGGCCGTGCCTTGCATCCTAACCAGTAAAGCAAGAAACTTCAGGAACTTGAAATAATTCCTGTTATTGCTTAATACCTCTAACCAGTTTTCAGTATCAGTAGGTAAAATTAATTCCTGTCTCTAGCAGGACCTAAATACACCATTAAATATGTATTTCATAAATCAAGGACAACATATTCTTTAATGTAAGAACTTTAAAAATATGAGAGCATTGCAAGATCTCCTGTACACCTAAACTAGTCACTTTCCTAGATAGAACTTCAAGTTGCTGTCACTCTGCCCAGCTCTGGAACCACATGCACATTTGGGACACTTTGTCCTATCTTGCTCTGCATTTTAATATTAATTTCTAGCTACAGGCTTCATGCTGATCAGCCTTCATTGCGGGACAGGTCTCTACAGTTCTACTGGCTTGAACCCCTAAAATCATGTAATATCCTTCAGGAGTTATTAATATATGCTGCTTTAAGTTGTGTTGCTTGGGGCACTCTGAATTCTTTAATTAACCCTTTCAAAGGGTTGTCCAGTTTCTAAGTGGTCAACACTACAAAGAAAACTTGAAAGAGCTTTCTGTCTTCTTGACTCCGCACCCCTTAAATGATGACCCAAGCCTGAGAAGCTGCAAAGTGTAAAGGCTTGGGAATGGAGATTTATAAGCATAGTAAGTTTTCCTGTTAATACTGTAATATTGACCAAGTATGTGTATACGTTTTCATATCTTATGCTAAATTCATTTTGTTGCCAGATAAGAACATAGCAAACATGAGGTGTCTTTATATTTTTAACTACAAATATGATGTGTTTCCCGAGTCCTCTGGCTCTTAAAAAAAAAAAAAAAAAAAAAAACAAAAACCCAGAAATCATAATGTTATGAGTAGAAGTAATAATGTTATGAGACATGATAAAATGCATTCCTTTTTTGCAACTTCATCAATCTAATCATACATATATATAATATTTCTGACTTGCAGTCCCAGATTAGCATATAGCAAGTATACTTAGTCAGATTTTCATACATAACTATAGATTTTTACACTTCACGTTGCAATTGAGTGTGTAACAAGGATGTAACCATGATTCCAGGTGATTAAATACAGAGCTTGGTGTATCATTTTAAGTATCTGTACTTCAATTTTAGACACAGGTTGCGAGATTCACCATTTAAGCTACAGTTAGAATGTTTAGTGGATAATTATCAAAGCAGAGTTCAAACAACACTGTCAAGAGAACAGAAAAGTGAAATCACCTAAAATGAATAGTGACTTAGCTTCATGCTGCATGTGGAAATCAGACAACAGTAAACAAAAGATCAAATTATGTGTTTTACTAATCATATCTTATGAGCAGCATGAAACAATTTGCTGTAGTCTCACAGAACTCAGAAGTCATAACTGTAAACCTGTACTTACATTGATGAAAAGGAAAGCTGAGAGGCAGAAGTGAGGCTTTAAAATTTAAACAAAAAGAACATTCGAGTCAAGGCTGACCTCCTGAAGCTGTTAGGCAGCAGAAAGCAAGACTGCTGCTATGCATTCCCTAGGCACAGAGAACATTATATACAGTCTAGTAACTATCAGCTTGGTTGTGGCACTCTGTCGTAAAATAGACTGGGTTTTCACTAAAGTACACTCGTGTCACGCTGCAGAGTGAAAATGCGCTCAGAGCACAGTTGCCAGTAAATGGTTATTTCTACATCAAATGCAACGAATATCACTCCCCTTATTAGTGGAACTTTTTCCTCCTTATGTTACTTCTTGACATTTGAAACTTATGCTGTTGTTTGTAAATTTGTGTTAAAATTCCCTATACAGATGATTCAATCAAGTACAACATAAATAACAGCTCTGGAATTCAGATTGGATCCTACAATCACATGAAAATTGAAGAGCAGAATCCACGTGTCAGCACTTATTCTGTTTCTATGGAAGATATTGATACTCATTATGAAGAAGTATTTGGTAAGAGAAATATCTCCCTAGTTTTCATGTATTCACCCCATATAATTACCTGAGAATCATTTGGTTTGGAACGTATAAAACACTCACACTAGTAGAAGCAAGGCTAGGATTGGAGATCCTCACCTGACTTCTAGTTTAAATCGTAGAATATCGTGAGTTGGAGTGGACCCGTGCAGATCATAGAGTCCAGTGCCTGACACGACACACGGAAAACTAAAAGTTAAACCGTGTAAGCAAGAGCCATGACAACTTTGTTCAGATAGAAGTGGGACAATTTTGAAATGTACTTTATTTTAATTGGTCAATACTGAATTAAACTATCTCTGTGTATTCCTAAGTAACATTTGTGTTTCAGAATATAAAACATATACAACTCTTTAAGAACTCTAGAAGGGGTTTTTTCAATCTTGCAGGTTTAAGTGACAACCTATGATAGCTTCAGATCAAAGAGCAAATCCAGCAACTGACCTGTGAATACACATGTTCTGTCTGGACATTTTTTGCCTACCATCACTGGCTTATGCTGCCTCCATGAAATCCACTTCTGATTGCCTCACTAAGATTCGGTCTCTAGATATTACCAATAAATAGCTGGGGGAGGACAGGAGAGAGAGAGTGAAAGGAACAGAAGAACTGTTGAATGATGCAATTTTCTTACACTCTTCTTTTTGCAGACAATACTACTGTCCTGACAGAAAAGCATTTGAATCTAGTGAGAGAAAATCTGGCTAAGCAGTGGAAGCACTGTGCTCGGAAACTGGGTTTCGGTGATCCCGAGATTGATGAAATTGATCATGACTATGAACGAGATGGACTAAAAGAAAAAGTTTACCAAATGCTGCTCAAGTGGGTAATGAGGGAAGGTGCCAAAGGTGCTACAGTTGGAAAACTCGCCAAGGCCCTTGTTGGCTGTCAAAGACTGGATCTCCTTCGTAGTTTGATGAAAATCCAAGAAGAATAAGTTTACTGAGAACAGACTTTCTAGAGTTCTCCTTTTTGCACAGACTTTTTGGAATGTATTTTTTTAACCAACCAGTTAATACCTGCAATAAATCAAAAAGTTCATGTCACAATATTTCATCTTCCAAAGGATAAAAAGAAAGCATCTTCCTTCCAAATAGAACAATTGCCCAAAGAAAACGACAACAAAATGCAAGACAAATATCAATTCAAGGAGAATGCATTACACAAAATTTTTACATTCTAATCTTGAAACATGTTGGTAGTCTTGTTCAGTTCCAAAGATTGACCTATTGACCTATTGCTTGAAAAACTTGTATAGAAATCAAAATCAACCCTAACATTTTACCAAAAGTGCCAATACTTATCATGCCAGTATTTGACTGGTCTAAGTCAATAATGCGTTTCAAATATTTTTATAATTTTTATTAAATATAGATTTATAGAATTATACAGAACAGCAGCATAAATAAAAGCAAAGCCTATTTCTGGCTTTAAAAGTCTGTAATTGATATTTTATAATGTTGCATTAGATTTTTACATTGTTTGGTAGAAAAGATTTTCCAGGGTAGAAGTCTCATCTGCTTTATGAAATAATGAAAAAATAAGTTAAATCAGTATGCAATCCAAATTAAAATCTCAGGAATACATGAGTTTTGGGAAGGGAAAGGTGCCTTATTACCTCTTGACTGAAGACCCATTCTCCTACCTGCTCTGAGGGCTCAGTGTCACTACATTCTGAATCTCTTCGGCTGCATTTATATTAGTACATTAAGTGTGCCTTGAAATGTTACTAGATGCTGAGGTAAAATGGGCATGCTGCAGCCGGCTGCCAGAATAGCACATTCTTTAATACTCCAAAATGTTGTGCAAAGACTATTTCACAGCACTCAGGTTGTTTCTGGGGAACACTGGAACAGCTCTATAGTTTAGGTGATGGTATCCCAGTGCCTGGAAATGTTCCTTGTCACTCTAACTTCCTAATATTGACATAATCTCAGTATGCAGTATCTATGAAAAAAGAATTACTTCAAGTTTTTTGTCTGAAGAATTATGCCAAACTCTTCTTTTGAGGGACAATGCCTCCTGTTCCATCAGATTTACAGATATTTCAAGCAGATGTTTTGGAGCAGGTAATTGTTTAAGCTGTACATAGAGCACTAGGTGTTCATAATTATTAATTTTAATTGTCAAAAAAAAAAAAGCTAAGTAACTTAAGTAACTTAATGGAGTGCAGTTAGAATGGATTTCTGCTCCTTGATACAGCACTCACCATTTCAGTGGAAGCAAAATGAAACTGTAATCAAAGCAAGCATCTTTAAACCTACTTAAAATTTATTGCATTGCCTTACAGTTTTGACTTAGCAACATGCTAAATTTTCTATAAACTCTTGAGTACAATATAATGATATGGTTTGTCTGTCTAATATAATAAGCATACACTTCCCAGAAAAAGAAAAATTATTCTTTAAACAAATAGAGCCAGCAGTTACTCTGTTAGTTCATTAAACAGATCCCTGAACAGATCACAAAGTCCATTTATGTTTTGTTAACGCCAGATGCACTGTATTGCTACATCAATTCCTCAGCCCCCCTTGGTTTTTAAAGTCTCCCATGTCTGCAGTCTTTATTTAAACAATATGCAATTTTTCAATCATAAGATCTTTGTCTTATTTGGTACACAGAATGAATGGTGATCATTTAATGGACCTTCATTAAATGCTTCATTTGCTCTTTATTAAAGCAAGTCTGGACCTTACTTTCTGAAACAAGAACAGAGATGCAGAGCACAAACATGAAGCATTTTAGAGCAAGACTTAGGCATGGGGCAGTCCTAGATCTTTAATGCAGGACTTGGGAGACGAAGGTCATTTTAGCTTTGGTGCTTATCAAGTCCAGTTCTAGACTAGTGCACATAGTTCATGTGACACTGTAGATGGTAGGAAACACATCTGAACTCACCTAGAGACAAACTCCTTCACTACAGCCCTTGCAGAACTCAGTCACAGAGAGGATTCAGATTCCTCGGCAGAAGGGCTAAAGTACTACAAGTCCTTTAGCATATTGTGGAACACCACATAGCAGGACACAATGCCTGAAAGCAGCAGCCAGGCATGCCAAATTAGAATACATATTCAATCATAAGGATGATGAACTACTGGGATAAACTACCTAGGGAGTCTGTTTACCTTCTTATTATCTCTTAATTAAGACTGGTCTTGTTTCTTAAGACAGCTATAATTGAAATCAAAGCTATAAGTCTCAGTACAAGGTTAACTAGGTGAAATGTAAAAGCAAATGGTGTACAAGAGGTCCAAGGAAAAGTTGATGTTCTCCTCAACCTAAAAATTTACAGAAACATTAAGTATGGAAGAGAGAGAAGCTAATACTAACTTAATAGATTGCTCATTTCATCTACCACCCCATACCCCTCTCCCCCTTCTCAAAAAAAAGAACAACAACAAAAAAAAAAAAAAAAAAAAAAAAAAAAAAAAAAAAAAAAAGTAAGGATGGAGCTGATTTTTAAAAAGCAACCTTTCACAAGAGATAAAAAATGCAGGAAAATAATGGGGACAAAGATGAAAGAGAGTGATGTATTATAACATAGATCTGATACCTTTCATGGCAAAACAAAGGAGAGAAAGGTCAGAAGAGAAATTTCACATCAAACTGGCAAGCTAACAGCCTCAAGGGCAGAGGCAGCAGTAATGCAGCAGTCTTGCAGAGATTTTTTATAAGATTGGTGAGGTACAAGACAGGGAGGAAAAGGCTGTGGGTTGCAGCAGCACCCCTCCTTGTGGTCTCTCCTTGAAGAGCAGGAGGTGAACTCATCCAGTTATGCACAAGGACATTATGTTTTCCCATTTTAAGAGAGTAAGTGTTTGGAGACTTTAGATCAAATACAACTCAAGTACAACCCCTGCCCATTAGCTACCCTTATCACACAGCAGCCAATCTGTGCTGAAACTCTTAAATGCAGAGAGGACTGAGTCCATGTAATTCAAAGCAATTCATTTGTTCAATTTTGTTACTATGCTGCCACTAACAGTGTACAAGCAGCTAAGGAATATGAGGGATTTTTACTCCTTCCAAAATAGTTGCTAAATAATACCAATTAATAATGCTGCATTAAAAACTCAGACATTGTTGCAAGTATTTGATATGTGACCTCTGAACATAAAACTCCTCTTCCTCAGAGGCCAGTTTCCAAAGAGAAGCAACAGTCAGCACTTAACCTCTGACTGATCGAACAGCTTTAAGTGAACTATGCCACTTTTCTCTGATGGATTTTTCAGCACTGTTCAGTAATAAATGAAAACCATCTTTCAGCATGGAGGCACACAGGAAATTGAGCAAGAATCCCTAAGCCTCTGAAACATGCTCAGCCATGTACACAGTGAGACAGAGCTACAGGGAAACAAAGTTAGGAAGCATCATCCAGTACAAGCAGGGACACTTTACAGCTAAGTAGCAATTGGGAGAGCTTTCTTCACTGGATCCTAGTGTCCTCCAAGCATTTTTTCCTACCCCTTCCTCATTGCAGTCTCTACAGACTACAGAAAGTGCTCCTTGCAGCATGCTAGGTTTCCCTTCTAGCATACCAATTAGCAATAGGAGTCAGCCGACCATGCTCATTTGTTCCTCGACACACAAAAGCAGCTAGTGAAAGTGCAGCCCCTTAATACAGCCCCTGGGAAAAAGGGAAGGGGGAAGGCAGGATCAGAACAGGCTCTAGGCTGCAGAGACTAGAAGTGATCTTTGTGCTGGAGGAAGTATTGCCTATGATTGAAATAAAGCAGACCAGATTGACTTATGCTGGGTTTCCCCCTCCTCTACAACTCTTAAGTAGGTCACTTCCTTTCTCTTTTGCACAGTTTCCTCATCTTTTTGTACAGACACTAACTTCTGCCAGAACTAAGATGTGATCTGATAATAAGCATTGCAGCCTATAGAGCTCAGAGAGATGCTTGATAAAAGCTGCTTGAAACAAAAACCCACACTAATTTCCTTAATAAACCAGTAATACTGCTGGATTTTGAATGATGAGGTGCACAGGAGTTGCAACACACACCCCTCTCTCATTAGCTGAGAGACCTAAATGCAGCACTGGAAAGGATGTCTTGGTCACTGAGTTCATCAAAATAGATTCACACAACCCCTTCCATAAACAAATCAAGAACTATCTCCTAGATGTTACTCTTGCCTTCTCCAAGGGACAAGCTGTTTCCCCCTTCATACCAGAGTATCTGGAGTAATTTCAAGTCTCTGTGTCTAGAATGTCCTAAATATGGTCAGAAATTATACCATGATTATGCCTGGATTTACAAGATGGAGATTATATTAAACTTTGAAATTATGAAACCACCTCCCATTGAAGTGCCCAAGTGCAGGTGTGTCAGATTTATAATGCAGTTATTCATCAACATACAAAAGATATGCAGACACTGCTTAAGTTGACAGACACTATCCTTTGCGAGCGTAAGAAAACTGCAGGCAAGAAAAGAAAATAATTACATACTGTGTTTTAGTTTCTTCCTCAGTCTGAAATGTTCTCTGAGCCAAGGTATCTGGGATCTTTTTCTATGATCTGTTCTGATTATGACAAAGCATCCTTTCCTTTGTGTCTGGTTAATATTCTAACTAAATAGGCCTCCTGCTACAAAACCGCATACTGCCACTCCCCACATTTCACAGCTTCAAAAGTCATGCCATATTCAGTCTTTCTCATTTGGAAGGTCAATACCAAATCACAGAAATACCAGTATTTTCACATCTTTGTTCTGAATTTGGCAATTCCCCACTACCCAAATCTTACCTCTTTGTGGAGCTGAAGCAACAAGATTTTTCTCCTAAGATGAAAACATAGCAATCAACATCCAAGAGGCATGAGAGCCCAAGCAACAAAACAGTCCTGAAATAGCAGGATATTTCACCTCATAGAAGCAGCTAAAATAAATGAGGCAAAAATAATCAGCCAGTGTGTTCACAGACTCAGGAAGCAATGTCTACAACAGTACTTGGATCACTGGAGACCCCAACAAGTCACAGAGATGGCTGTAACACAGCTGGAGCAGGGGCAGGGACTGATGGCACTGTGCTGAGCTGAAATTAGGCTCCAGGATCCATGAGCCAGGGTGTGGGAGAGACCCCAGCTGAGGCTGATTGTGGCCATTAAAGCCTCTTAGTGCCTTGATGGTCCTGACAAATGAGCTTGTCCTTGAAAACTCCAGAGTTAAATCCCTGCTAATGCTGATGATTCCAGTGTCTTGTATGGGATCGCAGCTCCTGATAGGACAATCCCATGTGCGGGTGAAAATAATGCCTCTTGAGAATTGGAATTAGTCTTTCTGCCTGATGATCCAGCAGATCTCAAGGGACCCACTATGTCAACAACTGACTAGGTCTTTTCTAGATTTTCTACAACCTGCAGAAGTACAAAAATAACAGATACGTATTTTCTATCCAACCACGAGTCAGAACACTCCTCCTTGCAATTTAATAGGCATACTGAAAATCTCACTGTTGTGCAGTTTTGTCCCTTCCAAGAAGTTTTGGAAAACTTTTCCCCTGGTGTTTAGGTCTATAAGGAACAAATCCATGCAGCACCATCAGTGCAGCCTGGCTGCAGGGACTGTGATGGTTCCTCAGAGGTGACAAAGTCCCACTGTGCAGCAGTGATGCCCTGCAGAGCATTACCTGGATATGAGGGAAACCCTACCAGATGACCACAGTGAAGAGATGGTGCAACACTAAGGGGGTCAAAAAATGAAGGGAAATCTGTCCTCAGGAACACATCACCTGCAGAGCAGTGCTATCTCTTCTAAACATCATCTTTTCCTTTTTTTCCTTTTTTTTCTTTTCTTTTCTTCTCTATGTAATGGCCAGAAACAGGTAGTTTCCAGCCTGAACCATCAGAAGTAATCAGACAAATAAAAATATTTTATGGGAGTGGTCAGGAAAACTAGTGCTCCAGTTGTTCTCAACACTCTTTCATGTGTGTAAAAGCAAGCCAAAAAGCAAAAAGCTTTGAGCAGCCTGTGTCTGGGTTGCTCAAAGCTTTTCCTCTCCTTTCAGCCAGTAATTTATGAAAACATATTTGAGGAAATAGTTGCACTGGAATACTGTATTCTCCCAGGTGCCCATCATTATGTGCAAATCTGCTTTACTAGGAAGACTGGGTGTTCTGGCGAGCTGAGTAGGTTGAATAGGGTTTGAATCTGCGAGTTTACACTGTTTGTCCTCAGATCATCCACCACCTGCATTCAGCCTTGGCAGAGTCCTGCTTTCACAGCTCTACCTGGGGCCATTTCCCTGTGGGCCCAGACAGCAACCCTCCTTGAGCTGCTCCCCTCACAATGCCAGTGATTTAACACACACACAGACAAGGGTCTTTTGCCAATGCCATTTCTGCCCAACTGCCACACTATTTTTCTCTCTTCTGGCCAAAGAAGGCAGGACACTGCCTGTGGAAGGGGTTGCATGGTCCAGGCACTTGGGAGAGGAATGGCCACTTTACAGGCCTCCTATACCCCAGAGCTGCGATTGCAGCTGGAGACGACACACGGTGCAACAGCTCAACTGTGACAGCCTTTTCTACAGAGACACCTCCCCATTTCTGTCACACTGACAATGGACTTAACCCACCTGAAACTTTCCCAGATCTAGGTGGTACATAAATCTCCTCATCTCCCTTTTCTCTCATCTGGGAAGGGCATTTGGATTTACCTTTCTACTTACCTCTTCCCCCACCCCTACACTGTATGACAAACCCTTTCTACCTCACCCTTCAGCACACATTCTGAGAATTTGTTATGTTTCCTTCAGCCTTAGTAAGTAACTGGAGGAAGAATAGATTTAAAGGTATTTTAACCAGCATGAAATTGGATACAAGTTGCAGACCTTTCCCTCTGAAAGCTCATAGTGACACACGAGATAGGAGCCTCTTTTGATTCACAGAAAATGCAGAAATCAGAAAAAAAAAATTACATTTTTACACCAGTAGACCAAGCTACTTCTTTGTCCTACAGAATAGCCAGCCATCTCCTCCAGTCATTTTCTACCAGAAAGAAAATTAGACAGTGAGACTCACAACAAAGATGAGCCTCTGAAAGTAGCCTAAGAACCAAGGAAACTGCAGGGGCTTGTAAATGTCACCAGGCAAAAGCGAAGACAGCTTGTCCTGATGAAGGATTGCTTGTAATTATCCATACTAAAGACCTTAATCTTAAATGGTTTGATCTGCTCAGGGGATAAACCGAACCAGTATGCTTACACAGCTGAGTTAATCTCTTTATGCACTGGGATTTGTTATGACTGTCATTCGTCTCTAAGTCTTGTTAGTTCCATGCACACATATGGCAGTGGGGTGAGAAGGATGACAACTATTCACTCTCAGGGCAGTCACTGAGCTTCTGCGGGGCTGGAATACGTAACACTGACCTGTCCTGAGGAAATTCCTCTCATCCAGGTATAAGGCCTTTAACTCTAGGTCTGTTTCAAGCTTTATATCAGCTCTGCAGCTTTCTGCTATTTTCCTCACTACCTTCTCCACCATCACCCTGGCTGGCTGTGACTCAGACTCATCCATTCTCCTCCGTGCTTGGAAGACAGACACCAAGGAACACAGCTGGACACCAAGGAAAGCAGTTGGTCTCCTTGGTGTTTTATGTGCAGGTTGTGAGAATATGCAGAGGAAAGCCGGGCCAAGTGCTGTGTTAAACGAAAGCAGCCAGGCCGCTTCAGAAGTGGCCAGCCCTGATCAGTACGGGGACTTGCCAGGGCAAAGCCTTTTGCCAGATGTTCCCCACAAGCAAGCCCTACAATAACATTGGTGAGGCAGGGTTAATGATTCCTGCCAAGGGCTTGGGAACGCCTGGACTCTGAGACGCTGAAGGCACCGCCATCGGGGAGGCTGCACTATCCAGAGCTCAGTGCCCCAGCTGCCCAGGGAGCCGTTCTCCAGGCAGACCTGGAGCCACAGACGACCCCGTGTCCTCTGTGTTCTCGCAGTCCATGGAGCTTCTGCATTACGGGCAGTGCTGGAGGGGCAGTTCATGGCTTCAGCTTCCATTCTCTCCCTGGGCTGGGATCTTTGCTCCCTGCAGACACCCCGGCCGCTGCCGTGTCTCCGTTTGTCTCCGCCTCTTGAAGAGGAGGGAGGCGCTCACAATGCCCCGCTCCCAGCCACGGCCGACAGCGCAGCCAAGCACCTGTGCTGCGCTGGGCTATGCTCTACTCTTGGAGTAGGCTGGAGAGGGCAAAGCCCTCAACCTCGTGCTCTCAAGCGGGGGCAGCACTATCCCTTCCATGGCTCCAAGGCGGGATCAGGAACCGGGAAACGATCCGGGAGGAGGGACCAACAGGCCCGCTCCCGCTCCGGCCCCACAGCTCCCGCCGGGTGACCAATCAGCACCGCGGGGGGGCGGGGCCACAGCCCAGAAGCCAAACCCTCCCAATCCTGCCCTGAGTGACAGCGGCGGCCACCAATCAGAGCGCGGACAGCGCGCCTCCCCTCTCCCTGCACAGGCCGTGGAGATGGCCCCGCCTCCCGCCTGGCGGGGGCAGGACCCGGGAGGGGAGGCGGGCCGGCCCCGCGGGGGCAGGACCCGGGAGGGGGCCGGCCCCCCCCGTCTCCTTCCCTCCCCGCCGCGCCGGCCTCGGTGGGTGCGATGTTTTGCCGGAGCGGGGGCCGGGCCCTCCGGGCTCTGGCGCTGCTGCAGTTGCAGCCGCCCGCCGGGGCAGCGCCGCTCACGCCCCGCGGACCGGCCGCCTGCTACGGGTAAAATCCACAGCCCCTCCTTCTCCCTTTCCCCAGCTCCCTCCTCCCTTCCCGCGGCTTGGGGAAGGGGGTATTTGTCAGACAGGCGGCGGGATGCACAAAGCGTGTTAGCAGAGGGGGTGGTGAATCGGATCGGGAGGGAGGAGGTGACAAAGCGGGGACTCGGGCAGTGTCCTGAGGAGCCTGCTCCTGCTTTCCCTGCGCTGCAAGGACCCGTACCAGGAAGGCTCCGCAGCGCCGTCTGGTCAGTGCCTGTCACCCTCCCCTGTGGCGGTCCCCGCAGGGCAGGACGTGCCGCTGACCGCCAGCCCTCGGCCACCTGCTGCTGGTAAGGGGCTCCCTGGAGGTCGCCGAGGTCTCCAAGAGAACACGTATCTAATCTAGATCATACTGCTTATTCCGCAGGTCCTGTTGAGGAAAATTGACATAGTACCGTAATATTTTTCCCCTGCGCAGAAAAAGAGCAGGTCATATTGTAGCACAGCTGGAACAGAGGTAGTTCCCAGATTAAGCTGCACTCCTGCACAGTACGAGGCACAAGATCTGCCCACTCTGCATCTGTGCTGCCTTGGTAAACATAGGCAGTATGTATCCAATGCTTCTCAAAGAGTTGTACACCTTAACATTAATAATTCAAATACCAGGGTGGGTTTTTTGTTTTGTTTTACCAGAGTTTCCAATTCTTTCAACCAACGAAAAAAACATTCTTTACAAAAACTTAACAGAAGTGAAGTCATCCTACTGATGACTGTTGAAGCCTGAAGATTTCAGGCTCCCAGAAATTTGGTATTGGAAGGACTAGATGCCTTAGATGTTGCTAATTCCAATACAATTTCTCAGTGCATAAAAAACCCAACTCATTTGTTGTTAGTCCAAAAAGTATTGAAAATACCCTCTGGTTGAAACTCCTGGATTTCAGTGAACTTCACACTGAAGCATAATCCAAAAATGGAAAAGCATCACAGACTCAGCAAAATTCTCAAGGCCCAGATGTTAATAATTAATCGTAAAAACATAGAACTGTGTGGAAAAAAATCTGAATAAGGAAAGCTGAATATGTAACTCTCTGTTAAACTGTACATTGCTAACCTGTTTCTAAAAAAGTAACAAGATAGTCATTATTTTTGTTTTGTTAGAAACTGAATGTGGGTTTGGCAATTACTAATCATAAGCAAAAAAACCCATCACATTATTTTTAAAATTTAATAAGAGCAATGTGCTGATATACTGTGGTGAGAACTATAATAAAGTACCTGTTAAAATTGATGGCAAAGCAAAAGATGGCATATGAAGAATAATAAAAAAAACCTTTATAAAGAAAAAAAAGTGAAAGTCAGTATTCAAAAAGGGGGTAAGACAGCCATATGAGTGCTACATGCATAATTTGAATTGTGAGATGCAATAAACCACATCAAATGTGATACGTGGACTATGGACTATAAGGAAGTGGTCGTTTTATATATATATATATATATATGTATATTGCATTACAGGCAAACTATCATTTGGATCACATTAGCATACCAATTCAGCAAAACTCACTGAAGTTATAATTACACAATTAATTTCTTTGAGCTGTACTCTTGCCACAGATCTGCATTTGTACTCCAGTTCTCAAACTGGATCTGCACATAAGGAGCTGATACTATTCTGCACAGTCACAGCTTTTATTCAGGCATGTGGCATGATGGGTTACATAGACACAAGATTTTACTTAAAATCAAAATTGGCTTTGTATTGAAGAGGGTCTGTGGTTTAACTGCCACTTATGTATTAGGAACCTGAGTTTGCAAGCTATTGCTCATTTTTCTTATGAAAAGGGCTTAAATTAGTGGGATTGTTTTTACCTGTAATCCGCCACTTTCAACTCTATAGGTACTGTAAGTAGTTTAGACTTTATATATTAAAATTAAATTGTTAATGAATTGTCCAGTGCATATCATGGAATAGAGATTGTTATTATATCTAAGATTGGAAAACAACGTGTCTCTATGCACATGAAATTCACAGTGATTAAATTCATAGGGCATGAATATTTAATCTAGGTAAAATTATGGTTACTCAATAGGTAACCAAATGGCAAGATTTTTATCGTATTAGCTTTAAATAAAATGAATTAAGCTGTTGAAAAGATGTTTTGCAACCATTAGGGCACAAATTTGCCTGGGAGAACAGATGTAATGGTTTATACTGATAAGAAGACACTTTGAATCTGTGGTACTTCTGCTTTCTCACTAGAGGTTTGTATCTGGACATGGTTTCTTAGGTCACTTATTTGCATTTACACATATATCTTTCTTTGTACTGAAGATTAGTATTGGGGTTTAAGTGTTGGGGCTGAGAGATGGCCTGTGCAGTCGGTTTCTGTGGTGATTTTTTAGTGGGTGGATTTATTGCTCATGTGGTATTTTCCAGTTAAGCGTTATCTCCTGGTGAGATTACACTGACAGAAATATTATTATGACGTTCTTCTTCTCTGCTCTCATCTCAGTGCAAAGTGGTTTTCATTGCAGACCCTGTGGTTCATGAGGAGCAGCAACAATAGATTGTGGTTTCTCTGGCAGATGAAGAGGCTCAGTTTAATAATAGCAAGGTGAACACCAGCCATTTTGAAAGTTATGTTGTGACAGAATGAGGTTTCTCCTCTTTAATGTATTTATTTCAATGTTTCTGTAGCCATGTAAAGCTGCTTTTATATTTTCCTGATTGCATCATCAAGACTGTTTTCCCACCCCCAAACCTTTAGCCTAGGTATGAATGCTACATAGTGGTCACAACTGAATAATTCTCTGCTCCTGAGAAGCTTTTTTTAATCTTCTGTGCACCCATGAAAGGCAAGTGACCCATTAAAATCTCATAGTGCTATCATTAGTATCTAGGAAAAGTAATTATTCTGTATACCTGGAATGACCAGGTAGTAATAAAAACTTAACTCTCTGAATGTTTTCCTATTTCTCTCCTCTTTCCCTGTCCCTAGTACTTCAATAACATCTGCCAAAATCCAAGTGAATGGAGTCCACCTGCATTATCAGCAAACAGGAGAAGGAAGCCATGCAGTTCTTCTGCTTCCAGGAATGCTAGGTTTGGAGATTTTATCTTGTCTTTGTAGAGCAACCACCTCTTTATCCAAGTGGTCTCCAGCAAGAATGCACAACACTATTTTGTAATGTATTCAACACCTGATTATGGAGTATTGTCATTAAAAAAAAAAATTGCTACACTTAAAACAGAAGGGAAATTGCAGAGTTGTTGCCATTAGTTAACAGTCTTCAGAAGATTTCATTTATCTTACCAGGCACCTTTTATACAATGTCTTGACTTACCTAGTGGTCACTTGGACTTTTGGATTTAACTGTGCAAAGGTGGTGTCCAGGACAGGTGGCAAATAGCTACACAAGGTGGAAAATAGCAGAAGGGGGGAAAAAACAGGTCAGCTATATTTGTTACACAGACTGAATTAGGAATTCCTTTTTAGAAGCTGGATGGATTCCAACTAAATTTATAAACATAATGTAACCCTTACAGTTTATTGTGAAAAAAAAGTCACTGTTAACATTTATTTTTTGCTTAAAGATGTATTTTCATGTTTTGTTTATTCAGGACAACATCATTAAGATTCTCAGTGATTTTTTGAGATGGACAACAGGTTGTGCTAGCTAAGTGGTGTCTGTCCATTGAAAACACTGGATTTGATAACAACCTTTTAAAATTAACACAGCCTATTTTTTCTGGGTTCTTGCAGTTCTAAAGGATCCATCAGACTTCCCAACAGTTCATGGCAGGCTGTCAGTAGGACTGTTACTGTGCTCAGAGTTGGACGAAGGCTTAATTGAATTGCTGGATAAGATGATAAAATGTCAAGAACTGAAAAGCAGGAAACATTTGTTCTTCTTGGCAGCAATGTTTTCAAGTCTTCATGGAGTGGTTCTTTCTCTCAAAGAATTCTCAAAGGGAGGATGAAGAAAATTAATACTAGTAATTATTCAAGTAGTCATATGTTTCAATCTATTGATTTTAAACAGCTTTTTAAACTAGCAATACTGTTGCCAATGCAAACTCTTTAAACAGAAATAATTTATTTCTTCAGTTGTGAGCAATATTATTATTATTGATGATGATTATTATTATGTATACATTGCTATCATCATAGCAGGCAATATAAAGCCTCTTTTATAACTTAGACCTGCTGATGGTATCTGAGGACTGATTTCTCCAAATACCTCTTAAATGCCTTTAAATGGCCTTTTTAATATAGCAACAGATAGCAAATTTCATATTTCAGCACATTAAATTTGAATAAGTTTTAATCAAATAGCATTTGATACTATTACCACATGACCACAATACAAACAACACAAACTGCTGTCTTTCCTTTGTGCTAGGTTACCTTCATTCATAGATAGCTTAGTGCAATAGACAGGAGTACTTAATTTTTAGATCCTTTGAAGGTCTGAGTCATTTATAGGAGGAATGGTTCTGAATTGGAAAAAAAAGCCGGTATTTGGCTTAATTTTACATATTAGAAAAATAAAATCTTGTAATTTTATGCTTCTGTGTCGCCACAGTCTCCTCAGGCAACAAAGTATTTAAAGATCAGCTTTAAGCACCAATAGAGATGCTTTATCAAATAATAACTGTCTGGCACAGTGCTTTTTCACTTACAAATTTTCCTGCCCTCTCAGTGTCACCTGTTTTGCCCACGTAAACAGCAATGACCCATGCTGGTGCTTTAAATCTGTCAAATATAAATCCCTACTCATGTAACTCAGTTTAAGATACTGTATTTAATCATATGAGAGACTACTGTTCTTGATAACCTTTCATACCTACCAGAAATAGTTTGCTCTGAACATACTGCAGATGTTTCTAAAGATTTTAGTTGTGGCACTTCCTGTCTAAGAGTTGCAATGGATAGTTACAATTAAAGATACTTCACTGTTGGATAATCTCTTATTTGGAGTAAAGTTACAAGTTTTCCCCACTTTCCCTTTAGAGCATGTATACTATGTATGCAGTATGGTGGTTAATAACATTGAAAAATTATTATGTTTTAGGGAGTGGTCAAACTGATTTTGGACCGCAGCTTAAGTCTATGAATAAGCAACTTTTCACAGTTGTTGCTTGGGATCCTCGGGGTTATGGAAAGTCCATTCCTCCATCTCGAGACTTTCCTCCAGATTTCTTTGAGAGGGATGCAAAAGATGCTGTGGATCTTATGCAGGTAAATCTATTATGAGATTTTTATTATTTTTTTTTTTTTTTTTTTAGTTGTTTTCCTTAGATTTTGAGAAGGAGGAAGGTTGTTTCCAGCAGACAGCAGATTAAGAAAAGACCATACAAATGAAGGCTTAAAAGCATATACACACTATTCTAGAAAATATTTTCTTCTTCCACCTATTCCGCAAGATACATAGAGCTTCAGCAGTGGGAATTAATATAAAACAATATGCTTTTGTTCTAAGGCCCTCCCTTAGAGTTTTGCAGCCAAAAACCATATAAGTTTAGTTAAATGTGTGTATAAGAAACAAAGTCTATGCAAAGTAATTTAATTGAAGGGATTACCATACTGAAGGGCTCTTAGGAAATTTTCTATCAAATAGAATCTTGGCATTTTGTCTTGAGCAGCCCATTTTAAGCAACATTTGATTCTAAAAATTAACTTGATGCTTTGCATTTTACAGCATATTACTGAAGTTATTTTTGTGGGAAATCAAAGGCTTCCTGTGACCATACTAAATCTTACTAATTAACACAGCTATTGTGGTTATAAATAATATGGCCTAAAGCTGTTATTATTTCTCCTTCTTGCAGATTTTTTTATTCTGTGTTTCTGTGTTCCTCTTTTATTCTGTCCTATAACCACTGACACTATTTTCTAGTTTAGCTTTAACTAATATTTTGGCTTTTTTATATTAAGATATAAAGTCTCTTTGGTCATGTTAAGAAAGTTGACAGAGCATTAAAATTCCAAAAATATGAGGCAAGATTCAGACAGTCAGTCCAACTGTATTTCTGTAATAAACAATAACCTGGCTGAAAACCCATCTGAAACTGGAAATGTGACCTTCCAGGTGGATTCTGCAGTGAAACAAAGTAAGTCTGGCAGCAGAATCAGGATTAAGACACAGATTTGCCCTCTAACCATAAAAGCTATCTCTCTGTACTGTAAATCTTCAATTTCTTCTGCTATACTAGCAAAGAAAATAAAGTTGCTGCCATGAATAGGTGACAAACTTGCAGTCTAAATGGTTGTCCCCCTTTCTTGTCTCTCTTTAAATACTAATAAATGCAAAATATTAAACAGAACTTTCCCCAAAGGGAATGTAACCATGTAGCTTCCAGTCAAATGGAAGAGCAGCCTACCAATCTCTAGAGCTGCCAAAGCAAATGAGGCATAGCATCCTGTTTTTTTGAAGATGTTTCTCAATATAAGCATATAATAACAACTTACTAAATTGTTTCCAAGCGTGGATGACTTGCTTCTATTTTAGGATATTATAAAGGATAGCACAAATCCCGAGGAATCATTCCAACTATGATTTCCAGAATATAATAGCTTATATACATCATCCAACCTACAATAATCCAAGAAACACATCCATATGGGTGTGCCTTCAGAACCTTTGTTCTAGTCTCCTTCAGATTCTGGTGTCTCTGCTGGAGCTGTGAGTGATGCAAGGTTTCTGTGAAATAACAAAAGCTGAAATTCTGTGGAGTATTTAGCACCTTTATGCAGAAGTCACTGTTCTGTATCTCCATTTGTCTTCTGTGAAGGAATTGACTTGAATTAAAAGGAATATAATGCACCTGAGTCCACTTTGCTGCCCTCCACCCCAATGTCTAATGCTAGCAAAGTCAATAGCATTAAAACAATCATTAGGGAAATAATTAGTGTTGATATTTAAGAAGTTCTTACTCTTCAGAGCCACTGTCCTAGCAAAAGGATGGGCTTGGGCTTCTGTATGTTTTTGTAGATCAACTGTAACTTTTGCTTGTGCTACACTCCCTGTAATGCAGTGAAAGCATACATGCAGTGCAGAGTGATGTTGTGTTGCAGCTCACTGTTCTATGTGGTCATCAGATTGCATTTCACATAGGCCTGGATGGAGAAGGTGACTTCAAAAGAAATTTTGTTCACTCACTGAGTAAAGGCAGCACAAAATCACCCACAAAACTGTGCTGTGCAATCAGCTTTCAGGTTATTGCCCATGTTAGGTTAGTGACCTGTACTGTAAGTAGTTAAAAATTAAAGCAAGCAAACATGCACACCTTATCCAGCACATCTGTTACATCACATTGTTTTTCTGAAGGCTGCAGAGGATAAATTAAATTCCTCCTGCTGGAAAGGCATCCTGAGATACCCCAAAGAATGCATCAAGATAAAGGATATTAAACACGAGAAATACTGGAGGCAAATAGATCTCAAATAACCTGGCATGAAGAACAAGAATTTAATCAGCTATTCCATCCATCAGCCAACTTTGAGCTCCATCATTTGCTACTGGCAGCAGGGGAACAGTAGCAACATCAAAAATTTAGCTTTTACAAGCACTGCTGCCAACCCCCAGAATCTGCCAAGATACCAGGAACCCTTCAGGAACACAATAGTGAAAGTTGGACACAGATGAACTACCTCTTCATCAGACCAAGGCCAGCTTCTGATCAGCTGCAAAAATTCAAAGTTCTCTTTTCTTATTATCAGCTCTTACTTCACGTGTCCCTTTCTTTCCCCTACCTTATTTATTTTCTGTTTAGTAATTACAGCTTTGCAAAGTGAAATCTAAAATTGGTCAAAACTACAGTGAGCAGAATACTGAGGATGAAGCCAAAACCAGAAAGGCCTTGTAGGGATTGAAGTCTGCTAAATATTGAGTTGATTAGTAAAGTTGTGCCTCACTTGAGCATCAAGTTTACAAGCAAAGTAGAAACTTCTTTTTCTCCCTCTGTTTGAGGAAGAGTTGTTTCTGTCATTGCCTGCATTTTTGCTTTCTTCTGGCACAACAAAGCAGGCCTGGATTTCCACCACCAAGCACCAAAGCAACTAATTCAACTAACTTGCTCTTTTTGCTCCAAAAGTACAACATCCTCCTTAATTACATCTAAAAGGCTGTAATTTCTGCAGAACAAAAGCAAAAAACACTGTGAAATATATTTTCTTGTGAATGAGTTCACAAACTGCAATTCCTGTATGCAAAACTTCAAGTATTGCTTAACCATTGAACCGTTGGTTAACCATCGTCCCTCTACAACCTTCAGATGAGTGCCTTTACCTTCCCCACTCTTTCTCCACTGAACATAACACAGACAAAATTCTCTCACCTGTGACTACCAGTACTCCCTACAACATATAGTGGTTTATAAGGAAACAAGAGTTTCAAATTCTAGTAGAAAGCATTATAATAGAATCATAGAACATGCTGAGTTGGAAGGGACCCATCAGGATCATTGAGTACAACTCCTGGCCCTGTGCAGAACACTCCAAGGCTCACAGCATGTGCCTGAGAGCACTGTCCAAATGCTTCTTGTACTCTGTCAGACTGGTGCTGTGACCATTTCCCTGCGGAGCCTGTTCCAGTGCCCAACCACCCTCTGGGTAAAAAACCTTTTCCTGATATCCAACCTAAACCTCCCCCAACTCAGCTTCATGCCATTCCCTTGGGTCCTGTCACTGGTCAGAATGAATTAAGGTCTTGGTTGTCGTATTTTTTGCCCTAAGCTTTCCTTTTGAAGAAAGAGGAATTTAGTTATTAATATTTCAAATCGCAACTGACCGTGAAGTAACATTTCAAACATACACTTACAAGCTTCAGAAAATGTGAATAAGCAACTAAAATTTGATACAATCCTTTAGCAAATACTTTAAGCATTTTTTGGTTGTTACCAAAAAGCAGATTTTTTTTTTTTTAGCTCAGATAGCATCAGTAAACCAGATCACTGGCTTGCTTCCATTTTTCAAGTCTTACACTTTTCTTTTCTTTTTCTTAAGTTTAGCTTAATCTTGGATTGCTTACCATCCACACTGTGGTAGTCTTTGCCAACTTCACACCAAGAGAATACACAGATTCTTCATATCATCAGGCTCTCTGAAAAGGTCTTTACTCTCCATTTTAAATCAACTTTTCTTTTTTTGGAGGGCTTTTTAAAACACAGCAAGAATCTAGTAGGACTGCTGCTTGTTTCATTAAAGAGTTATAGAAAATTGAAATGGCAGGTGTAATTTTTTGTTTTCTAAATATTTTACTATTTTTAGCATTTTTTATGTATAGTAGGAAAATTATGTTTTCTAATTATAAAAGCTAACTATAGTTCAACTACATAGTGTTGTGCCTAAAATGCTACAGTTAATTTTCAAGAAATATTTGACATTTGGCTGTAAAGCCAGCTGATGATTTGCATATAACTTTCTTGTATGAATCAAGGCACTGAAGTTTAAGAAGTTCTCCTTGCTGGGATGGAGTGATGGTGGGATTACAGCACTCATTGCTGCTGCGAAGTACCCAAATCTCATCCACAAGTTGGTTGTCTGGGGAGCAAATGCCAGCGTTACTCAAGAGGATGTGAGAATTTACAATGGTATGTATGAACTGCATGTTGTATTCTAAATGAATTATTTTACTTTCTACTTGACCCAAGGATCTTAGTCATGTAACAGCTAAGTGGAGACAGAGCTGAGGACAAAACAAACCTAAAGAGACAGGACACAAAATTCACTGCTAAGTATAGGGAAAGATTAAAGTTACAGTGAGAAACTCTCTAACAGTTACTGTAAGGGTAATATAATAGATTTTTTAACAAGCCCTTACCAATTTACCCTGATGAAAAACAGAAGTTACAATGGCTTATCAGCAGTTTTCAGAAAGTCAAAGTTTTGTTGCTATAACAAATTTCTAAAAATAGATTACAAATAATGCTATCAAACCCCAGGTTTGATTTCTTATCTCACATCTTGCACAACCCTTTTAAAACCAGGTCCACAGATAATTACTGGGCTAGCTCATTACAGCTTTTGCCTCTAGGGGCTATATAATACAGACAGTAAGAAAACAAGTTCATAACTTACCTTTTAAGTTCAGGAAGCAAATGAATCATTCAAGTAAATGTCCCAAGGTGTCTTTACCATTTGCGTTCCTTCAGAGTTAATTATTATCATTAGAAAATCTTTGCAAAGTAAAGAAATATGGGATTTCTGATCCTTATTCCACTCATGTGAAATAGAACCTGAGATCACTGCTCACTATAAAGAAAAATAGGAAGAAATGGCTGGTGAACTCCGAAAGGGGCCATATTTCCTGTTGAACATAGAAATGAAAAGAGTTAACCATGTCAGCTCTCAACAACTGTAACCCAGTATAGTTTCATTTTAGTGACTGGAGTTTGATTTATACCAGCTGTGAAATCTCTCTGGCTTCAGCAAAATTACAAGTGTATATATTGCACATCTGTATTTACCTCACCTATACTAAAACTTTAAGTGGTAGTAGTAATAGTAATATATTTTTTAGTTCAGAAAGCAAAATGCTTTTGAGCTCTGTAAAATGCTTTATTTCTTTGCATGTTTTTATACTTACGAATTTTTTGTTGTATAACTATGAAATGGACATCTCTGCACAACAGACTAAAATGTAAAAGAAAAATTAAAAAAACCCAAAACAACAACAAAAAAGAAGCCCTATTTACATGGAGCACCCACTGTAATATTGACCTCTGTCCTTTGTGAACTGTTGCTTTCAACATCTCTCCCTGGCTGATAGAGCTCAGAGAGTAGCAGCACAAGTCTTCTACAACTGGCTTATCAGTGCATGTCAGCTGCATTGGACGGTTTAGCAGGAAAGAAAGGTGTTGATTTGGTATCTGTGTCCTTTCAACATTAGCTTCTCCCTTCTCTTTTTAAATTAATGCCAGTCACAAGGACAAAACAGTAGATTATATGGGAAACAGTTGTTCAGTAGCACCTAGCCTGGGGTGAGCAGACTCATTTCCAATCAGATGCTGTTATAAAATACTTTCAGTTACTGCTACCTTTGTCATTTGGCTGGACATGTTCTCTTTGTTAATTAACATCTCATTCCTTTCTTCCCTTAATTCCCTTTTGAAACCAATTAAAACCTTTGCTAGTGGCCTATTTTGCAGTTTGATGATTCAGTACTGTCCTGGTCTCTGCTGTGCCAACTTTGTTTCAGATTTTGTCAGTACAAAGCTGCACAGCTGGAATATAGTTTAGTGAAAATAACCCTCTTGAATACCTAGTTTGTGAGCAGTACTGAAAATTTTAGAGGAAAAAAAATTAGAAAAATCTGATAAATAAATAACTAAAATGTCAGATTATTTGTACAGTTTTAGCCAGCCTGTCATGAGTCACAGATCTGTACTGAGTCACTTGTTTTTGTGTAAAACTATGGCAAATGTACCATGATGTCAGCTTGCTGGAATGCCTTAGTAAGAGCTTCCTTCCTCTGAGAGTTGGTAGGAGCCATGGAAGAACTTCCATCCATGAGGCGATGCAGAAGGCTAAAGGATAGGAAAAAGAATGGCCAGGTTTAGAACACTGTTATAAAACAGTCCCATTTTTATACAGAAGGTAGCCCTTGAACTTCTCTTGTGAAAGTCTTCCAGAAAGAACCATCAGAAGTTTTAGGACTGAGTCCTTTAAATATTATGTTTTTTCTGTTTTTCCTTGTGTTCCTCTACAACTCAGATGTTCCTCCACAACTCAGAAGACCACAGCAGAGGTTGTACCACTGTCATTTTTACACGTTTTCCATACTATGAATTACTTAAAATATTCATTGCATTTTCGAGTTTGAAATACATACTTGCAGTCTGGTTTGAGAACTTCCCCATATTAGGTGTGGCTTGTACCTTTTTGCTGGAAAGGACATGACATATTTCAACTTTATTTTATGTAGGCATCCGAGATGTTTCCAAATGGAGTGAAAAGGTCAGGAAACCACTGGAAGAGCTGTATGGACATAAGTACTTTGCAGAAACCTGTGAGGCTTGGGTAGATGGAATATCGCGCTTTGCTGAAAATTCAGAAGGTAAGGCTTTCACAATGATGAACTGAGGCAATTAGAGTAGCAGGTAGTTCTGGATAAAAAAAAATTAACAGTACTTCTAGCAGCCAGTAAAGGAAGGACTCTGCATATAGCATTAAAAGCCGGGTCTGACTCACACTCAGGAATAACACAATTACTCTGTAGATGGTTCACAGAACCAGAAAGGTACGGGAGGAAAACATTTATGGAAAATGTTAGCTGATTAGGCTTTCCTCTTGTTCCACCACAAAACTGCATTATTAAGTCATTGTTTTTGTGCAGACTAAATAGGAAGGATTCTGCTCAGGCAGAATCTTTCTCTCCTCTTCTGTCTCTGTGTCAAAGGATTATCTCTTGGTGACATAGTTAAGATGTACCAAAAGTAAGGCATGCTCTTTCCACTTTTTGCAAAACAGAGCTGAAGAACTCTTTCAAACCTTGTAGCATCTGGGTTAAAAAAGAAGGTACTTCAGCTTTTGAGAACTCAGAATTAAAAAAACACATTTTAAAAACACTATTGAAGCAGCTCAGATGTTTAAAAATAAAAAAAACAAAAAAAGTTAAACTAGACAATATAATTGTTTATACCTGAAGATTTCTGCAATTACTCTACATAGACCTTTTCAGACAAGGATATTATGAATAATAATCTGCAGTTCTATTTTGATTCAGAGGGAATTTGCTTTTAATTTGCCTAAAGCAGTAATACATAATGTATAAAAAAGAGGTTTGTAACTCTTATCCACATTTTCCTGTAGCTCTCATAATGAAAGATAGAAGGTGATGTACATTAACAGGCAGCAGGTACTACAAGGAAAATGTTCCTTCATGTCATTTTTTCCATAAATTTTTGTATAGGATCAACACAGGACTAGGATTTCTCCCAGTAAAGTGATGTAACAAATTAGGTTCCAATTTTACCTTTTCTGGAATCTCCTTAAAACTATTTTTTTTTCTGAAGTACAAAGCCCAGGCTGGTGAATCTGTGGCTGTGACATCCCTTCACTGCCTGCACATGCCTCAGACACTGAGATAAAGTGACTGTGAAAAACAAGCCACCAAGAAACATGTAACAAGGAACTGAATTACCTAGATGCTGAAACTGGGTCACATATTGGGAGAAGCCTAATGTTTGCTGCAAAAGATGAGCAGCTATCACACTGCAGGGTTTTTTTCCAGAGGAAAACCAGTTTTCCAACTTAGATTACAAACAGGCCACCTTGCAATTAAAGTTAAAACACTGCAACAAAAGCACAGATACAGCAGATATAAGAAAAGGTGTTAATAAAACCCATCAGAAATAAGAGGAGGACAGCAAACCCAATATAGGTCAAAAACTCAAACTCTTTTTAAAACTAGGCTGTTTTCCCTAAATGAGACAGCTTTTAGTGTAAAATACCATAAGAAATGAACTTTTAGAAGGAGCCAACAATTAATAAAACTGAGTAAGTTGCATAAAGTTGCAACATCCAAGATTCTTCTTGCTGTTCCATGCTTTTAGAGTAAATACAATTTAATGATTATTGTACCATACCGTTTTAGTAATGAAAACTGGGAAATAATAGTTTGACTGCCAACTATGTTCCTAGATAAATAACCTAAATTTACATGGTGCTTGTTCTGAAAAATAGTCAACATTTCTGCAGGTATTAGAGGACTATGGGTAAAATGTTCTAAATGAAAATATTTAACCAGTAGAACAGCAAACAAAGGCTGCATAAATAACCAAACAATTGGAAAAACTGTGACTTTGGAGCTAAGGAAAGTGTGCATGTATGAGCATTAATCTTAGAGCTGTTGGTAGCTGCAAGGTGACAACTACAAATAGACAAAGTTATCTCAAAGAAAAATGGAATATAAAGCCCATCAAGGATGTTTTGCCCAAAGATTCCCTTGCAAGAATGTGAGAAGTTAGGCAATTAATGTGAGAAGTTAGGCAATTAATTTGGAAACTGGGTTACTAAGAAATGAGGGAAAAAAAGGGAGAAAATTCAGAAAAGTCTTTAAGCAAAACCATTAATATTACTTCTCATGATATTAATGACTAGTAAATATAAAATTATGAATGGGCAGGGAAAATAACTTTTGAATAGCTTTAGTACAATTAATATCAAATGGTTATGCATTTGTACTGGGTTTGCATGGCCAGGTTTTGGTACCAGGGGAGTTGCAGGGTGCCTAGAAGCTTCCTCAGTGTCTGGCAGTGCCAATGCCAGCCTGTTCCAAGATGGAAATACCACTGACCCAGGCCAAGCCAATCAGTAATGGCAGAAACACCTCTGTGAAAGCATATTTTAAAAGGAAAAAAAGTTACTGCACAGATGTTACTACAGACAGAGAAGAGCAGAGTGAGAATATGTGAGAGGAACAACTGTGCAGCCACCAAGGTCAGGGAAGAAGGAGGGAGGTGCTTTAGGTACTTGAGCTGAGATTTCCCTGCAGCCCATGATGCAGACCCTGGCGAGACAGCTGTGCCCCTGCAGCCCATGGAGGTTCACAGGGATGCAGAGATCCACCTGCAGCTCTTGGAGGAGCCCATGCCAGAGCTGGTGTAGGCCCAAGAGTGGGCTCTGTACCTGTGGGAAATCCATGCTGGAGCAGGTTCCTGCTGGGACCTGCAGACTCAAGGAGAGAGGAGCCCACCCTAGAGCAGGTTTGCTGGAAGGACTTGTGACCCACTGGGGGACTCATGCTGGAGCAGGCTATGCCTGAAGGACTGCACCCTGTGGAAAAGTGACTCACCTTGCAGCAGTTTGTGGGGAACCATTGCTTGTGGGATGGATTAATGCTGGAGAAGTTCACAGAGAACTGTTGCCTGTGGGAGGGACCCCGCACTGGAGCAGTGGGACTCCCTGAGCAGCAGCAGGAACAACCTGTGATGAACTGACCACAACCCCCACTCCCCATCTCCCTGCACCACAGAGGGGCAGGAGGTAGAACCAAGGAAGAAGCTTCTAAGATTTATTTTACTTCTCATTATCCTGCTCAGATTTTGTTAGTAATAAATTCAGTTAATATCCCCAAGCTGAGTGTGTTTTGCCCATGATGGTATTTGGTGAGTCATCTCTCTCCTGGTCCTTATCTCAACTGGGGAACCATTCATTCTGTTTTCTCTCCCGTGTCCACTTGTGGAGGGGAGTGATGGAGAGGCTTAGGTAGCTGTTTGACATCTAGCCAGGGTCAGTTCATTAAATTTAACATTGCAGACAGCAATGGGCCTGGGAAGTGCAACAAGTATGAGTACAGCCTAAGTTAATTTGTTCCAAAAAGGTAGCAAATCTTGTAACCTGACAACTGCTGTATCAAAATGCAGCTTAAACTGAGGGCCATAAGACTCTAAGGCTGAAAAGAACAAAGCTGGCAATGAGATTCATGTATTGGCTTTGAAGAGTCAAAGGGAGCCTGGGGGAAATGTGGAACAGAAATATTTCATTCTCTGTATCCTTTTGTGCTAGTATCCATTAATGGAGCAAATTGTAGTGAAGTAAGATTTTGGAGAAAGAAATGTTAATCATACTCCTGCTTACGCAGTTCTGTAGATTAATCACACAGAATCCAAAAGGAGAGGCAATAGCTAGAACCCAATGGAGTTCAGAGTCCTTTATGAAAGCAGTTTCATCTTTCATACAATTTTAAACCAAAGTGTGACCTTTGTTTGTTTTTTCCCTAGGTAATATCTGCCAACAGTTGCTGCCAGATATTAAATGTCCCACATTTATAATTCATGGTGAGAAAGACCCTTTGGTCCCACAAGCTCATGCAGAATACATTCATAAGCACATCAAAGGCTCTCGGTGAGTTAAATGATGGAATTTTTATAAAATTCCTTGTTGAAGGAATGAAGTAGTTCAAACTCACTGTTAAAAAAAAGTATTTGGACAAGTTGTCTCTGCCACACAGAGAGCGATTCTGAACTTCCCTAGCAAGTTACAATGCAAATAGGGTAGCTAGACTTTTCTTGCAATATAAAAAGTACAGTATTTTAATAAGCTCCTTCCTAAAGCCCTCTGAGAGAAACCAAGTTCGTTCCTTTTCCTCTTTCCACTACATAAACAGAACTACTCCCTAAGCTTTATCAAAGCAAGCAGAGTTGTTTGTTATGACCATTGCATTCCTTTTGCTGTAAGAGATCTCATTTCTGTCCCATTCAGTACAACAGGAAATTTAGATGCTGTGAATGGAGAGATTCCCAGTTATTAGAGAGAGAAACACAGTTTACTTCTGTTTGCTGTACCCTAATAGTGTGAACAACCTCAAGGATTCTGTTTCCACCTGTCCCATGAATTTTCAATGTCTGTAAGAAAAGCGGAATGAGGAAAAAAATGTACAGGTGTGCTCAGAAACATTATTATATAAACAAGAAAAATATCAAGAAAAATCTGCTTCATGTGTGTTGTGGTTTAACCCCAGATGGCAACTCAGTACTAGTCACACACCTACTCATGGGATCAGGGACAGAATCAGATGAGTAAAAATGGAAAAAAAAAAAAAAAACAAAAACCACTTATGTGTTGAGATAAAGACAGATTAATAGCTAAAGCAAAAGCCACACATGCCAGCAAAGTAAAACAAGGGCTTAACTCACTCCTCCCACAGGAAGGCTGGTGTTCAACCATCCCCAGGAAAGCCAGGTTCCATCACACGTAGCAGTTACTTGGGAAGACAAATGTCATCCCTCCGAACATCCCCCTTCCTTCTTTCCCAGCTCTGTATGCTCAGCACGATGCTATATAGCATGGAATATTCCTTTGGTCAGTTGGGGTCAGCTGTCCCAGCTCTGTCCACTCCCAACTCCTTGTGCACCCCCAGTCTCCTCCCTAGTGGGGCAGTACAAGAAGCCGAGAAGGCCTTGATGCCGTGCAAGCCCTGCTCAGCAATAACAGAAACATCTCTGTATTATCAACACTGTTTTCAGCACAAATCTAAAACATAGCCCCATACCAGCTGCTGTGAAGAAAATTGACTCTATCCCAGCCAAAACCAGCACAACTTGAAAATTCCAGAAAGGCTTCCTATAAAAAGCTGGGGTTTTACCAGCTGAATTTTCTTCATGAATTTGCATACAAATGCAAGCATTCCATTACTACTTAATAACAGACTGTGATGATTAGCACTGGAGAACAGAAGTAGTGAGGGGGAAAAAAAGCATTTTTATGAATGCAAAGTGTAGGAAACTGTTTTGCTGGTGTCATCTCAGTGCAAAAATGAATGATATCTCAAAGTCAGCCCTGTGGTCTGACTAGTAATGCATTCTGCTACAGGAAAGATGAGAACAAAAGATCTTCGTAACAATCACATGCAGGTGTTTTATTTCATGTCTGCTGGTTTATCACTCCTACATGCCCTGTCCAGAACAGCTTGGTTTCACTGAGCTCCAAAGTACTCCAGATACTGACTGACTAAGGCAAATTATCCCAAGAAAATAGACAAGAATCTGATAGCTTCTCTTTGGGAGACAAATCAAAGAAGAAACACTGTTAGAAATTGCCATCCAATAAAATATAAAACAGTGATTCTTTGCATGCCTTTGTGCTGAAGGGCACCCCTGTATGCTTATTTGTCAGAAAAGAAACCAGACTAATGGTGTTCTCAGAAATTAATGCTTGGGCACATGGTCCTATTCTTCCCTGGTTGCATTGGAAATGTCATTTTCTATTGTGAAGCAGAAAGAAAAGCCTAAATTCAGTAAGTTTTCAGTAACACAGGCTTCTACCATCATTTTTTCTTGCTTTGACTTTTATCTAGTAGTAAAATAGAAAAAGCTTCTTCTGATTATAGTGCAGATACATTGCTGGCTTCTCTCATAGTGAAAGAGTGTGCCATCATTCTGCATTTGCATAGTATGACTGGAGTTCAGTAGCATTGCAGTAGTCAGCAACATTAACAGCAATAGGAAATAGCATGCACAGTGCTTTAGTTTGTGCATCGGTGTGCTGCTTATCTTTCAAGAAACAGACTTAATGAAATTCAGACAGAATTCACTAGAAAAGCTGGATATGTTCATATGCTGCTGTTTTTTCCCCAAAACAAAACAGCACTTGTCACCACCAAAAGGAGGTTGATTCCTCTTGCTATAGTGGGACTTGGACATGAAGGCAACATGGTATCAGTCAAAATGGTTTTAGCTCTATAGGAACTGCTTAGGATGTGGTAGAACAAAGCAATACAAAAAATTTCCCACCTCCATACAAAGAAGTGCACATCCCTGATGTATAAAGTTCTTTCTCAGAAAGCAAAAGTAAGTAGAATTTTAGACATGTCAGACTCATATTCATATTATAAAAATTTAACCTTATTCACAGGTGCTACTTCTAAGCTTTTGGTATAGCCAGAGAAGTTCTGACTTCCCTTTTTATTTTAATGGATGAATGGTTTTAGTTTTGGATGGTCTTTTTGCAGAATGATTACACAAAGTACAAATACTAATTAAGTTTAGGTAACAACAAGAACTCTACACTTCACTGCCCAGCACAACTGCTGTTCTTTGAAAGAGGCAAAAGTGCTCAGTTCCTTTACATATTTTTCAAAGATGCATCTTACATAAGTTTTGGAACTTTTCTCTGAAGATCACCAGAAAGTTTTCTAGAAACTGAATCTAGGACACAAAAATTTGGTTTAGGCTTATTTTATCCTCCACAGAGTGGGATAAGTAGTATGCTTGCTGTTCCAACTGTTGCTGTGGTTCACATTCCAACCACATAAATAAGGACAGTACTTAAGAGTTACTACAATTCCTTACTGGGTAACCAAGAGCAAGGAAAATGCAACAAGCATTTTAATTACCTATACTCACAGAATAAAATGTATAATCAGTGGGGTTGGTTTTTTTTTCTCTTTTAAGGTTGCTTCTGATGCCAGAAGGAAAGCATAATTTACACCTGCGTTTTGCAAAAGACTTCAACAGAGAAGTGGAAAATTTCCTACGCTGACATGAACTGTAAAACAAGTCAGAGGTGCTTAGCCTTTGCCTTGTTTAGGAATTTTGGGTGGCTTTCCATTTTCAATGGAGTTATAGGTAGGTTTCAGTCATGTAAGAAAAACATTAAACATATTTGCATGAGAAGCATATGTCTTAAGAAGACGTAAGCCTCAGTGACCAGATCATACCACTGTAGTGCAAGATTTCTGACATGTCTTTAAACTTACTTGTTGCCACCCAGGCTGAACAGCTGTTCTTTGTCCGATAGAGGTGTTAAAAAAGACAGAAACCATGATCTTGAATACATGCCTTTATGTGCTCTTAATATTAAAGGACAAAAAACATGGTAAGAATTGGGATTCAGAACAGTTACATTGAGAAATCTGGCAAAGTCACAAAAGCTGAGAGGATAATTGGGTACATAGTTTCTAGAAAACATGCTTCACCACCACTATCAGAAGTCATTCAGATGCATGCCTGCTTTACAGAAGTTCCTTTGATACTAGGCAGCTTAAGCCTCATCCTCCTCTCCTTCCTCTTCAAACTCACCCTGCTCATCAGCAGTGGCATCCTGGTATTGCTGGTATTCAGAGACCAGGTCGTTCATGTTGCTCTCGGCCTCCGTGAACTCCATTTCATCCATGCCCTCGCCGGTGTACCAGTGCAAGAAGGCCTTGCGCCGGAACATGGCCGTGAACTGCTCCGAGATCCTCTTGAAGAGCTCCTGGATGGCCGTGCTGTTGCCGATGAAGGTGGCCGACATCTTGAGGCCGCGCGGGGGGATGTCGCAGACGGCCGTCTTCACGTTGTTGGGGATCCACTCCACAAAGTAGCTGCTGTTCTTGTTCTGCACGTTGAGCATCTGCTCGTCCACCTCCTTCATGGACATGCGTCCCCGGAAGATGGCGGCCACCGTCAGGTAGCGGCCGTGGCGGGGGTCGCAGGCGGCCATCATGTTCTTGGAGTCGAACATCTGCTGCGTCAGCTCGGGCACCGTCAGGGCGCGGTACTGCTGGCTGCCGCGGCTGGTCAGCGGGGCAAAGCCCGGCATGAAGAAGTGCAGCCGCGGGAAAGGCACCATGTTGACCGCCAGCTTGCGCAGGTCGGCGTTCAGCTGGCCGGGGAAGCGAAGGCAGGTGGTCACGCCGCTCATGGTGGCCGACACCAGGTGGTTGAGGTCCCCGTAGGTGGGAGTGGTCAGCTTCAGGGTGCGGAAGCAAATGTCATACAGGGCCTCGTTGTCAATGCAGTAGGTCTCGTCCGTGTTCTCCACCAGCTGGTGCACAGAGAGGGTGGCATTGTAGGGCTCCACCACCGTGTCCGACACCTTGGGCGAGGGCATCACGCTGAAGGTGTTCATGATGCGGTCGGGGTACTCCTCCCGGATCTTGCTGATCAGGAGGGTGCCCATGCCAGAGCCCGTGCCTCCGCCCAGCGAGTGGGTCAGCTGGAAGCCCTGGAGGCAGTCGCAGCTCTCCGACTCCTTCCTCACCACATCCAGCACAGAGTCCACCAGCTCAGCGCCTTCCGTGTAGTGCCCCTTGGCCCAGTTGTTGCCAGCCCCGCTCTGACCTGCAGGGCAGACCACAAGCCAGGTGCCACATGAGCGCCCCAGGGACAAACACAGATGATGCCACTGCCCCTTCCCCATGACCCCTCCCCTCTCTTCCATCCCCACTCTGCTATGGGGATTGAAGTTCCCCAGGGTCACTTGCATGCCCACACCAAGCCTTTTCTGTGTGTGGAGTTTCTGCTCTGGGAACTCCTCCATGCCACAGTCACTCACCAAAGACAAAGTTGTCGGGACGGAAGATCTGTCCAAAGGGGCCGGAGCGCACGGAGTCCATGGTGCCGGGTTCCAGGTCGACGAGGATGGCACGGGGGACATACTTATTACCTGTGGGAGGAACCAGCAGCAGCATTACAGCCCTGCAGTCAGTAGCCAGTGTCACAGGAGCCCTGCTGTGCTCCCTTCCACCTCCCTGCACTTCTCTGGAGAGACACTGTCACAATCAAGACTGCCGTGTTATCAGAGCCTCTCTGAGAACAAAGGTCTCTTAGAGGAGTCATTGGCAGATGACAGCTCGTGCTCAGGGATATTTCCAGCCTCAATGAACTGTCATGGCTGCCCCATTTATTTGAGAATATCTGAGCAAGCAGGCACTTACCAGCAGCTTCATTGTAGTAGACGTTGATCCTCTCCAGCTGCAGCTCACTGTCCCCATGGTAGCTGCCCGTGGGATCAATGCCATGCTCATCGCTGATGACCTCCCAGAACTAGAGGAAATTTTTGAAAAATTACAATTAGCCATTTTCAGTGCCAATGGAAACAGCTGGCCAGTGCCAATCACACACCCCCGTTGCAGCCCATGCATTCCGCGGCCCTGACCACTCCCTTGCACGGCAGAGCAGCTGCCGGGTGGGAAGGTGAGTCAGTGCACAAGGGCTTCACTGGCCGCAGCAGCTGAACTAGCAGGAGGCTGATGAGCAGCCATAGCACTGAAGTGCAAGTTAATTCCTTTGTACCTTGTATCCAAAGGGTAATCATCTCTGGCTATATCAATTTGGTGCCCTCCCATTGTCTAGCATTGGCTTGAGACCCGTAGCCAGGACAAGATGGCAACACCTGCACACGTTCAGTGATTCACTGAAACACCTCCCGTTCTCCCCCTCGGCAGCTGGCGCCGTGGCCGCAGAGGGGCGAGGCAGCACGGGATGGCCGCGGCTGCCTGCGGGAAGGCCGGGCACGCCGGACGGGAGCGCGGGCACATCCCTGCCCCGCCCAGCCCCGCAGCAGCTCAGAGCGGCACAGACGGGGGGCGGGGGGGAAGCACGAGCCACGACGCCTCAGCAAATCCCGGGTCTCTTTTTATTTCGGGACGGGCTGCGCGCCACCCGCGGGGTGCGACCTGCAGGAGCGCCCCGCTTCCGCGCCCGTCCCTACCTTGGCGCCAATCTGGTTGCCGCACTGCCCGGCCTGGATGTGCACGATCTCACGCATGGTGCCGGTCTCTGAAGCTGCCCCTGCTGCTGTTACCGCCTCCTTCGCCGCTACTCCCGCACTCGCAGCTGCGGCGGCCGCGCCCCTCGCCGTCCCTTAAATCGGGCGCCGCGCTCCGCCCCGCCGGTGACGTGCAGCGGGAACGGCGCGGGGCGGGCCCGGGCATTGTCTCCCGCGCCCCGGTTGGGCTCCGCGTCCGAGTCTGGTCCGGTCTGGGAGGGGCAGGCTGCGGGCCCCTCCGCATGCTGAACGCCGCTGGCTTGGACTGCTGGGGGAACTTCGCCTTCAGCCGTCGGGGAAAAGGCCGGGATCGGATACGACATGGGCTTATCGTGGAGTGAAAAAGAAAACAAAACCGCCTAACTCGTCTTTGCACACCTGTTGGAATTCGTGCCCTTGCTTCCTTCGCGTCTACTATGCCACAGCAACAAAGCGCATGCTGCTATGTTTTATTAGTACCCTCAAGCCTGTATTTCTAGCTCAGGCCTGCTTAATCATGTTTCAATATGTTTGAAGCACAAGCATAATTTTTCCATAGCTCGGGCAGCTGAAACAAGTAGAGATTGGGTGGTGATATTAAAGCCCACAGCCAGTTTCAAGCACAAAACTCTGTTTTAGATAGTGCTGCTAAACGTGTGTACAAGAAGCTCTAATTTCAGGAACACAGAGGGCTGGCATAAAATTTTATGCTGCTGCTAAAGAATGGCTCTTTCTGGGAGTTATCCAGCAGTGATAGCAGTTTAATACACACAGGAATGGAATATGTTTCTTTTTTGGAAGTGAAGTTATGTTCTGTGTTACCAGACACCTGCCACACACCTAATTTTGGAAAACTTTGAATCCCGCTAGTAGCATCTCTGCTTGATCTCTTATAGAAAACAAAAACAAAAACAAAAACACTGAGAAAAGTACATGGTGGATGACCAAGGGAGGAGGGACAGTTCAAGGACAACAAGGAGAATATAATTGAACCAACCATGATACACACCTGTGTCTGCAGTGCTGCCAAGGAGAGAATATCTGAAATAAATGTCAGTGGGGTCTGTAACTGATTGTGCAGAAACTATTTAACTTGATTGTAACTTGATTCACAGCTCTAATTTTTTTTCAGAAGTGAAAGTAGCTTTGCTACCCGTCTGGCCACCCTGTTGAGGACTGCTTTACACTAGCAGCAGGGAAGGGAGATGACAGCCCACAATGAAGCAAGGAATAGGCTGGTAAAGAGGATGCAAAACAGTGTACCTTGTGTTCAGCATAATGGAATTGGAGAGAGTTCACCTTAAGCACAACATTAAAGCACCAAGGGGACAGCATGGTGATGCAAGCTCTAAAACTTTGCGAAGTATCAACAGGCTCAGCATAGTTAACATTGTTTATTTTGTGAAGGCTTTTGAACTGTCTCCTATAACATCCCTGTAGGCCAAGTTGATGAGGTATGGCCTAGATAAATGGACAGTGAGATGGAGTGAAAACTGGCTGAACTGCCAAGCTGAAGGGCTTAACATCAGCAACATGAAATTCATGTTGAAGCCAGACACTGGTGCCATACTCCAGTGGCTGATCCTTGGCCAACACCATTTAACTGCTTCATTAATTAGTTAAATGGCAAGAGAGTGCACCCTCAGCAAGTCTACTGATGATACAAAACTGGGAGGAGGGTCTGACACACCAGGGGATTATGCTGCCAATCCAGAGTGACCACAGTAGGCTGGAGAAATAGGCTGACAGGAACCTCATGCAGCTTAACAAAGGGAAGTGCAAAGTCCTGTACCTGGAAAGGGACAACCCACTGAACCAGTACATGCCACATGCTGGGGACCACCCAGATGGAAAGAAGCTTGACCAAAACCTGCCTGGAGATCCTGGTGGAAACCAAGTTGAACATGAGTGAGCAGTGTGTCCTAACAGCAAGGGTTGTCCAGCAACATCCTTGTTTAAGGAAGATTGTTACCAGCAAGTCAAGGAATGGGATAAGCTGTGGTGAGACGCATCTGGAGTTTTACATCCAATTCTGGGCTCCCCAATATAAGAGAGAGATGTCCATTTTGGAGTCAGTCCAATGAAAGCCATGAAGGCAGTTAAGGAAGTGGAGCATCTGTCATACAAGGAGTGGCTGAGAGCTGGGACCAATTTTCCTAGAGAAGGCTCAGGGGAGTCTTATCAGTGTGTATAAATGCTTGATGGGAAGCAGTAAAAAAGATGGAGCCAGGCTCCTCTCAGAGGTGCACAGTGACAGGAGGAGAGGCAGTGGGCATGCCTGAGCAACACATGATATCACATGATTATCAGTGGATGGACACAGACTGAAAAACAGAAATTTGAACATAAAAAAAAAAAAAAATTCAAAACCAAAACCACTTTGCTCTGGTGCAGGTTGCACAGATTGTGGTGTGTCCAGTCTTGGAGTCAGTCAAAACCCTGGTGGGGACAACCCTGATTAACCTTTAGCTGACCTTGTCAGGCAAAGTAAAGGACTAGACTAGATGGTCCGAGAGGTTCTGTCCAACCTCCACAATTGTGTGGTTGTATGAAAGGGAAAGAAAGGAGTGGGAGGCTGTGTGTGATCAGCAACACCAGACTGACAGTTTATTCATCTCAGTTTCTCACTACAGTATAACATTATATTGCAATTACAACACCTTCAAAACAAGAAGATTTTTGCAAAAGTGAGGTAATAATTGATGTGGAAAATCATTATCACTATCAAGAATAAAGTCAGAATGATCAGAACAGTTTACATAATACTCAGGTTAGCTATGCTTAACACAATATAAATCAATGCACAATGTCACCAGTTTCACTCTTTTTATTTATTTATTTATTTTTCTCATCAACAGCAGGAAATCCTAGTGGCTAAAGAAGTACCATATCTTTGCCTGGAATTCGGCTGCTGTGACCTTGAAAAAGTGCTTTGGCTATATTTTCAAAAGTACCTCTCAGTTTGCTCCAGTGAATTGACGTTCTTATCAACTGTAGCTTATTTTCTTCCCTAGTGCAGAAACCTCAGCTGCTGTGAAATGTCATGAGCACAGATTGGCTTAAGCTTTGCAACACAGGGAATTAAGTGTGGTGCTATTCCATGTGGCTTTTGCAATCACAAAATATCCAGGACTGTCACTGCTGGCACTGAGATCTTTTCACCAAATTCTTTAGGAGTTTGTGTTCTTTATATCCCAGCTGTCGTCAGGATTTTCCTTTGACATATTTTGGCAACAGGCAGCTTTTGTTATTGTTCACACCACTTATGCATATACATTTATACTTGCTCTAGGCATAACCCACCTTTTTGGGCAGCAGCAGGCAGTTACGTGTAACTACTGCTGGAACTGCAACACAACTGCATCTCTGGTATCTCTGAGAGATCCACACAGACACTGAAGAGCTTCTTGGGTGCCAGAATATTCCTGGCAATCCACAAAGGCCCGGCTTGAAGCATTATGATTCTTCTCTTGAATACACCTGCACACTCCTTGAAATGTTGTCTTCCCACATGCACACAGTGACCTCCTTTAGAGTTATTCCACTAAGAATTCTTTTATTAGGAAACTAATTCTTAGATACTGTAGTAGTGGTCTCTTTGTAGATTCCCACTGTTTCTTTTAGGGTGGGGATGTAGCTCCAGGTTTTATTCTGTGTACCTAGAGGGAAGTACATATTTATGCATACAAGTTCCTTCATTTTCAGCAATGCTGAACATCCATGAACACACAGTGAACTGAACTAAATGTCAATTACTTGAATGTCAATTCAGAACCTTTCCTTATGGCAAACACTTTAACAAATCTTAGCCATCAATGATACTTCGATATGGGAGTTCCCTATTGTTTTGGGTTTTTTTAATACAGCTCTATAAATTCTAAGTTGTCAGAATAGCAAATGAAAGCAAAAATTCTCCTGTTCATACAAGGGCAGGGCATGTGCCCAGGAACATCCATGGATCCCTTGGCAGCTGAAACTCTGCCACAGCCTCCTCCCTGCCTGCATCAAGCCCTGCCTACCCAGTTTCCAAGGCAACGGTGGAGCCTGGCGATGGAAGCACAAGGGAGGCAACAGGGATCCCGCAACATTTTCATGTCTGTCTGTGATTTCCCATTGTTTGAGAAAGAATCATAAGTGTTCAGATAGGAAAGCTTCTCATCCACACAAAATGTCTGCCCACAGCTTTATTCTCAGTTATTTGTGATGGATGATATAATGCGTTGCTCAGATATTTATATCAGAGACTACATGGCTTTTTGAGTCCTTCTGTTGGTACTCAAATGAGCAGGCTCTGTTCGTTACATTATCATTTGCCTTTTACCTGGTAACCTATGACATTACCAGACTGTATGAAGTCACCTTTGGAACATGATGCTTAATAATTTGCAATATGCATTAAGATAGAAGAATATTCTGCCAGCAAGAGGATGGAATAATTGTGAAAGTGATTTTAATGCTAATAATACAATACCTAAAAGGGAAATCTATTTTTATTTCAATATTACAATTCACTGCAGGGATCAGAAGCTATTAAATACAACAACGCTGAGCATGTTTTTATGAATGAGCAAAAGCAGTTTCATTGTAGAGCCCTCTGAACTTGTGTTTATTATACCTGAGGGTCTATGTGTTTCATCAAGAACAAAAGAGGAGAGAGGATAAGCGTGTGAGAGAAAATCACATTACAGAGCAATTTGAGACATACTCAATTCTAAAATACCCCATGCACCTTTAGAGGGGAGAACAGTTTCTCAGTGAATCTAATATTTCTTCCACACCATATGGCTCCTCTTGTGAATTTAGATTATAACCTCTGAGAGTCAGGAATTTCTGTGCATGTGCTTGTACAGGACACAGTAAACAGAACCTTGCTTCTGTGGCTTTCAAAGTCACCATAATAAACATGATCACATGTCACAAAACGATTCCAAAAAGGGGAAAATGTGGTGATCATTGTCAGGCAGTGATTTACTGAGAAGATAAGCAAAACAATGCAGCCTCATTATTTCCTTTTGGCACACCAGATGTGATGGAGTAGCAGCCAGATGGCTCCTGCCCCCATCCAGGCTGCATCTACCTTTTTTAGATTGCTCAGTAGATGAAACACATCTCATATCCCTATGAACTGGGTCCTCCAGTCAAGCGATGACTAAGATTCCAGCATCAATATAAATGAAATGCTGATACCATGTTTTCCAGGGCAGTTCATTTCCTGCATGTCATCGAGAACAGGGTACAGATAGAGACTTTGATCTTCTAGTTACTGTTTCTTTTGTTCCTTAGCCTCCTTGCTTTCTTGCAATCTGATAGTTACTTGTAACTCAAACTGACAACTCTGAACTACTTCTTGTGAGGTTTGCTAAGAGATGCCATGGTTTGTGGTGGGATTCAGTGTACATTGTTTAAAATTGTCCAGATTCACTGCAGGAGAGTTTAGGGTGATGTTGCAGTAAGTGGCTGAATCAACCAAATACCTTCTTTTGCTCTCTCCTCCTTCCAGCTGCCCACATTTTCCTCCTTCTTTGCACATGTTCTCCCTCTGGCACAGCACCTAGTAGAAGAAAAACCTTCTTCCACCCCCTCAGTTTTCTGTCATTAACTGTGGAGTTAAGGAAAAGACTGGTAAAAGGGTCAGACATGCCCTGGAGTTGGTAGAGGAAATGACACAGAGGTAACACCTGAAGAGGGGCAAGGGGAATAGGAATCCTTTTCAGCAGTTGGAGAATACTGAATCAGCCCCGCCTATGGACGTAGCCGTTTTCTCAATGCCAATAAAACCTCTAATCCCTGCCTGCTAGGGTGGAGGTGGAAATTTCTTGGCTGAAGTTTCAAAAAAACAGCCACACAAATTTATTAATTATAAGACCAGCATTAGGCTGCATGCAGAGAAGCATGATGTAATAAGTCAGTGCATGAATTTCATTAAGTGTTTGTAAAGCTTGCTGTGAGACCATTTGAATTCTGCTTGAAACCCCTGTTTAATTATTCACTATGGAGGCAGGCAATATATTTCTATTACATTCATGGAAAATGTGAAAACATTTTTCACTGCAAAACAACACAGAACCTTTTACTGAATAAGCAACGCAACTTCTGCCAGGGTAGCCACTTCACTTTAGCCACTCTGGAGCAAGTGTGTTTTTTTTCCAAATTCTGGTTTTTTTTTTTTTGTTTGTTTGTTTGGTTTTTTTTCAGTTTTTTTGTTTGTTTTTTTTTTTTTTTTTTGCAATGAAGGAGGCATTCTTGTGAGAAATGGAAAAAAAGGGAAAAAAATAAAAAAGAAAAAACCCTATGCCTTAAGCTTTCCAAGGAGGCCTAGTGAGAAAAAGAACCTATTATAAAGTATGACAGATGGATAAATTGAGACCAGTTGGAAAATCTCTACACTAGAAGAATCAAATGTTAATAAACAAGAATTTAACAGCATTAACTTGATTTCTTCCCTTACAAGTGGAATTCTGCCCATAAGGGAAAAATGACTTTGAGTGGGGAGGAGGGAATGACCTATTCTTAAATTATTTATTTTTTTACCTAGATATTGTAAATAGATAGCCTTCTTATACACACACTTCAAAGAGACACAATTTTTCTTTCTGTCAGATTCACAAATAAAATTCTTAAAATAGGAGTGAAGCTAGGAGCAGGGAAACAGTTCACTCCTTGTTAAACTTCTCAGGGAGAGGAGTTGTCACCTGTACTGTGTCCTTTGCTGGCAGGATGTCTGGGGATGGGCAGGCTTTCACAGTGAACCCCACACCCTCCCTCTGCCTTGGTTTCCATTGCTCAGAGGGCTCCAGCTGGACAACTGTCCAGGAGACTTGGGGCCAAGAAATGTCTTTTTCCAAAATCTATCATGTCCTGAGGCATTTTCCTGTGATGAAATGCTTCAATTTTGAGCTTTCTTGTAGGCAAGCTAAAGATAAGATCCATTTAAGTGGGAGTATCTGAGAACAAATTGTCTGCTCTTTCCCATTTTAATAAATAACAAACAGACCAGGACAGGTGATCACTGAAGTATCAAAAGGCAGGTGCTTAGTATGAGTGGATTTTATTGGAAGGTGAAAAATTCTCAAATTTTTTTTTTCTTTTTAAGTCACATACAAAATCAGCTCCTTCTCTGTAGAGATTTAGTTTTAGCTGAAGAAAGGGGGAGAAAAAAAACCTTTACTCAGATTACCCCAGACACATATAAAGCATCAAAGGTGCCACAAGCTTTGTTCTGTAGAAATGTAGAAGCAGCTGAAAAAACAAATGGGACAATTGAGAAGGGGATTATTTGTAAACAAAAATCAGTGCCTTCCTTACAATGAACAGGCTTGGAGGAATAATGTTACCCATTACTCCTGTGCAGGCTGCCATTTCTGGAATATATTTGTTCATTATGCTTTAATGTGAAGAGGAAAAGTAGAATAACATCCTTTGGGAGAAAAGTTGTGTATCAAATAATAGGGGATAGCCACATGATTTCTCCAGAGAAGATTTTACTTCCTTATAGCTACAATTGCAAAGAAAAATATTAGGCTTAATTAAACAGAAAACAGTAGTTAAAGCACCTCCCACTGTGAGGCAGAATCTAATATAGATTAACAACCCTTCTTATAAAAGTAGTAATAAAACAATGAGATGTGGGGGGTTGGATTTGGGTTCTTTTGAGTGGGAGAGAGGGGGGGCATTTGGAAAGTGATTTCAGTGGAACAACTATGTAACTTGCCCTACTGAAAGCCATTACTGGGTTTCATCCTCATCTTACACATAACTTGTCTATGGGGATTACAGGGAGGGCAAAGGACAAAGGAAACAAGAGGAGAACGCTTTCTAATGCAGGGAGTATTGTAAGAGGCCCCAGCTTTTTCAAGTGAGGGAAGGAAACTTGTCCCTCTAGCACCACTTTGCCAGAGCTGCTCCAGGACCAGAGCTGTGCTTTGCAGTAGTGCATGGCAGCACCATCCCATAAGGACTCTGTCAGTCCATCACACTTTCTTTAAGCACATAGAGCTTGCATATCTAGAAAAACCTACTAGCACCACACACTTTTGAGCTATGTAGCACATGATATTGTCATCCATGAGCAGATTAGCCTGCACAGATGAGAGGTTTGCCCCGTTTTTGCAGGGAATTCACTGGAGAGAAAAACCAAACATCTGGATTATCTTCTTTCTTCAGGCTTTAAATCCTATTGGCTACTTTGGTTTATTCTGTTCATCACCTCATACCTTGTGGAAGGATACACCTGTCAACAGAATGGGCCTCTGGTTTGATTCTTAGACTATCATGTCACCAGGACCATTTTATACTTAATGCAACCCAATTTTTGATTTATATAGGCACTTGATGTATCTTGGGAAGATGAGAATCATTATTGCTCCCACTTGAAAGACTGGAAAACATCTGTTGGAAAACAGATGCAATCCCATTGCAAGTTTTGAAATATCAAACCACATACTGGATTATATTTCCACCACACTGTTGCTACAATGGTTTAGACTGAAGTTCGAGAAATTAGGAGAGAGGGCATCCCAGTGCTACCATGACTCCTGCCATTTCTATGTAAATTAAACCTGCATGCAGCTGCCTCCTTGTTTTTACAACCTTGTTTATCTTTAACCTCTTGCACTTAACAGCAGTCAAACACTGATTGGTTTCCTTGGTCAAGACACTCTACTAACATGCTTAAAAATTCCACACATTTAACAAAAGGGAATTAAAAAAAAAAAAAAAAAAAAGAGAGGTTGTTCTCTTCCCCAACACAATCAGCTCCAATTGTCAGCAGAAGAGAATGCTTCCCTTCAGGCCACAACTGATCTATTGAAATGAGAATAGATTGCTCTATACTATTAACTTACATCCCAACACAAACCAGTCATTATAAGTGGCTTAATCTGCAGACCACTAAATTTGTATTATCTATCTCCATTTCTTCCAATCAGGATGCCTCATGCAAGACCTTTAACCCTAAATGTATTGTTCATTATATGGACAAATATAAATCTACAGCCAGGAGAGGTTAAGGCAGTCAGATAACCTAATCTGAAATCCTTCCAGTGGTTCCGCTTTCTTTGTGAAACAGAAAAATTGCAACCATAAAGACCGGTGAAGATGCGTCTTTGTTGTTTGGCATATAGCAGTCAGCTCCAGTTTTTATAATGAAAGAGCTCCTAGGTAATAAATACAGCTAAAGATCAAAGATAAACAAAAATAGGTACTGCAGTCCCAGGCCCAGAATGACAGTCAACCTCCCTGATGTTTGACTTACTGTTCCTACCAAGCTTTGAAACTTCTCTTCAAATCTTTCAGTATCCCCTTTTTCTATATTTCTCAACTCCTACTGAAATGATGGTTTGATTTTTAATTTTTAATGTTTATGATTGGCAAATAAGACATGTAGAATTTATGAAAGGACATGTTTCTTTCTAGAGTATTTCTATTTCTGGGTTTTCTTCTGCTAGAACAAAAAAAGAAAAAAAAAAAACCAAAAAAAACCAGACTACAAACAATGGCAAGCCATGTAGGATGGTGTCCTACTTTCTAGGAAGGGAGCTGTAGTGAAATGTGTCACTTGGGTAGCTATATTTAAGGATTAGCTAGAGACAGAGTGTAATTACACTAAGAATTAGACGCTAGACATGTTGAATACTAGTGAAAACTGCTACAGTGTCACAGCTGAAAGGAAGAGCTCTACTATCAAAGACCAAGGTCTTCACTTTTAGTGAAACTGTTTAGATTCGTTTGCTGACTCAAAGCTATATGATCAACAGTTTCAAGTGCAACCCAGCTAGGTAATTTCAAGGCAAGGTTACTGTGGCAACCAGATACAGTGTTATTTCCCCAAAGGGCTTGAGGCAGCATGTATTAACTCAGTTACTAAAACAACCTCAATTTGTCTAATGTTTAATCCTTGAACGGCTCAAGTGTTAAGAAATACAAGTACTGTTGTGGATATACACGGCTGTATTTGTTTACTGACAGTCCAGGTAGTTTAAGAGCTTCTCACTCCTCTGTACACCAGAAACCAAACCTACAAATGAGAGAAAAGCTTTAGGAAGTGCCTGTTGTCCCACACACACCAGTGCAGCCAGGCCCATCAGCAAAGGACAGCATACATTCAGAGCAGTGTCCACAGGCAGAGGACTCAAACAGGCAAGATATTAGTTATGCACAGCAGCTCCCTTTTAATTCTTTTTTCCAGTAATGCCTTGCAAGCATTTCAGCAAAGGCTCACAATAGAGGCTGCACACATGTGAATACCAGCTCTTTCAGAGCAGTAAGGACTGCAGTAATTGTAGCATTGGTAGCAGTTCTCATAGCAACACTTTTTTTTAGTGCAGGACCACTCTCCTAAGTGGTATTTGGATGAAGTAAAGACTAAGCTTACATATGGGGTAACTACTAAACTCCAGGAGGGATTTCACTCTTGCTCTGTAGGAGGATTAGGATCTATGAAACTTTGCTAACTACTGTTAACAATGTAGATTCATTCAGGGTTCTTACATCCCATAAGAAATAGGAACACCAATCCTCCCCTCCCTCATTGCGAAGAAATGACACTTACCTTTGCAAAGATGTGCAGCAGGGTGCAGCTGCACTGCTCTCCCCTGCCTGGGTAGAGGTTCATGTCCTGCTGCAGGGACCAGGAGCAAACAATTGCCCTGTAAACATGTAACTTGGAGACAGCTGTTGTCAGAGGATCTACAGGTGACTAAGATGGTATGGTATGCTCTGGACACGCGTTTGAGCCTAGAAATCTGCCCATCACCCCCTATCTCCTAAAGGGAATTGATTGCCCTGTAGAATCAATCCCTTTACAATTAAGGGCAGGTTAGTGGCTATTTTTGGGAAACAGAAATTTTATTCTTGAAGAGAAAAAGCTTGCATTTTCACTTGAGCTCTCAAGTTGCCTGCTAGTACAAATCTATGCTTCTCTGCATGGAATGTTTGTATTTAGAGAGGAGAGTTGAGGGGAAGAGAAGCGAGCTCAGCACCAAGTCAAATCACAGTCAGCCACCCATATGCCTGTACTACAGTCTGTGGAACAAGTTAAATAAGCTGCTGGATGGCAGTGGGGAAGCCTGCAGCTATCCTGTCAAATCAGTTTTGACAGTCAGTAATGTGGAATTCAATACCTTCTCTCTGACCTCTCTACCATGTATGTCCATAAAGACGAATTGCACAATTCAAGTGCAGTGACTTGTTTTTATCAGATAAAGCAGCTTTTGCCTCAACAGTTAGCTAAGCTGTTAAACACAGGAGTTTCTGCAAACTACCTGGCACCCTTAGCTGAGCTACTATGTGAGTTTTCACGTGCTGCTAAATTCACAGCCTGAGAATTCTTATTTTATTGAGTTTAACCTTTCACTGAGGTTCAGGAATAAACTGAGAAGTGAAGCTACAGAAAACTACACAAAAATTACTTGCTTAATCTAGAAAGAAATAAAGTAGAGGAGACAGTTTAGGACACAAAAAGACTTTATGTTTGAGAAGTTAACCATTTCAACAGAAGACTCTGAAGTATTTTGCAACTACTGTTACATTGGACAGTCAAGGATACAAAACTGCTGACAGAAGCAACAGTGGAGAGCACCAAATTAAAAAATGCATGCTTCAGCACAACTGCACAGATTCCTTCTCTCAATGAATACTTGCCTGCTCAGACTATACTTAACTCCTACCCATATCAACTTTACGCCTCATCCTCTTCTCCTTCCTCTTCAAACTCACCCTGCTCATCAGCAGTGGCATCCTGGTATTGCTGGTATTCAGAGACCAGGTCGTTCATGTTGCTCTCGGCCTCCGTGAACTCCATTTCATCCATGCCCTCGCCGGTGTACCAGTGCAAGAAGGCCTTGCGCCGGAACATGGCCGTGAACTGCTCCGAGATCCTCTTGAAGAGCTCCTGGATGGCCGTGCTGTTGCCGATGAAGGTGGCCGACATCTTGAGGCCGCGCGGGGGGATGTCGCAGACGGCCGTCTTCACGTTGTTGGGGATCCACTCCACAAAGTAGCTGCTGTTCTTGTTCTGCACGTTGAGCATCTGCTCGTCCACCTCCTTCATGGACATGCGTCCCCGGAAGATGGCGGCCACCGTCAGGTAGCGGCCGTGGCGGGGGTCGCAGGCGGCCATCATGTTCTTGGAGTCGAACATCTGCTGCGTCAGCTCGGGCACCGTCAGGGCGCGGTACTGCTGGCTGCCGCGGCTGGTCAGCGGGGCAAAGCCCGGCATGAAGAAGTGCAGCCGCGGGAAAGGCACCATGTTGACCGCCAGCTTGCGCAGGTCGGCGTTCAGCTGGCCGGGGAAGCGAAGGCAGGTGGTCACGCCGCTCATGGTGGCCGACACCAGGTGGTTGAGGTCCCCGTAGGTGGGAGTGGTCAGCTTCAGGGTGCGGAAGCAAATGTCATACAGGGCCTCGTTGTCAATGCAGTAGGTCTCGTCCGTGTTCTCCACCAGCTGGTGCACAGAGAGGGTGGCATTGTAGGGCTCCACCACCGTGTCCGACACCTTGGGCGAGGGCATCACGCTGAAGGTGTTCATGATGCGGTCGGGGTACTCCTCCCGGATCTTGCTGATCAGGAGGGTGCCCATGCCAGAGCCCGTGCCTCCGCCCAGCGAGTGGGTCAGCTGGAAGCCCTGGAGGCAGTCGCAGCTCTCCGACTCCTTCCTCACCACATCCAGCACAGAGTCCACCAGCTCAGCGCCTTCCGTGTAGTGCCCCTTGGCCCAGTTGTTGCCAGCCCCGCTCTGACCTGCAGGGCAGACCACAAGCCAGGTGCCACATGAGCGCCCCAGGGACAAACACAGATGATGCCACTGCCCCTTCCCCATGGCCCCTCCCCTCTCTTCCATCCCCACTCTGCTATGGGGATTGAAGTTCCCCAGGGTCACTTGCATGCCCACACCAAGCCTTTTCTGTGTGTGGAGTTTCTGCTCTGGGAACTCCTCCATGCCACAGTCACTCACCAAAGACAAAGTTGTCGGGACGGAAGATCTGTCCAAAGGGGCCGGAGCGCACGGAGTCCATGGTGCCGGGTTCCAGGTCGACGAGGATGGCACGGGGGACATACTTATTACCTGTGGGAGGAACCAGCAGCAGCATTACAGCCCCGCAGTCGGCAGGCAGTGTCACAGGAGCCCTGCTGTGCTCCCATCCACTTCCCCTCGATTTGCTGCTGAGGACATGGAGGGTGTGGGAATTTGGAAAGATCCGTAAATATGAAAACAAAGCAGCCATTTAAGCTGTGCTGGGGCGTCTCCCACTGCGGGGAGGGCTGGGGGACCCCTGCCTACACACCCTTTGCCCCCTCCCCCGGGAAGCTCATTACAGAGAGGCGTTACCGGTGGCTTCATTGTAGTAGACGTTGATCCTCTCCAGCTGCAGGTCGCTGTCCCCGTGGTAGCTGCCCGTGGGGTCGATGCCGTGCTCATCGCTGATGACCTCCCAGAACTAAAGGGACAGAAGGGTGGTCAGTGCTGCCACGCCCCTCTCTCGCCCCCCGGTCAAATCCCCGCCACGTGGCGCGCGGGGATTCGCCGCGCGTGGGTGCGGCCCCCCGGCCAGAACCGAGCCGCTACCGCGCCCTGCACACTCCCCCCCACCGACGGGAGGGGTGTGGCACTGCCCGGCGCCCCTTCCCCCGCCCGCCTGGGACCCCTGCAGCCCGCGAGGGGCTGATGGACAGCAGCTGATGCCCCCGCCCTACTCTTCTTCCCCAAGGCATGCCGCACCCACGGCGCGGAAGCCCCACCGTGCTTCCCCCTAAGGTGGAACAGCCGGGACCCGTCCCGCGCGGACCCTCCCAGGGACGGGCGAGCCCGATGGTGCTCCGCCGCGGGAAGCCGGGAATTCTCCCTCCCGGCAGCGCTATCCCCGGCACACGCGGAGCCCGGCTGAGAGGGCACCGCCCAAACGCGCGGAGTCCCGGGCGGACGAGCGGATCGCTAGTCCATACCTTGGCGCCAATCTGATTGCCGCACTGCCCGGCTTGGATGTGCACGATCTCACGCATGGTGCCGGTGTCCGAAGGTGCCGCCCCGCTGCTCCTGCCGCCTTCACCGCCTGCTCCGCCCGCTCCCGCACTCGCCGCTGCGGCGGCCGCGCCCCTCGCCGCCCCTTAAATCGGGCGCCGCGCCCCGCCCCCGGTGACGTCATGCGGGAGCAGCGCGCAGTCAATGAGCGCGCGGGGGTGGGGCGGGCCCGGGCATTGTGTCGCGTGGGGGGCGTGGCCTGGCGCGGAAAGGGCGTGGCCGGGGCGTGGCCGGCGGCAGCGGTCGGGGCGCGCCGCCGCCGCCCCGGTTCGGCGCTGACAGCGGGGACAAAGGCGCCGAGCGCCACATGGGGTGGCCGAGCCGGGCCGAGCCGCCCACGTGTGAACCGCGGAACCTCCCTGCGGCCGCCGTCCCGCTCTTCGCCCTCCCGCGTCCGCCGCCGCCGCAGCCTTTTGTTCCCCGTGAAGCGCAGCCTTCCCTGCCGCAGCAGCGGGCGTTGCCGTCGGGGGGTTGGGAGGGGGAACCCCGCGGCTGCCTCCGCCCCCCCGCCAGTGTCTCGTTCACACGGTGCCAGCGGGACACTCCCTCCCCGTGGAGGCACCGTGTACCCGCCGGCATCACCAGACGCCCGTGGTTGCCGCCCGTTTGCCCGCACAAGCCCGCACCGGTGGTCAGGAGCCCCGCGCCCTGACCCGGTTTATCCACTCCTGGCACGACGCGGGTGGGCTTCCCTCCAGCACGGGCTGCGGTGATGCTGTCCGCCAGCCCTGCCTGCCCTCGGGCGGTCCCTGCCTGCCTCTCCTCGGTGCCGAGCTCGGCTTCTCTTTCTATGCCTAAAAAGGTCGGATTCGGTCCGAAGCTGAGCCTGGAGCCGCTCTCCAGCCAAGCGCCCTGCTCTGCGCTGTCACCCGTCCGGCCGCAGCCACCAGCGAGCCGCAAGCAGACAATAGCGCGGGTGCTGCTGCACAGGGCCGGGGGCTTGAGGGGGGTGGTTCCCTCAGCTCTGCAGCAAACGGGTCTTGCTCTTCGCCGCTTCGTTGCGGATTTACAGATGCTGAGGGATGAAGAAAGGAAGGGCGGGGGGCGGGGAGCAGGAGACGGTTGAACATGTGGTCTCCAGAAATGATTTTTGGTCCCTCACTTTATTTTCCAGCAGCCCCGTATGTCACCGCGGGCATTACAGGGGTGGCGGGGGCCGCGGCAGCGGGCAGGGCACGGCACTTGCCCACGCCGCGGGAGGAGGAGGAGGAGGTCGCGAGGAGGAAGAGCACGGGCAGGGCGGCACGGTTCCCGCCGTGCCCGGTGCCCTTCGGGGCGGTCAGTCCGGCGTGGCGGCTCCTCGTCGGCATCGCCTGATTCTCACCACGGTCTCGGTGTGCGTGTGCAGCGGAGGGAGGGTGCGGTTCCCTCGGGAGGCTGCTCCGAGACACCGACAGCCCAGGCAGGCTCCCCGTAGCCAGCGCCGGGCGGGACTCGGCTACCCCATTTTAGTGACCAGCTAGATGAAGGCTACTTCATTTATTCTACACTTCAGCTACTCTAGAGGTGCAGATTAAAGCATATCACCATTTTCAACCAATTATTTCTTCAATATATTTCTTCTTCTTTCTCCCTCCTTTGTTCTGTACACGTGCCGATGTCCCTAATCTCTGTAACCTGGTTTATGCAGATCGACAACCTTGCCGATGCCTCTAGATCTGATTTTACCTTTTTCCAAGGCAATCCTCAGCACAACCTGGTTTCCTCTGATTGATATACCAACGCATCCACACCTTTCTTTTGTTTGCCTTACGGTGAGAAGGCATCCCATCTCCAAAAGGCGTGCTAGAAAATACAGCCTCACGTTTGTCTCTTCAGTAGTGATTTTGAGGAAAATTAATCCTATCATTTGCAGTCCCTGTGAAATCTGTTTTTACTGGCCTAAGCCAGGAACAATTTAACTGTTTGGTTGACTACGCTTCACAAACAATGTGTAGCTGTAATTCCAAACGAACATTTTTTTGTGGCATGCTAACTGCATAATCAACATCCTCATCTATAGTTATTTGTTCAAGAATAGTTTGCAGATTAGCAGCTCCAGGGGACCACTGACCGCTTCAGGTAATGCTTCAAAGTAATGCCAGTCTTTCCCATGGCTGCGGCGGGTGTACTCCTGAAAACCCTGTCACAGCAAAACTCGGTGACAGCAGAGCTGGTGCAAAATACAGGTACTGTGACTGTTTGCTACTGTTATTTCCAAGTATCCTGCATGTTGTACACTGCATATTAGTTTTTTACGAGGAGATAACTGACATTTCGGTGCGAAGGAGAGTAGCTGATTTTACACATCCTCCATACCTACGCTAAGCTCATTCCTAACAGCTTGAGGCTTCAAAGGAAGCCATTTTAAAATCCAATTCAGGGAAAACAGATTATTAACAGTGGAGGAAAGAAACCCACCCCAACAGCTTTGCCTTAAAATAAACTAATACACCTCTTTGAAGCAGGGGAGATTCAAGTATATCTACTATATAGAACTTGTTGAGACTGTAAGAAAAATAAAATAGGTGAAATGTTTATTTTTAAAATAAATAGCTGCTTTTCAGAGGGATGAGAGAGGAAACCCAGGTATAGCTTTTCTGCAGCGCCTAGCCCAGACTCCTTAGAGGTGAATGGCAGACGTTCAAATCACTTCAGGAGACTTCAAAGTCCATTTTAATTCTAAGGTGAGTGTTTGGGACGGAAGGCTCCTCAAAGGTTCAGCACAGCTTGTTGTGAATTACTTGCAGAAAAATGAAGTGTTCAGCTGTTGGCTGCCCGTGCCTCTCTCCCCCCTCTCTGGATCTGCCTCACACTGCTGTGTCTGTCAGCGCAGCCCCTGCCCCAGCCTCGGGGCCGGCCCTGGCTGGGCTCCTCCATCCCCATCTCCCCGGCAACCGCCCCCCCGCCCGGCAGAAACGAGCTGCACAAAAAACAAACAAACAAAAAAACCCAAAAAAAAGAACAACAAAAAAAAAGAGCCTGCAACATTTTTACTCGCCAGGCTCATTTCCCAGGGTGTAAAGGCACTGTGGGTAGGGGACTGCGGAAACGGCGGCAGGGCGGGTGAAATGCCAGCTTGCAAGACTGTTCACAGTCGTTCTCGATATTAGAGAGAAGGGCGTTAGAAGAACAGAGAAGGATATTAGAAGAAGAACACAATCACAGTCAAGAGTTTGTTTAACGAAACTCAGAGGATCAGCCCAGTTTTATCCAGTTTTATCCAGTTTTATCTCCTCACTCTCTTTTGCAGTTCCCATTCTCCCACTACAAGGTTGGGTGTGATCACAGTCAGAGCCGCTGTCTTACGCTATTGAAGTGAGCACTGATGAGAGAAAGTCCTGGTTTACTTGCTGGATGCAGAAGGTTGCAAAAGCCAGCTAACAAAAGCCCAAGGGAAAGACTTAGTCATTTTAATTTATAATAGAAAATATGTGCTTTTGTGGAATGTGCTGCAGCATAGTTTGTGGGTCATTAGAACGTTTGTTCTAAAAAAAACTTGGACCTGTCCCATGGCTCAGCATCACATTTCATGGAGATCCCACTCCTTGTCTGTGGCTCATCTCAGAAGGATGGAAATTCCTTACAGACCTTGAAGTTATGCCCAAACCCCCAAGAGAGGCACCTAGACCTTCTGTATATTGAGGGAAAGGATGCTGTACTATAAAAAAATTAGAAGTTTGGACTCTCATGAGTTGGGGTCTTAGACCATAGACCAAGCTAGACATCTAAGGTGGCTCATTAGGTCATTTAGGGCAAGCCAATATTTTGTTCCTCAGTGTGAATCATTGTAACTCAGCAGAGAGTCAGTGACGGGCGGGCTGGGAAGACCTTGGGTACATTTGAGAGGAACTCAGAGTGGTGCAGGTGGAGAAGGAACATTTTGAAAACAAAATTTTGTTGGGTATCTCGTTTCTATGTGTCTTCATGGTTTTGTGTACAGATTGTTTGCAGTCTGTGTCAGTGGCTGGAGCCACCTGTGCCAGCTGCTGGGACAGGACAAGGCTGGTAGTAGCCACAGCTGTGTGCTGTGACCCTCATTACCCTTGCTGCCAACAAAACCCCTGGCTATAACATAGCCCAACTACATCACCCAGACCCAAATTCTTGAGAAAATTCCTAAACTGTGGGAAAGCCAGCAGAAGAGTCCCCTGCCTAACAAGAAAAGGTACAAATGCAGGCAGAGAGAAGATTATAGGAACATGATCATCAGTGGCTGAAGGACAGGGTAGAATCAACACCAGCATTGAAAGCTGTGAGGCCCTAAAGGAAGAAAGCAGAGAGGCAGCAGAAAACTGCAATGCATCAACACTGAGGGTGCGCTCACGGGAGCAGCAAAGCCCGGTCCTCCTCCCTCTGCCTGCAGCTGCCCGGCCAGCACACCAGAGTCTGTCTCTGCCCATCAGTGCAATGCTTAAACCCCACAGCTCATCAAGGCCAAGCTGTCTTCAGGTCACAGTAGCCCGGGTTAATGCCAATGTGTGCCCGATGAGACAGGCGATCACAGGGTGATCCAGGACTGGACAGAGAGGGGTGGTTACACTCTCAGCAGTGGCCCCATGCCATCCTGTCTGCTGGGTGAGCTCTGGTCACCCAACAAGCCCCAGTGGGTGAGGTCTGGGCCCTGTTCCTGCTGTATTCACAGCCCCCATGTCCTCCTAGGCAGCCCCCCAGGGGAGCAGGGTCACCCCTACAGTGCTGACACACTTGCCAGCAGGGCCCAGGGCCAGGGCAGCTGCCCCGTAGCCCCTGCCAGTGCTGCCATCCTGGGCCATCCCTGGCCTCATCCCTGCTGAGGCCAAGAACTTCTGGTGCATCCTCCCCACAATGGGCTTCAGCCACATCGCAAGATAATTGTTTTCTCTTTTACTGCTGCTACAAGTCATTGTTCCTAGTGAATAGTTAAAACTCTGTGACTGTTTAATTTTTTTCTGAGAGCACCTGTGTGCTCACCAGTTCCTCTTTATTACAGAATGTAAGGGTTACTTCCACAAAACAAGAGCTGGAGCAAGGCAACCACTCAGTACTCTCAGAAAGGAAACCCCCCCAGCTTCAGCTTAAGGACTCTCACTGCAGCACTTTGTCAGCAAAAATTACAGCAGTAAGAAGCCCCAAAGGAGGCTCTAAAGGACATCCCAGGACCACATGACACCTTTCACGTGCATAGTGATACATATTGTGCACTTGGTTTCCCATAGCACATAATGGATCTGTGTCAGTGTTATTTCCTGGTTCATCTCGTTCACACTAAGGCTGACGGGCATGCCCCCATATAAGCAAATGATAATATTAATAATAATGAATCAAGCATCTATAAAGCCTTCAAGAATATATAATACGTGGGAATACCAACTACAGAAGTGCAAAAGAGAGATGAAAAATTATTTCTCTAATTAGGAAATTACTAGATGACGAGAAGCAAAGAGCAGGTAAGGAGAGGCAAAGGGCAGTTTGCCTAGTACCGGGTGAGAGTGTTGATGAAAAATCGATCTGCTCTCTAATAAATCCGCTTGCCTGGCCCCAAACGTGGCAAGATGTTGAATGGACGCTGGGCTCCCTGAACCAATGATGGGAAAGCATTTTGATTCCTGTGTGCTCTGCTTGCCAGGCATAAATATTAATAAGGTTCCAGCCTCAGTGCTGTTGCTGATGCAGCTGTTTCTACATTCATGTGGAACAAATTCAGTAAATGCAAAAGAGCAAGGCATGAAAGAAAATATTCACTTGCTTGTCTGAGTTATTCTTGAAATCTGGTCTTGTTCCTTTCTTTCATAAGCAGGATTTTTTTGGGGGTTGTGTGTGTGTGTGTGTGTGTATGTTCGGGCTAAAGTAAAATGGGACAAATTTGCACAGTTTGAGGATCTTGTTGCAAATGGTAGTGTCAGAAGGTACAAAGGCTGGCAAGACCCTCATTTGGGCCGTCAGGTTAGAATCTGGAACCGCAGCGCTACAGGAGCCACATGCCCAGCAAATACTCCTTTTTTGTTTCGATTCTCCTTGTTTAAAAAAAAATTCTTTCCACCCCAACGACTCATCCTTGAAACCCCGATAGCACCACGCTGCCCTGCATCAGTACTAAGTCTAATTTCTACTGAATCTGTTGCCTCCCTCGAGCAGCTCGGATTTGGTATGTTAGGGAAGCAGGAGCCTTTGTAACCGCTTTGAACAAAGAAATTTTTTTCAAGGTCTTCTGCCACCACCCTGCTCTCTCCTCCCTGCGGTTGCATTGCGGCTGGCAGAGCTGCTTGCTGTACGAGTGTGCTTGTCAACTCGTTAACACTTTCTTTTTCCCTTTGCTAAAGGCATGATCGTGCAAATTAATCGTAAAGACCTTATCAAGCAGCTGCGTTGGCTTCTCAGGTGCCTTTGGTAAGCATTTTCAGAAGAGTGGAAAGAAAAGAAATATGATTTTGAAGGCTGAAAAAACCGGTCCCAGATCACACATACGTGTATTAAATATCTGTCTTACTGGCAAAGAAAAATGACTGAGAGATTTCTCTCTCCCCGGCACCAGTTGCTGTCCCGTGTTGGGCTGGAGGGAACTGATCTGGGTGTCAGGAACTCGCAGCCGAGAAAAGCAGGGTTTGGGGGAGCTGTGCTGTGCTGTCAGTGCAGCAGTACAACCGTTCTTCTGACGGCAGGATTTACACAAAGGCTTTGATCGTCTGGTTTATTGAAGCTGGAAGCATCCTCACCAAGACAGAACCAAGAGCACAGCTGAAAGCACCATTTCCATCCTTTCCTTCCCCTTGTGCTTTAAGGAATCCCTGAGCTGGAGCTGCAGTGATGAGGAAAAGGCGGTAAAATTGGGGTGTGGTGACGGAGGACCACTGTGCCAGCACTGACATTGTCACTCGGGGACATCCGTGTAGGTGATTGATAGGCCGCTTGTAGGGGAGCAGGGAAGAGCCGACCTGCACCCGCAGAGTTGTCTGGGTTTTATGGGCTGAGGCCTCACCTTGGCACAGGTGGGGATGCAGGTAGGTTAAGCAAACCATCCAGCACTACCTCTGAGCACACACTGCAGCATTTTACACAATGGCTAAGTGAGGTTCATCATTACAAGGTTTATATTCTGCTCACAGGAGCAGCTATTTTTTCAATTGATTTGTGTAGAGGCTGGCTCAGATTCTGAATGCATTAAAAAAAAGATATCACTTCCAAATTACATTAATTCATTTGTCCTGTTCTCTCCTCTCATTTTTCAATTTACAGGTCTTCACAGGATTTAGGGATACTTTTCACCAATTTGCGTTTGCCTCACGAGAAACATTTAACTTCATGTACACAAATCTTTCAATCCTGAGGAAGGTGACCATCCACCTCAGAACACTATAATAGCAGCAACTGTGCCTGTCACCAGCTTTTTCAAACACAAAAGCAGAAAAGGGTGATAATTTCTCATGCTTTCTGAGAGGCAGCAGAGAAGGATATTTTTCAGCTGCTGTTCAAGAGTGGGACACAGACTTTCTGAAGATGCAGTTTCAGCCTCTTGGGATCATACTTTGAAAATGCATTAAAGGGACTGATAACATTTTCCTAGGGTAATGTGTTCTGACAGCCAAACTATTCTGTCTGTTCTGTTGTCATGCAAATAGGGAACACCCCCATCTTTGGCTACTAGCATGAATTATTATTTTAAATGTTTTAAACTAAGGAATTTGGAAACAGATCACTAAAGTGACGTTTGCAAAAGTTATATCCGGTGTAATCACCAGTAAAATCACATATATCAATGAGGTGTCAAACAGTAGCTGTTTGACATACTTGTGCTAGGAAATAAAATACACATCAGATCTAAATAATGATTTTCAAGAACTGTACTAGGAACTTGGAGACCCTGGCCAAAGCAACCATATCCTTATGGATCAGGTGACATTTGCTGCTCTCTAGTTATGTACAAACTATTGTTTGAGATATTTACTCCTTCTGTTAAACCACTGTGTTCAACAGAGCAGGAAGGAGAAGCCAAGAGAAAAAACTGGATTCAGCTGAGGAACTTCTGAGTGGAGACTGGGAGGCTGCTAAGGGACAATGCCAGGCCTGTTAGCTTCCTGCCTTGCCCAGGGAAGAGGATGGAAAATAATAAAAGCTGATTTTGTACAGCTAGTTTTGCTTGCTTGCAAATGGAAAAGTGAAAAGGCCATGGCACCACTTTAAAGAGTAATGAAAGAAAGTGGCTGTTAGGAGAACCAGACTGAGAGGCAGGCCCTTGCTGGCATGCTGGAGAATGGGATAAGCTGTATGCAGGCACATCCAGTCAGACCTGCAGGTGAAGGGTCTTGTGACAGAGACTAATAAGTCCACAGCACAGCGTAAAGAGCAAAAGAAGATTCATGGAAATCCTGGCATCAGCAGAAGGAAAGTACCCAGAGGGGTGGGGAAGAGACCAGAAGTGCAGCAAGTTCCATAACCATGGCAACAGCAAACTATCTGTCAAAAAAAGGAATTTCATTCCACTCCCAAAGCAGCCTGAATCTCGGTCAAACCTTTGTTTATGTGGCTGCCAGTGCTGCATGTTGAATCGGTAATTTCCATGACTATGAACGTGACTCTCTGCAGCCTGAGCAGACAAGTGAGCCCTTGAGTCTGCAGCAGACTGACATTCCCTCTGGTTCAAGGACACCACATACCCTCTGCCCTGGCCTTGCACTGGTCTAGGTGACCCAGGGACAGAAAAATATCAGGATCCACCAGGTGTGTTGTATGTCACATAAGATCTAGGAATTGAATTGAGCAATATAAAGGAAAACATTTTTCAGTACTATCTTATGGGTTTTTTCTTTCCTTTCTCAGTTCCATCAGCCTTTCACACCTGTGCCCTTCCCTGTCAGATCACAGGTATGTAATAACCCATTGCTCCTGCAGATCTCACTACAGCTGCTGACATCTATGGGGAGTTGATGTTGGTAAGATGCTCTGGGATTCTCCACCATGAAGTGGTCTATCTGCATACAAAATATGATTTCCAGTTGACTGCATAAACCTCTTGTCCCCAAGGGGAGCAATGAGTCACTCCGTGTTAGTGCCTCCTGTCCAGCAGCTACAAAACCACAAGTCTCAAATGCTCCAGCAGATCTAAGGCAAGGTCCTCCAACGACTCATATGACAAGGAAAGGAAACTTTCTGATTTGATAACAGCAGAAATTTAGTCTGGGCTCACCAAGGTCCTTACAAGCTGCGTGTCACACGGAGTTGTGTTCAGCTGCAGGGAGATCAGCAACAGTTATTGTGCTCTTCTAGTCTGCAGAGGAGTGAAATAGAGCAAGGTAGAAGGGATTTGCAGGAGGCCACTGGGTCAGCTGGGCACAAAACCTAATAGCAATGATTTCTAATCAAACACACTGTGCAGAGGATCACAACTGACAGAATTGCTGTGCCACCTGCATTACAGGCTTCATCCCACATCTATGGAAATCCTCACAGCTGAGGTTACAAACTCAGGGAGGAAAAAAAATCTGTTACCTTAAGTCTTTTGGGAATCAGGAACTTCATTTCCTTGTAGCAATGCCTGCCTAGGTACCAACATGTATGATGAGGAGGTGTTGTAGCAGTTCTTGTAGTATTTTGCATCTGCTTACTAGTGTTTTTCAGAGAGAGCTGGCTTTGATAGTGCTTTGGATTGCAGGATTCATAGCATGAACTTGGTGCAGTCCCCTTGCAGATCTCTTAAGCTGATTTTCATACAAGTTCACAAGTCTGATTCCTCCATTTCCTGCAACTTTTTCAGAAATTCCAGCCCGGATTCTCTTTGCATCTCTATTTCTGAGACTACAACTCAGGCTGATCAATACTTGACAAAGTGTTTTGAGTCCTCAGGTTACCCCTATGGCCATAGTTAGATGATTCAGAAGCAACTCCCTATAACAACTAACCAACAACCCATGCCAGGATCCCAGTAAAATGTTTTGACCAGTTTGATTCCCCAGACTGACTCATCATCACGTTAGATGAGCACGAGAAAGAAGGACTGGGCCAGCCCCACCTTAAACTGGTTTAGGTGGCCAGAGCCTCACAACCATGGTAACAGTAAAGTGTAAGTGGAGACATTTCTCCCTTTCTTGCTTGCCTGATTCTGCTCCCTATAATGACAGCACAAGTTTTTGAGCAGTGGCACAACAATCTATGTCAGAGGATGGATCCAGCTGAGAAAAAGCATTCAATGATAGGGAAAAAAAAAAAGGGGAGAAGTGTTTTTTCCAGATCCTCAGGTGCCTTGATGTAGAGGGAGAGAAAAGAGCCCCCTCAGCCATCAATGCCACTGATGGAAGTCTGCATACAATGAGCATCCAAGCCTCAAACAAAGTAGATCCCTGGAAGCCTGGGACTGCAGCACAGCTACTGCAGGAGTAGCCTGGTGTCACGGAGCCTTAGCAGAGCAGCTGGAAGGTTTTGCTTGGCTTTATCAAGGGTCATTTACTCCTCTGCAGAAGGATGGCAAATGAAGAAAGCTAGAATATCCTAGGCATCAACAAGAGGTTCACTGACACACACTTCTTGCATGACACCTGCCTTCTTGCATGTCAAATTCACCTTTATTCATGCAGGAGCCAAAGCACAGAATACATTTTGGAATCAGAAAAAATTGCTGCTCTCAGTGATATCCCAATTCATAACTGTGCTTTATGGGTCTTGACTTCTCAGTTACCAGGAAGAAGATTTACTCCTCACTTAAAATTGTACTGGAGGGGAGATGATGATCAGTAAAAAAAATCAAGGTTTAGGATCTAGTGACTCTTATGGGCAACCTAACTTTTGGAGAAGAACAAGGTAGATAGAAGTACATACCTTTAAATCACCTCTCCCTGATCTCATCTGAGCAGGAATACATACACATCCATATAAACGTGCAGTGCTTTTGCCAAGGTGTGTTTACTTTGTCATTATTTTTCTCTCTAGTGTGTCACTACACCTGAGGCTCATTGCAGCGTCATACCTGACAAACAAGGCAGACTTATGGGTGCTGCTTTCAAGGCCACAGGGAAAAAAAGATGAGCATTTTAAAAGAAATGCAAGAGGGTCCATACACATATAAAGTGCTTTCTCCTCTCATTTTGTAGGGATTCTCATGGCCTTGCAGTGCTGTAATAAAGACATTAATTTCACACTTGATGGTCTGGTTCTGCACAGCTCTACTCACACACCTGCACTGCAAATAAAAATGCTTAACCAGAATTTTAGTCACTAGATGAATGTTTTTCCTTTTCTGAGTTTAAACAAGGATTTACAGAGAGCAGCTGCATTTCACAGAAAAGCATTGAATACATGGAACTGCTAATGTGCAGAGGAGCCCTGTGACTTACTTTTAGAGGTCTGCAGGGTTTAGAATAAGGGACGTTAGAAGCACTTTGGAGAAGACTCCTGGTGAGAAGAGGAACAGATCACAGCATGATGAAATAGGGGCAGTTCCCTGTAGGGAGAAGCAAGTCAGGAGACAGCCTTGGAAGCAACACCAGACATTTGCACCTGATGTGGAAAGACCAGCGAAGAAAACTCTTACTTCAGTCCAGCAGATGACTTTAACAAAGGTTCAGCACACAAACTTCTACTTTGTAGGAAGACACACTGAGCAGGAACTGTTAGAACAGATCCTCCACTAGGACTCCATTGCAGAAGCCAACTCTGACCCAGTATAGCAAAGAAACTGGCTCTGAACACTTAGAGAAGGATTTGCCTGCATAAATAAATCTGTCTGCAAAGCTGTGCAATGCCTTACTGTTCACTCTCACCTCCTTTCAAGTCAATGGAAACCAGACAAGAGGGGTTCCTTCTCTCTCAAAAGGGAGACCTAAAGCAGCTCAGGTGAACTGTGCCCTAATATTTCCTCTTCACTGATCAAGCAAGCTTGGGGCAAATTCCTCCATCACCTGTAGGTGTCTAACCACAGGAATCTCACCACCACCACCTGTGTAGCTGCCAGCAGACATTTTATCCTGTTCTTAGAATTTTATTCCTGCAATGCTCCTGGCTCCTGGCTGTTTTAGCTGGCAGGCCTGCCTAACCAGCTGCAGAGTCAACCTGCAGCTGCAATAAGCAGAGTGCATGCAGCCAACACTCTCTCCCTTCCAAGGTGGCTTTTGTCACCTATTTGACTGTTTTTACAGCTGTCACAGGCAAGTGTCGGTTTGCAACAGGCTGTGGGGACAGGTTTTTGAGCCCCAACACAAGACTCAGCTTCTGCAGTACCTCACCTTGTGGGAGGCCAACCCATGTGGAGGGAAAGAGCTGGGACTGGCTGTAGAGTCGGGGGCATGGGAGGACCAGCACAAGCCTGATGCTGTTTCAGCAGTGAGGCAGGGGACAGACATAGTGGGGGGCTGACACCATACATCCCATAATGCTTTGTGCAAGAAGCAAGTGACAAATGTAGGGCAAGGGAGGTGGTGTGCAACCCCCCCCTCTCTCCAAGCTGATCCTGTGCCATGGGATGTCAGGATATGGCAGCTGAGCCGGGCTTAGCTGCCTCCCGGGATTTAGTGTCAGTGCGGCAGCATGGGCAGAAATTAGTACAGGGTTGAGGATTTTCTTTGGCAGATGCCAGGAGAACTGGAGCGGCTCAGGGAAGAAAAGTGATGAAGGGTTCCTTTCCCTCCACCCGTTTCTTCAATGGGACAATGAAATCTTACCATTTAGAAATAGAAATTTTGATTTCCAGCGGTATGTAGGAAACTGGAGGCAGAGGAAATGCTGACTAAAAAGCCAATCTGTACCCTTAAAGTGCTTGTTCTTTGTGCAGAGATGATTGCCCTGCCGGCGGCGTGAAAATACACGTTTCCAATTGTAAAGGGCCCGCGGCCATCAGGGAGCCGACAATATTCTTATCAGCAACAGACGGTACAGTTACTGAAAATCCTCTCCAGTAATGACCGACTTTGGTGTGCTCCGGCTGAAAGAGTGATGAGCACAAAATTCACACTCAAAGTAGGGCTTTTAATTATTCACGGCTCCATATTCTCCAGAGCTATGAAAACCCGAATCACTTGCTTTGTAGATCCCCAATGCCGAAAACCTCCACAGCTGAATGAAGCCAAGGTCGCTGTGACCTTCCTCCCCCTTCCCGAGGCTGCACAGCACCACGCTATCCCTTTCCCTTTCGTCTGAAACCCCGGGGCTCCTCTCGGGTGACTCCCGGAGCCATCGATGGTATGGCGCGCGTCCGCGCGCAGGGGTCACCTGCCACCTAGTGGGGCTTCCCCATCCCTGCGGCTGCCTCCGCTTTATCCCTCTCCCAGGCGGGAGCGCGGCAAAGCCCGGGGAGGTGTGAGCCGCGGGAAGCCGTGCACGGAGTGGGTGCTCACCGGGGCTGCGGGTGTGTTCCCACACTGGTGGGGGTGTGCACCGGCGGGGTGCCTGCGCACCGGGAGGGGGTTGTGTCTTTTGGGATGGGAGGGGAATAGTCGGAAATGGAGGGGGTGTGCACCCACCGGGGGAGTGCAAGTTCAGGGGGTAGGGGGCACGGAGGGGGCGCGCTCCCGGGGGAGCGTGTTCGTGCTGGCGCGGTCTGTTCACGGACGGAGGCGAAGCTCGGGGAGGGGCGTGCACGGAGCGGAGTGCGGGCACCGGTGTGCGTGTGCGGGTGTTCCCTGGGGAGTGGGAAGCGTGCATCCCCCGGGAGCCGGACGGGGCGGCGGGCGCGCAGGGCCGGTGCCGGGGGCGGTGCCTCCCGGCGGGGCGGGCACGGCAGAGCGGAGCGAGCGCCGCCTCCCCGGGGTCGCCGGGCGGGCCGGGCTCAGCCTCCCGCTCGGGCCTTGCGTGCTCAGGCCTGGACGCGCCGGGAGAAGCGGCGATGGAGGCGGCGGGCGGCGGCGGAGCGGCGGGCGGCATCGCCCTGCACGACTTCAGCGGGCAGCTGGGCGAGCAGCGGGTGCACTTCCACGCCATGCGGCTGCGGGACTCGCTCTTCCTCTGGGTAGGCGCCGCGCCCGCCCTCGCCAGCCTGGCCGTCGCCATGTGCAGTCCCCGTGTGAGTGTCGCAGCCGGCGTCCCGCCCGCTCCCCAGAGCCCCGCGGCGCTGGGGGGTGGCCCCGCCGCCTCTACCCCGTGCTGCCGGGACTAAGCCGTGCCCTGTGCTGTGCTCCGCTTGCAGGACAGCATCCCGGTGGCCGCCTCGCTCCTGGGGGACCCCTCGGACACCGCCTCCTCCTGCCTGGCGCAGCGCTTGGGTAGGTGCGGGTGCGCGCTGCGGGCGGGCGGGGGTGCGGGGAGCCGCCGCCCACCGGGAACGCGCGGGTCGGCACCGGGTCGTGCCTCTCTGGTGGCCCTGAGCCACCAGCCCGGGCCGGGTGGGTTCAGAGGGATGCGGTGTGCGCTGCCCCGGCCGCAGAGCCTGCGCTGCTGCAATTTGCGGCAGCTTCCATGCAATTCACCGATTCACTTTTATTTTCCCATCCGTGTGCGGGTCTGTGGCACCTGAGTCAGCGGCCTTGGGCAGGCTGGGCACTATCAGAAGTGAATTATTTGATATCTTTATCCTGGCTTTGGGTGCGAGGCAGGGCAGCACATGCTGCACCTGTAGAGTGGGGTTTCAAGTGACCTCTCTGTAAACCTGTGACACTGCTGTGCTGGTGGGCGGGGTGGTCGTCATGCCAGGCACGTGCATTTTACCTGAAGATGAAGCCAACCCTCATCACATCTCGCACTTTTTAGCCCCCACATTCCAAGAAGTTCTGGCCTGGGAAGCCCAGGGTTGTCTCACAAGATGCCTGGGCTTGATCTGACTGACCCAAATGGGCACTGCTCGGGATGCTTCCTTTTCCATCACGTGCAGTGTGCTACAGCTACTGCAATAGCTGAAATCCTGAATCGTAAGGACAGCTTGCAAACTACCATGTCCATATTAAAAAGATTAAAAACACACGGCCTAGTGCATCCTATCACCTTCACAGTTTTGACAGCTGTGTCATGCTGGTTACTCATCATCACTCACCGGTGGCTGATGCAGCTCCAACTGGTGAACTGCTGATGTGCTTGTTACCAAGTTTTAAAAGCAACACGCTGAGCTGCTCAGTTTCATCTTACTTCCTCTGTTTCAGATGGAAAGGCCACAGAATTATTAATGATCTGTGTGCTGATCTCAGTTTCAGACAGCATGTCCTGAATTTGTATTGTCAGGCACTTCCATGAGTCTACAACACCTGCTTCTCCTTCATGGCCACATATAAAAAAGGGTTGCTCACAAGACTAATCTTTGAAAAATGGTATTAGCATCTTTTCTTCTTCACAGTAACTTGTGTTTTAATATACAGTGTTTTAGTCTACCCTGGTGGCACAAATTTCTCTACACACTGAGTTCAATCCTTTCTACTTTAAGTAATAATTTTATGGGGTACTGTATAACACAACTTCTTTATGTGTAATTAGTGCCTTATCCTTAGGAAGTCAGTCAAAATGTAGTCAGAGAGGATTTACTTCGGATAAAATGTAGTTTATTCCACTATTCCAGTTCATTCCAAATGGAAATTTGGTCTCCTTGTCATTAATTTCTTCTGAATCTTGCTGTAATCTTCTGTGTAGCATTGTAGCCCAGCTGACAGTTCTAAGTTATCTTAGTGATTGCCATACTTCTTTTGTTGTTTTTTATATACATGTGCTTGCTATCTCTTTAAAAGATTTATTACATGTTTCATAGCTGAAGTTCATAAGAACTTACCATTTCTTCCGTTAGCTCTTTCAGTGTTCTAGGACAGAGGCTGCTTGAGTCACCTGACTTTTCTCCTAGTGAGTTGTCTCAGTTTTGCTGCCCTTTTTTCTTATCCCTTTTTTCTTTTTTTCCCTTGAGGTACTTTTATTATTTGCACTACTGATTTCCCATACTTTGTTACTGAGACTGATACTGTTGCTTGGTAGTGGTCTATAGGTTACTCTTTATCCTTGGACTATAATGTACCTTCCTATTTTCTGTTTCTTTGTGTACACCTAAAGGTGTCTTTTGTTATTTCATCTTACATTTCTGAGCTGATTGTGGCCCAGCTAGGCTTTTGGTCCATGTTCCTCTGTATCCATGACATCTATCCACTGGGTTGCAGGTTTCCTTGCCAGTCAGTTCCTTTCATATTTTTTTAATATACTGTTCTTGCTTGTGTGATGCTGGTAAAAGTATATTATTTTGGGGAAGGCCTATAAACCTTTTTCACCATTACTTCAAAGGGGAAAGTCAATAATACACTTATGGCTTTTAATAATTATGTGCTTGCTCTTTACCTGAGCTTCTAGGAAAAGAAATACATATTTTTGAATCTCACACCGCAGTCTTTAGGCTGGCTTTTGACAGTCCAGCAATTTAGGTCAACTCCTGGTCACTTAGTCCAAATTTATTTATTTATTTATTTATTCATCTATTTAAAAAAATATTTAAATTTAAAAAAATTATTTAAAATTTAAAATTATTTATCCTGAGACCAATGGATCTGCAAGGTCATCAGCAATTATCTTTGTTTCACAAAGTGCTTGGTAAGGAAATCTGTGCTCCACCTCAGCTAGAAATACGCAGATTTGCTGTTATTGGTGTTTAGTTTTTCTCTGGGAATTTAAATCCTTGTTACTCCCACACAATCTGTAATAGCAGAGATGCTATTCACAGCCAAGTCTGACTTGTAGTACTTCCAAGGTCGCCTTTTTAACCATCCTGACATGTGGTAACCTTCAGGCAGGCAGTTTTTCTTGCCTCTCTTGTCCCCACCATGCTTGTCACCCTTTTTTCCGTGCAGTTTCTTGTCTCCACAGGCACTAGCAGGAGTAGCATGCGGTGCCATTTTTACATAACTATTTCTATTTCTTACACTTGCTAGTCACATTCCATCATCTGCCATGTGTTCCTGCAATGTCAGGTTTCCTGCCCTGGAGCAGGAGTTTCAGTGCTGTGTGCATCACAGTGCACACATTCTCCTTTTGTTTTCTGGATAGTTTGGTAGGGGTCCTAGCCACAACAGCTGCATTTTGTGTACTGGCTCTATCTCCTTCCTTATTTCTGATTTTTTTTTTCTGTTGCTGAAGACACACATACTTCATTCTCATCCCTCTTTCTATATATATCTATCTACATCTGCTTTTATGAGGTGCAGTTTCCCACCACCCTGCCTGATCACTTTGGCACAAGATGTGTCTCACTAGTCAATGAACCCGAATTCTAAGAATGTTTCCTGTAGGATACTCGAGGCCAATTCTTGAGAAGGTTCTTGTCCATTAGTGCCTCCCTCACGTGCATATCCTGAAATCACAGTGCTTTGGGCTGCAGTACTGATTAGGGCCATGTCTTCAGTCTTCCTTCTATAGGGACTGGCAGACTCTTGGTGAAGATCACCTCAACCTTTTCTTTGAGTATTTCTCAGCTGGGCACTGGTCACTTCCATCAGCTCTTTTCCAGCATAAATAGTCTACAACCTCATGTCTAACATTTGTCCTGCCTCTTCTGCTCCTGCTGGGCTCCTCTTCAAGCTTTGGTTTGGGCCTTTGCTCTGTACATGAAGTTGTAGGAGCAGATGCGTGCTGCTGTAGTTTCTCCTGGTACTCAGCATATCCCGGACGATGGCTGTCAAGGATGTTTTTCCTCCACTTTGAAGAGCCAGTGGAACAGGGGTTATTAACCAGGCTGCATGGGAAGCAGACCAGCTGGAGGGCTTTTTAGGTAAGCCTTGTCCTTTGCAGTTTTCTGCCTTACTCTGAAGCTGCAGATGGTCTTCCACAGAGGCATAAGATCTGCCCTCTTTTGTCCTTTCTGCAGGAGTGCACATGTCCAACTGAATCCTCAGGAAGCAGGGACAGAAAAGGTCCTCCTGCCCCTCAGAGCTGGGGCAGAGCCCTGGGACTGGAGGTCCTTGGCACAGGAAACCCAGAGGGACTCCCAGATTCACACTGTTCTGGGAACTGGAGCAGCATCCCAGAGACTCTATAGGCAAACATAATTAAGAAGCTGAGTTTTGACACTGCAGTGCACTATATAGTTTTGTTAGCTAGGATAATGGCATTAATTAGTTCAGAATTAGCATTGCATTCATTTAGGGCATGATGATGAAGCACTAGTGCTTACAAAACATGCTGCTTTATACCACAAAAATCTAGTGCCAGGTGCTCATTTTTGCAATCAGAGCAGCACGCTGCATTATATCAGCATTTTGTAGTGCCAAGTCTTAAAAGGCAAATGAATCCTTGCATTTCAGAAGCAGCTCTATTTACTGAGTCAGGAAGCTGGTAACCTGTTAGGATAGAAAATAATAAAAAAATTATTTACATAATGAAAATGTCTTAAAGGAGTTTTTTAACTACATTTTATACATACATATATATGAGTTTCTGTATTTAACTATTTAGTTAAATAAATAATAAATTAAATCCTGTTTAGAAAGGATTAAAATCTTAGATGTCCAAATGTTTCTGTTTTGAATTGTTAAAAATTCAGATGACATTTTTGAATATTCAGCAGAACAGTCTGGTTCATGTCTGGGATCATTAGCTCCCAGCTCATTCCCGGACAAGAATATCTTGTGACCCAAATACTAATTTTTGTCTTCTATTTTACACAACTCAATTTAAATTTAGTGCCTCTTTTTCCTGTATATTGCTTACATTTTTCACAAAGTTTAGCTTCAGTAATATATAAGGAGGGCCACAAATTTTTTATATTACCGTGGTAAACTCTAAGTAGGATGGCATTTTGTTTATAAAACACTTCTTGGTGTTATCTCTTCTACTCTGATAATTAAGTTTTCTTGTCCCACTGGACAGTTTTTTGGTCACTGTTAATTAGCTCTGTCATGGAAGGCAGCTCATAATTTTGTAGCACCTCTCTCTAGGTACTTGTCATTACAGTAGCCTGGAACTTGTGCTTGGCTTCATCATGTTCAGCAAAGGCTCTCCAGCTCCTCCTTGGAGCATTCATGGACCCCGTATGAAAAAAGGTTAATGGAAACAAAATTGATAGCAAGCTTAGACAGAACTGGTGCATAGCTTTTTGGGGCCTTTTAAGGCTTATGAACCTTTTAAGGTTCATGAAAATAATTAATTTGGGCCCAATGACTTTCTTGAGCACTTTCCTTCTAATGTTTTACGCAGCACAAATTTACAAACTCGTAATTTCAGTGCTAAGAGTCCAGTACAGTCTGTGGTGTCACTTACAATGCAAGATATTTAAAAAGTGTCCAAATATCCACAAGGCTCTCCAGTGACTAGTGCTGTCTTGTGTCAGGTCAACAACTAGTTGACAATCACCAGTCTTATATTGTTCACTTCTGTGATGTGCAAAATATTGCCCAACTCCCCTGTGGTCAGGGACTTGTTCTGCTTTTCATTTATAACTGCACTCAGCACCACAGGAGTGAAGAACATCTTAGAAATCTGCATGATGTGGCTTTTTAAGAGGCTTACTCAAATACCATAATCACTTTAATATAAGAATAAACTCTGGCTGACTATTCTGTTTTGTGTTTTAGCCAGCAAGACCAAAAAGCAGATATTTGTCAGCTACAATCTTCAAAATACAGACAGCAATTTCACCTTACTCATAGAAAACAGGATCAAAGAAGAAATGACAGCTTTTCCAGACAAGTTCTGATTGTGCATCATTGTAAAAGAAGATGAAAGTTTCGTTTCAGAAAAACTTATTGCAATTTTCACACTGACATTATTAGTATATTTCTTTTGTATTATTTTGATTGAATTTGCTGTTGTTATTAAATATAGCTACACTTGACTTGGATTTTCTTTTTTTCAAATAGAATTTGAATTCTAAAAGCAAATTTTTTTTTTGCTACCCTGCCAAGTAGGATAGCAGATGGATGCTGCAATGGATGAACAAGATTGAAAAAGTGCATGTGGTGTGTGGCCTCTACACAGTACTGGGATCTGATGGCAAATCAGTTCCAAATGCTATCTGTACAATTAATCTACTGTGTACTAGCACTGAACATAGTATAGCAGCTTTTAGTGTTCAAATAAAGAAACTCCACATTTTTGTATGGTAAAGCTGTGACATGACTGTTACTTTTGTCCTTTTAGCCCCTCTTGGTTGTAGTACTGGTGCTAAATAATGGATTTCCTCCTATCCCTTGGGCACTTAGAACATGAGAAGGATTTCACAAAGGGTCATTTATACATCCCTGAGGACTACATAGAAGGAAAAAGCATAAGCCAAGTTCTGAGCAATAAGTCAGGCTGCTAGAAGAGCAACACTTGTAAAATTAGCATATACATAAAATCAGAGAGGTCTACTACCATGACCACCAGTGAAAAGCATCCTGCTGCTACATCTCTGGGCTTGCTTTCAGGTAGGATGGGTATCTTTTCAAAGGCAGATCCATTGGCTGTTTTGTTTAATGAGACAGGAGCCAGGAGTTAACTATCCAGGTTTTCCAGGTTTTGGTGTGTTTTTTTTTTTTTTTTTTTTTTTTTTTTTTTTTTTTTTTTTTTGGTTTTTTTTTTTTTTTTGTTTTTTTTTTTTTCTTTCTTTCTTTCTTTCTTTCATTCCCAGTTGAGCCCTGACTCGAGCTCAAGCATCAGCTTCTGATACAAACCAAAACTAAACTACTAGTGCTGCTTCTAGACAACTGTCCTAAGCACCTGATGAATTTACCTTGCTGTGGTGCCACAATCAGCAATTAAAACCTGTAACTGAGAGGCTGCTGCTGTAGAAGGCACAGCTGCTGAGTCTCTTGTCCAGAAGGGTTTGAACACCCAGTGGCTTCAATGTCTCAGATTTGGTGTGGGTGCAGAGGGCCCCTCCTTACCTGGTGGGAACAGCTGCCTGTCCTTGGCTGTAGTTCAAGATCAGAATAGCAAAAAGCAACTGTTGAAGGGTATTTTATTTTTAATTTACACCACCCAGGAAACAGAGTCAACTATGCTTCTGTAATTGACTGTAAAGGATAATTACTTGCAAATCAATGTGCTGTTTTAATTAGCCTGGTTTACAAACAGCTCATTCTGTTTGTAGAGCAGGGTAGGGCTATTTGCTGAGGCATCAGCTGCTGCTGGGTGTTTGAGATGTCACTGCAAGGGAGCCAGACGAGGGAGAGCAAACTGATGGGACATCGTCGTTTTATTCTGTACATTTACATACAAAGTTCTTCTCAGTAGGTACAACAGATGTAACATCATGCAGACATTTAGCTTGTAAGACTGTTTTCAGTACTTGATTTAAGCTTGTGCTATGAGGAAGCACCACCAGACTATTCATGATCAAAACATACAGTAACAAGATTCTTTAAAACTTCATCAGAAACTGAAATGGGGAGGGAGATCTCGCCCACTAGACAAAACACACCGTACTCCTTTCCCGAAACATTTTACACAATACATTTAAAATGAGGTTTGTAATTCAATTTTTTCTTAAAAAAAAAAAAAAGTTACAGTGGGGGAGATCGTCCCCCCACTCAATAGTGTTGTCTTATGTGCCGGCTACAGGCGCAACTTGACTTGACATTCACAGAGTTCAGTTAATGGCACTTCTGCTTCCAATTTGGTGACCAATAAAGTGTTTGTCTCCAGGAAATGGCAACAGTTAAGTAAAATACTTCCACTAAAAAGGACAACAAAAAAAGCCTGCTCAGTGAAACCCAAAAGTAAATCACACAACCCCCTTTCAGAGTGGCCACAAAACACTTGCAAACAGATGTTATCCATTTGCAGTGTGTCCAGCAACAAAAGCAGTAGTGAAACCTTACAAGGGGGACAAAGCCCCCAAGATCAAGCATAATGTCACTTCACATTTTTGTTTGAACTTACAAAGATGGAGAAAGCCCTTAAATGGTAAACGCAAAGAAAAATCTACTGATGGGCTTAGAGGTTACTGAAGGTTCACAGAAAAAGGCCAAAAATGGACAAGACAGCTTGGACTGCTTCTCCTGTTGTGGTGGCCAGAAAGAGCCACCTGAGAAAAGCCTTTCCTGGTGATGGCTGCAGAGGAGACATGGCCAAAGAGCCAATGGTGCAGCAGGCTGGGACCCCAGCAGAGAGTCCTGTCCTGCTGCAGGACTAGACAAGGCAGGGCAAGCATCCCCACGCTTCCTTTCTGCCCTGCTGCATCACCTGGTACCTGGCTCCTCCACAAAAGATAGGTTTAGTGAAAGCTTTCCAACTCCGTGAGCATGTGTGGAAGAACATAATCATCCCAGAAGTGTTCATGTTTTCAGGAAAAGGAGCAAAACTAGAACTGCCAAAGCAGAAGTTAGTTTTTACTTTATTGTGACAGAGGCAGAGGGCCAGACTGACTAGAGAAGCTGGGGCTCCCTTCATTGCAGATCAGTACCGACTACCTGGTTTCAAGCAAAAAAGCAGCAAATCAAATCAACTTAATAAGATCTTTTTCTTAACAAAACAAACAAACAAACAATCAAAAATATTGCTGCATTTTCCTGTCATCTAATGTATTTATTATCTAAATGTTGATATGTTTAAACAAGTATTCTTTTCCCTGTGCCTGTCTGTCATCGGAGAGCAACCACCAGAATAGGAAACGATAAAGCGCTGTGGACAACAGCGGTGAGCTCACCAGGACCACTGACAGTGCTGGAAGCAGCCGGGTTTACAGGCCTGTGGATGGTCTGCAAGAGCTGTACCACAGCTTGAGCACATGGGCCACGAAGAAGACCATGAAGGAAGGAGCCACTGGCTCCACAGCACGATGGATGGCAGGGTGCTGCTTTCTGCCTCTGCGCTTGCACCTTCTCCTCTCTCAGGCCCTTTTTCTCTTCCCTGAAGCCTTGCTTTGCTTCTTCAGCTTTTTGTCGTGAACCCATTTCTTTCGTCCCCCGAACATGTGTGGCTTGCAACAAGCATCTCACATTGAAGGCAAAAGGTACTGCACAAATTTGGTGTGTGAATACTGCACGAGTGGGGAAGGGCTGGGTTCTTTCCTCAGGTGAACACAGACTGCAAAGGTCTCGGCACAGAACAAAAAGAAACAGCTGCACTCAAGCCTAACAATAAAACTTGAGTGTAAGGAAGATCAGGCTCTTGCTGTCACAGCAAGTTTAGCAAAGGTGAAAAAAACCAGTAGTTTAACCCTGGGCGAAACTACCATCAACTGGTCCAGTGTTTCTTACCAGGCTCAAGAAGAACCCAAATGTCCACATCATCCTCTGTAAAAATTAGCAGCTTTAGGACAACATTGTTACTCTGAACACAACCACCTCTGTTGCTTCTGTAGGTCTGCCTGTCCCCTTGCATCCGTCAGCGTCTGAGGCTGTGCTACTTTACTGCATGGCCTGCCGGGGAGCATGGCTCTTTGATTTATTAGGAACTGTAAGAGGACATCGGCAGCCTAATGGAGGATGGAAATTGTTAGGTACAGCAGTTAATCGACAATATATACAGCAAGGGAGGAAGGGGGAGGGAAGGTAGAGGAGGAGAGTGCAAATGAGCACTTTCCCTGCATACGAACGCAAGATGTACATCAAACAAAGTGGCAATCATACGGACACTCAGTACAACACTGACATCCTGCTTCTCTGCTTGAATGTCTGCACTACCGAGCAATCACAAATGGATGGCCTGAATGGGAAAGGACAAGAGGGAGGGAGAGAGGGGAGAGTTAACTACAATTCAAGAAAGCTGTTTACAAGGTCCTTGCATTGAACTAGATCCTCACGTTTGAGTGAGAACCAAAAGCCAATGGCCAAAGGAAATAGTTTGGGGGCTGGAGGAGAGAAGTCAAGTGGCCACTATCGAAGTGCCATCTGCACAGCAGGAGGTAAACTGGATGTTCACTTTGTATAGAATTAATAAAATTTAAGTAAACTTTTTTTCCTGAACTAAAATCTTACAAGAGCAGTTGGGAAAGTGGGGGAATAAGGGTGAGTTCATTGTATATTCTTGGGTCAGAACCAGAACACATAAGAGCCCAAGACAGTTCAGTAAGTCATTATTCACAGGCTACTAATTAATTCCTTTCCAACAGTCATTTAAGCAGTTTTTTCCACTTAAATTGAAAGCCCAAACCCTGATTCTAAAAACATTTAAGACAATAAATACCAGGACACTCATTTCCCAGGAGCAGAAATTCCAGCTATGCTGCCTTTTGGAATAAAGGTATAGATCATTGCCCATGCTCCTTATTATTTGTCACTGCTGATCTGTGCTTTTTTCCTGGAGCAGTCAGAGATCCTGGGCCTCCTGATAATTGTAACCATTCTAGACAAAACTAATTTTTGCATCATTAGTCAAATCATTTGCATCACCTACATTATAATTAAGGACCAGTGGCAACCACCTAAAATAGATGAATATATTCTTAAAATGCAGAAAGCTGATTCTTATTGAAAAACCAGCTTGTTGGGGTAGGATTTTCTCCAATGCATTTAGTGAAAACAAAAAGGGACTAATTTAGAGAGTAACTTTTAGGTGCACATGGGCTATAAAGACAAATATAAGCTGCCTAAAATGCAGTCAGAGTTTGAGTCACAACAGTTTTTGCTTTGCTTTCTCTTTTTTTTTTTTTTCCTTTTTTAGTGTATACAAACACAGCAGGCAATCTGGGCCTTTCTAGACAGGCAGAAGAATGTTGCACAAGTCTAAGTCAATTCAACTTTGCAGTGAATCCCTCTTTCCTTTAAAGAAACACAAAAACAAAACAGAAAACAACACTCCCCCTCCCCCCATGGTTTCTTTCTTGGAATGGCTGCACCTCTTAAAAGATGGCTTCATTTTTGTGATCTATGAAAGGAAAAGGAAATAAAGTGCTTCTTGAGAATAAATCAAAATAAATATACATATTTAATGGCAGGAAAAAACGAGTTCTGAAGGGCTACTGCCAGCCAGGTCTTTTCTCAAATGAGTCTTTTCCCCCAAAACTTTTCAAGAGTAATCTGCACAACTGTTGAAGATGCCAAAATTTGCTTTAGTAGCAGAGTTGAATTCCTCTAAGTTTGTGTCTGCTCCATCACTGGTTTGTAAAATCTGTGCAAAACACCTTTGCCCGAAGTGCAACTCCTCCCGCACAACAGCATCAAATAAAATACAAAAGGAAGAGAAGAAATATAAGAAGGGGAAATAAAATAATTAAAAAAGAAAAAAAGGAGAAGGAAAAAATCCACCCAGTTACATCGACTTCATCCCGTTGGCAGTGGTGTTCTCCGAGATCCCGTCACTCACAGCTGCTGAGTCATGGAGGCCAGAGTAATCCTTGAGTTCAGAGTTTGTCAGGAGCAGGGGCTGCTCCCCCTTCTTGTGCGGCAGGAGGGGCTGCCGGGTGTAATGTTCCCCATCGGGGATGTTCTCAGGCAGGTTCTGGTTCTTGCTCTCGGGCAGCAGTAGGATGCAGATGATGCAGATGAGTGTGCAGCAGGCAAAGATGACGTGGTGGAGGAAGTAACCCTTCTGGTTGTGGAGCTCCATGATGGGGGCAGTCAGGCGGCCGAAGCCCGCGCTGGCCAGCACCAGCCCCAGCCCGCCTCCCCTGCAAACACAAGCAGAGGGGAAATAATTACACTAAAGTATCATTTCACACCCATTTAACTGCCCCCATATAAGAAGAAGAGAAGCTTTACCATGTGAGTGTGTAGCTCTAAAGTGCTCCCAGTCCCAAGTATTCCCATGTTCGGTGAGGGAAAAGCAGATTTTGCTTAGCATGCCACCCTTCTCCACTTGGACAAGACACACCAAGGAGCAATAAGTGCAGAAGTCAATTTTGGCTGCCTCTAAAGTATCTGGCACCATTCAGCAGTGGAGGCAGGAGATTAGACTTTACAAGCCACTGCCTTGATCCATTTTACCAAATACTGAATACTGGAATATTTTTCTACATAAAATCATGTTATGGCTGGAACTTCTCAAACATTGGAGATCTAACAAAATGCATAATTTTCAGAAAAAAAAAGAAGTGTGAAAATAGACTCATCTTCCTCCAGCTAGAGGCACAGAATCTGCTTGTGAAAGGCTAGTTCAGTGCTCTCTCCTGATGCTTGGCTATGCAAGCAAACTCTCTTGCAATTCCTAGTCTTGCTCATCAGCATCTCTCCAGACTCTGGTGCAGGAGGCCTGGCACACCTCACAATCCTGGGTCTATCTCTGCTGGCTGCCCCCGCAACAGAAATGGCACTGTAGGTGTTTCTTTGGGGTGGGCCATTCCCTCCTGCTGTGACATGACTGAGGTCTCCTGCCAGCAGAGTGTCATCCTTAAATCACTCATTTTAACAAAAATCTGTAAGAGTGGCAGCTCGTCCTTCATTTTCCAAAGACTCTGCTGCCTGCAGAGGGAGACCTCCCTGTGAGTTTAATCACTGGCACCCTGCTTCCCTACTAAGCCTGTGAGGGCAACACACTTCCTCAGGGAGATGCCATCTATTCCCAAACCCTCTGCAGATCAGAGGGGTTCAGTTCCTGGCCCAATGCAGAACTGTTCCTATCAACAAAAACTGGCCCTTACAGAAGACCACTTGCAGAAGGCAAATGGACTGCTTTATGTCAAATATTTGGGAGAAAAACAGTTTCCCTGACTATTAAGCATCCTGGAAATCACTGTACAAATAAACCTAAAAATGCCAAATTCACTCAGCCAGCCATAGTGTTAAAGCTAATCTTCACTCAATCCTTTCCAAAATCCACTGCTGCTTACTTGACAGCTGAAGTACAGCAAACATAGGTTTCAAAAGATGCTCTTGGGACGCTGACTGGATCAAAAATTCACGTATGTATGTTCCAGTTCTTCACACTCAGTAGAGCATCTTTCACAGACAACAGCGACTTCCCCAAATGCTGCAAAAGCCCTTATTAAAAACTTGCCAGCTTTCTGATGGCAATTTAGAAACCCAGCTGAATGCAACTATTGTGCAACTGGCCTCCCTGCAACTTCATTAATACACTCACATGAGTAATTGACACAACCAGTCCCAAATGCATGGCAAATCTCTCTCCAAGTTGGCTCTGGAGCAACAAAAGCCTGGCTCATTTACATCAGTGATTGCAATGGCTAAATTGTATCTCAACCCCCCTGAGAAAGACCTGAGGTGAGTTTTAAATGCTGCTGTAGAAGGACATCAAGCAAGCTGAAAGAAAACGGGAAAAGGCAACAACAAAGACGGCTCTGTCATTTATGGGTCAAGTGGCTTCAGATTTACAGGGGGGGGGAAAGTTTTTCCATATGACGTCAGTAATCAGAGTAGGCATTACTTTTTCCAGTGCCATCAAAACCTGGCAGAGGAAGGCTTGAAAATACATTTTGGAGTGTCCTAAAAGGAGTTTCTTTAAGGTTTAACTGCACTGTAGATGTGAAAATGTGAAGGGAGAAAAAAAAAAAAAAAAGAAGAGAAAACTGAAAATACTGTCAGGAATTTTTTGTTGTTTCTGTGCACATCAGGAAAACAGCTATAGGGCAAAAGAGGCAGCACGCTCATGATTCACACTGTTTTTGCAGGTGACAAGGGGCAGCAGGTGGAAAAGAAAAACATTCTGAGTGCTTTGGGGCATTGCTCCTCCTCAGCACAAGGAATCCCACGGCAGGGGCCAGTGTCTGTACTGCAAACACTCCAGATGCAGAGCGGAGCCTGGAGAGGGAGTGCGAGGGCTGCTGGCACCCATAGCGAGTCTCAGCTTTCTCCCTTGCACCTCTGCCTGCCAGTGGCTGCTGTGGGGGCGCTTTCCTATGGCATGGCCCCATGGATGGTCAATCACACCCACTTTTCCAACTGCTGCCCACTGACAGTGGGGAGGGATGGTTTGCATGAGGTTTATGGTCCTAACGTGGGCAAATTGCAAAATTTAAAATTCTGTCCTCAGAAAGGTCCTGCTTGTTCATGGGGTAGAATTTCCTTGCTTGCTGCCTCAGTGTTTTGCCAGAGAGCAGCAAGACATCCTCACTGACATCCTAAGGGAAGGGTCTTGTCCTTCTCAGCACTCCTCAGGAGAGCAGAGAATTGCTACTCCTGTCTTCAGACAGCATGTCTGCATTGAGCAAATGGGTCAACACACAACATGGCTCAGAGTACAAGTGAGCCGGAGAGATGCCCAGGCTAAAGGAGGCTTTGGGAGAGCTCCTGGTCCAGCCTCCTGCACAAAGCAGGGCTAGCATTGAAATCAGATCAGGTTTTCCACCTCAGCCACTACTCAAAGTCAGCCTGAAAACCCCCACAGCTTTTCCCTGCCCATACATAAGGGACATTTTGTGCACTCAGTCCTAGGCCAGAGATTCAAGTAATACACCAGCATACCCTTGGCCTCATGGAGCAAGCACCACCTTTGAGCAGCCAGGCCTTATTCAGGTCCCAGTAAACAGCTCTGCATTCCACTGTGTTGAGGAATACATTCAGTGCAGGTAGCTGGGTGGGCAAGATGTGGTGTCAGCTGCAGATTGAGCCCTGGGGGGTGGGACTCCAAGATGAGAGGCTGTGAACTGGTGCAGAGCCTCTGTGTGAATGTGAATGAGCAGAGTGGCTCCTGGATGGTCAGACAGGAAAGTTTCCTCAACAACTGGAAATTTGGCTTGAGGCAGCTGTTGATGGGAAAAGACCCTAATTCAGCCATTGCTGCCCAGTCTTTGGCTGTGTGGGCACAAAAGCAGGAGACTGAGAGAAAAAGCCAGAACCATCTTCTACTTGATAGTAACTGAGTATGTGGAGGATGAGGAGAGGACATGCTATATTTTGTTTAGCCTATTCCTATTTAGTAGACATACAGGCTGTAGTGGTGTGAAGATTATTCCATGAGGATTATCAGTGAAACTTGGTGCTTCAATTCAGCATTTGCATGGAGGTCTGCACTGAAGTCCCGGGACAAAGAAGGGTGGCTCCTGATGAAGCCCCTCTGCCTTCTGCCAAGAGACTGGGGTGCAGGGCACAGATCCCAAGGACCTCTCTGTGACACATGACAGTGTGGAACGTTCATGTTGCTGGAGCAGGTGTCACCTCTTGGTGATGAAGATCTGGCTGTTCTCCTCCTGGAACTGTTCATCTCAACACTACAGCAGCAGAGATCCATGGGTGCTGTGGATTTGCTATCATGCCACTGCTACCCCAGGTAATGGTAGTGTTATTTTCCACTCTCAGGGATTTGCAGACAATGGATTTGATCAGGGAAACCCCAGAGACAGCCCCAGTGCTCTCTTTGCCTTCCTTTTCCTTAAGGTTGCTTAAGATCCAACCAAAAGCATATTAGTATCATACAATATTGGGTTGGAAGGGACCTTTAAGATCATTTAGTTCCATCTGCCAAAGGGTATCCATGGTGGCATTTTGGAAAGCAGGTTATGAGGGAGTAGCCAGATCCCACCAAAAGGCAAGACAGAAGGCAGCTTAAGCACACCTCTGCATGAGACAGATTTATGCACTGTCCTGAGTTACACCTCCTAATTACAGTCCTCAGGGGATCATATTGTGGTGGTAGGATCACAAAGCAGTGCAGTGTGTCATCATTTCTGTAAATAAACAGGGACCCTGAGGCATATCTAGCTGTTGTCACTCGCCTGGTGTCACCCAGCAGAGTCAGGAGAAGCAGAATTTTGGCTCCCAGCCAGGATTTCATCCCCCTCCCTGTAGCAACATAAGTGATTTAGGGGAAAAAAGCTTGCTAAGTTCAGACTGCACATCTGACCCTACTTGGCAGATTCTCTTCTGGCTGACATGGTCAATTCCTTATCTGTGTGTCTTTCAAATAGAGCCAAGAAGAAAATTAAAAAGGCATAAAAACACCAAACTGATTGACACACACATAAATAAATAGCTGTTAGTGTTTCAGGCTGCTGTATAATCTCACTCCTCACACTGCCTTTTCCCATGGAAATAATGTTATCCGTAAAATACATTCACAAATTTAGATAGCCTGAAAAAAAAGACCACAGAGCAAGGAGACTCTGGCTACTCAGATGACAGTTTTGCAGTCATACTTTTGTGAAGTTATTGAAAAGACATATTATTTGGAGGAGACCAAAAAAAAGTATCCTCTTTCCTTCACTCTCTCTCCCTTCCACCCATATGACCTACATTCCTGAGAAATTCAGTGAAGTCAGAGCAAACTCCTGAATTGCTGTGGCATTGCTGAAAGCATAATCCAGGACACAGAAGCACAAACTTTGTGCTGTGGAAGATAACAGTGCATGTATAAAATGATACAAACCCCTGACCATACAAAGATGTGTTATGGGAAACTCTCCAACAAAGACCATTTGTCTAATTTTTCCTATTTCCCAGGATGAAAGTGCTCCTCTTTAGAAAAACTTTGAGCCTCTGCTAAGATAGGTCTGTATGTGAAGAGAAAGATAGTTTTATCTGAAATAAAGGCAGAGAGGCAGGCTTGCAGAGGATCTCTATGCACAAAAAACATTTATACCACATGTTTGAACACCTTCCTTCCACTGAAGCATCCCTGCAGCTGTCCTGGTTAACCTGCCCTATGGAGTCAGGGGTTGCTGGCACCTATGTCCTCCTCTGCACAGTCGTGGAATTTCTCCTTCAGTATCAAGATGCAAACTAACCTGATTGCTGCTTGAACAAATCCCGCAGAGTTAGTGAAGCAATGACAATGTTCAACTGCACAAACTGGTTCAGCTGAGTATTTTAAGACCCTACCAAGCTGCAATTCATGTGCTGCCAGGCCTGCTGATCATCACCACGATGGGACACAAGGTGGAGCCATGGAAAACAAAGCCTCTCTATACACAGACACGCATTTACTTTGCACAGACTGACTGCAGCCACTGCAAAAAGCAGCCCCTAAGTTGCTGTGAGGTCTCCAATAACGTGAGGCTTCCCCTCCCATACAATGTGTTAAGTCACACAGCCCATTATGGATTAAATGAAGATAATTTTGTCCCCATCTTTTGAGGGGGGCTTCAAAGTCTCACCTGATTACTGTGGGTGTGATTTCAGCACAGAAGAACACGCTGAGGCTTCCAACAGCATGCGAAGAAAACATACCCACGATGGAAAACGCAACAGAGAATTTGTCTTTGACACTGTCACTCATACCTGGCAAGACAAGTGTGTTCATAAAAGGTAAGAATGAGGTCAAACTTCTAAGGAAGAAAACAATCAATGAAGTTTATACTACTCTTTTCCCTCAACAGGAATTTGAGTAATTTTGTAATATTAATTTAAAACTGGTATTTATAAAATCCGTTACCCAAACACCTGAGATACAAACACACATGAAAAAAACCCATAATGTCATGCCAAAAAATGGCAATGATCTCTGATTTTTTTAGGTAAAACCCATGAAAAACCAAAACCTTTGGCCAGTCTTTTAGGCACCAGCCTCTTCCCTCTCATGTTTGACAGACAAGTGGAGGCAGGTAGTGTTCCTCAAGCTGCCAAACATCTTGTACAGTGGGGCTTGGGCACTGGAGAGGCTTCCAGGACAAGAGAGGAAAGAACTAGAAGTGCTCCCATCTCTGTGCTAAGCCTCTACATGTGATCAGTCTGCAACCTCTGTTGTAACTCCCAGCTTGACAACTCCGGGTGAGAGCAGCCGATGCCAAGAACAGGGAGGCACTCCTTAAGTCAGGACTGTTTGCTCAATCATTTCTTGGCTGGATGGCAACAAGGTTTCCAGGAGCAAACAGTGTCTATCAAGCACTTGCAGAAACTCCAGTAAATCTAAACAAAGCTCAAGGAAACTGTCTCTGGCCATGATGACAGTACATCTCTCACTGAATCCCTGCTTGCCACCTTCTGTGGGCAGGGGTGGGATTTCTGACCAGGGTCGTACAAGCTCACGTGGCCTGTCCTGGCCAGTGAGGAGGCCACATCGCTCACAGACATTATTGCGCTATACAGGGGGAACACATCATGCCTGACAGGAGCACTGGGGAAAGGACTGGAACTTTGCAGCCAATGCTCCCTCACCTTTCTACACACATGTCCCAAGGTCTGCCTGAAGAAAGAACTGCTTTGTGCAGTCCCAAGCAGGCATGCTGTCTGGGTTGGATCCAGTGAAAATTAACACCTGCTTTTGTTCTTGCTGAATATATCAGCTGTCAGGAGAGCAAAAGGTATTTGGGAGCTCTTTGGTTACATCTTCTGAAACTACTAGCAGGCTACAGCCTGCTCAGGGCTAAGCTCTTTCTGCAATGCACCCCAAGTCTGGGGGAGAGAGCAAACTCTGCCAGTTGATGAGGATGTGGGCACAGCACCTTGCAAACCATGGGTCTCTGGCCACTCTTACATAGCAGGTGAGGCTACACCATTGACCCCCTCAGAGAGTCATGGCTGCTCAGCAGAACAGACCTTGGAAAAGCTGGGCAAGGACAGGTCCATCAAATCTGATACACAAAGGTAAATTTTGTTCCCCTGTAGTTTGTTACTGCGCTGCTCCTACAGTACTTCATCTTGGGAAAGTATTTTTAAAGGTGTTTAACTCCCCTTATCTAAAGAGTCCTTAAGGTGTTTTAGTTCCCTATTCTTTTCTGGAAAAAAAAATTCTGAGATTCTTGAACTGGGAATGTTGCTTCTCAGGAGACTTTCTGAGAAAGCCTTACCCTGCATATCAAACCTTGGGGGACCTCTGCACCCTCTCTTGACATGCAGAGGCGAGCCTGTATGGAGGGGATGCTACACACAGAGGCTGTGCATAGATGAGCAGGCCTGCCTGTGAGTGGGGTCTCAAGGCACTGCACAGAAGTGGATTTCCCCCTGCGCCCCTTTGTGGCAGCAGCTTTGCTCTGGGTGCTTTGGCCCAGGCCTTTTGGATCTACCTGTTCCTGGGGGAGTGCTTCCCACGTGATGCAGATTTGTCTGTAAACCATACCTGAGTCTGGAAGTTGACTGTATTTTCCAATCACTGGATCCAAGACCATGGAAGTCAGAAAAGGATGAAAAAGAGAAAAAAACCCAAGAAATATGGTTTTTATATGTTTATTCATCTGAAAAAAAAAAAGGGTAAATCCCACATGCCACCCTAGCCCCACCCTCTGACTCCAAATCTGTTAATCCATGCCAAAACCATCACATCTTTCCCTGGCCACCAGATAGGACAATCTGTTTCCAGGCACATCTCAGCTGGAGGACAGCATGCTAATGAGACAGTGATAACAAACCAGCAGTAAAGCATATTTAAAAGCCCCAGAATTACCACTGGGATTAACACAAAGGCCTCTTTGTTGTTAATGAAGGGGGAGAAGAGAAAATGCCCTCCTGCTGCAGCCCTGAGGGAATGGCCAACAGAAGCTTGGGTTAGAGAGCAAAATCTGAGCATCAGTGCTGTCAGACTGGTGGGAGACCTATTCCTCTCCAAAAACGTGAGCTTATGGTCCATGTGTCACAGTAGCTACCAATCCTAACCACAGAGGAGCAATGGCAGCACTGGGCAGCAAGGGGAAGGGCATCAGCACAAGCTGGGCACAGCTCTGCTGGTCATCTCCCACCCCGATTCTGTGACTTTCCAGGTGACACTCCAGAGTTCAGAGGAGGGGTCAAACAAGGAGAGCTTCCAGGTCCACTGCAGGTTTGTGGCTGGTGAAGAATACCCCTCTCTCTCTCTCTCTCACCATTCTCAAATTCTGATTTCATTTTCTGAATACACCCAAATTATGCTAAATTAAAACATGAAAGATGCTGTGACAGGTTTCATAATAAACAGGCTCACTGCTTCTCCCCAAACGACGTCTAGTTCTTCTGAGGAAGAGGTGGCCATGGTCAAGAGTGGGGAGAGCTGCTCTGAAGTTCGAGGCTGCCTTTGCCTACTCTTCTCACAAAGAAAAGAGTGGAGTCAGAAAGGCTGACAAGGGCACTGCATTGAGAGTGCCAATGTAGCATAAGTCACCTAAAGCCATGCCTGATCTTAGTTCTAGCAACTTGTCCCATGAAACCACCTAAACCTGTTATGGAAAAGGTTGTAATGAGTCCTACAGGGTGCTGCCTCCCACCTCCCTCATACATTGTTTTTGAAAAAACGCAACCAGATTTTCATGGCTCTGGAGCAGACTAAGGGCTCTTACACACTCTCTCAACTAAGCAAGAGCGTGTTTATTGCCTTGACATCCTCAACAAACATCTCCCATCCTTAAAAACAAAAATTAAAATGGGCAAATTCAGTGTAGAGACACCCTGATGGACACCCTCAGAAGAACATGGAGTTTTGGGAGGTAGCACACATGCACAGTGCGAATTTGCATGTGAATGGTCTCAGTCCATCAACAGACATGGTAAGGTGCAGCCATGGGGCTTCTTCCACTCTCAGCTGGGATTGCTGGACATGGTAAATATGTGCTCAAAGGGAATGTAAATATCTGTGCCAAGCTGGGAGCAAACACACATGATGCTGGAGTTTCCTCCAGGCCATGAAAGAGGATTCCTGTTTCCCTCCTACACTCCCACAAATAGTTTGTTTGCTAAAGGCGAACTTAGTAAATGCCTCTGGGAAACAGAGTCTGTAAATATGAACAATTCCTGTTGGCTCGGAGCTGCCCTCAGTATGCAAGAATGTGAAAGCTTTCCATCCTCAATGCAAAAGGTCTTTCTTATTCAGGCCCTCAATTATTTCTAAACTTAGAAATTAAAACCAGCAATAACCAGTGTTCTGGTGTTCGTCTCACATCCAGTTTGTCCAAAGTATGTCTCAACCCTCTTCCCCCTTCCTTGGGGTGGGGTTTTATGGGACAGGGTCTAATGATTAGACACTGTGAGAGTGGCAAAGCACATCCCACATTCCCTCTGCTTCAACACCTCTCTGATTCTTTAAGTTCAACCTCCTCCACCAATAAAAAATGAAAAGAATGAAATAAAATTGAAAAAGGAAAGGGAATATTTCTATAGCAGTTTTAATAGCTGAAGCAGCTCAAAAGGGCCAGATGAAAGTTACTGCCTGCAAAGGAAGAGGTGGGACACTCACTTTTTGCAGGAACAACCATTTGAAATGCTGTGTCACTTCCCAAAATCATGTGTATACGTTCACATGGACTATACATACACAGCGTGTTAAAAGCAGGGTCTTTCATCTGCATGATTTCTGTGCTACCTTTTTATTATTTGTTCATAGCAAGATGCTAAGAGCAGGCAGAGGACATACACCTACTGCTCTAACTGCATGGTTTAGAGGCCACTTGAGAAGTAGACTCGAGTGGGAAAGTTTTCCCTTCCCAATCTCGATACAGCTCTTTCCCTGGCCGATGTTGCACAAAAACAAAATTGAAAAAGTTTCTGGTTTCCTTGCTTGTTTTTTTGGTGACTACCCCGGGTACAGCACCAAAGTTCAATAAGCTTCGCCATGGGAATCATCCAGAATACAATGCCTTTAGTTAATGAGCCTGAGAAACAAGTGTTTGGGGAAACCTTCAAACAAATTCAGATTCTAAAACTATGCAGGTGTATCACATGACAAATCTGGGAAAGGCAAAGGAAATGCTAGTATTTCCTGGTCCCTTATTTGCATGTGAAGCTTGCATGGTCCTGAAAAGCTCTCATCTCCAACTTACAGTTGAGAAGGCCCAGCTGCAGAAGTGATGCCAGAGCTGTAAGTATCATGAAGAGTAGGAGTCCTCCTCTCCTCCCCAGAAACCCGACCACAGGGCACATGGCCAGGCAGGATGCCAGCGCAATCCCAGCCATGGTGTAGTAGTCCGCATAGAAGTTGTGGGTAATCGCCATCTTCGCTTCATGCCCCATCATACTTTTTGCAAAACAGTGGTGTATGCCATAACCAGTCAGCCTGGGGGAGACAGGAGAGGGCAAGAGAGACCATTGCTGAGAGGGCAGAACACACACTGCAATGTTTTTCAGTGTGGGGAGGCATTAATGCAGGAATACAACACCTTAAGAAACTTATCTCTAGGTGCCACTGTGAAAATAAGCATTGACAAAAAGAAGCAAAAGAAAAAAAGGTTCCGTTCAACCAAATATTTGTTGATTTTATTCATATAGCTGCTGCTCGTGGTATGATCAAGGCACGGGGAACTTTAGAAGAACTCCTAGTGCGTGGTAGGTTTTCCCATTGTATTTGAGAAATCCCATTCCCAGAGCAGCACATATCTCTGTTCCCAGTGCACCTGCTGACAGCTACAGAGCCAGCACTGCTGTGACAAAGTAGCCTCTGTGCTTGGACAGCAAAACACCAGGAACACCCACCTGCCTGTGGCATTTGGTCATACTAAATACAAGCATTACACCTCACTTCCCAAGCTAGCCTGTTAAAACTGAAAGCCCCTGAGAAAGGAGTATTTGAAGTTGTATGTGCTGCAATGATTATTGCAATTATGAAACAATAAGCTCTAATTCAGTCTACACATTTACACCACCCTTCATAGCAATGTGTCTCCTCCTCTTTAAAAGGTTTCTTTGAGATGCCACTGATCAACATCTTACCGTCACATTTCACACATCTTTCTCTTGTCTCACCCTGTGCCTCCAAAAAACAGAAGAGGGAAAAAAAAAATAAAGGGAAGAAAGAGCAGGGGGCTGGATGTACAAAAGTCAGATGAGAAGCCCCAGCATCACCCCTGATATGGTATAAAATAGCTGCAGGGGTGCTACAGGAGAGGTCAATGCTCTCAACTGCACCCATCACAGCTCAAGTACCTCTGTCAGGAAGAACCTCCTGTCCCTGGCACCTATACAAGACAAATCTCATGCCACAAATTAACAGTGCCTGAGAGAGTGGGAGGCACAGATCCAGGTCTCAAAAAAAAAAAAAGAAAAAAGAAAAGAAAAAGAAGAAAAAAAGCAGGTACATTACACTGATACATTTCTATACTTCTGAAGGTCAGGAATTTGAAGCTCTGTCAGTGTAAACTGGATACCAAAATAAGCATAGAAACAGTGGCAGGGATATGCAGTCCCTGACTGCATGACAGCCCACAGGGATATGCAGTCCCTGACTGCATGAAAGCCCTGAGGAGCTTTTCTTGCAAACTTATGAATCAATGCTCCAGTTCAAAACCCCACCCTCAATACCAAACATCTTGCCCCTGATAAAATCCTAATACAAGCGCTTGTTGTTACACAAAAATGACATTTGCTTTGATTAACTAGATTATAGCTGACTCCTCCCATAAGAAAACTATTAATCAGCAAAACAGTAGTAATAAAAGGGCAGAGTTAACCAGCTTTTCTTCTGTATTTCTCTTCTATGCCTGCAAACACAGTTGCAGAAGTTGCTATTGAGGCCATGACCTATAAAGTAAATTATTGTATCATTTGGACTTTGCTTTCCAGCCTGTTCCCTAAGAATTACTGTATTCTCTTCACTTGGTGAGCAGCTTAGAATAGTTACTTTTAAAACTAAATCCTTGTCTTCCTTAATTTCTTTTTGTTCCCTGCAAAAAGTTCCTTCTCCATGTACTAAAAATTCAGCACAGCCCTGTCTAACAGGAATAACAGAAGTAAAATTAAATATTTTTTCCACCCCTTAAAAACAAACTAGAAATCTATTTCCTCAGACATATGTCTGCTTCATGCTCTGCTTGGATGGCAAACAGCCTTCATGTGCTAATGCCAGAAGTTATTTTTTTGACTGCCTAGTTCTGATTTAGGGAATTTCCAAATATACAGATTAATGTGGGTGAGGGAAAAGGGGAGAATTCCCCATGTAAACAGTTTTCACAAATACATTTAACACTGTCTCTTAAATGTACTTGGTGAGCTTAAGGAGAAAGCACTCTTTCAGAACAGAGGTAGTCCCTCACTTGTGGGTGGAAGAGAGACACAAAACTCATAAAACCAGAGTTGATTCTGCAGCCAATAACACTGGAGACTGACCCCTGAAGTCTGTGTGCTTCTGGGTGACTACTTGCCCAGCATGGGGGCTGTTCCCTCTGGGTGATGACTGATCCACAAGCCTACTAACAGGAGTGAGAGCTGCAGAGTAGTGCCCCGAAGTGAGGAAGAAAAAGCCACAAGAGGCCGACATACTTTGAAACTTAGCAGAGAAAGGGGATTCCCAGCCTTCTCCAGTCCCACCTCCCATTTGAAAAGAAAACCATGAAAAATTCAAATGGGCATTTTACAAGACGGAAAAATTAGAAAATGCACTGCTGGTGGCCTTCCAGAATTTTCAAGCCAATGTATTTCCTCTTTACAAGGTGTTCAGTTCTGGACAGAAGGTCTCAGAGCCTGTAACCTGCAAAACCCTCAGGCTGATGCTTGTTTTTTCCCATATTAGCATGCCCAAACTGAAGCCTTAAGAGGCAAGCATCACATCGTTTCGTTGGAGACTGCACATTCTCCCTGTGACCCCCTGCGCATAATTTGGAAATGCTGAGGCACTTTGTAATCTGCCTTTGAAGACCCACCAAGGACAGCTGTTATACGAGGGAGCAACTTGTATTTACTGACAAGCAACTTTTTCCTCTGCACCACAGCCCTATCAGATATAAACAACTTGAACCTGTACTCCTGGGGCATGAATGGTTTCAAAACTCCCACCTGGGATGCCAAGCAGATGTCTGCATGCATGAGCACCTATCAGCACGTGGCCACACGAGACCACTAGTGACAGCAACAAAATTGCAGCACGGCACCTGAGAAGATGCAGTTCTGCTGCCTGAGACAGCCAGTGAGCTCCTCCATGTTTGCCGTAAAAAATATAGTTCCCTGCAACTGTTGGTGTTTTTCCAGGATCATTTATCAGAGATGTTAGTGAAGGGTCCCACAGTAGGAAATAGTGGAGCTCCCTCATCACTTCCCATTGCTGTTCTAGTTCACTGACCACACAACTATTTAAACAAAGAGATCGGACTTACGAGTTGACACACAACACTACGATGTTTTTCCACAGGTTCCTTGTTCCCACCACTTTAACAATGCAGACTTTCTTTGGTCTCCTGGTGATTTCCTTTTCCAGCTCTGAAACAAACCAAATCAGAATTATCATTTCACTGAGGATAATGAGAAGGTTTACTTGTGAACTAAGATATTCTGAGGGATGTTCTGGAAAGCAGAACACTATTGATTACATTTACAGGAGCTATTAAAATTCTGAACTGCCTGCCTAAAGTCCAGCACAGGTTCCTCCCTTTCTTCCAGGCTTCCCTTCATCTTCTTGGGGCAAAAGAACTAAGAACTCCTTCATACTCCAAACCTTCTCCCAGTTAAAAATGTGTATGTAAAGTGGGAGCAGTATGGAGCTTGACCCCAACAAGCATGATAGCAAATTTCTTGAGGAGCTTCAGGATTCTGTTAATTTTTAAAGCCCTCCACAGAGAGGACTGCACTCGTGCAGCTACAGGCTCTGCTACCTTTGTGCAATGCATACCTAAAAAGCCATGGAAAGGACTGGAGCTCAAACTCATTTTTCATGGATCATCTTCTGAAGTTTGTTCAAATGCAAGTTTCAGAATGAAGTGGCTAGGACATTATGTCAGCTCATCCATCTTCCACTCCACTCCCTTTTCAAATGTTTAAAATTTTTCTGATGGATGTCCTAAACTTTAAGAAATTTCCTTAAAGAAAAATCATTGGGCATCAGCAGCTGTGGTGTCTGCACTTCAGAACTAAAGCCCCACCATGTCTTTCTAGTGCTGGGCAGCTTCAAGTGAACTTTTCATTGCAATGCTGAAATAACACACAAGCCTTACAAATGGTGCCTCTGATGCCCTTGTTGGCATGGGACAATAATGAAGGGCACTGCTTATTTCTCAATTATCATTAAGTTGGAGCTTGAACACCTAGCTAAGCATGCCAAAGCAGCCACTGTTTCCAAGCTACCGGATCAGTGAGCAAGTCCAATAAAAGCAGGAGAAGCTGCCGCTATAAAGAAGCATCACAAAAATAATGCCCACCAAGAGCACAGACTAGGTCTGTTTTTTGAGGTAAAGGCTTTCACTGCTGCTTTCTAGCCTGACTGTGTTTAAAGGCAGCAGCGTGGCCCTGTTGCAAAGGGCGCACAAGTTCACTTTGTGCATACTCAATGAGCTCCGGTGTCCTCAGTCGCCCACACTGGCCTGCCCTGACCTCTGCCTTACTCTGCTGAATAGCAACTTCCTAAAGAGATGCAAGACAGGAGAAAATAAAAGCAAGCTGGGATGGAGGAGGGGGTTAAAAAAAAAAAAAAAGTCACCTAAATTTACAAATGAAACAAAAACCACAATTGCCAGCTATTATTTGGAAAGTGGACCACAAAAATAATAAATCAAACAAACACTATTTACATGCAAATACTTTATCTATTAACTGCTCACACGTCACTCCTGGTCTTCTCTCTAGAGTAACTACTGGGAAGGCTTCCGACAAAAGCAGCAAAGGGTATTTTACATTACTGATTGCATTTAGGCAGAATATTGCTATACTACTTTCCTGACAACCTGATAATGGCCATTTTTCCCCAGATTCTATGCAGCATGAAGCACACAAAAGCAGAAAAACTAAGGTGGAGCAAAAGAAAAAATTTGTTAAATTAATATTTGTTAAAATATAAATTTAAAAATTGCTTATATTAAAATATAAGCAATAAAATTTTAATTTAACCAATAATTAATTAAATTATTAATTAATTAAATTAATAATTTAATATAATAATTGCTTATATTAAAATATAAGCAATAAAAAATTGGAGCCTAATCTCAAAGAACAAGGTCAAAATAATTTTTGTAGCAAGATTCTAGGAAGAAATAAGTGAGAACAAAATAATTCAGAACAATGGAAGCAGTTAGACAAAACATAATTGTAAAGGCCATGATTGAGCCCAGGCCAAACCTTCTACAACAAAAAAAGTCAAAGCAAGCACTAGAAGAAGCACAAGGGTTTTGAAAGGCTGTTGGTGGGTGTTTACTATTTCAGCTGAAGGGCAACAATGAAAATCACTACCCAAACAACACATATTGCACAGATTTCATGTGGACAAAAGGGTTCACTCTCAAACTAAGAATAACCAGATCTGGCCTGTAAAGTAAAACATCTCATCATCTGTCAGCAGAAGATACATATGCCATATTCTTCAGATTTTCTTAGTCTGATATGGTTTTTTGTTTGTTTGTTCCTCAGAGAAATTTTTACTTTTTTCTTTCAAGACAGAGAGTAGACTTGTAAATACTTGCTGTATTGAGCCACAACTTAATAAAATCAAGAGAAGAAATGATCAACTTGGTTACACTTTTCTTTGCAACGAAACATTATTTTGGCCTCCACTCCTCCTTTGTTCATATAGCTGGGCTTTCTATAATCCATATGTTCTTTGTTTATTGTCATGCATCCTTCTCACCTGCACTCAGATCCCCCCTTTTAACCTTTCTTATAAATCAGTGCTTCTGAACTAGTTCCCTCCAGTGTTTTTCACTGAACTGCTGTTCTGCCCTCAAGTTCACTTGGTTATGTAGACTGTCAAATAGCTCCTGTGTCAGCTGCAGTGAGGATCACACATGACAGGGGAGCTCACCCCTTCTCTACCCTACTTGCAGCAGTCTTTCTGCAGTGGACCCTTGCTTCTGCTCTCATGGGGGTTATACTCCATGGATACATCGCAGCATTATACAAAAATGTCTCAATTCCAGATGTAACAGCATCACAAGCATTACAAAAAGGGGGAAAAAGGGAGGGGAAAAAAAAGAGGGAAAAAAGAATCTGGTCTCAAACCTTACACCAAAGAATGTAGACAGAATCTGGCTTTTTACTGAGAGCCTTGTGACTCCACCAGCTATTTACACCTCCATCCCTCTACGACGTTGTTAAAACTCCAAGTCTAAGTTATCTGCTTTAGATGAATGACTTGTCTCCAAGTCTCTAACAGAATCCCTTTTCTGATGGCTTTCTCTCTCCCTTGCTTCTAAGAATACTAGTGAGATATTCACCAAAAATCCCCACTGCACTGCAAAATTAATGACCTGCAATAACCAAAATATAATTCTAATAAGAAAAAATAAGCTATGTGACTTGCAAAAAAGTCACCAGCTACAGAACTGCCTCTCACTTAGGTGACCTGCTGTCTTTGGAGGGAGCCTGTCTGCATGAAAGGACCTGCTCTGACTTTGATGAGCATCAGGAGAGTGACAGCTCTCAAGCTGACTGACTTCATAAGTCAAAGTTAAGATAGTAAAAGTCAAGCCAAAGCCTATTAAAACCTCATAGAAGCAAACTATTTTGCTCTCAGGACTAACACCAGAAAAACTCCCTGTACCCCAAACTTACTCTTCGATTTTACACAGAAGTCACCAGTACAGAAGGAATTTGCATTAAATGTTTCAGTTTTGATCTACCAAAAGGGAGAGTGTGGAATATAAAAATATTTCTACCCATTTATTCAGAGGTTCCTAGTAAGTTTTCCCATACTCCAGAGCCTACACACACTCTAGGCTTCCTATTCAGGGACTCAGTAGGAAAACTGTCAACAAGCTAACTCTTTATATCTCAGTGGAAATTAGAACTATTCACTGGCAGACTTTAAAAGTCTCATGGGAAGGGGAACCCTACCAGCTCCCAGCTCGCAAAGCTGCTGAATTCTCAAAGGACCCTCTGCATTTCAGGAGCATGCCTTTCAAAATCAGAAAGTATCTTTAGAGGCTTTAGATGAAGCCACCCTTCTCTGCATCACTTGGCATAGACAAAACAGACAAAAGCCCAAATCAAGCTGCTGAAAAATTATGTCCAAAATGACAAGTGTCCTGTGGTGATGGACTTCTGCTGGATTTTTCTGGCTGCTAAACGATACTGTCAGTAGCTCTTTGAACATGAAAAGATCTATGGAAGCCTAGCACAGAGACTCAATCAATCCCTGGAGCATGACAGCTCTGCAGCAGGAGGTGGACCAGTCTGAAACACAGAGGTGAAGCAATCTATTCTCAGGCAGGCAGAGTTACTGGTGCACAGGTTTATTTATACCTTCCAGGACTTTTGTCCAGCTCTCAAGCCATATACAGAAATTATGAGGTAGGTAAAATACTGACTGATGGGCAGAGAGCAATAAGGGATAGAAAAAGAGAAATCATAAGTGGATGACAGGACATTAGTAGTGGGATGACTCATTTTAAAAAAATTCTTGTTTAATTATCTGAGTAGTGAGCTTAGTAAAAACCTCAGAAATGTACCAATAAGATCTGCTGGTGACAAAGTGAGGCACTACCTTACTATCAAAGGTAAGTACAATGCAAATGGGGTGTCAGAGGGAACTGGGTGAGCTTGAGATCCAGTGTGTGGCAAAAGCAAGTGAAAATGTGAAATACAACGCAAATGCAAAATTCTCAGTGATGAAGGGGAAATGTTTCTGGTGGAAGATAAGCAAGACCTGTGTTGGACTTGGTTATGTACTGCTTGAACACAAGTGACTACATAGCACCAGTTTAATGCAGCCATGAGGTATTTGCAATTCAGACAATGAAATACTGGAATTCTTTTACAATTCTGATCATCAATATTTGAGAAATTAAAGCTCCGGCAAGCTGGAGTATTGTGTTTATAAAAGGAGAGGAGACAGAGGAGAACTTCATCTCAGTACAGGAATAGGACTGCTCTCTTCTCATATAGCATGAGGAAAAAATGATTTAAGACAGGACCAAATGGGAATGGGAAAAAACAAACCCAGACAGCTATAGTGTATTTGAATTGAATGCTAAAATGTATCTGCAGTACAAAAGGAATATAGAGACTGGAATGGCTTTCTAACAAAAGCACTGGACATAAATACTAACAGCATTTAAAATGAACCTCCTTTCAGGAGAGCAACTCTGTAAGTCTAGGGGTATAACAGCTAAGGACTGATTGCAATGATTTAATTCAATGCTCTATTTCTAATTACATTCAAAAAAGACCGAAAAGTCAGACATAAGGTTGCTGTTGCAATCTTCAATTGCTCATGTGCATTATGGTACAGCATGTAGATCATCACACATTAGTTTTCCCCCCAGAACGTTCACTGCAGTCATCTAAGGGGCAGGTATTAAAGACATCTCTGCCTTTCCCATTCAACATGTATCCCTCAGCCTCATTATCCAAACTTCCCAGTGAGTCAAAAAATCATAGATTTCCTTAGAGACATTCCTACAGTGCTGTCAGAATATACGTGTATTTCATAAATGCAAATGAAATAATCCCTACCACCTTCTTTTAAGAGTAAGGGCAAAGATTACTCCTGTTTTGGAGGCAGGGAGATAAAACAGAGAGGACTTGTGTCCAGAATGAGAAAAAACCATGCAGCAATATCCCTTGTAGGTGTTGATATAAATCCTCCCATCTTTCTGCAAATCAAGCCCCAGAATTACATGCTAGAGAAAGACACTGAAGAAATTGGGATTAGTGACAGCACTGAAAGGGCCTGATTCCAGGGAAATCTCCATCATCGTACAAGAACATCCCTAACAGACCCAGAGAATGAGTACAGCTCTTTGGGAGGTTTTCAGCTTCATTTCCCCAACACTGTCCTTTTTCTTTCTGCAACCCTCTGCCTCATTCACTACACACCTTCCAAATTCTGCAACAAATGAGGTACAGACAAGAGCTTCATTCCCACATCATCGTCCATCCTATGCACTGATTCGTCCATCCTATGCCCTGTGGAAAAAATAGGTTGTAATCATGTTATTAAAGGCTGTATCATCATGCTTTCATGCCAGGAGGCCAAGCGGGGGTTGCCCAGGCAACCTGACTTGCATTTCCCAGAGCAGAGTTTTCTAACATCATCAGTGTTAAAAAAAAAACCCAACAACAACACAAAGAGCACCTCCAATGTCCTTGTGTGGACCTGTGGCCATCGAGAGACTGCAGATACCCACACATGCATTGCTGCTCTCTGTTGTGGGAGCTGTGGAGGGAACCTCAGCAAGCTGAACAAGTGAGTTGGGTAGCAGGGAGGGGGGAAGCAAACATTTTAGGAGTGGATTTTGCAAAAGAAGAGCTCTGAGAATGAATCCTTGGGCTTGACAGCTTGCTCTGGCAGGAGGGGGAAGCAAATGATTGCAGTCCCTTTGGTCTCCATGCTCTAGCATGTTCTTCCTCTACAGAATGTTCTTCCTCCATTGCTTCTCCCCAGTCCCTTGCTGCCCTTGCTTCTCTAAATCCCCTCCAACTATCTTTATTCTTTGTTCCCATAACTTTTTAAAGTCTCTTATTTTCTCTCTTCTCTGGCCACTGGTTCCCTCTTACTGCTCTCCACTTCCACTTGGTTCTCGAGGTCTCCCTCCTACCCTTCACATCCAGTCCACTCCCCTCTGGTGCCCGTGGGCTGGGGAAATGCCAGCAGCACCAGGGCTTGCTGCCAGCCCTCTGCACTTGGATCCTGCCCTGTAAAGCTGGCTCCTCTGGGAGCATAGGTAGCACTGTGCACAAAGAGCCAGTGTGCCAGCAGGGCACAAATCAACAGGCTGGAGTGCAGCCAGCCAGAGTCTGCAGAGGACTCAACTAGTGAGAAAGAATCGTTCAAACTGAAATAGAGGCTGACAGCCCCCTCTCCTTCCTTTCTTTTTTTTTTTTTTTTTTCCTTTAAGTTTTCTAGCATATTTGGCTTTTCCCAGTGGCATCAAAAGGCACATTCTCACCCTTTCCCCCCTGATCCCCCTAAAACCTGATAGTGTCATATATCACTGCTACCTTTGCTAAGGATACAGTCAGGGCATGCATGTGCTCTCCTCTTCCATTACTATAGACCCAGCCAGGAGAAGAGGACCTAACTAACCTGTTTTGCTCTTGTTAATCACTATCATGTACAGTACACCCTGAAAGAGTTGCTCAAACTCCACAAGTTCCTGCTACTGGACAACAGGGGCCCAGCAGGAGAAACGCAGACCCTCCTGAAACTGATTTAACATACAAGAGGAGAACAGAAATCACTGACTGGGTATTTTTTTTTTTTTTCATTTTGAGATAGAAATCTCTGTGGCTGACACACAGCCTTCAAGCAGCACCTTGAACTGTTTTAACTACATTTCCCACATTTACCTAACCACCCCCTGGGAGCTCCATTAAGTTAGCACCATTAAACACCCAAGAAACAGGATCTGGCAAAGGAGCACATCTGGCAGGTTTGTACTTCACTATTGCATGGAATCACCTGTATTATAGAACCAGGAAACTTGCTTTTCTTCTCCAGCTAATACATTCCTCATCTATCACAAGCTTTAAACCAGTAGTGTAGTGATAGGTGTGAATGGTCTAAGGATATGAGTAAAGCTTTATAGGGAAAGAGACTGACTTTCAGACATAAAGCATTTTCACCCTTTCCCCTGCTATTTACCCAGTGGAAAAGGAAAATACATATAATTACATAGATTCAAGCCTCATGCTTAGGGAAAAACCATATATGTAGCAAAACAAAACAGAAAAATAGCTTATGTTTAAAGAAAAGTAATGGCAGCATGTTGTTCAGCAGCAAGAAAGGTGAAAGATAATTAGTTTTTTTCTTCAAAGGGAAACTCCCCGAAAACCACAGCTTTCCTCACTGCAATCCACACACATACACACACAGAGTACTTATCACCACCATACCCCTGCACCTTCTCCATGTTGTGCCCTGCATGCTAAAGTACTGCCATCTATTTGGCTGCTTTACCTTTGCTGTCCACCTTTTGTGATTACATCAATACAATTTCTCAAAGATTAGAAGGGATTTTTGGGAAGGAAGAACTATAACCTCTCTGCCCACATGAGCATGGCTAGTTTGTGTTTCCATCCAGAGACGAGCAAAAAGGGAGCTTTGTTTTTTCAAAGCTGGCCAAGCAGTTATTTTCATGTTAAGGAACACCTGAAATGTCTCCTCACACAGGGGAAGCCAAAGAGAACTGCACAGAGGTGGGTTTCCATGGAAACATCATGTGTGACACTTGGGTAGCTGCTGATACGGCAGTGTCTCGAGTGGAGCATTTCCAAGCTGAGCATTTCCCAGGATACCCAAACATGGCAGGGCTGGGTGCTGGTGCAGCCAAGGTCAGCTTGCAGCAGAAAATCTGTTCCAGGCAACAAACAGACCCTTCAACCCCACACAAAGAAAAAGAATGCATTCTATACATATAATGAAAACCACCTAAAGTGTAACACACCTTCAAAAGGTGTAAGGATGGTTGGTGCTTTACGATTTCCAATTCCCCTAAACACTCTTTTCTCCTGTTTGTTAAACAATCTTCATACTTCCTTATAATTTATGACACTAAGGTCAAAATGACTGTCCCGCAGCTGCACTGTATTTTATGTTTGCTTCTTGTTCTACAGGGAAACAAGGAAGAGATGGTGAAGTTGCTGGAGAAACTGGTAGTGAAAAACCTGTACTGAATTAATATTATCAAAATATTTAATTTGCTTGTGATTGAAGCTGACTTTTTTTGGTAATGCTTTGAAACATTTGTCAACAAAATTCAACAAGCCTGTTTTAAAAATGACATTTCAAGACACAGTTGAATAAAAATAATTTCCCTGATGCAAAAACAGATTTAAACTTTTATTTCTAAAAGAGGGCAAATTTTAAAGCCAACTGGTGAAATTTTGAGTCAAAACATACTAGGGGTAATTTAACCAGGTCTAATTCACCTGTGTTTCTTAAGCATTAAAGAAGAAAACACAACCACATAAACCCAAAAATCTCATTATAAAGGCAAATTATTCCCGCCCAAAATCACAAGGTACACCAAGCACTCTAAAATAAAGCCACTTAAAGCTGCTAAGGAAAAAGGTCCCTTTATGGAATCTACATCAGCCCTGGGACAGGCTACTGAAGATAAGGGCAATGTAAATTTACAACACCCTAGACTGCTATCAACACCCCTTGTCTCACTTTAATTTGTTTCCCATGTAAGCACACTCCCACTCCATCTTGCTGTCTGGGCATTGCCCATCAGCTTCCCACCCTCATTTTCTCCTGGCAGGGGTTGTTACAGCAGCTGCTGGACCTTTCAGCTGCAGCTGGATCACTGTATGGACTTTTAGTTGTTGTCTTTAGAGACATCTCCCAGGAGAGCACTGGCAACCACTCCAACCCAAAGGACTTTCAAAAACAGCAGATAAATTTTGCTTCCTTTTTCCCCCCTCCCACCTCACACAAGGGTCACCTCCCCATGGAGCAAAGAGACCCTACAGATGGTTAGTGGCACTCTCCACTATAGGCAGTGTAGCCAATGGACAAGCAAAAGCCTTCAGAAGGCAGCAGAAATGGTGCAATTCTTCAGAAAGGAATATCAGCCTGCTCATTGCTCAGAGTGCAATTCAAAATTAAATTTTCTTGCATCCCAGAAGTACTTTGAAATACCTCTTGAACACTTCTTCTTTTTACTATGGGACTCATATTAAGTGCCAAAATAGGTATATATGAAAGAAACTCCTGTAACTCCTGCAATGATCTGTTATGTCGGATACACTAATTTGACTGGTATGTATGAGCAAAATTACAGTGGGATTTTCAGTTGGAAGGGACTGCAAGTGAGCAGTTTGTAATTTAAATGCATTGGGAGTAATTCAGTCACAGGAGGCTGTTACAACAATGCAGCGAGAAATAATAAACAGCAACACAATGGCCCCTAACTAGAGCAAAACAGTTTCTAGCCTTTCAGATGGAAAACAAAGAATAAAACAAATCACAAACAAAAATCCCTCCACACGGATAGGAAAGCTCAACAATGGAATCAAGGGAAAACAAGGGATATCTTCTTCAGGCTCAATGGCACCCTTTCTCCCACACAAGTACCATTTTTTTACCCATTCCATGCTAGAGCAACTATGGGCATGTTATTACAGCACACAAGAGCAGAGAAAGGGTTCCTTCTCCTCCCTGACCCACTGCAAGATACAAGGCCTGCAGCTTGATCACATTCTTAATTCAAGAATCCTACTGTTTTCCTGTCCTCACTCAGACCATCAATACCCCCACGCACCCAGAATGAGAGAGGTGGTCCTTCCTTCAGTAGTTTGTAGTTAATCTTATTTAATTCTTTTGATACTGCTCCTCTCTTACTCTTCCTACAGAAACACAGCTTCCCTCCAGGGCTGCATCAGAAGAGCCTTTAAGTGTGGGGCCGTAGAAAGAATTTAAAGAGAAAAAGTGAGGGAAGAAATAATTAAAAAACCCAACAATGTCATCATCAACAAGGAGGTAGAAATGACCATGTTCTGAATAATTTATGAATTGCAAATGGTGTTCTACTGACAACTGCTATATCTAAATGTATTTGCAGTTAGAGGATCCATAGTATCAAGGGGTGAAATAATGCTCTGTTTTTCCACATGGAAGGAAGTCTCCTCCTTAAACAGGAGTGTACTCCTACCATGAAACTGCTGAGAAAAGTAATCAGTCACAAATAATAGTCATAAAGCCATTTTGACATTTAGCATTCCTCCATGGGCAATATCATTATACACGGCTTAAATAAATCCCTCTAGCACACAGTTGTGTCTTTATTATTCTCCTTAAAGGAAACACAGGTAATTAGTTTTTTCTTTCCCCTAAAATACATTTTATTACATCTGCAAATTCAAGAAGCTGACTGACAAAAGCCAAATTTAGGAATTGGTTGGGAAACCGCAAGGCCAGTTGTTGGCTCAGAGACCCATCATTTCTCAAGATCCATCATTTATTCCAAGCAAGACCTGCAAGAATGAGGTGGGGGGCATATCAGCAGGTTAATGACAGCTCTCACACTCCTAATGTTTTTCAAAACTTTACCAGAAAAACGGCATTTACATTGCAAAGCCATGTTGTGTGATGCAGATCTGTAACCCCAGATGCACAACTACATGCAAGCCAGCTAATTAACATCAGTGTGCTGACTGCATCAAAAATCACACCAATGACCTGGATATGTATACCAGAGATCCTGAACTGGGCTTTCCATCTGTCATTGATGGAGATTGCATTATTCATTAGGCACTGATGTTAATGGTGACAGTTTCTGTCCTGGATTAAGCCTGTTCCAGTGCTGACTGATGGAAACTACAGTTACCCCAGAGACCTTTGACAAGGATCAGACAAGTATAGGAGCATCACTTCTACCCACTGGCACAGCTACTGGCTGAGGTTCCCCTGCAGCCCCTGGGGTCACAGCAGGTAGTGTTGGAAAAGTGAGGGAAATGTTTCCACCATTTTCTGACAAGTGGGTAGTCCGATACAGATTGCAAATGGCAGTGCAAAATGGGTGTTTATGGGTAGAATCAAGCCTGTGAGAAGGAAAAGCGGAGTCTGAACCAAATCTGGCAGGTGCACTGGGGAGATAAAGATCCAGAAGCTCTTCGCCTTTGTTGTAATTAGACAAACACACATACACACACACACACAGAGTCTCTTCTGCACAGTAATCTGCAAGACAGGATCTTGGCTATTTCAGTGACAATTTTGGTGATGAGGGGAGCCAACTCTTTCTAAAAGCATCAGTAAACCAAGGAATTGATACTTTAGACTCTCAAGCAAAAACTGCACCCTACCACTGTCACTTGCAGCAGCCCTCCATCCCTAAAGCAGCATCACTCAGATGATGCAGGAGAGGAAAGCAAAACAGCTCTTGGAGCAAAGCTTTAAAGAGAAACTCTAATGTAGTTTAAGTTTCCCGGGGGGCTGGCACTTTAGAAAAGGGGGATTGAGTGCTGCTGCTTCTCCAAACCAACAGAGTAAGTGCTGGGTGATGGGCAGGATCCCAGCAAGCAGCTTCCTCAAAACACAGTTTCCAGAGGCACACAGAGCTGAAGGCGCACTCTTGTAGCCATGGTAAAATTCTTCAAGAGATGTCTCTAAAGACACACGGCACTGCAAGACAAGACTATAATTACTAGGACTGTTCAACAGGCCATGTAGTTTTTAACACAATGCTGGAGTTTGGAATGGATTTTCCAGAGCAGAATGAATGAATGAATGAATGAATGAATGGATGAGATGATTTACAGGCAATAAATAGATAATTTAATTCCAGGCAGTAATGCCATGTGCGGCCCTTCGAGAAGAGCTGGGGGATTTGCAGTTGTCTGTCCAACTCACCGGGCACCACTCCTTTGATGTCGCTTTCTGTGTTCATCCTGTTCTTGTGCGTGAACTGAAGGATCAGCTCCTTGGAAGCCTCAAACTGTTGTGTAGCCATCAACCACCGAAGAGACTCTGGGAAAATACTTTAAAGAGGGAAAACAGGTTAGGGCTGCTTCCAATTTTCTGTCAGAGGATGAACTGGTAGAGTTTTAGCTGCTCATTTAACTACTCAGAAGCTATGTAATTCAAAATGCAGAAGAATAACTTATGAAGCAAAAAAGAGGGAAAACAGATTCAGAATGTGCAAATTTATGGTATTTTCTTTTACCCTGATTCACAAATCATAGAGCAAGTATCCTATCACATGGAAATATGACACATTGGAATTTTATAACATATTACAGGTGCTCTGTCCATTAATATAACTTGAAAGAAATGAGAGGAAGAGGCAGTGCTGTCTGCAATAGACATTTGATGCCAAGAAGGGAGTGAATGAGATGAGCAGATCACACATGGTAATTCAGACCAAAGAAAGGAAAGAGCTGACAGAAGTAATTTGGATTCCCTTTTAAAGACAGAGGAAAGACAAGAACTACTTTTTAGGATGATAAGCTTCCCTGACTAAAGATAATTTTTTTTTTTAGTTGCCTTAAAAACATATACATGCATGCAGTTTAAAAAGTCCATTTTCCATCCAATTGTTTCTTTCAAGCACTCATATTAACCAGATTAATGAGCTTAACTGGTCACTCTCCCTTTTTTTTTTTTTTTTCAAATGAGTTTATTTTTAATGCAAAAAAATGTACATAGTTCTTAGAACAAACCCCCAAAACCTCCCATACTTCTATGGACATGAAAACTTTCAGCTCTCACTCTATTTTTTTTTCATGTAAAGACCTCGTTTTTACTACTCTTTCAAAAGACCTTACTAAAAACAAATTTAACAACTACTTTTAACTTCAAATACATACTAAACCCTCAAATTTCCTTCACAAAGCACTGATCTTTGCTGCAGATGCTGCCCAGTTCTTGGCCTTCTAAGAAGTCAACTGCACAATTATCGTACTATCTCTTAGGGCTGATACAATTTGGAAGACACCTTAGCAAAGCCTCCAACTGAGACAGAGAAAGTATTTTTGGAAGAAGAAATAAAAAGGAGGGAAATTAGGCAGACTGCAATCTAAATGATATCAGCCAATAAAAATATACAGCTATGATGACACCCATTCAGTTTGACAGCTTATTTACCACCCCTTGTGCTGCACAGATAATTTGGCACATCTTCCAGCAGAAAGTCTTGTAAAGAAAAAGCATTTTTTAAAGTACTAAGAATTTTTTGAATGCAAAATCTCTGCATGCTTGGCCCTAGTGAGGGTACAGCCTCAGCCACCAACCTCTAAGTTTTAGATTTTCAACAGTCTGCTTACAGGTTTTAAACAACAAGTCATGTGATGACCACCCACACCTAGGGAAAGGAAAGGAGCCACAAGGATGGGCTTCACAGGCTGGGGACAAACATGTTTCTTATCTTCTGGGTCCTGGACGTTTCTCAGACTTGGAAGTGCTGAAGCCTAGCATCTTTCAGGTGCTCCATCACTCAGTGTGAGCAGCGAGACTTAGGGACACTTAAAAATCTGTGGGCTGCCTTGAGTCCAGGTCATCAGTCCAGTTGCATTCAATAAGAGTTCCCATGGTCACAAATTCTCAAACAGTGTGACACACTAAGTCTGATTGCACACAATGGACTCTCATGGCCAGAGCAGAAGTCCACTCATGTTCAACAAATCTCATGCCAGATGCAAAAGTGTCACTTACTGAGCAACAGGAATGCAAGTTCTTGGGTTGCTGGTGATAAATATGTTGTCTGAGAAAGCACACACCAATAATACTCAAAGTATTGAGTACACAAAGAATAATACAGCCATTGACAAATGCATTAAATTGTGAGATGATGAAGTAGCACTAAAAGTATGATCACAAACACAAGCTTACTTTTTGAATTTCCTGAGGAAGCACTCACTATTGCTGAGTGTTCGAGTCTTACACAACAGGTGGTGAGAAAGGAGATAGGTATAGACTGTCAACGGTCCCAGGATACAAAGGTGAAGCCACCTCTGACCTCCTTCCTCAATTAAGCTACATTCATAATGTTTTCTTTGAGGGAAGGGAAAAGGTAAAGTTACAGGTGATGTCATTTCATGTTTAGGCTGGAATTTGGGTGACTTCAGTCATTAGCATATGGGGGGTGTGAAAAGTAATACATATTATTGAGTTAATGTCACAAAGTTCAGCTTTTGGTCACCTTTTGGGTCATTCCTTTGGCTTACAGTTCCCATCAGCTGCATTGTTTTAAACAGAGCATGACCACAACCCTTCTGTGCCACTCCATCCTTTGTTTCCTATCTCCCTTAGAGCAGTACACCAAGCTCCCTCAGTGTTCCTGCTCCAAGGTGTGCAGACAGTTTGCTCCTGGTGAACCACAGCCAGTGCATGCACTCCTTCCTGCTGACCTTTGGTTTTCAATATTTTCCTTGCATAGCTGGCTGATAGTCTGCTACCTCCTCCATCAGGAAGGAAAGGACCATGCTTTCACTGTCAAGGAAAGAACAGGGGGTGGGGTAGGGTTAAACTTTCATCTCCTGTTCCACAGCTGCTGCTGCTTGGGAGAGGAGAGGAGGATGACTGGAAGGCACACTGGGGAACAAAGCTGTTAAGTTTGAGAAATCCTAAGAGGAAAGAAGAATCCTTTATAAAGACCAGGAAGGTACCACATGTAGCTGGAAGGAGAACTGTGATTCTGTGCAGATGGATGGAAAATGGATGCCCACGAAAAGGCTGCAATGTGCTGTCAATTAGGGGTCTGCCTCAGGTCAACAAGCACAGTTATTGCAACTTTGTGTCTTGGTGCAAGTAAATCCTATCTAAAAGCACCAGAAAAGAACCAGCCACCTCTTCCCATTTCTTCAGTTTTGGTTAGAATGAAGCAGGAGTTCATTTCAAGTTATTGATACCTTTACTGACATTCATGGATTCATCCTGTCTGGAGCTTCCTTTGTTCAAAGGAGAAGAAATAAGGCCTGTATAACTAAAGTTCCCCTTCCCTTATGGCTCTAATACACACACACACACACACTTGAAAGGATTCTAACTTCTATTACATTATCTTTATACACCTGTCACAAACCCCTGTGCCCATGTCTGAATTACATGGGTGCCTTTCTGCCCTTCCAGAATGACCTAAGAGCCCAGTAGGGGTATCTGCTCCATAATTTTGTATCCAAGCCCATCTGCCCATCCCTCCTAGACAAATCTGCTGCCTCTCCCTTTTCCCCCATCCATGCCCAGCTTCCCAATCCACTCAGCCACGCACCTCCTGGGGACTGTATAGCCTGCCATGTGCATGTGGCCGACAGAAGAGCAAAACCATAGGTGGAAAGAGGGCTAAGCCCCAGCCCAGAGGGGCAAACAGCACTCTCATAGCAGGAGATGGAAGTAAAGAGAGGACAGAGGAAGGAGGAGGCAGTGCAGGGGCTATTTGCAGCATCTGTTGACTCACTGCTTTGGGTACACGATGGGAATTAGCAAGCAGTGCAGTTTTCCAGTTCTTCTTTTATTACCAATCAGTTAGTTTTCTTCCTTTATCTGTAACACATGCTACGGGTCCATGTTCCATTTGGAAGGAAAGAAAGAAAGAGGTAATAAAATGGTAACGCTTCCCAGAGAATGTGCAACAGATGGAAGCAAAACCCTAAGAGAAAAGTACGTACTGTACTGACAATGTAATTAAAGAGGCATCCCAACCAAGGTTCATTTCTGCAAATGCAAAAAACCCTGGGCAACACAAATCCTGATCCTCTGGCTATTACCACTACTTATCAAGCTGCTATGCTCCACAATATATAAAGGGGACTTATTTGCTTGGTTTGCCTGCCTTGCCCAGTTAAAAAGCCACAGAGCTCTTGCAGATTACAGAATAATTTTTAGCATTTCCTCTCCCTTTCAATGTCACTCAGGAATGACCTCTCAACATGTGTGAAACCCTGCCAAAACTACCTGAAAGATATGGGGCCTCCAGAAGACTGCTGAGTTCTCCATGCCATCCCCCATGTTCATTAGGCATCTCCATACTACTGTACCATACTTTTGGACACAAATATCTCTAAATATTCTGTTTGATATTGTGTTTTATCTAGTGGTGGACATCGGGTATTCCAGTTGGTGGGCATTACTACATGAAGCTTTGGAGCAGACCAGCATGTGTATAACATACAGCAGGTAAGGGAGAGAAGAACAGCATCGTAGATTAACAAGAACACTCTTCATTATTCATTGAGATTAACACTGTCAAGATGACAGCTATTTAAATGCTGTATGTTGGAATACAGGGGCAACCCCCCACCCCTGCTGTCATTATCTTGCAAGGGACTTGTAACTCTCCTGAGTGCACATTTTGCCCATGCTGAAGCACGTCTACCTTGGGAATAAGCAGTGAAATCCCCACTGAGGGTTACCACGGTCAACACAGGAGGGCTCTGTAAGAAGTTAATACAAAAATACAACTGTTACACACTGTAACAAGTTTTTACATGTTGTAACTGGTCAGGCATTACAACTAGCAGCCTAACTCGCCATGGTACATAACAAGCTTGGTCCTGCACAGAGTAGTGGTCTTTTCCCTCATTTTTCTCAGTGTACAATAACGAAATATTTTAGACTTGTTAGTGTTCTTATTGTTATGGTTTTATACAACACTACTCTCATAAGCCTCTGTTGTCTTATGCCACCACTGCGTGTCACTATTAAGACAGAACAACAAAGAAAGATTTTTTGGAATGTTTATAAAGTCATGGTGGAGATGGACCTGGCACTATTCCCAAGGTGAAAGCCATCCTACTTCTCTCAGGACAGCCGTACCAACACCACAGTGCCACAGGCAGAGAGGAGTGGGACCGCTTGGGAGCGGGGAATTCCTTGTAGGAACAATCCCGAGTCACTGCCTGGCACAGACCAGCCACCCAGACTTCAGCATAGCATGTGCTAATTTGGGCAAAATCAAGTCTGGTTCAGGGCTGACTACCTCATGCATACAAAACATCCAAGTGTGCTTGTTCCAGGGCTGACAGATGTTATTTGTAACTTTTCTTGGATCAAAGGAAACAGCAGTGTCAGTCCAGAACCACAACATAGGTATTAAGGGAAAACATAGCCATGCAGTCACAATCTGACAACAGCTAGGCTGGGATGCATCCTCTCAAGAACTATTTTAGTCTTTAAAGGGGACATGACAGCCAGAATAATAACAAAGTGCAACTTCACCTCCGTGGAAGGGGACTGTCTCCCAAGTGCCCACCGTGTTGCAGGGTATAGCATATGTGCATGCTACAGCAGATTATAAAGTTATTCTGTCTTATTTCAAAGTCAAGCTTTGCACAAGGTGAGTGGAAGAGCAAAGGGAAAGGCTCAAATGTATTGTGAAGCACACACGCTTTCCGACAGTGGAGCATCTCCCAAATCCAACAAGGAGTTCGTTGGCAAGAGGAAGAAATACTTACACCCAGTAAAACAGCATCAGCAGGAAGGGACAGATGATGACTGCCTGGAGGACCTGCCAGTCCCTGCAGAGGGCAGCCAGCCCGGGCATGAGGAACTGCCCCGCCATCTCGATGAAGCTCGCCACCATGGTGACCATGAACCGGTGCCCGGGAGGACAGAGCTCTATCCCTGAAACACAGAGTACACAGACAATCAGCCCCCATCCGCAAAGACACCCCCAGAGCATCTCTAGGAAACTTTAAGGGAGTTCATGTCCTTCAGGAGCTCTGGTCAAAGCTATGCTGAATCAAATAAATTTTGCTTCCTCCCATAATTAGGCTCTAGAGAAGCTCATTAACAGCTGTCTGTGGTGCAAACATTGCAACTTCCATATACCTGCTGTATCCTCATTGCCAGATTTCCTTCAGTCTTTGCCTAAGGCAGAGAAGTATTTTACCTAACAATAAGGTGTTTATTTTTAAAAGGGAATGTATAGTTAAACACAAGCCAAAGATCTTGGGTCATGGCTTTTCACATTTCTCAGAGACACCATCTGCCTTTCCAAACAGTTTGCTGGGAGGTGGAAGAGCACAGCTCTCAGCAGGATGCAGGCACCCAGGATGCCACCTGCCCACACCTTAATATGCTCTGACTCAGCCAATTCCAAGCTGGATTTTGCTGAGTGTGTTGTTTCTGGGTTTGCTTTTCCCAATAGCTTATCTTGATCAACTTTCAGAGAGGCCAACCTCCCATCTGTCTTATCCTGCCTTCCATCCTTCTTTTTGCTGTGGGGCAATTTACCATCACCACTGATATCTTGGTTGCCTCAGCTGTCTTGTGACAAGTGAGTAGATAAAACACAGTTCACTAGATCAAATGTTTCCTTAAACCCTGAATTCTGGCTAACTTTATTCAGTCAGAAGATGAATTTATCAGAATCACAGCCAAATAACAAAATTTTTAAAAGTCACAGAAGAAATAGCAAACACAAAAATGGGACTGGCTTGTGGAATTTTTTTTCTCCAGTAAGATTGTAATAGAAGTTTCTATATCATATTTCCCATTTGCCCACATTCACTTGCACAGACTAATACTTTAGCTCAATAAACCTGCCACAAATGTTGTGTAGCACTTATTGGAATGCTGATACAGAAAGAGGCCTGGAAACATTAGTGATATGTTGCCGTCAGCATTGTTGCTTTTCTATGGGGTGTTTCCTATGGTGGTTTTAAATTAGAATTTAATGGTTATTAAAATTTTTACTGAAAAGCTGTAAGAAAATAGGAAGAGATGACTGTTGCTCCTTCATTCACTCTCTAACCTGCAGTTTGCATTTATCACTGTAACACAGATTTAAACTAATAGACCAGGAATTAGCTTGTAGATCAAATGTAGGATTAAACGCCACACATTTTGCTCCCTTTCTTTTCAGCCAATACAAAAACTACCAGTGGATTTTTGCCAATACAAAAGGAAACTGTGTCTGTTGTCAAGCAGCCCAAATTTTCATTAGCCTAACCACAAACACAGCAGCTTTGGAAATGAAAGGGGGAGAAAAAGCTCTCAAAGACTCTCACATGCTATAAAAGGCTTTTACGTTTTAATTTGGTAAAAAAAGATTAAAACACAGAGCTCCTTATGACATTAATATGGTTTCATTCTTACTAATGAAGTATCCCAAGCTTAGGAAATTTTTGCTGTTCTATGCAAAGAGGTCACTTCCGTTTTATTTTTCTAATCTCCAAATATAAAGTGCTTCTGTTTGTTTTTCAAAACCTTACAAGTAACTCACACTCCAATATTCCTTCTTTAAGTACAAGGTCGAGTTTTGTTGCTATAGAAACAGGAAGTCTGCATTAGATATGCTCTAGCATTTCAATTGCATTGCTCAGGTTAGTAGCAGGTAAAAAGAAAAATAAGCGAGATATCAACTTTTATATAAAGTCAGGAAGCGGTGACCAAATAATAAAAGTATATTTTATTAAGACACTGGTGCACAATAAAAAACTCCACATGCAGCAGTTATTCATTCTATAGAAAGAAAATAGCTTCAGAAATTGTTTAGCATTTATTTTCTTCTCTGGAATATCACATGCATGTGATCAGTTTCTGCCCTTTCCTCTAAGAAAGCTGGAGATGACAAGAAAATAATCTCTGCTCTAGCTGGGTGAGTGTGGCTTTCAAGCAACATCAGCAGCATATGAAATACCACATCTTTCTTGAAATGCTTAACATATTAGGACAGCCTACTGACTTTCCAACATACCTGGCTTCAATTTTATATGATAAAAGATTCAGCACTGCAGTTTTCAGCAAGCATCTGTCTGTCAACCCTTTCCCACCTCTGCAGCAAAGCCACCCTCACAGCAGCCTTGCCCTAGCAGCAGGAAAGGCACCCAGCTGATGCTCACACTGGGGCCTCGATGCACCCAGGCACAAGGCTCTGTGGTTGCAACAATTTCCACCCAGTTCACATGACAAAAATACTGACTCAGATAAAATCACTACAAGACTGAGATCAGCTTTACCCACCCATGGCAAATTGAGCAAGCAAGTTCCAGCTCCCTGAATCAATGAAAAAGTTTCCATATCAATTACTTTATGGAGCATGGAGCAAACCCTCATCATACACACTAATCACGGAAATTACCGTCAATACCAAAAACTCCCAGATACATCCATTTGCTCTACTTGGAAAATTTTGTGTGGGCAAGGAGACATGCATATGAAGGATTTTGCTTCCTTGCCCAGCATTCCTACTCTATGCAGCTCGGTCAGAGCAGCAGATCCACATCAGAGACCTAATTTCCCTAAGGCCCAGGTAAGTGATCTTATGGGCAAATGGAATCCTGCATGCAAAGCCATCCTATAGCACTCGGGCAGTGAAATCAGGCATGCTCAGGCCACATGGGGCAGACTCTCCCATGGTCAATGGGCACACAGCAACACTGGACAAACAAGCTGGACCCAGACAACCCCTAAGGCGAAACTGCTCCCAGCCTGAGGGCAGCTGTCTTGCCACAGGTGTGATCCAGACCTGGGCCCCACAGGCATCCCAGGCACAGGGCACTGAACACATGAGACTCGCTGCGCAGCATTATTGCACCTCTGGCTGGGAAATGTGGAAACCGGCTCCTGGGGCCAGATGTGTTATGCCCACGAGCACTCGGGTTTGCTGGGGTGTGAGTGAGGGAGCTACTGAAGAAGCTCTGGGGGCTCAGCCCCACTGCCTTGTGCAGGTCAGTGCTCTGGGTATCACCAGAGAGAGGCAGGGTAAAACCACAGGTCAGACAACAGCTTAACCAATGCAAATGCAACAGATACTGGTGACAAGAGGTACAAGTCTTTACACTAGAAAGGGCAAAATGTCTTTGCTAACAGCTTCTCTCCCTGGCACTGGGATGGATAAACTGGGCTGGTGTCCTTTACAACAGTTTTTCAGGCAACCTCTTCTGCAAAGAAGATGGGAAAATGAGATAAAACCACCATAAGTATGCCACAGCCTGACATCTGAAATGCTGACCTCTCCCCTTTCCAACTGGTTTTTATCTCCCATCCTCTCCACCTGCAGCTATGGAAGGAGCAGTCTATGAACGTACAGACAGGACACTGGGAAGAACTGCAGTATTACTGGGTTAACATCAGCTCTGTAGCCACAGAGCATGGCCCTGCATAGCCCACCTCCTCCAAATCCCACCAGGCAAGCTGTCACTGCCATGGAGGGACTAAGAGACACATCCTGTCCTTTCTCACTCGATCTCGCACTTGCACACTGGTAACAATCTGTTTCAGATTTCAGAAATCCTCTCATTTTTCTTAGAAGGCTGACATTTATTCTCAGAATATTTGCACAAGGATGAAAGCCAAATACTTTTATTTTAAAAAAAATAAAGAAGTTAAGTCATTTGCAAATAGCATATCAAGAGGAAAAAGAGGCAACATTGAAGTGCTTGAACAACTCTCTAGCATCCACTCGCCCATCTCCAGACCCAAAACACAAAGCAATTCTTGTTCTGCAGCCCAAGTTATAGCTCCATCTGAAACCACAAGGTAGCAGCTTTTTGTGCCTTTCCAGGGTTCTCTTCCTGCCCAGTTTCCATCTGTAAGCTACCAAGACTATAATTATATAGGAGTATCCCTTGGAGAAAATGGCCAAGTCAAAGCATCTGCTGGCCAACAGCATTCACACTGAAAAAATCCCCAAGGAACCAGTCTGATTCTAGATTCACATTCACAGTTGCACATTATATTAAAAAAAAAAAAAAACAAAAAAACAAAAAAACAAAAAAAACAAAAAAAAACCCCACAAACAAAATCTCCTAGTTTCTGTCAGTTTCCCTCATATTACTGCATACCCAATACTCTTAATTCCTTCCATCTAAGCACCCCTCTGCTTCAAAAGGGAGGAAAAAATGAGATGCAAGTAAACAACACTCATAATTTGAGAAGAATTCTCTGGCAACATAGCTTTAGGAGTAAAATGTGGGACACCAGAAATTCCCAGTGGCAGTAACAGCCTACAGCACCAAGGCTGTGTTTGCCTCAGCCAAAAGTCAAGCACAGGATGTGACCCTAAGAAAGAATTTTACCTTTGGACTCTGCTTTTCATCAGAGCACAAAAGGAAAGAAATGCTCGAAGAGTATTTAGTTTCCCATGCTGTTCAGCACCTCCAGCATGTCCCACCACCTCCTGCTCCCTGAGGTCACCCTTTCGGCACGATGAGCTCTGCCACCTCTGTCACAGTGATCTTGAAGACTGCTGGGAGGTGACCCTGTCCCTGCTGCTGCTGTGTTTCCTAATTCCCACCAAGCTTGCTCAAACCTCTGGGATCTTGTCTTCCTCCAACACTCTCTGTGGGATTTGCCCTCTGCTGTAAACAAATTGTCTCACTGGATACTCCTAGAATAACATGGCCCCCAAACTAGCTTTTGGCTAGCTGACCAGATAAAATTGCAGCAAAAACTATCAATAACTCCTAGACAAGTTTGCAGCTGGCTGCTAGGGGGACAGGAAAATAAAATCCAGCATATCTGCTTATATACACTAATTTCCCTTTGGTTACTAGACACAAATTTCTAAGAACTGCAAGCCCTACCTATGGGCTATGTACACTTCTCATCTCTCAGCACACTTCTGATTCAGTCCTGGCTGAAATGGCCCAGGCTAAGCCAACACTCACTCCTGCTTGAATTTATACAAGGAGCACATTATCTTGGTTGCCTTTGCTGTCACCAGAAGGAAAGAAGCATTATGTGTAAATACAGTTTATTAGGGAACAGTAAATGAAGTAACTTGTGGAAGTAAAGGTTATCACACACGCTGCAGTGCACAGACAACCACCAATTGATGTAAGCACAGGACAGAGACAGAGTGAAAGGGAAGGAAAAATCTAATTTCCTCTCTGGAGAAATCCAATCCACTGCCAAGAAAAGAGAACAGCAATAGACTGAACCTCCAATGGCCGAATAATAGTATTATTTTCCCCTAACAGCACATCGGGACAGAAGTTACTCTAAAATACACCTGTGAAGTGACACAGGCGGTCCTTCAAAGGTACTTTTCTACACATCATCGATTTGGTGAGTTCTTTTAAACAGATGGTAGCCCACCATTTAATTAACACATTTAATATGTGTCAAATCAGTTGCCTGAGCACTGACATAAGCTGAGCTGACGGAGCCGTCAGGCTGGCACCAGGGCAGGCAGCCAGCACGACACCTTGCCAGATGTGCAGCAACACATTTAATTTCTGACCTCAATAGATTGCCTGGATCTACTGCATGGAGCTATCTTGATAGGGAAATATCTAATCAGAACAGAATTCTTTCTTATCAAAACTAATTCAGATGACCATTTGGTATACAAAGACCAGGATAGTGCCAAAACTGATGCCAGGCAAAATACCCTTTAGATATACTGTGCAGTCTCACAGAGAGGCATAGCAAGAAAAAAGTAAATATAACTACACCTCTCATGCAAAATCCAACTAAAACACAAGGTGCAACCTTCCCACTCTTTACTTTCCACATGCCTGACTTGCTCCTGTAAGGCACAGGTGAGTAACACACCATCCCTATTTCAGGCCTGGTACTGCTCAACTCTGTCAGGGTATTTTAGGAGGAGCTCTCCTCTGAGTTGCAGACAGTCTGTAGCTACCCACAGGCGAGGGTTTGGACCACAAGCACAGAGCCAGGTTAGATTCAACGCAGGGTGTTTACTCAAACCTCATTAACTCGGTCGCAGGAGCTGTGGACTTCCCAGACACAATGTATATGCAGCACAGCAGGGCAGGGCAAGGCTGACCTCAGCTCTTCCAGGGACAGGAGACCCTGAGCAGAAGCTGCCTGACCAGCGTGTGGGATGCAGAGATGTCTGCAACCATGCCCTGGATGCAAGCTGTTGCCCAGGGAGCATCAGTGGCAGAGAAAGAAACACGTGCCATTCCTCCATTCATCCCATGGCATCTGTATTTGCCAAGTTTTACATTGCACAAGACAAACAACATCTTACAAAACAGATGGCTGACTGCATAAGAAACCTTTAATACACCACGCTGCCTGCCATATACAAAGCAATAAACCCAAAGAAATGTTAAATCACATTTGAGGTGCTGCAGTTGCCATCTATCCTACTTCCAGAGGAAAGCAGCAGCAGCATCTCTGCAGCTCCCAGCCAGCACTGACTTTTGGTGACAGTTCCTGGATGTGAATAACAGCATTCTGGAACAACACAAGGAGAATGCCCCTGGAAACCTAAACAGCAGTGACAAAGAGCATGAGAAATGGGTAGATACAGAAGATACTGATTTCAGTATAAAGATGGCTTAATTGAAATGCAATTTAAAAGTGATTTAAAAGCTTTACCATGACATATGTTTTCATCTATGTTAATTGCCATCTATAAAAAAAAAAAATCTCCCCCACCTCCAGTCTAAAATTTCCTACCCCTCTTAAGATACTCTCCAAACCCATATAAATATTCGAATATTTCTGCAAAAAACTGAGATTGCACAGAAATATATGAGACTCTTTCTTGTTCCAAAAAGGCATCTTTCTCTATAGGAAATGCACAATTGGTCACAGCAATGCTTTGCAAATCTAACACCTCTGCTGTTCACAACAGCTGGGTGCCTTTTCTCTTTGCAGGATCTAAATCATTATTGACATCTTTTTGACAGGAGTGCATATGAGAGGAGCTGAAACAAAAACTGATGTGAGATACATCAGAAGAGCTCATTTTCTTTGATGTTTTAGTTGAAAGGGATCTGCATCTGTATTTGTTAGTGAATTTTTAACAATATTGTAGCTATTTAAAATAAGAACAGAGAAGAAATTCAATAGCTGGAAATCTGCACTTCTCCTAATTTATCAACTGGCAAACAATATTCCAACAGCAGCTGTTTCCAAAGCTCAGTTTGCAGCCTGCAGATGGATGATGGTCCTCAAAGAAGCAGGAACAAAGAAGTAACAGCGTAACACCTTGTTTCAGGTCTATTAAACACTTCCCAGCTCACTGAGACAGCAGGGCAGCCCCTCTCTCTGCAAGCACTGATCTCACATGAGGTGCTCCTCCAAGGAGGATTTTTTCACCATTACCATCATGCTATTGGATGAGTGAATAGATGCACTGAGCCCTGGCTTTGTGCACACTGTCAGCAGAACTGTATGTTGCTATCAAGAATTTGACAACGGGAGACTTGAGTTGGTTGCAGCCTAGCTTATCAAACAGAAAGGACAAGAATGGAAGAAAAGTAAGTGGAGGATCAAGATACGTACTTGGTACTTTTTAGGTCATAATAAAGCTTTGCTTACCCTGCATCCCCTCCCTCAGATCAAAGGGAAACAGCTTGCCTGAAGCACCTCACACCCAGAGGCACAATCCCTGGAAAGCACTTTGCTCCTTTCACTCGTGTCAACTTCATAACAAGCCCTGAATGGGACTACATCCACAGAGTCTAAGCAAACACTGGGTGCTGTTTATTAAACTCTCATAAATACAATTGTAACCCCATACACATGTGCATATATATAAACTTAGATGCATATTTATGGATATGTGTATATATACACTCTGATATAACTGTAAAGGCAAAAGCCCCTAGTTCCTTCTCCTCCCCTGATCCCCCTGTGATGTCAGAAGCAATTAGTGGAGATTAGGGTGATGCCCTGAATAACCCATCCCATCTCAGAGGACCTGAATTGCTCAAGTGGCATCACCACGTCGGAGAGAGCCCGGAACAGGGCAGTGCTGGCTGACAGTGCGCAGTGAGGGCCAGCAGAAGTGCAGGCAATTAAATCAAAAGCAATTAGTGAGCCTCTCTGTGAAAGGCTGTCACACATTTGGCCCCCAGGGCAGCCTTGTTTTTAAAGATTTATGCCACACACTCTGGATAGATATTTAATGAACACTGTGAAAGGGGAACTGCAGGGATGCAGAGCCAATGAGATGCTGTATTTTGAGTGCTTTAAGCATGCATTCACATGCATTCACTGGAGAAGGAGATGTCACTCAGACTAAGGGGTGACTTTTGCATTAATAATTCTCTGTCTCCAGGGTTCAGCATTAACCCTGACACAGGTCTGGGGAAGGAAAAGGCAGGCAGACAGAATTGGGACACCCACCCAACAGGAGAGAACCATGCCAAACACTGCACACAAGAACAGGCAGGACAGCCCCTGGTCAGATCTCCTCTAATTTTAAGCATAAGAGGATACAAAAAGGAAAATGAGGCTGTGGTAATGCAAAGATGGTGAGAAAACTTCTCCTGACACAATAGCAGGTGGTGCACAGTTAGAAGTAGTACAGATATTGTTCTTCCTCTTCCATTTCCCAATGAGCTTTTATCTTCCAAGTAACATTCCCATAAGGAAAGAAAAATATATATTCTAGGGAAAAAAGAGGAAAGACCAGTGAAGATTTCCTTTTGGTCAATTGATTTTAAAGTGAAAAAGATATGACATCCAACCTTGGGAGAAAATCTGCTTCCTGAAGCAATGAAAATTCTATTTTTCATTCAAAGTCAAGTCTTCAGTATCTGGTTACAGGCTTTTATTCCTTATGTTAAATACATGGTCTCTGTGCTGTAGAGAACACTTTCCACCACTCTGTGCACACGGAGTGCTCTGTACAGTGGGGTCTGCTTGTGACTGGTTTGTGGGCAGTTCTGCAGTGAAGAGTGTGATCTAATGGGCTCTGTGACAATGCACAGAACTTGTCAGGGAAAGAGCATTCCCTTTCCAACCCTCTCCAAGCACATCTCTTCAAGCCAAGGGGAACTCAGCAGGTTAGCACCTGTGGGTGCACACACACAGAGGTGAGCACATCCCTCACTGTGCTGTTGTCACATACAACATAAAATGACCTCAGGATTGCCAAAGCTTAAACATTCCTTAATTTTCTTCCTTGATATCTTTAAAAATACCAGACAAAAGCTTTTGTGAAAGCTTTTTTTCCTGTTATGTACCAGAATTCTTTGATTTGGTAAAACCTGATTAGACAGGGAAGAACAATAAAAAGGGAATTGGCATTACAATGCCTCCAGCATCTCATATTTGCATGTAAATTGCTGTGCTAAGGATGTCTGTGCAATAGCAAACCAGACCACCCAGAAACATCCATTGGGATTCAAAGTTTATCCAGAATCAACCCTGAAAAATGTGTGAGTTTATTCAAGAGTTTCTCACAGCCAAGATGAATATGTAGTTTCAAGTAGTAATATATGCTGTTAAAACTGGGGTAAGAAATAAATGTTTTTGCTGAATGGATGGAAAACCTCCTATTGCTTTGCAATAACTTTGAAAAAGAGAAAGACAATGTTTCTTCACATCTTCTTTCCATGGAAGCTGGCAAGTAGGCTGGGAATAGATGGATCTTCCTGAGTAGAAGCCATCCTCCCATGGGTATGTTCGCTTTTCTGTGGTGAAAGACCTCTTTCAAGAAAACTCCTGCCACTTACAGAAGAGTTCAAATATGGCAACACTTGCTGAGTTGCTCCAAATAAAACTAGAATGAATTGCTGAGCTAATTAATAGCCCAACATTAAAAGGAAACCAAGCTCCTTGGAAAGAATCCAGCTGCAATTCACGAAAGCGGATTTCACTTGTTTCGATTACAACAGCAGTAGACTTTGTATACATCACAGCTATGGCTAAAATTGTGAAGATATATGCCCATACCCACACCTTGAGAAATGAATGACTCTTAGCCTTCTCTAAGCAGCACCTAACTATTTCTCTATGTGATTTTCTGTTTCAAATGCAAGCTCTTTGGCTGTGCTGTACCTGTGGTGGTACAAAGCCAAAGAGAAGAGCTGTGCTTAGGGGTAATGCTGTCTAGGAGACCACCCAGCAGAGCCTGGTGTAGACTTCACATTGCCTAGGGACAGTCAAGCTGTACTCTTAAGATCAGACGATCTTAGGGAGGTTCTCTCTGCAGTAAGTTCTGCTACTGACTTTGAAGACAAATGCACACTACAAGCAGTTTCTCCATTATTTGTATTTTTATTTGTGCATCAATACTTTGATTGCTTATAGTACATAAATGGCAACATGAATCTTATGTGATATTTCCTATGCAAGAATTGTATCATGTGTGGTGTTAGATCATCCCCGCTAAGGGAACAGTTTCGGGTACTTCAAAAAAAACTCCTATATTTACCACCCTTTTGTAGCAAGAGAAAAATGTATAGAAGGTGGGAGAGTGAGAGAGAACGACAGAAAGAAGATTATGGTCATGAGAGGGAAGAGAGATAACTAACAGAAGGAGTGCCCCTGGCTCATCATATCAGATTTCCTTCCCACATTCAGCTTTGAATAATATGTGTCAAGCATTGCTTGACACAACAGAAATAATTCAGTTACTGTTTCCAAATTTTCCTTTGTATCTTCTTGCAGAGCCAGCAAGGGAATAAAAAAGGACTGAACTGAAAAAGTACAGGAGATGAGATACAATTTTCAACTCAAACACCAGTTTGTTTCCTAACCGTATTCAACCATATAAAGGAACATGGTAAACTACATGAGAATTCCTATCCATGAGAAAAATGCTGAGAGATGGGAGGAAAAAAGCCTTTGTGGCTGATCCTGCCTTTCCTGGTGTGACAGTGGATCCTCAGCACCCCCATGCAGGGTTCAGACACCACCACCTCCCAGGGCAGGTCCCTGTACCTGCAGGCACACAGCAAACCTGAGCACACTGTGGGCATGTGTTCCTCCTGGCATAAACAACACAGGAATGTCTTAGGGGCTTGAATATTTCCCAGATCGGGTAACCACACATCCAACAGAACAGGAAACACTCTCCAGGACTCCATAGCAGCACCAGGCACATGGCTCAAAGGCAAAGCATCCCCAGGAAAGGAGGGCAGAGCCTTTTGTCAGACTATTCACTCCACAAGCTTACAAACTACTTTCTCCAGCACTTGTGGGAGCAAGAAGGAACTGATTTCAGGCTACAAACCTATCTAACAAGTTGCACAGTCCAATTAGGAAAACCGCCTTGTAGCTTATATCCAGATTTCACCAAGTTAGCAGCTAAAGAACTATATCCAAATGGTATTCTGGGTTACATGGGAAGTAAGCATAACTAAATCTTAAAGATCTGTTTTTGCTGAAACAAAGTCTGTGAACACATAATTTGAAAAAATAAACATACACAAATGTAAGTGAACATTAATTTTATGGAAGCAGAGAAGACAAAAACTGCTCTCCCATCTTGCTGAGTGATGTTTCTAATCAAAATTAGAATTTCTCCAGACCCCTAGAGAAAGCTGCTGCACAAGGCTGTCCAGCACTGGACAGTAAGCAGGTCTCTTTACATATCCCTGTCCACTTGCATGATATTCCCAGACACAGGGAAGGTTTAATCACTGTTTTCTCATTTAAAACAGGGCACAGACAGAGGAACTGAAAAACTAGGAATTCAGACTGGAACCACTGAGCACTTGGTCTGCTCCAGGTGGCTCCTGAGGGCTTTGCACGGGGAACCACCTTCCTTCAGCATTGCCTGCCTCAATGCAGAACACCATATTTTAGCTCAGGTTTTTAAGAATAGGGCCTTCTTTTATTATCACTATTTGCTTAATTTAATAGCAATATGAGGCTATATTTGGCCTATGCCACAATGAAATATAGAATTTAGAAATCAGAGCTACAAAATTAATGAATAAATAACAATTCAGTTAAGCCATTTCTTCAGCCACTTCCTCCCATTTATAATTTAGCCAGATGTTTCACATGGAAGCAGGAATATCTTTTCTACCAAGAGCATGAATAGATAGAAGTAAACAAAAAAAACACCCTTTTCTAAATAAACCAACTTCCTTTCCAGCTCTTGCCTAAAGAAGAGGAAATGTCAGGCATTCACAAAAGCTAGGTGACATAACACCCTGAGTTGCTCCAGATGAGTCAGTTGCCAGATATCTGCATCAGAAATCACAAATGTGGGAGCAGCCCAAGGCACACAGAACCTGCCCAGCTTTGTATGCAATCTCAGCACAGTGCTGGGAGAGGGCACAGGTACCACCTTATCCCAGAGCAGCAAGCAGGGAAGACTCCTGTTATTTTGCTCGCTCTGCCTCTTGCACCCATTGCGCAGAACCAGTGCATTGGTGGTGAAATAAAAAATTACCTTTCATGCAGAAAAGAATTGCAAAGCAGTTAATTAGCTTTTGCCCTCTGTTTCACTCTGCAGCAAGAGACTGTCAGCTTCCAGGGCACCAGGATGTGCTGTCATACAGTAGAGCTCACTCCCCTGCCCTCACCTCCCTGCTTGTATTTTCCAGCATTCACTGCCAGAGGGTAAATTGCCAGTAAATACAGTGGATGAGTACTCCAACAACACACAACCAGCACAACAGTTTCACTACCAGCAATGAGTTTCCCTCACCCCAAAATCCAGACATCACACACCCGCACCTTTGTCTACATAGAGTTATTTGTATAACCTTCACCCTGGGGTGGTTTTTCTTTTAACCTGACCAGGAGCTGTTGCTCAGATCACTTTGCACCTGACTGCTATGGGGCTATAAATAACACATCTACATCACAGCCTTGTACTCACACGCATTTGATTAAAATAAAGTCAACTAAAAGGCAGACCACCTCTGAAATGGAAACAAATGGATACAGAAGGGCTGAGGAGTTGAAAGACAGAATTTCTGAGTTAGATTATTGTCAGGCTGCCATCTCCATTGCTGTCTGGTATCACCAATTTCTGCATAATCACTTAAACAAAAATCAAAGCAGAAAGAAAATACTAAATTTTTAGAGGGTGTGGAATTGAGGACAACACATCAATATAATAGCAACAATACCACCACCACCCCGAGACAACTTAACCACGTTAATATATTCACTCATGACTGGCAGAAAGTGGTATGCAAGCCCCTAAAAGGAGAAGACAAACACTGGTAAACAAAAATGGAGCAAAGTAAATGATCAGCCCCTGCCTTGCCCCAGGCTGGCGGTGCAGTTCACTGGCAGCTGGAGATGGCTGAGCCTTGTCACTTGTGGCCTTCCTCCCTTTAAGAGAACTCAATTTATAACCAATTTTGGAACTCCAGATATGAGAAATTGGAGGCACTGATGGGTTTTAGGCAGCATAGCTTGGTTTAATATTGACCCAGCTGACTGGCAAAGTATCATCTGCAAACAGCAAGGAAGATTAAGATCTGAAGTGCGGCAGCAACTTCATTTCCAAATCCTTCTGCAACACAGGAAAACTCCCTGTGCAGTTCACCACACAGAGGAGAGCAGGGAGCAAAAAATATCCAAGCTGTGTTCAAAGAAGGAAAAGTGTAGGCGTGCAGGGCTTGCACTGATTTATTACTGGCTTATCAGTAGCTAACATATAAAACCAACTATAAAAGCAACAGATGTAAAATATTTTCTGTTTTAAAAATCATTGCACACTCTTCCTTCCTAGAAGGTACAAAGACTCAGAGCTGACTTTTCAATTTGAACAGATGCCTGCACAAGCATAACAAAGAGGGAAAAAATGTTAAGGAGGAAGGAAAAAAAAAAAACAACCCAAACCCAGACTTGCTCTCCCTCACCTAATCACAAATAACGTAACAAGTGTCCTTGCATTCAAGTACAGGTCCTAAGTACACAAACTCTAAGTTTCATTTTTTGGGAAACTGAATTCATTGAGAGGCATGCAAAATAAATAAAAATGTTTGAAATTGTTTCTAATAAGGACATCTTCTTGTCTAAATATTAAAAATATTTATATCACATTTAAAGCTCTAAGCCTAACCATTAATTTTCATACATCACACCAGATTCAATTCTGTTAAAAGGCTCTTCCCTTTTACTCAGCAGTCAATTATTCATTAACCTCCTAGAAACATTCAAAGAAGGCACAATTTATTTCAGAGACAGATAGGAATTTGTAATTTTAAAGATATCTGAATTTAATTTTTTTTTTTAATGACAAAAACAAAACATGAGGCAACAAGACACTTAACTGGCCAACATCAGGATGAGCTCTGTAAAAATAACTTTGGGCACGATTTTTGATATTGAAAGACCCATATGATCACAGCATCTGCAAACATTTTCAGCTAATGAAACTATGCCCAGAAGGAGTCTTACATTAAAACCACTCCTGCAGCCTCTGAAACAAGGACCTGGACCCAACACTTCAGTTATGCTTCCACTTAGTCACTGACCACACTATTTCTGCTTCAACAAAACATGCTGGATGTTAAAGGAGCCAAACAGATATTTGTACCACTGCAAGCATCACCAAGTGTAACAGACAAGGCTTAATTAAAACAAGAGTACAGTGTATATCCAACCACCCTAAGAACATGTTTCTCTTGATTATATCTCTCACCACCAGGTATTTCACATCAAACAGGAGAAAGTGTCTCTGTTCCAACCCCTTCCTTCCATGGTTTCACACATAAACCACTTAATGACTATGTGCTGCAGCATATGCGGTCAATATTTATCCACACTTCCACTACCTACCTTGTATCACCAAAGGACCCTAACACAAAAACTACTGACTCTCAAAATATGCTTCAGTCTTTTTGCTTAGGGGCTGCCAGCTCCTGGGACAGGGTAGAGCAGCTTTGCACAAATCCATTGCAATAGTTTCTTTCCAGCTCAGAAAAGCAGCAAATTAAAAAACAACAAAAAAAACCCCACCAAAACCAACAACAACCAAAAACTAAAAAAGAGAAAAAAAAAAAAAATAAAAAAAACCCCCATTATCTGCAATGAGATGGTGAATTTACCTAGGCATGAATGCAGCTTGTAACAAACCTTCACTATGAAGTAGTCTGGGTTTCTTTCTCACGTCTTGCCAGAAAGGTGGTGGGCTGAGGGAAGAGTATTTCATCTTCATGTCCTGACTTTTCTGACTCAAGTAGGGCAACTACAACTGGCCCATGGATTTTGGAAAAAAATTATAACACTTCAGAAGAAGGGGAAACTACACATGCTTCAGTATCAGTAAGCATCAGAATGCAGCTGACTTATATTGCACTCTCCAAAAACCAGGTAATTAAAAATATCCAGTCTCCTAAAGATTCACAAGTTGGGCCCCACAACAGCTGAAGCAAGTTTTCTAAAGTTCAGATGGGTAGAAGTTGAGAGCAACAGGCAATATTTGAGACATGATTTCATTCTAAATTCAACAGAACTAAGATATTGTATTAATTAAAAACATGTCTGAAAACAGCTAACTGCAAAATTCTCTGGGGTGCGATTAACATGGTGCTGTTTGCTGCTGGGACACTCAGATTATTTGATCCCCTTTACTGGAACATGGACTACAGTTCTTCCACTTGAGTGAACTTCTCCCCTCTCTCAAATTTTTGTTGCAGTGAGAACAGAAAATTGTTTTGGCATTAAAGAGGGATTTTTGTTTTGTTGGTTTTGTTGCTGTCTTTTCTTATTAAAAACAAACACAAAACTACTGCAAGCTTTAAGCAGTGATAAGTAGGAGCAGGAGTGGGTAGTCTCCAGCAAGGGGGTGGCAGATCTTTCTGCAAATGCATATATCTAAGAACACCTTGTGCACGCTAGACCTGGCCAGAGGTTGCCTGGAAGAAGTCATGCATGGCTGTGGTGCAATGAGCAGCAATCCTCTAGCACAGGAGTTTTTGGATATTTGCACAGATGCCAACCCACTCAGGGCTCTCATCCCTGCCCCAGATCTTGGGGCTGCTTTGACACGAGGATGATGGTGGAGGCCATGTGGGGAACAGAGCATATCACAGGAGTGGAAGCAGGTATGGCAGCAACCAGAGGCACCTTCTCTAAATATAAAGAGGAAAACAAAAGCCCTAATTTGGGGCTAACCCTGCCACACCACATGCCACTACTGTCTCAACAGCAAGCTGTTATGTCAGAAAGACTGCTGGTCATGCAGCCCTGGGGAATGATGTTTGTCGACAAAGCACCACAGGCACAGCAGAGGAGACACTTATGTTCATGAAATATGATCCTCACCACATTCCTTGTCAGGTGAGCAACCAAAGCACTGAATTCCCAAATACACATGCAAATGTAGATGAGATGGGGTGGATAAGGTCTGGTTTCCATAATGCTTTAAGATAACTGGTGATGTCTGCAAGTGCTATAGATTTTTAGATGAAGCACTTCATAAAAGAAATCACAAAAGTCTAGTAGTACCAGCATTTCCCACACATACTACTCCTTGAACTAACTGATCCCTATAATAACTTACACACTGAAGGGTATGAAGATCCAAAGCCCAGGGTCTAATGCACTTTATATAGGATTAGAAAAAAGCAAAGCCATGACTGAAAAACTTAAGTTCTCTGTGACTGCATTCCCCATGAGAAGCTCACTACAAAGCACTGTACAAGCTCCAAATGCAAATGTCTGTTGGAGTGAATGTAACAGACTGGAACACTAAGGGGCTTAACATCTTTGGAACGAAATAAAGAGGGGCAATAGAGAAATAACTTAGTACATTTACAATGCTGGCAACACAGCAGATTCCTGTATCTTATATTAGAAAACAAAGGCATACCAATCTGCGTTACAGACTTAGTGTCGTGGGCCAAATCTGCTCCTAATCCAAAGGCATAGATCTGAGTCTTAATAAATAATCCCCCAAAACAAGCAGCCTGACCTGCCCTCTTTTCCTCTTCCTATTTGCTTCTGTGTTAGATGCTTGATGGAATTTTTCCCCAAATCTAGCCTTGCCATAGCATGCATTGCAAATGCTTCAGCAGGCACCACCAGATGCTTCTTTGAGAGAGGCCAGAGTCTCCTCTGGGACAGCTCTTTCAAAGAATAAGATCTTCCTCCCTTACATATCATAAGCACACAAATGCAAGTGACTGAAGAAGTAAGAATTTGGAGAACAGTAATTTCTTTCTCAGGAAAAAGATGAAGGATGTATTCTGCATGGGAAATCAAGGAGCAGAAGTGGTGATGTGAAGGAATTAAGGCATTTCTCTTCCTTAGAGATACCAGCAAACAAAATTTGCCTATTTCATTGGTGCAGTCCTGCTTATTTCCAAAACCAGGCAGTGTATCAGGTCTGTGCACTGAGTAGAGATATGGAGTGAGCAAAGAGAAGCATCATTTTTCAGAGATCCTGGTTCTCTCTTCCAAAAGAACTACATCCCAAGCAGCTTGGCACCCAACCCCTTCCCACAGCCAAATACCGTACACCTCAGACATTCCTTGCTTCTGGTACAGGCTTACCACCCTTTGTATCAATTTTTTTCAGCTATGGCTAAATTGTTTCCAGCATCTGAGAACACTTTCTATTCTATTGCATCTTCAAGGTAGACTTTGACAAAGATGCTTTTAAATAGTGTCTAAAGCTTGCTGAAATCTAAAGCGCACTGAAGTAAGCTGGTGACCTTTGACTTGACAATTTCATTCAGACATCTCAAAAGAAAAATTAAAGCAAAAAAATTAAATTCAACAGTTAACAGCTAACAGGAACAGTTAAAGAATGGGAACAACACTTAAGACTGAGACAACTTTGGTTTTTTTTCCCCCAGAGAAATTCAATGCATAAAATAAAATATCCTTATAATTTCTTCTTAAATCACTGTTTTTCCTTTCCCCACTGGGTACACACCCATCCACTCAGATAAACACTGACCTTTCTCATTCCCAAACTCCTGACAGAGGATTTGTGCCAATCTCCCTGTAAACACCACTCAAACAGCCTTCCCCAATGCAAGACCTGCCGCACAGCACAGGACTCAGATAAAGTACAAAGGTCAATTTAGAAAGTCAAATACATTGAATGACATTTTTGTTGTTGCTCTTGCACACCCTGAGGTGACCCAGGCATCCTGAGATGGAGTGAGTGATGTTCCTTCTTATACAAGCAGCAGGATGCTGTTGACAGGCTTCAGTTTTAACCTGCTGGCAAAGTGCACTGCAGAGATACCAGACAGCCCAGGAAAACCTCACCTTATTTTAAGACATACCCCCCTTCCACTTACTTTTTATTTCCAATACTGTGCTGCAATATATAGGACTAGTTTTTCTTTCTAGAAAACTCATTCAAGTGTGTGGCTTTTCATCTGGAGATAGTTCAGATATGACAGCTGGCTGACTCTTATTTTCAGAAAAGGTTAACAAGCTAAGGCAAGAGCTGCTAGGGTGGGTGGGGGTTTAGGAAGTGAGTGGGAACCCTTTAAATACAAATCACACTTTTCTGCACTTTTAAAGCTGGAATTATATTAGCTCTATTTGAATCTCCAAATGAAATCCTTTTAATTTTACATTTGCAAAACAGTACCCTTACCATGAATTAAATTAATTCTAAACCAATTAAAACTGTATTAATTCAAAACACTGTTCAAGGAAACAATGGTTTGCTTCTCAAAGATTTCAAGCAAGGCAGACACTGAGCTTGCAAAAGCTACAGACCAATGCTCTGAAACAAGAGTTTGCAGAAGGTCAGCTCCTGACAGCTAAACTTTTCCCCAAATGACAAAAACACAGTTTGTAAATGTAAGGTTGTTTAAATAAATGTATTTCTATGGGCTCCCGAACGTGCCACTGAAAGCAAGCTATGGGAATTGGGAAGTTTCAGGATGTGGAAAGCTTATGTCTCTCTTCCCTCCGGCATCCACTATGTTATCTACTCTATCTCAACTCTGAAGGACGTGATGACCAGAAACAAAAAACCACAATGCTTCCTTTGTTTAATGACAGGTTAACTTGAAAGAGCAAAACCATATTTTGGTAAACTTCTATTTTGCTCAAAGAGAAGATAATTTGAACAAGCTTTTGTTTCACTAATAACTGGTCTTTAAATGAAGTGCTTTTTAATTTCATTTTCCATCCAAGCTCATCTTGGCAAAGACCACACGGGAAAACAACCATTAATCAGGGATCTGAGCAAGTGCAAGTTACAACTACTTCAGTGAGCACATGTACACATCCAGCATGCACCCACCCAGTTCTCCAGGAATAGTGACAAATGAATGTGACAGCCATACTTAATTACAAGTCAACACATTTGAATTACTACCAGCCAGTGACCACCTACTTCCTCTCAAAAAGCATCTTAAATAATGGATTTCTGACTTTACCTTAAAGTTTCAGCCTTGCTGTCTGAAGGCAAGAATATAAAATCTATAGCCAGTCCCTGACTTTCTGCATACTAAATACCTTGTCTACTTTAAGATGCAAAATTGGGATTTCGGAAGCACAGGAACCACCTCATGCACTGACTAGCAGACACTCTGCAATTTTGGGTATTACATGAAGCACTCTGTCTACTTCACTTCCTCCATTTCCCACCAATTTCTTCTTGAAGTCTGGCTGACATACAGAGCATTCAAGACCTTTACATTTTAAAACTGCTCTGGCCATCCTTTCATTACAGACAAAAATAAGGTTTTCTGGCTCAGATGTTGATGGTTGTCTCTAGCCATGTTAAAAACCAATCAAGTGAATCTTTCGACCTTGCTTCATACAGCCAGCAAAGCCTTAGTCTTAGGACTAAGTTAAAAAAAAAAAATAAAATGCATCAACATCACAGTCAAATATGCAAAACCACTCACGGTTCTCTTACAACAACCAGCCAAGTTCAGTGCTGGACAGGCTTGAATAATATTGTGCAAGGCAGGACAGCAATATCTCATAGGTAGAGTTACAGTGGTAGACAGATGAGAATGGATCAAAATCATCTTCTGAGGAGGAGGCAGGGTATTAAAAAAAATAAAATAGAGTTCATATGTTCTAGTGCATGCAAAAGAGATTTGTCAGAGTGAAATTGTCCTGAATAAACGTATCAAGCCCACATGGTTGCAGGGTGCCTCTGATCCCACAAAAGCCATCTTAAATCCAGATTTACTGAATCATAAGCTTACAACCTTAATATTCTGGGCCACTGTAACTATATTTTATGGATATGAGTTTTGTTGAGACAAAGAGCTGCGCAGCTATGGGGCAGCAAGGGGAGGCCTGACCACTGCTACAACTTCTTAAAATTTTTTAATGCTAGAAAAGCTCTCCCTCAATTAGTTTGGAGAGGGGAGTGAGGAGGGCTGTTTATTTTACTGCTTTGGCTTTTTTATGTTTGGAGATATAAGAAAGACAATGTTCAGGAATAACTCTGTGTGAAGCTTTAAATGTGCATTAAAGGAAAAAAAAAAAGAAATAAGCTCATATCTCAGGGGCAAAAATTGATAGCACACATATAAAACCACACAAAACCAAGATAACAGGTAAAATACATTTATGGAGCTAATTATAATTTTGTCCGAGAGATTAGATAAATATATTTAAATACACTAAATAAAATTTAAATTGACTTGCATGTGGGTTCACTACAGTCTCCCTCTTTAAATATATCCCTAAGCAGATCCATTCCATTTCCCAACACAGAGTCTTACTGCGAGACGCATAAATTTATGATCATGACACATTCTTCATATTTCTCATCCTCTTGTTTAAGGGGAAGTCTAAAGATTACATATCCTCACAAACAGCCTGCTCAGGCAGGAAAAATGTGGAGTCCTGGAGTCCTGTCAGACAATGGTCTTTGCTTGGAGGATGGAGACATCTCACTGTGACTGCTGTGCTGCCCCTGGCTCAACTCAGCTGCCATGCTTGGATGTATTTTTTCAACAGGCACCAGCCACCTCTGACCAGTGGATAACCTCCACCTGCACCACTCACCAAAGCTCCAGAAGACTTCATATGAGCCAGGTATCTCAAGTCCTGCATAGCATGGGTTTCAGTCTCCTGCGAAACAAGTCGCAAGAGCCACCAGCCTCAGAGCTCTGCACCTACTTATTTAACCCAAAAGGAGAGGCCACTTCCTTTCATCTCCAGGCTGTGCTACTTCTTTTATTCAGCTGCCTTTAGGGGACTCCTCTGCTCCAGGAGCAGGAAATATTTCACATCACAGCAGTTTGTCCAGGAAGCTCTGAGACACTCAAGCATTTTCCAGCCTTGTCAGCCATGCAACAAGGATTGATCACTACAGTGTAGTTCACAGAGTCATTAGGTCAGTCATTGCCTTGGTTATACACAGGCATGTACAAGGTTCTAAGTGAAACTTCAATGGCCACCTGCACAGGAGGAGAGTGTGGGCTGAGATCTTATTTACAGGAGCACTCAATGTTCTAAACATGTGGAAACTTGGCAATGGTGAGCAAAGCTTAAATGCCTTATGAGCTTTTACCTATTTAGCTAGCTACTTTTAAAGCACATGCAAATGCCTCCTCCTGCCCTTGAGCTGAAGCTGAGAGCCCTCTAAAGGTGTCAAATGCCAACAGTGTTGGAGTTGGTGGGATGGTATTGCCCTGAAACAAAACACAAAGCTGGGCCAATATACTTTGCTCTGTAGGTCTGCTGACCTCTCCGGTTCCAGTTGAACCTCCTCTTTGATTTCTCCTTCTGAATTCCCCAATTGTCAAGCCTGGTTTCAGAAAGAAGGCCAAGGTAATGAGGAGGAGCTGCATGCCAGGTTTGTGGTGTGTTGCTGGCAGAGATCCTTGTAAATAAAAGAGGCTGAGCCAAATCCCCAGAAAGGATCCATGATTTATCGTGGTATATATGGTACTTGGGGCAGCCCACATTGTCTTGTCTGAAAGACCAGCTCCCACTCCAAGCTAGGGCTTAGAAGAAGGCAGGCATTTTCTTCCTAACTGTGCTGGCCCTCTAGTCCTATTCTTCTCTCTGAATGTCTTCTGCTGAGCAAAGAAGCTACCTGTAAGCAGATCCACTAACAAAGCCTGAACCATGCCAGGTCCTTCCTCCACTCTGAGGAAAAACCTTGATTTTGTGTGACCTTTGTCTTGATTTTGTGTAACTGAATCTGGTCAACAGGCTCAAAACTGATGCAGACACAGGGTAAAGGAGAAAGTAGTGAGGCAAGGAGGAGGATACACTGTGACTCAATGGGCTGCATGAGTTAATTTTTCTTAGGATAACTAGTTTTTAAAAAGTTAAGTTAAATGGAATGGCCTAGAGGCACAGAAAATTTAAGGCAAAGTTGTGATATTTGGAGTACTGTTTTAGATTGTGGTCTGTGGTAGAAGCATACAGCAAGACTTCATTCAGGATATTTACTTTACTCCCCACCTGATGCAGCCACAGAAGACAAGTTACAAAGCTGCTTTTAAACTACAAAGCCAGAGAAAGGATACTGCTAGAAGAAAAGCTCATTGCTTTTGTGGGAGCTGTCACACCTTCAAGACTGAGTGCTCTGCCCTTCTTGGCACATGGAGACCTGTTGGAGCATTTAAAATGGCTCTTCTGATTAACACTAATTTACTCTGTCACCAACTTAAGTAAGCCGCAAAACTTACCTGAAAGAACCACATGAATAAATTCAATTGAAGATCTGTGCTGCTAAAATCAGCTACCAACCCATTAGAAATATCAATAATTTAACCTTGGTGCAGCAAGGGTGGGTATTATGCTCTGATGTCCACCTAGTCTTAGCAGGTACTATAAGCTGCTCATGACTCTTCCCTTACATTCTCTACCTGTTTTCTACTGGAAGATTTCATCTTAAGAGTATAGAATCAGTTAATATAGAAAATGTATAGAAAGCTTCAATATAGCAAAAAAAAAAATTGTTTTTCCTTCAGGTCAAGTTGGTTTGATATTTCAGAAAAAATCTGGAGTTATTATGCACAATATGAGATCGTATGTACTATGGAGAAGGGAGAATGTGTTGGCAGCACAGAACATGAAATGATATGGGCAATTTGGCTGACAGCAGGAAAGATTGTTTGGATTGAATAAAAAGAAGTGTTGAATGTTTGCCTGTACCAAGAAAGCTTGACCCTTGCTTTTGAGAGGGATATATAAATTGGTTTAACAATTTAACAAAGTTTCAGTTATGCAGTAGTCAGTGCCTGGGAAAAAAACCCCAACACTTTATGTTGCTACTTGCAAACTGCTGAATCTCTGCAAACATGTTTGCTCAACACTCTTAGCACTGCAAACACAACACCAGGAAGAACTATTTTTTCCTCCCCACTTCTGCAGGGGTTCTCTGCCTTCCGCAGAGTTTATTCAATATTGTCACAGTCTATCGGTTCTATCTGGCACAGGGCAAAATGAAAGCGAAACACAGTATTCTCCCCATTCTTTCCAAAGGTTTAGTGATACAGATAAACTAGCAAACTGGATTTCACTTCAGCACCTGAGAAGCAGCTTAGAGTAAACACCTTACAGTAACACACTGGAGAAGCAGTGCTCTTTGCAGTAAGTTGGGTGTGACAATGCCCAAAAGAGTATGGAGAACCTGTAGCACTAGACAAATCCAGTCTGATATCTGTATTTCTGCATCAATTCTGTCAGGCCCAGTCCTTCTACTGGTACAAGCAGCTATAAGCATTTACCCTGAAGGAGTAACAGTGCTGCCTTACATAAATAATGAACAGTTCAGGTGGAAACAGAGCTCAGATAGGGAATCAAGATCAAGAACAAACAAAACAAAAGAAAACTCCAGTGAACTAACATGCTTTGTCAAGCTGGCAGCCAAGCAATCTGTCTTCCCTGCACTCCCACCTTACTGTCAATTATCTGATTTCACTGCAGTTACTTTTACTTCACATATTCCAGTGTGTCACCTCCCTGCTCACAGGTACATGATGATACCAATAAAAAAGACATGGGAAATTCTGTTAAATAACAGAAGCTCAGTATGCAACTTGCTGGTCTTTCACAAGGCAAACTGTATGACAATAAACAGAGAGAAATATATATCGCAGCAACAAGGAGAAAACCCACAAATACACAGCCAACACACATGCAGTGGGAATCTCTGGGAAGCTTTTCTGTGTTTTTGTAGGGTTTGTGTGGGCTTTTTGTAGGTTTTCTTTTTTTTTTAGTTGGGTTGTTTTTATGGTTTTTTTTAAAAAGAATTTTTCCTTTCTTGTTTGCAAATAAATAGACTTGAAGTTTAGAGTTTGCTGATACCTCTCAGTTTTGATCCAGAGCTACTTGTCCTCCCCATATGTAAAAAACTTCCAGTGGGCACAGAATCTCACCCTGAGCATGAAGAAACTGCAGTTTATGTGTACCTCAGGTCTACATGAAGCAACCTGCCAGTTTGCATCCAGTTCCTTCAGATGACTCTCATACTTGCCAAAGAGTGCCCAAGCTGCAGGGAGTGAGGAATTTCACACACTCCATCAGATCACTGCTTACAGGCTAGCACAACAACTCTACTGAAATAACAGTGTAAATTTTAAAGTTAAAAGAATAAAAGCTATTAACCCTTCCCAGAGTCAATTTAAGGAAAGGTTTTATGTTTGAGATGACAGTCTTCCTTCAGAAGCTCATCACAGTTTTTCTGAAGGAGGAGTGGAATAACCCCAAAGAACAGGTAAAAATTAAGCAAAACTGCCACAGTCTGGTCTACATCTTACTGATTCTATCTTAAAAAAAAAAAAACAACAAAACAAAACCAAAAACTGAGTGACAGTACAACCAAGAACATTGTCCTCCTACAAGAGGAAGAGGACATAAACAATTATTTGGGCCACATGAACAGTAATGGACTCCTGTGCAGAAGAGCTAAATGTGATGGAAAACCAGAGCATTTCCAAATTAGCTGGAGCACAAACTGAGAGCAAGGAGCCAAAACTACTTTAGATAAGGAAGTGCCTGAACTCAGCAGATGAACAGAGGTAAATGAAGCCTCCTGTGACTTGAAAGGTACAAGAAGTGGACCAGGCTAGAGCAACCAACTAGAGTATTGTCCCAGGACATAAGATGATATGAAAATGCAGAAGGACCAGAAAGATGTTTGAAGGACACAAACAGAAGGTCATCCACCAAAACCAGAGCACTTCAGAGCTGTAGCAACACAAGATAACAAAGATAACTATTTAGTTATTGACAGAGCCAGGCACATATCTCAGAAGTGGTAGGTAGGTAGGGACAATCATTTTGGGGAAAGAAATGTGCACTTGCTTTCCCAGTTTCACATGAAGTCTCTGCAATATCTCCCAGGCTACATGTAACATACAGAAAAAACAGTGGCTTCCACTGTAGGTCCTGGATGATAGTCTTTCTCTTTGCAGAAAGCCATTCACACTTTATTTGTACACCTACCTACACCTCCCTGCTCTCCCTCCTCCACTGCTATTTTTCTGGTTGAGAATCAGTCTCTCCTGCAGTGTGGAAATCAAGATACTGCCAAGAAGCATCACTGAATGTAAATGAATTTATCAAAAATGAAGGAAGCCTAAAATACTATCACAACCTGAATGTTCCAAATAAGAATTTCTTATCCCTGAATCAGCATATTTTACAGTTCTCTGTATGGCTTTCTTTTCCTGTTATTGCTTCAGATGAGCTCTGTGTCATATGAGATATTTGTATCAAGTACGCACAGAGCGGCTTATCAGGAAAAGTCTTCTTTCACACTTCCCCCAACCTTTCCAAGTATATCTAATATAAATCCTGTCCAAATTGTTCGGGCTTTCATTTAAAACTGAAATTGATTTTCATTCCTCAGAGAAAAGTTCCCTCTCATTTTTTAAAGTTTCTGTTAAAGACTTTTTGCACACATTTTAAAAACAGATCAAGCAAATTCTAAATTTAGAGTTTTAGCTCAGATGATCTTCCAAAAATATTCACATACATTTTTCTATTCATGTCTCTGTCAAAGTTACTTGGAAAATAATTAGCAGTATCTTTGTTGTGGCTGTCTAGGAGCTGTATATACATGCACAATGGCAGAAGTTTCCTGGGTCATTTCTAGTTCATTCCATTTTTGGTTCTACAAATGCCCACCCACACAGTGATTATTATTAATTAATATAAGAGAGAAAGAGAGAGACAAGTGGGGTCAGGGGGAGGGGTGAACAGAGAAAGGCACAGAAGAGCATTGTCATCCTAGCAAACACATTCCCTTACAGCTTCAAGCGTATTAACTACTACCCTGAATGCAGACTGACTTCCACTCAAGCCCTAGCACTTCTCAGAATTAAATCACACTGCTCTAACATCTGAGCTTGTCCTCAGTTAAGGCAAGACCTTCATGTTCATGAGTTCATATATTGCCTGAAGCACTACTAGTGATAAACAGAGAAAGCAGACTTAACAGGATTTTAAAAACCTTGCTAAGACCTGGTTCTTGAACCCATCCTTTCCACAACAGCATTAAAAAAGACCAAAATAAACAGGAGGAAAATCTTGTCACTCAGTCATTCAAAAGCTCTCAACACATCATTCACCTTTGCTCTGAAATGCAGAAGATGCATGCCAATCGCTCCAGCAAGAGAGGCAAAGCAGTCACCTCCTCTAAAGCAGAGCCAGAAAATAGGCTGTTGAATAGAGATGATCAAAAAGAGAGAGGCTGTGAACCAAAAGAGGAAGCCATCAATTTTTAAAAAACACTGATGGAGACAGATTCAAGCATATACGATTAACAGCTGGAGACAGAGCTGGTGCAAAAAGGGGCACAGAGGAGGCCGACATTACAGGAAAGCCTGATATACACATTTACAGGACAAACAGCAAGGATAAAAACAAATTAGAAAACCTGGAGGAGTTATAAGACAGCAGGTGCAAAGAGGTTCCAGATTTACAGCACCCTATTAGCTGGCAGTGCTGTTACCTATTGCTGATACAGACTAAATCCCATTTTATTTAAGCTGCTGGAAAACAAGTACAAAGTTGACGAACGCCTGGCATTATCCTTAGGCAGAAGGTGCTGTATGCACTCAGGCAGCTGCCAGCACCGAGCTAATTGAGAGTGTGGTCTTGCCCCAAGACCACAACTATAATTTTAGCTCATTACAGCCTGCATTGGGGTATGCTCAGTTTACATCTTTGCATACTCTTCTTTTAATATTCTGATGAATAATTTAGTTCCTATGGCAAGCCCTTTCACATTCAGGCATTTTTTCAAGCCTGTCGATGTGGTTCCAAAGTATAGAACTGGAAGACACCCAAAAGGGGCTGTATCTGTTCCTCCCTCCTCTTCCTGTATTTTCCCTGTTCTGTAAAAAGCAGAATGCAGAACGCAGGGCAGCCGAGAATCTCCAGCAAGATGCGTTACCCTAAGGAAACTGGAAACATTGCACCATCCTGGTTTGAGTCACAGTGGAGCTGAACAACAAAGGAAAGGCAAAGTGCTTTTACCTCCCTGAAAAGCATGCTCGCATAATTCATCTTCCCAAACACCCAGCATGCATTTGAAGGCTTGCCTGAAACAGGGTCAGGGGGTGCTCACAGGGGACTCAGCTCCACTAGGAGCCAAGTGACAGATCTGTCAGGATCAGCCCCAAGACAGCCAAAGGAGGCTGCGGGGTTTTCTCTTGCTGCCACTTTGCAGCAGCTTCCAGCTGTGCAGGCAGGTCCTGTTATGGAGATCCAGCATCACTTCCACTCATGGGTGCTCCCTGTGTGTCTGTTGCTGGCAGCTGGCACCCGGCTCTTCCTCTCACCCCTGGCACTCCCTTCCCAGTAGGAAAACTTACCTTGCAGATGACAGTACACATCAGCATTTGATATAGCAGTGAACCAGCTGATTTCTTGCGCCACAGAAGCAAATCCTCTCCTGCAATGTACAGGAGAGAGTCTACCCAGTCTTCTGGCCTACTTCATATGGCCAGAACAGAGAAGGTGTTACAAAGGCATTTTTTTATTTATAAAAAAGAAGGTACTATTACAGCATATGCTTGGTATAATAAACACCCTTCCTCCTACAATCCTGAGGTAAGCATGAATTTCTTCCATAAGTGCGTGGAAAAGAATGTCGTGAATATCCACTTTGCCATCTCTAGCATAAAAAAAAAAAAAAAAAAAAAAAAAAAAAAAAAAAAAAAAAAATCCTTCACTGCTTTATTTGTCAGCCTGACCACAAGGAAGCTCTGCACTTTGGCTGCTGAAGTCCTTCACACACACACACACACTCACATACTCCCTGCAACATGAAAACTACACCACATTTCCAAATAGCATCACAGGTTGTTTACAGAGACAGGCTGACTAAAGATATTTTTATCCTCATCTCCCAAGACCAATTTATAATTAGTACAGCCTTTGAACAAGATGCACTTGCAGCACAGCATCAACACGCTGACTCAAAATAGGGCTTCTTGTAGTGCCAGTGGCCTCCCCAGGACAGCTCTGCTTGATGGCTTGTGGCACAGAATGCTGGGCCACAATAACACAGACATGGGCTGGCTCTGGGGCACAGCATGGCCAAGGAGCTGGGCAGTGAAGGAAAGCACCTTGCTGCTAGCCCTGAGAAGTTCCCCAAGAACTGGTATTCCTTCTGCTAGTGGACAATGCAGCTGCCACCACAGCTCTCTCTGGCCTCTGTACCACTAGTCAGATGTCAAAGAAGTTTTTCCCATTTCATGGATATCCTTAGACTTGCTTTGCTACTCTGCAGAAACACTTCCACAGCACAGCCAACCAGTGTGTTTCCATGCAGTTCACATTACAGCATCCTTCCTGTACCCCTAAAGCCTTCCTACAGCTCTGCTGCTCAGCTCAGAGGGTGCTGACTCTACAGATCCCCTCGGAGACATCCCCAAGCACAGTCTCAAACATAGGCAGCTGCCACAATGCTTTTCACAGCATTCAGATACAGCACTCCAGCTAAACAAAGGCTCTCTTGTGCTACTGCTGCATGGCCTGAAATGGGGTGAAAAGAGCATGCCATGGAATATGACTGCCAGGAAGTTAGGGAGAGGCATGAAGGGGTGGGAAAGCAGAGGAACACAGCCAGATGAGGGTGAACAACAGGCAACCTGGATCGAGCTGCCTCCTCCTCCTCCCCACAGCTTGGTTTGAGTGAAATACCCACAAAGCATGGCACTTTCCTTCCCACTCTGCACTCCTGAACAGGATTGCTGAAAAGCTGTAACACAGTAAGAAGGGCCTTCACAGTACCACGTGCTCTGTGGTGCTCCTCCTAAGAGATCTCCCACTGCTCCGCGGGCAGGGAACAAGCAGGCACCACCCAAAGAGCAGCATCTCTTCCTGCCTCTGTCCAGAGGGAAAGGGAAGCAAAGATAAGGCAAACCTTTCAAGTCTCATTTGTGAGATAATAAAATTATAACCCTTTGTTTGCCCAGGACCATTGATTGTCAAGGCAGATAGTTTCACCCAGCAGTTAACCTTCCCAAATAAATCTATGCAGAAACACACAAAGAAAGAAAACAAGTGAAGTCTATAGACTGCAGTGACATCCACCTTGAATTCTTCTCTTCTTAAAAAAGAAAGTCTGTGGGCCTAAATGCGACGAAAAATATTGATGACAACCTAACAATCCTCCCAGACATAATTAGCAGTCACATTTTATTCAATTATTAGGTCATGGAGGTTTCTTTCTATACTTCACCAGCTTTTGCTATGGGAAAAAAAAAAAAAAAAAGCAGCAGAAACCTCATGAGTGAAGCCCACATTAAGTTAAGTTGGCTTCTTGGATTCCTTGGGCTTCAAATAAACAAAATCATTGCCTAGGGACAAAGTTTGACACCTGCACTCATGGCACTCTAGGAGAGTTTCAGTACAAGTGAGAAACCTGATTGAAACAACCACTGAAGTGACCTGAGAAACATTGTCCAGGGAGAGATGCTTAATTAAGTCGACCCACACTCTTACTGGGAAAATGTTGTCCTATGTCCATAAAGCAGGCATTTCCAGACCACTGAAGGTAATCCTTCAACTCTGCCTTTGCCCTTCCACCAAGCCAAAACTTGCTTTACTCTGTTCTGCTGTCAGTTAACCAAAAATTAGTACAATCACCTCCTACAGCACACTCTGTAATCACAAACCAACACTGATCTCTGCAAGTAAAACCCTCACGTTTTCCAGGAAGACAAAAGATTAGTTGCATATGTGCAAGAGATAGCACTTACTATCTGCCATGGATGGGGCAGTGTGCACTTCTGGGCTGCAAATCAAGGTTTCTGAGACCCCAATTAGCCTTTGGTGCCACAAAACCAACCGTTGCATTGCTTTGCCTAAACCATCCTGACTATAACAATTATAAAAAAGAGAAGTAATCCCGTGGAAAACACTGGCCAGTTTCCAAGACAAATAAATAGTTATAAGCTGAGAACAGCTCAAATACTAATTACAGACAATAGTAAGTTGTGTGGTGCATGTGGAGTAGACAGAGAGAATGGATAAAGCCTCTAATGCGAAGGGAAGCAAGAGAGGACACCTTATTACCCCTACAATGCAGATGGACTACAGCCAGGGCAGTATAAAAAAACCAGTTTGTTGTTTCAAAACAAACCTCTTGAGATTCTGTGGATGCTGTACACAGAACTGGCTCCCTAAGAGAAGCTGTGTCTAATCCCAGCACAAAATCATCCTCTTCAGTTCCTGGAAGGAAGAGTACCTGAGCCTGTGCTAACCAACTCACATCACCAACACAACTAAGCTCTGAGCTATTAGGGTTTTGTTCTCATTTTATACAACTATTCCTTACAGAAAGCTAAATTTCAGAGAATGAAATTAGTAATCACTGTTTATAATGTAAAATCCATATGGCTTTACAACAGAAAAGCAATATTTCTGATGGTTTAAAGTGTCACTGCTACAGCAACAAACCAAGGTAAATTGTGTAACATTGCAAATCTAGAAACTTGTGTGCTCAACCACAGTTAAAATAAAATTAAGAATCTTGTATTTCCATGATTGCCATGGGAATGGCAATGACTTGGTTCTGATGCAGCACCCTTGCATTAGAAGCAGATATTTTGCTGCAGACTGACCGAAACGAGGAAAGAAGCACTCCACACTCCAGACTGAAAAATAGTACCAGTGTTCCTCCCAGCCATCAATTGTAGCCAGTGCTCCTTGTGTGTGTAGTTACAGCAGCTCCACAGGGAACAAAGCAGCACAGGCCTGGTTTAAGTGAAAACTTCCCCACCAGCGAGGCTGGACAGTACAACCATGCTGCTCCATTACTTCTAGACAATCTGTATGATGTCATTTGGAGACTGAAGAATGTCCTAACTGAATTAAAAACAGTTCAGTGAGGCAGAAAACCATAACTTTTTGCCTCTGGAAACCTGGATTAAAACCATGGCTTCAGCCATGAAGGTAAACATCATGTGCTCTTAACTGCATTGGCTGCTGCTACAAATAGGGAAAAAAAACACCACTCATCAAGGAAGATTCTGCTAAGATGCAATTGGAGGTGCTGAAAAGACCTTCAGAATCAATCTTTGCATATATGAAAAAATTAAATGCAAACACAACAGGGAGGGGATCTATTAAAAAAGGATTTATTGGCCACTAAGCAGCTCCACGTACTAGCTGGAAACAACTCTTATTAGCAATCAGGACTCCACATTTTCATCTCTCTTTTCAGTGTTTCAGAAATACATGACAGAGTCAGAATCCTGTTATTACTTTTTTCTATCCTAAGTTTCCTTGTCCTTCCCTCTCCCCAGTGCGCAGATGCAGCTTCAGCAGCTCCTATTTCATTCCTTCTGCTTCATCCGCTCTCCCACAGAGGTATCCCTCTATTCATAGTTAGGAGGGCTTGCATAACTGGCTGCCCCAAAGCAATTACCTTCATCAAAACATTTCCTTCTTAGAAGCACAAAAACTACCTTGAGAAGAGTGTGTTTCCTCTGTCCTTCTCCACACTTCTGTTATCCCACATCCCAGCCTCACTTATCTTCTTCCCTTTATCACGGGGATCAGAAATACATCAAACATACCTTAAAGGATAAAAGATATTTTCCTTCATCCCATCTTGCCTAGCACAACACTGAACACACAGATGGAGATTCTTCCTCCTGAATGATGCATTGGAGCATGCACAACATTCAATCCACGGCAGTCATCATTTACATTTGATGGAAATCAGAATGGTGAACAAGGCAGACTGTGAGCATGGCACACAGTATTGATTCTCCACTTGACAAAAGAGCTCCTCATTTCAGATAATTCCACCAGGAAACTTAATGGGATCTTCACAAGCAAACGGGAGTAGCTGAGCATCCTGCTTCACCCCACTTTCACTGTGACAGACATTACATACTAATTCAGCACTTTTCTACACCAACAAGACAGGAAAGGAAAAACACAAAGCGCACAGGCACCAAAAAACTGCAGTGCCTGCTGACAGGTCTGAGGAACATCTCACCAAGCAAGGTCTCTCCCAAGAAAGCACGGAAAAGCCCTGAACTGATGCAGTCATTGACATGGGGGAATCCCATAGGCAGCAAGATCTGTGTTTAAAGGCACACATTTCCCCACTCCTAGCTGGAGACAGAAGTGCAACAGCCCTTTCAGTCATGCACATGCCTTCTTTCATAGCCTAGTTCAGAAAAACCTTCCATTTACCATTGCTAGTTGCTAATGCACCAGCCTGCCAAGCTAATGTAGAAGAGATTTGTAGAGCAGCACTGGAGATTTTTGTGTCTGAACCTGGCAGCAGAGAGGGATTAAAAATGCTTTCTATGAAGACCTACGAGCACACGATCAAAGATGGAACAAGCCCCCTGCAGCAGATTCTTGCGGTACCACTTAGCTTTCAGGACAAGGTGGTAGACATGGGGATGTTAAGAGTGCATTAATCCTAGGCAAAAAGCCTGCAGCTTCCAAAGGGTAGATTAATTATTAAACCAGCAGCAATAAAAATATTCAGCAGCTCAGAGACATATACCTATATTATAGACAGATAAGAGTGCCAATAACCTTGAACTTCAATTTATAGATTCACTCCTCCTTCCCTGTAGATAGCAACAGTTATATTTTCTAAATTGTTCTTACAAAGGGAAATTGATGAAAGTGGTGGTTTAAATTGGCTAAGAAGCACAGTGTACAAAGTAGTAGCATTTTCGTCCATTTTTCTATTTTCTCTCCTGTCAGCACCCAGAAGAATAGAGTACGTTTGGTTCCCTGACCAACAAACCAAAAGAGGGAACATGACAATGATTAAGGGCTTTTAAGTACATCTATTTTTCTTTTAAAATAATTGGGATGGAAAATACTGGGACATAAGAGATTCGGCCTGTTGGAGTTTGAAGAGACACTCCTTAACATCCTTGCCTTTCTAAAGTCAGGTTAGTCAAGTTAGAACACCCGAAACTCAGATATTCAGAATAGGGATGGGCACGTGTGCCCTCAAGACATTGTAGTTTTGGGGTTGCTGATATGTACATGCAAAGATCACCCAGTTTTGTCAGTGAAAGCAGAGCATATTTTGTGTTTGAATGAAGAATAGTTGTTATCAGCTGACAGGAATTAAGTTTCACCTCAGTGTATTCAACCCAACTGAACTCCAAACCACCCATTTATAGATAGGAAATGCAAAAAAGCAAAAATAATGTTTTACAGTGTTTGGCTGTGAGTCATTGAGTTGAGCAATTCCAGCTAGCAGTATTTAACATGGTTAAATGAATATGTTGGTAGGGAGGCTGGAATCTCAGCAATTTCTCAACAGATTAATTTACTGTATTGTCTTTCAAAGGGAGGAGCTTGAAGTCTCTAACGTGTGTATCATTATACACTGAGTATTAAACAGGAGAGGACAAACAATGGCCAAGCTGGCTGTCCTCCAGTTAATCATCCTGCTTTGACTCAGATTCATCTGCGAGTTGCTGTTGAAAACCAATTGCTTGTTTAATGGAGCAGAAAGATGAAATAAATTTCAATATGCATCTCTAAAGTGTCCCTCTTATGTAAAAGTGCTGCCTGAGGGAGCAAGAGACACATACATTTCCTTCTGTTTGTGCCAGTTTTACTTCCAATTTGCTATCTCTACAGGTACTGAATTCTAAAATTTTGTGGAGAAAGAAGCTGCAGCTGAATGCAAACTGTCTCTCTTTGGTTCAGGGCATTCTCAAGACACAGACAGAGCTTCTCCGGGGAGGTGACAGCTATACACCCAAGTGAGATTAGTTAACACTGACTCATCAGGTGTTTCATTAAGGAGCTGTGTCAAGGAAGAAACCAAGTGCGGTGAGCAATGCTAACGCCAGCAGCGCGGTGCTCTGGGGAGAAGTGGCGGCTGCTGGGGTGGAGGACGTTTCAGGGACAGACGACACTGGCACGGCTGGGAAAGTCAGCCCAGGCCTGTCTCCAAACCAGCAAAAGCCATTAAGTGGCACTGCCTGGAAATTAGGATCAATAGTAATGCAGAAACACACACACACACACATTATGTGCTTTTGGTCAGGTGAGGAGCATTCAAACCAGATCAAAATGGATTTGTTGACTGCAGGGCATCCCATAATCTTTTTCCATACCAACACTTAAAGGCAATAGCATCGTTTGGGACTTCACCTTTTTTTCCTCTTTCTTTTTAAACAAGAAAACTTTCTTAAGCTGAGAAATAATTCAATTTTACATTCTAACTTGGAAATTACGAGTTAGAATGTTAAAAGCATTAACAGAGAACACAGGACTTTGCTGTTGATTTTGCTGCTGTGTTTTTTTAATTATGATTTTATGACAGAACATCCACACGTGCACAATTTATGTGATCCTTTGCTAACGTAAACCAGAAAGCAGAAATTTATGCTGCTTTAGGAAAGCATAAGACAGACCAGTCTGGACTAGTGGTCAAAACACCACCTCCACAACCCACCCACATGTTCCCTGTGCTTTCTAGCCACATTCCATTTAGTCTGTGGCTACCATACAAGGAAATATTCCTGTGTCACAAATGCCTGTGTAGCCGCTGGCCAGGTACTGCACTGCGCGCATCTTTACACACAATTTCGAGGTGCCAGCCCAACTTTTGCAGTTACCTGGAAAGCAGACATTCCCAGAAGCATGGCTAGCTCCCTCTGTGTCCCTCACCACAGCTCCAGGAGCAGCCCCAAGGTGCTTGAGGCAACGCAAGTGACAGTGGACAGTTTGCCAAGGCGTTAATGTCACAGGCTCCAGGTTCACAGTGAAGATGCTTGATGTGCTTGGTGCCACCGTAAGCAATTTTCATCACTCCAAAGCCTAAGAGATCATGCACATACAAAAAAGTCTCCTCTTATGTCACATGCAATGCATTAACATTACAAAAGGAACCAAGCACTCAAATGTTCCAGAATTAAAAAGCCTGTGTTTACTGCTTGTTAATTGACCGCCTGATCTCATATAAATTTTATCATCACATGAATAACTAAGATTACACTGTGCTTTTTCACCACACTGTCTTAAGGGGATAAGGTACAGAAAAAGACTAAATGCTTCCAGCTCCCACAAAAAGGATGCAATAGAAATGAAGAAAACACAAACACCAGTACTTGGGAATTTGTTTCAGTAAATTCCAGCAGTGTGCAGGACACTAGGAGTAATGTCTGCAGATCTGGGGAGCAACTGCCTCTCCCACCAAATGTCCACACTGCACACTAGTATCAAATCAGACAACATACTAAGCTGGAAGTGACCCACAGGATCGAGCCCAACACAGCCCTGTACAGGGCATCCCCCAGAGTCAGACCATGTGCCTGTTCCAGGCCATTCTGGATTACAGTGTTTTCTGAAAGCCGGTCTCTGGTCACTAAGAACTTGATGAAGAGGAAGACAGGTGAAGGAATTGCGTGGGAGGCTATGCCAACAATAGATTATACATGCTATCTGTGTGGGATGAGGAGTTTCTGTCCCAGGAGAAATTTTAATATTTTGACATCTGCTTTCACCAAACCTGTCCATGTTGCTTAAAGATTCCCATGATACAACAGACTAGTTTAGCAAGGAAAGAATCTGCAATGAAAACATAATCCAGGAATCCAGAAATGAGGAATAAAACGCACATAGCATTTAAAAGTAACACATTATCACATTTGAAAGTAACACATTATCTCCAGAGACCAAAGATATTAAATGTGACCCAAAACAAAACATCCAAGGTTTCTCCAAAACAGGGAGATGTCAAAGAAGCCAAATATTTTCTGTAGAAAATTTCTATTACAATACAGTTTTCAAAGAAGAAATGTGTGTATATGTGCATACATATACATACACGTGTGCATATATATTAATTTTTATTTACATATATTTATTTTTAGGCAATCTTCCCCTCCTCTAAGATACATACTCCCATACGCTATACTTTTCTTTTAGTGCTTCATCATGTGTCTTTGACCAGTTTGCTTCCATTCACTCACTCATCTGCCTTTGGTAGGTCTGCTCCTAGTATTCCAGAATTCCAAATGAAAAAACGCCACAACTTGCCACTAAAAGCAGTTGAGTGAGTCTCTTCCTCTCCCTGACCTTTTCATGGGAGGGTGGCCAGCTCAGCTGCAATCCATACATGCACCATTCCTTTAATGGGGGTTCAAAGACTGTAGCCATGTCAGACAAGGTTGTGTGATGCCATAAAAAAATTTTACACTTCAAGAATTCAATTTTCCTCACAGAGGGGTGCTCTGATTTTTTCCCTTTTGATTTTGCTCCATCTGAAGTGTACTCTGCAGTACACAAGAAACTCATCTAAATACATTTCATCCTGAACACAGAGACATTGTGGTATGAGCAGGAAAGAGCACACTACTGGTTATGGTTCCCTTATCTGCACCAATTCCACTGCTGTTGCAAACACACAATAATCCTGGGGTGGATCTGTCAAAAACACAGAGCAGAGAAATGAAGACTGGTGGGAGTAAGATTTTGAGAAGTATTTTTGATTTATTTTGTTTAAGCCACATCACCTTGTGCAGTTGATTTTAAGTGCAGCTACAAAACCAGCCAAATTGGCATGTGGCAGAAAATTCTGACACTGGCAGTGTTTTTTGAGAGCTGTAATGTATGGCTACGCTTTGTTCAGTTTTCAGATTTAGCTTCAGGAGATAATGCTGGCCAGGATGCAGTTTGTCACTCCATCACAAAAGTCCACCTTCCAGCATTCTCACCTCACCTGGCATTTACCTCCAACATTTGCATATGTTTGCTCTCCAAATGATATTTCAACAAAAGAGCAGAAAATCGGCTCAGCAAATTGAATTTTTCTTAATTTGTTGGCTGGATTATGTGGCTGAACTAAGCCAGCAGAGAGGAAGCAGATGCAGAGTGGAATGCAGGTGAGCAGGGCTGCTCCTCCCTGCATCAGCAGCTGCTGGGATTCTACCAGCTTGGGAGTTAAGGTGCAGTTACCTTAATGCAACCATATTTCTCCTGCATGGTGACCACATTAACAGGAATATCCTGTTAACAGCTATATCAAATAATCACTGAGCATCAGAATCTTAACAGGATCACATTTGCATCACAGATCACAGTTGCAGCACAGTTCCCATGCAGTAAGACTTTTCCTTGAAGACCTTCAGGGGAGTGCCACTACTCTGAGGAAGGGGCAAATGACCACCCAGGCAGCAGCTCTGCTGGCCCCCAGACTCACACCACACTGACAACCCCTCTCTCCACAGGTACCTGTGCCAGGGCAGGATTAGGCTGATTCAGAGGTACCTGTGCTGCTGCCAAGATCTCCAGGTACAGACAACATGGAATGGCTTTGCCAACCACATCCTATTCCTGTCCTCATTCACCAGTTTGCAGAACAAACAGAAAATGGAAGTTTCAACAAATTGTATGTTTAGGTTACTCAAATATGTGATAATTTTATATTTACAGTTAAGTGAAATTACACCTAATGAATTTTACACTGAAGGCCTGTCTTGAAATTGTCTCAAGGTTTACATTTCAAAAATACCATTTCATACCAATTGCACATTGTACAAGTGTAACTGCCATACAGTATATTAAAAAAATCAGCTTAAATATTGTTTGCTTTGGCATTTAGCCTTCTTGCAGTAGTAGCTGTAATTTAAGTCACTAAAATTCTGTTTGAAATTAGAATTATGCATAACATTTTGCAGACCAGTATTCCAATTCAGAATCATCAGGAAAAACTTGTTTTCACATAAATCTTAGTGAAGACTCCTAATATATTATAACAAATGTTGTAGTGTACCTTTCTCATAGATGTCTTCTCCAAAAAATAAACACTATTTCATTCTACTGTTGAGAAAGTGAAACTCACTTTTCAGTGAGTACAGTTTTCAGTACTGCCATTTATAACAAAACAAACAGGAGACACAGCTGAAGCCTAAACACATAAATCCAGAAACTTCCTTTTGTATTTTCTACTTCACACAGTACATTTAAAAATAGAAATGGGCATACTGTAGGCAGACATTCTCAGGCAGCCACCTAATCAGCAATCAAAAATTAATTCAGAAAGCAGAAATAGTAAATTAAAAAACAAAAGAAAACAACAAAACCCTGAAACCACAAAACCCAAAACCAAACCAAACAAACAAGAACACCCACATGCTTTGACAATCCCAAAGATTTTGAAAATGTTCTGATTAAAGGACCAAGGCTGTAGGAGCTTGACAGATAATTCAGCACAGAAAACATCTTTCATCATCTTGGCCCCCCCAGTTCAAGACCTAATCTTTATTATCCCAAAGCCAAAAAATAAAATTTAGTCTCATTGAAGGGTGAAATTTACTGAGTAAAACTGATGGGACAGCAACAAAATGACCTTTTCAAAGCAATTCTTTACAGTACTGAAATATCTGATTGATGGTTTACTTTTCTGCTCTTCAAGGTTAGCACTGCCAAGTTCATGATCAAGATGTTTTAGTCTGAATTACAGATTTTTTGTTGTCATTGGCAGACTGAAGGGTTTTATTTATTCTCTAATTTGGATGTTGCTAAGAAAAGTCAGCCAGAAAAGTGGAAATCTTGTAACTAGGATCTCGTAACTGATCATATTTGGTTCTCCAACTGAGCTTCAGAAGTTTTCAATAAATCCAAAGCCAGGCTTCTCACTGTAAAAGCTTAAATAAATAAAGTTAAAGCCATACAGATCTCTGTAAATTATTTTTAAGAATTGCTTTTCTCTGCTGCCAGTTTATCTGCTCTTCTCGAATTTAGTCAGTGCCTAGAAAAGGTAGAAGGACTTCCATCTGCTACTAGTTCAAAGACAGCTATCCCGAAAGGAAGCATCAACCTAAGACATATGTTTCTCAATGTATTAGACCTGCTGTCTTTGCCAAGATGCAATTAAACACTGTCTAATCTTCAAAAAGCCTGCGAGAAAAAAGTTTTAAATTCCACATTTGAGAATGACCCACACTGAATTAAGTCAAGCTTCACCATGACTTGCAGCAGACTAATCTGTTTACACCAAGGGAATTTCCTGACCCGAGGTTGCTGCAGTCAACTTGCAAGAATTGAATCATTTGCACTTCAAGCAAGCTGCAAGGGGTCTTAAACTGTTTCTATAGGGGCATTATGGCAAGGCAAATTTATACCATGGCCCTTGCAGTCCCTCCTCTCTCCTTGACTCCCCAGGCACCCTCTCTCCACCTTTGTCTGCCTAGGCTTATTCCACCCTGCAGTGAGCTTTTGTGAGGAGAAAGACCATGGGAAAACTGAGTTAAAACCAAATGAAACAACCAAATCAACAGCTTTATGCTTGTTTACACTGTTGAATCAGTTCACTGTAGGACCAGCAATAAGTGGGAGCACCAGCCAGGGAAGGATGGGCATTCCCAAACCAGGCAGAGCCAGGTCAACTTAGGCTGTCCCTGAGCAGTTGCCAGATTCTCCTGCAGGGGAACAGCTCAGCCTGTTCCTCCTGCACTGTCATTTAGAGATTTTAACTGCTCCCAGAATCAGTGCAGAAAGGATCAGACACATAAACAAAAGGCCTTGTCCTGCTTGGACTGGCAGGTGGGTTATTTCTCCCAGAAGGCCACTCCTGCGAGGTATTCCACCTGCACCGCGCTGCCATGGGCAGAGCCACACGGCAGCTACTGGCTGTCACCTGAGCAGCGCTGGGCAAGCAGGACATGCTTCAGGCCCGAAGGAGGGATAGAGATTATAGGCAAATAAAAGTATCCTAGTCAGAAGTCAAATCCAAAGCTCTCCTGGCAGGAAAAAGCACTGGTATGCCCAATGCAAGTCCCAGCAGGTACTAAAAACTTCCCTGCCAGGATCCCAGCAAAGGACAGAACCGAGGCAACAGTGCTACTCACATTCACACATGCCAGCATGATGTGGTGCCAGCTTTGTCTGGCCATCTTTTTGTTTCCAAAACAACTAGGACACAAAATCTTTAATTGCTGCTCTTATTCTTCATTGGTTTGGAGCAGATTTCTTATTTTAGAAAAATATCTGCCACATTGTCTTTTATCACAGCATGAGAGAGGAGGCAGTTGTGGTATATACTGTATAGTCTGTCTTTATTTATTTTTCCTTTTTGGGTCATGCATTAACTATTCTTCTAATCTTTGGCATGTGTTACTAACCTTAGACCCACACGAAACACCTATCCTCAGGGAAAGACCACCATTAAAGAAAAGGTCAGGACGGGAGGAAAGGCACCTGCATGAATGCTTTGTTATTGAAATATTACGCTCAGTTAAAAAGGATGAAGTCTGTCTCCTGAAAAAGTCAAATCCATCAGGTTAAAGGTTTGCAAGATGCAGACTGGATTTTGCATATTTTCTTCCAGACTTGCACAGACACTAAAGAAAAAAATTAAGCAGAATGGGACAACTGATTGGACAGAATGGGACAACGGCTGATTCATTATACTAAACTCACATGTGACACCTGGAAAGACTAATATGAGTACAGTCAAGGTTGATGTAATCAAAGCTTCTCCTGCCCAAATTCCAAAGCATTGGAGTTCAGTAATTTGGTTTCTCCGTTGTACAGATACAAGAGAAACAACTTTTTTTCAACAGATGACAAACACTGACAGTTTTATTTATTTATTTAGCTTTCAAAGCAGAGTCATTTTTAATGGATGTATAATTCAAAAGCTCTTTAATTAATTTTCCTCAAGCTTCCTAGAGAGACAGATTTGGCTTTTTGCATTGAAAAACAAGTCAGTCAAGTTCTAGGCAAAGAACCCCAACCAAACCTTTCAAAGTCAAAGTTATAAATGAAACAAAAATGGGATGTTATTAGGATCACTGGTTGCAATTTCACCACATAAGCTACTTCCAGTATTACACAATCTCTAAGTTGCTCTTATTTTTCCTTCCTGTCTTCAATCCATTTTTGTTTGTTATAATAATAGTATAAATCTCCACAGAAATTCTTCCCTTTTATTGCTTTTTGCCTCACCACATTATTGATTCTGCTTTCTGTGCTTTTTTTGTTACTTTACTTTCTTCTGTTTATCGAGTGCTCCATATCCAGGAGACAGCTACAGTGTCTCCAAGTACAGGACTGAAATCTGAGTGAAAGCAACAGTGGAACTGGAAAAAGTCCCTGAAGAGCTGGCAGGCTGACACTTTTTTCCTTCTGGACAGCAGTTTCACATCAAGCAGAAAACTCTAGGGATCCGTTTATTTATTTATCTTGGACAACAGCTCTGGTGCTTAAATATCTGTTGAACTCATTGCTTCATAGAGAAAATGCCCTCCTCATTTCCCCATGGAATTAATCTCAAGTGTCTGGATAAGAGCAACATAAAGTAACCTACCTATGTCTTAGTACCAGGACACACAGGTTCTCCAGTCTGCATTTTTAATAAAATCACAGTTCCAATGCACAATGCTCCAGCAGAGCTTGCCCTCCTCCACTGCACCACGGCACTTCTCAGGCCCTAGCCCAGCCGAGGCATGCGCAAACACTGCTCTCCCCTGCTGCTTCTGCCAGAGATTATTCTCCTCAGAGAATAAACAACAGCAGAATGAAATGTATGTCCTTAACCTAGTACAATGATTATGTGAGCTAAGCCACTGATGGAGATGCATTTGCACTTAAATCCTGACTGCAAGGGAGAGGGCTGAGGCATCGCTGCACAAGAGGGTGGTCTCTGCCATGGGACCAGGGCAGAAAGGAAGTAGTGGCCACAAGAATTGTTAGCCTGCTAAGAATTCCTCCAAGCACAAGCCAGGTAGAGAGAAATGCTGGGACATCCAGGAGCTGAGGATATTACCCGGAGAGGTGCAAGAACATGGATCTAAAATTTCTGATGCAAGTACTGGATTGTGCTTTCTTCCACAGTTCAGCACAGGCACTACATCAAGGGACAGCTATTTTTCCAAGCCACTGAACCTTCTTCAAACACCCTTTTTCTCTAGTATACTATCTGGGGTTTTTTTACCAGGCCTAAATTCAATAATTGTCACAAGAAAAGTTGGAAGTTTCCATATTGAATGTGTACATGACTAAAACAGACATACAGCTTATATATCCAAAACTAGTGTAGTGCAAAGATTTGCACATCATTCATTAAACTTCAGTAAACTGATTTCTTCTCTCACAATTCATACCAACCCCAGAATTCAAAGAATGTGAACAAACAAGTTTCCAAGATATTAGCAAGCACTTAGGTCTCAACTTATCTCTAAAAACTACAAAAAGTGTCTGTACAAGTTACTTAAGAAGGGACCAGATGTTCTCAAAAGACAAAAACATAGCTCATACTTTTAGGTCCATCAATAATTGCAGTATATAACTTATGAACAAATTCATTCACAATGCTACATCAAGGAGTTTTCTGTAAAAAAAAAGAAAAATGAGTGATATGAGAACTGGTATGGTGTGTATGATTAAATTCTGTACACTGTCAACAAATAAAATGAAGAATTAAAACAAAAGTGAACTTCTTATTGTATCTGACTAAATAATACACACTTGTAGAATTACTGCAATGAGCACTGCCTGCATATTTCATGCTTTGAGTGAAATTTAATTAACTTGAACTAGTAAAAATCCCACAGGGTTATATTATTTGTAAGTGAGAAAATAGGAGTCATGTCTGCGTGACTAGGAATGGGAATTTGGGTAGCCTTGCTTAATTATGGTTCCTCTTGAAAGGCACATAAATATTTATGTGAATTTGTGCACTGACATTTGTTGCTGGACTTGAACATTCAAAGTCGCTACAGATAACTTCTATATGTACCTTCTACATAGACACAGCTTTTCCTCTATGCACATCCTGTTGCTATAACTTGGCTTGTTTTCCTGATAAGCTAACCTGTAGGGATATGCAGGAAAGGGAAGTAAAGCACTGTTCATTCCTAGGTGATTTATGAGCCTATGTGTCCTTCCTTCTGCAGCAGAAAGTTGGCACACGCACACACAAAAAAATGTGTGTATATCTGTGCCCTCACTCGAAGAAGCATCTGGGGGAAAAACAAATCCAGCCATGAATGCTGCCTGTCTTAAGTTCAACTCCTGAGAACGTCACTGCTCGTCTCATTTCCAACACTAGCCCATCCGGTTTTCAAGTGCTGCCAAGTGCTGGGACACAGATGAGGAACAGGGCAACTAAGACTCAGTAAGCCAACAGTCTCAGCAAAATGAGCCTCATACGTACAACTTCTCTCTGATACTCTCTGCAAAAAATTTAGCTTCCTGCTAGGAAAAATTAACAAGATTTAAAAAACCAAAGTCACTTGGACATGGCCTGCATGGATGTGTGCACATGTATTACAGGAAGCTTTTACTACCAACCACCCTACACAACACAGAACATGAGCTTGGATCTATGTAGCAAGAAAAAGCTATTTAGCAGCTGTCTTACAGCAAGAGGGAAAACACCCAACAAACCAGCAGAGGGAACAGACACTTCACAATTTATTCTTACAGTGAGGCTGTAACACCAGCTGAGTCAAAGAGTTGCAAGTCAAAGGCAACTTTTTGGATTTAACTATCTATTTTAAACATTCCCTTATAGTCTAAAGTCATTCGTTCTATGAGCAGCTGAGACAATGCAAAGGAGTTTGGAGGAGGAAGAGAAAAGCCCGTCTCATTTCCTTTTAGTGGCAGCAAGCTTTCAGCTGTGCAACAGACTTATGAATCTATTTGACATTGTTCAGAATAAAAAAAACCACCAATTAAAAAAATTCCTAAAAGTTCCTTACAGTTCTGAACAGTTACATATTTGCATGACAGAAGGTAAGATTTTGCAGACTGAGCATACCCGGAGTGTTAGAGCTGCTCTGGAACAATTAAATGACAGACACTTTAAATGGTAAAAATGCAAGCTGTGTTCTGAGCTGGGGAAATTGCAAGTGTACTCTAATCTCATCTGGTTGTCATAATCACAAGTGCAACAACTGCAGTGTTCCATCTTAATTGCATTCACAATTGACCAGTCATACAAAAAGTACCTCAAATAAAATTAATTCCTTAGGCTTTTTGTCACATTGACAACATACAAGATTTTCAGCAACTGAAATGGAAAAATTGATTAAAATTGTATTTGCTGCAATACCTGCATCAAGCAAACATCTTCTAACCTTCCAAGGAGCTTTACAAAGAGCCTACTTTTATTCTCCTCTGGCATACTTGAAGACTTGGTATAAATTAATTTCAAGTGGGCTGCCTTCAATGGTACACTTTTTCAAGGATTCAGGACAATATATTAGCAATGCTTCAAGGGCACCTCTGCTCCAGAAGACATTGTGTAGGAGTTAAAATAAGGATGAGGGTCCATGTGCCCTAATGGCAGACATTGTGTCCTTCAAAAGGGCACCTACCTACCTACCTACTCTGACCATCAGAAAAGGGAAGGAAATTCAGCAGAAGTACTGAGGAAAAAGAGACAGACCACTATGAGTTGTGATCTGACTATAGTGAGGGAAGCAACATAGAACAGGAAGATTTATACTTATAAGGAGAGTACTGTAATTCCAATAATCTTTTCCACTCTTGCATAAATTGAGCCCCCAGGCACTTGATAAAAGGCATGCATAGAACTTTTTTTGAGCAGCTGGAGAGCTCCTACAGCATACTACTTTTTTTTTTTTTAACAGTTCTCCCACAAAGCTATCGAAAATTGTAGCAGTGCTGTTTCCAGAAAATTACATCCCGGCTCAATGATAGAACAGCCTGTGGTGGCTATATAAACAAAGCGGTTCTGTATCATTTAACAATTAATGGTCACTTTAAGGTGAACCAGTTAACATTTTTTGTTCAGCGGATCCCTCTGAGAGCACTCCTACCAGATCTGCATCAAGTGACTCAGACAAAGGAAGGCTGGTTACATAAACAGAAGGTAGGTGGCTTAACAACCTTGATCTTATCACAGACCTGTCAGTGGAGAGAACTCCACGTTACTGCAGAGCTAACTCACATGTCAATGCACTGGAAAGGAATTAGATATTTTCCACATCCTACAATTTGGGAATGCTTTGCAGGGTTATTTATTGAGCCAGTTCAGATTACACAGAATAGCTTCAGAGCCTGCTGTTTCCAGTGCTTCACCTGCCTTGCCACGGCCATGCTTGCTACTGAAGAGTCATGAGAAGAAAATGGAGAATGAAATCAATTATAAACTTGGAATGCTTCAGGATTCCAGAGCCTATACACTTTTGAAAAATAAAGGAGAAAAAGAAAAAAGCATAAATCTCACCCTTTCTATTAACACCTGACTGGAGGCAAAATTATTTTACAAATCTGACATCACTACAGCCCAGCACTCAGAGCAGCTCCATTTTGGCACTTGCTTATTCTTCAGCCAGCAGCAAACTTTATAGCACTCTGCTCTAGCTTTCCAGGACACACGTTAAAAAAAAAATCTTAAGAAGCCACATTTAGCCTCTCAGATCACTGCAATTTACAGGAGTAACAGGTTAGACTGACCTAGCTATAAACGAGAAAGATACATCACAGCTGGACATCCTAACTGAAAGCCTTTGCCAAGCTTCCACAGGCTTTTGAAACACAACCTATGATTTTCAAAAGTGTTTCTACCTTTTTTCTCCCAACAGTGAGAGAGAAGAAACATGCCCACTCATTCTGCCAACTATGCATTGGAGGGACACCCCTGCTTCCTTGCTCCAACCTTAGATGTCGTCTTCTTTCCAGCAAAGCTATTTCTAGAGTTTATTTACCAGTTCATTCAAGTCTAGACTTTCTAATTTTGCAGCATAATCTGTAGCTCAGTCACCCATGAAACTGCTGAACAGCCTGCAATTGTGTGCAAATCCACACTGCGGCTTGTGCTGCCTGAGCTCAGGTACAGTCATTAGTGACAGCACTTTAATGGGAAGATCTTTAAACCTGCCAGGAGCATTTGCCTGAAAAATATCTCTTCCCTTCCTCTTCTTCGCCTTAAATAGTTTAATTAATACCAAATACTTCGGCTCCAGAAAGTGACAAAAGCAGGGGAACTTGACCATGAAACAGATACAGCATAGGACAAGAACTGGAAGGGAAGGTTTTTTTCCCTTCATTCATTTAATGGCCCTGCCCAGTGTGAGCCACCAGTCCCACTGTATCCCCCAGGCCCAGGCAGCATTGTGCCCAGTAGATCTCCCAGAGGAAGCAAGGGACAAGAGCAGAGGGCACAATCTAATGACAACGACACGCTTGGTGGTCTCCAGAGGGAAGGTGGATGGCTTGCCTGGCAGAGGGCTCAGGCAAAGGCTGGCACCAGCCTGACTTGGGCAGCAGCATCTGAGAAGAGAGGGCTGAAGGGGGAACTCCTGCCCTCAGCCATGAGAGCTCTGGTGTCAGCTGATGGCAACGAGCCCTAAGGAAGGGAGCTGTGCTGAGCCAGCCAAGGCATCTGCCCTTCCCCACAAGCACCCAGGAAAAGGCTGCTCTGTGGTCAGGGCCAAGGCAATGACCCAGTGAGACAAAAGTGACCCAGATGAAACGCCCTCCCCACCCTCAAAGTAATCAGATTTGCTCTCTCCCATGACTTCCACATTTGCTGAGTGTACTTGGTCCCACGTGAGTTGCAACAGCAAGCAGAGCTATCTGCAGTAAGACTGGCACGCCTTGCCTGCTGCTGCAAATCCACAGATACCAGCAAAGGCATTACTCAGGTACCCGTGACCCTGCTCAGGGCCCCCACACCTCTTCCTCTCCCTCTCAGCCTGTCCAAAGGACAATTCCTCTCAGGGCCATCTTAGGGCTTTCCCCACAATGGGTAAACTCAAACCTCCTGTCCTTGGGCTGGGCAGCAGGCTGTGGCACGGTGCATCCATCCGTGCTGAGCTAACAGGGCCAGAGTGCTCATCCTTCCTCTCTGGATATGCACACAGCAACAAATACCAAACAGAAGGCACTCTGAGAAAAAAAAGAGTTTTTCCCCTGCCTTCTCTTAACCTCTCTTCCTCCAGTCTCCAATCTATACTCTCTTCTACGTTTAGCTGCTGGGCAGGCCATACATGCCCTTCCAGCCACCATGGCCAGAGCACTCCTTTTCATCCCGTCACCATTTCTCTCTCCAGGAGATTTTGCCACTGGTCCCAGCACCCTCCTCCAACAAGAGGTGGCCCATTACTGCAGAAATCAGCTAAGTAAGGAGAGTAGGGGACCCACCCAGCATACCACAGCAGGCTGTTCCAGCTCTGTGCATCACATTGCTGCTGAGTGTGGCATACTGGGAGACACTGTACCCTCCCTGACCATACAAGATGTGTGCTAACTGCTGAGAAGCACAGGATCCCATGAAGATTGGTAGGAAAACCCATTTCCAGCTAGGAAAACACTTCTGGAAGACAATAAATGCTCCTTCTGTTCCACATCAGCATGAAAGAAAAGCCTTTCAAAGCTGAATGTGTTTGCTTAGTGGAATAGGATCTGCTGCATTTCATTCTCCTGGATGATGCAAGGACCCACAGCAGGCAGGAGGTGAAAGTCCTGGGCTCATTGCTCCTCTGCTTCCCTCCCTCACAGCAAGCACCATCACCTGCACAAAGCCTGTCTCTTCCTGCACCTTCACTAAAAATTTCACCTGAAACACCTCTTCCAACAAAACTATGGCAGCTGCAGGAAAAAATTTCAGTTTAACAAATCAACATCCCAAGGTGGCTCCTTCACATAAGGCCTGAGCAGCTCCAAGCAAGAAGAGGCTGTACTTGGAGGCCTCAAAAAGTGAGCTCAGCACAGCACTGAGGAAAGCCCGCAGAGGAGCACAGCGGCTCCATGCTGTCCCTTCATGGAAGGCAGGGCTCATCCCTGGCACACTCTGCACCTTGGAGCATACAGCTCGGAAAACAGCACTAGGTTACAAAGAAGAGTGTGGTTTGGATGGTAAAGGCAACTCAATCTTGGCAGCTCTCTGTTTTAAAGACAGCACTTTGGTGTTCTTCTCACTCCCAAAGCATCCTGAACTGTTATTTACAATTTCCCCCAGGCAGGCCATAAATCCAAGCACAACTAGCAAGCTCAACACAGTGTAAAAGGATCCCAGAGGCAGACTAATTACCTTTGCAGGCTATGCAAGCCTATGCAGTTTTCTTCTGCACAGTAGCTTTGGAAATTTTGGCTAATGGCTGCCACTAACAGGTCAAACTTTCCACTTTCCATTGTTCTGTTCAGGGCAGCCAGCTGGGAGTTCAGGGGCAACAAATCTCCAGGGGAAGAAATCAAGGTCATTAAGGGAAAGGGAAGAGAAGCTATGAATCATAAGAATACTCCACACACTTTTCTGATTCCTGCAGAAAAGATATGAGAGGAAGCCTAACAGATTTTATGAGGACTAAAATCTAAACCACCACCAGACAGAAAACCCTACAACTCCCATTCTCTTGAGACTTTAGGGATTACTGCTCTCTGAGTACTCTATAGCATGGCGACAACTTCTTTTTTGTTTAAATTACTTAATACAGTAAAAAGTCACTCCCCTCATCTCTTGAGACAGAAGGCCAGGGGATTTACCAGAGATACAGGTGCTGCATCTTTCACATTTTCTCATCTCCACAGAAGTGTGCTGATGTTCAGCCTGCAGCTAATTTCACATGGATCTCTCCTAACTCCTACTAGCTCTGTTTCGGCATTGTCTATCCAGACAGTAGTGGTTATAGCGGACACTTGAATTTTAGAGGGGGTGGGGATAAAATAGCAGACTCAAATAATTGCTCTGGACAAAGTAGTGCATGAAGCAACCAGAATATGCCATTTTCTGAATGAAAGCCTGGGCTGACAAGCTATTGTCTGGTCTAAAGCAACACATACACTCTTTCACTCCAAGTGAAAGACCATCATCAAGTAAGAAAAACTAACGTGTTGCAACTGGGCTGTGAAAAATCCTGACAAGCCTATTGTCCAGCTGAACATCACACAGGTAATTGCTGAAGCCCCCTCCCATGGAAGCCACACAGGTTATATTACTTCCCAATAAAAGTGTCAAGTGTGTCTTCAGTGGTAGTTTCATTTTTTGGTATAAGATTCTCACTAGAGATTACAAGAGCAAAGGCAAGAGAATTAAAAAATAATGTATCTAGGGTACCATGTCAGGTATAACAATGAAGTGCAATACAGAACAAACTCTTGTCTGTTGCAGTCAGGCCTCTCTCCCCATGGCACAGACCAAAAAGAAAACAAAAACTGTGAAATTTAATACTACAAAATACTCTGTGCAAAGTAAGGATACTGTGCTAAATCTTGATGGGTTAGATACCATCCACAATAGGAAGTAAATAAAATTTTATGAACATCTGTACAGCAACTTCCAGGATATAATTAGATAATACTTTTCCAGAGCCATAATAAAGAGGAGAAAATTTTGTGTTTTCTTTGGTTGGTGTGGTGCTACCTGTTAATTACAAACAGCCAAGGAAGCAGAAGATGCTCCCTGGAACATATCCAAGGGACACAGATTAGGCTGGTGGCATCGTGGATACACCTCCAAAGGCAAGGCCTCCAGAGGGGGTTTTCAAATGCTCTGGCCACAAATTTACTAGTCACCCCAGATGGGAGAATGTAGATGTTTCTTACAAGCTTTCCCTCAAGTTTGTCTCAGAGATTTTTTTTCCCCCTCATGAAGCAGACAAAAACAACAACACCGCCCAAAAAAACCCCAAAATTACGCAACCAAAAAAATAAAAAGGAGTTGATAAAAGGACTTCACGTTCTTCTAATACACTTTTGTTGTAACTTTACAATCCTGAGGCAGGGACATGGGATATTTCTGCAAGTTACAGAGAAAGTTCTGAAAAAGTGCCAGAGTACAAACTGCTAGAGGCAGCCAGAGTGGTCAGTCTCCCATTGAGCTCAATACTGCAGGGTGAAATCTACTCCCATTACACATTATGGCTATGACCCAGGTAACTTCTAGGTTTAAAAAACAACAGACAAACCCAAACCACCTTATAACTTTTAAACTGAACTCTGAGATAGCTTCACAGACTGCTTTGCAGTAACCTAAAGAGGCAGCTGCACAATCCTCCTTAGCAAAATTCGGGCTAAAGCTTTTGCAATCAATATGATTCTGGTTTGATCTGTTTGAACAAAAGCAGGAAGCCAGAGAACAGCAAACTGCATTCTCGATAAAAACCCGTTTGTATGGGCGGTGAAGGAATACTCACGCAGTGCGTACAGGGAGAGGACTATTCCAGCCAGGCAAAATCCCTCGAAAAACCTGAGTGTGCTGAACATGGTCACGTTCACTGAGAGTGCCACAGTCAGTCCAAATATCAAAATGAATATGACAGAGAAGAGCAGTACAGGCCGTCGACCAACCCTAAAAATAAGGAAGTATGGAGAAACAATGTTAAAAGCCAGGATGGACATAATGCTGGATCATTAAAACTGGCAAAGAGTCAGGCAAGTCAGGCAATCCTTTCCAAATATTGCCACCCATTTTTTATGTTTGTTCATTCTTCTCTGTTTTTTTCTTACTAAATCCCAGATTTCTCTGCCAGCTTTGCATTGACAAGTCCATCTCAGAAAGGATAAAGCAGCACATTGTATTGGTGCTTGATTTAACCAGCATTTTCAAAACAGTAAAGATAAACAAGGAAGCATCTAGGAACTACTGTAAGGCCATAAATAAGACCTTTGGAGATGAAAATCAACTTCTCAGAGTTTTTTGTAGTAGCACAGAAGGATATATGGTATTATATACTGCATGGCATAATATATTTTTAGCTGCAGAAGTCTCCTCTTCCCAAGAGACATGTACTTTTCAGACTCATCTACAAGAGCATCCAGCTCAAGAAACTACTTTTCTTGGTCTCATTTGTCAAGGAGAAGCCTAACAAACATGGACTGAACACAAAACAGGGCTCAGGTCACTTCACTGAGCCTTAGAAAGTCGATAATAACACTCTCAGGAAAATTGTGAGCTCCAAGTCCCTCCCATGGTATGCCCATAGCCATTGGAGAGACCTACAAAACTAGCCTGACTGGAGGGTAGGGTGAGGAATAAACCACTTCAAAAACCATTACAGGCAACAGGGGCAGAGGACTTGCAGCCCTCCTTTGCAGCTGCAACCTGTAGTTGTGTGTATTGGTACAGTGCTGATGAGGAGGAAGAATTATGCTACCACTGAATGTGGGGGCAACTGCTGCAGAGTTTGGCTCTTTCATGTCCAAGGAACATGACTTTTTTAACTTCTCTTATTCACATGTTTAGTGTTTATAATTCCCTTTTCTCTCCCCTCTTTCTGAGCAAGGAGAATGATATGAAGCACCAGAGCGCATGGCTATTTTTAAGCAAGAATTGGATCATTATGTGGAGATTTCCAAAATTTTTCAACTTGTCACCTCCCACAAGTTTTCCAGTGGAACTGAGGATCCCTTTTAGTCAGCTCCATATGCCATTTTCACAAAGAATACATGAACTTGCTTTTCGTAGGCAGCTTTCACAGACCCATTCAAAGCAGACTGTCAGCTGCAAGCCAGCCATCAGGTTGAATGTCAGCACAATAAAGAGCATTTAAATCTCACAACTCAGTCCAGTTTCACATGCTGTAGCATTTCTATTCAATTATTTCAGCAGATTGTCACCAGCAGTTATAAAATACATTATACATATGCATTCACAATTAGAACTCCAGATTTTGCAGTACTTAAAATAAAGTAAGGAGTGAAGGGCTGAAAAAGAGACATCATTATAATTTTTTGCATTTTTGGGAAGAGTGCACCAGTCATCATTCAGGCTTTTTCAAAGTCACACCTAAGAAAGTATTATCAAGGCTGCTTGCATGAAAACAGGTTTATTATTATTTTCAGCTATAGCATCATCTGTGAGGCCCCTCAAAGATTTAACTTGTTGGCATTAGACATTCAAAGCTTTTAAAACAGAACCACCATGCAAGCTGGAGAAAGCAAGGTCAAAGCAGGCTGCTCTCCATCAGGTTGCAAGCACAGCACCCTGGAAGATGAGCTGCAGTGGGGCTGAGGGTGGGAACACCATATCCTTGGCTCTGTGATCCACAACATACTGGGGACATGCTGGGCATGGGGAGTGACTGCTATCTGTGCTTCAGATTTTGTATTTATGGAACATAGCATTTGGGCAGGGAGGGGAAATACCTCATGTAAAACCTCGAATACAGAAAAAAAAGCCTATGAACTTTGTATTATCATCTATCTGCACAGACTTTTGCAGTCCCATTTTTGTTATGCCAAGCTGTAATTCATACCGATTAGTATTTGTGGAAGTGTTTTGCAGATGAAAGGCATTATGCAAACACTCAGAATTATGAACTTAATTCTCATCACAAGCCTGACCTGCCATTCCCTGATGTTGATTGAAAAAGACCTCATGCTTAGCATACTTCAGTTCCCTTCTGCCCCTCCTCCCACCCCCTGTACTCAAGGTTACCCAACATTAGGACACAGAATTTCTTCTACCATTATACAAGTTACAGAAATGAATGGTTGCTGCTAATGAAAAAAATTTTAAAAATCCAAGAGCCTCATGAGCCCTTAAAAACCAACTGAGGCCAGAAAAGCCCTCTGATAAGAGGCATTTCCCCACAAGCACAAAACTAGTCATCTTCTTTCACCAAGGCATGCAGCACATTTCTCAAAAATCCAAAGCTCCAGGGCAGCTATAAGCCATATATTTGGTGATCCAGCAGTGTTTTGACAGGATGGTGTCTTAGAGCATTAAAAAAAAGCCTTTTATATGCAGACAGAATTCTGTCTAACAGTACATGGAAATGCTTGTGAGAAATTAAACCATACACAATTTCCCTGGTAAAACAGCCCCAGGATGCTATCTGCTGCCATCCAAACTGTTCCAGAGAGAGATTATCACAGAAGTCTCAACCTACACTGCATGCTGTTATCTAGATCAAATGCTAAATGCTGCCTGCACAGGTAAATAACAAGGGATACAAGAAACCCCGGGCCTTTGAAGAATCTGCAGCCCCTACACAGTATGATAAGCAAATACATCAAAAAGATATTCCTAATGTCAGAGTTGCACTGCAGGAGGAGAGTGAATGGGCTGAGGACAAGACCTGCTCTTCCCATACTCCTCTGCATGTACCTTACCACCCTGAGATAAGCAAGCTTTGCTCTCACAGCTGATCAAATGGCTCTTCCCATGCCATTCTTTGCAGGCTCTGTCTTGCCTTTGGGACTGGAACTACTCAAAGGCTCCAAATAGCACCAAAGTAGGTACAAAGCAGGGGCACTACAGGGCAATGAGAGGTACAGACCTACTGCCTTGGTGCTACATGAACAATATGCCTACCTGCTCCAGGAGGAAACTTTCCACACAAACCTCAACAGGCTCTGTCCAGAGCAGGCAGAATTGCCAGCAGCACTCTTTGCCTGTGGAACAAGTAACTTATTCAGGCATTGGACACAGCTGGCCTTCCCACAGCTGAGCATATTTGCAGACCTTCCTCCTATAGATTTTCCACACAGAGCTGTCCCAGTGTCCACACCTACTGTGTTTTGAACACGGAGCACTCAGTTTACTTAGCAAATTGCCTTAATACACTCTATGGCTTGGCCTCGTTCAGCTTTAAAAGCTACTTTCAAAGAGGAAAAGCAAAGCCTCTAATGGCACAAAAACCCCAAAACATCTTCTAATTATCTGAACTGGAGAGTGGTATATAAGTGAAATGAAAGCAGATTTTGAAATTTTATAACACTTTTTAAGCATTACTGTTTAATCTCCCTGGCTCTTGCTTGGGACTGACATCCTTTTTCCTTAATTTTCTCTTTCTACCAGGTACAATCGGTACAACCCCTATGTATCCATCCCTTTACACAACCCACACCTTAGCAGAAATTCAAGCTGTGATTAAATAGCAAAGTAAATTCCATTTAGGTCTTCTTTTACCAGCCCCAAATGCTACTGCTAAGCAAAAAAAAACCTATTGAGCACAGGAGTCCTGCTCTGTCAGGTGCATTAGCTGGCAATGTGGACCAAATAGGAGTATGAGGACCAATTTTGGTGGCAGCAAACCACGTCCATTCTAGTCATCCACAAAAGGGTCACTGTTCCCTCCAGCCACCAAGTTGCTTTTTCGGCTTTGCACCACAGCTGGAAACCAATTCTCTTAAATTCACTAGACATTTCTAGATATTTGAAAATCAGGGTAATTTTATGCTGCATTAGCTCAGCTAAGCAGCTTGCAGAGGGGTCCAACAAGCTCATGTGGCAGCACAAAGTACACACTGGGGACAGAAATGGATGGAAGCACAGGATGCTCCTTTTGGTGGCAGAGAGCTATTAAATCCGCTTACTGCAGTTCTCTCTCCAAGCCAGTGCCTTAGGCAACAAGTTGTTCACTTATTTGTGGCTTATTTGTCAATTATAGCAGCACTTTCCTAACTTGGTAATAAGTCTGCTTTCTCCACACTGATTCCATTTTAGGAAAGCCAAGCAAGATCCCTCATTCATTTCCCCTCTATACTTTCTATGGGTTCTTAGAGCCCCGTTTTACTGTGGTATTTTAATCAGATTCAACTGTATTTCATGCATGTTCCCTACTTCACCGAAAAGTCATGATTTGTTCTCTTGCCCAAAAATTTTCAGTGACTATTCAGGAATTCAGATGCAATTTTGCTAGGAATGCTTGATCCAAATTACTGCAGTGCTGCAAGGGCCTTTTCTCTCCCAACTGGCTGTCAAGTTGCAGAGGTTTTATAAGATTTCCCTAAAAGGCAACTCTTCTTCTTTTCCTGTTTTAATGAATAGCGAAAGAGTTAACTTGGCGCCATTAAAAGCACCAACACTGGCAACTGTGCTGGAAGGCACTGGAGTGACTGGGACAGCACTGTAGAGCTATTGCTTCAGATGCTTCAAGTTTCCACTGAAATCATTTGAGTCATTTTTCCCCCTCTTCTGCAGTACAAGACCACCTTTTTAAATTAAAGCTGAATCCTCAGCATCATTGGGGTATCCAATAATGCTTTAACTGCCTCAATTCAAGGAATTGCGATCTACTCGTTTTAAGTTTAATACCCCAGTACTAGCAGCACATAAGTCAGCGTTAAATCCTTAACACTACATCACAATGTTAGCCTAACAAGAGCTTTAAAACAAGAACAGTTGAAAGGTTTGCAAAAAATGGCCTTCAACTCACCAAAAGGTACTGTGTAAGCACAGGGCTGACATTACACTAGTCATGTATTCAGTGAAATCAATGCTGCTTCCAATTTCTTTTGGTCCTCTTGCTTTGTTAAGAAAACAAAAAACAACCCTAAACTAAAGACTTTGCTTGTATAATTAGAAAATACTTAATTCTATACTAGCTTTACAGCTGCAATAAATTGTATCAGTGGGAAACAAGTAAGCCAAGTATCAAATAGTTTGTGCTACTTAGCTTGGTATAAATTACTCAGGAACAATTAACACACTTTTACACTGTTTGCCCATCATGATTGTTTTAGAACCTTAAAAATCGTTATGCAAAGGTTCCTAATGAATATCAAGTAGAAGACAATCAAAACAATATTTAATATTGCTATTTATTTATAGCTACATTGCATTAAAAGATTTTTCACTTACCAGTCGGCTATACATCCTGTTATCAAGTGGCCAAAGATTAATCCTACAAGCAGGGAGAACTTAGCAATGTGGACTTTCCAGGCAGAATCACAAACAAGATCCCACTGGAAGAGAAAAAGAGATAGATAAATTGAAATAAATTAATATCTCAGACATGTTTAAACATACTAATATGAGGTAGAGCTCCTTCCAAAGGTCAATTCTAGCACAAGTGCAAGGAGATGGCAGAGGAAAGCTTTGCCCCTCAAGTCTAACCCCAGATCCCAAGAAACAATGCAAGCATTCATTTACCTCAGTGAGTTTTATCAGATCCTTAATTATAAGATTACAATATCCAACAATTAAGGGTCCCCCTCTCTCCAGGCCACAGGAGGTTAGCCTAAGGGGAAATCTCCATCAGGCTCTGGCAGTACCACTGGTGCTGCTGGAGCATCTCACCATCCCAGCCCCAGACACCTATTACCAGAGCCCCAAGAAGGCCACCAGCAGCAAGCCTGACAATTTAAGAGCAAGTGCTCCAATTAATCTCCTCAGGGCTGCTTGAAAACATGGGGAAAAGCAGCTCCTTTGCCACAGACCCCTAACAGCCAATTGCTCCAGGCTCTCACAGTGTCAAGATGCTTTTGCTTTCAGAAAAGCATCTTGATTTCCCTACGTGGTGGAAGGGAGATGAAGACTGAATAAAGGCACAGCTTGTCAGGACAAGTCCTGACATGGAGCCTGACAGAGCAGCTGAAGTCCCAGCGCAGCCGTGCAACTTCTTGGGACAGCAGCCCCACAGTGACTTTTTCACAGCTCAGAGACCAACCAGACAGGAATTAAACCTCCACAATAAAGCAATACTAATACAGAAATTAACCTTTCCGTCCAAAGAAAGGGGAAATGGACCATTTCAGGCAACCTGTTACTAGGTAGGGCACTGCCTTATTCCCAGGAGAAAGAGAGAAACAACAAGGTTTCTAGTGAGGCTTCCCTAAACTCCAAGCCATTTTCCTCTGAGGCAGAGGAAACCAGAAGAACCAGACTGCATTCCTGGCTTTAGCCCAACATCCTCGTTGCCCTCAGACATGTAACGTAATCTTTCTTATGTGTAAAGTGCGGACAGTTACTCTTATACCCTTGAATAAATGTAAGAAGATATGTTTGCCCATGGTTTGTGAAGTGTTCAAATATTGATGGTAATGGCAGCCACACACTTTTCATGACAAATAAGTACAGCTAACTTTGGAAACTCAGATACTCCAGAATTGAAACTTTGCAGAATAAATGGCTGCTTGCGTGTAATGTAATAGTAGTGGCCTTTCTGACACCAGTAACTGAGGTTTCATAGTATGAAAAAACACAAAGTATGCAATTTATTTTTAAGAGTCAGATGCAACTTCAAAAAAACTTCCCTCAAAAGAGTTCAATTAGGTGCATTGCACTTCTAAGCATTTCCATGACGCACAGCCCTTCCACAAACAAGGCAAGACTCTGGTCCAATACCACAGATGTCCTCACTACAATATACACCTCACCAAGAGGTATAACAATTTTGTGGCCTAAAGAAATGTGCCAGCACTCAGGCTCAGGCTTTTTGTTGTAGTTAAATGTATTTTGAGTTTTCTACTGCACTGATTTGTAGAAGTTGGGACATATATGTCTCATCTTCCACCCTACAGACTGGAGGCACTAAAGAACTATAAGCAAGTAGTATAAGGAAGGATTTTTTCCACCAAATACCTATGAATAATTTGCAGCAAAGAACTCAGCAAGGCACGGTGGATTGTCCTCCAAAAATGCTGACTTTTCAGAAGCAAGTAGAAGAAATGCAATTACCAATACTAACAATCCTAGAACCAATCTCCAGCTAGCAAACAAAAATATCTGCCCAGCGAAGCTACAAACAAAACAAAATTCAGAAGATATATCTGAGGCAGAGGCAGGCTTTAAAATTCTCCAGATTCATTTTCACAATCCAGAAGGTGTATATGCTGCTTAAAATGGAGAAATATTTTTTTTTTGTCAAAAAAAAAACTTTATTAAAAATATTCATATTTATACAAGAACAAATTTAAAATTTCAATAATTCATTTTTATATTAATTGATGTCAGAGGAACAGTAGTGTCCTCCAAGTGCAAAAAGAAAAAGGAGATATCCTGGTGCCTTTCCATTTTCACAGCTTGCTGTTGCTAGCCAGCCACAGCCGACCCTCACGCAAGCCCCAGGCAGGGAACGTGCAGTACCAGATTACATGTAGGCAAAGGCTCATGGCTGGAAGAGCCATAATCTCATGAAGGGCTGTTGTGAAATTTTGGTCCAGGATAACAGATGTCAAACCCCTCTGGCACACTGGCACAGAGAGCAAGAGTTTAAAAGCAGGAGAAAAGTCAGTCTATCAGCTTGTCCTTCAGTGGTGCCCAAAACACACCCACTCCTCTCGATAACTTATCTGCAAGTCCTCCTTTGTTTGTTTGTTTTTGAGGCTATTGTCCAACTCCCCAGCTGCTCTGAAAACAAAAACATCTATTTCCTAGCAAACCCTGCATCTGGCCCTTTCCTGCTCTCTGTTAAGCCTCACTGCAGGCCAGCAGAAATCAGAGCTGATCCTCCAAGCCCACATGGGCAGACTCTTGACAGACCAGGCAGCCCCTGACCTTCCCAAAATATCTCCCTCTGCAAGACCCTCCAAATTTGTAAATACACAAATAGTGAAATATATCAAGTTGTTTAAACACGCAGTTCCGGAGAATCTGCCATGACCCGAGATTACTTGCTCAGTACTAAGAGCTGAATTATATCCTGATTTCTCCTCTGGCAGCTGTCACAAAACAGAGAGGGGTCACCATGAAGCAGTTACCCAAAATAAATTTGGCAGGACAGCTGTAGGTGCCACCAGGACATTCAACTTGCAAAGGGAGATGAGAATAAAGAGAGGGAAAAAAAATGGATGCTGGAGTCAAAAGTAGTCTCAGGTAAAGATGACATTAATAGGACAAAATACATATTTAATAGCAAGTGTATCATTCCCACATATCTTAACACAGCAGCAGAGCAAACCAGCAAAGCTTTGTCATGCTGAACACACAGAGATTTTTGCCAGAGACCTGTGTTCCCCCTTCCCTTCCCCATGGAAAAGCCTCATCTTTGAAGAGCTAGAAATAAAGCAGGAACCTCTATACAACAGTGCTGCCTCTCTCCTTACATACACCTGGGCTCGGCAGAGCAGGACAGAGGTGACATGTGCCCACATGGCACAGCTGTGCCCATAACCATAGCACAGCTGTGGCAGGTCCTGCTCCAAGCACCAGTAGTTTCATCCTGCAAAGATGACACTCAGATTTGCTCCAAGGAGAAAGGAGTGACAAGTTCCCATGCAGAACAAAACATTGGGGTGGGCAGAGCTGATGCCAGTTCAAGTGGCACTCCAAGTAAATCTGCACCAGGAGATTGTTTTGGCTGGAGATTGGACAGTAATCCTCTGCCACCTCTTGCAAAGGGTAGATTAATCTGTTACAAGCAGGGAAACCATTAAATCCTATAACTGCTCTGGCTGTATCCCTGGTATCCCACTTGGGATCTGACAGTGTCAGACCTGAAGAAAGAATGCTTCTAACCTTTCCTGGGATTTCTCTGTGTGACTCTGGGTTTTGCATGTCTTTCTGTCTTCCATCCATCCTCCCAATACAAGAAAGAGATCAGATAAAGTGACTTGGTAAACAAAAAGAAAACTGTATTGTAACACTGAAATAAAAATAACTATATTTAAAATGTATTGGTGGAAAAGGAACATTAAAGAGCAAAAGCTTCTTTTTTATAGCACTACAGCATAGAGAATTTGCCACCTATGTAGATGTGCAATGTATTGCAAGTGTTTTCTCACGCTGTGATATTGTAAAATATAGGTGAATTTAATGGGAAGAAATGATGATGTTTAACATTAGTTTAGAAGGTTGAATGATTTTTTTATTATACCTATGTTATAATATATTAATATACCATATAAAGGAAGATACTAAAACTACATATTTTTTTTTAATTACTATATTTAAATAACAACTTGTGACTGTTCTTGAGAGTTTAGACACAGGTGGACCTGATTGGTTATCAGGCTTAAATAACTCTCACTAGAATTTAATTAAGTAATTACTTTAGGTAAACAATTTTCTAAACATATTTTATATCGGAAAAACACAAGGAGCAGAAATAGATTTTTTTTTTCCTCTCTGTGCACTTCTATAAAAATCTTAAGAAAAAGAGAAAGGTACTTCTACATAGTGACAGGGTATTTTGGTCAAAGCTGAAGTAGTCACACCTTCAGGAGCCTAATGTTTAACTGGTATCAGTGAGTCACCACCCATGTTGTGACTCACTATAATTCATGGCAAGATGGAGGACTATTTAAAACATGGGATTCTTGGGAAGACACCTGGCAAAAGGTAACACACCCAAATAGTAACCATCACGTAACTTCTTTACAAAGGGTGAAAATCTGGACAGGGCTCATGCAGTGCATCACTACTTGCACTGCTATAAGCTGTAAAAGTAGTCTGCTGCGTGTTTGTAACTACAAACACAAGCTGTCTGAATTAAGGGCTCTTGTCTCAAAAGCCCTTGTGCTCCAGTGGCCATAACGCCGTCTGTGGTACCTAAGCACACTGAATACTCATGGCTAAAAGGTAAGATGAAGATTTGGCTGCTTCTACCTTCACCACCTTATCATGAGGTATGCAAGGCAAACCCTTCTGTCTTAAAAAGGAGCAATGAGAAAGCAGGAGAGATTCTCTGGTACAACACTAACCCAGAGTGGCACAAAAAACCCACGAGAGGGGCACTGGAAACACCTCCCCACCTCTTCCCACGCTGTGGTTTCACAGTCTGCTTCCAATGCTCAATGCCCAGATTGTTGCTGAAAGAAAGCAGCCCCTTCCCCAAACAGTCTGCAGGTGGATTGTAGCTCTGCTGTGACTGCTCTCTGCAGTGGTTTCAGCAAGAGGACACCAGAGGATCACCAGAGCTGCTGCCGTGGAAGGCCCTAAGCTGGGCACGAAGCTGCAGCCTTGGTCCTTCCCCAGCCAGGCAGCACCTGCCTGCTGTGTCAGCCTTCGCACTCTCCATCTTGATGTCTCACACACCACCTATGACCTCCCAATCCCTTGAGTGAAGGTACCACTTGGGGAACCTTGTCCTCTACGTATCATGTATGCCACAGCAGCATCAAACCCTGCCTGGGGAAAAGCCACCAGCTTGCCTGCTCATTAGGGAATGATTTTAGGACAAATAAATGAAAATAAGAATCAATTCTTCATCATTGAGGTATGCTGGGTCTCTTCCTTTGTTCTTCTCCTTCCTGTTCCATCTTTTTATAACCAAACCCTGTCAATTTACCCTACACAGAACTAGAATCCATCTTCTATACAAACACCTTATCTAGTGAGACTTTAAATATGTGATGCCTTCATATTATGTCAGAGTGTTTTTTTCCCTAAAAAACCCCAAAACCTGAACCAAAGTTATTTTAAAATATCATAAAATAATAATAAAAAAATACAGTTCTGTTTCTCATACAATATACATTTAAAAAGGCAAAACAGTCTCCAGGTACTTATTCCTGGAGGAAAAGCTCCAAGTCAGCAGACCAAGCACTATTAGAAAAAATCCCCAAAAACAAATAAGAAAGCAAAGCAGTCAGTAGTTCTAGTACAATATACCTACCAGTAATTCCTTTTCACAGAACTGAATAATCTGAGCAGTACTCATAATTACAGCCACAGGACACCACTGTACCAAGATTTCCCTCTAGACTGCTAAAGGACATAATTTCCCTCCTCCCTTCCTCAACCCCCCACAAACATGACACTCTGTCAGCATTTATTCCTAAAGAAAGTACATGAGACCCAGAAAGTGGTGTGATGCTCAACTCTGCAGGAAATAGGTGTGCAGTAAAACCACACAAGGGAGGTTGCAGAAGAAACCTCCCAGAGGAATGCTCCAACTGCAACACCTAAAACTGGAGGGGGGTGGGGGGTTTAGTGCCACAGGCATCTCTGTATCTCCTTCTCATCCATGGCAACATGAGACCATTTCAACTATTTAACCTTCAGGGTTCAGAGTAAGGGTGCCTCTCCTTTGAGATCACAGCTGGGCAAAGTACCCCCGATCTGTATTTTAAGTGTCAAAAAAGTGTTCTTGAGGACATGTGGCATTTTTGTGACCGTCAGTACAATCAGCTGCGTGGAAATATCAATATCACATTAGAAAATAAGAAAATTAAGTAGAGTAAAAAACTAATAAATTTAATTCTAGAAGACTTGAGAATAAGGTATAAAAATTAATAATCTTATCTTCTTTTTTACCAGCCACATTCAGAACCAAACCGCTCCAAACAACAACTTTTCTTATGTTTTCAATCAGACACAAATGGACTGTAAACCAGAAGAGTCATTAAAAACACAACACACAAGAAAAACAACAAACCAGTTACTGAGAGGTTTTGTTTGTTTTCTTAGAACAGCTACTCAAATAAACCTACACCACACCTACGCTGGAGTGCCTCAACTCAACAGAGCACACAGTCAACACCTGACTTTCAAGCGACTTCTTCTCTGTATGATGCTAGACCTCTAAAAGCCAAGTACATCTAGCATTGCTCAGCTTTATCATAAGTGGATGCTTTTGCTGAAATCTTTGACCAGTGCCTAAGTGCTTAGAATCTCAATACTTCAAAATAAAATTTTACTGAGCAAGTACACACTGGTATTTTGAGAGGTTTATAATCATCTGGATTTGCAAGAACTTTTACTCAGGTGGCAAGATGAATATTGCTGGTACCACAGTATGACCTTTAGCTCAACATCTGCCTTCTTCCCACTCCTAACAAATCTGGGGCTCCTATCCCCATACACTGGAGCTTGCTAACTCAACAGATGTGAGGGCTTGTTTGGTTCAGCTTCTTATCCAATCTGTCTTTCTTACATTGGAAACAACGCTTTCTGTACTTTTCACTTTCAGAAACCAGAAACCAGTAAACCATTTCTGACCACAGCAGACACCTGCCAAGGAAAACTGCAGCCCAGAAAAATTACTTGTGAACAGTGAACACAAGGTCATGTACACAGAAATTGTCAGATTGTTTTAACTACGGACATGACTGACCACCTGGGCAATGCACCATTTGAAAAGTAAAGCAAAGAAATAACTTTTGATGCTACCACAGGGACAAAGCTTTTGAGGGCATGGGGAGGGAGAGGAGTGAGGAGAAAAAGAGGGGGTGGCACATGAGCCAGGGGACATGTGCTTAGCTGTCTTCCAAGGAAGATATAATTAGATTGGGCAGCATAATATGAACCTATGAAAACAGCTTCCATCCTCACAAAATAGTACAGGACTGCATAACCATGGACTTAACAAGTTTCCTTAATAGTTCCTGTAGTTTAACATAGTTTAAGTTGCTGAAATACATCTCCTTGAAAACCACAATTTTCTGATATGCACGTCTTAGCTGTGTAATTTCTGCATTAATTTTTTAAGTGCATATTTTTTTAGTCTGGTATTTCAGCCTTAAAAATAAAGCACAAAGGCTCGGTGCCACACATTACTGTGTGAACACTGATACAGAACACAGCACTTCCTCCTGGTGTGAAAACTTTGACTCTAAGGCACAGGTTTCCTTAAGCTGCTTGAAACTGGTGAGGCAGATACATGGTGTCTCTTATATTAATCACCTCGGAGTAAGCAGGCTGTGCCCACCGTGTCCCACTGGGAGATGCTGTCCCACTCAAAAGCATATGAGCCTGGCTCCATTCCCCCCCCAGGCAGCTGAAAGGCCTTGCTAAAGCCTTTCAGTCATATCCCAAGCTTGAAGAGAAGGCTCAACCAACATTGCAGTCACAAAACAAGCTTGGAATTTCAAATATGCAAAAGGACACAAATTGACTCCATTTCAATGCCAGTAAACTAACTTGGAAAAGATTTTAAAGTTAGTGTTCTGCACTAAATCGTTCCTTAGTGTATGCCATAAGCAAAAAAGACCCTCCAAGCTGTCCACTGGGCACGTCAAGAGAATCCTAAGATAATGCCCCCTGAGACAATGCAGAGCTGAAAAATTTCATCTACCCTTCAACTTCACACTTTAGTCAGGAACAATTAGCTCTTTTATTCCCAAACTTGCTTTCATCACAGATCTGGTTTTTTCCCCCATTAGGAGAGGGAAGAAGGAAGTTTGCTAAGGAAATAATAATTGCTAATATGCTAACAATTAAAATATGATTTGTTAATCATATGACAATCTTCTGAATACTCAACATGATTAAATCAACTTTAGTAGCATCCACCTACCACCCACTTCTCCATCACTACTTCTTTTATTTTCAGTAGGAGTTCCCTTTATTCTGAGACATTTAGATCTTTTCCAGCCTTCGCCATCCACAGATTAGTCAACTAACTTGTTTCTCAGCTGATGTGATCTGCTTAGTTTTTCCCAACTCCATAATGTCATCTAACATCAAAGAGTTGGGAGATACAAAATCTTGCTTGCAGCCTTCCTGCACAGTATTCATAATACTATATTCATAATTTTCCACAGAGTAACATCAGGATATTTCAATATCTCTTTTACATCTCTGTCCTGCAACTAAGTAACTTTTCTACGTGTATTCTGACATGGTTAGAGGACTTCACCACAAAACTGACTTTAATTTTCAATCTAGTCTTTGCTGTAAGACCTTGTAGCTGTTAGTCTCCCTCTGGCTGCATGAAAAGACCATGAGCAACCACGCCCATCCCTAGGACTGAGATACATGCACTGAAAAGTGGCATTTGAGTGCCATTCCTCTTGTTTTCTGCCAACAACTAAGTGTATTCTGGACGAGGTGTGTGCCGCGGGGACTGACTTCACAACCAAACAAAAAAAGTTAAACTAGCTATCAAATTTGTATTTAGAACTGGTCTAAGCACTAGAAATAGAAGCCACATGTAAAAACCCTGCAACATTGTAGTTAAATATTAACTTCCACTATTATCTCATTATCAAAAATAAGTTAGTGCTTGTGGACTGGTATTTTTCAGGCTGCCAAAACACGCACACACAAAATATGTTGCAGGCTTGACAAGGTTGACATGGCAAAACCTAGTTTACTATCTAGTTGGGCTTTTTTTAAATCCAGGGAAAAAAAAAAAAACAAAACAAATTCAAACATGGTATAAAACTCTGAAATGGGGAAGGGTGAAGTGGTAGACAAGAGGAAAAAGTCATTCCTCATGAGAAATACTTGCCACCTTAGATAAAAAGATCAGACACCTTAACTCTGACATGCAATTATTGCTGCCATGACCTTGCCCTCTCATCATTTGCAAACTATGGCTGTTGCAACTCAGGCAAGAAGAAAAGGAGGGAGAAAAAAAAACCCTAGGATCTGGTATTAATTCAGACCTAAATAAATATTAAGGGTAGGGAAGAAGGGAGAAAAATATTCCACTTGGTTTACAAATCAGAGGGTGAAACTGGCCTGTCAAGCTTGTATTGTTCAAGCAGACAACATTTTACACAGCCATGGAAGACACAGCAGGGAAAAGGTCTTACAATTTAATTTACAGTCCCTATTCTTAATAATATTTGTCGGGTGGATGTTGCAACACTGTCTTCATGATCATGGACTTTGGCCTGAAGGCCAGGAGGAAAACAGGCAACTCCAGAGTGCTGCAGAGTAGCAGGGAGACAGCACTTGGGCCAAAATGAATTCCTCCACCACTGTCTGGAGGCAAAGAACCTTTTTTAGGGAACCAGACCATCCTGCTCTGAAAACAATGCACAAGGGTAACTATAAATCACTTGCTGCTGGAGAAGGGGAACACACTGCTTCCCTGCATCTCACAAGCAGCATTCCTGATTCTCACAGCTTTGCTCCTGGGGAATCTAGATAGGCATCCCAGAATGAAGATCAGGATACATCCACTCACCTAATCTTTTGTCCTTGTTTTTCAGTGTTAACAACCAGCAATTGGGGCTCCCCCAGATTATAAGAAAAAATAAAAAATGCTAACAAAGCCTTGCACTACCCACTGAAATTTCCTACCCAGCCCAACATGCCCAGAGCACATTTAGCCCCTCCTCATCAGCTCACAGGACAGGCAGGAGGTTCCACCCCAAGCATGCCAGTCACACGGAGCACAGCACTGATCCTTCTTTGTGGGAATAGCTACAAATCTATTGCATGTTCCCAGCAGGTATGACACGGCACAGATCAGCAGGAACAACTTAACACACGCATTAAGCCCTGCTGCCTGCCAGTTTTTACAGGCTAGTGTGGGGGCAGGCTTCCCAGCATCAACACTGGGTGTGGACCAGAGCAACTCCAGTAATGCTGAGCAGTTATCAAACACTAAAATGCGGTTTGCCTGGAAACCTCTGCAACACACCTCAGATGACAGGGATTGAAAGGGTGTTGAAACTCCTTTCTCCCTCCTTCAGGTTCCTTCCTTCCCCTTTGACTTTAAAAGGGAATTCAGAACACACACAAAGTCATATGCTGTCAAAATTCAGCTGGTAAAAATATAAAAATAAATTACATTACAAGATCTAAGTACACGTTTGAGTAGAGGTGACCAAAATCTGAGAAAAGCTGTTGTGATGGAAATTCAGTGCAAGAACTGAACACTCAGCACTGCTGCAAAGCTGCAGCTACAACAGGCTACTCTGATCTTCCACACATTGTCTGCAGCAAACCCCAGTCCTTTGTTCTGTAGCAAGATCTCAGCCTAATTAATTCCACAGTTACTTGCGGGTAAGCCAGCGCCAGCCTGGCTGCACTGAAGAAGAGTGGGAAGAGGAAGAAATATGAAAGGGATGGAGTGAGAGTAGTTGTCCTGAACAGGGATGACAGGTAAGCAGGAACAAATAGCCTGACAGAAAAAACAAAAGATACACAAAAAGTATCAAAAAAAGCACTGTATCTCTTTCAGCATTTTCTAAATCTAGCAGCTCTCTAGAACTGATTTGTTAAGATTTAAGACTTTTCACCATTAGCATGGCCAAAGTCTTGAAGTTCATAAATCTTGTGCTATTCCAGATGTTGTTTCATTAAGAAATGAGCCCCTGAAGTTTGGCTGTCCTGTAAGCCTTATCTCAACATTACCGTCAGAACTGACTCCAAATTATATGCTTTCCTGAGTGCCAGTTCCTTTCTTTGACAAATGCTTTAAAAAAACACGAGGTCACCTTTTCTAACTGCAGTATTGTAGCCAGGGTAAGAAGAGGTAAAACTGTTAGTGCACTTCAGAAATTTGGTGTTAGACTGCCCGCACAGCTGGTAAACATTCACCACAGCCAGCAATTACTGTCACAACATGGGCAGGGTCGGTATATTAAAATTACGTGACAGAGATACAGGATGTATTAAGGAGTGGAAACAAAAACAAACAGAACCCCAAGCATTTCAAACATCACATCTGTCCAGGAGGTTTAAAAAAAAAAAAAAAAAAAGGCAGTTGTTTGACATATATACAAAAATGACTGATATGAAAGGCTCATTTGGAAAGCTGAGAATGTCTTAAATAAATTTCAATACGGAATTACCTTCCTGAAGGATCATTGTTAGTTCTAGCAATGCTACAAACTATTTATGGTAAGTTGAAAGCAGATTCCTGTAACTGAGACGCTTTATCTTAAGGGTGATAATAAACATGAACTGCATGTACATTTCCTGTAATGAAAAATAATCTATGCCAGACAAAAACTCAAAACGACCTGAGTTCTGATGTCAGTAGCAGTCTTAATCCAGTCTCTGCTTTCTAGACCAACTACTTTAAAAGGCTTTGGCCAGTACATAACACCCCCAAATCAGTAAAACCAGTATCTATGCTCACTAAACAAGAAGCCTTGTGATATCACACATGGTTATTTCAAACATCGGATTATTTACTGTTTGCAGGCAGAGGAGAGTTCTTCACATGGGAAGTTGCAGGTGCTGTTCCCAAAAGAGCCATCCCCTTCCTTGATGCCCCTCAGCCAGAAACTCGCCCTGTTTTTTCAGGGTGTTGCTCACTTGCGCCCTGATAATCAGGAGGCTCCGTCACCACACTCAGTGTGTGCAAGCAGGCGTCAGGGCAGCTGCAGCAGGACAAGCCAACAGCTCCCCTTTGCCTCCTTTTTAACAGAGAGATTTTTTTAAGTCTGTGAATGCTTAGAGCAGTAGCCACTGACTCTTTATCAGCTAACTTGCAGTGGGAAGAAGGAAAAAAATAGTTTGGGATCTCTCGTGTAGCTGAGGAAGCCATGAAATAAAATAGTAGTAGATGTTTGCTCTGGTCTGGTAGTGTTTCTGGATACCTCTGATCACAGGGACTTGTTGAGCCCTTCAGTACCCATTAGAAGCTGAGAGTCATTCCAAAGCCTTGGTTGAAAGAAATTTAGAACAGACTTTCTGCCCTCTGCAAGTTAGGCCTTGCACTAAGGTCCCTACACCCCTTTCAATCTGTTCAGTGGAAACAAAGTGAAGTAGTAGCTTCAATATTGCCCCTTTGACCCAACTACCGCAGTGGGTACAATAACTCAAGGTTTTCATTGATTTGGGACTAGGTAGAAGCCAGTCAGCCAGGAACTAACATTGACAAATCCTGTCCGTTGCAGGGAAAAAAAAAGAAGCATCAGCATTTCTAAAGTCTCTTTGCAGAGACCAGCCAACTGGAGAATATGCAGAAACAAATGAGATTACAGGGACAAATGGGAGGAGATAAGGGTGGCACAGTTCTTATTTTGGGAAGGACCTTGTCAGAGGGATCCCTTCAAAGTAATTAATAACTATATTCTGAAAGTCCATTTAAAATGTACACCTATCCTCTACCACAAGAAATATTATTCTGCAAACCATGCCAAATTCATCATCGCTATTATCACAAAGAAATTTGTTTGTTTTATCATTTCTGGCTACTTACAGATACCATCAGTAATCCCACAAGGCAACACCATAGACTAAAGCACGTGTTACTACACAGAACAATTTATCTTCTATTAACCCAGTAGAACACCCAGGAAAAGAAGAAAAAATTTATTTTACGAAGAAGTTTTCTACCTGGTTAATAAGCTGAATCAGATGAAGGTGTGCCCAGAAAAGTGCCAGAACTGCAATAAAAGCAAGGAGAAGGAAGATCGGTTAAGCATAGACATCTCCCCTTGCAGGAGCAAAGAGCACCAGTCACAGACCAAACCAATCCAAGTTCAGACATCCCTGCTCCTGGACCATTTGGCTCTTCTGACTTCAGCTCCGCTTTTTTTGGCAGGGACAATTTGCTAGAGGCTCAGCCAAATTGGCATGAGAATGTTTGAACCAGTGGCAAATAGGTAAAACGATTGCCATGTCACTTTGGAAAGAAGATGACTCAACCCAAATCAAGTGGGAAGTTGAGAGCCAAGCAAACAGCATTGCAGGAAAACAGGGCATCTGAAGCATAAAAGCAGTCACAACAGGAATTCCCTTGTGACTAGACATGGAATATTATTACATAATTGCTTCAAGTGATTAAACTGCAGCCTTTAACTAACCGCTTCCATCTTACGCCAACCCTAAGAGGTGGAATGATCTGGAACATTGCAAGTGCATACAGAGTGATGCTGTGCCATCAACCTCTGCAATTTAATCAAGTGCAGTCCTTGCCCATCACCAGCTTTTGGTCTCCATTATACAAATCAGCATGCAGAACAGCAAACAACCCCACCACTTAATGCAATCAAACACAGAGGATGGGCCATCCTAGTAACAGAGTGAAAAAACCAACAACCATCAATCCTGTAACTACGAGCTTCCATAAAAATGTTGTCCCACGATAACAGCTGGCTTTGCAGATGGTCAGAAGATGCAGGTGCTAAAGAAGTTAGTGAGAGATTTGGAAAAGTCCCTGCTGAGTACACACTCCAGCTTCCCACTAAGCTTCATGGCTACAAATATTTAGTTGTCACAATGTTGCTCATTGTGTTAATGCAAATCATTTACCTGAAGCCCTTTGCAAAGGGCTAAAAGGAGAGCTCAGGCTTCCCCACGGAAAAAAAAAATAAAAACAGTGTTTCTCAGCATCTGTCCTTTGGAGACAGGTGAGATGATACATGGACAATTAAAAAGACTTTTCTAGCCTTTTGCCTAAGGGCTGGTATAGGATGTACCTCTCAAGAAATACACATGCACTCTGTTTATAAGAGTATGGTGATGTTGATGTTGTGATAAAGAATAGATGAAAATCTTCAAAGAATCATTTAGCAGTGAAAAAGCCTGGCAAGTGCATTGTGCTACGGGAAGATATTTATGTACGGTCCAAGCTAAAGACCAAGATTTATGTGCCAAGTCAGGACATTAGCTCAGAAGGGTGATTTAACATGGCCACTGGAATCCCTGTGGTTAAATTATGCATCTGACCTCTTCAGTACATGTATTTCAGCAGTGTTAAATAATAAGCACTATGTCCTTTATTACCATTTCCAGTTCTAATGACTGGCAGCACTATAAAAAGCACCGTTCTCAGTGACTCAGTCAAGCAGGTCAGGATAATGACAGCGTCTGAGACAGCGATGCCAGTCTTCAAGAAAGGTGCAGGGCCACCGCTGGCTCCAGCAAACACTCCGAGAAGTGGGGCTAAACAAAGCACTGGGCAGGGCTGGAAATAGCAAGACCTCCACTCCATCAATCCCAAGCATGACATAGGCTGGGGGAAAATAGGCACCAAGGAGGGGACAGCTGAGAAAGCCTGGACAGGGATGCAGCATCTGATGAAGGGGGTACCATTAGAAAAGAGGCTGTGGAGACAGTGGAACTTGACACAGTTTAAGGACAGCTATACTACCCTTGAGGAATGGGGGAAACAGTGATGTCTCATATGTACGCACATCAAATATACTTTGTGCTAAATAACTAGAATTGTTTCATTGTTTCTGAATACAAAGCAATGATGGAGCATCCAGCAGCTGTTAGCTCAGACCACTGAAGGTAAGTACAAGAGGATTTACTTGCCAAACAAAAGTACATTTTTTATTAATATACTTTTGGCTCTCTTTATGATATTTCAATATAACCCCTGGCTACTACACTGATGAGCATATATTAGACTAAGATTTAATAAAACTCTATTTAGAAAGATGAGAACATTGCATAATACATTATAGAAATAAATATATTTTTGAGAAGAGTTAAGGGTGATGTGAACATCCAGTCTCTTGAATTCATCCAGAGCAGCTTTTTCTCACAAAGGACAGTGAGATGCTTGTAAGAGGAGTAAGCAGTTACAAGAATTGCTCCCACAGTATCAGAGCTCCTGGGGATTGATAAGAAATTAAGTCTAAATCAAGCTATGATGATGTGTTGTCTGAGTTTTTCCTCTCTTCCTTCATTAGAACAAAAACAGACAGCACCCCCACCCAGAAAACCCCCAAAACAAAAAGCACAAACTAAGGAGGGATCCTGACCCCGAGAAAGCAATCTAATTATAATTACATGGGATTACAAATCAAAGCAAAAAAGCTGCCAGGTTTTTGGAAGTGAGCATATAATAAAAATAAAAACTTCACACTGGAAAAACCCATAGTCTCAAAAGATGATTATTATTCTTTCTAATAGAAAACAAGTCAGCAGGGGCCACAGATGTTTGTTTATCCCTTAAAATTGATCTGCCCTTTACAGTAAGTTCTTCCAAGGAACACTTTTTTTATTATCTCTAAAGAAGCATGCAAGACAGCAAACTAACTCTCCCTTGACCTTTTGTGGCCAACTTGATGATGACCTTCAAAAGACTCAAGCATTTCCAAAATTTTTTTTTAAAGTTTAGACTAAAAAAAAATTCCAAGATAATTTTTTCATGCTAAAACTTCAGTGTTAAACCCCCAAACATATGAATTGCTCAGTCTCTGTATATAAAGAGAAGAAAATCTGACCTTATTAAATGTCTAATTTTCTTATACATTTCTGTGTCACAAACCAATCAGATCCAACATGTGCCTATGTTTCTCTCATGAAAGGAATGTAGCTGGGTTACCTTCCTTTTTAATCCTTTCTAGATTCAAGGTATTGAGGGATTTGCTTTTTCCCTGTTGCACACTCTTTCAAGTAACACAAAGAGAAACCAAAATGATTTTCAATGATTCAATATAAGTGTGTGCTGGCTGACCAAAGCACAGTTATGTTGCTCATCTGATTGTTGCCTCGTTTCTTTATCTCAACTAGATAAACACAGTTAAGCCAAAACACTGCTCCCAGGCAGGAAGTAATTTTTGCTGATCTTAGGAGGGGGTCTTGAGATTAAGGGAACTACTTCCCTGGTGTAACCATTTCATTTTACATTCCCAGGAGCTCCAGCTGCCTTTTAATATCAATAAGGCCCATCTGCAGCCAGCAGGGCTTTTGCTGGGCTGATACTATAAACAAGCAAAAGCTTTCTGGTGAAAAGGTAAGGTGATTTTTTGATATGCACTACTCAGCAAATACAAAGCAAGAGCAGAAAGTGACACAGTCTCTTCACTAGAAATTTTCCACTTTAGTCATTACATGGGGAAACACAAACACAGCAGCATGCACTTTCTGCTTCTGGAGTAAAACAACTTTTGTGAGACATTTCTTTAATTGCTCTGCCAAGACAGTTTTCAAGAGAATACCAGAAGAATTTGGGAGAACTTTTGGCTTATTTTACTCACAACAGTCACCATTTTTTCAGCTTCCCCAAAAATCAACCTGGTTTTTGATGCGTAGGGCTGCTTTAGCATACTTGCACAAAGATCAACCGGAGCCCCCTCCGCAACCCTTTCCCCTTATCAGCTGCGGCACATGCCTACAGCATCTTTCCCACAGACACCCAGAGACAGCAGGACAGCACCAGGAACTCAAAGAGATACACAGGATCCCGTTTCAGGACGTAACTTTGCAGCTTAGTGCTGCAACCAGTGTGCGGGTACAAATCCACAGGCTGGACACCCAGTGTGACACCCCGGGAGGGAAAGGGCTGCGCGGATGTGGGATTGATTTTCTCCAGGTGGGAGGCTAACCCACGGGGACTCGACAGACCCAGCTGCAGCACGCAAGGACAGATCCGTGTCGTGTCCAGCTGCTCCCCTTGCCTTGGAAAGAGCGAGTGTCGAGAGGGTCCGTGAGGGCTGGACTGGACAGGGAGGGGGGCCGAGGGAAGTCGCCTTTCTCACCTTGCTCACGACGTTTTGGACGAGGCCGGCTCTGATGCGGTAGTGCCACTCGCGGCAGCCGCACTCGCTGGCGTTGCCCCCCGCGGGGGTGGGCAGCCCGGGCGGAGGGAAGATGCTCCCGTTGCCGCTGTGGTTGGCGTGGATCGGCGCCAGGGTCCCGCTCCAGTTGCCCTGCCCGTCCGCCTCCCGGCACCAGAAGTCGGGCTGGTCCAGGAGGAAGGAGTCCGAGAACTTGCTGAAGCCGATGACGAGCGCCGGGACCCAGGTGAGCAGCACTAGGGTCCGCTGGTACCGGCCGCCCAGCCCCCCAAGGAAGGGTAGCACCGAGCCGTCGTAGTCGAGGAGAAGCGGGCTGCAGGCGGCGGCGGGCGGCGGCACCGGCAGCGCCTGGATCTCGGCCCCGGCGGCGTTGGCAGGGGGAGGCCCCGGGGGGGCGGCGGCGCCCCCCCCCACGGCCCCCGGCACCGAGCCGTTCTCCTCGGGCAGCGGCCGGCCCCCGCCGCCCGCCTCACGGCGTCGGTCTATCGCCATCCAGCCGCCCGGGGAGGCTCACATAGGGGGGGCCGGGGCAGCCCCGGCTCCCTCGCGAGTCCTTCCCTCCCTCTGCTCCGCGCACACACACACGCACACCTTGCAACGTAAGATATTGCACACACGCTCCCAGCCGGACCCGGCAGGAGACGGATGGGGGAGGGAGAGAGGGAGGAAAGACAGGGGCGAAGAAAGGGGGAGACACCGAGGGAGCCCCTCGCTCTCTCCGTTTCTCACCCGCAGCCTGCGGCCACGAACCGCTGCAGCTGCCGGCGGTGCCCCCCCGCTCCTCGCCTGTGCGTCAAACTGCACTCATCCCAGCCCTCCCTTCCCCCTTCCGAGAGGCACCGCCGAAAAGCAAAGGAAGGATCCAGCCGGATCCGAGCATGCGATGGGCCAAAGGAGAGGAAGGGAGAAGGCGGGGAGGTTGGAAGAGAAAAGAGAAAAAAACAAAAAAAACCAGCCACCCTGAGAACCAAACCCTGCAACAACAAACCAAGCAAAACCGGTGCAGCAAGGCACCGAACACGCCTCCTCTCCCGGTTTTGGTGAGGAGGGGGAGGAGGGAGAAGAGGGAAGGCAAAGGAAGGAGGAGAAGAAAATAACAGCTCCCGACACGGCTTCCCCGCTTCCCGCACGGCTAAGGGCTCCCCCCCGGCCGCGGCAGCAGCGGCGGCGGCAGCCCCCAGCACCTCCCCGCCGACCCTTCGCAGCCCCGCGTCCCGCACATCTGGCTCTGCAGCAAGGGGCCCCGCCGGCCCCTCCGCGGCCCGGGCTGCGGACGCGGTCACCACTGCTACCACCGTGCGCCTCCCGCGGCAGCCCGCTCGCCGCGCCGTGCCGCCGGCCGCACCTCCAGAGGCGGGCGGGCAAACCCACCCGGCTCCTCGCCCTCCGCCTCCTGGCAGCCCCCACCTGCCGGCCCGGCGCCGGCGCCACCGCCCCCCGCTCCGCCCCCGCGGTGCCGGGCGGCCGCACCTGCTCCCGCCGCGCCGCCGGCCCGGCCCGGCCCCCCGCCAGGGACCCGCCGCCGCCGGGGGCGGGCCGGCGCCGCGGGGCGGGGAGGGCGCGGGGCGGCTTCGCGGGGGCTCCGCGCCGCCCCGCGGCCGCGCCGCGCTCCGGCGGGCCGGGGCAGGTAGGGCCGCGGGGCGAGCAGGGCGAGGGTTGGGGAAGAGGAGGAGGCGCTCCGGCTCCGCAGCGCGCTAGCTCCGAATCAATTATTTACACGGTTTTTGTGCCTTTAATAACGCAGCGCGGCTGCAGCGGGCTGGGCGGGAGCGTACCGCATCGCCGAGCCGCAGGAGCACCCTGTGTGGCTGAAGAAAGGACGAGACTCAGAGGGAAGAACTGAAAGGTGAAGGAGGCATTTCTGAGACCCATAGGGCGGCGAGGAGACGTGCCTGCATCGCTTCAGTCAGCCTGTCACATTAGTACACACTTTGAAGAAAATTATATCCTGTTAGCACCTGACGTTAATTGTAAAATAGGCATTTCAAATTTGTGAAGGTTATTTTTATGTTAAGCTAAATTTACTTCAGCGTGTAAGTGCCTCCGACTATTTTCATCGTAGAGCACAGCCCGTGCATTACTGTACTGTGTGGTTATTTTTTCCTTTGTAAGAAGGGAAGGAGAGAAAACAGATCAATATACGCTTGTACACGTGAACACAGCTAGTGAGCAGAAAATGCTTGTGTGCATTAGAAGAGGATGGGTGTCATTGCCAAATATAAATGGAAGAGCAAGTTGTTGATGGAATTTCATGTACTTGATCTGGTCTCTGCTAGCAAATTTTGGTACACCATTAATGCCTTAGATCTTCCTCTCTTTAGCTCTTTGTCTTACAGGGGACACCAGAAAGATTTCATGTCTACTCCACTTCAGTGTGTCTCTGTGTCTCATTTGTGGGGCTTCCCTGGATTCTGCTCTGAGAAACACTTAGTACTTCAGAGGCCATACAGCCTCTCCAGGTGACACTTTATCCTCCTCTCTGAATATTCCTTGCTGAAATGTGAATGTGGTGGTCCCTGCCAAGGGAAGTCTCCTCTTTCTGTGTTGTAGTGTCCTTTTACATCTGATGGCTGCTATCACGTCCCTGTGCAATGTTTTTTTTAAGAGGACCATCTGCAATTTTTCTGACTCTGCTGCAGTTTCTTTGGCCACTGACTGCTTGCAGCTCTCTGGTCTCTCCTCAGCTGGTGTCTGCAGCCCGTGCTGAGCAGTGCCCCAGCCTCTGTGTGTGCAGGGGGCAACCCTGCCTGCAAAAACAATTCTTCTCGTTGCTTTTCAGTCATGTCCTTTGCTTTCCAAGCAACTTCTTAGGGTTATTTGGAATTACTATTTCATCCTCCGATGTGTTTACAGTTGCTCACCAGTTAATGCCAGCTCAGAAGGCTGGTAACGAAACACCCCCTTTGGAACTGCATTTATAATCCACCCTCTTGCTTGTAAAACACTGACAGCTGTTTCCAAACTTCTGTACCCCCTGCCCAAATTTTTCAAATAAACTGAACTCCCTTCCTTGTAAGCACATGCATAGAGCCTAACTAAGGCACAGATGAGTGGAGTCCACTCTCCCCTCTTCCATAACACGGTCTGTTCTTCATTGCTTAGGGAAATTTGCCCAGATTGTCCCAGTTTCTAGCTGACAAGTTCATATTAATAGTTGCTTACCCTATTGTTTCCTTCTACCTGTCTACGAATTGTGTGTCTATTTGTACTAGATTTCTGGGACAACAGTCTGGCTTATTTATTTATTTTCAAATGCCACTTTTAAGGACGGGCATCAGTTTGTTAATTTCTTGCCCATCTTCCCTGGATTCTCAAAGATAAACGCTAGTGTTTCCAATGCTGTTTGAGCTACTTCCTTCACTACCCTGGCACAAAGTGCAGCCAGACTGTTGCTTTGAACATCTCGATGTTACCTTAGTACTCTTGTAACTGGTTCTGCCCCAGCCTGGGCTGAAGCCTTATTCCCTTGTCATTAATGTGTATCACATCAGTCACCTGATCAAAAGTGACCTCTTCTAGCCAAGACTGGTGCAAAGAAGGCCTGAAGCAGTCTGAGCCCTCTCTGGCATCAGTCAATAGCTTTCTCTCTCTGATGAGTAATCCACTTGACTTTGACTTCCTCTTACCACTGATGTACTTATCCAACGATTTCTCATTACTTGGAATGCTCTTGCTAGTTAAGTTTTAGTTGTTGTATTGGCTTTTTTTTTTTTGTGTTTGTCCTTACCCATTCTTGCCAAGCAGCATTTCTGCACTCATCCCATGGAAAGATCTGCTTTCTCTGTGCTTGCTTTTTGTGAGCTCATGATTAGGCCAATTGCTTGCCTCCTAACATACCTAAATTTCTTCTGAAACGTGATCATTTGTGACAGGTCTTCTAGAAACTCCCAGCTACCACTCACTGTCTTTTCCCACTAAGGGGAAAAGGCCTCATCATGGCTTGGGGCTGGCAGGTTGAAATGTTGAGGGGAAGAGAACTTTAGGAATGGAGGTCTCAAGTTGAAGTTCTGAGGATAGAGAAATTTGACTGAAGAAAGCAAAGAATTGAAAACTGGGGAGAAATGGGAAGGAAGAGTCCTTAGAGAAGCAAGTAGGTGTAGTAGATTTGTAGAAAGAGAATAAAGTCATACAGTACAATGAAAAGCCTGTAATGAGAGGTTACAACCCTTACTCAAACTGATCAAATATTTTTATCCCAAACACCTTTTCTGGGCTGCTTCTACATCCTGAGTTTTTGTTTGGAAGGGAAAAATTTCAAAGGTAGCATTTTCCTGAGGGTTACATATTTTGCATAGTAGGAGTTCTGCCATTGAAACAGTGATCCTCAAGAGACTGTTTCTGAGTAGAAGAAGGTTGCAGACAAAAGAGGAAAGAAAACACATTTCTAGGAGCTAAGAAATAAATTTTTGATGAAGTAAGTTCTACTGAAGCAAAACATGGGGAAAAATCTTTCAAGAAAAGAAATGTCTTTACATATTCCTGTGAAAACTGTTTTTGGTTTAAATGAAGAAATGAAAGTAGTTTTAAAGGAATATTCCAGATGGGTGGTAGACCCTACACAACAACAAATGCTGAAGTTACACATCAAGACTCTCTCTCCTGAGCAAGGCTTCATGAGGAGCTACATTTTGTGATCAAGCAAGGTTTCTCCAGCAGTGCCTTTTTGACCTGAGAGAGAAGAACCACGATTGGGGTAATCCTTCACAAAAATACAAAAAGATACAGTTTAAAAGATAAGTTGTATTCAAGAAGAAAACAAATCAATATATTTTGATTTCTTTTATCCACCTTCATTGGGTTATATTAGAAAATTTGTGCACCATTTTGACCTGGGTCATCAACAGTTTGCAGTGGAGGAACAGAGAAGGTGACTATTACCTACTCTGACAGGAGCAGTTTGATTGCCCTGTTGCAGAACAAGCCTCCTGTTGCAGAACAAACATCCTGTCTATTGGCACCCACTACAGCTTAAGAGGGTTTCAAGCCAGGACACAGAGAAATATTATCATGTTTACACAAAGGAAGGGAAAAAAAAAAAATCAAGCTCCCTTAGCCGTGGTGTTAGCATTTTCACATTGTTGGAAGGCCAGCCACAGTACTTTAAAGAACTCCTGGCATAAATTCCTGGTTTATGAGGAATTTGCAGCAACTTCATTCCATAGCAACAACCATAGCTATATTTCATTGTTTTATGGGATGCATGCTTCATTGCCTTTTTTGTCTAAAGGAATCTTGTACTGTAGAGGTGGAATTATCACAGTGTAATAAACCAAAGCTACTTGGTACAAAGTTTGATTAATAAACTTACCTATTGGAATGAAGACTATTTAAATACCGGAGAAAAGCATGGTTTCTTCATAGGATCATATGAAAATTCAATTTGAAAAGGAGGTCTCTTGTCTCCCCTCCTCTTCAAGCAGAATTGGCTATGGGGTTGGATTTGGATGTACAGTGCTCTATCAAAATGCTACAAGGGATTTTTCAGCTCAGGAGGGTCAGATGAGTACTGTCAAAGCTGGAAGTGAGGTAAGATAAACCAAAAGAAAAAAGAATGAGTTGAAAGTGGTAAAAGAGGCTAAGCCACCTGAGGAACAGCTAGAAAAGCCTGTGCTTATTTCAGTGTGCTCTCTTATAATCCTGATTGAACCAACAACACCTGACTTCCACTGTTGTTCTGATGTCAGCAAATATTGCTGAAACTCACTGGCAAAATGTTCTGCCCCTCCTGATGCTGATGCAAAAAAAAAATGACAGCAAATTATTTGTGTCATTTACTCAGCTGGCAGAGGTATGTACACCATATGGGGAAGCATGAAGCAGGAGAAGGGTTCCCATCCCCTGTCTCCTACAGAAGTGACTGAGGAATGTGGATGACTTTGTGTATTATCCTAAAACCAGAGAAAATTATTTGTACACTAATTATTGGGAAAAATCGTATGTGTTGCAAAGTCAAGCAATGTGACATTGGTAAATGCTGTAACTAAGATTGCTTGGGCAATGTCAATTTGTGCCCTAGATCTGGTGCATGTACAGTCTGATGTGCAAACTTTAATGAATAGTGCATTATGCTACAACCTGTAATTACATAATCGCTGACAATTTTTCTTGCAGATTTCCTGTTTTGTTCAGTTGAAAGTAAATAAAAAACCAATAGATGCTCACCTAAGAAGCTTGATTCTCAGCACTTAAAATACCTTTAAGAATCTGTGTCTGAATGAGAAGCATTTCAATACTTTGTTTTCTCCTTGTTTGGTATGGAGCCCCATGACTTATTTAATGTATTATCTTCCACCCTGCCCTCATTGGACTTCTTATAATTCTCCCCTTTGAAGTATCCAAGTGCTTCTCAAATACTGATGCATTTATTTTCATGGTGTCTCTGTAAGGGGAAGGTTTATTACCTTCTTTTGATGTTGGTAATCTCAGAGGCAGATAGGTTAAGGTAAAATCCTTGATGTTTTGGGTACTTGCAGCTCGTAGCAGTTTAATATTCTAGAGCATGGTGAAGCATTTTGCATTTTTGAAGCCCAGATGCTGTTGGCAACTGTGATTGTGCAGTGTTTTTGCAAATCAAATTCCAGAGTCTCAAGGCATGCACTTACAAAATTAGACAAATGCAACTGGAATAGCACCATACAGTGCTTTGAGGAAGAGAGAGAAGCCTGAGATCACTCCTGGGCAAAGTGATGGAGCAGCTGATACAGCACTGGATTAATAAAGAATTAAAACTAGGTAAGATAATTAGAGTAAGTTAACCTGGATTTAAGGAAAGTAAACTTTATTCTACTACCTCTTTTTAAAAATAGGTTTATGAATTTGTCTAATGAAGACAATGGTACTGATGTGGACTCTTAATGACTCTACAGCAAGATAAAGATTCACAACCTGGACCAAGATGTTCTCACTGGTGCCACCAGAAGAATTTACCTCCATCAGCTACTCTGACCATTTCCTATCTAGAAATTGGTTCCCTTTCCAACCTGCCTTCAGGGCAGTTCCTACATGAATCCCCTGCCTTACAGCCATGTAGATCAGTGAGGTTTACTCAGAACAGCAACCTGGATTGCATAACCTTGTCCAGATAATTTTCTTTGAGGGGAGTTCAGGAGCTCTCTCAGATACCTCTGTACATGTCAGCAGCCAGCCAGTTGACTTTCTAAGTGGTGAATTTAATTTTCTGGAGAAGCAGTGACTCTTCATCCAGTCTCCCACCTCACTTGTGATTCACCTGCCTCTACAATTAACGAGGCAGAGCTGTACCGGGAACAGCTGCCTTCCCAGAAAGATGACCCACATGAAAAGCAGGTCCATCCTGTTCATTCAATAAAGCAAACACTCTGTGGACAAAAAAAGTAGTCACATAATTAAAGGCTTTTCTCACTGTATATACACAAGTATTATACACTTTATATATATGTGTATAACACACAAACATTATGTGAACACACAGAGAAGCCAAATTAGACTTACACAAGCTATTTTAGTAATTTTTGACTTTCAAGTGCTAATTTCGCATTCTTCATGGTGTTTAAATGTAGGGCTTTTTGTCTGTGTGTATACATTAAAACAATGCAAAACACTAACAAGCGCTTACAAAGACAAATTCTACAGTGTACATAATTTCTAGACACAGCTTGTTTGAATGCCTCAATGGACTGCAGTGAAATCAAGTAGGAATTAAGTCAGTCCAGTGGCTTTTTTATTTTAAACAGACTTCAAATACTAGAATTAAATAAATGAAATTAAATGAACAATTGAATTAAATTAAATTAAACAGGCTTTGAGCTGGATTTTTGCTTCAAAAGACCGAAGTCTCTAACAACATTCATTTTACATTCTCTTGGTCATAACATGGTAGCGAAACATCTGATGCTGAAAAACCACTCAGTGCAAATATATGTATATATTTTCTGCATCCTCCTCTAAGGCTGCTGACAGATTCTTAACAGAAATACTCTGGCTGAAATAGTAATACTTATTTCAGGAGCAAGACGGGTGCATTTTCACCTATAATGGGAGTCACAATCAGCTACATGCAAATACCTCCTGTCGCTTTCACTGTATAACTCAGTTTCTAAATGGAAAGGAAAAACCAAATAGCACCTAGGACATTCCTTAAGGATTACTGAAGGAAAGAAAGCTGGACACCCTGAGGGAACTCAGTGACTCAGAGTGCAGTCCTCAGACAGATAAATTACACCTTGCTTGCAGCTTAACTGTGCAAGCGCATGTATATGCTACAGAAAGTAACCTAACAAACATAAGAATGGGAACTTAAAGACTTGTTTTCTAAAATGTATGAATCACCAAGTTTTCCAATCTTGCAGGACCTAACTGGAATATCTAATAAAAATGGAACCTTTAATCAAGAACCTTATTTGCACATCAGATATTTGCCTTTGATATTTTTCTCCCCTCTACACCTGGTTAAGAAGCATTCTTGATGGGGAGTTCTTCCTTCCTTGCTTGCTCCTATATTGTATATGCAAACTCAGACTCACCTAGCATCCAAATGGTTTTATTCCTGAGTCCATGCTGGCATCAGACATGGGCTGGGAGCTAGGTTCAAGGTACAACAAAAGGACTTTAGCCTCTTCTTCTATATTTCAATGCAGGCCCAAACTGGATGTTACTCATGGAGAGGCTGAGAAGGGACAAAGTCTCAATTAAATCAGCTTGTGTAGCCACATGATGTTGACATATATATACCCGCCTATTTGTGTGCTGTCTGGCACTCACTGCTGCTTGCACCCTGCAAGACCTGATTGCAGCTAGACTGGCCATTGTAGGTCACTTCCAACTCTTTTCCCTTCCCTTCCCTTCCCTTCCCTTCCCTTCCCTTCCCTTCCCTTCCCTTCCCTTCCCTTCCCTTCCCTTCCCTTCCCTTCCCTTCCCACAGCTATTGATGCTCTCCCACTGCCCATCCACAGTGAACACCTACACCTGTGGCTCACAGGTCATTATTCTCCTGATAAATCCTTTCCAAAATGTCAAGGAGAAGAGCATATTCTCTCTTATCTACATATAAACCAAGTATGGCAGCACACATAAGGCTGAAGAGGGAAATAAGAGCATTAATTAGTTCCAGTTGTGGAAAGAGCATGTTGATTTTCCTCAAGAAAATTTTTGTTAAACAAAATAATGATCTTAATAACAAAAGAGAGAAAAAGGAGTTGGGGAAAAAAATCATAGCACAATATTTAACAGTTTGGTTGTATTTTCTATAAACATTTGAAAATTTGAGAGATAAGAGGCTTGCACTGCTACAGTTAAATAGTTTGTAATTATCTGGAAGCCAAGCCAGTTTGTGCAAATACAGCTCTGAAGTGTGGTCAGTCTGGCAGACTTTGTCTCTTCAGGCATAACCACTGATTTATATCTTACCTCATAAAGGTCAAAACCCACTTTCCAGCATGCTAACAATGATGTCTTGAGCTGTTAACCACTACCCTGGAAATGTCAAGTATTTCTATCATAATGGAGTTTTTTTAGTTGAATTTATGCACCTTAAAATTAAGGAGTCTCTGGACTCCTGAAATAAATAATAATAATAATAATAATAAAAATAGAAAAAGCAAAGAGAGAGAGAAAAAGGGAGAAAGGGTGAAAAGGAGAGAGGTATGCCTCTTTGTTTGTCCAATGAGCTCTATATTTTACACTACTAGAGCTCCAGGACCTGGTGCATCTGAACTGAAGGGTGAAATTCCAGCTAGTTTTGTTCTGGACCAGTAGGGTCTGGCTGACACATGGTGCTTGCCAGGATGTTTGCTCAGCACACACCCAAGTAGCTGAGGAAAGGTAAGGAGCATTAGTCATACCATGTATACTTCAACAAATAACCCACTGCAGACTTGTCCCAGCATTTTTTCTTTCTGCTGCCCAGTGAGGATGCTGAATCTGAGAAGTCGGAAAATACAGAAGACAGTGTGGAAACTCAAGTTCCTTTGCAGCTGCAGATATCTAGTTAGAAAAGTTTTGCTGGGATGGAAAAGCTGCCAACAGCAAGCAAAGAATGAGATGTTACACCTGGATCAAGAAGAAATGCTACAAGGGATGACTCAGCTGGAGTTGGAGAGGTTTGGCTTAAAAAAGAACAAACAGCAGCAAAACCTCCCCAGGCTTAAAAAACCCAAAGAAACAGCAGATTGTAAACAATAGCATGAAGAAGCAAACCTGGTATAGGATGATGTTGGAAAAAGAAATTAGGCTTTCATCCATACAAGATTTCTGTTTGTAATTAAGAGATAACAAAGGATTATTCATGAGCCGCTTTTGCTGTGGCCTTTCCCTGTTTCCCACTACCCACTCAACTGGTCAATGGGTGGTCAACCAGCAGAACAGGGAATCCTGATGGCCTCAATTGGCAAGGAGGAGGCTGTGTCTTGCTGGCAAACCTGTTTCTGGTGTCAAGCAAACCTTCTTTTCAGCCTGCCAGGGGTTCAGCCATTTTCCTCAGGAAGACATCAGCTGGACAATTAAGCAGCTAGCATTTACAAAGTAAAAAGTCTGCACTAGTGATTGCAGATGTTGCAAATTGTTCCTACTTGTGACGGCGTCATGGGAGAATATCAAAGGCTTCCACCAGTTTTGTGGTTGTTTGGAATGAGAGAGGCAGTGAGCCCAAACCTACCTTGGCAAAAGCCTTCTGTGTTTTTTTAGCTGTCCTGACAGCTGTCTTAAGCAGGACATTTCTTATCTCCAGTTCTTTTCCATAAGGATCAAGTGTTCCTGGTAATTTGGCTTTTGACAAAAGGCTCAGTATGGTAATTAGCTGTAACACTATTCCTGGGCTTTAGGCAGGAGGGAGATTGTTAGGCTAGTAGTGTTGACCTACTCACGATCTCCTTATTCAGTGTCAGACTGTTATCCTGACCAGGCACCTCACTGGCTCCTGCTTAGTTTCATAAGCCTACCTGGAGCAGATGATTAACTGGTGCCCCATTCAGCTTCTCCTCTGCAACACGTTTTTGTGATTAAGAACCCCCTGGTAAAAGATGAAGACGTATTTGTGTAATTATGCAGGAATTCTCTGTTAACCTCCCTCAATTATTTTTAAAAGCATGTTGCTATGGGAAAATGCTTCTGGAGTCAGTTATTTTAAAGCTTTCTTCTTAGATACTTAAACACATCCTTCCACTATTTTCAGATTTGAGGGCAAACCTCTATCCAGCTGGTGAATGTAGATGTAAAGGATGTTGTTCACTCTATTGGGAATGAAGCATCATACCCAATGCTTCAAAACCTCCAGGCAAACCAGTGCAGTGCTTAATGAGCACTGACCTCTATTAAAAACTGAAGAAAACTACAGATAATAAGTTTTAAAATTTAGGACAAAGTTTCTTTTCCTCACCATCTTAAAAGTGGACAAAGTAGGAATGGTACAAAGCTAATAATTACTTCTTTTAAAAACAGAAAAAGAGGAACAGAGTCCAAGTTGGACAAAGTTCAGGAGCTGTTGTTTTCTTTAAGTGAATTTACCTAAAACTCCAGTGAGCTCTAAATCAGACTTTTCATTGCATAAGGTGCAGGCTCTGAAGCTTTGACTGATACTAGACATCTATATTCCTTCCATTTTAAGGGCTGGCCACTACTGTCATGGAAAACATTAATGTCAGCTTCACCTTTTTGCAAAACAGTCAGCATTTGGTTTGGCTGAAGAAAAAATATTTTGGAATGGACCTCAGTGACCTTCTGCAAATTGATAGCTGGCCTGAAACAGGCAAAGCTGAGTCACCAGTTGCACGGGGTTGAAATCCAACCCATACATCTGTAGCACATCTTGCATAGCCAGTGTAATTGACGTTGTGACGTTCTCAGGCTTCAAAAGAACCTTGAGAGCCTCTGATCAGATTTTGTTTGGATACTGTATGTTACACGTAATCTCCGTGAGGAGATGAATTTAGGCATATACTCTGCAAAGTCTGGGTATTTAGGAGTCTCCTGTTCTGTAGGCATTTTCCTGGGAAATTTCCAGTTCCTCAGAAGGAAGGAAATTAGTGGATTCCCAGTGTTCTGGTGGACGTGTTCCATCAGGTTTTTGATTGAAACAATGAATTCACTCTCTTTTATTTATGTGCCTATTCCTTTCAGGGTATCTGAAGTCCACAGTACTTGCAACCCCTTTTCAAACAAATCAAATATCCTGGGGAAACTTAAGCTTTTCTGGGGTGGGAGTGTAAGGACTCCATCACTGATTTGACTGTAGGTATTTACTGAACTTCCAAACCTCCTTCAACCTCCCACAACAAGTAGCGTGCAACAAACTTTTCAGAAGAGGAACCTCTTTGTTGCTGGCAGGATGTTGTATTGTGTAGAGAGAAACAAACTGTAACATTTCACATTTCATGTCCCAATTTGTAGCCTCTCCTTGAGGAGTAACTTTAAATCTCTTCTGTTTTCAGATTTTATTAACAATTTCAAAAGTATCCCCTGTGTAAATACATTCTGCAACAGTTTCGTTGCGTGCCAAATTCCCAGCTTACAGCCCTCCCTGACTGCAAAGGTTTTATTGTAATATTATTCTCAATAATTTGGTAAACCTTAGTGTTTGTGGGAATAATCCAGATCCTGAAAACACCTTCTATACCCAGTGAATGATCTGGGAGCACTCATGCTGTTACCCTCACATAGCAGGCACAGAACCACTTGTACTTTCTTATAAAATGCTATAATTTTGCCCACCACAGTTTAGTCCTTTCTCTTTTTTTGGAAAACTTCCCTCGTGGTTTTAAGAGCCATGGTTTCCATTATCTCATTTTATACAAGTGAGGTTGGCTATTTGTTGAGATTCTCTGAAACACCAGGGTCACATTCTGCTTGCACACAAGGCCACTGAACAGAATTTCAAGTCTACATCTCCAGTTAAGGATGTATTTTCATCTTGCTCAGCATATAATGGCAGTGCTAGTCAGATTTTATTTTTCCCCCCAAGATAAACTGCATTGTATTTCAATCAGAACATTACAATTTTCCTTTTCCTTTCTGGAATTCAGAAAATGTAATGTATCACTGACTCTCTTGTTTACTTTGAATAATCTCATCTATTTCATAGGGATATACAAAAGCCCAACACCTCTAGAATTTGCCTCAAGCAATATATTTTTTTTTTCCAAAAAAGGAAAACACAGAAACAGTATAAAATCTTTTTCTGGGCACTTAGTTACAAGTAATTTGAACCTCAAATTTGCAGTTAGAGAAACTAAATCTGTTATCACCGGGTTTCTGAATAGTAGAATCACTGCTGGAAAAAAAACCCTCCAAACAAACCAAACAAAAAACCCCAGGGCAAACAGAGAAAAGTTGTTTTCCAGAGCTGTAGATGAAGCAAAACATAAATTATGGCTGACAAAGTACGGTCAAAGTACCATGAAGTACCTCAAAGTCTCCAATAGGCAATTGGCATTTGTAATCACTGGTGGTGGGGGAAATTTTGATCACTATCCAATCTCTCTTACCTTTCCAGCATCTAGTTTAAATCCAATACAGATGCCTGAAGGTAGGAGCCTAGCATGCTTTTACAGCTGAAGGTCAGGGTTGGATGCCTCCAGAGAGATACACAGAGTGCACAAAGCTACCCTACGTTGGTTGTTACATGTCTATTCACCCTAATCCTTTCAGTCAGTCATGCCAGCATGGAGCACGATAAAGCATATGCTTTCCTCTGTATTCTTTAAACAGTAGGAAGAGTCTAGGATTGCAGGATCTTAAGGAAAATGTGTGTTCAAAAACATCTGCAATACCCAGCTAATATGAATTGTTTTGTTGGCTTTGTGTGCATGCAAGCACACACGCACATTATTTTTTTCCAAGGTCTAAGATGTAGTGAGGTACAAAAATCACGTTCCTTACCTATGGATTATACTGGAAAGGTGACTTCTGTCGTTCCTTACAAAGTGAACTCCCCAAAGACCTAGGAGGCAGAGAGAGGTGACACCATCCCTTGTGTCTTAGCATGGTGAGTCTCTGGTAACCATCTGTAAAACCAAGCCCTAGGGACGCAGGGCACCACCCTACTTTGCTCCCCCACTCTCCTTGGTGAGATGAGGGCTCCCACTCAGCAGCAGGAGAGCTGAGAATGTCCAGAGTCCCTTCACTTTGCCTTAGATCTGTGAGGAGAAAAATGGCCATGTTTCCTCCCTTAGGGACTTGGTCCAGGAGGAGAGGATGCAGAAAGGAAAGACTAATGCTTTTTGAGACTTATTGTGGCAACCTCGTCCAGCTTTTAATTTCTTTTTCCTCTTCACTTCTTCACTTTTCAAGGAGGGGTGAGAAGTATCACAACATATCCCAGGGACCTTCAGCTTGGACCGTGCTACTAACACTTGGCTGATACCCTGGGGAGAGATGATCTGTCTGAAATTCATCTGAGGCTATTAGGAAACTGTGTTCCTTTGGGCATGAAGAGGACAAGTTTTATGAGTCTCTGGAGGGAGCGTGAAAAATAACATGTAACTATTTAACCCTATTGTTCTCACTGAAAGTAGAGGAAGAGGATGTGTGTATCCTCCCGCTCACAGGAACCTTCTGGCAGTGAATTTTCAGTCCCTATGTACAGCATGAGAAGATAATAAGGACTAAAAGACCTTGACTTTCCACCAGAGTCCACACACAAAACTCACCTTTTTCTTACTTCCAGATAACAAATAGGTGGCAATTAATAGGATCAGTCTGTACAATCCTGCTTGGGACTCAATCTGAAAAGGATTCAATAATACCATGTACACTCTACTGGCTGTACATGGAATGCAGTTACTCAACACATTGGTTGTTTCCAGGTATTTGTGATCATGTCTTTAGTTTTTTTTTCCTGAGAGGGGAAAAATTTATCTATCTACTAAATTCTGTCATCATTATAATGCTTAGTCCCCAAGGCCAGAGAAATTATTTTCCATTTTCCATCTATATCCAATGCCTTCCAGCTGCACTGTAGATTAGCAGACAGAGATGCTAAATTTAGTAGAATTAGAGTGCAAAAGTACTAATTAAACTAGTCATGACAGTCACTGCCTTTAGCAGTGATGCCTTCCAGGCATCCTTGGGAAAAAGAAAAAAAAAAAAAGAAAAAAGAAAAGAATGAATTTACAAGTTTTCCAAGGAGCTGTGCTGGGCTGGAGTGGCAATTTTCCTTATATTATCTCACCTGTGAGGTTCAGTGCCAGCCTGTAGAGGACCAACACACTAATAGCCTGGAAAAACAGGTGCACTCAGCTGTCCTGAGGTGAGTGGGGCACTTGGGATTTGTGCTAGCTGGATAGAAGTTCAGTGTGCCCTGGATCCTGTCCACCTCTCTTTTTGGAGCTCGTATCTGAAAGCATCATTCTACTCTGCAGCAGAAATAGCAGCAGGATGATGTAACTCAGCAAAAGAAAATATAATTTCCCTATTTGCCACTGCTAAAAACACAGTCTGGGGTCACTGCACTCAAATGAGGACTTTCTTGGGTTTTTTTCACTCCACATGGAAGAGGGTAAAAATGAATTTTCTCTGAGTAATTTCTACCCTCATTTATACAAGAGCAATGACATTCCTTTTAATGATGCCTTCCTTTTAGTGACACCATGGAAACCTTGGAATTTTTAAAGGATTTGAACAACATAACTCACTGGGAATTTGAGAACAATTCTCTCGCTGTGCCAGAGAAAAGAAATCAGCTTTTTCTCTTTGAAAGCAAAAGTAGAAGTCTTAAAACAAACTAAATCTAACAAACAAAATCCTGAGTTTGGATCTGCACTCGCTTGAAGTGAAATTCGTGACTAGTAATGATCTACCACAAAATGTACCAGTTAAGTCCTAGCTGAGTCCTCGAAATAGGTGTTCAAGATGCATATATTTTGTGCCGATACTCTCTGCAGGAGTGAATTACACTCCAAGTTTTGTTTGTTTGCTGAAAATAAGAGAAAGCCAGCAATGCTTCCCGCAGATCCCAAGCTTACACTTTCATAGCTCACTCAAGCTTCTGGCATTTTGTGAAATAATTAAGGACTGAGTACAAATGCATTTTGGAGTTTGAGTCTATCACGCTATCGATATTTAAATGTACTGTCTTGCTGTATGTAGCTGTGTGTTCTAATTGTATGGCTGTGTTAAACTTCTCCAGCAGGTGCAACATGCAAAGAAAACCAGCACATCCCTTTTTAGACAATTTACACTCAGCTGTCAGCAAGTGCAGAAATGGACTGATAAGTAGCTGGTGTCATCAGCTGTCTGCAAATGGTGATGATACCATTGAAACAGATGAGATGAAAACAATATGAGTAGATGCAGCAGGAGTGTCCCCACAGGCCAAGTGGTATTTCATGTAATTGTATAAGTGAGCTTGTATTGTTTCCTTGAAATATAAGAACTTATCTTAAACAATAAGTGCAGCTTATCAGTTCAGCACGAGTAAACTGATAAGTTGGGCTCAATAGATTAGACTTTGAATATTGCTGTCATCTTTGATTGGCATAATGGGGAGATAGAAAAAAGCTCTTGAAACAAGAGGGTAAAAAAAGTCCATGTAAGATTTTGAATTTGCAATCAAGTGAATATTAATATAACATGGTAGATCCAGTGGTGGTCTGGCCCTAAGTAATAGTTTCACAAGACAATTATTTTTATGAAGTTTTTTTTTTTTTTCAGAATGAAACATTAAGTTATTTTCTCCAAGATAGAGCAGGAAAACTGCATATGTCTCTGTGCCCCTGAATTCTGTTGTTTGCTCTTTCAGGTAAGCAGTTGGCACCAGTATGTTGCACTATACGTAAGAATTTAAATGCTCAGTAGCTGAATGCTAGTTCTTTGTAAACAAATTCTGGCTGTTTTGTCCCTTGATGCAGAGCCCATTGTGGCACATCCCTATCTCAGCTTACTTTTTATCATCTCCGCATATGACTAGGTTTTAGTTTCACCAGAGCTGTATTCTGAGCTAATTAGTGCAACAGTGAGCTGGGGAATAGTTGGGTGACATCCACTGTCTGACACAGACAGCAGCTAAAGGTGTGAAATTTCAACAACAGGGTTAAGTGCATGGATAAATTACCACAAGGCAAAACTCATGCTAATAAATCTTTCTCTGTTAGACGACACACACAACTATAAAATAAACCCCACACCACCTCTCTGCTTACTATTACGTGTTACATGGACAGCAAGTTTCATTTCAAGAGAATAAACCTGCATTCAAAGCTTATTCTTTGCAGCTGGCCATGTCAATATATTCCCAGGGTCATTTCACAGAGGGAGTGATGGAGGAGGCACAGAGAGCGATGATTTGCATATGTCCCATACCATGATGGTTTCAAGTCTGGCATGAGGATGCAGAGGTTCTGATTGCCAGTGCTAGGGGTGTAATGCACACCTCACCCATCCGCCTTCCCTTACTTTAACTTCATTTCCCCTTTGAAACTCAAGAACTGCCAGACTCAAGAATTGTGTCTGAGCAAAGCCTTCTCCCATGCCCCTTTAGTTACTCACACACCACTCATGAAGACTCTGTAATTGGTGAATTGGTGCAATGGCTGTGGAATTATGGTAGAACTACAGTAAAATATAGTGAGATTATAGACTGTGCTGTACTGTCCATTTTTGTAAGCATAATAATGAGTCCCCAAGAGACAGCCAATAAAGCCCAGTTATTCCATCCAAGTGGTCCAGCTCTCAGAGGCTGGCAGGTTTGATCACTAATTGTGTGCTGCTAGAAACAACAAAAAATGTAGCAGGATCCTGAAGTGTTACTAGGAAAAACCCAACTTTGATTACACTTTTGATGTTATTTATTCTGCAAATCTTCCAGTTCCCCACTGGAGATCTGACAAACAATCCTTTCCTCCTGCACTGCTGCTCCCAGAGAGAAAGTGCTTGGTCATGGCTGGGCAAAAAAAACATCGGACAGCAATTACTTTTCAGGATATAAGCACTCCTTCTTAAATTGACTATAGCGATCATTTAGGAGCAATGTGATTTCCTTCCTCCCCGACAGACATTGTGCTGCCTGTGCAGTATTCTCCATGGGGCCAAGTCCCATTCCACTCACTCAGGTCAAGTGCCTCATTTGAAGTGACCTATGGGGTCATGAACTGATATCCCTGAGGGGGTAAGATCAGGGATTTAGGGTGGGAATGGAAGTCTGTATCAATCCTGCCATAAGCCAGCAAGGGCCCCAACCCATTAAGCCACTAAATAGCCTTGAATTTTAGATTCAAGTTACACCAGTGGTCTTATTCAAAGAGCATCAGAGTAGGGCAGGTATTTTACTCTTCCAAAGAAGGTATCTTAGACCACAGCACATTTACCCTAGGGCAAGTATGCCTGTTTTATTAATTGCAACATTATGATATTTCACCTCAGCCAGGTACATCCTCTGAGGGTGCCTTTCCTTTCCCTCCCCTCTCACACACAGCTGGGACCTGCCTTTTGCATTGACAGTGGAAGACGTTCTCCTGTTTTCCTCATGTCTCAGTGGAGAACTTGCTCTCAGCTTGCAAGTGCTTCATCATAACTGTCTGTTATTTACAGACATCTGGTAGATTATTCTACCAGAATGACCTTTTTCTTTTAAGAAAATAATTTTAAAAATATTCCAGCTATTTTAGCTAAACTGGCACAAATTAGAGCAACAGTATTGATAAATAATTCTGTAATAACTGGTGATAAGTCCATGGTACACAAAGACACAGAGCTTCCTCATCTGCGTGTGCTGGAAATTCACAAAAATCCAGAAGCTGCCACACTGCAGAGAAATTACCTTGCTGATATTTAAAGGATCATCAATATCATTGAATTCAAAGAGATAGAATTTCTAACTTCCCTTGACAGCATGCTACCTAAGTGCAGTTAAAAATACAGCCAGTGGCTTTTCAAGTGCAGGGTAATGCAGTGCTAGCAATTTAAAGTTTGTGCTCTTACACAGAGAAGTTGCACACTCAGCAATTTTAGGTTTCAGTCCTAGAGGTAGAACTGTGAGATTTATAGGGGATGACAAAAGTGATTTTGACCCACTGTCCTTTTCTGCAACTAATACCTTTGCCCTTCATGCTGTTGCTCTTGATTAACATTGGCGACACGGAGCCTGGGTACAGCATAGACGCTGCACTGGCACCACCCTCACCAGAGATCAGAGTAGCTCGCTTCCAAGTGTGAAAAGTAAGTCACAAAGCTGGTGAGTCCTCCCCAAGGCTCTTCATTAAGATTAATAAGTAGTCATTCCCCAAATTCCTCAGCAGGTTTCCTGTTTTCAGGAAGCATTGTTGGCCACGGCATGCACAACTGGGGCTGCAGAATACTCCGTGTTTCCTCTTGCCCATTGAGTGAAGTGGCTGCATCATTACCCTGTGTCCAAAGCCTACCCTGTGTGCATATATATATATATATATAAAAAATTTAGTGCTGCTCATATCTTGAAAATACAATATTTAATTTCTTCATGCCCTCGGGCATGTAAACCTGTTTTCTATAGTAGCTCCACAGATGGAAAAATTACAGGAAAAATTACAGGCACCTGTTTTTTCCTGTGTGGATTTTCTGCTGTAAAAGATCAGTTCTCTAGCTTGTACCTTAGAATGTTAACACAATCTTTCCTGCTGAACTACCATTTATTTCCTGAAAACTTACAGGAATATAGTATCATTGATATCTTGAGAACATTTATCAAGTTGAAATTAAATTTGTCAACAAATTCAAGAATAATTGTGTAGGAAGACAGACAGAAAACATGACCATTCAAGCTTTGCTTATCTTAAGAAACAGGCTACGAAACCCACAAATGAATACAACAAAGACAGCAGAGGCAAGCTCTCTCTCCCCCAGGTCTGTAAGCAACTACATCCTTCCGTTTGGCAAAGAAAACCAATGTTTGTCCCAAGGGAGAGGAAGAAAACACAATGTGAAAAGCAGTCTGCATAGGAAGTATTCTTAGCAGGCAAAAAACCCAAAAAAGACATATCAATTCCAAATTCTTTCTCTTATCCCTCAAAAAGCTCTTCTCCTCCCAGGACTAATTCACAGTACTGAAAGAAAGCCTTCAAGCCAGGTGTGCTCGTACAGCGCTGGATGTCGTCTGACAATGTCAGGAGGCAGACCTGCCCTCAGAGCCTTGTGGTCAAAATGGACTTGCTGGTTTGAAGGCTTTGAAGGCAAAAGTCCTTTGACCATCTCAAGAACAAGCATAATCCATTCAGGAGAATGAATTTCAACAAGGGCCACTTTTGGCCATTCAGTGCCTGTGGCTCGCTGCTGAGGGGTAAAAGGCGTAGCCAGCAGGCAGAGTAAAATCCTGTTGGAAGCAGAAAGCTTTTACTGGAGTCTGTGGCCAGGCTGGATGCTACACATAATGGGACAAAAAAAAAATACACTGCAGGAAGTGACAATTATTTTGTAAGTTAAGCTCTCTCTTGTTAACAATTTTGAGAACAGCAGTAAAAGTCATTCTTTATGGGAAACTCAGCACAGAGAAGGATAGGAAACTAAAAGTAACTAGTGATGCAGTCTTTTTTTTTTTTTTATTTGCATCATAATTACTTTGCTTGCTATAGTAATTTCTCCTGTTATAACTTTCTTGTTTACATTCCTAGACTAGACATGGCACAAATTTCTACATTCCAGCCCTCACTACCATCTCAGCATTTGTGTCTGCTTTGCTCTGCCCTGCTGCTTCCTACAACAGTCAGATCCTGTTTCACTCAACACATAGTAGAGCTCTGGAGTGAGCATTTCTGAAGTACAGGAGTCCAGCTGTGGTTGGTAACTCCAGCAGAGACAGACAGAATGAAGAAAGTGTGTAACAGGTGTCAGTTTGAGATACTGGTGTTCTGGGGGACAAGACTGAAAGAGAATTGGGCTTTTTTCAGCCTTTTGTAAGGTTTAAATACTGTGCCCATCCCTACCACCTCCAATATTTACTTTGAGCTATGTGAAGGTGAAAATAGCTGAGAGCTGGAGGCTGCATTTTGAAAGCAGGTAGCTCAAATAACCACTGCAACTGTAAGTGTGATCCTTAATTGAGATTATCTCCTCGATTTAGATAGATGGGCCAAGAGGTCATGCAAGGAGTTGATAAAAAAACAGAGAAACCTCTTTTGATCTGTTCCCTTCCCTTCCCTGGTGAACTTGCTCATGTCCTTGTAAGCACTGGTGGCACTAGCAGCAAAAATGTGTGTCCTGCTGTTGCCAAACATACAGATGCTGGTCATGTCCCTTACCCTGGGAAACTGGGACTTTGAGCTGGGAGATCACATGCCAACCATTATTTCATTAAAGCAATTACTCTGGGATGTACATTTCTCCACAGAAATAAGAGACCAGTCCACAGCTTCACTGACTTCAGCAATCTTAAATGCAGTCCTGGGGTTAGGCAGTAGCTCAAACTTACAGATTCCCGGTCCCTGAAAAGTTCTAGAATACCTTAAAATCACTCTAAGATCAAGTTTCCAGTCTTTTTACAGGCTGAGCTTTGCTTTTCCTCTCCTGCTTCTGAAATGCTCTCTTTGTACTTGGAAGACAGAATAAAAGCAACAACAGGGAAAAAATTGTTGTGCAGAGATGAACCTCAGCAATGTAATCTTTCTGTGTCAGTGAAAACTCACCCTCCTCTTTTGTTACTTGGATAATAAACTCTTCAGAAGGCTTACGCTACCTGGCAACCACCAACGAAACAAGAGTTTTGGCTGGCTCTGGTCAATGCTCTGCTTTATGCCAGTCTGTGGAGTAGTATGAGCCCAGCATCCTAATCTGGTTTAGGTGAGGTTCTCTATCACCCCCTCCTTTCCCTTGCCTTGTTAAATCCTACATCAGGCATAGCTCTTGTGAACCAAGCCTCACTGTGCAAAACTCAGGCAGACTATCAAGCTTGTCGTGCATATAATTTCTCACCTCTGCTGGATCCTGAATACTGCATGAGCCTTCCTCGGCTTTCAGGTGGATTTTAGGCTGTGAGTGCTGCACAGTAAACTGAGAAGCTACTGAGAAGCAGTATTGCTTTCACATTTCTGTTTCACCCCATCGTTAATAAACATTAAACTTGCTGACACTATAAAACAGCATCCAGGGGATGGTTGATACCCTGGAAGTGTTTGTACAAGCACAAATTTATAATTGCATGTCCTGCTATCCAAATGCATGTCTATATGCAAAAGCCTGGAAGTACAGCTATCCACTAGATCTTAATGAAACTGAAGGTTAATAATGCTGTGATGTGAAATGTCTTCAGGATTCTGCTTCTTATATATTCAGCCATAGCTTCACTCAAACCATGATTTCCTTATTTGTTGCAGTATTGTCAAGTTACAGATATAAAAGTCTGGGGAAAAAAGGTACTATGAGAAAAGGAACAAGGTTAGCATTTCTGTTTATCTTAGCCTTTTATGTTGGTATGGATTTTATTTCAAATAAGAACCCATAGTCTACTTCTGCTCCTAATTATCTCAAGCATACACCTCAGATCTAGACAACACATCTGTGGGTCAAGTCCTTAAACTTTGCGTAGAACAGTAAAAACTGCCATGTGGGTAGGGGAGAAATAAATTCTGTTTTTTTCCTCTATCCAGATTTTTCTTTTTTAATACTTAATTTACAGATAATTAGGGGAAAATGGATGTGTTTTTAAAATCTACACAATTCAGCGAAGTTTTATGCTCAGTCTCTAACTCCTGTCAAAAGGAAACAAGAATAAGCAATGAGATGAAGATTATCATGCTAAAAGCTCATATTGTTGTAAGAGGAATGAATGAGTGAATAAATGGGCTAGCCTCTTGCAACAGCATTCTCGGTGCTGCTTATCCTAAAAAATGGCTGTGGAATAACCAAATACTTTTCAAAAAGGAAAAAGAGGAGCAGTCAAAGACCTAGAAAGGCTCAAGTTTAGGTGATTAAACTCCTGGCATTTCTTGTTCCAAGGAGGAGCTAAAAATGTGAGATGGAAAAGTATAATAAATTATGAATAATCCAAGGTGTAGAAATTCTGTTCTCTCTAACTGAAGACACAATGGTAAGGAGATACCTGATGGCTCTAAAAGGTGATGACTACAAAACTGAGAGGGCAAGGAGTTCACAAAGAGCAAGAACTTCTGTGCCTCAGGGTGTCATTGATCACAGCAGAATTCAGAGAGAGGCTAGACCATTTCTGTGACTACTGGGAATAAAGCTATATATAATTATAAAAATTTAAGAAGAGAAATTAAATGTTATGCTTCAGATCTTAAGCCACCCTGCAGTTATTAGAGAACAAGGTTAGACTGAGATCGGGAGGGTATCTTGTACATTCTTCCACACATCACCCTTGGGGAGGAGATGCTGGAGTGTGTGTGTGCTGTTTCAGGTGAGAGGTTTTGTAAAAGTCTTTGCAGTTCACATGCACACTAATGTGACTCTGAGGGTTTGCTTTGGAGACTGGGCTATTCATAAAGATACCTGGCCTAGAAATTCTTAGTTTCTATTAATATTTGGGTGATAGTATCCCAGAGGTACTTCAATACCTTTGCCATTTCCTCCCTGCCTCTTTTGTGGACACTTACTTGATTTATGGGATTTTGCTTTTGAATGTATGCTAGTGCTTTAGGATTCACTCCTTGCTCACTGGTGGTGCAGCAGTCACAGATGGCTGATGGTGCTGCAAGCTGCCTTGGTAGCACCCTGAGCAGGTGCTGGCTTTGCCCTGTCCTGCTGACAGAGTTGGAGTTATGGTTCCAGAAGAGCAATAATCCACTTCTGCAAGAGGCCTAGCTAGTATCACACCGCAGAAAGATTTTATTATTGTTAACCAGGAAGTCTTGGAGTACAGTGTCAAAGAACTCCATGTCCCCTCCAAAGTATCATTAATATAATTTTTTGAGCTAAAAAAGGGTTACAATATGTTTAGCAAGAAACCGTCAAATGATTTGCACTATATTCCAAATATTATTATTTCAAGCTTCACAATGAAAGCGGGACCATTAACTGAATACCTACTGAGGATGATAGTTACAATCAGGAAAAAAGCTGATTAATGTCAGCACATATTAAAAGACTGTAGGATCTCTGTTTATTTTTCAGAGAAGCAACACTAGAGACAGTGACAAATTGTTGTAATTACAGTGTCTCAAGCACTAGATGCAATGTGTTCAAATAAAAAAAAATATTTAAAATATGGATTTTTCCATCTCTAATTGGGCACAGTGCTCTGCAGTGCAAGCATCAACAGCATCCGTCAAGATCTTCCAGGCGTGACCTTGTGTCCTTGGCTGCAGCTAAGCCAGGGCACCAGGCAGAAATGTGTCTGCATTAGGGTAAGTGGGGGCAGAAATTGACTGAAATGAGAAATTTCAGCTCTTGCTTTGCTACTGCTTTATTAGAGGGTTTTTGTGATTGAAGCAAGGAATTCCCAAGCACGCATGGAAAGATGCTCCTATTCATTCTGTGTGTGTCTCATCTGACTAACTCATTCTGTAATCTAAAATTAGGGAGTCCCAGGAGAATATAACTTCTTTTGGTCTTCTTTTCTGCTGATCTAATAATTTTTGATCATAAGGAACTATACAAAAGAATCAAGCCCATTGAATCGAGCTGTGGGCATAGTCTCACTTCTTATAGACTGCCTCCTCCTTAGTCAGCTGTGAGATCAGTTCAATGTGTCAACAGCCTCAGGTGTTGCATCATTTGCCTAACATGGACAGCAAGAGGAATGAGATGTGTTTTACTGGAGGTTGCATTGTTCTTTCAGGTTTTTCCTGAAGAGACTGAAAAAAGCCTAGGTAGGATCAGACAGGAACCCATCATAATGCTTTCTTGTCATACCTGTATGCCAGCTGCATCCACGTGGGAACCTGTACCTTGCACTCTGTCCCTTGTACAGTGTTATTTTTGGGAAATCACAGTGTTTCTCACATGCCTGGCATTTTATGATATCCCAGATTATGGCCTGCAAAATAAAGATGTAGGAGTGTTTGGAGACAAGTTACTGTAATGAAGAACAAAGCACTCATGCTCTCCCTAGAAAGATGTACATTCACAGGGACACTGTTAAGAGATTCAAATTTATCCCTGAATTTTAATCACTAATAGAGTGATTAAAATAAATAGAGCAGTATGATCTTGTAGGAGAGGCTGATATCCCCTTCTTCTATCACATAATTACACCATGCATAACAATTCTTAGATGATTGACAGAAGCCCTACATTTATTCCTGAAGTTCAGAGAAAATCCGGGAGTCAGAGCATGACTTAGGTTTGCTGATTGCCATGGTTGTTACAGTAAGAGATTTTAAAGCTTCCTACAGTTTCTACCTCATAGTCTCAAGCCATTTCTGCGAGTACATACAGAGTGACAGGATATTGTAGACAGAACTGCATTCAAGATGCCCGACACTTCTCACAAAAAGTGCACAGTGGTTTGGCCATTTAGGCAGGATGGGGTTATGAGAAATCATTATTTTTTAAAATTTATGTCTAAAATGATCCAGTGTAGTTGGGCAGCCCAAGACAGTAACAGAAGGTACAAAAATCTTTTCAGGGAAAACAAGCCTAGGACAAAGACTGCAACAAAAAAAGTCTATGCCTTCTTCAGTATGCCCCTCCCAAATGTGAGATAAAGTCAGGCTACCCAAATCCCCTGCTATGCATCAACATTTATCAACGTATAACTGCTGGCAAAAGAGCTCCTGATCCCTAGCACTTACTAGCCTGGAGAATGTCAGCTTGCCATTGCTGTCATCTTGTCTGTATTCAGGACTGAGAGATCCAATACCTGGCAAATGCCACAGACATTAAATTTATAGAGCTGAATCTTTTTGTTGTAGTTCGGGTTGTTTGTATTTCTTAGGTTAAGGTAGATGCTTGTGTGTAGCATAGGGAGGGATGCTTTACATTCCTCACAAAGAAGCAAGTCACCCACTTTAATACTCATGCGATAGGAAACTGAATTGTTGTACAGTCTTCAGTAAAACACTCCATGCTATATTTCCCCTGGTGTTCCTGGCTTCATCCAACACAAGGAATGAAAGGTTGTCACTTAATCAGAACTCATTCAATGTTTTGTCTTCTTGTCACTCAGCTTGTAGCCCTTGGCTTTCTTTATGGTGTGCTGTCCAATCCCCACTGTGGGGACAAAATTAATCTTTTCGTTATGGCCTCATCCTTACCACACATCCCTACAGCCTCCAAGTGCTTTGAAGTATTAACACGCCTACTTATGCAATCCCATTGAAAATACTATATTACCCTCACTTTACAGAAAAGCTGCTGATGCACAGAAGGATGCAACTTTCTGGGAAGGTCAATATCATATATTCAGAGTGCACATGCCACTATTTTAGTTTAAACATTTAGGGTTTAATCCACCACATGAGACTGCAGGTGGACACGCACAGAATGCCAACTGGAAGCAACTGAGAGCTGCAAAACTTCTGCAGTGCCTAGCAGGATGGGAAGGAATGTCTTTCTTTAGGACCATATTCAGCTGCCAAAGGCTCCTTTCCCTTTCTACCAATGGCTGCCCCAATTGTCATGTGTCTCCTAACTGGTTCTTAGTGAAAAAGAGGTGTGGAAAACAAGGATTCAGAGCCAACGGGATGGGAATGTATGGAAAGAAAGTGGAAGCCATCTAGTCTGCTTGCTTTCTGTGATGCAGAAAGAGGTAGGTCTGCCTTACTTTGAGCTCCAGGGCCAGCAATTCCTCCATCTTTCCAGGTATGCAGCATTTTGCTGTTTGCAGAGCTGTTTGCTGGTTGCAGAACTGTTTGCATTTTCTTCATGAAGCCTAACCTACATTTCCTTGCCATGGTTAAAAACTCTGGTCTACCTACTGTGGACAGAAAGAGCACACATGTCCTCCTTTGGAGAAATTGGCTTCTTCCCTCTATCCCAGCTTCTCAGAGCAACACTCAGCATTCACGGCCCTGCTAGGAATTCAGCATGTGATCAAATGAGAACTGTGCCCACGATACATGGTGGTGGGATGACAGGAGGAGCAAATCAGGATTTGGCAGACATCCTTGATGATTGCATTGCCTAGCTAGGTCTTTGCTGCCCACCATGACAATGCTCTTTTAACATCATTCTTCAGAAGAGTATTTACATACATGCATATTATTCTTCATAATCTATTTATGTACACATGTATTTTAGTAAGTGCCCCATAAATTCGGAAACTGATGCAATAGGGTATCATTGCAGCAGCCACAGAGCACAGATCTGGTGACAGCCCTTCCCAAAAATGTATTGTTCGAAGTTCTAAGACTTACTCTTTGATGCTTCAAGCACATACTTCCTCTAATGCTCTTAAACAAACATCCAATTAAATTTATCAGCCACTGACATTCACATGTTTGATGTTGATTAGCAACTCTGCATTAAATTAAAATTTATGTCCAAGCTATTCTACCACATGGCTGGCCACAAACCAACTGCCCAGGAGCAATTGTGCTCTTTTAATCCAGCTCCATTTTCTCAGTACAGAGCTGAATGCAGTGGGAGGCTGTCTCTGGGGAGAGCCTTTTCTACTCATATTAGCTAAGTTCCCAGGAAAGGATTAGAGCAGATTCTTACAAATGACAGGGGAAAAACTCTCAAATTCTACTCACTGGATCTCAGTGCATCTGGTACCATTTTGTGTAGCTCCAGAGATGATCTGAGCGTGTACAGCCAGCAGGATCTTCTTCTGGTTAGAGTTGAAGAGTTCAGTGGGAAAACCAGTTGTTCAAGATAAATTTTATGAATGCCAGATAGTAAGGAACAGCTTGCAAACTCAGTCTTTAAATCAGCTGCCCCAAGGCTCCCTGCCACTACTGTATGTTTCTTCAGCTGCAGAGTGAAATAGCAACAAGTTTCCCTCTGTGAGTCTCTGCTCAGTGGAGATCTTGATGTTGATTGCTTCATCCTGCCCAGGATGAGGCTCACTGCGAGGGCTGGACTTCTGCCTGGAGAGCCACACTTACTTGTAAGAGGGTGTACTTTCAGCTTGCTGAAAACACCTCTGAGGCAGGAGTGCATATACGTTAAGGATGAAGGCGGATAATAGTTTAAAATGTTTAATAGTATAGAAAGAGATAACTTATGTCATTCACTATGCTCAAATGAAGTCATATGTGGCTTAAAAAATAAAACAAACAAAACTCCTAGATCTTGTGTATATACTGTATTCAATATTTATAGGTATTTCTGTTCTGTGATACAGCTTCAAAAGCTTGCAGAGTTGTACCAAACACTTAACTCGTTAGCACATACCTACAAAAGAACCTCCCCACTTCTGCATCATCATCCCTCAAATGTAAACCACTAATGCAAAACAGTTGACCTTCCAGATTCCCTCAATTATAAGAGTGAATAATATTCAAATTTTATCAGTACAGATAAATTCTGTTAATAATAAAGTGATTGATGATACAAACCATAAAGAAGGAAAAAAAGCATACGCCTTTTAACAATGTATATTGTAAATTTTTCAAATTATCTGAAACAATCAATTTCATTGCTGCTCATAAAAAAACTCTTTAGCAATTCACACCTAGGGCTGTTTACAACAGAAAACAAGACAAGTAGTTTTGACAGTTCAGTGCTGAGAAGCTAAGGAAAAGACCACCTGCCCATCCCTACTCCTAATGTTGCTATTGATTGGCTGTCTTGTAAGTGCTCTGGGAAGAGGCAGCAGGAATCCAAAAGGAAAATTTAAGCTCAATACTGAAAAAATTCACAGTGAAGGTCTCTATAGAGTGATGTCTTTGAACAGCTAGTAGCAGTCCAGCTAGCTGGGTCATTTAGGAATGGACTGGCCAAAACCCCAAAGCATACAAACCCCCATAGTCTCAGTCTTTATACAGGTAAGATAAAATGAACCTACTCAAAAGCTTTTTCTCTCTTTAGCTATTATTCCAGGGACAGTGGGAACAGAAAACTGCCCAATTGTAAAGGTGTCGACACTTTTGTGAATGTGCCCCAGCACTGAAATTAGTCCATCGTTCCAGAAAAAAACACGCATTTCCTGTTTTTGCAACAGGAAGCCAGGGTCTCAGCATGATATTCCAGCAGGAATAATGTCAGTTTTCTTCCCTGCTAGCTTGTCCTGTGATCTTGTCATTCAGCTGCAGGGCCATGTGATAGACACAGGTAATCACCAAAGCAACCCAAAAACTATAAGCTTTCCACAGTTACTTATGTTGTCACTTAAAACACAGCTTATGTTATGTGGGTCTGGAGCTTTGCTCAGAGTGATTGTAGAGCTCAGCCTTTCAAGCCCAAGGGACATTTTTATGCTCCCACCTGTGATGCTCTGGCCACCTCTCCCCTTATGAGGCAAGGCCAAAACTCCCTCCATAGCTGTAGCTTGTCAGTGCTGCCAATATCATGTCTCCGGACTAGAAGTCAAGTCCAGAACACTGTGGACTGTGTTTCTAAAAGAAACATTTTTTCCACAGCTTCCCTTGCTCACAGCTAAACTTGAGAAGAGTTGCTTTGACTTAACAATGGGAGGCTCCTGGATTGTAGGCCATAGTACTGGCTATATTCAAGAAATAAAGAATTCCCTTTACTCTCACTGTTCAAAGTCAATAGTGGGGATTCTATTCCTCAGGTGTTGCTCAAAAACTTTTGCCCATTTATTCTGCTTCAGTGACCCTTGGTTTAAGTGTTAGCTCTCAGCAATACAGGATTAGTGAATAGACATGAAAACCAACTGTATTTAAAAATCCCACTTCAAACACTCTTTCTTTTAATTTCTTCTCTTTGATGTTGATATTTCTGCTGATATTTCTGATATTTCTGCTGATATTTCAGTCTCCACTGTTACCTACAGAATCTACTGGCAGCAGAGGGCTGAAAGTCAGCTCAACAGATGCTGAAAATGCCACTGCTCCCACTGAGCTCATCTGAGAGACTGGTGGCTCTAATGAAGTGCACTGAGACTGGGAGCATTGCAGAAGGAAATTATGCTTCATTCTGGAATTAGTATAGCAAGACATACTGTTCACTCAAGCTTCCTCCAAGCTGCGATTAATGTACAGAGACAAATCCACTAGTCTTTGGCAGTCACCAGCCTCTTTACAAGAGCATATCAGTCTGAATTTCTGCTTCCTATTGGCAAAGGCCACTTCACAGGCCTCCTATTAGAGAGTGGAACAAGCATCTTCATGCCCTCTCCATGGGTTGCCCCCCATAACTAGACCCAACTCTATACAGCCAGCATGGATCCATCTCACCCAATTACTCTGTCTTCTCTGCCATGTGGACTACACAGCACTTGGACAACTGAGTTCATGTGCCTCAAGGTCTCTGCTTCCAGGACTGACAAGTCTTGTCAGTCTTGTGTCTTTGTGCTTCCTTTAAATCACTTTCTCATTTTGGTTTTGTTCACCTCACTTGGAAGTTTTTTGGGTCATGGACCATTACTTTTGAGGCTGAACAGCTTCTTCAGGTCCTGCTGGTTCCAGCACTTGAAATAATAAGCCACATTGATATCTGTGATGGTGCTGAGACAGGACAGCTTGGATTCTGACCAAAATATCAGCCTGACTTCCCAAATCTAATTCCAGACCTCCAGTCATAGAGTTCTGATTTTAGATTTTGTTCTAGACCTCTTTTTTTTCCTCTTTGAGAGACTCTTGAACAACTGTCAGAAAGACCTGACTTGTGATTCAGAAATGAAAAGGCTTGGCAATCACTTTGGCCCCTTTTTAAACAACAACTTAATGTACTGCTAAAAAGTACTTTTAGAACTCATGGAAATACATTCTTCCACACATTCTTAGTGAAATAGCTAAATAAAGTGCTAGGCATTAATTTCAAAGAAAATAGTTAGAAATGTCACTTCAGTTTAAAACATCATTGGTCATTTTCATATAGCAACTGTTGTTCACGCACTATCATTTAATTCAGCCATGTATCTAAAATCACTAAAGGTTTTTCCCAATATGTAATTTTCTCCATCATTCAAATATCATGGCAAGCAACACCCCATGGGAAACATATTAAAGAGAGCAACCCTGCTTGATTAGAATTGCAGGCTGTGAGGCAAGCAACACAGAGCAAAATTAAAGGTCACCTGTGATCCCACAGCATTAACCCTGTGCCTGCAATTAAAATACACAGATATTGATTTTAAAAAGACTACCACAAGAAAACCCCAGCACATCATGAACAAGGGATCTAATGCCTCCAAACCAGAACGGGATGCAAAGAATAAGCCCATCAAAGTGGATGCCCAAAAATTGTACCAAAGATTCCTGAAAGCTGAAATACTACCAGAGCATAATGCAGGAATGAGAGAAAAAGGGAGTTGGTGGGAGGAAGGAAAGGGAGGGGGGAAATGTCCTTTGATAGCAGACAGAGGATGATGTTTTTTGGCACAGTCAATATGCCAAAAGAATGAGAACAATGAACAGTCACTGGGGACCTGTGGTCAGATCACGACATCTATTAAATGCAGAACACACAGTCTCACTTTGACTATTTCCTTTATGTTTTACTGCATCATGGGGAGAAGGGCAGTTGAGATTATAAGTGGTGAAGAGATGGCATGAAAAATTACAGATTTTGTTGACAGCTGAGAAATGAAAATGCTCTCAAGATGGGAGCCCAATTATTGATGGACACATGATGGCTTTGCTGGATTGAATGGTTCTCTAGTGTCTTCACCTCTGATGTACGGCTTCTTCGAGCAAGAAAATATTCAAGCCTGAGAGCTCTTGTTCAGGTCTCAAGTTTATCCACTCAAAAGTTTTCGTAAATTAAAAACATGTTGGCACACTCAGGTCATGCACTATGAAATAAGCTTTCTTGAAACCCAGGCAGAACTTTCCACTGTTATAAAAAAGAATTTGCCTAGAAGTCCTGAACACATTAAAGTATGAAGGAGTAAGCAGAGAGGTTGCAAACAGGAAAAACCCTTGTTTGACTATATAAATAGATATATATACAATTTAATTCTCAGGAGACCTCACTTAATTTCTTTTTGAATTGCTAATGTTCAGAACTGAAATGCTGGGGTTTCTTTCTCAAACTGTTAAGCACACTGAGTTCTGAGAGCAGCTAAAACATGGCTGATACATTTTTGCTCTTCTTCCTTTACTCGTTTGTATTGCTATGGTTTATTTTTTCCAGGTTGCTGGTTTTTCAAGGGAGTTCGTTAATTCCTCCTCTGGCGTGCCTTGCATTTGCTCTTGTTCCCATGTTCCCAGGAGCATAAGGGGAAGGAGCCTAGCTCTGCATGTTGAGGTTTAAAGAGATTAAATGAGGCTGGAGAGAGCCTGGCACTGTTGTACTTGTCAATAGTTCACCCCCAGCTGGTGAAAGAAGAGGGAAATTTTTTTCCAGTTTCTTCTTGGACTGCAGGACTTCCTTTAGCAAACTTCATTACTTGGCTCTGGTATAGTAATTTTTCAAACTGGGTCTGTGAATATCTAAACCTAAACAAACAGGAAACAATTACGGTCTTGGGCAATTTAGGGACTATCAACTGCTGTGAACTCAGACAGTGGAAGCAGAAATTTTGGGTGTTTGAGAAACGGGAGAAAATTTTGTTCATTTTCCCTTGTGCTAGACTGACAAATGAAGACTATCCATCTGCTGGAGTGGGTGAGGATTCTCCCAATACCTGTATTTTTCCCAATGGCTGTCACAGAAGTTGAATATTCCTGCTTAGGTACATCCTGAAATCCAAATGCATGACTGCAGCAAGACTGGAAATTAAGCCCCTAAATGCAGAACTGTAGCTGATCATATATTTGAGTCAGGTTGGAGCCTTTGTCAGGTAATGGGATTCCACAAACAATTAATAATTCCAACTTGACTTTAAAACATCTAGTGCAGACTATTTAATTGTGACAGTCCAAGACTGATGATGTTTTGTATGAGTCCATCTCCTGCTGAGCCTCTCTCTGCAACCCCTTGTACTGTGTGTACATTCAACAGCATTTGCTAGAACAAGACTTCTGGGAATAGAAATTGGAAGACATCCAGGTATTTCAAGCTTGCAGGCTCTTTGCATCATGTCCTATGCAAAACAAGCTTCCTTTATGAGCCTGGAATAGGCAGCCCATTGATGCCTGCATTAACAGGACAGAAGACCACCAAGCAGCAGGCCTCACAACAGCAGCGAGTCCTGACAACTGCAGCAATTTGCAGGAGTTGCTACAGACCTCTGAAGCATTTTCCTCTGCTGAGACCATGGACACCCATTTCTGTTTCTTGCTCACTCCAGACCACGTGTGGTCCCAGTGTCAGCACCCTGAAGGGTGCAGCACCCAAATCTGCACCCCACCACTGTTTCCTGCTCCTCTAAAGTTTGGTGGAATCAGGTGCTCCACAAAGGGAGCACAGTACACCCACTGATAGAAAACCAGCCCTTTTTGTGGATAGCCATGCCAGAGGCAGTACTTTGCTACCTACAGGGCAAGTGTAAAGAGTAGAAAACCCTTGTCATAGCTCTCAGATGGCTGAAGATCATTAACTATGAACATTATGGTTCTGGGGAGGGGCTCTGAGTACCTGTGTGCTTGCTTGGAGAGTACCAGAATGCACCAAATATATAGGGCTGATGTGAAATATGCTGTAAGGTGCGATGCAGACACTTAAGTTACCTGGCTAATAAAATCAGGCCCTGCATCCACAAGTGAGCATTGATGACAATGGCCAGGTTTTCAGGAGCTGCAAGGACCGTGCAGAACTCCTTAAATCAGGGATCTTCCTTAAAAGGTAGGGCACATAAAACCAACTTCCAAAGCAGAGTTTGATGCACAGCGTTTTAGACACTGTTGTTCTGGGAGGCAAAAAAGTAACTCTTGAGAGTTCAGCTATAGAAACTGTTATAAATAATAGTCACCCATGTGAAAAATTTGAACAAGTAACTAGTAGCAGCATTGGATGTGTAACAATGTTTGGGCTTTGCCTTGCACAGGGTCAGTGTCATAACCAATGAGGTTAATTAGAGGTACAATTATTGCCAATTATTTTCCATCCACAAGAAGGGCTGTAAGGAGAATCTGGGGAGCTACAGGCCTGTCAGCTTGACCTCTGTGCCCAAACCTGGAGATGTAAATGTTTATTTCTTTAAAAAAACCAAGAGCAAATAATGGAGAAATTCTGGTTTTATATTGGCTTAACTTGATTTCCTAAAGCTTAAGCAATTTTAGAAGCTTTCTGAAATAAGCAATTAAACATTAAAATATAGTCTAAATATAAGTGTTTCAAGATCTTTTTATTCAGCTCAGCCATTGACTGACTTTGATCCAAGATACTAAATAACTATGTTATAAATTTTTCTATTAGTCTGCTGCTCATCAGAAATGCCCTGCCCCTTTTCAATTTGGAGTTTGTCTGGCAAGAATAACAGGTTCTGATTGAAACTAGACTGTGCTTAATCATATTTTGCATCTGAACTTGAGTTCCCTTTAGATGTTGAAGCTAAATTAATGAAGTCTTTCAGGCATGATTTCTAGATAATCAATCTTCTAGAAGAGGACCATGTATTCATACCAAGATAGGAAAAAAATCACGCAGAACTGAACAGAGAGCATCAGTTAGAGGACACCAAGCAAATTATCAGCATTTCAGTTTCCCTAAGCAAGGGGCATATATTGTCACATTATCTCTTTTTCAACCTCTGGTAGTTAGGGACTTCTTCAGGTAATTTCAATATGCTTATTATACTTATAACATTAGAGTAAGGGTCCAAACAGGTGGAGATGCCCTAAGCTCACCCACATCAATGTCCTGCCATGGCGTGGTGCCATGCAGACTCCCACCTTGGCAGATAATGGAGAGCCATCTAAGGAAGGGCAAACCTCAGAGATGCCAAACTATGAATGCAAACCCTTCAGAAGATAAGGCACTATCAGCTCCCCAGTCCACAGCATTTATTTCACCACTTGCCAAAGATCCCTAGAAGACCAAAAAGGTAACCTGCAGTCATGCATTTGCAGATGAAGGATTACTCTGTTCCTCTTTTTAGGAGTTTCACACTGTTAACACTTACTCAGTGTAAGATCTGCTCAGGGGGTGGGTAGGGGAACTTGGAGAACAGCTCACTGGCTAAACCCCAGCAGCATTTCTGGCTCAAACAGTTTCTGTCCTCACTTCCTGCCTGCACAGGGAGCCTCCAGCAAGAAGTCCCTGAACTGTGCTGGGCAGGTGGCAGCTCTAGACTGGGGGCAGTGCCCAGATCAGATGTGGCAACACTGGCATGAGGTCAGGCCAAATTATGGCTCAGGTCCTCTTCTGCAGAGGAGTGTTCAACAGGCTCATGGCTCAAGGTGCATGAATACCATGCAAATATCTTGACTGTCAATTTTTTCCCCCTAATCTGTCCCCACTTATCTTACCTACAGACAGTGAGAAACAGTTTTTAGATCTTGCTGCATTACCCCACCCCCACATCCCATTGCTTATCTGGTTTCCTACAGCAGAACTGGGCAAGTTCCAGCGGGCAGCAGATCACCCAAAGGGAGACATGTTCTCATCATTCTTTGTAGCTCAGCAAATTTGCTCAACACTTTGGTGTGTTATTCAGGTAGCTGCATTGCACCTGATTGAGCACCAGATTCAGGAGGTACCACAAAAAGAACATTTTTACACTACACCTCACTAAAATGAAGCTGAAGAAAGGAGGTGGCATTGCTGAAAGATTGTCTAGCAAGGTGCAAGCAATTGCCAGTTATAGTTAAAAAAAAATGCAAATCAAGCAGAAAAATTCTCAGTAAATATTCTGTTTGGAAAACATTTTGAATGAAAGTGGAGAAGGCTGTAGCAATAACAATGGACTGTGGGGAGCAGCAGAAATGCTGTGTGTCTAACTCTGTGTCTCCTGAGGAGTCCAAGGCTCCAAAGGGCAGCATATCTGCAGCACTGGGACTTGACACCAGGAAACACAATTCCTGATAACAGTCCATGATGAAGGTATCAGGACCTTGCTGGAAATATTCCTCAAGCTCCTTGCCAAGGAAAATGGTCGAGCACAAGCTATTAAGCTGCAATAGCTACCTACCCACTTTATTAGTGAGCACTGAATTTGTTTCACTTAAATGACTCTCAGGGGAACAAAGAGCGGAAACGGGCATTACACTTGTTGCATATTTACTGCTGAACTCATTCAGCTCCATTACAAGCAGGGGAAGATTTCAAAGCCTTTGCTCACAAGTTGGAATGCTTACCAAGAAGACTATTCATAGATACGAGCTAGGTCAGCATTTCCTAACTTTTTTTTTTTTTTTAAGTGGAAGAATTTAAGGATCTGAAAAAAGTCTTACATAGCAAGATCACAGTTTTCAGTAACAACCATATAAAAGTCAGGTTAACATTAGTGCTCAATTATTGCTTTTGTTCCACTCCTACCCCTCAATTAAATTTGTTTGCTCACATGACTAATGAGACATGCGAGGATCTGCTCTTGACTTTTGCCTCCTCTTCATTTGGATATTCATCTGCTAATATCTTACAAAGCACAAATAAAGGACTACGCCAAAAGACATTCTCCCTGTCAACTGGATAACTCTGTTCCACAGAATAAAACAAAACTTAGCAGCTGCAATGCTCACTGTGCATTTTTCACACAGTATATATGAATTGCTAAAACAAGCATTTGAAAGGTCTGAACTTTCAATTTTGCCATTAACTCGTTATTGCTACTGAAAATCCTGGATCAGGGTAATACAAGTCTGACACCATCTTTGCCCCATCTTTTGGACCTTCAGGATAGTCAAATTAATCCAGCCTGCAAAATTACTTCAGCTTGCACCTATCAGGTGTGAACTGCATGGTCAAACAGAGCAATGCTTTAAAACCTTGCAAGGTGAAGAGGTTCAGATTTGCTGTGCAGGAAAATGAACAGTCAAGCTTCTGCAAAATCAGACCAGAGTCAGTTTATGAGCAAAACAGATGTAACTTAAAAGCCTGATTCTCTAAAAATACTCTCTGTTTTAAAGACAGTTTAATCCTCTCGGCACCTTCTTCTTGGACATGACACTTGGCTCCTTTTCAGAGGGCTTTTAGCTGTACTCTAGTAACCCTCACCAGAGGGCTAGTCCTGGGAGTCATCAGTGCCTGCATTGCTTGCATTAGTTTTTGTCCCACGGGGAGGAATATCACACCTTCAGACCTGTATCACACATCCAGACATCTGTGTAGTCCAGGTAGTTAAATAGAGACATTATGAACGAATATTTAAATTTTAAATAAAGAAGGGAAACAGAACTTGGAAAAGCAGCAGCTAATTTCAATGAGAACAACTGCTAACTCTTGTGTTTCTTTTATGTTCTAAATGCTGATAGTCAGACCTGTTAAAAAGCAACCCTAGGCACTTAAAAACTAGGGAAAGGATAAATACATATAGGGACAAGGAAGAAGAAAAGAAGATCTTTGTAAAATTAGGTCTTATCTATCAGTAAACAATAGCAGAATAACTTCATTCCAATTATGTCATCAGAAAAGCCAAATCCACGAATAAAACCCCAAGCAAATATGAAGGCATGTGTTCATGTTTACAGATTTATTGTTGCTGGACTTTCCCCTTTCTTACTGAGAGTAAACAACCTCTGAAAGACTGAGCACACGGGGTGACTAACAACTATAACATGAGTGTCCCTGGCCTGCCTGAACTTCTTTCAGAAAGTAAAGGAAGAGCTCCATTCTTGCCAAACTGTCCCTTTTTTTTCTTGACATTTTCAAGCTTAGAGGCTGGAAGACTTAAAAATATTGCTTACAGCTTAGGAGAAGTCATATTATTAGTAAATAGGGTAGAGGGAGGGGGAAAAATAATGCATTTGTTTTTTCCTGTTTTTTTGAAAACATCACCCTTCCCCTAAGCTGTAGCTCCTCCCCTTCACTTCAGAAATAACATTTCTGTGTTTTGCCCAAAGGGAAAAAAGTAGCCATCCTTTGTGGTGTGGCACGTGAACAATGCTGCAGGAGATTTTTCTACCTTTAGGAACAGGCAACTGCCAGCATGGTTGGCCTGGTCTCTCCCTCAGAGCAGCCCTGAGAGGCACTGATAAGGTGTTTTCCTCCTCCAGCAGCAACTATCAGCATCCATAGGCAAAAGAATCACCACAGATGCTGAAAAAGCCATTTGGAACACAGAGTGAGAGGGCCTCATTTCCACCCCCCCCACCCCCACTCCCAAGCAGGATAAAAAAAGCACCTGATTTGATGGAAAAAAGCCAGGTTTTCTGCCCGATTATTTTCTACTGCTGAACAATGACCATTTATACTAAAGATAAAAAGCAAATTCTGCAGTGAAACAGATGAGGCTGGGGAGGAACAGCACAGGCAGGCTTGGAAGGAATCCATGGAGGAAAGTCCCACAGAAATGCCTTATGACAAGCCTGCAGTTGGGCTTTGGAGACAACTGTTTGCTGGACAAGCAGTCTAGTTCCCTCCAGAAAGCTGAAGTAGGTGGATACAAGCAGAAATAAATAGAAAAGCCAAAACATAAATACAAAAATATAAAACTCCCAATCATGTTTAATATAAATAACACTAACGTCTTACTCAGAAGTGGGATTCCCCAGTTACTGTTAAAAGTCAATGTTTTGGGTAACTGAGAAAGCCAGATTAAAGCAAAATTATTATTTGGAGAGATTAAGAAGGTAAAGCAAGCCAAAGTGCTCTTCATTCTCTCTGATTCAGTTTAAGAGGGCAAGGTACACCACAGCACAAGTTTTATGCTGAATCAGTTCTTTCACTGTGGGTTGAAGGTGAGCAGGACAATTTTAAAGGTAGAGGAAAGCCCCACATAGTGGGATATTGCTGAAAAATGCACGAAAATGAAAGCAATACTTTGTTATGGAGAAGCATCCCCAGCCCTTACAACCACTAGCTTGTAAAGGATCAGAATGTTTTAAACTGCTTCAGAAACATCCTTCTTCTCACTGGTAGCTCTGGATATTTGCTAAATATTTGCTTAAATATTTTGCTAAATGTTTGCCAGCAGCCCTATTAGTGTGAACTAGGCATCTGTGAGCGGCCAGCTTCCTTCTCTAGAGCACAGCAGCCTGTCCCACCAGGGCTGGTGATTGGCCACCTTCTCCACAGGAAGAATGACCATAACTAGAGACAGACATTTTGAAGAATAAATTCAGCATGCAAGAGAGGGACTAGAAAACAGGCTTTATTCCCTATACCTTTTAACGAATTTTGTCTTGAAGACGCTGAAATCTAATTTTCCACAGCAAGGGGGAAGAGAGTGGGTCTGTGATGCTCTGAAAGCTGGCAAAAATTCAGTAAGAAATTTCAGACAGAGTAAGTAGGAAAGACACAACTTTGCAACCAAATGAAAGCCTCTGGAAGGTCTGAGGAGGCTAATGTTTCCAGCACCAAAGGTTTCATTTTATATCAAACACCATTTACCTTCCTCATTCATGCTATAATTTAATGGAAAAGGAAGCCAATTTTTCTCAGACAACCCCTTCCCAAACTCTATGCTCAATTTCCCCTTCACAGAGGATGACTTTGCACTATCAAAACTGCCTGCCTGTCCAGCAGCTCAGGGGAATGCCACCACGGGTCTGCAGAAAATGGCTATTTTCTCCAGACCCTTTGATGCCATCCCTTACACCTTGTCCTACAGAAAGGCTTTCCAACACCCCACCCTTCTGCCGCAGTGCTGAACTCCCCTGCACCCCTGTGGTGCTGCTACACTGTACAGCATCTACCCCCACTGTCTTCCCCCTCAATGCTGGGCACATGCCAGAGAGCCAAAAAAGGGAGCAGCTGCTGTCAAACCCGGAGATGAACCGAGACTCCTCCAGAGCTGTGAAAAGTAATGGCAAAGGTGACACACACAGAGCCACAAAGAGGTAACGCTTGTGTTGTAGGATCATAGGATTTTGTGCATTTGTCCCTCTGGGATTACCCAATGGCACACATGCACAATTTAGCCCTGCCCCCTTCACCCTTTTTCACCTTTCTTCAGCCATTCTGGTTTTTAAGCAAAGTGGAGCTCTGTCCCAGCCTACGAGCAGGAGCTATGCTGGGACTGCAGGGGGATCAGCTCTCCCTGAGTCAGGTCCTCCTCATGCATCTGGTCATCCTAAAGCTAGGAACAGAGTGTTAATTCTCTCCCCCACAGCCCCTCGCTGCTTCTGCTATGTTATTATCCTTACAAAGCTATACAGAAGGAAAAACAGTCAGTCCAGAATAGTTTGGGAATGAAGGATTAAAAAAAAAAAAGGAAGAAAATAGTGACACTGTTGCAGACATATACACAGAGAAGTCTTTGTGTGCCAGAGCAAGGGAGCCAGCAGAGATATCTCCATCAGTTTACAGTAACAGAGCAAGCTAGGGTGGAATTAGCAACAAATTCATTAGAATGCAGTTTAATCACACTGCCTAAAGGCAGGCCCACTAAATAATCTTGCTGGTGTGCTTTCAAAAATCCTTGGACATTGTTTGATAACTTTACTTGAGGCAGGGTAGCTGTTTCTCCATCACTGTTGTACTGCAGGATATCCCCAGCAGTTTGGGATTAGGCAGGTAAGGATTAAAATCCCTTCCCTACCAATTTGCCTAGCACAGCAGCTGCAGATAGAGGGCAGCTGGTTTACTGCAAATGTTACTGGGTTGTACCTTTGATAGTCCCACCACAGGCTGGTTCCTCTTCTTCCTCTCCGTACATTTTCCAGCCCCTCCTATCCGGTGAGAATTTTGAGATAAGCCCTCAGGACTGAAGAGCAAAACATCGGCAGAGGAGCCAGCCAGCACCCCTCCCACACACCCTGCAAGCCCAGGGGTCATCAAAAGGGTGAGGCAAATGAAGTGCCACAGAAGTCAAGCCCCATTTGGCTAAAACAGGAAGCAGAATGAATCTTTGACCACAGCTTGTGGGATGGTCAGATGTTTTTAACCAGGCTGTTGTAGCCCAACCAACTCTTGCCCCTCCTACAAATGAGGTTATAAATACCTATTTTGTCAGCTAGGCTATAGATTCAAGTTCTTCAGTTAGTGGAGAGAAAAATCCAACATTCTGTGAGCAAGTCACTGAACTGTAATCAGACCTTTAGTGTTTGGCTTGTATAGACAGGTGCCCAGCAAGGAGGAGCTTGGCTTCTCCCAGGGCAAGCAAGGCATGTTACAGAGCCATGTTGCCAAAGCTAAGACTGCCTGGCCTCATTTTGCTGGAAAAATGGCAGCACTAGCATTTGACATGTGTACCAGTACCCTACACCATATGTCAACACTTATTTTTTATAGACTTGTATGACAACTGCTATCAGAAGCCAAATATAGAAAGGTTTCCTAAGGCTAGCTCTACACTTACCTGAGATTTATTACACTAATGACCCTGTTCTCATATTAGTCAGTGTAATCTGTGAAGCATTCAAAATAAAGCCTTCAAGTGCCCTGGAAACCAAGATATATGATTAAGGCCAGATAAGGGTAGAAGCTTTTCAGTGATCTCCTGCCACTGTTGTATTCAGAGCTCAGCCAGCCCATTACGTTCCTCTAATTAAAACATTTCTGCTGTCTTTCTTAGAAAAGCTTATTTATTTGAAATTGTGCATAAAGGCTTTAAGGATGCACTTTGAAAGCTCTGCAAAAGGTAGTGGAAAGGGAAGATTACTATTCTTGCATACCAGTGCTAGTCAGACTCTTCATTAGAAACAGGTGCAATCAGCTAGAAAATGAACAGACCGTGATGTAAGATGTCAAAGTACACTTTGCAGAAAGACATTCTTCACTGAGACACCCCAGGACTTGCTGGAAGTTTCTTGCCATTGCCAGGGAAGCAATGGCAAAGTGCTCAGCCAGGGGAGCAGCAAGCCCTCAGTCTGTCTCCCCATTCAGTGGAAATTGCCACCAGCAGAATTTGGGTGTTTTATCCATTATTCAGTGGCTGCTGCCAGCTCTCATTCACATATATCACCTTGGGCATAAATAAGTAAAACACTGTACCTACAAACCAGTGACAGAGGAGAGCATTAAAAGGTAATGAGTAAGCAGGCTTCTTGCCTTTGCTTGTACTACAGTCTGACCTTTCAATACAGCAACTCTTATGCTGAGATCTGGATCTTGGACCATTTTTATTCAGTTACAATCCAGAGAAGCTTTTTCACCTTTTTCAGTGACAGTTATCTTCTTTTTACCTGGAAAAATGTTCCACTCCAACCTATTCCAAGAAATAATTTTAGAATTTAAAATAAACCTATTATAATTTCCATTAAAAGTGTTACTATGGAGTATGGTATGTTCCAACCTCTCACTACTGCTTACAAGGATCCTCATAGCTTAACTCAGCTGTAGCATTACTTCTTTTCTCAGGACCAACCTAACAAAAAAGAATCAAATCTTTTCAGTGTTGCTAGACATTCAAAGGAGATTTCTGCACCTCTAGGCTTTCTGTGCAGCCTTGACTTCATGCTATAGGCTAAGTCCTGAAGTAGCAGATCCTGCTTGAGAGACTGCCTCATTAATGAAGGCAATAATCACAGCCAGACTTTATGATCCTCATTCCTGACCTGCTTCCATGATCAGTGCACTGCACTAGGCAGGTTAGACCACTCTTCACTCTCACATTGCCAGCTAATTCTGGGAAAGCCTTCTGGATGCTACCTTATTCCAGAGAAAGATGTTGCAGAATGCTAACAACACGTGCAGTTTGGTGCGCTGCGAATTTCATGGTTTCTTTTTGCCTCTTCTCAGAGTGAGTATCTCTCAGGGCTCTGCTACAAAACTGCAGAACCAGTGTAGCCAAGCCATAGCCAAGATAGCCACTGGTCTGACATTAAATACAAAACCCAAACTAAACAAAAATATGCACAGAGGTTTAATTATATACAACCAAATTCAAGTGGCACCAAGACTGATCAAACTAGAAACTAAACCTGAAGGGAAAAAAATAAACATGCTTTTCTTTCCACCAGGAGTCAAGATTGTCACTTGGCCACACATTACATGTACAGTATTACAAAGATAAGAAAAAGAAGTAGGAGGTGGTCAGGACGACTCAAACCAGCTGCCCTCCCTCAGCAAATCTTGTAAGTAATTGCAAAGGAATTAGTATAACAAAGGCTTTCAGAAAAGAAATCTAGAACAGAATGTAAATTATACCTATCATTGGTTGGCCTTTGGTCATCCCAAACCTTAATTATCTGTTTTGGTTTATTCACGCAGAAGGTAGCATATTTAAGATTTATTTGGAGAGTCATTTCTCATAAAGTATATTATTAGAATATTTAGTATAATATTATATATAGTTATATTTTATAGCATATTATTAATATTAGAATAGTATATATATATGTATAGTATTACATATTCAACCATTCTTAGAATGCTGATGACACTGTCAAGCACACAAATATTTTACCATCTGCTCTGCCTGTATCTATTAAAGATAGCCCAGAAATTTAAAGCATCTTTGAGTTTCACGCAGGAGCAAGATGTTTCTAAGGCAGCACAAAAAAATGAAGATATTTCAGAACTTACTAGTTCAACAAAACTGATCCAGGTACTTAATATTTCATTATATCATAGGGAAAGTCAGGAAGAGTCTTTATTCAAAGCTGCACTCACTTATCTAATTTTCAGCTTACTGTAAGGCAATAGAGATTTTGTAAGAAGCAGATTATAGCTAGGCTCTACATGTAGACACATTTGTATTGAGGAAAAGTAATTTCAACCTTGGTAGCATGTGCAAGTATATGTGAGGACCACTGCTGCAATGCTAACAATCTGGATAATGCATTCTTCAAAATCAGCAGTAGACTAAAATGCTTTCTTTTTGGAAACAGGGCGTGTTTCTAGATGTTTGCCTCAGCTGCTTTCCATCAACATTTCCTCCTAAATGGAGAGCTTCCTTTCAATTTGTGTGATTGAGGATGTGTTCACTGTCATAGGTCCAAAAAACACCTGCATTAATTTCAGCCATATTTTATGGAAGATGACATTTTTTCTGAGACTTCTGTTGGTCTGTGAGTATTTTGAACACACTGATTTAACAGAGGACTCTGGACTAAGAAATTTGCTGCTCATCATACAAGAAAGGAAGAGCTCTTAATCAAATCTAATAAAAGTTTGCCTGCACATAAGTAGACCCTGGAGAGGGCACAACTTTTGTCTGCCCAGCACCTACTTCAGCTTCTCTCCATCACCAGGCTCTAACACAGCAGGAAGGTCAGTCCACTGGCAAAGTCTAAACTCTCTCGAAACATGAAGTCCAAGGGCAGGCACCATAAGCACAGCATCCATCAGTGTGAGATCCAGCAGCAAGGGCTTTTCTTCCCAGCTGAGGGATCTGCCTGATCATGAACAACCACAATCAGCTGCCCAGCAAAGACTTAGCTCTTGAGGCATTACAAGGCATCAGATTTTCCCTCAGGATCTCTTCTAACCTGGTTTCACCTGACCACTCCTTCAGCCTTCTCTTGATCTCTTGCAGTCAGCACATTCACCTCCTCTTTAGAGCTCTTCCATGAGCGAAAGGGTCTCTTTCATTCCTGCCTTACATATTCTTTCAGGAGAAAAGCCCCATGCTTGAGTGTCCTGTCTCTTCTCTCAACAGCTTCCTTCCTGAGCTGTGAATTCATAGACCCCTGCCAAGGCTTTAAGTAACCTTTCTCTTTCCTACCCTATAGATTTTTCCTCAGCCTATTCACAGACAGCACAGTTTGGTCTGAGCCTGCTGCACAGACAAAAGAGTATCAGCCTGGAATTTGCTCTTCTCCTTGGAAGTTTTGGGTTCAAGTCACAGGCAAAAGACAAAATGGCTCTTGACACAGATGGTTGCTTATAAATATAGACATAGAGAGATACATGGCACCACAAAAATAGTCCGCTCCAGCTCCCAGCTTTTGGTGTGCTTTTGTGTTTTTCCACCCCCTGCAGAAAATGGAAGAAGTCTTGGGTGATCAGAAATTCTGCCCTAGTGGGAGAGTTCTAGAAAAGCCAGTAGGACCATATCAGAATTAAGTCATTGCAGAATTTAAGCCAACGAACATTTCCATGTGTCTTTCTGCTTTCTATAACCTAGTGTTTCTAGAGCAAGATGTCACTGGTTGGATTTCCCCCAAAAAATCCCCAAACAACCAAAACTCAGCAAGCCCAACACCAAAAAACTCTAACAACAAAAATATCCAGTCAAACAGTCTGCAATTTCTGCTATGGAAACCCTTTATATTATAAAGTTGAAGTGTTCCATTTCCTTTATGTTAAATAAAAAATAAATTAATCAGAATTAAAATGATACATACTCCCCAGAAGAAATGGCAAGACATGTCAGGGTAAGCAAAGTCATCTCAGCTGGCAAGGATCAGTGTCTCAGAAATGCCTACTCACCAGTAAAATACAACAATTCACTGCACAGGCAGATGCATGTCAAAGTCTGCTAAGAGATTATAAAACCAGGCTGGAAACAGTTAATCCTAAACATCTGTGTATACACCACAGAGCTCTCATTCATCCTGGGGGGAAATCTGTATGCCTGTTTCTCATTCCAAGAGAGTTAGCCATCCTGCTCTTGCAATCAGTCAGTTCACCTTGCCAGGCCACAACCTGAGTAGGAAATGGCATCAATCTGCTCTGGCCACTCAAACTTCCCTGAAGCAGCTCCTGTGCAGTTTTGGCAGGCTCATTTCCCAGGAATATCCACTAGGTATCTGCTTACCCTGGCACAGGGACAGAGAAACAGCAATATAAAATGTTGGATAGAGCTTGTCAGGGCTTGTCAACTTGGGAAGGGTTTCACTATTTCTCTTGGGGACAAAAGTTCTGGCACCTCCAAGAGGCTAATTTTCATGGTGTGACCATCACTTGGGGAAGGGGAGACAGGACATTTGCCATTGCTGTTGTCTTAAGAAAACGTTTCAAACAGTTGACGCTTTCACAGCTTGGCTGTGGGGGAAATACCAGTTTTTTTTTTTAACTTGAAGTCAGAAAGAAAAGCTGGGTTAAGAGGGAACCCACAGAGAAAGGCTGGGAGACAAATGCATGCCTGGTTAACACCACCTTTCCAGGAGTTGCTTGGCTCACTAAAGCAATCAGTGTCACCTCATGGCAGCCTTATCTCCATTTGGTTCTGGTTGGGTAAATTTCCATAACATCAAGTGGCAGCTGGTACTAACTGTATGGTCAGAAAAGTGAGTAAAGTCATGAAGAGAGAAACATCACTGATATATCCAGAAGGGATATTTTCCTCTTGCTGAATGTAAGGAAGGTAACTAATTAGAAAATCAATAAATTAGATCTACTAAGAATTTATTTTTTGAGATTACCAAAACAACAGAAGCTACACAGTCAAAGTGCAATACTTGTTTTGCATATATCCTTCAGTTTCACTGTTCTAAGATGTTACTGTATGAAGACTAGAGAGATTTGAAAATCAGGATTTAAAGTAGACTCTCTGTTATGACCAGTCAAGACAAGGTACAGCTTGACTACAGAAAATCAGAAAGGAGGACGTATTCATGAAGAATTTATCCTGATGTTCAGGAATATCAAGTAGGAGCCAGGGCTCCATCAAACACTGGCCTCTTGTCTCAAACATGGTCTCTGCATATTGTCAATATAGATCTCTTTTCCAGCTTTCAGACCACATCCTGTACCACTTATTGCTAATTAATCCCTGAGGGGTTTACATATTTAATATTGCAACATGAGAAGATGTCTTAGGAGCAAAAAAAATAACCTAAATCAAAGGCATCTAGGCTTTAACCAAAGAATTAATCACAAAGGGCCAGACTGCCTCTGGAAACAGAGCTCTGCTCTATGCAGGAAAAAATGGGCATCACCTCCAGATTCACTGGAAATCTCAAGTCCAAGCCTGGAAAGAGCAGAAGCAGCCCAGGAAGTGCTCCCATTTCTGACATTAGCCTGAACTCCTGCAACTTCACCTGTGGGTGAAGGATCAACCAAGCCCACAGCATTCACTAACTCATGGCAAGAAAACCACTGGGAAATGGGTCTGGGATTTTGCCAGAAGCAGTTTCCAGGTCAGAAGGAGATTTACAAACAGTCACTTGTAACTGAAAACTAATCCACGGTCTCCATGACCTTTAGGATTGATAGAGATATAAATGTGTTGGAAAAATGCTTGTAGAAAAGATGCCACAACAGAATGATTTGACAGGTAGAACTTCCCTTGGTTCTGCTGGCGAAATATGCCAAACTGACAGATAGAGACAACTCCAAGGATTTCTGCCCACTTTCAAATAAAAAGGAAAAACAATGAGTAATTTTGCCTCTCTGCAAGGTGCTATTGCCCTGGCAACAACCCTCCATGTCTATGGAATGGCTTTAAACAGCACCAGTGGGCAAGGCATTGGTGAGAAGTCCAAGTTTGCCTCTGTGGAGAAAGGCAGCACATTGCCTTTGTAACACCTGACCTGCCCCACCAGCTCTGCTTCTTGAGCAGGGCTTGAGAGGATGCAAAGATATGGCCCTTACGCTCTGTGTGAGGGGGCAGTTCCCCTGCCTGGAGCTCTGACATGACAAAAAGTAGCTCCCACATTCAGGGCAGCTACAGTTTTTGCATTCATAGGCACAGATTCGTAGTTAGGGTACAGATGGCATCATTATCTACTCCTCTTTGGTTTCCTACAGAAGTATACTTTAAAACAGCATGAGAATGAGGGCCTGTCATGCCATGGTTTGTCTGAAATTGTCATTATCTCTAAAGCACATGTCACAATGTCAAGATTGAAGTAAATGTATCAGCACTTTACCCAGCTGACAGAACATGACACCATCTAAGGAGGTTGACAGAAACAGTAGGTAAGGCTGAAAAATGTTCCAGGATGGGGTAGGGGAAATGTAATAGCACATAATACCTTGGGATTACTAGGTTTCCTTGTGTTCCCATTACCACAGGATGATGTGGAACAGCTTATATGCAAGGTAAAGGGCACCCATGTGTCTTGCCATTACTACTTGGGGGTCCTTAACTCCACAAGGTGCATGAGGCTCTCTTTGACTACAGTCACAGATAATTATAGAGCATGAGCAGGTTTCTCTTAAGCCCTACAGTGGGCTCTAAGATTGGTTTCTATCAGTCAAGCCACTGTCAGATGACATTCTAGATTCGCAGCAGAGATCACCATTTGCTTTGCCAGCTCTAAGAGCCTAATGACACTCAGAAAGTTGGAAGCTATTTTAATGGGAGCACATAAGCACAGGAAGTAGTAAAGGTTTTCCAAAATACCCAATGTGGCAGAGCTCTTTCTCATGTGTGTGGATGCTAGCAAATAACAATGACCACATTTGAGTTAATAATTACCAGGTACACCAGGCCACCAGATCATGCTGCTCTAGACAAAGATACAGGCTATCTCCACAGTGTCAGGCAGCTGCTCCATCTGCTGGATTACGCCTCCAGCTAAAGTGGCTTAGCTCTACCCGGGTCTCGTGAATGTGGTCCTCTGTGTCAGTCAGTTGGTGAATTGCAGCTATGAATAGTTTTAGCAATCCTTGGGGAGGTCATGAGTACTACGAAGGTCCTAGGGGTGTGGGTGAGTTGAGTCACCGGAGTAAGGAATAAAAATGGTAAGGCCATGGGCATGTTGGCCAGTCTCCAATTATTCTCTGATGAGACAGGCTCTTGAAAGATAATTTGTGAAGTGATGTGACTGAAGTCAAACCATAAATGAAGTTTCTTAAAATATATAAACAAATAAGCATTGATGCTGCTGTTTCTGGGTTTCTAGGGTACACAGAATGTCAAGTGACTAATGATGCATACAAAAAGCCTTGCAACAAAGGAAATCAGTATTTGCTGAAACAGAGCACATTATGGAGTTTTGCTTTTGACAGAACTGAATGCCAGCATGTTCAATCTTCCACACTGATAGATCCAGTCAGCTCAAAAAAAAAAAAAAAATCTGTATCACTCCACACTGTATGGTCACTTTTGTCTGAGTGAAATAGGAAGATTTAAAAAAAATATACTCACTTTGCACAGCTTTAAATGTCTACACAAAGATGTAAAATAAAGAGCATTAGCATTAGCTGCAATTGAAAACTAAAAAAAAAAAAAAGGTGGGTTGGGAAAAGATAGATACCTTTCTTTAAGGTGACCATCATGCTTGAATACTGAGTAGGATATTTCAGATAATTTGCACAGTGAAGATTTGGTTTAATTTGTGTCTTTTCTTCCCAGGGCAGATCACATTTATTCTTATACAATGTAAAAAAAAAACAAAAAAAAACCCCGAAAGTGGAAAGTGTGATGAAAATGAAGGCTGGGACAAGGCAGTAATGAAAAGAATGAAAACTATGTCAGAGTACAGTGCACCTGATACAGAATCTCAATTCTCCATCAACTGAGGTAAACTCATCTATAAAAAAAGATTGTGCAGAAGACAGCTACTAATGCACAAAGGTCTACAAAGGTTGTTAGCCATGTAATAGGTCTGCAAATTTTTTTTGGGGGGGAGGATCTCATTTGGGAACCACAGACCAACTGATTACTGTTTTCCTCCTAGCTGTGATGGAGGGATTTTGTGCAATATTGGGTTAGCTGTCATTTCCCCATCCATGTGACGGTTATTGTAAGTAGAATCTCTGCAAAGCCACTTTCATCCTGGAAGTTTCAGCATAAATATAATATATCATTATTCTTAAACAAAATTATTTACAACACCTGCAAACTAAACCATTATCTGTATCCACCAGAATTAATTTCACACTCTGAGAGATGTCACTGAAAGAAATCTCAAGATATGGAAGAAAAAGGTGTGGCCTTCCTAAAAATTGCTGGGATAGGCACTATCTTTTGGATCCTGGATATCTGTGCAGCTGTTTCATCTGCTGCTTTCCCTGTTTGGTGGGATCTGCTGAGAACAATCATCTCCTGTCCTCATTTATGTTCTTTGGGTTAGAAGCTGGAACAAAAGACTAATGGCAGGGCTAGGTCTTTCCTGTCTGTTTTGATGATTTGAAAACACAACTGCTCACTAGCCACAAGGGGACTATACTTGCTGCCTGCATTTGCATCCTCATTCCTAAACCCTGAGTCATGGTGGGAGCACTGAGTTTAGCCAAAGGACTGCATGAGATGACTCATGCAGCATATATCCCTGCAGGGCTTCACAGCCATGCACCCCTTTCCCTTACTATTCTTATTCTTCTCCTGCCCCAGTTGTCCCTCATATTTTTAGTATTTCTTTGCCATGTCTGGTCCAAGCAAACCACAAATGCTGGTATTCTATGCGTGGGTGGGGGTCTCTGGGCTGTAGCACATCATGTGATTACAGACAACTATAAGACTCTCACAGTAGCACAGCCCTTTCTTGGCAAGGAAAAAACCTTCCAAACCCAACTAGTGAAGTGTAGTTTAGAGTACTACACAGCCAGGAATACAAGTCAAATAAAAATACTCAGTATTGTGTTCAATGTCCTAGCATATTTTACTCCTACTGCCTTGCAATGACTGGCAGAGATGTCTATCAGAAGATATTTGAGAGACAGCTACATCAAAACACAAGGGTGACACATGCACAGAGCCTTTTATGATATAAATAGGATGTCATTAAAATTCTTTTTTGCATGCAATGATGAACACACTACTTTAGATTATCAGCAATTATTTCAGATTCAGATTATTTGCAATACCTTCAGTGGTACAGGAGAAGAGCCCAGGGCATTTCCCTTAAAAATACCAGATGCTGACAGTGTTCTGTAGCCAGGGATTGTTTGTATTTCTTTTGTGTTTGATAGTTAAAGTAAGAAGAAGATTAAAGTACTATCTTTTGAGGCTTGCAAGCTCCTAATGAGCTTGGTTCTGTGGTGAGAGTTAGTGGAGCCTGATGCCTTCCCTGAAAAAACAGTTTGTGCAATGTGTACACAGCTCAGAGAATTTACTCAGCGTGGACTGGGAGTACATCACACTGCTTCCCACCCTCTATCACTGACTCCTCAGAAACTGACACTCATCCTGTCATACATTAATTTAGGGAGAAGGTCCTGGCTGACAGATTGTTAATAAGGGCATGGTGTCTTTTATTTGCTGTAGTGAAGTTGATCTTGCTCATTGAAATTGTTTAACTGTAAAAAAAAAACCCAACCAATCACCGAAACAATGAAACCAGAGAAGGTCAGAAGCCCCTAAATCCTTGCACCATAGACAGAATGAGTGTGAACTGTCCAGATTCTCACTTACTCCTTCCCTGACTCAACAGAAATCAATCTTTATGTCGAATCCATCACAAAGCTCTCTGCCAAGAGGACTGTCAAAGGTGACAGATAGCACTGATCAGTGTATGATCTGTGCTTCACTATCTATAAGAGATTATGGCATTTTGTGCTAGCTGAGGTGGTGGCAAACTCAGCTTCAAGATGCACAGGCAGTACTGTAGAGCCCAAGCCTGAGGTGTGGAAGTCAGGCCCACAGAGCCAAATTTTGGGTCCTCCCAAGCACAGGGCTGGGTGCAGGGTCAGAGTGAGTCTGGGTCTGGTACACAGCCAGGCTCAGCTGGAGCCTGCCCTAGGTGCTTGCATCTGCTGGGGAAGGTTGGGTTTCTCTTTGCAAACAGATGATTTTGTGCCCATTAAACCACACCTTGTTTACACCTGAACATGGTAGTGAATAGCTGTTCCCATTACCATCAATATTCAAGAGGAAGTTTTGAACCCTATCCATCTGGTTGCCTAAGGGAATGCTATCTGACCAATACTCTCCAAAAAAGCTACAGATTATATGATCTGTGCTCTCACTGCCACTGCCTTAAAACATTTGCTGACTTTTTCTGCCCATACACAGCAGGAGCACTGAGGACATTTTTCTCTTCCACATCACTGACTCAAAGCTTTCTTTGAAATCCTATTATCTTTCCAAGGAAACTATACCACACCACAGTATGTGTGCGGCACAACCTACCAACCTCAGTCAGGGGACAGTGGAGTACTACAATGCATACCCTGGCTGCTATTTCTTCAGCTAGGATCTAAAAATCATTAATACTGATCCATGCCCAGAGCAAGTCCAATAGAGATTAGACAGGCTCACAGAAGCACATTTCTGTCAGAAGATACACTTCACATGATAACTAGATCCAGAAGCATCTTTCCAGATGGCAAAGATGAGCAATAATTGCTGCCTGCTGAAAATTAGATGCTACATTGATGTATTTTTCGGAAACAGGAAGCAACATAATTTAACCACACTGTACTAACAGTTTGTGGAATGGTTGTAAGCATTCTTGATTTGGTTTATGGAAGATCACGGTGTCTGTCCAACAACAGCAAAAGAAATGGTGGTCTGCTGACACACATGAACCTCCTTGCAGAGCAGATCTATGTGTGAAGCTCCAAACAGTTGTTGATGTTTCTCCTCAGGTGCTGCTGTGTAACTCTTCACCTGATTCACTGTGAAACCTCCCAGCCCCAAGGACTGCTTTACACAAAGTAGTTCCTGCCAGTTTAACTACAATCAGTTATTAAACTGATTCAGTTAATCCCTCAGGAACTCCTTTGGGGACACAGGTGTTATAATTTATATCAGTTATGACTTAGAGCAATTTACCTTTCAGTTGGTAAGATGTCATATCAATTTAAAAGTTTGTTTCAGGTTCATAAACTACCAAGTTAAGACATAATTGCTATCAGTCAAAACACCGTGTTTCCAAGTGATGTTTTCCATAACTGATTACAGTTAAGTCAGTTCAACTACTTGCACAGATCAGCCCAAAATCTCCTGCTCCAGTTACATGGGTTTTGGTTTCAAATGTTGAGCAATGCACAAGTGAATGATCCATCTGTTCCTGTGGTAAAAGGGTAAGGCAGGCAGTACTTGACCCTGTTTTTAAAACAGCTCAACATGCAGAAAATGTGTTGAGGAATCAGAGTGAAATGACAGCAGTGAAGAATTTGACACACAAGATATGCCTTGCAGTCCATCATCCCACAGCTCCTCAAAGACCCCAGCTTTAAGTCCAGAGCATTTACCAAGTGTTGGGTTTCATGTACATATTTCTCTCCTGTGCTTGTCCCAGACACTAATTATGGCCTTGTCTGTGTGGTGTGGCTACTCTTATGATACACAAGGGAATAGGTTCATGTTTCCAGAAGCTTGGGGCTGGCATTGCTGAAAACAAGTTGAAACAAAACAAGCAGTTTAGCTAAATGCTAGCGCCCCTGGTAGGGTGATCATCCCACTAGTAAAACTAGTTTTACTTCTAACCACCAACTTCAGATTCATTAGCTATAAAACCTACTTAAATAAGTCAATTGAATTAATTTTAATAAAAATAAATAACATTAAAGAAAAAATATTTCCTCTAGGATTTCTAGGATGGGAGAGGACCACCAGGGAAGACAGTACCTATGCTCTTACCCGATGGTTCTGCCAGTGCAAAAACAAGTGGTATCAAGCCCTTTTGCTTATCTATCTCTGGTTCCATCAGACCATCCCCTGCTGCAGACTCAGCAGGAAGCAGCCTGGAGCTCACTGGCATACCAGTCTGGGGAGGAGGGTGCCCTCAGGACGTGCTGGGGTGCATGGGACAGGCAAGCTTGCACTGCCAGGATGGTAGAGCAGAGCTTGCTGCTGGCACACCTCAGGCTCCTGACACTGCACAGCTGCTTGCCATGGTCAGGGCAGGGAGCCAAACAGCTTTTGGAGCTGCTTTCCTTTACTGCTCTGTTCTTAGCTAGCACAGGGAGAAAGCAAGGAGGAGGGGGTTGAAGTAGGCTGAGTGACAGCATGGTGCTGCACCAAGCAGGGTGGGTGAAGTCTCAGAAGGGGCTGATGTTCACAAGAAAACAGAATAGCTTCTCAAGAGGGGACTAGCTCTGCTCACAATTGTTCTATCACACTTAAATTGCACCTGCCCCAGGCCAGCACTGCTGTGTAGGGCAACATCTCTGCCCGCTGTCCACTGTAACCTGCTCTGCTTCTCCCTATAAAGGTTTTTAGGCTTTTTTTTTTTGTACCTCTTGGGGCACTGGGCTGGGTTTGACAGCTTCTTTGAGGGAGTTTGTATATTTCACTTCAGTTGTATTTCAGCTCAGTGAACGTGTGGTAGATTCTTTCTCAATTTCATCCCCAGTGGAGGATTTTTTTCCATTTGATGGACAAAAGTTTTTAAAATCCTCTACTATTTTGGGAGGGCACCAGGTATCACAGCTGTATGCCAAATTATGCCAAGCTATGTCAAATTATTTGGTTTCAGCTAGGTTTCCTTGAAGTTAGCCTGTTTTTCCTTGATTAATTTCTTTATCTGGGGTTCCCTTTGGACAGTCTATGCTGTCCAGGCAGAGAATTCAGTTTTATTGCTACTGTTTGCTTTCCAGTGTATTATTACTGCTTGACACGACAATTTCATGAGTGCAACAGATGCAAATCCAACATCCTTACTTTTGTTATTCTTTAGCTTTTAGTGTGCCACTTAGCAGCAATAAGTGGTCTATAAAGTTTAAAGCCATCCTACACAATGTCAGCCTGCACTGCTGGAGCCTGCATTGCTTCTTACTCACCTGCTGTAAGGTGGTATCACAGAGCAGTAAAGAAAGAGATGCTAAAGCTAAACCCACTTCTTTCTCAGGGCACCTGCTCCTGCACTGCTCTCCACATCTCCACACTCTTGGAGCTGTACTGCTGAAGGCCTGATGGATGGTCCCATGCTCATCCATACCGGCCTTCAAATGCCTTTCAAAAATCAATTCAGACACAAACAAGGGGGCCCCTCATTTTGCACACTCAGTGGCATGTCTTCAGCAGGAACATGCAAGATGTGTAAGGGTTGAAGCCAGCCTTGTTTTAGCTTTGCAACCATTTCTTCTTTCATCTGTGACTCTTGTCAAACCTCATTAACACTGAATCCCCAAGAATGAGCCTCCATGCTCTTTCACTCTCTAATTATACATGGCATTCCCTCTCACACCCAACCCCTCCCATGTTGGTAAGCAAATACACTGTGACACCCAGGCCAGCCTTGTACAGCTTTGCAGAGACTTCCTGCACCTGTGCTCAGAGCAGCCTGCTTCTCCTCTGCAGCCCAAATCTGCCAGGCAAAGAAGAACCCAGGTGTCAGATCTCACTGATGTTAAGACTAGGCTGAGAATGGCTCTTTGATAGCAGGAGAATAAATAATTAATATTCCAGGGACAGGTGAACCATAGCCTTGCTGTTCCTGTCATGCCCTCTGCTCACCCTGAAGGCAGTTCCTATGAAAGCTGCCTTTACCAGCCTTGCACAGCTGCACTAGCTCTTCTGAAACAGGGATTCTTCCTTGAGTGCTTCTGCAGCCCCTTTCTACCCACTGCACTCACATGAACAGCAGTCCCTGAACGAACTGGAGAGGTAAGAACAGAAGAGAGATTAAAAAAAAATCTTTAAGTGAGACACTTGCAGGTAAGTGTGCAATAAAAAATGAGAAGCTCTGTGTCAAAGTCCATGGTAGTGATTCACTTTGAGGCAGCACAAAGGGAGAAAGAGAGAAAGGGTTATTTTTCCTCCAAAAGCAAAGAAATCTTGGGCTTGTGGAAGAATTCCTTGAAAGGACAAGGTGCTCAAGAAACAGGATCTGCCACAAAGCAAGGATAATAAGACTTATTTTCCTTTGGAGACATAGACAGCAGTTCTTCCTGAAGCACCAATACAGCATTTAACCAGTTCTGAACAGTTCTTGCCACAACTTTGTAGCCTAATTCATAAGACTGCCCTCATTCACAGGAGGCTTTTCTTTACCTCCTGAACAGAAAAGCAAGACCCAACTACTAAATGGTTCAGTATCCTGCATTGCTTTGTATCCATTTGTTAGGTCCAAACAGTAAAAAGCACCAAGAAAGAAACAGACACCAGAGAGATGCTTCCTAGGGGACCAGCATTGAGATGGACAGTGGGAGATACCACTGAAAGATTGTCTCATGCTGGGGGCAGCAGTGGTGGAGGTTGTAGATAATGCTAGATGGCACAGGATAAAGTGTAGTGCCTTCCCTTACAGCACAGGGCTTTGAATTGTGCCTTCAGGCCAGTGCCCACCACAACACTCTTAGCAGCACTACAGGATTGCCAGAATGCTATTTCAGGCCCAGTGGCTCTTTATACAGTGGCTGGTTTCTGCCAGGGCCTGACACAGCTGGGGGAAGGTGGCTGCAGGCAATATGATCTGCTCTGCACAACAGAAGGTATTTGCTTGCTTATCTGCCTCCTCAAGAAACACATGATTTCTCACGGCCTGGTTTTCAAACAGATTGCAGTAGAAAATGCATCAAATGAAAAATGGGTGGACTTCTGCTGATATGACTTTTGTTTATAGGCCTTTACAAGTATTGTAAATGACTGGCAATCCAAGCCCAGCAGGTTTGATGGAGTTTTTGATTCAAAAGGTCTTGTTTTATTGTCTGAATTAAATAGGGAATGCAAATAATGGAAACAAAAAGAAAATTGCCATCTTAGACGGTTACAGCATTGGGACCTTGCAGTAGGCTTGGTTCTGGATCTGCTGTCTTCTAACAAAAAATCACTACATTCAACCCAAAGGAGGAAGCATTATTTCTCACCTAAGCTCAGTCTCAGCTGCCACCCAGTGGAATTAGAAATCTCTGCATTATACCAGCGGCTCCTACTGCTGCCTCATCACACTTGTCTACAAGATTTTAGTGACCAACAATAAGATTTGATTTGTCTGCAGTGTTCCCTGCCCATAGATTCATGTAGCACTTCAGAGGAACATCGCCATTTCTATTTCTCATAAGAGAAACTGAGGCACAAGAGCCAAGTGCTCTTTCTGGTCACACTACAGGCCAGAAACAAAGTTTGGGATAGACCATGCCTTTCATCATGATGGCCTAAGCATGGCTGGCTGCTGAGCCAAAGAAGATCCAGTGGGTTCACAATCTGAAGCAGAGGCAACAGTGCCAAGCAGGGAGAAGAGACGAAAACACAGTGGAGGCTGGAGGTGGGATTGAACCTGTCACTTATAACCTGGACAGCCAGTTCACTTCTCTTTGTGGTCTTCTGTGTTTGCTTAAACTGAAATGAGCAAGCAATGTGGTTTAAGAGATGTCTGCAGGGATTTTGCAAGCTGTCATGAGTTATCTTTCGCTCTAGGAGAGCATGCTCCGGTTACTGCAACACAAACCTCGACATATGGTAGGATGTAGAGGTGAAAGACAGAGCTGTCTGTACAGCTGGAGGTGCAGCTCCTGGAAATAAATGGTCAGCCAGAAAGCCAGAGGTACCATGAATGAATAGGGAGTGCTACACAGAGGCAGGCACAACCCTAACAAAAACACAGACAGAAATTGTCCTTGCCTTAGGCTATGATCACTTTATATGCGAAGGGAACACGACATACCTATCAGGTCTTATGGGAGCCCTGGTTTCCAATAACCCTTCATCTGTTGACCCACAATTAACATCAGGTTTAAGCCTCTATGAGTTATTTCAGTGAAAGAAAATTAGGAATAGCTGGAATGTTTCTTCTCCATCCTAGGCAGGCACAACTCTGAGCTGCAGCTCTGTCATAGCAGGGACAAAAGCTGGTAAATGCCATAGCCTGGGATGGCAAGGCCCCTAGAAAGGGGTAGTGACAGAAAGAGGAGGTATTTATTTCTAAAGACAAAGTGTATGCATGCATACATACACTTTAGCATATATATATATATATATATATATGTATATGTATGTTTAGCATATATATATATATATGTATGTATGTTGCTTGAAAGATTACAAACAATGTCATATTTACAAGAGACAGATTCTGAAAGTGCAAGTAAAGCTCAGCCTTCTCTGATCTAAATGACAATATCAGGTTAAACGTATAAGCAAGTTGTTTTTCAGAAGAGGAATGCTTTGTGCCTTCTTCTATGCTCCTGAAGAGCACTCAGCGGAAGATAATAATCAGTAAGAAAAAAAAGAATATTTCTATAAGCTTATATATTAAGGAAAAAGCACTTCTCCCAGGCATTCAGATCTAGGTAGCACATAACACAAAGAAGTGACCACTGGGATGTAAGGGATTCAGGGGAGATTGGTCAGCAGCCAGCAACTCAGGTTATTCCTAGTCAAATGAGAGGCTTACTTTTCAACCCACTTTACAATTTTCTCTACCTTTTCTCCTTTTACAAGGAAAGGTGAAGCAAACACTGAGCAGGAGGTGAACACACACATTCAGCTGGTCTCCAAAGTCACTGAAGACCAACTGTAGTTTCACAATATTTTCACTTTGCTACTGAAAGCTCACATCACTGAAACCCTACTTCAAACCAAGAGCCAACAGTGACCCAGTGCTACAGAGTAATCCCAAACTGCACTAGCATTATCTCTATTTGATGGCGTCATCAAGAAATGACAAAAATACCTCTTGCTAGATTTACCAAGTGGATACTATTTCAGGAGATTTCATTTTCAAGCTTTATATCTTCAAGATAAAAAATGACCTACTTAACTTTTCATCATACCTCTGGAAGAAAAGACACTTTCTAGTGCTGTGTGAGAGAATTTTAAAACAGTTTCCATAAAAAAGTAAATCCCTGAATGAAATGTGCAGCAACAGCAAGCCTCCCTTGGCATTACCTACTTAACCTCAAAACCACAACTGGTGCAAGTCAGTGGCTGACTGACTTCACTGATCAGAGGCCAAACCATGTTGATGAGGAAGATGAAGGGAATGAGTTGTGGTCTGTAACACAAGCAGCCTCATGCGGCCAGATCTAGGTACAGGCAAGTCCAAGCAGAGCAACTCCATGAAGGTGCCAAGGTTCATTGTGGGGGGAAACAACTTGGGGAGGGTGGGGGGGAAGGAAATCTGTGTAAATGGAAACCTTATTTACCCAACTATCTTTGTTATTTAATCTGTTGCTCTGGTTTCCCTGTAAATTAAATCCAGAGAATGCACTCTGCCAGCCAATCACGTAATACTGGACAACATGCCCAGGCACACAAGCTGCTAAATTGCCACCAGCCTTCTATCTGGAGTCATACAAGACACACAGCTGGGCTGATGGGCTTGTCCCCTCTCTAAGCAGGCCTTGACAGGTAAGATACCATCATGCTCTGACTAGACAGTCAGACATGTAGGCAGCAGACGGTGTGTATGTGTTTCATTTGGCCCAAGAAATCCACAGATCAAGCCTCTTCAGTATGAGGGGATACCTCCTGTTCAGCTTGGCGTATTTGAAAGAGTTGCTGCAGCAGCTGTTGTGGCTGTTGCTACAAATGTTTATTCCCAAACCAGAACCGAGGGATCAGGACACCTCAAGAAAACTACCCCTGTATCCTCGGGCACTGGGCTCTGTTAGAAAAACCCACTTTGAGGGCATTCCTTTAGGACCTGCAGGTCCAAGCTGCTCAACACAGCAAGAAGAACATGCTACATGGGTCTCAGGGACCCTCCCCACCCCTCAGTCTGTGTTCCCATTCACATCTGGATCCCAATGAGCTCCTTAGCCTGGTGCTTGCTGAGGGTACAAGAAATGCAGCCATTCCAAACCGAAAAATACAGGGTTAGTGATCAGGAGAGTGGGGTTTCCAATTTGATTTTCTATAACAGCTAGAAGTTAGTTCAAATAAACCTACTTCAAGTCTCAAGCAATTACAATTCTCCCCAGACTGCTGTCAACCAGAAAGCTCACCTGTACAGCACTACATCCTTATTTTTGTTCTGCATCAACCACATTATAATGAAACTATAGGTGAATGTCAAGCTTGTTTTAGGAGCTTTTTCTTTACAAATACCCATTTTTTTTTGCCTAAAACATTAGTAACCTTTTCATCATACGCAGACCCTAGGTTTATGATAATTTGTTTATAGCCATAAAAACTTAGAAGCTTCTATTTTCAAGACTTTTCTTCCTCATGATCTATAAACATGTTTGAAATGGCAAATGACTGCCCCAGTACATCAGTGTATGGCTCTGCTCTGTCCTATGTACTGATCTTTGAATGAGAGCTATAGATAATGTTGTTAAATACACCAATGAAATCTTTTTTAAGGCAACAAAGCAGTGAAACACAACCCACAAAGAGTAAATATATCTTAGTTTTGAAAAATAAGAAGATACCACAGGCATTTAACTTTCTCCCTGAAGATTACCCCTTCAAAACCACTAGGGTTTTGGAGTATCTAACTTTGGTCCTCTCCATTGTCTCATAAGATAACCAAAATTGGCAGTTTAACATAGCCATCAAGAATCCATCTTTCTCATAACAGAAGTTATCTATTGATTGAAAGGTGATTTTCAACTTCACCTATGTGCAAAAGATCCAGGTGGACTCAGCCTGCAACAGCAGCAGCCACCCTCCTGGACACAGTCTCTGTAGCTACGGACATGATATATGAGGATTTTAATTCTGAGTAGAGTTTTGTTCAAAAATGCTCTCTAGACAGCCTATGACAATCCATCTATCCTTTCTTCTATTGTTAACCTGCCCTTCAGTAGGGAACAAATGAGCAACAGTTAAGTGGAAGGGACAGCTGAGGAAGTTTTTAAAACATTCAGAAGTGGGTATCAGGAAATGACAGTTTCAATGTTTGCTTGTAACACTTTGCTTAGCACAAAAGAGTCATTCTGAGGATATAGAAAATGCCACAGTTGTTCTTTGGAAACTCGTATTCCAAATGATACATCAGTATTTTGCAGTTTTTATGATGTCCTGGCCAAGAGGAAGGACTGGCTTGTATTAGCTTTAGTACAATATGATGGTTCCTGCCTCCAAGATGCTTAATGAGTCATTAAATTATTGAACAGACAGGCTACCAGGAATACCAAAATAAACCCCACAACAACAAAAACCCCAAACCACAGGGAAAGGGACTTATTTGGTTTTGCTTTTGAGAATCAGTGTAATAAGTGAGAAATATCTTGTCAACGTTACCTGCAAATGCCAACTCTTTTGCCTGCATGAATTAAAATTGCTGGCAAGATTAAGAGAGAAAACTGTTTCTAAAGAACTGTTCTGGCTTGGTCCAATGACTACAGGAAGGTGGCTTATCTCTGGAATCTAGTGGGATTTCTTTGCATTTCAGGGGAAAGAAGATGACATTTTCTTGTAGCACTCCTATACCTACCCTATAAAGTGCTTATCTGCTGGATGTAAACAAGAATACAAGACCACCATGCCTATGCCTGCTTTCCCTACCTTCAGGACAGCTGCTCTGGGGACAAGCAATTAGTCACAGATTCCAGTATACAGAGATTGCCACTGACTTCTCTGCCTGGAGAGCTGGAAGCAGACTTCCCAGGACATGCCTCCTTTTTTGCTCACTTTTGCATCATCCTGAAGCCATCTTCCTTTTTGAAGGTTGTAAACCCCTTTTCATCACTCAGTTTGACACTGATCTTCATTGTTACTCAAATTACTTTAAACAGCAAAGCTCTGGTCCTGCTCAGAGTAAACAGGCATTTTCTGCAAGCATTTCCTCACGACTATAACCTGCCATCCCAAATCAGCTGTTGCACAGGCACACCAGAATTTGGAGTGCACCAGTAATCAACATGGAAGCATGACATTCTGCAAAACCTCTGACTGAATAATGCTCACAAAAATACCTGTTTCTGGTACATTGTGGAGAGAATAATGTTGCATTTATCACTGAAGAAGCTGGAATGAATAGGATTACTTGAATCAATGAGATGATTGCTTTTCCTCCTACAACTCCCATTACATTCACAGCATCCTAAAGCTATCACAAAGACCAATTCCTTTCATAATAACAACATTACCAATCTAATCTAATAAAGAGCCATCAGCCAGCAGAAAACTACAGAAACAGGCTTATTTCTTGATGAAAGGTTACAATTTTTCTCTAAATTTGTCTGTTAAATTCCAGACTAGCTCCTGCTAGCTAAGTGCTCTTGTGCACACTACTATTGCTTCATGTAAGAACACAAACAACCTCAGCAAAAGCACTACCTTTGAGAAATTCCATCAGGTCCATGCCTTGATATGCCTCATGTTTGAAGAAACATTTTAAGTGTATTGGTTGAGTCTTAAGTTCCCTTCCATAGAGAAAAATTAAAAGCGAGAAGCAGCCCAGAAACAAACAGGGACAGAGTTAAAGAAATGAATTGATTTTAGTCCTGGCCCAGAAATTGTATCCAAATTTTCAAAATCTTAATTTAAATTGTAAGGCTTGTTCAGCATATGGAAACGTTGGTGAATATGCAAATGTACATGTGCATATATATACATACAAATATGCATGTATGTGTACATATATTTAACTCAAATATTTGTATCTGACTTTATAAAGCATTTCATTCCTTTAATCACACTAGAAAAGGACAATTCTAAACAAATTTTCCCTAGTAACAGCACTACACCATTAAGAATGACATGGTATACTCTTTCCAGACTGCCATATTGTAATCGTGATGGCATAAACAAGAACAATGTGTAATCACAATATTGAGTACATGACCTAAAATGTTCAAAACTATATTTCTTGAACAGCTGAGATAATGTATTAGCTAGGAAAGGGGAACATTCAAGCAAGAGCCCTGGCTATTCTCACAGCATGGGCACAGGAACAAAGCTAGAGGGCAAGCTACAATGGGGAATACAACTACTGAACAAATGGATACCTGCAGCAAGGAAGTGATGTTAGTGTTTATTTTTGTTTAATATTCTACAGTCCTGAAAAGCCATATGTCAAATCAGATTTGGAATTCCCAACTCTCACAACTGATGAAAGAGTGACCATTTAGAAGAGCAGCTTTACATTTTTCCTGCTAGGCAGCCACAGCAGGCTCAAAGCCTCCAACCTAAGAAATACAGATTACAATTTTCTTATTTAGTAGGTTTTAATAAAAGGCTCTGTCTAGCATGAATGTGGAAGGCATTAATATTTATGCCCAGCTGAAAGAGGGCTGTTTGTCACATAGCGCCGTTCTTCCACTGAACACCTTAATCTCCCTAGTCACTATCACTCATATTTCTTTTCTTTAAATTTAACTGCCTTTCTTGCTGTGACCTATTTTCTAGAGAACACATACTCAGCTAAAGCTGGTAGATCAAATCAAAACTGTAGCTATGATTCATTGGAACAGAGATACACCCTTTTCATTTGAAACATTACACATCAGGGCTTTTTCTGGCATTTATTTCTAAATGGAAATGCTAGATCTGCTTAGCCAGGCTAGTTTAAGCCTACCTCAGACTGAAAATTAGTTATCCTTATTACAGCATCAAAAGCTCATTATTTTCCTTAAAACAGGCTGGAGTACCTCTACTAGTAATTCAATTGCTATCTCTTACACAATAGGCACATGTTCCACAACATTCAATAAAAAATAGATGGGAATAGCGCTGCAGATCTGATTTTTGACACATTTGAAACACTGCTCTACCTCTGTGAATTTGCTTGCTGTTTCTGAAGCCTCACCAAATGTAGTAACTTAAATGATAAAGCTGAAGCTAGTAGGAGGAAATGCCTTTGCGATTTTCCCAATCAGCTCAGCACCAGACATGCTCAGCTCTGCTTCAGCACCTGGTTTCAACTCAAAGTCTTTTGACTCTTTAACCTATTGCAAAAGATTATTTACCTTTATTGCCCAGCAGCAGCCCATAGCCTACACAAAGTGTATCCACCTGTGTGAACCCTGGGATGATCAGGAGTTCTTCCCATCCAGCAGCTTAAGCAGAGCACTTTGAGGTGAGGCCCATGTGCTGTGCTCCCCCTCACTGCAGAAGTGCTGCTGAGCACTCATGGGAGCAGCGGGAGCAGGTTCCAAACATCCTGCACGGGGACAAGATGCTGCTGCCTGGAGCAGTGACATGCAGAGGAGGCAGCCTGATCCACAGCAGCAGCAGGATCCTGGGAGAAGCTTGCAGCAAGGTAAGGCAACACAATGTCTTCTTGCAGGGATTCAGCAGGAGCTGGGATCTTTCTTCCTGCTGAAGCCAACTTCTCCCAAGAAATGCAGTCTTGCCTCTCAGCTATGACTTGGAGCTTGTCTTCACTTCACTGGCTCCCAGTTAAGTGGTCTAAGTCACACCTCGTGGGGATCCCCAACTTCCAGAATACATGCATTCTCTCCAGCTCCCATGACAAAGAGGCTGTGCATTAGGAATGGAGTTATTGGATGTGTTTTGGCAGGGGAGTGGGGACAAGTTTCTGTCTAGCAAAGTCAGACCTTCATATCTCCCACTGTTGAGCTGCATCCTTGGCCATATGTTGCCACACGGAGAGTACAGTGGGGTCTGTACTCTGCCACATGGACCCTTAGTGGGTCTAACAGAGCAATTCTTTCTCAATTAAATAACTGCTCCTTGAGCCTATGTGAGACCTGCCTTTAGAAGGCCCATCTCTACTACTTCTCCTAAAGACTGTTTATATGAGTTGTACAGAAGCCTTGATCTCCACAAATTTTGATTTCTTTTAAAAAACACCTCTTTCCTGTCCCCTGCAAAAGGGCATTGGTGTCAGACTGTGAGAAATCAGGGCAAACCTAACTACTAAAAAAGGCTCCATTAAATCTTTTGTCATGGGCCATCTGAAGCTTTTCTCACATAAATGGGCATCTTTCCACTTGCTGCACTAAGAGCTGGAACAAGACCTTGGCTTTTGTCCAAGACTCAGTTTTCAAGTGCAACATTTCTCCAGAACAGTCACCTGTGTTTCAGGGGAGAAAGCAAATCCCAAGAAAGGAAGGAAAGTGGAAGGAATTCAATCACATTGCCCCACTGATAACCAAACTCCCTACAGCAGAATTAACAGATTTAAGCTAATCAACAGTTCCAGTGCAGCCAGGCTTGTGGCCCAGTTTAAAAAAGTAGCCACTGCTACTGCTACATTTGAGTCCAGCGAAATGCTTCTGTAAGCTGCTTTTGGAAAAGCAGATGTAAGCTCCTCACACACTTAGATATTACTGAAAATCTACCCTGTTCATATTAATTAAAAGGAGAATAACTCTCATTACAGATCCTAATTAGCACTAGATTCAGCAGAGGGTATCATATATGTGATGTTTAATGAGCATGAGGCAGATGTTACTCATCTCATTTAACACACAGCTGGCAGAACTTCTTCTCACAGAGTACTATGGTGAAAAAGAACCAGCTACAATAAACTTTGCCTTACAGAAGTATTTCTGGCTTGCTGGTTTGGGGTTTTTTATGTACCCTCCACCACTAATTCCTGAAGATCCAGTTTAATTTTTGTGGAACTAGAAGAGCCCCATATTTTTCCAGGACTGCTGCATGACTATCAAAGAAGAAGGCAAAGCTTCAAGAGGTTATTTTTGTGAAGTAAAAGGGATAGAACACCACAGAGCCAGGCAAATGCTAGTTGACAGAGGTACACACACAATTACTACTGCATAACTCAAAATTCTCCCCAAATTCGGTGTGGCTACAGCTGTGCCCTATGACTGCCAGCAGCATTAAAAAGTTTTATCATAGCTATATCTGTCAGGTGATTAAGAGCATCAATAAATATCAGCCATAAATTCTCCCTATCAAGGAGCTGCTGACCTGTCAGAACCTTGTGGCTGTTGTGGTGGCCAAGCATCAACAGCAGGCTGTGCCTGGCTGAAATCCATCCATCATGGCAAGCAGTCCCTCAAATCTTCAGCATTGGCAGCAGTAAAGGAGCATGCTATTAAATACGAATATCTTATGGTGTTAAGCTGCCACACTCTATAAATAGCAAGGCATTCATTTTAAAAATTTTATTGGAATATGGAAGCCTGGAAATATCTTGCTTTGGGATTTGAATATTTATTGCCTTTTGCAATGTTCTACTGCTTGGTAAGCTTCCCTAAATGGTTAGCTGCTTATTCTATCAAAAACTCATTTTATTTTTTTCAAGTACTGCAGAAACCTACTGTAGAAGTTGCAAACAAAAAGACATCTGCAACTTAGGCTTTGTAAGAAAAATACATTTTAAAAATGGGGTGGATTTTTGTATTTCGCCAAAAGGCTCGTTTTCTACTAATGTAGTTAACTGGATGTTTTATAATAATTAATGAAAATAAAACAAATCAGAATAAATCCTTTGATAGTCTTGCCTGGAACATCAGTTAGTCCCCTGAGTGTTTCTACCAGCATCTACGAGATGCAGCTGCACTTACCTTGAAACTTGTGTTGATGCTTGCTCAGATAAGTGATTCTGCAATTAAAGTGGCAAAGAACTACAGTTAAAATCTGTGGAGGAAGAGAGCAAGAGAAGTCACAAAGTTTAATTTCTAATGTAGGATTTTGCTTTTTTTATTGCTTTTTCTCTCCCCATTCTCTTCCCTATAGTCAGGTCTTGCAGGAGGGCCTTAACCAAAGTTACCTGATTGGCAATTACCACTCCAGAATAAAACGTTTTTCTAAAGGGTGGCTCAGTTATCTCCTCACTCCTCCCACGAGGCTACAAGTGTATGCAGAGGCTCTGTACTGACCTTTTCAGAAAGACATGCTAATTCACCTCCTGCATTTGTGGTGAAGGCTTCCTCAAATTTTGTAGCAGAGGCAATGCGTTCTTCAGTGCCAGTCATGGGAAAAGGCTGGCTTCAGGTTTACAACAAACTTTGTTTCAATGCAGCTACTTCATAAGAAGATTTCTGTGCTTACCCTGCACCCCTGTAGATGTGCCCAGCATTGCTCCTGGGTTCAACCAAGTGCTCCACAGAGCTGGTCAGAAGCACGAGTATTTGACAATGCTACCAAAGAGTGTAAAGACATTGCTCCTGTATTCCCCTCCATTTTATTTGGAGGGAAGAACAAAATGGAAGTGTACAACTCTAATAAGAAAGAAAAAAACATTTTCCTGCTTACACAAGAAAATTGCACAACTTGGTTTAGTAGCTATTTTGCAACATAACCTGTTTCCTGCCCTTTAATACTCAAGGGACCACAGAAATCAGAGTGCTTTTGGTGATCTAAGAAGACTTAATGGTAAAGGAGAGTGCTACATTTCACAGGAAGACAAGGGGGTCAAGAATAACATCTCTTTTTCCAATTTCATATTGGCTTCTAACCGGGGAGGAATGACCATTAAGGATACAAAGCATATTTTCCCTGTCCTAGATGCAATGGTTTTTCGATTTGCTCTCTGCAGATTTCCCACTCCAAGAGCAGCCCTATCCTTGTAACCATGGAAACCACTCATGGCAAATTCCCTCAAAATGCAAAAGCAGAAGGATGGAAAGGAACAAATATTTTAAGAAGGTTGCACATGAAAAGAAAGACAGCATCCTGTCTTCATAAATGCAAGACAGGACAAAATCACAGTATCCTCATGCTGGAGGGCTTGCCATTGGATTGGCAACTTTCCTCACTGGACAGCTGGCATCAAAGTCCTCTGTTTCATCCTTAACATTGCTGTTGTACTCTGTGAAGATTTGCACAGTGTCAAACCTTTTCTGAAGATCTGGGAGATGAAAGGACACAACAGTGAATTTCCATGGCAGTATATGACAACCTTGCATCATGCCTAAGACAGATGTGCTTTGATTTCAAAAGGGTAACTTTATTTCAAAAATAAAAAATAAAGATATGAGTGAAATCACAGAGAAGGTAGAGCTATATCTGAGCAGACCTTGGTCCACCTAGTTCAATCTTCTGTTTCCAACAGCGTCTGTAAATGAGGTAAATAACAAGTGCCACTTGGAAGATACTTTCACACTAATACTCACCCCAGCCTTAAGAGACTCCCTGAGCCTGTTGTAGTTTATCTAGATAGTAAGACTCAAAGAAGCTCTATTCCAAACACTTTTCCAGGCTCCTTTCCAAAACATCCTTTGGCAGACAGTACAACAAGCCTCATTCACTTCACAGGAACAGCCACCTCCTGTTTGCATTGAGCCTGCCTCTTACTAGCGTCACTTGATGGGCCACGGTTCTCATGCAAGAAGAAATAAAAAGAAGACAGTCTCCATTCCCCTCTTCTGTGTCACTCATGATTTTGTAGATCTCTATCACACCATCCATCCATCCTTGGAAAGGGACAATGTAAATTTCCTACTTAACTGTTCCTTGCAAGGTATCATCTCATACCTTTGCTCATATGAATTACCTTTCTTCAGACTTCCTCTGCTGTGATATATTCGAGAGGAGAGGATCAAAACTGCATTGGTGGGGGGGGCAACCCTTGGAGTCAGACTTTTTTATCCCTGTTCTCTTTCCACAAAGTAATAGTATCTGATCTTTTATACCATTGCTACTGAGTACTAGCTGATGGTTTCATGGAACTATTACAAACTCACAGTTTCACTCTTACATAAGAATAACAAAGTGTTAACTCAGAATATTATATGTGAAGCTAGGATTAATATTACCCAGGAGTTACATTTTACCCAGGAATTTCATTTGCTATTTTACTATCCATCTCTCAAATTCAGGGGATCATTCTTCAGCCTACCATTGAGCTCCTCCAGAACACCTGGGTGATTAGTACCAGCCCTGGCAATCTGCTAATTTTCATGTTGTTTATTTGTATTTCAACCTGTTCCAGAATTACTTCAAATTTCAGGGTGAGCATTTGCTGAATCACTGCTAAAAAGAATGGCATAGGGAATCTCCCCAGCTTCTTCTACAGTAAGCAGACACAAATTATTATCTCTGCAGCAGTCTTATCCACATGGCTAACAGATGACCCTACTGACCTTCTGGTGAATGTTTTATTCTTGGTGTTAGGCCCTGCAGCCTCTCCTCCCCCTCCAAGGGCTGTTCAAGGCTGGCTCTGAGATGGTGCAACTGTCTGACCTGACTGCTGGGAGCCGAGCTGGAAGAAGCCTTGCTGGGGCTCTCTGCACCTTCCAGTGCATTAAGCTCAAGCCCTTGCTCTTGGTCCCTGTCCAAGCTATGATGTAGATGGCCCTGAGCCCACTCTTGCCTGTCACAAACCCAAATCTGAGCCAATAATTTAACTTCCCAACTCTGCACCTCCTTGTCACAACAAACTCATGTATCCAGCTGGACTCCTGACTGCCCCTGGACATCATCACCCAGCCCACTCTGTTCTCTCTGCCTGGGACCCACTGTGAGGGCACTGTCCTACTTTGCTTCACCTTCACTCCTGGCTCCCTGTCCCCCATGCAGCAGCCCCTTTACTTCTTGGCAGACAGGCTAGAAGGACAACCAAGTCCTTTTCCTATCTGATTCTCATATTTATATTACCATCATAAATTTCAAATTCATTATGGCCAAACCTGAGGAATGGTTTTGGAAAGAGGTGTGGAGAGGAGATAAAAAGGGACCTCCAGTTTATTCTGGTGTTAGCAGAGAAGGCTCAGCTGCAGTGTACACCACACACAATCCCTGTGCATGACCTCGGGCTGGTTGTTTAACTGCTTCCTTGCTCTTAAAGGGGATTAAACTTTTCTCCTGAGAACAAAAGAATGCTCGCTCCTTCCTTCCTCCCTCCTTGTAACAAATGTCAACAGCAACAACCCTGACTACAGCTAGGAAAACTTGGAAGATTGCCATTAACTTTAGCAAGTCAAGAAACAGGTTTCATTTACAGACCACGGACAAGATGAGCTTTTCTGTAGAAAATCTACCAAAAAGACAATGGTCCTCCTCTGTGTTCAACACGTATAAACAAACTAGCATGTGGTTGGACATCAGATATCCCTAAGCCTTGTCAAGACACACTCACAAACTTGAAGAAAACAGCTTTTCATGCTGAAGCAGCTAAAATTTATTCATAAATATAATACATCATATTGTGTCAATGTAGCCAGCTTGTAGCCTCAGCTAGCATATCTTCCCTTTTAAAAATCTGTATTTTGGCAACAGTTTTACTATGCCAATCAACAAAGGAGATGGCATATAGTCCTCTACTGACTATGCTTTAGAAAATTCTCTTCTACAATACTAATTATTAAATAGCCTTCAAAAAGAATGCTAATGCAGTATTGATAATTCTGTGTTGAAATACATACGGAAGTACAAAGTTAAAAACAAAAGTCAATCTAAGTTCTATAGCCATGTCTCAGCAAGCTATAAGTGAACAGCAAGGAGAGCAGAAGCAGAAAGAGCGCCTCAGAAAGACAGACTTTCAAAACAGCAGGGTTTATTGGTATAAACCCCACCCCTGATATTAAAATATCTTATAATTTCTCCTGATTCTATTTAAGAAAACTAATGCTGTTTTATGGTGCTCTGCATTTTAAATTTTGTTTTTCCCCCTTCTCTCCTTCCTCTCTTTTGTTTCAGCCTTCTTGGTGGTAGTGACAGGAGAACAGCAGGGAGAAAAACAGCAATACAAACATCAGGGGAGAGGAGAAGAAAAATCAGAATATATCTTCTTATAATGAAACTGTTCAGGGTAAAAATTGCCCTAAGAAAAGCCTTGCCATAATGACATGTATAGAAATATATGGAAAACCAGGCCAGGAGGCTGAAGCAATATTTGTGGCTTGTTTTGCTTTAAAACTATTATGATTGTTTTAAATGGTAATGAATTTAGTAATGATTTTTAGGAACCTAGTAAATCTTATGAAGGAAGACTGTATCTAAAATGTCACATTTTCTCCCTCCCATCCATATAATTTCCTATTAACTAAATTAATAATTTATAACTTATAATAATAATAAAATAATAAAAAATAATAAAATAATTATAATAATAATAAATTCCTATAACTAAACTCTATACAACTTTTGGCTCCTAAAGTTGTCATGCTTACATTCATGTCTGCTAATGTTTAGCGCAGCTGCCTGAAATATTTATCTTAAATCAGATTCCAGTACCATCTCTAACATTAAGCAGCACTGGTATTAACAGGGTAGAATGAAAACAAACATGATAATTGTCTCGCTTTCAGCTTTTAACAGTAATCCTGCATTTGAATGTCCTGACTTGGCTTCTGAACAAGGAATTTCATACAGCATCCACCCAGAGTATGGGAAAGGTCATTGATGATAATAATTACAATGGATCACAAGACACTCCTCAGCTCTGAATATTAAATGGAATGAGGACTTGGAATCCTGGTCCAAAAGGTTCCCAGAAAGGGCTTTTTCCATGTAAATGCCTCAGACTATATAAACTTAGGACACAGGCCATAGTCAAAGGAAGAGGGCCTAAGGAGTCAGAATTTCTCATTGCATGTCATATCCTTTCTTCCAGGTCCTTGCCATTCAAAACGTTTGAATTGTTGCACTGGATCTAAAGAGAGAGATACAAAATCCTTACCTTACATCTGCAGGCTGGTGCATGAAAGGTAATGCATTTAAAGTGGGTGAGTAGCAGATCCTGCTACAGGACTTGTGCTGACACTAATTTAGAGGTGAGTCACTTGGGAATACCTTGGTATATAAATACCATGCAGGACTGTGCAGAGCAGAGTCATCTCAAGTCCTGAGCTTAAGCAGAAATTCAATTTCACCACTTCTTGAAGTGTGGCAACAGCCAGGTGGGAAGCTGCTTTTCCCACCTGGGAAAATCACTCCTGTGCTCTAGACAGCTCACCACAGGTTTTAATTGCTCAGAGTCACACTTCTTCCAGATGTGTGCCGCGCACATCTGCTTTAACCAGGAATTCAACATCCACAAGCGCTGTAGGTGTCTGTGTGTCTAATCTGCAGCCGTGCCCTCTGCTGCAGTTGTAAGCAGTGGGCAGCTATTTTTAGCACAGCAGTCCCAAAGGATGTGTGTTAGGCTGGAGGCTGCTTCAGCAACCAGAATGGTTAAGATAACAGGACTGTACACAGCGAGCATAATTTCCCTCTTCAGGCTAATTAAGTGTATTAGGGGAGGCTACCAAGTGAGAGCATCTAACTGCATATAGAATGAAAGATATTCATCTTCCTTCGCAGCTAGTAATGAATCACCATTTAGATGCCTAATAAACTTGCACATTAAATTCCAATAGCCTCCTGCTTCCTTCATTAACCCGAACCACTCTATTGGTGAACAACCCTTATTCTTCTACTAGGCACTACAGTGCCTGATACTCCCTGATCAGGCTAAAACCCTATGTCTGTATCTGCAATCTCAGAGCCACCTAAAGTGGTAATTCCATCTTTTCTATTTATCATGTCCATTTAACTGCTCTGCACCTCTCCTCCGACTCTCTGAGATATACAATTCTCTGCCCTGTTGCATGCTTCATAAAAATCCTGTCTGGCACTGTAGCCCTATGGAAAATCATGTCTGTTTTCCACTTAAATGCCTGCAAGGTCTTAAGCCAAAGCCCAGTAGGTTCACAATATATTGCCACAGCATCTGTTACTGTATCCCTTGACTGGTATTCTTGCTCCTGTTCTGCTGGTATCTGCTTACACCCACTAACATCCAGCCTTTTCTCCCCTCAGTCATGTATCTAATCACCCATCCTCCATAGCTGGCCTGCCACCTCCATCATTTCTCATGTTGTTAAGCACAAAGGAGACAAATTGAATTACAAGTCTTCTGACAGCTCAGAAGCTGCAGTTCCACACATTTCAGTGCAGATTGGGTAAATGTCCCTGCTGTCTCCTCAACTTGAGGAATGGGACTGCCAGTCCGCTTAACTTGTCCACAACTAAACCCAAGGATGTTATGATATTAAGTAGAAAAGAGATAAAAATTGTTCTTTCTGAGAAACTTGCTGCTTGTACATTCAACATGCCCAGCACCAGTGGTTGTGCAGGCTCCATGGTGATGCCACACCTGTCAAACCCCTGACCTCCGTGGGTCTTCTGCCAGGGAACACCTCCAATCTTCCTCTGGCAATGATCGTATTTACCACCTGGAACCACAGGTTATATGACCAATATAGGTTCAAATTTCTGCTTATTATAATGTCAGCTTGTTTATTGGATTAGATATTTACTAACTCTACAGAGAGAGGGTGCCAATAAGTCATTTCAAGCAAACCGTCCATTGACTTCTAAAAATGATTGGAATCAGAGAAGAAACACAAGGAAATCCTCCAGCCATCAAAGACTATAACTTGATTATTTTTGGAAACTACATGTGAATAGATGATGTTATTTTATTCTAAAACCCAGGGCAGCATTAATTTATCATAAATACCAATGTCACTTCAGTGCTTTCTGGCAGCTGAGTCACCAAGCAGCTATACTTTCCAGAACAAGCTAACTATACTCCTAACTGACATGCTATACAAAGAATATATCCCCAGGCATATAGTCTCTGTAGGCATTTCTGGAAAGTATTTCTCTAAAACAGGAAAAATCATGCTAATATCAGGAAATGCTTGTGAAGATGAGGCTTATCATGATAAGTAAATCAGGGAACTCACTGTGAATGAGGCAGGGTGGTCATCAGTCACCCAAGTGAGCAACAAGCATGACACATCTCATGTCAGAAGGCAGCCCAAGGAATCCCTGCAACAACTCAGGAGCAGGACTAGAGGCAGCCACTCTTTAGTTCACCTTAAAAATTCTAAAGTCCTGGATGGAGCTGAAAAAGAGCCCCTGGTTGGAGGGTATGGGTGAGGTCCCAGCTGAGGTGAATGGCCAGGGCAATCCAAGCCTGTGAGGGGCCTCATGGCCATCACCTGCGGCCATCTGCATTTTTAATCCTACACATATGGGCATGAGGCATGCAGAATAAGGTGCATGTGGGAATAACTGAAACAGAAGCTGAATTCCTAAACCATTTACACAAGCTGTGCAGTGCTTTGAAGTGGCAACCACAATCATTTTTGTTACTGCAAAATATCTGTTTCCAGAAAGTTCAGCATATTCACTTTATACAAAGGCACCTGATCAGACACAGACATCTCCTTTCAACAAAACCAGCCAGGGCTGGTAACATTCCTTGCAGAATGCTGGGTGAGGAACAGTATGATTCAGCACCCAGACAGTGCCAGACCAAAGCTCTCTGACAAAGATGAATTATTTCAGCTTCAAGACTGAAACTATCCCTGGAGACCTCCTCTGTTTGCATTACAATCCTTTGTTTATTTCTCATTCCTTCTCCTTCCAAGCCATCCCTGTGCCTCCTGTCCTCCTTTTGACATACACCCACTGCTTGTTTTCCTCTCTGAAGGTCACTTTGAGATGGCTGGATGCACCATGTGCTATCACTGTGCTCAACCACTGAAGCCAGCTCCCATAAGACAAAGGGAAACTTGGCAAAATTTGGGACATTTTTCTTCTGAAATGAGCCCATGTTCATTCAAAAGTCATGGAATCTGTTCAACTTAATTTTAATGGCTACAAGGGAAAATAATAGGCAATGGTTGTTTTGCTGGGAGGGTGGTTTTTTCCCATTTTACATAACAAAGTTGGTTTCTGGTACATGTAATTATTTCTATTTCCAGCCTGTCCAGTACAAGGTGATACAGCTAAACAAGATTACTTGCAGATGGTTTCCAAACTGAACTGCAATGCTAAATGGAGCTAACTTACTAATGGAAATTATCAAAGCTGCTTGGAACCCCCAGAATGCTGGAGAAATTTTAATGTGACTGCACAGAGAATTGTAGACAGGACTGGTGGCTTCAAGGAATTGAGAGCCTCCTGTGAGTTGCCAGGGGATCCAAAGGAAGCTCAGTACCTCACAGATCTTACAAACCCACATGATGCAACTGTGGCCAAGCAGTGATTTTTACCAGGTTGTGTCAGAAACAGCTGTATCAGAGGCCTTACATGGCCTTACATGGCCAACAGATGCTGTAAAACATTTTAGTAAGGAATCTTCCAGTTTTTGAAGTTCACTGGAAAATACATACACAGAGCTGGTGTTGGGATGTTTTTAATCAAGATTCCCCTGTTCACATTTGGGTTTTCTTCTCACCAGTATATCAGCTGTGACTTCCACCTAAAAGTTTCTGAAAACTGTTTAGCAGAATTTGAGGACTAAAAGAAGGATGGTTAAAGGCATCTCCACAGCTCAGACCAGGACTGGGCTCTAATCCAGTACTTTCTGGCAGAAGCGGGCACTTGTGCAGCTGAGAAATTATTTCCTACCAGCCAGTTCTTCAGTTCAGCCATGTAGGTAGCCTCACAGGACAACAGAAAATTAACTTTACTACTCTGAAAAGTTAGACAAAGTATCTTCAGAAAATAAGGAGCTTTCCTCTAAATCCTTACCTGAGCAGGTTCCCTTAACAGCAGTCTGTGAAGAATGACAACCCAAACCTCTGCAGCAACTCCTATCCTGCAGTGCAAGGCATCTGCATGATAGATGTCCTGCTAGGACAAAAACTAAGCACTGCAAAATTCTGTCTCAGCCAGCTCTTGGTGTTCCATCTTCCCTTCTGTGATACCAAAGTTCAAGCTGTTCTTTGTCTCAACAGAGCACGGTGGGGTTATATACATTAACTGTAAGAAACAGAGGCATGATAACAGGGTTTGAGAAAGCCCAGGAAAGTCTGATTTCATACAGCTCAATTGTAAATGCATCCCACCAATATTCACTGCTACTTTTAGGTAAATAGGAATTTTCCATTTATTACATCTAGATATATTATGTTTATTACCTTGGTATTTTGCCCTTCCCTAAATCCCCCAATGTATGTATTATTAACAGAGTTAATTAGCATGAAAATGGGTTTAGAGCAAGAAGAAATTACCTGACAGCACTGAAAATGGCAATGGTTTGTGTGCTATAAAACTTGAGAACTGCACTTCAGGGTGTGAATATTTCCACAAGAAAGCAATTACATTGATGAAAGCTGATCAGTAAAATAGTCTGAATAATTTGCGTATGTGTGGGGAAAGGAGTTCAGAGATAGCTGACTGGAGCAGGAATGGATATTACAGGAAGCAATTAGAAAAAGTTCCTTTTTTCCCCCCTTTTTTATTTTAGAGTTTGATCCTGAGCTACAGATTATTGCTGCTATGAAGAATGGACAGGGAATCCAAGCCTGAATTTTCAAAAAATAGTTGATTTAACAAAAAAAAAGAGCCTGGTGGACAAAACATAGCATAGTGTGATACACTTTGTCTTCCCTAACTCTCCTATGATTTGGCAACACTATAATGTCAGCATATTTCATGACTCGAGAAATAAAAACCAAATTATTTTGTCATCGCTGCTCCTGCCAAGAGACACATACCTCCTGCTCCTTCCCTAGACACCAGCACACTTCAGCTCTGTTCTGCTCAGGCAGCTCATAGCAAGGACTGGCACACATGATCTACATGAGGTGTGCCAAGGGCAGAAGCCAAAGTTGCAGAGAAAACACAGACCAGCTTTTCAAGGACAAGCCTTACATAGGAATTGTGTGGCATTGTGTGGAGAGGGGTTTGGGGACAAAATCCTTGTGCCAATCGCTTCCTTTAGAGTCATCAATAGGTTAACTAATGAATAATGATGCTAATTTTTTACATTTCTGGAGGACCACACACAGCACCCATCTGGATGGCAGCACTTTGCAGTCCCTGAGACACTTCTCACAGGGATCAGCAGACCTGGGTGTGGGGGATTTTACCAGCTACAATGGGTGCACAGGGGAGAAGTCCAGTTAAGAGATCTAAACCATGGAACCATTTATTTCCTTAAATGACGAAAGACTGATGTTCATTTGTTTTTTCTTTTTTTTTTTCATGCAATAATACAGCATGAACTGAATTCTGCACCATTTCATGTCCCCAGAATATCAGGGTACCTGGCAAAAATAAGTATACTTCCAAAACATGTACAACAAAAATCCTGACCATCCAGCACCAGGGCCCAAGGACACCCACACGTCTGGCTGTCCCTACTGACCCTTGGGGTTCTGCCACTTACTCATGGCCCAGGATCCCATGTCAGTCCCCCCAGCCCATCAGCCCCTGCCCCAGCAACACCATAGCTGGGCTGCTCTCCCGTATACCAGGGCAGAGCAGAGCCACATCCTGGCGTGCCCTTGGCCCACCCTCATCCTCAGGGAGGTGCCTGATGCCACCCTGGTGCCTGGTGTCCTGCTCCTGGCAGGGTGGTGGGACAGGCCCCAGCTGCCCAGCTCTGCCTGACAGCCCCATGGGAGCCCCTGCTCCACTGACCCTCACGGGGCCCTGATATTCAGCCTGACAGACTGGAAATGCGCACGGCTTAGCTGCCTTCCATTTGGCGAATGTGTCTATCCATTTTAAAAATGAGCAGTACTTATCTATTTATTTTTTAATTCATGCAATTTAAAGTGCTTTAAAAGATAAGTAGTTACCATGTGGTCAATAATTCATAGGAAAATTCAAATGAGATAGGGGACAACATTGCATCAAAAGCCAATGACGCTGCTTTCCAAAATATCAGTCAAGGATATACTCAGTGATAGGGAGATGAAGTAGAATTTAGATGAAGTACATGAATTCTACTTCATCTCCCTATCACTGAGTATATCACTGAGTATATCAAAAATATCAAAGATATACTCAGTGATAGGGAGATGAAGGAGAATTACCCAAAATAATGTGGTAGGCTGGCAGCAAGGTCAGGAACTGAGATAAAATATTCCAATATCCAGTCCAATACAGATGTCTACCAGATGCTATTTCTACTTCATTGTGGTTAACTAAGAACACTAGAAGAAGAATTAAAACTAATGAGAGTAAAACAAACAAAAAAATATTCCCAATTCTAATTCAAGAGGCTGCTCAGAAAGTCTTTGAGTGAGTAAAAACCCTTCTACTATAGAAATTTAACTTATAAGAATCTGCTTTGTCTTCAAAAACAATAATGGCCAAATTTGATTTCACTGATGATAGTGAAAATACAGAACTCTTCCACTAAGCTGAGTGGCATTAAACCACATACACCTAGACCTAAGATTAACAACTAGGCAGAGGTTTCATGTGGCTACACATCATGTCTACAGTATAAATAACACGTGGACCACAAAATTGCTATTACTCAGCAATTTTCAAAATTTCATGTTTCAAAAACATGGGCAAAAGAAAGAGGATGTGACATGTCTGGGAAAGTGTACTCAAAACAAGACAAAAAAAAAAAAGGCACTGTTTGAAGCTGCAGAAGTATACTTAAGGTGAGTTATATTTTATTTTATTTCATTAAAATATATTTTAAAAACATACTGTGTAAAAGAATTAGGATTCTCAATAATTTATTATTTACATTAACAAATTCTGTTTGACTGTTATTCTACAGATAGAAATGAAAAGTCTGTGGAAGGGAGTTGCATCAGCTTCTCCAGGACCAAGCAAGCCTCTTGTCCAAGAAACAAGTCCAAAAATGCATTTCTTTCCATTTTAGTCCCTTCAAAATAATATTTGCAAACAGATGACAAAAAGCTCAATGAAAGGTCATGCTAGTGAGTGTTGAGCACTCACAGTGAGAGCTGGGAATTTGGGGTGCTCTGCAAAGGAGAGACCCCAAGGAGACATTAACATTGCACTACTCAACAGTCAAGAGGCTGCAGGGTACAATCCCACTCTTGCTCCCACTGTCCTATTTCTGCTGAAATCCATGGCATTACACAACAAGGAGGCCTGCACTTGACTCCTCCAGGCAGATCTTAGAAAGCTGGACAAATTCCTTGAGACAGGGTGGCAGTGGAGAGGCTGTTTTTCCTAGCACTGTAGGCACACTGCAGCTTATCATTCTTTTTCAGTCCAAACACAACATAAATCTCCTTCCCATCCTCTGGGAAGAAATATGCATAGGGAATTATCTCTCTGATGTAAACATCTGTAAGCACCATTCACATATGCTGGTCCACAAGAAAAGTAAAAATATTATCAAAGTGCCTGTCGTGGCCTTGACCCTTCTTAGTGGAGCAGCTCAGCTTTCCCATTGGCTTTCCAGACTTCCAAAATCATCCGGGTACCCAAACATCATGCACAGCTCATTGCAATGCCAATTGCTGTCTGCTTTACTATTCCAGGAAAGAGCAGTCGCCCTTTCAGTGATTATACAAAAGCCCATGATTAAAAGAAGTAAAGCTGTCAGCTCATGTGTTCTGTTTACTGGAGGCACTCAATGGTATTTCTGACATCTCGTGTAAGGCACCAATCATCCAGTAGCTGAGCAAAAAGCGACCCACGAGACCTCCATTAAGCAACTGCAGAAGGAACTGACAAAGTTCAGCTGGTTTGCTTGTCTTCTTGCTTACAAAGCATAAAAAGTGTGGTCACGCCATCCGAGGAAGTTTATGGTGGTATCCTAAAAGGGGAACTCAACTTGCACCACAAGGAGCACGGGTGACTTGTGCCTGCTTCAGCTCAAGTTTCTGACAGCTGCATCATGGTGGCAATTCCCATAGATATAGCAGAGATTTCCTGGATCCCCAGGAAGCCTCTGCTGCCTTGTTTTCACAGAAACTGAGTTTGTTGTCAGCAGCAAAGCAGATATCTCCTCACAAGATGTCTCCATAACACACAACACACTTATAAAACCAGCTTTGCGGTGCTCTTGCTGCAGCTTCGCTGCTGTTGGTCCTGTCTGCACAACCTTATTCAGAGAGATGCAATGCCAGAGATAGCAGAACCTATGGACAAAGAGGTTGTCTGGATGCTGGCTGACTGCACCCCTGAGCAGCCTCAGTCCAGAATGTCAGTCTCAAATGGGACCAGGTGGTAGTATGTCAAATTGGTGACATAAGCTGTTGGATCGTCACTGTCTTCCAGCTCTGAGGTAAAGTCACTAACACTTTCAAACCTAAGGAGAGATGAAAAAAAAAAAAACACCAAAAGGCATTAAGTAATTTAGAAAATCAAAGGAATTGAAAAAAAAATACTAAGGGAGTGGGAGAAGCACTTGGAGCTGATTTCATCCACACCTCCTTCACCTCCTACACTCATGTGTTTATGACTAAACTATGGGCCAGTGAGACCCATGATGCACAAAAGTAAGTTTTCTTGTCACCCCTGACTTTCAAAGCTACTAGTGAGGAAGGAAGGAAGCAACAAGTGAGTCTTGGAAGAGTGAATCATGCAGTTGAAGTCCACATCCTTCTATTTTGTTCCCACAGCATATGTAAACAACACACGATGCCTCAGTTCTCACACAAAAGTGAAAAAGAAACTGCCTTTGTTTCACATCTGAATTTGGACTCTCAGTCTTTCACTTCACAGGCACCTTCTCTGGGTTTGGCTTTTGTAAGAGACCAAGTGTCTAACACAGGTAGGAAAAAATGACTACAGTGTCCTTCTTCCAGAATCTAGCTGTCCTTCCCATGGTACAAGGTTTAGATTTTGACAATCAAAGAATCTACAAATATAAAAAGATTCCCAAATTTAGTTTCACTTGTTTTGGTATTTTCCTCCCCACTTCCCAACACCTGTTTCATAACCTGCACTTTTGCAAGAATTACCTACTGTCTCATACCAACTCTCAGCCAGAAGGCATCAAGCTGTTAAAATCTACACTTCTCTCAGTTACACATATTCCCATTCCAAGAAGGCCTGAATTTCTGTGGTAAGAAACATTATCTTCTTCCTAGATAGCCTAGCAGTCAAAGGCAGTCACTGCAGGCCAAGGACTGAATTTCACCTAAGTTTTAAAAGGGGTATGAAGAACTGTAAAGTTTCTTTTTCTCAAACTCTGTCTTTAATGTTTTGAAAGAAATTTCATTCACTATGACAGAGTGAGAAATAAAAGGAAGTAGAAACTGAAAAATTGCACAAGATGGAAAAAGAAATTCTAACCTAGCCCTCATTTTAGCATGTGTCTCTAACACCTTTATCAGGCTACTGCAGCTCTCTGAATGGCAGATAAACAGATGAGCTTTAAAATAATTAATATTTAAAATTGCATCTCATCTACACATGAACTAATTAGATTCTTCAGATAAGTGAAACAACCGTGGACATCCCTCTAACCACACCCTAGAGGGTGACCTAAGAGTTAAATATTTCAGAGGACCTGAAGAACAGTGGTAGGGTAAACAAACAGATAAATCTCCCACTCTCATATCTTCCCAAAACTTTATTTAGAAGTATCATGGGTTATTGGATAGCCTGGTCTATATATCCTGCGACGTATGTCGCAGTTCTTTTCCATACTCCTTCCTTCCTGCTCCTTCTCATCTCTTTTTTTTAAATATGAGAGCCAAAATAGAGAATATTTTTTTGAGCAGAAACTCATGGATTTTCTCTCGCAGCAAAGCTGTGGCTTTGCTCTTCACTTTAAACGAAACAGCAATGAGACTGAACTTTGAATGTTTATTACCCTCATTCCTCTAGTCCCTCCAGGCTGTTTACTTGCCTGCGTGTGTGGGAATGTGTGCACAAGGGATTTAACTTGGTATCTTGAAAATACTTTACAGATTACACTGTGCTGTCTTATGGACTGCAAGCGATCCAGAAACAACAGATTATGAAATACCAGTGGGGCAGATAGAGTGAAGAAAGTGGAAGAGGAGTCAAGAAGGCTATTCAGATTCTGCTCTCTTTCTCTTATCAGCATAAAGCTACATTATTACATCTGAAAGGTCCCACAGATTTTGTGGTTCTCCAGCCTCACTGATAGGTTACTACAAGCAGAATGGAGGTGCAAAGCAGTGGAAGTCAGATGCTGTGGTTAAGCAGAAAGCTTTTCTTGCCACTAAAAATGAAGTGTGTGCACAGCAGTCTGCAAAGCACTGCTCTAGAGTGCTCACACAAAACCAAACTCAATAAACCAGGACTGTTTACCACAGTCAGAAGCTGTGTACGACACCAACAGTCAAAATGCTTTTAGGCTGTTACCAATAGGTCTTTCTCTCAAAATAAATTCTGCAACTCTACTGTGGACCTGCAGATTCCTAAATGCCCAAACTGCTGCCCTTCATTTTTTTTCCTCTAAGTACCTTGGCAGACACACTGTCTTTTGCAAGAGCCTACCTCTTGTGTTGTAAGACAAAATTCTTTATCATTTCAACTTCTGTTAATGCATTAGATTTGCTACTCAGATTCACCAGGAAGAAGAGGGAACAACATAGAAGCTTATGGTTTGTACAGGCTTGCTGGGTAAAAAACTGGTGGCTGGGCTCAAAGAGTGAGGGATGGTGAATGGAGTTAAATATATTTGGTAGCCTTTCACAAGCAGTGTTTTCCTGGGCTCAGTTTTGGGGCCAGTCCTGTTGAATATCTTTATTAATGGTCTGAACGTGGGGATCAAGTGCATCCTCTGTCAGTTTGCAGATGACACCAAGCTGAGTGGGAGTGCCAATGTGCTGGAGGATAGGAAGGCTTTCCCAGAGGGATCTGGACAGGCTGGATTGATCAGCTGAAGCCAATTGTATGAGCTACAACAAGATCAAATGCTGAGTCCTGCACTTGCGTCACAGCAAGTGAGCCCACGCAGAGATACGGGTTTAGGGGAGAGTGGCTGTGAAACTGCCTGGCAAAAAAAATGACCTGGGGGTGCTGGTCACGAGCAGCTGAACAGGAACCAGAGTGTGCCCAGGCGGCCAAGAAGGCCAATGGCATCCTGGCCTGTATCAGAAATAGTGACCAGCGGGACCAGGGATTGTCCCCCTGTACCCAGCACTGCTGAAGCAGCACCTTGAATCCTGTGTCCAGTTCTGGGCCCCTTACAGCAAGAAGGACATTGAGGTGTGGGAGCGCATCCAGAGAAGGGCAACAGAGATGGTGAAAGGTCTGCAGCACAAGTCTGATGAGAATTGACTAAGGGAGCTGGGGTTGTTTAGTCTGAAGAAGAGGAGGCTCAGGAGAGACCTCATTGCTCTCTACAACTGCCTGAAAGGAGAGTAGCCAGGTGCAGGGTTGGACTCTGCTCCAGGTAACAAGTGACAGGGCAAGAAGTAAGGGCCTTGAGTTCTACTGGAGAAAATTTAGATTACATATTAGGAAAAATTTCTTGACTGAAAGAGTTATCAAGCATTGGAACAAGCTGCCCAGGGAAGTGGTTGAGTCACCACCACTGGAAGTATTTAAAAGATGTACATATCATAGAATCATAGAATGGTTTGTTTTGGAAGGGACCTTAAAGATCATCTAGTTCCAACCCCCCTGCCATGGGCAGGGACACCTTCCACTAGGTCAGTTTACTCAGACCCCGCATCCAGCTTGATCCAGGGATGGGGAATCCAAAACCTGGGCAACTTGTGTCAGTATCCCACAACCCTTATCTAAATATTTTCTTCCTAATAGCTAATCTATTTCCTTCAGCTTAAGGCCACCCCCTTTATCCTACCACATGCACCCATGAAAATTCATGCAGATGCTCTATATCTCTCTTGCAGGCCTCCTTCAGGTACTGGAGTGAATTTGCCAAAAAGGCAGCTTATCCAATGCCACAGACTCTGCTGCTGGCCTAGAAGACAGAAGTGCAAACAGTCTGTGCAGAGAAAGGTACCTCTGTAACAAAACCAAATCATGAGTTCAAATGCATTTATTTACCACCTTTTTCTTTCAAAAGGACTTCAGACTACACTCCAAGAACCACACACAAAAGGACTAGTTATGCCACATGGATGCTGAGCACACTGGCTTCACCAGAGTTGGCAACAGTATGGTGTACTGCCAACTAAAATCAGAGAGAAAATGAAGGAAGCAGAAAAGACCTCCTTCAGAACAACTGAGTAAGCAATTGCAACTTGGAAAAGTGCTGTGGTTTCTTTTGCAACAAGTGTGAAACTTTTCAGCTGATGGATCACGGGGCAGGTAGCTCCACAGCACTTCTTCCTAAAAAATACAGGTTTGCTCTGCAAAACGTCTCATTCAAGTCCATCAGCAGCCAAAACCCATAAGAACCTCATAAAGAGTTTAGTGCAGCTGAAAGAAAAAAATTCCCATCTGAGGATATCAAGTCCGCAAGGAATTAACTCTGATTTCAGGGTAGAACACACCATAAATCCAATTTTACTGAAACTGAAAGAGAGCAGCATAGGATTTGAAAGATATTAAACTTTCCTTTCTGGGCTAATAATATACATTTAAACCAACTGTACAGAAAATCTCTGCTCTTGAAAAAGGTTAAATTTTTACAAAACAGCTTTACTACACTGGTTCCACTATCTCATGGCTATTATGTCTTGACTATAAAATACAGCTGCAGGATTGGAAAATTTAGGGCACCATATAAAACACACATTCAAAATTTATTAACTTCTTGACTCTTGACTTCACATCCTTTGGAAAGTTAAATAAGTTAGGCTGCACAAAGTCAGGCTCTTACCCCAGATTAATTTCTTCCACCAGTTTACGGGAAACTATGCCTATCATTCAGTTTTTATCACATTAGTATTTTCTGACCTTAACAGTCTCTGACTTCAATGGGATGACAGTTAGAGGATTGTAGTTTCTGATCCCAGGCTGGTAGGTTTTACTTGGGCTGGAGCACATTTTTAAAATCAAAACTAGCTATAAATACTTTTTTCATATTAAAAAAAATATCAAAGTAAGGCAGGAAAAGGCTTTCTTTGGTAATTTTCTCCTATAATTCGTCACTCTCAGTACAAAGAGTGATCCACTGTGAACTATAACAATTTTAATTTCCAGGTATTTGCCTTATAGAATTACCTCTAGTGTGCCATTTCAGCCTCATTATTACAAGCTTATAAGCTTAAATGCTGTTAGCAAGGTCAGGGTTCAAAACACTAAGTGATAAGTTAATAAAAAGACTTCAAGAAATTACACTTGAGCCAGACATGCTCTCCAGCCCCTGACAAAATGTTGCCAAGCTCTAAACCTTGTTTACAGGCATTTCAAATATGATAAGACAGATCACTGCATTCAAAGATAAAGGCTCCATAAGTCTTTAGTTCTTTCCTTCATTTGACTGGTCAAAGGAAAAAGTAGGTCAACATTTCTCATCAAAAATATTAGAATGATTTACTACCTGTAGCTCATTGAAATATCAATCCCCTGATATGACAGAAATCTGTAGAAGCATATTTCCATCGATACCCATCTGTGAATACAGTCACTGACTTAAGACCTACATGAATCACAGAATGGTTGGGGTTGGAATGGACCTCTGGAGACCTTTCACTCCTACCCTCTGACAAGGCAGGGTCACTCAGCCAGGGCATGTAACACAGGAATGTGTCTAGGTGGTTTGGAATGCCTCCAGAGAGGGAGACTCCATGACCTCCCTAGGCAGCCTGTTCCAGTGCTCTGCCATCCTCAATGTAAAGAAGTTCTTCCGCATGCTGAGACAGAACTCTTTGTGCTTCAGTTTATGGTCATAGAAGCCCTCTTGGTTACAAGTTTCTGACCAGAATACCTATATGCATTAAGAAGCAGAATTTTCCAATGAGAGCAGTCTAACTTGCCTTTTCCCTAAGGATATACACATGCTACACTAAGTCCCAGCTGAGCAGCTGTTGACCTTTGTTCAATTACTTTCAGGGATGTGTTCCCCTCTGAGGACAGTGTTTTGCTTCCCAAACATTCTACTACCCTTTGCAGCAGGATATGCCATTTGTTAGGCCGTTTGAGTTTCCAAGTTTGGGCTCAAACCAGTTCTCACCACAGTCATGAGAGAAAGAAGTAATTCTGTTCTCCCTTTGCAGCACCCCTTTGGCAATCTCAGTTCTTTTTTCATAAACAGAGGATTGATCACTTTGGGGTCAATCATTCTCCCATTTTACCCACTTCAACAGGATATTGCTGTGAAGTGCTAGCAGTCAGACCCAGTAACCTTTAACCAGTCAGGATGACAGCTGTACCAGTCTTGCTTTTAGACAGACAATAACATTTTGTTAGGAGAGTTGGAAAGCTACAGTGAAGGCGACAGCATTGCTCTTGCTCAAACTCCACTTACAAATGTTCTGCTGAATCTACATCCAGGTGCTTCTCTTTTCCATTAGGTATACTGTGGTCAATGACTATCGTTTCAGTGTTGGCTAAACAGAATCCGTTTGATCGCATGATTTCTGTTAGAAAAAGAAAGAAAAGAAGATTAAAAAAAAAAAAAAGCTGGAAAACAACTGTGTATCATATGTAATTGTCATGGCTATGAACTGAGATGTGCCCGTGACATTGAAAATCTGCACAGGAAAGCAGGAATGAAGAGTTGGTTTCAGAGCTTCTTACATCCGCAAACTGACAGCACTCAAGCAATTCTATTCACCTAACCAATTCACGACACAGAGCATCTGAAGCAACTACCACTACCAAATCATAACTGTATTTTTCTTAGACATTCCTAGGATTAAGCAAAAATAAAAAAGACATAAAAATGGAAATGAAAAGTGATCGTACAAGTTAATTCAACCACCAACTCTAAGTTGTGTAAAAAAATACCATGTTTTACACTGCCCTTGATACTGCTTATTTGTTTCTGTGTTAGAAGCCTCTAATACAGAATATCTAAAATTTACACCTAATTCCACTGACTTACTACTATGGGGAGAATTGATAACTAAGAAACAGTATTTAATGCAAATGAGAAGTTAATCCATATCTGTGCTCTATGGAAAATCAAACTAGGCAAGTCACAATGATTTCTTTCAGTCACACAATTTTAGATGAAGCTAGGACCAACAAAATAAATGCACTTTTCAAAAAAAATCAGCTAACTACTGACTTAAGTAGGATAACTCTTGATCTGCCTCAAGACACTATGACCCTCTGTTACAGCCTTGCATTATCAGCACGACAAAAAAAAATTAGTCTGTGGCACAAAATATGGTAGGCAGAAAGCACACCAACAAATTTCATCTATATATACAGTTCAAGCAATGAAAAGGAAATGAGGCATGAGAGAGGAGGTAATTTTTTTTTAACATTACATGCTTCTGCATTAAGGTAAACCCAATATTCACTTCCATATTTTTGTTTGACTCAAAGATGAGTCAAACTCATCTTTGACTTTCATTCCGTATTCTACTGCAGCTCACTTTAGCAGAATACATTTGGGGGTTGTGTAAACACTGAACCCCAGCAGAATCACATTTCACATGACTCATCTTGAGCCAGCATTGTATGATTGTAAAATAAGATTTACACCATAAATTCAAATTCAGCTTTCATCTTAGATGGCGGCCCTTTCTCTCTTCTTCATCACCTACCACTCTGAGCAGAACCATGCAGGAGACAGTTTGTTTTTTCAGAGAATACAAAACATTTTTGCCTGCTTTTCCAAGACTGCGAGCCAGGTAGAAAGCTGCATTATGAGTAACAGGAATGTCCGTATTTTCCTAGTGTCCTTGACTTGACCTAAGAGTTACTACAGCATTTCACTGCTGCATGAACTGCTTTACCCATTATCATTTACTGCCATCTACTGACAGCGCTGCCAGACACTGAACCATGTCCATTGCGCAACATCCAGATGAGCCAAATATCAATTAAAATCAAATTTCCAGCTATGTTCTTAGCATTAATGCAGCAATTACTTGAATGATGAAATTAATTACAAGAGGCTTCTGTATAGCAGGTAGGAGAATTAGTTAAGTAAGTATGACTCGTCACTACCAACAATAATTTAGAATTAAAACATGCTATTATTCAGCTGAGATAGTTTTGTTAATACCAAAGAAAATTGATACCAGCTCCTTGCCACATTATAAATCTTAGAGGACTATGCAGTATTTCACTTCAATTAACTGTAAATAAGCTCTTCTGGTGACACAGAATCAGGAGTCGGCATTAGGTTTGAACAAAGTGTTTCAGTACAGAAATACAAAACCAGGCACACCAGAAGCTCACAGACCTTTTGACAAGTCAGTGGCAGATGAAGAGGGGAAAGGCTAAAAGAATAGGCAGGGATAGGCTCTCCACTTTACCCACTAGCAATCTGTGGTTTAGAACTTCCTGTGTCTCCACCTGTGACAGGTTTCAGTGTACTTTTCCTCTACTTCCTTGTCTCATTCCCTTTTGAAGTCACTTCGGCTTTCAGTTCCACCATATCCTATGACAGTGAGTTCCACTCCTTAACTATGCTTTGTATGGAAACAAAACAATATTATAACCTTTCTTTTGTTTGTTTAAAGCCTATTGTCTGTCAATGATATTGGATAACCTATAGCTCTTGTTTCATAAGAAGTACAGGGTAATTGACCTCCTCCTATTCACAGCTTTGTAGACTTCCATCATACTAGTCTGTCATCTCTTCTCACAGGTGAAGGCATCCTTCTTTAATTAACCCCTTTCTTAGAGAAGCTGTTCAACAACTTGAATCCTCGCTGGTTTCTTGTATAATTTCAAATTCTGTTATTTCCTGAGATGAAGAAACCAAAATTGTGCATATTGTGTTCAAGAGGGGGCTATCCTCCTCTCCTCTGTTTCCTTCTCCTTTCCTAAAAACACTTAATATTCTCACGGCTGATATTGCCCATTGCTTGGCACCAAGCTTACCTTTTCACAGAACTATGTCAATAGCTCAAAATCTCCTTTCTAAGTGCTAACAGTGCTATTATATGTGATGACGTGCAGTAAGGACTGAATTTTCCTCACATTCACTGTTTTGTGTTTGTCAGCCTCCCATTTCACCTGCTACTTTATTGCCTGAATGCACCTTGCACAATATATCAAGGAAAATTGTATGTTCTATATCACAAAGCACTATTGAGAACTACATTTTGAATTGTTGATACAGAAATAATAATGGGAACAGCAAATGAAGTAATTTTCATTCTTCAATTCTTGTGTAAACTGCAGATAGTTAACAATTCTTACCTGATATTTTAACTGGACTTTGAAAGCTTGGCTGAATTTTATGGACATTGTCATTTTTTAGAACTTGGTCCAAAGGAGATCTCTCAAAGAACGTGAGGACAACTTCAGACCTTGAATACTTAAAAAGAGAGAAATAAAAACAGACATCCATTATTAACCAGTAGTTTACTTTGTCCCTCATCTCCATTTCCACCCCTTCATAGTATGACAGAAAGACTTATTACAAGTGACAGCTTGGAGGCATCATTACACAGTTTTGGCACTCAGCATTTCTCCAAGTTACTCAAAAAATTGCTGCTCCCTTCAGAGTTTGGCAAAGCCCAACACATTCTAATCTGCATGAGAGTGCATGTCACCATGAATGAGGAGTCAAGCTGGGCTAAATTGGAACTTGGCTTACTCACCTTCCAGGGCATGTTTATAATAGTCTTCAGAAGCTTTTCCACTTCATTAAGTCTGGCTTCTATATCATGGGCTTCTTTTATTGTGATGAGCCCTAGAAACAAAGTAAACAGATCATAAGCATAAACAAAAGCACACTTATGCACACTTTAGCAGCCAGAAGCAGCCCTCAGGAAGATGTAGAACAACCTCAAATATGCCTTCCAGAAATGTCTTTTAAACCAACTGATGATAAAGAGTGCACCCCAAACTGAGATGGGTGTAGTTTACAAGCAGAGTTGCAAGCCTGACACAAACTCAGCTGTTTATGACCATATGTAGGAATTGCAAGACAAGCAGAACTAGGACAACCTACTCCCTCACCCACAGTTTCACTACACAGCATTCCCAGTAGTGATAGTTAAACAGCCCACTTTCTGCTTCCAAGAACCATTATTCATCCTTTTTTCTCCTGTAAATAAAAAGCAAAAGAAAACACAAGAAAACCAAAAGACACATCCTAGAGATAAGAGGGAAAAAATAAACACAAGCTAAATAAAAGGCTTTGAGTGCAGTTTTGTATTTCTTTGACTGTAAGCCCCAGTGAGTGGTCCAAGGAAAATTTTTCAGTATCATGTTCTTCAAGTGCAAGATAACTGTTAGGATTTTTTTTCCACCTATTCAGTCACCGAATTTATCACAGTGCTGCAGAAGGGATTAAGACTGAAATTTCACTGCCCAATATCCAGAATGATGCATTACAATGCAACATTGAATTGCTTGGTATGGTGATCTCAAAACATCAGTACCGTATTTTGTATGTATAACTTGCAGGACACTTCTAACTTTCCCCTCCTCTAGCAGACTGAAGGAAATACAGCACAAGTTAGATGCATGTACAGGGCATATGAGGAGAAATAAATCCCAAAATCCCACATCCCTCTAGTGGGCCTTTTATTGCTGATATTTACAACCTACTTTTTCTAATCAAATCATCATTTAACTTCTACATTTGTGCATCTTTTCCAAGGAGCAAGATACACCCATTAAAATGAAATACCTAAGAAAAATTATTAAATATAAGAAGCCACAATAAACAAACAAACAAAAAAACTGAACAAAAAGTTGGAACAGGCAAAGACACAATAAATCAGAACCATCAGCAAATTAAAAATCAGCAAAGCAGTCTGTGAGAAAGCACTTCAATATACTACATTGTGTTAAAGTAAGTGTATCTGCATCTTCCATTCAAAAGACAAACGTAGAGCCATCAAACATGCAGAGTGTGGGAACAGCATCCACAAACAGCTCTAGTCTGCACCAGTCCTTGCTGTTTGCTACCAATGAGATACAAGCCCACAGAAACTTTCCAGATAGAAGTGTGACTTGGAAGCTGTCAGCTCTCCTCCAGTTACAGCTCTAAATAAAACAGAGATTGTCTCCAAAGCAACCGGGTTTACTTGTCAGTTGTCCCACAAAAGTCCCCCTGCTTGTATAAGACTTTCTCTTGCTCAACAGTCCTTCATTTTGCCTGTTTTTCCAGCATGGCTATTGCCTCACCCCAGAACAACTCGCCCCCTCTTCTGACAGCAGAGCAATGCATACCAGCAGGCATATAAGGGAGGTGCTGTGTGTCTTGCTTTGGCTGGTATACACTACAGTTAGGTAGCTTTGCTTGGAAATTCTCTGAAAGGCTGGAAATGTGAATAAATTCATCTGCATGGTTCCAGAGACTGCATACTAGCTGGGCTGTGCTTGGCATTACAGACCTGAATTGCAGACCAGCACCCTTCATTGTCCTAACTACGGGGTACAGGCCTGGGTGGATCTGCTTCACCCCTCCACAAGTATGTTCTCATCCCACATTTGGATCAAGTTCAGATTTTTCAATGAATGGGCTGTCATCTTCCCTAAAAGAAAGAAAAAGCTGCCAATGGTCCCGCAGCTCAGACACCCATCCATGATGTTAGAAACGCCCTGCTGGCCCTGCTGCAGCCCACATCAGAGAAAACAGAGCCAGTCACCCTGGTGCCAGCTGCCTCCACTTCTCCTGCTGGTCTTGATCCACTCTGCATAAACACTGATATAGTCAGAGCAAAGACTGCCCAGCTGTGGTTCCCACCTCATCACCAATCCACCAGGGATTCAGCACTCAGCTGCTCCCTCTCAAATCTGCCCTCGATCTCGGAGCCTTTCCCAGATAAGCATGCACTGTTGGAACTAGTATTTTACCAGGAAAAGGGATACTTTCAAACAAATGAAGATATTCAGACTGGGAGGGGGAGAAAAAGAAAAAAAAAAAAAAACAAAACCACCTCGGCAACAACCCTGAGCATTCATCCCATGAGGAAAACCAGCCAAGCGGTCAGGATTTCTCTCATTAGTAATCAGGGAAAGCATCTGCAGCTCCACATGGTCTTTTTATGCTTCACCAAGAAGTCAGACAAGGCTGTCAGCCTGTTGCACTGTCACAGATCACCCCATGGGAGGTTTTACAGCTTCTTGCATTCGCAAGGAATTTCCAGCCCTGGTATATTATCTCCTTCCACCTCTTGGAAAGACACCAGCCATGCAAACCCACACTCCAACCTGGAAACTGGCACAAAAAACTTGTAACATCTGACACCATAAAAACTCTTTCTTACTGAAGCTTTCAGTAATATCAAAACCAAAAAGCAGACAGCATAGGAAGGAGGGTGATACATCTGCCTGGACAGCTTCCTATATATGTGCTCAATGATTGCAGATGTGCAGCTTTGGGGCGTAAGGCTGCTGACCTTAAATGAATTCCCTATACAGGGAGTTCAATTTGGCCAGGCTAAAGCCTTTCTTTTCATACATCTGTAAACCAAACAAACAGAAACCACTTGATTGGCCTTATATACATATATTTAAACCTGTGATTTCTTGTGCAATAGTCATGAAATTTGTAAGACCCTCATTTATTTTAATTCTACAAGTCTCTGTTTTTAAAAGTTAACAGATACTCTTGTGGTTTTCAGTTAGTCATAGACCATGATCCCACAACCTGAGAGACTGATCCCAACCCCACAGCCACTCTAACCAGAGCGAGGTACTGCCTGCCCAAGCAGCCAGGAGGAGTGGAGGTTCTGGTCCTTCCTTTCCATCCCTTTCAGCACTCTCTAACTGGTTGCTGTCATGAACCACAGCACTCACGTGCAGGAGGAACACTGGAGTGTCACAAGGTAAAGTCTCTGGTGTCAACACTGGCTTAAGGTGCTCCCACCCTCCCCTGTACCTCATTTCCTCTCCCACACCACAACACAGAGCTGCTTCTGCTTTGCCAGCACAATTAGGTGAGCAGCAGGGAGTACCTCAAACCACTCCTGTGAAAGGCTTCACCTCAGGAAACCCCAGACTCCACAGAAGAAGCAAGAGATGGCAGGCGAGGATGCCCTATCCAAGCTCCTTTCTCACCCAGGCACCATATTAAGTTCGAGCAGGAGTCAGAATTTGTGTAAAGACAGGTCACAGAACTGCACCCAGGTTTCCAGGCTTATTCTTCATTTTGTGGGGGTTTCTCCTTGGCCTGTCTTCTTTCTCCTGTTTGGAAGATTTGTCGAGGCAGAAAGTGAAAAAAAAAAAAAAAAAAGCCAGAGACTGATGCAGAATCTCCAGACGCTGGAAACTCCTGAACAAACAGACATGCAGACATGCCAGCTGACACTGCAGACAGAGCCCAGCACCCCCACCATTCATTAACCCTGACACAAATGCACCAAAATGTGGATGCATCTGAAGTGTGTGGGACCCCCTGGCCACATATGAAGCATCCATACAGCAGCTACAACATGTCCTGAGGTTGTTGTCTCTGCCCATGGGCCATAAATACATGTCTAGCCTGCATTTCCATCTGGGGCTTTTACTACCCAAGAATCCTTACTCCATTTGCTATAAAATAAAAACAAGATACCAGTAAAGCAGCCAGTATCCTGGAACCAGTTGTGCTTTCTTCACTTGTTCTGTCATGCAACAGAGCTGAATTCAGAGCTGGGAAATTTGTTAGTGAGGTCATGGTGAAAGGCTGTTCTCATGCCTTTTTCTCAGCTCAGGCCCTTGTCTGGACTGCTAATGGAAAACATGCACAAACTCCTCCCAGGAAAACTTTGCTCTCTGTCTTGTTACCTCTACTGTACTTGGACAATTAGCTGTTATTTCAAGTTATTTAAATGCTATAAACACCTATGTTTATAGCGTTTGAGGTAAACTGGAGTCCCACTGGCTCCTTTTTTTTGCCACAAACCCTGTTGCCAAATACCACAAACTTCTAAGATTCCTTCACCCTGCACACAGGGGAGCCAACAGGCTGGGTGACAGGAGGGATGACACTGCCTAACCTAATGCGACACTCATCTGTGCCTGGGAGACCGCTTTATTTTTTATTACATAGTCAATGACCTCATTCAATCTTTTTGACATTTTCTCTTGTCCCCTTCCAGACCAAGAGCCCTGGGCAGAGTCCTTAAGACTGAAAAGGATTTGCTTTCAGTTTGAGACCAAGCTTAGGTAACAGCTCTGCACAGAGAAACGTGTCTGGAAAAGTATGGCACAAGCAGCACCAGAAGCCTGCAGCTTTCTTCCTGCCCTGGGTCCCTGGTGCCGGGGCAGCTGCAGGAGGCTGGGAGAGCAGGCCAGCAGCTGTGTACCTGGCACGCTGGCTCACAGCGTGGGAGAGGGGCCCAGAGCTGCTCACAGGCAGGAAACGAGCTCAGCAGCAGAGGAGAATGAACAGAGAGCCAACTCCTGATGTAAACACACAAGCCTTGGTAGGGCTGTCCTATTACTGCTGTGTGAGCCACCAAATCTGCAACGAATGACATTCTGAAAACTGCAGATAATGCACCCCATGTTTCTACCACAGGAAGCAGTATAGGAATTGCAGCATGTACTTCATGGCTCATAATGAAATCACAGAGCAGTCCTGACAGTCAGCATACACAATAAGCATTGTCTCAAAAATCCTCTAGTGGCTTCCAAGGAAGAGTAAGTTCATGCCCAAGTCAAGTATGTATCTGTAATGTCATGTCCATGATGACACACAGAAGTCTGTTTTTCTGAAGATGTACAAGTCACTATGTATACATGATACCAAACTGTAGGCAAACCCCATCTCTCCAATCTGAAGGACTACACCTCATGTTTGTGGTCAGGACAGGAACAAAGAATGTCCAAGAGATACCCTATTTTCTCAAAATCAGTTCTACACATACAGGAAGCTGAGCAAGAGCAGAAGCCAAGGTGTACTTTCTGAAAATACGTGCAAAATGGAATGCCAACAGTCCTAAATGCTGTGTGTTTCAGTATGCACATGAAGATTAAAGTTGCACTGAATCCACCTCATCTAATTCTCTCTCCATTTCCTATAGGGAGACTGCAGAGTAGGTCTCAAAGGGAAAAAAATGAGTAACAAATAAATCCAGAGAGAAATCCTACTGTGTTCTGCTAATCCACACTGCAAGAAAGATTTGAGGCTTATAGATTTAAATCATGAGTCCATCCTTCTCTCTTTGCACAAGATCCCAAGCAGCAGTTAGGAATTTCAAATCTTTAGGGAAGATATATAAGCTGCCTTGCATGGGAGACTGCTACTTTGCTGTCTCTCCTGACCAGACTTCAAAGGGAGATGTGCCCCTTTCCCCCAGTTACAGTATTAATTACCACTGCAGTGCTAAAACTTTTTTATCCTTTTCCCTCATAGCTCCTTGCCCTCAGATATGTTCTAAGCCTTGTGCACACAGGCAATCCAGGATGCAGATGGAGCAATAGAAGGAAGGTCCTAGTCATTAGAGAATAATGTTAAAGAGTCTAATTTCATTCATCCAAAGAATGGCCAGGTCCAAAGTCAGATCAGGCTGTTAGGGACCATATGTAGTTGACTTCTGAACAGATCCACAGACAGATATTTCACTGAAACATGCAGAAACTGAAGCTACTCAGCTGGTACATGGATCAGGGCTGAAAGATAACAAATAAGCCCCATTTTTTTCTGCTGTTTTGCTCCTTTGCACTGCTTCCTACTTCCTCCCTCTGCTTAACTGGGTCTTCTCAATACCATTTCAGCTGTCATTGTTCCCCTGCTTCATGGCCACCATACCTTGCTCCTCCTGGCAGCTGCCCAGGTAGGATACCTCCTCACGTGTTCTCTCAACCTTGCCACCTGGGAACTATGACATTAGCAACCTCAGGATGGATTCTGAAAAGGCCAAACCAGCTCCCATTAACAGCTGTCTCTTCTCTGATACCGAGAGAAGGATAAAAGATTTGCTAGAAGGGCAAAGGAATACTCAGGGGTATGTAAAGGCAGGAAATTAAAAAAAAAAACAGCAGATGGGAAAGCTTGTTTCACACAACTTTTCTTCAATAACTGCAGAAATAACACCACAGGAATCCCTTAAGTCCAAGGACTTGATAAGATCCAGAGAAGGGCAGATAATTACAGGCAATCAGGGATGTCAGATCTTCAATTACTAGAGACCAGGTCTGTCATTTTTTTGTTCTCTGCCTGTTATTTATGTTGTCTTCTGCAGCATCTGGTTCTCATCACCAGGGACAGGATCCTAGAGCTAGCTACAGCACTGGTCTGACTTAAGTCTGGCGCCTCTAGCAACTCCTCTTTGATGCCTCTTGCCTAATTCTTCGACCCCTCTCTTTTGGGGCAGACACACTTGCCCCTTCCTCTTGTGGGGGAGTTCATCCATGTCATGTGACATGGATGTCATAGGGACAAGGAATCACTACAGCCTTTTCAAAGGATTTGCTATTGATGCAATATCACTGACAAGATCCCTCTTGGTGGCATTACTGAGGGAGCAACTAAAAGGACACAGCAGAGCTGAAAAGAGGGGTGGGTGTAGGGAGGTGGACTTTTGACATTTATCACATTTTGCTGCCCTTCTTAAGCTTGATGATGAGGACCAAAAATTTTTAAGAGGTATCAGTACACAAAATGTGTGTGAGTCACTCCATATTTTCAGAAATTCCACTAGGTAGTAGCAAACATATTGAAGATACTGAGATAAATCTTTTTGATGCAGAAAGAGAGAGAGCTTTTAAAACCCTGCCCACACCTTTCTTCTTTTGGAGTTCATATGAAGTATATGCAGGATGGGGAGAAGTCCTGCCCAAACAACTGTCTGACTGAAATCCCCCAAAGCAAAAGTGACCATGACCTGAGGACCCTGGCACACTCGAGTACCCATGCAAAGAAAGGAGGCAAGTTAAAAGCTGAGAAAACCAGACCCTCGAGATGATGGGTTCACCACACATTGTATTATTAGTTATGGGATCTCCCAGGATCTCTGGAATGGAGAAGGCACGTTTTGGTGGCAGAACAGAGCAGACAGGCTTTCCCTACAAAGCTCCCTGTCTTGATGCCTGATGAGCCACAAGAAAGAGAAAGATGTCAAAGAAGCATGAGATAGGAGTGAACAAAGCAGTCAAAACCTGATGAAAAATGCAAGCTCCTACAACCATTTTTAGTACTGATTTCTTATCAGGTGAGAGCTGTCATGAAAAACACACCTCATTTCCATTCCTTTCCACCAAAAGCTTCCCTGACACATTGCCTTGGTTCACCACAAAAAAGCAACTTGTGTCTGGCTTTATAACAACACAGTCAGCTCCATTTATCTCCATTATTACAAATGAACCATGAAATTCAGCTGATAAAAAAACAAACCCAGAAGCCGCAAACTTAATTTTGGTTATACAGTTCTGCTAGAGCCTGATAACCAAGAGCTGCATCTTTTGTCTGCCAGACAGAAGCTCTGAGCAAGCTCCACTAATGAACTGTTGACAATGTCAACAATGAAAAGAGCACAATAGATGCAGTGTATTTATCTGTATTGTCACAGTACCGAGAAACAGCTGCTGTCTGTGGAAACCACTATGCTGCTTCTGTAGAGCTCCCTTTTCTCATAAATCACACTCCCAGATGGTCTCATAAACAACAACAACAACAACAACAACAACAAAACACGGTAATGCAGCATATAGAAAACTAAGTTATGAACACGGTATTTGCTAGCAAACAATGCTCCTGGGCTGGCTCTTCGGGAACTGCCCTCTGTGTTGTGCACATCCCTCCAATGGCAGCCCTGGAGGAGTCTCCCATTGCACAGCCACTGGGACATGGAAAACAGCTGATCACCTGCTTCCTGCAGGAGGATGCCCCCCCAGAGGCAGGCACAAGGCTTGGAGCTAGAGCTCAGCCTAGTCTGAGGTCTGTGAGGGACCGCTCAGGTCTGCTGCAGGTGAAGTGACTGCTTCTACGCTATGAGGCAAAATAAAGCTGCGAGGTTTCTATAGGAAATCTCCACCACTACTAGAAAACTTCTATGGATGGACAGAGGTTGAGCACCTGCAAGGTGGAAGGTAACAGAGAAGTTCTACAGAGCCATAAATAACCATGGATGGCAGCACACTGACGAGGGAAACCTGGAGGCAAAGAAAAGGAACAGAGAGGAAATAATAGAAAAAAAGAGCAAGGGGAAAAAAGACCACAACAAAGCTGAATGAGTCAGAGGAGGCATGGAAAGGAGTAAAATGACAACTTTAGGAAGAGAGGCCCATCTAGTAATAAAATAAATCTGTAGAGGGTTTCTGATTCAGCAGCTCAGAGTATCAAAGCAGGACCGGGCACTACAGGTAGGTACAATATGAACAGTTACATTGGAAGAGCATCTGAGCCTCTGTTCCGGTAACAAAGGCAACAAACAAGTGCAGAGGAGGATTGCCAGAAATACCCTGCCACTCCAAAGGCAAAACAAATCCCAGGTTTGAAAGGCTAGCCTAATGTGCTCTTTTGGCTTCCTTAAGGGGTTGATTCTGCCCCACTGAAGTCAGAGGCCAGGGAGGTGTGTGACTGCTGACTGCATTGAAGCTGGCTCAAGTTCAAGGATAAACCTTAGATGAGACCTGCTCCCAAATGGTATTTAAAGAAAATAGGAAAGGAGGCGGGTGGGGAAAGGAAGAGTCCTTTTCCAGGTGTATACCTCAGTTTTGGTGCCTGTTTGGTCTGCTGCAACTATTTCTATTTCCATCAATTTTAAGTCAGCTTCTAAGTCTGTAGCTCTGTCTTTCTCAAGAAAACTGATTAAATTCAAAAGTAGACTTTGCACAGAGAAACAGACAGTTTAGTAACATTAGGCTGTGATCATTGCAGGAGTGAACGAACCCGTGTTTTCCTGTGATCCTCTTTTGTACATTTGCCTAGAGCAAGGGACAGGCAGATTTCAAAGACAAATAAAATACTAATAAGTTACTGGTAACATCACAGTGAATCATATTTAGTCACCCTGCAGGTATGCACATATCTAACCATGTTTACCAGCTTCCTAGTGAGATGCCTTGTGTGGCTGAACATCCTTGGCCTTTAGCATCACTGTACACTCCAGATGCAGAGAGTGCATTCTGCCACGTGTTCTTACTAGTTACCAAAGACAAGACAGAACTGTGGGAATGCCCTACTCCCCCCAGGACTTCCCCTCCTCTCATATCTGAGAAAGGGTAAGATGAACAGCCACTGCAGACAGCTACACCTCCCATCCTCTCCTCTGCAATCTCAAAGCACTCAGCAGCTCCAACAAATAGGGAAGGGGAGAGCATTGTGGAAGTCAGTCTGGGAGGATGAGGGGTCAAGAAAGGAATGGAGAGAATGGTTTCCTCATGCTGAGCAAGAAAAGGAGCACACTCCTGCACAGCATGAACTGTCTGCTGAAGCCAGCAATAAAGGTAACAACCAACTATTTCTAAAATTGCTGACGTTTTTAAAATAACCACAACCTTTGTTTAAAAAGTTAATAACATCAAATAGCTCAAGCTTCCATTCAGTCATATCCTTTAAATGTAACACACTGCAGCTTGACTGAGCTGTAGGATAATGCTAGCCCTTTTAATGCTCCTTAGGCAAATCTGTAGGGACTTTGGAGTCCTTCAATGCAATGCAAATTTGGTTTGCAACACTTTATCACTTCCTCCAGATAAAAGGCACAGCTGATATTCACCTTCTTTCAGGAAGCCCAAGATAAACACACACACACACAAACATTTGCATATGCAAATACATATATATAGATATATATAAATATATATAAATACACACAAATGTAAATGACTAAATGCTAACACACACAAGAATAGGCTTTTGTCAGGTGTTTTTGTTGGGTTAAGTACATTGAGCTTCACTGTAGACAGCAGGACATCTGCTTTTAAACACAGCATTAAGAAACCATGCTTACTCCATTAATTTTGTAGAGACTGGACATGCCCCATGCAATCTTTTTTCACATGCAAAGCTTTGCATCACTGTCACTTAGTTAAATGTGATTTTTATGTTTCAACTTTGTCAAGTTATCAGAGGCTGTAACCAGCCAATTTAAAATGTTGGTATGATGAAGTGTTCTTTAGGCAGAGAAGCATACTCTGCAAAGTAATTTTCTTTAGAGCAGGAGCAGCATAATTTTAAACAGAGAATTGCTGAAATTGTGACGCACACTGTAATCGCTTAGAAACTACTCCTGATTTTTATTCTGCCTCTGTTGCAAAGTTAGCCCCCACCCCTTCAACAAGCTAAACAGATCATAATCTTCTTATATTAGGTTTCAATTTTTCAAATCCTGAAGTGATGCTTTGCTCATTCCCCATTCTACTGAAGTCAGTGTTCCTGAGATAAAGGTAAGTCAAGGTTGCTGGTTCTAGGTTTTAGGCAGAGATTAAGCAACACAGGCTGAGGATGGTTAATCTTTCCCAGCTGTTCATACACAAATGCTTTCTACCTGGGATCTATCAAGTAAAGCCAGTGCAAGGGACTATAATCCCATCTGGCTCAAACTGCACAAATAATGCTTCGGAGAGAAGTGAAAAGAGTTGAATACTTTGCAAAAGCTCTGTCAGGCCTTGAGACAGGAAAAGAACCATGCTCACTTGAGAGAGGCGCTGAGGAATGAGAAGGGCTTTTAGGATAAGCTGCAGCTCCTGTGAGTAGCCAGCACTGGGAGGGGCAGCAGGCCAAGGACAGAGTCCATTTGCAGCCAGACACAGCACACACCCCAGTCCAGTTGCCAAGCCACTCTTCAGAGCCCCATAAAGCTAACAAGAAGGACTACCGGCACCCTGGGACATCAATTTTTAGTCACAGTGACTCTGGTAGATGCTGTGTCCTGCAGGCCACAGGCAGGCTTGCTTCAAACCCACCCAGCATCCTCAGAAGCTGTGGCCCAGGTGCCACATACACTTGAAGGCCACGTTACTGAGCATTTACTGCCATTCAGCACTAGTAAAAATCACACCCGCAGTTCTTTGGGTAGGACACACGCGGTGGGTAACAAACTTTTGCGGTACTTTAGATCCCTGGTCAGCAAGAGAAAGGCATGAGGCACCGTTTGTGCCGATACACACCAGGGCTGAGAGGTGGGGTCTGGCTTCCGCAGGCACAGCCCCATTCCCAGCCTGCACCCAAGCGGGAGGAGACAGCCCCCCCCTCCGGCACCCAGCCCTGCGAACATCTCCCACTCGCACCCCGGAGCGAGCAGGGGCTGCGGGGCTGCTGCCGCCCGGGCTGCCTTGCGCCCATCCCCGCCGTCTGCAGAGGGCACTCGGGGCCCGCGAGTGGCTGCGGAGCGCCCGGGGCCGGCGGGGCCGGCTGCCACTCCCGGCAGCGGGGACGGGAAATCCCAGTGCCAGAGGACACAGGCCGGGGAGAGGGCTGCCGCTCCCGCCACACAAGGAAGCTTGGACAGGGGAAGGTATACGAGCGTTTTAATGTGAGGCACATAAAAATAAACCAAACCAAGCCTACCACCAGAGGTTAGGGATGTGGCAGGACCATGGAAAAAGACGTGTGTCACTATAAACACCTGTCAGAAAACATCCCTGGGGAGGCAGCCCGGGCGAGATGGCCACTGGCAGGGAACAGAGCTCGCTGTCACACAGGGATGGTCCAGGAATGAAGTCCGGTGGGTTTATACCTGTACAAGCGGTGGAGACCCAGTTCAGAGAACAGCAAAATGCAGACCCTCTACAAGGGGTCTCACTAGCAAGGTGGGAGGCTAAATGAAAGCTGGGGAAAACTCTCCCATCCTCTCAATCATGCACAGAATATCAGCTTTTCCCCGTTCCTGTTCAATCAATTTATGTCGTAACTCAAACAAGTGGGGAGACTGGAAGTGCTAGGCATACACCCACTTTCAGATGACCGGATGCTCCTCACCACTCTGCACACTTGAAATATGTCAGAATAGAACACGTAACTCTATCTAAAAAATACCCCAACAATTAAACAAACTAAACCCAACCCCCAGGACATCTAGGGTACATCCTGATTCTGCACAGCAAGGCCTGAGCTTGGACAACATCCCTCGAGTTTGGTTAATCCACTTCAGAAACTGGAAGAGAACAGACGTCTCTACTAACAGCTGCTGCAATTCCCGTTTTCACAGAAGTTATGCGAGGAATTATGCCAGCTCCCAGAGTTGCTCCGTCCCCTGGCAAGCGCCGCAGCCCTTTTTTTTTTTGCCCTCTCCTTGTGGCAAACAACATACCAACATGCGGAGATTTTTCAGCTACACCCTTTTTCTTGCCAACCACCCCCCAGCCCTTCCTCGGGGAGCCCGGAGGCACTGGAGAGGGGCAGCGCCAACGGGGATCCCTCTGTTCCCCCAGCCCAGCTTAGCCCGGAGCCGCGCAGCTGGAGACAGCAGCAGCGATACTGGGATCACCTTCCTGCGTGGAGCCCTCGGTTACAAATGTACACTCAAAAAAAAAAAAAAAAAAAAAAAAAAAAAAAGGAGAAACACAAATCAACATCCCGGGAGGAGTTTCCGACCGCAAAACACCCCCGCAGTTTTTCTGCCCCCCCGCCCCGTCCGGTTCTCAGCGGTTCCAGCTCCTCACCCCGTTCCTTCCGCCGAGAGGGAACCGTCCCGTTCTCACCCGCCCGTCTGCCCCGGCCACCGCCACCCCCGGGGAAGCGGCGGCCGAAACCCGCCCGCCCGCCAAGCAGAGAGCGCCAGAGCCGCGGAGGCTGCTCAAACCTTGGAGCAAGGGAGAGCGGGACAGCTCGGGCCGGTCCTCGGGGAAGGAGTCGAGGAGCCGCTTGAAGAGGCGGCCGAGGTCGGAGTAGCTGCGGTGCAGGTAGAGGATGTTGCGGTCCGACCACTCGGTGCGGATCTCGTAGAACTCCTCCTCGTCGCCCCGCCGGCTGATGATGAGCCGCCGGATGCCGTTCACCCAGCAGCCCCGCACGTACATGTTCACCAGTGAGGTGCCCTCAAACACGGCCGAAGCCATCCCGCCGCCGCCCGCACATCCCCCGCCGCCGGCGCAGGGCGAAGCGCACCGCCCCGCGCCGCCGTGGCCAAGTTAAGAGGAGGAGGAGGAAGGAGGAGGAGGAAGAGAGAAGGGGGGTGCCACCCGCCGCACGGCCCCCCCGGCCTGGCCCTGCCCGCCGGGGCTGTGTCGCCTCCCGGCGCTGGAGAGAGGCTCGCTAGTGCCTCATAGACGGCGGCCGTAGCGAGGGGACGGCCCGGGCACCCTGCCCCGCCGAGCCCGCGGCGCCGAGCAGGGCGGCTCTCACCCCCTCCGGGGCGGGGAGCAGGGTGGCTCGGCCCCCTCTTGTCGGCTCCGAAGCAAGGCAGAGCCCCTCCCGTCCAAAGGCGCGGGGACGCCCCGGCCCCGGCCCCGCAGCCAGCGCCCACCCCCTTCTCCGAACCCTGCGGTCCCCGCGGGGCGGGATCCTCCTCTTCCTTCTCGGGACGTTTTCGTAGACACCGCAGACACGACGAGGAATTTTTTTTTCTCCTCCCAGTGACCCCGTTTTTTTTTCCGTTTTTATTCTTTTTCCTTAAGCCTCCGTCCCGGCCAGCTGAGGGAGGAAGAGGGAGACTGCCAGGCTGTCAGCCGCCAGCAGCGCGCAGGGTGAACCAGCGCCCCCGCTGTGCCCTGGGAAAGCTCGGTGGAGCCCCCGGCAACCGAGCCTGCACCTCCGGCGGGAAGGGGCGCCAGCACAGAGAGGAAAAACAGGAGGAAGGGAGTACACAGCTGGTGCCTGGGACTCCTTCGGCCTTTTAATAATAGTCTGGCGGGACGGCATCCCTGAAGGAGCCTCCAGCAGCATCGCGTACGGCAGGGAGATGGGGAGGTCTGTGCTGCAAATATAGTCCCTCCTTCCCACAGGGACCACATGTCATGCGGTGCCCGAACGCCCAGAGAGCGGAGCACGGGGAGAGCTGGCGGGGGCCGCAGCAGTCGGCAGTAGGCATCTGGCAAAACCGGAGCAGCACTGTAGAGCAAGGAAGTGTGTGGGAGATGTCTGTAAATGCCTTGGAGCTGCGGGGTTAAGATACACATACTGAAGGTGAAGCAAATGACAGCGCAGTGATGTGGGATGCATCATCCAAAACGGGATTCTGCTGGAAGGCAGTGGCCTCCGGCATCAGGCTTTCTGAGGCAGAGGGGCTCGGCAGGGCCAAGGGAGGAGGTGAGTGACTTCCCTCCTGCCATGGCCCGGGGCAGGAGAGACCCTTCCTGTTTGTATAATTTGGAGAGGTCAGAGGTCGATACACTCACACTATGTATTATAAAATTTAAGCCAGTTTCTGCCAGAGTGACATCTGTGGCTCAGGAGGCCAAGGATTCACATGGTAAAAATTCAGGTTCTGTTTAACCTCTCAGAAAAGCCAGCAGAGCCCACAGGCAAGACCACTGTTACAAGGATCACCCAAAAAGCAGTGCTTGGAAAGCATCATGGCTGGATCAGCTTGGGGTAGCACAAATAAGCATGATGGGATGGCACAAAGGTGAAATAGTTTTTTGTAAAATGCATAATTAAGTAATTAAACCATACTCTTTTCAATAGATAGCATTGCAAGTAGCTGCCTACTTCACTGAGGGTCCACATGCCTCTACATTAAAGCAACTCCAACAATTGCAATGATGTCCCTACTGTATATTTTCTCTGTTTTGCTTCTATATAATAAAACTGGGTTTAGCTTTCTCTGAAGCACAGTCGTATATAAAGAATGCAAACAAGCAACTGAGCTTCATCTTTCCAAACAGAAAGGCACGTGATTTTTTGCTGCAGCCTTGCTTTATTGCACCTGCAGACATTTCTTTAGAGAAATCTGTGGTTTTGAGAACAGGTGGGCGATACTTAAGATGACAGAGCAGATCCTATTCCTGCTAAACCAACTTCACAGATAACAGTGCCAGGCCCAGAGCTGTGATACAAAACCAGAAAAAGCAAACAACCTGAAGGTACTCGCTTCCCCTAAAGAGGTGTGTAGCCTTTCACAGAGCAAAACATGTGGCAGAGAATCACCTTGGATCACCACAAAAAGAGTTTTCACATCACTGTTGGGCTAGACATGTCCCAAGTACGACATATTAGCTGTTCAGAAAGTTCAGTGTGGCTTCACAGGAAAGGAATTACTGTGAACCTTTGTATTGTAGAAACATCTCCACACAGCTCCTTTTTTTCAGGGTAGGCTTTTGTAATCCCTCCTCTTGTTCCAGTACATGGTGGTCTTGCCTGTTCTTCAGTATCAAAAAAACCAAGCAAATAAAATGTCTTTTCTTCTGGCACTTGCTGTGCTAACCTGAAATAGCCACACACCCCAAGGAAGTGAAACTTCTAGGAAGAGAACCACGAGAGTAACCCCCCTTTTTATAAAGATGTCAGCCTTGCACTGCTTCTGTTTAAGTAATGAAAGCACTTGACTTCTGCTCATTCTGACTGGTATTTTGTGCCTTTGCAAAAGAATGATTTTTGCTGTTGTTGGCCTTCCCATGACCTGTGTGTCACTCAATAAACCTCTGAGGTTCTCAACACTGAGTAGGAGCTCTGGCTTCAGCTGGACTCTGCAAGGTCTTGGCTGGGGGTTCTCAATTTGGGCTAAAGTTGGCATGTGCCATCCTGTAGGTTTAAGCATTAAGTATTTGGTTCTGTTTTTCTCTTTTAGTCTGACTGGTGCCATGCTTCCAACTTACCAAAAACATTCAAATCATGCAAACCCCTGTGTACCTGTCACTGCATGTTCATGCAAAATGAGCCTAAGCTGAAAATTCTATACCTAAAGGGCTTGAAACTGTCATCCTGATGCCAGATCCTACTGAATTTTACAAGTATGAAAGGTAGAAGTACTCCTATGCCTAATGCTGAACATGGAGGGTCAGTTTCTTATTCCCCCAAGAGTACAATCCTGTTTCAGAAAAACCTCAATCCAGTAAGTCCAGAAGTACAACATCGCCTTTTGGAATGAAAAATAGAACTGTGCACAGCTTTAATCCTGCCACTGAGCACTTCTGGCACTTGTTGCCTGTGGCCAAGTTGGTACCCCACTACAATCTAATCTCATTCTCAGCTCAGGTGGCAGGACATGCACATATATATTTCCTATCTCCCCTTGGGTCAGGAGAGCCCCTATTACAGCAGTGTAATGTTGACCAGACATTAAATACGGGCACAAGGGATATTCATGAAAGTTGGATTAGTAATAAACCTCTATTACTGTGTGGCTCCAGAAAAGTTTTCCTGGAAAATGCTTACACATGGAAAGAAAAGTTTGCTTTAGACTAGCAGTGTGCTGAGGAGGATGGTGGAATTCACAAGCTTATCTGCTTCATGGAATATAAAATGGATGTTCAGGAAGGCCAGATAGTCCCAAAGGACATAGATACCTTCCAGATGAAAGTATCTTTTATTATTAGCTCTTTTTATTGTCAGAGTACAACTTCCATCTCTTGTGAGCTTTTAAAAATACTGAGAGGCCGGGCCTTTACATTTGACAAGTTTTTTGCATGTATGTGGCATGGGCAGAGGCACTGTGCCACAGCTGCTCCTCAGCAGAAAATGGGAAAATTTATTTGACTTTATTTATAGTAGAAAGATGTGCTTTATTAAAATACATTTTATTCCTTCTTGTGTGACATGCAGTTTTACTATTTTCCATATTTAAGTTTTGAGACAAAAGCCAGTACTGGCAATTACACTTTAGAGAATAAAGATGCCAACAGCCTATGTTTTATCCACTTGCATTTTTGTGATCTTACTGTCTCACTGGAGTCATAAAATGTTATGGGAATGCATGCATTTGCTTGGCCATTTATTAGATTGATTTTAACCTATCAATGTTATGGTCTTGCCTTTTACTTTCACAAACTTGTAAAGGATTTCATTCTTTTAAAATACATGCAGGGTACCTTCCACATACTGTTAATAATCTTGCTGAAAGGACTCAGGCCCTGTAAAGGTTGCTTTGACCAAACCAATGAAAACATAATCAAAGTGATGCAGCAAAATTGCCTGAATTTGAAAACAGGCCAGGGCTAAGTCATGGTGCTTAAGAAGCTCAAGGGCAGGTAAGTCTTGGCTCATATATTTGTGTTATTGCAAAACCATGACAGAAGTGTGGCTAGAAACACAAATGAAGTCAAATGATCTTCCAACCTTGTGCTGTGACATGTCAGCCCTGCTTTTTCAGGTATCTTCATCAGTGTGGTGGAAATTACAGGGACACTCACCTTCTGTCATATAAAAGTAGGCTATGAAGACTTCTAAAGGCTATTTCTGTACTATCTACATGTTTCTTCACATGTTCTACAGCCTACAGTCCACTGCAGCACTTTCTTCTGCCCTCACTATAGTCCCCCACAATTACTGTCTCCCAGACTGCATCTACATTTAGGAGGAACTTCATCTAAATATTGAAGAAGATCTCTCCCTGTCATTGTTTCAAAGTCATTTTAGGACTCCTTTTTACCATTGTGGCTTCAACATCCTCAGCACAGAGGCATGATGATTCACCCTCTTTCTGTCCACATCCATGAGCTATATACTTCTGAGGGGAGGAAGAGGCTTTTCTACTACTTTCATAATTAAAGTCCTCATTTTTGGCATTTCGGCAGGCTTTATATTAAGAAATAAGGAGTGTCAACCACTGCAAACAAGGGATAAAGAAAATTTTCACCATAAGGAATAAATGAGCCATATCGTTTGTGAGCATGACCTGACCAGTGAAACTGGCAGGTTTCATGACTTCAGTTTGGATCATTAACCTCTTTGAAGGAAACAGACTATTGTAACAGTTGCAGCCACTAACCAGCCAACATGCATTTCCACCTGAAACCAAGGTGAGTGTCTCTGGGACAGGGACACCTAAAGGTGAAGCTTTTAATGGAAAAGCTGAATTGGAACTCAAGGATGGAGGCAGGCTGTGAACTGCAGGCAGCCTGGCTTTGGCAGCACTGTCAGAGTTATGTTTTCTGCACCACAGTGATTACCTCTACCAGGTGATCAGGCTTAAAAGCACATTACTGAGGTATAGAGCAGGAATAACCAGACAGGGGCAGACAAGGGCGTATTTCCCTTAGCTGATACTGCCACCAAAACTCAAGGATTGGAAAATGCTGATCTAAAAAATTCGTCTAAATAACTTTGGTGCATGACCCTGGAAAGAGTCCAGGAGGGGCAGGAGGGTGACAATGCCTGCTGTGGGCTAAGAGGCTCTCTGGTTGTGCAAGGTTTCCTTTGCACAAGGAAGCAAACATTATATCCAAGGTGCCTGGCTCCATTAATAATTGCTCTTTACTATTCAATACCTGAAGTCACTTAAATCAAGAGGCCACCACAACTCCCAGATCTGGAGTCACCTGTCAGCTTTTGTCTGGTGCCCTTTTAAAATCTTTCTGTCACGAGAACATGGATGGCCTGGACACTGCAGGGTAACATTTCAATCCTCAGCTATCAGATTTGGTAAAACTGGAGACCAGAGTCTTTGCAAAGAAGTTCAGTTAGCTCATTTGGCTCTGTTGTCAGTGCAGTGCTGGAGTAACAAAAATCTTCATCAATTGCTCAACAAAATAATTCATAAAGCAAGAGGGATTGAAATTTTATACACTTATTCAAGCAGTGAAAGGAAATGATGGGCTTTAAAAAGCAGCCCTCTCCTCTGTAATACCTGCAAAAAATATGGGATGGGCATGGGTTTTTTTCTGTTCCCCCCCAATATGCACTATTCTGCTAAAAGGGTTTTATTTGATGTACAAGCCAAAGTCAAAGCAGCCTCTCCTGCTTTAGCCTCTAGTTCACATGACAAGATCCATTCCTTCTGAACACCTCTGTTGAGGGGGAGCCCTTGATTAAATGAGCTACAGACTGAAACATCCTTTCATGCTCCTGTGGGGAGTTTTGACTGCAAAATGTTTGCATGCATAGCCAGGGCACTGCTGGGACTGTGTATTCTCACTTTGTTCTCCTTCCCTCTCCCTCAGGCAGATTCTGTGAAGTACTGAGCCCTCCTGGAGCCAATGGGAATTAAAAAAGTCCTCAACATCTTTCTAGTTTTGGCTACCTCATAATATAGGCATTAATGTATGCACAGCCTATTTTTAGAGTCTGTAACATGCTTTCTGGGTAAAAAAAACGCTTGAAAGACCCCTTCTTCTCCCTCAGAGTTGACATTGAATTGGATTTAATAGAACAGCCTGAAATTCCTTCCATTAAAAAGTGTATTATAAATGCTCAAGGAGCTGTAACTGCAGTTGAAAGCTAGGTATATTCCTGCCAAAGGGTAAACTAACTTCATCTAATAGGAGAATATTTCTAGTGGGACAATTTACCCTTTATGAGCCTTTTTCCTGGAGACAACACAGAAAATATGTCTTCACTATGTTTCTAGCAGAGCAAAATAAAGTAAATATACCTGCAGGTTGCTAAGAAAACCATTGGCATCAAAATATGCAAGACAAAATTTATCTGTGTTTTCAGAGTCTTAGCCTAGTGCAATCAGCTATCTGGGCAATAAAAAGGCCCACAATGCTGTCCTTCAGTATGATTTGCAATGATCCTTCGAATGGCCTAACACCGCAAATTAGTATTGCATTTTGAAATAGGAAGCCCTAAAGTGTTAAAAGAGATGAGCATTATTATTCTGCATCTGCAGAGGAGGATATTGGGACACAGAGAAGAGAAAGCAGCTTGCTTGGGACTGCAGAAAGAGGTCATCCTAAAGTCTGAAGTATTTGTAGCATTTGGCATGTGAGTTTGTATACAGCCCTTAGAGAACATACTGTTTTGCAGGGGAAGGAAACCAAACACATTGCATATGACCACTAGAGGTGTATATGTCCAACAGAGCCATTTGCACATACTAACAAATCCTTTTTTGTTTTTTTTTAAGGACGAACTGTTCTAATGTTCTTCTTTTTTTTTTTTTTTTTTTTTTTCCTCATTCCTGGGAAGAAAAATCACTCAGTTTAAAAATGGCAGGCAGTGGATAACAACTTCAAATGAGGAATTTTTTTGCTGTTGTTGTTAGTAATTGAAATGAGTTCTTCCTTTGCTCTTGCTACACTACTCCAGGAGAAGAAATTGCTCTTGTTTTAGATGAAAACTCTGTGTCTTAACCAGCAATAACTCTCCCATAAAAAATAACCAGCAAAAACTCTCCCGAGCCATGCTACTGACCTGCAATAGGCTATTCATGCTCTTAAAAGTAAGGGCACACAAAGTGCTCAGCTGTGTGAATAAGGAGCCCTTCAATATCTGCTTAAGGCAAGGAGAAGTTCTCAATGAAAGAAATACATAAGAGAGTCACAGCAACAGGAATTCTGAGTATGACAGACATGCAGGATTGGACCCTGAGCCTGATGAACAAGGATTGCTGAATTGCATTCATTCACACAGCAGCATCCGTAAGATACAGCTCATCGGTGTTTGCTGCTTCAAATACTTGAAGTCAAAAGAAGCGTGAGTGATTTGATGTGTCTACACAGCATAATTAGAGATGTAAACAATAACTGCCACTGCAGAAACTAGAGCAATATGCTAAGTAATTACCTGAGTTATTTTGGCCTGGCTACGTTCTGCATCATTAGTATAATTACGGGAGTTGAATTCAAGCCCATCATACCTTTGATAGTTCAGTTTGTGCACAGCAACCTCATCCTCAATTTTTATGATGTTTCCTTGATCGCCAAGGGTGGCCCATGCTCTCTCTCATTTTTTTGTCATCTGAGCCACAAAGGAAAGACCCATTAATGAAAACAAGGTTAATTATGCTTTCGTCAGAATGGCTGCAGAGGAGATTTCTTCTGAGAAAGAGCAGAGTGGGGAGTCCATTTGTTCTATTCCCTTCCTCCTTAAAAAATAAAGTAAAACCACACAATGAATGTCTCTATTTACATTTCAGAGTTCTTTTCATGCGTAATATGCCTGTGTGAATGTACCAAACACAAGTGAAGCATGAATAATATGTGACTATTTTTCCCCTTTTCCCTATATTGCTTAGCATTCTATTGTTTAACTCTTCCCAAGAGCAAGAAGGTAACCATTTCCCTGCCCCCTTCCTCTTTGTTTCTTTTTTTTTTTTTTTTTTTTTTTGTTATTCAGGACGGGGCTTGTAGTGAATCTGTTAGGACTATTGTGCTATATTCATCAGTTCTGCTTGGTGCAGCTCATGTGTGAATCGAGGCTTTTTATCTCTATGAGAAAAGATATTTCCCTTTATAGCATTCTAAATCAATTACTGTGTTGGCCTTGTGGGTTTTTTTCCCTTCAAAGCAGACATATGAGAATTATTTTCCCTAAAGTCATTATTATTATTTGTCACCTTATAGAGGCCAGAGACCTTAAACATCCATATGGTTTGGGTTCACGTACATTTAATACACACTGAAAAAGGTCACAAAAGGTAGCAGAGCACCTTCTTCTTATAAAGACAAGATCTGATGGACAGCTCTTGTCACTTTCAATATAATGAAGTTAACAAAAAAAACCTACAAATTTTTTGTGTTTGCATAGGACAGTGTTAGTTTTTCTATAACATCAACTAAAGACTCTCAACTGAACCCACTGCGAAGCCTCAGATAAACATGAAGAATGAAGCAAAAGACATACAGTGGTTGTAGTGTAAATTGTTGGAAAAACAGCCTCTACCCATATTAAAAAGACTCTGGACTTGACTGCACAGATCCTTCAAGTACAAAAACCTATCAGGTTCAGCATTAATGATATGTTGTTTTTTTTATCTGGGAGAAAATGGGATGCAAAGCCAGTGCCTGTTCTTGTTTCCATACCACAGAGGTAAAAGCTCATTGCATTCCAGTGCTAACCACCCTGGACACCAACTTAATTTTGAAGTGCAGTGAGCTCCAAATTAGACCAGCTAAAAAAAGCCTACAGAAGCATCCAGTTTTCAGCATACAATGCTGTCATATCCCATGGGTCAGAGCCAACAAACAATGCAACATAGGGCACCAACCCAACTAATCTTTTGAGAGAAGGAGGGTCTTCACTGTCAATGTCAAAAGTACAAATCCTCAATTTCTGCTGAAAGAGAAGGCTATGCAGCAGGAATTTCTGCAATATCCTACCACAGAATTACTGTAAATGCAATGCACGTTTTCTTTAGGCCTTCCCAGCAAAATTTACCCCTTGTCATCACCATATGATCCCAACACAGCCCATAGTCCAAGACCATCTCTTCTGCTGCTTCAGTGAAACTTCTGCAAATAGAAATTAATCGTATTAGAAATTGGCAGCTGTACACACAAATCAGTGATCCCAGAAATCAAGTGGACATTAAAGGAGTTCAAGGAGCCCTCCTGGAGGAGAACTAGGTTTTAATAGGAGTAGTTAAAAACAATTTGACCGAAATAAATGTAAAGATTCAATACAATGAGTAAGCAACAAATGATGAAATACAGACTTCTGACAGAAAATGCATTTTGTTTGACTGGAATAAAAAGTTAACAAAAGAAGAAATCTTAATCTAAATATAAAAGGTTTCTGAAGAAGTTTAATAGGGAATTTACCAATGAGGGTTCAAAACCTTACTTTACTTAATTCAGGGTGTAATTATCAAAGACATTTTCACAAACTCTGCAGATGGGAACCTCTGCATGAACAAGGGGCTCTTTGGGTGGGAACACCATCTTTATGCCATCACTAACATCCAATTATCTAATTATATAAAGCAAAGAGATAGGATAATACAATCTTATCTTAAGCATATGGTAAAATACGCATCTGTGAGCTAGCCTGTTGATCAAGCTGCTTCTCTTCATTTGTTGCCTGACAAATATTAAGGCCTATTTTTCCACTCCTACCACTTAGATTTCTCAGTTTTCTTATTTCCTATTGCTCTAACTCAAGATGAGGTGACAAAAACTGCCTAGAATTGTTACTCATAGCTGCTAAACTAGTACTATTTTTGCCCCTAATCTTTGGTGAACTTCCTATGTTATGAGGATCCTATTCTTCCTGACCTAAATCCCAGTCCTATGTCATCTTGTGGTAACTACTGCAGTTAAAAATAGGATTAAATGAGAGGTATGCAACAGTTAGTTAAATACCACTATTATGTGTCATTTTCTTTGACTTGTGTTTGCTTTTGGAAACTCATTTGCCAATGTATATTGCCAGTGCATCTTCTGTTTATTAAAAAATAAAACAGGTAATTGTGGAAGAGGTTTTACAGCAACTTCTGTGAGCCAGAGAGAAGTTTGATAAGAGGACCCATGTTTACCCCTGAAAGAATTTTCTACCAAGGTTGTTGACATAGAAACTAAGAAAGAAAAAAGAATAAATAAGAGAAACCTGCAACTGTCTATTCCAATAAGCACGTTGTTTGTTTTTCATGACCAATGAGTAAATTGTAAACTTGAGAGTTTTGTAAGAATGAATAAAAAGCATGCATGAAATAATAAAACAGGTTTGAAGCCTTCTGAAAATGGAGTGTCTTGCTTTGTATCATCTCTGTCTCAGCTACGACAGGTAATGGTTCTGTGAGGAGCTGTTTTGGGTTTTTCTAAATTGCTTTCTCAACATTTGTGATCAAAATCTCATAATGCTGCTTGTGTAATGAACAAAAAGGCACTATTAATATTACAAGGATACTGTCTGTTAACAGGGTCCCAAATGCAAAGCAACATTTGTTGGTTGCTCCAAGAAATTTCTAATAATCCAGCTTGAGGGGCTGGATAGGAATAGAGGGGTAACAGTCTTTGTTAGGTTTAAAGACAGTGGGGGACACCTTCTCACTCATTCCCGAAGATATTCCCCATGAACTTGAAAGTTTTTCTGAAAATTTTGGATTGATGTAGCTCCACCAGCACAGATTCATTGGTGCAAAGCACCAGGGAGCTCTGACCACTCCCATGTCAGCACAATTAAACACAGAAGCCAATGAAGCCCATGCAGAATTAAGCACAGAATTGGAGCTTTACAGAAAATGTTTCAATGGGACCAGAATTTCAGCTTTCTATTCCTCTCTAAACGGAGTCACCAGGAAGGATCTAGTGAAGACAGAGGCATCTGCAGGGATGAAAAAGAGATGAGAGACCTTGGGAAGATCTACAGGGAATAAGAAAACTGACAGACTAAGCCCTGAAAAGCATAGCAGCTTTCATGTCTTTTTAGCTGCACAGAAAAATCAATACTAGAGCCTTGTATCCTCCAATCCTGAAAGGAAGCAAAGAGCACAAAGGAGAAACAGCATAAGGATCAGCCATCTGCTTGTGGGGAGCTGCTGGTCCTGTGGTTTCCAATAGGTGATGGACAGATACAAGCCTGTCCTGGAAGGTGGGGCAGCAGCAAGCTTTTGTTCCTGCCTTGGCACAGCTCACAAATGTCACCTTCTTTTGAGTGAGAAGTTGAGCAACTTCTCCCTTTAGAGTGGCTTGATACCATGCCATGCCAGAAAAAGCCCTGTCTACAAAGCAGTTCAGAACATAACTATAGCCAGCCCCTTGCACAGCACCTGTGTAAAACAAGGGAAACTCTTCTCACTTCCTCCTCTCCACAGTTTGCAATTTTAAAAAGTGTATGTGTAGGGGGTTAGAGATTCAATGCCTCTTAATTGTTCCTTGGCTTCCTGTCAAAAAGGTCTGGGCCTAAAATCCCAGGAAACTTCTCACTCCTTGTCTTAGGCAGGATTCAGGAGAACAATAGCTGGCTACAATCAATGGTGGTGCAGCAGAGACTTGTTAAAATATGTGTTTGCATTGCTATCTTCTACTGAGACGTGCCAGTATGTAATAGCCACACATAACTGTTACAGCAGAGAAGTATTAGTAATGCTGAGTGCTGAAAATCACAGACTAATTTATCTTTTAGCTTCTCTAGCAATTGCTAGCAGGATTTCTCTTCCTCTATAAAGCAAACCAGATGGATAGCAGATCTGCAAAGAAATTTACCACAGTACAACTCAAAAACAGTGTGTTTTAAAACAGAAGAGCGCATTTTTCTCCAACAGTGCATTTTAAAATCCTCCTTTTAGTTCCAAGGGTTGGTGATGCCATAACACCCAAGAGGGCAAAACTGGCTGGCCCTAGAGTAATTATTCTTAACATCCCTCTCAATGCTATATTACAACCTTCAAAACTGATAAGCAGTTTCTTCCAGTGTTAGCCCAAAAGTTATCTATCCCATTGTAGTTTTCCAAAGCCATATTCAGTACTCAAAAGAGTTGGCTTAATTTTCCCAGAAAAAGCAACCACTCTTTGCCTACTGGAACAATGACAAAGTTGTCCAGCAAGAAAGACTGAGCCCAAGTAGCTATGCCTGCACATGGTTGCCACTACCAGACAAGAGACCCCAGAACACGATTGAAGGAAATAAACATAAGAATACATAAAACATATAAAGTTTTAATGCCTCCAGCTTACTTCCCACCATTGTCAGTATAAAACTTTTAAAAACACATAATGCTTCACAGATCAGACCTTCCTGATAAAGGTTTTCCTCTTCAAATCATGCTCAATTTCCTCAGATGCCAAAGGACGTAAAAAAAAAATGAGTAGATTTGAGGCTGAACTCTTTAAGAATATAAGGTGCCATCTTTTATTTTTCTCTCAGATTGCTGACACTAAGTTAAGTCTCCCCCTCAGGACTCGGATAATCCAAGATATCAGCTGTGTCCAGTGATTCAGAAACTGAAAAAAACAATTTGGAAAACAGCAAACAGGACTGGAGGGCCAAATCCTGTTTGCCTGGCTTTAAGGCAGAACCATGCATTGAATCAATCCTTCTTTCCTGAAAGAAAGCATGAAGCACAGATGTGGCTGTGCAAGCATCAGCTGCTTACTTGGGGACATCCAGTCAGACCGCAGCACTTGGGGGATCCAGTCAGACTACAGCACATCAGATAAATTGGGAGGCCAAGCAGAGCACATCAAACTAGAAGGTTTGATGATCAAACTCTCTCAAAATCAGGTTGCTTACTGGAAGCATCCCTGCATATGCATGTCTGGTGCCCACTTGCAGACACTCAAGCTTGACCAAGCCACACAGCCTAAAAATGTCAAGATCACCAGGGAAATTCTGTGAAGAAACAGGAATAAAATCCTTTTTGTCCTACCACCACAAGGCTTGCTTTCTTCCTTTGTTGCAGTAATACATTTTGTACAGATTTAACAAGCTAAATCTTAAAGTCCTTCCTAAAACAGATTTGGATTCAAGATGCACTGCATACTAGCTGGCATAACTGAGCTCAGAATTCAGCCTTTCATTCTTCTTTATTCCTTTTCAGGCAGCCTTCCTGCTCCTTCAAAATAAAGCACAGACAGCAGTTACAGAAATAAGAGTTCACCTCTGCATAACTAATTAAAGGGCATTTTTTGCTGTACTTTTTGCCTTTTTAATAGCACCATGGTATTTATGAAAAGTAACAGTGGCTTTAACAGCTAATGACGATTTTAGAAATAGAAGCAATACTTTGCTTTGCTTTCCCTAATAGGATTCAAGAAATACAGAGTGGCGTAGAAATCCCTGTTGTGCCTATCCGTCTTGCACAGAGATCGTTACCTGGGTGCATGTGTTCAGCAGAAGCATCATCACCAACTTTCTGTTCCCAAGAAGAGGAAAGACCCCTGGAAGGAATTCATCACAGTTATTAGGTCACAGGTTTCTTGTGCTCAGAAAGGGTCCCTTTGACTCGTTTAGAGATGGTCCTCAGAAAGCTCAAGGGCTTGCTTCTGCACCAGGAAGGAATAGTCTGAGTAAAAATCCCTGATTTCAGTGCTGGCTGGGGAGCAGTGCTGCTGAGAGGGACTGAAGAAAATGCCAATTTTTGAAAGGCTGGTTTCTGAAAAGGCATTATAATACTTCAATATTTTATTCTGCATTTTGTAGTTAAAGCTCTAATCCTCCTACAAATTCCCCAAGGCATTTTTCTTGCAGAGTGGAGGCAGTTCACCCAGAAGACTGGTGGTGAACCTGGGCACCAGCCACAGCCTGCCTGATAGCCAAGGTGGCCAGCAGCATTATGGGCAACAGATCACCAATTATTTCCTTTTACTTGGCATTCATGAGACTGCAGCTAGAATATGGCATCCAGTTCTGGCCCCAGGGGTGAGAACACGTACAGCCAGACAGGACAAATCCAGGAGGGCCAGAAGTTGTCACACAGGTCTGTGAGGAGACATTGGTGGACCATGACTTGTTCAGGCTCGAGAAGGGGTGGCTTTGGGTACCTGAGAGTAGACATCCTGCACTTTTGAGAAGAGATAAGAAAGGAGGTACATGGCAGAGAGACAATGGCCACAAATCGAAACGGATAGAACGGGGAAACTCCCCATTGGGACAGTCAGGCAGTGGCTCAGTTTCCAAAATGTTGTGCAATCTCAGTCCTTGGAGGATTTCAGGACCTGGCTGCATAAAGCCCTGAGCAATGTGGTCTGATCTCATTGTTAATCCTGCTTTGGGCAGGAGGTTGAACTACAGACCTGCTGAGGTCCCTTCTAACCTAAATGGTTTTTGCAATAAATTAATAAGCAACAACATTTGCAAGGTACATACCAAAAAAAAGTTTAAAATAAAACAACTCACCCCTTGCCACAAAAGAGCTGAAAAGTTTTAGGAAGCAGGATTTTTCTGACGCAATGTACAAAAACAAAACCAACCCTCTCCCATCTTCCTTAACAACGTGTAATATTGAGCAATTACACTAAAATCTAATTTAGATATCATGATCTGACACTTCAACTTTTTCCTGACTAGTAATTTCAAGAGATTAATGTACTTGGGATTTAGAAGAAAGAAACTCTTTCCTTTCTTCCGGCAGATATTCATAACAAAGCAAAGAAGGGAGTGTATTATCAAAGCTTGACTGCTGTTGAAGCTTTTGAAATAGAACTTCTGCCCATTTCTTCCAAGAAAACATCTGCTTTACAAATATAAAACCAGACTAAATCCACTAGTGTCGTCCAGGGAGATTCTTACCCTGTTTACATTGGCCCAAGTTTGAACAACTCCCTGAGAAAGAAATTCTTCTGAATCTACACTATAGGTTGAATAGCTGAATCTCATAATAAACAACTGTACAAGGAAAACAAGCAATCAATTTATGTCTTGCTTAAGAATGAATAGACAGAAAAAGAAAACAGGTAGTGGATATCACCCTTTGTTGGCATATGTGGAAAGTTGCATAACACTCTCAGCTCCTAGATTTGTATGTCCCATAAGGTGGCCAAAGGGGGCTGTGAAACCTGAGCTGGGAAGGCTGCTCTCCACCACCTGCACAAGGACTTGTAAAATCCTCTCAACTGTATGGGGTTGTGCATTAGATGTCCAGAGTGCTTACTGCATGTCCCTTCAAAGAGCCAAACACAGCACCACCTTCCCACCTGAACAAATGGAGTCGGAAACCACGTGCAGCTCATACTGCTCCATTAGCTCCTTTAACATCCAAACCCATGGGCCTGGCTTTATTCTTCATAATGGCCTAGATTGCTGATGACCACCTTGTGAAAGATGGGCAGGATCAGCTTCCACATTAAGAGGAGTTTTTAACTGGATCCTGGGCTCATTGAAAGGTTTTGGATCTGGAAAGATCATCTATATGGCAACTTACAGGGCTGATGAGTAAGTTCAGTGCTGAAAACTTACCTCATTGCATGCTTTGAAATGCTACACTCTGTTTTCAAATTAACTCCCAGTCCTGCTTGGGTCATGCAAGTTTAAATACTCCTTCATACACATCTGTATTTTAAAAAGCATTCCAGAATGAACCCCTTCCACCCTGCAAGAAAAATGCTTTGGGGAATTTGTAGGAGGATTAGAGCTTTAACTACAAAATGCAGAATAAAATGCTGAAGTATTATAATGCCTTTTCAGAAACCAGCCTTTCAAAAATTGGCATTTTCTTCAGCAGTTCTGTGGTAAAAAGTCCTGCCCATGAGTCTTCTCTGCTTTGAAGTCTTAGCACTTCTGCAAAATAGAAAAAATTGAATGTGGAGCACAGGGACTGTAATTTTGCTCCATCATTCAAAATAAAGGGGAATAAAAAGCTCAAGCTTCTGTGAGTTTTAAAGTTGAAATGGTCATGACCATGAACGAGATGGTAAAGCCCCAGGATAAAATTCCAGTTTTGCTGAATTTGTCGAGGGATCTACTATAAGGTTTCACACTTAGAATTCTACTCCATGGGCTTTAGCCTGGCTTTATATTAGTGTAGTCCTCATTTTAATGTTGGTGTGAAATTATACACAATTCTCACATTTAAAAGGAAAATCTTTGGGTGAAAAAGCCTTCTTTTCCTTTGCTTCACTCATACTTAAGCATTCAAGTCTTTAGTTAAGTAAATAATTCAGGAATTTTCAATAAAGATGAAAATAATTTTTGTATGTTCAAGTAGAATAATTTCAATGTTAGATAATATTTAGCAGCCTGTAATTACAAGAGGTTTACAAAGCTTTCCTTGTAAAGCAGAAGGATAATTAAACTTCTTACTTCAGAGCAAATGTGATATTATTCCCTATAACCAAAGTTATAAATGGGGCTGATGAAGCATTTATTACATATACAGACTGCATGCTTTTCAGGAGACTGCTGTGTGTCTCCAACATATCCTTCTAGACAGGGAAAGATGTGCCAGAAATAAAGATGCGCCAGAAACAAATCTCGTGTTTATAATGGGAAAGAAGACAAATGATCACAAACAATTATCTAAGACAAAAGTTAAACCCAGTATTTTTACACTGTATATACATCCTTACAAATGTAAGAAGGAACTATTAGCACTTGAAGAATTTAATTTTTCCCTTTCTTGTAAAGTTTTTGGTGTGAATTTTTGGTGTTTCTACTCACAATCAGCAGAAGAAAATAAACCAGAAAAACAAAAAAAATAAAATTAAAAGTGAAATCTTGTTTCTCTGAAAAAAAAAAAAAAAACAAAAAAAAACCCAAAAAAACCAAACCCATATTGCATATGAAGGAAAACAAAGGAAATCAAAAAAGAAGGAGATGGTTTTCTTGTCCTGGTGGAAAGCAGAAAACCTACAGTGTATTTGCTGGCAGCCCCTTGCATACAGTCCAAAGAGTGATGTAATTGCAGCTCACAACTGCATTTAGGAGCAATTTCACTTTCATTACACTTGAAATGAACACTTTCCTGAGCAATGCCTCCTGACAACGGATTGTCATGCCTACACAGCATCATGTGGCTGTGTGGGCATGCTCTGTGATACATTGAAGATCAGTGATACAGCTCAGACATGATAAATATTTACCACTTGGTTCAAAAGGAAGCAAGGAATACTTTAATGCTACTTCTATCAAATCTTATCACATATATTTTGTTAGGCATTCATATCTTGCTTGCAAATTGTGTTTTTATCATGCCTATAACCCTGTAATTCTGGTTGGATCAGATCATCTGCCATGTTACCTAGACCGGTCCAAAAGTAGCACACTTTTAGAAAAGCTTTTTTAGAAGTCTCTCGGGTAATTGCTTATTATCTCTCATCATTTCTGATACAGGACTCTAGCTACAACCCAAGAACACCAAGTGCATTGCACTTGCCAAGTAATTTACATACTCTTGCAACAGGCAATATCACGTTCTGGTTATGTTGATTGTGCCCTAAGCAAGACACTGCAAACATTTCCATTTTAGATTTATTCTCAGACATTCCCCTTGTGTAGTTCTCATGCCCTATAGATTACCTCCATTTCCTACTTTCTACAAACCTACTTTCATGGATTAAACCTAAAATGTCATTTTTACAGTCAAAGAAGATTAAATGTACCAGAAATGCGAAAGCCTGCAATAACATCATCTTCTCTTCTGCCATGTTTATGGTCATTTCCTGTCCTGTGATACATGATGGAGTCATTCTCTTGAAAGTCAGCATGGGAGAGTATGAGCAGGAAACAGGTTCTGTTAAAACTATTGCCATGCTTTAAGTGATGTGTAACTCATGGTCATTGACTGTGAGCAACAAAGCAGTCATTTAACCTGTCAATCCAGGTTTTGGTCTAGGCTAACTCTTCCAGAGTCATTTGGCCTAATAAATGAAGGAAGATAATTTTTTGACATCTATTTCACTCCCCCCACCTTCCCAACCCCCCAAAAAAAGAGAGATCAAATCATTTCGGACAAGCATGTAGGATGTTATTACAGGATGTTGCACTGGATCACGTAACGCTTCCAGATGCATGCTCTCCCTTTGCTGCTCCAGTTCCCTCCAAAGTAAAGGGACCAAAAACCTTAGGTGCAAAATATTCCACCATGTAGAATATATCCACATAGTCTTACAGCTGATATCTGAGAATGCATCAGAACTCAAGAACTTCAGTAATTTACTGCTGTTCAAAATTAAATAGTTTTTACACCACACAGTAGCAGGAAAAATGTGGTCTCAAAGAAATTCAAGATGAACAGCATCAATTGCATGCTTCTTGTTGCCATTTTAATTAAGATTGTGAGGATTTATTATTTGCCTTGGTAAACATTCAGATATTCTAGTAAAAAAAAAAAAGAAAAAAACAGCAAAACCATCAGAGTCTAGAGAAAGAAAAAAAAAAAAAAAAAAAAGAAAATGCCTATTTGCTGTGCTTATTTAAATATAAACAACCCCCTGTTCTTCCCTCATTTTTTATGTTCTCCAGTCAATAAAACTCCAGTATTTAAGTAACTTTCCTTAGTTTGTAACTCTGGAGTCAATTTCAATGCCACAGACTCTTCAGTGGATTAGCAGAGAGAAAGGCTGAATACCTTGATACGGATCAAGAACCCAGGATATTTTGGGGGGGTGCAAATGAAAATTGGCTATATAGGTCTTTCCCTTTGATAATTCTATTCTGTAATCAAAATTCTCATCCCAATATCAGATTCTCACTTCTAACATTTCAGAAGCACAGATAATCTGAAATCACTCTTCAGTTCAATTCCTGCAGAAGCAGGTGACACTTACCTTGGTGTCTTTACAACCCATAATATCATCAAATAAGCATTTAGCTTTGCTAAGGCAAAATGCCCCCAAAAATGACATATTCAGGACCTCACAAATACAGCTCCCTTCAGCTGCCTACAGAGCTCAGCCCAGTTAATTACAATACTTGCCCACACAAAGTAGTTAATTAATCTCTAAGTCTTGTGCGATCAATCCAGATTACCAGCTGGACCAGGTAAAAGAAACCCTTGGCTTTGTTTAGAAAGCCAACCCAAATGAAAAAGGTGGTTTCACCTTTCTGGTTGCATAGCATGGTCCCACCAGCGATTGCTCAGGCTCCTGTTTGGAAGAGCAGGGCAGCAGAAACAAATACATTCTCATTTAGCTTGTCCTGTCTTCCAGTTTCATTTGGGTCAGCAGCAAATCTCACTTTTACTTTATGAAATCTTCAGGTTTTTACATGTTTGCTTCTATTTGTCACTTCAAAAGCTCAATTTGTCATAACTGGTTTCTACTCTGAGTTTCCCCTTGAGCACTTCAATGCTCTCTGTCTAGACATTACTTCTATGTATCAGGTCAAAATTATTTTCTCAGTTGTGCTCGGCTCTGGGCAATAAATCCCACCTGTGTGGTAAATGCTACAAAGACCTTCCCCTTCAAAAACTGAAAGGAGGATAAAAGCAACATTTTCCTTACAAAGAAGGAAAGATCTCTCTTTGTAGATCCAAAGGAAAATGTTTAAAAAGTAATTTTTGTTTAAACTCCTCTCCCTTTCATTTGCTTACATTTTCATTTCAAGATGTGTTACAAAAAGAAGCAGAGAAACAAGTTTGTTTGGCTGGTTGCTCTAAAACTAGACAAAGGTTTTTCTCCTCAATTTTGTATCCAAAGTATTTTCCAGAGAAAAGTGCATGAACTGTAATAGATATAAAAAAAAAGAGAATAAAAAAGGAAATAATGGTCTCTTTATGGTCTCTTTACACCCATATATACACTGACTCTTTTATCTTCTCCATTAGAAATCTGGGACTTTCAAGAGTATTTTATTATCCTATTCATTTCTTTTCATGATTTTATTCATGTTTGCAGAAAATTAATTCTATTTTCAGACAGCACTCTATAAGAGCAAAAGCATTATAAGAGTTTGTTTGGCAGAACACCTTATGAGAAGTTGCTCCTGTTCACAGGAGTTAGACATGGCATTCTCAATCATAGGATAGCCCTCTTCTGAAGCAGATCCATAAGAAAAGAAAAATTCAACTTTTTCCACTTCTTTCTTCACGAAAATTAACTGAAGGGCTCACATTTCATGGGTTGGTGTGTGTTCAGTCAAGATTAGTGGGTGATATCTGCCTTCATCAACAAGGAGGCAATTTTACTCTTGCCAAGCATGATGGTTGCCATTAGAAATGAGTCTGGAACGTCTTCAAAGTCAGGCTCAAGCCTTTACTTCATAAGTGCAAATCCAGAGAAAAGCCATGTATCCCTGTAATTGCATTAACATCCCATGTGGGGTGATGGGATTTGGTCCACGTACATCAATAAAAATATTCTCAAATTGAATCTTTGTTACTGGAGACAAGAGAGGTATTTATTTGGGTACAAAAGGAGTCCAGCACAGAGTCTACCTGGGCACACTGAAACATAATGAACACCTGTGTGAGGAGGAAAGAAAAAGGAAATTCTTCACATGTATAGAAACCACATTTTTATATTTTGAAAAGGGTTCTTTTAAGGACACTCTGCAAGGACAGGTTTGGGAGTTTTTCTGATAGCTGCTATGTCACTTCCTTCTTGTCTAGCAAAAGATGAATTGATGCCTTTTGACAAGCTCATACTCACAACTGAGATAATTCCTAGCCAGCCATCACATAACATACAATTTAAACCAGCATAATAATAAAATAATGTGGAAAGTTTGGAGGTTTTAGGAACAACCTTTTAGTATTTCAATTTGAGCTTGCTGCCACCAAAGACACTTGGTGCTCTGGGGCTCACAACAGCGGCAGACTTAGCTTTCAGCTCTAAACACTTCATCCAAAAAGAGCTTATTTGCAGGTCAGCTCTTCTGAAAGTCTAAGTCTAATGGTAGGAGACATTACCACTGTACCATCAGGTAAGGGGACACCATGACTATACCATCATGTAAAGACCATTTGCAGTTATAAGCCTAAACTGTTTTTTATTAGGAAATACTAGACAATGTGCACTGGGCTTGCTGGTGCGTAGTTTTGGGAATTGGAACAAAGAAGAGAATTAAGAAAGATCCTTTTGTATTGCTGTATATGGGCCTACTGCTTTTGGGAAGTTCTGCAAGCTGCAGAACTGCAAACCCATCAACCACAAACCCGACCTTGGTGAATTTAGTCATGCCAGCAAGTATCAGAGCTTACAATGTAGGAAAAAGATGACTCCTAGAAAGAAGATATGCAAGGTTAACAAAGCCAATGAATAGGCATTCTTAGTGCCTGAACATCCTACACTTCTGTGTAAGATGCACCCAAACATGCATGGGACAGTCTAGTTGTAGGATACAAAAGGAAGACCATGGAATGCCTTCTGTGAAAACTTTTCTAACAGAAAGCATTTATTCTAATACATCCAGCATGTCCTTTTGAGACCCATCATCCATATACATTAAGTTCTTACTGCTGCTTTAAAATCAAAAGGGTGTCTGGGGAGGCCCTGGATACCTTAAGTAATGGAGACTGACTGAGAGCTATTGAGGCAGAAGGCCTCACAGAAGCAATTCTCCCATGATCAAGCTGATGTTCTTGGGCAGTCTGTAACTTCCATCACTGCTGAGTGTGATGAGTTCAAGCACAGTAAGAAAAGCCAGAGGCATCTATTGATATAAGTTGGAGTGGGTTTGATGTCCTGTCCCGACAAGACAGTGAGATAAAGAATGGCCAGTACCTTTTTGGCAGCCTGGGCCACCTCTGCAATTGTGCAGATCACACAACAGCAAGCCTTAGTACTCCAGTGTGCCACATCTCCCCTACCTACCTGAGTTCTGCTTGTCTCCTGGCAAGCCTTAAAAGCACCCCGAAAAGCCAAGCAGAATAGGGGAGAACTGGACAGTTTGGGACATGTCAGACCCCTCTGGCAAAATGGAAGAGGGAAGGGAGAAAAGGAGCAGTGAGACACACATTCCCCTTGAGTGAGAGCAGAGAGAAAACTCCTGCAGGGCAAAGGGCAGCACCTGCCAGGCTGCTGCAGGACAGGCATCTGGGAAAGGAGGATGGTAAGACACACAGAAAGTTTGTAGTTGCAATAAGTACTTTATTGCAAAATTCCTCCCAAATCCCAGGAAATGCAGCCTATGGGAGCAACAAAGAGTGTAACCTCATAGGTCAAATGCAAAACCAAATTATGCCAGCTCTTAGTAGGTGACCTCTTAAATGTACAAACGCATGCATAACAAGATGAGACAGTTGTGTGCAAAGGAAAAGCCAGCACCAGTGATTGGATATAAAATGACAAGCCTTTTCAAAAGAATGCATTTGTTTCAGATGAGGTTTAGCTTAACGGGCTTTTAGGGTGAGCCTTTGCTCCCCATCCCATCTCACAAAGGCCACAGAGCTGTAGAGCTGGAAACTAAGGAGTAAATCTGAATATGGCTCTGGATCATCTTTTACAAAAAGTTCCAGAAAATTCTTCCATGACAGCAACAGCCACCATACAACGGCTCCCAGAGCTGTCTCAAGGCTTCTTTTAGGTCAGACCCCAACTCCAAGAAGAGGTGGATTACCTTCTTAGAGTTTCAAATCCCACCTAGAACTACCATGTGCACCTGAGGATTGACATCTGGAAAATACATGCATATTTGCAAAAGGGGAAAAGCACAATGTGCAACTATAATTTCTCTCTGGGAAAAAGGAAATAACAGGAGGCAAGAAGAATAAGTAAGAAAGAGGAAGGAGGTCGTTGCAATGAATGTATTGGCCCACAAAAAGCATTTTCCAGGTTGGAGGCAATAGACACGCAGTCATGATCAAGATTCAAGGTGTGGCATAAGTCAGAGGGGTCAATTGCCAAGAAAAAACCATCAGATGTGAAGCAGCACAAAATCATGTGAGTTTTGCCACTAATTTCATTGCAGCCAAGCCTTTGGTGCAGGTTTCTTTAGGGCAAGCTATGGTAATTTCCTCGACCTGAAAAGTAAAGCGTGGAATTTCCTTTCTTTCCTCTCCCCTGAGACATTTTAAGTTTACTGAATAAGGCACAATTTGCTTGTGCCAGGGTAAATCACAGCCTTTGTGTAACTTCCCCTGCATCTTCTGGAACAGTGTGCACAGCAGGGTAAACTTTGGCTTGATAATCCCAGTGAATGTCTCGCTTGTGTTAGCAGTCCCTCACAGAGTTGGTTTCTGCTGCAATGTATTACCTGGAAATCTCAGGTCTCTGCTAAAGTTTGATTTCTAAACAACTCTTATGTCTAATTCATTATACTGCAGGAAGGAATCCTACAAAAAAGGAAGCAGCATCCACTGGTATAGTCCAACTGCCCTTCTGAAACTCTCTTTGCTGCTGTGCCTTCTCACCCACAGCAGGTACCCCATTTCTTTCATATCTCTTTGTATCTCCAACTCAAAAGGGCTGCCTTTCAAGATAACCTGCAAAGTCCACAAGAAGCCTTCCCTCTGTCTCTGGAGTCAGTTTCACTTTGATCCTCCATGGTCCAAAATATCTTTATTTTATGAGTCTTTCATCCCACCCTAGGCAATGTAATCTCTTGAATAAACCTCCATCAGAAAAACATTACCTGCATATCTACCCTGGAGCTTTCCTGTACAGAGGCAGAAAAGGAAAGACAAACTTCCACATTCATTTGAAATCTTAGTTTGAAGCCACTGAAACAGCATTTGTTGCATATATTGTACTGTTTTTTCTCTTTTCTTATATACCAAGCACAACTCTATATGGTGTGGAATATCTCTTTGGCCAGTGTAAGTCAGCTGAGAAGCTGAAGAGTTCTTGACTTAGAGTAAATTCTACTCACCAACAGCTAAAAATCAGTGTGTTATTATCATTATTCTCATCCTAAATCCAAGCTACAGCACTGTACCATCTAATAGGAAGAAAATTAACTCTATCCTAGCCAAAACCAATATAGGGTTTTACATCATCCCAGCATCTTTTCCTTTCCCCTCTTCCTCTGGTTTGCAGCCAGTTGACTTGGATAATTTCACTACTATCAACTCTTGGATCAAGAACTCTTCATCAAGTTCCACAGAGAAAGCCAAGAGAAACATTCATCACCTAGTCTTGCAACCAACAGCCCTTGGCATACACCCTCTGTCATAAACCTCTGATCAGGCAGTCAAGATTACACTCTTCTCAGATTGTGTGCTCCGGGCCTGCTGAGGTGGTTCTTCTCTTGTGGACTCCTCCATGAAAGCCAGACACTGGCCTGCTGGTATCTTCATTATTTATATAAGCACATTCAAATCAATATGGTTAACATTCAGGTAACACAAAGTTGTGTAAAGAAGTTCACATGGCATTTAAAAATAAAAAAAAAAATTCAAGAAATAGATATTGAGAACTAAACTCTCGGGAAACCTTGATTTCATTTTTTCTTCCCTTGTATTATTCTCTGCTTTCTCTCCTGATCTGTGTGGTTTCAAAACTCTTTCTTATTTCATGGAAATATTCTCACCCTCGACTCCTGCCCTCCAGCCTCATGGTTTTTTTCTGTTTTGCAGAGCCAGTCTGGGCTGTGGGAGGCAGGTGCTTCCTCTAGGAGTCCAGAGGCCACTGTAATTTCAGTGGTGACTCAGCCCAAAGTGAACCCCACAGGGTAGGGCTAGCAATGACGTCTTACATAGTCACAGCTCCATACAGCCACACTGAACTATGCTCTCTATAGTGAGTGATCTGCACAAGGGAAAAGTGAGTTGTGGCAGCCCCCAGTTTTTATTGTTTCTCTATTTCTAACATTTTTAACTTCTGAGGACCCTTCCTGTGCAGCTCCAGGTTCAAGCAAAAAATCCCATGCTTTCTTCATAGGAAAACTAACAACTACTCCTTGCCCCTGAATAGTTTGCAAGAGCCTGAACATTGCTTTTCCAACACAGATCAGTCAGTATTTCCACAGGGGAGGAAAATAATGGTCTATATTCATACTTTAGGTCTATATTCATACTACTTAGTGTACCAGGAACAAAAAGCATCCAAAATTTTTCTCAAATTAAATGAAATCTAAAAGAAGCCTCTCATTCTGCCACCCACAGATTCCTAAATGAGGGACATCAGCATAGAAAAAGTTCTCACAGCCACTTCCTTTGAATGGTTCATTAATAGGGATTGTTATCTCATACATAAAATATATGAATAACCGTATCCTGCATCTTCTCAGAAGACATGTTTGAAGCTTGTTTGAAGTATAGAAAGGGAGAGAAAGGTCTATGTTTGGGACTGTTGCCTTGGCTAAATCCTTATATATGCTGATTTTTTTCCCCACCTTAGTTAATTTGTTTGTTTTTCCAAAACCACTAACCCTCTGGGGAAAGGCATTTGTTGGCTACCATTATATTATTTAATGCAACATCTACAGAGCACCCTACAATGGTGATAAATACAATGCTAGAGTAGCAACAGCAATCCTGTAATTGAAAGAGTCACCAGGGACAACAATAATAAAAGCTGGCAGCACAGACTCCTGGATTACCTAAGCTGAACTTTTTCACCTTATAAGGATTTCAGAATACACTCCAGGAAAAATTTTGGGGTCTATTTGGATTTAACTTCTCTACACATTACCCAGAAATACCTAAAGGGAGCCTACAAGAGAGAAGGAGATGGACTTTTTACAAGACATCTAGTGATAGGACAAGAGGTGATAGCTTTTCACCCTGAAAGAGGGTGAGTTTAGATCAGATATTAGTAAGAAATGCTTTACTCTGAGGGTGGTGAGGCACTGGAGCATGTTGCAAAGAGAAGATGTGGATGCCCCACACCTGGAAGTGCTCAAGGCCTGGTTGGATGGGGCCCTGAGCAACCTGGTCTAGTGGAAGTTATCTCTGCCCATGGCAGAGGGGATGGAACTGGATGATCCCTTCCAAACCATTCTATGATTCTATGAAGCCAATTACACTGCTAACAGCTGCTGGAAAACCTACGTGATGCACAGTCAATTTTTTAAACCTGATCACTTAAAATCTTCTCAGTGATTTATTTTGGTGCTTGCTTTGTCTCTCATCAGAAGTTCATTCAAGTTTCAAAGAACCCCAAGCCCCACTTGAGGCTTGCAGGTGAACAGAAAACCTCATGACCATGCTGCTCTACTTTGGGAAGCAGCTCTCAAGAAGAACATCTTCTGTTCTCTAAGTATTTTTCTCTGCCCACTGTTTTCAATTGATTTAGTAATTCAGTGTGAAATAATTAGTCCAGCAGTTTCATCAGGATGCAGAATTCACACCATAATTTTTAGGAATGGAAAAAAAGAAATTAGAGAAGATTGTCTCCAGTGTTACTTCCACACAGTCAAGAGCAGGGAGTCAAAGTGTCTGCTTCTTTCCTGGAGGCTGAGATAATTGTATTGTGTGATCTTTATGGCTTCTGCCAGATGGGTGAAAAAATAATCGTGAGCTTCTCCTGTGCCCTTCTGTGATCTCACTGGTTTGGTCACCATGCAAGCTCTTGTTTTGACTCATATGAAAGAGGGTTAGTCCCAGTCTCCATCCTCCACACTGATCACAGAGCAAAGGGAAAACAACAATGTCTGAACACATCATTCATGGAAGACTGCCAGGGTTTCCTTTCACTTGAGAATGCTGTGCTTGGAGTTAAGAAGTTTTATTGCTACCATGTCAACATGGGAATCCTTTGGTCTGTGAATTCATTTATCATCTCAGCATTTCCTCTCCCAGATTTATATCCTTCAGCCAAGCCAATCTTTTGAGTATTTCATAATGCTGCAATTATCACTGTCTCTTAGCATCAAAGCAAGCACACAGTGAGAGAGCCTGCACAGGTAACCACAGGAATTGCTTGGGAGAGGCAGGAGAGCCAAGTTTGGTGAGCAGTGCTGAGTGACATTACCTCCTGGAGAGGCTTCAGCTGCCTTCCCAGAGTGTAGTAAACACATCTTTCCCCCTGGCAGAAAGGAGTCATCAGTAAATATTACATACTCCAGCTGCTATTTGTGAGCCTAATACAAAGTTTGAGGTAGCTTCATAACTTACACAGAGAACTTAATTACGTTCTAGTGGATCCGGTTACAGGAGGTGGGATTGAGCACAAAGCAGAGAAAAGCATCACAGTTAAAAATTTTAAAGGTAGTTACGTGTTATTTCCATGGCACTGAGTGCAGTAAAAGTGATTTCCATAAGTAACTTAGGTCTGTGAAGCAGTGTCAATGATGTGTAAGGGGACTTCAGTTACGTCACAGCCTGAAGTGAATTTCAGACCTCCATAACACACAGGATAAGCAAAAGGTGAAAGGACACACAATAACCTGTAAAATCTGAGCCTGGGCCCCTGTTCAATGTCAGCACTACTAAACTTAGCAATCTGCATTTTATTAGTTTTTCCAAGGGATTCACCCCTTTACTCTTCCAGAACTGAGGGAGTAAAGAGCTGATTAAGTGCAGGAGGGTACAGACATTAGTTCAGATAAACTAATTCAGTTGCTAACTGCCCAATGATCCACCAAATCCAGTTGTTTTCAAAATGCAAAGGCACAGTGGTCTTTTCAAATAGTGAGCCAACTGGTAATGATACAAAGTATTTACCTTGGAGCTGAAACTACTTGGGAAGGAAACGCAATTTATTTTTGTATATCCTTTAAGTATCTTCAAATATCCCTGTGATCTCCTAAGGCCCCGTGGAGAGCATGCCTGTATGTGTCTGGATCAAAAGAAAAATGGGGTGCATGAGAAATAACACAGTCACTCATGCAATAAGGTTATTCAATTGAACATGAACTCCTCAGTAATGCTAGGAGAACTGTGCAGCATAAAGCATGACTCTTAACAAAGTGATTATAGATTAAAAAATAATCACAGGAACATCAAAATATGACCATAACATGAGATTTGTAGTAAAAGAATCTTAAAACTGTATGGAGAAAGAATCTCATTGAAAACTTCAAACTACAGAAAATTTGCTACTTTTGTGAAAGTATTTGGTCCTGATTTTCAGAGGCACTGCTTTCAAAAGAGTTGCAGTTTCACAGGTTTTCTACTCTGCAGTTTCACAGGTTTTCTACTTCTATAAGGAGCAGTAAAAGTAAGATGAAGTGATTCCCCAACGTTCCTTAAGCTTTCCAACAATGCTATGAAATGTTGGAGAACTGCACACAGTTTTCCAGTGAAAGGAAGGCCAGACTCCCTGAAAGCCTTTTGTATGAAACCCGTGCTAGAACAGAGATCCTTTGCAAAAGGTCAGCTATTTTCCATATGGTGAATGGGCCAGACCAAAATAAGCAGTCACATAACTTTGCTCTGGCAGATCTGGCAAAATTAATCTGGGTGTCTACTTTCCCATATAGGCCTACCACATGCACTTGGGTTCATTTGTAAACCCCACACATTTCTAGGGGTCAGATAAGGCTGACTCACAACATTAATCCAACTCCAACCACGTCAGTAACTTGAATCAAATGCATTTTCACTTAACAAGAGGCTTATGGTTACAGGCTGAATGATACCAGCTCATGCAAGGGAAAGTAAGATGTGTGATGGGAATTGTGAGCAACATGCTGCTGGGCAAGAAGGGATGGAGATAGTCAACCTAGGAACCCTCTGCCCACATGGAGGTTATTTCTGCATCTGGCAAAAAGATTCTGGGGGTATCTTCAACATGGCAAAGATGACAGATTTCTTCTTGGCAGAGAGCCTATCAAGCACCACCACGTGGTGAAGAATAATTTCTTAAGCAGCTGCCAAGCACCTGATACAAGGTCAGAATTGTTACAATAATCAAGGTTGCATTGGAGACACCAGTTTCATGGCCTCAAAAGGCCTACAGTGTAGTTCTTATAGGAAGCACCAAACATTTTGGTGTCTGGAAACTGCATTGAGTTGCACTGAGCCAAGGAAAGTGTGTGGGAGCTTCATTGAAATTTCCAGCTCATTGCTTTTCAAATACCTCTTTTGTAAACTGTGGATGAAGTTTTTCTAATTGAACAAAGTGTTTGGAGAAGAAGCTAGTGTTTATTAAATACTTGGAGAGTAGAATGGTTGGAGTATTATTTTATTGCATTCATCTTTTCACTTCTTGGGAATCGTCCTATAGCAAGACTTCAAACACTCTTAACAACTGTTTCTCTATATTCATGGAGCTGTTCAAAATGAATGCATACATAAATTCCAGCTGGTCAAGAAAGATGAAAGGTTGTGGACAGATCTTCATCTAGACTGTTAAATGGCCACTGTTTCAGGCAAAGTTATTTAGGCACCCACATTACTCTATGATTTTAATTCATGGCCCTGATTTTTCTTTTGACAGCATTACAGCATAGGCATGCAAGGCAGTAAAATTGCCCTCTGAATACTCCTGGGAACAGACTGCAGAAGCAGCATAAACCAGTGAAATGAGAAAGCAAAATACCTCTGACTGATTGCCCGCGGAAAATTTCCCCAGGTTTTTCTGTGGGCATTTTCATTAGAGAGAAGAATCTTGTGTCTGGGGTCCTCTGAGCTGGTTGTCCACCCTCCAGGTTCAACCAGATTCTGCACGTCATCCATCAGAAGCAAATATGGGCTCTTTTAGGAACACAGAGGATGTCTAAAGGATGTGGATGTGTTGGGATGAAAATGAAGCTACCAATAGCTGACACCAAGAAAAAAATCAAATAATGCCTTTACAAAGTGGAAACCCAGACCAGAGGAAATTCATTACAGCCTACTGCTGTCTGAGGGACAGGATCAAAACTACTCATCTGGCTTAAAGGCCATGTAGCTAATGCTTCTTGAATTTTTCCTGACAGACAATGTACCTAAATAGAAGATTTTTTTTATCTCTCCCACATACATGGCTAATTAAAAATAGCTGCGGTGCTATCAGACATCTCTAACTGGCCTTGTGTGAAAACTCTGTATTCTACTGATAATTGCAATTATTCTCCTGTTGTAACCAACTTCACCTTCACTAGATCAGCCATTTATTTTCTGAGCTATTAGGACCCTGGATGAAAACACAGGAACTATTAATTTTCCATCCTTCCCTTTCACGCTGCTGTATACAAGAGACTTCCACATATTCTTCAGTTTTCATAACACATTTTATTCTTTTAACTCAGAGCAGACGTCCTCCAATAATGTATGCAATTCAAGGCAAAATCCAGTTCCTTTTGGGTGGCAGGATTCAAATGCAAAATAACTATTTGCTTCTCTTTTTTTCCCCCTGTAGTTATGGCTCTCCCTACAAATTGCTGTTTGACAAAACCCTTAAAGCTGTAACATGTAACACCACTCAAAATGTCCAGAATCGACATCATCCCATGGTCTTAAATACAGGTGGACCTTCAATTCATGTAAGAACAAAGCATTCACATGAATTTCATAGTAACAACAATTACCATCACTTTGCTTTTGAGGGCCTTCCTTTGAAACAGATTTTGCAGACAGATCCAAATTTGGCATCGGTGCCAGCTCACAGACTTCATTAGAAATAGCCTTATTTACTATGCTTCATGGAGAAGAAAAAAGGCCTGGGACTATGGACACTTGTAGGCAAAGTGTCAAAGTTTTAAAATTAATAAGCAAGACAGGTGTTCCTGAGAATTTCAGAGTGGATGATTTTGGTAAAGATAAATTATGTAGAAAGGCATGTACAGAAATCTGAATTCCTATTTGGGAAAGAGTGACTAAAGTAGGGGAATAACAATGCTGCTTGGTCACACTGGATCTGGGCATGCTTCAGGGGTAAAATAGCCAAAGTATATTAAGTTAATAAATGTAATATAATATGCTATAATACTTCACTGAAAAATGAGCTTTTGTGGAAGGGGAAAGTGACCTACAAATTTGGAACAAGATAATAGGACTGTTTAAGTTAAAACCAACAGAGGGAAAAAAACTAGGATAGCCAAAACAATTATGTTCACATCTTCAAATGTCCAGGGTTTTTTTGTATTTTTTAAATTCTCTGAATATAATTTAAACAAGGAATTAAATGAGTTTTGAAGAAATGTAAATGCCTTCACAAAACTTGTTTGCTGCCAAAATATTTTATTCAGTCAAAACAGTTTTGTTTTCTCAGTTTATTTTACCAAGAAAAAGGGAAAATAATTGCTTCTATTTGTGCTTTCAGCATATGAAAATAAGCAATTTGCAGTGTGTTCCAGAGTCACCAGTCAATGTCACATCTTGTGACTTGACATGACTAACCCACATAAGGTCTGGTGGCTTCTGACTGGCTGCTGCTGCAATGACAGTGCTCACTAGTTCCCACCGTTAACTCCCTGGATTCCCAAGGGAAAATAAAACTCCTCACCCATGCATGAAGCCCTCCACTGTTGCAGCATTTCCCTCCTCATCCTTAGACTTGCACTAACAGTACTGTTGTAATCTTAACATGTATCTGTAGTGCCAGAAGATAAGGCTTTAATTAAGCTGGTTTTAAACTCTCATTCCTGAGAATTCCTCCCAGTGCTTCATGAGTTTACTTTCATTCCCTTGCCAGCCATGCCTGCTGCAGTGGCACTGGAGCTGCTAGCAGGAAAGGGATTCATGGGGATTGTCACCTCTGCTCCAAAAGAGCTGGCATTTATTATCCTCTTTGTGCCACACTTTTTCTCTTGCTGAACCACATCTTGAAGGTGAAAAAAGGAAATGCAGTGCCTGGGGCTGCTGGCTGGCACTGAGCAGAGAGGGTCCCTTGGCTGTGGCTTTAAATACACCACAGGGGCTGCTGTCTGGCAAAAAGCTCCTCTGTAAAGCAGTGTTGGTCTGTGAGGGAAGTGTGGGAGGCAAAAGGGGAAAACAGTGACTTCCTCACTGGGGTTTCCTTCTGTGAGATCACCTGCAGAAGGTGCTCAGCACCAACCAGCTTCTTAAAGCCACTTTTGCAGGCAGTGACCAGAGCCCTGCTGCCCACCACGGCTGCCAGGGATGCTCACTTTAGCAAACCACGGCTGCTGCATGCCATCCACCAGCTCTCACAGCCTCACCCCAAACCATGCATCTCCCAGCAGGCTGGGATGCTGGCACCTTCCTGCTGCTGAGCTTTTTTCACCTGTGCTATGATTGTCATTGCCTGCTTCCACCCCCTCACCTTCCTCCTGGCTCAGTCCCAGGGCTCTGCCAGTGACACTGCACACTGACCTACCTGGCCCTGCTGCTGCTTCACTTCCAGCACTGCTTGTGTCTATTGCAAATGAGCACAGTTAGGGAGAAATCACATGCCAGAGGAGCAGTCTAACTGCCTACACCTCCTTCTTCTGTAGCTTTTCCTACACCACATTCCTCCAGCATGTTATAGAGAGGCTGGAAGAGGGACGGGCATTACAGCAGACACGGTGGCAGCAGCCCTGGGAGCACACAACCCCTCTGCCCAGCACTGGCACAATGTCTGTGCTTTGGCTTTCCTGTCTCTAGACTGGAGCTGTACACCTGGGTTCCGCTGCAGAGGCTACACTGGGCTTTTTCAGTCCTTTCAGCAAGCAGGCCATAATGCAGCAAACAGCATCAATGTGATTCTGTCAATGATTTTCTACATTTCAAGCCTATTAATGTAGATTTTTTTATCAGCTTGCCATAAAGGTGGACTTTTCAGATCACTACATTATGTCAGTAAAATGTCATTACTAACATATAAGTATGTACTTATTACTTAAAAGAGGACACAGTGGACAGGGGAAACAGTACAAATCAAGTTTAAAAAACAATTTTGAAATCATCACATACTTGATTTTTTTTCCTCACTGATGTACTTCCTTCATTTTTACATTGGGACTTGCTTTTTGCCAGGCACTGCCACTGGTTCTTATTTTATTCTTATATTTTAGTAGCTGAAGGGACAACCATTGTCCTTGACACTATCTCCTGAGCTATAGCAATGTGCTGGATTTCAGAGACTCTTATCAGCTCTGTGCTGAGTGGTCCTTAAGCCAAAGCCCCACTTTGAAAGGGAAATACTTCAATGCAAACATGCTGCCTTAGCATCTCAAGATTTTCCAGCTAATCTCTCACGAGGTACCAGAACCACAGTCTCAAGAACCCACGGCTAAAGCATATCAAGTTGTGATGAGTGCCTGGCAGCTTCCTTTTCATTAAACCAGGAAATAGATAAATTCTTTGCTAGCTTTGTGCTTGCAGAGTTCACAGGAATTATCACACAGGTGTAATTCCTATTCTTAAGAAGGAAAAAAAAAAAAAAAGAAAACCCAGCCAAGCAAAGCTGCGCTGGCAGTCAAATAAGAAATGTAAAGAAAATTAGACACAGTACAGTACAGTTTCTGTACTTTCTGCAGATGCACAATCACACTTTTGGATGAAATTTTTCTTCACTACTATACGGTGTTTTCCTTGCTACAATTGACACTCCCCCGTATCTCCCACTTGACTTATTGTTACCCATAAATCTTAAGAGACTATGTCTAGTGTTATTTTGCATGCTGGCCAAGAAACCAATTCACTCCTGCCTCTGAGCATCACTCTGCAGTCCTTCTCATGGAGACACAGCATTTTCCAAGTCCTGGGACGAGATGCCAAAGCACTGATGTAATTTGCCTGAACCGCCAGGCCCTTCTTTTCCTGTTTCTCCTCACTTAAACTCCTGAATCATTCCAGCTCCACCATGCGACTCACAGCTTCCATAAATAATTGGAAGCAGGAAGGACCCAAGAGCAATAAAAACAGAACCTGAAAGTGCTGGAATGAGATCGGTTACCTTGGTGTTTTGTTGGTCCTTTTTAAAATTTTCTGTAAGGGAATCTGCTCTTTACAAAGGAAAAAAGAAAAGTCATCTGCTTTATTTAGCAGGAGTTAGCAATGCATGCTTTGCTTCCTGCAGTGGGCCAAGCTTATGTCAGTTTCATATATTCTTCAAAGCCTTATACTGAAGTTGGGATAAGAGGATTCTAAGCTGGTTTGACTGAATGCAAACCAGAGGAATAAAGTCCCTCTGATTGCTTCATGTTGGGCTGTTGTAGGTATTCATTCAAATACCTCACTTGGAACAGAATAATCCCCATGCATCTTCCCATTAATAATTAACAAATATTAATTAATTAACCTTCAAACAATCCCAAATCCTGTGAAGTAGAAACTTTGTCTACTTTATTTTTAAAAGAAGACAAAAAGACAAGGGCAAGAATAGATAGATATTAATGCCAACATGGCCAAGAAGTCTGCACTAAAAACATGACTAGAATGAAAGGGCTGCATTTTCTTAACTGTCATATGATGTATATTCAACTGAACACGTAAATTGGATTGGATGAACTACACACAAAACTGTATTATCTAAGCACCGGGGGCAGGAAGAGGCATCATGGAGTTTTGACACATAAAAAAGTGTGGGAATAATAATATTGCAAGGAAGCAAACAAGCAAGGAAAGAAGAGGAATTCAGGGTCAAGTTTCTTACCAACCACATGGGAAGGTGCACTCCAAACCAAGAATCATTTAGCCCTGTGAGAGAGATTTAGCCTGCCTATTTCCCACTCTACTTGACTGACTCTATTGACAGAGCAGATATGAGCACAGCTGTGAAGTTACTACATATTTGGGGCAAGCTGGAAGCTCTGAGCTGTCCCATGCCACAAACAACCTCCAATTAATTTACAACATGAAGGTTTTACTGATGATGCAGAGCCAGTACTGGTTCCTTGGGGCACTGCAGATTCATCTGATCACTGTATCTTCTGGAGAATTCATCTCTGGATGTCTCAACACAACCTCTTCTGAATCTCTGTTCTCTTACCAGTGTCTGTGTTGCCAAATTAGTTTAGCTGACCCATAGCACATTTACGATATGTGCAACCAAGAAAACAGTTCCCAGATTGGCAGGCCTGTATTTGTACAGCAGAATTGTCACAGTGGGAGCATGTGCAAAGCAGCTCTGCATGTGGAGGGCTGTGCCTGAGGTGCAAATTTCCTTTTGAATACCTTCAAGTCACCCTGGAGATTGTTAACTCATGATTGCAGCTCTGTTGCCCATTGCTGCAGGTTCTGGAATAAAATGGGATCGATGTCAGAGTGTCTCTAATACATGTCTGCTAGCAAAGAGCTCTCCTTGAAGCAGTTAAAAAAAAAAAAAGAAATTTATATCAAAATAAAAAAAGAAGCACGAAAATAAAGTTAAAATTCTTTACAATTTGGATTCATTTACCACTGAGGGCTCTTTTTTCATTAATTTTGCCCCTGAGTGTACTAAGGCATTTCTTTCCCTTCCAGCCCCCCAGCTCAGGGGATCTGTCATACAGGTCTCTAGTGCCTCAGCTGCTCATGGCTTGGTCATTACTAGTGAGTTAGGCCAGCTCCATTCTCTACAGAAAGGCACTATCCTTTCCTTCTTCTAAGTTAATTTTTCTACCAAACTGTGGCACTGACACCCTCTGGGTGTGACTGAGCCAATTTTCTCATCCACTTCAATGAACCTTGACTCTGCTCTAGGAGGATAAATTCTTCCCACAGCTTCTGGGAACATCAAGTGAGATTGGACTGTCACTTACTGATCCCATTCTGCTGGCTTTTAGGGCAGCCTAAGTCTCCAGTGTACTATACATCTTCTATTTTCATTTCTTTCAGCCTGTGTCAATCTACTCTTTCAGCTCTGTTTTACTTCCACAAGACAAAATAATTTGTCTTGGCCTCATATGAGGTTAAGAATTCACCAGTATGGCTTAATATGAGGGGAAAAAGCCATCCCAGACTTTCCTTGGGTAGAAGCTTTCAGGGGTTTAGAAGAGCTGCTCTCATTAAGATGCCACTGCCTCTAGCAATTTTGTTTGCTGAAAACCTGGCAGGGAAATATCAGCATTAGAGCAGGTAGGAGTATCTGTTCAAATATCCATGATATTTGAATGAATTCTTCACATTCTGAAGAAACCTGTTCTCCTTTATAATTGGACCCACCACCTTGGACGAGCAGATTCTCTGCTACTGCAAATCTAACAATCAATACGAACTGAAAAGTTTTGTGGGTTTCTCTCTCCCAAAAATCTTTATGAGATGCAAGTCGTGGTTCTGACTTCATTGGGATGACTGAGTTGGGCCAGGGCCAAAAGAAGAAATCCTTCCCTGCTTGTTCTTGTTGCTTTTTTGCCCTGGAGCAGCTATGTGGAACCTGCTCAAAACATATCAGGCCCATCTCTAGAAATATTAGGATATTTTCCCTAAGGCAAACATTAAAACCAGGAAGTGTTGCAACCTATATCAAAAGAGAATTTAAAATTAGGAAGAGAAACTCCAGATGAAGAAGGAAGAGATCTGCTGGATGTCTATCTCACTGCCACTCCAAGACAACTTTTCAGAACAGTAATGGCAGGAAGACAGAACAAGCAGGCACCTACCAGGACATTCAGTCCAAGCCACTGGTAATACACATGCCCACATCACCCTTTCCCATTCATCACCTCAGCAAGATGCATCTTAAAAGCCGTCATGAATCCCACTTGTGGAGCTACTGTTCAAATAACTAAAAGCCATTTGGTAATTTCTAGTTTAAATTTATTCCTGGTCATTTGTATTCTAAGGCATCCATGGCTCCTTTTCTCTTCTCTGGTATTTACCCGCCTGATACATTTCCAGACAGCAAACATATCCCAGTTCTGCTTTTGTTTTGCAAGGTTAAACAAACCATTCCCTTCAAGTTCCTACTGTAAAGCAGGATCCCTGTTCTGCTGATCTTTCTCACTGGCCTTTTCCCCATCTGCCAGCTTCTGCAGAGACAGTGGCCACAAATATATGTGGTGTTGGAATTAAAATTAACTGCTGTGAAACAGAGAGAAAAATAATCACTTAGGAGCAGCTTACAACTTGTAAAGTAAACCGCAAGATTTATAGCATACATTGTAACTAAACTCACTCTTTATGTCTATGGAAAAAGACTTTCAGAACAGCACTATGTGGTTCTTCTGTCCAAGTCATATCTTGTATAACTGTGTAATAATCTGGTACCAGTCTCAAAAAGAGGGTGATAGAAAATAAATTGTAAGGTTCATGGGATTTCCATTGTGTCGTGGTAACATTGCTTCTATCCCTGAACCTGGGATTAAGGGCTTGAGGCAAAGATGAAGATCTCAGGTGAAAGCCCATGTACTGATTTCAGCAGGCAGAAATACAGCTCCAGAGGAGTTATTTTCATATTTCAGAACCAATAAACCTTTGCAAGTCCACAGAATTTCCCTTCTTTAGGCAGAAGCAGAGAATGGTGTGTGGCTTGCCATACATCCTTGCAGTCCCAGTGTTTGCCACTGACCAGGATGCATCCTACATTATCCCTGATACAAACCCTGCAAACAGCCAGAATTATTTTCTGTAGCCTTCTGGCCACAGAGTGTTTTCCTGGAGCAAAGTTTGTGCAGTCCTTCCCTTCGAACATCCTTGGATATGTGCAGAAGCTCTCAAAGACAGTTCATGAAAGACCATGGACATATTTTCTCAGTCCAGAAATAACCTCATAGCAAAAAGCAAAATGGCTCTACTTGGCAATCATTTCAGTGACTTTATTTCCACAGCCCCAGGAAGGATTCCTTCCATTCTGAAGGTAGGGCAATGCAACCACAGCAGATACTATCAATTTTCCATATTAGGAGTTCCTTCCAGGAAAAAAGCTTATCATCTCCTGGTGACATTCTGTTTTGCATGGATGTATTCTCCAAGCTGGAGGAGGGGAAAGCCAAGAGATTTCCTCTGTCATCTGATTTTTGTCCTTTACACCACAGTATCAGCAACATCCTCTGACTATTGGCCAGATCTTCTCTGTTTTTTGAAGCCATCAGAAACAGACAGAATTCTTAACTATTTGTAACAGAAATAAAGTTCAGAACAGAAAAATGCCTCATGGCTACCTTAAGCAATTGCTTCACTTCAGCATTTCTGACTGTTCTGCAGTCCTTAAGAATAGTTCTTGTTCTCACTGGACCAGGTTAATTCCTATTGTACATAGTTTGTAGGTTAGATTTATGCACACATATGCTGCTGCCCTACTCACACACTGCAAAGATGAGCAACATCCATGGGTTTTACTTTTGTACTTTTCAGCCATTCTAAGGTCTGTGGGTCATACTTAGTTCAGTTCATATGACAATGGCAACAAGAAATGTTTGTTTCTAGGTCTTTTCCTTTGGAGCTATCTGAAATATACAATTAGTTTGTAGCACAAAAGCTCATCTGCCTTTGAGTATAAAGTAAATCCAAGCATGTCCACAATGAGCCTATGTGCTCCAGCACTGTAACCTATGCTAATAAACTGTGAGAGAGTTCCTTGGCATGTATATAGCCTGCTCCAACTTTTCCAAGCAGCTTCTGGACCTGTTTTGGTAGCGGGATTCCGCCAGGAACCACACCCAAGCAGCAATTTGCTTGCAGCCACCTAGCACAGGCCAAGCCAGTCCACCAGTGTAGATGCAGGCTGTTCCATGCCAGCTGGCCTCACTGGCTGGGACCATTCCCAGGCACGTTTAATAAAGTGATACAAACCCAGCCTACGTCCTTTTAACAAAATTACGAAGTCAAATCAAGTTGTCACTGAAAAGCTGCTATACATATGGTTTTAATAGCGTGCTATTTTACAAGTGTTTGGCATTTTCTGGGCTCACTACACTTATCCTGGGCTCCAGTAAAATACACTGATACAATTTCTTAACAGTGGAGTTGCAGAACTCCAGCAAGGCTGTGATGAACTGGCTCCTTTGGAATAACAAGGTTAGAAGAACTTGAAAGAAGATTTTTTATGGTCAAGTTTGGCCATGACCTAAGTTGCAATCACTGAATGTTTTCTACATGTCACTGCAATTACCTCTCACAGTCAGGTACCATCTAAAATGATACCAAGAAAGCAACTGCTCTCCTATTGTGCAAGCAAAGTTGGAAACACAGATGTGATCGATTGGAGGTTGGGAAAACTCCAAACTCTATTTTTAACTCCAAGCACAAGATCTAGGGTGTCCCCTTAAATTACTGAAATAAACATAATAACTTCTTTCCTTCAAAATTAGTATGCAGTGATTCCAGTTGGAAAAGGACTTTTAGAGTCCTCCAGTCCAACCTCCTGCTCAAAGCAGATGTAGTTAAAGCAATTTGCTCAGGGGCTTGTGCAGCTGTGGTTTGAAGATCCCCAAGGGTAGAGAGCGTACAGCTTCTCTAAGAACACATTCCAGTGCTTGCCCATCTTCACAGTAGAAAAATTTCCTTATACAAAGTCAGAATTTTCCACATTGCAGCATGGTAACAACCCAGAACTCTGCTGGGGGCAACTGAAAACCCCTAACGGCAACCAAGAACCCTTTCGGGGAGAAAACTGTGGGTAACATGGGAACTCTTGGAGGACCTCTAGGAGCATTTAGGGACAACTGGAAGCAACTGAACCCCTGAGGACAACCCAGAACTGCGTGGAGGCAGCCAGGGATAACTGGAACCCCCTGAGGGCAACCCAGAACCCCAGACATATCCCTGGTGTGTCATGTGCACTGAAATCATAAGAGTCAGCAAAGATTTTATATGCCCAAATGAGCCAGATTTGGAATGAACTGTGACCTTAATTCACAGCATTCTCATATCCCAAAGGCAAAACTTAAGCAATATTTCTTTTTCAATACAAGATTTAGCAGGTATTTGTAAAATACACTAGAATGCAACATGGACAATGCAAAGCTTGATAGCTAAAAGCCTGCCCCTTACTCTGCTTCCAAATTTAGAGACAGATGAGCAAGGCCCAAACAGGCATTCCCCTCCTTGTGCTTTTATGTATCTACACAATGCCAGCTATGAATGCCATGCAGATGAACATCAATAAACCAATCAAAAGGTGCAGTATTTTTCACCACAGGAGTTTTATGAGACATGGTTTGGCCTCCAAAGTAATTGCTCCAATCCCCTCATAAGGCCAGCAGAGCTCCAGTCCCCTCATAAGGCCAGCAGAGCTCAGTTAGGTTCACCATGATTGATGATAATTCTGACTGCTTCCATTAGGAGGCTTGCTGCACTATGAACAGTCAGGAAGAAAACCTCACCACTGTGTTTCATTAGGAGAACTTCTACACCATTTAATAAAAGACAAACTCATCAGAGCTGTGTGCCACAAGAGCTATCCACCACGCTGAAGTGCCTTGCTGGGTCAGGGCAGGAGATGATGACACCATTCACTGAGCATTTAGGGCAGTGTAGGCGCATCCCATCGCATGATTAAGCCTTAAGAGACGCACTGAGGATTAATTACAGGACCTTTTTTTTTTAACAAAGGTTCAAAACCTTGTGACACAAGATAGGCTGTGCTTGACTACGACCGAATTCAGTCTTGTACAAGCTGCCAATTAATTTTATTGTCCTGTCACCACCTTTTGCAGTGATGCATTGTGACACATTTGTCAGGGGAATGGTCACATATACAGAAATACACACACAGGGCAAACAGGCACAGTATTAAAAAGGGAGGTCATATTATGGTTCCATTAACCTTGACGGCATCTATTTAAAAGGAGATGAAAACTGGAACAACAAACAACCAAACCTAACCTCCAGCTAAAAGTAGGAGCTCTTCAGCTGAGCTCTTTTGTACCAGAGCAAATATTTATCGATTGCTCAGAAATCCTGAATAATGGGGTGGTTTAATAGAGGCTGACAAGTTCTTAACTTAAATATTGCTAATGTGTACTATGATGAGGTTTCTCCACCATTTACCACAGGGGCCACTGTGCCACTAGAGGGTTTGCAGTCTCTACAACCATGGATAATTAATGTTACACAATGAACAACTTCTCAGAGGAAAGCAAAATATCATTCCTGGAGCTTAATGGCAAAGTAAGTAGGTAAATAAATAAATAAAAACCTACAGCTTTCAAATTTCTGTCATATCCATCAGGAAAGTTTCCAAAGAATAAAATGCAGAGAGAAAGATCTAGTAAAGACAAAACATGGAAACAACAATAGCGTGTTTTTGACTACCATCCATCTGCAACTATAAGTGATGAAGGATTTAGGGCAGGGGAACAGTGCATTCAAATTTTTAAAATTGCTAGGTTTTGTTTAAGAATTTCCAATGTTAATTTTTAGACTTTCCACCAGAAGAAAAATGGCTCAATATATTATCAAGAAACTGTCAAGAAATTGGCAAGAGAGCTGCAAATTTCTTCATCCAATGCAAAGGAGAGCTCTCTGGTCACCCTAGACAACCCAGAGGGTGTTTAAATAACTCAGATGCTAAATCCTGTGGAGAAACAGTGGGTTCTGTTTGCTACTTGTAGCATTAATAAACAATCCCTTTTCCATACAGCTTCATCCTGACACTATTTTAGGGCACAGGATTTTACAGGAGCCAGCAGGGCCTTTCAGGTCTCAGTGTCAATTCAGGGAACTGACATATTTGGCTATAGAGCCTGGACAAGCAGAAGAGAGCAACAAGGAGCAGGGCCAAGGCTAAGCCTGGACATCTCTGGACTCAGCATGCCCATGGTTCACATCAGGAGCATTTGTTCACCTCTACTGCAGGATTGGAGAAGTCCTAACAGTTACAAACATGCAAGATCTGGTACTAATCCCAATGACTTTTATCCCTCCATTACAGAATGTCTTTGTTTATGACTCAATGGCAAGATATTTTTGGAAGCTTTTATTCTGGCAATACCAAAGCATTCTTTTCCTCTTATGAAAACTTTCGTATTTATTTGGGGTGTGGTATATTACTTGGATACAAATCTTGGCTGAGGGCTAAGGCTAACTAAAAAGAGTGGGAATGACATTTTGCAAGAGATTAACCTTCCTAATCTTTCTCAGTCATTACTGTGATTACTTAAAACACTTATTTTTGAAACAACAATCCAAAATACACGTCAATAGGCTAAAATACACATTGCAAAGTACTGATCCTTACAATACAAGATTTAGGAAAGTTCAGTGCAAGAAGCTGGCTTTAAATCAATACATAAACAATGCCTCATTTTGTTTCAGATAGCTGGAGAGAGTAGCCAAGTCACAGTACAAAACCAGAAAAAATCAAGTCCAGCCTTTCTTATTTTGCTGACAAAATAAACATACAGTCATCCTTTTGAGTGAACACTTGATAATGATGATTTCTTAAAGAATTTGTTACCTATAAGTATAACATCCCTTCAACTTTGCATATTATTAGTTTCTCAGAGTACCAGTCATAGTAGCAGTATGTGCTAAATACTGTCCTTTTCCTCATAAATGGCAGCCTTCCAAAACCTTTGACTATATATAACTACTGGAGTGTTTGAGGAATTTGGGGAATGAAAAATCTCCAGCAGAATAATTTGCTCAGGTCTGTAGCAGAAGCTTGAGCCATATCACTGCATTTCTTAATTAATGGTAATCTAAGAATATATTTTTTTACTTGTCTCTGCATTGTACATTACATCTGCAATTCACCCAGACCATGGCTCCTGCACATCTCCTTTAGTGGCAGTGCTCACGTGAACCTCCATCAGCTCCTGTACCCTTCACAGCTATTCAATCCCACTACTTCACCACTCCTTTAGTGGTGCCAGGACACTTACTTGTGTTTGAACAAACCTCAGGGAGTATAACTCTGCTCCAGATTTTAAATCAGGATATTTTTGACACAAGTAAATTCCCACATCTGATTCATCATTATAACTACTGAAGAACAAAACAAAATTGAGACTGATGGTGATGAATGTGGCACTAGCTTCAAGAGCATCCATAGAAGTTTTAAATTTTCTTCCCAGGTCCCCAAACTGTTAAAAAGCTGCTTCAGGACAAAATTGATGGCTTTATGCCCAAATTGATGTCTTTATCTCATCTGCTGGTGGAGCATATTGACATCTGTGGAGGCCTTGAATTAAATTCAAGAGCAGCTTCCCAAGCAGGAGCCAGTAAAAGCATTCAAGGAGTTCATCCTTTGCCAGTGATAGTGGGTTCAGATGAAAACTTGATCTGGAGGAGGGCTCTGCCTTCTCCTACACTCAGCGTGTGCTGGCTGGGGGCCATGACTCTAGCCAGAGATGGCCAGGAACTGGGCAAACTTTGTCTTTTCAAAAGCCATCAAATGGCAGTATGTAACAAATTGTTCTGTCGAGGAAAATCTTCAATTAGCAGTTGAAAATTAGATCTTTTTGTAACTGTTCTCTCATTGCAGTTTCTCATACCATTACTGGACATTTGAAATTCTATCTGGATACCCCTGCACACACAAGAATAATTTCTATCTTCTTTATTTCACCTCTGTATTTTGTGATATACAGATTTCATCTCAATGGCAGTGTGAATTTTAGGCCTCACACTGCCCTGTTCAAACTGTAGACATAGCAGATGCAGCAGCAGGTGTAAAGTTTCAAACCATCTAGCAGAATGTTACAGTTCTGAAATTTTTCCTTTTTTTCTCAGTCATATTTCCCACTCAATGAGCAGAGTAAGGATACAAACATCTGGTCTTCATTCCCTGGAATACACTCTATTTTCTTTTTTCTTCAAAGATGCAGTAAGAAAATCAGCTCCTTAACAGCCAGGCAAAGCCAACAGTTTCAACAATTACCACTATGAGATGCAAAGTCAGAGGCTTTTACCTGCAGAACAGTGAGGACACCATCCCAAGAGCTTTATAAACCAGGCTAAATTTTTTTAACGTTCTTCTGCCTTAACACTATCAAGCACGTGCAAGCACAGTGGAGCCAGCATGTAATTAAGAAATACCATGTAAAATTTTTCCATAGATTTGGAGTTTTCTTAAATGTCTTAAAGTATTACAGAGTCCTCATGTGTTTGTGTAATGTGCAGAAGCCTGGCTGTGAGGATTTTGCTGGCTTTTCCCCACACCCTCACAGACAGGCATGCAGTAGCTTGGGCTGAACATAAAAAGGAATGCATAGGGAAAAGTTTCAAGCTCATAAAATGTTAATGGTCATTTGCTTCTGTTTTTCAGTATATAACAACTAAATACACTCATCTTGTTAATGCAGTCCGAGGTTGTTCTGATTTTGTGATATTGTTCTACTAAATCTTCACTGCATTGTACTGGTGCGCACATGTATACTCACACTCAGCTACAAAATTTTGTGCTGCGATTCTCCCCAGCTAAAAAGCATTACAGTCACTACTGGCACCAACAGAGAAGGGAAGGAGGTACGGCATATTGTTTAACAATTATGCTAAACAAGTTAATAATTAGAATTTGCTATGGTCAGCCTCTTTTCCAAACACTTTATTGAAGTTCGTCCTTTCTAAAAGATTTTCTCTTGTAAAACTCAATTCATGCAGGACGCAGATGCACATCTGTGGTTTGCAGCCTTTCAATAAATAAGTTGTTATTATAAGTAAAATTTAACAACCTGGAGAAAGGAATGGATGAACCCAAATTCTAAAGAAGCAAAAGAACTTTTCCTACTATGAGTATGTCACACACAAGACTACTTGAATAGAACATCTGTTGTCTATAATCTGATAGTAGTGCAGGTTTTAAACAGCACAAAAAGATTCTAACACATGGGCAGATGTGTGGTTAAAGGCAGTGCACAGGATGATTCCCATCTTGTGCTACCCACTTCCTTAGATGGAAGAATAAAACCTCACTCCTGCCAGAGTGTCAGAACTGTCAGCACACATTTGGACAGCCTAAGACCTTATGGCTTGTTTTATTGACTACCAGCCTTGTATCAGTCAACCTGAGCCTTTGTCCTTGTGAAATCATGCCAGAAAGCTGCTCAGGACAGGGACAGATGTCCTTTGTTTCAGAACAGATGCAGCCTTGCTTTGTGCCTTTTCTTTCATGACCTCCTGGCTGGGGCTGCGCTGGCACCCTGACCCCATAATTGCCGTGTCTGACATCTGCCGTGGCAGCACAGGGGACATCCCTCCTTGGGTGCAGAGCAGCTGTGTGAGCCACGAGGGCACTGCTGCTGTGCAGGTGCCAGGATTCACTTGCTGCTGTGGCCGCTGTGGCCTTACGTGTGTGCAGCACGGGGTGCATGTGCGTGTCCCTGTGTCTGTGTGTGTGTCTCAGGGTCTGTGTGCCTGTATGTTCACCTCTCTTTCTGCCTTTCATGACTGCAGGAGGTGACATACCCATGACTGAAAGCTGTGACACCAGGGCTGAGGATGCAAAGCAGCAGGATGTGAGGAAGCACTGGAGCTGCTACAGCTGAGTCAGCAGGCCCCAGCTGCTCTCCTGCCTGTTTGTCTTACAGCAAGCTGTTGTCTGTGCTGCGAGCTCCCCATGCTTGCTCAGGAAGTCAGAAAAGTGAGTAGAATAGTCTCAGCTCTCCCAGAGTAGAACAAAATATCAGAACTTAAATCTCTAGGCTGGATATTTCTGCTCTGAACTTTGCAAACCAAGCATTGCTCATGTTAAAGACGGAACAGTGGAGACAGGCTGAGAGTGTCGGGGTTTTTCAGCCTGGAGAAGAAAAGGCTCTGAGGAAAAACAACAGAGCAGCCTTCCAGTACCAAAGGGGGCCTGCAAGAGAGCTGAAGAGGAACTTTTTGCCAGGGCATGGAGTGATAGGACAAGGGATGATGGCTTTACATTGACAAAGGTGGATTTAGACTAGATATTATGAAGAAAATCTTTACTTTATGGGTGGTGATACACTGGAACAGGCTGCCCAAAGGAATTGTGGATGCCACCATCCCTGAAAGTGTTCAAAGCCAGGCTGGATGAGGCTTTAAGCAACCTGGTCTTGTGGAAGGTGGCCCTTCCCCTCCAGATGATCTTTAAGGTCTCTCCCAACCCAAACATTTCTATGATTTTATATGCTTTCATTCTTCAGAAGACCTCCATGACATTCCTACAGCTCTCACTGTTGGAGACAAGGATAAAGACCTTTAATTCTGCTTCCCCACAGAATATTGCTTTTTTACCATCATTCAAAAAGAAACTCTCTCTCCACAACTCTTGAAAAATCCCTATCCAATAGCCAGTGTGGAAGCAATCTGACTGTGTCTAACTGACCTTAAGAGTATTGCAGTTTGCTGAATCACCCAGATTTTCTGTCTTTGTAGACTGTTCCCCCACCTTTTAATTTGTGCCAGCAATAAGTAGTATAGCAACTAGAAAATAAGCCACTTCAAGGCTTATTTTTATTTTTTTACTTTTTGCCAAACTCATTTTTTAGCCAGATCAATTAATTTTTTTACTTTTTTCCAAACTTATTTTTAGCCAGATCAATTCCTTGAACCACTCCACTGCCTGACAGCAGAACCAGCTGTGGTGAGAGCAAGCGTTGGCTGACAACCAGCTGGATTTGGATTGGCTTCAGCCATGATGAAACAGTATCCTCCCTTCAAGAAGGGAGGCCTCAACTAAGGCATGACTCATGCAATGACCTGTAAGCTTTAAAAAAGATGTAGTGAATGATAACATCAAAGCCTGAGGTAGAAAAAATGGTGCATAAAGTATGGTGGTGTACTTCCTGAGTGACTGGCGTCTTGGTGGAGCGTGTAATACCTCTCCTTGTCATACATACCATTTGGTTGTGGCTGAGGATTAGGCTATCTAATTCCTAATCACTGCCTGGTGTGGTGAGCACTTGCTACACACACTTTCTGGATGGTGAAAATATGAAGCTCACATCTACGAAGCTCAAACAGAGAAATATCTCAAGACACTCGGAGGAAGAAAAGCTTCCTGTGAAATCTAAGCCAGCTACAATGCTCACGGAACTGGAAGGGAGAAGATCTGAGTCTACTTTGAAAGGGTGAGGAGAAAATATCACTATTTTCATAGAGGAAGTATCTTAATGGGTTTTTAGTCATTGCAGGAATACTCCTGCAATTGCAAACTGTGGAGTGATTTAAAACTGTTGGGAAAAAATAATCAAAGAGATGTCCCCTCATGTCTAATGTTCTCTTCCTGAGGCACATGTGGTAGTCATGGCTTTTGATGTTTGCTCTCACATCTTTAATTTATAGGGAAGTTTTTTGTAAGTTATGACATGTAAGGACAAGCAAAGACAATCTTCTCTGGTCCCCAGGGCATCTGAAAAACCTTTTGTCTTGGAAAAAAAGCATCATTAGGCTGAAGTGCACAGGCTTACTCAGAGACGTCACTTTACAGGGCAAACTCTCACCTGAAACAGTGAAAGCAGCAGTTTGAAAAATAGGATCCCACCAATTTAACAATTTTTTCTCACTAAATTCCTAAGTAGTTACAACCCCAGCACAATCACCACACAAAACTGCTTTCTTCTTCCAGCAGTTGAAGAGGAACATGTATTGCATCATCAGCCTGGGGATCAGGGCCAGCAGATGAATGTGAGAGTTAGTCTCCAGTGAAACACTAAGCATCTCTGTCTTCCTCAGGCACTGACAGAGCCTTCATATCCCTCCCTCAAGACCAGCCATTGCTCAAAGATTATCTTTAATATACAACATCTTTCGAACAGACCAATCTTCCCCATTGTCTCGACTGCACAATACAGCCTGCAAACGAGAAGTGCAAATGGGGACACTTCTGTGTTCTCTCCTCATCCCTCTTATGTGAACAGCCAAGAGACCAACAGGGAACAGTCTTAGATCTTGGATTTAGTTTGTATACTGCAATAAAATTGCAGTCCAAATTGTAATAATATGACAGGAGAAAGATTCTGTGGGTACATTCATAGAGTCCACAGAGATTTCCTCAGAGATACTTTTTGACACTGAGGACAAAGAGCTTCCGCCTCAGACAGAGGCTTTTCTATCTTTTCTAGATGACTTGATGTAGAGGCCTTTCCTTGGCTTGCCACCTGGACTCCAGCTTTCAGATTCAATTTCTTTCTTCAAGAAGCCCTCACCAAAACATTTGGTGGTGCTGGTGTTTCCCACCGTGGGAAAACCTGCCAGTGCCAAGCAAGAGGAGGCAATGTTTATAGTGTGCTACAATTGGGTGGCTCTCAGCCAACATGAAGTGAGGTCCAAGGGTCATGCATGCCCTGCTCTGCTGACTTTAGTATTCTGACTGAATGCTAAACATTCCCAGAAGACAGCCATTGCTACAGATTTGTGTTGCAGGTTCTTTGTTGGTGTTTCAAGGACTTTATTTTAAAAACTATTTTTCTGGCCACACTTTCCAACTGTTTTTCCTTGAGTTGGTGGATGGTCAATTAACTAGGGTTCGGAGAAATCAGCAGTTTTTTGTTTGCAATCATTCATGCAGATCTTTCTCTGCCTTCAGTCTGAGCTGATTTGCAGAGACAAACAACTAAAATAAACATAGCTCTAATGCTGCCTGGCTCAGAGGCAACTAAACATTTAGCTTTGGAAGTACTGCATGATTTTTAGGTAAAGCATAAATGCATCCAAATTTATTTCATGTTTGAAAGAGATCCATCACCAGATGGGCCTGTCTTGGAGCTGAGGGCTGATGGAATTAGACAGTGCTCACACTTTTTTCCTGGGAGCAGCAGCAGCAATTTCAGTGGAAATACTCACAGAGTAAACATTGAACCCTGAGCCTCATAATTTAGTCTTTTGGCTTAACTCCATTTCCTTGGCTTCTGCATTGACTGGTTGGGAGAAAACACCCTGCAAATAGTTCCCCAGTCTGACCTGCTCCTCACCTCCTGCTGTTGGTCTTCAGCTCTGCCAGTATCTCCCTTTGCATGGACAAACTGTGAAACCAGTTTGGGGAAGAGTTCAGCTTAAAAAAGGAGTGTGAAAATTTGGGGAGGAGGAGGTAAATAAGGAGTATTGGCTTATGGGCTCCCCAAGCCCATTTAGGGTGGGATTTCACCAGTCACTGTGTTAGCACTACCAAGTGGGGAGCCTGGAAAGGAGAAGGGGAAAGTGGGCAGAGATGGAGCGAGTTTGGCTGCTGAGCACAACAGCTTATGGAGCCCTGACCTGGCCTAACAGACACCGAGCTCCATAAGCCAGCTCTCGTGCTTTTACTCTACTTTAAATACCCATCTGATCCTGTCACAGGACAGCCTGAGAAGCAGATTTAAATCCCTGTAGGCCTTGAAAAGACAACAAAAAGTCCACAGCTTTGTGAGGGTAAAAGCAGAGTATATGTTTCAGTGCTCTTTGGCTTTTATGATTAGATACTGATCTGAAGTCCACTGAGTTCATTTGAAAGACTGAGTGCACTGTTCTTGATCAAGACTACAAATCAAATATTTTAAAGACTTGATCAATTCTTCCGCTGACTACATAGCACTAAGAAAGATGACTGGGAAAAGATAGAAGAAGGCGAAGGAAACACAGAAACAGCTGTACACCGTTGAAACAGAATGTTACTGCGAGATGTAGTTTATCATAATTAGTTGATCAACATGCTAGGCAAGGGATTTTTTTTCTGTTTTGAACCAGTAGATGCACAGATGGGGTCTATAATAGAACTGGCATGTGTGTAGATTTTTTTTTAAGGCTGCATAATTTTACAACACTACTAACGTTTGCGTGTTGATATAATAGAAAGAGTACTCAAACTTCTGAGAACTGACATTGTCAAACTGGCTTCCTGCCCATGAGGTGACATTGAAATTGCAATAGTCTTTGTCTGGAGCAGCAGTAATGGCTACAGCCAGATTGTGCAGACCCACGAGCTGCTCTTATCATAGTAATAGCACTAGCTTGCCTGTGACTAGTCTGTTCTGGAGGTGAGCTGTCCTGCATAGGTGGCCACCTGCTTGGGTTGATTGTGTCCACAGCCATAGAGGCCACTCCACAAATGTGCCTTCTGATTGTCAGTTCATGCATTTATTATGTGCCCAGATAATCTAAGGCAATTTTGAGGAGGGTCATTACTCCTTTCTCATTCACCTGTATCAGTGAGCAATGAAGAAAATGAACAGAACAACATCATCAGTAATCAAAAAAGAGAAAAAGAAAGGTACATCAAGAAATGTGTATTCTGCTTTTTTCCAGGGATAATGTAGGGAGTACATTTCATTCTGAGATTTTCACAAGAAAGCAATTAACTCTTGGGAAAAAATAACATGAATCAAGGTTTTAAAACTTATATGTGTTAGAACTAAGGTCAGCACTAGGGAAACCCACACAAACATGCTTTCAGAATTCCTCTAATGCTGTCAATTCAGCTGAATGACACCAGTTCACATGAAGCACAGGAGGTCCCCTAAGCAACTCAGCACCTTCACAATGTTTATTTAGAAGTACAGCTAGTGCAGGAAAAGCCTCGCTTTATGTTATGTATGTGTCAGAGACTCATACATAAACCATTACACTAAAAAAAGCTATTCCAGCATTTGATTACTTCTAAGAATGATCCAAACTATGCTGCAAAAATATTGGAGGATATGTCCTGATCCCTGGGATACAACCCAGTTGTGATATATGCTACTGCAGTCATACCTGTCAGTGTTTTAAAAGAAAGGCCCATATAATGCTAATCTGATCCAACTGCAACCTCAGCGCTTAAGCAATAAAACTGGAGTTTTATTGGTCTTTATTACTTTGCAAGTCTTAAAATCTCTGACATGTAATATGACATCTAAAAGACTGCTTTTAAAAGAATAGCTCTTATAGACAAGAAATTAATAGAGTAAAAACAGAGTGATAATTGAAGCAGCCATAACCCAACTAACTACTAATCAAAATCCTCTCTGAAGAGCTTCCTATTTCAGATGGATTCTGCTGATCCCTTTTATTTGTTTGATTTTATCAGCAACACCAGTGAACCAACAGCCCTAAGAGCTGATGCCATCACGTGCAGGTACTGACTTGGCACTACACCAATGTGAACCTTACTGCTCAAAAATTAGTTGCAAATTTTGGCACATCAGGTGAACAAAGCCCACTGCCACCAAAAAAATAACACTACAGAATTCAATCTTTCAAGCATCCAGCACAAAGAAAGCAATGCTGTGCTAGTAGAGACACAGATTTTTTTTCAGTATGTTTGTCACTCAGATTATTGTCTACTCAATTGCTGGTAGCTGAATTCCCATCTCATTAAAGCATTTTGGAGGAAAATCCCTCAGAGGGAGCTGACTTTCCTTTTTTTTTTTTTTTTTTTTTTTTTTTTTTTCATTTCTTCAGCTCTGTGGAAGGCCCACCCACAGTTTTGGCTGCCTATTGCAGCTCACTATTCTGTTAAAGTTCTTTTCTTGCTCAGTTATTTGCAGCTGACAAATAGAACAAAATGTCTACAGGGCTTTTATTAATTAAAAAAATCTTAAAAAACCAGAAAACAAATAAAAATCTTGATTTCATTTCTAAGGCCAAATTTGGAAAGCTACAAACATTTAAAAAGACACTTTGTCTTTTTTGTTTGGTTGTTTCTTTGTTTGGTTGTCTTTTTGTTCTCTGTCCTATCTCCCTCCAAAATCATTAGCTAGGATGGACAAACACAAGAAATATATCTTCACTTATAGCAGCAATTGTCATTTTTAGGTTTGTGAACAATCATACATCATGATGCTTATCCTCAAGAGATGCCGGAGTGGTTCTCAGAGGGAAAGGGTTGCAGGCATGCTGAAGTTATTACAGCATAAACCATAACGGCTGCAGGACCACCTTTTTGGCATTATAAAATACTTTTATATAGAGTGGGAGTTTTCACCTGAGAAACAAAGCCCTGTGAGAACTCATGAAACCACCTCCATATCTCCATGGACGGATATAACCAGAAATATCATCTGTCATCCAGGCTAACTTCTTCAGGTTCTGCTAGAAACCTAAACTCTGTAAGCCTTCAACTGGCTTTTGTAAAACATGTATTCTGCCTCCAATTCCACTTTTGGTAGTGACACATGCATTAATTGATGTCTCATTATAATACTGTTACTTCAGCTCTTACGGCACAGTTCTCTTTTAGCCCTTAAAAACACTCTTTTCACTGCACTGCCATTTTATCTCACTTTATGCAATTATAAAGTACCATATACATCTGTTAAATGTTATTATTAGTGAAGTAAAAAATTCCCTGTAACACAAGCAATAAAATTTTTATAGACAACATATTTATCTTTTGACACATTATTATATTGACTCATGAAAAATAGAAGTAATGTGCTCAATAATTACCCAATCTAACTTGAAGGACGCTCTTTTCAGTTCCTTCCAGGAAGAAAGGATGTTGAATATTTGATATATGTGATTAGTGAAGTCTGCAGTGACCTCTTCCAGTATTCTGTACTGTTAACAATCATTGAACCTTTTAGAGGAAAAGGAACAGGGGCTTTAAGAATTGTCACACATTTGATAGTTTCACAAAGCCATTGAGATTCTTGAAAGGCAACAGGTAACTTAAACTTAAGAGGAAGTTTAACCAACACATGGCTAAAAGTCACCATCCGAAACAAAAGGTCATGAGAAACCACTTGGGGGAGTTGAATTCTGTGCCTGAGTGGAATTCCCTGGATACTATTCAATGCTTGTTAGAAAGAGACAACAGGAACCTCTCTGGCTTTACCTCCCATTCTCAGCATTAAAATTTCTAATTACTACAATAATCTACGTTCTTCTATAGCTCAGCCCCTCAGCAACTATCCTGGTTGCTAAAGCCAATGTAGAAACAGAGCCAAATCACAGTGAGCTCTTGAGACATCACTTCCACAATGTCTGAGCCACAGGCTCTCTCCATCCAGACCCTAGGAGGCTAAGAGTGGACAGTGCTTGCAAATGGAATTTTAGCTTGGGCCCTCTTCCAGCCCAAAAGGGCCAGTAAAAAAGAAATCAATGCTCACATGAACACAAGTGAAAAATCTGGGATCCCAGCTCAGCTGCTGCTGCAGCAGATGTTGAAATTCAGCCTCACAGAGCAACCTTGGGGATGGTACTGCACCCAGGACCTCCTTCTGCAGTAGCTGTGCCAGCTTTGCAGTTTGGCTGAGAGGCACAGAGAAGGAGGCAGCAGTGTGCAGAAGGAAAAATTCCAGCTGTGGTTGTTTCCCCTTCCCTCCCTTCCTACCCCACAATAGCTTCACTGTCAGAAACAACAACAAACTGTGGGACTGCATTCATGCTGATCCCCAAGTGCAATTCCTGCCAATTTCAACCCCTCAATGGAGGGATCATTTTCTTAAGCACATTTAACTAGCTCCAAGCCCTTTTGCCTGTCTAAAAAAAGCAGTATCAATTATTAATAAATGATAGTACATAATTAATAGCAGTACTTAGAAGCAGTCCTGCCTTGCAGGGCTCTGGCTACTAGCCAATAGAGCTTTACAGTGAAGCACACCAGGAAAATGCTAGCATTATCCTAGTATATAAAGGATATTTCACCATATATTTCTCAAATAGCCATTTGACCACTCTCCCTTTCTTTTCAGAGCACTTCCCAAAGGCATGCCATGATAGCTGGCAGCACCGTCTCCATTCTTCAGAGGACAAGGCATGGGCAGGTAGAGCAGCTGGCCAGCAGCTCACTGGTGGAGCCAAGAATAGCAGCCAGGTGCATGAAGCTCTGTGTTTTACCAAGCAAGCCACAAGCAAGGGAGCACCTCACTAAAATAATGGGAATATTGCCCTGGTAGACTTTCCTACACAAGTATGGCAGGAAGAGATTTTGGGTCCCAGTTTTGTTTGCTCACAACCTTTCTCAAGCACTGAACTCTTTTCAGAAGAATTCACTGAGAGGATTTGTAATTAATTATCAGCCTTCACAGCTTTTGGCATTAACTACTGCAGTTCTAAAAACCACAAAATAAATTGAATGCAGATAAGCAAGACCAGAGCCACAGATAATGAGAGAGCTCAGCAGAAGAAAAAAAAAAGAATTAAATAGAAAAACATATTAAAAGACATTCAAATCATGTCAGTGCCCACTAAAGAATGCCAGCAGTGGTCTTTGTGGAGTTGTGCTTGGCGTGACATAAGAAAGAGAAGGTTTATTTATGAACTTGATTTTGTTTGGAGAGTTTTAGTTTGACTTTTAGAATAGGGAAATCTGGGGCACATGGCAGAACATCATATTATTTTCTGGAAGGAAGTCCCTTTTCAAGGGTTATAGGTATCAAAGCAGCTCATTATCACTACAATTTGCTTCACACATCTATTCCCCAATACCTAAGAGTAAGTAAGGGTCTGTTTCTACATGTGGCAGAAAAAGGCAGCAAATCAGAGCAGAAAGGGAAGTGAGAGTACCATGTTGTATGGAGCAGCAGTACTCCAGGACTGGCTGATAGGTTGGCATGGTTTTTAACTCTTTTTTGCCCTTTTGCTTCTCTCCCAGGGTGGAAGAGGGAACAATTTTGGCAGCACTGCATGGCCAGTCTCTATCATTCCACTTGTGTTTACTACTAGATTTTTCTTGGAAATAAAGAAAATTTTAGAGCATCTCAGCAAATTCATCTGGGGCTTTTTACAGAGCATGTGGTAGACAAATTCTGCCTCCTGCATAGCAATAGATGTACAACAAATTGTTTTGAAGTCAACTCTTGAATTTTTCAAAGCAGAAAATGCATTGCCCCTTCCTGCTGGGAGAAAGGCTACACATTGCTGATCACTGTGACTTCTCACAGTGATCACTTCCAGAGGCAATAAAATAAGCTGCATTTCAGCATTTGTTGACAGTAAGGCTTTAACAGTCTGAGCTATAAGCAAGCAACACATTTTCTTTTCTGTCACATGAGTGTGAATTTAAGTTGTAGTATCTTAATAAACACTTAATCATGTACCTTTTCCTGTTATGCTTCTCAAATGCTTTGAGCAGAAGACTTACTTCTGTCCTTCTACAACTGATCCAACTAGCTTTGAAGCTCAAAACACACTTGTCACCCCTGAAGCTTCATTTAACCACCCAGGCTCTTCCTACACATCAAACAGATTTGAGCCCTGAGACAGATACTAAAAATTTTTGTAGATAATTTCCACTACAGCCAGACATTGGAAAACCCACTGTGTACTAGAACTAACCTTAGGAAGCTTCTCTCACATCAGCCTGAGCAGCTTGAAAGAGCTCAGAGACATCTAAACAGTGCTGGGTTTTAGATTTCAGGCTGCAATAGAAAAGATGCTTCAGAAGTCCCAGATGCATTTCCCAATCCCTGGGGAATATCTGGGATTGGAGACTATCTGGGGTTATGGTGGGTGGAATGTCACATTTTCTCCCTTTGCCACATTGCAGAGTCTTTGTCTATTCTGAAATGTATGGTACTCACAAACTATTTTGCCAGAGGTTAAATACTTTTTATTCACAACACCACAAAGGCTTCTCTGTGCAACAGTGCCAGAAATATCTAGGAATTCTGCTTGGCTTCATTTATATTTATCTGAATGTTGTGTGTGCTATATTTTCATATGTTGAGGATTTCTACAGAATTTATCAAGAGCCATAATGTTTTCCAGGATAATCCCTGGCTTGCCTTTAAGAGTGAACAGCTCCATCCTCAGCTTATCACTTCTGTCAGGCTAGGATCAAATCCAGACACTCTTTCCATTTTTCTTTTAGAGGATCATCTACACTTAATCTTTGCCTCTGACAAACAGGATTAAGAAAACCCTCTATTTTTGTTCAAGGTCCCAAACCCATATAGAAACACTGTAATTTACTACATAATGGCAGCTCTTTCAAGGCATAAATATAAGTAGCAATAACAATCGTGCTTTTTTGAGTTCTTCTTTCCGGAGTTAAAAAATGCAGCCGAGGTGGGGTGTGTGTGACCTTCACATGCCTGAACTCCACAATGTACTGAAAATTCTGCTGCAGAACAGGGGATAAACAGTCCCATCTCAACTGGAAAACTGAATGAGATTAAACAAAAGAGCAACAATTTCTCATCTGATCCCTTCTGCAAATAAGATTTGTTAAATTTGCTTGGAGATTTCAGAGGGCAAATTCACCTGCTGAGCTGCAGTTGTTACAGCAGGGTTCAATCTGGTTTTGGTACAGTGAATGGCTTTTGAGCACTGCTGAGGTTACTGTGTGCAGAGGTAATGAGATAAAATCACAGATCAGGGAAGGCTTCACTTGCTAAGACATTGTAATAGCAATAGAATATTCCTGAGAGTCTACTGCATTTTATTAGTTTAGTTGTTGAAAATAAACCCAACCAAAAAAATCCCAAATTATTTCCATGGAGATTTTAAACAAGTCAGGAATGGGTTTTCTGAAGTAACATAGCTTGTTTTTAATTTAAGAAACAAAAGGATTTTCTGCTCTAAGGACTTTTGAATAAAACACTTTCCTTTTTATTGAAAAATTCCTTTTTGGTGAAAAAAAAAAAAAACTCCAACTGAGAAAGGGAAGAAAAAAGGTTTTGAGAAACTTCAAATATTCCAGGGAAGCTTTGCCTTCTGGCACAGCCATGGCAGACTTTAAGACAGTATACATTGAATGCTTTAAAAAACATACATTTATATTTCCCTATTCTGACTTCCTTTACTGCTGAGGTTGCAGAAACAACAGAATGAGGGGAGGAAAACTCCTGCAAAGTGTGTCTGTGCTCCTCATGGGCTGGCTTGGTCCTCATCTCAGTCCCTGATACAGACTGAGGAGTCCCAGAAAGATTCTCAGGCACAGCAGTGTGGTGTTCTTTCCCCCATGCTGAAGTAATGACAAGTTGAATAAATAATTTTTTTTCTCTATTCCCCTGCTGTTCCAGCAAAGAGCTGCAAACAGAACCTATTTATGTGAGCACTGTGTTGGAAGGGTGAACACGGACCTAAAGAAAAAGGGGCAGGGAAAAGGGCAATATTCTTTTGTTAGTTTGAAAGTTTGGGTGAACTCTGACATATAAAAGTACTTGCTATAATGATTTCTTTAGCAGATGAGGTTTTAAGCTAAGAAACTTTAAATAGATGAAGAGCCTTATACACAGTAAGTCCCCTGTGAATAATATTCCAGCAGGGAATATTTCAGTGAGTCTCACAGAAATGAGCATAATAGGAGTTAAATTGCTCCTGCTCCAACAGCAGATTTTTCTTAAAATAAATGCAATGAAAACACCATCCCCTGAGTATAATTTCATACTCTAGAGCCAAAATCCTCTCTTATTTACACATAAATCTAGGGTCTTATTCACAGAGTACCAGTTGCCTTGACTCTTTTCCAAAGGCAAGCTCTCTCCACCACCTCAGGTACAACCTAACATCTGCAGTCAGGCTGTGGCTCTCAATGGATATATTCCAGAGATATATCAGGATAACCATATTCAGAGCTAAATTCTCATGCTTATGGCTAATGAAAGCCTGATGTTTATGTACCAGCAGAGGCCAGCAATATCTGAACATGGGGAGCTTAAATTACCACATTCTACAGTGTTCAGACTTCTTTCACAGCAATAAGGAGGGAAAAAAGCACCATTTGAATCTGACTCAAGAAAGGCAAGGTTATAACTCATATTGCAAGGAGATACAGTGTGTGTGATGAACTGAAAACGTTGTTAGAGAAGAACTGATTCCTGTTATGATAGGCCAAGTAAGTGCTGGTTTCACTGGTACACTGTTAATTATACATTCACTCTTTCACATAATGAAATAAAGTCTCATGTAGTGTCTGCAAAAGGGGCTTGCACATTTGCATATAATGAAACTTGGAACGACAAATGTCAGCAGTACCATACACTGGTGCCATGAATAATTCATAGCACAGAATGGTTGAGCTAAAAGCAGAGAAAAAATCAAACTCGTTGATCCTCCCCACCCACTCCCAGCTCTCTACAGGAAGATAAAACATTATTTTCTGAGCACTTCAAACCCAAGTTTTTTCAAGAATTCCATTTCAGATAGAGGAAACTGCTGGATGGTCATGACCACTTTGATTTTGAGAGGATCAGTTCCAGTCTGGTAAGTCAGGCACTATCTGCCAGCTCATTTATCTGTCTGTGGCACTACCTGGGACTCTATTTGGCAGAGGCCAGGATTTACCTGGTCATTTCCCTCCAAGAGCAGTGTCTTCATAGCAATAGAGCTCATGAGAGGAAATGTGGAGAGTCACCACTTCCTGCTGTATTTACTTTGGGCTCTAACATTTTTCCATGTCAGCTGGAAACCTCCTGAAAGCCTGCTTTAGAGCAATAACTAAGGATGGAGAAGTAACCATCACGTTCTGCTCGTATTTATCCATGACATATTCTCAAACAATTCCAGCTGGGTGACTGAGTTGTACTTTTTGACAGCCTGGCAGGGCAGATGGTACCCAAAACCTGCCAGATCAGAAGTTTATGTTTCCCCACTGGCTATAGCAAGCACTGCAATTACCTGAGATGAGGGTTTGCTTTGATAATCATTTGATTAAATAAGCAGATGCCTACTGACTTCAGAAGGCATCAGCACAAGTTCCTACAGAGGAGTCAGCATAACCAGCTTCCCCAGGGGAGAAACAGAAATACCCCACAGCGAAGTGAGATACTGAGGAAAGCTGGGGGGCAGTGGCATTGCTGGCCTGCAAGGATGGCTAGAAGAGACTTCAGATTGAACAGTTTAATAAAATGTTTTTCTCCCTTGTTACAGGCATTTAACCTGAAATTCAAAAAAAGTATGACTTGAAGAAGGCAGTACTGATCTAATTTTCCATTGATAACACTTCACTCTATCACACAAACAAGGAAGGTCACCATCACTCCACAGCTGTCTCTGAACTAGAACAGGAGGGATGCATAATTTAGCTCACAGCCAAAGAACATTCAATCCATGGAAAGTTGTACACTTTTTAATTGGCATCATCTTACTCTGCTGGTTATCTCCATCACTTATGTTCTCCACCACACAGGTTTTTAATATATGTGCAAGCATATATCTGTTATCTACTTTTTAATTACTGGTTCACACTCCTAAATACCACCTGTGTCTTTTCCTGCACAAAAATCCACATTAGGAGTCCCAACAGGGTTTTAAATCATGTTTCTTCTACACTGTACACTCCAACAGACTTCCTAATGATTTGATCATGTGCTGTTTAATACACGAGGACCTGGCCTTTTTCCCTCAGCAGAAAAGATGTCTGTAAATGCAGTAATATTTTAAAATAATTTAATTTCTTTGTTTGGATGTTGACTGATACCTATTTGCTAACACCATTTGCTGCACAGATCTGTGTCATTTTGTCCCAGCTGAGCACTTTTTTCTATAGAATTAAAATGATGGGTCTAAGTGAAAAAGGCTGAACCACAACACATATCACAAGGGTAGAAAAATTATTTCTTTTTGAACAATCTCAGCAGATAATTTTAGGATAGAAATCCCATGACGAGAAACATGAGTTTCGGATCTGGGAAGCCAAAGCCCTTTGCCCAATGCAGACACATGGTGAGACAGGGCTGTGGGCAGCAGGAGAAAGGACAAGCCAGGAAGCCTTGCTTGCTTATACAAATATCATCACAGACCACATAACAGCAGCCTTTCTATATTAAAAAACAACATTCTTATGCATGCATGTGCAAACACAATGGAGCACTGAGAGACTGTCTGCTCAATGGGCACTGCCATACTCTTTATATACGCATGCATGGGCAAAGCTAATGAAATGTAGAGAGAATTTGGCTTATTGTATGACCAGTAACAGTATATGCAAAGGAAACAGCTTTTTAACACTGTTAATTCAGTCCTCTGAGAACTTGTTCTTTCCTGGCACCAAAAAATACCAGTTCAGTAAAAAATTCAAGCTTAATGTTTAATTCTGTGCTTATGCTAATGTGCTGCCAGTCCAGTTACAACCAGAATGAAATTTTCAGATGATATTTGAAGTTTTTCTTAATGAGGATCTTTGTTTCTGTCAAATATGTTTCTACTGTTTCTTGCTGAGGTCAAATATCTCTATAAAAATGTTACAAAAATTGTTGGGTTTTGTTTTGGTTTTTTTTTTTTTGGTGTGTGGTTTTCTTGTTTTGTTTTGTTTTGTTTTGTTTTGTTTTGTTTTGTTTTGTTTTGTTTTTTTCCCAGGGAAGAAAATCAAATACTTTTATTCTCAAAAAGTTGCTGAACTTTCAGAGAAAAAGAGAAAATATGTTGATGAACTAAGAACAAGTGTGAGAAGTATGATTCAAAGAAGGAAATGCTGGATTGGACTATAAGAAGACCATGAAATAATGCTTAGCAAGCAGCTGAAAACTTGCATCCTCCCAGATGTCAAAACAAACTGGCCCAGAACAGAAAATTCGTTTTTCACACTTCAGCAAATAACACTTTAACTATTCCTGATTTTCAAACTCTACATTCTCTTCCACTGCAAGTTTTTAAAAAAGAAGTAACAGCAAAGAGCAAAAATATTACAAAAAATTGCTTTAAATCAAGAAAAAATACAATTCAATACACAGCATAACACTAAGGATCTTGAATAATTTGATCTTTTAGCATAGTTCTAACATTCTGCTCAGCAGCAATTAACATTGGCCATATGTCTGCAAGACAGAAAGAGCTCTGGAGAGGACTGATATATTTTGAGGACACCCTCATTGCTTCAGAGCTTGGGATTGAATACTGTGAGCCTCAGTTCTGACCACTGCAATTTGCAAACCAACTCTCTTTATAGAAAATGTTTTGCAATGGGGCAAATTGCAATGGGGCTCCCAAAATGCGTTATAGTAGTAGTAGCAGTAGTACCGAAGGGAGACAGGCCCCTTCAAAGTGGCAAACAGTCTGACAGTGGAGGCACCATCACCATTCTGCAGCCACTGATAATATATTTGCACATGTAGCTCACTTGAAAGCCGCTTGCCTTTTACTCTGGAATTGTTGTAGACGTGTTGTAACAAGTTCAGCACAAACAAAAAAGGGATTGAGCAGAGGTGGAACCCAAAACGCTCAAAACCACCAACTACCTTATGTTGCACCTCCTTGCAACTGTAGTCTCAAGTCAACATGGACAGGAAACTAATTTGAGAGAGAACAGGAGTAGAGCTGCATCAGCATCTAATCCCTTTGGGTTTTGCTGTCTGTAAAGGCAGATGTGTATCACTCCAAGAGCTTGAAAGCCAGAGCTTGAAACTCAATTACTCTAAATCCCACTATTCCAGGGTGATAATTCATAATGCATTTCATGACAGGAAGCAAATTGGTTGCTGTATAGTACTTAAAAAGAAACTTTAAGATCAGAAGAGGATACAGCGAAGGGCTATTCATACAACTGTCTATTCTAGTTAAACAAATGTAACAGCTGGGGAAAAAAAACAGGGGCAGTTACGACCAGATTGATGTTGTCTTATGCTGCAGAATCTTCTCCAGCCCTGTTTTATCTTGGTAGAACATTACCTGCCTACATGAGGACAGATGCAGGCCAGCAATGTCTCTACCTTGGCTTTTTGTCAATCTCCATTCTCACCCAGTGCAGCAGCATCAAAGCAAAAGCCTCACAAATATGTAATGTGAAAATTGGTGAATAATGTGAAAATCTACTCTGATGCAGCTTATCCTGCTGCCATGATCTGGTGGGATCGAAGGTTGTCATCCCACCTCACTGACTTCAAGGGCAGGATTTGGAAGCAGGGCTGCTAGAATGACTGCGAACAACTGGGTGGTTTTGCTAATGCAAACTTTAAAAAGCTAACAAGAATCCCCAAGATAGGTCTTCCATTTGGCCTGTAGAGCCACAGTGAATGCTCTCAAACTACTGCAGCTGGTTAAGCGAGTTAGGATGCACCAGGAATAGCCCCTCAAAGGAGAAACCCAGAAAAGCATTTATAACAGGATTACTGAACATAGTGAATGAACCATCAGGCCCTTTCAGAGAGGTGGATGTATCATCTCTGCCTCTGCCTTGCATGATCCATTTTTCAAACTAATGAGAACAACAGAGCTCCTCCAGGCAGAGTAATTCAGGACAACACTATACCTTTTAAAAAATACACATTCCCAAATGCTGCAAAAATAGCTCAAACATCTGGACAGATCTTGTACCTTCAAAGTCAGCAAACTGGAGTGGCCACCTGAACTTTATTTAAGGATGCTTTCTACTTGCAGGTGAGCTGGTCAGGCTTTTTCATCATATTAGATCAGCACAAGCTTTGGCAGTTCTTTTAAAAAGCTTTTCCTGCTACTAGTTCTAAATCTTGCATTTGGTTTTGCTTGGTGCAGTAAAATGTCTCATCTTCTCATCCTCACATAAAACTCCCCTGATACCAAAAACATTAATTCAATTTCTACTGTAATTGTGAGCTTTTAGTAGAAAGACGATGTAACTGAACTTTAGGCAAAGAAGACACTTTGCCTGCAGACCTTTAGCAGAGAAGCAAGGCATGCAGAAATTGTTCTCCAAGTAAGGTTGTTAGAAGAAAAAGAGGACACATTTGGCTCAGGAATGCAGCTACAATCAAAACAAGGACTGAGTTTAGGAACTTGGGGAATATGGGGAGGGTTTTTATGGTAATAAACAAATTATAATATGCATGTAGTGGCCATGTATTAGCAACACACTTGTAGAAATCAGAGAGCATGTTAGGAGGCGTGATCCCCCATGGCTTCCAGGCACGTAAATAAATGATGCCCTCTTTAACACAGAAAAATTGTTGTAAAGAGGTCTTATTTTGGTTTTCGGAGATTTGGTAACAGTGACAGGTAGCTGGTTACTAAGCTATGCTCTGTACTTTACGTCTTCAGAGTGAGCCTGTTTTCAAGTCCCTCCATCAATAACAAGGCAGGGAGTAATTCTGGCAATAAGAGGACTTTCTAGGCTGACAGTAAATCTGATTTTAGACACTTCAGAAAAAAAAAAAAATCTCACACTTGTACAGTTATTTCGTTTCATAAAACTCACTTAGATATCAAAATGTCCCTCTCTGTTGGAGGCTTAAATTCCCAAGGTCACTGCCACAAATTATAGAATGATTTGGGTTGGAAGGGACCTTATCTAGTTCCAACTCTCCTGCCACAGGCAGGGATGCCACTCACTAGAACAGGTTGCTCAGGATCCCTTCAACCTGGTCTGGAACACTTTCAGTGATGGGGCGCCCACAACTTCTGTAGGCCAACTGCTCCAGCGCCTCACCATACCATGAGTATAGAGCATCTTCCTAAACAGTGGGATCTGGGAGCAAGAGGTTGCCTGGTTGGTTTTTCATGCCAGGAAAGAAGCAAATTCAACCATGTACATGTACATTTAGGCATTTTCAGGTTTTTATGAGTAAGCTCTGAATTAAAGGTATATTTGTGATGCAGGCAGAATCACATAATAGCTGTTGAAAATGAAATTATTTTCTGCAGGACTTTCTTAATGTGGCATGACAACCACATTGACCAATGGGTAAAATTCAGGTGAAAGTCTTGAGTTTTCAAAAAAAAAAACAAACCCAAAACCTTTTCTTAATAATTGTGTAGAGTTGTAACATTTTATACAGAGCCCATTCCGACATAATGAGAGCTTGTCTTTTTCAGGTTTAAAGATCTCCTTTGTTCTTTGGAAGTCTGCTTATTTGTCTCTTCAGCAGTGCTAATCTGATCAGAAATGCAAGAGATGCCAAACAACAGTGGATGGTCCATACTAAATAATTTCAAAATCTCTTTCAGTTGGATCTCACAAGAAACACTGTAACAACAAAAAAACCCTTGAAGGCTGAAATCAGAATTCATCCCCACAAAAGGCTACTTCCTTTAGAGATGCATGGTAGAAATTCTAGAAAAGACCTTTTTTTGAAACATAGCAGAGATTATAGTTTTGGATTAGTGAGAGGAGCTTATCATCTTGCTACTGCTTATCCTATATATCATTAGCTGGTGTGCTTGCCTATGAAATATTTGGACATACAGTGGATGATCTGTGGGAGTCCATCTGGAAAAAGGTCGCATTTCTTGTTTGCTTTTACTGGATGATTTTGGAGAAGGCTCATCACATCGCTGGTTTGGACCCTTGGATAATTTAATGTGTTACAGTAAAACAAACTGCTGAGCCTTATTTTCCATCATTTTGCATTCATGTCATTAAAAATGTGTTTAAGTGTTCCAGATGTGTTGCAGAGCAACAGAGCTTCAAGAACCAGATGTTCATCACAGCTCTTCCCAGCAGTGTTGATGGCAGCAGTTTTCCTGGTGGTACCTCACTTGTTCTCAGCCTCATTTCAGATCACACACACAGAAACTTCTTTCTTTTTGGCTGTAGAGATTTTTTTCCTTCTCTTCCAACATTTTTCTCTGCAATATCTTAATTTGGCAACATATTAAGGGAGATGTCTTAAGTCATTGTGAAGGGGCAGAACTAATTAAACTAACATGCAATAAGAGGTATTAAAAATTCAAAGGCTGCTTTATTACTTGTTTCTGTAGAAATTAGTTCCAAATTCTACTAGCAAAAGGCTAAAGTTATCAAATACCTGCCCAGCTGAGTAATAAGAATCATTATGACCTACCTAATAAGGATTTATGCTGCACTGACTGGAATGTAACAAATTCCAAACACATGGAGGCCATATACTTGGAGGGGAGGAATGTGAATCCTTCCAGGCACATATAAGCCAGAGATGAATGCAAGTGCTAGTGTACGCATACAAACAAATTTGTTCCACTTTCCCCATTCTGCCATTGCCAAGAATGCCTAGATTATCCAAAACCACAACAAATTACAAAGCAGAATTATGACTCTCTAAGAATCTCTGTGCTGGAAGTATTACCGCAAGTCGTGTTGCTAAAATAAAGAAAATAGATAGAAAAAGTTAGATTGCCTTTCTCTGTTTTTTTCTTTAAGAGAACAGCTTGCTTATTTAGTATTATTATTAGCCCTGTTTATTATTCATTCATTTCTCAAACCATTTATTTTGAACTAGGCAAAAGATCACCAGATCAGGAGAAAGGCTCCATAAATAAGAAGATTGGGACAGAAAAGAGCCCTTTTAGACACGAAGCAATTGCTGCTCCCAGGAAGGTATGTGGGTTTGGGATTGGGTTCATGGACAGCCTCAGAAAGCTGTGGGAGTTAGGTCGCAGGATAAACATATATATCCAAATCAGACACAGTCTTGCTTCTCCCTCATCACTCAAACCCAAACATTGTGTTATAATTTAAAGTCCCTGCAAAACATTTCTACTTGGTATAATACCAAGGGAATATCATGTCTTCTGGTATCTCTTCACAAAAACCACCACAAACAAACAAACACAAAACAACAACAACAAAACCCAAACCCAAAAGAACAAATCCAACAGCTTATGAATAAACCACAATTTTTTCTTAAATGTTGTGCTTGCAAGGGGGGACTGTAATTACTGCTTCACAGGTGTCATGTAATACAGGCTAGTTTGGGCAGCTTTAACCTGTCTTCCACAGTTTGCCTAAAACCCAGATCCCTCATTTGCCTAAAACTTACTAATTATTAACTGCTAAAGAAGGCAGGTTTTAAAATATGTTTATCTGATCTATACTAAAAGGATGTTTTGCTGGAGTAACCATTACAGCCAAAGCATCCAGCAAAGCATCCCTTGTGTGGATGTAATTCAGGAGCAGCAGAACCACTGCATTTGGCAACCCTTCTGAAAGTCACCCTGTAACTGCGTAATAGGTTCATTGGGGTAATTTTATTTGTATTAGGAGATTTTCCTGGCCTGGCTCCACTAGCCAGAGATGACACCTTTTGTATCCCTAGCTCATAGTGCTGCAACAGAAGTCTGTAATATAGAGCCCTTCCTAGAGAGAGAATTGTGATTCTCTAGGAGAGGTCCAGACACTCCAGTGCAGACCATTCTCTCCCCTTACACCAGTACAGAAACAGTGCAAGCCAATTAATGTCTTTGGATATGATCCAAATTTACACCTGTGTAAAAGCAGAAAACACTTAGTTCTAAATCCAGTGCTGCTGCAGTGTTTGGTACTTGTGATACAGAATTCTGAACTACTTTCCACTAAGGTTGAGTGATTTGTATATGGATCTAGGTTACATCTTCATTGAAGATGTGGTGGGTTTTTTTGCTTAAATTATCACAGTGTTTAGGATTTTTGCCTCATGTTAATGAAGACAAATTGTTTTGCAGTTGTCATATGATTTGCAAAAAAAAAAAAGAATTAAAGACTACAAGGGAAATTAGCATCAACATTTGTTTTCACTGTCATGATTTATACCAGCTGCAGACCTGACCTCAAAAACCGACACTGTGTAAGTCAAACTGTACAACACAATGCCATTTCTCACACTCCTAAACCCCTTTCTAGCAGTGCTGTATTTCTCTTACTCTCTTGGGAGACTCATCAGTGACAGAGTTTGCGGTAGATATTAGTTTCTTCTGGTTCTGTGGGCTTCCTACTTTTGCCTCATACACACAGTGCTAGCAGGAAAACCAGGCCCTTATATTCATTGGCAGCACTGAAAAAACCACTAAGCCATATGACCTCTCACTTTCCAGACTTGCATGGTAGTTCCCACTTTTTTCAGTTGTCACTGCAGGGAGAGGTGTTTAAATTGTTCTTTCCTTTCCTGGCTAGCAGCCAGCATAATACACAATTTCAGGCAGAGTTGATGCAGAAACAATGCTCTGCTTAAGAGCGTGAAAGCATTTCATGAAAGGAAAATAAAAAACAGAAGGAAATGCCTTATTGCTAATGGCTCAATCCCTTTTGCTTTTTAGCAAATGATATCAATAGCTAAACCCAGGAGTCAGACGTCAGAAAGCAAAGCCAAAACAAACCTGTGAGATTTGCCTTCTGACAGACACACGCACTTCATTCCGCTACACAGTATGCAGAGCACAGCACCAGAACTGATGGCACCATGACCTGAAAAGAGAAGAGAAAAATCCAGAGGGTGAAAGAGAGGGTGTAAGGATAGAGGGGTGAGAGTGGGTGTAGAGGATGTAGAGATACACTTCCTACAACCTGAGCAATTTGCTTTAGCATATGACTGCGTTGCCGTTGACTTACCTGTGCCTGAGTCACAGCAGAGCTTATTTGTTTTTGTCTTTGTTCTGATTTAGTTAGAGCACCACATAAAAGACAATGGGATTTGTGAAAATCTCCTATGGAGATCTACCCATTCAGGAATGTAGAGTCATTCAGTAGGGCCATGCAAATTGTAAGGCTGGGAAAAAGCCTTTAGAAGTAGCTTTCCTGGAAGGCTGGGGGTTTACTTCCTCTGCCTGAGGATGACTTGGCTCACTCACCACTTGCACACTGGAAATATTATTGTTTCTACTGTGCAGCTTTAAGTTACCAGCTAGGTTTTCAACCAGCACTTTTTACTCAAAACACACTTGACATCTCAAACTCATCTCCCAGACACAAAATAATTGGGTATTTCTCTCAAAAATCTCATATGCTGTTAATGGCATCACCAAGCAAGACTAGAATTTGTGGTGAGAAGTAGAAAATTAAGGTAGGAGAGAATCAGAGCTCTGGAACAATATGGCAGGAAAATGACAAACTCTTAAAATTGAATTTGATAAACTTATCAGCTATCCCAACTTTAATTATTGGGAGAAGACAAAATCACCCAAGAGATCCTCTGCAATCCTTTATTTCAGAATTTATAGTTTTGTGGTGATTTTAGCTGCATATTTAAGATTTAGTTGCATATATAATTGAAATATATTAATAATGTCCACTTCTTTATAATAGGCATGTTTTCCTAGTACATCTTGCTCTACCATGAGACAGGCAAGGACACTGGATTCACTCCTAAACGACTTTTAAGGGATAGAGGAAAGGAACGTTTCTTCTCTGTAGGACTCCTGCCAGCAGTTCTGAAAGCTGGAGCTGTTGTCCTCGTGCCTAGCAATACACATATGCAACACCCCTCTATTTCACAGTAAGGACCATATGGTCTGTCTAGCATGAGCTTGAACCACTGCCATTTCATTCTAGCCTGGCTGTTCTGTAACAACAGAAGAATCTAATTTTCAATCCATCCATTTTGTCAGTAGCGTTGTCTTAAACCTATACCAACTCATCACCCAGCTAGAGGCACAGCTGCAGCCAGTGAAGTTTAACTTTGCTCTGCAGCAGCACAGCAAAAAAAAAATGACCTGCCAACACTAATCACTGTGTGCTTTAGGTTAAAATGATTCCTAAAAAGGGATACTAGTGCACCCAATGTAATTAATAGTGAGCCATAAGATGAAATGGTTAACTTGACTCTTCTGATCACTCTCAGAGGCTGAGGATTAAGCATTTTACTGTGTCTGCATGAAACTCTCTGTGAGCAAGAGGTTTTCAGCAATCAGTGAGATGATGTTCTCATGTGTCAGATAGGGGCAAGCAAACAAAATTGGTGCAAGTATTTACCCAAGAAAATCATAAGAGGTTGACCACACTAGATAAAACTGAGATAGGCTGGAAACTTAATCACATTTGTTTATTATTGCAATAAATAAATAAATAACTCATTCAGAGGACATTTATAAAAGAGCAAAATCTGGTCAAACAGACTCTTACTGCTTACAATTTTAAATCTTTTGTGATGCTAATTTAACATATCAGAGCAGCCTTGATGCTATCCCTGTGCAGGGCAAGGAGTTGACTCAATCAGGATCACTAATCACATGAGAAAAAACCACAGCACAACACCGTAGAAAGAAACAGCTGGCAATAATAAATTTAAATTGTTCTTCATAGAGAGAAAAATGGAAACATGTAGTGATAGACCAACATTTTCCTGAATACACACAGTGCTTGGCTTTGAGGAGGGCATTTGAGGATCTCAAAGGAACAGCATGGTTCGACAAATGCTTGCTAATGAATGCAAGAGTTGTAAAAGGAAAACTAAATATAAATATAAAAATGCAACTTCAAATTAGCTGGTTCTACAGCTTGTACTGAAGCAGCATCTTCCCAGCCATAGTGGAAAAAAAAAGAAAAAAACAACCAAAAAAACCCCCAACAAATTAGTTGATGCTGCTATCCTTACTTCATCATGCATTTTTATCATGCAAAGCAGATAGGAAACTGGATATTGCTCTCTTTCTGCAGGATCTGTGCCAGCTAGAAAGCATACTGTAGCCAGAATCTGACAATTAATTTAGAAATTGTTTTTGACCACATAGATTGCAATTACAGAGTGAGGAGCCAGAATATGATGGCTAGAGAAAATGCCCTATCATAGGGGCCCAAAGAATTCAATGTGCTTCATTTATCAAAAAACAAAACCATGAATGATCCAATTACAGTACACACACCCCTCATTGTAAAAAAATAGCTAGTCTCAGAGGGTTGTCTAACTCAGCAGAGAAATGCAGTATAAGAATCAATAGCTAAAAGAGCAAAAAAATAACACAAATTTAGAAATAAAATACGTAACACTTTAGCTGTGACCCATTGCTAAGACTGATTATGAACTGAAGTAGTAAACTTCCTTTTTTAAAATTTAAATGATGGAGTATTTTCACAAAAAACAAGGCATCTCTTGTCTAGCAGAAATTCTGTGAAATGGACTGAGAACAGGCCAGGTGGGAGATCGGACACAGGCACCTTTCTGTGCTTTTTGTGGTCAGCCACACTATGAAATCAGTCATTTCTCAATATTCTTACCACATCACCACACCCCTTACTCTAAATTTATTGCCAAGTTTCCTATGAAAATAAAACCTGGCTTTGTGCTCTACATGGACATGGGTCTGTGTAGTGCCTCTTAGTACTTCTGGAAGCCAGTGGCAAAGTTTAATGAAATTCAACAAAAAGATAGGGGGTTGCTAAATATGAAATGCTTAAATAATTTGTGAAAAGAGACAAAAAAGAGAGGATCACAGATCACACAGAGACTCAATCAGGTTGGAAAAGGCCTCTGAGATCATTGAGTCCAACCTATGAGCAAACACCACCATGTCAAATAGACCATGGCACAGAGTGGACATCCAGTCTTTCCTTAAATACCTCCAGGGAGATATTTACCTCCCTGGTAATACCTCCACCACCTTCCTGTGCATGGGAAAGGCAGTCCATTTCAATGTCTATTCACCCTTTATGTGAAGCAATTCTTCCTAATGTCTAGCCTAAACCTCCCCTGGCATGGCTTAAGTCTATGATAAGGTCACCTCTGAGTCTCCTTTTCTCCAGGCTAAACAACCCCAGCTCTCAGCTGCTCCTCAGCAGACTTGAGATTCATCCCCTTCACCAGCTTTGTTGTCCTTCTCTGGGCTTGTTCCAGCACCTCAATGTCATTCTTGTAGTGAGGATTTCTAAACTGGATGGAGTACTCAAAGTGTGGCCTCACCAGTGCCACCTGTAACGCCACATGGGATTGCTGTGGCCAAAGTGTAGGACCTGGGACTTGCCCTTATTGAACCTTATACGGTTGGTCTCAGCCCATTGATCCAGCCAGTCCAGGTCCCTCTGCAGGGCCTTCCTGCCCTCCAGCAGATCAACACTCCTGCCCAACTTGGTGTTGTCTGCGAATTTACTACAGGTAGACTCAGTTCCCTCACCCAGATCACCAATAAAGATATCAAAGAGTCCAGCCAGTCCTTAACACAGAAGATGTCCTCTCAACCCATGGATCTCTTATTCCCCACAGAGGAATGGAACACAGAATTAGACATTAGAGAATCCACATGGGAGGACACACATTATGCATATACACACTTTGGGAACAAGGTTTCAGTAGCTTTTCTGTTCATGAAGTTGCTTAAGTGAGACGATTACAAAAGCAATTTTATGCTGTGGCTACAGAAAGCATATAGGCCATGTTTATCTCAGAAGTTATCTGGGAGATGTTGCTGTTATGACCTCTTTTGGCTTTAAGATCTATACTATTGTGCTACTTTTTCTTCAAATCCACTATTAGTTGGACTCCTTTACCAATATTAGCCTGAGGAGCTCTCTAAAACATAATAGAGAAAAACATGATGGACAATACAGCTTTTACTTATGAAAATTCCACACTGAGCACGAGACTGCAGGGACTGGTCTTTTTGAAATACCATTACAATTTTCAGATGACTGCAGAAGGGAATTGTAACAACCAATTTGACTATTGACAGCACTTCATTTTTCTGAAAATACAACTGAAAAAGATCCTCTTGCAAGGCTGGGTTTGCAGAGAACAGAGATGTTATATCACTTAATAGAACACTTCCTGCTGTGGCTACACCTAGGAAGCAAACAACTTGCTACCCCACCACCCCAGTCAGAATGGGATTTATTACTTCCAGGAGCAAATACTGTCTCTGTTGCCTCTAGAAAGTATCCAAGTACCTAATTTTAGATGGAATGCATTACTTCTTAGGCCACTAAAGTTTGCAAAGCTCAATCACACATCTGGCTCCAGGAAAGCTTGAAATAAGTACAAGGCCAGGTTGGGAAGCATCAGCTGCAGCCAGTGTGACCCCTTGCAGCAGGGTGTGGAGTAAAGCCATTGTTTGCAGAAATGGTAGCAGCATTTAACCATAGTTGTCATCTACAGGAAGGAAAGTACAATACAAGGAAGGCCATGCTAAGTCCATCCTTAGCAAGCATGGTTTTTTTGCCTGAAGAGATTTCCTCAGACCTTTAACAGGACATGCTTCCCTCAGTTTAATTAGAGACAGTTTCTATCAAAAGATCTGTTTCTGCCTGTTCCGCCAGCAGTGACTAAGGCAGGGTTTAATTGCACGCTAGGAAAGGTGTGCTGCATTGCTCACTTTCTGTTAAGGGAACAAAAATTAAAGCTGCCACATGGAAATGGAACCGAGGCACCTCCATGCAGCAGCTGGCAAGTGAAGAAAGGGCATTCCAATCACCAAGACATCATTTCCGAAATTCAGACAACGATCAAACGTCCTGAGCCAGTTGCACTGACTATCCCGGAGGAAGTAAAGCTTTCTTAGTATTAGGTTAAAACATTATATTAGGTTGTTGCTTCCTTGTATTTGCACACGAAGAAAGAACAAGGACAGTGAAACAGTAACGCAGCTATTTTCCAGTGCATGGCCTTTTCTAACACTGGACACACCCACTCCTATAAACTAGGAGCCAGAGAGAGACATTGTTTCACAGCATGTGCCTCAAGCGCAAAAATCTGGGAACAACTCCCCGAGCAACCTCATTCCGAACAAGGGCTGTTACTACGTGTAACCTCAGTGGCAGGGCCACTGGAGAGACAGAGAGGACAGGGAGCCACGCTTTCTTGCCAGCCTGTACCCGCAAGAACACTAAAATTCTGGCCAACGTATTCTTCATGACACAAAAGAGGAATGCTACAGATCCCTTTCCTCGGGGATAAGAGTTACTAATAAGCACAGCAGCGCCCTCTGTTCTTCAGCAAGACTTGAATCGACACCTATAAAGAAGAAAATTCTTCTGCTCCTGCTAACAGCTATTACTCAGTACAATTCAGACCAGAATAAATTAACACCAGTTAGATGCAATCAGCACTTTGAGCAACAGCTTATGGGCCTACCTTTGCATATGCCTGGCTAGGAACACAAAAAGAGCTTCCTTCTCACAGGGCTATGGTGGCTTGTCACTGCTGTATGACCATATTACTCAGAGGGTGTGGAATTATCAGGGCAATGACCCAAAAGAATGCTGAATATACATTTACAGCATTGGACTTTCACCTACCCTACCTCTGTTGGTTCATCTTTATATGCCATCCCTTAGCACATGTTTTCTGTGTCTAAGAGTCCACAGGGAGCTGCTTATTTTGAAAATACAGTGTAAATGAGGAAACATAATCCATATATATTTTCAAGATATTTTCTGCCAACACTGCTGCTATGTTTGTAGCCAATTTATTTCTGTTGGCCTTTAAGATTTCCCATTATGTGTAGAATTACCTTGGAACAGGAATGTGAAGTTAAAAACACTGATTTAGGTGCAATGCAATCCAAGAGTGTACATCAGGTATAGCACTAAGTCCTGTATATTTATGACCCAGAAAATAATAATAATGTACTTATACAATGCACTGTCTTGCAGAATTCAGAGTTAACTACATATAATAGCATTAACTATTGGTTCTTCAACAAAAATCAGATTTGAGCAGTTCTGTCTGGTTCTCCTTCTTACCTTTTAAGTTTCTGTAGCTATCCTGAATTTGTTTTCAAGAAGAATCTTCTAGGGAAGAAGGGAAGGAAGTTATCTTCTCTATTTCTAGTACTGTCCTAAAGAGGACAGGTATCTTGAAAAGACTCAGGCATAACACACAACTATTTTTCCTTGCCTGACTTGTGCCCTAGACTTACTTTGAAGCCTCAGTGAAAAAATTTTAAAAATCCTCTTCTGCCTTATGTTACGTCTACTACCCCTAAAGGAAGGGCTCTGACCATGAAGCTAGAAGAACATCTGAAACCACTGCTAACAGAGTAATTCAGTCACTATTAGCCATTAGAAAAATAAGAGAAAGTCTTTACCACATAACATTTAAGATGTGTTACACTGAATGATGTGACCTAAATCCTGTTCCATTTAATACAGAATAATTGAACATTCTCTGAAATAGAAATTGGTCTCCTCATGCATAAATAACACTTTCCTACGAGCACTTAATAAATCCCATTTCCTAGAGGTTTTAATCCTTCTTCACTCTCCTGGGAAATCCAGAATACAAAACACTGTCTTACTGTGCAAAGAAGTGTTCTGAACCATGACACAGTATCTTCACAGAGACAAATAAATTAAAGTAGGGGCACCAGGACTTTCCCAGGTTGTGTCTTGTCAAAGGAAACTCCAGCCATCAAACAAGAGTCAAGAGTTCATGATTAATCATGACCAGCTGAAGGTACTTCAGTCTGAAGACTGGGGCTAAAAAGCCAATCCTATGTTCAACCTTGCCTCTTGAAGCCTCCCTACTCAATGTCAGCATCTTCTGGATGGCACTCTGAGGCAGCTGTAACTCAGTACACACCCATGCTGAAACACTAGGTTCCTATAGGCACTCAGAGGTTGGGCTCTGGTGTTCCTACAGCCTTTTCTGAAATCAGCCTTCAGGCACGTCTGGAAGGATTCCACATCACTCAGGACTTGTACAACTAAATTCTATTTCATCCCTAAATTCCACATCTTAGATGCATTCCAAGTGTAAGTTGCTCAGGCTTGCCCACAACAGGAGATTAGGGGGCCAAAAGGGGACAGCAATAAAATGTCATTGGCCACCCCAATCTGTTTATCTTTTTTCTACAATTCTGCAAGCTGTGTGGCAGGAGCTCATTTACTATTTTAATATCTATAAATTACTAATATAATTTGCAAAATTCATCTTGGCACTGTTAATGAGTTCAAAACAAGACTGATGAATGCATGCAAACCAAAAGGATTCAAATTAATGCAAAAATCAACCTAGCCCAAAGCAAACCACTAGTATTCACACACTTAGACACCACTTTGGTAACTGTCAGATACCCTTAGTGAAGTCAGTAGGATAATATGTTTATAAGAGGACTTAAGGTGTGGTTTTAAATCAATTTAATTAAAATAGTACAACAAGTCATTCCCATCTTGTTGGATAGGATTAGAGTTCCAGACTTATGAATTAGCCAGGTATCAGCCTAGCCACTGTGGCTGTACATGGAGGCCTAAGCCTGTGGATAACATCAGGCACAGTGTGATTAAACCCAGGAAAATCTGGCAAGAAATGAATGTTCATTATCTTCTTTTAAAGTAATTCCCTACTAATAATCAAATGTAATAGGTATGGTGCGCCCTCCAATTAATACTAGAATTCTCAATATCAGTTGGTACCCCATCTTGTAATGGTGTTTCATGCAACTTTTACCATACACTGTGATAGAAATTCCCAGATGATTATGTAGATAAGACATTTGTCTTAATTTATAGGAAGGAGCTCACTTGTGCAGGTAGTGCTGATGAAGAAAACCAACTACAAATCTGGGGAATGTGTTGCATGTTCAGCATGTAAGCAGAATCTGCCCCTAGAGATTATACTGAAATCAATGAGCCTTTAGAGAAGGATATTTCCATTGGAAGTTTCCAGCTAAAACATGCATTATTTATAGCAGTGGAACCTTTGCCTGAATATAACATAAGAGTCTTGTGTCAACTCTGCTACAGCCCTTAACCTATGCTGTGCCTGCACTTTGTGGAGATACTGCTCTATGAAAGGTCTTTCATGACAGCAAAGTAGGAAGGACAGGGAATGCAAGGATCAGTTTGTTCAAGAGGAAGCACAGTTAACACCTTAAGACCTAGCTCAGAGTCCCTTCATACTCACAGAAATTGACATTCAAAGAACCACACACATCCCTGTTTGCTGGATTACACAGAGAGAAAATAAAGCATTCAGATATTCCTTGCAAAATTTGGCTTGGAGTCGGAAGCAGACCTGGAAGATTTCTACTATACCCTGCAGCTGGACTAGAAAATAATTGCTTACTGGTCAAGGTACATTTAAAGTATTTTATATTATTCAATGATAGTTACACATGAAAGCCACATCAGACTTTCACTACTAGCTGTTCCCGAAATACCAAAGTGTGTGAACTTCTGATAAAAGGCTGCTGTTCCAAGATGTCTTAAAAAGCAAACCAGAAATATGTCAAAATTATTAATTTCTGCACCTAAATTTTCTTCCTTTCTAGAATGCAAATAAATAATTCTGATACGCCTGTCATATTCATATTGAATGATCACTTACAAGGACATACCAAAATCCTTCCCTTTACTTCAGAATAACTATGCTGTCTGGGGTTGGGATAAAGAACAGATTAGAATTTGGTTCTATAAATTATACCCTGTACATACAAGACCTGTTATCATCAGTCAGTTTTTTCAGTAAACTAATTAATGCTGAATATTTCTGCCTACTTATAATAGGGTAATAAACACACACACAAAAAAAAGAAATAGAGCATTTATTTTACATTCAAGGTCCCCTTTCTAATTAACTTATCAAGCTTACTATACAGCCTACTTGAATGACAGTGGGGAAAAAATGGGAAAAAAACTTCCAGCATATTAAAAATTCTAGTGGGCATGCAACTGCAGCATGTTACACCTGCAGCTCTGCTACTCCAAGCTTAATCTTGCCTGTTCTCAAATGCTAAGATTAAGCTTGGTGCTTATGTGAAAGATGCAAAAACAGGGCAGAATGCTGCCAGAAGTAATCTCTAGTCATTACTAGTAATTTAGTAAGTGGTATGGACCATTCTTCACAACATTACTGAATAAATTCCCTAGAAAAGCAAATTGCTTACAACACAATTGTCAAGGTGACACCAAAATGAAAGCTCAGTTCACTTACTAACTATTACAAGTCTCTTCATGCTTTTTGCAAGATTGGGACTGTTGATCTGAGTTTTGGCTGAATTCCAATTTGTTTAATTAAAATCCACATACCAACATCTCCCTCGCATCCCTTTGCTGCTGCTAAATGCTATTAAACAACCAACATGTTACATCAGTGTCCTCTGGGCCCAACACCAGCAATGATCAAAACATTTCCCCAAAGCAGTCAGTGAAAGAACAAAGCACTGCTGTTGTCATAAATGAGTACTTAACACTCAAGCAATTTCAAGTTAAAGAACCATCAGACTGTTATGCAAACAAGTTAATACAATTCACATGGCAGCATTTTAAGGAAAGAAAACATTTCCCATTAGTAATACTGTATGTACTCAGTTGCAAATGTCCAGCTACTATTCTTCCAGAAGAAGGGGGACAAAGTGTTTAAGTTTTGTATGTATCTCCAACCTTTTCTGTGCCAAATGTACAACAAGAAGATGAGACTGGGGATGCTTATCAGTTTCTTATACGATTAGAATTTTCTTCTCTTAAAATTTTTTTTCTTTAATTCTTTCATAGATTCTACTCACAAATTGCCAGTAACTTCTCTCCACATAACTCTTTAACTAATATTTTCCTGTAAATCAAGAAGTCTACCATTTACCTGAAGGGAAACTTTTATCCTGTTGTAGTAGTATATTCTTCTCAATTATGTTTCAGAGAACAGTGCTTCTGTCTGGTAGAGAGTTATGATACTAGTTTTTTTTATCCCCATAGGATTTTCAAACCATAGTCAAATAATAAATGTAGAGTCTTAGACTAAAATAATTTTAAAGAGCAATTTCTATTTGGCTAAATAAGATTCAGGTATACTTAGCCACTTAATTTTTAAGTCAAGTTTATTTGATATAATATTTTAATAGTTTATATTTTTATTTCAACATTTAGTAAGCATATGATAATATACTCATTTTGTTATAAAAAGTAACCATGAAATTTAGTGAATTTTGTTTACTCCATTGAATGCTACAGCATCAGTATATTTTCTTGAATCATTTATTGTTTTATTAAGACTGTATTAAAAGACGGTATTAAAAAAAAGATGAAAAGAAGAAACCACTTGTAAGGGTCACTGTCAGCTTTGGCACATTTCAACTGATCCTGTCTTGAAATGTCAAACTCTTCATTTGTAAGCAAGCAGAATGTATCAGCAAGAGGTAACCAGAACAGAAATCAACACATTCACCTTTTGGACAGGACAAATCCCCAGAATTCTCTCAGCACATTGGAGTTGCCACCTGTACCATACCCCATGCAAAGCGTTTTGGAAAGACCACTCTTAGTGTTTTTAATTGCCACATAAGAACCATTTCTTCTCTCCTTATAACCCCTGGCTTTCAGCACGAAAGCCTGACAATGCCAACAACTTCTTTCTTTGCTGGAATGCCTAGGGGGAAGTTTAAGAACCTAATGTTCCACTAGGAGTGGTTTGAGGGTAAAGATGGCCTGGGAACAGGTTAATGAGATTCCTGAACTCGTGATATTTCTTAGTGTATTTTCAGAGAAGTTGTTCATCAGGGGAAGAAGAGCAGCAAAAACTACTGCCAGACGCCTCATCACCAGTGTGATGTCAGCTTATGTGAAGGTCCAAGCTCTTTGAATGTTGTGATAAAACAGAAATATCTCAGTGATGACGACCACCAGCAGCAGTGAGTGAGGACTTCACAAACGCAGGCTGTCAGTCTCAAGCTGTAGTGCTCACACATCCAAAACAGCCAAACAGTGGGTCAGGGCCTGAGCCATCCCTAGCAAGATCTCCTGGCTCTGCCCAGCAGCAGAGCTAGCCCAAAGCAGCTCTCCTGAGCAATTTCACAGCAGCTTAGCTGTATTCCCAAGTGAGGGATTCTAGACCTAAAGTGCCTCTCCTTTTACACAAGCAAGATGATGCCTTTCACCTTTTTTTTTTCCTACTACTGCAATAAATTAGTGGCATTTGCACCATGTTTTCAGCAGTATTTCTGCTTCAGTTGTGCAGCTGTGGATGTATCTATTCTTTTAAAATAAAACCTCCACAGAGACAATAAAAAAATCCAAACTCCTACAAACAGAAGTGTCCCAATTTACTTTTCCATCTTAATAGGACCTGTATGCATTTAGATCCTTTGTATACAATTGCTCCAGCATGCAACCACCTGCACATTTGTGTGTGCAGATAATTCCAGCTCAATGCTCTGAACTTGCATTTGTCATTTATTCTACCTATTTTGCATTATGACAGAAGGAAATACCTCAGAATAAAGAACTTAACCATAACACAAATACTGTCAAGGATTCATTCTGTATTAAAATGTGAGATTTGCCACACATTTACTATGGGTCAAAATCCTACCCTGAGACAGTGTAAGTATCATCTGATACTAATCAAAACCTCCATTCTTTCATATTCAGGAATAACAAATCTAGAACATAAACCTTTGGGTTCTGGCACTTTCCTCATTCAAGACCAGCCAGGAATACAGCTGTACACATGCTACAAGAGAATCCAGTCTGTGACTTGTGGGTTAGTCTCAGCACTTGTGACCTAACATCAAACAGCGAGACTCCCAAACTTAGCAATTTGCAATATAAATTTCTCTGAATTTAAGGTTTCCATTCAACAAATATTGAGGATCCATTTATTTTGGCAGCACTCTGGAGACTACAAGGTAAGATACTGAAACAATCACCTACAGGAGGATTCATCCCACATACTGTTAGAAAAGTGGTGTATTAGATACTGGTGTATCTTCTAGATTTTCCCTGCAAAGTTAACTGTAGGCAGGCAGTAAGAAATCCTAACAGGTGAATTAGCTCACACATTTAAGTGATGTTTCATATGAAATTATGATGTCTTGTAGGAATGTCCATCATTCTCCAGGAGTATAGACGGGGACCCACAGAGAGAGTAGATTAAACAATTAAGTTGGCTAAACTTAATTTTTAGACCGATGTATACACCATACTAGTTTAAAAACCTCATGGCTTGTGATGCCAGTATTTATGGGTTTCTCTGTTTGGGGTACTAGTACTTGGGTGGTGGTGCTATTACATGAATACAAACCACAAAAACCCCTAGACTTTCTTACAAGTATGCTTAATAGGAAAGCATATTTCCTTTTCCTTCACACCTAACAAAAAATTTAATTGGTTGATCTAGCAAACAAAACAATCCATTTTCACGCTAAGATTTATACAAAAGATGAAATGTTTTCCCATACATTATTGTTAAAGCAGCACAGAATCCTCTCCATCTCTACTATCACCAGAAACACACAATTTTCAGGAAATCTTCTTGCAGTCTTTGACAATAAAACTACAAAAAATGAGAACCTGTCAGATTCTGTGCCATCAGAAGCAGTCATCTGCCTCTAAGTATTTGCCACTAAGTATGGCAAATATCTCAAGCAAATTTATGTCCCATCTTCTACACAGCTCTAAGCTCTTGATAAGACAAAAGCCTTAAACTAAAAGACTGCTGTGAACAGCCCAGTTACATACTCACGCACATATGTCCAAGTATCAACACATGTAGATATGCACTCTTTCCTGAGTGTCAATAAACAATTTATATTTATTCATTACCTATATGAGAATAATATATGGGTTTATAGATTACACTTTTCAGCATATTTCATCACTGCAGTTATGCCATCCTTAATCTTGCTTACACTCAGATCTGTGTGTTATTTCTGCTCTTTACACCTCACTTTTGAACACAGCCCACTGAATCAGTCAATGGATTCTGTGTGGGTGCAAAGTGTATGCTTGGGGACTGGGTGGAGTTTGTCTAGATTTTTCTTTTTTCTTTCTTTTTTTTTTCTTCTTCAATATTCTTAAATTTTATTGTATTTTTGATACTATTTCAGAAGTAGAGGGTGTTACATTCTCTTGTGCTTAAAAATCTTAAGACCAACACAGACCTGAAATAATCTACTTAAGAAAAAAACGATCCCAATACAACAAAACCCCAGCCTTAACTCTATTTACCCAATTCAGGCAAAGTCTTTCACAAGTGGCAATTCCAAACATCCCAACTATTTAGGTCAGGAACATTATGCAGATAGGAAAGAAACATTTTTTAAGTACAGATTTCACATACAACAAAAGAGTACTTTTAGACAGTGTTATTGTTTACTTTAATGAACACTAGTTAAGTTATTCACTTCCTGATCTCAAAGACTGTCATTATAAGTTTTTGACTTAAGAAAGAAAAATTCTGTTCATTTCCAATGGAACCAGTTTCACAGCAGACGTGGAGCATGCAAGTGTTTATAGTATCATGATGGCTAACATGCACCTAACAGGGCAAAACAGGCTGGTGGAAGGAGGCACATTGATAATTTGCAAGCAGCAAAATAGTTGGTTCCTGTAAGAAGGACCAATTTATTACAAGTAAATGAAAAAATATATGCTTCCAAAGTAATACTGCAAAAAGAGACAAAATATCATGACAGATATTACAAAATTACTTACTTGTAAAAGGAATTTTAGTAGCACAGGACTTAAAGAATACAGCTCCCTGTCATTAAGTTGTATCCAATTACTAAGGAAATCGTTGTAACAAGGTCACTAAGTTATCATTCCATTATATGAATTTCATTCATTTTTTGTTACAACATTTGGATAATGTTTACAATTCTGCATTTTTGCACACCTGCCACAAAAGTTAGGAAAAAGTGTTTTAGCCTGTTATGCTATTACCAGACACTGAAAAGCTCTAGGTGAAGAAGGAACTTACTTTAAGCTCAAGGTATTTTATCACTTTTGATACAAGCATTTCTGGATTTCAGTTCAGGCATCAAAAGAGTCTCCAAACAGAGCACTAGTTTTGTAATCAGTGCTACCATTATTATGACAGCTAAAGAACCAGAATTGATTAAGCTTTTATTTTTTGATACACAAGTAACAAACCCAAGCTAATCACACCTTCACCAACCACTGCATACCTCAAGACATGAACTTGTGGACATTAACTTATCTTAGTTTAAATCTTTCAGCTTTAGGGAGAAAAAAAAAAAAAAAAAAAACGAAGCAAAGGGTACTTTATTTAGTGTAAAGAGTTTAAACACACATAAATGTAACATTTAAACATCCGCCAAGGCTGCTAAGTACATACTTGTAACATGAATTTCGGCTTTACTAAGGCCAGCTAGTGGTCACACTTATCACAAGACACGCCCTGCCAACACTGCAAAAGGAGATGTGTTTAGCACTCTCAAGAATGCGATAATTTCCTCAATCCGTGGGGGCGGGGTGGGGCGGTGGAACCAAAACACAATAAGCAAAGTTGCAGACAAATCTGTGAAAAAGCTGCGTGGTGAGCCTAAACCACCAAATTAAGACATAAAATTAGTGAATGAACACGTTTTTGGTTTTTTTTATATGTTACCACTTGTCCCAGTACCCCTTCACACACACGCACTGATACTGTCACCTACTGGATATTTTTGTATTTATCCCATTAGCGCTCCGTACAAGTTCCAGCAGGGTCTATGTGGTAGTTAGATATACAGACAGCGCTGTAAAGAAGAGCCAGAAAGCAATTCCCTTAAGCAAAAAAGCCTGCACAGAGCCAAGGTCCCAACAGGAATATATGTAAATGCTTGACTTGGGTAGGAGTGCATGCCTTAAAGCATGGGTTCTTGTAATTTTTAAAAAGCCATCCGATTTACAGAATTTGTCTGACAGAGGGATTATTTATACTTATAAATTCTATGAGCACAGCCAATATTTGTAGGGCCTCTCACCTGCATGTGTTTGTAAGTGCCACCATAGTGGCACAAGGGCAGAGCTCACATTTGAAAATCTTCCCACCTACCAGGAAATGAAAAGCAATAGGAAGGATGTTTTATCTTCCAGGCAAACACCAAGTGTGTGTTAGAAATTCAGAAGAGTATCAGGGGATCAGCATTTACAGCACATACTCCAAGCCACAGCTTATCTTTCACATGCTCCTGTTGCTAATGAAGCATGATCTTAGACACTGCTCTGAGCACTCAAATGTTGCAGTCTGTTTTGCCAGTAGCAAACTTAATGCATCTAAATTTGGCTTCAACCATAAGCCTAACCAAGATAGACTGGCCACAACCATTTCCAAATTTGGTTTTGATATTTTTTTTTCTGAATCAGTATTCAGTGGGACACCTTCAAGTGTATTATATGCCACCAACTAAAACCAAACAAATTCCAGAAAGTGGAAATGTGGCAGAACAGGAAATTTTCAAAAAGCAATAGGAAATTACATTAAGGTAAAATCATTTTAACTTAATGAAGAAAACACACAAAGAATTTTCTGTAAAGCCATCAAGGAGAACATTTAGGTCAAAAATACAAAGGAAACAAATGACTTTCAAAAACAAAAACATCAAGAGACATGTTCTTAAAGGACAGGCCACCCTTCTCATTTACATTTCCACTGACAAAATCTAATTTACAATGTTTAATTTCCTAATTGTATGAAAAATTTGAAATATTAGTCTTACAGTGGAGAACCTGAAATGAACCTTATCAGGAAGAAAGCACAGACTGAAAAAATGAAACAGAATCACAGAATGGTCAGGGTTGAATAGAGGACAAACCCCACATAAGCAAACCTATTTTCATTTTTACGTTCAAAAATAAAACATACCAATGAAAACATTTGAGTTAAAAAAATAATGAAAAGTGAACACATTTTAAGAATCTAAGCCTAACACCTACCCTGGTATAGTAACAATTCTCCACAAGACAGCATTTCACTCTAGCATTATTACAAGTATCTCTCCATACCAGTTCTACCACTGCTATCTTTCAAGAATTAATGCATTGCATGAACACTGCATAGCCAACATTCTTTAGGTTTACCTCCAGCTGCCGAAGGGGAAATGAACAGGAAGAGGGTGACATCATGTTCCCGAGCAGCTGTCAAGGTAGCAAATTGTAATTTCCTAGGTAATAAGTATCTTCCTAAAACTAGTTACATGTGTTTGCTGTGGGTCACATAGCAGCATAACAAAGAATAGGAGACAGTTCAAAATTTGCAATTGTTCTTCTAGACAGTGACTGTCTTCTTCTTCTTTTTTTTTTTTTTTTTTTTTTTTTTTTTGCAAGAGTTTAATTTATTTTGCAGGGGTTTGGACACTTGTTTATTCATGCACCTAAACACCATTAACAGTGCCTGGCCACACTGCCCAGATAGCCTCCCAGCAGAAGCTGTTTTGCCCATCACTCTCCTTCTCCTGTCACTTTTGAAGACCTGTCAGTTGGCTTCTACATAAGCTAAGAATATTTAATAGAGCAAATCTGTGTCTCTGAAGACATGGCACACTACTACAGAGATTGAGAGCCATCTGTCCCAGTAGCAAGAGACGTCTATCAGCCCCTTCACACCCCGGGTTTCCTGCCAGGCATCTGCCTACTCTCCTGTGTGTGATGCCACGGCTCCAGCGCTGTGAGATGCAGCACCACCCACAGCACTCAAGTGTTGGAGCACCGCTCCTGCCAAATGACTGCAAGAGTATTTCATTTCTTCAGCTCAGGGAAAGGTAATTTTGCCACTAAGGACAAAGGTGGATATTCCCTATCCACTATGCTACCAGGTCCTATAGGACAAGTGCTCCACAAACTGTTTTATTTAAGTATTATCACAAGCATCAAATTGGCTCCCACTATCCTGTCCACCCACTCACTGCACACCCCAGGTAGGAGGTTTCAGGAAGGCTTTAACCCAACATAGCCTGTTTCCATCCTATGCATTCATTTAACCTTATTTTTTTCTAATCCTGTAAAATGCTCAATTCAGAAGAAAGAAGGAAGGCTTCACTTTTTAAATACCAACAAGATGGAGTGGATCCAACAGTTCCAAGCAGACAGTGCTACAAGGTACTTTCTTCTGTGTAATTCAGAATTTCTAATGTAACTGCCTTTTTTTTTTTACCCCAGAATATGGGTTTACTATAACCACGGCAATGCAAAGTCTATTTAAACAAATCACTTGGTTTGAGTCAGAAAGAATGCCAGAGCATCAGTCACAGAGACTGAGCCTTTGACAGAGGTTCAATGAAGTCAAAACAAAAAGCTGAAGTAGGGAGCTTTCCAAAAAATGAAAAGGAATGTATGTGGGTTTCCAGGTGGAAACCCAACTCCATGATATTGAAAACCTTCAAATATGCCTATATGTGCAAGTTGATTTTAAAAGTTTTGAGAAGACATTCCTATTTCTAATCTGGCCGTGGAAGAGAAAGAGAAAAGTGCAGTGAAGAAAGGTGCAGAAGAGAAAAAAAGGTGCGGTGTCCACATCCCTCTGAACTAGCAAAGACACCCTTTTCAGTTAACAAGCCAGGAACATAAGCAGTCCTTGTCTTTGCAGTATTTATATCTTTACATAGGTGTCTTCTGAACACAAATTCTAAGCCAGGATTAAACATATCCTTAAAGATCAATATCCCTAATTGCCATAAAAAAACCACATCAGTTAAAAATTCACCTGTTTTGTCAAATCAAGGTCACAGTGTTTGGTTTTTGCATATTCAACACAAAAGGGAAAACTACCAGTTTGGAAAATACCACTTTTCTCTAGAAATCCTTTTCATGTCACAAAATAATCACTCCTACACAGCACTCAATACTCAACTTTTTTTCCTCCCTGAACAATTTACGTAAGTGGTAACACGAAGAGGACATCCATGCAATCCACCTGTGTTTGCACCTTCTGGGTCAGAGAGACCTTGTTCCCTACTCCCAGTGCTGGCAATGAAGGGATTTGATGCCAGCATGCATTCCCATGGGTTTCTGGAGAGCAAACTACAAGAATGCTTCCTGTCAGAAAGGAAATGAACCCTGTCACAGCTGGAAAATCATCACCTATTCTTCCTGTGTAAGTGGTCTGAGGGGATTACATTTCTCAGTTACTCTGTTAATTTAGGCATTTAATGTGTTTTATCATGAGTATTTAAAGCTATTAGTTAGGAAAAATTCATACCACTATGGGAAAGATAAGAGCACAAAGATTCCTATCAGACCTGTATACAATGAAATACTTCAGTTTATTATGTTTCAATTATTTATTTATATTCCCAAAATGACATGGTCTGGTGCATTGAATTAATTTCCTAGCAGCCAACACTGCATAATGCAACATGATCATATTGGATTGTTCCATTTCGATATTTGAATGGTTCACCAAAGCTTTCTAGAATTTTTTTGTCTCTGCTATATGACCTGTTAGTCTTGCAGGCCTGCAAATGGAATTTATTTAAAAAGGGGGAAAAAAAACTCCATATGAAAATTATATATGTGCTAATATACAAAGAGAAGATTCCCCGGAAAGGAAATGGTAAAATATTTGAAAAGGCCAATGCAGATTACAGATCTGTTATCCCAAATTCCTTGATTTTCTGGATTATCCCCCTCACCATCCTCAGTATACCTCACGAACAACAGAGGAAGCACTGGCTGTTCACAAATTCAAGCACAAGTCTTTAATGCTTTAAAGTCACATCTTTAACACACAATAATTTCAAAGAGAGAAATACAAGCATAGAAGTTCAAAAAATCCTTGTCCTGTGAAAACCAATAGCAGGTTTAAAAAGTGCTTACACATCTATCCAGATTTTTGACCTTTCCAGCAAAAGGAAACAATGTCCTTTCAAAACACACTGTAAATGATTAATAACTGAGTAAATACTATTCCCAAAACCATGTAATACATTCATATATTGGATGCAATAAACAGGGTTACTCATTCTTTAAACACTCTTTAAGGAAATCAGAGCTATTTTAATGATTATTTTATATTTGTGAAGGCAATTCAGGTCCAGACACTCAGAAAATGAAGTATTTTAGAATACTATGGAATTAATTTATACTATACTCAAGACTTCTACTGGTAAAAGTCTTCCTGCTAATTACTACACAAAGCAAGAATGAATCATAGAGTTATTTTATGCAACAGTATTCAAAACAAGAAAGAGGAAAAAGGGAATTTAATCCTCAGTTATTTGTGTGGATCTTTACTGCACTAGAAAAATAAAGCTTACATTGCTCAAAGAATAAAAGCCCTGAACTTTCATGAGGGAACTTAAATACTCAGGACAGTTGTTGAAGCGTTTGATGCATAGAAGGTGCTAAATCAGTGACCTCAGTAGAACCATGGGGCCTGTATGGAAAAATCTGTGATTTAAACAGTGGGATTTAAGATGAAAGGCAACTCTGAAAGGCAAGTTGTGTTATTCTAAATAAATCTTTGTAATTATCCCCTCCTCTTCTCTTAAACATTTGTAATCTTTGAAAAGGAAAAATCACCACAAAAGAAAAAAAAAAGTCAAGTCACTTGACAAAGTTTTAGACTCCATAAAGGTCCCACATGCATTACAACACAATTTTAATGAAAAGCATCAAGGCAAGTCTATCAGTGAACCAGTCCTCTTAGGAATTAGTTTCATTCTTCCCAGTTAGCTTCTGAACACTGATTATAGCAGCTGATACTCACAGAAGCCACTATGGTTTTTCTTTCTTTATATAAACTACTGGATAAAACTTAGCAGCTGAAAAGGCTTGACTGCTCTCTGTGGCTTTTTGTAACTTAAACAGAATTACAGCCACACACTTTCAAGAAATACACAATGGTGGGCAATAATCAGCATTTTCCCTACAGTTTTAATAAAGACCCCACTATACTCCCAATCAGTAACATGGTACACCTCCATAAAGTTTTAGATTATAAACCTGCACTTTGTGGCTGAAAAAGGGCAATAAAATTTGGTTATATTGTTTAGCATCATTAGCACCGCCTGTGAATTGAGGACTTTAACGCCCATGCTCTGTCAGCAGAATGCATGAGCATAGAATGTACATGAGCGTATTAATTACACATGAATGAAAAGCATCACTAGATTTAGTGTATTCTTAGTTTTATTTTCTGATGGGAGAAAAAAGGATATTATTTTGAATTGTAATATGCAACTTGCTGGAAAATGAAAGATGTTAAATATGACTTAGGTGACATTAACTAATAATGGGTTGGGTTGCTTGGCTATTTTATCCTTTAAAATATATACACACCGACTGCCATAGTCATAAAATCTTAAGTATCAATATTGAACTGCCCTTTCTAAAAACTTGAGATAGATTTTACTGAATAAATGTTACTGTTTAATACTGAACAGAATGAAGACTTCCGATTCGTACATTCTAGCTATCTTTGTAGCAAACAGGTAGGAATTATAATTTTAAACTCTCCCATCGGTATGGAGTCCCTGCTGGATTCACAGGCAGAGAGGGACACTGGAAAAGCGTTTGAGAAGTAAAAACCAGCCCCTGATGTTGCTCATCTGCTGCCCCCTCCTGGAGGAAAACAAACAAAGCGCCACAGGACGGCCAGGAACATAGCTGGATTACCAGGTCCCGCTACCAACACTTTGCTGGTAACCTCCTGACCGCAGGTATTTCTCAGTTTAAAGGAATTCCTTGAAGTTTTGCAGTATCCATAGACTCTAAAATATACTTCCCATATGCATCTGCTAATCTGGGCATAACGAGAGGCAACTGTGGGACGAAGAGAAAATGAGGCAGCTTGTTCTGGCACTCTGGAGCTCTGTGCAGGGCACAGCCTGGGCTTTCAGTCACAGTCAGCACAGCAGGGTTATCCTTACACCCTTCTGCCATCAGCTATTCCATCTGTGCAGCAGGACACACTGAGCTGGCTGTGATTCCCAACAGATCCCATTCTGCTGTTGGGACAGGGCCTTTAGTGGAAAGACTTAGGGGACAGCTGCAGGCTGGGACTACAGCCAATGCCAGTTTTATGAGTTTTCACCCCAGGGGGACTGTAGGAAATGAACAGTGTTGACGTGAAGTTTGTTTTGCTGTACAAAAGTCAAGCAAAGCTCGAGTCAGAAGTAGGTATGAAAAGTTTAAGTAAGTTCTTAATCTCCCTCTTCTAGGGAGAGCTCCAGAGACCCAGCCCATAAAAGCTCATTTTTCCTTCAAAACAGAGCTGTAGTGCATACATCAGACGTCACATCTCAAACGTAACCTCAGATAAAATTTGGGTTGTCATACTTCAGTGTAACTCCACAAGTAACTGTTGTAATGATGTAACAATTTAAAGTGCCTAACATTATACTTCTGCCACTTAAAACAGAGATAAGTTTTGTTAACTGACTACTTGATTTAAAAAAAGCCCAGAAGACAGATGCCTATGTGCAAGGTACATCACCAGCACACTGGTCTGCTCCCTACTTACTAACAAAAATGCTCTAGCTCACTTCAAGCAATTAGGTCTTTGACTAGCTGAACCCAAATTCCATTTTTGCTTTCTTTTTATTATACCAATTTCAGAGAGCTACTAAAACATGTATTTATTTATTTCTTTCAATAACAACTTCAAATGAGGAAAGCCAGATTCAGGATAAACAGTTATTTAAGTCCTAGAAAATATTGGGATAAAGAAGCCTTTGGGAAAAAAGCTTTGATAATTTGAATTAATTTACGATAACATAACTGTGAAAGTAAGAAGGTGACCTCTCTAGTTAAACTATTGTAAAAATGTTTTCTGACAATGTAACAGACATGTATGGCCATAAACAACAACAAAAGGAGAAAACATCCCAAGCCAAATGTACATAGAAGAAACCTAGAGAAAGAGATGTACTCAAGCTTATTTACCTAAATATTAGAAATGCTATCAGAATATTTTGTAACGTCAACTCATGGACAGATGGCACCTGCAGATTATTATCTTCTTTACCAAAGAAAAAGAGATCTTTTCTGAATAACAGGAAAGCATCAAATGCCTTCTCAAAATCTCTTTGGAAGAAAGGATGCACTTGAGGTACGGCAAAGTCTTGGTGTTAACTCTTACAAGTGCAGGTAAGTATAATTTTACACTAACTGATAAAATTGGTGCTTCAGTTAATATTCCTCTTAAAAATGCAGCCATGACCCAAAGAAAGCTGTTTTGTCACCTAGTTAACTTGTAGAATTCCAAGAAGTATCACAGCATTTCTCTTGGCTCCTGAAAGAGCCTATTTCAGTGGCTGTAGTTTGTTATTGCCTGTAACAAAGTACAGCAGAAAACCTTAGCTGCACCTCTTGATCAGCACATACTTTATTCCAAAGACTGGTACTATCACAAACCAAGTAAGAGGCAGTTATTCCTAGTTTTGTTCAGGCTATCTAAGAGCAACTTTCTTACAAAAATATGTAAGTAAATAAGCAAATAAATAGATGTGCCAGATTACCAAATATTCTGCAATGAAGAAACAAAACAGCAAGTTTTGCTATAATACAGATCATACCTACTGTACATACTGCATTTAAATTAGCTTGAATCCTTCTTTCGAGTTCCTTTTGTGTTGAAACACACAGGATTATCTTCAGGCTTCTTTCTTCTCTTCCTCTCTTTCATTTGTGGGTTTGTTGTTTTTTCATGATAGATTTGTTTGTGATGTCCACTCACTTGATGTCTGATTTTGAATACCTGATCCTGAAATGAAGACAAAGGAGTGGTAGCAGTTCTGTAATTTTCCATACGCTCCTTCAACTCTTCTTTGGATTGCCATTTAAGAAATAAGCAAAGTAAACTAATTAGAAAAGAAACCCAAAATACACTATACCAATATTTTGTAATACCATCAGTGATGGAAAGACTTAAAAATCTGAGATATGAAACTTTCAGGTGATGAAAGACAACGTTGTAGAGAAAATAAACCTTGCTCCTCATTGTGTGCTATGCTTGTGAAACACACATAAAATAAAGCTTCTCAAGAAAAGTAATTTGTTTGAGTTGGGTTTTGTTTGTTCGTTTGTTGTTTGGGTTTTTTTTAACCTGTAGGGTAAAATTAGATGTAAGTTTAAGATAAGTCATTTTGAGGAAAGGACTGCTCTGTTTTATTTTTGTGTATACTACAAATACAATAGGCAAGTGATTTACAGAAATGTTTAACTGCCATTCACACACATCTTGGAAGTACAGATTATCATTACTGGATGCACACTTGCATTACAAAATTGCTAAAGTGCTTCTCAGCACAATGAAAGAAAAGAAATAGGTAAGCACAAATTATAATCATAAAAATGACAGCATTTGAAAAGTTACTACTGTGTTTGACACACTTGCCACAAGTGTGTGTGTCCCTTTCTTTTTATAAGTGACAATGCAGGAAGGAGAAACATGATTTTCAGGTTTCTCACGTGACCTGAATCGCTTTGTTTTACCAGATTACAATGTATTTATCATATAAAAGCTTTATCCTACAATGCACATTTGTAACATTGCTGTCTTTTCTAAGTTTCCTCGAGCAAACTTCCAGTGATCATAATATATGCAGATAAAGAACAACCAACCTTTTTACATAATACAGCTACCATGCTACAAGGAATTGATTTTCATTATGATATGAATATCCAGAAATTGTTAAAATAACATAAAATTCTAATTATGTTGTTAAGACTAATACAAAGATCAGTGAAATGCATTAAGAAATAAAATGCTGCATACACTTTTAAATATATACCATACTTTGTAAAATTAGGGGGAAAAAAGCCCATTACATGATTGAGAAGAGACCTGGTGTTTGTTTCAGAGTAAATGAAATACTTTCAACCATGCAAGTATCATTTGGCACAGAACAACTTAATTTGACTCAATTTTTTTGGTGCTGACATAGTTTGTATATTATTGCTTTTGTACTAGCAACAAACTACCAAAATACCAAAAATTATCCTTTCACCACCCTCCCAAAACCTTACAAACAAGACATAAAAGCTGATGTTAATTGTTATATAAATAAATGAATCTCAAAACAGTAGTACCAATTCTGAAGATAATTTGTAAAAAGCAGAACCTGATCATGTGAGACATTTCAGCAGACTGATATTACAGAAAAAAAAAATTTAAAGACGTTTTTCCTTACCCAGTGTCACCAAGCCTTATTTATTAAATTGCCCACTCTTTAATGTGATGACACAGCAAGCATCAGATTACAAATAGTGCTGGATTCTGGAGTCTCTAGTGACTAAGAGAAAAGGGAGAATAAATTGTTTTGTGACCATGTACAGATTAAAAAATATTTAAGAATCTTATTGTTTTTTTCATTTGATGTATTCAAGCATAAATAAACACTTACCTGACTCTCCAATTCTTTGTGCACCAGCGTGGTTCAGTCAAGACACCACTAACACATGTAAGGATGTTGTGATGGAGCTGAAGCCAGTAACTCTGAAGGGTCTGTATGTCACAGGACATAAGGGAGAAATATGTGAACTTTTATATAGCCACTGTATGGCACATTCACGGGGTATAGCAAAGTAGAACCTAGTAACTCGGAACATACAGCAGGACATACTGCTAAAGAAGACAGCATTTCTGGTCATTTATTTTAGTATATTAAGGTAAATTCCCAACATATTTCCCACAATATAAAATAAAAGCTGTATTAAAAAATAAGCAAAGCCTCAACTCATTAAGGTTGCTAAGACAAGAAATAAAAATTAGGTATTGCCAAAATTAAATTGCCAAAATCAAAGTTGCCTTGGTAAACTTAATTTCATTGTTTTTTGTATATCTACTCTGCTCTCTAAAGAATAAAGCAAGGCTAATGAAGCACTACTCATTCTACACACTGAATTTCAAAAGGATCACTAGGAGCAGATATTTGCATACAGGCAAATCAGGCAATTGAAGATTTTGCAAGTGTAGCCACCCACACAGATGAGTGCTTGGCTTTTTGACCTGTATTGAGAGTTCTCTTAATTTTGGTTTTCTTTGTGGTTTTATTTTCTTTTCTACACCCAGTAAGTTTTAGGTTTCATTTTTGGAATCAAAATACCTAAGAAGTTAAAACATTAATGCCAGGTTTCACAATGGGGAATATATATACATACACACACCAAAACCCTCTGATGCTTGAACTAATTGTCATTTGAGTAATGGCAGCAATAGTAAATAGAAGTGATTGTGCACCCTGTTAATTTAATGCTGGTTCACATGTCTGAGACTAAATCCTTCTGTCCACTTCAGACCAAACTGTGGCCCAAGATACTCTCATTTTCTGAGACTCCCCATCATTTTACTATTTTCCCACTTTGCCGTGACCCATTATCACCTTACCTAACATGCCAAATTCTGCTTAAGTTCATCTCCTCATTTCATCTTTATCTCTGGCAACAGCTCACAGGTTTTCCAGCCCCAATGGTGTTCAGTATCTAACATCTTTTATATGCTGTCTACAAAAGAATTAAAAACCTTTGCAAGCCAGGTGCCAAAGGAAACTGGCAAGTTTTCCTAGTTCCTGTCCCTGCCTCCCTAAAACAGTCTGTCACAATTAGCTTCCTGCAGTAAGGTATTGTCATTGTTCACTGCATTTTTCAGAGACATTGAAAAAGCCAAATCTCAACAGATTTTTCCATCAGGAATGTGGCCTTTCAATTGTTCTAACAGAAGACACCTCCTGAAAAACGCTTATATATTTCCTTCAAGCAATGGATTATTTGGGCTTTTTAAATAAAAGGTATCCACAGTCTTGCAGGTTCCACTGGAAAACATTATGAACAGAAAGTTTTCCCCATATACCTACTAGAAAATTGGCTGAATAATTTAGGTCGATTTGCATATTTGACATGATTAAATGTCCAACAAGAAATCAGAAAGAGACTAAACCCTTGGGTAAAATATTGAATATTAAACCTAGATGGTCATCATGAAAAGTATTACAATTCCAGTGTTACTCCAGTCAATTGACATAAAGTTAAAGCCAGAAAAGCTTCAGACATGAAGCATCCTTCAGCTTTGACATTCTCAGCAGTATAGCATCCCCAACCCCAGTTTAGCAACACAACAAACAACAAAATGATAAGGTAATAGAGTCTTCCTTGTATGAAGCAAGGATCTCTACCTCTTGCAGATGGAAATAAAGCTTCACTGAGATGAAGCAACCTTTGACAGAGGAAGACAGACTTGCTGCTACTAACTTAACAAGGCAGAATTTCCGTTTAAACTAACAGCTAGTTATCCAACCAACCAATTATCGAATGCCAAAATGAACCCATCACAAACTCAAATCAACCTAAGAAGTATTCAAAAACCAAGCATCTCACCACATCCTTCCATCCAGATTTATTGCACTGGATGTTGCCTTCTTTTTTCCTCTACCTACGTAAGAGCTGCTCAGCTGCAAGCTCAATGCAACTGCCACATCCCAGCCCACCTACTGTCTTGGAAAGATGGGGATCCTGCTTTACTGCCTTCGAGCAAACTCTAAGAAGTCCCTAATCCTTTCTCCCTGCCCTTCAAACCACTGTTCTAACCTATCTTAATGAGTTTAAAGCCTTCTTCCATCAGTTAAAACCAATTTACTTGTACCTTCACTTGTATTAAGTGAATATTTAGCACTGAAAGAAAAAAAAAAAGAAAAATAACTGCAAGAAAATCTCACATCTTGCATTCAGTACAGTTGGAAACAGTACCTGTGCTTGCACAGATGCTTGCAGACCTTGATTCATTCCTCAGTTGTATTAAAAGCCAGTAGCTTTGTTACAGTAGCTTAAAACCAGAGCAAATACGTTAATCTAAAATAGAAGACATTTATCCACTTTGAAGTTATTAACATAAATATTCAAACTTAACTCCTATGTAGTTTTAAAGTATTTTGTGGTTACTTAGGCAATATAAGGCCAAATTTGGCTGAGATGCACAGCATTTAAGAAGAAAGAGCAATTATTGATTATGAAGACATAATTTGACCATGGGGACTCTGGCAGCAAATCCAAGGTTAGCTCAGCTCTAAGAATGCTTAGTGCACCCACAATGTCACAACAGAACAAAAACCAAAACAAACCAAAATATGATAACAAGGAGCCCTCAAAGATTTCAAACCACAATTAAAAATAAGTTAGCAAAATAATGCACTTTCAGTGGAGTTATTTTGTTGTGCATTATGGAGCACATGAAAAATATTGAAGGAACAGGGACTTCAGAATACCCAAGCTCAAAGGATTATTTTCAGTGGCAGACACTACACACTTTACATTTCCAAGCACATCTGCTGACAGTCTAAATTTGGTCTGGAGAAAGCAGTGGTAGGAGGTTGCAGGTTTTGCACAGAGGATTTCTGTTTAAAGGGAAATGCAATCAAGACCACTAACCCCTTCTTGTAAAGGTTTCAATATAAAATAACTTCATAGAAACTTCTGAACTCTTTTTTTAAGATTTAAGATTCAATTTGTACATTGCCTTCCACTAACCAGTTAGGCTTTCACATAGGTTAAAAGCTACAACAAGCATATTGTACCAAATAACATTAGCCATTACAGTGAGAACCTGATACAAAGTTAGACACAAGCTTAGCGCTAAGAAACTGTGTTTAAAACTATTTCAAAAACTATCCCCATAGCCAGCAGGAAGGCTCTCATTGTATCAGCTCCACAAGCACAAGGAATCAGCAGACAACAGTTCCTTATAATTTTACAGTAAAGCTTCCTTTAATGGAATGAAACATCTGAAAAACACTAGCGAGTTGAAATTTCTTAGTTTCTTTATTGTTTCTTCTGCACCTCAAAAATGTATAGAAATTAGCATGGTGTTAAATAAATATTTAGAAAGGTTGTCTTTGCTCACATTTATCACAAAAATGAAAGAAATATTCAGAAAAAAATATAAAATATTTACAATTCCACAATACTACCAAGACCTTAAAAAATTGTGAAGTATTTAACCTATTAAATTTTTCACTAGGAAGCTAAAATTAAGTAAACTTTCTGTATGCTAACATAACAATGAATAGTAAGTTATAATCTTCAAAATTCATCGCCCCCAGACATAATGGAAATTGTCAAAAGAGCATCTCAGGAAACCCAGTTCTAGGTTTTCTCACTACGGTTGTAAGGAAGATGGATTTTTGATCCCCACGCCTCCCACCCAAAAGGAATGAAAATACTCATTCAAGAGAAAATTTATCATTTGTTAATATAAAGCAGTTCTCTTTTCACTTAAAAACCAACAGCTTGTATAAGCACTCATTAATTTTTCACTGCTGTAGTCAACTCTGTTTTGAAATACTGTGAATTTCAATTGTCTTTCCATGTGTTTTCCTTCCTATCCCCTTAGAGAAAAAGTTATATTGGACTGCACCCTTGTTCTTGGCTTACAGCCACAATCAAGGGGACACTGTAAGTAGTTGTGAAGCAAATTAAAAAAACCTGTTTTGCTTTTAATTCTAAAAATTGCCATTTTCTCAATTACTTTTCCTCCAGAAATTCTGCTATAACCTTTAAAAAAATTCTATCTCCTGCCCTGTCAAGCAGTAAAACCTCTGAACAAGCCCATGTATCCCAAAGACAACAAAGGCATCAAAACTAGACAGCATAACATATAATTCAGTCTAAACCTTTCCATCAAAACCCTTCATAATCTAATCTAAACCCCGAATCATGACACAGATGCCTGGCTACAACCACGGGATGCCCTGTCATTCCACATTCCTTCACGTTCCTAACCTTGCCTGTTTCCTTACCTGACCACTGCCACAAACTCCGGGGCACACCTGTGAGGCATCACCTTATTTCACAATCACCTGTTCTTTCACTCGGCCATACTGAGCAATCAGAACCAAAGCAGTAGTTCAACCCACAAAACAAGAATTTGGTTTATATGCCAGCAGCAGCCAGGGAAACCTTGCTAAAATCAATTAATCACTGCAACCACCTGCAATACTGAATGGTTAAACAGAAAAATGTCCAGACTACCTTTGTGCACTGCCATTCAAGATTTTAACCTACAGACATTAAGGTGGGCACTAAATGCATAGTTTTACAGAGGGCAAAGCACTTGAAATTACCAACAGAAACATTACTTAAGCAATGAGGAAAAAAGTGTAATCGGTACAAAAGTGACATTTGTAGTTAACGCAAAGGGGAACAGAACTAGAATACTAGAGCAATGTCCTTTTGTGATTTAGGAGACAGATTATGCTAGTCAAGGTCTTTCATTTATAAATGGAGATAATATTTAGCTATTAGAAGTGTCACAAAATATAGAGCTAAAAAGCATTCACCTAGATAGAAGTACCTTCACAGTAATGTTAAGAGTCATTAAAAAGCTACTAATGTTGAAATTGTTGGAATACGATGGTCAGCTACTCATAGAAATATTCATAATCCAAAATATGAAATGAGATAGGATTTTGCAGAATGAACATCATCAAAATGTGAATATTTACAACACATTTTTAGAAATTTTACACTTCTTACGTTTTCTTTGCTCAAACCAGCATGAAGATGTTTTACAGTAGCTTCTGATGATAGCATTTACAGTTTATACTGAAAGGCTCCATACATTTTGCATTGACCAAACAAAGTTATTTGCAGCAATAAGTTTAAGCTGAGGAGGCAACTGGATGAGAGCAAAAAATAAAACCTGACTTATTGATAAAATCACTGTGTGTGGATGTAACCATATCCTGATAATGCCAAACAAGCTACATGAAGATTGCTTATCTGCTCAGTTTCAGATGATGTGCTCTGAGATGAGGTGTCCTCTGATGGCTGTTTCTGTACACTTTCCAGGCACTTTATAAAGTGATATAAAAGCACTTTCACAGATGGAGCAATGGTAGGTTTCTTTTATCCACATGTGTGATTGTCCATGATTTTCCATTAAGACCTACTCAGTCATGTGACAATAAACACATTTAAAGCCATGATCTACATCATGACCCTTTAAGTGGATTTTCTCAGCATCTTGTGGCTCTAGTGCTACATTCCACACATTCAGAAATGCTGCTTTTTCTCAGAACCCAGCTTTAAGGCACAAGCACCTTCCATAGGGTGAGTTGAGCCTTTAGATCCAGCTTTCAACTGATTTCCCTATGATGTTTATGCCTTCACTGAGCTTTAGGGACCTTTAATTTCCCCAGCAAATGTCTGGGATCTAACACTGGAAATGTGACAGATGCTAAGAGGCATAGACTGGGTTTTCTGTCCTTTCTCTTGGAATACGGAAGAGAAGTCGGCATTGCAAGATTCCTCAAGTTGAAAATAAGCTGCTTTTTCTCCAAACCAGGTGCTCATTTCACAGGAGTGAGATGCATGAGGATTATGCTTGAGCTCATGTCACAACAGCAAAGACTCTTATTTTAAGGCATCTGATACACAGGCAACAACAGAGTAATTTTCTGCAAGATTTTCTTTGTTTTCATTCTTTTCATCTCCAATGCTACATAACTCATTTTTACCTTGGTCCATTGTAGGGCAGCCTGAAATTTGACACGCCATATTAGTTTCACAGATTTGAGCCAGGTGTCTCCTGATCTTACTTTTGATCCTGCTTGTGAAATGGCAGAGCTTGCACCTATATATCTGCACTAGAAATATTTCCACCAGACCAGGCAATCTGGGCTTCAAAATGCTCAAGCAGAGCAGCACACAGCAGGAATGTTGTGATGTCTTCATGGTGATGTGTGGGTTCATTGACAGCACACATTGATATTTGTAGTTAGATTTGTTAATTTTCTGGAGTTGCAGTTGGTTAGAGCATGGAGCTGGTGGGTGCAATCCCCATACAGGACATTTACTTAAGAGCTGGAGTCGAGGATCCTTGTGGATCCCTTCCAACTCAGAATAGTCTGCGAATCTGTAAAAAGACAATAAACAAAAGAGTTTAAATCCACTTCATGATTTCGAGTGTCTTATCTGAAGTCTGGGGAGCAACGACATCCAGATTCAGATTCTAGCCCTAGGGATGTCTGCAGATTTCATGACTATCTCAAGGAAGTGAGGGTTCTGCATGAGAAAAATGATGCCATAAATGACTGCTTAAATAACCTGTTGAAATTAAAAACGAAATACAGGTTAGCAACATCTCGGCACGTCTGTGCTAAGTTTATAACAGCTCCTGTTCGCAGACGGGCAGTAGTAGTAGTGATCTTAAATCTAATACTCATTTTAAAAGGCGAGAACGCTGGTGAGAAACCTGCACCCTGCAGTCCAGGAGGCTCCAGAGCGCCCCCAGACACAGCCCCGCGCCCCGGCCCCGATCCCCACCGACCCCTTCCCTGCAGCCCGGCACAGCCAGGCCGAGCCTGGACAGGCAAATTAAGCGGAGCGACGTCTTTCAACAGGACCACAGAATTACAGAACGGCTTGGGTTGGAAGGGACCTTAAAAATCACCCAGTTCCAAGCCCCTGCCATTCGCCGGGATACCCTCCCACTGGACCAGGCTGCTCAGAGCTCCGGAGAAACCGGACTAGAACGCTCCCAAGGATGGGGCATCCACAGCTTCTCTGGGAAACGCGTTCCTCTGTCTCAGGGCCCTCACGGCGAAGAGTTCCCTCCCACTACGTGATCCAACCCCGCTGATTCCCGGCCGGACCCATTCCCGCCGCCGCCTCCCCCCGGCCGCCCCCAGAGGCGGGGGGGCGGAGCCTCCGCCGCGCTCCCGGCCCCGCGCGCGGGGTTCACTTCCGGCCCCGCGTCTCCCCCCCGCCCCCTCCCAGCGGCGGCGGCGGCAGCGAAGGAGTTCGGAAGTTCAAAATGGCCGCCGCGGCCGAGCCCGAGCAGCGACCGCCCGAGTAAGGACCGGCTGGAGCGGGGGAGGCTCCTCGCTCTGGAGCTTTGGGGAGGAGGAGGAGGGAGGTGGAAGGAGAAGCGCGGGCGAGGGGACTGGGGAGGGAGAACACACACACGGGACGGGGACGACAAGAAGCGGCCCGGGTGGAAGTGGTGAGGGAGAAGGAGGAAGGGAGGATGAAGGGGAGGATGGGGGAAGGCGGCCGCTCCGGGGGAGGGGGGTTGCTGTAGGCGCCGCTGGCTCCGCGGCGAGGCGGCCCGGCGGGGCCTGGGGCGCTGGATCGGCCCGTGGATTCGGGCGGGCCGCGCGGGGGGAGGGGGGAAGGGAAGCGGCGGCGGGCGCGTGTCCCCGGGAGTCCCGCGTGCGCCTTCCCGCCCTGGTGGTGCTCCGGCCGCGGGGAACCGGGATTGCCGCCGGCGAAGCGGGTTTGCCGCTGGTGCGGGGGACGTGGGACGGAGGAATGTGCATCTTCCGCGTGGCTGCGAGGCCGCTGCCCGCCCGGGCGCGCAGGGCTCGGGCATCCCTGAGGCCGATCCGGGCCGGCGCTCCCCGGGATTCCCCACGCCACTCAAACGTACACGCACCCCCACGCACCCTCTCCGAGCGGAGCCGGGGGGCTCCGGGCTAGCGGGTGCCGCGGGGCTGCCCTGGGGCCGCCGAGCCGCTGCCCGCCCTGCGGCGAACCCTCCTCCCTCCCTCCCTCCCTCCTTCCCCCGGGCCCTGACCGCTCTCGCGGTATAGAAAGTGCCCGTGCTGGTGGAAGCAGAAAGTGATTTGTTGCCGCCAGCCCCTCCTTCCAGCCCTCGAAATGACTGGCAAGTCCCGGCTCCCGTTGGGAAGCGAAGATCGAGCTGCCGCCTCCCTGCCGGAACGGGGCTCCCGGGCGTGCGTTTTCCAGGCACCCCGGTTAGTGCCGGGGGTTTTGGGTTTGTCCACACTCAGGAGCTCGTGAACGCAGTCTTCTGGAAATTCTTCTGGGAGTTAACGATCTAATGCTTGCTTTATCGCTGCTCTTTACTTCGTTAATATTTTAGCCATATAAACTGCTTTCTGTGTCTTTTTCTCCTTAAAGAGTTTTGATTTGAGGTTTGATTTTATTTTTTATCCTGGGAGTAGAAAACAGGTGAGGAAAAGCAATGGGGGTACATGTGAGCTATGTAAAACACATGCACGTGAAGAATAGCGTTTAGTATTGTAGAAAGTGAAGTAATAAGGTAGAAGCTGATGATAGGAACCCTGTATGAAGGAAAAAGATGGGTGAAATCACTGCACATCCTTATGAACTTCCTGTAATTCTTCTCCTTGAGTTCAAAAATAGGAAAAAGTAGGGCTATAACAGGTTCATGTCACAGTTTCTCTCTATTTAAAGCCATTAGCACCTAAACATGTAGACATGCCTCATCACCTTCTGAAATATTCTTAAAAAGCTTTTTTATCCATGTCATTGTATCTCTGAAGCATTTACTGGAAGTAAAAGTTTATCCACAGTTTAATGAAATTACTTGAAATAAATGTATCCCTGTACATGAAGAAAACTTGAACTATTTCTTGTAATGAACCTAATGTTACTGTTGAGTTACAAAGACAGCTGGCAGTTGTATTGGCAGCCTGTAGTGGCCTGAGCTGCTGCTGTGGTGATGTGTCTCATCTGGCACCTTAGCTACCAGCTGGCTTTTTCAGAATTTAAGATGAGGTTATTACATAACTCCAAAATACATACAATAGCAAAATAACTTCCTTAAAGATTTTGGTATCACTTTCTGCTGTTAAGAGAAGGAAGACTTACCTGGAACAGCTTGAACAGATGTGATTTGTATTTAATATTTTTATAATGTCTTGAAGTACCTTTAATGTGCTAACTGGGGACTTACACAGGATCCTGGGTCCAACTAAAAAAAATTTTGAAGGGCACATATTTCCCTTAAAATTCTCCTTGTCACATTTCCCCACTTATGTCACAGATGACTTGCTCAGAATGGCAAATCCAAGTTGAAGAAGTTTTGCATTTAATGCTTCTTCTTTTTTTAACTTTTTATAATGCCAAGAACAGGATAAAATAAGCTCTTTTAAAGCCAGTTTTTCCTCTTTTGTTCTGATATTCTCTTATCATAATGGTCTGGAGTGTCAGGAGGTAGCAATTAAGAAAAACACCTTTCTGTATGCCTTGAGTAAGCAGAAGTAGTAATAAAAAGCATTCTGAGTTAAGTCTCTGAATATTCTATATTCTTAAGTCAAACAGTTTGTTCCTTTTGGAAGTTGATACTTTCATAGCACTGAAGTTTTAACAAATAATTTTAGCCAATAATTTTAGTGTACTTTGCAGAAAAGTAGGCTTTATTTACTAGTACAAGAATTTGCCTTAACTCAAGCAGGAGAGAGTAAATGTGCACTGCTTGAAGATCCTGTCCTTAATTAGGAAGACACTAATCAAATTCATAGTGAGGTGCTGTCCTATAGGTCTGGCTTAGAATATATATCTCTGATACATTTATTGGATCAGATTATTGATCATATTCTTCAGAAGCAACTGAAACCAGTAGAGTTCAGAAGATAATTTCCACATTTCTGTGTACATTCACCCCCTGCTCCTGACTGTCATGTCTGGGGGATTTCTTTTCGCCTAATGAGGCTTAGTATACAGCAAAGAGCTGTGTTTAAGTTATTAAAGTGGTAACTAGTAAATTTCAAAGCTGTAGTTTAGATGGGGTGAGTTTGTAGAAAGGTGAGCTCTGGCATCTGCAATATTATTTCAAAAGGCAGATGTCTGTATTAATAGACAGTAACTTAATTGATGTTCTGAAGGAGAACACTGTGTTTGCTAAACACTGTAAAAACCCCTATTGCTAAGCCAGCTTCAGTGGCTGTGGAGGATAATACAAGGAAACGTGTAACATCAGGACTGAATTTTATATTTTTTGATGTTACTATTTGGCGAAATTATAGTTAATTGAAAATATTCTTTTTAGAAGAAACACTGTATAATATTATTTTAATAACCTGCTGTACACTTATTTTCAGCTGTTTTGGTCAATGGCATTTTACCGGTGTCAAGATTACCATATTTTTGAAGCCACTAATCTGCTGCATACTATCAGAAGGTTGCTCTGAAATTAGACTTCCTTAATTTATCCTGTTCCTCGATAGTGTTCCCTGTATTACATAAATAATATAAATTATTTTACATTTTTTTTGTTTTCTAACAGGTGTGTACATTTAGAGTGCAGTTAAGAGAGTTAGTGAGCTCTGCATGAGATTTTGCAAGAAGGTTTCGTAAGGTGGTCAGCATCATACCTTGAAATAAATTTTGATCTTTGGAGCACAACTGTTTTCTGCCCCTTGAAAATGCTTGTTAAAGGCATAGCTTGGGTTAGGCATTGGAATGGAGCAGAAAGTGCCATAGGTGAGGATGTACTGACAAATAAATATTCAGCACTGTTGTATGCTATTAACAGGTAGTTCAGAATTGAATGTAAAGGCATAAGCATTGATTCCATCCACACGTTTGGTTTTATCAGTGCATTTGCTGTCTGTTCCTTCCGTAATATTTCCTTCTGCAGCTGTAGCTGTCTGTTCCTGAGGAAGTGTGTTTGCTGTTATAACTTACTTAAATTAGCGGTACATTTTCAATTCTCCCAAAGGTAGGTGAATAAATGCCAGTTAGCTTCTATCATAAAGGCTGTCTATTTAACATGAAATAAAGGACTACAGTGGGTTGATAGTACTGATCTCTTTATTTTTTGCAGGGTTGAGGATGCTGAGGCATCCGAGAAAAGTGTGAATGAAGAAAATGGGGAAGTGTCAGAGGCAGACCAACCTCAGAACAAGCACAGCAGACACAAAAAAAAGAAACACAAACACCGAAGTAAACACAAGAAACACAAACATTCTTCAGAAGATGACAAGGACAAAAAACATAAACACAGACACAAACATAAGAAACATAAATGGAAAGAGGTGGCTGATGCCTCTGACAAAGAAGATGGACCAGCTAAAAGAACTAAAATTGATTTTTTGGCTCCTCTGGAAGACTTAGAGAAACAAAGAGCATTGCTGAAAGCTGAACTTGAAAACGAATTAATGGAAGGAAAAGTCCAGTCTGGGATGGGATTAATATTACAAGGTTATGAGTCAGGATCTGAAGAAGAGGGGGAGATTAATGAAAAAGCACGAAATGGAAAAGGACCTACAACAAAGTCAAATACTAAGGGGAAATTAGAACCTGTGGACAATAAAACTAGTTCCAAGAAAGCAAGTAAGAGTGAATCAAAAGAAAGGACTAGGCACAGATCTGACAAAAAGAAAGCCAAGGCAGGAGTTGATGGAGTCAAAGAGAAGACTACTAGAAGCAAGTCAAAAGAAAGGAGGAAATCCAAAAGTCCTCATAAGAGAAGTAAGTCTCAAGATCAGACAAGGAAATCTAGGTCTCCAATACTTAAGAGGAGATCTCAGGAGAAAAACAGAAAGTCTAAGTCTCCTCCAGAGGATAGAAATAAGGCTGATGATAAAAGTAAATCAAGAGACCGCAGAAAGTCTCCGCTTGTAAATGAAAGCAAAAGCAGAGATCGTGGTAGAAAATCTAAATCTCCAGCAGAACTAAGAAGCAAATCCAAAGATAGAAGATCACGGTCCAAAGATAGAAAACCTAGGAGGTCAGAGACTGACAAAGAAAAAAAGCCAATTAAATCTCCTTCTAAAGATGCTTCTTCAGGGAAAGAAAACAGGTCCCCTAGACGACCTGGCCGCAGCCCAAAAGGGAGAAGCTTATCTCCCAAACAGCGTGAAAAGTCAAGAAGAAGCAGATCCCCTCTCTTTAATGATCGTAGATCTAAACAGAGTAGATCCCCCTCTCGAACCCGCTCTCCAGTTAGAAGAGTGAGGAGCAGATCTGCAGAAAGAAAAAGAAGAGAATCAGAAAGGAGGCGTCTTTCTTCTCCCAGGTAACTTAAAGGTGTATGAGCCATCACAAAAATGTATTATGGGATGAACTATCTTCTAGTTTAGAGTTTATCTCCTCATTTTGTTGGGAAAATAGGTATTGAAAAAAGGTAATCAGATTGTACACTATATTGTGAGCTTACTTTGTATGTATTCAGTGTTTTTTAAAGACTATTTTTCCCAGCTGTCAGAGATGCAATTCACCTTGTGGTTTTTAAAGTGCTAAGTTATTTGCTGCTCACATCCTTACTAGGAACAAGTTTTGTAACTGTGTTCTCCTTTTTATCACTGGTTGGATTCAGAATTTGGCTTCTATTTTGTTTCTTTGTCAGCAGTTCTGTTGCTTTCCAAAACTTCTGTGGAGTGAGAATCCTCTCCAGTATTGTATATTAATGTTAGCTAAAAGTGGATAATTAGCCCCTCTTTTGCCTCAAAAAAAGCCCTAATGATAGAGTCAGTATGTGTGAATGTAAGCAGATTTTTATATCAAGGTGTCCTTCTTTGAGTTTTCTTTATTCAAAATATTGTAGATTTTCATTTGCTAGTGAGATGCAATGTTGCTTTGTTATTGGACTGCTGTATGTAATTATCATATTTTGCATACACTTAAAGGATAGCTATTTAATCTGTTGGTGTAGTCTTGGCGTTTTTTAAAAAAGACAGATTTAGCCTACGAAAGCATTTACCTTGCAATTTGAAAGCTAATAATGCCTGGGTGGTGAGTTTCCAAGAAGAGAACAATGTACGTGTATGCATTTTTGGAAGCTAATTCGTTAACTGTAAGAAGTTTAAGAGTCAGAAGAGTTCGGCATTGGATAATAAATAATTTAAAACTTTGTATCAGGGGGTTTAGCTTCACCCAGTCTGAGAACTAAGAAGTATGAATTTAAAATGAATTGGAACCAAAAAGCTTAATGAATAGGCACCTAAAAATGTGAAAGTTTCAGCTGGAGGCACAGAAGGTTACTCTGGTTTCAGGTATGGGGTATCTTTGGGTACTTTGGAGAATAGTCCCAATGATGCTCACCCGATCAAGCAAGTATTGTAAATGCTACCAGTTTATCTGGCTGCTTTCTGGTGAATCAGGAATGTGTCGGCACCCAGCCACTGAGTTTTTCTGGCATAGTAGTTGGTTTTTCCTCTGCAGTGTTTTGCATCTTACAGTTTTCATTTTTTTTGACAGCTTGCATTGCAGCCAGCTTGAATTGGTTGTCTAGACACTTATTTCAAGTGATGCATGTGTCTAGAATTTTGCTGTCAAATTCATACTTCTGTAACTGCGTGGTGAGCAGCATGTGAGTGGGGGACTAGTAAAATATTTTCTGCTGGAGGTGTTTGCAGATCAGCAGGAATAATCTTTCCTTGTAAGACATCTGAATTAATTTCACCTGTGTTCAAGTTTTAACTACTTGTAATTACTCAAACTACCAGAGAATTCCAGGAGCTTTAATGAACAGTTTTATCAAAAAAAATCCCAGTAATTTCGTTTTTCAAGTTTGTTTCCAGTGTTCTAAGCTTGTAAGACACTTCTCAGGTCTTTGACTGAAGTTACTCATTATGTGATGTTACTATGAATTCTTAATCATCTCCCACTTTTTATCTCACCCCTGTGATCTCTGAACTAATTTTTTTTTGTAATAGGTATTTTGATTAGGTTTTGGCAGTAAAACTACTCTGTTAGTCAGGAAGCCTGGAACTCTTCATCCTGTGCCTTTTTATGTAATACTGTTCACAAGAACATAATATAAATTAATTGAGCTAAAGGTATTGGCCTACTTCAGCATTTGAGTACAGTAATTCCTTGTAGAAACTGCCAGTACTCTGCACATGCATACATTTTCCTTTTGTCTCACTATTTTGCATCGGTTCTGTATGTCTGACCATTGTCTGTAGTTAAGGTAACTGAAACTGATGTAGTAGTCTCAAAACAAAAGAAAAAAGTCGCTGAATGGGTGGAATTAGTCTTTCAGACTTAAGATATTTTGTTCATTGATGAGATATAACACCTGTTATTCCAAGTTGTTCCAACTTGATTAAAAAAAATCAAAAATAAGAAGCAGGGAAAAAAGAGTAGCAACACTTCCTTTGAAACAAGGTAAAACTATTTTCCAATTTCTAATGCAGCCTCATTAGAGTAGTTGTTAAAATTGTAATTTATATTCTTTCCAGTTTTTGACTGACCTCTTGCTGTCATGCAGTTACACTTTATAATCCCATCAAGGATATTTTTATCTTGAATAATTGTGAGTCTGTTTAGGCAAGAATAAACAAATTTTGAATAGTGTATATAGTATCAGACTTGAATGATTTTTTAATTTGAGAAGGGAGGTTTAGATTTTAGTTAAGAATTCTAGTTTTCATCTGCTGTTTTAGAATGTGTGAAATGTTGAAGCCGTGCAGTTGTGCCCAAATTGAAACAGACATTATTGTCACTACTGTCAAGTAGCATGACCCTAAGCCTAAATTTCAATAGCATGGTGGGAAGTTGGTGAAATAATTCTCAAGGTTTTGGGGTTTATGTATTGTTTCAGTACTCTGTCTGGTACACATGAAAACAGGCCACTATTTATCTAAGACCTAAACACAAGCTTTGTTTTAAAACCTCTCTTAGCTTCGTGGTAGTAAATAATGAACTGTTTCCAGACTTGTCCTGAGCTAGATCTTTGTATGGGCACACAGTTCCCAGGGTGGGGAGAGACATGCAGGAAGGGCAGCCAGCTCTGCAGCCTACTTATCCATCCCTCCCTCAGAAGCCCATCTGGTGGTCCCTCACCTGCAGTAATAGTTTTCAAGTGAGTTTTTAGAGGGAATGAATTTTTTTTTGTTTTCAGCTTGCTCCTGATTTTTACTACCACTCTCTTCCTCTATTTTAAGAACACGGACCAGGGATGACATTTTGTCTAGGCGTGAAAGATCCAAGGATGTCAGCCCGCCCAGCAGATGGTCCCCATCCAGAAGAAGATCTCGGTCCCCCATTAGGAGGAGATCTCGAACACCCCTTCGACGTAGCCGATCTCCCAGAAGGCGGAGTAGATCTCCTCGGAGGAGGTAAAGACACCCTGTGTTGCTAAGTGTATTTTTCAAGATATTACAGGAAGAATAATGATGTGTAAAAAGACCGTGCTATTTTTTTTTTCCATATTAATATGTGCTAGCACAATTAAATTCATTTTGTCCTCAATTAATTAAATTGCTTTATTACTTGGAATCAGAGTCTTCATGTTTTCTGAAAAGACTTTCCTTCTTTTCTTAAAAAAACCAAAACACCCCCCAACCCCAAATCCAAATCTCTTGTTCTTACCAAACAGGGATAGAGGCCGGAGAAGTAGATCTCGCCTTCGAAGGAGGTCCAGGTCACGTGGTGGCCATAGACGTCGAAGCAGAAGCAAAGTAAAAGAAGATAAATTTAAAGGTAGTCTTTCTGAGGGCATGAAAGCTGAACAGGAGTCTTCATCAGATGAAAAGTAAGACTATATTTCTAACTTACACTGATTATTTACAACTTGCAGTTCCGTTGATACCAAGAATGAACGAACATTTGTCTTGATGGTATAGATTTGAGTTGTCACCTAAAACCATAATCATGTCTTTGTACTTGTGGTCTTGTCAAATTAGTGTTGTGAGAATCTGAAAAACTTTGGAATATGCAGAAAATACCAAGACCTGTTGGCTAGTGGGCAGACTTGTGGGGAGGATGTATCATTAGATTTTTAAATTCAACTTGATCAGTATCTTGTGAAAACTTCTGGTCTGCTTACTAAAGCTTACTGCTTGAGGAAAAGCTTTAATAGCTGAAAGGATTAACTGCTGTCTGCAAATTGTGTTTCTATTTCCTGAACATCTGACTATTCAATTGTGCAGGAGTATGCATTGTTAATGAAATTATTAAGGAAAAATGATGCTGCAGTGAAAAGGAACAAGGATTTTTTGTTTGTTTGTTGTCTTTTAGAAGAGGGCTGTTAATTGTTGCAATTAAAAATAGAATGCCGAAACTCCCAATGAAATACCAAGAGATAAATTTTCTTTTAAGGAAATGTAAATATATGCAGTGGGATACACTGCATTGCTTTCTGAGGCACTTGAACAGCTACTGTTCAATATATTCTGTGCTTCATATGCCAAGGAACTGCACTTGGTAAAATTCAGTAGATAATATATTTATGAAGTTATATTTTAAAAATCATATTTTTGTAGTCTTGAAGACTTTGATTTGGAAGAAGAGGATGAAGAAGCAGAGATAAGACAAAGGAGATTACAGCGGCAAGCAATTGTTCAGGTACAGTTACAGGAACTAATTCTGTGTTTTTAGTATAAAATGTCAGGGTAATGGAAGACTCTTTGCCTACTGCTACATTACAATAGTAATTCCCATTGCTGTATTTTTCCAGTTAGTTCATTGTAAACGTTTGTCTCTCTTAAACTCCACACTTCTATTGTCACAGCATTTCTTTTAAAACTGAAGTGACTCTTCTGTGAGTCATTTTTTGCTACAGTCAAACATTCTCTGATGGTCTTGAGACATGTTTAAAATGTTCTTCAGTTACCTTCATCTGTAGTTTTTCTCTGTAGCTGTATCATTGATATAATAACATCAGTGTAACAGTAGGTCATATATCGATTAACCTAACTGGTCAGTTTGTTTCAAGTAGAAGTTGTCCTTGTCAATTTTGTAAAGCCACTGTCATGGGTTCCTCCCTAAAAGTACATGTGAATTGCATGAACTTCTTACTCCAGTAACAAGGTAACAGTAATCACAGGTGTAATGTGTGAGCCAAACCCCTGAAGGAAGCTGTGGCCAAAGGCGGCGTCATTGTACAGTACGGGTCAGCTATCTCTTTTCAAAGGTGGGATTTGGCACACAATTAGAACAAGCAGGCAAAATGCTGTAACATATTTATTTAGTATCAGGTACAAAATTACTGGCTTTAATGTAGTGCTTATTTTAAACAGCACTAAAAATACTGTTCATGGTTTGAGTTTTATGTAAAGCCTGTTGTAAAATCTTTCAGAGCTGTGACTGAGCCAAACCATATAAATTCTTTTTAAAGACTGGTTACACCTGATGTTGGTCCAGGCTGGAAGCAAATTGCAGAGCTGAATTCCCTAAATGGAAAAACCTCTGCTTGTATTATTGAATAGTTCAACCTAGACAACTGAGTGGTAGCAGCATTTCTTCATCTTGATTTTTACCTTTTAGGATGGGAAGTGAGATCTGTATAATTTTGTAGTACCTAAGGGTGACCAAAATTGTAAAGATGATGTTTGAAGATTTTAATGCTTTTGAAATTTTTCAACACGAATGAATAAATAGGATTTATAGTTCACATAAAAAAACCTAAATCTAAAGGCTACTTTTCTGTACCATAACACTAATAAAACTGGGAAATATTCTAGAATGTAGGATATAAAATAAGTAATTTTTCATCAAAGACTGTGTTTAAGTGTTTGTGTGCCAGGATGGTTTAGTAATAATTTTGTTGCTGCTGACATTTTGTTGTGCATAACTAAATAGATAATATTCAGTAATAATCTGTTTTTCCAGAAATGTAAAGACCTAAAGCACACACATAAATATTTCAGTGTTATGGTCTGGACTGTGGTGGATTGTGACAAATTGAATTTTCAGAAGTTATATCCCATTTTGAAAATAATCTGTTGTCTTTATAGACATAGGTGATTATGAAAGCAAAGATTAATGTTTCAGCTGAAAGCCCAAACCATTGAAAGGGTGGATGTGAAAATGTTTAAATTGTGATAAGCTATTAAAAAGTAAATTTCTTTTCAGAAATACAAAGGCCAGACAGAAGACAGTAACATATCTGTACCATCTGAACCAAGCAGCCCTCAGAGTAGTACACGTAGTCGCTCAAATTCTCCTGACGACATCCTAGAAAGAGTTGCTGCTGATGTTAAGGAGTATGAACGGGAAAATGTGGACACATTTGAGGCATCAGTGAAAGCCAAGCACAACCTCATGACAGTTGAACAGAACAATGGTAAGATTCTGACATCTCTCTAGTGCAATTTATGAGATCTCAGACACTTGGCTTCATTTACTTACATACTTCCAGACTAGGAAGTAGTCCTAGACTACTTTTAGATGGAATTTGGAATGGTTTTGGATGGACTTTTTGGATCAAATTTGTGAATGGTTTTGCAAATATTATGGTACTTAAAACATAGCATTAAAATAAAGCTTCCTTATTAGGAAGGATAATGAGTGGAACATGTTCTCTGTATTTCTGGTGACTCTTAACACAGTTTGTGCTTTACATTTGGAAGAGCAAATAATGATGCCTGTCTGTATCGTTAAGAGTTACCCTTCCAAATTTTTCATTTCACTCAGGCAAGTTGTTTTCTTAGAGGCTTAGTATAGTCCTAGAGTTTATTTTGTGAGGGTTGGAAGTTATGCTCCTTTTATACCTTTTTTTGGTCAAAGCCATTGTGTCAGAAGAATATAGGTGGGTCTGTAGTAATTAAGAATTATTAAGATTAATGATTAAGAATGATTTTGAGGGCCATTGCTAGTCAGTCCATTTTAGTAGCATAGCTAATTGCTGAAATGGGTATTTTCTTTCTCTTCTCCCCTGTCATGTACTCTATTGTACAGCCATGTTGAAATTAAATCAATTTTGATATAAAACCTGCCTTTTGCCAGCTGCAGCAAAAGGAACATGGAGCATCTCACAACGTACCCTGTAGTATTGAAAGTCTGCTGCTTTTCTTGTCTTTTGAAAGTGGATTACTGTACATCTTCCAAGTAGTGAGAGGTGTGTGCAGTTGCTGTATGGTTGTATTTGAGCTAGTTGAAGCTGCTTTGGTTTCTCTCTACAGTTTAATTGCAATAGCAATGTTTAATGAGGGCTGTGGAGCCTGCCCATCCCCTCTGAGGGAGAGTTGCAGTTAGCTTGTATTTCATGTACTGTGCTACACCTATCTTTGGGGGCTAAATATGCTGTCTCTTATGGATGCTTCTCTTCAAAGTAATAAAGCTGCATCTCTTTGGAACTGCTGTACTGCTCTATAGTTTATCCTGGCATTCCCTTGAGCCAGCAGCATTGGTGAAAAGAACTGTTTTACACTTTCTTTGCATACCACAAGTTAAGGCTTATTTTGTCTAACAGACAATGTGCTTTTCCTATTTTGTCAAAGCATGTACTGCTCTCTAATTTTGTCTATTAAAGCATATGAAAATTTAAGTCTTAACTGTATAGGCCTTTTCCACATAGACATGTAAAAATGGTTTTTAAAGTTACATTCACATCTGGGTGGTAGAGTCTGGGTTGGAGGTGGCTGTAACAACAGCTGAAACCAGTGGGCTGTTTTCCTCTGCAAGAGTAAATTTTTATTTCTATCCTGACCTCTTGTAGGGCCAGAGCAGTAAGTTGCTAAGAAACTAGTCAGTAACTCATTGTAGCCCAGTACAGGTGACTGGAACTAAAAGGAATATTTGAGGAAGTTTTTAGAAGTGTCTGTAGCTCAAAACAGTGGTATAAACTGCCTCCCCACAAGTGTCAGGTGACAGGTCTATGCTTTAAAATAGTGGTATCAGCATGCTGGATGATTTTTTCTGCTGTCAGATTTCAGTCTGGTTATTTGGTATGGAAGGAGTTTGTGCATCACAAGACTTGAAGCCTCTGAGCTAAATTAACCGTTTATTTTTCTCCATTGCATAGTGAAAGGAGGGTTTCCAATTTACCATGTTCATGGAGGGCTGCCATAATGTGTGCATGAATGAAATAGTTTGAAGTTTGCTTGCTTTTACTAATGTGTACTTCATTTATATTTCTTTGCTTTTTATCTTATCAACCAAGTAAAATGTCTTTGGGATTTAAAGATGATTAAAAGGTGAGAAAGGGATAATCTTGCCCATAACAAAAATGTTTCTCTTTAACACATTGCATTTGACAAAAAGCTGCACATTGGGTCCTTCCTAGCAGGGTTGGAGAAAACATTTTCCAAAGAAAGAATTTCTGGGCTTTACAACTTTGGCTTTTAGTAAAATATCTTGTGATTAGCAGAAGAGCATGAACTTACGTATTGAAAACTGTATTGAATTATGACTGTATTTTTTTTATATATACATATAGTAATTTTTTAGTTCTTTCTATACATATATATATATATAGTCATTATTTGTAGGGAGAATGTAAGTATGTAGTTTTTTCTTTCTGCTGTGCTTACTTGAAAGCTATTGCACGTAGTTTTTCAAAGAGATACAAATTTTTGAGTTGTTTGAAGAACTTAAGTAGTCTTGAGTTTTATATTCTAGAATGTGAAATGGTATTTGCTAGAAACATTAGTAGAGCTACCTGTTTGCCAATGTACTGATCTTAGACTATGTTGTAAAGATACCAAGTGCCAAATTATACTGGCAACAGAGTTATCATTTGACATCTTTTTCATGTTGAGTAATCTGAATTTCATTTTAAGGTTCATCTCAGAAGAAGCTGCTAGCTCCTGATATGTTCACAGAATCAGATGATATGTTCGCTGCATATTTTGATGTAGGTAATTCTTGGAGATGAAATGTATGATTTTTTTTCTGCTTGATTTGTGTTAGAGTCACTGTCATTTGAGGGTTGTGAGAACTTTGATTTGTAAAAGCATGTACTGCTAAGTGACTTGTATGTTCTTAATCTTTTGGTCAGCCAAGGCAGGCAGAGTGCTTCTTAATTTACTATTCAGTGAAATAAAACCTGCTGAAATCAGTGGCAATTTTACCAGAGTTAGTGATTGGGGAATTCACCTGCTGTTTGAATACAATGGCACATGTTAAAAACATGAATCTATTTCTAAGTTCTGCTTATTATTGTTACCATGTTGCAATGTTCTAAATATGAGCTTTTTCCGGAGATTCATATATGATTAATTAAAAAATGTGTAAGATACTGCAATTGACTAATGATGCTGTGTTGGAGTAATCTGGTGGTTTGTTTGGAGATTTTTTGGGATGAAGAGATAAATTTCCTGGTTTTACTTTAACACTTTTTCATTAGCTTTTCTCTAAACATGCTGCAGTGACCCTCAGATATTGGCAGTCCAGCGACTACTTTTGAGACTTTACGTGCCATTCTCTATAAATCCTCTGCATTGTTGCTGATGTGCAACAATGAGAAATAATTAAAGACAAGAACTTTCTTCTTAACTTAAACCAAAATTAACGGGAGAATTTTTATGGCAGATACAACACAGGCTGTGGTTTCACTCTAGTAACACTGGTATCCCTCTGACCTGGAAAAAAGATGAATACTTGAAGGGTAATGTCTGTGTGAGGGTGCATTTCTAAAAGTTCAGAAGTTAAAAGTGGGGATTTATATGGCTTGTAAGTGAGCAGCTCCCCTTCCAGAAACTGTTGTTCAATTTAAGATAAACTTTGCTACTCATAGTTTTGATTTTGTGATTAAAATATTGCCCATTCTGTTAGGAGATGTCAACAGCAGTTGTAGAAGTGTTATGGTAGTATGTATAACAGTATGAAACAAGTGGCATGTAATGAACAGAAATTCAAGGCTTAAACAGTTGTTTTCCTTGCAAAATGCTGAACCTTTTTACTATAAACTTACTGTAAATAAGTAGTCTTACTTAGATGGTCCAAAATGTGCATTCTAATGTGACTTATATAAATTCCTTGTGAGTATTAATTGAAACTTTGCCCATTTATGTTTAATAATAATTCTGTTGGTTGATCTCATTCTCTTTCCTTGCATCAGTCTTTAGATACTGGTATGTAAATAACATTAAGTTGTTTCTCCTGCAAGTGTGTTTGTATTGTGGAGAGAACAGTTTTTCAGTAGGGAAAAAGGGCTTTGGGAAGTAAACATCAAAGAAAAATACAGAGCACACAAGCAAAGCGGTTAATTTTCTTTTTATTTCAGAGTGCTCGTCTAAGGGCTGCTGGGTTTGGAAAAGACTTCAAAGAAAACCCCAATCTCAGGGATAACTGGACAGATGCAGAAGGCTATTACCGTAAGTTGTGTTTGTTTATCTGCAAGGACAGGTAGAGGGAGGGTGCTGAGTGAAGGTCCTCATGTATAAAAGTATGGAAATGTTGTTCTAATGCAGATGTATCCCATCTGCATTAGAAAAACCCAGAGCCCTCTCTGAGTGTGTAATGTAATGGATGAAACAAGCATGCAGGTTTTTACCTCAGTTTTGAAAGGACTCCAAACTTAGAGGATCACCCCTTGTTCCCCATAATTTCCACATAGCTAGGTGATACAAAACATTGTACACCATGAAATTAAAGAATCTTGCTATTTACCCTCATATTTTGTAATGCTAGAGAATGGTTGATTTTTCTTAAAAAGTTCCATTATGCTTGTACCTCGTAACTTGAACTTGCTTGGTTTTATCCCTCAGGTGTTAATATAGGTGAAGTTCTAGATAAACGTTACAATGTCTATGGTTACACTGGTCAGGGAGTCTTCAGCAATGTGGTGCGAGCCAGGGACATGGCCAGAGCAAACCAAGAAGTAGCAGTGAAAATCATCAGGAACAATGAACTTATGTAAGTAATGGTTTTTTTTGATGGTAATAAAGCATGTGGAACACTTGGAAGTTTTTCATGGTGTGACTTGAATCTCCCTTTGTTTCAAGTGAAGTAACAGATCACAGCTGTGATTCCTGCCTTTTCTGCTAATACGAGCCAGATAATGGGAAGCGCTTGAGGACTATGTATCCACACTGCTTTACAGCTATCACAGGAAGAAGGGTATTTGTATTTTAGTCAGGCACTTTCTCATTTGCAAAATTGCAGGGAACAGTGATAGCAACAAACAAGGTTACAGCTAATTATGAGCCCTACGTTTCTTGAGATAGGAGATGTGAACTGTAAAAATTTTGTTTCAATGGACCAAATCTGTTTGGCAGGCTGTGGGTTGGATCCCAGTCAATCATCTGCAACTTACAAAAAGATCTCCATACATTGAATTATTTTTGTATATTCTCTAAACATCTGCATGTATATGAGATACATAAAAAGAGGTGGCATTCTCACTGTTGAAATACAAAATAAAAAAGAGGTCTTTCAGAATGGGTGAACATTAACAAGTAATACCTCTTAAACTATGTCATTTGAGGACTTGACTTGTCTACAATACTTGTTTTTATTATCTGCTGCAGTATTTATACAGTAATTTCTTGTGTCCTCTTCTGTTAATGACAACTTAAATGAAAACCTTTTCCATGTATTTTACCTTGGAAGTTTTAAAAGTTGTCTTACTGTGTGTATAACTGGATTTGTTTTCATTATATGAATAAGTATCTAGAAAAGTTTTAAAGGCAAAAGGAAGGCTGATAAGCTGTTTCAGTTTGGTATGTTGTATAGGTAATAAGTTTGGATGTGTAATTGAATTCATAGTTCAGTTTAAATCTTTTAATACTGTTGTATGTGGTGAAGCACTTCTTTAAACAAGTAAACTTCCCAAGTGAGTGCCATTTGAAATTTGTCATGTTACAGGACAAAATCCAGTTTTAGCCTTAGATAGAACTGAGAGTAAGGAAAGTATAAGTAGGTTGCAAAGGTACAGTGAATATCCAGGAATTAAATGAACTTACCTAGTGTGTAGTCACTGACAGCAAACCGTTGTTGTGATCTTGGTTTCTCAGCTGTGGTACATTAAGTATTGAGAAGACACTTCTCATTCCTGGATAATTATAGCCACAAAGTGAATGTTTAGATTTTAAAAGATACTAGAATTTAACTGATTTTCTTTTATAATCACATTTCTCTGTTTTCAGGCAAAAAACTGGCCTAAAAGAACTGGAATTTTTAAAGAAGCTCAACGATGCTGATCCTGATGACAAGTTTCATTGTCTACGGTTGTTTAGGCATTTCTACCACAAACAACATCTCTGTCTGGTATTTGAGCCTCTCAGGTAAGATAACAAATGTTTGGGGTTCTCTGTAAAAGATAAAGTACTACTGTGTGTTCTTTACCTTTCTGAATTTGGCTGTTGTTTTGATACCTTGTTCTAGTGCCAAGATTCAAGAATACAAGGAACTTTGAAAAAAAAAATTGTCTGTGGGCACAAATTCACAGACTACTGGACTATTTCTGATTTATTTTTAGCACTGTTGTGAGTTTTCTGCCTGGAAAATATTTGAAACAAGATAATGTATTAAAGATAGTTCATCTCTCTTGTACTGGTCTTAATGATTTTTTGCATATGTCAGTATTTTGATTAGTTTTCATAATTTTTCATTTTAAGGGTTTGTGTTAAGATGCATTCCCAGAGAAATTCAGGAAATGCTGTATATTCTGTAAAGAGTACACATATAGTAACAGCCTTAGGGAGAAAATTGTTACAGTGATTCTTTGCATGCTCACTTTCTATTCAAGTAATTAAGTTCTTGTGACAGGTTGATTGTAGATACTTTTTTATGGTAGATCAGATATATTAATTGCCTTAGTCCCCATTCCTACCTAGAGACATCAGTTGTTCAAATCCTAAGTCTTCTGTCTATGTCATATTTTAAGTTTTGCCATGTTTGGGGTGAAGATAAGTTATATATTGAAACAATGCAAATTTTGTGAGATTACCATCATATTTCATTAATAAGCTGTAGAACAAATTATTGTCTTGTGCTACACTATCTCTTGATAAGACACTTTCACCTTATTTATGTCCAGTTATGTTTTTGTCCTGGAATGATTGTCTTTCTGTCTGCTGCTTAAGTCACCAAAAAAGTCTCATCAGCTTTTATCTCTTGCCTGTTTCCTTTTTAATTTATGTCTGAAAAAAAATTAGTACAAAGGGTTTATGGTTGCTAAGAAAATCCTGTTCGTTTGCAAATAAATACTCTCATATCAATATTGATTAAAAATATGCTCTGAACTAAGTAAGTCTATTGCAGTAAGTAATTACACAGCATAAGACAGATCTGATTGACCAGCCTTTGTGTTCAATTCTGTAGCTCACAGTGGAATGCTGAATGCTGCATTTCTCAAAAAATATGTAAAGCTAACTGGTCTGTTCAAGTTTGTCATAGAATTTAGGAGGCCACTATCGGTTTTTCTGTTAAGCTCTTTCCAATTCTTTCTTTCCCCCTTTCCCTTAACAGTATGAATTTACGAGAGGTGTTGAAGAAGTATGGGAAAGATGTTGGACTCCACATTAAAGCTGTGCGTTCCTACAGCCAGCAATTGTTCCTGGCTTTAAAACTTCTTAAAAGATGCAATATTCTACATGCAGATATTAAACCAGATAATATTTTGGTAAGTAATAAATAATTTAAAACCTTTTTTTTGCATGGTCTGTAGCGTAAAAGAAAGTATTTGTAATTAATATAATTCTGTTAATTTAGGTGAAGTGGTGAAGTCAAATTTGCTGAAAATGCTAAGGGTTTGCACTTTGATATAAAATGATATTGTGGTACGAATAGTGAGAAAAAATACAACACACCATCTAAATAAAATCTTTTGCAAACAAACATTCATTCCCATCTATCTTTATAGAAAGCAGACTTTCCAAAGTAGGACAGTTTGGGAATATTTCTCTTACAGGAGAAATATTCAAAATTTTCCCATCAGTACTTGAGAGATGTTCTTGCTTTCTGCAAAATGGAAGCAGGGTGTTTGGGTCTGAATGGAGATTCTGTTTATGTGAGTGAGATGAGGGGGAAAGGTCCTTAATGCCTCTTTTCCAGTAGGGCATGTGAGCTACATCAGAGGAATACAGTGGTTTCCTTTGGTTTTTTTGGACATCATCCCTGTGACAAACTCAGATGTTTAATTTATCTAAAATGTTCTCTTATTACTGTCTCAGCAGTAAAATCTACTATTCACATCTCTAAGCATGAGATGTGAATAATATGCTGTTTTATAAGTGGTACTCTGGATACTGGAGTTGCAAGTCTAAATTGCTAAAATTTCAATATCTGGAATGAAATCTGGGTTCACAGATATTTTGTTATGGGAAAAGTACATGAAACTGACCTTTTTTTTGTATTTTGTAGGGTCTGAAGACATTAACTCTCATTTTGAGAAAATTTTATAATTTTTAGAATACTGAGAGGAAGGAACTTCCAATTTAAAGGCTGAATATTTTTCCTGTCTCTGACTTAAATGTGTTGTCACTTTTACAGTTCTGTTATCAATTCTGTCCACAAATAGTACTAATAGATATTTTTGTTTAACTTGCAGGTGAACGAGTCTAAAACGATACTAAAGCTTTGTGATTTTGGCTCAGCTTCACATGTCGCAGATAATGACATCACACCCTATCTAGTTAGTAGATTTTATCGAGCTCCAGAAATCAGTAAGTATATTTTGGATTAGCTACATCTATCACATACCAGCAAGTGCCAGTATTAGCAGATGAAAATTTGACTTGAATTTATTGTCTAGTCTTAGCAAAACATGACTCTGAGAATACAATGGCTGTCAAAAATTCAGACTTTGAAGGCATGTTCGTGTGACTCTTCATGTATGCTGGTGATCAGCTCAGTGAAAAGTCATTCTCATGGGTTGTAATTATGTTTCAATTTAGAGGTATTGTTCTGACTTCTTGGTTTTTGCTAATTTAAAGCTGATCAGTTTAGGCGTTAGGTAAAAGCTTCCCTTTCTAAAATAGGGGTACTTCAAAAGCTAAAAGGTTTACGTCCTTCTTTTATGGTAGCTTTTTATTCCTAAGAAGAGCAGCACCAATATAGTGTACAAATCAGAATTTTTTTCATTTATCTGCTTTTGTGGTATTATATCAAATTTTGCCTTTATGGAATTAACTGGAATTGCTCTGTTTCAGTTATAGGAAAAATCTATGACTATGGTATAGATATGTGGTCTGTAGGCTGCACATTATATGAGCTTTATACAGGAAAAATACTGTTTCCTGGCAAAACCAATAATCATATGTTGAAACTTGCCATGGATCTCAAAGGAAAGATGCCAAACAAGGTAAGAAAAATAAGTACTTAATATATTAAACTGCTCTAATGAACAGTAGAACTTAAGAGTCTTTGTTCTCCTGGAATTCTGTTTCTTATCATATTTATATATTCTTAACAGTAAGTACTAGACTTCGCTCTGACTGTATAATTTATACTGATTTAAAATCTTATGAAGTGAAAGTATACAGCTTCTTTTTCGTAGACTTAAGTATAAAGTGAAAACAGAAACCTTCTAAGCACTGACCTGAAAAAAATGCGTAAGTCAATGAAAGATACTGTGTCCTTTTTTAAAGGGTTTAAACTGTATCTTTGTACTCAATCTCAACATCTCTTCCTGTCGTTTGGTATTTTTTTATTAGTATAAAATTACTTATTTTAGTATTATTAGACATTGATGTTAATTGTGAAATGTGTAAGACACAAGAGAACTTGCCTGAAACTCTTGCCTCTTCCTCATTTTCCAGATGATTCGAAAAGGTGTGTTCAAAGATCAGCACTTTGATCAAAATCTCAACTTTATGTATATAGAAGTAGATAAAGTGACGGAAAGGGTAAGTCCTCCATGTGTTGACTAATCCATGGCTTTTTCCAAGCTTTCCTACTACATGGTCTTTCAAATGTACCTTGGCTTCCTAATTAAAAACAAGATTTTATAAGCTATTACAAAGTCTTTTGCAGCAGTATGGACAGATTGCATAGTTATAAAATGGCCAAAGAGATTTTTTTTTTTTTCCCTAGGATGTAGGAACATGATTAAGAAAACTAAATTTAATCTGGTAGATACACAGGGTATCTCCATATAATCTATCCTTAAATTATTAATAAAAGAAATTCTGCCTTCATTTTGTAGAAGGACATTTAGAATTACATGGTTATATGTATGAGGTCACTATTAATTTTGGTATCATCTTGACATATATTTAAGAAGAATCACAAAATAGTGGTCAGATACGGGAACTGTCCATTTGGACTTCCATGTTCTGAGTTAACTGGGATGTCAGGTTCATGTGTGAACCTGTGTTGGTGGCCTCCCCCTCGACAGTGTTTTTTCCACTCTTTTCTCTGCACATGATGATTTTATGAGGCCTTATGGGGGCAGGGTGTTGCTGTTCAGATACGAGACAAGCCTGCAGAGAAGCTGCTGCTGAGGCTCTGTAAAAGGGATGGATAGGGGGTTTGTGCATTACTTCTGTTCTACAAGGCTACCATTTCTGTGTTTGTAGGAGAAGGTTACTGTTATGAGCACCATTAATCCAACCAAGGACCTTTTAGCAGACTTGATTGGGTGCCAACGACTCCCTGAAGACCAGCGTAAAAAAGTGCACCAGCTTAAGGACTTGTTGGACCAGATTCTAATGCTAGACCCAGCTAAACGGATTAGCATCAACCAGGCTCTGCAGCATGCCTTCATCCAGGAGAAAATTTAAACCAGATGAAGAAGTTCAAAGGGTTTGATTAATTAAGATACAAAGACTGAAGAAATTTCACAGCAGTTATTAATGTATATAAACATAAATATTTCCCCTGCAAAGTTGAGGAAGAAATGATACATTTGAATTAACATCAAGGCTGATATTTCTTTTAGAAATGTTAGAGTAATTCTGTTTTGTGTCTTATGTGAAAATTTTCACTGTAGAACTGTTTTAATTGCCAAGACTGCACAAAAGTACAATGCTAATGTATATGGTTGCAGTTCGTATATATTATAAAAAGAAAAAAGCATCTGTTATAAAAAAAAGAAAGAAAAAAAAAAAGAGAGCAGTAATACTGGGTGGTTGATTTGTTTTTAGCAGACTTGGCTTCATTTTTGTCTTTACAAAATGGCCAGCATAAATGCTGTTTATATTCACATTTTCCTAGGTGTGTGTGTGCAGGCCACAGCAGCATGCCCTTGGTGTAGTCAGTGCCGAAGGGGGTCTGTTCCTTCTTGAGCCTGCCCGCAGGGATGGTCTCCTCTTTTAAAGCAGGTTGTGTACAACTTTCAGTACACTGAAGGTAAGCTAACCCATCAACATCACCGGTGTTTAAGCTGTTATTTTACTGGAACAACTGGCAAATGAGAGACAATAGCATTGTGGCAGAATTCCCTGCATGTTTGAGAAATGATCTTGTTTTGTTTTCTGACATTGCAACCGTGGCATAGTTACAACTTCTGTTCTGTTCATCACATTTAAAACTGGGAGAGAGCGCATTTGATGGATAGAGCGCCTTCAGTGTACTGTTTCTTATTAATTTAGTTTTTTTAATCAACTTGCTATAGACTTTGTATACATTTTGTTAAATACAGTTCACTATGACATAGAACCAATACTTACAGAAGAGTTTTCATTTAGTAATTACATATGTTGGGATCTCATTCAAAAGACCTTATACCTAAAGGATAGATAGACAACATAAAGAAATTTTTAACTATTTGTATGTCATTTTGAAAGTGTACTGCTTTATGCTAAAAGTGTTTCATTTGTTCATTGTTTTCATTATTTGTGATCATGTTGTCTTTCAATACAGGCATAAACCTTCCACTCTTGAACAAAGCAGCTGCTTTTTAAAAGCGGTAATTGCTTCTTTACCTTTTATTTCTTTTGTAAATGAAGCTTTTCTTTAAGAAATGTGACTTTAAAGTGTTGTCTCTTGCATAAAACAGTTGACACTTACTTATTGTAAAGTGAAGATTGTTCTGCTGCATGTAAAGTGGACCATGCAGATTTCTGTATGTTTTCAGTATGCATCATTAGATAATAAAGTCTTTTGTGAACAAGGCATTTGTAGCCATTTTTAAAAGAATCTGTCTTCAGTGATGGTAAATCAGGTAATTTGTAAGACCCACCCCTGCATTTCCTATTAATCATTTAATTAAAGGGATTATTAAATGTTATGATCTTTGGGAGAGCTATAGGCTATATTAATTGGATATATAATTATCACTGCTTTAAAACAAAGCAAAAAACCCTACAGATACTGTCTGTCTGCTTTCATTGTAATGAAATTATTCCTGTAGGACATGGGATTAAATTCAGGCTTTAACTAATGTTTGTGCTGTTTTTCTCACTTTTCCTTTTTGATGGTGCTGAAAGAGAAAAAAGGAAAGCGAGTCACAGGCCACTCAACGCCTACTCCATGGGTCTGATTTGCTGAGACACCAACTTCAGCTTCCTAACAAGGTTATTTCTGACAGCATGTGTAGATAAACATTTAGCAACAAGTTAAAAGAGTTGAGACAATTGAGTTGGTTATACAGCGTGAGGAAAACAGAAACAACCTTTTCAGGTCCATACTGCTGTTTTAATGTTCTCTTTGACGATATTAAAAAGTTCATGTTTTCCTTTTTTTATTAATATATTCTGACAGGGTGTGGAAACCCCACTGGTTTCACGTACTTTATAATACTTTGAACTAAGAAGGATTTTTGTATCCATCTAGGTACATAATGGCAACAGTCATGCACTCTTAGTGCACTCAAGAATGAGGAAAAATGCCACAAAGCAGGTCATTCTGCTGGTGGGGAATACCCCACCAAGGAGGTGTAATGAACTAACTACGAAAACAAGCAGGAGATGGGTGGTTTTATATACCTATTTGGAACCTTCAACCTGTCTCTTCTCAATTTATATTGTAAAATCCCTAATAAAAACCAGTCTCTCCCTATTTCTACATGTTGAGGTATCTTTTTCATACAGGAAATGAAAGAAGTTAGCATTCATGCTTAGTGAAACACTAGTTGCTTGCTAGTTAAATACAGCAAGTGTAACTTGCACTGTTACAACATAGGCAGCACGTCTGAGGGCACTTTTACACAGATGTAGTAATAGCTTAGTCTTTCTGTTGCTTTGTACTTTATTAAACTAGGAATATGAAACAATGAAATGAGTTGGTGATACAGAAACAAAGCAGTAGAAAAGATGCCCCTTAATGCCTACAGAATTGTTTTAAGCTGTTCTGGAGAAGCATAAAGTTGCTCGTTTACTTGTTCTTTGTGTTGTAGGTGCAGCTCAAAAGAAGATGAAGGCTACCAGAAGATATGAACAAAGGTTTCTGTCCTATAAAAGATATGAAAAATACTCTTCATCTAGTTCTGTCTTAATCTTTTAGTTTCCAGCATTTCAATTTAGAATTGATTAACACTGCTGCATTACTGATAATTCCTGAAACATACTCGATGTATTAAAATTTTTTACATGGATTGTTTTGTTTCTGGTTGAAGAGATTTTTTATTGCAATTAAATGCAGGTAGACTAGCATTACCTTTAAATTAAGTATTCTTAAAATGATAGAATGAACAGTAAAAAATCTATTACATTTAGTAAAAAAACTGGGCCATTATATTTGGTTAAAATAAATGTGTTAACCAGGAAACATTTAAGCAGGTGATGCACTTTTTTCTTTAACTTCAGTAGTTTTATTATTTATTTTAATTCTGTCAAACTTATTATCCATACAGAGGATAGCTGGCAAAGGGTTATTTTTAAAAAGTAGGTTTCAGTCCCCCATCCAGCTGATACTTCTTGTTGACAACAGTAGAAAACTCTTTAGTTCTGGCTTCAAAAACCTCTGGACTTGAGGATTTTTTGACACCATTAAGGCCCTTTTCCAGTTTTGGACAATGCCTGTCCCAGAGCCTGAGGTCTCTAAGGAGAGTAGCTGTGGCTGCCATTACAGTCAGCTGAATTCTCACAGTTGTGGCTGGGTGCAAACAGAACAGCTGTGCAACAGTGAACAATTTCTCAGCTCATCTAATAGGGAGGATAACTTAACTTTTCCTCCTGAGCACAAATTTTTAATTTATGTCTTTGCTAGAGGTCCTACATAGAGAAGGTTTGGCTAAATCTACTGTGCTGATTTCTGTTACCTTCTCCCTCATGGTGACAAGGAGTTTCACATTTAACATACTCAGTTTTCCAAGCCTTCTGAAAAAACAAGATTCCAGCCCTGTGGAGTTAGAATGTGTTTTTATTACCTTGGTGTATACAATTTAGTTTAAAAATTAATTACTGTTCAAGAGTTTTTAATAGAAGATAATGATTCCTTTAAAACCTTTTTAATAATACTTTATCTCCATACATAGGGTAAGTGGCATTAAACCTCTGAAGAACCTTTATGTGTATATTGACCCCCATACAGAAGGCAGACCAGACTGTGATACTGCTGGAGATAGAGGGATCTTCTACAGCATATGTAAAATTGTAATGTGGGTGGAGGATGTTGAGAAGTGGCAATTGCTTGAAATTAATAAACTATGCTTAAAACTTGACTTCATCCTGTCTTCTTTTGTGCCTCCATATCCTACTGCAAAGTTGTGAAATGTATGAACAATTTTTAAATGCACTAGGAATTAAGTGTAGTTCTTTGAAAGGGGTTGCCTCCTTAGATATCAGAGGCATTAGAGAATCTCTGGAAAAAGTCTTCCTGAACATGTAAAATGGAGCTTTTGTTAAATTGCTTGTATAGTTTTGGAAGCCCCCTCAAAAATCAAAAAACCCTCAGAAAACTGAAGATTTAATGTGGATTGACTTTCATTTTCACTGTGTCTTTTTTTATCTTTTATAGCAATGTATTAACCTGTACTGAGTCAGGGGATGAAAGAATTGCATTGTATTGCAGTAAAGGGAAGCTATATATACTTACAGATTAATCTTTATAAGGGGAAAAAAATAGGTGGGGAGTAGTAGCATGGTGAATTGGGAGGGAATGTGTGTTTTCATTTATTAACTTGTAAATTTTGTATCACATTATTAATTTAAGTATACTTGTGTGTGGGTACAGAAGTGAGACTTACCAATGTGTTCTACACTTCTGTGTCTTAGTTTTGTTCATCTAAGTATGTAGATAATTAAAACTTAATTTTAACTTGTGACAATACTTACTCTAAATGTAAAACCTTGGCCTTCCATCATACATCTATTGAATTCTTCACTGTCTTAATTACTTCCTCACAAACATTGATTTTGATGATTGTGGCCCAAGTATCTCTATAAAGTAGGTATAAGGTAATTATTTATAAAATAATGAGAATCCATGAACATTTACAAAGATTCAGTGTTTGGCTTAAGTTACTGAGAAATAATTTTACACTTATGGGAAGGTATAAATTAATAGGCTGTATCTGATAGAGTAACTGTTGATGGTTCAGTCTCAGAAGTGACTTTTTAAGTGAGAGTGCAACAAAAGAAACCAAGAGGGGTTCCTGAGGATACCTGAAGTACACCTAGTCTGAAAAATGGGACTGATAGTAGCTACCAAGACTAATAAGCAAAGGAAGTCTGTACAGCTTTAAAAAGGAAGGCATTGATAACAAAAGTTACTGGGCACAAGAAGGTAGAGAAGAAAGCACTCTTGATTGCCGGGTTAAAATGCTAATTCTGTATTGTTAAAGGAAATGGACCTTTTCACAGACTCTTAGTGAAACTCTGACATGTTCAAGTCTTTGAGAGCCAATTTAAACCTGCAGCTACACTTTCCGTTTGGAGAGGCAGATCTGTCACAGAATCTGACATAGTATCAGGCACAAGCATAGTTTTAGAGGATGAAGTTGAATTCATTGGTGAAAAGACAGGTAACCACCTTAATCTGTCAGAGCATATTCACTTTTCAAACAGCTCTTAACTACTGATAGCTAAATTCCTTGTGTAAAGGGGACAGTTCAGATATTCTACAAATCTTCCTCCTATGTTAAAACAAAGCTCATCCTAAAAATGTTATCCAGATGAGGTACTCCATGTAAAACAACCTGACATTTGGGCTGAAGCTTTTCCATGGGAAGGGAAAAGGTTTTGCTCAACTAAAGCCAAGCTGACCTCCTTACCATGGTTACTTGAGAATCTGCTAGTCAACTAGGAAGGCAACACACAGAGTTCTGTAAATAATTTCATTAAATTTAGTCTAGATTTAATATCCAGACAGATTAGGCCAGCTGGGTTTAACTGGTAAAGGTGTGTTCCTTTCAGCCTCTTGAATGAAGATGCAGCATCATGGCTGAACATGAGGACTGCCTGCAACCAGTGTTCTTTTGGGCGATCTTCACACAGAATAATGAAAATTTGGTCACTGTGAGTTTTTAAGTTAAAACTGAAATGCACAGAATGCCTATCCTTTTACTCCCTGTGGGAGACTTAAATCTGGCAGAGCAAATTTAGGCATAGAGGTGCCTTCTTTCACAGAGAACATCCATCACTCTCTGACAGGGTAGGAAATGGGTGGTTTCACAAGTTGACCCAAATTGCTTTGTAGTTCTTTAAAGCTAATATACCTTGTCCATTCCTATTTGCAAGTAATTTGCAATCTATTTATGTTTATAAGGCCCTAATAAAAAACCTGAGCTGTAAGCTCATGAAAATTCCAAGCGCATATAAGCACATAAAAATCCAAAATAATGCCTAGATAAAACCCTTTTTCTTTCTTGAGGGTTTTCTTTAAAAATAATCCAGTAATCCTAATTTCCTGTAGTAAATTACATAGTAGTTGAATACATGGAATTGAGAGCAATTTGGGACATCTCACAGACGATCTGCTTCAAAGACTGCAACTAATCCTGTGTAGGATTTGTTCCAGACTCCCACAAGAAGGTGCACACCCACTTTACCTTCTCATGCTGCTAGAGCCAGGGGGAGGCTGAGGACCTTTTCTGTACTGTTCCTATTGGATTCACAACATGGTTTTGATTTTCTACTACACTGATCACAGAACAAACACATAAACCAAGACATCAAAACAAAAGTAACATCTAGGCTTCCCTCCTGTTTCCCAGCTGGCCCTCAGTGACAGAAATTTGACTGTGGCAAAGCAGAGTCTTATTCAGAGTATGTGCTGCAATGTTATGAATTAAAAGCTATCCAAATGTCCATAACCCAGCTAGATGCCAGGCAAAATAAATAAATCAAAAATCACAAACCGCAGTCTGGTTTTGGTCTAAAAAGTGTTCTAGCTCCAATCTCATTTTTTGCATAACCATGAGCAGTCCAGTGCCCTGTGATGAATACCCAATGATAATACACTATCCAGAAGAAAAGAAAATGTTATCAGGGTCTTTATCTGCGATAGGAATGATAAAAGGAAATGAAGCTTGAAAGGCCCAAAGGAAACTGTTTAACGGTTTAACGGATTTTGAATGCAAGGGGTAGGAGTTTAAAAATGTTTAGTGGTTTCTTGGTTTAATATTCATCACAGAGGAAAAATATTATCTGCCTTTGCTGAGCACTCCTTAAGCCACTGGATTTCCACAGAGTTTTATGGAGTAGGGAAGGAGAGTGGCAGAAGCCCCCAACATGGTTCTCCCAGTTTCTAGTTGACTGAGCAGAGACAGTCATACATAGATCCATTGCTTTCCTGATTTACTATAGAAGGAGAAGGCACAACTGTTACAAGATTGTCCTGTAACAGGAAATGTAATATCACAGACATTCTTCCTAAATCTTTTGAAATACAGACTTTGCAAAACACTTGCAAAAGCATATTGAAAAGAAAAAAACCTTCCAAAACCTGGCCATGTGCTCTCTGCTAGCTACAGCACATAACAGCAAAACCTGGGACAATTCCCCTCTCCACCCCATTAGTATCACCTTTCTCTGTTTTTCCAGCAAGAGCAAAGGGAGACCATATTCTCAGAGAGTAAGAACTATGAGGTAAGGGCAGGGTTTGGGAAAGAGAAATGTTTAATAGAAGAGGGTTTTGAGTTCTTACTTCCTATTGCAGAATTTGTTTGTCCTAGATGAGTAGATTAGCAGAAACTAAATTTGAAACCTATCTAAGGTTTGCTAAAAAGTTATTGAAATTGTTCTGAGGTAACAATTTTAGAGCAATTATGTCAATTCTTAGGGTATCTAATTGCAGCATTGCTAGACAATAATTTGTTAGTAGAATCATCAAAAGAAAATAAATACAACAGTAGTAGTAGTATGAGTGGAAAGGTGCTTCTCTTCACTGAAATTCATCTTTTTGATTATGAACAATCCAGCTCATGAGTGTTAAAACTTGGTGTTAGCCAGGTATTTTATAAAATAATCTTTTCTTCTGACATCTAACTCATTTACAAACACAATCAGCAAAAGCAGTAGCAGCAAATTCTGTGTGCTTTCCCAGGAAAAAGTGCATGCCATTACCACACTTGGATTTTTCAACAGAACCTGTTGTGATATGCAGGGAGTAATGGTTTTAAACTGAAGGGGTGAGCAGGTTTAGACTGGATATTAAGGCCAAAGTCTTTTACAATCAGGGTGGTGAAACACTGGAACAGGTTGCCCAGAGATGTGGGAGATGCCCTATGTCTGGAAAATTCAAGGGGATGTTAGATGGGGCTCTGAGCAACCTGATCTAGTCAAACATGTCCCTGCTCATTGCAGGGAGGTTGGAATTAGATGACCTATAAAGGTCTTTTCCAGCCCAAGCTGTTCTGTAATTCCTGCAGATCCCAATCTATGCCCTCTCACTTTGATAACCTGATGACTGCTGTTGAGTGTTTCAGCCAATTCTACATCCCTACAACTATGATTTAATTTAGATCCCATCTCCTGGTGTTATTTATTGCAGCTGCATAGCAGAACAGCACAAAATCCTTATTAAACTTCAATTACATTCACTGCTGTCCACTTACACACCAAGCAGGTCACACTAATGAAGGAAATTAGATCAATTTGATACAGTTTGTCCTTGACAAAATGTTTTGTTCTATTACTGTGGATTCTATTACTTCTTGGAGATTTTCAAGAAATTTCTCCACTGATTTTGTGTACTTACCTGTACTTTCTTTTACTTCTTTTTACAATGGCAGAACTTGATAAAAAATGGCATTCTGTACTTGTATCACAAAAGAACTGTAAAGTCACACATTTTCAAAAGATGAGGACTAATGGAACAATATCAGAATGTCAGAAGTTGGCTTTTGTTGCTCAGCTGCTTTAAAAAAAAGTTTTAAAATGTTCCACAGTCATCACTTTAAATGTCAAAATTAAATAGAACAACATTCAGCAGTGCTATAAGACAGTAAAAATATTCCTTCAATGCAAATTGCAACAACTTAGAAATTGTTTTGTTATCTTCTTTTAGGTGTGCTGCTGCAAACTCCATGGAATTTCTGTAAGTATTTTAATTACTTTTTTTTAAGCTATGCAAATATTTTACAGATTTTAAAATTAACTCATATCAATAAATTAAAATTAATTCATATCAATATGAATTTAATGAAAATTAATTCATATCAATAAGTAAATAATTCCTTATTTCATATCTGTAAATTAGTTACACTACTTTTATCTAAAAGATATGGTAAAAATACATTTGCAATAAATATTTTACTGGCTGAAAAACATGAAATGCTACACATCACTAGTTATTAATTAAGGTGAACACATTTCATATCCCTAATCATCATGAGGGATACAAATTGGATATATCACTATTTGTGTATACATTCAGGGAAAACAAGGTAAGTGATTATTCAAAGTTCAGGTTGGAGTTCTCAGTCTGCATAAATGTTTCCTATGAATTAGAATACATGGTGGACAAGAAATGCTGTTTGGAATTAAAGTACTGATGTGGTTCTGGTAGTTCCAGGATCTTAACTAAATTGGAAGAGAAAGTCCAGTACCAATAAGAGACAAACAGACAAGCAAAACCTCCCTTCCTGCTGTATCAACAACCAAAACCAACAATCAGACAGAGAATAATTATCTACTGAAGAAATTGTACTAATAATGGGATTCATGAATTGTATATTTAGATATCTACAAGCATCTTTAGGGTGCAACAGACTAACATGCTTGAGAGAAGACTCAAGGCTTTTACTGGAACACACTGGCTTTACCTCCCAAATGCCCTTCCTTAACTTTAATGACAAAAAAAATTGACATCAATTAATAAAAACTTGTTGAGTGCTCCAATTAGAAAGTACATAAATATAATTACCTGTTGATATTTAATTCTAAAGTGCTAACACATCTTTATGTGCACTGCTCTCCCCTGTTTAGCCTGGGTGGGTGCCTATGACATTAACTACTCAATTTAACTTGATATAATTATTAAAATATTACTTTACCTGCTCAGAAAAATTTGTCTTCTTCCAGGCATAAAACATTCATTCTCTTTGATATTTTGAGTCAGCTAAAGTAAGGAAAATTTTGTTCAAATATCAGAAATTTGTTCCACAATAAGCACAGGGAATATGAAATAAAACAGGATACCTAATTTATTTGGCCAACAAAGTTCACCTCTGTTATGCTACACTGATGCTCAGATAACCTCAAATTTAGCAAAAGGTCCACAAGAGTCCTGCAAAAAAGAAAACCAATTTGAGATACAGTGCATGTGAAAACACTTCTCAGAAATTATCGACTTGCCTTTTTCCTTTGATCTTTTACTAGAAAACTTTTAACATGCTACAAGCACGTAATTTAGTTTCAGCAAGCTGAACTTGGCTTTTAACATACCACAGGTGTTGGGTCTGCATGAACAAGATGGGAATTTTAGGAAGGGACAAAGGTTTTGGGCTTGTTTTTTCCTCCCCAGATTTTACATGTTGCATTCTAAACCTATTCCACCTACTTTTGGCTAAAATGTATTGATACCAATTGGTATTGACATTACGTATATGTTATAGGCAATACAGATTGCATTTTAATGTTTACTTGCTTGCAAATCGAAGAAAAATAATCTTTGAAGAAAATCTTGCAAATGGAAACATTTTGCTTGATTTCTACAATATTATATAATGTGCATAATTGTCTGTAAGTACCCAGGAAAGTTTCTAGGTGCAGGAAACCTTTTACTGATGACCATTGTAAAGTTTTTCATCATAAATTCTAACCTGTTTGAAAACTTTTTATGTCCTTGTTCAGATCAGAGATCTATAACATTACTTTCATGGAAGTGTTCACATCCAGCTGGAATAAGGGAGAAGCACTTCAACACAGCACAGTCATTATGGATATTCACTGTAAATTCAATATGAGAAACACAAAAGCTGGCTTCATAATGCAGCCTGAAAATACTCAGTATATCACTTATAGGAAGAATTTTGTGGGTTGTGACAGACTTTGGATTTCTAATTGTTGATCTCAAATGTACTTTTAGTCAAACAGGTGTTGTATTAGCAGTAACTGTAATTAATATAATCAGTGAATGTTGCAGATGTAATCAGTGTAAGGTGTAAGAACACCTTATTTTCTGAAACTTGGTGCTGGTATCTTGCCTCTGGTATTCATGTGGTCCATTTGATTATTTACCTGTGATTCTATACAAACACAGAGGCAGACAGCAGGTGTGTGTAGAACTGTGCCAAGCAGGACCTGAATCCTGTTGTACATTGCACCCCCATTAGGAAAATGGGCACCATCCAACAGTGATACCTTGGAAAGGAACATTCAGGAACACTTACATAATTCTCACAATCTAATTATAATAGCTATAATTAATAAGTGACTATATTTCAGAAGAAATTATCCAAAGTTGCTGCTTTGTTGTATGGAGTAAATAGAAAGTGTCTTAAGAGATTCATCAGACTTCATTGTTCTTAATACCAGACACCTATACAATTTGTATAAATTACTAAAGATGCTAATGCGAAACAAACATTTTGTGAACATAGAAGTTACAAACTTTCTAAGTGATCTGAGTCACTGATTTAACTTTTCCAAAAGTTAACCAAAACCACACAGGAGTTCCATTCCCTAGAGGTAATGCTGATTTACTCTCATTACTCACAGAGAGCAGTGGTTTATCTCCCATTGCTTTAAGAGGTATGCTGGCATCTACTGAGCAAGGCATCCCTGTTTCTGCTGTTTCATCCATCAACAGGTTATCACAGGCTGCATTTTCCCATGAGGAAAGCAAACACATCACACTTTTCCACAGAAAAGGAGTCATATGAAGCAATTAATGGAAAAATACATTGGGGATTAGACCCACAAAGCTCAAAACAAACAACTTTTGAGTTGAATGTGAAGTCAAGTGAATGCTTTTTTGTAGTATTATTACATTAATAGGGCTCCCAGGAACTACTTGCCCTCTCACTCAGGATGTTTCACAGAAAGAATAAGAATCACCACAACAGTAATTAAATATTTCTATTTATTTTTTTATTAATACAGTATCTCCTTCCCCCCAGACAAATAAAAAGAATCATTCATAAGATATTTATTGAAGAGCTATCAAAACAGAGTGCTATAGAATCTCTTGCTTCTTTTGGAAGACAATTCGCTTTAGTATTATTCAGAAACATCACTGATGCATACAGAATAATAAACCTTTTTCCCCAACCTAAATATCCATAATAGATCCAAGGCACATAACAGTGTATTAATTTTGGGAACCAGGTTTAACCTAGTACTCAGAACAGAGATATACCACATGAAAAGGTATAAGAATTACTACTTGAAGAGGAAGTTTATTAATGATGAGGGCAGATTAGGCTACTGCCAGATGGTGAATTACCCTACTGGTGAAGATCAGAGTTTTGATTTCTTCTGGAAGAAGCTGACAATAGCATTTACACATTCATCAGACAACCACCTCTCCGTCAGCACTTCACACTCTCTACTGTTGACTGCATGGAGCTTCTCCTTTTCCATACTTCGTAACAGCTGCTTGGACACTGCCAAGGACTGCAGGAGAAAGAGTGGAACATTAGGAAGGTCAGTTTTCTTTTCTATACTTTAGTGCTTCAGGAAATAATATAAAACCCACACTGGAATCCTACCCCAACTGCATTAACATCAGATCTCTTAGCTTTCAGTCAACCTTTTTGCTGGAAGTATTTATTGCATTTAATTCCCTAGACTACTAATAAAGTGGAGAAGGCTCATGGGAAGCAAACAAGCAGCCCCCCCAAGTGCTCACAATCAGAGTAGATGGGCAAAAGAAACAAAACCCATTCAACTGTCTGCAGTGTCAAATGCCACCCACATTATCAGCAGCTGGCACAGCTGTCTCCTCCTGTCCAAGGAAACACAAGACCAGCAAGACTTCAGTAGTCTTGCAAATCCTAAACTAGTGAGCAGGAACACTGAGTTCAGCAAAAATTAAAGCCACTCAGTGTCACCTTGAGTACCCAGAGTGCACACACTATAATAATATTGCAGAACCAGTGGTAAGGTTCTTAAATATAAACTATTGCCAAAATAAAGACCTAAAGAAGCCACCTAAGGCACTCACAGAGGCACTGCACAGGTGGATTAATCAGTTAATTTGTAAGGCTTTTCAGCCACTGCATCTCTGTGGACAGTGCACTGTCTTAGATGCAGACAGAGTAGAAGAGAAGGACCTGATTCCCAGCAGCAGAGGCACAGATCTGTGCTTGAAGGAAAATATATTGAGCCTCATTATTTTGATTAAGGATGAAGTGAAACCAAGTGACAGGACAGGTTTGGCAAAAGAATTGGGAATTCTACCAGCTTACAAGGTGGAGAAAAATTAAAAATACTGACATTTTTTGGGAGGCTTGCATAAGCTTCTAATCTTGCCCAAACTTCCTTCTGAAAACTGCTGTCAGGGAAGACTTCAGTCACAAGTCCCTGGGCACAGGCTTCTGCTGCAGTCAGCTTTTTATTGAAAAGCAACATCTCACTTGCCTATAAAAAAAAAAATAAAGTGTGATTCAACAAGACACAAGACTTGAGTTATCTGACAGGGAAGCTGCATGCTTCCACATCACATTCATTTTACTCTCTTGCTTGTTAATATCTGCCCTCTGAAAAGAACACAGAATAGGTGATGATTATTATTACTGTAATTATTAAGGAATCTCCAGATACTTCAAAGGCCTTGCTCAAGCAGAGCACTCAGTCCCATCATCCAGGCCATAAAGAAGAGGTTAAGCAAGTTTTATACCCAGAATCAACCCCTGGGCTTCATCACTAGGGACTGGCCTACAGTTCCTACTGTTCATTAGGACTGTACATGTCTTTTTGAGCAGAGCTCCAAGGTTGCAATCTGAAATTACCTCATCATAAATGTGTTTGTTCACTTTTGCAGTGACTCCAAGATTTCTAGAACATGTACTGGCAGGCTGTGTCTCACTGAACAGACTACTCTTGGTACTTGGATGCCTATGAAGCACTTGTTCTGTTCTTTATAGATTTAAACCCTGCTCAAAAAAATACATTATATTAATGCATGAAATATAAGTATTTAAAACTACCCATATTTTTTTCTGTAGGATATCAAAAGAAGCAACTTATGCTGTTCCGAGAAAAAAAAAAAAAAAGATTCTGCTGTCTCTTCATTTTTCAGGTTTTTTTCCTTTTTATTTCCTTTTTTTTTCTTTTTTTTTTTTTTTTTTCCTTTTTACTATAAATTAGTTTCCTTATTTCTAGAATAGACAGAGAAATTAAAAGTATGGACAGAAGACCACACTTGCTGTCACAGTCAGAGGGTACCAACACACAAAGGTCAGATGATCCCACAGGCACTGCACAAATTCTTACCTTGGCTAAGCCCATAATTTTTGGAAACAGGTAAGAGGAACATCCTTCTGGGCTCTGCCCAAGTTGACTAAATGGGCTGTGAAATGTAGCCTGGCAAAAAAAAAAGAGAACAAAATAAAGGAAACCTTAGATCAGAGCATGGAATTGAAGTACTAGGATTTCATTTTCATTTTAAATCTTCTACTGAAACAGAGTACACCAAACACATCTGACCTATCACCATTATAGCCTTCAAATACCATCTGGTAACATTGCTTCATTCCCTCAATGCACCCCAGAGCCAACTTTGTATAACTCCATTCCCACATCCAACAACCCTATTGATGAAGTTACATTAATTGAATACAGCACTTAGAGAAACTAATGTGTATGTGCAAAATCTTTACAGAAAGGATGTTCATGCACATTTACCTTAAATGTTATTAAATACATATTCCAAATAACTTAGGAGGAAAAAAGCATTTTTGCCTTTCTGAAGGCAAAGCAAGTTTATTCTTCTGAAAAATTCAAGTCACTGAACCTTTTTTCACCAAATTTTAAGCAAATCTAAAAAGAGCCTGTGCCAGAAATGAAGCAAGGAGTCATACAAAATAATACCATAACTGCAAGTCAGAACTGAACAGTGAACAATCTGTAAGAACTGAGATCAATCAACTTTGAGAAGGCTTCAAAAATCTTGAAGGTAATAGGAAAATTGTCATAAAGGATAATCTAATGAAATACTAGGTTAGATCCTATAGAAATCCTCTGAGAACTGTTACCAAGGGTTCAAGCAAAAGTTGTCCCAGTGCAGGCAGGAAGGTACTAGCAGACTCTAAATAATGAACTTGCCATGGACTTTAAACACAAATATGTAGAAAGTGAAAACTGTATCACATAATAAGTATGCAAGTAATATAATCATGCAGAGATTTAAAAAAAATACAAGGCAAAAAATAAGATGCATTCATCAATGATTATATACACAAAGTAAAACGAAGTTAAAGTATGAACTTCAAGCCATTCAAGAAAGAAGGATAATGTTAACAGAAGAAAACATTTTATGCATATTTGGATTAAACTTCAACTAAATCTACACTAACTCATGGGTATAAGGAGATGATATGCTGAGGGCAAGTGACTAGACTTCCAAATAGTCTTGATAAAATTGAGAGGTATGAGTAAGAAGATACTACTGATGGACAAGTTAAAGTTTGTTGGGAACAACTTGGTATGTAGCATGTGATACACAATAGGGAAAACTGTTTTCCTGGCAACTTTGCAGTAAGGGATCCAGGTGTTAGATCACATCACAAGTATGTAAATCAAATAACACAGTGGGATGTCAAATCAGAAATAAAGCCTGCAGAATGTGGAGAAGTTCTTCTGCTCCATTTCATGTTTAGTAAGACACGAGTTGGAGTGATGTGTCCAGCTTGTACCACTATGCTTAAAGAGACACAGAGCAAAAGGAAGGAGTCTTGAGGAATGTGACTGCAGGCCACATGAGGAAAGGCTGAACAAATGGCAGCTGTTCAGCTCAAAAAAAAAGGAAAATACTAAGAAGAGAAGGTAAACCTGAGATATATCTAATAGGCTAAGTACACTGATGGCTAAGGTTATTCCAAGGGACGATGCATATAGACTGTTCTTTAAACTGAGAAACAAGGAAAAATATGTTCATCCTGTAGCAACAAAAGATCAGATGAGAGGGGTGAAAGAGGAAGAAGCCAACATTTTTCTAGTAGAAAAAGAGATCTATGGGCCATAATTGACTGAATAAATCATACACATTATACAAGCATATGACAGGAGTGACAGTCATCAGTGATCTGTAATTAATTACTTCAGCCAGTTACTGAACTTCCATTCCATAATAAACTTTTGCTCCCCCTTTCACACCTAAAAGGGGCCTTACAAACATCATTTCACAACAACTTAGAAGAGGGGCTCTTAGAAAAAAGCCTCTAAGCTGGTCAGTAACTTGATAAGCTTAACTGCAGCACGGGAAATTCCATGCATGTTAACTACTGGCTGATGCACCCCTGTGCTGGTTATTAATATAGGTAGGTGTTCCTTGATGTGATATACAAAGCCTTTAGACTTTTCTGAAGTGTTCTTTTCTGAAGTGTTCTTTTCTTTCAGATTACCCCAAATCAAATCGTATTTAATACAGAAAGAGGCTTTAAGACTGTCTTGGGATAGGCCATGTAATATACTTACCCTGTCAGAAGCATAGACAAGGTCACACAAAGCAAGGACTGTTACACAGATTCCAATAGCTGGGCCATTTACCACTGCAATCAGTGGTTTAGGAAAATCAATAAAATGACCCACAAACTCTCTAGAGAGAAAGGAAAACAGAAGATGCAAGATGTAAGATAGACCTCAAGTGTTTTTCATCCAATATAAACAAATTGCAAAACACGTAATTCGACACTGCATAACAAAACCCATGCTATATGGAAACTATGTAATGTATGGTTTTTGAGCCTTTCAGAAATGAATTACAACAAAATAATAACTATCTGAAACAGCTGCATTTCCTTAACAACTAAGAATCAAACCTGTACATGTCAGCAGAGCTTTCCTAGTTCCTGTGATCAAGTTATGGAAGTGTTTTCCTCTTTAGCTGCAGTTGCTGAATACAGTGCACTGACAAGAGCCCTCTGCCTACGCATCCATCCCAAGTCCACCCATGGGACAGCAATTCCCTTCACAGACTCTGTTCTGCAGTGAAGCTCCAACAGGCACCAACACTATAATACTACCTCAACACAGAATTCCCTAGTGCTCTTCTGCACACGTTTGAGAAACAGCATTTTGTTTCATCTGACAGCTGCTTCTCCATCCAAGAGGTGCAAAATGCATTCTCAAAATAAAACATTTTCCAAAAGAGAACAGTGTTGCAAGAACTCCATTTTTCTGGCATCTCTGTGTATTGGTTGTAGTGAAGCACTGTGCCTGTGTAACAGTAACAGCCCAACAAACACAGGCTTCTCACAAAAGCAAGGTTAAAGGCCATAAAGCACACTAGACCCTGCATTGTGCTGAACACCCTGCAAAACGCCACACTGCAGGTGGGAACACTTGCCAAGTACCACTGAGTAACATCTTCACAACAGGCTCACACCACATCATTATCACTTTGAGGGGCAACTGTGATCCACAGACAGCTCACCTAAGTAAAAACTGCAAAACTGAGTACTTTACTTGCAGTTCATCTTTAAAACATAAACCAAACCCACTGATTTTCTGTGTATTTTAGCTTTTTCACCAATTGCAAGTGCCTAAGGAAACAATTCAATTTGCAAACATCTCTCAGATGCAATTATCACGTACAGAAGTAAAAGAGAAGACAGAATCTGCTTATGTAAGGGGAAAAAAGAAGCAGACCCTTATGTGAGATGGTATCCCTGATCTACTTGGCCTTAGAAAATAAATTCATTTAACAGATGAATTAAAACTTAAAGGCAGAACCAAGATCCCAGAATTACTGGGCAATTTTGAACAAGCTTATTATACCTGTCTCTGTTCAAAGAAGTCTGCCAGTGAGGGTATTTCGGCATTTCCTGTTAGTGCAGACACTGCTAGATATAAAACCCCCCCACATTTTTTCATATACAGTTAAAACAGTGTTTTTGTCATTATACATGTATGTACTTTGGGGATTAAACAAGGAAATCAAGTCTTTAGCATCACTGTATTTTAAAAGACTTCTAATATCAATCTATTTATTTCATACAATTAATACCACTCGTCCCACAGGATCTTTGGGTTTATGCACACGATGAGCCCATAGACACAGTCACCTAAATAGATGGATCTGGGTCTCTGCTGTTGTTTTCTAACAATGCCTTCAAATTATATTTTTCCCCTTACAGTTACTTATGTATATATGAAACTGAGATGTTCTACTTGAGTAATACTGCTCCATCTTTTGCCATCTTCTCCATTTCACCAGGCTGGACATTAGTGAAATTATTCAGATCATTTCCACTACTGTAGTAGTCTCCATTTCCTGCAGAGAACACATAGGAGTAAATGCACCAATGGTTTCTGAGTAGGAAAGAGAAGAGAAGCTTTCATTTATTACATTTACAAAAGAATTTCATCCTGAGTGTCTAATAACATTAATAAATTAGAGGGATTTTCTCAAATTATATACAATATCTTAAAGGACATCTAGGGTTTAAAAGTGTTTTGACTGTCAATTTGTTGAAAAAAAAAAATCAGTAAAAAGCCAAAGGATGCTAGCTGTGAAATATTTGATGTGGAAAAATAATTTTCTTTTTTTTTTTTTTCTGTAACTGTCAGATAGAAAAAATATTTTATTTCTTTCCCTGCACACTTCCTTAGGGGTTTTTTGTCTGTCAATTTGCAACCATTCAAACAATTAGATGTGAGAAATGTTTTTTTAAACAGGACAATGGAAATGTAAGTTGATGCATTTCCCTTCACCCACATTCAAACTGATGAAGAAATCAAAAGTAGACAGAATAACCTATTTAATATGTGGTAGAGTTTCATATTTTTAATGATCTATTGAGAAAAAGGAACAGCAGTCTAAAGACAAGACTGACAGCACTGCATTGACATCACTGTACTGGAAGATGGATTTTTCAGTAAGAAACAGATAAGCTGGTATTCAATGTATAAGTCAATTTGAGGCACCGCCAAAGAAACAAGAAGCATTTAAAAGCTGACTACTGCATGACTCAATTGCCTAAATCACCCTATGTTCCATGAGGACATTCACAGGATGCGACTTACTTTACACTGCAGTGCTCTTATTCACTGTGTGAAAAGGAATAGAAAGGTTTTGCAGAGGTGTTTGCTGTTGACTCACAGCTATATAATGTGTTAGACTTTCCAGCTTCAGTTGTGTGACTCGCCTTTCTTATCTTTTAAGGGCTGTGGTGCACAGTCATTGCTACAGGAAGGAAATCCAGCATCCTGGGAATGGGAACCAGGTGCTGGTAAAGCAGACAGTGGAGAAGAATTTGCAAGCAATTACCTCAGAGTAAACATGTTCAAGCCCAAATTCACCTTGAATTCGCACTACTTAGCTGTCAGCCAAAACTCAAGTTTTGGCTAATTTCCTAAAAAGACACTTTTCTGCAATGAGGATGGGCCAGACAGGCAGCTATTCAAAAGTAATAAAGCCTTTAGGAGCATTCCATGTCCATCTCCTCAGCTGAGAAAGATGTTTTGATGTAACAGCAAGCTTGCTTAAGAATTTAAAATTCCAGCTTGAAGAAACTTTGCCAAAACACTTCAGAAAATCTTTGGTCTATAACAGAGGAAAGGATTTCCTCACTTAATTTTACCTTAGTCTAAACACAGGTAGGTATTTTATGTCAGTACTATACCTTGGTATCACATAAAACATACCAGTAATAACTGCTATGGTAGAATCATTTTTTCCAGCTTCTTCAAGCGCTTTGATAATTTCTCTGTACATCTGCATAAAAGGAAAATGAACAAAGTATAAATGTGATGCTGCAAAAGAACATAAAAATGAGATTGACACCGACAACAAGGAACTCAAGAGATAGATTAGCTATGATCCTTTTAATTACTGAAAAATTTATCATACACAGAAAGTTTGGTATTACGTGTGAAGTACTTCGGACCATAAAGACACATGCTTGCAATACTGAAAACTTGCAGTGCAAATGTAAAGGACAAAATAAGGTCTTTTGGAAAAACAAGCACTGACGTGAAAAAGCCAGTTTCAATACAGCAGTTTAAGTGGACAAAATAACACACTAAAGAATCAGCAGCAGTGGGGTGAAGACCCTGCTCTGCTATCTCTGCAGTTGTGAACCAGGATGATTGTGATGTTTCCAACAGGATGGACTTACTCATGAAGATAACTGTGGGAAACAGAAGATCACCTACACATACATGCAGCAGTACTGAGCCAAAGGCTGCACAAATGCTTTGTTATACTCAACACAGCAGTCAAATCTTGCATCCAAAACACAGGCCAGTCTTCCTGCAGTTTGCTATTTTAATTTAGTCTAGACCATAATCCTATATTAAGTTTGAAAGAAATCAAGAGACACAGAAAAGCCTAATCTGTAAAAATTTAGCCGAATTATTTCATTTTGTACTGGGTATTTATTCCTTAGGTTGTTGTTGGATCCCTCACAAAGGTCAGAACACCATGCTTCAGTCAGTTCTGTTGAACCCGTAGTAAGGACCCTTTAAAGATTAAAGTAGCTTCTTCAGAAAGAAAAAAAAAATCATTAATCCTCCCAAGTTCATTTCTTTACCTGATGGTTGATGGCATTTTTCCTATCAGGTCGGTTAAACATTATCTTTGTGATATTGTTTTTGGTAGTAACTATTAATGTTTCATAGCCATCATGTCTGCCCTCTTCTGGAGAAGCCTCTTTCTTCTGGCTAGCAGATTCTGCAGAGACCAGACTTGAGATAAGTTCAACATATTTCTGTCTGGCATCATCCTGATATAAAAGAAAAGAGATTAAAAACTCAGGTAGGAAAAAATTGAGAAAAAAAAAGAAAAAAATACTTTAAAAAAGTAAGAAGAAAATAACACACACAAGATTATGAAAAGCTACAACTGAAATCAGTTGCAGTACTAATAAAATGGGTACCTGGGTGGAGGGGGAGGGGAAGATGACTGCTTCAGGACAAAAGAAAATTAAAATCTCCATTATAACATATTCCAGTTAGGGGGGAGAGAAAGGGAACATGTTGTATCTGAGCACTGCAGAACACGTTTTAAGTCATCTTAAAGGCAGTAGCAATAGATTCACAAAATGAAAGTGCATAGATACTGGGATGATGACATTTATTTTGCTAGAAGAGTGCTCCCATCCATGAATAAGATTACCAGAGAGACTTTTGTCATATTCCCAGCATTTACACGTTTCTATGGATCCTTTGTTTCTGCTTTCCAGTCAGACATTTCTCCAACAAAAGTTTTTATTTTAGAATATGTGTTGCTGAAAATAAGATCACTGAAATGGATCTTATGGCATTTTAAAATTGCTTGAAGACAATAGTTTTCATTTAGCACTAACATGACGCACAGAAGCCTAAAGAATCCTGTCTCCCTACTTCTCAAGTAAGCAATGATTTAGAAGAATTTTAAGTACTTGGTTGTTACAACTTATTGGCTTGAAAGGATAGCATACTTGGAACAGTTCTATAATCCATAATGAGTATCACATGGAAATGTCTATCCACTCTCCACTCTAACTGGAGGAGCCAATTCCTTTCCTTAAGTATTTCTTGACTACTCCTAAAAGCTGCAGGGCCGTCTCAAAAATAACCCTAAAACCCCAAACTAAACAAAATATCAAAATGCACCCCAAAAATCCCAAAGCAGAACAATATCTGATATTCATGAGATTATGCAACCATGTTTTCTTTTAGAAAAATAAAAATACAAAACCCCTCTTCTATATTAAAGAATCTTTTTGACTGAGCTCAGCTACTACTTCTGAGCAGCCGGTCTAATGCAGCACTGACACAGATGAATTGAAAACCTTGTTTCCTTCATTTAATAGCTGAGATAACCATGGCAGCTCTATGCAGTCAGACTTACTAAAGCCTGCATGAAAAAGGAATGCTTATGTATCTCTGCATTTTTATTCTCCCTGCTTCACTTGACTTCTCTAAAGGTTATGCAAGATACTAAAAATATCAAGATATATTGAGAAAGAAAGAATCAAGAGAGGCTCTCAATACACCAATTTTTTCTAGTCTTTTAGTCAACAGCATCAGAGACTGACTTTTTAAAATGGCAAAGTTATGAATATGCTGAATTCAGGGACTTGTGTTTTGTTGTAAGAACTGAGAAGCTCAATCCATTTTTCTCAAAGAGAAGAGCAGAATGGACCATAATGCAAAAAAACCACTATTTTCATTGGAAGTCACCACATAAGATCACTTACACAGATACAAGCTGGCAGTAATAATGTAGAACTAGGCTTACACTAAAAAAAAATTACTAAAAAAAAATCTTCAAACAGTGAAGCAGTGAAGTGATTGAGGAATACAGTAGCAAACATTTTGATGGCTGAAGCAGAGACGCTCAACTAACATGCAATATTTTTAGTCATCAGCTACTCACTTAAAGACCAGGCACTTCAAGGTAGAGTAATCTACAAAGTATCTAAGTGGAATTATGAGTTTTGTCACCTGAGACAAATTGCCAAGAGAGTTCCATGCATCCCATTTGGCTTTCTTGACGAAGTCCAGCATACCTGGTTTTGGAGCATTGCAGGGACCTTCAGTAGCCTGAAAAGAGAGAGAAACAGGCTTATTTAAACCTTTGATTAAAGTTCAGATGATTTGGTAGAAAAGATGATGACTGTTCTGAATATTTATCTGGTCAGGATATAGAATTCAACTCTGAGAGAGAAGGAATACTGTTTGGACAATATGCTGACAGTTTGCATACTGTGAGGTTTTCAGTGTCTGCTATTTCTAATATTGTACTGGGCTTCCAGAAGCACGTGATCAATATGAGAGACTGCTTTCCAAAACACCCATGCATGTTAAGTTCTCCTGCTGCAAAAACCGTGAAAATTTTATACTCATAAAGAATGTTAAATACTTGTTAGCTGTGTGAAGAGACCTTTGAATAGGAACTATTAATTTGGATCTTACTTCAAAGTTGGCCCTGCTATGAGCAAGGGCATTGGATCAGCTGAACTGGCAGAATCTGAGCTATCATGAAATATTCTACGATCATTTTTTCCTGAAGAAAAATAAACTATTGGAAAGAAATATTTCAAGTGGGAGGCAGGAAAGAAAGAAAGAATACATTTATGACTATTATTAATCAATAACGCTACCTGGATCCATCAGCTATCTTTAAGGTTTTTTTAAATGAGTTACTGATTGCCTTCTCAACATAACAAGCCTGTACTGACCCTGCAGTCAAACCTGATCCACAAATACTTCCTGAAATACCAATACAAGCCCTGCTATGGACATAAAGCTATTTCTGCAAAGGTCTCCTTTTATGCTGTGATAAAGAATAACCTTCACTCAAACTGTGGAGGAACAGTTCCTTGAATTCAAAATAAACAAACAAAAAACCCCAAAACCAACAATGACCATACTAAAATAAAAGAGAGGAAAAATCCCCAGAAATCAACTTCCAAATGTCAAAACCATTATATAATAGGCCCAGATGTCTATAGACACAAGAAATTTAAGAGGAAGCATTCAGCCCACTCTTTTTTTCCTAGGCATAAGCCATTTCCAAAGCTGAATCAAAACTATTATATGGAAGGCATCACACAATGGATGCAATTTTGCTCTATTTATTTGAATAAAGGTTTCTACTCAAAGCATGAAAAAACAGGTTTGCTTCCTTCAGAATTTAGGCATTTTAAGGGGCTGACATTTCAGGAACACAATTTGAGCATATAAAATGAAGAGCCTGTTAACACACAATACATTTGAACAGCCTGTATTTTAAATAAATTTAAAATAAATATTTTAAATAAATAAACAGTCGCATCCCCTCAGATTATAAATGCTCCTTACCAAAAAAAAAATACGTCAAGTCATGCCTACCTGTTTAAACAGGGCATAGAGTTTCAACTTAGTTTCATTCCCAGGATCCTTTTTTAAAAGCTTCAGCTGTTCTTGAGCCTTCTGGAAGTCCTTCTGGCTGGCCTGCATGGTGGCTGCAGTCATGTGCAGGTGAATCGTTGGAACACAAACAGCTTGTGTTGGCCTGGGAGTAAGCAGGGGAAAAAAAATCCCATTACTTGATTTTTGTGAAAGACTAGAGAAGAAACAAATACACTACTTTTTAAGACATTTGAAGTAAATGTAACATTACATACAACACTAATCAAAACAACAACAACAAGATACTAAAAGTCACAAGAAAGTTGCTTTAGAAGTTTGCTATTGCTGTGACATAATTAACCTTTGGAAATTATTAATTTTTATTAATTATTTAAATCTCATTCCCTTGCACTCAGCACCTTGAATAATGCATTCAGTTCTGGGCCCTTCACAAGACAGACATTTTGGTGCTGGAATGTGTCCAAAGAAGAGAATAAAGCTGGTGAAGGGTCTGGAGCACAAATCCTATGAGGATCAACTAAGGGAGCTGGAGTTTTTTAGCCTCGAGTATAGGATGCTCAGAGGGACCTTGTCACTCTCTTCAACTGCCTGAAAGGAGGCTGTAGCCAGGTGGGGGTCGGTCTCTTGTCACAAGTAACAACTGACAGAATGAGAGGGAGCAGCTTCAGGTTGCACCAGCAGAAGTTTAGATTGGCAAAGAAAATCCTCCTAATATCCAGACGAGTGGTCAGGCATTGGAAGAGGCTGTCCAGGGAAGTGGTGGAGTCACCATGCCAGGAGGCATTTAAAAGATGTGTCTATGTGGCATCTAGTGGCATGGTTCAGTGGTGGACTTAGCAGTACTGGGTTAATGGTTGGACTTGATGATCTCAGAGGCCCTTTTCAACCTAAATGGTTCTATGATTAGCAGCTTTATACATCCATTAATTGAGTATGCAGCCTGTCTGCTCTTCGTGATATTTTCAAGTGTGTGTGCTTCTAGCTAGAAACATTTGAATTTGAAAGTCTGGTTCTCCTTTCAGGGCAGCACAAGTAAAGACTAATTTCAATATGTACTTTGGAAAAGGACTGTAAGTAAACCAGCTTGTAGACACTTGAGAAAAAGAAAGGCAGTCAAAATATTCTGGGAGAACAACTTCTCACCAGAAAAAGGCAGCTCCATCAAAACCTCCCCCAAAAGTAGCAAACCTTACCCAATTCTATAATACTTCATAAAAGCAGGTTTACTTCAGTAAAGCTTGGACTCAAAAGCCAAGAAGTCTTATAATTTTGATTTACTTCAAGAGGGCAAAAGCATGTTGTCACACTTCTTTTTTTGTTAAATTGCAATATACATTAAGCATTTTTACTATTTTAAAAATATTTGCAGTTTATGTATGAATCTTCCTTCTCTATTCTAGTAAAAAGACCCAACTTTCCCTATTCTAACTTACAGACACACCTGTCATGTTAGAACATCATATATGATAGATTTTATAATCAGTCTCATTTGAAAAATTAATGAGTATCTCAAACGGAGACTGACAGAATGCTTAATCAATTTAATGTTAATATTACTGTTACAGGACAATCATTTTAAAATCATGGAAATGCTGCCTTTTTATACACACCTAATGAGGATTTAAAAGATGTTCTACTGCCTACCTCAAAAATGTCCTCATTTCTCTTATTTTTTAAAGAAAATTTATTTTCTGCTGAAAGCCTAAAAGTTGCAGGCAGCAAGTGTGAAGAATGTGAACTGTTCCCTATTAGTTTTATTTCTCTTTAATTTTATGCAGCAAGATGATGTCTTGTAAAAGTATTTGTAAGCCCTACTGTTTTTATGTCCTATTATGGCCCTTCTTTGGTAATAAAATCAAAGTTCTGATATTTTGGAGATACCAAGCATGAATGACAGACATGGAAAGAATATTTTTTTTATACACAGAATTTCTTTCAAAGTTAAAAGATTTTCAAAATTTGCTTCAAAACCTTGTGCCAGGAGCAAGAAATGCATCTGAACAATACAAAATGGAACAGGCTATCAGAAAAGGTTGCAAGAACAGAAAGTCCTTTTACTTAAGCTGATCAGCTGTAAGCCTTTATTAAGATAGCAGTGCACCCAGACAAACACGGGGTAAACAACTCTCACTGTAACCAACATTCAAGCTGGTGTGTTCAGAAGACTCTGTCAGAGTTTAACAAGTTCATCCCTTAAATAGCCAGGAGGTTATTCAGCCAACTTGTGGACTCCGTTTCCAGCATCAAAAAAATATTTTCAACAGGCAAAAGTGCACCTAAATGGATACAGATACAAGATTTTTAACACTGCATCTCTTTCATTAGTCTGTCCTGGAGCCCCAGAACATAACACTTTGAGTTCTTATTCCCAAATGTGTTTTTAAAGTCACATTTACAGGAAGAAGAAATAAGACTGCAGGAAGAGCAGTTGTTTTGGTTTGACTTTTTTTTTCTTTCCTCCAATTTTGCTATCCATCTTTGGAATTACTGGAATGCTACTGTCCCCAAGATGATCCGTGTATCTGCTATAAATTTTCTTGTCAGTATAGGCAGTGACTGAGGTAGATCCTGTGATTAAGAATGGAGATTTGGGTTTACACCATGTTTGACAATCTGGATTTCACTCCAGCCTGGCTGTGGTCAGTATCATAAAAAGGCTGTAAGAATCTCTTTTATATACAACTTGATAATGATCATAAATTAACAAAATTTGAGGATGCCATAGCAGCTGGTCTGAAGGTACGTACACACATATTTATGGTTAAGGTTGGTTTGGTTTGAGTTTCTTTGCATTTAGCAAGTCATAATTCTCTTCCTTATTAAGGATGCAAAGTAGACAAGTTAGAAGAGGATGATAAAACAATCAAAAAAGTTTGGCTGGGGAAAAGAAAAGTGGAATGATCTTTCAGTAAGTCCAGGCTCAGAGGAACTTTGCTGTTTGGTTATATTCACTTTTTACTTCTTAGTTAAATGTTTGGGTAAAATTGTTATCTATCCACTTCAAATACTTAATCTTTCATTCTTTTCCTCCTTACCTACTGATTTGTAATAGGAAATTGTGCAACCTAGGTGTTTATTAAAGTCTGTTTATAAGAAAAGGCCTTTTATCTTTCATTCTTCCTTGCTGCTTGTCGCCCAGTTCTCTGCAGGACATTGATGATTCACCCCATTCCTTCTGTCTTCTGATCTCTACAGACATTTTCTACACATCAGAGATGCTCATCAATTCTCAACACACTAAGGCTAAGCTGATTACTATGATTTCGCTATTAAAATAACAACAAAGAATGAAAACATAAAGGAAAAATTAATTTATTTCACAATGAATTCATCTTGGGCAGGACTTCATTCTTCAGAGGTACATACAAACAGCAGTAAGAAAGCCCCTTGATCCCAAGTAGATCACACAGAGTGAGAAGACGACACCTCTCAGCATGCACAGCATCACTGCCACCTCTGGCACTGCACAGTGGTGCCATGCCACAGTCTCAAGGACAGAGGAACTGCTGCTGCAGTACAGTGTGCAACAGCTTGCTCCCTCCATCTGCTGCTCCCTTGCTGTGACACTGAGTCCTTCCTAGTCATTCACTGAGCAAATCCATGCCCCAGTTCAGCAGCTGCACAAGACTTTGTGGAAACCAAACAAGGCAGGCAGAGAGCCTGGAACCTCACTTACAGGCTTTTAATCCAAGCAGAAAAAGAAGCCTAGGAAAGGCAACCAAAAACCCCTCAGTATTTCTCTTTCTCATCTACTCACTGCAACAAAGTGAAATAATTTCCTTCACAAAGCTTCCTGTTTATTGTCCTGCACCCAGTGGCCAATTAGCTGCCACTGCCCCACTGCTACAAATTACCTTCGCTGTAGAGGCACCCACAGAAGAGTGGTGAGGGCTGGGCAACCTCCCCCAGCTGGGTAAAAAGCCAGCTCCCACCAGAGAGACAGAAGCAAGATGAGTCACAATTTGGCAGCGCAGTCAGAGTCCATGACAAACGCCTGTGCTCTCCTGCAAGACCAGTCACTGGGGACTTCGCAAGTTGTACACTCTGAAAAAAGAAATAAATCCTGGGCATCACTGTCTGAACTTGAAACATGCAGTTTGACAACCATTTTGTATTTATTCCCCTGGTTCAGACATCTCTCTGCTGCCATTCAGTCATTTAGGATACCGTGGAGGCTCATCATTCATCCTATTCACTCTACTTGTTCACTTAAATGTCCCTTATCCCAATAAACATTCAAATGTCTCTTAAATTTAGGACTGCAATTCCACTGAAAGTAATTTCTCACTGTTTATATTATTCAAAAAAAAGACTGCAAAGCCTGTTAAAGGCAGGCCTCTCACTTCTGTGTAGTCCTTGCATACGGACTTTAGAAGAGTTAAAAATGCCAACTTTTAAAGTGACTCAGCAATTTCCTCATAAAGATTAAACAGAAGTCAAAAGATCTCTTTGCACTGGAAACATCAGACACACTCAGCAGAAGAAAGGGATGGATATACCTGAAATCTATATTCCATTTACTTAGGACAAGTTTTCTTTTAAACATTAGTAGATCCTGGGGAAATAAAGCACATAGAAAAGCAGTTAAAAATCCTATTAGGATTAAAAGCAGCGGGTGGTGCTAGATACACATGGGTTTAAAACTCCTGACAGAAATGGAAAACACTCATTTTATATTATTTTAAGCAGCTTCAGGGAGACAAGCAAGAAAAAGAGCAGGAAGTGTTGTTAGACAGAAGCAAGAAGCACATTAAACTGTCACTTGAATGAATCCGGCAACATCTTTTGTCCATTACATGTAATACTTCACATCATGTGTACAACATTCCTTCTTTGCCATGATCTCAAGGTGCTGTCATTTTTTCCATTGCTCTTTCCACACATTGCTCATGCAGAACAGCAAAGGGTACGGCAACCACCCCTTGGCATTTCCCACACACAGAGTTTTGCAGCATCATAAAGTGGCACTATTTCTGCTCATGTTCTTTCCATCTTAAGAGAAAATTGCATGAAATACTGGTGTGCTGGTGCTATTTAAAGATTTGTATGGGTTGGTTTTTGTTTAGTTATGACACAAAGCAATCAACTCCCACAAATCTCACGGTGCTCAGTGTTTGGTTATAACCTAAAACAACCTTCTGATTGTTTTAAACACCTTAAAACAAGCATGCCTCTCCTGAATCCTTGCAAAGAAGAGGCAGCACATGTTTCCCCAGCCCAACCCACACCTGATTTGCAGGTGCCAGCCAAATCTCCAATTTCTCTATGATGTTCAGGAGCCTAAAACCTATCTCAAGAGCTTCACCTGCCCCAGCAAGTGCTGCTCTTAAAGACTCCTATGAAGTCACACAGGAGAACAACCAAATCAGACCTCATTGCTCTCTGTCCTCCTGCTGTGGGGACACATCCATCCACAGCAAGGAACCACACGTGCTCCCTGACGAGGTCACTGGGGCAGTCCTTGCTTGTTGGTGCCTGGACAGTACCACTCCAACCAGTTACAGGCTTCATTCCCCCTTTTTCAGCAGCACTTCTCTCACTTTGATCCTCCCTTAAAATTATCCCGGTTTTTCTCCCTGGAAGGGAAAAGGGATCTAGAGATGGAATAGCAACTTCAGATCATTAGTTCAGCTAGATCAAGGGGCGCAGGAGCAGAGCTGGTGGGAAAGCTTGTCACCACTGGCAATTGTAGCAACTGTTAGGAAATGAGAAGTGTGAGGGGAACAGAAACCTGTATTTAAACTGTAACCATGAGAAAATGACTGAACCATCTGAAAAAAAATGACTTAAGTCTGACCTGACACACCAACTTCTCTCATTCCCCCCCAAGCCTTTATATCAGAATCTCTAACAAGATTTTAAAAAATAAAGCTTAATTACCAAATAATTATGACAATGAGCAAAGCATTAACAGTACCACACTTCCTTGGTAACTAGGAAAACAATATTTATCATTTTCCATATTCACTTGCAGTGTTTTCTGCAGACAGTAAATTTAGGGTTGTACTTCGCTTTATTTTGCTGGCAAGAGGAAGCTATTGTCTATGCTGTTAACATAAAAATGATTAGAAAATTTTAATCTGCAGGTTCCCCAAGTTATCATTCATCATGCCATTGATTATATTCTACTGAAACCAAACAAATAATAATGTAACATTAAGGACTCATAAATTTTTTACATAGCCCGAGCACTTATACAGCAATAAAAGAGCTTTCCCCATACTGTTTAAAGTGGAGAGAGCTCATTTCTGCCATATCTCTCCAGTTATTCTCCCCATACAAGCTACCGAGACCTGAGCTGGGAAAAAGAAGAGGCACCTGAAAATGCTAAAGTAAACTGAGCATCCTGTGGCATGTTTGGAACACTCATTGCTCCTTTCCTGTTGGAAAAATACAGGAGAGCTATGGAGAGTGTAGCTGGTAAATTTACAGATAAATTCTGGGTAGTTTCTTCTGGCTGTAGAAGAAAAGCAAACCTGTCTTTCTTTATGCCATCTTATTACACGCTGTTCCCAAAGAAATTCATATCCCTTAACTATCCACACTTGTCACCATATACTCTTTTCAGATTGGTCTTTTCCTTTTCTTGCTACTGAATTACTTTATCATGTGTGCCTATCAAATCAAAGGTGCCTGCTGCTGCTGTTAGACTTTTAGCTGCAAAGTACTCTTCCTTTAAGTTGTATAGACAGATTTCCTTACAAACAGGAGTTGTGTATAACATTAAAAGAAACCTCAGCTTGACAATTTTTACACTAATAAAGGCAAACTGCTTCAGGTTTTTATTTCTAGTCTGCTCTTTCAACTTTGTTCTCTTATATTGGGAAATGTGGGGTACTAGGAGAAGGGAGGTGGTGAGCAAGTGACTGCATGGTACTCCTCTTGGGGTTAAACCACAACAGTCCTTTTTGATGCCCAATGTGGAACACAAAGGGTTGAGATAACAACAGATCTGACCACAGCATGTTAGAACAAATTTGCTAAAAGCATTTAATAAATTAGTTTAATAGTTGGTTACAATGCCATTCCATTTGCTCTGAGTTCTTGCATGTGTGCTCACAGTCTCTGTTCCATCCATGGGGTCTTATAAGCATCAAAGAAATTCTCTAGAAATCAATGCATTTGGTTCATTCGGGGAAATACCAAGTTTTATTAACCATGGCAACACCATGAAGGAGTTGATGATTCAGTAGACAGAACTCCATCCTTCCTAAAAAATCCCCAGAATGTAAGGAAACAACCATCCTTTCCTGTTCCACCAGCACAGACCCTGGCAGTACCCCACTATACTGCAGCATGAGTAACTAAATTTATTGTTATTAGGCAATAAGAATGTTCTCATATTTCCAATGTATCTTACTAGTAGAAAGCATCAGTTCAAATATTTTATAAACAATTTACTTACTGTTACTTTAACAAACAAAGAAATTAAAGCCAAATTATTTTCCCCTTTACATTAGAATGTTTCAAGAATTGTTCTAAACACAAGTTTGGTGTAAAAATCCTTATCAGCTTTTACTATTTTACACTCCTACACTGTTTTGACATATAAAAACTAGAGGATAATTATGCGTCTGTTGGCAAATTGAAGTGCTGAATCACTGTTGTTTAGTGCAAGTGGCTCAGCTGTGCTTGATAGTTTCTTTTTCAATATTAAAGAATAGCTAAGAATGAAGGCTCTAGATTACCATTCACTGAGATATGAAATGATCTGATCTTTGTGCTCTATACATGCGCAGTTTTGTTTTATTTATGCTCTCATCACAGCTGCTGGGAGGGACACTAGGATCATCTCCTGAAATCTCCACAAGAACTCTCTCTTTCCAGCAGATTTAAGTTGACTGGACATGATGAATAACTAAATCATGAGAGAACTTCCTGTACATGCTCAGTCCATGCAGGACATCTCTAAAAGCAGAAAGATTTACAGACAGAAACACACTTCAAAGTTAAAAATAAGAACATTAGCAGAAAAAAAAAATAGAGCTGCAATACTCATACATGTGACATTTGAGAATCACTCAGTTTATTGCAACAACTGGAGAGCAGAAAACTCAAATACATTCCTTACACATCGTTATCCAAGGTGACTTAACAAAAAGTTATGAACAAATACTCAAAATCAATGGAGAAAGGAAAGTGCCATTTTGATTTGGCTTGCAGGGACAAACCTTGTTGGCTGTATGGATAGCAAGAAAACATATATTTTAATATCAATGGCTTATGGCCAACACAGGTAGGCTTCTTGACAAGGATACAACCAGCTTCTGCAGCTTCCACCTACATCGGAACACCCACTGACTCTCCTCACAGTGCAGCTGAATCAGTGAAAGGAAGCAAAAATTTTGTCCGAGGTTTACTTTCTCTCCTGAATCCATGACATCTAGATACAGTAAGGGTGGACCAAAAATACTGAACAAAGCAGTAACAAAGCAGTATTTGCCAATGGCTTATCCTGCCCAAATCTAGATCTCTTTCAGACAGCTTAGAATTAAACACTTTAGGTCTAAACACAAAGTAGCACACTGCTCTTGGTTTTGTCAGTATTCCCAGCACCCACAATCAAACAGACCAACAGGTTGTCTTTAAAGACCTGGGGCAATTTATTTAACAAAAATCTGATAATCTGAAATTGAAATTACAAACATACCAAGGGACTTCACGTCATGTCTTACCAAGTCAGTGTAAAAAGTTTAAATTAGAGAATTTAGAAGGCTGCACCTAAAGCAGCAGCTCCCAAGAAAGAGGTCAGAGGATTGTGTTGAATTGTGCCAGTTCTAAGTGGGGATGCAACACAGGCTGGCTTCTGCTATAATTGTAGAGATCATGAAGAATTATTGATCTGGGAAAGAGGAGGATAACTCATATAACTTGGAAGTTCTTCCTCTGAATAAAAGGGTGTTTGATCTGGCTTTGTACTGGCAATTAGGAAAATCAACACAAAACCAAACAGATTCTTTTGTTTCAGAAACAGGCGGACTATACTGACATATTTGAAGCCGTAAGAATTTTACAAGCTTGTGTATCACACATATTTGAAATTTAAAATTTACCCTGTTTAATGGTTAGCTTATAAGGACCAAATTATTCAAGAATTGTTGGCCATTCTATAAGCTAAATACTTCTTACACCAGGCCTTATGCCAGAAAAATTACCAGAACACCTTACCAGAAAAACAGTAGCTGCTCTTTCGGAGGGCCAAAGAATCAACAAAGAATCCATACAACACAATATTTCTAATCCTCAATAAATAATTTTTATTCATAATTAAGAATGGAATCTCTTCTATTCAACACTGGTGAGGCCACACCTGGATTACTGCATGCAGTCCCGAGTTCCACAGTACAAGAGACATGGACATTTCATACTGGAAAGAGACCAGAAAAGAACCACAAAGATGGAGCATCTCACATATGAAGAGAGTCCTAGAGAACTGGGATTGTTCAGAAAGCTGAGTTCCATGACACAAGATTTCCAGAATCCTCAGGATTTCCAGACACCTTGGCTCAATACTACCTAAGAACTGTGAAATCCAGCTCAGTTACATACAGCTTCCTGCTCTGGATTACATTTTGTTGATTTTAACTGCTGTGTGTATTTCCATCTGAAACAGTTTAAGAGTGTGCTTACATAAGGACAGAAGTTTACCAAGACACTTTTCTGGAAAACTATCCAATCATCTCACTACTACCTTTTAAGTTGTCTTTTAAGTTGTATTGGTAAACCAGCATGAGCAAACAAGATGTAGTAAGCCCTGCAATTAACATGAGTATTTGCAGAGAAAGCCTCCCATTAAGAGATTTAGTTGTTCATTCCTTTGACTAGTTAAGCCCAATATTCAAAACATAGTGGATTAGTTTATTCCAATGGCTATGTTTCAGAATCCTGGCCCTTAAAGAGAAATTCAAGATCCACTGTTGGTGTGAAGAACCTTTCTGAAAGACTCTGAAAATTACCTTAAAAATGCAAGGGGAAGCTGATTTTACCAGTATTTCGCAAAATCTTACTGCAAAAGTCAAATGGCACAAGGTTTCAAGAAAGGAAAGAAGGTAGTTTCTTTAATATGTAAAACAAAAAAAATTATTACTTGAAAGGTAAGAAAAGTATGATGAGCTCTCTAAACTTCCTATTGACTTCATCAAGACAGAAAAGACTAAGCTTAGGGGGGAAATAGGTTTAAAATCAAGGCAGATATGTGCTCTGCTTGCTTTTCTCATGGCCAGGCAAGGGTCTGTGACCCACAAAACTTAGATCACAAACACCAACTATAACTACAGATCTGACCTACCAAAAGGAAGTTTGCAAAGATAAGCATGGTTATCATGAGCAGGAGTATAGCAGAGTACCTGAGTACCACAGAAACCAGCACAAGCCAAGGAGAGCCGATAAATGGAAATCTGTCACAGAAAAAGATGTTGGTTGATAGGGAATAGCAAAGAGGTGAGCAAGGCACACTAGCGCAGCCTGAAATACAGCACCAAGAGCCACAACTTCAGAGAGTCAGAAACTAAAATGCAAGAGCCTGTGTAAGACAGCTTCAGGGAGTAAAAAACATACTCCACCGGGCTTTCCTGGTGTAGGATCAGGGTCTGTGTTTTGTGGATAAGACACAACCCTTGTATGTGGACACATTTCCCATGTCAGTGAGCCAGGATGCATTCCCATTCAACTGCTAGCGAGTGGGGAAGTCGGCAGGCAGATGTTCGGGAGGCTGCAGGACATCTGCTGCCCACACCCCACTGAGGTCAGGAGGGAAACAAGACCCCACTTGCCTACATCGGGGGAAAAGTTTCAGGCATAAAAGCAACTTCTACTGTCAGCATCAGAGGTTTTAGTACAGACCCCCAGGAGACTCAGGAGTGTTTGCAAGGAGGGTTTTTAAGGATATGGTCTGATTTATTACTTGATAGCAATACTGCAAAAATCCAGTCTTCCACCTTGTAAAGGGAATTGGTTTAGGGATGTCAGCAGACAGTAGGAAAGAAAATGAAAGCTGCTGCAATACAGAAATAGGGCCTGGTGGGGGGAAAGTGGGTGAAGAGGCATGCTTGAGAAGATGCCAGCATGAGAACATCAGAAAAAAGCTCCTAAAATTTGTACGTCCATACCCAACCACAACTATCTGAATAACATTGATGGAAAAGACTAGACATTTCCCACCAGGGATACAAGGCAGACTCTCTCTGAGGCCCATTAGGTCCTTATGGCCAAACCTGGAAAAAGGAAACAGAACAGAAAAGGGGATACCACCAGACTTACTGGTCACCTCCAGGATGGCAGCAGCCTCAAAGAGTTTTTCCACAAGGCAAGGCTTACCTGTTCTCTGGGTGTGCTGGCATACACAGTTCTCCTCAAATGCAGGAAACTTTATTGCATGTCTCTAGCAGTCGAACAATGTATTTACGTGCTCCTCACATATTAAAAAGAAGCAAACAAACACCTGTGATCCATCATTAACAGCAATCCAGAAGCTTTTTCAGGGAATGACCTGGAATACTGAACTGTTTCTAAGAAGGAGGCCCCTGAGTGCAGTCATTTGATGAAACAAGAAATAATCTCAGCTGCAAAAGATCAGTTCTTCCTCTGCGCTCAGTGGAGCAACTTCCTTATAAAAGCACAGTTTAATGGTAAAGTAAAGTCTCTGGGCTTTGCTAAAAGACCCAGGACTTTACATCTCACTGGCTTAGTTGGAGGCAAGGCAGAAAAGAGCCATAGCTCTTTTCTGTGGGTCTATAGGTCTGCAGTCAGAGAGAGGTAAAGGAAAAGATGGAAGGGTTATAGTGTCCTGCTTTGCCATAAATCTATTAAAGGGTGCTTGAGATAATTACCAATTTGCAGTTGCAAAAATGCAACTGCACTACCAAGTAAAGAGTATGCAATTTAGGGTGCATGATCAATAAACTCCCAGGCAGAAGTACAAGAAGTCTGCAGAGACTGAATAAGGACTGTTGTGCATTGTGCTGGAACACCTGAGCTCCTGACATGTGGGTGGGCTGTAAACATCCAGATGTTTTGTCATGAGATGATAAGTGGATGCCAAGAAGAGATTTGGAATGCTGCTCAAGAGACAGATGGAAATGAACTTGAACTCTTAAGACTGCTGCCTCCCAAGCTGAAAACCAGATAGTGTAGTGGAGATTTACTGTGAGCAGGAAGTATTCCAGGCACAGGGAGGGACCAACAGGCTACAGAAGCAAAGAGAAGCCAACAGTGTAAGAGAAAATTAACTGGCTTTCAATTCACTTTACTTAAAGACCAGCATTTAATAGTGCTCCTATGAAAAAGGCTTTTCTGAGAAATAAAATAGCTCATGGGAAATTGGTCTTTGACCTCCTTTAAAGTTGCTGAAATACAAAGGAACACACTAGGAAGTTTGGGTGTGACTATGTTACTGTCTCAAGATTGACCAGGAGAGTGCTCTTGGAGAAAGTCTCTGCACTGCTGCCAACTCCACTCTCCCAGGTTGTGCTTGACACATACAAGTCAGATCCTTTCTAAACTACATGGAGATGTCCTCCAGCCACTGACAGGCATTCAGTGTTGGGATCACACTACAACTAGCCCAAAGGAAACCCCCAAAACAAGGACAGCACAGATGGAGGTTTCCCAGCAGCAAGCATTTGGTGCCCACCGGTCTTTCTGACCTGCCCTAAGTGCAGATATGGCTTCACAGCAGTGGTGTTGTGGGGCCCCCAACCTCAAAGACCTGAGTGCAAAGACTGTCAAATGCATATGGCTCCAGTAAGACTCTTCTAAATGTGCATTTGTGCCAGCATCCCCCCCATCTCAGATGAATTTAACCTTGAAATATTATATATTGCAACATGGCAGGACAAGAAGAGTCTGTGGAACCCATAGTTCCACGTCTGAAAGAATTATGAATGTCCTGCTTAGAAAAACAAACAAACCAAAATAAAGTAAGAGCAATTCTTGCATTTTGCCTTTATATTTGCACAAGTCTTTCTCTTACAGTCTTCCAAGGATATGACTCCTTTTTCCAAGTTTAGACTGCAAAAAATGCTTCCTAAATTCACTGGCACAGCAAAGTTGCCAGTGTCTTTGATAAAATTCTGCTTGCATACTGCTAGACAGAAAATAAGGCTCACCTTTCTGGTGCTCCAGTATTAGAAATATTGCACTATTTGTCTTTATTATATCTGATTAAATACTAAAAACATAAACCCATTATTAATACTGATTTATGAACTCCTGTCTCATATAGAATCTTGCCATTTCAAATACATCTGACTCCACCAGCCTAATGATGATCAGCAGGCCAGTCTTTTACGTGTTTTCCCAATTTAGAACTGCTTTCCCTCACTTTCATTGTAACAACCTAGCTACATTAAATTAATATTATTTAGCTGAAAAAGCTTGCCTAGAGAGTTATTTTTTTTAAATGAGGGCAGAAGTCACCCAATTCTCTTTGTTTCTCCCTCTGTCGTAGAATGTTCATGTACTTACTTCAAATAAGTTCTTACAAAGCTTTGGGTGAAAAACATGACAATTTAATGCATAAAGGCCTCACAGTCTTTGGTTAAGATGTGCTCATACCTAACAGACATACTTGGATACTTGAGTAAAAGCATTTCACTTATGAAAGTGTGCGTTATAACAGTCAAATCTGAATGTTGTTACCAGAGTATCACACATCTTTAAATCTATTGGTATGATGATGCCTGCTTCACTACTCTAGGAACTTGCTTACCAAGTATACTTAACACACCTTACTTTTTCTTGAGTATTAAGCTATTTTTGATTGGAAGAGGAAATTCTATGAATTGGCATACTTTGTGATTCTTAGTCATATACAAGCAACTTTATCAGCAACATATACAAACAACTTCACAATACAGCCATTTTCAATAAAAATGTATATCACACAATTCCAAGTATAATTGCAACTCAAGCCATCCCTTCTGCTTTTCACTGCCCAGCTAACTCTGAAGGTGGACAGCTGCTGCAGCGCATGCTCCCACACATGACACTTTATTTGGAAACAGCTTAAAGGCAATATGTAATAAATAAAGGCATAGAAGATATTGTGTGATTATCTGGAAAGCCAGAACAGTCTTAGCAAGAAGCCCTAATTGGCTGGACACACAATTAAGCTTGGTTTTGTCAAGGCCAGGCTGGATGAGGCTCTGAGTAACCTGGCCCAGTGGAAGGTGCCCCTGCCCCTGGCAGGAGAGCTGGAATTAGATTAACTTTAAGGTCCCTTCTAACCCAAACCATTTATAATTACATGGTCTATGGGACTGATAAAATAAAATACAGAAAACAAGAAAAGGCCCAAACACACACACTCTTTTGCACATTTCAGTACGGTTTTGGATACCTCACCCCCAGCCTAACCAACAACTTTTCTAGTGGTGAAATATTCGCCTCAGGAATGCGAAACACAGGTTTCCCACTCCCACGCTGTGTTCAAACACTTAAAGGTGGTTGGTACGGCCGGAGGGGTCCCCCCAGCTTTAGCAGAAAGCGACCTGCCCCGTTTTTGGGATGAGAGCGGCGCCCTGCCCGATGCACTAACGCCGGGGCCATCCAGGGAACGCCAGCGCGGCTCATCCAGCGGCACGGGCAGAGCACCCGCTCTGCACGCCGAGCCCCCGGCACGGACAGCCCCGGCCCCGCCGGCCAGCCCCGGAGCGATCGGCACTCACCTTGTCCCGCAGGGAAGCCGCCAGCACAGCCTCCGGACGAAGGTCAGCGCCGGAGCCGCCATAACCACGGGAAAAGAAGGCGGGAGGAGGGAGGAGACGGCAAACCCCGCCCCGGGGATGGATCGCCGCCTCCACGGCCGCGGAGAGGGCGGCCTGAGGGCGGGGCCGGCTCTGGCTCTGGCTCTGGCTCTGGCTCTGGCTCTGGCTCTGGCTCTGGCTCGGGCTCTGGCTCGGGCTCGGGCTCTGCTTCTGCTTCTGCTTCTGCTTCTAGGTCTGCTTCTGCTTCTGCCCAGTCGGTAAAAGCAGGCGGACAATGCTGTTCCCGGGAGGCACAGAATCATATAGGTCGGAAAAAGCCTCTGAGATCACCGAGTCCAACAGCTAAACCATGGCACCAAGTGAACTAGCTGAACTTCGTGCAGTTTTTTCTTGAATGCCTCCAGGGATGGTGATGCCACCACCTCCCTGGACAGCCTATTCCAATGTCTTCTTCACTTTTTCTGTGAAGAAATTCTTCGTAATGTCCAGCCTGAAGCTTTCCTGGTGCAGCTTGAGGCTACATCTTCTCATTCTGTCGCTGGTTGCCTGGGAGAAAAGGCCAATCCCACCTGGGTTCAACCTCCTTTCAGGCAGTTGTAGAGAGTGATAAGGTCACCCTTAAGTCTCCTCCTCTCCAGGCTAAACACCTCTAGCTCTCAAAGTACTGATAATAAATGATGGAGAGCAGCTTAGTGTGCCAGCTCCCTCAGTATCCTTGGGTAAAATCCCATCTGGTCCCTTAAACTTGTGAGTCTAAAGGTCCTATAGGAGCTGCTCAAGACCCTAAACTCACTCACAGCAAGGGTAACAAGAAGACCAGGCAGTTCCACATGCTGCAAATTCTGCAGGGTCAGAAATGGAACCAGCTGTGGCACAAACCTGGTGGTCGGCCAAGGTCACCAGAGCGGCCAATGGAAAATGAAATTACAGGAAACTGGAGCCCTGTCATAAGATTGTCTCAGTCCCCAAAAGCAGCTTGTAGTGGGCATTGCATCATTAATTACAGCCACTTATTGTACTAACTTTCTATTTAGGAAGCTCCTAAAATGTTTGCATTCTTGTTTGTACACACAAATCACCTGGCAGGCTGCTGGTTGGCTTGGTGTCTGTACCTCAGTGGCACTGGTACTGTGTAAGGGCAGAATAAACACTAGTGTGTGCCCCATCTCCCTTAAAAGATATCGCTATTAATTGCTCAGCTTTTGCTCTTTCATGTTCAGCTCCTGAAGGTGTATTTAATTTTCCTTTGCTAGTGTGACTTGCTCTGTGAAAGATGTTTTTGTGTTTGCCTAGGTGCTCTGAAGATCCTCACAATCCAGGTACACAGCTCTATTAGTTTCCTTTCAAAAGACATCTAATAAAATCACCTTTTAGTCTTGGGGCCTTCCCCTGCTCCTCCCCAAAATAAATGTGTTTAAGACTCTCCTCAAGGATAAATATTTTGAAGCTGCTAATGACCTCAGAGTTCTCCTTTCTTAAGTGTTTGATTACAGTTTTCCAAATAGTACGTTACTGTTAGAGACTAGCAATCAGGATGGCACATTTTCCCCCTCATATTGTGGAGGTCACAACGCGTGACCTGAGTCAAATCACATGTAACTGACATTTTCTAATGTAGCCTTGTGTTTCAAGTATGGATGTTCTTTGAACATGATATAGGACTTTTCCTTATGATTACAGATCCAAAAGCCTAACATTTCTCAATTTCAGAAACAACCTTTACTACTTTACAGTTCTAACAGACCTACTTAAAGCAGGTATTTGTGTTTTAGCCTCTCAGTAGCAATTTCCATCTCTGCTACACTAGACTGATGTGAAATTATTTCACATTTGCAAAAGACTTCAAAAGCACTCTCCCAATGTGTAAATACTTCTGTTGACCTATATCTTTATTTTCCCCTAGTCAAACAAAACTCATGGCTTACAAATATGTAACTTGTTAGAGACAGTGTTTTGAACATATAAAGACAAACTGTGGGCTAAGTTTTGCTCTGAGATATAGGATCAAGGCTTATTCTGTGAATAAGAGAAGAATTTGGCTCTAAAATGCTAGCATTTGTTTTGTCAAGTTAAAGGAACATTTTTTTAAACTGAAACCTTATGAACACAACAATTTTAGTCATGTTTTTTGTAAGGGCCAGAAAAATCACTACAGAAATGTAATGTAATGAATATCAATTGAAAGTTTACTGTAGTAATATTGCTAGCACTAAAATAATGAATCTAGAGAGGGCTCCCTAGAGGACTCATTTAGTAGGTTTCTTCAGATTTATTGTTTGACAAACAAGTCCCTCATGGCAATGCCCTCTCTAGCATTTTATTATTAATGGTAAGATGAAAATTTTTGCCTGGCTGCACTTTTATCCTTGGATAAAATTCTCATGCTCTTTCCTTTAGTTCATCTTCACATTTTCTGCTACTGCCTAGAAGTTTAATTTTGCTTAATTTCTTTATGCTGACTGTATGTCAGTTTAAATAGGCCAGGCTTTTTAATAAAGTCACACTGGAACTTCTGCAAATACATGAACATTTTTCAGTTTTGCCTGAAGACTGCAAAAAGGCATCTTTGCATTCAAAAATGGGTTGCATACTATAGGATTAAATACAGACACCAGCAGTATTCTGTGCTTACAGAGTGGCATAGAGAAATCGTAACCTCAGAGACTCATTTTTCTCTTCACCTCTCTAAGATACAGATCACAATCCATGTATTGTGTCTACAAGAGTGCAATTTGCTCTATGTGTCTGTCTCTAGAAACCTATGCCTCCAGATGTCCTCCTTCCTTTTTTCTTCTCTAGTTTTTCTCTCTTTTCCTAGCACTTATCTCACTGCTAAGGTGAGCTAAGACATAACCACTCCCCCTTTTTATGACTAGCTCATCACATAAACTTCTTTCTGTCCTATAGGTTGTGTGTTGTCACAGGCCCCCAGCTGGGTAATAATTAGCATTGACTCCATAATTCCAGAAGGCTGATAATTGCTTTATTATATTATACTATACTATACTATACTATACTATACTATACTATACTATACTATACTATACTATACTATACTTACAGATAGTACAATACAGACAGACCAGATTGGTCAATTGAATCCAAACACCATCACCAGTGGCCAATTAAGAAATCACCCTTTGGTAAACAAATCTCCATAACACATTCCACGTATGCACAACAGGTGCAGCAAGTGAAGATAAGCATTGTTTCTCATTCTTTTCTCTGATCTTCTCACAGCCTTTCACAGGGTGATGCCTGGGAAAGTTGTCTGTTGCTCTCTGTGGCCAGAGAGCTGCTGCCACAGTGGTGTTGTCTTTTCCTTACATATGTGATATGGTTTATCTTAGCATGTTTTTAAGTGTTTCTTCTTTGTGATGTATTCTTATTCCTGGAGTAGTGATCTTGGGGGTCACAAGATCACAGGTCACAAACCTTACAGCTTTCAGTGTGGCTAAATGTTATGCATTATTGTTCTGTCCCTTTATATATGGGCACATATTTATGTGCTAGAGAAAACACTGGGCCCTTCTTATGAAACATCAAATAATGCACTAAGTCTTCAGACCACCAGATCCTGATGTTTTGTTTGCAGAATGATTGCCTGTTGTAATCTGTACTTACGTACTGTGTGTTTCAGCATAATTGCAGGTTCTCTGATCTGTTGATACAAGCCTGCACAAGAAGTGTTTTGTGTAACTTTGTGGTGGAAGGGAGGAACGGTGTTGACACAATCAAAGCTGATTTTGATATACTGAGGTGTTCACTCTATCATTTGTATCACCAGTTTCTTCAGGAAATTTGCATCACCAGTTTCTTCTTCTTCAGTTGTGCAACATTCTACAGTCTGACCAGTACAATAATCTTTTTTTCTTTTTCTCTGATGATCATTCCTGCATCTTTGCAATAATTTCTGTAGTCTTTGTGTTGGGTGTTTGATTGTTTTTCCTATAAATTTTCTAAAATAACCTTTTTGTAGTGTTAGTGGACTGAACTCAGGAGTTGAATATTTGCAGTTCTTTACCTTGACAAGACAGCTGTTCTCTGATGGAAATGTTTATCCAAAAAGTGGATGTGTTGTGTACTTTATTATTCAGAACTTGATTTCCATGACAAATAGTTTTCCCCTTGAAAACAAGTCCAATAAATCCTGCAAGACTTACTTTGTGATGATTTTAGCATGGTTTTTGCACTGATGATGACGACCTATTTCAGACATGTGGGAGAGGGATTTTCATAGCTTTGCTGCTACAGTGTAGAAACCTAACAATATTAGCAAAGGGTCTTAATCACTGATGTCTTTGGAATCTCCTGTTTACGTGGGTTCTGTTTTTTCCTCAGCATGAAAAATATGCTCAGTTCCTGACATCAGGAAGGAATTAGACTTGGATCTATTTACTTAAACAGAGGGTTTTTTACCAACAGAGAAATATAAACATGAGACTTAATCAGGAGCTAACAAATTATACTCCACTTTTCTTGGCTGAATTGCTGGTTCATTTTCATGCAATCATTAATTCTGGAGGAATAGCCTTTTTGCAGCATTGTGCTTGCTTTGGATCTAAAATACCAAGTTCTTGGTCCACAATTCTCAGTAGTTACTGACCACCTGGTGCATGCCTTGAGCTGCCTCTGTCTTCTTACACTTTGCTCTAATGTTCCATTCAAAAACATCCCTGTTACTTCAAACCATTGCAGTTATTTTACCATGAATGTAAATTAATGTATCTCATCTAGCTGCAGATTATCCTCATGTAATAAAAATATAATCTCTTCTATCTTGAATTATGAATCTTTCCAGGACTCTCAGCATTCAGTAAGGTTGGACAATACATACAATTTTTATCAAGATCCTATGTACTGGACTATCAGTTTAGGCCTATCTCACTGAAATATTTTCACAAAGGAGTGAGGGGCTAAGCCTCCTGTTTGGAAACTACTGTAATTGGTTAGGCACTATACTGCTATTGAAGGACTTACCTCAAGTGTACCATAAAGTTAGCTGTCACACTGTAATTTATTGCTTAGTTCTTCTCTCTCTGTGCTGTAATGTCTCTCAATATTTTCCTCCAGAATTTCACTGTACAGTCCTTCTGATCCCTTTACAATACAGTTGCAGGAGGTGCCTGTGTTGTGCAGGGTCTAGTACAATTTTCTGTAGATAGAATATGGGCAGATTCCTATTTACTTTGGTCATCCACTATTTACTTACAGCATTCAAACACTGGAGAAGGCTGTTTACTTTGTAGTCATCATCATCATAACTTTTGTGTTTCTTATGACCGGCACTTAGCTACTCTTACAAGTCAGAGTTTCAGGTTTAAACAAACTACTTGGCAATCTTGTGTTGAGGCCTCTCTCTCTAACCAGTGTATTGGTGTGCGGAAATTGCTATGCTTTCCTCATCTTGCTTGGTTTATTGAATGAACATTTAAACTGAATAGGAATATTATTCTAAAGATGTTTAACCAGAACAGAAACAAAAGTGCAACTGCACATAATTTTTTTTATGAAATACCATAACATGGAAAGCAATTTCAAAGATATTTTGTGGAGCTTTACATAGTAACCAGCAAACCTATGTATTAAGCTTTTGCAAGACCTGTATGTTTTCAAATATATTGAAGAATTGCAACCCCTATTCACAATCTGTGGAACATTTACATTCTCATCCTCCTGTTCTGAAATGCTACAACTATTTGTGAAAGGTTACATATCATATCTCATTTGTCAATACTTTGGCAAGATATCCATTGAAATTAATCTGCAAATGCAGGAAATGAGAAAATCCTGTTTGAATGTATCTAAAATGATATGTTGGGTTCCACTGGTTTTTCACACTAAAGGAGCCTGGTGAAGAAACATTATTGCCTGGAATTCAATCAGGAGAGGTAGTTACAGGAGTCTTAATTTACATATGAATCAACAAATGGCAGAAGTGTTGTTAATTAAAGGAATGGAAATCTTCTTAAGCTGGAGTCCCTTTTAGTTTCCTGAACCCTTAGGTGATGCAGGTGTTCATTCTGGGCTCATCAGACCCTTTTGCCAAATAACTGGCATTCCTCTTTTTGTGCTTTCACTTGAAATTAAAAAAAAAAAAAAGTGGTTTGGGCCATCATTTTATAGTTGAAACTCTCAGCCAGAATAAGCAAACACGCTACTGAAAGGAGCAGTTTTTCTATTTTTCTCAGTCCCTCCCAGTTCACTCCCATGCCTTGTTTTCTGCTGACAGGGCTGTTTTCATGGCCGTGCATTGACCCGGCTCAGGGAATCAACCTGTGTTACAATTAACCAGGTAAAACCCAGCAAGTAAATGAATAATGGTTAATTGTGATCCAGACCAAACGACTTATCCTTTTTGTCACACACGTGAATGCATGCTCATGCCGGTGAGAAGGAGGGAGATGTGAGGGGGCCTGGCAGGCAGTGGGATTGCTTCTTTCAGCAACAGTTATGTCTTCAGCACTGTCTCTGGGGGATGTTTTGGTTTCTGTCATAGCCCTGAGGGATTTGGTATGCTTTCTGTCTTGGGCTGTTTATATTCCTAAAATGTTTTATTTTGCAGGAAGCACTATACCTATAAGTAGGTAAAATGTGGCCGTTACTTGGCTCCTCCAGGAACCATATTATAAAGTGACAGCAATCTGCATCAATTAGCATGTTAAAATGAAACTTGACAGAGAGCTAGGGGAAGATATTAAATCCCTACACATTTTTTTTTTTTTGTTGACAGAAGAAAGTGAAACTATTAATGGTTCCAGTAAGCAAAAGACTGCATCACAAGCTTTGTACTCTATCAAATAATTGTTGTAGTAAACATTTATCTCGTGTGAGATTCTCTGGGCTTTGAGGTATTGTAAGTGGCAGCATTCTCTGCTTCTGCTTGTTTGTGATCACCCTTGCACAGCCCACTGTGCAGTGCTGACACCAATATTTGTGTGGGCATTCAGTGAACCAGATCAGAGAACTGATGCACTTAAAAAATAACCCACACAAGAAAACCCATTAGCTGGACCAGTTTCCCATTTTGATTTATTCTCTCTACAAAAATAGTGGAACTGACACAGCTTGGAGCACATTTACTCTTTGAGACGGCATGATTGCTGAAACATTTACATTTGGACTGCATCACCATGTTGAGTAATACTTAGTTCCTTCATTATTTCACCTTTCCATGTGGTGACCAGTGTCAGCAAAGGAGTTTTAGCAGTAGATCATAGTTGGATTGGAGGTAAGTAGAGCAGGGCATTCTGCTTGTACCCAGTGTAATTTGAAGACGGAGTCCTGCTAATTCATTTCCTCCCACAGCCCAGGGCTTGGATGACCTAGCAGACTCCAGTCCACCATAAATCTGTTGACAGGGGTATGATGTAGGTCCATCTCAGAGCTTTGCTTGAACTGCTTGCACAACTCAGGTGTCAGAGGCTGGTGATTCCTCTTTAAATTTGAGCTAGTGATTCTGTGGGGTGTTGATGATATTCTTGGAAGCTACCCTAATACATAATATTTTTCCTTTGTAATTTTTATTTGCATTGTTTGTGCTTTTAGGCGAGTTTCATTTTGAAACTGTGGTCAATTTTAGTCAGTATGTATGTCTTGGTTTAAACCCAGCTGGCAACTACGTAACACACAGCCTCTCACTCAGCACACACACAGAGAAACTGATGGGATGGCAAGGAGAATTAGAAAAAAGGTAAAACCCTTGGGTTCAGGTAAGAACAGCTTAATAACTGAAGCAAATAATAATAATGATGATGATGATAATAAGGGACAAAACAAACAGAGAGGTAAAACCCATGAACCAGAGCAGAATACATTTGCTCACCCCCTACTGACCAATACCCAGCCCAAGCAGCAATTGGCCTCTCCCAGATAATTTCCCCCAGTTTATATACTCAACGTGCTTCTGTAGTATGGAATATCCCTTTGGTCACCTCAGGTCAGCTGTCCTGGCCATGCTTCCTCCCAGTTTCTTGTGCACCTCCTCACTAGCAGAGCATGGGAAACTGAAAAATCCTTAACTTAGGGTAAGCACTACTTAGTAATAAACATCAGTGTGTTGTAAAAATTTGTCTCAACCACAATCCAAACCACAGCATTGTGCCTGTTCCAAGGAAGAAAATCAACTCTATCTCAGTTGAAACCAGGACAATATATTTCATGCTCTTTCCTCTTCCACTCACCTGACAACTCTTGATGGAGTAGGAACAGTAGGAACACAGAAGGAATGATACATGCCAATGGCAAAGATGTGCATAATGACATTGTGATATTGAGTGACTGGATGATAAAAAGTCAGATGAATTTGGTCTAGAAAATTTTATATGATATCCATTCTATTTTTTTATAGATCTGCTAAAGTATTGAGCTGTAATAATAACATCAGTTTTGTGCTCAATAGCATTTAAAACAGAACTGAATCTTTGTATCTTTGTCCACATCTGTATGAATTGGATAGCAATGCCTCTATATCATACAAATCTTATAAGGTTAAGGAAGTAAACCTGCTACCTAGATGCTTTGATACTAGAGGTATATTACTTTGAAATGATGTGAAGTAACGTGAGTGATTTATTTAATTTGTTTAAAAGTTATAATTTTTGTTTTAAATTGGATTGATAAGCAGGTCATATAAAGGAATCTATTAACCATTAGAATAGGAGTACTTTCCTAAGGGAAATCACCCCCCCCCACACACATCCCTCATATCCCTTAAGGAGTCCTGTAACTTAAGAGTCAATTTAAGTAAAAACTTACTTATTAGTCCAAATTTTGAAATCTTTATACTTAAAATCTACTGTCTCTTGTTTTTTCTTTTGTAAATCATCTCTTTTCCTCCTGTAAGTTTTTCTTATCTACCTCTTATTTATTTTTTTCAAATTACTCCCTCAGTCTCTTTTCTCCTGCCTCTTCCCTGCTCCCCAGCAACCCAGCCTCAGACTTCCTCCTGTGTTACTGTTTGCTTTAAATAATTTCATTCAATATTTATCTAAGGCAGGTTAATCCACAGAGCTGAGATGCATCTTTTAGAGGAGAGTGTTTATAGAAATGCCTTTTCCCAATTAGATTTTAGAATGTTTTTGTTTTCGTGCAAGTCCCTAGTCATTAAACTCAAAGAGAAAACCTTTAAATTATGTCACTGTAATGGAGACCATGGAATTTTCCAATTGCATGAAATCACCACTTAGGAAATCAGGAATGTTATGACTACAAATGAAGTGAGATCTTGGGCTCTAGCTTGATTACAGAATTAACTGGGACAGTCCTGGGGCCCTATACTTCTCCGTGGAAGTATACTCTCCCTATGGAGAGAACCTGAGCGTAACCAGTAAATGGCCTTGAATTGTAGCTGAAATGAACGTCAAGACTGTTTCTGCTCAACAAAGAAACCCAAGCTGCTTAAAATGGATTTGGCATAGCCAAGAGTAGTTGTTATCATCCTTCAGTCCAACGGAACCGATTTTGTACCAAGAAGTAGAATTGTTTCTTGAACAAGGTAAAGTCTGTTGTAAAACACGATGTCTCCTTCTAGCACATATGCACTTAATCTGTGCATCCCAACAGTGCTATAAGCCCTGTGAGCAACAAGTGTTGCCTCATGCTTAAAGGGGCAAATTGTGCCTGACAAAGAATTTTGTATTGCTGCAGTAAGTCCATAGAGTTTTATTCTCTCGGTCGTGGTGGAACTGCTTGGTTGAGGAGAGGATAATGGTCATCTTCCTTCAGTATACAATTGTCCCTTCCTTCAGTATTTAATTGTCCAATGCTTTTAATCATGTGTGGAGAGTGCTTTGCAGATATTTCCCTTAATATTAAAATATTAATTACTTGGAAGGTGCAGAGCTGTAGTTTTCTTCTCAGAAGATTTAAACTGGTTTATCTTTGAAGACTCTAAATATGTCTGTTGGTTGATTTTGGATCTGTTTTAACAGTACACAAAGAAAACAGAGTGTTATTTTATGGAGAGAGTACCTGATATATGCAGTTATGGCCATGACAGCAGCTTTTTATGTATGGCTCCAATTCCTACAATGGCCTAGAGACCCTTGGCAGTGACAGTGATTCATCGCTTTCAGTCATGAAAGCTGTTAGTAGAACATCTCAATGCTCCAAATTATCCTGATTACTATATCACTGACAACAAAATTGTCAAGTTCTTGCAATTAAAATAAAACTTTAGCTTTGACTGAATATGCTGGGATGATATTTTTGAACATGTTAAGTTGGGAAATAGGAATTGCTTTTGCAAAGTTAAATGCAATCCTAAAAAGGCAAGCAATGAAATTGTACCAAGTTCATTTTTAATTCCTAGCAAGAAGGTGTCCAGATCATACCAGTCACTGGCACCAGTTGTTATGCTGGTAGACAGCAGCAGGCAGCAGAGAAGCAAAAGGATGAACAGACATGAAGAGTGAGCTGATTTCTACTGCTCATATATTGGAAAAAAATAGAATGATAGAAAAGGTAGGAAGAGAAGAGATATCAGGAAATTACTGAAATATCTCATTCTATGAAAGAGAAGGCTAAATGATGAAACACAGTAATAAAATGAAAATAAGAAGGATATAGTGGCATATTATATATATATATATATATATATATATATATATATATATATATGCTGTTAACAGGTGAAAAAATTGTAGTAATTTTCAGAAATGTGCCATTAATCTGGGTTAGGAATAAAAGCTAAAACACTTCAGAGCATGTTTGGCTTGTAAAATATTTGTCAGGACTATTGCTTTGACAAGCATGTTCATAGTATGCTGTTGGTGTTTTACATCTCTATAACTAAATAGTAAAGCTGCTGTAAAACTGAGCATGAAATAACATAAAATTCTGTAGCCTTCAAATTAAATTCTTTACTAATTTCTCCCTTGGGATTTATAAATAATGTGTACACTAAATTTTTAGAGGACACTGGAGTGTAATACATGCTAATTCATTTTTTCCTTCTTCTCTGGAGAGAACGCAGACAGTTCAAATATAGATTTCAGCTTCTGGTAGACTTTCCTGCTTGGAAAAAAATCCCACCTCCCAAACAGAAGGGACCTTTGCATGCACACACTTGTGACTGTGCATGAATCCTGGCAATAACAATTAGTTTCATTCATCCTGGATTTGGGAGAAAGAGTAAAAGCTAGGAAAAATAGCTAAATCTATTTATTAGTGACCTAAACTGTTGGGGTGGTTTTTGTTTGTTTGTTTGTTTGTTTGTTTTAATAGAAATCACATTGGATAATTTCAAAGGACAAGAGTCTAGTGCAGGCTTTATCCTGATCATAAGAGTTGTTATAAGCAGTTGTCTGAAATACTTGTACCAGCAGTGACAGTCTGGAGCAAATGCTTACTGAGAGTGTTTTCAAAGATAAATTTTATGGGAGTTTTCTATCTCGTTACAAGGCTCCCTACAGCTCCTCCTCGTGGTAAAGCACTGGAAAACGAGGGCAAAGAAGACGTTAAGGTGGCATCCTTTGTACTGGATCAGCACAGATAATCAAATACAATATAAAATCCAAATGAAACAAACCTAATCAAAGGATTCATGCTCTGTCAAATAATTAAGCTGAGTACAGATAAACGAGAGCATTGTAGATGCTTATTTTCCCATAGAACAGTTTTCAGATTGCAAGGTGCAGTGCAATCTGAGTAAGATCAGAAACGTCAGCAATCGGTCACATTTGAAGTATAAATTCTAATGCTGCTTAACTCTACATCTAGGGTTTACTGGTCTTTGGTAATCTGGAACATAGCAGCATCGATGTGTATTTGTAATATCATTCCCCTTATCCCTACTGACAAACACAAGCTGTAATGCTTAAGCCATGCTTCTTTAGTAACTAAAGATTCTTAACACAATTTAAGAAATATAACACATACCCATTGTTTTATAAATAATCATGGTAGCTGTCTTCTTGGAGTAAGGCCATTAGGTGTACTCTAAGTTAATTATAAGGAATTAAATGTAAACTTGAGATAACCTACTAATTTTCTTTCCACCAGTCAACCTTAAAATTATTTTTAGCACCCTTTACTTCACTGTTTATTTGAAGAGTATAAGATTATAGCTAATACAGCTCTATATTCTATGTAATTTACTGCAACCACCCAGTTGCCTGAGACTGTTACCATGGGCCAATACTGCAGAAATGGCACAAGTCCAGCTTTACTTTTGCATAGGGTGCAAGCTGATACAGATGACTTTTGCAGAGCAGGAGCTGTCTGGGTTGAACTGGAAAATTTCTGGAGCAGAAGAATTGCTAATGGCTTTCACTTATATCAGTTGTTGCACTTGTAGTGAAATGGGTTCAGACTGAAAAAGGCTGCACTGAGATTACACATTAGGAAGAAATTCTTTACTGTGACAGTGGGAGGCCCTGGAACTTGTTACTCAGAGAAGTTGTGGATGCCTCATCCCTCTAAGTATTCAAGGCCAGGTTGGAGGGGCTCTGAGCAACCTGGCCTAGTGGGAAGTGTCCCTGCCTATGGTAGGGGGGTTGGAACAAGATGCTCTGCAAAGCCCCTTCCAACCTAAACTATTCTATGACCCAACAATATAGATGCCATGAGAATTCCTGCAAATTTTGAGGCAAAACTGAGGAAACTCCAGATTTGCTTAAGCCCAGAAGAGGTCTGCTGAAAAAAATCATCTGCTTGCCAAGACTAGAGTGTTTGCATTTTTCCCTTGCACTACTGATGCAATTTGTAAACAAGAATGCTGCAAAGGCTAGTCACTGCTTTGCAAGTATTGATTACAAGCAAGCACACTTCCTGATTAAACTTTGGTTTAGTTTTTCCCTTGCTCCATCTTTTTCTGGTATTCTATATGGGATTTCATTCCTATACTCCTCTTGATGGAATGTCTTCAGAAGTGACTGAAATTTTTATACCTACTGAGAGCAAATTAACAGGCATACATCTCTCTTCTACAGATAATTAGAGGAGTTAGGCTTCCTCGGTGTTCTTTGGCTACCATAAAACACAGGAACTGCTTTAAGTATCATAGAAGTGTTACCAATACCTTTGTCATGCTTATGCTTATAGTATCTTTTTAATTGTCCTTTTTGGTCAAGCATTTAATGAAATGCAGTTTATTGATGAAGGTCTGGAAAAACATATTCATCTGTCATGTTGTGATCTGCAGATATGTCCTTAAAACAAACACTTTCGTAAGTCTCTGTTGTACCTGTCAGCACGTTTTATTGCTGTGTCCCAGCAAGTATGGATTACCAAATCAATTCTAGGTTTTTGCACTGTTTTGATTTGCCAGTGACCTCTCCACAAACTCTGCAATTTACTATTAACAGTATTTGTTCTTTAGCTCTAACTTAGGCCAGCAATTATATCAACCTGGCCAGGGGCTGGGTTTAGCACAAGTTGCATTCTTTGCTGCTCCTTTTTCCTGAGGCTGCTTCATTCTGGGTCTTTAATCATTGTCTGTAGAAACTGAGCCTAGGATGGAGGAGGAGAGCAATTCTTGAAGCAATAAAAAGGACATTAGAGCAACACTTAACATGGTCCAAACAAATCTGTCTTGTTTGAGGATAACATTATTTCATGACAGTCCCTTTTCTTTCAGATGAAGTCCAAACCCTTGTAAAGTTCTAGTAGGTGTTTTACTAGGACATTTTTCTTTTCTTTCTAGGCAGATCTGGAAGCTGTCTTCCCCTTGCTCCACATAAAAATGGTAGGACTTGTATCACAGACTGTCAACTGCCTGATCACTTCTTGCTGGATCCATCCAGTTGTTCTTGAATATTTTGAGCAAGATCCCAAAATCCTCTTGATCTCTTTGAATCCCAAACCTCTGTCATCTGCAAGAGTTCAGAATAATTATTCAGTTGCCTTGTGTTTATCCAAATGTCTATATACAAGTACTCTGGTGTCAGCAATTCTGTGATGCTTATCCTCTTATAAAACTAAACCCTTTAAAAATCCCTAAAGTCTAAGAAAGATTATTTGCCACCTGGACTAAGAGAATACTTTCAAAAGGGCTTTGAAATACACTCTGAACCAAAATCTTTTATTTCAATGCACGTAGGTAACTAGATGTCTAGCTGACAAAGTTATTGTATGAATGTTGTAGACAAACAGGTATCCTGGATAGTTCAGCTTGTCTGGCCCTCTCAGTAATGACACTTGTAGCACCCAGTTCCTTTTATTAGATGCCTTTATTCATGTAGTCATGATGGGCATTACAGCAAGAAGAAACATCAAAAATATTAGGCTTCCTAGCCACAATCTCATGAGTAAACAAAGAATGCTTCAGTAAACATGGTCTGTGAAAGTGAATAATTCTGAAAGGTGGTATTACAATTTTCTTGGTAGATGTCATCATAAGTACTGCTGATTCGCTGAAGTGCATACTTCGGGAAGACAGTATCAGTGAAGTAATTAATCCTTCATGATTCCTTTGTGCCTTGAAGCTTTTGTTTCTTGTCTGACAAAAGAAACATTCTGTCTTTGTGTTGTTTCACGTGAAATTTGTCACTTCCTAGAAATTTATTCTTAGCTGGAGTTGTAGCTGCCTTGCTCTTTTGACACAATGATATTGAAACCTCTTTTTGCTGAGAACAGGGGTGCAGCACTTTATTGAATCTGTTTTTTTTAAGTCTAGTTCAGATGTTCAAGCTACATATGAATTTGCAATGTGATTAAAGCTCTGTGAGCTCTTTGGAGACTGTCCCATAAATTAATGCTTTGGAGGAACACTAGGTGGACACCTGGATCTTCTGAAGCTGTGTGAATATTATGTTACATGTTCTCATTTAGAGCAGTATGCACTAAGCCTTCCTTTGTTTCTATTTCCATACCTTTGGCACTTACTGTACAAACCTGCATTCAGTACTATTGTAAACAGCATCAATTACTTGTTAGTGTTATGGCAATAATTGCAGTACTAGTAGGTGCAGGGAAAACACTGACTTTACCAGTTTTGGTGACCATCTCACAGAAGCTGCTCATACGGAAAAGCCACTCTGTACAGCATAAGCCTCTGATCACCCTTATAAATAGACTTGTCACCACTGGTGATTTTATCACTCTAAGGGACTTGATCTTGGCTGTGAAAAGGCAGCACAGTCTTCTGTCTCACATGATGTCCTGGTACAGCTAGAACTGATGGGGTGAGGTATAAAATTGTTGGTCCATTAGTCTCTTTCCCCTTGTGAGTCCTCAGCTGCAATAGCTAGAGTATTACAAGGCAGTAGAGATGTGAGGGACTCTATTCGCAGTGCAAAACAAACACGAAAAGCCAGCCTTGTTAGATGACGCGCAAGAATCCTTTGCTGTTTGCAGAATCCTCTAAAAATGAGCCCAAATTATCTAGCTATTTCTTTTTCACATACATTAAAAAGAAGTCATGTCTTAAAGTGTTTTCTATGAGCATCTCAGAAAAACTAGCAGACCTGTGAAAAAATACTAAATTATGTAAATAAATTCTGAGAGGCACACCTTAAATATTTTGCATGTGCAAGCTACAAGAGCCTTATAGCTGCTTTTCAGATATAATGCTTGTTTCTTAATTCTTAGATCTTTGATAGAATGTCATGGTGTAAAGTGAATGTGGTGAATTTTCCTCAGGAGTTTATTATAGGCATATTTATAATACAGGACTAAATTGTTTAAATTTTGATAGAGTCATGTGGAATACATCCAGATTTCAGAGTATTAGAGATTCTCTCAAGAAACACATGAAGTACAAAATATTATGCAAGTCAGACTTAATGAAAGGTCATTTTTCTTATTATTTATTTGCAGAGGCTTAAAAGTGTTGGCAAATTTATTCACATAGGTGAAAGGCAACTAATTTATTCAAATCTTGCTCAGAATACTGCTGGAACAAAAAGATGTTCCATTCAAAGTACCCCCACAACAAAATGGGTCTGACATATAGACATAGATGAGAACATAGAGTCATTCATCAGTGTTCTTGTAATCCTGGTCTATTTTGATAATGCTTGAATAGATTACATAGCTGTAGACCATTTTCCTAAACATGGAAGCATTTGGGATGAGAGTGACTGTCAGTACCGTTGGACCACCTCTCTGGTGGCCTGAGTAGTCTCATCTCCAGAGGCAAGAATTATTTTGTTGCTTCTCTTCTAAACATAGTGGCATTTTAGGTAGCACTTGCTAAGCTTTGAAAGGAACTCAACTTACCAAATAATTTTAAAAGAAACAGTTTGTGAAAACCTATGGAAAGAGGAACTGAGGCCTTCAGAGACAAACTGTTTTTACTTTCTTCATCATCCATGAAATTGTGCACCTGTGCTTGTGGAGAGTGTGTAATTTTTTTAAAGGTGAGGTTTGTTCTACATGACTGTGTATCACTGAATGCATGATGAAACACTGGTATTCTGGTGTTCCAAAGATTTCAAAAATGAAAAGTAACCTTTCTTTGGGTCCAAGCACCTACTGTAAAAACTGAAGTACTGTCAATTGTTCAGTGGAAGTTAATAAGAATGCTCTTCCTCTACCATGAAGAACAACATCATGTTCTTTCTCATTTGTTTTTCTGTTATTTTTGAACAAAACCACTCAGTATAACAAAGATCAGTTTACTTTCTCTGGCAAAAGCAGCCTGTAACATGGTCATCTTTTTGTGCTTCTGTCTCTCTTCAGAAAGCTGATTATATCTGTAAATGACATTATTGGGCAGTATTTGCATCACACATATTTGAAGAAGATTATTTGGATCAATCTTCTGCTTACTGCAGCTGAAACCACTGTCTTTGGGAAGATGTGAATGGATCAGCTTCTTGAGTCTATCTGAGCTGGGTAAAAAGGATCTAAAATGTCACCTATAAAGATATAAAAATAGAAAAAATTATAAACATGCATTGTTTAGTATTATGGTAAATCTTAGGAACCTCTTTCCTTGTTGTTCTGGGTGCTGAAAAAAAAAAAAAACCACCACAAAACAATGAACAAAGAGCTTTCCTGCCACAAAGAGCTTACAATTTAAGAGACAACAGTGTGTAGAAAGACAGTGAGGCATAAAGAAATAAACAGCTGCCAGTGAATTCATGGGAGACTGGTACAGTTGTCATTGCTGGGTATTTAAAAGGAAATGGATAAGAGCATGGCTTCAAATCCTTGAGTGATCTGCTCTATCAAGAATAAATATAATTATGTGACATGCCAAAATTGGTAACTCTTTCTTGCAACAGCTGATATAAATTCCCCCAAATAATGAAATCCATACAAATACACTGTACAGCCTTTGCTATTTCTTCCATTTTTTGGGAAGGAAAAGAAAATGAACACATTTTCTAGTGCACAGTAAACCTTCCTCTGCAAATATTCTGAGCCCTGGGACTTCAGCATTATAGGAGTGATCTTTACTCTCCGGTGTTGTAAGACTGAGTATCTCAGCCCTTTGAAAACTATGACCTGAGATGATGTCATTTTTTGATGGGGTCAGTGGTAGCTTTGTCCTCAGTGACCATAGAGCAGCAATGTTCAACATCCTAAGTAGGGTGAGGTAGGCAAAGAACAAGGGAGAGATTCAACTTCAGTATAAGACTTTGGCTTATTCATGGGGAGCTGGTGGGTGAGATACTATAGAAGGCATCACTGAAGAGCAAAGGAGCTCAAGTTATTACTCATAAGGAGCAAAATGTTGTCCATGCCAGGACTCAGGAAAATGAGTACATGTGTCACAGCTTGACAAAACAGGGAACATGTGGCTCAGTTCCAAGGCAAAAAGAATGTATGTAAGAGGCAGAAACAGACTACAAAGAAAGACTATAGAGGCTGCCCACAATGGCATAGGTGGCAGTAGGGAAGCAAAAGTTCAGCTAGAGCTGAAACAGATAATAAACATCAAGACCATGCTTACTGCTAGTTTAGCAGCAAAAAGCACAAATGAAAATGACCCATGGCTGAAAGCTCTGGGTAAATTAGTGGCAGAAGATTTAAAAATGCCTCTGTCTTTATCAGCATTTCCCAAGCCTTGTGCCCAGAGACATGTTCAAATAGGAGAGATAGTGCTGGATGGCCAGTTGAGAGTTCACTTGAGAAATTTCAATGCATAAAAATACATGGGACCAGATAGGTCAACCAGATGGGTCAACTTTCCAAATGTTTTGGAAATTATAGCTCAAGTCCCCTTGGAAGTCAGTCCTCACTACATGAAGGAGAAGAAGGTCACTGAGAGGAGACAGTGTGGATTTATCAAAGGTGATATATTTGACCAACCCAATTCATGTTATTATGAAATTACTAGATCTCTGAATGAGGAAGGAGCAATGGATGTTGTCAGGTTTGACTTCAGCAGGATGAAAAAGCCTTGCACAGCACTTTTCTGTTACAGTCTGGGTGGTAGAAAAACTGAAAATTCTAATGGTTTCAGTTAATTCTTCAGTCAATTTTTGCATGTTTCTAGTAGTACACCTTCTGCAAACAGCCTTTATACTGTCCCTTATTCCAGTTATTCCTACCTCTACAATTAACATCAGGAAATTTTTTTTCTCTAAATGTTCAATTGCAGATGTAATGATACGAAGTAGCTACTCTGCCCTAGCAAACAAGTCATCCCTCGTTACTCCCTGTCTCCCTTACTATAGATAGCTATGAGCTTTTTGTTGGATTTTTACCCCTGTTGCCTCCTTTATGAGTTAAATATCATTATTATATACTCTGGTTCCACATGGTGTTGATTCGTGCAACACATTGGTAGCATGCTCTTCTGTGAGCTGCTGTGTTGCTTAAGCAATAATTAAACTCTTACCCCTGTGGTTCATTTTTCCCTACACCAATTTTTCCATTGGTGTCATCCTGAGGTAAACACCTTGATGTTGGTGAATGCAAGTTTGTGTCACCTGTATTGGCAGAAAGAGCCATTAGAAAAGAAGCTGCAGTTTCTCAAAGCCCTCTCTGCAAAGAAGTACTGATCCAATGTTTTGGAGTATGTAACATCCATATCACAAAAAGACGATTCTGTGTCTAACAGCTTAGAGGTCTTAGAGGCTGGCCACAGGGATCTCCACAGTTTGTAACACAGTACTTCAAATATCTATAAGGGCTTAAAATTAGTTTTGTATTTATTACAATTCCTTACATATCCAAGATTTGGTGCAATGGTAGATATTTTTCCTTTTATCTACTTAATAAATGCATCTAAAAATTCCTTTAAGTTTGCTTAAATGAATTAATTGATCTTAATTCATATAGAATAAAGGAACAAAGTATTCATTAATATCTTATTAAAGCTGATTATAAATTAATATTAACTTACTTAAATTGTAGTGTACTGTGGACCCTTGTAATCATTTATGCATTATGTAACAGAATTATTTTTTTGAAGAAAACAGTTCTCTTCTGATGGCCCTTCACTGTAAAGAAAACACAGTATTCATATAGTTCAGAAATGCCTCTTTAGATGCTTCACCTTTAAAGGTTTTCACATTTCATTTTCAGGCTGAACTGTAGCAGCATCCGTGTTTATAAATGTCAGCACGAATTTGTCTCCTAAATTAATTTAATTATCTAAATATCAAAAGTAATTTCACACCTGCAACTCTTACCTAATTCATGAAAGGCAACATAACTATCCTGGCCACAGACTTCCAAACAAACTGTGGCTCTTGGATCCAGTATTATGGACCCAAGTATTATGTACCCTAGAATCTTAGTTTTTCTTTTCTTGTCTTCAGCATATTTGGTGGCTATGTAATAATGTTACTTTAACATCCCAAAAATGTGTTTTAAAAATGCCCATATCACAACATCTAAAGGAAAGAATACTTTAGCATCTCAAAGTATATGAGTACCCCATTTGAAAAATTGGTTGACAGACAGAACAAAAATTGCACTACATCTGCTTCCTGAAAGACCAAATGCAGAGATGTATCACATCACTGTCACAATGGATCATTCTAATTGTGGTGCTCAACAGTGATGTGGTACTGTTATGATTACACTATAAAAGGCTTTTCTGATACCTTCCTATTTTTAACTTTCAGTGACATTTGAAGGAAATTCTATTTTTGTTTTTTTTTTTCAAATCAACATGTTTAACAAAAGGAAAGTTAAAAGAAGGTCTTAACTATGTTGGTTTTCTATAAAGATTTTGGGGGAGGTAGGAGGGAAAGCACATGATCTGGATTTAATTAGATAAGAGGGTTGCTTAAATAAGAATGAAACAGACATTTTTTTTCTGCTTTTATTTTCAACAAGCAATCACAGAGTTTTAAATAAGGGTGAGGCAATGCATCTTCCCAGTCTTGCCCAATGAAAAAATGAGCATTAATTGGCCATCAATAGAATAACCTTGAGGTTAGCAGGAATGCCCTAGCAGGGCACTTGAACACATTAACTGATGATGTTCCATCTGGTCCTGTTTCGCTGCTAAAGGAGATGAGAGTTTATTATCCTCCTCCCATCTCAAAAACCAGTGCTCCTCCCTCTTAATTTCCTTCCTTCCCTGCCTCCCTTCATATATGCCCGAAGCCTCTCTGCTGCTCTAGCTGGTGCAGTAAGAACTTGCCCTTCCTGTCTCAATCTCTCAACCATTGTGCAAAGGAGTAAATCACAGCAGAAACTGACTACCTCTGAATTCATTGTGGGTGGCTCATCGTTTTATTTAAATAAAATCTGCAGGACTTCAAGTACTTCAAAAATCTTACTTCATGTAGGAAGGTCCTTGTGAGCAGACCAAAGCCTTATTTTTTTTGTGAAAGCTGCTTTTAGAGTTATGAAAGTTAAGAAGATGCAAAAGACTTTATAGGAATCTGAGATGCAGTAAAGTGAGGCTGGATACATGAATAAGTAAGATCTATAGTGGGAGGAGATGCTAAAAAAGCTGTGGGACATGTGTTGCAAATAGATCAATGTAAGGACAGTCCTATTTTCCCCAAATTCTTTTAAAGTTTCCTGGAAAAAAACTGCTGTTGTCAACTGACTACCACTGTGGTAGGAAAATGCTGTTTCAAAATCCATCTGGATCTGTAGCTTGCTGATATCACAGATAACAACACAGCAATCTTCAAAGTAGTCCCTTGAGCCACTCTTGTCTGCAGGCTGCATCTAGAGTACAGACATTAGCTGTGTAGCTGCTCCAACAGAGGTTCTGCACCACGTTTTCCTGCTGTCTTGGGTGGGTTTTGGCTCAGGTTTTTACAGACCAAAGTTAAAAATGTCCGTTCTTAATTTACTCACTCTCCTTTGACATTTTCTGTAAAATTGTTGAGGTTGTTCTCATGAGAGTAGTAATTGCTACTTCCTGGAATGAACAAGAGGTCTCCTTAACACACCAATGCAAACTGATGCTGTTCTTAAATGTGGGATTCATTCACTTTTACTTCAGGTACAGTTTCGTGATGGAGCTGTGTCTGACAGACACAAAGGAAGCAATGGGGTAAGGGATCCAGTCCAGCTTTCTGAGTGGTGATGAGGCAAAAGACCAGGCTCAGATGGTTTGAACTTTATTATAAGCAGTATTTCTCCAGACACTCAACGTTCTCAGCGTTACTGAGACTGAAGGTGCTCTGTGTTGTAATAGAGGTCACAGGCATTTCCCTGTTTCCTTTTTGTTACTGACCATGGTTCTCTGTTGTGCCCGCCTGGAATCCCAGTAACCTGGCTTCTAATACACTCTTGTCCTCTTTGCAGGCCTACTGGTTCCTGGGGGCTCTTGTTCTACTCTACAGCCTGTACATGAGAAGGCAGGAGGCAGAAACAAGGAGTCAGTCTGATGGGGAGTAACCCAGTCAGTGTAAGTTTGGAAGTAAATTCCACAGAATCAACGAATGGTTAAGGTTGGAAGGGACACCACCCACAGAGAGATCCAGGAGGAGCAAAAGATGGAAGTATTCAGCTCCCTGTCTTGTTTTCTAAGATTTGAAACTCTTTCTGAGGGCTTTTGGTGAGTTTCAAGGCTGAAATATTTCCCAGCTTCCTCCTGCTGTAGCTTTGACATGGTATATTGGTGTGTCCTTCACTCGCACATGCCAAAGATCATTTGATCATTCCTGCAATACATCAAGGCTGGTTAAGAAATGCATGAAATATGATGCTTGTTATGACACTTAGAGCTGAACTGTCCTTGGCAGCTTCTTCATGTGCTGTGTAATTTCCATGTACCTCTGAAGAAAAAAAAGTAAAAGAGAGACAGAGAGACTGGTTTTCTGCCAGGATATCTAGGAAGAAAAGTGTAATATGAATCAAGAGGAAAAAACTTTTTTTTCAAATAAAAATGTGGAGTTGGTACTGGACTCCAAAGGGATGATTGTGGTCTCACCTGCTCATTTTACACTGCCACCAGTTGAATTACACATCACTGCTGCTGGTAGAAGTGTAATCAGGGCCAAGACTGTGAGAGCCAGAGGACTTTATAGTAGATTGTCCCATGGTTGCAATCAAATTATTGTTTAGCTTTCCAGGAGTATTAATATTTTTGAAGCCAATCTAAGGCCAAATTCTTTGGCTTCCCCAGTTCTTTGACTTGTCCTCCAGAAAGATTATATAAATGCAACTAAATAGAACAGCATGTACTCAGCTCAGCTATGGAAACCTCTAATAACTGTATTTTATATGAATAGTTTTATGAACAAATCATAAACTAATTTGTGCCCTTGCATCCTTTTTGAGAAAGCAAGAAATGGAATATTGCAGATATTAAGTATTTGTGCCTTCCCCTAAGTCAACTGCAGCATGTTTAAAGTATGGTAAACTTCAAATGTTATTTTGTCTCCCCAGTTGCTAGTTGGCAGTGAATGCCTTTAAGAAAAGCATCGCGAAATTCAGTCACTAAAAGTCAAGTGTACTAATGTTTTGTAAACTGCAGGACTAATTTGAGAGGACAGGGTTCTGCAAACAAACTTCAGACACTGAAAGAAATCTCCCACCTATAATTGCAAAGCCTGATATTCATTAATAAGGAGGGGACTTGAGACAGTCCATTGAGTATTTTGTAAAGATAAATCCACAGCCTTGTAAAGGATCCAAAATTTTATACTCCTCAGTTTTACTGGAAATTTTTCTCTGCCAGATGAAGTCTAGGTGTTCTTTTTGAAGGAACCTCACTTAGTAAGTTTTGTGATAAGATATTGTTTACATGGATAAAAATGTATAATTATATTTTGAGGGAAACTCTCAAAAATTGTTATGTTAATATATGTTGTTAGTTTATATTGTTGTTTAACCATTTGTATTTCTACTTAATATTTATTTAGAAAATAACAAAAAAGAAACAAATTATACTTTCTTTTCTTTGGATTAGAACTTCAGTGCATTGTTTCTGGTCTAGATGTAGTCATGCTGTTAAAAGACAATATACACTTGCTTAGATGTGCTTCTTTATGTCCTGATTGCACTTCTTCTGAAGTCAATGGATGTTAGTGGTATTAGCAACTGCTTTTGAAAATCCTTAGGAGGGATCTGGAAATTCATTGCACAAGCTTGGTAATCTGTAGTTTACAGTATATGTATTATTCAGTATACCACAAAGGTGGTATAATTGCTTTTTCTGGGCAGTTTACTTCTGCTTTGGCTTTTTGCTGTTAGTGGTCAGTTGCAGGAGTCTTTTATTTGCATTAACAATAATCAAACTCAATTCCTTCCTGAAAGAATGAATTCAAATTAAAACAAGATAGGAAAATTCAGAGGGTTGTTATTTTGTAGTTTATGGGGGCTCCATTCCAGTAGAATCCAGCAGCAGATGCTTTATGGTTTATGTCCAAGGTTTTTCTCATCAATAAGGGCATTAGTGCATACAAGTGATACAAAGTCAGCAAGCAGACCTAAAACTGGATATAAATGCCATAGTTCTCATCTACAGTGCCCTCCACAGTAGTCTCCCATCAGTCTCAAAAACTGTTTGTTGTAAGTGTTATTGTAGATCATTGTATTTGGTGTGAAGGAGGTCTTTAGGATGAGTTAAACACACCTCAAGGCTGCCTGGATACTTGTAGCATAGAGAAGCTGCTAATCCAATGCTCACAATGTGTTTTTTTGTGGAGGCTTAGGGCAGATACAAAGAGAATAAACAAAACCTGCAGTGTTCCTGCACCACCAAACAGACCTACACAAATTAATAGGCTACAAGCCCTTGTAGGTCTCTTATAGAAGTCAAAGGCTGAAGAGATATGTGTCAAGAGGGATGCCCAACGACATGCAGGAATGTCTCATACAACTTCTATTCAGTCATGGTGGACACTAGCAGGAGGCATGAAGTCTCTTTTGCGGTTTGGTTTTTTATAAATGCTTCATTCTTCCCTAAGAGTAATGAAGAGTATTCCCAGACCAATTATTTTCTAGTTTTCGAAAAAAGAACTTTACTAAAGAAATTTCCTTCCCAAAGCTTCCATTAACATTTGACAGGATATCTTAGGGTACTATTCACATATTTAAATAAATGGAAAACTGGCAATAAATCCCTAATGTTTTTGTATATATTTTCTAGGTACACTATACATTCTTAGTCAAATGTGTTTGGTCACTTGAGCATAGAGAAGTTACAAAAACTAAACATGATGCTGTGACTTCCACAGAACAGTGCCAACTCATATTTAGAAAATGTTCAGGACACCTATAGTTACCCAAATGACTGGAACAGAGAAAGGAAGACAAAATAAAAGTGATGATTTTCATCTAGCTTATTCAGGGTTTACTTCTACAACAGAAATATGTCAAAACAGTGCATTAAATCCATGAAAATTAAATGGCATATTATAATTTTGAGAGATCTGAAACACTTTTGATGAGCCTGCCTAGCCATAAAAAATCCCATCCTGGATTTCTAATCTTAAATCAAGGAGGCCATTTTATGAAAATGAGAAAGGATTCCTAATTTGTGGCTGTAAGTACTTCAGCATGCTCCTGATACTTCCCTGAAATCTCAGTCACGACAGACACTTGCTGCTGGTTTTCAAAAACCTAAAAAGTAGATTTCTTCCCTGCTCTGATGTATCTAGGCAGATGAAAAGAAAATAAATTGAGGTCAATATGAAGTAAGTTCTACATATTGGATGTGTGCTGTTACATTTCTTTATGCAATTATTGTATACGCTTTCTAGTGGCATCAGTCAACAGCATTATACTCAGATGGTTCCCATCTCCATGTAGTCTTGAGGCTCTGTGGCCAAGATTGTTCCTACTGCCAGCAGTGTGCTGGTAGCAGACAGTGACTGGTTGTGCCCTGTTTCTTAAGGCAGATGTTAAGCAATACCAGTACCAAGATGAACACTTAGAGGCATTGCTAGTAACTGACTACCCTTTGATTTTGAGCCTCTTTGAGGCTGGCAGTTCAACTAGTTTTCCATGTACATACCTTTCCAGATAGGATGGAAAGATTCTCTGGGAGACTGTGTCAAGAGCCTTACCAAAGGCAAGGTAAATGACATACATTTTCATACCCTTATTTACTGAACGAGTGATCTCATCACCTTTGTCTCCCTCATTTGTCCAAAAATGATGTTCAGGAACATTTGGACAATATTTGATGCATTTTCTTCTCAGGAACTGAGACAAGATTGACAAGCCTGTCGCTTCCCAAATCTTTCTTCATCAAAGGGGAGTGACATTTGCCATGTTTACCCAACTTAATGCACATTGGAAAGGACTGGTGTGCATGTTTTGAGTTTGCCCTAGGAGGCCAGTTGTTCTTCTGTTCTCTGTCTTGTTAAAAGACATGTGAGACACTATTGAAATCAATAACACTGTTCACCTGTTTAAAAATGGACAGGATATTAAGTATGTGTTCAGTTGAGGTGCTGAAGCCCTTCCATTTTAAATGGCAATACAATAGGTATTAACTAAAAGATATAATATTCAAAAATTTTGTATCTCATTTTAAGAAGACAAATCAGAAAAACAATCTGAAATGTTTGCCAAGTTTTGAGGAAAATTGATCTTTGGAGCTTGGCTTTGTTCCTTAGAAATGTCTCTAGTCAAAGCTGGGAATACTTCATTTCTGAAAGATATAGCAGAGGGAAAATTTTTTTAGGCTGTGTCAGACTATTCACCGAGCTTTTCCTAAGTGGATTATTTGTATCAGTGAGAGCCAGGCCTTCTTGAAATCATGCAGCCAATATTTCACCATGGGAAATTTCAGTGGGAATAGTATAAAGTTTTATTTAATTTCAGATTAAATGAATTCTTCTTCTAATTGCTGATGATACTTCCTAAAGTTGCTAAATGCTTAAAGAGCAAATATTTGTAGCTTCATGGATCTCCTGAATGTTCTTTAAAAAATATCAACAATACTCCTTAGCAAAGAATAAATTTATTTAATTTTGTAAAATCTCATCCTTTCAAAACTTAGAGAATCAAAAGGAAATGGAAATGGAGGAGTTCCTAACTGATAAGGGAAGCAGGTATACTATTAAGGATGAACACTGCATATTTTGCATACAGTTTATTTAAAGTATATACAGTTATTGGTCTTTTCCCTGGGAGCTGTCTAATGCATGTGGAATTAAAATGCCATCAGGAATTTTTATTTGTGTCTGGTTAGCTTTTTCCTTCTGCTTCCTATATTGATCACAGATTTCACACTTGGCTGCCTTTTAACTTCAAAGACAAAATTCCCTGAGCCATATGTAAGGTATCATTGTTCTGGAGGTTTGCCATTTGCAAAATTGTTTCCATCTTTCCTGGATTTGGTCAAAAACAGTTTGGCAATGAGCATTTGATTTATGTACTTATCCCATTTATTTCAGCTTAGTAGGTCTTTCTCCTCTTTTTATCACCCTTTTTGGTGTATTGCACAAGTTTCTGTTGCAATTCCCTGTGCTGTTTGAGGCTAGCTGTGTGCTGCCCGAGAGGTCTTTCACAGTCTTACAGCCTCCTGATCCTGTTGCGTGAGAGGTCACATTTGGGAACTTAACTACAAAACAAGATCACTTAAATGCATAATTTTCAATACATGGGCTGAAGATGGAGAGTTTTGTACATTCTGTATAGGGTCAAACCTGCCATAAATGATAGTTTTCATCCAAACCTGGAACTATGAACTTTATCTGATTATCTGGAATGCTGTCATGGACGAACAAATTTTATCAGCTATATTTAAGTCATAGTTCCACATTGTGATTATTTTCAAATTTAAAATAGGAAAACAATTTTCTATCTAAGCATGCTGTCATTTCTACCTAAGCATGCTATCATTTAGAAAGCATAGGTCTTGACAAGTCTTGCAAAAAGTTGGTTCTCCTTGAAAATTTTTATCTAGTTTCCTCAATACTATTGCTTTGACCAATTAGAGTACAAAAACCTTGCTCCCAAATATGTACTTTCAGCTTTTATAGTTTTATTTTAATTTCTCTTCAGGTGTCTGTAATAGAATAGGAATAGTCTTGTGAAGTCAGACAATTTTTATAAAGAAAGACAATTTTCTGTGAGAAAATGTTAAGAAAGGAAAATTATATTTTAAATTTCTGTCTATTTTGGTCTTGTGGTATTATTCATGCTTCTGCACTAGTGTTTTGTGGGTCTCTAATATCTAGTTACCTCTCTTTCTTCAAAGATATTTGGAAGAGTGGGAACCATTTTTCTACATCATATTACAGAAGATTCAGATGATTTCTGTCACCAAAAAAACCCGAATTTTTTGTTAAAATTAATGAGACATTTTCCAGTGGTGCAGTTGTTTCCCTGCAGAAAATACCAATTCTGTGACTCCAAACATTTCATTTGATAGAGACTGGGTTCATCCAGTGTTTTTAATATTGCCCAAGTATCCTGGGCATGGGAACAAAGCAGAAAGGCTCATGTGGAAGTCTACATGAATGGCAGACTGTGTAGAACTCCCAAAGACCATTCAGTGGCACAAACTTTGTGTCCTCCCTACATGCATTTGCAGGAATCTGTATGGTGATGATCCAAGCAAGAAGCCCCTCCAGCAGCAGATGGAGCTCTACGTTACACTTTCTCTGCATGGCCCATAGCGGGTGTATGTCGACATCAGCAAGTCATTGCAGGCACACGCTGAAGTGATTGGGAGCTTGGTATTTGACCCAGAAACATGTATGTAAATACAGATGACACTTTCGCAAATCAGGAAGGTATTTGTGGGGCCCTGATGAAGAAATTGTCTCTAGAAGAACGCTTAGAGGAAATGATGTTAGAAATTTGGTTGAAAGAAGAAACAGGAAGGAGCGATGAAATTGGTGAGATGTAACAAACAGAACTGAGAGAAATACTATTATCTATATCTATATCTATATCATCTATATCTATATCTGAACACAGTTGCCAGTGTAATATCTTAGTAAGCAAGAAGCTACATACTTCTGTGGCACTGGGGGAAGATTTTCATGCTTCTTCCTCTGCACTGTTTGCTTGTATTCCTCTTCTTTAGAGGATTTGTATATTCTCCTTCCCATAAAAGTAGTGTCATATTGAGTGAAGACAGATTTCTGCCATCCAAACTCACCAGCAGATCAAACAGTTATCTAGTATTCCTTTATTACTCCAAAGAGTAGCTGCTGTCAAACACACAGAACTGATCCAAATAATCTCTTTACTGTTCAGAAATTCTTTCCAGAGGTATTTCTCATATTCCTTTATTTTCTGGATCATCTGGGAACTTCATTGTCAGTATCTAAAGTACCTTTCAATGAAGAAATTCTTATTTTCTTTTGGTTTGTTTGTTTTAATTTCAGTTTTCATTCTGCCTCCAAACTTACTTTATGCCCCTTTTTCCTTCCCAGACACACTAAGATGCATTTTACAACAAAGAAAAACCCAGTATGATACAGCTTCGTTACACGTCATACTCCGCGACAATATGATTTTCTTCATGGTTGTGTGTATATAAAACAGGCATAAAACCAGATAAATAAGAAAGTTTTGATGTTAAAATGCAAATCCCATTCTGAGAGGGGTGAATCTGTGTAGTTCCTCAGAAGTTAGTGCAGATTCACTGTCCATTTACTTTTGAATGAAATCTGTTCCCTCTAGCATTTGGTGTTAAGACTGATCTATTTCATTGCCTTTGCTATGTTATCAAGTTGTCTTCTTGATAAATTAATAATGTGGTTTTTAAAGAGCTAATTGATATTACTGTAAGAGACCCACAATTTAATTACGGATACTATAATTGCTTCAAGAAGGATACTAGTTCATGTAATTAAAACATAAACTTAGGAACTATTATAGTATTTAAACTTCAACATTATATATTTTAATTCCATTTGAAAAGTGTTTTGTTGTTTCTTTTTTTTCTTCAATACACTACTTCTTTTTCTGCAAAATCCATAGTCCTATGGTTCTTTCTTCTTGCTCCTCCTCTCTTTTCCTTGAAGTATTTTTTGCTTTATACCGAGGCCTCCTCAAGTGGACTGTGAGATGAAGGCTGATATTGTTGCCCTTCCATTCCTTAATATCTTTAAAAGACAGAATGGTTTTGAGATTACAGCCAATCAACAACCTTACTTTTCATTTTAAAGTCTTGATTGCAAAAATGTGTTGACTAACATACCTTAGAAGTTTGGTATAGATGAAGAACTCATGCTTAACATGCATTTGATTGCCCAAAGTGAGCTCTTGAGATCCATCTTTCACTCATGTCTTGTGAGTCCTCCAGATAAAGACCTCTGTCTCTGCTTCCTAATTGTCACTTCCCATGTTACTTACAAGGTATTCCCTGATCTAATTGCAGACCAGATAGCTCTTAAAATAGCTTAGTACGCAGAAGAAATAATTTACTACAGTCACTTACTGTAGTGTGTGTCAAGGGAAAGGAGAAACATCTCTTCTTTAATTTTGCATTGACATCCAAGGTGGCTGCAATAAGGAACCACAGCCCACTGTAGATTCCCCATCCATATCTTGCTGCAGTCCTTTTGGGCATAAAAATGGATTACAACAGAGCTTCTCAGCAGGCTTGACTGTCTGATTAAAATGTTACTGCTGTTGTCTGTGTTATAACATAAATTGGGGAACTCCCCCCTGGCCAGAGTGCCAGGAGCCTTTCCAAATTGTGCTTGACAAGTGGCCCGTTGGAATCGTTCAGCCCGAATAATCAGAAATGCCAACTTCTGTGCAACTTTGGAGTGCTTCCTAACTGACCTATTTTGGTTGGACAAAATATAGAATCAGTTGCTGTGCTATGCATGTACTGCAATATAGTTTGTTTGTAACAAAAATGTACAAAACCTTTTCTTTTTTTTTTTTTCTTTTTTTTTTTTTTTTTTTTTTTTTTTTTTTTTTTTAATGAAAGGAGGGAGGATGAGCTTTGGTTTTCACTTGTTAGAAACAATGCTAACTAGACACAGTCAGAATTTCAATGTACTTGAACAATGCTACTTACACCCAGATCTATTCTTGGCTTCAGCACTTGTGACAAGACCTGGGGACTGAAACCGACTGCCTCAATATAACCACACATGAAATGAACTCGCCTGAAACTGTGCTTTCAATAAGACAGTAGAATTAAAGTAATTAAATATTAATTTCCTTATTGTTGGAATGCTTCATGGATTAATGCATTTGGGAGTTTGGGGAAAAGGTCTTCTTTTTCAAATGAAAATATAAGAAAAATAGAAGAATATAAGAGTTTTGGATGTCAGATGGCCTGTGACTAATTAGTACAGTGATGTTGTTCAATCAGCATTACCCAACATCATTTGTGTCCTCTTCACTAGTAGTTTCAGATGAGGGAAAAAAAAAAAAAAAAAAAAAAAAAAAAAAAAAAAAAAAAAAGCTGGCATGGGGAATGAACTGTGTTCTGTGTTCTCATCCTATAAGGAGGGAAGAGGAGACAATTTCTCAAAGAAGGGAAAGAAGGGGTAAAAGGTTCAATGACAGACTTAAAAGGACCAGCTGATATGTAGACATTTAGGTGTTAAAAGAGGAAGCAAGAAGATAACGAGCAAATATGCAGTAATAAAGGTATCAGTTAAATCACATTTCACGTTCTGAAACCAAGCAGGTTCTAGGACTGACAGTATGATAGTCTTGACTTTTCCTGTTGGTTATCTGTAAACCCTTTATGGGTTGTCACAGAAAACAGCCAACTTTTTCCTGATCATGAATTGCAGATTGTTAGGGGTGCAGCCTGTAACAAAAACTTCTATTGCACTGCATAGCATAGGGGATACAATGTTTAACATGTCTTAAGAGAAAAACAGTCTATCCTGTCAAGGTCAAAAGCGGCTCAGGTTTGCTATAGGCATTAGTTCATCTTCCTGGTCCTTGCTCAGGTTGCCAGTAGAGTATTCCTGTGAGAAACTGTCATTACAGGGAAGTGTGTGAACCCCTGCAAAATGTAGACATAGCACTGCCTATCTGTGTTTGCTCTGGACTGCAAAAGTATTGCAGAGGTGTGATTGCCATTAAGTAGGAGGGACCATAATGATATCCCTTAGTGTCTGCTAGCTTGGGAGGGCAACCTGGAACCATGACATGGTTCCAGACCTCCCACACTCCCAAAGATGTGTTTTGAGATTATTCTTAATTTCTGGGGGTTTCAGTTCAGCAGGTCTCTTGGACACTACTTTTTTATTTTTTCAACACAGCAACCACTAGTTTGTGAAGTCTCCTCAGCAATCAAGCACAGTACAATTGAATATTTTGTATCTGCTGCCTCAGTCTAACTGACATTGCCCAGAACATGCCCACACTACTTCCCTGTGTGGATGCACAAATAATTTATGCTAACTCTCCTCCTGAACCGATAACCTTGAAGTTACTGCTGTTACCTCCTCACAATGTCTTGGCATGGCCTATTTGTGGTTTTTCTTTCCATTTGCAACATTTTGGAAGACAGTTTTCTGTTTTGTTACTGTTTCAAGGCAGGTAGAGCTGACTGTGCCACAGCAGCAATAGGTACTGTACAAGTGTGTTGCTATTCAAGGCGTCTCTGGAGAGACGCTTTGCCTTCAGGTGCTGGGTGATGCCGATGTTTGTCACCTGCCAGCTCATGCCACACTCCGGCTGGCTGTGAGCTCCAAAGGGTTAACAGCAAGCCAGCGGTGATGCTGTAATCCTCCAGGGCTGCCAGCACGCTGCACTGTTGTTGTGTCGGATCGGGGGGTTTGAAGGAGGCTGTGCTGGCTCCAGCAGCTGCCTCAGCCATGTGTGTCATTTTGGGTCTCTGCTCCTAAACAACATGGATGGCGTAGCAGGTAAAAAGATTGACTGACACCCACACTGGGAAGTAATCTGTGTCCTTCCCCTCCCTTCTGCAGCCAGAAAATGCACGGCCGCTGAGAAAGAGCCCTCACGTCCTCAGAAGACTAACACAGCGTGTCAGAAACGTGTGCCCTTGGGGCGTGGGGGGGGAATAAAACCCCATTTGACAAACAACCCTCGTCCTGACTGTAATGGTGAAAACAATGCAGGTAAACCCAACTGCCCTCTGCCCTACTTCTCGTCTGCTGTAAGCAAATAATTCTCCAGCAAAATAACCAGAGGGAGCACTTTTTCCACAACATTGCTGTTTTCTAAAATCTGCATTGACTTTGTCCTTACATTGACATTGCAACCATCTGGTACGAGCGGTTTGATATGAAGTGGGGCAAATCCACCCTCTAGCTTCTAAAGAAGTACTCTTAGTGAACCATGCTAGACTTCACTTTTATTTTTAAAAAGGCTATGTGCATTAAACTGGGGAGAGCAAAATCCATTTGGAAATGTCAGAGCTGGACTTCAGCTACATTTGTAGACATGCAGTATAAGTCCAGGTTTTTTTTATGGTTTTGTTATCAAAACATCTGAAATATTTGGCCACATAAAACCTTTGCAGGATTAAAAAGCAAAAGGAAAGAAAACAAAACAATAACAAAAAACATCTGCCCCAAAATTATTGTTATTCTAGGTTGAAGACCTAGGCACCCCTTTAGAAGTGGGTGAATCCAAAGTAACAAAAACATCTGTGTCTAGGTTATCAGACTAAATCTCTGGATTAGTCTTCCTCTTGGGAATATCCCAAGGTACTGACATCCTTGATAGGAGATTTGTATTTTCTTGGTTACATAGGTGTGTTTTTTTCTTTTGTAAGTCTCTGTTACACAAAATATATGAAGCTTTGGGATAATTACTGGGTGAGGCATCCAGCAGGCCAAGGGCAAAGCTGAGACAGTGACCCATATATTCTGGGATTCATCATTTGCATGAGCCAGGGGTAGGGGGGGAGGAAGGGAGGAAGGGAGGAAGGGAGGAAGGGCGGAAGGGCGGAAGGGAGGGAGAGAGGGAGGGAGGAGGAGGGAGGGAGGGAGGGAGGGAGGGAGGGAGGGAGGGAGGGAGGGAGGGAGGGAGGAAGGAAGGAAGGAAGGAAGGAAGGAAGGAAGGAAGGAAGGAAGGAAGGAAGGAAGGAAGGAAGGAAGGAAGGAAGGAAGGAAGGAAGGAAGGAAGGAAGGAAGGAAGGAAGGAAGGAAGGAAGAGGAAGGAAGGAAGGAAGGAAGGAAGGAAGGAAGGAAGGAAGGAAGGAAGGAAGGAAGGAAGGAAGGAAGGAAGGAAGGAAGGAAGGAAGGAAGGAAGGAAGGAAGGAAGGAAGGAAGGAAGGAAGGAAGGAAGGAAGGAAGGAAGGAAGGAAGGAAGGAAGGAAGGAAGGAAGGAAGGAAGGAAGGAAGGAAGGAAGGAAGGAAGGAAGGAAGGAAGGAAGGAAGGAAGGAAGGAAGGAAGGAAGGAAGGAAGGAAGGAAGGAAGGAAGGAAGGAAGGAAGGAAGGAAGGAAGGAAGGAAGGAAGGAAGGAAGGAAGGAAGGAAGGAAGGAAGGAAGGAAGGAAGGAAGGAAGGAGAGGAAGGAAGGAAGGAAGGAAGGAAGGAAGGAAGGAAGGAAGGAAGGAAGGAAGGAAGGAAGGAAGGAAGGAAGGAAGGAAGGAAGGAAGGAAGGAAGGAAGGAAGGAAGGAAGGAAGGAAGGAAGGAAGGAAGGAAGGAAGGAAGGAAGGAAGGAAGGAAGGAAGGAAGGAAGGAAGGAAGGAAGGAAGGAAGGAAGGAAGGAAGGAAGGAAGGAAGGAAGGAAGGAAGGAAGGAAGGAAGGAAGGAAGGAAGGAAGGAAGGAAGGAAGGAAGGACCCACAAACATGGATGGATCAGATTAGAAGGTCTGGTAATGGATGTTTAGGGAAACAATAAACAAGAAAAATGTGCTCTTCCTATGGTCTTCCTTTCCATCTTCTAACAAAGCTGATGAGGGATTTTTGTGTCTTACATTCATCCTGTCACATTTGACAGGACTCAGTAGACCTTTCTATGATGTGAACTAGTCCTTTTTAACCATTTTCTTTTGACCTTCATTACATGCTGTGCCAGAGAGTCCCACTGCTTCATTCTGCAGCCCATGGAAAACACTTCCCTTTATGATTTTTGAATCCTGAGGCTTGGTAATTTTCATGGGGAGCCTCTTGCTTTCTTCTTTTTCTGAGAAACAGTGAATAATTCTTCAGCAATTCTTCTGAGCAATTCGTCTGCTTGCTACTCAAGATATTTTAGTTATCTACTAATATGCTTGGGTTGTACTTTTTTCTGGATTTGAAGGGCCACAATCTCTGCCTGAGCAAAGCCTTTCAATGTTTTTATAATCTTTTCTGTCATCTACTATTCCTTGTCTAATTCTACTATAATATTTATGGGTTGGAATGATCAGAAATACATTCACTAGTTAGGCTGTGAGTGCACCATGGATTCGTATAGCAGCATAAAACTTCTTTCTATTACATTCTTTACACCCTTTCTGATAATTCTCAAACTTCTGTTTATCCTTCTGACCAATGCTGGGATTCATATGACATTTTATAAGAAGTATTCTCAGAGGATAAAGGAAGAAGGTTTCTCATAATCTCTACTTCCCAAAGACAAACCAACTTGGGAAGAAAACACCTGTTTGTTTTTCATTGCTTTAGCACTTTCACTGCTGGCTGAAGAAAGCAACACCCCCAACACCCCCCTCCCCCACCCTCCCTTATCTCAGGATTTGGAAGGGCATCATGTAGTGAGGAACACTGCAGATCAAGAGAGACACACATGGGAAAAGCAGGTGGAACTAATGGCATTTGCAGCCTATGAATTTCACTTGACAGGTGGGAATAGGAAGAAAATGTAGACTTGCGTGAAGTAGGGAAAAGAGGAGCAGAAGAGCTGTGGCTTCTTTTTTTCACTTGGAAGGAAAAGCAACTAGCCTAGGTCACAGCATTTTATGTGGTGAGATTGGGTAGGGATCAAATAGATTACAAGGCCGTGTAATGCAAAAGCAAGGATAGGTGTATTAATGGTTTATCTGACACTGTGAACAAGAATTGGGACATTTTCCAGTGGCAAACTAAAAGCTTGCATACTTTACAGCTGACTGGAAGCTTAACTTATTAACCATACTATTAAGATAAGATTTAAATGCTGGATAGGGTTCTGATGATTTAATTTTTCAATATTTTTGGGATTTGTGAGTTAATCTGCTGTCCCTATCCAAGTGCAATTTAATGGTGGGGCGCTCTTCCAGGTATTTCTTGGGCTAAAAGCAGCATGAGACTCATTCATGGCTGTACAGATGATTGACCTTGCTGTCAGAGAGGGATCAGGAAGCAGCACGTCCTCAGCTGGTGTGTGGGTCACATCATTCATTACCTATCTTCTAGCTTCCTTGGAAGAGCCCCAGCATTAGGGGACCACGCTTGGAAGTACATGACAAACTGTGCTGCCCTCTGCACAGAGCACCACTGTGTTCTCCAGAGATGGAAGGTGTAGGGCAGACCATGCTATATGTTTGCCTCAGAATAAAGCAGCCCCTCAGCAGCCCATGGCAATGCATGCAGAAAGGCAATGTAAAGCCAACTTTGTTTTTTTCTTCTGCCCTCCTGATTTCCGGTTTGGGAGAGGATGGGGCTCTGTCAGAGAAAGACCAGATGTTTCCTCCAGCATGTTTGTCAATGCCCTCTAATTTTCTTTAGCAAGAACTGTAGAAATGAGCATTCCCTGCATTCAGCAGCTTCTCCTATCTGCCTTAAAATTGAGGCATGTAACACTGCTGCCTGAGCTTCCTTTGAAGGTGGCATTGTCACCACAACATACAGATGCTTTCTGTATCTCTCTTATAATTTATGTGTCAAACTTGCAGTAAATTATTTTCATCATTAATAACTGTCTTGGGTGGAAACGCCATTAAATAAGAAGTCATTATTAGTCATCTGTGTATGCACGGAGCTTTCAATGGGGACATGTGCTCAGACAAGAAACATTTAAAATGGAGGTGGTGAGCACTCCCGGACAGACTGCATTTTTTATACTAGTTATAATGCTGCCACACCATTTCCAACTCATCAATTGGGGTAAGAGGGCAGAATGTAGCCCTTAAGATGGCACATTATCACCCTGTTTCTATGAAGGTGATTAGCGCAGGAGAAATGGCAGCAACCATTGCTAAGGAAATGTTGAGGTGCAGTTTGTGAGCTTCAGCAGCTCCTGCTGACTTGAAATGCTACCAACCAAGCAGTGCCTGGAGCAGAAGGGACCTAAAAAGAAAGTAGGAGAGGCTGGTAGGAGAGGATTTGTCACATCTGTATCTTTGGAAAGAAATTGACAGGTTCTCACTATTGTAAAGGATACAAAAGGGATACTGGCCCAGCAGCAACAAACTTGTCCCCACTTTACTGCAACAGAACATGTAGCTCCTTGGCCTGACCTGCAGTTGTAGCTGCAGCAAAGCTAAAGAATTGAGATGAATTAATGCTGGTCTCCAGTTCAGGAAGAGCATTAACTTCCTCAGACACTTTTGGCCAAATCCATCCCTGGTGTGACATCATTTGAGTTACATCAGGCTTAATTTTGTCCCAGATATTTTTACTGGCTTTCATAGCAACAAAACTTTCCCCTTACTTCCAATGTAAGGGTGGTGAAATGAATTAGGTCAAAAGAGACTAAACACTAGATAAAAACCTTGATCCCAGTTAGAAGTTTTGCCTGCTTGGGGACAGGTTTTGGCTGGCTATAGTAATCATGGGGTGATTCCAATGTACTCTAGACATTGCATAACTGCCACTTTAATTTACTGCAAATATTATTCAAAGTTGAGTATTTAATTCTTCTGAACATTAAAGCTTACAGCTGGGTTAAACTCTTCCTCATAAGTCACTGTATGTTATATTCAGAGAAGTAAGGAATTTTTTTTTTCTGTTCACAAGTTTAATAGTTCTTTTTTTCTCTTAGCTGGCTTTTCTTAGATTTTTCTTTTCAACACCCATGTTATGTGCATGTACTTCCTCCATCACCATAAAATTTTCCTGTTCTACCATTGGCTTCTCTGAAATCTCCAGATGTCAGAATAATTTCTGGATTTTTTTTAGATGGATTTGTTTAGATTTTCATCTCATGTCGAAACTCAGCATATTCTATTAGATTAGGAACAGGTATTTTACATTCTTACTCTCTTAAAACTTTTTACACTGCACATGTTTCAGTGTGTTCCAGATTGAATTCTTGACATTTCAGCCCTGCAGCAAAATTCACCATCACAAATGTTGCTCCTGATTAATTTAATTAATTGCTTGATTATCATGGTTACAAACAGTTTTAAAAATTACTTTTTAAAAAGGTTCTCGTCTTTAAAATATTTTTACCGCATATTTTTTTTTTCAAACCCACTCTGCCACCAATCTTCAAAATTTTATTTTCTTGTGTGCTCTGTAAGAACATACTCTTTGCTTTCACAGTTCATTCAGCTGCATTCTGGTCACTGGACAAGAAGCGTAAAGAATAGCACCAGGAGGTAAACTGCTTTTTCTTTAAAATACACATATGGATTTTAGTGGTGCCCCTTGTGAAAGTCAAATGGTGTTGCTTCTTACTCTGCTAACCTATTCCATCTCTTGATTGCTTTAAAAGATCATGTTGATTGTTCACAAAGAAGGAAAACTCAATTACAAAATCTTAACTATTAGTAGCAGTGAAAACTTTCTTGTCATTAAAGTCATTAAATGGATTCTGAACACAAGGAGGCAGAAAATCGGTTGAAAAAAAGTAGTTATGTAGGGTTTACTAAGAAAGGTAGTTTGCCATAATTTTGAAAGAAAGGAATTAACAAGTCAAGTTCAGAAACAGAACTATACTTAAGTTATATTGAAAGAGTCTGGTTTGGTTCTGTCATGATTTTGTAACAGTAGATAATGTGACCATCATTTTCTCTGTTCAAGGGTTCTGTTAAGATTTTCAGGATTTATTGAGATATCTTTTTTTAAAAAAAATTTTTAAAATTTCATGGGTATTTATGTTTCTTAAAAATTTGTAAAGAAAGAAGAATGGCTCATTTTTACAATTGCACAATATTATTATATTTACAATTGTCTCCCTCTGTCAGAAAAATTACAAGATTGTAAAATGCATTACTTTCAAAACTCTTCAGGAGAACTGCTACACAATACTGCAGCTAAGATTTCCTTCAGAGAAGACAGTAGGAGTAACACTAACATGTTTCATAAATTTGTCAAACTCTTAATTGAAAATAAGGCAATGTTTTATTTCAACATCCTTAAAACATGATGGCATAATTTTTCTCTTGGAATTTTACTAAATTTTTTGAAGTTTAATTATTTAAAAAAAAATGCTTAATGCTGATAAAAATTTTTATTTGTCTAAAAGGAATGCTCCTTTTTGACAGAATGAAGCATTGTTTTTTAAGTCTTTTTTGTGCTAACATACAGGTAAATTTCCATAGATTTGTCTGTTTGTTTTTCTTTTCCAAAAGCACAAGTAACATGAGGAAGTAAGCTATAGCAAAATTCTACTCTCTTTTGCCAAAATCATCTAAAATGGACTCTTTAAAAATGAAAGTGACTGTCTTGTATGAATCAGTGATTTTTTTTTTTTCTCCCAGATATCAGCAGCGTTCAACGCTTGGCACTTACCCATTTTTCATCTTCATATGCATTGTCTGATCATACAAATGGGGCAGATTTAAATCCTTTGCACAACCACAGCTGTAGCACGTGAGACTGTGCTAATGGAAAGGAGGAGGGAATGGGCCTATGGCTCTGTTACTTCTCCCAATAAAACCAAACCTGCAACTTTTATATGAAGGTCTAAAATCTGTTAATGGAGGTACTGATTCATCTGTTCTCAAATCAAGCCTTCAAATGAGTTTTAGTGCTCTACAAGAGATAAGAAAAGAACTTTGCCTGTTCTAAAGCAATGCCAAAGCTTTGTTTCTTCCAGAATTCAAACAAACTGAAAAGGATTTCTCTGAAACAGCCGACTGAGAACTCTGGGTAATGACGGATGAATAAAGATGCTCAGCATCCTATTTTCCTGCAGCATTCCTGTGTACAGTACACTGTAGCGAATATTTACATTTCAATGCACAGATTGCTCTTTCAAATCTGTGTTTTTTGAGCCTTGGAGCTGCCCAAAGAGGGTTTGGGCTTTACTGGGGATGCAAGTATAATTTAAAAGAGGCAAGTTTGTTTTATTCCCCTGTCCCAAAACTGTCAGGAATATCGCAGTGTGGCTTCTTTGCTAAGTGAGTAGTCAGAGATGCCTCCTTCTTGACAAATCTTCTGAAAGTCATGGCACAATAACACTACTTGGAGTTATTTCATTTATTAAAAAGAAATATGAGTTCATGTGACAAATATGAGTTGATGCTTTAATAATACGTGCTACTGGATGCAAAACAGTGAAGCATCTCTACTGTCACCTTTCCCATTCTATTGGAAAAATATCACCTTGTGTTTATCATGATATCAGTCAACTGAATAGAAAGAGAAGGGACAGCTAAGGCTAGCTATTATCTTAGACTGGATTTCTTTGCAGAAGTTTCTAAATTTGTGTGAAGAATATCATAGTTACTCAAAAATCTATGCAGGTGGTGATGAACAAATCTATTGTAAAAGTCTCTCAAACAACTAACAACGACTAACTTTTATGTCTTCAGGGTGGTTTGTAGCATAAGATGTGTGGATATGCATTTTTTACTGATTGGACTGATCAGGTCTGGCTAACCCTTCTACATTAGAGAAGCAATATTACCACGTGCTGGACTAGGTGTGCATATATACACAGGAGTGCACTTCTCTGGGAAAAAAAATATGTGTGTCCTGAAAAATTTGTGAGCTGGGAAGCCAAAAGTAAAAGTATAAAAAAAACAAATAGAAAAAAAGAGCATGAAGATGGCGTTAAACCAGGACTACAGAGAAAAAAACCACACAAATACATCAATACTATGCAGTGTTTTAAAGATGCTTTAATCAAACAAAAAAGTAAGCAAGCAACCAACAAACCAAAACCAAAATCTCCAGTTCCTCATCTACAAGGATTCTAAAACCATTGCTCCTTGGAAAAGCACAGACATGTCAGAACTGGTGCAAAACTCCAAGGAGAAGGTCAGATTGCATGAAGTAATAACCTGGGAGAAGCACAACAGAATTAATTTTATGCATGTGGATGTCTGCACAAAATAAATACAGTGGTAATGGCTCTATTTATAGTTCTTTTATTGAAGAACCGGTGTGCTGGTTTTAGCTGGGGTAGAGGCAACTTTTTTCACAGTGACCAGTGTGGGGCTGTGTTTTGGATCTGTGCTGAGCACAGGGTTGATGATATAGAGATGTTTCCATTATTGCTCAGCCAAGCTTGCACATAGCTAAGGCCTTTTCTGGTTTTTTGTACTGCCACACTGGCAGGGGGGCTGGGGATGCACAGGAGGCTGGGAGGAGACACAGCCAGGACAGGTGACCCCAGCTGACCAAAGGGATATTCCAGACCATATGATATCCTGCTCAGTATATGAAGTGGGAGGAAGAAGGAGGAAGGGGAGGATGTTTGGAGTGATGGTGTTTGTCTTCCCGAGTAACCATTATATGTGATGGGGCCCTTCTCTCCTGGAGAGGGCTGAACACCTGCCTGCCTGTGGGAAGAGGTGAATTAATTTCTTGCTTTGCTTTGCTTGTGTGTATGGCTTTTGGTGTCCCTGTGAAACTGTCTTTATCTCAACCCATGAGTTTTTTGACTTTTAATCTTCTGATTCTCTCCCCAATCCCACTGGTCCGAGCAGCTGCCTGGAGCTTGGCTGCTGGCTGGGATTAAAACATAACTGCTTTAGTTTGGTAAGTGAGGAACCCTATGGAAATAGTCATTATTATAGGCAATATTAAAGAGGATGAACCTCTCCTACATCCAGTAGTCATAGTGCCCTATGAAACATAGATAACTGTGGAAACTAATCTGAGACTGAAGACTTCTGGAGACACAGTGTTTTAGCTTGGAAATAGAAAGGGAAACCAGTCTGAGCATTATACAAAGTTCAAAATTCCCAGTAAAATTCTAGCTTGAGGTAAGCAGGAATGTTTGGTGGTTGAATCCAGAGCACTTTCAAGTGAATGGAAAGATTCTCATTGTCTTCACTGGTGACAGGGTTATAATTTTAAGAAAGTATAAGGACTGGGAGAAAGATAAACTTTTCATTATATTAATTAGATTTCTGTTATAAGGACTGAAATATTTTAAATCTCTGTGCATCAGATACACTTTTTAAAAATGGCTGTGAGAATCTAAGATGTGCCTTTCTGTTCTCTGCTCCTATCTGCTTGATCTATTAACATTCCAGAACAGCTTATTATTTTACATGCATCCACTATAAAACTCAGAAGGATTTTTATGTTGGCCATGGCATAGCAACATAGCTAACATGCTTCTATTCTACTCTGTACAGAGATCTAATGCTCAATAAAAAATAAGGGAGACAACTATTATGTGGTCCCATACAAAGGAGGGAGAAATAGGGACATGCTACATTCTTCATGTTGGAGGAGATTAACCTTTAATGTTGGAGGTGAATGATTAATTTCACTGGTACAGCTTGCATGCTGAATTAAAATCCTTTGGAAATGTTTGGAGAATAAGATATCCTCTTATTTCTGAACATGCATTTTCAAATTTTAATTGCATGGTTTACAATTACTTATTTATGTAATTCTGACAGTAGCCCAGTGTTGTACAGAACCCAAAGAAATCCCAGGTGTCCATGTCAAATCATTATTCCTAATATTTTTGAGAACTCTGGATTTTACATTTTTAACACCAGCAGTGAAAATCCATTTGATAAATTAGAAATACCACATTTTATTTCAAATTGTAAAGAAAAAAAAATCTGGAAAAAAGGTAAAATTATCTTTGCGGTGTTTAGACTTGTTAGGAGTAAAAATAGATGATTGTCAAATATTCATCAGTGTTCAGTGGTTTCCATGGAACCTTTTTCTGTTAGAAGCAAAATTTGTGGTGTCTTGAACACAGTGGCACCACTCCATTTACCAACAAAAGGCATAGCATTTCTTTTTCGCAGTAAAATTGGCGAAAGTCAAGTATGTTGCATGAAGAATGGTGTTTTTAAAAAACTGGCGCTAAATCTTTCTCTGATAATCAAAATCAATGGAGTGGTTTGTTCTTCTAAATGTAATTATCAATTAAGTGGAACTTCCTTTACAGCTGACGTGCTTTTTAATAGGTAGCAAAATTCTTTAGCCTTGTTTCATGTATGAGCATCTTGATAAAAGCATGGAAGAGCTCAGTGCCTGTAAAGTTGAGTTGGTCCCTTTACTATGAAAATTATTTATAAAGGTGGTGCAGCAGAAGCTGCAAACTTCTTGTTCCAGCTGAAGCCTTCTCTGCTGCAATCTCTTTTTTCCCTTTGTATTTCAGAAATGGTACAAGAATCCTATTCCAGAAATGCATGTTTACATTTGAATTGAAAATTAAATAAAATTTATAACCTATGAAATTGGAGGGTTTTTTTCCCTGTAAAAGTATGAAAGTAATTCCTTTAACTTCAGCAGACATATTCCTGCTTTGTATCAATGTGCAAAAGGGCACAATTCAGCTCTGTTTGGAAATACTCTGTATGTGCTGGATGGATCTGTTCTGCTGCAGGAATAATGTTTCTTTTTATCCTAAAGAAAGAAAGATGGCAAACATGAAAGAGTGGGTTAATACCTTATAATGACAGGGTGTGCTTCTCAGAGATGGTAACTCTGTTTATTTCTAATTGACACCATTTAGCTGTTCTGAAAATGGGTCATTATCTTCAACCATCTAAACACCCAGGACTGATTTACAGACCTATGAAATCAAGTATTTGGAGTTTCTATTGATTTCATGTCTGAAAATCTGGCCTTTGTTATTTAGCTGCTAATTGAAGCTAAGCCACTAACTTAAAGATGTCTAGATTGAGAATTTTGCTTGGGATCTTGAATACAAATGCTTTTTGTAAATGTGAAGATTGAAGAAACTGAGATATCCTCAGTCACTTCGCTGGATGTCTCAAATATTTCTTTTTGATCACTTTCAGTCACATTCCTTCTGTGTTTTAAACAGGTGCATGTGTTGACTTATGTGAAACATAGCCAAAAAAATCAGGCATACTTTCAAAGCCACAAAACATTGCATGAAAATTTGAAAGGATTGACAGATTTGATAATGCATTAAAAAAAACCCCCAGATTTCTATAATACTGATCTGGGGGCATGTTAATATATCATTAATGTCCCAAGGTGTTGTTCTTCACCTTAATTTATGCATAAAATTTAAAAAATATCTGTACCTGCTTCCTAGATATTGAAGAAGCAAGGCAAATGTTTTCAGGAACAAAAATGTTGAATAAAGTATCTTGTCTTGAATATCTGCTTATAGAAATAATCTAATGATTTCCATTGAAAGACATGTCTCTGTGTGTTTCAGAAGGTGTATTTGCCAAGTACTGAATATGCACTTTAAAACTTCTTTGGTTCGAACTGTGTGTTGTAGAAATGTAGTGTTATTAAATGAAAAGACCCATGTTAATACAACATTCAGGATGAAATAATTTAATTGGCATGTCTGAAAATGAGTGTTTCCCATAATATCAGAAATTCCTTAAACAGTAGCCGTATGTTTTAGGGAATAGATTAACAACAGTAGTGAGCAAAACATTCACCTGAAAGACAGAGAGGGAAAAGAGCTGGTGACATGATCTAATCCTGCAGCCAGGTGCTTATGCTTGACTACATAACCAGTTCTTCCTGCTCTCTTAAATGGATGTCTATAATGACATACAGGGAGGCCTTTCTCTATCAGGATACAGCTGTGGGGTTTGTCTGTCTTCTCTAGGTAGTTACCTGTTTCATAAAATTTCATCTTTACATGTATGATTCTATTAAATCAATCCTATGTAGTAGGGACATGCTATTATTTTTGTAGTCAAGGATAATCTCATCACTGAAAAAGCAAGAAACAGGGAGTATTTAGGAGGGGAAGAAGGAGAAATCCTCCTGCATCTGAAAATTATCTGTCTCTGTGGACTTGTCATCTGAACTTGTACCATGCTTCAGTAGCTTAGGCATTCATCCTGTGACAGGCAGGAATACATGTTATGGGGGTGTTGGTCTCTCCTGACTTTAAAGAAGCACATAGGTGACTTCTGTATACTAGATACCAAAATTTTCAAGGTGTTGAGGAGAGCCCTCAGGAAATCCCTATTTTAAGGCTCCAGAGAAAATTCTGTGGTGCTTGATCTTTTCTGTTAGAAATTCCCATTCTTCCCTTTGTGTGTTCTGATCTGTCTTAAGGATGGCCACCTTAAGTGATGCTCCTGTCACTGACATTTAGCATTTCCTGAGACTGCCTGTGGTTGTAACTATGCAAATTTCATTGAGGATTTAATAGTAGACTAGACATGTGTGGGAGAAGTGCACGTAGGTTTGGTTTTTTTTCCTTAATGTAGGATATTTGGATAATGATTTATCCAGAAGTTCTTCATCTTGAAGAACTTGCTGGTCTGGTTCTTTCTCTTTTACAGAGAATTTGAAAGTTTAATAGCTATTCAGCTAATAAGTGCTATACTTCTGGTAGAAATGTGGGCTAAGGAAAAGGCTTTTTGCACAAGTATTAGTTATTAGTCTTGCCCTTCTCCTACTGATAAAGACTCAGTAACTTCAATGAGAGAAATATTAATTCATAATAAATAAGGATTTTTGGCTGTTCCATGCTTCTGAGTTGAGCATGTGTACCAACATGACTATTAGTTTAAAATGCTGTTGGTTTGGGAAAGACATTTTTGTGCATTTTCTCTTTCTGATAGAAATAGGCTGATTTGACATTTACTGCTGTAAATAATAATATTCTGTGTCTAGACAAGTTTTTTGCAAACGACATATCCAGATTTAACAACAAAAGGCCTGCCATAGTTTTCTCTATTAGGCCAGCATGTCTCTGATCCAAACCCAGCATTATTTTAAAAACAAGCAAGGATAACTCTGTTAAATACAGTCAACCTGATCTAAAGCTCATGGTAGTTATTGTGGCTATTTCCATTAATTCCTATGGGCTTTGGATGAGGATGTTCTTAAAGTGCCAGAAGTGAGCGGCTAACACAAATACAAATACATTTTGTTATAGCTTCTTTTTCCACACATTTGAACACTCCTTCATAATTCTTTATAATGACAGACCACCATCAGACAGAAACTAAGAATAAGAAGTTTCATTTCAAGAAGTGAGTGTTTCCAGAAAGCTGTGAGCACATTAAAGTAGTGTTATAACATGGAAACCATCTTGCAATCTGAGGCACTGTGGTCAATGATGTTACCAGCTATAATTGACTTTTCAAAGTGGGTTAAAATGCTTATTCACTTGGACAATTCACAAAAAACTGGTTTATGCGTCAGATTAAGTAGGTAAAATAACTTTGCATTTTGTCTTCATGATGATCTCAATATCACAAAACGGATGCACTGCAGCAAGTTTTAAATTCCTTTATGCATCTGCAAATTCTTATCCTTTCATAAAGACTAATCACTTGCCAATTTGATTTGAAAAACATACAAGCACAAATGAGCATCTGTAAAGAAAATGCATAAATGTTGACTTTGAAATAGATTAACCAAATAAACCCAAAATTATTGAGGGATTATTTGTCTATGAAAAGTATTCATGCTCTGAGATCATTCATATCAGAACTGACATAATTTTCATAATTCTGGAAAAAAAAATCTTAAGAAACCATCAAGGTATCACTTGTAGATATCGTGTGCTCTCAGGTCTTAATTCCAATGTGTCTTTCGACATATGTCTATGACTTCTGTAATAGTGATAGGGAAACCATACCAGCTGGAAGATTTTTGAGACCATTCATCACTCAAATTTAGTGAAAATTCCCAAGGCTGTAATGTGGTCATTGCTAGTTTAAGCAGATTTTTTTCAGATGTATCCTCCAGGGAGTTAGTTGAAGCCTTCATATTTTTCCATAATGTAGAGAAAAGATTATTGAAAGTGGTATGGACTGAACACACAAAAGATCATGATGGCAAAGCAGAGAAGAGCAGTAGAGGAAGCAGCAGTTAACATTTTGCTAACCGAGTTGCTCAGCTTAGTGAAGTCTGAACGGCAGAGATTGCCTGTAATAGCACCCGTGTGTGATGTACATTGGTATTGTTGAGCAGTTTAGCTACCACGCTATTTCAAAGAAAGCGAGCAGAGCTCTCTCTTAGCAACCAAGGGTGCAGTTTCACATTACACCTAATACACTGTGACTGCAGGCTGCTGAGAATGTGAGCAGTCCCCATCCATTACCCGCAGCTGTAGCTTCCCACACTCTTCCTTCCTCTCAATCTAGTGATTGTGTGGCCATGGGGCAAAATGCTTCAGCTTTCTGATCTGAGGGAAGACAAATTTTTATCTTTCCTTCTCTTTTTTTTCTTCCCCACTATTTTGTGAAGGATGAATTTTTCTCAGAGCAGCAAACCAAGCCAACTCCCCTTGCAGCTGTGTGACTACAGGAACCAGGGTAAACTGTAGGGTTGGCAACCCACAGCCCGGCCAGGAGGGCTGTTTGAAGTGGTCCCAGATAAAATATCAGACCTGCCAGTTAGGGAGGAATCAAGTTCAGACCTAGCTTGCAGCTATACCACAGTCAGTACCTATCATAATATGACATCAGATAAAGGTGCATTATATCAAGCTTAAGGTCTATTTTATACTTTCTTCAGCACATTTCCACATCAGGCTACTACATGCTGCTTCAACTTCAGAGAACATTCTCACATGAGAGGGCTTGTTATCACATTCTGTATCCCAAAAGGTGGACTGAAACACAGGTCTAAATGTTTTCTTAAATGAGGGTTTAGAACCAAATTCTGCAGTAGCAGGATTAGTTACTGTTCCAGAAATATGGTTTAGCTGGCTTCTCTGATACATCCACAATGAGTCAGAATGGCTTTGAGAAGTAGATAAATTTTTAAAATTCCAAATTTCCTAGTTTCTAAAATGCAAAATGATTGAGATAATTGAAAAAAATCTGGGTCCCCCCAAATAGGCCTAGCTCAGGAGATCTCCTGTGTTTATGATACTGTGCAATGCTTCTGTTCCTATATGAAGTTTGAAATGTGGCCTGAGCATATTTCTTCTTACTGTTATCTAAAATTCCTTAAGGTCTCAGCATACTTCTAAGAAAGGATAAAAGATTTGTTCAAATTCAGAACTCTTTGAGAAAGACTCCATAACAGAAACACAGAAAGAAGTGAGCAGGCAAAGATGTAAATTGGATATCAGTATAAGTATTTCCTTTATCAGTATTTCCTTTATAACAGTATAAAGGAAATATTCCCATTTTTTCAACTAGAAGAAAGCAAGACAACAGAATTTACATAGGAAGCCCCAGGAGAAGCAGGAATTGAATCTAGGCATTCTGAATGCCAGCCAAGATGTTCATCTTTCCTTTGTATTCAAGAAAAAAATATGAACAGAAAAGAAAATTCCAGTGTTAGTTTTCTGCGGTTTCAAAATATTCCCCATTCCATAAAAGCCAAAAGCTTTTGAAATTTTAAGTAAATGCCTAAAGAATGTCTACTGCCATATTGGATTGTTAATGACTTCTACAAAGTGAAAGGAGTTTAACCAAGGAAGTCTGACCTCTGATTTCCTCGTTCTGTTGCTTTTCTGCATTCCTCAGGCCCTTTTATGGCGTGTCCCTACAATACCCACCAGGTTGCAGGCAGCATTTAGCAGCATCATGTGGCACAGACAGTTAAGCAGTTTACTCTTGATAGGTATTGTCCTGATCTAAATGAGCTGTGGGTGCAAATCCCAACTGGCAGTCCAATCACTGGACCATATGCTATCCTAGAGCAAATGAATCAGGGCTTCTTGTTTCTACCAGAAATGTCAGATCCTGTGAAAAGTAGGAGCACAGTCTTAGTTGTCATAGTAGGGACAGCGAAAGTGATCTCAGATACTCCTTTAAAACTAAAAACTGAAGTCAGAAGATGCCCATCAAGCTTTGTTAATGAACAGTTCTTTGCTTTTAATAAAAGGTGTTACTAAAACTGGGTGTAGGGCATGAGGAGAGAGACAGATTACTGCCTAATTCTTCAGAATGGGTTTGAGCTGTGCAGACTCCATATCCTGCCTGGGATATGCAGAGAGAGAAAAGCTGGTTTTTGTCCCTGATGTGTGTCCTTCACACGGGGACTTGTCACTTAAGTGCTCCTTTGCTTCAGAGGAATTAGAGCTCTATAGGGGTGTGAAACAGCTGTGAACAAGAAAGGAATGTGATATAAATTGTTCTAAGCAGAACTCAAACTTAGCTTGTCGCTGCCTCTGTGTGCGCTTCTGCAACTGCTGTTTGCCATAGTCCCACAACAAAATGCCTGAATTATGCATTTTTACATTCCCTGGATAGCTAAACCATGTCACTGACTTCAGCTGAAGTAATTTTGACCTCATGAATGCATTACAAATGGTTTGTTAGGGGACCACCAGGGGATGTGGGAGCAGATGGCTGCTCAGACTGGAGCTTCAAGGAGATGATGATGTGATTTGGAAATATCATTGCTCCCTGTCTTCTATTTAGAGGACCACTAGGAAACACTATCCTATCTCTCCTCCTACTCTCTCACGCCATGACAGAAAAAAAAAAAAAAAACACCAAAAAAAAAAAAAAAACCAAAAAAAAAAACAAACAAACAAACAAACAAAACAAAGAAACAAACAAAAAAAAAAATGCTGGGAGTCCTTAGCACAGAAGAGCACACAATGCCCAAATTACAAGAGATGGCTACTGTAGGGAAAAAGAGTATAGAGACTAGAAATAGGAAAATGACAAAACCAAGCCCAGTTACCAGAGAGGCTTTGAGGAGTTAACAGCAGGCAGATATCAGAAAATCAGATCTCTGAAAATCCCCCGAAGAGGTAAGGATTTATGTGGTTAAATCTGATGGAAGGATTTAGTGAAAAGGGTCACTGGTCTAAAAAGGTAAGAGGAGTGGAAAATCTTTCAGTGGGGAGCAAAGCTGCAAAATAAATCAAGATTAGATCAAGAGTAAAACCATAAGGAGTTTGTAGAGAAAAATCATAGGGGAAAAACTAATATAAGAGTGAGAAGAGGAAGTTCACAGGAGGTGTAAAGAAGGGAGTTCCTATTAAATACTTCAGGTGAGATCTTCACTTTTTTGTGAAACTGGAAACAAATCCAGCAATCATTGTAGGCTGAGCCCAAAAATCTCTCTGTACCTCTGCCAAGAAATTAATAATATGAAGACTGTGCTCTTCTAAACAGAAGGATAAGATTTTGAAGAATTCTGTAGCCTTTTTGAAGAGAGGATATAAACCAAAAATGTTTCAGGGTCCATCTCTGGCTGCTTTAAGGGAGCAGGAGTAAGTGAGCAATACTATGGACTGTGTTAGAAGAGCAAATATGAAATACAGTATATTCCTTTCAAATATCGTATTTTATATCAAGGACACATCATAAAAATGAAAAAGGAAGCAATTAAGTCCCTGAAGAACTGAACTGGGCTGGGAAACTGTCTAGAAAAACAATCTGAATCTGATGTAGACATCAAGTGATAGCACCATGATACTTCATAGCAAACTTATAGGTGAAATAAAGATGACATTTAAATACAGGGATAAGAAGACCACAAATTAAAAAAAAAAAAAAAAAAAGTCACAAATGGATCTGATTAACACTGAAGAACAATATAAAGGAGAGAATTTGAAGTGAAAGGTGAAACATCCCAGGAAATACTAGAGATAAAACAAAACTCCTGGAAATGGATGTAGGAAAAGGGATTTTCTGAGGCTGAGAGGAAAGCCCTGGTGCAATCATATCAGAGAAATGAGGCAAGATGCCAGTCTTCAACAAATATATCACAGAGCCACAGCTTCACCCATGTTCTCAGTCAAAAACCTTCCACTGGTCCCTTGAGAAAAGGCTTGTACCCCTCTCTAGCGGAGGCCTAGAGAAATTGAGTTTTTATTCTCTTTTCTGTAGTAAGGAATATTTGCATTCCTGGATGGTGACAGGGGGAATGGATTAAACAGTCAGGATATGTTGACAGGGAATTAAATTAAGGCTAATTGTGACTTCCATAAAAAAATTTTATGGCTCTGATATACCCTAGAAAATGCTTTGAAACAAAAACAGTGAAATCACAATACATTTTCAAGACCTAGAGGAAAGTCAGATTTTCAGTAGTTCTTTGAAAGAATTAAATTTCTATTAAAATAAAATCTGTACTGTTGAATATTCAATGTTCTATAAATATTTGTAACCCTTAAGTTGAGAGAAGAAGAGACATAACTTGAAAATATAATTTTAAAAAATAATAAATAATAGTGGTAGAATGATAGAACCAAGGAAAACCACTTTTATAAATTTTCGAAGATCTGGATGAAAGAAATCTTTCCAAAAAATAGAGTAGTAGTTTCCTTCCATTTTGCCATTACAAGGGAAAAAAAAAAAAAAAAAACCAAAACATTTAAAGACACAGAAACAGAACCTTTGCTCTTTCTTGAGTGCGAGTTGCCAAAAATTGGTTAGAAACTGTTGTAAAATAGTTGATAATTAAGTATGTACTGTTAAAAAGTTTGGTTATTATATTGTTAAAGGGGTTAAAAGGGTAGTTATAAGAAATACGGTACTCAACGTACCGTATTACACCTAAGTAAAGTGCACCGCCCCCCCCAAGCAAAACGAGCCAGCCTGGACAGAACTATAATAGGCTAATCAAGCGCCTTAAACCTTCATGCAAGTGAAGGATCCCAACAGAAACTATACCAGAGGAACAAAAAACAGGATAAAACGGGGCACCCGACCCAGTGAATCCGTGCCGCTCCACCTGGAACATCGGGAACATCGCTGCTCAAGAAAGGAAGAAGATCCAGCGCCGGCGCTGCAGCGTCCTCGACGGGAATGCCCCTGCTCGACCTGCGGGCCCCCTAAGCTTTAGGCCTTATTATAATAAATGCTGAAATCACTTTAGCTCCGGGAGAGTGTTCCCGTTTTTAACAATGTGGATTCGACAGGATAGTAAGGAATGCATTAAAAGGACAAGCCAAGCATGGACCATAGAAATGCAAGACACTAGATCTACCTTTTTGTATAGTGGGATGTTCTCTTGATCAAAGAAAAAAGCATTCCATGCCTTCCAGAGTGATGCACTTGATAATTAGCCTGGTGATGCCAAAAGGTAACTGAAATGGGTGCTATTCTAGCAAACAAATACCAACTTCTGTAACACAAGCAAATCAGTTATTTCACATGTCTGGAATAATACTCTGATATGCTGATGTTGCAATATTTTACATGCTTAATTATCAACTATTTTACAAGAGTTTCTAACCTATTTTTGACAGAAGTGTAGTGTGGCAATTTTACTGGCTCAATATATTGTGTCTCTTAAAAATCAAGTTGCTAGAGGAAGGATGTAAGTGATTCTGATCAAATGTTACCTAGAGAAAAAATTTTTTAAATCCTGTCTTAAATATTTCATTTTTCATTTCTTTGTAAATCTCTTTAGTTTTCTTACAGCATGCAGGAAAGAGGAAGTTAACTTCCAGGGGGAATTTTAGTGAAGTCCTAGGTTCACCTGACAAGAGCTCAGGATAGATGAGTACTGTTTATTTATAGAGCAGGATATTTAGAAAGGCTACAAATTTGTGAAAAGCACTGGATCAGAATAATACCTGGAGGGTGATGAATCATAATTTTAGAAACTCTATTTACTCTTTTATAGTATATACTACATATATCTTATAATATCTTGAAGGATAATACATATACTTCAGTGTCTTGCTGTATCACCTTACCAATCAATTTACTGCAGTGATCTCAAATGGTCTGAGTACTTCCTGATACATCTGATCTGGGAAGCTTTTTGCATTCAACCAAGATGATATTCATAGAGAGCAAAGGTGGCACCTTTATGTGACCAATTAAAAGTACAAGAACTAGAGAGAACAGAGAATATTTCTGATCCTCAGAAATATTTAGAAGCCAATGGTAAAAGTAATATTTTAAAAATTGAATGTGTGCTAGCAAGCAAAATAATTAAGAGGCATTGCTGTCCATAAAGCTTTCACCCAGAATGCAAGGTGAACAATATTTAATAAACACTCGTTGTGGGGAGAAAGGAATGGATGATTTTAAAAATCTAAGATAAGTGAAGAAGTAGCCCAGGCTACTGACTGAGGCTGAGATTTACAAAAGCTTTAAATAGATTTCTCACTCCTATATTAATGGGCATTTTGTATGATTAGGACAGGAGGAGAGGTTGCTTCTCTTAGAAGGGAAGCAGGGAGAAATGTAGCATGCAAAGAGAAGAGAGTGTATGGCAACTCTTTGTTTTATAGGTTTTTTGCCAGAATATTTTCAGATTGAGAAATGAGTATTCTACAAGTGACTATACAGTACAAAGTGTTTGCAATCTCACTTGTTAAGATTGTTTTAGATAGATGACCTGTGTACAGAAAAACTAGTATTTCAAACAGCTGTACTGTATTGCAACATTTCCCTGCACACCCAACATTTCTTTGCACACCCAAGAAATGTGTGCTCAGTAGAAGGGAAGATCAATGAAAATTAGAGCATCAATTGGATATCAACTGGGTATAAATTTCAAGTGGAAGATATATTTAAAAATGTTTCATGGGAAATACGTGCTTTAGGCAAGAACTCTGTAACTTCAGAAGAGAAGTTTTGCCCTCAAAGGCAATAGATGTGTTTGAGGTGAGGCACAAATGCAGACTGTTCATATCCAGGAAGAAGAATCTGGATTGTTAAGTTTTTTAAGTTGGAGGTATTCAAATTTATGACAATGATAAAAAGTTATTAAATACATAATACCACTTCAGTATCATGGTATCTGTGACTAATTTTGTGACCTGTTGTTGACAGCCTCGCACAGCCCTGGATTTACTGTGGCCATCCACCTATTGTTCTCCTGAGGGCTGGGATACTTCTATGCATGTCCTGTCTGCTCCAACCGTGGGGAAGAAGACTGGCTGGGCCACTCTCCTTGTGGTTCTTCTCTTGGGAAAGCATCATCACAGAGCAGAGCTTGCGTGTAAGTAGCCGCTGGAAGCCAGAAGGGAAAGGCAGAGTGAATAGGCTGTTCTGTGCCCCAGCTGGTGGAGAGGAGGTATTTACTGCACGTTCAGCCACCAACTGAGCTTGGACTACCTAGGCATGGAGGCTGCTACTGAGAAAAGACCCCTTCCAGCCACCTCTAGAACTCCACTGACCTCTCATTCAAAAATCTTGACATCACTATGATACTGTTAACGGGGAGAAGTATTATGAAGGACTCAACCTTGCAGTCCATAAATGAATGCTGCCCTAAGGGGAGTTCACTACTGAATGGGAAGAAAGATGTCAGGCTGAATTGCTATGGGAGAAGAAAAGAAGAAGGACAGATACAGAGAAGTAACAGATCCTGATCTTTCTAGGCATTATGCAATTTGCCTAACCTAGCCAATTTTTTTTGACGATTTAAAAAAAAATCATCTCATCTCCCGCAACTGTATACTTTTGGGCTTTTTTTCGCATGTAAGGTGCTTGTATCATATGAACTTCTTCTTTCTATTCCCCTTTTAAACCTCTAATACTTTCTACTCCATGTAATTCCTCTGCACTCACTTCTGTTTGGCCACCACTACGTTTTGCTTGTATTTTAGTCTCCCAATGACTTTTTAAAATGTTAGCTTGTATTTCTACTTTGCACTCTAAAGAGAGTGTCCTCCTGCAGTCTATCAGACCCTTCTTAGGGGTGTGTAAACAGCTAGCAAGGGCAAGTGATAGCAAAATGTAGTTAGCAGTAATTATCCCAGAGAGTGGTAATACCTTGGGCCCGTTCCAAACTTGCAGACAGGCAGCTGAAGTCCCAGCTAGTCATAGCCTTTAGAAAAAGATTGTATACGGTTGAGCAAAAACTCTGTATGAGCACTGCAGTGTGGGACAGGTTCTTGGAATAGTTTCCTGTGGAAAATTTCATTGCTAGTGCACACTGTCTTCCGTCCAAAGTATCCATGGCAATATAAAATATGTTGCAGCTTTAGTATGGAGAGAGAAGTTGAGGCTGGATTGAAGACAGTTTAAACAGGAAATTCACATTTCAAAATGCTGTATATGTAAAACAACTCCTTTTTCACTGGTTTCTGTCGCCAAGGCTGCTGTTGTTTAGCTTGCCTTCTTATTATTTGCTTTTAAAATAGCCTATATATTTACAAAGGCTCAGTCTACATACAAGCCTCATTTAATGTCCATTTGCTACCATTTGCACCACATTACAAACTCATTTACAAAGTGAATGTGAAAACAAATGTGACCCCTATGGAAAGCCTCGCTGAGCCTGTGTATGATTGCAGCCGTATGTAACAGCTCATAAATGGTGTCGGCTGGAAACTGTGTTTAAGTACTACAGCACAGGAGCTTGTCATTTCTGTAACCAGATTGCAGCATCTGTATTTTTCTTGCCCCTTTTCCTGGAGCTGTTAAGCCCGAGAATTCTTTCTAGAGCAGTCATCCTAAAAGCCAAATAGCTCCTCTGGAACAGTTCACAATGCTGTCATCTTTAAAATATGCCATTGTGCTGTAAAGCAGTCTTAAGAGCGGCAGTGTTCTGGCTTGTGTACTAACACTGAAGTACAGAGGAAAATCAAACCCAGAGTCTCCAAAATAGTTGCACTGGCAGGTGAGCAGTAGGAGCAAAGTCAGAATCTGAGCAAATAAGAAATTCTTCTGTTCTCACCCGTCACACTGGAACTCACCATGTTCCATCTCCAGACACATTCATTAGCTGTGCCCACCCCCAGAGCTCCTTTTCACCAGTCAGGTATGTGCCTCTGGAGGACTGAAGATAACAGTAACACTTGTGCACTTATCAGTGCCTATGAAATGCTGCAAAGTGCCTGAGTTCAGGATTCAGTCACACCGCCAAGGGTTAAGGCCTTTCTTCAAGGTCATTCCCTTAGATACAGGAGCTCAGCAAAAGAAGCATCACTTGCAATCAAGCAACTTCAAAACAAAAGCATCAAATACAACCTTCCAGGTAAACAACATTGGTGACTTTTGGATAATAATTTGGTTTTGTCTAAATCTTGAACTTGATTCATGGACTGTGACTTCTGAGAGACACCCATGTCACTGAGCAGCACTGACTCAGCTCAAACATCAAAAATTATGAAGAAAGTAAAGGATTCTGGGAAAACTGATCCCAACAGTTAAGAGCAGGAGACCTGCCTACAATTACGTGTGTTTACTCACTAGAAACAGTCATCTAGAAGAGGAAAAAACAAAGCCAAGAAAACAAGTAGTGAAACTAAATTTAATTAAAGACTTACCCTCTGGTATGCAGCTTAACTACACTGCTTGTGTGAATCTCCATATATATTTTCTTTAGTGCCCATCCAACAGATATGAAACATATTCAGTGTGCTTAAAGTATATAGAAGTACTTCTACTAAGTCCGTTGGACTGAAACTTGAGGTGTTGAGTGAAAAACAAATGTACGCAGTCAAATTAGGGATAATAAGCATAATCCTGTTGTTTCTCATAACAAATGCCCTGTGAGAATCAGTAGCCATCAGGCCTGAGATCATCAGATGGGAATTGGACCCCTAGTTTAATGACAGATGACTGCAGTTATCAGGAACCCTCCCATGCTAAAACCCTCCCATGTTAGCTAAAACCTGCTAAGTTTTCATCTGATGCTTTCCTCATATTCATAGACAAAATGCAAAGTCAGTTTTGTGGTTTTATGGCTGAATATAAGTGCAGCCTTTTCTGTAGGACTCTTTTCCAGTCAGAATTTTCAATAGGCCCACTCCTCACAGAGAATGCAGGAAAGACTCCACTGTCTTCACTGCTAAAATATGATATAGTGCTAATAAAACTCAAAAAAAAGCAAATATATTTCCAGTTATAAAAAGAAACTTGGAGGGAAACTCCTTTAATTTTCCATTTCTGATAGATGGGCATGTAAGCTCTGTTGGACTGTTACACACAGAAAGTAAAAAAAAAATTCTGCCAGAGGATAGTATTATACATAAATTTCCAGTAAGTATTTGCATAAGGTCTTTCACATAATAGTCTCTAATATAGTTAGGAAAAGTCATAAATCTTTCATTTTCTGTCTGCTGGCTGAATTGTTTTCTCTTTTGTTCTTGTTGCTTTGAAATTTTTTAAAAGGTAATGTCATCTCATCTATCATACACTGATGGTGAGTCTAGTGAAGTTTGAATTTTGCTGTTTGCTTTTTTAAAATTTATCTGTAGTTTTTGACACTTCATAGGCATTGTCTCTTCACTTCTTCCAGTGATTGGGATGAAAAATATGGGAATTATTCTGTTGTTGAGTTCAGTTGAAAGAAAGAAATGATTGCTTACATCACTTCCCAGTTTTCTCTAAAATGAAGATGTATTGAGGTAGGTGAAAATATTTGTGGGTAAGGGAAACATGCAAGGGCTGACTGAATTTCTTTGAACTTCAGTCTGGTGGTATTTTGAGGTTAATATTAAGGGTTAGACTAGTTCTTGAATTATTCAAATAAGTTTGCCTGTCCTTAATAGAACTCTTGAAGCAGACAATTCAGTGTGATATGACAACTGTCTAAAATTATTCCAGGATAAGAGAGATTTAATTTTTTGCAAAAGCAGACAAAAGGGTATGTGTTTCATGTTTGGAAATGTGATTTTTTTTCTAGAACAATTTCATTTTGAAGTAGAACACTACTTTTTCAAAAGATTAATTAGTTTATAATGAGAAAGATCCCATGAGCCAAACTGATATCAAGTGTTGCATTATAGATCCAAGAGTCACAGCTCTGAGATAGAACAGATAATCCTGTGATGTGAGAAAATAGAGCTGGAACAGATGTATGGCACACTATGGGAGTGCTCACAGCTATTTGTGATCCAAAGAAATACATATATTTAAACTCTTTTTTTTTTTTTTTTTTTTTTTTTTTGTAATTTTCTTTGCTACCTTTCCAAAATCAACTCAGTTTTGAAACAGCCCTTGCCCCCTGCTTGATTAAACAGAGATAGAAGGTCTGGCATCAATTTTTTGAAGTCAGAATTGTAGTTGCAGTGATCTGATCTGGAAGATTGGTTTTAGAATTTTTTGTTTGGAAGATGCAAACTTGGAAAGCAAACAGGAAGAGAATAATTATTGAAGGGAAATTAAGAGAGATGATGGCAGTACCATGTTTTATCACTGAGATCAGTGTAACCTTTTCATGATCTTTTAAACCACAGACAATGTTCTGGATTTTAAATGGCACCTGCTTTCCACAGTATGACTGGAGGTAAAAATGGGGAGTTTTTTGGTAAAGTGAAACATTTTTCAGTTTTCATGGTAAATTCCAGTGTTTGTTTATTTTATTGAATGAAACATAACAAATACAGGACCCAATCCAGGAAGTATTTAGTCTTACAGGCAGGTTTACATAAGTAACTGTGTCCATTTCTTCTATACATTTAGCTGTGCTTAAACTCAGACTACTCTCAATAAATTACTTTAAAAGGAGAACCTGGAAAATGTCTTCAAACGAAATATATTTTGGGTGTGAAAATGCAAAAGAAAGAAAGAAGCCACAGTTTCAATTCACAGGAAAAAAATAGTATTTGCTTTTCAGAAAGCATTTTCATAGCTGTATTAGCAACATTTGGGACAACCACCACATGTCTAATATCTTGGGAAATCTGATCACAGTCTTCCTGCTTTTTCTGCCAGAGGGAGTGACATAACAAGAACCTTCTACATAGCTTTCCATTTTAAGCCTAATTTCCATTTTCTTTGTTTATGGTAATGGTCACACACTCTGGCAGTCACAAAAGTACTAAAATCACATCAGTCTCTAAATCAAAATATTTCTGTTTCAGGGTAGGTTGTTTTTAGCTCTCTTTGCCATTTTCAACCTCCCTAACGTTTGCAGGGGACAGTTATTTCGTCTTCCCAGCCTCATTCTTTGTCCCTCCACTCACATAATTAAGCCATGAACTCCAGCAAGCAAGGACAAGGTGGAAGTACCATCCAAACATCCCACCATCAGCACCAGTCATTTTAATGAAATAACATGCTGTTGGATTGAATGCATCCTATGACAACCTATCTAAGAATGCCTGTCTGCTCTCTGGAAGACTCGTGCTTTAAAAAAAAAAAGAAAAAAGGAAAAGCCTTTAACCAGCCTAGGGGGTAAAAAGAGAAAAGAAAGGACAGAATATTAGACAGAGCTAGCAAAAGAAAGGAGTTGCTTGAACAGCTGAATAGATACAGAGAAAAATAAGCCACCAAATGTGAATGAAAGGGACTTCAGTGTATGTCAGAGAAAGAAAAGGAGAGGGGGGAAGCACCGGCACCAAAAGAAAAGAAAAGAAAAGAGAGTGATAATGGACAAAACCCCTATGTACTACTTTTTAGCAAAGTACATCAGGAGCAAAAGTCAAAGCTATACAAGGTCTATATATAAGCTTCTCAAATTATGGAAAAGAAATACTAATCTTGCTTTGCATGGTGATAGGGGAAAATGTTAAGAGTTTTTGGATCTGGATTTTCACACCTCACTGCATCAAGCTAACGAACTTTATACTATGAACAAGATTATAACACATGATTGAAAAGAAGGAGGAAAGGTTAAAAGGCAGCTGTTGCCATGGGGGAGTTAAAAGATCATGTTAGGAAGAAAGTTGGAAACATCTTTGTGCACAGATATGCATACATATGCACCTGGTGTGTTGTTCCAAAACATCCACCAAGGCTTCTGACCCGAGGACTAGAATGTGTGACACTGCTGTCATAGTGACTATTAAATTAAGCAATCACTTTTTGCCTGACTTTGCCCTCTCATTGCACTGTTCACCTACGTAATCAGGTGATTGAAACGTAATCAGCATTGTCTAAACTATTGACTGAGACACTTAGAAAATGACTGCCTCTGTAAGGCTTGGGCTGGACCTCATAGAGTAGTTTCTCAGGCCTTTAGGCATCTGTGGGACACTGGAGAGATAAAAATACAAATACAAAAGGACACCTGCACTAGTATCTAGTACACTCCCCCCAGAATTCCCCTGAATCTTACCAGCGTGAAGACCTGTCATCTGACTTTATCTCTGTTTTCTTACACTCCTTAAGTGCTTACAGAACAAAATCAAATGATAGCATGACTTGAAATGTCATCTCTATGTAGATAATGCTTTTTCAAATATATCATAAAAGGGAATTAAAGGACAGCATCAATATACAAAAAGAAAGAAATTTCACAGGACTTCAGAGCAGATGATTGCATAATGAGAAGTGGCTGACTTATGCTAAAAAAGGAAAATTTAGGCTGCATGTTAGGAAAGCTTTTTGTCAGTGATGTTTTTGGATCTTTAAAATAGTCCCTGTTGAGAATAAATGCTGGCCCTGGATGTCTAATTTCCTGAAAGAAAGGTGAGCTCTTCACTTGGTCTCTCTGCTCTTTGCTCTTTGAAAAGGCCCTTCCCTCTGGACGCAGGAGAAGGCCTGCAAGGACCAAAAGAGGGCAATGGCCAGGTAGGGATGGGGTGGGGAAAAGAGTCCCTGTGGTAAGATTCCTGGCAGGGTTGTAGTTTGTGTTACTGAAAGAAATTTCCTTTCTAAAAATGCTTTCCACTGAAAAATGTGACTTCAATAAACTCCCAATAATTTCTGATATGACACATTCTCAATCTGCCTGTCAGTGCAAAAGTTTTCTAATAGTTGATACTATTGCCTGACTGTCCTAAAGTACTTAAGATGACTTAAAGCTATTTATACACTACAGTTTCTGGCTTCTATGTAGTTCTTTTGATTAAAGCTACTTTCATTGGAAAGGAAAGCTCTCATTGTGAATCAAGGATATGTACTTCTGACCTCCATACCATGGAAAATCATGGAATTTATGCTATAGGATACATAGGTAAATAATAGAACTTTTATAGAGGAGTGTCATATCAAGATGCTTCTGGAAGAACCTTCCAATATCACATTGCCAGTTTATAGCAGCTTGGGGGAAATATCTACAAAAATATTATTCTTTTATGCTTTGTTTCTTTTATTCTTTCTGAAATATCTGCCACTGGCTACTGTCACAGCTATTGAACTAAGTAGCCTTGTGACTCTGCAGTCATATTCATCTAAGTCAGATAATTTAGAAATGTATGGCTTTTGTCCTTTGCAGAGTATGGTCATTAGTTTTGATTCACTGTGATCTTGAGGTACAAACCCTTTCACTTAAAAGTTCTTAATGAAGATTTTGCTGTGCTGCCTTACTCTCCTTAACCTTGTTCCCAATACCAGTTTCTTATACTCTTAATTTCTGGGGCAGCATTTTCCTTCTTCCTGCTGTTTTTGTCCATTCCAAATGCAATATAAATATTTTATTTATATTTATAAAATATATAAATATAAAGGGGCGAGAAAATCAATCTTCTGTGACAGGGGAAAGGAAATTCTTATTTGCTGAGAGTTTAATAGATCCTTTCAAACACATTCAAACACTAACACAGATTTAAGTGTTGCACAGAAATAATGCAAATGTGTGTATACATGTGCGTGCAACCATAGATGTAAAAATGGTGCTGGGCCCATCTGCTGGGCTGGTAGCATTGTAAGCCACCTTTGCACCAGAGTATTTGACAAGGAACATCAGATGGGAGTTCCTTCACTGTCCCAAGGTTGTTATTTTCTTCTGCTTCCTTGGGCCGTAGAAATTTCACAAAGCTCTCAGGTCCTTCAGCAGTTAGCCAAATCTGGACTGAACAGGCTGTTCAGTCACTAATTCACTAATGCCAGCAGTGGAGAGTTGTTAATAGGTATGCTTGTCCACTACTGCTGTTGATTCACCAGTGGTGTCAAACTAAACTGAAAGATCAGAAGCTGTTGCCCCCTCCCTATAAATCACAGAATCACAGAATGATATGGGTTGGAAGGGACATTAAAAGTCATCTAGTTACAACCCACCCCTCACCACAGGCAGGGGCACCTTTCACTTTCTCGTTTCTCAGAGCCCCATCTAACCTGGCCTTAAACACTTCCAGAGACGGGGCATCCACAACTTCTTTGGGCAACCTGTTCCAGTGCCACCGCACCCTCGCAGTAAAGAATTTCTTCCTGATATCTAATCTAAACCTCCTCAGTTTGAAGCCATTCCCCTTGTCCAGTCATTACATGCCCTTGTAAAAGCTCTCTCCCCATCTTTCTTGTAGGGTCTCTTGAGGTACTGGGAGGCAGCAATGAGGTCACATTAGTGTGTACCAGCCCTTCTTCAGCAGGTCCTGTTGAGCAAGATACAACAGAAACAGGCACAGAGAACAGGCAGCAAAAGAACCTCTGAGCCTGACAAGCACAGGGACTCTGGTTTCAATTTACCCTAACCTTCACCTATAAACCATTGTAAATCTGAGGGTGGGGGAGATGTTACACAGCCTTTGCAGCTCTCCTTGCATGTGAAGCAGCAGCCTCCAGCAAAGAGCAAGCAGGCAGCCGGGAGCTGTTAGTACTTCAGGCACTCTCATTTAATCTGCTATTGCATGTGAGCTGACATCCTGAGCTCACTGAAATCATTCCACACATAATGCATTCCTAAGCTTTCCAGAGAGCTGTAGTCTCTTCCCTATTATCATATTTTCTCTTTCTTGCTGTCTTTAGGAAAGGGGAAGAATGAAATAAAACTATGCCCGCCTACAGGCTAGAAGCCAACTGACTTTCAATCATTTTAATAGTCAATTACAGTCAAGAATATTTAGTTTTCCCCTTCTCCATATCCTCACATAAAGATTTGCCCTGCCACAAATCATTCACTGTGGACTTAAAGAAATTGCACGCACAACTCCCAGCTTAGCAATTAATGTCACATAATAAGCCATCTATAGCCTTTTCTTAAATGAATATTCAGATAACAGAGAAAAACCAAACCCTGTTAGTACATCCTCAGGTCTGTTTCAGGGTTTGTGAGATAGATAATGTGTAGAGAAGCTTGTGAATTGAATATGAACCAGTTGCCACATAAATAACGATATCAGACTTCAGCTTTTGTAAACAAAACAGTATCAGTGGATTCTGCTTTGATTTTGTTGTAATTGTTTAAAAAAAACCAAAAAACTGTAACTGCTTAGCATCTGGTGGCAGAATGGAAATATATTGATGTTAATAATGAAGTAAACCACTGACTGCCAGATCCTGATAAAGTATACTGTATCTCACTCCACTGGGGTCACTTCAGGAACAAGGTGCTGGTTAAACATAGTAAGACTCTAAGCATCTTGTCCAAAGTATTTAAAATTTGCATTCATAGTTGCCAGTCCCCAGAAAATCTCAGGTATAAAAGATGTACACAGTAAAAACCAAGTTTATGCATAAATAATTGTGTTTTGGCAGATGTGAAGAAGAAAAAAAGTCCCTCTATGAAAAACTTTCTAATCCAAATTGCAGGTTTCATTAAAGCAACATTTGAACCCCCATCTGAAAAAAACTAGATAATAAAATTGTTCAGCTCTTATTGGTAGTTGCTTTGATAAGTGTTGCTGGGATTTGTTTGCACTTTATTTTTTATAGTGTCTCCTTTAATAACATGAAGAACTAATCAAATCTCCCTACTTCAAGAAATACCTCTATTCCTCAGACTTCTGCTTCCTTTGGAAGCTCCAACAATTACCAATGAGTACAAATTACCTGCAGAAAAAAAAAATAATAGAACTAACTACATCCTGGTGAGTAAAAGGGTCATTTGAATTCATCTTGATAATTTCCAGTGCTATGCAAATAGCAACAGACATTATGATGATTCATGTGGAAGAAGTTATCAGCTGAACACTACTCCAGAGAAATTCTTCCTAAATATAAGTAACATGATTAAAGGTTATGAACAGCAGAAATATGAAGACATTTAGTTTATGGTTCTGTAGTGAACACTCCCTCTAGAATATTGCGAGTACACATATACATCAATACAAATACCTGATGTGATCAGACAAGTCTAGCAATGTAAAGATAGGCCTCTATTAATTGTCTTATTTCCTTATGGCACTGCTGGCCTCAATCCAGCTGACGTTAAAGATATGTGCAATTTCCTGCATATCTATAGCTCTGTTGTAGCTCTTTGAGGGTAAATTACAACTTTTTTTTCCTCTTGTACTATAAATAGTACTACAGCAATGTGAAAGCAAAAGATTTATACACAAGGTTTGTGTGTTTCTTGTTTTAGTTCACCATACTATTAAATATCAGCACTGAGGCCTGTTTCTTCTACTTTCCACCTCTGCAATTGATGCCTGTGTGATTTTGAATGAGCATTGATAGGGGTATGAAGTAGTTAGCACAATGTAAATTGAAGTGACAGCTATATTTTACAGCAACATCCTTGTATATATAGGACTCCAGCGGCTCTTTGAAGAGGTAGATATGCTCAATATCTGTGATTTGAAAATCTACTATAAATATGGAGTGAGAAAATGTGACTACCCAACAAAATGCCCTGCCTGTTGGTCAGAGATCAGGGTGCATGATCTGAACACCAGTATCAAATGAGACTGATATGTTGACCAACTGGACAGTAATTTTCATCTTTAAACCATAATAATTTCCTAACACTAATACATATGCTAGGCCTCCTTGAAAGTATCTGCTCCCCTGTCTTCTTTTTGTTGTTTAATGTGCTCAGTGATAGAGTGGTCATGTAAATAATATTCTAGAGATACTAGTAAATGCAAATCTCATCAGTATGAAACGTCAGCATTTTCAGAGACAGAATCTGGTGCACTTAGACCTCATCTGATTAGGAAATTTATGTTGTATGTTGTGAATCATAGCCTGCACCCACAGTTCAGATTTTCCTTATGCTGTAACATAATCTGGTTGCAACATTCTAGCTTCAAGCAATCTGGAAGTATTTTAGGAAGATCTCAGCATAAAATGTGGCTATCAAATAGTAGGATTTTCATCAGGTTGCTGCCAATAGGGTCTGTGTTTTCTGCTGCTGAAATGCCAGAGTAGCATGGCTGACCATATGAGATGTCAGAATATCATGCAAGTTGAACTAAACAGAGGGCTAAACAGAGAGTTTCAAATAAAATAGAAGGTCAAGCAAGGTTTTGACAGCTATGACACTTTTGTCTCCAGACTTTTAAGAATAGAAATGTGGTAAGACATTATTAGTCCGTGTGAGTAAAATACTGGGTGTGATTACCTGCATATTGGCTAATGTAACATGAGGTGAAGAAGTCAATATTAGAAAACTACACTCTTTTCTGAGTAGCAAAGTGGTAGCTAATGTTTGAAGATTGTGCATGGTGGGTCCAACAATTTGTCAATAGCTTGGTGCAGGTCTTGACATTGACAGCAAGTGTTATCAGACAGACAGGGAAAGTCAGAAACCTACTAAGGGAAACTATGAGATAGATCAGGCATTCCACTGAGAAACTAAACTTGAATTACAGGAGAAATTACAGTAGCAAAGCATTCAACTAGCAAAGCACTCATCATCTAAGTCACTTACTAACTGCATAAGTAACAGGGCTAGTTTAACCTTGACTGTGAATTTCCTTTGGAAACTGGATGCCCATATGTTTGAAGTTCCTTTATTCCCCTCTGAATGACACTGGAGAGGGAGTGCTTCCAACTTAATGAGATGATCAGTCCTTTCAGTTTATTCTAGTTTATTTTATAAACAGACAATACAGTGACAATTAGACTGATCTGGGATTGTACCAAGTAAGAGGATGCCCTTTGCATGCAAAAGGAGTTTTATCTTCTGAGCTCTTGTCTTGAGTTTACTTATTCCTCAAGAATATTGTCCTGACAGACTGAGGGAAAAGAGACACTCCTGAATAGTTCCTTGAAAGAGGGTAAAAAAAGGTTGAAGGGGATTATACTTGTATTTCATGCATGGATGTGTATGACCATGGATATTTTAGAGATTTTCAGCCCATGGTCAGGTACTTCTGAGTGGTCGAACAAAGGCAACTAAGGCAAGTCTGTTGTCAGTCAATTTAAATTAACTCTTCAGAGATCTTCACTTCCATGAGAAAATAGTGATGAGTCAAAAACTGGACTAAACTTGTCAACTACTAAGCTAGGTAATATTCTCAAGGTACAGCTAGGTCAGTCAATCAAAACCTTCTGTTAAGAGAAAAATGGCCTCATAGGGACTCTGTAGCATAGATGGTGCTACATTAATATTAATCAGTAATGGCTGTCTTTTTAGAAAATAAATCTAACCTGATTAACATAAGCTCTATCACTCATGACCTCATCAAACATCTTATCAAATATAGCCTGAAATAGTTTTATATTATGAAGACAGGCAAATGTCTGCTGTAGCACTGCAGAGCTTTTTCCACTTTGACGGCAGATTTAAAGGCTTTTCTTCCAGTTGTTTGTAATGCCTTGGTACCTTCTCTAAAAAACTGCTTACCAGCTCAAAACTGAGAGTTTTCTTGATGATTTTGTGGGCTTCTTAAGGTACAGCAATGGAGGTAAGGGCTTTGACACGGCTCTTTGTCTTCAAAGCCCTGTTTATCTCCTCTGGTTGAGGATAGATAAACCACACCTATAGCTCTGCTGTGGGAGTCGTTACGAAGCCACCCATTCATTTCCTCTTTGCCCTTTGCCATGTGGTGAATCATTTTTGTCAAGTGCTAGTCAGAATTTCAGAAACTGATCAGTGGTTCCTTTTTTATAGTAATAACTCACCTTTGATCTAATGAAAACGGCATTATTTTCAGACCTATTTGGTTCTCACTTTTAGTCTCCATGGAATAATGATTTCTTGCTCAAAGTCCCATAGGACTGAGTTAAAAAAAGAAAAATCAGCAGAAATCTCAGGTTGGACTGAGAAAAGCCTATATACTTCTTGATAGTGCTAAACTGCTTCTGTAAGATTTTATTAGGAATTTCTCTCTGACCTGACCCCACTGGACCACCTTCTCCTTACTGAGGGCAGAACAGTGCCTGATCCTTCTAAAGCATCTTTTGCATGTCCTATAGATTTACTTGTATTTTAAAGAAAAAAACCTCATGTTGCCAGAAGATATATCTCTCAAAAAGAAAGAGTGTTAGTCTCCCTCTTTCTACATGCTGAGTTTTTCTGAAACAGAAAAAAATATTTGCAGGATCTTTGATGCACAGTAAGAAATTCTACTTGACTTAATTTCATTATTAGGTATAAAGTCCATTTTGTACTCAGAAAAGATGTGGAGGAAACTAACTGTGAATAGGTAGAAATGAGAGGTGGGAAGAAAATGAGGTGTTTGTAAGAGAACATGAACCTTCTCATACAAATATTTAATGGCTTAAAAACACTGTTTTGAATAAGACTTTAACTTAAAAAATCCCCTTGTGAGATGCGGGTGAACTGAAAAACTTCTCCAATAGATCAAAACTAGCACTGCATTATTCAGACATAAATTTCCTTGTGACTTCTCATTTTACACAAATTATCTGGATGTTTCCAGATTTTCAGTAAAGCCCAGTTTTAGAAAAGTCGTTAAGATGCAATGAAATTGCTGCAAGCTATAGGACAGGCTGCAAGTAGTGGGCAGGTGAATTTAAAATGTTATCAGTTAGAATTCTGCCTCCATTTCCTGCTAAATATTGCCAGTCCACAGGGATGAAAATCAGACAGGACTGGTGGAACTGTCAGGCTTTCTAATACCACTTTACTGCCAGGAACTGTAAGAGGAAGAAGGGAGAACACACGCAAAACAAGTGTATTTGTGCTGTGGATACTCTGGCCCACTAGCAGCAGCTGCTGAAACTGGTCCTTGTTTTCTCTGTCTGGAACAAAGAGCAAAGATCAAAGTTTAATTGAAGTCAGCTCCTTTTTCATTTGTTCTTCCACCTGCTCCCTCTGCTGGTAAAGTAAAGGCGACCTAAAGAAAGGAAAATGAGACTTTAAAAGGAAGACAAAATGGTGGGCTTACCCTTTACATTTTGACAGTTAACTGAGAATTGAATTTTAGTAACCCATCTTTTAAAGTACTTCATGTCATCTTGTTTTCGTTGTTTTTACAGGGAGGGGTTGTCTCTTGTAGTTATACTGGAATTCTTTCAAACCTTTTCATAAAACAAAACATCCTGTTGTCCTTTTTAGGTTTAAAAGTTCCCAGAACAAAAATAGCGTAAACCAGTTTCTGACTTCAGTGATGGTTTTCATGTGTTGAATTTTGTCCTCTTTTCCATCATGTTCTTAAAGCACATCATGGAAAATTACCACCACTTGTTTTTATATATCATAGCTGAATCTCCCAGTTTTTTTTTTAAGGATGAAATTATGTCTGTTTAAAATCTTAAAACCAAATCAAGGTATTTGGTGCATAGGAACAGTAACTGTCCTCTTTTCTAAAGGTGAATTTTCACAGTACATCTGTCACAAAATGTATCAGTCCCACTTGCCCCTTTCTCTCCAACACACTCTTTATTGCATGTCTCATTCCCTCTTTTTCTCTGGCTCTGGCATTCCTCCAGATGGAGACTGAGCCAATTCATCTCCCTAAACAAGCAAGAATTTTTGTTTGGGTTTTGCTAGCTTCATTTTATCCCATTTTAATGAGGTAGATGAGCTGAGCACAAGGTCAGAAGACAGCCAGATTCAGCTGCAGAGATAGGGCAGTGTCATGCAATGAACCATTAGATCTGCTCTAGTACTGTGCAACTTCCATGCCAAATTCTGGTGGAAAGAGACAGTAAACATTGCTGGTGGATAAAACTTGTTCAAAACTCTCTTCATGTGAGCAACTGGTCTTTTAATAGGCTTGGATGAAATGTAAAACCCGGGAAATATTTTGATTGAAGCTAGTTGCCAGTAGCATTAGCTAATGAGAAACGTGACAAAAGGCAAAAAGTTCTCTTGTCCTCCCTCACTAGCTCCTTCTCCTAGAGTTCTTCAGGCTACATGTTAAAGGTTCACTACTGTTGTTACAGTACTCTCCCTAATCACCAGCTAACACCACAGTGCTCCTTTTTATGCATTCCCTCTGAAAGATCACAGTTCTCAAGCTCTTTCTCCCTGATGTTCCTCCAGTTTCATTTTGTCTCAATTGTACTCTTTCTGGTGCTGTTTCTGAAGTCTGCGATGCTTCTTTTCACAAGTAGGTTCTATTTTCAGCTTCCCTTGTTCTCAGTGACCAATGGTGCATGCTCACTTTATTTAACACTTTTTTACCTCAGTGACATCTTCAGATATTTTGTCAAAGTCATCTTTGTCATGAAGTAATAAGAGGGGGTCAGATGCTCCTTGTTCAGCTATCTTGATTACAAGAGTCTGAATAACAGCCTTTCTTTTTTGCTGGATTGTGGAGATGACGAATGTCCTTTGTACTCTTAACAGGAAAGCCTAGTGCTGCAGAAAAGCATTTTGTAGGTGAGAGATTAATAACATATGATTCAGCTAGGGATTTACATGGATTTTAGGACACAGAAAAGGCAGGCCTTGAGCTCTGCAGTAACTGTCTGCTTTCTATCAATTACTATGCACTTTCCGAGCGTCGTGTTAATCTCCATCACAACAACTAGGTGAGCGTGGAGGATACTGGAGAGTTTTATGTATAGCAAAGAACGGAGTATCAGGAGACTGCTTTTAAAATTCACTTTCTGCAGACATTGTATCACCTAAATGTTCTTAGACAGCAAACATAAAATGACATGGGAACAATCAAAGTTAATTCTCTCTTACATTTTAAAAAAATGACTCATGGAAAATATTTTCTATATGGAATAGAAAGCTGTCTGGAAAAATGATTTTGTACTGTGAGGACCCTTGTACAGGATGTGCCTTATTACGGCTAAAACGGTCGTCCTACATGTTGCCACCTGTGTTAGATATATCTGTTAGATACATTTTGTGGTAATTGACATCAATCATTTTAAACAGGCTTCTAAATTTAATTGGTTTGCTATCTGTTTTGTTTATAAATAAATGTCCATATCCTTAAATGGAACCAGAACAGTTACTGAATTTTAGGCACTAGTAAGGCAAAGTGTTACTCTATCACCTAATTTAGGTTGTTTTCAACAGATTTGGAGTTTTTTTATGGATTCACAATTGGCAATATATCTTCATTGCTTCAGCATCAGCAGATGTTGATTGTATTGAGTTTATTTACTCTAAATCTTCTGCCTTTAGATTTCCTGTGTGAACATCTTACAGTGTATATGCTACTTCCATCTCCATTAATTCAGTAAGATGGGATTTCTTTTTTGTTTTTACCTGAGCAGTTTCCCCATATTCTGTGACAACTATGTGTTTATAATTTCTGCCTTCTTGTTGATCCAGCTGCACTGTTTGCTGTACACACCATACAGCAACTCCTACTTGGTAGATGTTTTCTAATGTTGAATTCATGGTGATCAGAAAGATGAACGGATGAACCTACCAAAATTATGACCATTTGAGAAGTGATTAAACAGGAAACTCCCCTGCATTGTGATTGAAAGGAAATGAGTGGGTGTCAGCCTAGTGAGTTGTTCCATATGAATCAAGCTATAATGGGTCTGTTTTTCAGGTGCCTTAAAGGACAACTCAGATTCATCCTTTAAGTCTCTTGCCTATTGACAATTTAGAGGAAAGCAAGCTCACACTTTTGCATTCCCAGTCATGCAGTAGATGATGACTTAAGTGTGAAGCAAATGGATGAAAAAAGAGAAAAGGATTTTTCTTGGTCCTTAATATTTCTGCTGTCCTACTGCAGAGTCTGCAATGGCCCTTTCCTTCCTCTGTCTGATGCAATAGCCTCTTGTCCTAAATTTCTTTTGTAGCTCATCTCTTTCAAACCTACAGTCTATAGTTGACCTATTTCTCCTTTTTCAGTCTTGGGTGAAGAATATTTTCTTCCAGTAATTTTTCTGAGGTCTTAAATAATATAGCAATTTTTTCTTGCATCTGAGATTTACGTTTATAGTAATTTTTTGCCCTCTTACAATACAGGATCAGATTGATTAATTTGGTTGCTTTGTGAATTATCTGTACAGCCAATCTTTAAGGATTTCCCTAACAAATTGCCTCTGTCATTTAAAACAAAACATGCCTTTTTAAATATCACAGCAATCTGAAGAAGCCCCATGGAGGACATTTGTATAGGATAGATCCCCTTATCTTATTTGTGAATGACTGTCATCAGCATGGGCGAATACAAGACATGACCATAAAAACTTGGGCGTGAAGAGAAAATCCATCAACAATCCAAGGACTGCTGGAAAGGAATACATAATTGATAAGTGGTTAGCTGTTCAGGTCAGTCTATCCTGACCAGAGTATCATATGCAATGACTTATAGACTATTCCTTTTATATGTCATCACTGGCTTTAATGGCTCCCTTTCTTTGCCTTTCAAGCACCTTCTTTAAGCATAGTAATTATTTTTATGAGATATATGGATAAGAGATAGTAAACCAAATAAAACATGAAATAAAGCACATGTTGACTATGTTATCAATATCAAATTGATCTACATATTTAGACTGACATAGAGAAAAGACTTGTCACTAAAATTCAGATTGTAAAGCTGGACATAATTTCTTTTAATATCTCCTCATTAGCAATGCATACAGGAACCTAACTGCAGCTTACATAGTCCAGTCAAATAAAAAGAACACATATTTGGTTTTATTTAGCATTCTACATGTTTAAATGCTACAGATTCAAAATTAGGTGCTTCTCTCTACTGTTTATAAGCCTCATTTATGCGGCTATTAATTTTTGAAAAAGAGTATTTCTTCCTCTATATATAAAAAGCATACACTTTGTGAAATCACTCTCCCTCTGAAGGACAAATGGAGAGAACCTAAATAGCAGGATCAATGCCAGAGGTTCCAACATCAGCAGTTAGTGTGAGACCTGGACAGTGCATTATAAGCACTGCACTTATATGGAATTGTGCACTTAACAATGGAATTGTGATTGGGATGAGACACATGTTGGCAGGAGAGTATTCCCATTTAAAACAACAACCCTACAGTATAAAAAGAAGGGGAAAAGAATGGTTTGCTATGGCTCACTTTGGCTTCACACTTGGAGAAATATCCAAAGCATGTTAGTCAAATTCTGTTGTCATATGGTAGGAGTAGGTGTGCTCTTATGAAAATGGCCTACATCCAGGTAAGCCCCAGTAGACAGTGATTTATAGTCTGAATTTTACCTGAATGTGAGCTGGATATTTTAGTAAAAGCAGTCAACTCATGTCTTTGAAGGCAGGATTTCCCAGGCTATATAGAAAAGAACTGGTTCTACTGGTTCCTGTGGCTGGTGCTCTCAGCTCCACCACACCCATTCCAGGCTTTCTGCACCTCTGAAACATACAAACAGAGATTTTATCTGCTGAAATATTTTCAAAAACACTGGATTTTGGTCCTTCGAGTCCCTGGCTTTTATTACTGGGAAAGTAAGAGTATTTGTACAGCTATTGCTATCTGCAGAAATGTTCACAATCTCAAAACGACCTAATCTTTTTTTAGTACAGTGATCGCTTTCTCTGAAAATATGGATATATTTTTAAAGCATAATATTCATCCCAAATTTTAAAATTCAGCCTGAAATCACTGAGCAAGAGCAGTGCATTAAAGGATTTGGTCACAGCCTGCCAAATTTTGTTACACAAAGTACAAATTCACTTAAAACACATTTTCATACTGGCTGCTGTCTTGATGAATCTTATTGATTCATTGTATGAACTTTTATTGCTCATTAACTGCAGATGCAACCCAAGTAAGATTTTATATGATAGGCTATAAATGGATTTAAGAATATTTACTATAAAAGGCAAATCATCATCAAGTGGTTACTGATAGAAACTGCACATTTCAGAAGCTGTGGGGGTATGCTCAATTATAATAGAGAACATCAAGAGAGTGACATGAATTGTTTGGTAACCAGCTTCAAGCGAACAAAACATGTTTCAGCACAGACATCTTAAGGGATATAGGCCCTTAAAAAGGGATATAGGCGCCTTACAGAAGGTGGGACCACAGTAGGGAAGGTAATGACTGAAAAAGTTGCCTGCTGGAAGCAATACTAAACTGAAAAAATCTCTGTAGTATGCAGTGGCCAATGGAGTTAGCACTGGTGTAATCATTGGTACACTGTCTAGCAAAATGCTTTCTATCCAAAATATGCTCTTGAGAAAAATGTTAAACAGTCACTTTGGAAGAGAGGCAGATGATTAAAGAAAGAGAAGCATGACTTACTGTGAGAAAAGGAGAAAAGCTCACTAATGCAGAGGTATACCGGTGATTTGATTGCTGCCTGTGAAAAACATACACTAGAAGGCAGCTCTTAAACATGATAAATGAAATGTAAGATGATCTGATGTTGAAAGTCAAAGCTAGAAATAGAATGAAAATGTCTTGGGATAAGAAAAATCAGTACCCGAACATCTAAGAAAGAATTGTAAGTGATGTGTCACTGGAAATTTTCAAAGGAAGTATGCTCTTGGATTTGAAGTAAGAATTAATTATGAAACCTGTAGCCTTTTGTGGCACAGGGAATCAGTAGTGCAATATTGTGTTCTTACAGTATTCTCTCCTGTGCTTAAAATCTGTGAAGTTATGTTGTTTGTAGATGGATCTATTCACAATGTACTAAACATTTTGAACAGTGTGATAAATGCATCCCCAAATATTCATTGAAATAAAAAGTAAGAGGTCTCTAACCGCTTTTCTGCACTCACCATTAATTCCCTTTGAACTTGAGCCTATTGAAAAGTGCTTTGAAAACAACATGCTTATGAAATTATGACAATACATCTTAAATTAGTCATCAATCACTGTGAATATTACTGATATAAAAATAATTCATAGACAGAAAGATTCTTAAATATTTCTCTTCTAATGAAATACTACCCCATAAAAGCGTGTTACATAATGTACCAGTGACATTAACCTATGTTTACCCAAAACAAAAAGGATTAAGTAATCGCTTAGAAAGCAAGGTTATGGTCACAGTATGAGAACCCAAATAACTTAAATTCAGCCAATTAAGCTTGTCATAAAGACCACAGAGATGGTGGAAAAGACTACATAGGAAAAGAAATCTATGGCTAGGTCTGATTAATATTTTTGACACTGTATTCTGTTGAAAAATGAGGCTTTGCTGAAATGAAGTTCTTCATGAAATCTTTTATATTTGTTATGAACTTGGCATAAAGGTGAGCAGCTCTTGCAAAGGTGAAGATTTGGCAGCCTTGGAAACCTTGATCACAGTGCATTATATCTATATAAGAAGCCAAACAATTTATAGAAGGTGACTCTTCTCAACTGAATACAAATTCAGGCCTTATCAACAGAATAAATGTATTCATATCAATATACTCTCTATCTCCCTTCATTTTTACATTCTACAAAAATGGGAAAAGAGAAATCACATTAATTACTGAGTCTTTTCATTTGAATGCAACATTGTATAAAGTGTTAGAAAATATTTAAAAGAAAAAATAATTAAAGCCTTGAAGGGAAATGCAAAAGGGGATAATCCTGGCTTTATCAAATAAAGATGGTCTCAGACTGTAATATTTTTGGGTAAGATAATTGACCTTTTACACAGGGACAATGTGATAGCCTGAGTTTTCATACACATTAGAGCAGCACTTATTATAGTGCCAAGACAAATTATTACTGAAGTGGAAATTACGAGGATCATCGCAAGAGCTAATTAGGTAGTTAAGGTGCTGACTAGCAGAGGCTTCAAATGTATGAAAAGAGAAGTTCTCAAGACAAAGATGGCAATCTGTTGACACTTCCTCCCAGGACAGTCTTGAGACTTGTCCTACACTCCTTAATAATTTTTGGGTTAAGAACAAGAGGCAGAAATGGTAGGGATTGAGCAGCATAAGGTCACGCACGCATGGGCTTTTAACCCAGCCAGACCTTTGCAGTGGGTCTGCCTAAACATCTTTCTTATAATGAGCTCTCCAAAGTCGAAAAATAAGAGACTTTCATTCTCCAAAGACCAGGTTTAACTTGTATGTACACTAGAACAGTTTGTGTTTTACACAAAGAGAGTCCAGTGGCTAGGTGAGCTGGCAGAGAAGAATGAATTTATAAACAACCTGCCTCCTGCCCACAGAAACTTCATCATCTGGATCCTTCTTTCTAATTGTGATTTCAGTCCACTGAGTGGCTTTCTGGGTTGCCAGAGCTCTTGTGTAGTCTTCTCTTGGAGCATAAAAAGAAGGTATAGAGCTCTAGCCTTGGCTCTGCTCCCTGTTCCTTAGAAAGCAATCTCTTCACCCCTCTGCTGCTCTGGAGGACTTGTTTTGCCTTTTCTTCTGCCCACCACACCCTGCCTTCAGGGAAGTGTTGCTCCTTGAGGTATTTGCTTGAAGCTAAGTACAGTCTCTTCCTCTCTATAAGGGCCACGTGACTCAGTTCTTTCTTTCTTAAAGGAATATAACAGAGCAGCACACACTGCTTAAAAATAGCATGCATCATAGGGAATAAAGTGGAAGAAAAATATCTTGGTGTATTGGTTATTGGAGGGTTGCTGCTGGCAACCATTTTGAAGCAACTTTGAAATGCAGTATTAGGACACATTGACTCAAGTATTTCCAGTAGAGCTAGAAATGCAGGAGTTGCATTATATGAAGCACCAGGAAGACTTTTTTTACAATATTGCATGTAAGTTTTCATATGTTCAACAACAGATTAAAATTGAATAGTTGCAGAGGAAGGAAGACCAAAAGACTTTTAAAAGATGTACATAAGAAAGGAGAAAAACTGAATAATAACACTGTATAAAATCAGAGGACTTCAGGTCAAAACTGAGGGAAAAAGTCCTAACATATTTCTAGGGCATAATATGAAGTGATCTTGCAAACAACAATAGCAAGGGTAAGAAGCTGATGATGTCTTAAATACTGAACTTCTATAAACATCAGTCTGTAAAGACTATATGATGGGAAGAGTAAATTTATAGGGGTGGGAACTTAGGATCTCTTGAATACCCAATATATTTGTATCTCCAAAAATCACTGATTTGAGATGCTGTCTCATTATTTGTCTACTCTATCCCTAGACAGTAAAAAAAATCCACCTTTTGGCTTCCCCTGGTGTCCTGTAGAGGTCAGAAAGTTGTGTGTTGTTCTTATGTGCTCAGCATTAAGCCAGGCAGATTTAAAGTGAAAGAAGAACATTTAATTTAGGAGAGATCGGCAGAGACCATTAACTTGAGTTTCTTGTTATTCTCTTTTTTGAAGACACTCTAGAAGTTTTCTTTAGGAACTACTCTGCTATTGCAGGATCATAGCACAGTGATGAAAATGTTGATTTTTTTTCCTGCAGTATACTGTAGCTGTGAATTACTCCAAGTCTTACATTTGTCAGAAGGTTTTGAGAAGTGTCTGTGGTATGTTGTATTTAAAGAGTGCGACTGCTATGGAGTTTTATAAAGTGTACATATACTCTAGGGCTACTACATTGTAGGTGGCTGTATGAACCTGAAATACTTGTTCATGGGTGATATTCTGATTTGGGAACAAGGACGCTTACGTGGAGAGAAAAACTAGAGGAACTGATATATTGGCAAGAAATAGCATACTGTTAAGTCTTCCTCATTGGAGTTTGAATCAGTGCAATTTCCAAACTGTGGGGTATATAAGGATTCAAATGAACTCAGTAGTCCTTTTGTTTGTATGTTTAAAATTATACAGAAATTCATATCTGTGGTTCTGTCTGGAGTGACAATTGCTTTCAACTTGTCTCTCAGCTAAAACAGAGGCATAGCAATAAACCAGAGAATATAAGTCAGAGAGAAGAAGAGTGCTGGAGCCAGAAGCACTTACATTCGGTGTCATATTGTAAGACAAAAAAAAAAAAAAAGAAACAAACATGTTTTTACTACAGTATTTTGAAAATAATTGGGACCATCTGCTATTCTCAGGACATTAATTATTAAAACTTATGAAAAACTGAAAGCATAATGGCTAATAGATCCTAAATGGTTATAAATTTAATTCATGCTTTTTCCTCTTACTCTGATGCAAACAGCTGATCAGCATGCAGCAAAAACTGTTTCATCAGAATTATAGTGAATTTAAGGGTAAAATTGCAGTTCTTGAAAACAGGCTGAAAGACTTGAAAAATTACTTCAGTATAATTTTGTAATATCAGGCCCACTTGTTCACAAAGTTGCATCTGTTTATCTAGATATATGTTTTAAAACTTAATTAAATTCTTACAAAAATCCCATGTGGGTATTCTTGATTAGGTTTTAATTAAAACACAAATTAATCAGAATTAAGGCAGTTCCTTGCAGGGTTTGAGGTTTTCAGTCATGTGCACAATGGAATTTGCACCGTCACTAAATTAAACTATTGATTGTGTTTCAGTTAGTAGAACATTTATGTAGGGAAAAGCTCTCATTTTATTGATCAGCCTGAACTACCAATTGTAGATCCAAGTCCAAGACTCAGGAAAAATGTGGATATGCTGAAATAGTGGTCCAGGTCTAGGTATTTTGTAAAAAATCATGGAGTCATTCCTTCTGCTAAGCTCTCCCATGTATTTTTGCAAACTCCCTTAGTGAAAAATGTGATTCCAGATCAAATCTATGGGTAATTGTAGTTCAAACAAACACTATAATATTGTGTAATGAAAGTATATATGTGAAGTGCATGTACAGCCTTTTAAATTAATGGGATGCTGTACATTGCATGGAGACCAGGCTAACAAATCTGACTTCAGGATTTTCACAAATTATAGTGCTAATAAATCTGTATTAACTGGGGTTCATCTAGACAAAAAACAATATACAGGCAAAACCACATAATCTTTGTAAATGGTAATCTTTGTACTGTGATACACATTCACTCCTGAGAGGAGAAAAAACTACTCGGGGTTTATGAACTACTGATATTCATCCATGTATAATGCTAGAATCAGACTGTTAGCATATTAAAGGGATTTATGTATACTATTATTCAGTATCTTTTGAATCTGTACTACTCATGACAAACAAAACTCTAAATGTGGCCAGTCACATAAAATGTACTGTATTGTTGTTTGTAGCAGATGAAAAGATAAAACAGGTGCAAATAGACATCATTTATAGGTAAAGAATTACAAGTGTAGCTTTAAATCAAGCAGTTAATCAAAATAACTATAAGCTACCAGAGAAAATGGGAAGAAATTATCAGATATTACAGTATTATGAAGCATGAACTTAAAATTAGATTGAATAGAATATTCCCCTGTCCTAAGATATATTCTCACAACTGCATATGACTGAGCAGTAGCTGATGACAGCCAGATGGCACCATCCAGAAAGCCCTTCCCGAAGTAACAGCCAAGGTTAAAAATGGTACTGCACTAGAAGCCAAAAGTTAAAAAATGTTACTCATGAACAGTCATAATTTGAAACTTAGACATTCAGTATATACTGCAGTTACAACTATGTATATAGAAGTAAGGCTTCCTCTTGGGTTACCTGTGGTCAGCTGAAGTTTTACTTCCTCTTTGTAATACATTTAGTATTGTAGCCAGATATTTATCATACCTGAGCAACCAACTTACTGGTATTTGCTGTGGCGGATTTCTATTTGCCAGTAGAGTGATGTAACTATCCTTTTAAACCAGACTCCTCCAAGAAATGCTTAAAGGCAGTGGTGCTTAAAGTGCTTAAGCTCTTCTGCACAATACACTACATGTCTACTGGTATTGCTAAACAGTAATCAATACTATAAATATTACAATGATTATATTCATAATATTATAATATAAATAAATAAATACCCTTCTAAATCTGTCCTTAAGAGTAGTCTATTCTGTAGGTATACTCCTTTGATTACCAGGATCAGGGCTTGGTTTCCTATAAACAAAACCTCAACTTGAAATATGTTGTTCTCTCTGTTAACAGCAGGCCTTCTCCATCATTCCTTTCTTGCAAAAGATTCTGAAACAATTTTCTGCCGTATAATACTCCACCTTTGGCAGTGCTTCAGGGAACTGGGTGGAGCTTTCTGTTGCAAATACAAATATACTGAGGTGTGGGGATGAAATCTACCATTGACTATCTAGAACCATTGTTCTCCTACTCTGAAAAATATCTACTGCTCATATCATCAGATACAAGTAGTGACTTTCTATCCGGGGCTCATTTGCTGTTGCTTACAGAAAAAGAAAAGCAAAACAGAACAACTGCAACAAAACAAAAAACTTCCTGAGGAAAACATGATGCTAATTTTGATTATGGATTTTCATTCATCTTGAATGGGTGAATTGCTGGCTCCATCGTCTCCAACCACAAATGGTACAAGAGCCTTACATCACTATGCTGTTGTTTCAGTATCTTGAGCTGTAGCTAAAATCAATTCCTGGTGTTTTCGAATTGCTTGTGATTTGCATTACATGTCAGCATCATTAGGTAAACTGATGAAATCATCTCACTCCAAAGAGCATAACCACTGAAAATGTGGAACTGGATTAGAAAAGGATTAGACACATTCACAGAGTGAGGCACATGTTATCTGAATGCAGATTTGGCACAGAAAGCTCCTAAATGGTTTATAGTCAGAAGGCAGAGGATTGTCATGAGGGGAAGATCACTCTTTACTATATGCTTTACTCATATTCTTATAATCTTTTTCTTAGATTTCCACTATTAGGTAACAGTGACTGCTCCCAAGCACTCTCCCCTTTTCCATTACAGAGCCTTGTTAGAAATTTATTTGAGCATTGTTTTTGCATAATGTGACCTGAGGTTTCCTTGGAGACCTGAAAGCTTTTCAGGGCTATCAATCTTCAGAAGCGGTGTGTCCTTTGTATTTTCTTTTTACTTTCAATGCTATTTCTTTTTGCTACATTTTTCTATTCTTCAGCATTGCTTGCTGCATCAAAAGAAGAATGACCAGCAGGGTAAGAGAAGTGACTCTCCCCCTCTACTCTGCTTTCATGAGACCCTACCTGGAGTTCTGCATCCAGCTCTATGGTCCCCAGCACACAAACGACATGAATGTGCTGGAGCAATTCCAGAGGAGGGGCAGGAAGACAGTCAGAGGGCCAGAACACCTCTCCTATGAAGACAGGCTGAAAGAGTTGGGGTTGTTCAGCCTGGAGAATACAAGGCTCCAGGGAGACTTTTCCTTGTGCCTGTATCACATCATTAGCATCCAGCAAAGTGGCTACAGTTTGAGGGAACAGCTTATGCATGGCATTACAGCATGTTCCAGCTGCCCCCACAACTTTGCTACAGTCAAAGAGGTCACTAATCTCACCTTACAGTTGCTGGCAAAGCAACCCAGTACATGCCATTTGCAGTACAAAAATATGCCTTAAACTTGTTCTACATAAAGTCTCTGTTCCATAGCAAGTCTGAGTATTCCTACTTGGGGTGTGAACTACTACTTAAATACTTTTTTCTTCCTTTTATTTTTGTCAGTTACAGCAGTGGGATATGAAATTAATCTTATTTTCAACATCCATAACAACCTTGTCTCCAGGCATGTTTCAGTTTTCTTTCTGTACCCTTCTCCATAAAAAGTCTACTGGATTGTTGTCTCTCTTCCTGCTGGTTCATTTTGCTGCCTTTGCTCCTTTGGCTTGAGCTGGCAGCTGTTGTTGATTACTCCCTTGCAATTTTATAGATGAACTGGACTTGTGTCCCATATACTTCTCCTTTAATAATGGATCATTTAATGCTTTAGAAGGAAAATGTGACTAAACCTCTTAACACTGAAATTCAATGCTTTTGGGGTGGTAAAGGTGTGCACTTTCTATAATGGTTGGCAAACACCTGTTTCTGGAACTGCCACCATACCAATCAGCTCTCTAAGCAGCCAGGCTTCATACTTCTCCCATGGAAGAGAGAAGAAATGAGTACATTGCTTTTCGCTGCCATTCACCATGTCTGCAGGCTCTGTTTTGGCACCTCCTGGAAATCCTTCCCTACTGCAGCCTGAGCGTTTCCTCCCCACGTGCCAGGCAAGCAGCTATTGGTGAACAGGAGACAGAACAGGAAGGGAAGGAGCCAATGACACGCACAGGTTGGGCAACCACAGGATGCTCTGCAGCAATGACCTGACCCCAGCCAGTGGCACTGCTCGAGAGGGAGCACCCAGTACAAACACTGGGGATCTGACAGGCAGAGGAAGGAGGAAACCAAACATTCCTCCTGCCCCAAGAGGGGCCGGGGTGCCCTCCCAGCCAGGGCCGACATGGATATCTGTATCTAGCTACATGCTCTCCCTTCCTCTCTTCCATGGGCAAGCCTGTCTGCTAAGCCCCCTTTCCTTCCTGCCTCATGATGGTTTTATTTCTGGTGTGCAAGCCTGTCCCAGCCAGGGTAAGCCTATAATTGCAACGAGCCTAGTCCAATAAAACAGTTACCTTACTGGAATTTTTAAGAAGTGTGGGGTAGAAGAGTATTGCTGAATATTACTAGAATGCAGTGTAAATTGTTGAACAAAAGCTATAATTGGTCCTTAAGCCATGTAAGTATCAGTGTAAATTCTTAACACTTTTGGAATCCACTTGTAGTACCTCTTAACTACTGCTCTAAACAGGACAGATTAAAGATAATTAGGATAAGGCAGGATAATTAGCTACAATGTGATCATCAGCAAAAATTCTGTAAGAATTTACAGCTGTGCAATCCCAGTTGATTTCAATAAGATGGAATAGGATTTTATATCAATGTAAAATTGATATCTAAGTCTTCAGTGCTCCATATATCCCAAATATGCTTTTAAATGCCAATTCTTTCTGGTGTTTTATATAAGCATTAATAGACAATATGCATAACCCTATTTTAAGAGCCTAGCAGAGCATGTGAGATGTAAAAAATTGATATTTTAGCCAAGGGTCAAGTCTGAGTTCCCAAATTTTACCTGAGTATTTTTTTGCTTAGCCATGGTGATGTCCAGCATCATTTTCCACAGAGTTGGTGACAAAACTCCCCTAAGAATATATGTACTTAGTATCTATAATATATATGTCATGACATTGTTGAAAATTCACTTCACAAATACCTGGAAAATAAAGATTGGAACTGCTACTGAGTTATAAGTCCCTTCATGCTGGAATGTTCCTGCTACTTAACTTTTGGAATCTGGAAATATAAATGTGAGGTCAAGTCAATTGCTCTTACTGATACATTTAGAAGGATGATGCATCTCTTCTGAATTTATTCATTTGTTGTCACAGCCCAGTAGGAATATTCATTTTTCCTCTTATAGAAATTAGACCTGTTGGGTAAATCCATCAAAATCAGAATTTGTTTTTGGTCAAGTAATACTTCATAAAGACTTATTGTAAGGAAAATGTATCTTAGTATTCAGAAAAAAAAAAAAAAGACAGGAGAGGAAAGCTTGAGTCTAGATCCATCTAGGAGCCAGCTGACAGTCTTCTCACAGTGGTCAAGAGCATTGCCTTCCCTTGAAACAGAAGTAATCATTAGGTGCAAGGGTCACACATTTTGTTGAAATGATAGTGGAGATCTTAATTACCAAATTAGAGGACAAAAAAAAAAAAACATAGAGAAAATTAGGATCTTCTTACCCTTTCCTGCCTCAGATCAAGTTGTTTTCATTGATGGCCAATACAGAAATAAACGAAACTCCCTGTTCTGACTTTTGACAAATAGTTTGGTTTTGCAGTCTGCGTGATACATTGCTTTTCAGGTGATTTAACTACAAAAATCTGCCTTATGAATCCTAAGATACAAAACTGTCATGGAGGAATTCTCCCTGTCATTGTATTCATTGTCAGGATCATGGAAGGCAGGAAAAGTTCTGGACAATTATTTATGGTGAAACATAATCTCAGAGGATGCTTTTCATTTATAAAAGTGTCACTGTAAACAGCTGTAAAACCAGAGTAAGTTGATTTTGTGAAAAGTATCAGGCAAGATTTTTTTTCAAAATTCACTTTGCACAAATGTGTCATCCTGACAGTCGAAGTTTCTATTGTGAGCGTATTGTGAGGCTACTCTAGTCAATACTTCTGAATAAAGGAAAGCATCTTCCTGTGTTCTCAGATTCTTTATTACATACATTTTCAGACAGCAGGGACACAAAATAGTATTATTCTTTTCCAGTCCCTTAGCTCTTGTGGTAAATCAACTAAGCTGTTATAATTTCACCGACATGTGTACTTGAAGAGAATATCCTGAATTCAGAGCCAGTTTTCATTCTGTGGTTCATACAGACATCACAGGAGGGATGCCTGAAAAAAGGATGGAAGCTATTTTTTTCCTTGTGTAGCTCTACTATATAATGCCACTACTGTGGATCTAAAGACAAACTGGTGTTTATCACTGAAGAAAAGGGAACCAAGGGGACTTCAAGTGACTCTTGTAATATGGGATGAAAGATGGGTTCCCAACATATCCTGGAACAGAAGTGTAAAATTAATAATGAGACAGGTTGGTTCAAGTTACAGACACAGTTCAACGCACAGCCCAGGACTTTCTCTTCAGAAACACCAGTTACGGAGGTTCCTCTTTGAGGATGGTGCAGACCAAGTCCTATGCTTTCTCCCCCAGCACTGCTTCTTGCTTTCCAGCCTATTCTCAGTAAGAAAGGACATGTTACCTGATGAAATGGTCTTGCATCACACTTCCAGTTTATTCACCAGTGTGGTCATCCCAAGTATGTCTTATAAACAAAAGAAGGTTACAGCTTGATCTCACTTGTCCTAAGTGGAAACTTCCATGATGGGAGACACACCAGCTAAGTGCAGAAGCCAAGCTAATGTTGCTCTCAAGAACCACAATTCATAGCTGGCCCTGGTATGCCATTATGACAAAGCTGCATAATATTATCTCTCTTACAGCAAGCCCTGCTGTCATAATGCCAGTCATCTGCTTGTTTTTAAGATCTCACTCATGTGAAGAGTAGACTACACCTGCATTTTGGAGTGTCAGTTGTTACATCTGTCTGGGATTGCCTGGTTTTAATATGCGACACAGAGACGTCCATAACCAGAAATAAGTTCCTAAGTAGTATTATTTTCCAATCTAAGTAATTAGTGCTGAATTATTTGGATTGCCAGGCCTATGCTTCACCAATAAATTTATTTCAGGTCTACCTTGAAGATAAGGTAGACTGTACTGTGCATAGTACTGAACTGCTATTACAGACTTCAAAAATCAAGGATTCTCTAAGGGAAAACTACTTATTGTCAAACTTTCCAGCAGCAATGCTTTGGGGACAGATTTTTTTACTCTTTGAACTTCCTTTCAGACAGAGTGTGAACATCTTTCTAGGCAATGTTTCTGCCTACCAATTTTCTAGCAGCAAACTCATCAGCAGTAGAATCCTCAGAGCCCTGGCCAGGGTGCATTGCCTTGGATTCTGGCAAGTTTATTAAAAGTGATTTTCCTCCAGCTTCATTGGCCCAGTATGAAAAAAAAAATTGCAGAATTTAAATCTGGTATACAAATGACATAAAACACCTTCAGTTTTGAAAAGCGCCGGTGGCTAAACTCAGTCTGATTTTTTTAAGAACAGACTTTTTAGCCATTTTGCCTGGATTTAAATATAAAGAGTTTGACCATTCCTGGAAGAAAATGCCTGCAGTTACTTTTCATATTAATACTGCAGCATGTGTCAGATGTAGACACTGCTGTTGTATCTCAGCACCTGGAGCTACTGTGTCCTTTTTCAGCAAGAACAGCTCCAGCACACGTGCTGTTTCTGCACACAGCAAATAGCACGTGGCATGTGAGACAGACTCACTGTCTCTTGGTTCTGGGACTTTTGGCCAAGTTCTAAAATCCATGGCATTCTGCATGGCTTTTCACTGCTGTCAATGAAACACAGTTTGGCCTGGGTCAGTGTCTGCTCGTTATTAGATCTGGTTCTCTGCTGTTTTGTTCATGCTGATTTATTGAATTGAATAAAATTGTCATGCTGTAGTACTGTGGATTTGATAATCAGAGTCCACAAACTACAGAATACCTCCTGCTCTGTTTTTCATCTTTATACTTTTTATACACCATTGGCTTCTTAGCAGTTTCTCTACACTTTCGCTGAAGTGAGAGGAGAATCAAATCCTTAGACTGAATACAAACTTCTGCTGGTTCATATATAATTCTCTACTCTCTGATATTGAAGTAAGTGACAACTCTTCAGACACTCCTTGCTGTCAGGTTGATTCTGCCTTCAGACTGCTCGATACCTCATTCCCCAAAGGGCCTCACATGGTTGATGGTATCTTGCACAAACAGCTTGGTCTTCCCACTGCCCTCCAGGGAATGCTGAGAGATCAATAGGAGTAAGAGTCTTACCACATTTTCAGAATGACAAAAATGCTTCAGACTTTTGTTTTTTTTTTTTACGTCTGAGTTATAAATCTCAAATCCAGGTACATATGTTGGCTGCATCCTAGCCTTATTTTAGAATGTATGTTAACTATTGATCTAGACACTTCCCAACCATTGATTTCCCAATGGAAGTGGGAAAAGAATATGACTGTAATAGGCTAGAATGGAGAATTTCAACCCAGCCAAGTCTCCATTGTGGAAAATTAGAGCATCAGGACTCCAGCACATGCTCTGTCATACTTCTGATGCTTAGTCTACGTACAGACAAGTGTCTTTATTTCCCTAACACAGAAAGGCAGTGCTTCTGCTGAAAAAACTGTAAGGCTCAGTTTGCACTTCATTGGATGCAAGAATATGGTATCCCCCTTGTCTCTCCTAGAACAGGAAGGAAAACGAGTAAGCAGAATTATCTTTTCCGGGAAACTTCATGGTAGTTTCTCAAAGTTTCTGTATATCTTCATTATTCCTCAGACACTCACTTGAGAGTGAGCCCATGGAAATCCATAGGATTTTGTATAGTAAATCTGGCAGTACTGAGCCTGCTGTGACCAGATTGGCATTGCAGGAAGTTGCTACATCTCTGGCTTCCTGACTATAAACATTAGAATTACAGTGGGACAGCAGCACTGTCTTGGCTTCACTACCCATCAAGGTGTAGCTTGCATATTAATTTATGAAATGCAAGGATATATTTTGTCTGTATTAGTGATTTAGTAGATCTGGTCAAAACCCTGCATTTTATTTCTTTTGGGAGATTATGACATTTCCTGATTTTCTCTGGTGTGACTCATAGTGGAAACAGAACAGTTTTTGCAAAATTAAATTTTGAACCAAAAAAATCCAGCACTTAAGAGGGTGTAAATATTTGGCTTAAAGTTAAAGCTGGAAACATTTGCAATCAGTTGTATAACATTGTTTTATATTACAATAAAATGCCAATATGCAACAGGATTTAGAGAATTCAGGAATAATCAAAACAGAACATAGGAGAGGTGACAATATGAAATTACAATTTTCCAATTTCAGATAGACAAGTGGGCAAGAAAAATATGTCAACAACATTGCTACAGAGGTAGGAAGCATTACAATTTCCTCAGTGAGCCACTGGAAACTGATACTTAGGTAAATTGGTACTGCATGTTTACAGCTGGTACTCTGAACTGTTTATGATATTCTGGTGCAGTCACCAACCAACACACCAGAAGGCTCAGAGAAGAAGGATGAATAAAACTACAGTCTAGACAAGCTTCCAGAATCTGTTAGCTGATGGTATAAATGTGAGGGTTGAATTAAAAACCAGAAAGTCAATGAACAGCCAGGTTATCAATGTCACACACAGTATCACTTTGCCTCTCTCACGTACATATGCATGAAGCTGTGAGGCCAAAAACCACATTAAACACATTATTTTTAGTCAAAGATATGGACTGTCATGGTGCAATGCTAAAGTCTATAGAAGTACAGTGTGGTTGTGAGCATGAACTGTTCTGTTCTCTTCTGTTCTGAGAAAGAGGAAGATAGAGCCCAGAAGATGATTTGGTGTTGCCATCTCTCTAATCCTTTGCAATTGCTAAGATTGCTTGGCAAAGAAGTCATGCAAAGTGAAGCTGAGAGTGCATTTCAGGCTATTACTTTGGGATGATGAATAAATCTCACTATAGCTTGTATGGGAAATATTTGAGAAAGTGATACTAAATACTTCAGAGGAAGTTATTGGAAGTCATAAACAAAGATAAGCTGGAAAGGCAACAAAATATAATGTTACAAGAAAAGCATAAACAGGCCAAGTCTGCTGGCAAGGCAAGAGCATGATCAAAGTAGTGAAGAGATCACAAAGACAACACAACCAAAGACTTGGAAGAGAGAAGCTCAGCAACTTGAAAATACCTCAGACTATCTAGAAAAGCATTCTGCTTGGTGGTTGAATTAAACAGGAAAAGAAACTGAGCCAATACTTCTTATGCTAGGATGGCTCACAGCAACCTGACAAGTCATAAAGAAGTGCTGCAGGTAGAGGGATTGCTTTGAAAACACATATTCCCTGTAGCTGATGACACATGCATTCTAGGCATGTAGTAGAGAGAAGACAGCTTGCAAGGCAAGATGGTATTGCTCTCAGCACCACAAAGTATCTCAGCACTGAATCTTCCTTCATCCATAGAAAAAACAGAGCCAAGACTGAGGCAAATAAAATGTAAAAGCTGCTGGAACACATGACATTACCACAAAGGCACCAGAAGCATCTGGAATAAGCACCTGAAATTCAAGGCATTTAGAAAGCATTCAGAGGAAAGAATGTTTTGTCAATCCAAAGAATTACATAAATATAATGTATCTACAGTATTAGAAAAATAATTTTAAAAGTACTTGTGAACAGATTATGGCCGCTTTTAAAAGAAAGAGGAGATGAAAAACAGTGCAGTATGGCCTGGCTAAAACTATATTGATTGAATATTGTGTTTTAACAGAGACCTGGAAAAAAGGTAAGAATAGGGGTTAAAGCCTTATTTTTAAAAATCCTATTATTTTTTGCATAAAATTTATAATAACATTAGGTATAGCTTAAAAGGGAGCACTATGAAAAGTGATTAAATCAGACTAATTGGGGCCCTAGATAAGGTAAAAACAGTGCTAAAAAGTGTGTATAATGACTTTTGCAGTCTCATAAGATCTGATGGGCAAATGAGTAAGAGATTCATTCCAAAGGCTGATAGAACAGAAAGGTTCATAGAGATGCTGTTCCTCTTCATCACTATCTAGCCATGATGAAGTCCATTGTGCAACACTGGATGACCAGTTTTCCTCAAAAAATCTGCTGGAAAAGACTTTATTCCATTTTGTGGAATACACAATATTCCATTGTGTGGACTGCATACTTCAATGCTTCTTCTGCTCTGCATCTTCAGGTAGGTCTGTGATGTGACCAAAATGGAGATGTCACTGTGGACCTGATTCCTATGAGTCTCCAGCTGCATGGCTGCTCATAAAAGTAGTCCCTGTTCTTTCCCCTGACATTCATGTGTGCTTTTATCACAGATTATGCAAATTATGTGATGCAAAAAAACTTACACTGTTGCCTTGTGGCAAGGACAATCCATTTGCTTCAGTCTCAAAAAAAAATGAGAGAAGAGGTTTTCTTAGAAAATTTATATACTTGCCTTGAATTTGCAGTAAATATCTTGAAGATAAAATGGTTGTATCTAGAGAAAAGAAAATGCATAAAGTGCTGAGATGGAGCAGGGGTAACCTAATAAACCAATGGCTTCTGCACACATCCAAAGACCTTGGTGAGTGTTGATTACCAAGTATGAGGTTCATAGAACATGTGCTTCAGCCACAAAAACTGCACAGAGATTGACAGAACTCCATAGGGGATAAAACCAGGGTGTTTGGAGTGAGCTGCACTACGTAGAGCTAAAGTCAGGATTTTGGAGAAAATGGGCATCTGTCATCTCATAAGCCAGCCATTTGTCAACTGATCATGAAGAACTCCTTAACCCTAACCCAAAAACCCCGTTATGCAAGAAGGCGCAAATAGCTTTTTTTTTCAGAATCAGATTGCTGCATTCCATGTCCTTGCACAGAATCCATGGATTTTCCAGAGATCTGGGAAGCCAGTTCTAGCTCTGTGTAGTCAGGAAGCCAGCAGAAGTGCTATGCACCTGCTTCTCAGAAAATGAGAGGAAGTCTGAGAAATACAGGAATACTGGAGACATTAAACCCCTGAGATCTAGACTTGGGAAAATTTACTGAACCAGTGCCTTTTACTGATACTGACGATATTTTATCTGTGTAATTGTTTGGATTGGAGACACATTCCTTCCTCATGAATATTTTTAAAATGCAATGCACTCCAGATGCTAGTTCATAGCACCCTGTCATGTGGGTGGTCCAGTTACAGAATCTTCTAACAGGTTGTTTGGTAAAACTTTCTGTACACCAGCTGGGTCCATTATTCTTCTATGCAGTTGTCTGAGTGATCGGATCAGGAAGCTAATTTGTAAACTGTGGACAGATAGAGGGAGATCTTCCCTTTGCAGGACTGTATTCCCAGTGGCTGTGGACTAATGTCACATCCTGGTATTCTTTGACAGCTCTGTATGAAAACTCCAATAGGACTTCTAATATAGGCCTAAATTGCCCTAAATTCTAAGGAAAACACTAAAATTCCTTGCACTAAAACCAAATTTTGTATAAGACCCAGTACTTCACCTTGAAATGACACACATTCCACTTGAAATGCCATTTGTCAAATGTGGGAGCTTTACAATCTTTCCATTATGTAAAGGACCATTGACATAAGAGGCCTATGAAGGCAGCTGTTAAGTTGCACTGACAGTCAGGCATTTCAAATGGTAAATAGTACAACAATGGCAGTGGTAAGAACTGAAGCTGTTTTCAAAATTGTCCTTTTAGCACAAGAGAAAATAATTTTAAGTAATTGTTAAAAAGCAAGCATGATTAAAAACAACCATTTGTGGAAATAAGATGTACAAAGATGTTTAGAGCACCAGCAGCACTTCCAGAGTAGTGATGTGAAAGAAAATACTCTGGGGATAAAAAAAATGAATAAATGGTTTTATTAAGCAGTCTGATGTAATTCATATTAATCTGATCTAAAAATTAACAATAGGAATAATTCTAGAAAGCTTGAATGGCTGAGACACTGCATTTTAAGAACATTTAACTTGGTTTTGGCTTTATGTATTTATATTTGCTCTCACCAAATTAGTTTGTTTAAAAACATGAATGAGATGGGAAGGACCTAGAAAACAATCATGATATCAGACACCACATCTTTGAATCGCTGTGATCAGAACATCAGAGCAACATTTTTATTTTAAGCGCAAGGGTTGTCTCCTAGAGCTTGGATATTCTCTGAGTGCTGATTGGAAGAGGATGTTCACCAGCATAACTGCTGAACCATTCTTAGCATGAGATCTGTTTTCTTCAATTTTAGGAGCTAAGAAGATAGAAATTTAGTCTGACTTACTCATTTAAGCTTGCTTCAACATCTTCAAAGTTCAACCTGACTCACCCTAATATAAGGGTTTGAGATAGGTTGGTACCTATTCCCTTCTACCAACCACAGAATGAAAACCACAGGACATGAAAAGTCAGCATTACTGAACTGAAAGCATCATCTCTGGTCACTCAAGAGTGCCCTGGAAATTCCTCTTGCAGATTTTGATAAATTGTCCTAAGTATCATTGAAAATAAAATCAGAAATTTTGAATGTTTGAATGTCTTTGCCTTTTTGAAATTATTAGTTTTCCCAAGGAATATTTACATCTTTAGCATCAATTTCAAAGAGGGTGAAGTCAATTTCTATTACAAATACTTTCAAGACAAATGAGTTGTCTCATTCTGAGGTGCTCCTTTCTCCATTTATCTCACTACTTTGCCATGTTAACATATGAAAGCCTCTGCTATCCCTAACTAATTATAAATTCCATGTTTTTCCTATCAATCCACATGAAAAATGTTGTGTGAGAAGTCACAGAACAAAGTCAGTTCCAAATATCAGACACCAAAGTGCTCTCAGTTCATGAATTTGTAGAGTAAAAACTACTGGATTGTTACAACTTGCAGTATACCTGCAGTTGTCCTGCAAATTTTATAAGGCAGAGTAGGTAACATTTACAGAATTATCTACTTTTGTCTATTTTTGTAATTTTTCCACTTCACTTTTGGACTCAATTCTGCAGAAGTCCCTGCCTTAGTTTCTAGACAGGACTGCTGCATGACATGCCACAGTGCTGGACACCATGAGAAAACCTTAAAAAGCTATTTGTATATTCATATGATATTCACCACTCTCATAAAGGATGGTATTCTGTATATGTTGAAGACTGGAAAAAATTAGAATCTAGATGTAAATTCAAGTTTTAAGTATCTTATACCTAAAGAATATTTGCTGTTTGCTGTGGATGTGACAGCCTGGTCAGAGGGTGAGAAAACTAGGTAAGTTTTCCCAGAATCAGCTTGAGAGACTTTAGGGAGTTGAAGATAAACGGTGATAGCTTATTGTCATGAACAACCTGCAGGTGGTGTTTTCCTATTCTCTGTTTTCTTGTTTTTCTCAAAGATTGTTTATAAGAAAGGCATCTTGTTAATTAGCCAATTGGGTGAAATGTATTGATTAATTGACCAACCAGGTCTACCTGTATCAGAACAATGTATAAAAAGAGGATCTGAAGTAAAGATGCTTGCTCTATGCAAACCAACCTTCTGGTGAGTATCTGTTGTTTCTTACTCAGCAATGACAGTTAGAGGCTTGCTTTATTCAATACCTGTTGCTAAAGAAAATTGAGTGTTTCCCTTAGAGTCTGGGTATTTCTTCTGAGAAAGTTATCAAGTGTTTCCACATTGGGCTTATAAGTTCCCTGGTTCAGAGTCCTTTGTTCAGCAAGAGGCTGAAGGCAAGTGTTTGATTCCCTGACCAAATTTCTTGTCTGAAAGAAAAGTATACATTTTTAGGTCTAGCAGGCAGCAGGACAAACTTGCTTAAATACCAAAAGAGAGCACGGAGACTCATAATAGAACAGGGAAAATATATGACTGCATGAATTAAGAGTATTTGTGCCTTATTATTGTGTAGTTTCTTACTACAAGTCACAGCTGAATAGCTTCTATGAGCCCTTCAATTGTTTTCTTTCCAGTAGATGTGTTTAAGACTTTGTGGACCATACGTGAACACAAGCAGGAATGGGTTGTTAGGTGCTTCTTTAAGTCTTGGGTTCTCAAAAAATTTCCTTCATTTAAGTTCAGGATGTCAGGCAATGTATTTTACTCCTGTTGCTAACTCTTCCCCTCCCAGCTATTCTGTACAATCCTATTAATGTTTTTCTTCAATAAAAGGAAGGTGCAGTTTGATACCATGGTGACAATTGTCTCCTACTATTTCCTTTAGAATCCTTTAGTACAGTTACATGGCACACTTATTAACCTAAGTCAAGCACTGGAGGTAATGCTGGGAGTGAAAGAATAAATCAGGAGCTATGAGCAGGGAAAAGGTTGTGTTTGGCACTCCAATCATATTGTCAAGGGAAACTCGATAGTAATTTCTGGAGATAAGAAATAAAGGCCTGTAGGCTGCATAAAAATGTGAGCTTGGAAGGAAACATCCATAATTACTATAGTATTAATGCAATAACAGCAGGCCTCTATCATAATTTGACTGCCCACTTGTCTCCTGCCTCCTCTGAACTCTACTTTTGTGATAGCAGCAGGGATTTAGAATAGCTGTTTACAATTCTCCTAAATAAAGTGGAAATGCTTATCCATAATTTTTTGCTCCCAGTCTTACATTCTTTCACCTCTACCAAAATCACAGGAGTGTTTGAGTATTTGATTTTTCCAATGACACCAACTTCCAATGTTTGCAGATGCATTGGAATATACAGGCTTTTCATAAGATATCTGCAGAAAGAAATAAGAGAAATAGAGATTATAACAGTAATCTCGACAGATCCCTTAAGACTGCATGAGAATTTTTGACATGGCCTTACATTTCCCCAGTATTTTTGTAATCCTCACACCAATAATAAAATCAATCAGAGACAATTTATAGAAAGGGACATTGCATAACAGAAAATTATTTCTGGCTGAATTGCCTTCCTTTTCTATGTAGTAAAAATTTAACACTTTTATCATGTAATGATAATTTTAAAATACAGGTTAAGGATGGAAAACAACAGAAATAAAGAATTTCAGAACTCTTCCTTTGAAAAAAATGACCTTTTATATTATGACTATCTTACTTTGGATCTGGGCATAACTGATTTATAACTCTGCTGTCCTTAACAGTGTTCATTATTCTACTCTTAGCTGATGAGTAAAGGTCATGCTACACTTACTCTCAGTCATTACTATAAATGTCATACCAACATGTTGCAAGCTACGGTGCTGAAGTTGGGGCTGTGACAGCTGCCATTAATCCTCAAATCTTTAACTAGGTATTTTTTGTTGTAATGTTTTTTGTTGTAATGTTCATGATCAATTGCATCATGGGACATTTTTCCCTGCTCTCCAAATGTGTTTTGCTGGCACTCACCAACAATGACAAGAAATTTAACATTTCTTTCTGCTCGGTGGATGACAGTGAATACTCTGTGATTTCACTGCTTGTTCCTATTATTCTGTTTGATGAATATTATTGCAGATGTCTTTGACTCTGAGGCTGGAATGCAAACAGTCTTCCAGAGATGTTTTTCATATCTGAGTATAAACGATTTTAAAAATCCCATACCATTGTTTCCTTTCTTCTGCTCCGCAAATATGGAAGTATATGAGCAGTAATACTGTGCCTGAGTTTAAAATTCTGCTCCCAGGATTGCGTTGGAGTTAACATTTTCAGTCTGGTTTCTCGTGAACATTTATGCCAACCAAAGGTCATGAGACTAGCAAAAAATACATTGAGTTTAAATTAAAAAATCGAAGAATGTCTGCTTTTTTTTTTTTTTTGCAACAATGATCTGTCATTTTTTGATAGTCCTTGAGGTATTACAGGTCAGAATTATTGTTAATCCTAAGTCTTTGGCTATGCTTAATCAACATGTAGGCTGTGACAACTGGACCAGAAATTGAATCTTGGTATGAATCGCATGTCATCTTCAATCATAGTAAGTGTGTTCTACCATACACCTAAACTTCACTTGTATTCATGTTCCTCAATGTCATTCGGCAGGCTGGCTCTTCAACCAAGATCAAATCAAGTGATACTGAGAAGTCCAATGCTGCATGTTCTATTAGGAGTATTCTGTAGCACAATTGCAAACATTGTTTTGCTGTGTAGTATTTTGACTTTTTGAATTTAATACAAGAAGCTTCACTGTAAAATATTCAGTTATTTACTAATCTTAATGGATAACCCCAAGAAGTAGTGGCTTTTAGAATAAGGCCAAATTCCCCCAACTTTACAACCAGTAGCGAGAAGACTCAGCAGAAGTAAAGTTGGCAGAAATTTACCATTGGAAATATTCAAAGGATGCTTTATTAGTGGATTTCTACTGTATAAAATAGGGACAAGTCTGTTGTGAAGAAACCAGCTCTTCATATATTATGGGCAGAAAGGTAATGTTTTTATTACTTAACACAATGTTTAATGAACTTTATCTGTGTTCTATCTTCCAGGACTTTAAAGTTCTTATTCATTGTGCTGAGTTTACCTGAACCAGCACCAATTGCCTACGCAGCTGCTTTTTCTGTCCTCTCTTGAATGGGATAGGGGGAGGAAATAAGATGGAAAGGTTCATGGGTCAAGATAAAGACAGGGAGATCACTTACCAATTACCATCAGACAAAACAGACTTGACTTGGGGGAGATTGATTTAATTTGATGATAGTTACATTAGAGCAAAAGGGTGAGGAACAAAGATAAAAACTAAAATACATACCCTCACCCCTCTTCCCAAGCTCATCTTCACACCCTCAGTCCCAGGTCCTCTGCCTCCTGCCCCCTGGGCAGTGCAGGGGCATGGGGAATGGCAGGCTGCAGTCAGTCCATAAGAGATCCTCTCTGCTGCTCCTTCCTCCTCACACTTGGTTGCCTGCTCCAGTGTGGGATATCTACATATTGTAGTCCTTCAGGATAGACATGCTCTCCATAGGCTGTAGGTCATGCCAGGACCCTGCTCCAATGTGGGCTATCCGTGCAGCTTCCTTCAGGACATATCCACCTGCTTTGGTGTGGGGTCCTCCATGGATTAGGTGTAAGGTGCTTAAGATCCTTTCCAACCCAAACCATTCCATTATTCTATGGCTCTATGATCCCTTCTTTCCAAATTTTGTATTATATTTTTTTCTTTCAAAGTCAAGAGGAAACTATCCAAAAATCAAGGGTCTGAGGTGAATTAGATCCAGTGTGAGAGCCTGGTCACAGATGAGAGTGGAGCACTGAACACCTCATACAGCCTTATTCACTGCCATGTGGGATTGACTATAATAGTTATAAAAAGCAGAAGAAAGCTTATTCTTCTTCATAGAAATAAATGAATCATTAAACTTCCTCCTGTCTTAAGGCACTTGGAACCTCAGCACAAAAAAAGGGTAAATATCTAAACTAAGTGAAAATGGAATCTTGGTTTGCTGTGACAATTGCATGTTTCCTCTACTTGGCTCTGGCTTTCTCAGTTGTGATTTTTACACTTATTTCATGTTATTTTGCTGCTAGATGAATATTTTCTGCTAGCAGCAAAATAACATGAAATACATGTATTTTATGTCTGTTTTCTTTAAGCATACATGCTGCTTTGTCTTACTACAGCAAAAAAGACAGCAAAATAAACATTACAATGGACAAACTTGGGCAAGTTAACACAACATCAAGACGAATAAGCCAGTTCTGATTCCCTTTGGTACCATGGAAATGTCTCTGCTGTGAACTCACTAGTAGGGTGGAAACTGGATTTATGGGACTTGCTGTAGAAGGAAAGCTGTATAACGTAAGACAATCTTAATAGAAAAAGAAATGAAAACCTATAAAGTGGTAGAGTGTGGTGTAGTCAACTTTATGGTACACAGGTGTCATAAATTTGTGGAATCAGGATATTTTCCACAGTTGCAAATTCCTGTTGCCAGTAATAATATACATTAAGCTGTATTTATGGCATGATATTATTCTTTAAGTACAGTGCCAGTAAGTTATATTTTATGTACAATATCTCTCTGTCCCAGTATTTATGTTTGCAACTCTTTCCTATGTAGAGTAGAAAAGAATGGGAGAATACTTCAGTAGATTACTAAATTGCTTAACCTAATGGAGACTGCAACCACTCATAATACAGCATTTATTTTGCTCTTGTTTTGTTAGATATCTCTCACTAAAATGGTGCTTTAAAATGCAAGTGACCTCTAATTCTGCTGTGAAGAATTAATGGTTCACTTGATCTCTGTACTCTGTGGAACTGTCTGGTCAGGAAAGCACATGCGTGAGTGCTAATTATACACTATGTCCATTCTGAATGTCTCACTTAATTGCTGTTCCCAGCCTGTCCTTCTGTTGTGCAGAACTGCAGAATTTTGCTCCTTGCGCACTTATCTCTGAGGCTACAGAAAATTTTGAAGAGTCCTTCAGAGCCTTGTGGAAATCTGAAAGGAAAGATTATTTCCTGCCGAGTTGCTAGGAAAATTTTCATCACCATTGCCAACTTATTTTCTTAAAATGGAGGCCAGGGAAAAATGCTCAGCTTTTACTCTGTGCATGGTGAGGAACAAAAAGTGGTATCTGCTGGGGTTTCTGTACTGTCAGCTGGAACATCAAACTAATGTAGATTGTTCTGGAAGCATTGACTCAGACCCATGTGAGCTCAGCTCAGAAATAGCTCAATCAGTATGGGCATGGTGACATCTGTGGCTTTTTGGCCTGGTTCAAAGTACTGACTGGTCAGACAGGCATGTTCCAAGTCAGAAGTTACATAGAGAATGTTTTCCCTGGGAATAGGAAGGAGACATTTTTGCTGTAAGATGAAAAGCACTAATCAGTGGCAGATTCCCAACAGATATTGGCTGGTCCCAATGAAGATGCTCAGATGGAGATTACTTCAGCACTAGGCAGCTACTGACCTGCTGATGTGCGAGTATGTGTGGAAATTATATCATGCTGAAGAAACATTCAAATTATTTTCATGTGTTTCTCAAGAGATGTTGATGGAATTAATGTACCTGCTCTCTCATCCCTTGTTTTTCCCCTATAAGCACAGAAATGTGCCATAGGAAAGGTGTATTAACTAGGAAATAATACAATTTATTGCTCTGATGGGGCAGCCATGGTAGATGCTGTGCACATGTACACCAAGAGGTAATTCTTCCTCTGAAGAGCTCTCAGTGTAAATAACAACAGTGATGATGATGATGTAAGTCTTAGTGAATCATCAGATATAAGTCTTAGTGAATCATCATAGGAACTTTTTGACTTATACATAGGGACGCCAGACGAAGTGCATGTTTTCAGTGTTTGCTTCCTTTGGGAAAAGTAGTCTTGGATTCATGTCTGCCAAAACAGTGATTCATAATTGTCTTCGTGGTGCTACACTTGCAAGTGGCCCTGCATATTTGTCTTTTTTTTTCTGAAGGCGTTCCTAGATGACATTGAAAGACAGCTTCAATGCTATAAAAAATAAATACCTGGCAGAATGAGCTGTTAGGTGACTGTCAACTAGGAGTGGTTTTCTGACTGCAGTTCAAACTTAATGATTAATTTGCAGCCTCAGTATAATGCATTTTTAATCATACACTTGAAAGTAATGATGAAATCTGCAGGAGCAGCAATAAGGAAGCAGCACAGCTATACAGACATATTCTGATAACGCAGCATGCAGGCAGTTTCTTCCTTGGTTGATAGCTACAACACATATCAGCAGTGAAAATGCTATAGGTGTTTTCAGAGTGCTTCTTTCTCAGGGAACTAGGAAATGCTCAGCCTGTAGGATACACATTGTATTACTACTGACTTTCTCATGCAAGGTTTGGTGCAGATGAAAGTGTATGACCTTCAAGTCAGCTTGTTTTTGCTGTTGTTTTCTGAGCAATGCCCAGGAGCCGCCTGTCTTAAAGTGGAATTGCTGTCTGTGAAATAAGTATTGGTGTTATACTGGTGAGAGAAGAGATGTGTAATGTGCATTCTGTAGCCACTTCATTTCAAGAAATCCAGTTCATATATAAATAATACAATCTGAATTTATCTGTAGTTGCACATACATATTCCCAGCAGCAGTGCTCATATAAACAACTCCTGGTATCTCTGTCACTGGTATCTTGTCCATCCCCTGGCTAATCCCTCATTTATGCTAGAACAACTGCATATGGGGTCTGTGCTAAAAAACAGATGAAGGAACTCATACAGCTGAAAAAGTATTTTTGTTTTTTCTGATTTTTTTTTCCTTAATTTATTTTTAGCCAATATTGTTCTCCGACGTGGCACTTGGCTCTTACCAGCATGGAATCGGAGTATTTTCTATTTCTCCTAAAGTGGGAGGTAGGACTGTAATATCCTCACCATTACTACTGTGCATATAGAGAGTGTGAGTGTCAGAATGTGAAGGGGTGATATTAAAAATGATGCTCATGCATTCTCAAAATGATGATAATTATGGAGTGTTCATAGTCATTACTTAAGTTAGCAGTCCCTTTTATTTAGAAGTAGGGGTTTTTATAATGGTGATAGGTTATTCTCTATGAATTTTTTACCTAATTTATAAAGAAAGTGGTGTTATTGAATGTAGGATTGTGGATTATCAATGAAGTAATAATTATTACCAGTGTTATGGAAGTATAAAATGTTCCTGTGGGTTTTGTTTTGTTTTTCTACCACACTGTGGTGATATTTATTTTTTTGTAACTTAAAGTGCTGGAAATGGGAAAGCTTGTCATAGAAGTTCTTGGGAAATTTGTTCTGCTTTCAAGAGGAAATATTAAGATGCTTAGTCAACTGTCTCAGAAGTACAGTGCAGTTTAGGAAATTAATTATTACACTGGCAGCACAGACTCTCTTTAGAGCTTCCTGCCATGGTCCTGCTGTGTTGTACAAGTGCAGTCAACAACACATTTCTGCTTGTTCTTCAAGCCCTTAGTCATAGCCCAAATAACTTGATTTGACCTTGCTCAGCTGAATCTGGCTTTATTTGTCTCTGCATCACCATTTCTCTCTGGAAAACCACTCTTCACATTCTGGATAGTGAAGGAAGGGGATGAATTAATGCTCCTGCTATGAAAACCATGTGTCATGCTGCTTGCGTAGGCCGAGAGTCATGGTTTCCTTGATGGTCACTGGGGGAAGGGATTCATATTGAATGGCAGCACTGCCCCTCCTACCATCTCTAGTTGTGACTAAGAACATGGCATTGCTCATCCAGAGACACAGGTGACAACTCCATAAAGTGAGGAGTGTTTGTGCATGTTATTGTGTGCAACGGTACGTACACTGATGGGCAGGATGGCAGAGGAGCTTTGTATGAGATATTTCTCTATGAGTAGATAATGCCAGTGAGCTATGAAGACACATAACCTTTTGGTGGTAGCTGTTTTGATGAATAACTAATGCTAGTACTTCTAAGGATAATATACTGTATGGTTTGGAGAGATGATTTGTGAGTGTTTTGGAAAGCACAGTGACACACCTTGCTCACTTTGTGAGGCACGCTCTCACTTTGTGATGGATCTAAGTCATACAAAATTCTTGTCAGTTATATACCTGGTTCAGAATTTTATGGGAAGGAGACCTTGTGCAGGGAGCAAAGGTCAGACAGATGGGAAGTGAATGCTGCAGAACCATGGTGAGTCATTTTAAGTCACATATTTAATTTATTCATATAAGAATATCATAAACACTCCTATAACTTCCATCACAATGATTATGCATGCTGCAAGAGTTGCTTAATGAGGCTTACCTAAGTCTCTGCCAGCCCTACCATTCTGCAACAAAAGAAATAATGGAGCGTTGTAATAACTGAGCCTAAAGATGTCTGTTCAGTAAACACAGAAAATTTCTCTGAACAGAGATAATTTCTTTCCACTGGAAGGACAACGTAGGTCTGCATGTGTGGCTGCTTGCACGTAAGTGCAAAGGCTTTAAGGGGAGTGTATATGTTAACCAGAGAACAAAAAATGCTTGTGCTTGTAAGGTGCAAGTAACTAAAGTTGCTGAAGCATTATTGGTGTTAGACATTGAAGAAACGCTTATTTGGCAAAAGAAAAAATATAAAGGTTTTGGTGGAAACAAGGGTACTTTTATACATACATCATGTCTCACAACAATAATAAAAACAGGGCCAGAAGAAGAGGTCTGGGCCAGGAAACTGCACAAACTTTGTTAACTGATGCGTGTCAGAACAAAATAATGGGAACAGAGGCCAGTTCTGACTTCACTTATTCCTCAGTAACTCCATCATACCTAAAAAGATATCACAGATGTGACCAAGCAAACATTGTAGACACGAGGAAAGAGTAAAAAATACTTTGTGAACTTGAAAGCAATGGAATTGATGGTGATGAAGATTATTGAATAAGGCTTTGAAAAATTCTGTATTATCTTGTGAACTGCTGGGTTAAGAGAGAAAGCAATGCATGCTGTAGCTGATGCTGCTGTTTGCAGTTGGAGCACAGCTGGGCCAGGAGGGAATTATTCATCCACTGCCCAGCTAGCTGACCAAATCTGTATTTAGTGAGTGTGGAGCCAAGCTATTTCTTCAGGCTTCTGACCTCCTCCAATGTGGGCTGCAGCAGCAGAAGGCAGTGGCAAGCTAAGGAGGGATGCCCCCAACCTCAGCAATAATCAGCTTTCAATGAGATGAGATGATCAGCATGCTTCCAGCCCAGCTGGGGCTTGTGCAGACAAAGCAACAGCTACAGAACTGTGAAGAAGGGCAATATATATTCTTGCTGGAGCCAGTCCCAGATACTTGAGTTTCCAGTCCCAGTTTTATTCTCAGGGGAGCACAAAGAGGGTTTCTGCTTAGTCTGTATTTAAGAAAGTAAGAGAGAAAGGCTCCTGATCCCCCTCCTCATTTACATAACAGATCAACAGAAACCATCATTGTTGATTTTTAGTGAGTTAACCATGCTCATATTCAGTCTGTTTTTGCTGCAATCAGAAATCAATAGATAACCTCCACCTCAGCTAATTTAGTGCTCAGGGGTTCTTTGAGCTTTCCCTTTCCGTATCCTCAGAGGAAAATGAAACGGGGAGGAGTGGCCAGCTTACCATTAGAGCCACTGTCAGCTGCCAACTGGCAAAATCAGAAAACAATCCCTTTTGCTGATTATGCAGAAAGCTTTGATGGTCTACACGAGTCTGGCACTGTTGCGCATGGCAGGAGTCACTATACACAAAAGCATCAACTGAACTGCTCCCTAGGGATGTACAATGTGAGTAATAGTGGGTTAATTTCTCTGGAAATTTCTGAAAGAGATGACTAGGTATCAATAAATTATTCCAGATTACTAAAATGAAGTGCTGCAAAATCCTCTAGGGACTCATACAATATTGTCAAGGAGACTCTTTCCTTCTGTTCTTAAAGGTGGCTTGCAATACATACATATATATACAAAGATTTTGCCGTTTAGTGCTACCTTATGAAGGAAGAAGACCTGAAAGTTACTTGATTTGGTTTAGCCTTTCTCTAGCAGGCAATAGTTTCTTTAATTTAAGAACATCCACTACTTTCTCTGTTTCTCTTTCCTTTACAGGGAAGTATAGGTCATGAAGTTCGTACTTCCTTAGGCTTTAATTGAAACTGAGATCAGTGCACTGGAGCTTGAGTCATTTTTTATGTCTTTGAGCTCTTCATGTAGCTGTTGCTCAGATGTTTGAGTTGCATAGGTGTTAATCAAAGCAAAGGATTTGATTACACAGTTTCTGCAGTGGGTTAATTAAATTGATGCAACCCCAATTCATTTTTGTTAGATCAGCACAAAACCCCATGCATTGACAAGCCCAAAGCAATTTAGAGAACTCAGCGAGAACTTCTTTGCTTTCACATTTTGCTCCTATTTTATTTCATTGGTTTTTCTGGTGGGATGAGGCTTCTGGTTCACAACTGTCATAAAGGCTTCTGGGAGTCAGAGTGTAAGCAAGACCTGAATAAAGAAAACAAGGTGCAAACCACTCATCAGTTTTATCATTGCCCTTTTTACTTTTTGAACCAACAGAGTATTGACCCTGTGGGAGAATGCTGTGCTGAAAGCCTAAGAAAGCCTTTTAAGCATAAGATGCTGGGTCTGCTCTGGGACCTGGAAATCAATCTGCTCTACAGTGATGCTTCCCACAAACACTGAAGAACAGCTATCTCAAGAAGAAGACACCTGGCAGCAGGCAGCACAAGCTGATGCAGGAAAGCCAGGACACGAAATGGTAATGAGACTGCATTTCAAATTGGCACATCCCACCAACATGGGTTCAATTAATCCCCACTGTTGTTCCATTCCAGGACAAAAAAAAAAAAAAAACAAAAAACAACAACAACAACAACAAAAAAAAACAAAACCAAAAAAAACCACAAACAGAAAATGAAAGCTGTAGTTCTGTGACTTTTATCCTTGGATAAGACAGTGGTTACACTTCTTCAGCATGGGAAGCGGAAGTGGTGTGTTTTAAAATTGCAAGGGCTATCATGGAAAGAGATGACCTTGCACATTTGTTCTAGGGATACCCTACATCTGCATTGCTCCATCCTCTTTGTCTTTGTGTCAATTTTTTCTATGTTATTGTCCAAATGGAAAAAGAGAAATATGGCAATTTGGCTAAGATTTCCAGGCCTCTGGCCTGGTTAACATAACATGGATAAATAGCCATATGTGGGCCTTCCCTTTTATTGCACAGATGGTATATGCTTGCACAATAACTCAGTTGCATCTCAGATACCTCTCAGTGTGTCAGATTCACTGTGGTGCGTCACACTGTGCGTGCTCACACACTCCTGGCTGTGAAATACTAGATAGAAATACAGCAACCTCAATAACTTCATACATGTGAGGATTTTGCATAAGCAAGGCACATGTTTTTATAGTGAGGCAGAGGCCAGAATGTCTCTCCATAAACATAGTAATTTTGTGTGCTCTGCAGTGCATCCCAAAGCCATTATAAGCAGTATGGCAGTCCATACTCCTGTCTCACTCCTGTGTTAGTGGTGACTAGTGATAATAAAGGAATTAAAGATAGGACCAATGCAAAGATTGTTACACAAGGGAAGTAACTGCTTTGTGCAGGATGTGTAACATGTCTGATGTAAGATTAGTATGTACTTCCGCTCCTTTCTGAGGTTTGTGACTTGGAAATATTATTTGGTTTTTCACAGACAAAATCTTTTGCTGATAAGTCTGTTCCATAAGACTGTAGGACAATTCAAGTTGGAAGTAGCCGCATGTCTCTTGTCCTACCTTCTCAGGGAGGCTACCTGTAAGTTAAGCCCAAGGTTACTCTGGAGTTTATCCAGTTAGGTCTTGAAAAGCTCCAAGTATGGGAACTGCTCTGTCTCTCTGCTAAGCTGTTTTTCTGTCTGACACAGGGAAATGTTTTTCCTCATATTCACCCTGAACATATCTTGTCTCAGTTTATGCCCATTGTCTGTCATCCTCCCACCATGCACTGCAGTGAAGATCTTGGAGCCACCTCCTTGTATATACTGGCAGGCTGCTAGTTAGATGTATCAAAAGCTGTTTCTTCTCCAGGCTAAACAATCACCATATCCTCTACTCTTGCGCTACCAGACAAGTGCTCCAAAGCCTAGAACATCTTGGTAGCCCTTTACTGAATATGCTCCATCATGATAGTGGATTTCTTGCACTGGGGAATCCAAATCTGTCCACAGTATTTTAGATGTTGTCTAACAAATACTGAGTAAAGGGAGATTAACACTTTCCTGGCTGTGCTTCTGCTGAAACAGCCCAGGATGCTGCTGGCTTTCCCTACTGCCAGGCAGATTGCTGGCTTATCCTGACTGGCCCCATGATTCCCAGGTCCTTCTTAACTAGCTGCTCTGCAGCTAGCCAGTACCCAGCCTGTATCATTGCCAGGGTTATTTCTTCTCAGGTGCAGGACTTTCCTTTTCCTCTTGCTAAATTTCACAAAGTTATGGTTGACCTGTTCCTCCAGCCTATCTAGGTCAGTCTGGTTGGCAGCTCTGCCCTGAAGTGCATCAACTGGTTCCCCCTGTTCAGTGTCATCTGCAAACTTGATGAGAGTTTACTCCATACCCCCTCCAGGTTACAATAAAGGTGTTGAAAGATACTAAGAATGATGTTAGATTATTAAAATGTTGTATATGTTTTCATACATAAGAAAGCCTCGTGAAGGAGAGCTTACTGCCAGTTACTGCCAGACCCATCCACTTGCTGTAACCTCAGGACATTATGTTTGGTGAACAAACGCGTGAGTCGTGTGGCAGGCACAGTCCAAGCCCTAGCAGGCAGTTGTGCCATCTGCACAAAAGGTGCACAGCTGCAGCTCTGTGCTCAGCCTCAGTGCTGCCATGACCATCTAAATGCCTGAAGAGGTTCTTGTCCCTATGGGTTAGAGTCCCTGCAAACCAATCCTTCCTGCAAGTCAGCCATATCACAGGTGGAGATTGTCATCAATGAACATAACCATAAGTTGATACAGGTGTGCATAGTGTAGAGGGTATAAAGTTCTCTGCCTAAGGGAATGAGACATAACCTCAGGGAAGACAGTTCTTGGGTCTATACAATCATGAATAAGTCAACTATGTTCTTTTACAATTTAATTTTTTTCTTCTAAACTACATAAACATCTTTTGAGGGTAACTAACATTTTACAAATATTGGTGATTGGATTTGGATAGCAGTAGTTTTCTCAGACTCTGAGTGAGAGCAAAAGCCTGTGCATTATACCCCATACATAAATATACTGTGGGTTATGCATGGTCCTCAGAGGGAGGTTTCACATGGGGAAAAAGGAAAACTGAGGAAAAGGGAACATGAATGTTAGAAACCTTATCAGTATTTACATGAAAGATTGTAAAGTACTGCCACAGAAATGAATGATTAGCAATACAATATTTTGGAAATTCCTCTTTGAAAGAATAAAAGAACTTCGTAACAGAACTGTTGTATGTCTAAATTTTATAATGCAGAGGCCAATAATCCATATAAACCTTAAACTAGGGTGTTTGTGATAAAAAATTCCATATCCAATTAGTATGAGAACATTTTAAATCAGAAAGTTGACTGTTGTTTTTTTAAAAATCACATTCTCCTTTCACTGTACTCATAATCACAACTGCACCTGCTTTTTACTTTTATTTCTCATTAAGTGTAAAAACAAAGCAAAATAAACTCCTAGTGTTGAGCCTGACCCCATGCCCTTGGAAAACAAAGGAAGAACAAGACTCCTGGTAACTTCAGAGGGCATTGCATCCAGCCCATTGTTTTTAAAAGTCAAAAGCTAACACAGATTGTTCATTTCCTGGCATTGGCATCAGCAGTAAATAGGATTGCCTCACAAAACGTTTGCTCAGTCCTCTGGGACAAAGGATAAGAGCATGTTACATTGCTCAACAATGATCTCTCCAACCAGCTACACAGCAGCACTGTTTAATTTCAATAGCTCATTACCTCCTTGTCAGTAAAATGAGTCCATTGAGTTGAAACTATGGGAAGAAGAGTGAAAGCCAGCAAGAAGGGTGGGTCTGAAATACCATTCTCCAATATACCCTGCTTCCCAATGAATCATGTAGGAGATAGAGGCTAACATTATTGGAAAAGCAGCAAGGTGATAAATTATTCATCTGAGGGAACATAGGGGCTGCTGGATGGCCACAGTCTTCTTGGTACCACTTTAGGACAGGAAGTATCCTTCTGTCTTGTAGCCTCCACAGGGTAGGCATCTATACCATTGCCAGTTGTCAAGACTCCCCTCCAGAGTGAATGAACAGAAATAGGCCTTCCTACTCTATCTCCTAAATTGAGGTGATTCATTTAATCTATTTTAGACATCGGAAATGGGATGAGAGCAGCTCTGCCCTCAGAAGGCCTGTTCCCTTGACTATAAAGGGAGCCTAGACAGTTAACTCAGAGACAGACACCTACAATGCAGAATCTATATTTGGACAGATGAATCCCACTGCTGGTGTTTACTATAAATAGAGAAGTGCACAGTATATTTAAAGCAGAAAATCCATTGGGTACTGCTGAGATTATTGTTAATGCTGCTTAAACTAGTTAATTAAATAACTAGTCAATCACCCCCTAGTGTAGAGAAGACCAGCCATACAGCTACTGAATAGCAAAATTCTTGCAGGCAATAGCAAGCATTGATCTGTGTCCATGTAAACCTATGCATTAAAGCAAGAGGAAAACCAGCCTTATTTCCAGATCCAGTCCTTTTAATTTTTTTGTTATGGAAATTTTAATATTTCCATCTGCTGGTTGTAGTTGAAGGAAGCAGCTGCAAAGCTCAGCTGAACAGCTAGAGCTCTCCCTGTGAGTGTTCCTAGTTTGCCCAATTGCAAGATCCGAGACATAAACGTAAGCCTCTTTCAAGGGTGTTCACTGCACCCATAATTTAAGACTGAATTGCCATTTAAGACCCATTACTAATAAATTTGGGGTAATGTCTTTACAAAATTAAATAGCTGGCAATGACAAGTTTCTATATTGTAGGAGTGATAGCCCTAAATGTCATCAGTGTAAATCAGATGAAATTAATGATTCTGGTGCCTAAACTGCAAAAATGCAGCACTTGATACTGTACGATCAACTATAGCTATATTGACTATAGTAAGAATGTTTTCATATACTCACTCATAAATCACTTTGAACTGGATTGTGGAAACAGCTTGATAGGCAAGGGATGAATTTGTGTGGATATTTTTATAATTAAAGGGAAGAAAATTTTTCATAAGACTGACTTCCAGGTGTCTAACTGCCATCTCTGAGAGAATGTGTTATGCAACAGTGGACATATTTACCATAAAGACTCACCAGCCTAAAAGGCTGGCTGGATTGTTTTGAACTTTATAGTGGTTGGTGAAAATTTTGAAGTCTGTTCTTGAAATGTAAACAGATTTAGCCATGACAGCTAGACCACATTCCTTTGTTTCCTCTCTGCTTTATTAGGGGATTTATTTTCTCTATTGGAACTTCACATTCCAGTAAGCATCCATGGTTGAAATGAAACACAATTTGTTACTTACTTGTTGACTTCTCCCTACCTGTGTGATAATTGGAGACTGCATGCTTACTGTAGTTGTGAAATCATCTCTGAGAATCAGTAGGAGTTCACGAAGTGCTGCAATTAGCTCTAAGAGTTAAAAGCGGCAGAGGGGTTAAGAAATTGGAAAAACAATCATTCATTCAGAGAGGCCTTCCCCTATGGTTCAAGGGTAATATGATGATGTGGCAGGTAAGAAACGAGTGAAGTGGACCCAAAAATTAGTGGACCCAAACAGGTGGATAAAGAACAGAAGGGATGGGTTGTTTGTCTCACATCACCTCACTGTTGAACCTTCTAAAAGCAAAATGGCAGGAACCATTATGGTGGAAGAGGTTTCTGAAGAACTTCCTGAGGAAAGGACACTGGTTAATTTTTTCCCCCACTGGGCAATTTCCACCAGACCCAGGCCATCAAACAAGACTGTTGGCTCCTCCCAATAAACTGGCTAAAAAAAAAAGATGTCCTGCCTGACTTTCCATGTTCTTGGAGTCTCTTTCTTCCCCCTAGTTATACTTTTTGATCTCACATATTTCCACTCAGCTTTCAACCACCCTCTGAGTTGGCCTGTGCTGCTCTACCAATGCAGGATGATGAGTGGAAAGAAGACTTGGCCATGCAGAGAATATCCCATACAGGTGGGAATTGTGCTCCTGGCCAGCACTTACCAGGGGTGACTGGCTACTCCAAACTGTTTTCCAAGACTACGCAGTTATTTTATAGCCTTAAAAGCTCAGCAACAGCTACACTGCCCTTGCTTTTCCCTTTCCTATCCTTTCTGCTTTTCCTGTCTATATTTATTATCAAAAGCAGCAAATCAATCTTTACTCCTACAGTTGTGATCCCAGAGATAAATAAGAAAATTAAGCCTTTCTTGCTGTGCTAAGAAGGACTTCTGGATAGCATAATGGATTCTAAATTAATAACCTGTGTCTAGGAAATCTAGGACAGATTTTGATTAAGTTGGTCTTGTTTAACCACTTGATTTCAATTTCCAAATGCTCTGTGTTTTGTTTTTGTACATACTAATCAATATACTTTCCATATCTGGCATGAATTTCTAGTGCAGCTGCCATGTGACTGAGCAGGTTAAACTTTCTGTACTTGAAACCACAAACCATGTTAAATGGTTTAACACTTTACATTGGGGAGAACATATGAACACCTATAACTGAAGTCTCATATATTCCATCGAAACTAACACAACATGACTCATTACATCTGACTTGTTGCTACTGATGCCACGAGATATTAGAGATATATTTTTTCAAAATTTCTGAACTGCCTTTACACCATTGCATAATTTCCATCTAGATTGTCAGGTTGAAAGAAAAAACTAGGTACCTTTATTTTATTTGGCCACGTGAGTGACAAAGTAAAATATTATGAAGGCAGATGCAAGTATTGATGCTTTGGAAAGTCACCAAAGAAGGAAAAAAATGAAGGTTTTAAGCAGATACTGCATCTAACATTAATGCATTTTGAGAAAAAACATAAGTTAAAACACAATATATTATAGAGGTAGTAGAGCATGTGCAACCTGCAATAATTTACTCAGGATAAATGATCATGTCCTGTTCTCAATGAAAAGGATCTTGGGAGCTCATGAAATGGCAGAAGATGAATCTCTGTTTCCTTTTACATGTCCTTTCAAGGTGAAGGAGGTCAAATAAAGCAGTCTCTAAGCTTATAAATCACTCTTCTAGACTAGTTTAAAATATCTTTCCACAGAAACAGAGGTGACAGGTTTTTTAAATGAAGATAAAAGAAGTTGCTGACAAGTATTTGATTTGTTGAAGGCTTTCAGTGAGAACTTTGGAAAGTAAGAAAAATGAGAAATTCTGAAGAAAATAGGAAAATCTCTGGTGGGTAGAATTGTTAATAAGGAAAGCTGAAGAAACTCAGGTATCCAAGAGCACAGGATTTTTGATTAAAGATAGGAATGGATGAAGTGTGTTCAAAACCTGTTACGAATAAAGTGCAAAATAATTCTGAAGAACCCCAGACTCTCTTTTTCATGAATTTGCATTTTATTTAGAATTTATTGTAGTCATCATGTGTCTTCACAATTCCTGAGACAAACACTACAAGGACTTTGTGAAAACATCCTGCAAGTTTCCCATGCCTCAAAGATTATTTATATAAACATTATTTGACATGAAGTCAATACAACATGAAAGACATTTAACTGGGTTGTTTTAATAACAACCTTATTAGAGTCAAGCAACTAATAAGTACGGAACAGACAAGAGACTGTTGTCTGAACATTTTAGACATGAGGCATTTTCCCCACTGTGAGAAAGAACATATGTGTTTTCAGCCATGCTATAGTCAAGTTTCAAGCAGGAACAGAAAGGGGAACAGTACTTTTATTCATGTATCTCTTCAGCCAGTTCACAGGGTAATTCTGACAAGCAGACAGTTTTAAGCATTACTGTTCTTTCCTGCAGTATGAGCAAAACTGTAGTTAACGTCGTTGACATGTTTCCTATTGCAATACATTTTCCCAAACCTAAGATGGCAAGAGGGCTTTCATTGGCAAGCCTCCATTGGTCTCATCCAAGTGAAGGCCAGACTGGTATGAGCTAGGTTTTGGCCAATGATCTGTAGTGATGTGTCCTACAAGTTTCTCTTTTCTTCTAAAGGCTTTTAACAAAGCAGAGAACACTGGTTGTCCACCCTTCATAATTACATAGGGTAAAATACTAGGAAAGGTTTAGTTTCCATGATGTGATCATTTTTATTGGCAAGAGGTCATGCCTGCAAGAATGAGTGATTGAGGGATATTCATTGGTTGAGTGCCCAGAAGTTAAATGAACTTAGATCTGAAGAAATAAATGAGACTCTGGACTTTCTGATTTTGTTGCTAGTAGGAGACCGTATGGGCTTTTAAGTGCTCATGAAGTGAGCTTGACACACACATTTCCTTCTGATAGATTGCTTTGGGTTCTTATACCTACTTCAATTATTCTATACTTCTTTATGAATACTGAATAACTGAAACAATCCAAAATGTTGCTGTATAGACACACATTTATAATTATACATAGGCATAAAGGTTGAAAAACCTTGGTCTCTCCTCTCCTTAGGTATGACTCACCTAAACTGCAGCCACATTATGTGTGAATCTGTTGGCACAGGAGAGCACAGCTACAGAGAGAGGCTGGATTTCCATGTGAAGAGGTCTTCCCTTGAGCTTCCCTGCTGTCATCCTGTCCCTGTGTTTTCTGAGAGCGATTTCCTCACACTTTCACAGCTGTTCTGACCATTCGTGAATATTTCCACATTGTTAGCATTATCCATGTCCAAGGGCATACTGACCTGCTGCTTGGCTCTGAGTAATGACCATCTTCATTCACACTGAAAGTTTTTACTGCTGTCCTTCCTGAGTGTGTCATTCTGCCACCAGCACGTGTAGATACTGAAATAATACAAACAATATCTACAGCCATGTCTTTTAATTCCAACAAGCTACTCTGTTTTGGGAAGAAGGTGTGAATAATGAAATATTTTGCTAATTAAGATTGATGATTGTTCATGATAAATGTGAACTTCTCAGGCTGATCCTTGCTTGTCACTCTGTTTAATTATGTTTTCTAGAGCTGGTTTCACACAGAGCCTGGGCAGAATAGTTACTGTATTTGTGCTAGTGGAGCTGTTTCTTCTGGTATTTCTCCAAGAGTGGTCTGAGATTATATTTAATATGTTGAGGATAAGACACAGTCAGCTACAGTGCTGTTTCTTTACAGGAAACTGCCTACTGTCTCCTGCTGACATCAGAAGGAAAGGAAGAGTATTTTGATTGAACAAAGGAGAAATACATCCACTTAGTTAAAATTAGATATTTCATTTTTTTAAAAAAAAGTGAGCAAATACTCTTCCAGAGCAAGAATGACAAAAAACAATAACAAAACCCAAGATAGAAGACAGAGCCAAGTTTGCACTTCATATTTTTAAGCACTGCTGATTTGGAAGCCAACCATGAATGGCAATAGTTGCTTATGCACTGTACATGCTGTACTCCAAAAGCATATCCACTACGGCAGGCCAAGCAGAAGGGAAAGCACAGAATTTTCCTTTCAAAAAGAAAAGGTCTTATTGCTCACAAGAATTTTGCTCTCAAGTTAACTCCTTTGTTTCTTCTTTTCTGTGGAAGACTGACTTAGCATCTAGCGGTTCAATAACATCTCTGATATGGTGTTCAGGGGTCTTGAATCATCCTCTAATGATTAGTCATTGCTACAGTAGTGTTTCTTACTCAGTTTTCCATTTCTCAATTAATACTGTCAAGATTTCTCACCTTTGCTGAGGACTTCTGCTTTTCTTTTTGCTTGATACTGTTGCTGTTGCTGCTGTTCCCTGGTGATAAACAAACTGAAGATGAGCATGAGCTTATTCATGAAGGCTTGATCTGAAGCCCAGGGACTCTGTCTCTGGAAGAACATAGGTGAACATAGAGTTATTGTGGGAAGCTGTTTACAAATAATAATCCACATTTAAGGCACCAAAGCATCATTCTGAGAAAACAGCAGCATCTTCATTGTTACATTTTTTGACACAATTAGGGCTCTCTGTCAAGAGCAGCCAGAGAGCAGCAAGAACTTTCATGTCTAGAGAACAGGATTCTGTTCTTCTTTAGCCTGAGTTTGGTTATCACAGCTCACAGAGTGAACTCCTGGATGTGAGGAGAGAAACTGGTCTTGAAAACACAAGCATGGCCCTCTGTACTCTCAAGAAACAGAGGAACAACACCACAACAAAACCACTGTGTTTCAGGAACAGAAACTGTAAAGGAGTTTCTGGAAATAATCCAAGCCAGATCTCAGTAGGAAGATGTGGGTGCTCAAAAACAGAAAAAAAAAATAACAGATGTTTGACTCCAAAATGGGATAACCATAAGAACTGACTATTGCTTAATTTGGTACTGAGATTATGATTTATGACAATTCTATTATTTTATTTCACTGTTTTATTTATTAATTATTACTTTGTTGCAGGAAACACTACATTCTTTTTTTAACACAGAGAAGTCTGTGCAAACTCTCTCATTTTCTCCCCCATGTTTTTGCATACTTTCACATACGTCCACTTTGTGATGGAATAGTTTGTTTTGTGCAAGTATTCAGCCACAGCTACTATGGAATCCTAGAAAAAAAAAATTTTGTGAAGGATTGCAACTGTTTTTTGTCATGGCATCTGTACCATCATGTATATTTCCAAGCCCAAGTCCCAAAAACGGAAGTAATCCAAATGCCTTCCTTGCATGAAAATATAGCAAGGTATTATGCTTGTAAAGGTAGCAATCATTCTCCTCCTATATTTGAGGGCCAGGACACCCACACATTTGGCATGTTGCCACATACTGTTAGGTAAGGTAATGTTGCATGCACAGCAGGCTGTTCTTATCTTCCATCTGTTCTAAGTCATGCAAATTCAAGTTGTGTGTCCCTCAAAAGTCCACTTTTTCAGCACCATCCAGTCTGCAGCAAGCACAGAGGGAAGGATGCCCTTGTGTACAGATCCTTTAATAGCTGAACTGTAAGGGCAGTGGAGAGAGGTGAGCTTTTTTCAAGTGACCTCAATTCACTCAGCAGAGATCTGAGCTTTGGCTGCAACTTCATCTTTTGCACCTGAAAAGTGTGTGTGGGGAGGGTGGTTGTTCAATTTGGCATGTGAGGTGTTGTCTGTTGTTAGATTTGAGCAATGCCTCAGTCTGTTCATGATTTTGGCAGTCTAGAAGAATGGTTGGTATTCCTCTGAGTTCATCCAGCTTATGTATATGTTCTTTAAGTATTTGTTATGTTCCAAGTCTTTAGAACAAATACATACCTATTACAACATCTTGTCCACTGGGACTAAATTACATGAAAGTAAGGTTTAACACACAGAATAATGGGAAAAAATAGACCTGATGTTCTCAATGAAAACACCATTTTTTGTAGGTTGTAATAGTTTTTTTTTAACTGCCAGAACAGTGGATGTTTCTTAGAGATAAAAATCGATGCATCATTGCTATACTTTTAATGAAAAATGGTGCACTGACATAAAAGTACACTGAAAGCAACCTCTCCTCTCCCGACATTCATAAAAACTGGTCAACTTCTTCTGTAGCATTGACATAAAATGTCATGTGTATGTTGTGTGATCATGGCATGCTGCTGTGAAGAGCAATGGCAGCATAAATAGACCAGGAAGGTGAATTGAATTTGCTTGAGGGGTCCAAGGCAGATTCTGATTGCATTAGTATAAATACAGAGTCATTTAACCTAATCCCAGGCTTACAGAACTGTTACTGAAATAAAAATTGGCATCTCTGTAGCTGCATTTCCTAACTCCTCTGAAATTCTGGTCTGAATCTTGACAGTAGTTACCATAGTTGCTTCCATTTATATCTTCAATATTTCTTTGGGATTTCTATTGTCTTCCCTTTTTCTTCACTTTCTGTGCAGCTGTCATCATAGAATTTAAACTCCAGTTAGAAGAGCAAGGCAGATGTCTCCCAGCAAAGGCTTTGCCAGCATCACTCCAATGACAGCTGTGAGAGCAGTGCTGTGATAACAGCGTAACCACCAACATCAACAGAGAATGACCACACCACATCTGCAAAGCTTTTCAGCTTCCACTGCCTTGGGCCTGCAGTCTCATCTTACTTTTATACTTGAGTCTCTCAGCTGGCAGCACTAATGCTACTTAGTTCTCTACTATATTAGATACATTCAAGTCTCTTTTTTTGGGTTTATATCAGTTTTTTAATACCTGAATTATCACAAAGAATTGCAATCCTGGGGTGAGAAGGTCTTTAAAACATACCTCTTCCTCAGTTTACCCCTAGGCCTAGTTATATCTGAAAATCTAATCGAAAGTTTCAAAACATTGCTATGAACCACAACTTTCAGTGCCCCAAAGTGGAAATAGCATGGCAGTATAAAGAAGTACCTCAGCATCTACTAAAAGAAGAGAAAATTTGAAGCTAGCAAACACCAACAGTTTCCAAAAAACCCCAAAACAAATGTAGCTTATTACTGTATGTTGGTGTTCTGTTTAAAGCTTGTCTTTGTATAGTTTTAAAATAAGATAAATATGTAAAGGTGAAAATACGCACAATTCAAGGTGAAAACAAGATAAATATTTCAAGGTGAAAATACGCAAAATTGAAGAATTCCATGCTTGACATGGAAGCAACCATGTAAATTCAGTGCTATCACCACATGCTCTCTTATATACCAGGGTCCATGTAGGGATTTTCTTTGTGATAAAATACTTTGTCAGGTGAAGTCCTAACTTGATAACACAGCTCCCTCATACATCAGCAAATTGTACCTTTGCTTGCACAGCCCATGCAGGTGCCTCTGTAGAGTTGTTCCACCATTCGATAGGAAAGGGTGAAGAGTTCCTAGGGCTTCCTCCTTTCCATGTCTCCAGGTAGAGCCTGCAGATTATTGCAGAGTCTTAATTTATTCATTACACTAAACATCGTATGGTCACTCTGACTTTTCAGCAAGCAGGACTGTCAGCAGGTGTGTGAATAAAGTTCCTTATGAAGTAGTCAACCCGTATCCATGGTTCTCCCTACTGCTGGCAGCACTGCCCAGGAGCATCGTAATTCTCTTGAGCTGCTAAATGGAGCAGGAAGGATGTCCCAATCCCTCTCTACAGCTGATAGCTGTGATAACCATTATCAGTCACCAAACAGACTCAGCTCTAAGATATGCTGTGCAAATAGGAACCAAACCCATTGTTTCCTTGGAGATATTCCTAATGCAGTTTGCTACAAAAGCATTTGGTTCTCAATTATTAAAAGCATTCACTGCTCTAAGTAGGGTTGTCCCCACTTATTATAGAAGATGACACAAGTGCATCTAAGACCAAGGACAGGTTGCAAATTACTGGTTGAGCCTTGACTATGCTGTAATTCTTGTACTTGACTATGCTGGAATTTGACATATAGTATTGGGTTAACCACACACACCATTTTTTACAACAGTTGCTGTCATACCTTGAATTATCTGAAGCATTCAGCCTCTTCCCCCCACCCCTGGAAGGTAGTTCCTCCAACTATAGAGTGTCCTCACTTTTCTGAGCTATAGGGTCTGTTTGATTCATTAAAGAAGGAGAAGCCTGGGGATTGTCACAAGTGCCTCTTGCAACATTTTCAAGGCTGTGCAGAGCTGGAACTTGTGGAACTTGTAACTCCTGATAACAGACTTTGGTCCCATTTCAGGAAATCATCCCTGTGCAAAGAAACTCATTAACATATACTCAAGTTCTGTAGCAGACAGTGGATAATATGCACATTCCTAAAGTTAAGAAGGTATTTTCCTGAGAGTAACTTGATATGGCTGCAGGTGCAAGCTCAGGCAATGCAGTGTTTGCTGAGGTTAGTGAATCCCATTTGTATCTCTGTGTTGCTGCTCTGTGGCATTTATAGGATAAGGATTTCCTTCCCCTCCCCCACCCCCACAAAAGAGACATTTTACAGGAGAATATTTGGGACATTTATTTTTTTTTGCACATTTAAAGGAGAAAGTCTGATCTCAATTGCCCTAAAAAATGGTGATTCATTTGTAGTATGAGCAACCAGGCAAGAGAAATGCACTTCATTGAAAGAGGAAATAATTTTAGTCAGCTTCAAATTCCTTTTGATTCACATGCTTATTCAGCTCAAATATTTGTATGAAAAGACGTTCTGGTGAAAAATTGAACTCTATGATTAATGGCCAAAGTCCACACCCATTTCATCTCAGCCATCCAAGAAATTTTTCAAAACCAATAAAGATTTATTTGAAATCTCTAAGTACACAGCAAGCAGAAATAAAGTGGTTTTAAAATACAGATATTTTTAAAGTTTCTATTTCATTACAAAATGAAAAATAGCTCAAATATTTTGGGGTTTTTGGCTTACCCATCAACAGATCATATTCTGCTGTTAAAAACCTATTTGCATCTTCCCACTTTACTATCAGTGATATTTTAGTGTTATCTGAACTTTTTTTGGGTCCATTTCACTTTTCAAAGATTCCAGTTAGAGGACCACTTTACACCTTAGAGTATAGACACAGTCAATCCAAAGGCAGAGGACTGCTGGAGATCTTTGAGGAGCAGCCTTTTTTGATTACTGTATTCAATGTGTCTGTTTAAATTCATATAAACAGCTAATACCAAATATATGAGAAACTAATTTGGCCTTGTTTAAATGCTGGACTTTGACTATTTGTGAGTGCTTTTATTCAGAAAAAGATTGCCTTCTTTCTAAAAAATGTACTTTTAAAATCTAAGTTATTTCAAAATTGAGAACTGTTGTTCTAAAATTATAGCACTCGTAAAGATCTGAACTACCATAACTGTGAGTATAATATGTGAACCATTTTGTTATTTTGGTTCCACTTAACCATGTAGGCAGATCCTTATATTCACATAAAACTGGTTATATCAGCTTATTTTGTATCTGTGAATTTCCCCGATGCCCTTTTTTTCTCACTTAGATGATGGGTTCTTTGTAGAAGAGCTGAGCTGATTGGTGCAAACACAAGGGCAATTGAATGATAGTCCAAAGCACTGTCCAAATCTATTTCTAATCAAAACAGAGTTAGGGTATGGACTTGCTAGATGTGTGCTAGCTCATCCTTAAAATAAAGCATTCATTTTTTTTAAAGCCCAATGAAAATAGCTCTGATGAAATTAGAAGTACACTGATTTTCTGTGTGCTTCCAACCTTGTACAATCACCTGGTTCAAGCTGAAAATGTCTCTTCCTTTATGAAATACATTATCACAACTCAAAATTTTTAGGCTGGGAGACCATTACAGAAGGTGATATACACATGCTACTGAAACTGAGCAAAGATTGTCAAAATAATAAGTGAAATCATATTGCTAAGTCAACACTCAAAGTACTAAGCAGGACAACCTATCATTTTCCTCAAGCTATTTTTTTACCTAGTCACTGAATTAAAAACAGCTATTTGGTCTTTGGCTCCCAGAAATGATCTGACAAAACCAGATAGCTTTAAAAGATAAAGTATACTAAAGTCAAGCAAAGAAAATATACTGAAGTCAAGCAAGCAAAAGTGTATCTACTAGACATTTATGATCAAATATTGTATATATAGTGGATTCCCAGGAATATTTAGGTGTTTGAATCCCAATTATAGGCACTCAAAATCCCCACTTAGATGCTTCTTTGCCTGGAGGCATATAAAATCTCTAAGTCCATGGGCTTTACTAGATGATATTTGCTAAGTGGCTAAACTATTGAAACTGTGAGGTTTGATGTCTGAGCATTGTATTTCTCAAAAAAGATACTCCATCCCTTAGCTTGCATTCAAAATCCAATCCAGAAAACACTCTGAGTACAGAAATATTGGATGGGCCAAAAAAGGAGACATGGCCAGGGATCTGCCATCACTCTTCCTGTCTTTTTACTTACCAGCTGAAGAGTTGAACTGAGACATGGAAGACACTATCCCTATTGTTCATGCCTCTGTCTTTTTAACAGGTGTTTCAAACCTTCCAAGATGCTTTTAACTTTAGGTGTAGTTTGTTTTCCAGAACAAGGACATTCAACATCCATTCTTACTGTATTTTTCCAATGTGCATAGTGTAACAAAATATTTGCTAAAACAATGAAAGTACAAGGAAGAAACCAAAGGAATATAAAACCTAGTGTTATAATACTGCTTAGTGGTTAGCTCTCCCACCTAAGTAAAGAGAGGACTGAATTCCAGTCCCTGCCCTCATGATTACTTAATATGGAATACTTAAAGCTTCATTGACACAGGCACTGAGGCCTCTTTCTTGTAGCTGAGTGCCTCAAATGTTAGGCAATAAAGTATTGCTCTCTCTTTTGCCTAATAAATATTTAATTATTCTCAGTGAAGTAAAGCAGCTTCAACAAGAGGAATTATGGCTCTTTATCTGTCCTCAAACTAGCCACTCAGCTATTGGATAAAACTGAAATCCTGGCTAGGCCCCTCTTTGAAAAGTGTGAGCCCAACCATGATTCAAGGTAGTTAGTAAATACCAAGAAAAGGAACTTTCTTGCTGTAGGCTGGGATTAAGTATTAAATCCTTCAGAGGCATTGGTCTCCATACACTTACTATTTTTTGTTGATCTTGTTGGCTTTCTGCTCAGAACGCTCTGGGTCCTTGTATATCATAGGCATCTAACTCAGGGCTAGTATATAACACTTGAAAGTCAAATTCTAAAACATGCCATGTGAGGCTGACTATTCCTCAGGGATCTAGCTCATAGTATCCACACTCCTTAAAAAAACATAGAGGATATAATAGTGTCGTACATTCAAAGTAGGCAGCATTAAATGGGATGAACAAAACTGAGATGGAGCAAAACCTTTCGGCCATTACTTACATTAATTTTCTTGCTTCTCTCCCTTCGTGCCTGAAAATCCACTTCTGAGTAATTTTGCTGTGAGAGGCGTTTGCTTGTAAGGCAGACACATTCCCATCATCTTCCTCCTCTGTCCAGTGCTTACTGGTGCCCTGTAGTCCTCAGCTGATGGCCCTTGGAGACCTGCATCCAGCTTACAGACATCCTGAGTTGCTCTAAGCTAGTGTGGCTCTGCTGTGCAATTAGCATGCCAGTCAGAGACCCTGCTGCTGGTCCTTTCCAACCACAACAGGTGGTGGCTGGCTCAGAGGGCTGGAGACAACGTGAGTAGACTCAGAGAAAGGGATAAATCTTTAGATTACCCGTTCCTTTGGGAGAGATGCATTGCTGGGATTTTGAAATTAGATGCTACCTCCTTAAAGGGAAGAACCATGCTGTGGGAAAAGGCATCAGACTTGAGGAACAAACCTGAAAACATCATTACCTGAGTGTAGTTTTCCTACCTAACAGTAATTTTCAAATTCTCAGAGACCAAAAGACAGGAAAAAGGCAGGTTGTCAAAAGAAGGCATTTTACCCAGAAGATAACCACCATTTTTCAGTATTCTCAGATGTCAACTTGACACAGTCCTTTCATAACTGGCTGAACTCCACAGATGTGGTATTTTGGCAAGGAGTGCATCTCCTGGGAATCAGTTGGTGTGGAAAAACTGCAGAAGATCAAAACACTGGCTTTGGCTAACAACATGGGCTAGAGCCCATGAACTATGAACTGCAGATTTGGCAAAATCCTAGCCACTGACTATTCTGTAGTAGCTGTACTTCAATATGCTTTATCAAGTTTCAGATCCCAGTCTGTTGCCATGCAATCCAATTTTCATAATTATTTCTCAGTTAAACTCCATTTGATTTATTTCTGTTCAAATCAATCTGCACAGCTGATATGAAGTTTACCAGACACACACAGTCATGGTGATTCCTGCAGATGTAATAGCATAGAAAGATTAAGTTATCCATTGGTCTAAAGCTTGTTTATAACTCATTGTTCTGAGACAAGGCTTTTCCTAGCCCAGGGTGGACAGGTAGGACTTTAGTATAATTGGAATCTATTCTATTATACTCTTACTCTGTCTTTGCTCTTTACTCTTCATGTTAGTTTAGGGATGGTATTTGATAGAGCAGTTACAGAATTGTTGAAATGGAAGGTCTCAGGTTTTTAAAACTTGTTTTGCTGTTGCTGTACATTGTGCAGGTGAATTGCAGTTAAAGAACTGGACTTGACTCAGTGGTTCAGGATTCAAAATCTGTCTCTTGAACATTTCTCTGATCTGCAAGTAACTTGCTTTCATGCTGTGACTTCCTCCTCTGTTAAAATGGAAATAATGATAGAAAGAAGAAAAGAGACTGTATCCAGCTATGCTGTTACAGTTGGCCTTTTACTGTGTGTTTGCACAATTCTTGCACAACAGGACCCTGATCACTAGAGTAATACATAAATTATAATAAGATGTAGTTTTAATATTTTCCACCATCAACATGTTTCACTGTAAGATCTTACTTAAATACTACTATTTATTATTTTAGTACTTGTAAAAGAGCACAGTAATTAGAGACCAGGAAAAATCTCATGCTACAATTTTATAATGCTACAAATACTCAGCAACAAGTGAGGAATAGACTGGCATTTCAGTTCTAAAATGCAGCACTTAACTATAATAATGCTGTCCCGATACCTTACATTGTCCAGAGAAGAGCAACAGGAGTCATGAAGGGTCTAGAAAAAGTGTCCTATGAGGAGCTGCTGAGGGAGCTGGGGGTGTTTAGCCTGGAGAAGTAGAGGCTCAAGGGGGACCTCATCACTCTCTACATATGCCTGAAAGGAGGTTCTAATAAACTGGGAACCAATCTCTTCTGCCATGCCTGAAGTGAGAGGACCAGAGGAAATGGCCTTAAGCTATTTAAGACAGGGGAGATTCAGATTAGATATTAGAAAACAACTTTTCATGTTAGAGTGATCAACCTATGTTCCTCAGGAGGTGGTGGAGTGACCACCCCTGGAGGTGTTTAAGAGGTTTCTGGATGTGGAGCTGGGTGAGTTTGTTTCGGGGTTACAATGGCAGTGCTGGGTGCTCGGCTGGACTGGATGACCTTGAGAGTCTCTTCCTACCTCGATGATTCCATAGTTCTATCATATATCATTCCAAAGTGATTAAAATTCCCAAGTGGAAAACAAAACACATAGAAATGTGGTCATCCATACATTAAGTGAAAAATAGAGGCTTGAAGAGAATTTTCTGCCAAGACTGTATTTTAAGTAATGAAGGGAAGGAGGAATAATAAAAGGAAGGAGCAAGCAGAAAGAAAGTTTGAAATGAGCAGAAGTGTTATCCATTTCTGGATGGTATTTTGCACTCATGAAATCTTACTACCAAAAGAGATTTTGGTGACTTGCTCTAGTTGAATAGCCATTAGAAAAAGCTTCACAGCTTTCAAGGGATAGTTTACCAATATTATGAACGTAAAATTGCATCTCCCAATGAATATAATAACTAAACAGTAATACTGTATCCTATTCTATCCTATCCTATCCTGTTCTCAAAGCATGAGTAGAATCAGCTAAGAATACCCAATAAAGCCTGTCTGAAGGAAAGAAGCATGACAGAAAATGCCCAGTATGACAGATATGTCCAAACAAGGCACCTGCTATGAAACCTAAGGCATCTAATGTATATAATTTGCAAAAAGCATGAGAGAAAATTGAGAAATAATGAGTATTTTAGCAAAGTTAACACAGATCTCTTTGAATTAAACCTGAAGTTTTAGCTGCTATGGTTGAGCTGTTATTTCTAAACTTCCAAAATATGTAGGTTCACAAAAACAGATCAGAGCTTCATTTCTCAGATAGTTATGTCACTAAGAGAAATTGTTATGTACATTTTTTTAAAGCTACAAATATTTCTACTTACCAGAGCTTTTTGTATGTTCAAAATTCAATCTTATTAGCTAACAATATAATCCTGCATACTTACTGAGTATTCCCAAGTGAGATTTAGTCACCTGTGACATTTAGGATACAGTACTTATCCTCTCTGGCTCTAACTATGTGCAGAATCCTTTTAAGAAGACCACAGCCTACAAATCACAGAGGGTAATCCCTCCACTCTTCTCACAGCTGTCAAGGTCTCAGATGGGCTTCAGTGTCCAGCTCTGGGCATTGCTCTTCAAGAAAGGAGTCAACCACTCAAGACAAGCGATGACAGTCACAGCAGTGACAATAATTGCAAAGCAAAAAACACATTCGGTGAACTTAGAGTCAGAGAACTGTTGATCTAAAGGAGAGAAGGCTTCTAGAGAGAAGTATTTTAGAGAGAAATGAACATTTCTCTCTAAAATCATAGAGTCACTTTCACATAAGGCTTTAATACAGGTAAAACAAAAAAATCTATCAAAACTGCAAAAACGTGGCAGTTGTTGGTAATGTAATGATCATACAGCAGACTTCCTAGTCTTTGATTCTGATGTGTTTGTGTTTAAAGTTGCTGGAGGAGTTTTCTTCAAACTCTGAAATAGCTCATGTTTGGACAGAGGCCAACCACAGAAAGTGTCTAGGACAAAGTAACACCTCTGCTGTGAAAGATATAAACTAGATAAAGTGGCCATGGACTCTAAAGTAATGCATTCATTACTACAAATACCACAATTAGATGGATAAAACTGTACCAATATACTGAACATTAATATCGCTGGATTTCTTACTTAGAAATGTATGATGTCACCTCCATGCATGATGAACATCTCTGGTGAGCAGCAAAGCTGCTGGAGCAGCTTTTTGAAGTTGTAGCATGACAGGCTTTTGGCAACTGCTTGGAACAAAGCTGCTCTGATGGTTGTTTGATTAAGCAAATCTGCTGTGGTAAATGTCTGAAGCCAAGCTGTTTCTGCAGCTGTTTGAGCCAGAGCTAGTCCTGCAGTTTTTGAAGAAGGCATTTGTAAAAAAGGAAGGAGAAAGATGAACAGAAAAGAGGGTAGAGAAAGGTTTTGAAGCATTTTAACTGCATACAGCATTTCAGAAAAAAAAAAAAGTATGTTTGTTTTCAAACAGTTTTGTAAAACAAAACTATAATGCCATCTTGGGGTTTTGATGATACTGGTGATTATAATATGGAGGATTCCTAAGGATATGTATGTTTGTATAAGACTTATTGAATTACAGACTTTCCAAATTATATTAGAACTTCAAAGTCAAGTTATCAAAATGTAGGAAATGCCAGAAGTCAGTTTGTATGCAAAATTCACTCATCTCCCTTTAGTCACATATTCATATAGGGCTTTTGTCTTCAAGATCCAAGCATCAGTCTGCACTCAGGGGGAGCAGATATTTTTAAGAATATATCTAGGGTATTTTGTTTTCTTGTCCTTGTTCAGTATGAGACTCTTTGCCTTGTTTATTTCACAGTGTTAAAATGTCATATAACAACAGAATGATTAATCTCCTCCTGATATTTCCGGTAGTTCTTGTCATTGTACTGTCTGAGTGCCTCACGAATATGAGTCTGTGTAATATTGTGGTACATTTCTAGGAGTTAAAGCGATATTGCTACTCCTGATTTCTGCAGAGGTGAGGTTAAAACTGTTCTGTAGTTTAGGGTGTTCTCTTCAAGGTGCATGATCTTGAGCCATAACATAACAGTTTATTTATTTAAGTTGTAATTTGTCAAGTTGATTCCTCAAGTGCACAACACTTCTGTAAGCCAGATCATTGTAAGTCAGGTGAGTGAGGCACCCAGAAAAAGAGGCACCACCTATGAAAAGCTTTTGGTGGAGATGGCTTGCTAAGAACTACACAGGGATTTTGAGGAAGAAGGTGTATAGTACCATGGTAAAATAAATTAAACCGATAAGTGAGTGTGCAATTCTGTCCACCTAAACACAGAAGAGCAAACATAGAGTCTCCATGACTGTATAGCTGTCGTTTTTTTCCCATTTCCTAAATTGTAAATCCTTGCTTTGGTGTCTTAAAAATGTTGCTGCTTTTCCATATGTAGATTTTTTTGTTTGTTTGTTTCATGCTAGGAAGAAATTTTCCCACATTTTCCAGCTGTCATGCCTAAATGTGCAGATTTTATCAATGGGTTAGGGAAACATAGATGCCCTGCATAATCTCCTGACATTTAAACAGAATAACTAGGAATATTTTCTGTCCTATCTGGGTGCCAAAAAAAAAAAAAAAATAATGAACAGTTTCTAACCTAATTTTGAACAGTGACTGAATTGTTGAAGTCAAGGTTCTTGGGCTCACAACAAGGTCCAGATTGAATACTCATCCACAGGATACAGACGCCTGTATTTATTCCATCAAAGCATAACCATTTCTGCCTTTACCAGTCACTGCCTCAGTCTTATTTTCTCATTAACCTCAGTCCTCATTCCAGCTCCATTTCCATTTCTTAGCACATTTGGTTCCTTCCACTCTTTCCTTTCTAGCTTTTAATCTAGTTTGTCTCTCCTGACTGCTTTCCTTCTCAGTCATAAATTTCTCTGTAGATTGCCCAGCACCAATCCTTTGCCCAGTGGATCCTTCAGTCATTCTCACAGCTGCCAATGTCTTAGCAACTTTTTTTCTCTTCTTAATATTTGTCATTCTTGCTGGCTCTGAATCTTATTGTCATTTCTATGCACAGTTTACTGTCTCTATTACCATAAATGTCTCAGTTCCCTCCTTTTTCACTCTGTCTCTGTGTTCTGGTGTCCTGGTTCCTGTCTGCTCCTCATCTCCAGGCAGATCAGCTTTTTGCAAGCTCTGCTTTTAAATAGTGCAGCTTCCTCCTTCTCACTTCCTGTTTGGAGTAGGTGGAAGAAATAGAGCTTCTGCGCTCCGATTTGGACTGCAGCCCAGTATGACGTAGAGCTGTAGTTGCAAGGAAAATCCTGCTCAGCCTCAGTCTGGAACATGTTATATAATTACAGAATCTTTGAGAAACGCAACTGCTGACACCTGAGACTTTTGTACTAAGCATGTGTGAACTGCCTTTTTTCTTTTCTCTTTTTTCCCCAGAGGATTAGGACTTAGCCAAACTTAACACATTCCATTAAGAGATGGAGAAAAGTACATCTTTGACACAAAGGCAAACCTTCACCCAATTTTAAGCCACCCTACAAGCAGTAGTAGCCCCAAAAAGGTTCACCAAAATGCTGCTGTGATTTTTTACAAAAAAAAAAAATACCCTATATCTTCCCTTAGTCTTTATCTCAGAAATGGCAGAGTTTGTCAAATTCAGCCTTGTGCAGATGCTCAGTGTGAAAAATTTCAGTGCAAATAATTAAACTTTGGCAAAGTTACAAATAAGTAGAAAGAGTCTCATAATGGGAAATGTTGGACAACCTCACTAGGCATGTGTGTATTCAGTCCTGTCTATATTATAATGTCCATTAAAATTTGGAGAAACAGCTCTTTTTATAATTGTCAGAGAAAAACTCATGGGTTTGCTGTCATTGCAGTGCCAAGTTGCATACCAGAGCTGTTGTAAGAGCGTGAAATCAAGCTACTTTGAAAGTGTTGTTTTCATTAAAAAGGACATTATTTTATTTATGATAAAATAGCCTCACTTACTGCCACATGGTTAACTCAAGCCATTCAGAGGTCTCAAACTGGGTCTCACAAAATCAAGAAAGTGATGTAAAATTTGTGAGATTGAAAGAGAGTTGGGGGGAAAGTGGAGATTTTTCTTCCAGTTTCTGAGCTTTAGAGTTATTTTGCAATATATTCAAATATTTTTCTCTAACTGTAAAGTCAATTCACTGCACTTACATGTTATCTAAACTACATATTGAATTTAAACCAGTGGCAGAGATTTTAAGACAAATACCAAATATACTGTCAGTTGTCAAATCCTCAGACTCAGAGCCCCACACCACTGCTTTTTCCATTGCAGGAAAAATTGTGGTCTAAGACTCTGGATATTGAATGCTCAGCTGATGCGCAGCTTCTGCTTGTCAAGATGAAGCAAGTCTCTTGTGTATCTGAGCCCTTTTTTCATTTCCATTGACTTATCAGTTGGGTTTGACTTCTGTATTTTTTCATACTGCCTTAAAAAAAATTAAGACAGTTAGAGTGCATCTTGTATACACTTGAAAACTGAGGAACAATATTGAAGGTTCAGAACAGGGCAAATCTGAAGCAGCACCTGAGCTGTTCTCCTTTACTGGTAGCTGGTATGAAGAAAGGATTCTAAACCCTAGACTAATTGTAAAAGCTCCAGGAGTTACTGATAAATTCTGCATAGGTCAAAGCATCTATGATTGCAAATTAAAAACAGATTTAAGTCAATTTTTTTTAGGGAGGATTTTTCAAAGTAGTACTTTTGTGTCATGTTGGCTTGTCTTGCAGAGAGATCCACACAGATACACCTAAATCACCAAGTACCAAGCATCATACATTAATGGCATAAAATCTTTCGAGTATCTAAGTACCAAGAGAGGGGAAGATTGTTTACTGATGTAAAGGAAGCTGTAACAGGAATGTGCAGATTTAAACTAAATGAAAGGCCATTCCATGTAAATATTAGGGTAACATTTCCCCAGTGATGAGATTCACCAAGATGCCAAGGAAAACAGTAGCCATTCAGCTTCTTCAAACTAAGAGAACTAAAATGAACAAAGCAAGTTGCAGAAAGGTTACTGAAATTAATTGCTCTGGTCCGTTATTACCAAAATTTTGTTACTGAAATCCAGAAAATCTAGTCCATCTCTTCCTTTACAGTGCTGAGTTAAGGCAGGTATGAATTTTCTGTAGCTTTGTCTTGACACATTGAGATTGATATGAGGTTAACTGGGTAGGGAAAGCCTCTAAGGAAATAGGGTGACAGAAGTAGCATAGCCAAGTAATTCTGAGTCACACTACATTTACTCCTGAATATTTGGATCATAGTACCATGTTATGTCATCATCTACAGCTGGACAGAATGTGACAGCTCCTCAGATGAGATGGATCTCACTTAACTTCTGCTGTCACAAAGTGACACCTGCACCTGAGCTAATCATCCTAAGTTCCCTTTACTGTCAAAAGGAAGAAGTAAGTGTCTTGTGGAGCACAATCCATTTCATCTAATGTAGATGTGCAAAGTAAAGAAAAAGAATGACACAAAGTATTTCTCGGTGTGGCCTCTAATGACTGTCTAGGACAAGTAGCCAACCTGTGATGACATAGGTGAAATGTCCTCCTCATTTTTTAGTCAAGGGTGGACATCAGTACAGGTTTCTTCTTCACATATAAGCCAAACTGCTGAAAAGATCTATGATGAATGGAGCTACACATGACAGGAATTTCAGCATTTCTGCTCAGCTCCTGAACAGGATGGGACAGGATGGCTCCTGACACTGCTTTTCTAAATTCCATCCTAATTTTAAATATGCTTCTTGAGACAATGTGAAGTGACAATTCCTATTTTTAAATCCTTCAGGTGTTTAGGCCTTGTTGTAGCCGTTTCCTGCTGCTGACTTAATTAAGGCCTGCCAGCCTGAGACCAGCTCTTCTCAGCAGTCTGCTGCAGTCTGTCACCTGCTTTCAGCATGACAGGTAAGGGCATGGTGGCACTCTGCTCTGTTTGCCTTGTGGTCCACTTGTGCACAGAGAGGAGGATGCCAGCTGTCCCTGTACCAAACTGCACAATCCTCTCCAGTTAGTCTGAGGGTGAGTTTTCATGCTATAGGTAGGGGATTCTACTGATGGCAGCTGGTGGAAAACATGGCCCTGCTATGCCCTTGTCTCCCTCAGCCATTGTTACCAGATCTAAGCCATGCAGCCTCAGAGGGACCTGATGCAGTGTTCTGGCCCACTGAGAAGCTATTCCCTTTTTTTTCAGAGTTAGTTTTCCACTGGATCAGCCAGTTGAACTGACTTACCTTGCAGCTGTGTTTTTGTCAGATATGATATGAAGGAACCAGAGTGAGTAAATGCCACTGACTGACTGGGGTATATGTTTTGTTCCACCCCTTCTGCTGCAGTGCTGCATCATCTTAGGTGAAATATTAAATGAAAATAACTTCACTATGGACCACGCAGCAAGGAAGTTGTTACTCTGTGTGAACAGAGTGCTTTCAGTGTATATATAATTTTTATTGTTATCTAGTTAATCAGGTTTGGTTTTGCCATTCTATAAATTAGGTTTTATTGTTAAGGAAAGCCTTGAAAACTTTGTGCTATTTAAGACTAGAAGATGCAGTTAAATATGTTTTAAAACATCTCAAGATGCCAAAGTAATGGGTGTCTTTTATAGCTCTGCTATCAGTTTTTTTGGTGCCAGAGCAGTGCCAAAGGAGGCTGGGTTTTGGGGGGGATGGGGGGGATTTGGTAGGTGAGAGTGAAAAAACACAAGATGGTGGTTCTTACATGTTGCAGCACTGTCCTTGCTATACTGGGCAAGTTCCAAGCAGTAACCAAATCCAGAATGACTACTGAGACACTCCTTGCTGTTCTAGCTACAAGTTACTCATTAACTTCCTGTTCTAAAATAGTGAGGAATGTTGCTATCAGCATCTAAACATTTATTGCTTCCTTTCCCAGCAGCAAGCTCAATTCACTGGCAAGGTCTCAAAGCAGGTTCCATGAACCTGCCTCCCAAACTGATAGCACCTCAGTAGGTGAGGGGCTTTTAATGGTTGCACTCATAGTGCATACCCTTTTGGCTACAGGAAACACGCTAATGCAATTTACTATTATCTTTCACAGCAGGAGTTCCCTTCAGGGAAAGACTGATATTTATTATAAGACTTGGATTTCATGAGGTGCCTTGAGAAAACTGAATTATTAGGCATTGGAAAGTTGTTAAAATCTCCATACAGCAAGCAGCTTGACCATGACTGGCAATACCTGAGACTGCATCTCTTATCAGGATTCCTACTCCATGAAGGATTTTCCAATTTTATTAAATGATTTACAGTTTTCCTTTTGGCAGCGATCTCCAAAAATGAAAGCACTTCAGATATCTCAACTTTAAGTACTCAAAATCCCTACTTGCTTTTAAAAGCTTTGGTCTTATGGTAATACCACACATATAAGTGGAAATGAAATGGGTCTGCACAGATTTGCTGTATTCTGCTGCCACATCATTGTCCCAATGCCAGAACAGCCAGCCACAAATTGATTCCACCAGCACTGAAGGAAGTATTATGTATGAAAAAGGAAATTATGTCTAAAGTTTGTAAAAGAGCCTTAACTCAGGATTTCCTGTACTTTTAGGTTTTGTGTTATTTAGGCATGAGAGTCAGCAACTGTAGCACCATCTTAGTGCAATTTTGTATGTGTGTGCTGGAACTGCCCTTATGATTTTGGAATGTAAGTAATGTGAACAAATGGAACCAGCTGAAATACAATTGAAAAAAAATATGTAAATAAAATATTTTTTTATGTAAGTAAATACTGTCAATTGTGAATGTTTACATTTTGACTCATGGAAGAGAAGTTAATACCAAATATGCCAAATGCATCCTGCCCTCCCAGCCAACAAGAAGCTCAAGCTCTTTCTGGCACCATCTACAAAGACAGAAGAGAAGGGAATTTCCTCTAAGAAACCTCTTTGGTCTAGTCCACCACCAGTTTCTATAGAGACTGTATTCTCAAAAATCCTCTCATTTATCACTATAAATAACTCCCACAGTTCAGGGAAAAAGTGGAGTTTAGCCATAGTGCTTACTGGGCGTAAGTTGGATGTTATTTAGAAAAAATGAAAATCCAAGATCAAATGTTTGTATGCAGTTGTTGGTGAGAATTTATATAGGCATTGGGAATGGCAAATATGTCAGAGGCAGCCTGTTAGTGACACCAGAACAGGAAGATTCTACCTATTGCTCAGATCCCAGAGAAGAATATTACTGTCCTGTGAATAGGGACTTACATTCTGCACAAAGCTGCATTAATAGCAGGACTAACAGTACCTTCTCTTCCCCTGTTGGTAATACAGTCCCTGCACAGATGGAGTCACATGTTTCTTGGTTGGTGTTTGTATGGCTTTTGAGCTCTGCAAAATTGTTTATGCATTTTCCTTTATAATGGCCATGTGAGAAAATTATTATTTTCTCTGTCTTACTGATGGGGAAACAAGTCCCAGAGCAATAAGAAGGTTGATTTTTTAACATACTTAAACATTTTATTTGGAAGCTTTAATCTGTGCAGATATTTGAAGTTGCATCAAATGCTGCAAGAGTGCTTCCCAGGGTGTCAGCTGTATCCAAGTGCAACCTCTGAGTCGAACATCTCCCTCTCCCCATCCTATGCCTTGGTTTCCATGGGAAGTAAATCAGTGCACACAAGACATAGAACCCTGGAGTGCAACTGCTCTGCAGTTTGAACTTGGCCAAAGACATATAGACAGGGTTTTTGAAAGCACCTAGGTGCCTAATTTATATTGTTGTCTATGACAAGCAGGCCCTGGAAATCCTACTGACTGATTACTATGTTTTTTAGCAATTCTGCCTTTAAGTGACTGCTGAAGATCAAAGAAATAGCCTGTGGCTATAATCACTGGCATATTCTTTCTTCTGTGTCAATAAACATTCATTAGAATTAGCTAAATTGATGCAAACTGGGAACTTGACTAGACACTCGACTAAGAGGGCTTGCCACTTTTTCTTAAGGGGCAGAAATGAGTGGTGAACACTCCGTCAGGTGTCAGGAGCGGCTGGAGCTTCAGGCAAGCCTTAGGTACTAGGAAATGTTTCCACAACATGAAACTTGTTATATTTATAAACTTGGCTCTGTTATACTGTCCTGTTCAGTAAATCCTGACTGCTGCTAAATACATTTTGTGTTGGTTTCACTACAACAAAATGCTTTAAAATTTCTTTGATTATCCACAGTAAAATACTTTCATCAATAAATGCACTATAAATGAAAAGTTATAGAGGAAATGCAAATACTTAATTGAATATTAAACTGAATACATGCTCTTTATAGTAGATTTCATCAAGATACCTGTGTTGGTAAGTTTGCAGTTTGTAAGTTTTAAATGCATTAAACTGAACCTATTTGTGAACAACAAATAAAAAGAAGACCTTTGATCAGATTCTACCTTTTCTAAATGTAAAAAAGAAATCAGTGGTTCTACATAATGTGAAATTTTGATAAGTTTCCTACAATAAAATTTCACCTCAGTGAAAAGACCCTGACAGATCAAAAATAGTGTAATACTCTCTTCTGTCCAGAGCACCACAACATGTTGATATTTCTTGATTTGCTGGAGATCAGAAGTCTCAACTTGTTTTCTGTTCCAGCTGTTCTAATCCAGTGTATATTGAGGAATGCTAAGATACTGAATTGATATCTGAAATAGGGTTTACCACCTGATTATATTTATTTATCAGGACCCAGTCAAGAGTCTTTATGTCACAAATTATGGTATAGCACAGAGACACCCAAAGCAGAGTTAAATTAGCAAGTTTGAATATGGTAATAATTTTGGTTGTAATAATTTTGGTCAATTCACAGTGCTCCTTAGCAGGGAAATTCAGCTTTGAGGAGCTTAATGCTGCTGTTTGCTTCTGACCTTCAATGTATCTTCTTTAACAGTAGCTTGATAATGGTGCTTAATTAAAAAATGCAGTTTAGGCAATTTGCAGTGCTGGAATCCAAAGGCAGCTGATGCGGCTCCAATTTTTACATCATGCTTTGTTGCCTGTAGAAGTTCCTTTGTTCTGTATAAATTATGTTTTTATGGGGCAGACACATTCATATGTTCCTCTACTGTGTGGTGTGGCTGACTTGGATGCTGCTTCACTTAGTCATAGTCTTCAGCTACGAAAATGGCTATGACAGGAATTTTCATTACCAAATTGAAAACAAGGTATTGTCAGTAGACTGCACTGACTCTGGCTTAGCTGCATACCAGAGTTAACTCCCAACACACAAAAATATGCAAATATTGCAGAAGGTGCTACATGAAAAGCAAAATACCTGGTTTTGTGTCTTTACAGTAATATAGCAACTGATTACATGAAAAGCAGAAGCCTTGTTCCCTACAGTTTTGTGCATCATGGTTGGACTTTCTGGTGTCTAAAAAGATATGACCTCTAATTACCTAAGGATAAAGCCTGTTTCTCTTGGATATGTGAATTCTGAATACGGATGTAGTAACAGCTGAACTAATTTTCTATGTTTGCACTTAGCAAGTGCTTTTTATATATGACTGTTTTCATAGAAAGGTCTTAATTTCTGTGCAATTGCCCTTCTGATGTCTTTTGCTGAAATCAATCAATATAACCGAGAGCAAGAGATGAATGGACACATACACATGCACACGTGTGGGATCTGGGAACCTCTCTCATTAAGAAAGGCTAAAAACAGTAATGAACTCTCCACTCCTTAAAGTCCAGTTTGCTCAAGATTGCAAAGGATTGCCATCATTATTTTATACACATCAAAGACAAGCATTAACTAAATACACAGCATAATCCCTGAGTGCCTAAAATGTCAGTGCCTGAAGTGTTTCACACAGAAATATTTTTACCAATACTGGACATATTTTTTTTCCTGTAGAAGAATCATTATCATTTTCAGCTGTTGTAATGAGTTTAAATATTAGCTAGAACTATGTGGCTTTTCAATTATGCCTTACAATTGTGATTGCTTCACATTTAATTGTGGGAAGCCTTCCATCCTCATTCTTTTTTTTCTTTCAATTTCTAAGAAATGTCTTTCCAGTAATAGTGTTCCCACCTTTCTGTCCACAATAGGATCATTTCAAAAATCTAAATGGACACATCTCCAGGGTAATAAAACTCTCTCAGGACAGGCCCAGGGCTAATTGCCTGCCAGAGTCATGACTGAGTGACAAATGGCAGCTGTGCCACCTTCCCCCTCTGGCATCTTTGGGTGCAGGGATTTCCAGCAGGCAAGTGATGTAGATATTGGGACAATGACTGCCTCTCTGTTGTAGCTACATGCACTAGATCACCCTCTCCATCAAAGCACATAGTAAATGGTTGTGGCATGATTTTTCACCTCATGAATTTCCAGCATCCTCTCTTTTCTAGACAAAGTCTGTGTTTTCTACACCTTATCTGTGGCCAGCTTTTTATCAGCTGCAAGTCTTCTGTTGAAACTGTTGAAACTCCTAGGAAAACCAAGTCAAATTATCTGAAAATACAATATCAGTTAGCAGAAATTCAAAACCTCATGTGTGCACAATCTCTGCAAGAAGCAGAGTAGCCTTCAAATAAAATTCAGCAATCAAATTGAGCCAATCTAGCAGCTCACTCCTGCTACCCTGCTGCTGTTAAAACACACTCACCACTCCCCTGTGAGAGCCCTGGCTCTACAGATTAACTATTCATCTGGTTCTGCAGATGAATAGTTCAGTACATGTTCAAGACATGTACTGAAATAATTCCACTCAGTAACCCAGAAAACAAACTCCAGAGAAACAAATTATTTTTTTTCTAGGATTGGTGAGCTGAACCCGCAGCACATGGGAGGGAACATGACAGGATGCCAGGAGCACAGGTGTGGGAGGGGAGGGATGAGGAAGGAGTAGCACTCCCCCTTTCCATAGCAGTGAATCTTTAGATTTGCCCAGATGTATTATTGGACTATTTGATTTGGAGCACCACAGAAAGAGAGACATTTAGTGGGGAGAGAGAGAGCAAAGGCTGATCAACCAACAGGTAGCTCTGTGAACAGCAGATACAAATGAGATTTACTTTGCATTTGAATCTCAAGATTGATCTTGCATGTGAATCCTGTCTAGTCTGCCAAGGTTTGAGCTCATATTGCACCTTTCCTGCTATGGAGGGATTTATAAATTCTCTGTCACAATCATCTGTCTGTTCTACTTGGTAAAACTTTATAGCAACTTAATATCTGTGAAATATCCACCCCTTGCAAAAAAAAACCCCTCAAATTAAATTGGTCAACAGGGTCTAAATTATTCCAGGTCAAGAAGCTTTCATACAGACTGCAGCAGAAAGTTCAATATCATACAAAAATAATTGGGGGAAGCTGTCATGATGTTAATTTTCCTTTCCTTTTTTTTTTTTTTTTTTTTTTTTTTTTTTTTTTTTTTTTTTTTTTCATTTGGAATTAAAAAAAAAGACTAAAATATCAAAATTGAAAAAAAAAATTACTGTTTTATAAATTGTTATTCAACATGTGTTGGGCAGTCTAATAAAGCTACAATCCAACATATATTTTACATCTTTATGGATTCTAGAGCTTCCCAGAGAGAACTAGCATGCACTTTACTCATACATTAAGTGCAAGGAACAGAAATATTTCATAATATGCATAGCTCTCCTGGAAGGCAGCTTAGTAAAGACAATGTGAGATTAGAGAGACCATTCCACCATGGACCTGTCACCATATGGGTTGTAATTCTAATTTACAGCAGCAATAGCACAACCTGCATGAGCCTCTCTTGATTCAATAACATTCTATTATTCCTGAAAGCAGCAGAGTGAACTTTTATCAATCTCCCCATACTAAATATATCAAGATGTGACAATCACTCCTTTTTGTATAGATTAAATAACAATTTGAAATGTCATATATGGATTAGTGAGCAATATGCTTGCTGCCAGCCATTGACAGCAAACCACAGTAGTTAATTTGACCCTATGGAACATTTGAAAGCAGGCAAGCTTGAAGCATGAGCACTAAGCATGTTTCAGGTTTCACTTACATATTTCAGTGAATTGATCATATATTCCTATTAATTTTCCAGGTATTTTTTTCAGAACTACCTTCACCCATGGTAAAACACTACAGAAAGGGATGCTGAGAGAACTTGTTGTTAATGTATTGCTCTCAATTGAAATTCCTCTCACAAATATCCTTTCACAGAGGAAATATTTTTCCCCTCATAAAATTCACTCCCATTAAAAAGCATTTTATATCTTGACTACAAAATAGGATGTTCTCAAAGCCTCACAAGGCTTTTCCTGATTAAGGTAAACAATTTAATTACCTATCTAAATGTTTGTGTGTTTCAATAAGCTGTGTGACAGTTCTCACTCCTAACAGAATATTTTACCTTGCCTAAATCTTGTGGTATGCTTAAAATTTGTTATGAACAAAAGCCTGGTCATTTATATGTAAATTATCCCTGTCCATAAATTAGGATCCTTCTTGCTTGGATGTTTTCATGAGAACCTTGAAGCACAATCATAAAGGTGGCAACAACTCTGGCCATTTGGTTTACTCAAAGTAGGACACTGTGAGAGATTATTTTTATTTACCAATACTACAAAGGATGTAGGTGACAGCAACAGGGACCCCCTCCACTTGGTGGAAATAGCCAAAGGATGGGAAATACAGGCTGTTTTATACCAGACAATCATGTAGGAAAAAAATAATTAAATACAGATTATAGGCATTGATTTTTATGGCAAAAAGGATGGTCATACAAAAGCCAATGGAGACATGACCTCCACTCATGCTGGCAAGAGTGTCCCTGGCTTTTGATTTGTCATAATTGATTTGGTTTCCTCCAGATGCCCCACTGTACACAGTGGCCAAGCTGAGGCACATAAGCCTCACATTTCTCTGTTTCCACAATGGCAGGTTTGGCTGAAGCTGCATCAGGTCTCCTGAAGGTTATTACACACATTACTAAGCAAATGGAAACAGATTTTCTTGTCTCAGGCAATTTCCCACAAAACCTGGTGTAGGGATGACAACTTTAGGGAGAGAACCTGAACAGAGAGCTGGGGGCATTAATTTCTCAAACTGCAAAAGCAAAAGTGATATTTGCCGGAGCTTGTCTGACCATGCCCTAACTCCCCCTTTTTGAAGTGCACAACTAACCTTGAGAAGAAATGCTGCCCATTAAAAAGTCTTTGAAGGTACTGTTAAAAACTAAGCCAGGTTGATTATGTGATTACACATTTCTGTGAGATTATATCTGATCTCATCTATAAAATTACAGGGATATCCCAACTGTGGATAATTTTTGATATCAGAAGCAAACACGAATTTGGCAAAACACTAGTTTGCAAGCTGCTAACTGAGTCAGTAATAGGAACTAGGTCCTTTATCCTATAGGTCGCCAGCTGAAACTCACCATAACTCAGTAACAGGAGCCCTTAAGAACTTGAGTTGATCTTAGGATGCTGTAGAACCAAATAAAAAATAAACTTGTCATTTCAGTTCAGATCCTAGTAAGCAACTATAACCAGCCCCAAATAAAAAGTGCCAGCTGCTGTTATACTAGAGAAGTAAAAAACTCTATTTCTCATCTAAACATTTTCTGCTCTTCTGTGTGGAGTTCTGTTCATAGGATTAGATGAAAAGATGTCATCAATACTGCACAAAAAGTTCTTGTTCTGCAGATGAATAATTCAATTTCGGATGTTGTGAATCCAGTGCCTTTCAGAAGCATTAAATTAAGTTTCAATTAAGTATGTCTGAAGTAATTTGACTGTTTATCTTTTTGTTTTCTATTCTATTAAACCACTCAATCTATGAGAAATACCCAGAAAGAAAAATTCAGTATGGTGAAGGCAAAGAGGGAGGTCTGTTTTGCATTACTGTAGAACTCTTCTGCAATAGTGTAAACATGGCTTTTCTTAAACCTTTTATTGTCTGGTTTGGGTTTGGTTTGTTGCGGTTTTTTTAATAGATGCTATTTTTTTTTCTGTTTCCTCATACTATAAATAGGCATCCTTTTTCAAAACCTCATACAAGTAGTAGTGTTCTCTGCGTAAATGTTAATCAGCTTACACAGGGTATCATCCTCATGTCCCTTTAATGAGATTAAGCTCCTCTTGCTGAGCGTGAGATTTCCTGAAGTGCTCTATTCTTCATGCCATTTCTATCAGAGGAAGACACCACCCTTCCTGTGTCAGGTATTTTACATTTTACAAATGCATTAAAAAGATAATCACTGTCCTGGCAGAAAAATTGCTTTCACTGAAGGGTGCGTTTCACAGTACACCTTGAACTAGTACAGTGACTACCACTGCCAAAATGGGGAATCCTCCTTCCTAGCTATTCATTTGTCTTCTTTTGGGTCCATCATTGACATATAAATGTCTGTTAACTAAGATGCCAAAATAAAACAATTTGAGTGTCCTCATCTACTTCAGCACAGCAACATGTTTCTTTTGGCCACTGGAGCCATCCTGAGCAGTCCTTCTTGGCTTCTCAGCTGTGCCACTGTAGCTGTTCCTGCAGCTACAAGGTGATTTGCAAGGTAGACTTTAAGTTTATTCCAATTTAAAACAGCATTCTTGCGTCTCCAATGCTTTCGTTGGATTGTTTTTGCCAAGTGGCATCATGTTACTCCATCAAAAGCGGTATTGACACAAGTGAGCCTAAAGTGCAACGTAGCAGGCAGAAGCAGGGGATGCTTAGGCTATTGCTGTGGCTGAAGGAAAGTCAAGTCCCCTGATATTATCCCAAAAAACTATTTCTCTGATAATTAAAGCAGAATATCTAGTCCCCATGCCTCAGTCACCATATTTTCATTTAAAGTTGACAAGTAAAGGAGACAATTTTTGCAAGTATAAGACAAATAAAGAATAAAGCTGTGATGAAGCAATCCAGGTGTAACACCACAATGTGTGCATGTGTGTAAGTCTACTTGACAATATACCCACATGAAGAAAGAAGAAATACTTCTCTTCTTGGAACAGGCAGTAGTCTGATTCTCAGCCATGAGCTGTTCTCTACTGATTCCTTTGAAGGTCTTGAAATACCAGGAAGCTTCACAGCCAGTTCTACAGCTTCCAGTGACCTTGGATATCTCATACCAGGAATAAGAAAAAAGAACGTGCTGCTCCCACTGGCACATCTCAGCAGGATTTCTTCCTTATACCCCAGCCTACCTCCCCTGATCCCCTCCTCAGCTGCCTGTAGCAGAGCTGAATGTTCTTCACCTCTAAAGCACTCCTTTCTAAGCTAATTCGTTTCTTCTTTAGTCCAGGAAAGGAAGCAATGATAGATCCTTAAACCATTAATCTAAATAACAACATTTTGAGACCAAGCCTTGAAGGCTGATGACATCCAAACATGCCTCTGCATATGGAAAAAACCCAACATTTATAAGAAATCTTACCCTCATGTCTTCTTTAATACATAGTTTGACACGCTATGGACTTTCCTCCTTTTCCTCAGATGTTGAGGAATCTTGTACTGGAATGGGGACAACATTAAAGCCTGAATGAAAGCTATAAAGCACTTTGCCATGTTATTCATCTTCATTGTCCCTTCTGGGAGCCACAGAAACAAGGTAGATACCCAGTTTGTGAATCAAAGCCACCTAACAACCATAGCCTGAACAAGGGCTTGGAATGCTCTTCTGTTTCATTTATCTTCTCTGACCCTCCTGGCAACAAGAGAAACAGCAGCTGAAGACACACCCCATTCAGAAACCAGAGACTCCCAGCACTAGACTTTGAGTAAAAATTTGAAAGAGATTCTTCCCACTTTTGTCCTGGTTCTCACCTGCCACACTCTGTCTGACAATGAGGTAAACAATTGCCATCACATCCCCTGCAGCTCCAAGAAATGACATCAGGTCTCCCTGCTGATGAGAAACATGGTCTCTCTCCGTGTACTCCCGGTACAGCACTGGCCAAGCCTGGCAGCTGCAACCTTGGCCCACTACAAGCACGTATCTGTACAAATGCACACAATTTGTGGTGGGTCAAACATCAAGGTTGTATGAAACTCTGGCACTGGTAATTGAACATGAGGCAAGAGGCATGCCATTAGGCAGTTTTGGTGGAAGAGAAGGTATTTGTTGCCTCCCAACTCCCTATTAAAAATGCCTGAGTTTACTCAAGTGTACTGTCAAGTATGAGGTCTAATCATCCAACACTTTATTTATTCTCAAACTGCAAGTGTGGCGCTTCTAGAAATTCTCACAGAGGAAATATAAGGGAAAGACCTTTTTTTTTTTTCAGGTAATAAAAACAAAGTCTTGGACTCATCTAGAGACTATACTAAAATACAGATTAAAGTTGCAACTGTACTTTTCCAGACAATTAATATAAATCAATGGATTTTATGCTAAGGGTGCCTCACTTCACCAAGACTAGTACTGTAAAGAGAAGATAAACTACTTTATGTGTATAGGAATAGATTTCAATTACACTATTAAGAATAACTAGTGTCTTAGCCTACAATTCTACTCATTTCATGGAGAGTGGTTCTGGGTTTCTTTAAGAAACTATTTATTTTTATTTAGTTTACTGATTAATAAACTCAACTCCTGTGTTCTTACTTTCAGGAAATTTATTTTGGCTTTATTTTCAAAGTTACTTTCCTTTTTCATTTGCTATTTTTGTATATATATCTTTAACCTAATATTAGACTATGAAAATAAGTGCCTGCATATTTTTTCCACCATACTTATCAGAGCCTTTTTTCCTTTGGCTGACAATTTTTTTCATGCAAAAATGAAGCAAGAGGGTGTTGAATCAGTCTGACAGCATGACTACTTCCCATTTTTTTAGACAGGACTAGCAAACCATCTTCAATTCCAAAGGTCTGCAGGCACTAAGACTGAGAATTAATTTGGTGACAGCGAAAGCACAATTCATTTTATCATGTACTGAAAAGATCTACCAGTCTACATTGTGTAACTTGCCGATAGGGATCAGAGGTTGTCCATCACACCATCTGCCTTTCATTCAGCAGGCTTCTAATTTCCTACAAACTGTAGAACAGCTGGGAGGAAGCCAGCCTTGAGGCACAGAGCTGGGTGCTGTCAGGGTATTGCTGGCATTGTAGCTTAGGGCATTGCACATTCTTTCCCAGAAATTTTGCTGGAGTTTTTGAATAGGAATGGTGAAAGATCATGAGTCAAAGGAGTAGCTGCCATTCTGCCAGGAATGATCAAAACCATATCAAAGTATAACCCTTCATCCCGGGGAGGGTTTGCGGATGACTGCCAGGTCTGCAAAACCTCCTCCCTAATCAATGGCATTGAAAGCAGCAAAGATCTTGGGTATTGCTTGCTGAAATTCTGATGGAATTAATGCCAGCAGTAGGAAATTCCCTGTGTGGTTTCCATTACATCAAGTGCTCATTAGAGCCTTTAATGGAATAATGGAAAGTTTCATCAAAAATTTTACCTTTGCAAACATCACTTATCAGTACTATATAAAGAAATAATAAATAATTTTCACATGAAGACATTTTTAAATTTAGTTTCCAAACCATTTTGGAAACATTAATTCATTTGAGTTTGCAAAACTTGACAACTTTGGATATGTCTTTCCATTATTTTTAATTAAAAATGCTTAGAAAACTGCAAAATTACTCAATTTCAAATATTTCTAAACCAGGAACAATAGTGTTTTGATATTTTTATAAAAATGGGTTCTCAAGTTCTGATAAATTCACATATTGATGTAAAGTTTGGTGTCCCAGAAAGGCCTTGTTCTGTAACTAGGAATTTTGTTGACATTTTATCCTTGGGTCAGTGCTTCCCTTGTTGCTGCAGTTCAGACAACTGGAAATTGGAAACCCATTTGTCATGTTAAGTTGCTTTCTAAAATAAAAATACAAGCAAGCTACTATTTCCGTCTCCCCAGTGCAAGTGAGCTCATTGATCTCTCCATGGAAGTGAATGCCAAAGACCAACATAATTCAGTGGTTATGGTACAAGACTGGAAGTGAAACTACATTTTATCCTCACAGGCCTGTCTTAGCTAAGCTCTCTCTGGCAAGAAACGTGTCCATGCCTTAATGTGCCCACCTACAAAACATCATGACAGCCACATATGTACGAAAATGGCTGGAACACCTAAACATATATGTGAAACTTGTGCAAAGTATTCCTTTGCCTATGGCTGAGATGTCTTTCATTTCATGATTATTTTTTTTAGTCAATCAGCAACTTTAAACTAAATTAGAAGGAGACTAAGAATACTTGTAGCTTTCAAGTTACCAGAATTTCCTGAAAATTGTCAGATAAGCACAAAGAGGGCCAAATGGGCACTCCCACCCTCTCCTCAGGGAAATGGTACAGTGTGATCCCAACAGTTACAGTTCTGCTTGTCCTCCTGATCCTGCAGCTGCTGTGTACATCATATCTGACCTACCTACACATATGGAGCTGCATCTCAGCCATTGCACACGCTGTTTCTTCTCATACAGGAGAAAGCTAGGGATACTGTGGGATGTAGGGGGAGAACTTAGGAGAGTCAGAACTCAATAAGGCAGCTAGGATTTCTGTCCATAATTATTAAAGGGCACATAGGACACAAACGCGTAAGAAAGCCGGCTTTGTTAGTCCCTCTGCTTATGGAATAGCTTATTACCAGTAATTGCCCATGAACTATCAATAGCTTCAAACAAAAATTTAATTTCTTCCTCTTTCCCTTGCTCTTTCCCTCCCTCTTATATAGCAGGACTAGATGGAAGCCTTCAGGTAGAAGCCATGTCCCTATCAATTATGTGTTTTCATTTAATCTTCTCTATGTCATGTTTGTGGTAGGGTTTTCACTCCAATTATCACATTTCAACTAAACAGGCAGTAACCTCCAACGGAAGGGTGGCAGTTCATTACATTACATAGTTCTATTAATTAATATAGTCAGGCTTACCCTGCAAAAAAAAAAGCAATGTTTTAGGGACAACCTGCCAAGAAAGTGACTCCAATTTATATTAAAGTAATGCAACATTTGTGTAAATGCTAGCTTAATCTCCTGTTGTTTCAGCTTATTTTAAACCACTTGAAACTGGCATATACCTGACTGAAATAAAGTGTCCCTGCAGTAGTTTGCACTCAATTAAATTGGTTTTAAACTGACTTGATCTAAGCAGTGAAGCTTGATAATGTATGCAGATACTGAGTATTTTCTAGCATTTAAACTAGAAGGACAAAAGTACCTTGTTTAAACTTGCCCTCCTTGAAAAGGGAAAGCTAATGAACTGCAAAAAAAGGTATTTTCTAGCTTTTAAACAAGAGATGTGGTAGAGAAGAGCTCTGATGGTAATGAAACAAATAGTTGTACCTCTGGAAAGACATTATTTTAGTAGTGATACCTCTGATTGTCCTTATTGTCCTTATTTTGTTATTTTACAAGTACTCTCTCTGGCTGTTGGAGATTATTTTTGGGGTTGTTGTTTGATAAGAAGCTCCACATGACTCAGCAATGTGCACTTGCAGCCCAGAAAGCCAATACTATCCTAGACTGCATCCAAACTAGTGTGGCCAGCAGGGCAAGGGAGGTGATTCTTCCCCTCTGCTCTGGTGACACCCCATCTTGAGTGCTGCATCCAGCTCTGGTGCCCCAGCAGAGGAAAGACCTGTGGATCTGTTGGAGCAAGTCTAAATCAGGGCTACCAAGGTGGTCAGGGGACTCTCCTATGAGGACGAACTGAGAGAATTGAGGTTGTTCAGCCTGGACAAGAGAAGGCCCCAGGGTCAGAGGAAAGAATCCAGCAATGTCAAGACAGGAGCCCAGTTCTTTATAATTCAACAGGAATACAAGCAAAATATTTTCATTTGAGATACACTTCAAGTACATCTTTATCTTATGGCAGTCAGTCATTCAATATATTTTCTGACAGAGGGGTTCCAAGTTGTGACACAATGTAATAGTAACTGAATTTAGAAATTCTGGTAAAACTATTGCATTATTTTTTAATAAATTTTGCTTTTGTGAGCTAGTGTATATTCAGCACCAGGACAGTCATAAATGAAGCTGTTTAGAGGATTATGTAGTTTAGTGTTAAACAGTCATCTTTTCCCTTGGAATTTGCATTGCATGTTTTATTGGTTTCTCTCATCACTTCACAACATGGATGAAGCATTTATTTTCCTAATAGCCTCATTATGTTGAGGAATGAAGATCTAGAGAAATTATGTTGAATCTCATGGTTATGTTCCATCAGTAGTGAAGACATAGAGAAATTGAACACTTCAAGTCACCCACAGGCTGTGAGAGAACAGGGTGAATGGCTGAAACTGGTGAATGAAGGTTGAAGAATTGAATCCAAATCATTCTCATTGTAGTCTAGTCCCTTACCTCAGAAACTCTTCTTCTTTTCTTGCTGCAATCAGATTCTGATGTCAAGGATGAATCAACCAAACCACTTTTGTCTTCTCCTGAACCTGTTTCTTCATTAATGAAATGAGATAACACTACTTTATGGTAGTTCACTCTCTCAAAGTAAGTAGAACTTATAACCAACAAGAAAATGGCTCTTCAAAACAGAAGCTCTCAATCTTTTCTGATCAGGATTATCTTTCTTTGCAGTCAAATCTTGAAAGATTTCACTATGCTACCTACTCCCTGTTCTTAAAAATTGTTTGCACCTCTAGTAAAACAGATGCCCCAGTGCAAAACTGTTCTTCCAATCCTACACCTAAGCTTCCAGCAAAACATCCTATAATTCCCCTACTCTTAGACAGTTTGCTACACTCTTAGTTGAGCCCACTGAAAAGTCATGTATTTCCTGATGTGTCCCATCAGGATTGCTGCCCGGTGCTCCAAGTCAATAGGGAAGCTCAGAGGAAGACGTATTTTTGTCTCACAGATATTAAGAGCCAATCTCTTTCGCTGCCTCTACCCAGACCGTCTCTGCTCCCACAGGAAACACATCTCTGTTCCTGAAGGCTGGTTCTGTCAACACAGTGAATCCATGTTACCACTGTATCAAGGGACTGGGAAGCATGGAGTAAAACATTCACCCATCCACCAATAACACACTGGAGTGAAAAACACAGCATTTGGCTGCCTCCCATTGACCTAGAGCAAATGTTACACACTTCACGAGAGGAGAGGAGAGGAGAGGAGAGGAGAGGAGAGGAGAGGAGAGGAGAGGAGAGGAGAGGAGAGGAGAGGAGAGGAGAGGAGAGGAGAGGAGAGGAGAGGAGAGGAGAGGAGAGGAGAGGAGAGGAGAGGAGAGGAGAGGAGAGGAGAGGAGAGGAGAGGAGAGGAGAGGAGAGGAGAGGAGAGGAGAGGAGAGGAGAGGAGAGGAGAGGAGAGGAGAGGAGAGGAGAGGAGAGGAGAGGAGAGGAGAGGAGAGGAGAGGAGAGGAGAGGAGAGGAGAGGAGACAAAGGTCAATGACATGTTCTTGCAGTATGCCTCCAGAGTGCCCTTCAAGTCCATAGGGCTGGCCTAGCATCATCACCATCCTGCACCAGATTCAGATGCAAAGAATCATCTCCAGATAGTTTGGGCCCATTCTGTTCTTGCAGATGCAGTGTATCTCTTACTTAGTGTCAGTGAAAACAGTATCTAAAGCTGGTTGAGGGAATCATTAAAAATTAGAAAAATATGTTCTTTGAAATGCTAATTTAGTGTTACTGTTTATTTTTGTTTAACAATGTTTTATAAGATTGAGTATTTAAATCTAATTATTTAATATACTTTTTTCTCTAACTTCTTCTCAATTGCAATGTGAATGGCATTGCTTCTGGGGAGTTCCTCTTTTCCAACTTATTTTAGTTATGCTGATGAATAGGATTGCTAGAAATCACTACCTTTAATATCATGACTTGATTACCTTTAAAAGCATAACAGCAGCCCAGAAATATCACTGATGTCCTCACCAGCAGATATGAAAATACAGTTTTTATTTCTAAAGCCTTATCTGTTCATCCTTTATCCTCTTAATAGCTGAGAGTTAAACACCAGCAGATTAACCTGCAGTGCAAGTTCTCCATTTATGATAATGTTTAACATCTTATCACTTACCTTGATGTCTCTGCCTGTTGGAGCTTCCCTCAGCTCTCTCCTACAGCTTTCATTGAATGTCTTATATTTCATTCCCCATGTCTTGTATTTAGCTTTGTTTTCTAAGATTTTCTAACTGTATGCGATTACACCATCTATCAATCCTTACTTTCTTCCTCCCTTTCTCCCTCCAGTAACTTTAGAACTTGTCCAAAGTCAATCATTTTTGACAGTCTGCATTTGCACAGCTTAGAGCTTACCACAGTGTGTTCATCCTCTCCCAAGCTGATAGGCTGGTTCTCCTTAAATTTTTATGTGTAGGGAACTGTGCAAGACAAAGGGGTGTTGTTGTTACTGCTAGCTGTTGTGGGATGTAGTGGTTTTGCAGTGAGAGTGTAAAGAAAGATACAGGAATTTTATTGTAGGTTGTTGGATTATTTAGATACATATTTTGCAGCAAAGATCTTAATATAGAAATATATACTTACATACACACATATATCTCACAATTGGGGAAAAAAGAGTATCTATAATATATATGCATCTCAGTGGAAATGCATTTTCCAAATAATGACAGTAATTTCCTAGTGCAAGCAGGTGACAAAGCCAGCTGGTAAATCTTTGCCATAGACAATAAGGTAAGGTAGACTTTTTGATCTCAGGATGAAACAGTTTTTCAGCAGTAGCAGCTGCTGGAGAAAAAGGCAGCCTCTTTGGCAGCCTTTGATGATAGGGACTAGCATGCATTTTAAGAAATCTGTTTAGCATTCTTGATCCATCAAAAACAAGGCAGAACATAAGTATAGAAAGGAATACCAAGTTAAATTTCTGCCAGAATGCTGAAATGCAGTTGGTCTGCCCTGTCTCATTCTGTTTCTGCTTGCACAGGTGTAGTAACATTAAAGAGAAAGATGGGAGTAGACAAATAAAAACCATAACTTTTCAAACTGATGGAAGATTTGGCAAAGCCTACCTACAAGAACTTTGCCATAGTATCTGACCTGGAAATACTTGCCCTTCAGTAGCCAGACCAGTGGTGTAGAGTTGTGACTCCATCTCCAGGGCTGTAGAAAAATGTCCAGGTAGAGTCACATGGTGACAACGTGCTTTAATGATAACAGTGCACAGGGAATTCAGGGTAACAGTGTAAATATAACCCAACCAGCAAGAGAGAACATTCTTAAGGCAGCTAAAATATCTTTTATGCTGTATTACAGATATGCAATTATTTCTAGAATGTGAAGTGGTGAAGCAAAGGAGCTGAGAATCTCTTCTACTGATTTTAAATTAGTTAGCTGAGATTCTGGTAAGAGCGTAGCTGTGGCAACCCAAGATACTCTTGGCTAAAGATGCCAGGAGCTGGGCAGACTTGGGAATTTCAGTTCCATCCTGACAAGATAACGTCGTGTAAGGCACCTACCAGATTTCTGTGGTCCTTGTCTGAAGGAGGCTGCACAGCTACATGATTGCAAGCCTGTTACACAATGCAAGGGAGAGCGGGATGGGCTGATCCAATGAAGCAGTAGTTTCGGTCTGGATGATCTCCTCGGTGAAGAATGATTTCTTCAGATCCCCAGCTGATACTAGACACAAGGAGTAGGTTCATGTTTCAATCAACAAGATTGAAACATAGAGATTCCTGGCCTTGTTCTACAGATGTGATATTTATTATGGGAGGAAGATGGAACAGATGTTAATTTCCAACACTAGCATGGACCTGTCCAAGACTAGAACTGCTAACACAGTGCTTATAGCATGTTAAGGCCTGAGTCCAAGCTCACATGGGATAGCTGAAAACTTAGGTAAGCAAATAGTGGTAGATAGGATAATTTCAGAGACCTTTATGAATTCACTCCCATCAAAATGACAGATTGAAGAAAGTAACTGAAGAGCTTTCCAGTTTTAGAATTGATCTCTTAAGCAACCACTACAAAGTATAAAGTAATATTACTAAGTGAGAACTTACTATGATTTAATTGCATTGATAATGCGACATTACAAGCATTTTGAAAATCGGCCTTTATCAGTTGCAGAAGATAAAAAAAGAGAAAAAAGGACCCATGCCATAAACTCTTCTATCTCTGCCTTTTTCCAGTGTCTGTTTTTTCAGATTTTCCTCAGATCTCCTAGGTACCTGTGGCTACCTTGCTTTTTGTACTGAAAATGATATGTTTTCCACAGATCATGTGAGGTGTATCAGTATCAGAGGTACTACAACATTAGGCAATATGACTTTTGCAAAACCAGATGAAGTATCTTATTCTCTTCAGAGCTAAAATATATAATATTATTATAATATTATATACATGCTGAAATATATAATATTATTGCCAAGGTTTTATATTTTAGTTAAAAGGTGAAATAATTCCAAACGTACTGCTTTTCTCTTTGCACTTATGTTCTTCTCTATTTTGAATTTTTAGCAGGCCTTTGCCTTTTACTTTATACATTTAATTCTTCTTTATTTCTCACTTACAAGTGGACTTTAATATGCCACCATTAATAGTAAAGTACATATATTGTAGGGGTATACCAAGAATTTGGAAGCCAATCAAAAGAGATTAACTTACCTTTTTGCAGCATTTGTATGTTTCATAACAGACTGACGGGGTTTGGGGAACTTCAGAATCTCTTTTGAGGTGAATAATATAATTGAGAAGTCTCTCAGCTAACTCTCAGTAAAGGACTAGTGAATGGCAAGGATTTCTCATTTTTGTTCTTTCAAAACTAACTTGGAATTCTAAATTTATAACATAAACAGATTTCACTGGTGTAGTTTCTGGCTTTGCAGAAAGACGAGAGCCAGAAGCAAAGCTGAAATAGGTGCACAGTAAGTATTTAGTTCCAAGTGGTAAAAAAACCACACACATGCAGCTTTCTAGTTCTGATTCTCCAGCCCAGATGAGCACAGAGGAATGTGGGTGGAACTTGCCCTTCTGCCAAGGGTATTACCTAAGCCCTATTTTGATGAGGATTTAAGTGGTGCACAGGCCTTGTGCTGCATGGGGGTGAAATGGAAAATCACAGAAGCATCTGTAGACCTTCCTTCAAATCAAGGCAGTGGAGCAACACAAGTTGATTTCCAGGACTGGGAAGAAGAAAATAAACTGCACCCCTGTCCCAGAAGGAAAACAGCTGAGTGGTCATAGGACTACTTTGTGGTCTTCTAATTGTCATTTTGCTGGAACTGGGGCAAATGCATCTTGCCCATTCCCATCTAATTGGCTCAGAGAGGGCCTTCAAGTAAAGGAAATCCCAGTTTTGCTTTTACTCAGCAGTTGTAGCCTAAAAGGTGTGTCTGTATTTTAATATAATTCCTAATGAATCCCAGGAACTGTTTTAATACTACTTTGCAAAAGATTAAAAGAGAATGTCTGAAGGGGATAATGTGAGCATGGGAGGATTATATTTTAATAAAATTAATCCCACCTATAAAGAAGGCCTGTTACAGTGTCCATCTGGACAAATCCAATTTAACTCTCTGGGAAGCAAGCAGTGTTAAATTTGTTCGATGCACCTGGTTAAAAGAGAGAGCGGAAAACCAGGAAAATCCTTCTCACACTAGGAGAGAAGACTTGGAAGACTGAGGATTTGTTAGGATACAAATTACAAAATACCTCTCATTTGCTGAAGAAAAGGATCTTAAATCCTGAAATTTTAAACAAAAGCTGTCTCTGATCATCCTAGATAGGCAAAAAGCGAGGGAGTTGCTGGCGCTGCTGACTAAAGTGTTTCCCAGAGACCAAAGATGAGCTGGGAGGAGCAGGGAGGAAGAAGTAGACTGGGCATTCTTCCTATGCATTTCCTCCAGAAAAGGTGATACCCCACCGCTTAAATGCCTGATCAAAAACCTCAAGCTCTTTGTTTCTACCACAAAACAAAATACTCTCATCCTAACAGGCTATTACACATGCAGACAGGTTTGAGAGTCTTCTACAGGCTTCAGAATAGATGCTGAGGAGGAAAATAGTTTGCACTCTCATGCACTCTCTCACCCTCTTAAAAAAAAAAATACAAGGAAACGTTGTTTCTTGCCAAGGAAAGAGGTTAGTCAGCTGAAAATGAAGCTCTCCAGGCTGCACCCTCACATGTTTCTGCTTGTGCAGCCCAAGCACCTGCGGTCACAGCTGCCAGAGGCTTCGGGACGGAAGAGGTCCTTGGCCACCCCCTCCAGGGCTGCGCCCCACAGTCCCACTCTCACGCACCCTGCAGGCGCTGCCTTGCCTCCCCTACCATGGCAGGCTGGGGTCACAGAGTGGCTGAGCAGGCAGATAGTCCTTCTCGTGGCTGGGAGATGAAGGATTGGCCTGACCCAAGGCTTTCAGCCTCGCATGCTACAGCTGCCGGTGTGTTATGTCATGTTCAACTGCCCAGCAGAGTCAACACACCTAAGGAACAGGGCACCTGGATCTGTCCTGTAGGCTCCAGCTCGCTGCTAAAGAGATTGGGATCTGGTCCCTGAAGGATCAGGAGGTGTATAGCTCACAAGTCAGTAGCCTGACTCAGCTCTGTAGGAGGAGATCTAACTGTTGCCCCACTCTGGGCACGCCAGAGGATATCCAAAATTCCAGTGGTGTCCAAGGAGCAGGAAGCAGTGCTTGATGTAGATATTTAACAATGTTAAATATTGCTTGTTCTTGTGTTAAGCCCTGGAAGATTTTTCTCTTGTTGATGAGTAGGTGGTAGCCAATAACTGTGCTACTTCTAGAAAATATACACACATTACAACTGTCAAAGCCACTGACAGAATGTTTGTGCTATTGAGAGAAAACCCTGTCCCAAGGGTGTCAATAAAACATCTCTCCATGGCATAGGAAAAATTAGCTCTGTGCAGTGAGGTAAGTGAATTTCATGAGAAGGAAATTTCTCTAACACGAGTGAGTGACCGTAGTTTGGCAGACACATGTCTCCAGTTACACTGTTCATCAGAACTGAGATCAACTTTAATATCATTAAAAAAACCAATTGTTGTGTAGGAAAAAATACTTTAAGTTAGTCACATCTTCCACAAAGGTAATAAAGCTGAGAATGATTCAGAGCTCACATAAACAAACCAGTCTGAAGTAAGCACAGCCTTTCTGCAACCTGTTCTTTCTATCCTATAACTCTATCTATATAGATATCCTAACTCTATCTATATAGATGTATATCTATCTATATATATAGAGTTATCTATATAACTCTATCCTAACTCTATCTATATAGAGTTTCCCTTTAGAGATAGTGACTATTTTTCTAGGTATATTAAATGAAGAAAAAGTAAATGTACCATAGTGCTGGCTACCAAAATGATCTTCTTATAATCGGAAATACCTATTTCGATACCACGTGTGTCTAACTTCTGATAATCTAAAAATCAGCAGAAAAATTTAAGGTGAACACACATTCTTCAGAGATTAGCTCTGGGGATAAACTGTTTGCACAAAATGTGTTAAGACCTGAAGGATTATGTCCAGCGTTATGGGCATCCATCACTGATTTCAGCTTCTGATGTTCTTTTACATGCAGGTGAATACAGTGGTGCTGGGTTAATGGTGTGAGTCGGTGATTCTAGAGGGCTGTTTCAACCTTAACAATTCTATGATTCTCTGTAGGGTGTTTATTCTTCTAAGAGAATTAGACAGCTCTGTGTCTCCTTGTTCTTGCCCTTTGTGTTGTGTACCATGGCTAATACAAAATTCTGTTGTCTCAGCTTTTTCTCCTGCTTGTCTGTCCAGGCCTTTACCTAAATTTTAGCATTTGAATAGGAGAGCAATCTGCAAATCCTGTTGATTTGGTGATGAGATTGATGACATACTTTGAGACCAATTAGTGGAAAAGGCTGATAATATATGCATTAATGAAGGACTGTTACTTGAGCCTAACTTTTCATATTAAAGGAAGACTCTTGTTCTTGCAAGCAAAATTGAGTTGGTTATTAATAATGCAAGGGTGGTTACTGACGGCAACACTTAGCTCATATGAGTGATCCTTATTAGGAGAGACAGGAAAAGGAAAATTCAAATGGGATAAGTGCAGCTTAGTGCTTCTGCTTAAAGCTTTACCATTGCAAAGAGAAATCTCCCAGATTTATATTTGTGTTTTCTTTCACTTGCCTGTGGCCACACCAGTTAGGTGTGAGATCTCATCAGCTCTTACAAAGTGACCAGAGTTCAGCAAAGTGAACCAGAGTTCACTTAAGTGTACAGAACTTAAGAGTAACAAGAACTTAAGAGTAACAGCAAATGATGCTTCTGCACCTTTTGTGGCAATGTTTATATTATGGCAGCACTGACTCTGTGGATTGCTTTGATACCCATAGCATTGATCTGCAAGTGATGTCAAATAAAAAATACTTCCTAACTATTGCTGCTATTAATATTTTTGTTATTGGTGTTGATGCTATTAATACTATTGAAAATCCCAAGACCCTTTTTCAGGTGGATATTGGCCTTCAATAGGAAGATAGGACTCTGCTAATATAGTTGCTTTTGCAGAAAGAAGAAGATTATGTCCTTGTACCCCTCAGGTGACACAGGGCAGAAGATGCAGCCCTGCAACAGGAGGTGCACATTTTTGCATTCAGGGTTATAGGGAAAAAACTAAGCAAGGGCCTTGAGATAAAGTTTTGAATGAAAACTAACAAAACAAGTGGATAAATGTTTGAGACAGAAATCAAGGTAAGCAGCACAATAATCAGTCATACCCGGGGTCTGTTTTTCTTTGCCAGCTTTGCAAATACATTTTAATTTCACAATCATAAGACATAGGACTGTGCCCGAATTTCTTAAGTAAATTTAAAGATATAGGTATGTCTGTGTATGTGTTCTAGTCAACACTATGTTGTCCTTTAAAAGGATAGATGATCCACAGATGATTTTTAGCATATTGTTAAACACTCATGTTAGTTAAGCAAATACCAGTTATTTTATGCTCCTTTGATTTAGATGAATCTCAAATTCAAACCATGCCTATGCTTAAAGAATTTTCGGAGTTTTAGAATTGGTTTAATTTGAACTGGAGTAAGCCCTGAATGCAGCTGTGCTCACTGTAGCACTGTTAGACATGAAGGGCACTTCAGATCAAAGTGGGCAACATGTACAAAACTGCAAGCTAAAAAATCCAAACCCACAGTGTTTTTCCCCCAGTTATTTTTTCTTGACAGAGTACAGGGAACAGATGTTTTACCATAGTTTTGTGACAGTATAAGGTATTTTGAATGCAGGATGTGACACACAATTCAGAGGAAAATTGCAACTTTGTGTTGGTAGAATAAGCTAGAATCTCTTAGAACAAACATTCATAATCCTAACATAGGAAGATACAATAAGTAGGTCAAGTTTCACAAAATTATTTATCATCTCTTCTGTTCTTCCTACCTCTAAAAAGAGATAAACTGACCTAATACGTTACTGTTTGAAAACTATTTGTTTGTAATTCAATAGTACCAGAGTAAAATGTGCAGCATTATGTTCAGCTTTTAAAAATAAGGACAACATGTAAGTTGAAATGCATCTGAGGTTCAGAAATATTTTTAAGCATACCTGGCAACAGTTTGTTTGCATAGTTTTAATGACCAGTAAACTTAATTATCATTTTTGTGTTGCCTTAAAACAATTCCAATTTTCAAATGCCCAATGCCTCCTGCTTACTGAAAACATGGCTCCCTTAAGCTGGAAGAACATAGAAACTTCAAAAAGTGAATGAGAGCTCAGTTTATAGTTCCCATATGTCTCCCTTACATGCAGATTCTCAGGATTAATATTCTAAAAACCTTTTAACCAGAAAGGAGCTACCCCATGAGGTTTATCAATCTCAAAACCAGACCATATGCTTCTCTGGAAAAGAAATATTTCCAGCTAGCTTGTGGAGGAATAGACAACTCAGACTGAAAAGACACTCTAATGTCAACTGTAAAGACAGGCATTCTTTTAAGACTGTAACATACAGACTTTATCCAGGAAGGGGGTTTAGGTCTTTTTTAGTGGTATAGAGATGCGCTGTCATAAAATTTCATCTCGCTTTTGCTGGTGTAATACAGAAATAATACCACTGAAATCAGTCTAGGATCAGTCTGTCTCTATATATATAAAAAATGGCCCAGTCATGAAAATGACTTTTCCCCCTCTGTACAGTCTGACAGATGGTAATCATAACAAGGTCCTTGCTTTTCCAGGTGAGAGGATTAAAAAAGTAAGGGGGAAAAAATCCCCATATAATCATTAAAATATTAAGCAACAGTTAAGGATTCTGTTTGTCTTCACCTTTCTGACAATGAAAAGCCTAGAATGAAGAGCTTTGAGGGCAACTGGCAACAAGAGTAGAACCTCACAAAATTTTAGAGGAAATCCATTAATAACCTATTTTAGTAGCATCTGAATAACCATAACCCAAATTCCAATGGTTTACTTCAATCCTTTTCAGAGTTTGGTTACAACGATAAGTTACCAGAAGGTAAGCAAGGGTGATAACTTGTTTCACAACAGTGAAAATGGCAGATTCATATATCATTTTTTCATTTATCCATTGTATAGCATAAAGCAATGTAATTTACCTCTTTCACTGAAGCACAGACTACCTCACATTTATAAAATAATGCCAGTGTGCACCCTGGCAGTTAAAACACAGTAATGGAAAGACTTCAAATTTGTACCATTGTTTCTTCTCACTTGTAACTTTTTCACAGGAGTGTATTTTGCAACCTCTTTACTAATTGACTGTCCCTTCCTCACTAAAGTGTGCTCTCATACAATCACATGAAGAAAGGTTTCTGATTCCTTTCCTCTTCCTTACTCCTTCCCACATGGCTAATTTGTAATATTTATTTGCCATATTTAGATCATCCTCCACATAATTTCCACCTCAGCACTAGACATTCCTTCTTCAAAACAGCACTGTAGATGTTACATGACCTAAGAGAGGCAATAGTCCTTGGCTTTATTTTTGTAAATATAGATTTCATCTGTCTTGGTTTTCTGGGACTTGTTTTATTCAAGTTCTAATCTGTTTGAAATCCTGCATGTTGCTGCTTTCAACCTCCTTAAGGATGTTTAACTAATGGTATACCACACAGTATTTTCCAGATGCACATGCCTCCTATGCCTATCCTTTATGCTGGAGATGCTATGTAGCATTTTAAGCCTGATGGTAAGCCCACTTTGCTATTTCCTGCTGTTCAACAGCATTTTATATCAGGCACAGGACTGCAGTAACCACAGCTACTCAACATGCAATCTCTATAGCTGGTTAATTCAGACTGTAAGCAACACTTGTGCAGACTTATCTGAACAGGGTTAAGAGGAACCTCTTCATTTAGCTTTGGTATCAATTTTTTTCATATTTTTCATTACATTTTACTTTTGATTCAGTTGTCTAACCCAAATATAACTCAATTTACATTCACATTGTTGAATCTAAGCTTGACTGTCCCCTACATCATTCCCCCAATCCTGCTAATCTGTAAAGCCCAGTTCTTTGAGACAAGTTAGGGTTCAGGCTTATACATGGCATGTATCTTTTGGATGGAAGTAAAATGTCATTGCAACCAAAGAAACATCTCTTGCCTCCATACCAGCTTCTTCTACCACCTGAGGAGCAAAATTGTCTGCTGATTCCAGGGTTCTGCCTCCCAGGCAAGGTGGGAAGAAACAATTCTTGAGACCCAAATACAATTCTCCCTATCACTGTGCTTCTTCTCAGTGTCATCCAGGTAATAGGAAATATTCAGTACAAATTAATGAAAACTTCAGAAATTAAGGAAAACTGAATTTAACTCTAGAGTCCTCCATCTCTCTCTGTTGTGGAAGAAATTCCTCAATGCTAGTTGAGTAGAAATGCCTAGTTGTTGTTTCAGTCCTGCTGGCCTTCCAGAAAGAAGAAATAGAACTTTCCAAGCAAGCTACCATGGAAATTACTGTCCCCACTCACCTCACTCTCTCTTGTCTTCTCTCCTGTGATCAGAACCAGATTAGACAGAGCAGTGGCTTTCTAGAGGACTGGCTGTACCTGAGTTTAATCCCTAGCTTAAAATATAGTGCAAAAATCATTGGCCAGGAGTCACACAGAATACTAAAATTGCCTTCACATCCATCATCCGCAATAATTTTCTACGTATCTAATTAAAAATCTATTTCCTAGACTCTGAGGAATACCAATGATTCTCAGAGATGAAAATATTAAAAGTTAAATAAATAGTAGGTAAATAATCAGGTTGTGATACTTTATACAATATTCCCTGTGTCACATAAAATGTCTGCAATTTATATTTGTCAGGAGTCTGGAAACTGTGGGAAAAGAACTGAAACTGAAATACCTCCTCTCAGACATTCTTCCTGTTGCACAAACAGTCTGCAGCACAGGAAGACACACCAGAGGAGGCTCAGTCTTCTATTGAGATGCAAAATTATTAAGTCAAGGTATTCCTCATCTACTTTGTGCACAAATTACCCACTGGCTCTATGGGGTCCATGACCTTTTTATTTAGGTCATTTGTGTTGATTTATATATCTTCCAAAAACAAGTGACAACTGAATTTTCACAATGTACCTCCAATTGTCTCTATTAATTAAAATTATTTTGGTTTCATATTACTCTATCCTTTAATGTTGTGGCTGTTTTCTCCCTTTCCCAAGTGTATCCTATTCATGTAAGACTCAGACATTTTTAACTGTCTTTAAGTGATTCTAAGTAGAGAGCTTGAGTTTTAAGAAAGTGTCAGATCAAGTGAAGATGAGAGAATATCTGTTTAAGTTCAGTGTATGTTTTCTGTGCACAGACTGCAGAAGATTTGATAGAGCTGCCAGTTTAAAGAGGTGGGAGGTGAGAAAGGTATACCTGTAAATGGCAACAACTAATGCTGTTTCTTCATGAGCAAGTAGTGTGGACATGTAGAGTGGAAGAGTTGGAGCTGAAAAGCCAGTAACCACTCTTGCAGGTTTCAGGGTTTATGGATCATGGTGTAAGCAGGGCAAGCACAGCTCTGGTAACTCTGTACCCATTTCTGCACTCTTCTTCATTCCACTTATTGTTTATGAGGTACAACTGCGAGAAAGACCTGCCCAGGCATGCTGTACAAGAGGTGCTGAGGGCAGTTTCTTCATTATCAGATGAGGTGCTTCCACCACCCTTTCTGGAGAGTGCTTAGAATAAGTTCAACAGTGTGAAATTTAGGGGAAAAAAGACCCTTTGTTTTGAAATTCTGAGCAGAAGTTTTGGGAGGATCCAAAAGTGATGAAGTGGATGGAGTTGAAGCCCAGTTTGCATGCCCAAAATAATGAAAGAAAGAGAAAGATCTAGTGAGACAGACCTGAGGACATCTTTTATTAATAATGAAGACATTTGGACTGTCTCCAAAAGTCATTACTTTGACAACCAGAGTCCATAAATTTTAAACTGTAAATGTATTTAAAAATACATTTGATATTGTCTGTTACTTTTTACTAGCCCTAGTAAACATTTACAAGTCTGTGCTTTATGACATATTGTTAGCATTTTCACCATGTAATTTCTTGATCAAAACTTGTTTGGAGAGGTTCTGACACTTACTTTTGGTTTGCCCCATCAATCTTATTTTGTTTGTAGAATAATAAGGAAACAACATCACAATCAAAATAATACCGAAAAATTACCGATGCCTTTGCAGCATTTGACGTGTATTATGTATATAACAAATCTCCAAAAGTATCATCCTGACATGAAAGAAATAAAGCAAAACAATGATCAAGCAAGGCTTGATTCAGAAAGTCATGTGTTAACCAAACTTTTTCAGCCGAAAAGCAGTCATGAAATTGAGCATTGTGATTTAAAAAAAAAATCCTCTGTATGTAGAAATAAAATATCATTACAGGTTCAGCCTAAGGTAGAATCAAGGTGAGCACATGTATAGCTTTAACATAGACTCTGTTAATAGGAAACTGTTGTTTCACATTTTCTGTTGGGTTTGTCATTCATTCATTATGAAAAAAAAGACAGGATTTGCTGCAGCACATACATTGCCTAACTCAACCACAGTGCATTAGGAGACTTGGATATTGCTGGCAACACAGTTTTTCTAGAGGACAGCTCAATTAGCATGCAAGCAAAGATAGGAGGACTACTCAGCATAAAAAAGACTGAGTTATGAAACAATTATGAAAAACACCTAGCAATAATTTTAGTAGTTACAAATCAAGTATTATCTCAAAAGGCAAAGGAACAAAAGAAGTAATTCAGTTTTTATATCTGCTCTGGGCAAGAGCATGTGCATGGTAGTACTGGGTCTATGTAACCCAGTATCCACTATCGGATGGTTGCCAAGAGTGGGTGGAGGTCTGAGGCTCAAAGATAGTTTTTCTGCAGCATATTTTGTGGCTTTCTTGTGGAGACTTGGGTTCATGCCCTGCTCTTGACATCTGAATTTAACAGACACAGTCCCTCCTACTGGTGGCAGTTCTTTACGTACACACCAAGGTCGGCGATCAAAAGCAGATGGCTGGGAAAGAGTACAAAAATGGAACAAGCATATGATGATACTTTTCCAAATACTCTCCCAGCAGCCAGTAATTTGAGGAAGCATCTGGGAGACAACACGAGTGGAGAGGCTATCACACTCCTCTGGGAAAGCAGCATGACTAGGGGCCCATTTCTGTGCCTGTACATAAATGCAGAGCCTGGGAGCAAACAAGCAGTTCATGCAGCTGTAGACCTGTGACCTCATTGGGATTACAGAGACATGGTGGCACAGCTCATGGGTTGGGAATGCTGCAGTAAATGGATACAGGCTTTTCAGGAAAGACAGGCTGAGACAGCAAGGAGAAGGGGTTGTACTCTATGCAAAGAAGTGGCTAAAATGCACGGAGCTTTGCCTTGGACTAGGTGAAGAACCAGCTGAGACCTTATGACTAAGAACCAGAAGACAGACCAACACAGGTGATGCTAGAGACTGCCTGATCAAGAAGAGGAAATAAAATAAGCTTTCTTTAGATATCCAGAAACCTCAAGAATTGCATATCTAGGTACTCAGCCACACTAATGCCTGATGGAAGGCCAATAAGACTGGCCAAGCAACCCAGGATGTTTCTGGAACATATCAGTGACAATTTTTTGGCACAGGTTATAATGGAGCTGCTTAGAAAAAGTGTTCTTCTGGACCTCATACTCTTGAGCAAATCACTCATATAAAGATGAGCTGACTTAGCTGCCATGACTCATAGAGCTAAAAATCCTGAGAGAAGATAGATAAATAAAAGCATCACAAACCTGGACTTCAGAAGAGCAAGTTTTGGGTTAGTCAGGGATCTGCTCAGTAGAATCCAGAGGAGACTACCTTAGAGAGTAGATGAACGTCAACTGTTCATCTTTTAGCAGAACTCCCTCAAATGCAAGACAGGCTTACTCCAATGAGCAGAATGTTGAAAAAAATTAGGAAAACCAAAGCTCAACTGGAGTTGAAAGTAACAAGGCATATGAAAGGCAAGGAATAAGTACTTCCACAACCATGATGGCAGAAAAAGCAAGGCCAAAGAAAATGAAGGGCTGGTACTTAATGAGGGAGGATATTTAATGAAAAAGTATATGGAACAGGCTGAGATAGTTCTTTTGCTCTAGTTTTCACTGATTAGATCTTCCCTCTGACAGCCCAGTTCCCACTGCTTAATAACTGAGAGAATGGGAGTGTAGAGGGAGGTACAATTAGGGAGCTCTTAAGCTAATTGGGCGCATATAAGTCTATGGGACCAGATCAGCTGCATGGAAGGATATTGCAAAAAGCCAAACATCATACTCATCTTTAAGGAGGGCAGGAAGTACAGGGAAGTACAAGGAACTACAGACTGGTCAGCCTCACCTTAGTCCCTGGGAAGGTAAAGGAGCAAATCCTCTTTAAAACTATTTACAGCCACAAGAAGAATGTGGCTAGCCAGCCAGGATAAATTTACCAAGGGCAATTCATGTCTGACCAACTCATTTGTTACAGTGAGGTGGCAGGCTGTGTGCATAGTGGTACAGCAGGAAACGTCCTAGACTTTGACTTTAGCAGATCTTTGACATAGCATTCATTTATCATTGACATAGCAACATTTAGACAAATGAGTAAAATATGGACTGGATAAGGTGGGTAAAAATTTAGCTGGACCATGGGGCTTGAAGCAAAGTGATCAGAAGTAAGAAATCTGAACAGACTGTCAGTTAATAGTGATTACCCCTCAGAGGCAAATACCAGTAGCAAGAATATTCAACACCTTTATTAACAAGCTGGATGATGGTCTAGAGTGTACTCTCAGCAATTTTGCAGATGATAGAAAACTAGGGATAGTGAATAAAGTGTCTGGCTCCTGTGTAATTTTATAGGTATACAAGCTAGAAAAATGGGCTGACGGGAACCTCATGAAGTTCAACAAAGGCAAAGTCCTGCAACAAGAATGGAATAACCCCATGCACCACTACAAGGAGCTGACTGATTAACAGCTGGAGATGAGCTCACCTTCAAGCTAGATCAGGCAGGGACTTTCTTCTTGGAGGTGCACAGTGGAACACACAGCATGAAACCTGGGAAACTCTCACTCAGTACAGGTTACTATGAAGGTGGTCAGACAGTGAAGCAGGTGCCCAAAGCAGCTGTGAAATGTCCTCCTTGGAGAAATGTGAGACCCATCTGGACACAGCCCTGGACAACTTCCTCTATCTGGGCCTGCAGGTGCCCAAAGCAGCTGTGAAATGTCCTCCTTGGAGAAATGTGAGACCCATCTGGACACAGCCCTGGACAACTTCCTCTATCTGGGCCTGCAGGGTGCTGGAGTAGAAGGGGTTGCTCCCAACCTATGTGATATTTCTGTGATATTTCCAGTTCGAAGCTTAGGGGCACCCTGAGCCTGAGGCTGTTTCAATGTAAAGAGTAATTCTCACTCACATCTCTGCAGATTAATGACATGCTTAGTGAAGAATCACTTCTTCCTTAGACTGAATCTTCCACCTGCTTTTGTTGCCTTCTAATTCTTATATATGAAGAGATAATGTAATTAATAATTTCCTATCTTGTCCATACTGCTGAGGATTTTATCAGACTTTGACATTTCCTCTTCAAACATCTTTTCCAGGTTGAAAAGCACTAATCTACCTATTTGCTGCTTTTGTTAAAGCTATTCTTAAGTTCTTTTAGCTGTTCTCTAAACCTTTTCCAATTTTATTCTCCATTTTTTGAGGGGAGGGGTTTCAGCCAAAGGGGTCAGCAGGTCTTCACACAGTGTCCTGGAAACAAGTGAATCATGGAGTCATACAATATTTTCTGTTGTATTCTCTGGTGTTTCCCTAATAAGTCATAACATTTGATTTACTTTCTTTACTTTTATTAAGCATTGAAGGAATATATCCATTCAAGAAAAGAGAACATCAAAAAGGATGGTTTGAAATGTTATCATCTATATTTACAAACTTAAACAAGATTTGGTTATCAAGAACCTAGAGCCTAAGGAGCTACCTAACAGTTTCCAGTTGAAAATTTATTCTACCACAAGAAATGTATGTGAAAGCTAGAAAGCCAAAATGGGTAAAACCAAACATTTAAGTCTCTTAAAAAATCAAATTCCTGAATAGAGTGCTAGGTTACATTCATCAGAAAGTTTGACAGATCTATTTTTCCAAAGTCATCCAGAAAGGAAAACAGAAATATTTAGAGTACAGGTTAAGAATGAAGCCAAAGCATATGCCATGACCTTGTCACTGAGAAGATGGAGGAACAAACACAAGAGTTTAAACGAAAAAGTCCTCAGTGATAGAAAATTTATGGGACTTGACAACTCTGAGTAAATACAAAGGGCAACAAGGAACACTTGATGGCCATTTAGTGGTTTCTAATTTTGCAGGAAGGTTTCAAAACCTGGCTGATGACACAGCATGTAGTACTGTGATAAGAAGGCAACATAAATAGCAGCCCATGAAACCACCCTTGTCTACATTCTGTCATGACCAGACCTTATGCCAGTCTCATGGCCATTTGCAGTAGTCTGCTGCACTTGTATATGTTAATTTCTGGCTACATCAAGGAAATGTAAAAATGTTTTGTGTGAAAACAAGGAGGATGCAGTTCAAGATTTATAACAATACTGCTGTGTGGTTACTCTGTTCAAGCATTTAGAGAACTTGATAATTCAATTAACAGCTGTGGGTTTTTAAAAAATATATTGACTCAATTCCTGCAGTTTTCATGGAAGGGGCAAATCTTAAAATAGGATTTTGAATGAGCAGAATCCTCCACTGTGGTTTCTCCAACTATAAAAAAAATGTTCATGGTTGTCAATTAATGTGTTAGACGTCCTTCCTTGACTTGCTGTTGGTTCATAATCAGCACTTATAGTTGAAGGCGCGTTGTAAACATGATTGGCTGCTTATGTATATAAAAATGGAAAAGAGAGCTAACAGGAGAACATTGTTATCTGCCTGCCTTGTAGCTGCACCAGTAATTAAGACACAGTCTACCTGCTGTCCTAAAAAAAAAAAAAATTGGATCAGATTATTAATTGGATCTGACTACTTATTTTAGTATACATGTAAACTATTGTTTTTGTCTTCAGAGTGGCTAGGTAGTGCCCAGTTTCCCAGCAGAATAGTAGGCATGTTCCAATGTTTCCACCTGCTGTCCTTTTCTGTTCCTAATGTAGGAGGTAACAGTGGATTAACAAAAAAGCAGAAAACATCCCCCATATTAGAAACCCAGCCACTTCACATTCCAACAAAGCCAGAAGGAGTATCACATACAGGTATCTGCAGTTTCACACCCAGACTCCAAAGGAGATCAAGTGTTTGACCTATCAGTCTTCAGAAAGTACTTCAAAATCCTGTGGTAAATAGGCAAGTCAGTGGAAACAAGACTGTCAGAAGAGTCTGTTCTAACCATTTTAGAATCACTATATTCATTAATACAAAGTGAACACAACTTGTAGAATATACATCTGGTTTTAAAAAGTAACTTTTTTTAGGGATTACCGACTTTGCTGACAATGTATAGTGATAATATCCTATGTTGAGATTTCTGCAGGGAATTCAACTGAGTCATGCATTGCACTCTCATTGAAGCAAATTGTGTTCAAAACAGAAAAATCAAAGAATCTTACAATGAGTAAGATTAAAAACAGGTTCCTTACAATCTGTGGTAAATCACAAGCTGCCACCCTGTTGTGGGGGTAACTTGTATGTTCACCAAGGAGCTAAACTGAGCCCAAAAATAGCCACTATTTTTCATAAAGACTTGAAGAAAATATGAAATCTTTCTGGAAGTGTCACAGAAGACACGAACTGCTGCAGCATGCCAGCTCCCTGGCTAGACTCTCCCTGCTTCCTCTGTTCATGCTATATGGTATCTTCAGTGTGAAGATCTGAGAAAAGCTCAATTTCCTGTAGTAAAAATGTATTTTCTCCCTTTCAGTTATGCTGTCTTCAGCATAACAACCCTACTTGTTCAGTTCAACAGACTTCCACTCCCATAATCTAGACACTTTTTTTACCTGTAGCTTGCTTCATAAGCCTTTCTTCAGGTGCTTTTCCTTGTTTGGCTGAGATGGAAGTCACTGGTTTAATCCAAGAGAAAATTTACAAATGATGGGGTACTCTTCCCTCATTTTGGCTAGTCTGTTCTTCCTCTGTTTCAGTTACATCTCCTTCATAATCAGATTTCTCATCTGGTAACCTTCTCTGACCTTGTTAGCGACTCCTTACAGATCAGGATGTGTTCTTATCCATTTATAGTCTCTCCCTGCTTTTCTCATCACTTTTCCTTCTTTGTCCTTTCTTTCACAATAAAGATTGTTTTATTTTCTTCCATAAAATCATATCCAGTCTTTCCCCCCCCTATTTCCACTCTCAAAGATCACACTGTAATTTCTGTCAGGTGTGTCATTCCACCCTCTTTTCAGCTCATTTGAGGTTTCAGAACCGTTCTGTTCACCTTTTTATTCAATTGAACCTGCAGTATTACTATATTGATCCACATCTGCTTGAGGCTCAAAATCAGTCCCCTCTCCTTACCATCCTCACTTGACACTTGCCCTTATCACAATAGCCAAACTCCTCTTCTGAATTATTTTCTTTCCCTAGCTTCAGTGACTTCAGGAGCTTTGTCCTTTCATGTTTCACTTGCCAATCACTCTCTTAGTCTGTACTTTCTGTTAGTCTGTACTTTCAAGAACCATGCATGTTCACACATGATTGTATGGAATTCTGATTTTGGCTCCTTTCCCTCTTTTGCGTCTGCCTGTGTCTCAGTAGTCCCATCCACTAAGACAACTGCCATTTCCACGGAGAGACACAGATTTGTACCTCTGCTTCATCCAAAATATCTTGGCTTGTTTCTCAACTTCAGCCTCTCCTGATAGCTATCAGTTCAAATGCAGTATGACTCAAGCATGTCACACTCTCCTCTCTTCCCTAGTCAGTCCTTAGAACTTCCCTCATTTACAACTGCTGTGAATGATGGGAACACCAGACTTGTCAGACAGGCAGGTGATGCAAACAAGATTTTAGGTCCAAAAATCAGATCAAGTTTCCATTTTGCAACTTGTTTCTGGAGCTAAAAAGTTAAAAAATTTTACCAAAATTTTATAATCTTTGCCTTCAAACCTTACAACCTTTTTCTGCTGCTCTTAACAGAAACAACATTCATCCTGTTACTGCAAAGACCATTTTTCTAGGCTTCACTTTTTGAGTGTCTCCTCTAACTCCTTTTTTTTTTTTGCTTTCACATAAAGAATTAAGTGGGTTTTGTTGGGGTTCTACAAAGAATGCCTTCCAGGTACATTTCCACTTTTCAAGCTATCTTGTTCATTCTCAGTATGTCAGTTTTTGTCTGCAACTGATTACCTATAGGAATTTTCTTGAGTTTAGGGTTTGAAAGGATAGCCCTGCAAATGACCAGCCCTCCTGCTCTAGTGAATGTGCTAAGTATAGGAGTCCCTGGTGTTCCCAGAGTGGAAATAGTAATGAATAATGTGTACAACATGAATTTTTAACCCACTAAATCAAGATCAGATATGTGATATGTGAATCAGCACATCACATAGGCTGGAACAAACCAACAATAATCTCTAGTCCAGCCCCATGCTCAAAGCAGACCTAAGTGGAGCAGGATTCCCAGGACTGTGTCTGGATGGGGTTTGCATCCCTCCAAGGCGGGAGGATGGACCACCTTGTCTCCTCTGGACATCTACTCCAGTGTCTGATCATTTTCATAGTATCTTGCCCTTTTACAGTGTCCCTCCAAGAGCATAGATACCTCTTTTGTACACCCCCCCAGTCAGGTATCTGTAAACAGCAAAACTATGTTCAAACTTCTATTTTTACAAATAAAACTGTAAGCCAAATGAGTAAATAGAAATCTAGAGTTTGAAGTCAATACAAGATATATTCAGGTAGGAGAGGGCAGGTTCTTTTTTATTTTTAACTGATTGGAAATTAACATCAATTTAGAAGGATATGTTTGATCTTTGTCACTTGTGAGCTAAGTTAAATTTCAATGTCTTTCTCTATGAGTCTCAAAGAAACATTGAGGTCTTGGTGAAGAAATTACAAGATGAGATTTTTTGATTTACATTATCAAAAAATCAAAATACAAATTCAAATATTAGGTCACTGAAATGTTAATTTTTTTTAAAATAATATTTGTCCGTTAACATTGAAAGAAAAAAGGAGGTGACTTGAAGCCAACAGACTTTTCTGAATGTACAATGCTACAATGCTAATATTCCTGTTCCAGGCATCTGATTTTACAACAGTGGAATTGTTCAGTCTGTATGATACATAAGATATAATTTCAGGTAATTCATATGAAGTGTTCTTCAGCTCAAAACCAGAGGTACTGCCACACAATTTTTAAAGGGACATTTATACTTTCAGGGTTTCTTAGTTAAGAAGGCAAATGAAAAAGAGCCATATCTTTCATTAACTTCTTGTGGTGGATTAACCTCGGCCAGATGCCAGGTGCCCACCAAGTTGGTCTATCACTTCTCCTCTTCAACTGGACAAAACAGACCAAATTCATCCTCTTTGCAAACTCTTTGTCACGTTGAGTTTAAGATAAAATGACACAGAATAAAATATGTTTAATCTGTTTCTACTGACCAATGCTTCCATGTCTGTGCTTAAACAAAACAAAATCTGTTCAATCCCACACGATTCCCTGTTTCATGACTCACTATCATCCTCCAATCTGTGACAGGCTCCTCCTAGTTCTTTTGAGATCTGTAGAGAGGTCTATAGATAATATGAAAGTCATATAAAGTACAAATGTCTGCTCAGAAGCTGAATAGAGCAAACAATTTGGTAGGTGTTTTACCATTCGGAAATCTTTCCTTTCTACATGTCAGCATTTCATTAAAAGCTTCTGACATTAGTTGTCTGCTCCAGAGAGCTGCCACTTCAGAGCTGAGTGATTGATTTGCTTGTCAGGGACTAACAAGACTTAATGTTTCTCCCATTGCCTTAAAGCTGATCAGCTTCTCTAAAAATCTCACCTTTAATAATGAAATCGTAATGCTTCAGCAAGGCTTATGATCAATCTCACTTAATTCTACCTTATAAGCCTTTCTACTTGAGCTACTCATACTGAGATCACTCAAGTCAGAAAATAAAGAGAATTTATAGGGAATTATTCATTCAACCTATTTTAGATGTCTACCTTATGCTTAAGCAAATAATGTCTAGGAGTGTCATTTTCTCTCTCATTGATTACAAAAGAAGTCTAGACAAGAAGTTCAAAAGATAGACACTGTTAGCATCTACTTCTGGTCAGACAAATCCTACCTCTTCTTCCATTTATACTTTTACAGAGACATCAGTGATAAAGTCAAAAGTTTCACTTTTAACATATAAGATCCAAGCACAATTTATTGGCATGGTGGACCTTTTAGATATTCTTATTCTGCAATGCTTTATATATTTAAATATATGGAATAATAATGCCTTTCTTAATAGGGCTAATAGTTTTGATAGTTTTCAGATGTACAGAATGGTTAAGAAAAATAGATATTCCAGTAAACATCCAGAGAGATATGAAGTGGTCTGTTCTACATATTGTTCACATGTAGAGTTAATATTCTTCCAACACAACTCTTGAAGGCAAAACTGGAATCATCTGTGTCATCTGATATCCTTACAAAAGCTCTTTTTAAGGACTTCAAAATTACCTGGAGCTGATGAGAATACTGAGGACTAAAACAAATAGACTAAGAATTTTGGTTATGTGTCTTACAAAACACATCTGTTAAAGCAGCAGGGTTTCTGGTTATGTATATTTTAATGCTATATTTATTTTTAAAGTTATACACTTGGAATACATAAGAAGGACATGGAACTGTTGGGGCAAATCCCGAGGACCACAAAATTGATAAGAGGACTGATGTATTTCCCCTATGAAGACAATCTGAGAATTTTGGGGCTGTTCAGCCTGGAGAAGAGAAGGCTGCATGGAGACCTCACAGCAGCTTCCCAGGTTCTGAAGAGGGCTTGCCAGAAAGGCGGAGAGGGACTCTGCATGAGGAACTGTAGTGATAGGACGAGGAGTAACGGGTACAAACAGAAAGAGGGGAAAATTAGGTTGAATTAGGAAGAATTTCTTTACTGTGAGGGTGATGAGATACTGCAGCAGGTTTCCCAGGGAGGCTGTGGATACCCCAACCCTGGCAGTATTCAAAGTTTGATCATCTTCGTCTGGCGGAAGGTGACCCTGCCCATGGCAGGGAGGTTGGAACTAAATAATCCTTAAGGTCCCTTCCAATCCTTAACATTCTACGATTCTATGGTTCTAATATGCTCATATGACTTTTATCAAAGTATTAGAAGAGAAAGCATTAAAAAGCATCAGACTGCTGTTTTTCTGATCTCACTAAGGGTGGGATTCAGCCCACTAATATTAATCATATAGAACCTAGACTCTTCCTATCTAAGTGAGTTGTCAAGGCTCCCTCTATAGTCAACAGAGAGAGAGACTGGCACTTCCCAACTATGATTAACTGAAAAGTAGATAAAATGTCTAAAGGGGATTAGATGAGTCCTTTTTGAAGTTTCTAACTCTATTCATTGATTAAAGAAGATCTACCAGACTGGCTCAGAGTAAATAAATAACTTTTAGATGACTAGAGGGACAATAAATTAAGCTGGATCAAATCTTATCTTACTTGTGTAGTAACTGTTAACTTGCAATGGCTACCAGCCTTTGGCCAAATATGAATAGAATGAAAAAAATTTGGTAGTATGTAGTAGTATTTTAAAAAGTCAAACTACAACAGCCATCTGGATATTAGGGAAATCTCCACAGACTTATAATTTCACCACGCTTATTGTAGACAGTGTTGAAAAAATTTCACTGAGCAACCTATAGAGTATCTTGTGTTCATTTGTTTGAGGCAGAAAATAGAGTATAATCATCATGCATGAATCTTAAATATTATTTTCAGAAGAAAAAATATTTCTGAAATATATCCTGCTATCTTTAGCTAGAGATATTTTATCTAAAATGTTGGGGAATTACAAGAGAAACACTTGTGAATCATTTAGTGCATTTTTAATAAGCAACTTTCCCTTGGCTTGTTTAGAGCTTTCTCAAAGGAGTCTTGCTCTTGGAGCATGCCAATTTAGTTGCAACATGAAATAAAAGGTATGATAAGGAAGGGTCCTCAAAACACACCTACCTTTGATCCAGTGCACTGTTAGAGCAATGATCTAATAGTCAGGACAGGAGGATGGAAGAACTATTTGCAGCTCTGACATTGGCTCTCTGTGACATTGCATAAGTCACAATTCTGCAAAGTCAGAGATAATGATTAAGCCAGGGAGAGGGGAGGAAGCTCCTATCCACTTTCAAAAGCACAGCCTCCATGTGGGAAGTGGAAAGTCTGAGAATAGAATTCAATCTTCACAATGAATCTGGCTCTCAGGAAAGTCATATTCCCCTTAATTAAAGGTTGAAATAGTACAAACATATTTTATCTCCCAGCACTTCTGAAATGGCACACCCATGACCCGTTAGCTTTTTTTACAATTGTATTTGTATTCTATTTCAGTTCATCTCTATAATTGTTTGTGATTCTATTTCAGTTCATCTCTATAATTGTTTGTGATATCAATGGTTTAGTTCGTATAACTGGTATTAGGAATCAACATGTTCCAGTGGACGGATTGGAATTCTCCAACGGATGAAGAAAATTTTATTATGTATAGGAAAATTACATACTTGGTTGCTAAAAAATAATTCGTTTCAACAATGAATACTGGGCAGATTTTCTAGAGATGACTCTTACACTGGCACAAAATCCCATTGATGTTAATAGGGCTTCATGTGTTGGCAAGAATCGACCCACCAGATGAGCTTACAAAATTAGAACTTTAAAGCAGTCATTTTTAAAGTCCTGTGACCTCGACAAGACTGCCGAAGAAGTAGATCCTAAGAAACAAGCTCTGTTTAATCAATGAAGTCTACTTACTGCCATGTTCTTACCCTGCTTCTTTCCTTTTCTCCCTGCAGTGAATAGAATATTGACCACTACCAAGAATATCCTCCTAATTAACTTCCAGACATAGTCCCTACTGTACAGGTTAGGAACTACCTAATCTCTATCCAAGAGCCCTGTGGACTAATGAAGTAGGTAGGATCTCCCCCAGAGTTAGCTTCACTTTTGTGCACTTCTCCATGCTCCATTTCCGCTTCTGATTTTTTTTTTCCTGAAGAAGGGAAAGAAGGAAAAAAAAATGCTTTTTGCTTAGGTCAACTAGGTGCCAAAGGAGCTACATAACTGGGTCACTAATATTGACAATTCAGAGAATGTCTACCCCCATTTTAAATTTTTTAAATTTAAATATGTCATTGCTAAATAAAATCAGGAAATTGCTATTGCAGTCAAAAGGTGTTTATTCCCATTCACATTCCTCATTCACTTTCATTTTCTTTGACCCAAAACTCTGCTAAGCCTTTAAAGTAATTCACTGGTAGGAAAAAACATAGATACACAAGTTATTCATTAGGTTAACTTGCCAAGGAAAAGTGACTGTGCTAATTAAACAATTATTCTTCAAAGATTAGAGTATTGGAAAAGTGTGGATAGGAAACAAGAGGGACAGAGGAGGTAAAGTAGTTAGGATAGGTTGGGGATATTTATTGGCAGCAAAGGAAGAGACTGGGGAGGAAGAAAACAAACAAATTCTGTTTGTGATTCAAAAGGTGAGAAAGATAGAAGAGATCACAAAATAGGAGGGGACAGGAAGAAAACGTAGTCAGGGAACATAACCCAAAGGTTACATATGTAGTTCTATAGTAGATTTTTAAGTATGTCAGAGCAAATTTGAGCACAGGGCTCAAGGCCATCAGTCCTGGCTTGACTTCAACCCTTTTCTTCTTCTTTTCCCCCTTTGTATTTTTTTTATGATGACATCATGACCATGACATAAAGAACCCATACTTCCTCAGTGCCTCTAGAGTTATGACTGCACTGAAAACAGCCAGTACACTTCAGCTTGTTATGTTGTGTATTTGTTTCCAAGGCCTTCCTGTGACATGCAATGAATTTTATCAACGCTCCAATTGAAATGTTTTTAGTATAAGAATAAGGAATTTTCCCGTTAAGTTGCATGCTACCCATAGCCCTGGAATGTGTGGATGACTTACCTAAGAGATGTAGGAACCTACATCAAAGGCTATGGAAGCTGACTCGGTGAATATGGAAACTATCTATGATACATACCCGATACTGATGCATACATTGGCAACTATCCCAGGCTTATGCCTTAACTTCTGCTTTATCCTCCCAGATATGTCATCATATCTGCTTATATATTAGTTCAAAATAATCCTGTTTAACTGTAAACACAGATCATTCCATGTCAGGCTCTTTTCAAATACCTTTAAATTTTGAGCGATACAGAAGGAGAAGTAAACATGGGTTAGAAGTTGTGGCACTGAAGAAACACCAGGAAAGAAACATGATTTGGTTCAGAAACAGATGCTTTGCCAAAACTGTGTGTGGTGTAGAGAATGTAGCTATCTTTGTGCTTGGCTTTAGTCACATACTGTTCAGGAGAGAATGTAAATCTAATCACACCAAACAAATAATGTGGCTGGTCTGAAGGCTGCATGTGTTATGATGCTACTCTGGGAAAATTGCTAGACAAGGGTAAAAGGCTAATCATTAGCACTGGTGTTTGTGCTCATCTGGTCAGAGACATAAACAGGCAAAAACAGCCATCCATCCCACTCAGCTGGCTATAACTCACACTTGAAGAGTCGTATGCAGGGTCTAGCCTGTTTGTGTGCTCCTATGCATGTTCCCCTCCCAGATGCACACTTCTTCATAGTCTGCTGGGCAACTCAAGCCTCTAAAGTATTTTTTTTTCTGATTGGCTCTTGATCTATCTTTTCCAAAATTGTTCTGGATCCAAGGGACAAAGATATGCAGAATCTGCTATCTGTATATTCAGAGACAGAAGCATTTCACTACTTCTGCAATGGAAGCCCACTGCAGGAAGGTGTGAGACACTGCAAAGGTGCTGCTGATATGCAGGTATATTCTCTAGACATAAGACAGCATATGGGATAGGCTGAAAACTGAAGGATGGTGACTCTGCTAAAGGCTTCTAGGACCCAGAATACATCCAAAGTTAGATAATTTTATTCTTAACTGAAAGATATATAGTATTAAAGGAATATTGGAATAAAACGGCACTACACTGAGAGACCCAAGCTCTCACCTCATTATTGTACCACAAACAATGTAGACTATTACATTATTCCCCAGGAAGAGTGTAAAGAGGCATGTCAGTGAAAACTATCCTATCAGACAACAGTTAATGAGGTTCTCCCTACCCTTATTCTCATGTCACATCAAGTTTTATGCTACGTATGTAATGTGTCATCATAAATTACATAAGTATCTAATGTGGTTGGATCCAATGAGCATTACAAATTTGCATGTTGGTGATTATCTGGTATCTGTTGTGTTCTGTGTTGGTGTACTACCGTTCTAACCTACAAAGGATCCAGCTAAAATTTATGATAAAAACCTGAGCCTGAACAAGACTCCCTAACAACACAGTTCCTCTAAAACACTCATATAACATCAAACAGCATAGATACTTTAATATTCTCAGACATTTTTTGCCCAAATTTTAATGCTGATCCTTCTTAGAATAATTTTATGGTTCAAATCTAGTCAAATTCCACAGGGAAAGCAGCATGTTAAAAGATCCTGAGAAGAAATAAGAAGGGAGTCAAGTCTAGGAAATGACACAAATAAAACAATTCATACAACAGGAGTACGAGTCCAGTTACAAGCCTGTTTGCAAGACAGACTAGTACAGAATAAATAGGTGACTTATGGTAACATGCCGAAGTAATCAAATCCAAACAGGACTTGGATAGTACAAATTCAAGTCTTGCCATTGTTAAGAATTTTTATATATGTAGTTCGCATTCTGAAGGAGCACTTTCAGGAACATTTGTATTGAAAACAATAATTCATGTGTAAGAGCCAGTATTTCAAAACACTTCCTAACCAATGTGTATATCCAGATTAATCTGAAAATTTATGTGCCTAGGAAAGAACTAAAAGTGGAAGTTTAAGGTAATTTGCTTCAGTTGCCTTTCTGCTCAAAGGGACTAATTTTCATAAACAAGATCCTTGATTTCCATATGTAAGCGCATTGTCTTGAAAATTGCAATAGTATTGGCTGAAGCAGAAGTACTGGTAGAAACTTAAGATCTTTTGAAAAAGGCACTTCCAATATGCAATGCCCACAGTACAACAGCTTTCAACTTTAAATGTGTTCTGAAGTCTATATAAATAACCAAATGCTGATGTGTCCAGACAATGAATCATTTTCTTCTGCAAGAAAATCTTGAGACATTTAGTCCAAGCATTCCTCAGATGTAGCCCTCCTCAGGAAATAGCTGATTTTATTATCAAGAGTGCTTTAAATTCCATGTTAACGGTGCAGTTCTTTGGAAAACGGTCGGACTTTGAACAAAGATAGATGAACACATTAGGCTGACAGGTTGTCTTAACCTCAAGAACTCATGTGAAAATCTCTGTTCATTTCTATTGACTCCTCTCAATACATCTCCTACTGGTACATATGAGCTATTTCATATTTACTACAGGGGGCCTAAGGTCCCTTTCTTAAATATTATCCATTAAAAATCAACTAGTGGATCTAGGTCTCTCCCATACACTCATTATTCTTACTGTAATGATCAGGGATGTTTGCCTCATGGCTTGTCAGTTTACTATGTACAGTCTTTGCTGTAGTGCATCTTAGACTTCAGCACACAAGCCTTTCTCATGGTGGCAAAACCAGTTCAAAGAGTTTTTATCCTACCCCACCCCAAGCCATTAATTTCTGCATTTTTCATAGGAGTTCACTGCCCAGTTTTGTTGTACTAATAAGACTGTGAGGCTGTGTTACAACATGGACCAGCAACTTAATCTGAGGTAAAAAATTAATGTGCTTTTTTGCCCTAATCCAAGTTTCTGGCAATAAGCAGAACTGAAATATGATTGGAGATCTGAGTAGCAGAACCTGAATTTATGTTCTGAAGTAATGTTGCGCTGGCACATACATCTTCTGCACCTTGAGAGTGATACATTTCACCTTTCCTCAATGAGATGCATGTCTGTATGCTTCTTCTCCACTCCTCATCCCCATGCTTCTACAGTTTTGTTTTGAAATTTGATTAAATGGGTATACATTTTAAGCTGTAGGAAAGCTGCATGTCAATAACAGCAGTATAATAGCATACATAACAGTATAAATAACAGCAGTTGTGACATCCAGGTTTCACAGGAGCAATTGTCATCTGGCCAACTTTCTAGGAATTATCTAGATGGAAAAGTTATCACATATAAAAAGTTAACTCAGTCAGTTTACTCAGCTAACCATCCCCTGTCTGTCATGAAGCTTTCATGTGGCATCCCACGTCTCAGTCCCAGGTGTGCATTCTCATTGGCAGCACTCCACTGAAAAGAAGAGAAATTGATTGCCACAAAACTTACCTACTAAAGTTCAGCTTAAACAGGGTCTCTTTACATTATTCCCAAATGTGAGCTGTACATACACTTAAAATCACTGAAAATCTGTAACACTAATAAAGACCTTAGATTTGAAGGGACCAAAAAATAGAGGATTGAAGTAATGCTAGGGAAACAGTGACAGCAAAGGAATGATTGTTTCCCTCCTATCAGTGTTTCTGTGTGTAGACATATATAATACACACAGAGCAAGGAGTAGGAGCTTTATTTAGTATTTCGATTTCCTAAAACTTTCAGCAGGAATGAGACAAGAGGGAGAGGAAGTCGTATGAAGCAGCAATATGTGAAATAGAAGAGTGTTATGGTACTTAGCTAGAAATGCTCTCTGGGCTTTTCCAAAGAAAGCCTAATAATTACTGAGTGAATCTTTCCGATTCACAGAGAGTCATAACTTTGCCAAAATCAATTCTTTGTCCACAATTACTGGAATGTAACATCTAGTTAGTTAGTTAGCTTTATTCTAACACAGAGGGAGAAAAATATGCAAAGGTATTATATTTTGTTTCAAAAGAAACTTTCCCCAGAATCTCGAACTCAAACAAACCTTCTAGAAAAGGTTTTGAGTCCAGATGGCTTTTAAGTTTTTTAAAAAATAACAGGAAAGTGAAAATAAACACTTAATTGAATATGTCGAGCAACTACTGAGGCTCTCTGTAACAAAAAAGTACTTCTTAAATTGCCTGCCTTGAGATGAGGGTTATTCTATGTAGAAATAAATTCTTTAGTGGGCAGGGGGAATACTCAGGAAGCTTGCTTTTCTATTTGCTTCAGTCCTTTGTCCCTAAACATCCACACCACAGTCCTTCTCCCAGAGGTAACATGACGGGATTAGCTACCTTGTTGCTGATTTTCACTACATTTTAGGGAACTCTGAGATCTTTAGCCTTCTGTTAATTTAATTTGAAATTATTTAACAGATTTATAGGTGTCATAAAATATATCACATAAGCTGTAATTTATCAAGCTACCAAATAGAAACATTCTTTCATTTCCAAAATGAGGAATTTCCTTATGACAGAGTGCCTTATCATACACAGCTATATAAATAACATAAAGAGTAATTTTCTTCCACAAAGACATACAGTTAGGATTCAATCAGGTAGCAAGACTTCAGTGGAAAAGACCTGGACAGAGCCAGGATGCTTCTTAGGACACCAGCTTTCAGATAAAATGCAGTAGCTGATAGTCTGTGTATTTTCTGCTATGAAAATGCAAACAAAATAAGTTAGCATGTAAGTCTTTTAAAATAGAAATAAAACTGTTGTGACAAAAACTTATACTATATTTCCACTGTAAAATAACTACTCATTAGTGACTAATGGAATGTCTCCCTCTCACATTATATTGAAAAATGTTAGATGATTACTAAGCAGCTTTTCTCCAAACCTCACTGGAAAATAATGTATTATGTATTCTTTTCTTAACTTCTCTCTGAGGAATAAATAGATTACCAGTTGATAAGTGATGCCTTCTTTTCAATGCATTTATTTTGAATTGTTGTCACCTGCTTAAAGTACTAAAATTATTTATACGAAATTCTCTTATGTATTTCTTATGTGGGTGAGTGACTCAAAATATGGCAGCAAAATAGCTTCTGTGTCAGGGATGAGCCTTTTGTAATCTCCCTGATGAACTGCCACAATAATAAGCCTTTTATGACAACCACTCTTTGCTCATGTCCAGAAGTGCCTCACCACAATTTGACAGCTACAGTCCCTTGAGAGTCTTTCTGTGCTGAGGTGCTCAACTGGACAATCCCTGTCGCTGCTGCTCCAGGTTGCTGTAGAGCACTGCAGGAGTCAGCATCAGAGCTGGAAACAGGAAGACTCCTCTCTGTGGTCTTGATAGACTTGCACTGACAAGTCAGTACCAGAGAAAAAACCTGAATGAAATACAATTAAAAAAAATAGGAAAATCTATCTGTCTGAAGTGCCAAAATGCAGCAAACACTTGGACTGGGGGAGTTTGGATGGACTTTGGGGACAAGACAACTGGTTGTTGTTTTTGGTAAATTAAGAAAAGGGTATCAGCTTCAGGAAAGAAAGTTTGGGACTAAGATAGCTTGCAGATGAGCAGGCTGAAACAGAATGGGAAGTTGAAGGGAATCCTGAGACTAAATAAAGAAACTGGAGCAAGAGTTGAAGGAATGAAAGACAGAGAGGCTGGAAGCGGCAAGGACAACAATGCTCGTGGAAAACTGTAGAAGGACTGAGAGGAGCAGCTGTGATCTTGCATTTTTGTATGTGTTTGTGTGTGTGTGTGTGTGTGTGTTTGAAGTGAATTATACAGAATAGGGAGCAGGGAGCCCAGGCTCCTAATGCTGCAAATGGCTAAGCACTCTGACCAGAGCAGGAAACGGGGGGTGAGCCACAGCCAAAAACACGGAATGGGGGGTGGAGGTCTGGAGCTGCAAGACGAATCCTGCAACTGCAGTCATACCACTTTGGCAGTAAGCAAATGACAGAGAGACTATACTCAGATTCTAAAGGGAAAAAAAAAAAAAAAAAAAAAAAAAGACCAGCAAGACAGACCTGAGTGGATGGGGACACTCCTGTGCTCCTATGTCAACCACTACCTACGTTTGACAAAGTCCTCTAGTAGATCACACCCTGGCAGCACTCAGACCTGAGCCCAGGTTTCTTGACTGTTCACATTCTTCTGCTGTCAGCAAACACTTGTGAAAGTCACTAAGGTTTGAGTTAGTCAGTATTTGGTCTTCAGTGGATTTGAGATCACACTCCCACAGAAAATAATAAATATAATAAATATTCATACTCTCTTGTCTCTGGCTGCCCTTTCTGTGCTTCAGTATTAATGAGTGTGGACCCACAGGAAGAGGTGATGCAGCTCACAGAGCTAATCAGACATGGGACACTATTTTGCAGAGATAGTTTTCAGTAAGACCAACAAGCTGATCTGATTTACTGTATTGCCACTCAAGGGCTCATGTTGACAAAAGGTAAAATGGCAGAAGCTGCAGCAGAGACAGATGTGAATGCAGGGAATATCTCCAGTCTTGATGTTTTTGGACTCTCTGGCCCTACATTCACTTATACCAGCCCTGAAATGATGCTGTCTTTCCCTGCCATTTATGGACTTTTTATGGAGGGGATAACTTACTGATACTTTTTCTCACTAATTGAATTGTAGGAACCTCCTTTCTGTAACTAAAAATTTTAACCCTACTAATGAATGGTAATGCTGCAATCTGCATGGTGCCACACAAGGAGATCTTGAGTTCCATTAGCAGGTTATGAAACCTGTAAGATAAGGATTCTGAGATAAGGAATTAAAGTTGCCTAGTGGAAAACCAAAATATAATTGTATAACTCAATATCATAACAGCTATAAAATAGAGCTCCCTCAAAGCAGCTCCAGAGTTTTTGATTTTGCAACTTTCATAATGTTCTTTTAAAGTTTCTTGTGCATGTGTAGTAGAATACAAGCTCATTTGAATCTCTGATTAAGTATTTTAGAAAGACTGAGGAAAAAGAAGAAAGAGGCATGTGTGTTTTATAGGTATAAGCAAGCAACAAAAGGCACTAAAGTTGAAAGAGAGTGAAATGAAAAGCACTTACATCATACAACTTTCCTGCAGTAAAACTCTAAACACACCAAGGATTCTTGAATATTCCCTTGAGGTTGCTTAGTGGCACCTGCAAAGCAAAAAGAACTCTTTGTATTGTATCAATTATAATGTCTCTGTACCATTACAAATAATGCAAAAGTACTTGCTTTTTCACTCTGACGGAGAAGGAGAATAGTCTGTACCAGTCAACTTTTTAAAATAACTATTACATTAATTACTTGAAGTTCCATTTACAGAATTCATTTTGCTGTGCTTAGAATTTGATTGAATTATATTAATTTTAATAAAATTTTAATCGTTGATGAGAGAAAATGAGTGAAGTTTGCAAAAGATGGCTCTAAGTTAATAGAATCACTCTGCCTTTATAGGAAGTGGACTTTGGTATGGTAACTAAATTCATTATCAACAAACTCATGGAGGAAACATTTCCTGTGTACGGGCGTATCTACTGGGAGATTGTGTATCTGCATAAAATGAGTTTGACTGGAGCAGGCTGGAGCTGCATTTGCAGAGTGGACTTCAGAGAATCATCAGGCTTGTCACCAGGGGGGTGACAGATGATGGCCAGGCTGTCATGTTGGTCACAGCCTGGCTCAGAGCAGAATACTGAACCAGCTAGTTGCTCAAATAAGTTGGTGTCTATAGAAGTGATTTTCTTTAGACTGGACCAGAAAAGAAGAGGCCTTCCCTTTGCTACTCTTCATATCACCAAAGCCAAGCAAATTGATGAGTAGGAGGACTTCTATTTGCACTTGTGAGGTTGAGCATATGCATGATGGAAGGTTTTTGTGCTGTTCAGACAATAATTATTCCCACTTTTCTCCAAATAAAGGACAGTTGTATTCATGTTCTCAAAGGATATTGTAGAAGGGAAAAAGTAGTTTATAGTGATAACTAAAAAGGTTTAATTTCAATTTTCAGAACAAAATATTTACTGCATGAAATGGAAGTAGAAGGCTCTAGGGTTTAGTTATTTTGTTTTTAAGACAGAGCAATAGGATTAATTCACTTCAGACTTTTTTGCTAGCTCTGACATAGCAGAAGAGACACATTGTAGGACTTAGTGAGACTGAGTTAGCAGCTCTTTTCATCAGAGACTTGTCCTAGTGATTTAATTGTGGAAGATATTAATTTTTCTGTGTTTTGAAACTGCTACATGTTATATATATGATTAATGTGATACGAAATTAATATGCTTATCTTGCAGCAGATGACACATTGGAGGATAACCACAACTGAATGTGTATTGATCAAAAGAATCCCCTCTAAATCATTATTACAGAAACTTCCAACAAAAATACAACCAAAATGAATTTGTGGAAGTTGTAAATTAGTTGAGCAAAAGGTAGACTCACTCGGGGATGAGGAGGAAAATATTTACACCAATTTTCATGGGTTGTCAGCAATACTGCAGGCTCTCTGAAATACCTGTGAATATTAATAAGTTTTAGGAAATGGTTCCACCACTACAGTAGTTGCTCCAAGTGAGTAAAAGCCCACTTAATTAGAAGTAAAAAACTCAAGACTGACAAATTTGAAAGGTTTGTTGAGCTGTAACTTGAAAGCAGATTCAGTGGATACTACTGTATCACAGAATGAGTTAGAAAAGGCTTCAGGGAAAGTGTCAGAACAAACTGTACAGGCTTTTTTGCCAAGTGTCATTATTTTCTATGAATGCATTGCATTATCCAGTAAAATAGTTTGAATGTGTCACCAGGTATGTCATGCCCACCTGCACTTGAAGATTATGTCTGAAAAGATCAACAGAAAATCTCTACAGAGCAAATTTCACATTATTCACACTTTGAAAACCAGAAATGTCAAAGCTATTTGCCACAAGTGTATAGCAGTTTGGTAGTATGGACAGTGATGGAAATCTCTATTACATATTTCTCAATTCATTCTATACATAGCAAAAGTATAAAAAAGCCAGCGTGAAGAGTCTTAGTAAAAAATTATCTGAATTTGAAAGGTTTCGGGTTTTTTTCTTACAATTAATTACTTTGTTAGGGTTGCAAAAATAATGAAACTTATGTATTCTAACTCAAGTGACTATATATATTAAACTAAATTAAAATATGCTTTTTGACAGTGGTGGCAGTGTGGGCTTTCACAATATTGTTAGTGATTACTGAAGTGCAGCTGTACTGCTCTAGAGTTTAATGGACTAAGCTCCTGACATCAGAAGATATATCACTTACTGTTTAAGATGCCATAGTCTAAGCAGAATAGGAAAAAAGTATACGAAACTTTATTCCTCAAATCACATTTTGAAAAAAGATTAACTTTTTTTTTTGTGTATAACAATAATGATAATCACTATTACAAATGATAATATTTTTTCTCTTCAGATTGAAAAGATCTTTAAAAGATTTTTAAAAGATCTTGAAAATAATGACTTTCATGTTATTTAAAGGAGAATAACAGCCTCTTTCTAAATCCAGGGGGAAAAATGAGTCTTAAAGAGTCAATGAGGTTCTCAAAACTTAGAAGTGCCTGAAAACTATTCACAATGAAATCTGACTGAGAATGTTCATCTCTGAATGAAAGTTAAAGCTGATCAATCTTAGTCTTTTAGACCAAGGTTCCTCTTACGGATCCATTTTGCTCATCAATATCTTCATAAAATGTTTGAGCGCAGGACTTGAAGGAATACTAAGTAAGTTTGCCAGTGACACTAAATTGGGAGGGACTTTTGACTCCCTTGAAGGCAGAGAGGCCCTTCACAGGGAACTTGATAAATCAGAGAGCTGAGCAATCCCCCAGTTGTATGAAGTTCAACAAGGGAAAATGCCAGATTCTGCACCTGGGATGGGGCAACCCGGAACATATAGATAGACTGGGGAATGTGAGGCTGGAAAGCAGCCCCATGAAAAGGGACTTGGAAGTCCTGGTCAGTGGCAAGTTGAACATGAATCAGCAGTGCCTTGGCAGCCAGGAGGGCCAACCCTGTCCTGGGGGGCATCAGGCACAGCATGGCCAGGCAGGCAAGGGAGGGGATTGTCCTGCTCTTCTCTGCACTGGGGCTGAGGCACTGGCACACACCTCGAGTGCTGGGGGCAGTTTTGGGTTCTACCATTTAAGAAAGACATGGAGGTGTTAGAGAGAGTCCAAACGAGGGCTATAAAGATGGTGAAGGGCCTTGAGGAGAAGCCATATGAGGAGTGCCTGAGGTCACTTGGTCTGTTCAGCCTGGAGAAAAGGAGACTGAGAGGAGACCTCATTGCAGTTACAGCTTCCATGTGAGGGGAACAGGAGGGGCAGGCACTGAGCTATTCTCTGTGGTGACCAGTGACAGGACCGAAGGGAATGGCCTGGAGTTATCAGGGGAGGCTTAGGTTCAATATCAGGGAAAGTTTCTTCATCCAGAGGGTGGCTGGGCACTGGAACAGGTTGTCCTGGGAACTGGTCAGAGCACCAAGCCTGACAGAGTTCAAGGGAGTGTTTGGAAAATGCTGTCAGGCACATGGTGTGACTCCTGGGAGTGGTCCTGTACAGGGCCAGGAGTTGGACTTGATGATCCTTCTGGGTCCCTTTCAACTCAGGATACTCTATGATTCTATGACTCCATATCTCTAATTACTACTGTCACTAAGAGAAAAACTGTAGACATATAGTCAGTTGATTTTGTTGCATGCAGGAGAGAAGACATGAGAACAAATTTAAGCAAAGCTCACATGGGTTTACATTACAGGATTTGTTTCAAGATTATGACCACAGAAGACAAAGTAATAAAAAAAGACCAAAACACACCAAGAAATTACGATCTGATCTCTCAGATTTTGTATTTAGTTGAAGACTTAGAAATAAATTATGTTGATGCTTTATTACCATTTGTCAATAATCCAAAAATTTAAATTTCTCATCAACTTTTACCTTAGTAGACTCTTAACAACCAGAACTTGAAATTCCACGAAGGAATGGAAATGTTTTCCCTCTTTCCAGGCATATGATTGTTTTCTGAACTGATATCCATGTGGAGACTTTTAATTTTTGCCAATTACTTTCCAAAAAAATATTTTTAATTCCCCAACGAGATTTAAATAGAAATTGCATTTCTTCAGCAAGCCTGAATCAGCAGGACATCAGTCTACATGTTGAAGACTATTTATAGTGAAGGGGAAAATCTGTGTATGTGCATAGGTGTCTTGCTTTAAGGTTTATATTCTACTGAAACCAAAAATTCTTCTTTTTATATCCTAGAATGCAAAACAAATTTTTACCTTGGGCTGTTCTTCAAAACCCAAAGTTCCTAACATGCAAACACTGTTTTAAATATTTTTCAGTGTGTCAAGAATTGCATAGAGTGTGGTTATTAATCTTCATCTTCATAAATTCTCCCCACGCCCTGAGATTCTAAATTAGCTGACAGGGTCAAAAATTCTCCTTAACCAGTTGGACAGAAAGTGAACCTACTTGCTTGTGCACTGCTACATCTGCAGCAATGTAATTGTGTTTCATGTTACTGAGAAGGTACCCATGTTGGAAGATGGCAATGACTTCTGTGGCCAGAATAAACAGGAAGGTAGAAAGTGGAATTTGAAAATATTTTTATTTCTCTTCAATAACTACTGTGTTGTTTCATCTCTGTTGAGAACATACCTACAGCTGTTCTTCTTGTCAGCTTTCTTTAAGAAAACTAGTATTATATTTCCTTATGTGACTTTTCCATGATAACATTGAACATATGTTTTAACTGACCTTAGAATATCAGATAAATGCAAAAGTATTTTAGTCAGTTCTGTCTTTCATGTCTCTGTGTTTATTTTATTTTTGTCAGATATTGTTTTCTTCTTACACAATGTAATAGGAATGTGACAGTGACAAGTGCGGGTGTGTCTTTGAGTAATTTTTCATGCTGTATTTGGATCCGTCTTTAACATGAGGTTTTTGTACAATGCATAAGGCACTGGATGCATGACTTTCAGATCTTGATGTGAATTTTCACTTCCAGCCAGGTGACAGACACAGACGTGAACACCTCGGTTAACCTTCTGTGGTTGAGAGTATCCTGCGATGGAGCAGTACTATCATTAATATCCCCACTGATTTTTAAACTCACTCCTGTAAGTCAGGTTATCTGAGCCAATATACCTTTTCAGAGCTGACTGTGTCAGTTGTTAGAGGTTGCCTGTTCTTGGTGGTGAAGGAATTGTGAGAAGCCATTTGATGGCTATCAGCATGACTATGTTATTTCTGCATATCCCTATGCAGCGGATTGGTTCCAGCTGGACCGTAACCAAAATTGAACTAAACATGTGCTTAGGCACTTTGGTGTTTCTAAAATCTCCTTTTCTCTCATGCTTTATTCAAACTGCTAAATAAAGTTGTCTTCTTTCAAGGAGCTGCTTGTCAATGTCGAAATAAAAAGGTGCCTGAAACCAGTCAGATCTGCAGCATGATAGACATTGGTATATACAGGATAGTGCTTGCCTTCTGAGTGAAAATAAAAGAAGAGCAAGATGGCACACAAACACAAACCCAGCATCAGACAAATCAGAGAGGAGCCAGAGGTGAAGTCACTCCTGTAACATTGGAAATGACATGTTAGGACTCTGGAAAAGGCTGATACTGACTCCATTGTCTACTCCTAGAGTTACAACTCTCTAAAAAAAAAAAGAAACAAAAAACAAACAAACAAACAAACAAACAAAAAAAAACCCAAAAAAAAAAACCCCCAAAAAAAAAACCACAACACTTTTGAGTTTATTACCCCTTGAATACATATACATTCTCTGCCTATGAATGAATACTTATCTTCAGCAAAATTATATTTGCTGACTCTGGAAGTTGCTTTATAAAACTTTGACCTTTGAAGTCGATGAGAGCATTATCACCAGACTAATGGAGTAGGTCCATAAATCATAAAAATCTGTTTTGTCTTCCACTTGCTGATGATTTTCTTTGGCATGTTTCAAGTACACTTGAGAAAAAACAATGAAAAGAATAGAATTTGAAATAAGTCCTGAGCCCTTGGCTTCTCCTGTTTAGTGCAGAAGCAGGGAAATTTCTTCTGTGATGCCATCTCCAGTTTCCTTGACATGTTCCACATGACAGAGTCTCAGAATAGAGCCAGGAAGATGAACAGTTACTGTTCTCTGCTCTGGACTTAGACAATTTTTAAAGAAATAGAAATGATTTCTGATACATTTTTAATAGTTGACAGGGTTTTTTTTTTCTCTTGCCATTCTGCAGAACTTTTAGCAAAAAAGTCTATTCCTTTGGGAAATCCCAGTGTTCCAGACTGTAGGTGTAGAAAATCCTTTATTGTACTTTAGATTCATTTCCATATACAGAAACAATTTCAAGTAGTTCTGAGATCTTTTGCAGATACTCCTTTCAAGGCTTCATCTTGTCTGAACCTTGAATTATTGCAGTCAAATTAATTACAGCAGCCTTTACAGGTTCAAAATATTCAGACAACAATTACAATACTGTTTTTACAAATTTTCAAATACTTTTCAAACTGTTCATCTCTGATATATGTATTATATGGAAAAAAAAAACGTAACACTATGATGTTATATATAAAGATACTATCTTCTGCACTCAGGGCTGACCTGCATGACTAATTCATGACTATGCTATTTGTGAGTAATGGCATCATCCCATATTTATTTTAAAGAACTTTATAATATGTAGTGCTTATGCATGCCTGTGATGATCTAAGATTGTATCTTTGAGGACTGTTACACTGTTTTATTATAGCCATTACATACAGTAATGCCTACAGTTAACACTGCTTGACGCTTTCTAGTATAAGACATTTTACATTGCTATCTTTGCTGACTTTAAACCACTTGGATTGCAACTTTTCAATATATGACCCTTGATGAATTCTTTGAAGGAATACTTCATCTGAAAAGATTCAGCTGGTGGTTGGGTTTGAGGGTTTTTTTGTTTGCTTGTTTGTTTCTTTCTTTCTTTTTGCCCCAGAACAGTGTTAAAAAAAAAATGGTACTCTTTGAATAGCTTTAGTAGTTTTCATTATTGGGATGTGCCAACAATACAACCTGAGAGTGGATTGACTCCTTGAAAGAGTACTCGCTGGAGTGTCTTGGTATCGCCTTTGCTCACTTCTTTTCCTCATTGCTGCCTAGTGATCTTAGGTAAGACTACAAAAGGTAGATGTAAGGAACTTTTAAAGACAGGAGTTCCTTACAAACTCTGTTCAAACTATGCTCACTTCAGTGAGCCAAGATGACAAAAACACAGTAACATCAAACAAAACTGCCACAGGCATTTAGTTAATTTCTCTGTTTGATTAGGCATGAGTTGAGATAATTTTGATTTATTAACTTTATTTTGTTGTTTTTAAAAACAATGCATGTGCTGCAATACAAAATAATTAATACCAAAATAAAAGATAGTAATTGTGACTTTGTGTGTCTGACTTTCTAGATGAAAACTCATTCCCCATTACATTCCTGTAGAAAGACTGATAGAAACATATCCATGCCCTTCTAAAACACGATCTCTTTATGTGAGGACAATGAACACAGTCCAAGATGAAATAGAGGCTTGAGAGCAAAACCTAGTAAAGTGTTTACTAGTGAACTTACCCTTGTCTATTGATAGCAAAACTTGTATTATGATACCAAGTGATCACCAGTGAGCAGCTGCTAAAATATAACAGAGCAAATCCAGTAGAATTCAGCCTATCCTAATACAGGCAAACTTCTGGAATAAGGCCTTTTGTTCCAGTGCCGCCAGTCTAAACAACAAGACTATTGACTGCATGTGCCAGCCTTTGTTACTGGGGGCTACCTGAAAAGATTAAAATTGCATGAATCTGCAATTTCAGATCCATCAATTCTCAGCTGCAAAACCTCCGTCTGTAAACTGACCCAGGAGGAGCAGACTGTTGACTTAAGCTTCTATGTTAAAGGGTCATACTGTCATAGTCTATCTCTAGGAAATAAATTAATTTCCAGTGCTAGTGCTAAATAAGTCTCAAGAAGCTGTAGCATAGTTTTGATCTTTCATATTGCCACATTTATTGCAAAAGGTCTTTAATTCATCCACGGACCATCAGTCAAATCAGAAAGTTCTTTAGACAACAGAAAGGAAACAAAATGGAAGGCATTCAGACCACTTCCTCTTCCACTTTGTCACAATTTTACTAAGCTATATAGCGACACGAACACGCTTCTCCAAAAAGAAACTGTTTGTGAATCATCTCTAAGATGACCCACTAAAGACTCCTTACCTTTTGCATCTCTTCCTTTACAGAATATAGTATTATTTTTATTCAGGCTACATTGAATCCAGAGTGAAATCTGCAGGCTAATGATGAATCAAGTATACATTTTACTTTCCCTTCTCTATGCTGAAAGGCAGTTTGCTCAGTTTTGTGAAGTTTTTCAAGCACTAAGCCTAACATTAGCATAATATTCTTATATGAGTCAAGCTTCTGGTAAGAAGTACTGGTAGAACTAGGCTGCATTGCAGTGTACGGAAAAAATCTACATTATGATGATTACAGGAAAACTAAATTGTCCTGGTTCCGGCCAGGACAGGGGTAATTTTTGCAGTAGCCAGGAGGGGCATGGCTAGGACCCAAAGGTTATTCTGTACCACCTCATATCATTTTCCAGGGATGGGGAAGGGCTCCCTTCCGAGTCGGCTTAGCGTGGCAGAGGGAGCGGTTGGCTATTGTCTATTGTCAGGGAGTTTCTGTGTGAATAGTTTGGTTTTTGTACCCCCTGTCATTAGTGTTATTGATTATAGTGTTTGTTTTCCTATCTCATGGCTGTTTCCAATATATTGGTGTTGAATCTTCAAACTGAAAAAACCCATGGATCTTAATTTCATATTGTTTATTCATAAAAAGGCATTTCTATTGCTTTAGAAGATAACTTTCCTCTACATTGTTAAGTTTTCCCTTTTTCAGTTCTTTAAGAAGAAAAGATTGTGAGGCTTTTTTTTTCTCATCTGAATGGGAAAAAAAAAAGATGTTTTTTAGTCTTTCTCTAATTATCAGAAAAAACACCCTATTCTTTCTCAATGTTTATAAATGTCCTTATTTTCCTAAAGGAAAACAGCTAACAGTTTACCACCAAAATTAACATTCTCTTCATTGGAAAACACTGGTTATAGGATTTTGAAAAGATTGATAGGCCATGTTGAGAAAAAAAAAAATGCTGGAGATATTTACACTCTTGAAAAGTCAACCCGTAAATACTATACCCATAACCAGAAAAAAAACCCGAAGTTCTCTATGAAAAATATCCTGCATGAGATGTAGCGGAATATGTACTTCATTAAAAATCTGTAAGGCTCTCTGTATTCTCTTTAAAACCACAGAATTTCAGATGTCCCTGTTCTCCACGTACTTACTCATTCTAAAGCGTACTTAGTCATGAGAAGACAAATTACAAATTCAAAAAGAAAAGCAAAGAATGTCTGTCTTTCAGATACAGTACCTACATTTGCATCAGTCCTCAACCTACAGCTTTCTCAGATTATGACACCTCCTTTCAAAACTGAAGAGGACATTCCCTAATTTAATGTTCAGGTAATGCACTCTTCATAACGATCATTACATTGACTATGAGAACGAACAAATTGTTATGGCTGATCAGACATTTAAAGTGTTCTATAAGGATAAAATTATCCTTTGTCTTTACTCCATGCTCCCATCCTAACCCAACTATTAAGCTAGGATTTTGTTTTCTTAGTCCTTTTATAAACCTGTTCTAATCCTCACTGAGGCAAGGGAAGCTACATTCCAGCGGCAAGACAGTACTACTTTGAATAGAGCCAAGGAGTTCAAGGAGGTAGCTAAAAGTTTTTATCTCTAATGTGGATGTAAACAACTAAACACTGCTGGTGACCAGTAGGATGAGCTGAAAGGGCAAGCAATGCAATTGCACAAGATTATTTTTATTTTAGATTTCCAGCTTGCAACTTTTAAACATAAAATCATTTTAAGATTTTAAGTTAGATAGTATTGGTACATCTTCACTTTCTATGTTTGTTCTCCAATCAGCTGTTCAAATTGCCTTTTCCATGGTGCTTTCGCCTCATTCAAGGCACAAATCCTCTTCTAGGAATAAATCAGAAATGTGTAGAACATATGTAGACTAACCAGGGATGTAAAAATATTGATCTCATCTCTGTTAGCATTGGCTTCACGGCGTCCATAGTCAGGGCTATCTATGTCTGTTATGGATGGAAGTTGCTGCACGTAAGATTCCAGTTTCAGGTGTTGCAGAACTAGAAAGGCAGGTGGTGAAAGTGTCAGGAGAATTCACAAAGAGAAAAGCAGGCCCTGTAGATAAAATTTGCATTCTGTCCCATGTAATTTAGTCCTAATTCTGTTGTAAAACTTCTGTTTGATACTAAGCAAGCCATTAAAACATAGCCAAGCATGGATTCTGAATATAACTTTGGAAAGCCAGTTCAAGATATTGGGTATCTAGCTAGAGGTACAAAACCATCTAGTATTTACACCTGTAAAATCAATAAAAATGCTACTCTAAAAATAAAATATACTATCTTTTATTATGCTTTTAAATCTAGGCCCCTTTAATTGAATGGCAGAAGTCAGTGGAAAACTCTGATAATATTTGCAGTAATTTCATGTCTTAGTTCTACATGAGTAGAGAATGGATAACAAAACCCCCCTTATTTAATGGGCATATTGCAAAGAAAAATTATTGGTTCTTAAAAAAAAATGGCTACATTGAGTCTATCACTGAACTCCACAAGGAAACAGTAGTGTATTGATCACACTCTTTCAAAGGAAAAATTTGGGGAAACTGTCCTTATCAATAAAGGACAGGTTTTTTCAGTCCAAAAAATTACCAAGAATATATTAGTCTAAATATTGCCATTCCTTTCTCCATGCATTGTGTTACTGTCTAAATCTAATTTAGAATCAATGTTTTTCAGATCAATGGAAGGAATGTCTCAGTAGTTTAGAGAAATAGAAGGTCCTCTCTCCCAGACTTTCATGTAAAGAATCTTGTTCAACAGTTGATCCTTCAAGTGATCCCACTTTCCTCCATGTGTCAAAAACTATCAAACTTTTATCTGCCTGAAATGACCTCTCTTGAAACTGTACGCACTACAAAATGGAAAACATAACTCTCAGCTCTGGAGTGTGAGAAGTACACATTGCAATAAATATTTTTTCTATCATTTCTCTCTCTCCACTTTAACTTCAACATCTCAGACCACATAGAAGACAACAGACTGAGATGGAAATGAGGAAGAAGTGAGGAAACTCAGAGGGACAGAATTTACAGAAAATAACAAATTACAAGAATGAGCTACACCCCAGAAGATGTGGGCAAATGAGCATAGGATCAAAATAAGAGAGAGAAAATATTAGGTGAAAAGGGATATTATGCATTTCAGACCTAAACTGTCAACATAACTTGGCCATTACAGAGTTTTAAACCATCCAGTTGTCTTAGATCAAGAAAGACTGGGTTATAGAAACAAGAGTAGGATTAATCTCAACTTTCTCTAAGCAGTTGCAGAATAGGTGACATAATTCTGATCAGTAAAAAAAAAAAAAGCCAACAAAATAAATCAAATTTAGACTTAGATTCATCTGACCAGACATAGGCATCTGCATTAGGATGAGATGAATCATGCTGGGAATTCCACCGATGCTGATTATCTTTCCTTTGACTGTGAAAAAGTGCATAGGATGATTGGGTGAGGTGTTAATGCCTACAGCACAGAACAGACCATCCCATTTAGCCATTATCAATCCCACCTTTTGAAATCCTTCAGCTAATCACTGGCTGCATCTCAATGACTAAATGCTTCTTTCCTAAGCCTTGCTCCCAAATACTAAAAGGCAAATAATCACCTTAAATAACCAAACAGAAGTTACTGACAGTCACTTTATCATCAAAGTTACTATCTTGTGGATAAACCTCTGCATATGAAATACTTCTGTGATCCCTCAGCTAGAGCAAATTCTAGATATGTAGAACCATTCCCATCCAATACAGACCTCCATGATATTTTCAATATTGTAAAGCTTCAGCTAGCTGTGACCTACCACCACAACTATTTCAAATTCAGCTGTTCCACCATCTATGAAGACCTTTGTAGACATTACAGTGGCACACAAAGAGGTCAAAATTGAGTTGACCTTTCAAAGGAACTCGATTCCATGATCTGTATTTTGCCCACAAATTAGAACATTCTTTATTCAGCTAAACAAAACAATCGTCCTCCTCACTTTACCAGGAGTGCCACTAAGGTAATTGTCCACTTCAAACTGGAAGCTCTGTATGCACATTGCAAAACTTCCTGCCTGGCTGACATTGCCTGGTTCTTTCCCAAGGTGGATTAACCGAGGCTGTTCAACCACCTCTGAAAACATTTGCTGCCACTGTCAGAACTCAAACTGGCCTGGCTTTCCAGTCTTCCTAGACTGCTCCATTACTGCATTCCATACAACTTCTCTTCTGGAGATATTTATATGCAATGTTAGGAAAGCCATTTAGGAAGTTGGCAGTAAGGCTGGCTTCAACAAACAAAATATTGTTGAAATTTGATATGTCCTGCCTTCAGCGAGGAACACATGAAACACCTTAAGAAATAAGAAAGAAACAATGATTTCGACAATTCATCATGCAATATTTGGAAAACTTGATTTTTTTTTCTAGAGAAAGCAAGATGACAGCAAGCTAACATGGAACCTTGTGTACCAAAATACAACTGCAAAAACCCATCACAAAAACCTGGTACTTCTCAGATACTTGAACCATAGCACTATCACATGGTATTTTTGAATAGTGTGATTGATTCTCCTGAAAAGTTTTACCAAGCAACAAGGACAAAAGGTTAGAATAGAAGGCAAAAAAGAATTAATGGCTATGCAAGCAATGAGTATCTGTAAAAGAAGAAATTCTTTCACTGAATTGTGAGTCATGGTCAGAACACTAAAAACTAGTGTTAACTGAGCTTTGGCTATTTCCTTGAAATATGAAAAATGTAGAAGTACTGATCAACAGTACTTCTTTTGAATCATCCAGAAAATGAAACTGCTTAAGACCTGGTTTACTGCAATGGTGAGACCCTTAGTACAGATTAAGATGCTCTATTTTTATTCCTTTGCAAAGCAAAGTAACATCTTCAGCAACCACTGCCGCCATCTCTTTGCTATCATGTGAATACTGATTACCTTCAAGGACTGTCCTTCAAAGGGAGGCTATAACAGTGACATTACTCTGTGTACAGCTCAAAAAGGATTCAGCCCATCCCTTAGGAATGGCAATTACATGTTCATCTCCAGAAGGCAGTCACATCCTTCCACCAATGATCCTGCTCCTATCACTGAACTCTTTCACCACCTTAGATTAACCCTAGCCCTTAAAGATATCAAGGAGTGGATTAAAAACATCTTTGTAGACTAGTTAGAAGATCAGGAAAGTATGAAAACTATGAAAGTTCTTAGATATTTTATCTGCACAAATGATGTCCATCTCAAAGTCCAGTACAGAATTTCAGTTGTCCAAATGAAGGAGGTTGACCTTGGAGACATTGACATATTTGTCATAAAGAATGGGCAGATTAATCAAGTCTGAGAAAGGAATCTCCAGCCCTTTCTACATAAATCATCCAAAGCTCATAATTGGACCAACATTTTCTGAATGACTATCTGCTGGATGACAGTCCAAAACTTGTCCATCAAAGTAGAACATTTGAGAACATTTTTTTTAAAAGACCTTTGAAAGAGTCTGAAGAAAAAAATAAAAACTTTGGTCAAAAATGAGTTGACTCAATAGATTGATTGATTACACAAATGTGAGGAACTCTGCGCCAACCTGTGCTGATCTGTGGCAGAGAACGGCTCCCTGGTGTGGCATGGAATAGGAAACACTTGCTGCAACAAACACTGCGGTATGACAGAGCGCAGTTTGGCATTCCTGTCCTGACACTGGTTTTTGTCCCACCCTTCAGCCCTTTTGAGATCAGAAACTATGCCTTGAAGAATTTTCTCTCGAAGAAGTAACTCGTTACATCTACCTTTGCATAACGAAGCCTTCCATTCATCAGGTTCATGGCTAGCTACACAGCACCTCATGTGAGGCACCCCCAGACGACACACCGAGTGACAAGAACAGGTTCTGCCATGTAACTAGCGATGGACTCAGAAGCAGGTTCAACAGTTCAGCTACTTTCTGTTGGCCCATCATCCCGCGGAGGCCTTGGCGGGGCCTTCCCGGCTTGGCAAACACAGTCAGCCGGGAGATGGAAGGCACATATCCGGTGTTGGCAGCCACCGTCGAGGGCTGTTTAGTTTCTTTTACGGCAAAGGCATCCAACCAAGGAAGTTTGGACGGGGAAGAAGCGCGTGCAGACGCGTTATATATGGCACTACCGTAGGGCGATGGACGGGGCGATGGTGGAGCCCGCGGGGGAGCGGCGCTCGGAGGGTCGCGGAGGGGCGGCCACGGGGGGCTGCGGACGGGGACGGGCGGGGGCTCGGGGGGCGTGACGAGGGCCCTGCACGTGCGTGGGGTCCCGTGTCCTCCCACCACCGCCCCGCTCCAAACTCCGCGTCCGTCCCGCGGGCGCATCCCACACCCCCGCACCCTCCCTCTCCTCCCGCTCCCATCACCCGCGGTTTCCCGGGCGCGGCCCCGGGCGCGCGCCCCCGCCGCCCCCCGCGCGCCGCCGGGCTCAGCTGAGCAGACAATGGGAGATCAAAGCCGGGATGGGGTGGGGGGAGGAGGAGAAGGAGAAGGAGGAGAAGGAGCAGGAGGAGGAGAAGGATGGTGCCGGGCGGCGGCGGGGGGGGGCGGCTGGTGGAGCCGGCGGGGCGGAGAGCGGTGGCTCGCGTGTGGCGCTGCCTCTCTGCGCTCGATTAGTGTTCCTGGGGAGGGAGCGAGCGAGTGTAGCCGGCGGCGGCCGGAGGGGTGCGGGGGGGCGAGCACGCGTGTGAGTTCTGTGTGCGCGGGTGCGCGCGGCTGCGTGCTCCCGCGGGCGCGCGCTCGGGCGCGCGCGCGGGTGCGTGCGCGGCGGGCTGTGCGAGGGCGAGCCGGGAGAGCGAGCGAGTTGCGCAGCTGCCGTGCGCGCACCCCCCCCCCGCCGCCGCCGCCGCCGCCGCCGCCGCCAGCGCCAGCAGCAGCAGCAGCAGGGGCAGGAACAGGAGCACCTCACTGGCATTTAACGAGCGGAGCTGCTAGTTGCGCTGGAGAGAGACGCGCAGGGAGGAGGAGGAAGAAGAAGAGGAGGAGGAGGAGGAGGAGGACGGGAAGAGGAGAAGGAGGAGGGGAAGAGGAGGAGGAGGAGAAGAAGAAGAAAAAGAAGAAGAAGAAGAAGAAGAAGAAGAAGAGGAGGAGGAGGAGGGAGAAGAGGAGGAGGAGGCCAAACGGACACCAACTGAAACAAAAGTATTTCCAAACCAGCACCCAACTCCACCTTGTGAGGCTCCCACAGCATGGCTTCCGAGGAACTCTACGAGGTAAGAGCCCCCGAGCCCCACCGGCCCTGCCCCCGGCCCCGCCGGCCACCCCACCCCACCCCACCGCACCCGAGAGCGTTTTTGTTGCTCCCCGGGAGCGCCGCCGGGCTTGTCACCCACACTTGCCGCGGCTGCTGCCCCTTCCCGCTGGGCCCAGCGCCTGCGTGTGTGCCCAGCCTGGCCCCCCGCCCCCCCCTTCCCTCCCCAGTTTTGCTGGAGGAGGACGGAAATGTGACTGAACGGAGGAGACGGCAAAGTGTTACCGTGGCCTGCGCTCCCCCCCAGTCCTTTCCCCACGTTCACACAACACTTTGACTCCGGGAGGAGAAGGGGGGGTGCTGGATGGGGCGAGCAGCGCTGACAGCCCCGGCAGCGAGCACGTCGAAGTGCGAGCCCGGCGCTGTGCAAAAATGTGAGCGAAGCCGAGTTATTGCCTCTGTCCGGGCCGGGGAGGGGGGGGCTGGCGGGGGAGGAGGAGGAGGGCAGAGGGGCTTTCCTCTTGGATTTGTGTCCATACCAAAGTCCTGTGCCACCATCGTGTGCCTTGGCCGTGCAGCAAGCTGCGGCGGTGCAAAAGACTAAAATTTAAACTCCTCGTCTCTTCGTGCTCCAACGATAGGGTTGAGGTTGCGAGAGAAGCCAAAAAGATTGAAAGTTAAGGCTTTGACACGCCATCCTTCACTCGTCACTCGGGAGGTGGTCAAAGCGTGTGCTGACGGGAGAGGAAGGTCTTGAGGTGAAGAAGGGAACAAGGTGACAGCCGAACTTTGAGTTTCCTATCTTATGTCTGGCAATTTCACATCCTTGCCCTTAACTGAAAAGCATCATGGTTCTCTTGGATTGAACTTCCTTGTTTTTATTTTTGCAAGAAGTCATCACCGGGAGTGAAAAGCCATTGTTATTTTCGAGCTGTTCTTGCCTTTTGGGTAGAGAAGTGGCTTCCCAAAACCAAAAATGCTCTTATCTGATAGTTAATATGCATCCAGACAGTGATCTATTAAAACAATATATCCAGAGGCTGGAACTCTTAAGGTTAAAAGGAGGCAGATAGCCTTCAGGACACTTGACAGAAGATGTCTTACTGTACAGCTGGTGCACATGTATCTCTCATTAATTGAGTTACATCTGTGATGCCATCGGTGAACAGACCCTGTAGAAGTCAGTGGAAGGTGCCCCGGGTGGGCTTGTATTTTAAGCAAGTTGACTGTCAAGCAGAGGTGCTGAACTGATAGACTAGAAAGAAGACCAAAGGCCTGTATTCCCACGACAGATAAATCATGGTTAATTGCTCTGGCGAGTTTCCCCATCCTCACAATGTAGCTCAAGCCAATCTTGAAGGGATCATCCCTGAAAGTAGGAGAGAAATTTAGGAACCACTCTGTGTCTCGAGGGATTGCCAAAAACTTGCTTCGACTTTGGGAAAAGTTCTGTTGGGTTTGTGGAGTTGGGCCTGTAGACTGTGCTGCGGCCAATTCTTGCTCTTTGTGTGTTGCTGTGTTAGATCAAAGATGGACAACGAGATACCGGTTTTGATGGATGCAAATAAATGACCAGGAAAATTCTGTTTGCTGTGCATTGGACTGAGGCTAAGAATGACCATTGTGCATGACTCTTCTTGGCTGTCTTAAATTGTGTTCAAAATGTTGACTTGTTGGCTCAGTAGTCTGTGGGGCACGGTCGTCCTCTGGGCAGGTGGCGCGTAGTGGCCATTGCGCAAGTGCCGCTTTTGAAGAACAACTGAAGGGATACTTCTAAATTGTAAAAATCAGACACATTCTTTAATTGTGCAAGTGCAAAGTTTAGTTAAGATGCCAAAATTGTTAATGCTTTTGGACTGACATGTGGTCAAGGTGTCTCTTTTTTCTAAACTGTTGCTCATTTTGGACACGTTTTGTCTTATAATGAATTTTCTAGCTGTGTCTGAAAAATCATAAAATAATAAATTATTTAAATATAGTGAGCACTAATTTGGGAAGGACAAAGCTGCAAGTTGACCTGAAATGTTAATTATTAAGGAATTTAAACTGTTTTGTGAACTGCCTGTGCTATTGACAGTGGGTTTACTTCTGTTTCGTGGTTGTCTTATTTATAGCTCATGCTCAATATTGTTTGAATCTGGTGTTTGAAATCTGCTGCCATTTGTTATACTTCCATTTTTCCTTTTGGATCTTGATCTAGTGTCTTGATCAAAAAAATGTTGTGTAATCTATTTGCAATTGTTAGCTTAAGTATGAATGCCAACTATTTCTGCTGATATGTGTCATGGTTCTTCCAAAATACAAATGAAAAATCCGCTTATAAAAAATGAAGGTAAGTACATTTTTCTTTTTTTTTTTTTTTTTAATCTTAATGGATTCACTTATTTGTGGGATTCTTTTTATTCTGGATGTCATCCCTTAAGAGAGAGAGCTGATCTCTATGTAGGCCAGTGATTTCGAATTCAAAGATCAAGACCTTGAAATCTACTAATGGATTGGCAGTGTGACTGGGGCAGGCTGTGTATCCTCAATGTCATTTATTCCCATGCATTTTAGAGGTTGTGGTGATGGCTACCCACTATTTTTTTTGCCTTTTTTGTCTTGTTCTTTTTTTTTTTTCTTTTTTTTTTTTTTTTTCCTGGGGTAGAAACATTGAAGAGACTCTTTTTTCTAGATAGAAAATGTAGCAGTCAGTAATGTTGCCAGACTCTGTAGATGAGGTGGAAAGCCTACTTTTTCTGTTTGCAAGTTTGTTTCTTCAAGGGAAAAAGTGTTTGTTAGTGAGGTGGACAGACATGGAGAAGCTGGTGAACAAGACAGGTGAAGGAAAATGTAAGAAAAGGTGCACTGGGTTTTTATTTCCCCAAGTTTGCTTCAACAGGCATTGACATCTTGTGGCATCTCTCTTTGTATGTGCCTGCTGCGATTTGTTAGTGTGGTTTTTGAAAAATCCTTTGTCCAGCCTTTGGGCAAATGGTAGGGTTACCTTCTTCTTCAATGCGACAGCTTTCCTTTGGCTTACTGACCTGTTTCCCACTAAACATTGTTACTTGTTCTCATCATCTTCACTGGTGTAATTAGAAGTAGACCTCATTTCCAAGGTTCTTTTGGAAGAAAACTATGTTTGCTCTCTCTGCAGTCAAATCCCTTGACCTCCTTTGGCAAACTCTTGCAAGTGATGTCTGGGATTGAAGTCATCCCGAGTTGTGGTTGGCATGACAAGTTTGTTTGATGAAATATGGAAATGATTCCATACAAGTGCTCTGTGGGAGAACTGTGTGCTAGCCAGCAGGTCAGACGTACCAAGTTGGGGTCGGTAGACAACTACTAATCTGTGCTGAGTTTGGAAGAGTCTCTTTCTCAAAAAATTTAGTAATATGTTTTTGTATTAGGTGAGTTGGAAATGCATTGAAGTTCTCTGCTGTTGGACAGCGTATCTAGTCAAATTACTGAGTATTTCTGCCTTTCCTCAGGGAACTACTGGTACAGCAGATACCCATAATATACATGGCCCACTGGATCCTCTGGCTAGGCTTGGGCCATGATTGCTACTCATGTCAAAACATTTTTACTGGATTTTACTGATAAGTAAGCAAAACAGTTTGTGTGAATTTTGCTGGTGCACCTATGCCTTGATGCCTTTTCTTCACTCTGCGGTTCACATTGGCATTGGTCATAAACCTAGTGTTTTAAGGTGTCTTAACCAATTTCCATTAAAATATTACAAATTACATATTGAAAGTCCTGTACTTCAAAATTACACATTTTTGTATCTTTTATAGAATAGAATTTTTTTTTTTTTATTCTTCCATTGCCTGCAAAAAACATACACATTTTTTCATACTGGTGTCTAGTGTTCTCAAGGTGATACTTCACTTCCAATGATGATTCAGTACTTTTGGTTTTATTTTTAGAACTAAAGCCTTTGACATTAAATTATACAGATACAGTGAAATTACAAACTGAAACAAATTTCAGGAGCAACTGGCTGAAGTTCTATGGCCTGGCATTAAGCTGTGTCAGGTTTAATCACCTATTAAGTAAGCCCAAAGAGACTGTTCCAAGAAAATTTAAACTTTGTATATAGAGTAGTTGCCACAAGTCAAAAAAAGTGATCCTGTGCGCTGTTCTTCATCTAGTGTGCTAGTTTTTTAAATGATAGAGTGTAGAAGACTGTTGGAAAATGCTGTCACTTTGTTGAAAATTTGATGCTGCATAGGAATTACTCACTTAAACCCGAAGTTTCTCTCACAGCCCCAGTAACACTGCAGCAATGGAATCTTCATCGTGTTTTTTGTGCATTTACTGGAAAGTTTAAACATTTGTTTTGCTTAAGTTAACTGAAAGGGTAAATCCATTATCTACAGTATGCAGCTTAGAGTTGTAGTTTTTAATGGCTATTTGATGAAAAATTACTGTTAGCAACAAATTAGAATTGGCTGTTCAGGCAATAGCCATTTTTTTCCTCATTGAAATGGGTTGTTTTCATTCAGCCTGTTGTGCAGGAATTCCAGATTGTCTTGGGATCTGTCTTCTGCTGCTTGTTTCTGATGTGCTGATTCCCAAGACCTTGGTTAAAGATCTTGTTTGTAAGGAGGGCCTTATAGTCATTGAGGTGTAATGACTGAGTTTTTATTAGTTTATTTTGACTACTGTTGGAAATGTTACTGCTTGTTTCAGGAGAGATAAAAGACACAAATTTGCTTGACCCTACCCAGCTAAATAAGACTAGGAATTTATATCAGATATATGTGTGTTGCTTCCACCCCTTAGGAACTACACATCTGACTTTAAATAGAGTTGAGGATTAGCTGTTCATCCTCCATGGGTGACTTTCACTTCTTTAAACCAAAGCAAGAGCACTGCAGGAATGGGGCCATCACATTTAGTGTAAGAAAATTGACTTTTCTATGTCCCTTGCCAAGCTGCTTTTCACCACCTTGATTAGCCCCAGAACTCTGGACAAAATTGAGGACTAGTGCCCCGTCTTCTGCTGCTGCTGCTGAAGGGAAAGTGCCTGAGATGCCCCTGGGGTTTTCTCCAGTGTGCCCTGCCCTTCATGGTGCCACTGGCCTGGCAAGGCTCTGGGCTGCTCCCAAGGTGAGCTCAAACACATGCAAGCAGAGGAGTGAACCTCCGTCTGTGTCCTGTGTAGAACACAAATGGTTCACAGATATGGAGATGTCTTAGCAGGTTTTATGCACAAAACTCCTTTCTATGTACATGTACAAAATCAGTATAGTAAAAAAAATGGTTTTATATTTTCTGTATTACTTATTTTGAATTGCTCATGTCCATCACAGAAAAAAAAAAAAAAAGATGGAAGAGAGAGAAAGTGGGGAAGAGATGCCTCATCCATAAAGCCTGTGTGGCTCTGATAATTCTTAACCTTCACAGTCTGTCTTTTACTGTGATTTAATTTCTTGAGTTTTTTGGTCAATCAGAGATTTATTACTGCAGTGCCAGTCATGTTTAGAGTTACAGAACAATTACTTCAACTTGCAAGACTGTACTATCACAGAAGGTTTCTTGCACTATGCTGATGTTCAGTACCTCTAGAATAAAGATAAATTATCAAACACAAAGAACTTATTGAGACATGCCACAGCCCCTTGTTCTTCAGGAAGGTTGGCATAGCTGGAACAGCATCGGTGATGCTGTGTCCCTTTTAGACTTCTCAGTAGGTGCAGCTTCATTTCTTCCCGACTGCTGCAGCATTTCTGATCTGTGCCAAAGCAGTAGAAAAAACCAAGTTACTAACAGTTATGCTTTCATCTTATTCAACATATGTGATTAATTCAGACTGTGTGATAACTGGATGTGCAGATCTGTTGGATATAACAGATAGGCAGCCCTATAATGCCACTCTTATTCTTCTGTAATAAATTCAAAATCTGTTGTTACTGGGCAGTGTATTATTTTTGTGTATCTGTTGGAAGCACAAGCTCCACAAACTGTATTTGCAGGGTAAAAGTGGATGCACAAGTCTTTCTCTGTTCTCTTCTGTGCCTTTGAGGTTTTGAATGGCTGGATGCCACGTGATAGATATTATGGGTCAGTATAATAATCAACAGGGTTTATTATTTTTTTAATCTTAGAATAAAATATTTATAATTCACGAAATCAACCTACCATGTGGTTTCTCTGACAGTATGCTGTTAGTCCAGAAAATATCTTAAAAGTTCAGTATTTTATATTATCAATTGTATTTTCCAGAGCTGTGGTATCTCTCTAAGAAGATCTTTTATTTTTCTGATTTCTGATGAGCTTTTAATATTTACACACAAGAATTTTGTGCTCTTGGAAATTATTTCTTTGCACTTCTCTCCATATTACTTAGAGGAAAGGAAAACTGGCATGTTACTGGCTCAGTACACTGTAAAGGCAAAAATATTTACTGTTTTCATAAACATCCTCAGAAGATTTGCATGTGTCCCTTAATGATGACCTGTGGCAGATATTTTTCAAGGCATCTATTAATATGTATGAATACACAGGATGGATGTTGATTAAAAAGCATATTTTAATCATAGGTTTACATTTTTAAGTTACTTTAAAGCCACATTGGTAGGATTAATTGTAAAGTAAAGCAACTATTTTCTAAGTCTCTTTTAACTGTAAATTAGTTGTATTGAATAGTGGAACTACTGTAACTCAGTTTTGTTGTGATTCTTTTCAGTGAAGCTTCACATTTTACTATCACAATACATACAATGAATTAGTAAAGCTCAGATCAAATCTTTCTTCTTGGCCATGTTAAGTCTGAGGGTTTGTTTCATTTCTTTTGTGGGGAAAGATAAAGTATGTATTCAAGTGGCCTAACCACATTTGTAGTTGTGCTTCTCTAACTCTTCTGCCCCCGCAGTGTCTTATGCTTTTTAAGGTAATTGTTAATGTTTGTTCTTTGCTGATTGTCATAGTAGCACATGAAAAATCAAAACTCTGTTGTTTTTTAATATACTGGATTGAAAGGGAAGGAGCTTCTCTTCTCTTCTCTTCTCTTCTCTTCTCTTCTCTTCTCTTCTCTTCTCTTCTCTTCTCTTCTCTTCTCGACTTTGTGATTTTCATTTTGCAGAGACATTTAAATACTTCTCAAAGCACCTCCACTTCCTGCAAAATACTGGATTATGGAAATCTGCTTCATTTAGGGAAAGAAATTTGGCTTTACTTTGGAGATGCCACAGTTTAAAGCAACTTGTGGGAAGTATATTGTGATGTGTTTATCACAGAAAAATGTTACATGTACATTTTGTAAATACATATGTAGGGGAACCATTGAGGTACATTCTTAAGAGTGCTGAAATGGATATATATTAACCTCAGAATACTTTCAAGACTATGATGATGTTTTGAATGTTGTATTAAGTGGATATTCAAAAGTCGGTAATTTATGAAGTTCTTTCCATTAAATGCAGTTCTTCAATGAAGCATGATCAGGATATTGACAGCATTTTTGTTACCAATAACTAGATGTATGAAGGGTAGAAAACAATTCAAAGTAAATATGTGATAGTTAACTGGAGTATAGTTTGGCTAGTTGCTAAATCATGCTCATTTGTTGTGTTTTGATTTCAGCACCTGATTTTCCCCAGTTCTATGTATGTATAAAGCACATTTCGTCATAGCACAGTGTGACAATTCCATTTTACTTTAGTGGTAAGGTCACGTAAAAAGTTAAAACCAACAGACCTAGGATTCTGTCTGTAAGAAATAATGGGAATGTAAGGCTCTATGTACTGACACAAAAGATCCATCCAGTTCAGCTCCCTGATTCCTATCACAGGTCCATAATGTCTCACTGTAGAGAGAAAAAATGGGAATTGTGGCATAATAGTCATTGGTAGCTTTCATGGCTGGCTTTGTTGTGACAAGGCAGGTTTCAGCCTTGGTTATAAAATACTGGCAGCATAACCTGAGCTGCCCAGATGTTCAGAGCCCACATGCATTACCTGCACACATCTGCCAGGGGGTTGTGGCTGCAGACCACAAATACATTATTGTTCCTGAATTCTGTCTTAGGTTGAATTCAGAATTTTCAAGAAGATGTTGTTAGTGTATGTGATCAAACAAAACAAACACTAACTCTGTGTAAAACCTCAAGTCATCAGCTTGAGGTTATATGTTCTAGATACCTATGGAGTCTTCAGCACAGACTTGATGTGCTGAAGGACTATATCTCAAAATAAGTTCTAGCTGGCAGCTGTGTGTAAGTACGTTCAGCCTAGAAAATTTGGAGAGAGGAATGTGCCCACAAAATAAGATGAGTTGTAATAGCAGTTGTAATAATAACTCTAGGAATTAATCTCATTATTTGAAGGTACGACTGTTTTGTAAGTATAAACCATAGTAGATTGTACTGAAGTATAATATATAAAGTTGAGAAGACTGATGGAAAACATTTTTGAAAACAGGAAAAAACAGCATTTTTTTCTCCTCTGTAGGCTTTTTGCCATATAGTTACTTTATAACTTAACTCTTAGGTGGCCAGTCATGTTTTCAACACTGGCACATTTTTTCTCACTTGTTTAGGTTACAGATAAGGACCAAACTTGATCTTGGATTAGCAGTGCTTTTAAAGAACAAAGAAACATAAAGTAAGAGCAATGATGTTTACATCAGACAGAATCTTGAGCTTTTGTTCTTAGTGTGTTTTTCTGTGGATTTAGTTTGTAAATATAGTTATGCTAAATAGATACATTCAAAGCAACTTTTCAGTTGAGTGAGCATTTCCAGCAAAACAGTTTCTAATGTTTCCTGAAAATGATGCTTCAACCTCAGCTTGCCACCCTCTTTTGCAGCTGAAGGAGTAACTAACTAGATGTCCAAGCATTCCCAAGTGGAACAGAAGATTTAATGGAGTGCAGATTTAGAGCAGTCAATCAATTTTCACTTGTGATATAGCAAAGTCAGAAGTTTCAAAGAGAAAATTTAAACTGTTGGTGCACATCAGGTTTTTTGTAATATACGTATGTAGAGATGGTCAAAGCCCAGCTTTGAAATTTTTTCTCCTCTTTGTCTGGTTCATGTGCTTGGTGTTATGTGCTTTGGGTTTTGATTTGATAGTACAAAAGGGAATGTGTTGAGTGGGAAGAAAAAGGGACACTTCATCTCTATTTGGTTTTAATCTGAAAAAAAAAGGTCCCTAAGACAATATGATATGGAAGTCTAGGACAAGTTTATCATTATATGACTTTTGAAGACATTGGCTTCCAGAGAATTAACATTGGCATGAGCTGCATTTTTACCCAGGTCATCAAGGAATGATCAATAACAAAAAAGAACTTTTTCCAGATGCCAAAGGCAAGTAAGTTAGCTTCCTGTTTCAAAAGATCCATCAGTGTTTCAGATTTTATTTCACTCCTGTTGGAAGCATCTCTCTTCTGTCAGGGCAGCTCCTTAATTGATTTGTTTTTCCTCTCTCCCACATTGTACTCTCAGCTCTCCTGAGGTTTGTGCTTATTTACTTAAACTATCCAAGAATAAAATATTAGGTTTGAATGAGAAGATGAAAATCACGGTATTTGAGGATGCTTATTTGATGAAATGTTATTTGATGAAATGTCGTAGGACTGTTAAAACATGGAAGCTGGGCATCAAGCAGGTGTTGATTTGACAGCTTATGTCCATGACTACAGAAACCCAATGGATATAAAAGGTTACAACTTCACAAAATTTTAAACTATACAATGATGGGATCTTGTTCATTTTTTCATCAACAGGATACACATCACATGTATAGGCAACCTGTACCATGGTTTTCTACTTTCTTAACAGTTAAGATTTAATAACATGGTTGCTTGTCTTTTATTGGATTTTTATTTTGAATGCTTTTTGAGGAAAATCATTAAAACACCTCATCTTTAAAATCAGTTTTTTACAAAAATCCATTTAGATTTTAAGTTCAATTATGCCCTGAAGCTGGTGTAATGCAGAACAAGTATGTTGAATAAGATGGTGTTTTGGGGGTTATCTATGCACGCCACAAAACATGGATTTAGTGGGGAGATAGAATGAGCACTGGCACGTGATATGGTTTCTATCCTCATGAACATTAGGTTTTGAGCCACTCATAGTGACAGATGAAACTTTACTGTTATTCATTTATATCTATACCCATACTATTTTCCTACATTTATCCAGATAAAATCACTTGCTATGCTTTGTTCTTCATACCTTCAGATACTTATGAAAATAAAGCACTGATGGACAGCTGTCAGTTAAGTTATACTTAAAGAGTGTGAGATGTATTTTTTCAGTACAAGTGAACATCTTAAACATAATGCTGATATTAGTCTGTGAAATGTGAAGTTCTTTGTTGTTGTGTGTTATTTGAATATATCCAATTCGAAGTTCCTTTTTAAAGTAATTACAAACCAGTTTATCCTAAAAAATTCAATCCTTCACACCTGAACGCATATATATATCTAATCAAAGCTAAGAAATGTAACAAAACTGATTCCTTGCATGCACACAAAGTAATTTCTTTATTATGGTATTCTTACTGTCAAGCAAAAATCATGGGAATTAATGAGAGTCATCATTCTAGCCTATACATCTCTATTAAATGGTTTTATTATTTCTATTAGTGGAATAATACTTTATTTGGCCCTTTATTTTTTAGGCGCACTTGTTTATATTTATGAAGCTGGAACTAAAAGTGTGTGACTAAAGGTGATTAATTTGGAGAAAGGGATTTTATATCTCTGTATACTAAATAAAGACTTAAAGTGTACTGAGACAGTAAATTGTGAGAAGGGGAAGAAGAAAATAGTGCTTGACTGTAGAACCAACCAGTGGAATTTTATCTTGTGCTTGTCACTAAATTAATACTCTCTTTCTATTCATTTGTCCTTTTTGTCCAATATTTGAGTTCTTCCTACCCAATGTCTTTTCAATATCTGCTTCTCTCATTTTCAGTCAAACCACCAGGAAATTCTTTTTCCATCCAACTTGTTCAGAAAAGGGCACTTACAGTATGGAATTAGTTGCCTATTGATTGTAAAATAAGGATGTTTCCTGTTTTTCTGCAAGAATCTGGAAATTGGTTATATGGTAGAAGAAAGGCCTATGCATTAAAATTGCTTTATCTTTTGTAGAAAAATAGGTAGGCAGGGGTTGTTGAGTGAAAATGGAGGCTCTCATCATTAGGTCACCTGAGTGCTGTCTCCAAAAATGTAATTCTCTCTTTTCTCTGTCACAGTCTAGCATTGAGTGTATCACTCAGACTCGGTATTTCAGAGATGATTGCTCATCTCCCTGACAAAGTTTGAATCCCTGAGCCAAAGTACAAGCAGAATAAAGCCTTTTTCTTTTTTGTTTTCCTTTTTCCCCTCAAGTAAATACTGTCAGAACATCTTAGAATAAAGTAGAGCAGGCTAATTTAGTCTGATAAAGAGAAGCTATGCTGCAAGTACAAGCTACAGGCAGACCTGTCCCCTTTTATGTTGGTGTTTGGTTTGGTTTTCATGGGGCTAATTGCAGAGAGGTATTCAACTTGCATGCAGTGTTATCTTTGCTGTCCTCTGCAGTCAGTGAGGACTTCAGGCCAGAAGGCCCTTTAGACCATTTAAGTGAAATTTCTCTAAAAGGTCACAGACTTCTTCCCCTTCCTCTATGAAAAAATACAGAAAAGCTACTTAGGTTAATTTAGTCAGTTAAGTTAAATATACTTAAATGTGGCCTCCTAAGCAGTAAGGTTTTGTTTCCTTTTTCTACAGTCTCTGATCCTAATGCAGGATAATACCCAACTTTTCATTCATTATAGGCTTTCCCTTGGGGCTGTAAACTGTGTTAGTAGGTGAATGTTGCTAACGGATTGTGCTGTTGAAGCATAAAGAGTTTAGGCATATGGTGTAAGCTAAGGCTTGTTATCTGACTGACAATAACTGATCAAGTTATGTTTTTAAATAATTTTTATATTTTACTTCCTTTTATATTAAATCTCAGAAGGTGTTTGGGTGGCTACGCTTTATGATTGACTTCAGTTGTCTTTTGTTGGATTGCTTAGATGTTCCTTCTGTTTGAGCTACAACAGCAGCTTGGCTATGTTTTAAGAGGATTGGAGAATTGATCTGGCTTCATTAAAAACAACCAAACAAAAAACTCTGGCTCAGAAGTGTTTGTTTGGTTGAAGCAGTTCCTCAGCCTGTTTCTGTGCGTGGCTGTACATGTACTTGCCGGGATAACAAAGCAGGTGTGGAAGGTTATTGAAGCTGTTGAGCTTCTGAGTGATGGCCACAAAAAAACAGCCTCAGTGAGCAAGCCCTGAGACCAGGGAAAAACTTTATATATCCCGACAGTGTTTGTGTTGGGTTTTTCCCATAATGTTTATTTGAATGGTGTGATATTTAACATTTAGGAGACTGTCCACTTCCAACTGCGACTACTAGGGCTCTTTTCTCTACAGCTTAAACAAATTTAAGTGCCACATGCCTTGCTTGCCATCACTGTCTTCCTCCTTCCTTTGCACCCGCACCGATTTCTGTCTGAGTGAGGTGAACACTCATTAAGAAAGCTTGCCTAGCTGAAGGTTGTCCACTGCTTTTACAGAAATAGTTTTCTGGCAATTTATTGACTGGCCAAGGTTGAAATCCAAGAGGTGCTACTTCAAGGGAGGGAACAGGAATATATGGCATGTTTGAAGAGAGACAGGGGAAAATGGGTTAGATGTGGGGGGATGGTTGCAGCAATGACTTGGCTCTGTTAAAAAAAAAAAAAAATAGTTGTCAAACTGCAAGCTTAATTTTCAGCTGGATCAACTTGCTGGACAGACTTGCAGTGCGACTGCACAGCTTCTTGCCCATGGCTTGAGCTGACTCAGAGCTGTGTCCCCGGACTCCACCTTGAGGTCACGCAGCCTGTGCGGGATGGGCTGAGGAGCAGCGCTCCTGGGGGAAAAGGGCTGCAGCCCTGGCAGGCGAGCACGGCCACAGCAGAAGATGGTGTGCTGGATGTTTTAGTGGCTGGTTACCCTTCCATTTCTTGTGAAAATGGCAAACCCGTGCTTGCAAGAATTAGGGATTCCAGTTGTTTCTCAGTGCTGCAAAACTTTTACAGTTCCCTGAATTTTACTTTCACCATAACAGTTGCAAAGCTTGGTGGAACTTAATACCTTTCGTGTGCTATGCAAGTAATGAAAATTCTGCCGCATTGTAAGGTTGTATTTTCCTTGTCCACTTTATTTATACTGTAACATGCTCTGAGGCTGTTGTGCAAACCCAGTTTGAAGATGCAGGTGACATACAAGTGTAGTTAAAAAGTATAATTTACTTCTAAGTGTTCTGGTTATTCACTGAGTGGGCAGTGGGCAGGGAGTGGGATGAGACAGGATGTCTTCTTGTAGTTGAGCTCACTTTAAGCTGCATTTCATTTAAAATACTGATGTTCATAAAGATTATTTTTAGCCCGTCCAATGGAATTAAAGTTCAGCGTATAAGTGCTGTCTATATCTTTTGGGTAGAAAAACCTAGGCTTTAATTACTTTTGGTTTCAGTTTCCCAGGCAGGAGCAAATTATTTTTGTTTTGAGAGTGTTTACGTGAAAGTGGGAAAACTGATAAGGAAAGTAAACTGCGTTGCTCACTAAGTCCTTACAATATATAAATAAAAAATTATTAGGAAGGAAAAATACCTATTAATACAAAAGACTACAAGGCCAGTGCTGTTTTATGGAAGTATTTGGGAACATAGAGGTAGTAATTGAGTGAGACTTTAGAAAGTAGTTGAGTGCTTTAAGTGCCCCAAATCCAATGTTCTCAGTTCTTTGTGTGTGTAAGCCTCTTATTTTGCTTATATTAAGTAAAAATATTCACTCAATTTTTTAGGTATAGGTAATAATTAAGAAATTTATTATTTCTGTGTGGTAAATATTATAAAATACTAGACTATTTATTCAGCATTTTAAAGACAATTTTATTGAAAAGATTTAATATACTTATTACAAATTCTGCATTTGTATGCAGTTTGAAAACATAAAACAGTTTAAAATATTGGTTATCCAGGGGTGTAGCGCACAAAAATTAAAATTGCCTGAATGTACATTCAGATGACTCATTGTTTTAACAGGTGCATGTAGCAATAAGTGTTACAGCTATACTTAGCTTCTAAACCAGTATAATTTAATAGTATTGCCAGCCATTGACATTGGTCCATCATTTACTTAAAAAAACCCAAACCAACAAATTATTAAATAAATAATTTAAAAGTAGGAAACAAGATTATGGTCATGAAAAAAGTCTGTTGATCATTGTCTAGAAACTCAGTCCAATATATTCAAATTTATTTGCTTGCCAACAAATTATTGAAAACAAACAGTGAACACTTTAGACTGCTTACGTGTAAATTACTAAGTCAAACTTTCAGTGTGCCAATTTTTATTGATTGCCACACTTTGGTAAGAGCAGAATCAAATTATAAAATTGTCCATTATTACTGGCTCTTCCACTCTTCCTCAGTACAGAGTTTTAACTAGGTCTGGCCTAGATACTGGGTTCTTTATACACAGAAAATAAGGAATAAAACATTCTGGTTTTGATTTTTCACAAGATAAAAGTAAATAAATAAAGTATACATTTAAGGATAGAAAGTTGCCTCAGAAAGTTCTGTAAGGTCTACATTTTCTATTTTTAGAAGCAAGGTACTTTTTCCATAGATTTATGTGACAGAGTAATCTTTCTCTAAATGTCTAGATGCAAAGAAACCATACACTGTTATTTCAGAGTGATTACATTAGCTGATGATTATTAACCGATTCTTGGAATTACTAATATGTGTAGGTCATTAATCATATTTTTCTGAGGAAAAAGCAGTTGTGTTCTCTTCAGTTTTACTCTTCTGACAAAAGTGACATGATATATAAGATCACTTCCATGAAAATAATCAGCACTGATAGTTACCATTGCTTATTTCAATGTTCTACCAATACTGGCTTTGCCAATAATACATAATCACTCTTAATGGGAATAATGTAATAAAATAAATGTAAATATTTAATAAAAAATAATGTCATACAGATTTTACTGAAAATATAAAGAAAGCATTTTTGTCTCAAAGTTACATTACTTTCAAATAAAAGTTACTTAGGTGTTTTTTAATTCCTACAATGAAAAGTCATTAGGGATAGATATGAAACTGTCATAGTGCAGTAAGGCAGAGGTGAATATTCAAATGTATGATGATTCAGAGAAAATGCCATGAACAGTAGTGGCTATTAGCTGTTACAACAAAAAGATCATTCATAGTAGATTATATAGACTTTAATCATGAAACTTCTATCCATGGGGCTAAAAACAATATGAGAATTCTCTTATCTATTGAGAGCAAAAAAATGCCAGTAACAATATGTGTCTACTAGATAGGAACACTAATAGTTGAGACAGAAATACTGAAAAAAATATTATTCTATGATTTTTTTAAAAAACATGCTGTGAGTCAGACTACTGTTTTGTGGTCAAAATCTGGGTGTTTTGTTCTCAATTTACTGTGACTTACAAATAAATATTTCTTTATTCTGATAGAAGCAAACAAATTTAAGTTTTTCTTTAGTCTACCTGAGACAGGATTTAAAACAAACAAACAAAAAACCCCAACCAACTGAAGATATCGAAGGTATTGTGATTTGTATTTTGTTTTGTGTTAGTTTTAATTGTTTAGAAGTCTAAATTAGATAGGATAGGCCAAGATGTAACATAAGTACTAGACTGGACAGGTTGATGTTGATTGCAAAAAGAACTGTAAAAGGTTGAAATGAGAACTGCTTAGCAGAAAATTAAAGAAAGCAGAGTCACTGCTTGCCCAAGTGTTCATGATGATTTGAACTGATCTGTACTTCTTTACTCTGAGACTGAAAGTTCTCATTGACAAAGATACTCATATAGGTATAATAATCTTCTGTAAAGCACCTGATGCAGTACTGCATGTTGTTCTAATTTCTGAAATCTGTCTCTTTCCTAAGTCAACACGGTCCATAACAAATCCATTTTAAACTGGTTGACTGACAGATCATAAAGCTGATAGATTAAGGACATTCATGTTGGATTTTATAGAAGTTTTTCACAGCCCATTGCTTTGAGGATTTGGATAATGATCTGGTGGAAAATAGAATGTAATCTTTGGTAAAATGCATATGTGAAAAAATGGATGGATTCATAAGTGTGAGGGATGGTCTGTGCTGAGTTAATGGGGATCATTCATGAACGTAGGTTAATGCAGCTGAAGATACCTGTCCTGACAGCAGGGTCATACCTGCAGAATGGAGAGTGGTGCTTTGGGAAGGAGTAATTTGATGATACAATACAGCAGCTAAAATGCACATTGCAGTCTCTTGGTGTGGATATTAGGGATCTCAAGTGGAGTTAGGTGTGCTGTTACCTTGCTATGGAGCTTTTAGTGAGATGTTAGAAAATTGTATCTTATTTGAGCTTAAAGTGAAAAAAAACCCAAAACCAAGGTGAACTTACAAAGATTCAGGAAAACATGTCAAGGACAACTGCAAACCTTAAAAGCAAATAAGTCAGTAAACCCTGACATATGCAGGAGTCTGGAGAAGCTCACTCTGTGTAGTATTTAGCAAAGGTGATGGCCTGTAAGTACTTACATGGGGCAAAGATTTCAGACAAAGTAGTCCTTTAAGTACACTAGATTTTGGATGACAAAATGCAGGAGCTCAGAGCTGAACTCAGGTGTATTACTTCTAGAAATATAATAAATTTAAAGTTGAAGTCAGTTACCTATCAAAACAGCTTATTTTAAAGGATGTTCTTATGTCAGGGGGAAAAAAAAACCAAAACTGTGATTTTTTTCCAAAAAGATGCCTTTAGTTCTTGCACAATATGGTGATCTGATGCAGGAATTTTGGAGTGAAATTATCTCTTATACAGGAAGGCAGATTAAGTAATTATTACTTACACAGATAATCTACAAAATCTGACCTGAAAAGTGGTTTTGGCATCAAGGGCACACAGTTGTAATGTGCACCTGTGTTTTTGTTGGGAAGGCTTAAAAAAGAGGCAGAAAGAGAAGGTTGGGGATGTAATGAGAGGATATAATAAAGATGGGTTTAAATTTTATTTTACCCCTAAAGAGGAACTAAGGATGAAATTTATTAAATGAAAATATGTGATCATCCAGGCAACACATACATCTTCCATATAGCATTTAGAAATATTTTTGCATGCTAATTGTGTGAATTAGCAACCAGCTGGGAACAATACCCTGCTATTTGTTAAAGGAGAGACAATAAAGTTCTTCTAGACAGGAAAGAATCTACATTGTTAACAGATGACCTGAAAGTTCAGCTCATTGAAAAGGCAAATATTTTGACCAGGAGAATAATTCTTCCTGTGGAGCAGTATGAGTTGCCATGCTAAAAGCCGTACAGCTATTTTTAACCATGTCACAGCTATTGAGCTTAGTCTTCAATTTAGTTCATAAACAGTGTAAAAAAGACTACGTAGGTCTTTCTTTTTGATGAATGTAGAGGTGAGTATGTCAGAATCTGCCTTTTTTGTAGTATTTGTTTATTTTGTGCAATTTCTACTTTGGTTTTAACAGTTTGGATGAAGATTTTTTGTCACTTGTTGTCACTACCTGCCAAATTCGGTCTTGTTGAACTCCAGAAAAACTATTGCACTGGAGTAACTGTAGGCAAAAGATGAAGTTGCATGTGAAATGAAGGTTGTTATGGTCTAGGAGGAAAAAAGTGGAGGCTCTGTATAAAATCCTGCTTCCTTCCAAATGATACTGAGTTTTTCAAAAGTTTGTTCTTGAACACTTTTGTGGTTTAAAAAGTTTTATTCCAATTTTGCTTTTTTGCTTTGTGGCAGTTGTACAGCAGAATTTGAGTTTGATATGTAACTTTTGAGTTTGCCTAGAGTCTTTTGGATGCTTGTCTTGAGCATCTAAAATCTTTATCAGAAAATCTTTAATTTGATTTCCTGAATTCTAGGTTTTTCTGTTTTAAATGCTGAATTTTAATTTTTTTTTTACTATGATAAATGTCTCTGAATTACTTCAGTGCTTTCCAGCAGTAAAGTTGTTGCCTAAATTAGTTCTGCAGGTTAAGGTTCTTCGCAAGATATGTTTGTAATATAATCAATATCTTATTGAGAAATATTTGAAGTAATGAAATGCTGTTTTCAAGACGTACATGTATCTTAGATTTAAGTTACCTCATTTTTCAAAGACATTAGACTGGAAAATGATACATCAAGGTAAATATATTTTAACTTCAGTAATGGGCATCACTGACAGGCTTATGCATCTATATACATAGTTTTTTGTGGCAATCTCTGAATGTTCTTTTGTGATGTAACTCTTGAGACTGTGTATTGTGTAATTAGATTCTATAGGATTTCTTTGGGACATGTTGCAGATTTATGGTCAATCTGTATATGTACATGAGTGTGTACTGCTTCTTTTGGGAAGAAAACAAGCATCTTACCTCTTTAATTATCATTTCTTGCAATGTGGAAAACATGTAAGAAAATGTGACCCAAATAGGAGAAACAACTATGAATTGCATGGAATGCAAAGTCCTATGAATTTTGTTTCTTTTTGCTTTTGCAGTTAGTGAGTTTACTCACTGTATCTATCAAAATGGTGAAATTGAGTCAGGCTTAATCTTTTCCTTCATCTTTCCACTACGTCCCCGCTACAATGCTAATGTTTGTGGGACAACAGAAAGCAGGTACGATGTACTACATTTTGTGATAACTTGATGACTTGGTGGCAAGCTGAGAATAGATCAGAGTACCTTTGAATATTATTCATGGAAATTAACTAGAAAGTGTAACCACACACAAATGTTCCCTATGTTAGTGCACATTTTAATAGTTTACCATAACTTTTTAAACTACTTTGACAAAGACCATTTGACTGACCAAAAAAAAGTGATACAATGTAATTGAAATTATACTGAGTCTGCTCTGTGCTACAGTTCATTGGCAATGTGTAAGTGTTACCACAAAAAAAAAACCCCAACAAAACAAAATAAAAAAAGAATCTTCAAATTCAGCTTTCACCAAATTATGAGATGATTATTCTTGCTTGCTTGATAAAGACAATATAAACAAACCAAATTTAGGTTAGCCCCTCGTTCATATATACTAGATAAATCTAATAAAACTCAAGAACTATGCCTAAGCATCTTTTTTTTTCTTTGTAGATTTTTGTACCACATTGTAAACTGTTGTTTATATCACAAATTGAAACATTTTCGATTGAGGAAATGCCAGATTAATGGTTGCCTGTGTGTTCTTAATTATCTTTATATCTAATTTATGCATAGACTGGATCATAGGTCTTATGGTCAGGGAAGAAAACCATTTTCAGTCATAACTGACAGAGCTAGAAGGTGCACAGCTAATCTACCCTTTCAGATGAATTCACTGGGAAGGGGTTCTTCCCCTTTGGTGCTCCCAGAGAAGAAGCATAAGCCATGAGCAAAAACCTGCCATGCTTAAGTTCTCTTGTTTGTCCTTATTCTCAAGGACTAGAGATTCCTACATATTTCTGAGGCAATATGTGTTGATATCCTGCCCTTTCCTCATCTCCTCAATTGGGTATTCCCTCTACCAACATGTATAGTCAGGACTCCATACAGAGACATCTTAGGGAGTTTATCCAGCTGAAAAGCCTCCCTCATAACCCCCAATTATTTTTTTTTTTCTTTTTTTCCCCTCCTGTTTTGTTTAATAGTTAGTTTGAGGCCAGATTTTCTTCCACAGTCAGGTTCAGTTTAAATTTTGGCAATCCCATGGGTATTACTTTAAACAGCTGTAAAAAAACATCCTTGGACTGTTAATCTGCTGAGTTTCAGAAGCTGCTGACAACTTCAGAGGTTATAAAGCTTCTAAACAAGACTGCCATTGTAAAAAAACTTAATATTTAACATTATTTCACTACCACCTCCCTTATAATGAAATATCTTTAAAGTGGCATGAGAACTGCATAAAAGGTATAATAACTGTAGTAGAAAAAAACAACTTTTTGTATTGGTTGCAAGCATCTAGAGTGAGCTTGTTAATTAAAAACTGGAGTTGTATCTACTTAAAACAAAAATACAAAGCCTAAGTTCTCAATTTTTAAGAAAACTTCCTAGAAATTTGATTTAAGATTGCCTGTTGTTTTATCACAAGACAGCAGAGTCGAAGTTTGTTTCTCTTATAGGATTTGCTCTTTACTCTTTGTTTTTCAGTAATTTTCTTAAATTGGATATCATATGAGGATCTGATGAGTTTGTTGAATTTTTTTTCCCTTTGTATAGTGAAAAAAATTATGCATTAGGGGGACTACTTCTAAGTAGCATTCCTGTTTTTCAAACAACTATGTTGTGATCAGCTGTATTGGTAAGGAGTTGTGAGTTTTTTTCCATACTATCAGGCTTGTAATTCATAATAATGATTTTATTTCACTTTGTCTGCATGGATTCCAGTTAGTGTGCTCAACTTCATGTTCATGGGATCAATTTTGTGGGCTCTTACCTGCTTCCTAGAAGCCATTTCTCCTTTCCTTTCGCCACTTGAACTTAAGAGTACCTGTTTTTAAGAGAGTAATATAGTTCCTGTCCATACAGCTTCTCTTGATATCTCTTGCAGGCTTACAAAACAGCAGCAACCTGCCTACAATATATATATTTACTTCCTTCTTCAGCAGTAGCTTTGTCAATGGAAGAGCAAGTCCATCCCAGAGCATTCATCACTGCCCTCTACCTGGGGTTAGTGCCCTCTCTGGTCTGCTGGCTGAGCTGATCATGGGAGCTCTCCTTAATCCAATTCAGTCAAATTGAGCCATGTTAGGAAAGATTTGTTATTTAAATTACTTAAGCTGATCTAGCTTATTTTGACTGACATGTTTAGGGAGTTCTTATATATGCAGCTCAGCCAAAAGATTTGAGAAGTGGTAACCGTCAGCAGGATGTGATGATAATTTGGGGCAATGGGTAGCAAAGAGCAGGTCTCTCCCAGCTATGCTTGAACTGGTTGCTGTGTACTACTCATCTACAGAACTGGTTGCTGTGTACTCTGAAATTTGGGAACCTGGCTTTTCTTCATGGAGCACTCTGAAGTTTTTGTGCCATTAAAAAGGAGAAGTCTGCCTGTGCCGGTTCCTCTCTGAGTGCTCCCATTAGCCACAATTTCACCCAGAACCACCTAGAGCATATTGGCCAAGAGGCTTTGATTGTCCACTTTTGAATGACTCCTGCCAGCATTATTTTGTAGTTGAACTAAAGTGCAGGTCTCCCTCTGGTGCCTACTTTGTAAAAGCACAAGATTTTATGATTGGACTGAGCAATTGAAAACCAACTGTATGAAAAGAGAAAGGTCTCTTTGTTGTCCTGGTAAAAGCAGTTCTGAGGGCGCTGACAGTAACGTTAGACAGTAGACTGGTTTTTTTCTTGTGGTACATAGTGCTAATCTGCACATACATTCAGAACTCTATAGTCACTGTCAGTTGCAGCAGTGCTCGTCCTCTACACCTCTTCTAACAGCAAAATCTTGTTTTTGGGAGGTGTGTTTGTTAGTATGTGGATATATTGGTAATGGATATCTGGATGTAGGTGCATATATGGAAATAAAACCAGAAAATTTTCATCACTTTCTAACCTTTTTCACTTTCTTGCCAGTTCCTTTTAGCTGTTCATTTTTGGAAATTAGTTGACCATACAAACATTGAGCTTTCTAATACAACCAGAATTTTCTGCTTTGATAGATTTTAATCTAATTTAAAACACTTACCCCACTTTTGGAAAGGTTCAGACATCAGTACATTGAGAGGAGCACACCACCACGCATCCCCAACAAAATACTAAAAAGTGAGAGGAATTTTTCATTTACATCACTTTCCACTTTAGGGCCTCTGCCCCTTTCAGAGAACCACCATCAGCCCCTATCAGCCCTACCACTCAGGGCTATCTGTGTGTAAATTTTCCCATTCATATTCCCAAGAACACACAGCACAGATGTTTCCCAGAAAGATCCTGGTTATGCCATACATCAAAAGAACTCCGTGCCATTTGGACTTGGTACCTTTCAGTTGTACCTTGCTGACACAGGGGATACTTTGACAACACCTGCTGTCAGCAGGGGTTTCTCAAACAAATACAAGTGATGTGTATGAGTTAGTCCAGCAAGTTGCTATTTCCTGATACAAGCCTGCTCTAAAAATGCCTCAAACTATTTTTTAGGAATACAGTTCTGGAAGAATTCTGGTTAATGTTTCAGACACACAATTTTTTCATCCTTTGTTATAAACCAACCTGTGCTTAAACCCTTCCCTGGTGTGAGAAACAAAGAAACATAAGAGAGCTAGTTTGGACTGCCCAGCACGAGCAGTCAGGTTGACACTTAGAAATGATAAGCTGAAGGCAGCCCCCCATCAGGTCACCTGTCTGATACAGTCTTACAGCACAGCCTAATCCTACATTTGAAGCTTGCCTGGGTGTATCTCTGGAGACAACATCCAGCACAACAGCCTGCTTGGCTGGGGCTTAGGATGCTTAGTCCTAAAGCAGAGGGACAAGGAACCATGTGGAACAGGAGTTCATTGTGGGGAGTTCAGTCTTCTTGGGATGTTCATTGCTGTCTATGTGGGGGACAAGCTAGTAGTTCTGGAAAGAAGCCAGGTGATCTTTTGACTTGCTCTTTGGAAATCTGCAGAGGATGATGATGATCAGGTCCTTTTGGGGTTTGTATGGGGGCTGTGGTGATGTCAGCCTTTGGTCTCCCTGTATTTCTCTACTCCCTTGATGCAAAGTAAAATTAATGTTTCTCCTGACTGTTAGGCCATAGTTTTTGTATGTATTAAGTCAGTATTCCAGTGGGAATGGAGGGAGGAGACAACATTTGTTTTTTGGGGATTTTATTCCAGTGCTACTTCCACTGTGCTGGCTAATCGGTTTTTATGGCTGGATGTGAATCAGGTCCAGAAATTCAGCTAAAATATAAATATTATCCTTCTCAGTAGAATTAGTTTTATGAATAAGTACAGTATGCATCTGTTCAATCACTATGCCAGTGTCCTTTTTTTTTTTTTTTAATTAAAAAAAAAAAGTCCCAAAAAGGAGGGAAGCAAGGAAGAGCAGGTAGCCGGTCACCCAGTGGGAATGCTTTTCTGCAAGTTGCCATTAAAGGGCTTATGTTCATTCCCAGTAGAATGCATTCTCAGCTTGAATATTGGCTCTAAGTGGTCCTTGTCTTGTCCTCTTGTCATGTATTTTTCAAAGTTTTTTCATAGAAAACAAAACAAAGTGTTGAAGAAAGTCTTTCACACTTTCCTCATCTGCTTTCAAAAGGAATAAATTGGCCTCAAAATGCTTTGCAATCATGTTATTCTCCAAGGCAGGTCAGTGACCTCCTCTAAGAGCAAATCAGAGAACTAGATTACATCCTCACTGCTAGCACTTAGTACCTCCTTAAATTCTTCCCTTGAGTTTAAACATCCTCTGGAAGAAATACTATCTGTGTCCCAGTGGTAGCAGATGTACATGGAGAGGTGGCAAAAGACTGGCTGGAAAGCTCTCAGTTTTCCAGTATTGTAAGTAATTGTTTTGTCCTGGCAGCTCAGACAATTTATAGGGCTTTTGAACCTTATTCCTCCATTTCCTTCCCAAGAAAACTTCATTTCTTCAAGTAATTGCTTTAAGAATCTGTTTGTTTATAAGCTTCCAAAGTGGAAGCTTGATTCTCTGATTCTTGGAATCAGAGAAACCCTCTGTAGAATACCGTGTTCTCAAAATGCACTCAGTGCTGTGAAGGAATATTACTCAAAAAAACTTCTTAATAAAATAAAGAAGGCACAGAAGATTGATGGAAGGTACCCAAATCTATGTCAGTGCCAGAAGTTTGATGAAATGTAATTGTCCATCTACCTATTTATACCTGCACTAGGTCCTTAAACTTGGAATCACTGTAAGAATTACACTGCAAGACAAATAATGAAGACCATTCTTTTATGTTGAGAATTCAAATTCAGACCTTAAATGGCTGCTAGGGGGGAAGGAGGTGTTCCAGATATATTACACAACCATAAAGATACCTCAAAATATCCAAAAGCTTTTCTGGAGGAAAAACAACACCTTTCTGGAAGGCAATACCTAAAGAAGATGATAATTTCAATGCTGTCCAGTTTCACTGTGCAGCAATAATTCTTGTTTAGCCTGAGAAAAAAACTAAGTAGTGGGGCATTTCTGTTTCTCAAAATGTCACTTTTCCTAATTTTTTTTCAGAATTGCTTAAATTATTTTTACACACATCTTGAGCAGATGAGTTTTGTGTAGACTTCAGTGAAATTTGAGTATGACTTGTAGTCTGAGCCCATTTGCTAGACCATGATCTTCACTGGAGTTGAAGTACATATTTGATCCTTTGTGAGTACTGACTGAATATAGCCAGGAACTCGTGTCTCAAACCACTGTGCTGTAGAGCATCAGCCAGGCAACTGCTATGCTCACAGGGCTGTAGCCCACTTCTTCATCCATAGTGTTTTTCCAGCTTTTCCATTTGGCCAGTTTACTCCCACCTTCTACTCCAAGTCACTTGTAAATCTGTTATTGCATGCAATGCTAAAAGGTCACCTGCTTGTCTCTTTGATGACACTGCTGCTGTACAGTACTGTCTATGTGCAACCTTCATACCCTTTGTGCTATCCTAATCCTCACCTTCTTTTTTCTTGGCTTCTTTCACAGACACTGTTCCCTCTTCTCTTCTGCTTGAATCCTTATTCTCAAACAATATTTCCTTAAGCCCTTATTAAAAAAACATACCATCTATTCTTCCACCTTAAGAACTGAACACAGCAAGAGATTTGGAGTTGTCTTTAATGCTCTTTTTCTGAGTGTACAGTACTGTTCCTTTCTGTTGACCCTCTTGTACTCTTCATTCTTTTCTTTCTCTTACTGTATTTTCAGTCTTTTTGGATCAATGATGTAACTAAGTGTTTACCAGCAGGATTTCAAGTTGTTTGTCAGGTGCCAAGCTGAGCATTTTTTTAGATTCCCTCTGGTGTCACAGTATGATCTGGTTCTTCTGAGTTTGATGCATTAGTGTTGTTGGTAGTCAGCAAAATCTCTCTCAAACTGCATTGGTGTGATTGAACCACAACACTGAGTATAAAACTAGGTATTTAAAATTGAAACAATTCCGAATAAAGTAAATGCTGGTGTCTTGCTAACTAGTAGAATGTCTGTTTCTGTTTTCTGAAAGAATACAAAGCCAATCCTGCAACTTTTACTTACGTGGAAAATGCATACTCAAGCAAACTAACCATTGTTTAGACTGGGTATTTATTTTTTCCCAAACAATTTAAGATATATTAAAAAAATCTTTTGTTTTCTCACGTGTGAAACCTGTACATAATGCTTAGGCCAGGAGAAGTTACAAAGGTGTACATGTATTGGATACACTTTATAAGAATATGTAAAAGAAGCATACGTTGATTCATGGATCTGAAAATGGTTATCTGAACAAATCCTCATATACTCTGTTTGGGACTCCTGATGTTCCTTGACATACTTCCCTGTTCATTTCCTGGGTTTATATAGCTGTCCCCGGCTGTTGTGCATTAGGAGATCCTCACTGCTAGTCTAAAAAATTGGCTGAAACTGTTCTTTAAATTTAGAATTTGTTCTGAGTTTAATTTAGGCAATGTTTACTACTATAACTTCTCTTTCTCTGGAGAGAGGCTGAGGCAGTGAAGTAATAACATTTAACAGATAGAGTAACTCTTATGTAGCTGTAAGAAAACTGAACCTGAGGAATTAAAAAGAATTATTCTTGACAGAACGTTAAAGTAAGGATATTATGCTAAATAAGCAAAACTATGCAGATTAATACAAAAATCTGAATATGTGATGATATTATTAGGTGTATTTTAAGTAAGTATTTAACTTCATTGAAAAACTTACTTAAAATATGTTACATCCATTAAAGTCTGAACTCTCTATAACTTACCAAGGTACAGGAAACAGCAGAAAAATATAAAACCTACATCACTGAATGAGTTGTGGTCAGGTAAATTTAGGTACCTAATCCATTCTTAGCAGTAGTGGCAAACCTTTTCTACATGCACATCTTCCAGCTTATTCAGCTCTCAATAGAGTAACTTACTAAAAGCTTGGAAAACATTTTTCATTGCAAATCAATGTATTATATATTCCCATCTAAATAAAAGAATAGGTATGAGTTCAGATATTTTACTTCCAAAATCTTTTAGCATAGTTGCAAATCCAAGTTTGGCTTCCTGCTACCGATTGTGTTCTTAAAATGATTCATAATAAAATAATATTAATTAAAGAAAAAAATCAAGTATTTAAGTATATTTAACTATTTTTAGTTAAATAACCTATTTATTTAGTTAAATAATACTAAAATAAGCAATCAGAAATGTAAGCTTCATGCATTGTAGCAAAATTTTAGTTTATATCCTTTTAAAAATAAAATATAAATAAAACTCTGAGTTTCCTTAATTCTTTAAGGACTAAAAATGATGCATTTCCTGCCTGAATAAAAAAGCAGTTGAATCCTTCCGCACCTTTAACATCACACTGTGTTGTCCTGTTCAGAAAAACCTGCCAACTATGCTTAAAAGATGGTATTTATCATTTTGATTATACAATACCAACCATCAAAAGTGGGCCTTTCCTTAAAATGTAGGATGCAGCTGCTGCTAAAACGTATGATTCAAGCCAGCAGAAAACCTTGATGGAAACCAGGATTACATCTGTGGTGGTCTTAGATTGGTTTGGTTGTTTGTGTTGGGTTTTTTTGTTTTGTTTTGTTTTGTTTTAATTCCAGTGAATCTATTCTGCTGCTCCCATGTCTCTGAATTTATTCATTCTTATTAAAACACCTATCTGGTGCAGCAGGGAAGGGTATACCTGTAAAGAAGAACTGAACAAAGTGAATCATAAAGGATTTGTTCCCAAAATGTAATGAAAGAGAAATAAAACTGGATCTCGAATCTTTGGAAGCTGCAGATATGGTTGAAGAGGAGTAAAAAGATTATTGAACTGAACCAGAGAAGCAGCTCTCGCTAAATTGATTTGATTCATTCCCATTGTATGTGTGTGTCCTGGGGACTTAAAAGGAGTAGGAAAGAAGGTGGGAACAAAATTCAGTTAAAGTAAATTTGATTAGTGGCTAGATGAAGAAAAGGATAGAGTGGGAAAAGTAAATTTAAAAAGCTGGTTGAGCAAGAGCTAGCTGAACTTTGTTCTAGCCCATTTGCAGTACCTGAATTCTACTTTATTTTCTCGTTTAAAGTTGGCTTTCTATTTGGTGTGGTTTAGTTGAATTCTCTGTCTGCAGTTGTTAGGTTAAGGGGTGGGTTTTTTCTGATAACCAACACTAAAAAAAGCCCACCAAACTCAATTCGAATTTAATTGAGAAAGCAAATGTGGTGTTAACTACTCATCAAAGTGTAGGATGACTCATGAGTCAGGAGACTCTTGGATTGAGAATGTCCTCAACTACAGGGGGCTGGACCCAGGTATCCAAACAATAGAGGAGCTGAGTGGCTTCCAGGTGCTTTTCAACTGCAGCTTTTAGTCTGAGCGGAATGGGGACTTTTTGGGGTTTCCCTTTTGACCCATCCCAAGCTCCAGTTTCCTGCCTTGTATGAGAGCGGCTGTGAAGTCATGAAGCACTTCGAAGAGCTGGTGAGTTTTATATCATTTTTAAGAAGTATGCGAGTTTGGGGGGATAAAAAATTCCTGTGTTCTACCTCGGAGAACAGATGAACTCCAGTGCTACTCCTAAGGGAAGGGTCTGGGACACCCTCGGGGTGGGAGCAGTATGACTGTGAAATAGTTTACTTGTCAGGAAACTTCCCTTATAGGAGAACCAGAGAAATCGTGATGGGGTGTGGTGAAATGACCTTCTTTAAGGCTTTGACTTGATTTGCTGAATCGGGAGGAATATTGCAACACTTAAAAATGTATTTCATATTCTATGGGCTCCGTTAGTAGGGGCCAGCTGATTGTGGGAAGGGAGGAGAAGAGAATAGGAAAGATAAAACCAGACTGTAAGACATATTGGACAGTGGGACAAAATGTTCCGAAGGTATTTGCACAAGAACATTTGTAATTAATCACTGAGTGCTGCCGTTTCTCAAGAGTCATAAGCATTGTGAAATGACATCAAGGAGAAGGGAGAAATTGCAATTCCAGGGAAGAGCTGTCTTCAGTGGGAACTATATCTGATGCCTGCAAAGGCCATCAAAAAGCCAACAGGGTCTCTGAGCTGCACCCAGCTATCCTTTTTGAAGACATTTTCTCTGTTTTGGTTTCATCTTCTAGTTACTGGCAAAGTTTTTCGTTTCAAAGTAAAACAAAAAAACTTTGATGCCTATTAGCAGGCAGAAAAAAAATAATTAAAGGAAAATAACCCAGTTATTCCTCATAATGACTAGCTTTCCACTGATTAAAGAAATTAAAGTGATTTTTTTCAGGAGCTGTAATATTCTTATAATTGATATAAGTGGTGGGAAAAAGTAACAGTGAGATTATGACGGCCTGTTTTAGTTATTGTTTATAATTTACCTGCAACACAACAGTTAGTGGTAAGCATCTTAGACCTTCTTTCTATTCCATCAGCCCTAAATGAAAAAGCTAAAATTAATGTTTTGTTAGCATAAGTTAGCACGGGTGCCACTTTTCCTGCACCTGGTTGCTCCTTCCTGCTCCTCTGCATGACAGAGATTTTGATCGATAGCGATGCAACTGGAAAAAAAGTTAAGTTTAAAATATTATTTTGTTTGTTGTGATGTTTTAAACCCGGACCTGCTTCCCCAGCTAGTTTGTTGTGTAGCTAAAAAACCATGTGCTAATGTTGGGGGATGGTATAAAGAGCACCAGCACCCATTCCAAAAGGAAAATTGTATTAGATAACATTATGTCAGTTATCCTGGTACTTTTAACATATTCTTATGAAAGTGTGGGGAGAGGGGAGGTTGTGTTTTAATTTAGAAGGCAAGGCTTTTGCCTTGCCACAGGTCTCTGGCATTGGTATCCCAGGTATGTGATTGCCTGAATATCACCTTGTGTTAGGGTATGATTGAATTCCATTGAGGGTGTGAATTGCTGAGACTGGGTGGAACACCTCACTTTTGGGGTTGGGTAATCTAGATCTGTGTGGTGGCTTTCTGCTCCTAAAAGTGTTGTGTTTTCAGGTCCTCTGCTTTGTCTGATGGAAAGCTAATTAACCTTCAAACATCAGGGTCCTCATGAAAGCATTTCTATGAAGAGCTAGCTAATAGAATTTTCAACATGGAAATTCTGACAAACACAATTTGGTTTTTTTTGAAGGATTTGGGAGGAACCATAGAGGTCAGTTTGTGGCATTTTTCTGGGTGGAAGTCAGTTGAAATTAACAGTAGAAATTCTCATCTTTTTTGGCAATGTTGACATCGAGCTGACTTGTGATCCTTCGACCTGCATTTGCCTCTGTGCCTTATCATCTTCAAGGTGCTGTTGTTTAGGAACCTTAGTGTATTATTTACCAAAAGAATTAAGAGCTTCGGCGGAGTTCCTTCTCCCAGAATGTGCAGAGAGTTTTGTCTCTTTTGTGCTTCCTGGGCGGGCTGGTGGGGATTATTGCCTTCATAATGTGAGGAAATGCATAATTTTCTGAGGAAGGACTTGTGATTTTATGAAGAGTGGAGGCTTTAAGAGCTCCAAAGAGAGGCCATCATGTCAACTTTTCTAGGAAAAGGAAGTTAAATTAGTTTTGAATTACATGAAGGCAGAGTGCATTAAGTTGCTTTAAGTGTCATGTTGAGATGTTACAACTTGTATCAAAGAATGAAAAATGTCTTATGATTTTATTGATCAGAGAAAATAAAATTTGCAGAAGAAGTGAAATTCCTCATGGTAAAATTGGTTTAATGAAGACAGCCTCACTGATAAGAAAACATTTCATTAGAAAAATTCCTGAAACAATTAAATTTAATAACTAGTTGTCTTTATGTTGTCTACAGTTTCCAGTCTGCCTCTGTAACTCAGACTCTGAAACGTCACTGGTCTGAATGAAACCAAAAATAAGGGCTACTACTCCAGTTCAAGCACTTGATTAATCTGCTGGTGGCCTTAGCTTTTCCATAAAGCTTCTTTACCCTACTGCCAATGAAATGTTAATCCTTATCTTTATACTTCTTAAAAATGCCAAGTAGCTTTTGATATAAGAAATGCTCTACTGGACTAGCCCAAAAATCCACCTAGGTAGTAATGAACAGATAAAGAATAATAAGACAGCACAGAGTGAGTCTTCCTTTGGTATACCCTTCTTGTCACTGGGGAACAGTAATTTAAGAGCTTCCTGAGTTATGGTCTGCACTTAGTGTTTACTAATCTATAAGGGATCTGTAGATCCTGAATTTGCCTAGTCGCTCCACTATGCAATGAGACAATAAATTCTGCAACTTGGCTGTGTTTTCAATTGGTTATTTTTTTCTGCTAAGTATTCCCTGCTTTTCTTGTTGTTGTTGTTATGGGAAGTATAAGAAACATTTCCTGTTCATTGTCCTGTTCATCATATCATACATCTCTTGACTGAAGAGTCAGTCTGTTTTGGTTTTCCTTCTTTGGAAACTGATTGTTCTTGCTACTTCAGATCATCTGTTCTCAGAAAAAGATGGAAAGACAATTGCACATGGGATGTGGATCATATTTGAGTTTTCACCATGCAGTTCTTGAGAATTGAGGCAAACTTCAAAAGTTTCTTTATTGTATTTTGGGGTTTTCCAAGTTGGAAAAAGGTCTGATCCCCAGAGTTCAACATTTTCGTATTTGTGATGAGTGGTTTAAACAAGATGAACCCCATGGCAAACAGGCAGTACAAAAAAAGATAGTTCATTAGGTTTCTTTGAGGAGAAGATGAGGGAACTAAAATAAGTTTGGACAAAACATAAGAGAAAAGCACACTCAGAAGGCCACTGGTCCTCATAAAGATGTGTTTAGAGGCTTTGAGATGTCAAGCTTGTTATGGCAGAGGATTCAGTTTTACTCAGAGGGTAGTGTAGTTCATCTTGCGATTCCTTGCAAGTGTCAGAAGTTTCAAAAAGAAGCCCCTCAGAGTACCCTCTGTTCTAGGAAGTTAGAGTGTAAAGTTGTCATGTCTGTCCAGTCCCACTGGTATAAAACATAGGCATTTCCATCCCGTAGACATGTAAATTTTAAATACCGTCAGCAGAACCTTAATTTCAGTTGTCAGTTTAGCAAAGTCTTAAAGATTTTCACTTTAATTCTGGATGTCACCACTTTCATTCTTCAGAACTAGCTCCAAATTCTTTGATAGAGAGAATCGGAGCACTTCAGTGTGGAAAGCTCTAAAGGTGTAAGAGAGAACCAGCATGACCTATGCAGCAGTGATTCTGGGTGTAAGGAGGCAGATTGAAACAGTAACTTTATGGCTGGAGGTAGAAGAAAGCTTAGACTGCTTCTAATACACACATTACTCAGCAAAAGGACTGTTGCTCTCAAAATGTTAAGCTAAAAAAAAAAAAAGGCAAAATAAATGTGCTTTAGGAGTCATTGGTCTGCGACTGTATCTCTTTCATATCCTGTGAACAGGACTGGTGTACAGGAGAAAAAGCCCGTTTTAAGTTCAGGTGCTGGTAGCAGGATGTCTCTAAGCTACATACCAATGCATACAGAGTCCTTTACAGAAATAAGCCATTTCCCCCCGTGTTGTAGATGTCGGCGAACCCAATGGGAAGAATGATGATGTCTGACTCCATTTCAGAAAGCTGAATGATTGCTTTATTATAATTATGTTATAATACATTAATATGCTATATAAAAGAGGATACTAAATATTGCATGCTACTTTCTCTAACTATCATATCTAACTAACTCACAGCTCGTGACCCTGTTCTCCAGAGCCCAGACACAGGTGGATCCGACTGGCTGTCAGGACCAAACAATCCACCATGATCCAACCAAGCACTCACTCTGGGTAAACAATTCTCCAAACACATTCCACAAGAGAAAAACAAGGAGCAGAAATAGTTGTTGTTTTCTCTTTCATTTCTCTCTGTGCACCTCAATAAAAAATCCTGAGAGAGAGAGAGATGTGCTTGCCACACCCCCGTATTTCTTTTTCAAAGTGACACTGAGTGTTTATGTATAGTGGAAACTGAAATGAAACTTCACATCCATCAGTAACATTAGAATTAAAGAGGTGTCTGTTTCACGTCGCTTTTTCCTGCCTTCTGTGAGATGTCACAGACTTATGGAACTGTCAGAAGAATAATTTATTTCAGAAATTGGCACCTGACTATCTCAATTTAAAATTTTTTTAAAAGCTTGGCTTACATGCTTTTCTAGTTTGGAAGCAGTTATGGATTGTTTTTCCTTGTGAAACAGAACTCTGAATATTCCACTTTGGCCCTTGAATAGTTATTTCTAAATGTGAGATGGCAAGTTGAAATAACATTGTGTCTATAGACCAAAAATAAAACCTTCTAATTAACCCTTCTTGTGCTTATGGCAAAAACTAATGTAAGATCCTTGCAATTTTTTGTTTATTTGTTTTCTGGATTGCAGTGGTTTCATTTTTACTTATTCTCTGCTTTAATTGTTAGAAAGCAAGGCTTATTTAAACATGCAGTAGTCAGCATAATGAATACATAGAAGAAGAAATAAAGTTCTAATCCTTTGTTTTGACACCACATTGTACTTGGTAACTGTGAAAAGATTAATGTCCTAAAACAAATAATTAAAGACTTTGGGTAGAAAGGTTTTTGAAGGCGAGTGACTTTTCAAAACTCTGATATCCTCATGTAATTGAAGACGTTTTAAAAACAAGGAGTAAAAGACAAACATGCAGGCAACAAATTAAGAGGTTTTAATTCATACATTCCCAGTACTTTAAAAATGTAATTAGTCTTTAAGAATTCTTGATTATGCATTTAATTATATATGATACTTATATACAATTTGTAATTATTTTCATGCATATAAACTCAGTATTCAGTCTTTAAAACGATCTCCAAAAAGAATGCATTCCTTCAGATAATTCCCTCACCTTTGGGATTTTTTTCAGGTTAATGCACCTGGGGTTAAATTTCCTTTCTCTTAATAACAAACCCATATAAACCATGCTGCTATGGAACTGCATCAATTTTCACCATAATTCCACATTGTATTATTCCAGAAAAACTTATCACTTCTGTATCTCCACTTCCTTTTTTCTCTGCTCTGTCTCACTTGCATCACATAAGGGGATGATTACACAATAGAACAGCTGAAAGACAAAACAATTTGGATGTATTTAACTTTAGGGAGATTCATTCACCAGTTTAATTTGTAACATTGCTACTTTTTGGAAAAGGAAGGAGTCCACTATGTTCCTCACAGTAACAGAGCCAAGTTGTTCCGGATTCAACAGAATATGAAAAAAAGATGCTTGTTTTCATGGATTATAATTATAAAAATTAGGAAGGTGGGGCTTTTAAAGATCTTCTCTGTTCAGGGGAAAAATCCCTAAATAAATATTACATTCCCCCAGAAACTATGTTCATACATTACTACAAGGCTTAAAAGAAAGAAAAAAAGGAGAGAAAAACACTTTTTTAAAGAAAAAAGTTGAAAGAGCTATTAAAGGGTATTTAACTTTACCTAACACTTAACTGTTTTATTTGAGCTAAAAAAAAATATATATTTCCCATTGATGGCATGACTAATCTCACTCAGTATTGCAAAAAGCATAGCTTTAAAATGAAAATCTAATTAGTCATTGATATATGTAGAATCATAGAATTGTTTCCTTTCGGAGGAGCCTTAAAGATCATTTAGTTCTAACCCTGTAACTGTGGGGTTTCCTTCCTTCCTTTCACTAGACCAGGCTGCTCAAAGCCCTATCCAGCCTGGTCATGAGCCAGGGACAGGAGATCTGCAACTTCTCTAGGCAACTTGTTTCATTGCCTCACCACCCTCATAGTGAAGAATTTCTTCTGTATATCTAACCCAAATTTCTCTTCTTGCAGTTTGTGCCCATTACTCCTTGTCCTATCTACAGTTCCTGATGAGGAGTCCCTCTCCAGCTTCTCTGTAGGACCTTTTCAGATACTGGATGGCTGCTACAAGATCTCATGCAACTCTCTCTTCTCCAGGCTGAACTCTTGTCAATCAAGATTTTAAAGAATCTAGAGGGAAAGCCATATGAAGAGTGTCTGAGGCCACTTGGTCTGTTCATCCTGGAGAAGAGGAAACTGAGGCATGATCTCACAGCAGTCTATAGCTTCCTTACAAGTGGAAGAGAAGGGGCAGACACTGATCGCTTCCCTGTGACGCCCAGTGACAGGAATGCCCTGGAGTTCTGTCAGGGGAGGTTTAGGTTGGATATTACAAAAATTTTCTTCACCCAGAGGGTGTTTGGGCACTGGAACAGGCTCCCCAAGGAAGTGGTCACAGCCCCAAGCTTGGTAGAGTTCAAGAAGAATACTGACAGTGCTCTCAGGCACATGGTATGAGCCTTGGGGTTGGTGCTGTGCACAGCCAGGAACTGGAGTTGATCACCCTTCCAACTGAGGATATTCTATGATAACCTCCTCAGCCTGTTCTCTGACCTTCTCTAGTCCTCTTACCAACTTTGTGGCCTTCCTCTGAATTTGTTCCAACAGTTCCATCTCCTTGTTTTGAGGGCCCCAGCACTGTATGCAGTGTTCCAGGCAGTGTCTCATGAGGGAAGCATGGAATGGAAGAATCACCTCCATCAATCTTTTAGCCAGTCTCCTTTGGATGCAGTGCAGGGCACCACTTTCCTTCTGGGCTGTGACCACACACTGCTGGCTCATGTTGAGTTTTTTGTCAGCCCCCCACCAAGTTCTTCTCCTCAGAGTTGCTCCCAATCACTTCTCTGCCTGACCTCTGGGTGTTCCTGGGATTGCCCTGACCCATGTGTAGGACCTTGCGCTTGCCTTTGTTAAACCTCATGAAGTGTGCACAGGCCCAGCTCTCCAGCCTGTCCAGTCCCTCTGGATGCCATCCCTTCCTCTCCTGCTTGCTGACCGCCCCTCACAGCTGGGTGTCATCAGCAAACTTTTTGAAGGTGCCCTTGGTCCCACTGTCTGTGTCACTGACAAAGGTATTGACCAGCATTGGCCCCAGGACTGACCCCTCAGGGATGCCACTTGTCACTGGTCTTCTCATGGACATCTGGCCATTGACTGAAACTCTTAGCATGTGGCCATCCTGCCAATGGTTTATCCACTGAATGGTCTGTCCATATATCTATATCTTGGTCACTGATTAGTAATTATAAAAATAGCAAGGAAAAATCAGAATTTTTGGGTTACTCAAGTAGCAGGGTGTGGAAGATGCAGTCTCATGAGCTACATGATGAGGTACAGTAGTTTGGACACAGTTTTCAGGAAATCCGTTTACACACATTAGTGCTTTGGATTGCATCTAAATTTGTGCATTTGTTTTAGAGACTAAATTCTGTTCTCTGTACCACTCCTGTAATAGTAACAATATGAATTAATTTAGTTTAATTTTTTGTAACTATAGAGATAAGATGAAATCCTGTGCTGAGTATACTATGGTGCTTAAGTACTGAAAATGCTATCCAAAATGATCACAGAAGACCTCTTATATACAAACATGTTTTTTAAAGTTATTCTTTAAAATATATTCAAGTTAATCACTAGCTATTTTGAATTTGAGGACTTCTTTATGCAAAGAAACTGACTGGCATTGCTTGTGTAGGAAAGAGGTTTTGTGAGGCAGTAGCTGTTTCTGAAGGGTAGCTCTCCACTGGTGACACTGGCCTGTGATGACTGTTTCTCAGTGCAGGCAACTGTAAATAATGCTTATTTTGCAAACTGAAGATAATGTTATATAAATTCTCATGTTCTCTTTGTGGTGTTACTTTGGATATCAGGGTTTTTTGGATGGAGAAAGAGCAATATGGCTAGGGTGTTATATATGAAAAAGAGCTCTTAAGTAAAAAAGTGTTCATGATCACAGTGCGTATTTAAACTGACTTTAGATATGAAAAGACATAGTGGAGGGGAAGATAGATGCTGGTATATTACATGCCTAAGTCTTGATTCTCCATGCACACCTCAAGTTAGTGAATTTGTCTATTTTATAAAGAAGGAGGTGAGGCAGTTGTTTACTCTTTACTATAGAAATAATTTTAGATTTATCAGTGAAATAACTAAGACAAAAAGAAAAGTCTGGGTCTAAATTGAAACACCTTCTATATAATAAAACCTGGTTTTTGTGAACAGTTGTACTATGAACAGCTGCTTAGCTTGAAGTGAACATGATGATTTTTAATTTTTTTTTAAATAAGTGTTATTTTGCAGATTGTTTTGCAAATTACTTCAGTGTTGAATCTGGAGAAATGAGTAAGGGTTTAATACACCATTACCATATAAAATTATGAGGAAAATAATCCTCAAGGCATATTTTGGAGAGCAAACTGCAATGTGGGATTAGGAAAAGCATTGCAAATAGCAATATCAGATTCACAGAGGGACAGAGGGAAAGGAATAAAAAGCAACCAAAAGTGAAGGAGACAGCATGAGAGATGATTTTATTGTTTTCCAAAGAACAAAAGAAGTCCAGCAGGTGGGTAAGGATACACCAAAAGCCAATATAGTATCCATATCTGGAGGGAAATACAGAAAAATATGTTCTTCCTCTGCAAAAAGCAGGTGATAGTTTGTTTACCATATTTTTTAGTTATAATAGAAAGTTGGCAGATTATTTTATATGACATCTGTGCAGAGGGAAAGACTGGAATGCAGACAGAGAATGACATTTGTGCTTGTAGAAGTAACTCTTGGTTGCTTTGCTCTTGAGGAGGGACTTTAGCAGGTTGTAGTGCTGTATCATTTCCGCCTAACTGGAGACTTCAGTTGTGGCCCTTTTTTAGGAAGAAGTTCTGACTATTCACAGACTTTAAAGAGCAGTGGCAAAATCTGCAGTACAAATAGTTCAGGTTGCTTTAGTATCTATGTTGTGACCTTAAAGGGCATAATTTTTAGGTGTTCTATGTTCTGTTTAGCTCAGTGGCTACTTTATGCTACTGCCACTGTTGAGGTGAAGCTTTCTGGAGAAAAATAATGTTCAAGAAGAAGTAGTTTGAGTAAAAAATAACCTTTTAAAATATTTTAATACCCAGTTCTAGGAAAGTACATGTGTTTTTCCTTATCCTACTACATTCCAGATTACAGGAAACTGAAGATGCTTACAGAGAAGGTTTTTATATGTATATTGCTTCAGAAATTCATGTTAACCATGTAATAGAGAAGTTGCTGCTACCCAGCTTTTTAAAAAAAAATCGGAATTATTGAAAGATGAATTTAATTACCTCAACAGAAGTTGCTATTAAAGAAGCCGACATTTTCCAAGCCTAAAACGCTTTGCTGCTTCTGCTTTGTTCTCCTTGCCAAAGCATGAGGGATTTTGAAATGGGAGATGTTTTATTGACCAACATCAGAGTAATCAGATTAATACCTAGAGTCTATTACTTTAGTTCGCATATATGAACTGATGGTGGATAGGATCAGTAAGTAACAGAGTTTAAGACAGTGCATATTTTCAAAAGACAACAAAAACCAATCTTATTCATCAATCCCTTCGATTCAGGAATTTTAATATCAGTGTAATGTGTTAGGTTGAGCAATTAGTGATTTGATGTTAAAATGTATGTAAGCATTAGATGCATTTCAGGAAAATGGTAATTATTGGGAATGTATCTTCATGCATATTACACCAGCAGGAGGTATATGTGTGTTAAAACCAGTGATGTAGTGTAGGGTGGTTTTATTTCTGATTGACATGTTTGAAGAATAAAGCTTAGGAAGTTAAAAATACTGGTGAAACAAGAAAGTAATTTGAATACATACCTTACTGCAGAACTTGTACTACTCATGTGCAATGTGCAGGCCTAGTAAAAAGCTAATTATGTGTGAAGATCATGAACATATTTGTATGTACTCTGAGTCTTTTCTTTTTGTTGTTGTTAGGAAGGTACACAGTGGACAAACACTGTAGAACCTGTTCTTCCGAATAAACTTTAAAACCTTGAAATTTGGAAGAATCTTTGCCAAGCACAGTTACCAGCAATCCCACAGCTCTATTTGTACCCCACAGCCTGGTTACAAAAGCAAATGGGAGAGTGTAGTCATGGAAGCTGCAGTGATATTAAATAAGAAATTAGTTTAGATTCAGACTAAAGATGGAGAGACTTGAGACCCAAAACAGAGAAATACCTTTTTCCATCTGGAAAAAAAAATAGTTAATATACTAATAAATCTCTTCAAGAAATAGAATGTCACAACTAAGAGGCAGCAGTGCCAGCACTGAGGTTGCTTAATTAGGGGAAAGTTCTATATCAACAGCTTTTCTAGATCAAGTATTGAGAGAAGTCCTATTGCAGGCAGAGTGACCAGGGACACACATTCCTCTAAGACATGTTGGCATTGAGGTAGGGAATATAGAAAGAGCCAGCAAATAATGTTGTTCTTAACTGATCTAGAATTTTTTAGCATCTTCGTATTTGAAAGCAAAAATTCAGTCATGGTCTTGTATCCAGGAGCTTTATTTCTTATGGAAATTAGCTTTTGATGCAAGAGTGAGAGGAGACAGGTAGGAGGTTCTAAGTATGTATATAATGCCTTCTTGGAAGAGACAATTCCAGAGAAAGTTCTTGCTACCATATTTAGAACTGGCATCCCAGGACCTCTAAGAGGAAAAAGGAAGAAGAGACTGCTACTGAATAAGTTTCTAAGAGCTGAGGTCTGTGTCCCTTCTTACTGAGATTTGGTCAGCTCTACAGTAGCAGACTTGTCACTGATGCTTCTGTAAGCAGTAGGCTGCTGAAAAGCCTTGTTTGATGTTGGTAGATGAAACTGTTGTAGAATTAAATGGAATTTGATAAATTGACTACAGCATACCAAGTTCACTCTTCAATTGTCCTATGATTTTCTTTTTTCTACTCCTCTTTCTTGTTACAATTCCCATTTCTGAAGTTTGCTTAGCTGTGACAAGGTGTTCTCTAATATTTAGAGTGCAATTTTGCTGTGACCTGCTCTCTCCTTAAGATACTCTTTTTAGATAAAATGTTTTGAATCTTTATCAGTCATTTGTACTTGAGCACTGTTGAAGGTCCAGTTTCTCCTGCTTTGAAAGCAAGTCTGTAGTCCTGTTGCTTAATATTGACAAAATCTTTATTATTCTTGCTGAAGAACAAAGTGACAATATTTCTATTGGCCTTATCCTTTAAGTAAATAGTTGTCAAGCTGTTGAAGCTGTGAGGTAGCTTTAGATTATTTCTACATTTTCACAAATTATCACACCCAAAATATGGGCATCTTTGAGATGAAATGTTTTCCTTTCACGTTGCCAGAGTTGCCGATAATAAGTATGCATTTCAGTTTTCTCTGTCTTTTTTATTTAGCAAGACATTGGTAGCACCAAGTTTTGTACCTTCACCTTTTGTACTGCAGTAGAGAGATATATGAAAGACAGTTTGGCAAGTGCTGGCAGAATATTTACCTCTGGAAAAAAATATCCAGGATTTGCCTTCTGACGTGTAGTTTTTACAAATGAATTGAAGCTGGGAAGAATTTCCTTTGGAGTTCTATATGTGGGTGATGCTGAAATCTTCTAGTAATGATAAAATTTTTAGTAATTTAATAAACATAGTAATACTTACGTAATAGCTTTGACTGCCAAAAATGTGTATCCTAAATCCAATGCTAGTGGTTTTTAATAGTTTCTTCTGATTAGGACCTTTTCCATTTAAGATGATAAGCCTATTTGATGCTACTTGTTCTTATTTCTAAAGGAGAAAAACAGGGCGGGTTTGGTAAGAATCCATTGTTGCAGGTGTTTGTTTATATTATGCTTGTACAGATATAAACAGCTTTGCATGGGTTTTCATTCTGCTTTTGTGCAAAGTAGAAAATGCATGTCTGTCTTAGCTTGGTGTAAATAAAAGGTTAGAACTGTTGTGAACAGTGAGTTGATCAAATGAGATTAAGATTTTCTAACCATTCTTGCAATAGCTAGGTGACTATAATTAGGGTAAAGCAGTTGATGAATTCTGCAGTGGGCTGTAACTGCAAGTGTTGTAACTATTTCTCTGTAAATTATATCTGGAAAGATCTGTGATGCTGACAGTTTAGCATCAATCATCAGTGGTGACTTGTGAGGAAGTAAGTCTCAGGCAAACTGTTTATCCAGGGAGTTAATTCTCTAAAGCAAAGTTGTCACAGGTCCTCCGTCCACACCCATTTCCCTGATGTCCTGTATGGAAAAGGCTTCTTACAAAGATGTGCTTTCTGATTGTGATCTGCACTTTTGAATACGTCATAAAGGAGTTGCACATAGAGAGATTAGTTTGTTTAATGTAGGTACAAGGTATAAAACTTCCTGAAATGCTTTTTCAGGAGGTGGCTGTTCAGCCAGGCATGGTATGCACCATAGCTGTGATGCCCTGGAATCACTGGCATTGATGAGAATGCAATAATTAAACTATTTTGTCTATTGTCTTTGCTAAGACCGTGAAAGGATGTAAAACTTAAAGCTGATGATAAACAATGAGCTTCACTGGGACATTGTAATTTTATAGGCAGCTTGGTTAGAAATATATATAGAGGGTGAATTAAAATGTGAACTATAACCTGCAGGCCACTATTTTAATTGAATGTTTCCGATAGCCTCAAAGTTAGCTCTTGCATGACTTGTGTCCAGGAATCCTAAAGGAATGGATGGCCTTTGATTGAAATAGAGGTTGGAAAAAAGAGAAATCTTAATATTTGTTTTAGCACAGCTGTTAAAATTTTGAAAGGAGGATTGAGCTATGCAGGTTTTTTTTATTGCATTGCTAGCATGAAGGACCACAGGAAGTGCTTTAGTCCCTCATGGGACTCCTGCTCATAGACATGAATGTATTCCAACCTCACTGCACACACTGCTGCCTCCAAAGGACGCTGGGAGTGGCTGTGGGTTATGAAGTGATGATCCTGTATGAACTCATCCTGCTGGTACCGACTGCCTGAAGACAGTCGACTTGGTGGACTCTGTATTGTCAGGCCTTGGGCCAGATCAGGTATCATCCCTCATTGCAGAGCTGTCACAAAAGCAACACAAAAGCTGCATCATCTGCTGAAGCTAATTGGACAGAAAGGCAGTAATCTGCCCACATTTGATCCACATTTATTTTGTACAGCTCTGGCTTCCAGAGCAATATATATGTAAGACAGCCCTCACCATGGCCAGTCCTGTACTGTACAGACACTCTGGCCAGTCATGCCGTGAGGATGCAGCAGCTCAGTTTACAGCAATTCATCGGCTGTTAATCCAATCAGTCTGTTCTACTAATCAAATCAGTCAGCTCCACAGCATGTGGCGGCCGGCTTCTGTGTGCTCTCCCAGGCTCGCATCCATGGAGCAGCATGGAGCTGCAGTGAAGGTGAACTCTTGGATTTATATGATATTCTAGTGTAATTTCTTAATGATGCTATTTGAACTTAAGCCATACCATATTGTTTTTTTACATTCTTTTTGATAAGATTTTGATATCCTATGTGTCTGTGTTAAAGCTGTTTTTCAAATTTCCCTGCTGGTGCTAATTGCAGTGAGCAATACTCTGAGTCGGCCTTAAGTCATCCTATGGGAAATAATGTATTTTCTAATAAAATATGTACATACAGGATTTTAGTTCACATTTCACCAACCTTCAGGTGTGTTTTGACATCCTTATCAAAAATATTTTTGAATAACTCTTTTCCCAAAACTACTTTAAGCAAAACATGGCACTTAATGGTTTTTGTGTGGTATGCTGCTATTTATTAGTTGATTTTTTAATGTAGAATGCATTTATTTTATTTGCAATAAGAAGTATTTGAATACTGTTTATTGTTGACTTCTGCAAGATTTTAATAAATGATACAACCACTTGTAAGGTACAACCAATTGCTGGTTGCTTATGGGGGATAATTTATGTCCCATTTGTATATGAATTAGTTTCCAATTTAAGAAAGGGTGACTGTTCACTTGTAGTGCATACATATGTCATGTAAGACTTGCATTTATTCCAGCTTTCTGTCTCTGACTTGGGGAATATCTCCAGTAGTAATTTGGCTCAAGTGGAGAAAATCAGTAGAGTGAAGCAGTAAGTGCTGTGGCCCCCACCTCTACATATTCTACTGTGCAGCACTTTTATTTTGGACTAGTTTTAGTGGTGCCTCTCAGGATTAAATATCCATGCCACTACATGTATTGAAAGTGTTCAGAGGTGTTATTTGCTTGGATCTGTGTGCCCCCTTAGGGGTTGAAGCGTGACAGATGCATTGGTACATTTCCATTTCAAGTTTATATTTCTCCATAAAGAATCCACATCCTGTATACCAAAACTGGTCTATGAATAAAGCCATTCCATAGTAAGCAGGATTAGTGCAGAGGAGAGAAGGATTTGCTTCCAAATTGCACTACTGCTCTGAACAAAAACAGTAATGTAAACATGGCCTTCAGCTAACAGAACAAGGCCTTCTCCTATATTTTACAGACAACGGGTAGAGTATGAAGTCCTATAGATTCTATTCTGTAAACTTTAAACTAACTTAGCCTGACATGAGTGTGAGGACAGAAAGGAACGTGATGGGAATGTAGAATGGATTTATTATAAACAAGGCAATACTCATTGAATATTTACCTGCCCACATGTGTTTATTTTGGTCTTTCTGGTTTTTGTTGCCTTCCCACCCCACAACAGATGTACCTTTAGTTTAATTTCTTCAAATGTTCAAAGTGTGATCTTTTTTATTTATATTATATATATATATATATATACATACATGTACAATGACTGAGAGCATGCTTTATATCGAGTTTACAAATGTGCCCAAATTATAATGCTTTAGATTGAGAATATTCTTTTGAATTTCATACTTACTTTTATTGACCTGAACTGAGGAGCTTTCTCCAAGGATTAAGAATGCGTGTCCTTTTCCTGACAATGAGGTTACTGGACCAGTCCAGCCTATAGGTATTGGCTGTCCTCTGCTGAAAGTTGCGGTCCTCTTAGATGTGTCAGAAAATAACGCATGCGTGGCTGCTCTCCAAACCAGTTATTTCAGGATGCCTACATTAACTCAGGTATTCTTAATATCTAAACCAGGTCACTTTGACAGAACTACATTAGGGAATAATTACTGAAGTTGTGCTGACAGATGGGGAGGAGCTGTTGTCTTTGAGCACAGGACAGGGAGGAGTTGCAGTGTTGTCATTTTCACCTGGCAACTATAGCTAGACAGCACTTCAGCCTGCAACCATGATTCACTTTTGTTTGTTTGTTTGTTCGTTTTTGGGAATTTTTTGAGTGTAAATTCTGTATAATTTGCTAATAAAATGAATTAAAATCATCAGGGAGTGAGATCAAGCATGAACCAATTTTACCACATTTATGGAAGGAAGGGAAATTTACCATTTTACAGATGAAAAATCTCATGTATAGTTTGGTGGGTGGGATTATAATTTGTGCATTTCAGTGTTGGATTATATCTCTGAGCAGCTCATTGTTTTCCTCTCAGTTCTTCTGCTGCCTGTGTTTTTGAGTGTCATTGATCAGTACCCCCCAGGGGGGAAAGTGATAACTTAGCATGCTAAAATAAACTAGGAGATGTTTATTTTTTGCCACCCAGGTAGTTTGCCTGATAACTTTCCCTCCTGTTTTATCTTTTTTATGTTATTTTGTGTTTTGTTGTGATTCTTCTACAATACTTAAAAACTAACCATTAATGGCAAATCCTGCTGTACAGAACCTTTTAATCTCTTAAAAATAAGTACTACCCCATGGTATGGGACACTGTAAAAATAGTAGTTGTCACAAAGTACTAGTCAGCATTTCTAGTGTGATTATGGTAAAGGATATATCTTACTCCCAGCTCTGGGTGTGAAACACTTATGTAGCTGTTATCATCAGCAAAAGTATTGAGGCAGAATATTCCTGAGCAGTTTTTCAAGTGCTTCTAGGGGAGTCAGACTAACCAAACTGAGTCAATGCAAAAAAGGAAGATGTCCCTCACTAAAACCCTGAGGCTGCATGATAAATTGTGTATCACAGGTTAATTGTTGTAATTTTTGTGCTATAAATAAAATAAAAGATGTATTCAAGAAAAAAATGAAGGTTTACGAAAAAATCCTTTTAATCAAAAAAGAGCAATGAAAAAGGTTTTGTTGCAGGCTTGAACAATACAGCTAAATATAACTGTTTTCTTTATGCGTTTCTGCTTGCTCCATAAATCATCAGGTTAAGAATGGATTTTTGTGTCTCCTGTTTTATCTATTATCTCTGCAAGGTATCTGGTTTTTTGGATGACAGGGATGGCTTCCTACTTGAAAAGGGCATGTCCTTAATGGGTGGCCTTTCAGTACGGAAAGACAGTGGTAGAACTTTGTGCTCAGTAATTGATGCAGTTCATTAGAAAGATTTTGTACTAGAGAATAAAAATACCTTGGTAGTAGTAGAGATCTTCCTCTGAGAATCGTGCTCTTAAAGTCTATTTTAGAAGGTCAAGATAGGCAGAGAAGAATAAGCAAGACTAGCAGTAACTGCTTTTTTGACAAGATTGGAAATTTGATTCATGATTTTGTTCCTAGTTTTTAATTTAACATTTCTGACTTAATATTTGAAGGTCTTTTTACTCAGTCTCCACCATTACTTTCTTCAACTCTTGGAGTTGCATTTTCTTTTAAGATGTCTTTAAATAGTTTTGTGGAAAAACAAGTTTCATTTTTCTAGGTGCATGGTTTTTTAATCCCAGTAACTACTAGAAAGTTAAATAATCAGAGTAAAAATAGTTGTAATGCATTTTAAAATTTTAAATAAAATTTGGACAATTTATATTGCATGTCTCTCTATAGAGTGCACTGAACTGATTAACAAGGCAAAGGTGGAGCTTGTTTGTATTTGATTCTTATTTTTGTGGTGTTGATTTGGTTGAGTTTTTTAAAGACCTATGCAGACAGAGCTGAGCAACATCCTGATGACACAGTACAACACATAGGGTATGTCCTTATAGTGCTGCTGAGATTATAATAATAGTAATCATTTAACCTTACTGTTGAAAACCAGGGAGTACATTATGATAGCATACCACGTGTAAAATTGAGATGCACTCTTAAGAAAATCTGTTGTCAGTAGTCATGTGATTTGGTAAGGAATCATATACCATATATGTACATTGTTTATATGTGCATCACACATCCTTGTATTTTCCTCCCATCCTTCTAAACTGTTCTGTAGACATTCCATTGGGTTAATGCCACTCCCATAAATGTCACTCTTTCTTCAGAGGTTCTTCTAGGTAGGTGTGATCTTGGCTTCTGTGCATGTTTTTTTCATGAAGGGCTGGGAGTTAAATTAATAAATAGCAGTCCCAAACACCTGCCGTTTTTTCTTTTTTTTTTTAATTACTAAAAAGAAGAGAGAGCTGAGTAAGAAAGCTGTATCAGTCCCATAACTGAAATGAAGTAGGATGGAGGATTTACCATAATAATCATGCTGGGTAGAAAAAATGTAATAAAAAGGGGAAACCCTAAGACTAGCTTTGCACTTATATATTTTTCAGTAAAAGAATTCCCTTTCCACAGGATTAGCATGATTGGCATAAGTTTTAGTCTGAGGCATGAGCCTCTGTCCCTGCAGCTGCTGCTGTCTTCTGTCTGCCCTGCCTGCTTTACCCCAGTGCTTGAATTCCTCCAACCCATGGGTTCCACATGCAGTTGAAGAATGTGCATGCTTAATACTTGTGACATAAATGTCATCTCTGTTTGCAGATAAGTGCGGCATGGTAATTTTTTCAAGTATGTGTATCAAAGGCTCTGGCAAAAACAAATTCTCTGTTTCCACAAGAAGTCTCTAAAAAAATTGTCCAAATTTGCCTCAGTTCCTAAACTGTTCCATATTGTCACTGGTAGCTAAAGGTTAGCTCACTCTAAGTAAGAGATTCTCACATATGCCTTATGCTAAACAAGCAAATTATTCAAACAATATCAAATTGATAAGTTTGGTAAAGTAAACACCCTGTATTTATACAGCATATTTAAACATGACTTTTATATTGGGAGAGGGAAATCATGTCCACATTGAAGTTGGTGCAAGAGCTTCTCTGAGGCCAGTACTGTCAATTTTAATATGTCATATTCAGATTCTCATGCATGCAAAATACTTAGTGAAGAACAATTTTGGCATTCTAGAACATGTTTTTGAGATAAAAGTAATAATCTAAACTTTAAAGCAGTGAAAGACTAGTACTATAGAGCTACAGTACAGATTACAAAACTACAAGACTATTTTATAATCTGTCTACTCTTAACAAATTATTTACATGCAGATCACTCTCTTGAGTTGTATATCTCCCCATAAATAATGCTTATTTTTGCTTTTTAACAGGTAGAGAGAATTGTTGACAAGAGGAAAAACAAGAAAGGAAAAACAGAGTATTTGGTGAGATGGAAAGGATACGACAGCGAAGATGATACTTGGGAGCCAGAACAGCACCTTGTCAATTGTGAGGAATATATACATGAATTTAACAGACGCCACAATGAAAAGCAGAAAGAAAGCACATTAACCAGGACAAACAGGACCTCTCCAAATAATGCCAGAAAACAAATTTCTAGGTCTACCAATAGTTCTTTTTCAAAGACATCTTCTAAATCTTTAGTTATGACTAAAGAGCATGAGTCAAAAAATAGTCAACTTTTTTCTGCCACACAGAAGTTCCGGAAAAACAATTCACCATCGCTTTCTGGACGTAAAAATATGGACCTTGCAAAATCAGGTATTAAAATCCTCGTGCCCAAAAGTCCAATTAAGAGCCGGACAACAGTTGATGGCTTCCAGAATGAAAGCCCAGATAAAATGGACCATATAGAGCAAGATCAAGATGACTCTGTAGCACCAGAAGTAGCAGCAGAAAAACCTGTGGGAGCTTTGTTAGGACCTGGTGCAGAGCGTGCTAGGATGGGGAGCCGACCAAGGATACATCCATTAGTGCCACAATTGCCAGTGCCAGTAACAGCCACAATTCCATCAGCATTAACAATAAATGGAAAAGGTAGGTGTACAAGTCATCATTTTGGTGGTGATTTTTCATTTGACTGGGGTTTTTTGCAGTTGAGATGCAGACAAATTACCCACTCTGTTTCAGCCATGCTAAATCAAGTCTGGAGAACTTCACTTTATTTTACATAACTATTTAACTACAAAGCCATTTCGAATTTTACCAGTTTTTGGTTTCCTTACAGAAATTTATTGGTATTTGTGTTTTCAAAATCATCATAAGATACACCTGTGTTTGCCTTGACATTGTGTGGTACACATATTTAGTGTACCATTTCCAGATATTATGTCATTGCTTTAAGTTTATTTAAATAGGTCAAATTTGGTATGAATATTAGAAACATTAATTATGGGAAAAGATGAATGGTGTGAGCAAGGATTCTTCAGAACATTATCTATTTTGTTATAAACATTGCCTGGAGAAAAAACCTGTGAGAGTGATGTTGCTTAAAAAACGAAGTTAATAAGCTTTGTTTCTGTGAAAATTTGATCCAGTTGTGGAAATACATATGCCTTCTGCCTGGATTGAAATTTGTTTTCATTATATTTTATCAATATTTTGTTGTTTGTACCTCATTTGATATTGAGTACTTATTTAAGAGTGATGTCTGGCTTGCTAATATCTCAGTAGGTCACAGTTAATTCAATTTGTACTGTAAAATTTGTGACACCAAAGTAACCCAAACTGCTCTTCTAGGAGGGAGCTGTTTGTTCCACATCCAGCTGAGACCCTTGTTTAAGATTTCTTGGTCCTTACTGTTGTGCTTCAAACCTTTGTTCTTCCCTGACAGACTCGGCTGTGTGGTCACAAGTGCTCTCATAAGCACGCTTTTGAGGCTAAATTTCCAAGTCTAAATTTTCAAGTAAAGACTGAGCCCTCAAATAAAATGCAGCAGGTCAAATGTGCAGGTGTGCTATTGATGACGGCATGGTGGAAAAATTGTCTGGAATTTTTCAAGGACTGGACCTGCCAAAAAACACACTTAGAGACACTATATAGGGAAAAAACGTGCTAAAGACTTTGGGAGAGTTTGTGTTGGGTACCCCACTGTTGCTTGCATTGAGATTTTCCAAAAGAACAGCTGCAGCCGGAGAGGTTGAGAAGTGATGGACAAGGGAGGAGTGTGTGCCTGGAGCTGCTGTGTCAGGTCATGGACCAACCCATTTTGCTGCAGATGAACTAGGTAACCATGGCAATGTACACACAGATGCCAGGAATATCTCTTGTTTTGCATGGGCTAAAGAAGGAATGCAAATCTCAGAGGATGTAAACAAAACTGAAGGGGGAGATGCAAGAGATGCCAGGATGAGAGTTCTCTGAGCAGGTGAGGTAGAGGAGTGTGTTTTCACATGGGATAGTTTTATGATAGTTAATAGGCGTTTTGGAGTATGGCGGGGTTCCTAGTGAAGTGATTGATAAGTTCTGCCTTTGGCGTCCTGGTTTTTTGCCTCATGGCATCCAGGAAAAATACCTGGGGTACCTTTTTGGGTAGATCAGATTAAATCATGCCCACCAACCTCTCACTTTGGTAATAGTGGTATGGCAAGAGCCCAGTTACAGGGCATCAGATGGAAGCAGAAAGGCCTGCAGAAGAAAGGGAGTGACACAGAAGGTGTTAGGTGCGATACATTCCTATTTCACAGCTGTGTAAAAATTTCCTCAACTGCCACGACTTCCTTCAACTCTTCCAGGCATCTGTCTGGGCAGCTAACAAGGAAAGCTGTTGATGGGCTCTAGGGATGATGACAATACAAGAGTTTTCTCACACTTACGTGTTCACGAGATCCTAAAGGTATAGATCAAAAAAGAAGAGCCAAGGAGATAGTCACAATACGTGGTTGATGAAACACACACAATATGTTCCACCTTCTGTCTGCTGCTGGAGGCATATCAGTGCATTAAATGAGGCTTTCCCTGTCTGCCCTGGTACACCACTGCCAATCCCCAAGCTGAGCGGTGCATATCTGCTGGGAAATGGATGCTAAATATCCATATTTATTGGGGTTTTATTTTGTTCACCTGCAACAATTTTGGGGGTAACCTTCCAATCATGCAGTATTTCTGTGATTATAAAACTTGGAAAAAAAAGTTGCAAAAGAAAAATACTTTGCACTTATTTCTGACATCAGTCTCTCTTCCTAACTTTTCAGGATTTCTTTGATGTATCTTCCTCATGGAAGCCCAGGCTCCAACTCAGCCATTACGTGTGGCCTGAGTGGATTTATTTAGGGAGAAGCAAAGAGAGACAGCCTTGTCTTCTAGAGTTCTCCTGGCCTTGGAGCTTCCTGAGCTGACACATTTGCTGTCTTTTCACTCCTTGAAGATGCATTCTTCTCCTTGCTGGTTTTATTTTTAACTTCACACTGCAACTCATTAAAAGTGTAGTAAATAGGTGCTTCCCTCCTCTGCATGGGGCTGCTGCAGTTCAGGATCCTGTTTTGCTCCTTACTCAGGACATTCCTTCAGTCTTAAATTGGACACCTCATCACATTTTCAGCACAACCTTGGGAATCATATATCAGGAGGGGTATTCATTGCACAGAAATGCATCTTCATGTGCACTAGATCTGACATATTAATAATACAGATGATAGATCTGGCATTTGGAACACTCTTTCCAAACTTCCCACCTCCTCCGCATACACCTTCTGTTAATTTTAAGAATTCCTACTACCACTTGGAGGATGCTGTCAGGAAGACAAAAGCATGTTTTGAAAAATAACTTCTTACTTGAGCTGGTTTAGGAATTTTTTATCAGGACGTTTTTCTTGGTAAATGGAATTAGTCAAAACAGAAATTACTAGTCATAAAGCATAATTTTGAAAGATTCTAGAAAAATACAGATTACACTTCAAAAAAATTTTAGAATACTTTTAAAATTAAAACCGAATTACATTTTTTAAAAGTAATACTGGAAAAATAATTCAAATTTTAATATGAAAACAGTGTTCCTGATTTTGAATATGCTGCTATGACTGTTCAGTAGTGTGACTCAGGTTGATCTCTAAGTCCTCACTCAGGATGGTGAAACTCCTCACTGTTTAGTCTGTTGTTTTCCCCAGCCTTGTTTTTCCCTATTTCTTTTGTTTGATTTATAAGAGAAGTGCAAACCAAAAATCCCAGAAATGTGTATGCATATGAAAATGCCATGACAGCAATTCTAGGAAATATTAGTGTTATTGTAGCACCTAATCCTGCTTTTCCTGAGACAAACTTCAGTGGTGCAGCTCATGTTCCAAAATCTTACCGTCTCAGAAAAGGCAATCAGCAAATATATGTTTAAATATAGAGGGGTTCTGGGGAATAAAATAACAGTAGTGTTTACTCTGGGAGCTGGTGGTCTCAGCACACTGAAATCAAGCTGCTATCAAGAAGAATAGCATTGTGTTGAATGTTCATATTTTAAAGGCTTGGCCTTGAAAACTGAGTCAATGGAGTAATATATATACAAGGCTAAGAATTAGGGTGATGTATGGAAGAAGTGAGGACAGATCACTTAATTGAACATTGCTGTGGTTCTGGTATTTTGAAATATGTGGTGATCATCAGCGGTTACTAAAAGTTAATAAAAGCAATCCTGAAATGGTGGAACAAAATAGAAAGACAACAGCAAAGAAATGAAATGTTGTGGAAAAGATATTAGTGGCACCTACAAGTAAGGCATATTACTCAAAACAAGGCAACAGAAAAAGTGGCTTTGTGTCTAAGAAAAGGTTCTGATACCTTAAAAGTTTCTGAAAGTTTCCTTCTTCAAAGTGGCACTAAGAAGTAGCTTTGAAATCTTATTGCAAATGTTTTCCAGTGTAATATGGTCATAATAACCAGGGAAGTTCTATTTCATAGAGTACACAAGAAGAGAACCTGTAAAGGGAATCTGATCTGCCATTCATACAGGGCTAGAGAGTTGTCTTGAAATTTTAGAAAGAACTGTAAGTCAGGGTAACACCATTTCTTGGCAAATTCTAGTATTTTTTTTATTCTGGGTAACCCTATAGTTGCTACAGTTTTTATTCAGCTAGCAATGTCCAACATGTGGATGTAGTTGAGAATAAATGCCACAAGAAGGGAAATTTTGGGCAGAAAGGCATGCAAAGCTCAAAGTCTAAAATTAGGAAGAAAAGCACATCTAGCTGCATATGCTGTCAAAATTAGAATAAGGCAGGCTGGTGCCAGTGTACGGGAAGAGAAGAAATCCAAGAAATGCAGTGAATTACATCACTTGTTAGTCAGATAAGCACTACCAGTGTGCACGGTAGCATTAGCATCTCCCTCCTTGCACATCTTAGTTCAGATGAACAACTTGCAAGAGCAGCAGGCCGACAATATAAAGATGCTTGCAGTGTAGCACCCTACAAGGAGCACGGGTCTCTGCTGATTTTTTAGTTGCATAATGGTGCTGTTTTTATCTCAAAACAATGGTATTGTCAGCAAAAGAAAAGCAGGCATCAGAAAAAAATAAACATGAAGAAAAGACTGAACTTAAGTTTTGTTTGTTACCTGTTCTCTCCTTTCCCCAAAGCAGCTTATGGGATTAAAACCCACAGATTTGGAAAAATAAAAATCCACTCAAACACCAAAGGAATATAATGTCTGTTTGGTTAAGTGTCTGATAGCTTTAGTCTCAAAAGGAATCAAACAAGCGTGGAAGGGATTATGGAGGCCACTGGAACTGAGGAGAAACATCTGTTCTCAATGCAGTCCAAGCCCAGCTGAAAGGTGTTCAGTCCCTCCCTGTTCATTAGGGTGAGGGAAGCTCACACACTTCCCTCCCAAATTCTCCTGGTTACTTTTTTACCTCTGCCTGACTGTGCCTGGGTGTTGGACTCTGCATGGAGCAATGGTCTGCTGTCACCAGCATAACTGGCAAAGCTCAAGAGTCCCATGGGAAGAGCACAGCAGCTGACAGAGCTGTGAACCACAGAGTTGTCCAGATGAACCACAAGCCATGCATATAAACCCTCTGGTAAAGCAGAATTAAGAGAAGGGTTGAAGAAGTTCATTGTTGTGAATTTGGAGTACAAGAGGAAAGTTGGGGATGATGTGTTACAGGGTTTTTTTTAATTTCTTTTTAGCATCCTGAAAGGACAGAAGCAGGGTTGAACCCTCCTTTTCTTAGTTGGGAGATTTTGTTGGTAAAGTAGTAAAATGTGATTTTAAAAAAAGTCCTAAGAGAAGAACTTCTTTTTTCAGTGTGTTTTGTACATTGCACTTGGATGGTGGCTTGATCTCTGCTGAGTGATCTGGAAAGCAACCAAATATTTTATTAGTGCAAACAAAAGCCTATGAAACAAACGGGTTACAGTCCTTTGCAAAGCCCTCTTAACTTGTAAAATTACTGGTTGAACATCTTTTTCAAATGCACAGGTGTGTAATTTTCTATCTTTGGTTGTGTATCTGTTTAGCAAATCATTAAAGAGTAATGCAGTTTTCATTTAATCAAGCTTAAAGACTCCTTTAGATTTTTTTTCTCCAGAAGCTGACTTTTGATTTTATTTCTTAAGAATTCACATTATTATGTCCCTTATGCACCATATTGCAACATTTTAACCTAACATCAATTTTTCCTTCTGTCTTACAAATTCATGTTCTTCAGCTGTTTTAACTAAAAATAATCTGAATTGTTGCCAATTTCTTGTTTATCTATATTTTCTGGCTTAGTATAAATGCAAAAGTTTTAAGCAATGTGGTAGAGTGCATGGTCTGTGTCATGTAGAAAATGGATCTGTTACTGTTTTTTTGTCTTCCCTCTGCCTTTTTTTTACTGTTTTTTTGTCTTCCCTCTGCCTATTACTTCTGCAGTTTATAGTACACATTACTGTTACTTTACATGGAGCTCCAGGGTTGAGAACTTGCTGTGAAAATCTCTTATCTTTAGAACTGTATTGGTTTATGTCAACAGATTATGATAATAATAGTAATCAGGATCTAAGTGCACAGTTTGCTTTCATTATAAGACTTTATTCCTGAGAAACATAAGGCATAAGTGACTGGTTTCTTTCCTTTTCTGTCTTCTGTCATTCTTCAGTACTCAAAATGGAGATGTCTCAGTTGGATGCTACATTGGTGTAGACTTCTAATGCAACTGAGCTGGTGTAAAATGTAGTTACTTTGAAAAGAGTGATCCCTTTCCTTTCCCCAGTCCCAGGTATGGGAGATATATTTATATATGTGATTAATCATACATACATGGCCTAACCAACTCCTCCTTTAAGGGCAAGCTTATTTTTATCAGCCTTCTGGAAGTGACTGCGAGGTAGAGGATGTGTCCCTTGGGAGGGAGGTGGACACATAATTTTTCCTTTCTTAATTCCATCCCTGAAAAACCATTAAAGGAAACTCTGAATTGAACTACTGAATATTTTTTTTTTTTTTTTTTTTTTAAGAAAAGGGTAAGAAATTTCCCAATAAATTCTCAGTTTGGACATAAAAACCTCAGCCTAAGTTGCTAGAAAAGCTCCTGTGTTGTTCTCACTGGAATTTGGATTACAGCTGTAGCCCCCTGGTAAACATAAAGCTCATAGGTGTGCAGTTCCTCTGATGTTACATCAGTTTACATGAGCTGAGGATCTGGAGTCTCCATCTCTCTTGACTGACTGCTCAGGTGGGGTCAGTAATGATCTGCCATTACATTCTCCTACAGCATATGTGCCAACATGAGACAAAAGTAAATTCTGAGGACGGGTTTGTCACACCTATTGTGCCAAAACTTAGGAAAGATGAAGCACAGTAAAGCAGAGCCTCTGTTTACAAGACACTCTTTCAGACTACTTTGCATACATCTGCACAGAGAAAGCGTGTTGAAGATCAGACCGAATGATAGAACAAAAATGTTGCACTAGATACTTTTTTTTTTTAATCCAACATTGTCAAAATTGTAGAACTTCAGAGCAGCTTTTGAAATGTGAAGTGCAATCAGAAACACTCACGTGGTGCCTTTTGCAGTTGTGCCTAGTAGAGTAACCACCCACTTTTTTTGTCTCTTACTGTTTCAAATTTTGAAAAAGTTTCATCTCCCATCTGTGTTAAAGCTGTAAAGTGGATGGAATGCATGTTTGCCAAAGCAACTGTCATTATGAATCAGTGTTCCCTTGAAAAGAAGATTAATCTTAATATTTTGATTCAAAAATCCATTAAAAAACTCAACTAAAACAACTGTAATGTGGTTTGTGGAAGATTTGCCTAGATCATGTTGTCTATGTAAAATAAAGTCAACAGAACATCCTCACAGGGAGACTGTTACAGGTGGGATAAAATAATCATGCAATTAAGACAAAACTCCGAAATAATTTGTTTGCACCAATGCTTGTGAAAGAGAGAATATAGTTAAATTTAAGAAGATGCAAAACTAAGATTTAAAACCAAGATTTTTTAAGGCTAGCTGTTGGGATAACAGCTGGATACAGTCTTGAATGTTATAGGTGTTCATAAAAATGCCTTTTATTTTTACATATACATGTATATATTATATTGCCCTGGAATAACTCCACTTCCCACTCAGCCAGAGAAATTTCAATACTCAAGGTGGCATAACCATAGTCCGGAGCTGCTGCTGTGAGTTACTGATAATAATACAATGAAGAACTGTTGTTTAAAAGAAAATAAATACAGAAGCTGTATGTTCGTAATACTGTATGCATTTTTTTTCCAAACAAAAATATCTACATTGCCTTCTGTACATACCATTTATATTTTAAACTTATTTAAGAACACACATTGAAATGCATTAGGCCACAAATTATCAAACAGTTAATTCTTCTCTAGTAACTGTTTTCTTCTTTAGTAATGGTTTTCTTAATTTTGCAATCTTTGAACGCATAAAAAAGCTTTTGTCTTTAGTAAGTAAGTGTAATTTAAAATGCTTTAAAGTTTATTATGTTTTAGACACCTTTAAGAAACAAAGTCAAATCATAAACATTGGCACTTTGAGCTGTAATATCCTAAATTTAAATGCGTTTGAAAACTGGGAAGCCTTAAAATTTTATGTGGAAGAAGAGGAGGAAAGGATCGTACTATCGTATTAAGAGTTCTTTAAACATCTTATTGAAACATGGATAAAGAAATACAGACTGTCATCGGTTTTCTTTGAAAATATTCCTTGAAAGAGGCAACGAAAGAAAGAAAGAAGTTGTGCTTCAAAAGACTGCTTTGAAACTGACTGGAAAGAAGGAAAACAGAGTAGGCTTAGTGGTTCATTGTAGTTATGTCACAAAGTTGGCAGTGGGATCTGTGCTTATTTATATTTAGTGATCTCTTTTTAAAGTAAGTGTTGCAGTGAGCAGCAACAGTACAAAACTTGCAGAGAAACACTTTATTACTTAAAGTACAAGAAAACAGAAATTTCAGAGGGACATACCTGAAGCAGGAGCTAAATGAAGTGATGAACAGCGGGAAGATAATTTAAGCTGATAATTTTTCTTGCTAGCTCCTGAACAGAATTTTTAGTTTGGGATGCAGATAGGAATGCCTGAGCACTGCTAAGGGCAACGCCAAGAAGACTTGACCTAATATTGGACTAAAGAAGCTCTCAAGGTTTCTCTGTTTGTCACACACATTTGTTGTTACTCTTCAGTCTCACCTGGTGTGTAATGAATCTGTAGCTAACACGTTGGCTGGTACAATGTCTTCCATGCCTCAGCACTGCTGTCCTTTGGATTTCAGCTTGACTTCCTGTGTTGTTTGAAAGATGGGCTAGAATGAGAGGGAACAGAATAAGTGGCTGGCACGGTCCCTATGAGAGGTGTCCCAATGTAATTCCAGTGCCTACCCAGCTAGGGAATCTAGGCCAAGCCATTGATGAAAGCTGGTACAATGGGAACAAAGAGGATATTAAGTCATTCGTTTAAAAATCCTGTATCTAAAGGGAATACAGTAAATATTTTGGAGAAGAAACAAATTATAGACATGATGAAATAATGATTGATGTAGTTGGAAATTTCTATTCTGGAATTAAATTACTAAGACAAGGGGACATCAAGAGAAATCAAAGGATGTCAAATTCAAAAGAGAAAGATTAGTTATAGCTTTAGTTGATGTTTCCACTTAGTCCTGAGAACTCTTTGCTAAAACATGTTTGAGTCCAAGAGAGGGAGGTAATGGCCATTTAAAAAAATTAGGTATTTATGGAGATAATGGGAATATACTGTATTTGTAGGCCTGATACCGTTTTACAAACAATGTAAGTTCTCCTTCCTCAGAAGTAAGGGTTTTGTGACATATCTGAAAATTGTAATTCAGTTCTTTTTATATGTTTTTCTACATTGTTAGCCAGTATTATTTATGGCATTGTTCTCTTAACTATTATTCATAGAATTAGCTTTTACTATGCAGATGTTCAGAGATTCTAATCATTGCCCTGTTAGGGCATCAGGATAGGCATTGGAAAAGCAGTGAGAAGGTAGAGCTCTGGTCTGGTTCTTGCTGAGGTCCTTATGTGAAGCACTCTTACTTTACAAAACTTGCTTATAGAAATGTATAAAACAATCATATTAGAAAAAAAGTGCTTCAGAGTACAGATGCTTTAGGTAAAGAACACTGATTGTCATTTGTCCTCTTTTGGTTTGGTGTAGTCAGCTCAAAATCCCATCCAGTGTAAACAGAATTACTGTGTTGTATTCTCTGCTCATCCTTTGGTTTTCTGGATGGATTTCAAATTCAGAGGGCACTTTTGAGAAATACATGAATGAGTTAAAAGCAACAGTAAATGCAAACTTATTTTACCAGACATAACATTTTATTGACAGAGCTAATTTAAAAACAAATTTTCAGCAAACAGAAAGTATATCCTGCCAGGGCTTCTCTCAAATTTGATGAAGTATGTGAAGATGTATTTGTGGCAGTGCAGGGTAACACTCTTTCACCAAAGAATTCAAAGACAGTGGGTTTTTTCTTGCATTAGTACAAGCAGGCAAACTCAATATGGTCATGGGTATTTCAAACAACTTACTATGTGGTTTGTGATTTTCTGTTTCAGTTTCTGAGTAGAGAGGATGACAGATTATTCTGCGTAGTTTAGAGAATCATCTATTTTTACCTTCTGTGCATGAGTAGGCAATTAGCTTGAAAACCTATTTTAAATATTTAAAAGTTTATACAAAACACAAGTTACATCTTTGCTGTTATTGAAAGCTAGTAGGGCATTTTGTTTTCTTGTTTCTTTTCACATTGATAGTGCTTTTTGTTCCAGATAAAAACCTTTTTATTTTAAAAAAGGGGAGAGGGAGAAGAAACCAAAATTTATACATATCTTATTCCATGTTCATGTCAGAAGTGGAAAGTTTCCCATTTAAAAAATAGTAAAAAGTAAACTTAATTAGAAATCTTACCATAAATATGTATAATATGAATATGTATTGTGTAATAAGTCTACAGTGAGAGAATGGGTTTTCTCAAATGGTCATATAGTACCAAATAGTAATGATAGGAAGTGGAGGACTTGCCCAGACCATGGGTCAGGAGCCAGGACCTCTTCTGAAAGAAATACTCTGAAAATAGGTGTTTCTGAACTTGATTTATTTTCTGCTCTTAAGAATCAGAGGAAATGTTTATTTCAAGTATTTTCTTTCTCTTTCTGGAATGCTAGATTTCACAAGCCTTTAGATAATCTAAAGAAAAAATAAAAAGTAGCAGGTGTATTATGTTTAATCAGCTTTGAAAGCAATGGGTGAAATTGTTCAGGTGTCAGTACCTTTAAGACACATAAAAAATAAATGCTGTGGGTTTTTTTATTCTTCAGATTTGAGGGTTTAGGTACCTGTTACGTTTATTGACCTCATGGAAAAGTGCTGATGCTTTGCATTTAGATTTCTTTTTGCATTTCCAAATACAGATGTAACGAGCTATCATTAAAGCACTAAGTAGCGTTAAGCACTAAAGAGCACTAAGTCTTCTGATAAAGTAATACAAGCCAAAACAATTAGTATTGCCCACTGATCCTTATTTTTCAGCTTCCCGTGAAGCTTTGAGGAAGAAAATGGGCTTGTAGCAATATGTTAAGATATTTTGCTCTGAAGTCCTTTCTTTTTCTAGTATTAAATTTTCCTCTGGCACGGCAATCATCTTCAAGGAATCATTGTTCGTCTCTTATATCTTGTAGTAGTTGAGGGTTCCCTGCTACTGTTTTGTTGGCATAGTCCAGTTTGAAATGTAATTTTGTAGTTTAATAAAGTATATTAGTAGAGTAGTGATTGGTGCATGACATATTAAGGAGTAGTCCATTCGCCATTAGATGTTTTAGACATGTCAGTAATACACAATTTTAAAAAACAATAATAAACTCTAGAGTCTTTTCAATTAAAGTGTAATATGAAGACATTTTCACCACACTATTGTGTATTATGAATTACAAACCTTACAGACTACTGTAGTACAGATACGACAAATACATATGTTCAGGTTAAAAAGGATGAGAATAATAATAAATAACATTTATTTCAGGATAAACCTGTATAAAAGTCAGTGTGTCTGTAGCTGGCCTGATATTAACATCTCTATACTTTTCCTTTTGTAATTTTGTCTAATGTTTTCATACTTAGCCAGTGTCATCATTAACTATACTGTGATCTTCTAACAACTCAATCAAATTCTGTGATTACATTTTCAAACATTTCAGTCTTTTATGTGTTGGGGTTTTTAAAATAGACTTAAATATTAGTCTGTCTTTCTCCTGTAACTACTACGTATACTCTTTGGACAGGCCACATACTCTTTGAAGACTAAAAAGAAAAATTCAGTATTCCAAGGCAATTTTAGGTTCTCCTGCACAGCAGTGAGTTGGGCAGCACTGTGTCAGGGTTAGGGAAGGCCCCTGGGGAGGCTGTTGAAACCTTTGGAAAACTGAGATACTCCAGCATCCCTGGCAATCCTCAGCAGATCAGGAGGATTTCTGTTGGTTGCAGGATGATATGAACTGTTATATGATCTTTGTGTGCTTTTACAGACCTTGTTTATAGGTCAGTAAATTCCTTGGTATGTGTCCAGTTTTCACAGATACTCTTGTAATTCTGCTCTAATTGTATTGTGACTTCATTTATGAGTAAAATGTTTTTGTAGAGGATGAAGTTAGGTAGGCAAATTGGCTTATAGGCTTATATTGGCAAATATAGGCTTATATTATTTAAGTTTCTTTTAATTTAGATTTTTCAGAAATTGCTGTGAAATCCTAGAACTGCTCTGCCCAGTGTTTGTTGTACCTTAGATCAGTCTCATTTACATCTGTTAGATACTGTGACATGACTGTTTTGAACAAATCAACAAATTAAATGCAGTACTGCTTTGTAGTATCTCTGTTACTGATAGCCTTGGCTGCACTGGTCACAGTATTGCAGTTTGGGTTTCTGCTGAACACTCTGAGGGTTAATATTAAGACAATTGTTTTACATTTTAGAAAAGAAAACTTCAGCTTTCTCAGAGCTGTGCTGGGAGGTTTTCAAAAACACTCTCCTGGAAGTTCAAAAACCATTCATGCCCTTTAAAGGTGAGGGAAGTATGGAGAGACCTCCTTGGTTTAGCTGCAAGCTTTTGAGTCTGCTCAAAGCCAGGAGAAGTGCACCATAGATGGAAAAGCAGACAGATATCTAGTGAGAACTACAAGAATATTGCCAGGGTGTGCAGAGATGCAGTTTGACAAGCAAAAGCTCAAATTGAAATTAGCCAGAGACATGAAAAACTACAAGAAAGGGTTCTTTAGCTAAGAAAACAACAAGCGGAAAAAGAAGGAAAATACCGGCACACTGTTAAACAGGAGAAGTGAGCAGTCACCAGCAGTGCTGGAAAGGCAGAGAGGTTCTCAACACTTCCTTCACCACCATCTTTACTTGCGCTGCTGGGTCCCTGGCCTTGGGAACAAAAATCCAGGTGGATGCAAACACAGATCCTCCATCAGTGAAGGAAGAGTTGGTATGTGACCTGTCACAGGAATTAGACCCGTACACACTGATGGGCCCTGTCACAATCCACCAGAGGTGTTAGGAGAATGCTGACATCACCACAAGGCCACTCTCCATATTTTTAGAGGAGTCAAGAAGTTGTGGAGATCAGGGATGTCCCAGAAAACTGGAAGGAGGTTGATGTCACCCCCATCTAAGAGAAAGGCTTAGAGGAGAATCCAGGAAATTATAGGTCTGTCAGTTTAACTTCAGTCCCTGGGAAAGTGATGGAATGAGTCCTGCTGGGAGCCATCACAGCTCAGGATGAAGGATGTAATTTGGAAGAGCCAGCCCAGATTCACCAAGGGCAAATGTTGCTGGACAAACCTGACCACCTTCTATGTGACAAAGAAACCAGCTCGGTGGATGTGGGGGGTGAGTGGTGACATTATCTACCTGGATCTTTCCAGGGTTTCCAAAATTGTGTCCTACAGCCTCTTCCTAAAGAAACAAATGTGTGACAGTCTGGCCTGGTATCCCCTGTAAGGAAAATATAATCCAGGAGTGTGTCATGGGCTGGAATCTACCCAGCTGAGGGGCTGCTCTGTGGAAAGGGACTTGGGGTCGTTCCTGGTAGACAAACAGCTCAGTCTGAGTGAGCAGTGTGCTGCTGCTGCAGCAGAGAAAGCCAGCAGGATGCTGTGCTGTATCAACAAGGGCATCACCAGCAGGGATGGAGAAGTCATTGCCCCTCTCTAATCATTGCTTGTTGGGCTGCACCTGGAATACTGGGTTCAGTTTTGGTCCCCACAATGCAAGAAGGTGTGGACAGGCTGGGGAGGATCCAGAGAAGGGCCACAAACGTTATCAAAGGCCTGGGCAGGCTGATGCATGAGGAAAGGCTGAGAGAGCAAAGGATTTGTTCAGCCTTGGGAAAAGAAGGCTCAGAGAAGACCTCATTACCATGTCCCAGTATTTATAGGGTGGCTACAAAGAAGATGGAGACTCCCTTTTAACAAGGAGTCATACGGAAAAGATGAGGAGTAATGGGTGGATACAAGTTGCTGCTGGAGAGATGGGTCACAAGAGGAGAATTTTTCACAATGCAAACAATCAGCCACTCAAATAATCTCCCCAGGCAAGTGGTGGATTCCCCAGAGTTGGACACTTTGAAGAATCAGCCTGACAGGCTGCTAGGTCTTCTTGTCTAGACGATGCTTTTGCAAGAAAGGTTGGTCCAGAAGGTCCTCGAGGTCTTTTCACAGAACCTGGTGTTCTGTGACTCTGTGGTACTGTTTCAGCAATGAAGTTTCTAATACTTAGGCATTTAGTTGATTTGTTTAAAATTAATTTGTGTATTTAAAATGTAGTGTAGGAAGCTGAAGATTTATGAAGAAAAATAAGCAATTGAAATTTTGTTGACAGAATATCTACATTCATGGAAAAAATATCTAGTTAGGATAAAGCCCATTAGAGGAACAGATGAAAATGAGATTGTACTCTAGTCTTCCCTTCATAGAGGATGTAATGCTCTCCTTCACTTCTGAATTTTTATAACCACAGTAAACTGTAATATCCCTAGTTAGAACAGGGATCCCAACTAGTTTTTATTCTCATCAGGGATCAAATAAAAGACTAAAGCCAAAAAGTGACTACCTTGATTTCAGTATTTCTCAGTTATAATACATGAGGGGGGAAATGCTTTTTGTTACTGTCTTTTTCAGTTACAGTATTAGAAAGAACAGCAGCATTATTCCAGTTCCCTGAAGGAATTATTTTCTCATTCATTACATATTTATATATAAGTTACTAAATTTGCTGTAACCGTTCCTTTCTCCAACTGTATCTTTTTTCGCACTTAAAAACAATAACCAGGTTCACCTCTGAAAACACAGGAAATCTCTGGCCCAGCAAGTGAGTTTTACTACTAACTTAAGGGCAAGAGACCCAGACCCCCCAGTCTTCATTTTATTTTTATCTTAGTATCTCATGAGATGCACATTCAAAATTTGTTGTGGGTTTGTTGTGTTGTTTTTTCTTTCTGGAAGAAGTTAAGAAGTGCAGACATGTTTGAATAGCTCTTACCAGCTGGTTTGCTAGGTTTTCACTAGTGTTCAGCTGCTAGTTGGCTGCATTGCTGTGGAATTAGTTGTGGGAGAGCCAGGCCATGGAGAGAAATTGAAGCTTGGTAGCTCCTTCATATGGAGCCGTTGGAGCTCAGTCCTATCATCTCAACAGTTGTCTCTTTCCCAAAAGGGGACAGAGAACACAAAATCAGACCAGCTGGAAATGCTTGGAAATAGTCTTCAGTATGAAAAACTATAGAAGAAAAACTGTACAAGTATGCGAAACTGAATTTTAAGTGTTCCTTTCCAACCTCCAATGATATTTAGGTACCTGCTAAGTCTCTTCAGCATTCTGGATATAGCAAAGGGGGAAAGTAATGATGCAGGCTGATCTTCAGAAGGGCACTTGAGTTAGGCAAAATCATCCAAATAACAATGGCCCAAAATCTTAAGAGTAAGAATTCCACACATGTAAATAAAACCTAGCTTTTATTCTCTTACCCATGTTCAGGCACAACAAAGTAAAGTGAAAGTTAGTAATTAGTAAGAAATGGAATGTTCACAGTGAAACTAGCTTAGATTTACCTACTCAATTTACCCTTACAAATATAATAGAAAGAGAGTGGCAAAATTTCTTTATAATGCTACTACAATTTTGTAAATTTTATCATTCTTGATCATGAGATCTTTGGGTACAAGTTATCTTGTGATGCAGTAAGTTTGAGAACAGATGCAACTTTTTTTTTTTTTTTCTTATCATCTTTAACTCCATATAGTAGGTCATCCCAACAGTCATGTTACAGGCTGAGTTGGTCCCAGAGGATCCATTCTTGGAGTCTTTTGCCCTTTCCCAAAGAGATGGGACCAAGTACAGTCCAGATCCTCAAGTCCTTCCCTTCCCCTGCCTTGCCAGTGGAAGAAATGAAAGGCATAGGGGAGAGGAGTAGGAAGGACCTCCTTTCACAAAGAGTGGAAGCTGATGATCTCAGGTAGGAGTGCAGGGGAAGTGTTGAAAAGAAACTGGAAAAACACTGGCAGGAAAAGAAAGGGACCTTAGAAGTTTAATGTGATTTCAATGGCTGCTGAATTTGAACCACCTTGGTAAAGTGCTTAACTTAAAAAATTTCTTGAGTTGATATTAGTATTTTTTCAATGTGCTCTTATTTAAAAATAAAACCAGTAAATTGTTAAATTATGGGAAAATATTAGGACTGTGCACATTCTTAATGCAGAAAATTCTAAAATTACTTTCGTTTGTGGGAGTCCCTTATATTTTAATTATGTGTTATATGAGGCCGTAATGAGAGGACGACTCACTTTTGGTGTACTGCACTGTACCATTGTGTGGCAAATTAACCTCAATACATCAATACACTTAGATATGTCTGACTTCCTTATTAAAAGGAAAACATGGTATATCTATCAAAGATGGCACAGGGTCTCTGAGTTGAGGTGTGGAGTAGGAAGGGTTAGGAGAGAGGGGAGTATTTGATAGTACTTGACTGCCTTCTAAATTGCATTTTGTCTGCATGAAGGAATAACATTTTCTTTAACATGACATCCTTCTACAAGTCTTTGTGGTGGTTGCTTAGGCTTAAAGGTCATGATTCAGCAGGAATTACATAAAAACTTTGTGTGAAAGCTATCAGCAATGTCACACAGAATCCTACAATACAGTTATTGCATGACAGTATTACTAGCACTTTCTGACAAGATTTCTTGCCTTTTGTTCTCTTTTGTATAAATACAAAACATTGTGTTAGGCACTTCTGAGTAACCATAGGTCATAGGGCTTGTCTACCAAATGTGCTCATCAGCATGGAGGCTGCAATTTGTAATATTTTTTTTCCTGCTGTTGGAATGCTTTTTTTTATAGGACATTTTAAGTCCAAAGACACTGACATCATCTAGTCTGTGCTCCAGTGAATTACAAGTCATTACATTTCATCACTTACTGCTGTATCCTGAGTTAGCTTCAGTTAGGCGGGAGTATTATCAGACTCTGGAGACTAAATTTTTGTTTGTCACTTAATGATGAATAGCAGGGAGTTGATTAGAAAAAATATGCTCAGATGAAAAATACTTGTTTTGTGTGTCATGTTCTGCATAACATCTTGAGAGGATGCCATCTGCTTCTGAATAAATAAATAAACTAGATTCCTATTAAAAGAGCTTGCTTGCAGAAAAGCAGCTTATGTTTCAGTCATGTACACATAGCCCAGCTTTGGTAATGTGCCCTCCAAACACTTCCTTCTGGCAACCTCTGCTCTTCCCACCAAGACCCGTGCAGATTGTTACGCCTCCCTGAATGCCTGAGTGTGCTGACAATGAAAAACTGTGTAGGCTGGTTATTAAAACTTTGGCTGAGGTCATCCTAATAAAGGGCTTGCCTTTGCCGTTTGTAATTTCTTCCTTTAGCCTCCATCTCAGCTGAGAGCCAGAGTAGAGGTGGACTTACATGATACCTTGGTAGACCTCTGCAGCTCAAACTCTGGACTTTGTTTTGGATGTGAAAGCTCATTTGGCATAAGGGGCCTGATGAATACAAGAAAAGAGTGAGGATTTTTATAATTGCTGTTTCTTCCCGCCCCCCGGCCTTAAACAAAAAAGGATTGGAGTTGTTTTGTTTTGTTGTGATCTTTCTGTGATTTGTTTTTGTTGCAATTGTCTACAGACTAGCATATCACCGGAGAGACTTTTTCATTTTAAATGTGTCAGGCAGAGTTGTAGTCTGGAAAGACACCTGCAGGGAGATCCAGTGCAAATAAATTTTAAGATAAAAGGTCTTACAAACGTACTGCTTCCTTTTTTTTTTTCCTTGCATTGTGTAGGCTGTGAAGTTCTACAAAAGTAAGGAGAATTTTAAGTATCTTCTTCAGTAACTATCAATTCAGTTCAGTTAAGTCTCTTCAAAATCTTCGTTCTGTACTGCTTTCTTGCAGAGAAGGAGAAATACAGCCACAGGTTTCTATTAGGCAACCTAGCCCAAGCCATACTTTCCCTCCTATTAAGTATGGTGGTTAAACATTAAGTAGAAGTGCTTCCCTACACTTGCTTGCATAATGTCTTTTTTCCTTCTATCTGTCCCACTTATCACTCCATAGTTTTGGCTGCTTATTCTTGTCCATATCCTTTAATTTGTGACAGCCTATTTAAGGGGACTGAGCACAGGCTGAAACTAGCAGGCAACTGGGCAAAGCAGGACCTTGAAACTGGCAGTGCTGCTTACTGAAGCATGCCCTAGGTGTATTTTGAAAAGGTTTAGTTTTCTTTTTTTCCTCCTAAAAATAGCTGGTAAAGTTTTGGGGAGAGTTACCAAAGGTGATTTCTTCATTGAGCAAAAGCCCTTATTACAATGAGTAGAGATTGAGAGATGACTCTGAGGCCCTCTAATTAAAAATCTCTGAGTTGCCCATAACCTGATGCAGTAGACCAATCTGCTACCCCCCCTATAGATGCAAGTAAGTGTCACTAAGCAGCTTCTTCAAATACTGGCAATATGTAATATGAACATAGAAACCTCTGAACTCTTACAGACAATTTAGTTTAGCCATTTTTATTCTTTGCATTGGCAGCTGTGTCCCTGTGGATAATAAGAACGACGGTACCTTGCTTCAGATGAGAAGTTTGTAATTGAGACCCAGCAAAATTTGGCCCGAGCCATTAGTCTGTGTAACTTTTTGGAACTGATGAAGGAAGTTGCCTTTTGACTTAATTTTGAATAAGGTCATAGAGAGATAGAGGCTAAACAAGTTTTGAAAGGCAGTATTTAACAGGTTAATATGTCACTATTCTTTCCTCAGCTCTATAATAAGAATAATTACCAAGATCTAGCAGTTAGTTCAATGAACAGGATATATTGGGTTGTATTTGGTTATTGAAAAAAATTATGTGATTCAATCTTGTGCCTAAAGTTCTGGGGTTTTCTGTTTTGCTTTTCATCGTACATTTTGATGTCCTTGTGAAGGTTGCTCAGGGCTTGTTTAAAATATTTGCAAGGACACTTTTTCCAGTCCTTGACTTACCTCTTTGTGAACTCTTTTTTAAACCTGATGTCAGAATTTCACTGGTAACAACTCTCCATTGCCCCACATACCTTAATGTGCACCTCCGAGAATAATCTGGTTGTGCTTCTGCAGTGATGTATATTTGGTAGTTAAATACAGTATGATCATCAGCTCTCATTAAGTGCATTTTCTAAAGTGTCATGCCATCCTATATAAACCGGAGGAACCAAAATTGGAATAGTTTTTACTTCCAGTATTTTCAGCATTGGAAATCTGATTTCAGAGGGAAAAGAGGGACTTAGTTCTGAGACTCTCCCATCTACCTCAGCAAATAGTCAAATTGAGCTCGTAAACTGTATTTAGACCTTGTTAAGTATTAGTCATGCTTGAATCATTTATTATTTGGACATGTAGCCTTCCAGTCTTTGTTAGAAATTTGGAGAATTGGAGAGGTCAATTAGGAATTTTCAGGCAGGTATTGTTACCAGATGAGAATTCTGTGGTATATGCTCTAAAGTAGGTTTAGATCTCTTAGGGAGTTAATGCTCATATTGGCTCTGTCTTTAGTGGTGCTGATTTCTACCAATAGCTTCAAACTAGCAAGATGGTATCTGTTTATAGTAAGCCTGTTACTCCAACACATTTTCTCCAGTTAGAAATACCAAACATCTTAAGTTTAAGAGCTGTGTAGAACAACATGTCACTGAAGCAATAAATATTGGCCTTCGTTCAAAATACGATAGCATTGAAACTGGAACTATGCATGTGGAAAGCAGAATTTATTTTTAAACCTCAGGGATTTTGTATGGCATTTAATATGGCTTGGACTCGAGGACATGCTGATCATCTTAGTCCATTCTTTTACTAAGGTAGAATTGAGCATTTTTTCTCCCTGACAGAGGTTGCCTGATCGGTTCCTAAAATACATCCATAATGGGAATTAAACTATCTCTAACTCTCCTTTCATACTGCTTTTATTTGAAAAATCCACTTCTCTTCTTTCCTCAGAATATTCTAATCAGTACAGGTCCAGCCAATGCCATTCAGTAGTGATTCTTCCAACAAACAATTAATGTCTGACTTGCACATGCTGTAGAACAGTGTCAGATCTTGACACCTGCTCCTTATGGACTAAAAAGACCCTAATCTATTAATATTTCCTATTATATATTGTTTTTAAATCTCTTAACTTTGTTGATCAGTCATGAACAGTCCAAAGTATCTCTTTTGAGTTACATTTCTCAAAACTGGAGTGTTTCAGCAGATAATTAGTAGAATGTATAATCTATTTGCACATGTAAAGTTTCCTTATCAATGTGCCTCTGAATTGGGTGTTGCCTTCTTTTATATATTAACATTGTTGATGGGTATAGACTTCATGATTGATTATATATCTCAATAAACTTTCCTATGTTCTGTTTCATAGTCTGTTATTCCATGTTTTTAATGCATGTTTTCTTTTTCTTCCATAGAAATAAAAAATCTCTTTTCAAGCTGTCTTTCAAATTCAACAATATAATTTAGAAATGTGATACTCCCCTTCTAAACATTTGCAGCCCTTCCAATTTGATGTAATCTGTTCGTTTCATGAGTATAGTTTATCTTCCATTATCTGAGTCTTGATTAAAAAAGTACTGACTAGAATTGGGCCCAAGGCAGACATTTGACTTGAAAAGTAATTTTAGTTTGATAGTATGTGAATTCCTTCCTGTATTTTTCAATTTTTCATATACTTTGCTTCTCTCGTCTTCCAGTGGTTGTTACCCTTTGTGAATAATTCCTTGTTTTGTCACCAGTGTCAAAAATATCTGTTCTTTTTTCTTTCCTCATTACCTCTTAACAGTAGGTTTTTTACTTGATTTCAAGGAACCTGTAGAGGTTGGTTGTAGGTGTGTGGGGTGGTTGTGCTGGTGGTGGCTTTGTGTTGTGTTTTTTTGGGAGGCTGGAGATTGTGACTTTTCAAAATTGGGTGGCCAAGAGTAGGAGCCAAAATTTTATTGAAAAAATAACAGCAGTGATCCAAGTGTATTTACAGGGGGAAACATAATACTTCCACTGGGCAGGGTTGCACCAGTGTTGCCCCGCCCAGTTCCTGTTACCAGTGTTGCAGTGACCCTCCTGATCTGTCACAGCGCAGCTTTTTGGCCAGGCTTGTCTAATCCAGCAGCCATGACCTTCTGAGATTTCCTAAACTTGTTTTGTTGTTTCTCAAACTTAGGGGTGACATTAGCACCTGTGAGACTTTTGAGAGTCTGAAGACTTCCTAATTTTATCCTTGGAAAGCTAAAAAGGTACTATAGACAACTCACATAGTTTGCAGCACAGCTTAATACCTTATTTGCTTCCATTGCACCAATATATATTCCACTATTTCTTTTTGTAGAAAATGTATTTCTTTTTTCTTTTTGGTTTTCCCCTTTTTTCTTTTCCCTCAGTGAGTTTCCTAGATTATGATTATGGTTTTTTTGACTGGTACCAGAAAGGCCCAGCATTTTGCTTTCTTCATGCAGGACTGGGCTGTGCTCACTGTGCCTTCCTCCTCTGCAGAAGGGAGTAGCCTTGTGACCCACTCTCCACTCCCTCTGCATGACCTCTGGGTGATGGCAGCCCCCTGAACTGCCCCACATGAGGTTTGTCCATCCCACTGTCAAGGGCAACCTTGGGTTGCTTTAATTCATGTGTGCCTCAAATTTTGATCAAGTTTAAATTGAAGTGTTTGCTGTTCCTAAATCAGTTGAAAATTCTAAATGTTTTGCCTATCAGATTTTAAAGATTGCTCCAGTTTTAAAGATCAGAAGCCCAAGATCTGTAGCTGTCTTTGCTATGGATTGTTTGCTCAGTCTGGTCAGATGATGTTTGCAGATATTTGCAGCATGCAGCAAACTCACTTCTTTCTTACTTTTACATTTTTTTTTCTCCACACATACAATTCCCAGTGTTTTTAGTGTACTGACTATTTTATTAGTGACCTGCAGTTTCAGTAGATGACACTGCTGAATCAGTTGCACTTTCTGTTTCATTTTTACCTCCAGAATTTCCAAAAAATCATGCACTATGTTTGAATAATCTGAGTTCCATGCTTGTTCCTCCTCATTCCACAGTGACAATACTTTTTTTTTCCGCATATCTCCCAGTGATCCTCATCCTTTCTTTTAAAATGGTGCCATAGTTATTTTAATCTCTTTTTCCATGTGAAGGTAAATGATTTATAGATCACTTGGGCTCTAGGTATGTGAACTAGTAGTCTTGTTACTGGGCCTGAGCTCATTTGTATTAAGGCTGGTATTCAGAGAGTGGAGGGAAATACACATCCTCAGAATATCTCACAGATTTATATAGTACTAGAATATGTATTGAAATAATGACTGACCACATTAATTTTATCACTTCTGGCTTGACATCACACAAGAAAGTCATCTTCTAGTTTCACTTTGTTTGCTAGCTCTACAGAATTATGGAAAATGTTTTGGTCAAACAAATGCCTGGTTAAGATTAAAAAAAAAAAAAAAAAAAAAACATAATGAGTGAGGTCACTAATTATAAACTGGCATAACTTCAGTTAAGTGAATTCTGCTAAGAACTTTTCCTGTCCAGGTTCTGGCTTCCTGTCTTGCACTTAAAGAAACAGCATGTGTATTCTCATAACCCACTTGTCCTTGTGCCATGCGTGCTTTTCACTTTAAGACTGTTAAAATGGGGGTGTTTTTTTTACCTATTTAATGTCATAAGCAGTGAAGCATTACCTGAGACTTTCCTGAAAACCTTTGACTCTCTCTGGTTTTAAACATATCCTAGAAAGTTGACAGATCTAGCCTGTGTTGGGTTTTTCTTGTTTGCAAGGTAAATATGACCTCAGGCTTTTAAAGAGCCAACTTCATGGGGTCACCATGAATTGAAATCCATTGGATGGGGTCCAATGGATTGGAATACGTCATTGTTAAATTTAAAGGAAAATTCTCTGAGCTTAATAAAAACACTGGTAGTTTTTGTCCTTTATATTTTCTTTTCAAGATACCAGTAAAGACCACTTAATTTCAAGTGTTTGTGCAAGAGTTTGACAAATAAAAATGCATGTCTCAACATTTAAATATAGTCTGCAGTTCATGGGCTATCACAGGACGTTTACAAAGATCTTTATAGTTCTGTAAGAGGTAACAGTTTGCTAGAAGAAAGAGGCAAAATGCCCTCAAGAACAATACACTTCCTAAGAGGTAGTAGTTCGGAAGGTTTGGAGTGTAAAGTGATACTTTTGTCACTGGACAGTTACAGAAAAGGTATCCTGGCTCATTGTGCAAATGAGAAAATTGTCTTCATTTACAGGCTGAGCAGAAATACTTAATTTAGGGCCTCTTGTGGTTCATGCAATTGCAGGTTTGCTTTTTCTTCTGTCAGTGGCAAATCGTAACTACTGCTGTGTGAAAGCTGCAGTGGGGTAGCTTCCTTCTAGTGTACCTGAGAGGGAAGTAGCACAACAGAATTCTTAAACATGGATTTTCTAAGGTGAAATATTTGTATATTTATTTGATAGTGGAATTTGTGGTGATGTGTACACATACCAGTAGAAATATATTTGAAATGACGTGGAAAATTAACTTGTGTCTAATATTCACTTTGTCTAATATTACCTGCCCCATAAAATTCCAGAAACTGATACACAGTTCTGGAATGACTGCTTCAGAGACTCCTGCCTTGTAAATTCACAGAAGAGGATGGCTACTGATGTAATACATATCCAAGCTAATTGGCAGCTTTTGTGGTCGAGAGGTAATAATATAGGTAGAAACCAGTAGGAGGTGTGTAGTCAGTGGTGTTCCCCAGGGAGCAGTACTGCCTGCAGTCTTACCCAACTTGTTTACCTGGATGAAGGGATGGAATGTATCCTCAGTAACTTCCCTGACAAAACTGGGGGGAGTGGCTGACACACCTGAAGGCTGTTCTACCATTCAGCAGGACCTTAAAAGGCTGGAGAGTTGGGCAGAGAGGAACCTACTGAGGTTCAGCAAGGGTAAGTGTGAGGTTCTGCACCTGGGGAGGAATAACTCCAAGTACCAGCGTAGGCTGGGGGCTGACCCCCTAGAGAGCAGCTCTGTAGAGAAGGACCTCAGAATCTTGGTGGGTGATAAGTTGACAATGAGCCAGCAGTGTGTTCTTTGGCCAGGAGGGCCAATGTTATCCTCATCCTGGAGTGCATCAGGTAGAAAGTGGCCAGCAGGAAACGGGAGGTGATCCTCCCCCTCTGCTCAGCCCTGGTGAGGCCAAATCTGGAGTGCTGTGAATGGCTCCTCAGTACAGGAAAGACAAGGAGCTGCTGCAGGAGGTCCAGCTGAGGACCACAAAGATGATTTGGGGTCTGGAGCATCCCTTATGAGGTCAGACTGTGGGAGCTGGGCCTGTTTAGTCTGGAGAAAGGAAGATTGAAAGTTCTCAATAATGCATATAAATATCTCAAAAGTGGATAGGTGTCAACTGGATGGTGCCAGACTTGTTTCAATGGTGGCCATAAACTAAAACACAAGGAGTTCCACCTCAACACGAGGAAGAACTTCTTTACATTGAGGATAGCAGAGCACTGAACAGGTTGCCCAGGAAGGTTGTGGAGTCTCCCTCTCTGGAGACATTCCAAACCCACCTGATGTGTTCCTGTATCACCTGCTCCAGATCACCCTGCTTTGGCAGGAGGGTTGGACTTGATGATCTCCAGAGGTTCCTTCCAAGTATAATGACTCTGAATAAATAATAAGGGGGTGTGTCTTATTATATCTCAGTTAAATGAAATACACTTTAATCAACACTGTTTGGTTTTTATTGTCAGTATAATAGGCTTTTGCCCACAAAATTTACTGGACAGACTATAGAATCAAGTGTTTGGCATTTTTCTGCCTAACTTGGGGAGAATTCAAATATCGTTGTCTGAGTCTGCTGCTCTGAACTAATAGCATGAGTAAATCTAAACGGGAATAATCTCCATATCTCTTCTGTAAATTTAAGGCTATATAATTTGATACATTTGGTGAGGTATTTTGTTATTTGGTTGAGACTTTTTTTGTTTGTTTGTTTTTTTTTTTTTTTGGCATGTTACTAAAGGTCAGGATAATAAGATATCCTAAGTCTGTGTCTGTTAAGTATATAGAAAATCCCTGCTTCTCAGCTATTCTGCTGCCTGGTCATGCCAGAGATCTAAGATCAACATGAAGTCATTAAGAAATCTCTTTAGGTTGGTTGTAAGTGCTACAAAAGTATCACTGATCTAAATCCCAAAGTTTTATGAAGACAGTTAATACACTGTAAAGACTAATTTCATTTGTGGAAATGAAGGACATTTGCTGCCTCTTCTGTTTCTTTTAGTCTTCTCATGAGTTTTCTCAGGTGATTATTGAAAAACTCAGTCTGGTGGGAGAAAGGCCCAATAGCAAATGATTTAATGATTTGTGACCGACAAAACAGAGTGTTTCAAAAAGGAAGAAAAGAGATTTTGTTTACTATTTTTTGAGTGCATCTCAGCAGTGCTTTCCCATTATGCTTCTGAAATTACTTTTCTGATCCTTGTTTCAGTATATAATATAAATAAAATAGATGGCTGCAGCTAGGAGGTAGAGGCCATCTTCTTTACTTTACATATTGTAAACGTCTTCTGGTAACCTGGTGTAATGGGTAATTAATTGTAGCGTTCCTGAGATTTCAGTTTTTGGCTTGAAATAAGCAAGTGCCAAGGATGTAGTACTCTTTCAGTACCAGATAGCCTATCTTATGTTCTGGAGCATATGGGTATGTTCTTTCTTACAGAGATTCTTTGCTCATTTCCAGTATGAATTTTCATTAGGGTCACTGGCATGTGTGATTTTTCTCATAATTATAGTTTCATACTTCTGATAGTTAATTGCTTTATAATAGTGGAAATAATTTACCATATTCTGATCTTTCCATAAAAGAGCTAATATGTCTTCAAATCTCTATTTTGTATTTTTAATAAAAAGTTGATTTTACTTGTGATGGTGTGGTTGTGTTTTAGGGGGCTTTTGGAACACCTCCATCTCTTTCTTCCTTCAAAGTGAGTTTATTCTTTTACAGTAGAGGCAAATACTATGACACTATTCTATGATTGTTTATACCCAATAAAAAAAAAATACCTCAGAACTAAGTACAGGTTTATACTTTTTATTTCTCTGGATATGATCTTCACTTTTTCTACCCACCTGTTTTAGCTTTTCAATACAATCCCCATAGCAGCATGGGTTTGGGTATTGATACTAGTAGTTTTCTCTCTCTATTTTTTTTTTTTTTTTTGGTTTTTTTTTTTTTTTTTTGGCCCTTACAGTGTAGCAGTTTTTCCCTTGCTGTGAGGTTAGAGTAAGTTACTCTTTGATTTCCAGATTACTTGAGAGGATTTAGTGGTAAAAATCTGTAAGACAGTGAGGAATGCTATATAAGAGCTCCACAGGCTTCACTGAGTGCAGATTTTTGTGAAACATTTCCTACTTTGAAAGCTTATTCCCTGAAACCTGCCTAAGTTTCCTGAGCAGAAGACACTCTGCTTCATCTGATGCTTACTGTTCCACAGCCCCCTTTTTCTGCCAGTCGGTTTTATTGTGAAGGCCTACAGAAAGATGTTCTTTGTTTTGTCTTGGTTCCATCTTTAAAATATTTAGATTTCTGTAGGATGTCAGTATTTGTGGTTGGTCTATATTTGGTGGGGTTTTTTTGGTTTTTTTTGTTTTTTTTTTTTTTTCTCTTGCAATCATTGTTAGACTTTTTAAATTGAGAAACAGATGAACAGCTAAAATACAAATATTTTAAAGTTTGGAGGGTATTTATTTTCTTTGTCTGTGTATCTTTCTCTCAAAACATTGTACATTGTTACAAACCAAAGGAATTCCATAGACAAACACTCTGTTTTACCAGATGGGTTTGCCTGAAATACCCAGGATTCTGTTACATTTATTTTATTGCAGTTGTTACCAGCACAGCAGAAGTAATATTCTATTCTTCAATGCCTTAGTGGTTAGGACTTTCCTAACCTTAGTGCTGCCATAATGTTGCTATTCTTACCCTCTCATGAGGTTAGGTTATGGTCTGGCACGTGTTTCAAGTTCCACTGGCCTTCTTTGCTCTAAATCCCGTGTCTATGCTCATGGGCTACTCTTAAATGTTTTATTTATTTATGAAACTTCAGCACTTGGAACTTTCAATAGGGATGTGAATACTCAATTTGAATGACTAATTTTCAAAATGTATCAAGTTTGGGATGAACATATATATATTCTGAAAAATGTCTGTGTGCTTCTGATTGTTTGTATTTATTGATATGTCACTTTTGCTTTTTATGGTAATAATTATATTAATATGTACTTTGTCATATTTTGTGAAAGAAAATGCATCTTTAAGATGTATTTTATTAAAGACTCATTTCTTAATTTAAAAAAGAGATAACGAGATATTTTTGAAATATAGGTTATAAATATAAATGGGATGATGCAATATTAAATTACTTTAATAAAGTTTAATACTAAAATCCACATAGTAAAAGAATCAATTACACTGGCAAAAAAAAAACCTCTATAGAAACTGAATTTAACAATAATTGATTCTTTTGAATCATAAATGTAGCTTTGCTAAGCAGATGAGAAGGAACACTTTTCACTGCAAATTAATTTCTCTTAATATTATAGATGAAGGAATATGTTTTCTAGGAAGAAATTAAAAAAAGTTTACAAAGAACTTTGCATGTTCACACAGGTGAACTTCCAGTGCAATGCCTGATGGTTAGTTCTTCACTGAAAGTGTAATGGCAAGTCATTGCTATATGTCACATTTTTTGGGGCTGGATTTGGTTTTAGCCATCTTACTTGCAGTATTTAAACTTTGTGGAAGTGATGAAACTTTATTGGCTTGAGATTTTAGTCTTATAAGAAGAGGAGGGGCAAAAATCTCAGGGTCTTTGCCTATTATCCAAACTTAAATTACTAGAGAATAAAGGAAAGGAAAATGTCAATAGCAGATAGTTCTGCAGTGAGTACTGGGCTTGCATCAGAGGGAATTATATTGTAGAAATGTATGGGATGTCAGGAATTCCCATATCATGAGAATGCCATGTGTTGCTCTGCAGTTTGCTTTCTGAATATCTTTGCTGTCAAAGGAGGTGGACCTGATAATCTCTTCCTCACACAAGCCTTTGTGCAATGATTTGCAATTTAATAGAGCTTTGGCCTGTGTATCAGAGATGTGCTTTTGCTATCATTATCATTTATAATCCATTCAGACTTGGCCACCTTTTAAGTCTTTCTAAAAATGTTTGGCTGTGTGCACACTCAGCAAAACCCTCTTCGTTTTTTATCCATTACGTTGCCTGAAGATCGCCTACACTGAGCACAGTCTGGCTTGGAAATGAATGTAACGATGCCTGCAGATGTTTCCTACTAACATGATGCTAAGAGCAGAGGAAGCAGTCTCATTTTCAGCGCACAGATCTCCTCAGCATAGAAATATATGTCCTAAAAAAGATATTTTGTTTTGTGGGTGGGTTTTGTTTGGCTTTGAAGTGATGGAGTTTTGTAATCAGTTCCTTTTGCTATGGGATGGCTGGACCTGGGGCAGCTGAGGCTCTCCATGGGGCAGACCGGGTGGGGAAGGGGCTGATCACCAAATTGCAGCCAGCTGTGGCTGCCTCTGCTGGCAGACAGCTAAGTGCTCTTTCTGCTTCAGCTCCTTTCCTGTCCACCTCCTTCCTCCTTGATTAGTTTCATCAGCCTTTTTTATCTTCCTCTAACGTGACCCTGTGCTTTGCTGTACAGGGGTGTCTCTGTGTCCTTTCCATGCCTGTCCTGCTGGGAGCCCATCACCTCCTGCCTGCCAGCCTGGGACAGCAACTGCGAACTGGCAGAGGGACAGAAGCAGGGCCAGCCTGGAACACCCTCCTGCAAATCTTGTGCAGCTACTGAACACTCTTGTGGCTCATGAGAATGTTTCCCTGACAAAGTATTCCTTGATTTAGTGCAGGAAAAAAGGAGGAACCTGAAGGCCCCTCAAAAGAGAACTGGCTCGGCTTTGGCTGAGACTCATGGAAAACTAATTTCCCCCTTCCCTCCCCCATATGCTTTGTTTATTAGTTAACTTCCAGCATTCATGAGTAGCTAGTTACACTGTGCAATGCTGGACAAAACAGGCAGTAGCAGAACCACTATAAGTAAAAAAAAAAAAAAAACCAAAACAAAACAAAACAGAAAAAATACCCTACAAAATTAACTGCTGTCATCTCACCTTGATAAATGCAGTAAGCCAGAGAGACATGGCACTCTTGATCTATATGTCTACTCTTGCTATTGTTTTATCAGATAGTCCAGACTCCCCTAATGTCAAGGAAAAGGTGATTTTTATCATGGTCCACACTTAAATGCCAGTATAGTTGGGGAATCAGACGGGCTTTACTTTTCTGTCTGTAACCCTGACAAATTCTAGTTTAACACCAAGCATTGCAGAAGGTCATCTCAGAGAATGATTCCTAGAGTTAGCCATAAACTCCCTTGGGCAGTCCAAAAGGTATTGCACAAAGTTTATCCAATAACATCACCCATGTTTAATTTAGACAGTATTTTGGTAGTGCTGAAACTAAGGAGATTAGCAGTTTCCCTTGATGAATGGCTGTTCTTGTTCCTTACCCTTGAAGAAAAATGGAATTGTCGTTTTTAATTTGATCATCTGGAAGTTTCCTCTTACCCCAGGCTTTCTTGTCATTATTTTTAAACTGTTAGAAGACTATCATTTCTTGTACCCAGTCATAGATCCAGTCTTCTGATTTGGAAGTATTTTGCAAATAATGTGTAAACCAAGAGTAATTTTTACAGCACTGAGATCATTGTAGAAATTATCATTTCAGAGTGGAGACTGTAATCCATAGAACATTTTTACTAAGACCTTGCGTAGCACAAGACCCTAAGCTTTATGGCAGAGGTACAGATACATACATTGGAACTGTTGTTGTGGCTTCCCAGACAAATATTCAGGCCTCTCCACAGAAGAGGATTCTTTCTCTCCGGGGTTGATTCAAGGACACAGGCAGAGCTCTCCCCATCATGACTGTAAGCAGCAGTTAGCTGAGAATCCAATTGTCACTGTCCACAGTTTGCCAATCTGCACCTGATACCATGGATCCAGGAACCTTGTCTTTGTATTCCAGCTTGTTGAAAGGCAACTGCCTTTAGGTAGCGGGAAAGAAAGGCGGAAGTGTTACACAGTGTGATCACAGAATACTCGGAAATAGGGTTGGAAAAGACCTTTGTCATCTAATCCATCCTCCTTCGCCGCACACTGCTTTGCAGATGCTGTTGTTGATTCAAATCTAACTGTTTTCACATGCAGAGGAATCCATCCAAACACTTGTAGCTCTGGGGTTACAGAATGTGCCAGCTAGTAACTGTTGTGTCAGTGTGCAGAAATAAAAGCAAGGAACTGCACGATGGAGGTACGTTTTCTCTGAGGGTCATCTGGTGGAACAGAAGGTGGTTTAGGCAATGCGATGGAGTCGGAATGCCATCTGTTTTTGTAGATGCCCTTAGGACATCAGAAGTGTTGATAACTCTAGCTGGTCAAGGATGTAATGGAAAAGAGTTTTATGAGCAAATTTTTCATTGAAAGTAATGTGCATGTCTCTGGAGATGCTTGGGTTGCTGTTGAATGGTTTTTTGTCTGTGAGAATTACAAAATGGGGGGAATTTTTGTTTTCAGTGTTTGACTTGAGTTTACTTGTTGAAATGTTTGGTTGCATTAGGACATTATAAGGTACCTCTTGGGCATATAATAAGGTAAAATGCAACATACAGCAGTGGTTATACATTATTTTAAATGGACTGTACTTTACTTTCTTTGCTTATGAGTTCTGGTTATTTGCTTCATTGTGTAGTATGGCTGTACAGGGCAGTCATTCTCTAGTGCTAGCTCACTAGAGAGCCCGTGTGGGATAAATGCTTTGGCTTTTGTAGGGGAATCCTACTGGTAGAGGGGGTGTTTTTTGAAGGAAAATAATTGTTATAAATTGTTGTTTCCAATTGTTTTGTGACCACTGACATGTAGTTTTTTAAGTTACCAAAGCAGAGCAAAATCACTGACAGACCCTTTCAGAGGGTGATCTAGAAACAGCACTGAATTCAAGCCACTGATTTCCCTTTACTGCATAAAGAAAATATATTTTCAATTAAATAATTTCTGTCTTTTAGCAAAGTACATGTGGGACTAAAGTTATGATCAATTTTAAATGTAGCATATAGTGCTGGGTTCATTCTGCTTTAATTTTAACCTTCCTCAACTGCTGTATTTGTGTTTGCAAATTCTATTATTTCATATTTATTTTTACTATAAGTAACATGAAGACTGTGGATTCATGTTCATACACCAAAAGAATTAAAACTACTACAGTAACTCCAGTAATAAATGCTAAAATTGTATTATTCCTGAATGGATACAGGTAACATTCCTTTTAACAACAGAAATTGCAGCAGAAGTAAAGCTTTGAACAGGCAACCATAGAATCCTATTTACAAATTACTGCAATTTATTAAATACACCTCTGACCCTGTTTTGAAGCAGTATTTTTACTTCAGAACAGTTTGAAAACTGATACATAAAAGAAGTAAATCTCAAAACAAAAGAATCACCTGTTTGGGTTTCTTGTCTTTCTGGTTTACCCTCTGAGCCAAAATCCAGTATTTATCCACTTCTGCATTTGATTAATTCCTGCTTCATGGCCATCATACTGGGTTTTCATATTTTACAGAGAAGATATATAAGCTAGGTGAAAAAGAAGGGGAAATTTTGAATTTTAAACCTTAACCATCCTAAAAGGAAGGGAAAGGCTTTTCTTCCTGGCTAGTATGCACAGTGAAAGACTTATCTTGGGGAGAAGCGGTTGTGAGAGAACCACCCAGGGTGGAACAGTGTGAGTCTCTCTGGAAACAAAATTGTAATCATATAATCATAAAACTGGTAATCATATAATCATTTAGGTTGGAAAGGGCCTTAGGTTCATCTTAATGATGGACTTGGCTGTGCTGGGTTAAGCCATGTCCTGGAGTACCACATCTGCATGGGCAATGTGTTATGGCATGTGAAAGGAACGTGTTTTGCAGTGAAATCTACTATTTACAATAGCCATTAGTTTAGGAATAAAACCTTTCCTATCAGCTTTAGAGTCTGTATCCTTTGCATTGTTTTCTGTGTCCTTCAGAAGACTGACAAAGTTGGCAACTAAATAATCCCAAATCGGCTTTTTGAGTACATATTGCACTAATATAATTCTCAGAGATGTCAGGGTGCTCTCTAACAACGTTTTCTAGGGGCTTACTGGAGCATTTGTGTAGATTTGTGAAGCCTCAGCTTGAACTTTAGTCCCTTTTCCTCTCCCTTGTAGTCTACTCTAGTATTTATTGTAATCAAGACTCTTGCTGCCTGGACCTCGCAGACAGGGAAGTCTCTCTTTGTGAAGAGGAGGTGATGAATAGTCACACTTCTCTGACTGTCCCTGTTCATGCTTCACTGCAGACTGGCAGCCTCAGCAGATGCATGGCTTTACCTCCCACTGTACTTCATGTCTCAGCAGGACATCCTGTTTGCAGTTTCTTTCCTGGGACAACTTTTCTTGTTCCTTTTTTTCTTTACACAGGCAATGATAAACTACAAATTGATGACAGCAATGGTAGAAATGACACTGTATTTCTCTTGCAGATGCCTGCAACAGTTTATCTCATTATTTTTTTGGGAGCGTTTAAGGAGTTTACATCACAGGCTGTTTTCTACAATGAAAATAAACTAGTCCACAGATGTGGTCTAAAGTAGAAGTTGTGTTGTGTTTGCAAAAGTAGTTCCCAATCACAGTGTGTTTTGTAGCCATGGAACTGAAATATTAGAAGATAGATTCACAGCAGGAAGTGGGTTTTAAAACGCTAATTGCTATTTGCTAGTCATTAAACTTAGAATAATGTGTTGATGTTATCTTTAGAACGTGGTGCTTTTCACCTTACTCTGTTACCCTGTCCTCTTTCCCCCTACCTCTTCCAGATGAGTTCCTGGTCACTGGTAACACATGGGAATTGATCAGGCTGAAAGTTAACCCAACACACCCTACAAAAATGTTTGGTTTGTTCCTGGTGTTACATTATTTTTGTCAGTTTTTATTGGGGTTCTGGCATGTATGTCTTCATTTTTTTTATGTCAGTTTATTACTCATTTCTTGACACTTAGTCAGAAGTTGATATTTCTGTCCAAATAATGAACCTAGAGAAGGAAAACACTAATGCTTTTGCCCAGATACTTGGAGATAGTTGAACTGTATTTAATGTTGTTTTGTAAATTTGGTTTAGGATTCCATTGGTGTTGCTTGAGACTGGGAAAGGGAAAAACAAAGGAGGTGAAAGTACAGGTGATAGTTTTGAACAGGAATTTGGTTGAACTCTCAAAAGGTTCAGCAGATGTATCAGTGGATGCAGGGATGGTGTTAAGGAACCCAGCTGCATCGTGTCTGGATCAGGCAGAAATACCTGCTATGTGTGACTTGTTTCTGATGTGGCAGGCTATACAAGAAGAAACAGAGCAGTGAAAGGAAACAAATCTTAATTTTGATGTTATGTAAACTAGATTGATACTTAAGTACCTCAAAGTAATTCAGTATATGCTGCTTGCCCAGGTCATAGGAGTATGCTGAGGCTTAGGGAAGGAGAGATCTTCCTGAATTTTCTAACTCAACAGAGTGCCAGTGTGTGGCAAGAGCAATCAAGCCCGAGGACATACATGCAGCAGACTTCCTCCTTGTAGCAGGAATGAACTTGGTTATTCTGTTTGCAGTGTTGGTCTGAGCAAGGATATGATCGTGCCGCTTCTTGCTTGTAGTCTCTTACCTGATTTTGTGATGTGAGATGTGGGGTCAGGAGGGGAGTAATCCTTCTTTGAAAAACAAACCCCACATTAATTCTTCTAGAAATTCCAATAAGTTTATAATCTTGTTTTAAAATTAATGAAAAGGATGATACCACTGCAACATTTTTCTTACCTGTGGATGATTCAAAAGAACAGCTTAAAAATACCTTGAGACTGATAGCATTTTAACTGAGCTGTAGGAGGAAATATCTAATGGTGTGGTACCTTTTGTGATGTAGCTGGCATGGAAAAGTCATCAAGTATCGTAACTAAGAAAAGACAAGGTGTTTATGATTGCAAAACACAAATATGTTGATGTATAGATAAGAACTAAATGGAAAACTATAAGCAGTAACTTTTGTTCTAGTCAGCTGTTAATCTTAGGCAACACATTAGTGATGTGGAGACATTCGGAGATCAAATGGAGATGCAGAGTTTCTTATAACTCTGTATATCAAACTGCCAGTGACAGAGAATGTCCACAGAACATATACAATAACCCTGAAATCTTTATTGCTACAAGCTTCCACTTTTGAGTGTCCCATTTTAGTATTTTTAGGAAGCAAAATTAATTTTAGATAGAAAATTTTTAGTTTTAAACAGATTTCCCACTTGGCAGAACTGAGAATAATTCTATGTATACAGTTTCAATGCTGAGCAAAATAGGGTTGCTGCTGTGATTAGGTTATTATTTTTAAATCCTGACATTCACATGTAAGTATATATTATAGAGAAACTTCTGATTCATAATTTGTAATGGTATGAAACTGCAAAATATTGGTAAAATACATTCCAAATAATGAGTGACCTCTTGTAAAAAGATGAAATTTTTCTATGATACCCAGTATGGCTCTCCTGAGTATTACTTTGGATCTCCAGTAGGTTTTAACTGGATGAACGAACACTTTTGAAACTTGTCTTTGAGAGCTGTCTTGCTTATAAACAGAAATAAACTGAAGAGGTTTAAGGCTGCCTTTTTACAAAAGTCTTTTTTCTACTTATATCTGAAACTCCGTCACAAAAAAATTTATTAACCAAGGTACCTTCCAAATTTGCTAGTCTTTAAGCAAGCAAGTCTTGAAGGTATTTCACTTATGATACATTTCCCGTATAAACTATCACATTTGTCTGTTTCTCTTTATTTAGTGTCAGTCAGCAGTCTTGCTATGGTCAATCCTCTTAGTCTGTCATTTGTTGTATGTACAATATATTCATACCCATTATAAATATTTTTCTGATTTCTTATGGCATGCTGGTTTCACCACTAGTATTTTGACTTTTGTAGCTTACATTTCACTTTCACTACATTTCACTTTTGATTTTGGTGTAATTCTCCTCTCTCTTTTTTTCTTTATCACTGGAAAAATAATTTGTGTTTAGCATCTGTAACTATGAGAACTTCAGAGTTTTACTTTGCATTTCTAATACCCGTTCTTTATCTGTTTTAGCATCTCCCTGTATTCTTCCCAGTGTTCTTTACTTCCTATTTTCTTGTAAGTATAGCATATTCTCTTTTTCCCCTCAGTTTCTATTGACCTGTTTAACCATGTGGCATTAATTGAAGCTACATCTCACTCCTGAAGAAAATAATTCAATTACTGTATAAGTTCAGTTTCATTTTTACACCCCCCTTATGTCTGGGATATCTTGTTATTTGTCTGAAAAGTATTCAATGCAATATCTTTTTACATAACACAGCTATCTAAAATTGCACAGCATTGATCTTAGTAGAAATTAAAATTCAATTCCATTCTGTTTGTTCAGTATTTGGAATCTGACATGAACAGGTGGGTCCTTGGCAGGTTTCAGGAAGCAACCAGTCATGTAATTCATCTATCATTCTGTCTTATCTATGACATGTTTAAATGGTTTCCAAGTTGAAATTGAGTTCACAATTGTTGCTGCTTATGTACTAGTCCAATTATTTTTGTGTACACCATCTTTGCTTTACTCAATAGAATTCTTCTGTCATTTGTGTAGTGAATCTCCTTGATATTTTTGGTTTCTCTGTGTGTTCTTAATAGATTGTTTCCTAAGGCAAGATTTAGCATTGTAAGCATCTACTGCACCTAAAAATGTTCAGACCCTGTCACCCATGAACCACCTCTTAATATAAGTAATATAAGTCTGAGCACAGCTTTATGAACTTCTGCTGAACACGAAGCTTCAGTACTGGATTTTGGAATTGCGGCAGTGGGAGTTGTAACAACTTGCTAGCCCAAACTTCAAATGGAGATTTCTTTTTTTTTTCCTTTCCCCAGCTTTTTCAAATTAACAGGTTGTGGATCTATGTCCTTCCATGAATTTGCAGTGATAATATATTTTAAAATCTATGAATTTGCTCTTGAGCTGTGAACACATCAGTATGACTCCCATGGAAAGATGTGCTCCTGCCCACATCACTAAATAGTCAAATAAACCTTACTTTCCTATTGCCAGCTACACAAACTATAAAATTCTCTTGCACTGCACACTTTGGTTTAAAGGATCAGACACGATACACTTTGTTCTTGGTGTTTGTGTAGCAACAGCCGTTATGGTACCTAACTAAACTTCCCTTGGTTTTGGTAGAGTTGATGGTAGTTGCTAAGTCCTGCTCTCTGAGACAGACCTTAACTGGTTTGTCTTCTATGAAACTTGTTTGGAAATTTGCCTTAAACCACATGTTTTTCTGTTGGTTAGTTGTTTTCTCTGCCACAGATGTAGCTTCCTAATTTCTTGATTTTTTTCTTTTTTCTTCCCCTTCAAAATGTCAGCCTCCTAGTATTGGTCTTTGTAATAGTTCAGAGGCTGTAGTTTCATATTTATACATTGGTGCTGCTGAAATAATATGTCCCACTTAAATATCACCATGCTAGTTCTGTTGTTTCTTTAGTTGTCTCTTCTGTAAGCAATGGTATCTTTGTTGATACTTGCATTTTAATCTAGATACTAATAATTTCTGTAAAGAATAAAAAATCCAGTACTTCATAAAAGCAGATTCTTACAGGAAAAAATAGCTTTTGGGGATAGGGACCACCTGTAACTAATAATCCTGGCTTCTATATTCCTTGCTTTGTAGCCTGAGGGAAGCCACTTTGGCAGCTCTGAACCATTTTCTATGTATGGCAGCATGTGTTAACTACTTAATTAGTGCTTTATGGACTTATCAGTTCAGGTTTTTGTCTGTGAGATTTTTCCTTTGATAATTTGTTCATAAATATGAGAACAGTCAATGCAGTAGAAAGCCTAAGGTCTTCCACAGATGCCTATTGCTTTCCTCAGCAGTATGAAGAGCACGCACCCAAATAGAGCCTGTGCACATGTTCCATCCTGCTGTGTAAGGGCAGCTCACTGCCTCCAGCCCTTCCAGCTGCTGGCTGAGATGTCTTCTCTGTTCACTGCTTGCAGCTGTGGTTATTTCCCTGTGATGTATCATGGGCATTTGGGGGGGGGGGGGGGGTTATTTATTTATTTACCTCTTTGTTGGAAAATTTGATGAGAACTTTTTCTTATGATGGGCATTTTCCCGAGACTTGTGGACATCATCATAGAATGGTTTGGGGTGGAAGGGACCTTAGAGATCATCCAGTTCCCACCCCTCTGCCAGGGGCAGAGATACCTTCCATTTGGCCACATTGTTCAAAGCCCCATCCAGCCTGGCCGTGAACACTTTCAGGGGCGGAACATCTGCAATTTCTCTGGGAAACCTCTTCCTGTGCCTCTAGATTTGTTCCAGCAGATCTGTGTCCTTCTTATGCTGTACTCCATGTTCAGGATCTTTGCTGTCTCTGCAAATTCCAGGTGTAAAGAACTATACCACTTGTACTGCAGTCAGGGCAAAATGGTGTGAAGACAAATGCCTCCTGTGCTTTCTAGTAATTTCCTGCAGTGATACAGGAAAAAGCCTAATTGAGGGAGGATGTCATGTTTTTTCTTCATGCAAAGCATCTGATCTGAGTCTTACTCTTGGTAGTCTTCTATTGTTGACTTAAGGATTTTCTCTGAAGGTTTCTTTATTTCATAGTTTTGGTGGGTTATTTTTTTGATGATGATGATTATTATTATTAGGGTATTATTGGACATGTTTCACAAGCTCTCCGGTTGAAGTGGGTCCTCATATATGTGCTGATCCTAGCAACTATAGCCAAAAAACAGGAGAGACAAGATTCAGTTTGAAAGCACAGGTTGTCACTCCTTTCCATCATGCCTCCTTTCTACTGTTGCCAGTAGATCGTATCCTCTGCAACAGGGCAGATTGGGCAAGGTGAAAGTGATACTGTTCTGAATTAATTTTTCAGTTCAGAGCATCTGACTATCCAGCACCTGTTGCATGGGATACCCAAAGATACTTTTCATCACTCATTCCTCAGAGGTCCCCATGTTCATGCTTTCCCAAGACGTGTAATCTTCTTTTCACCCTATTGTCTCCCACTGGTGCCAATGCCCAGGTCTTGATTTTCGCTCCACACCCTTTCAGGCAGCAGAAGTGGTCAAGGAGCTGGCATCTCTCTTGCATAAGTGCAAGGATCAGGACTAAATACCCAGCACTGCATAGTTTAGTTTTTCACTTGAGGGTTTTGGGGACCTCTTAGAAAAGTCAGAGACTCCACTTTAGTTCTTCCCCTTCCCACCCCAGCCAGTTATTTCTTCCAAGGTCAGTAATTTCTGATAAGAGGGTGCTTCTGCAGAACAGTTTGCCTGTGTGTACATTAAATATTGCAGGTTACTCAAGTATAAAGTGTAGCTGGTGGTGTTAGGGCACACACCTGTGTGCCCTTGGTGTACTGGAAGATGGCTTCAGGTTCATTTGCCACCTCTTAACCTCTTGTTGAATATCCCACAGGAGGTTGAGACAGCTTCTATGAATAGCAGACATCAGATAGTGGCTGGAAAGACATTTGTACATTTTTGAGGTAGATACATAAAAATAGAGGTGCCTGTTTCCAGCAGGGATGCTCACTCCAACACTCTGATCTCGGGGTTCCCTGGAAAGTTTAACACATGCACATCAGTGTCTTGAACCTCTGAAAGTCCCAAGCCTTCCCTGTCTACTACTTTTCTGTGTTGAAATGCCAGATGGTTTTGGGGGCAGTTGTGAATGGAGCTCTTGCAAACTCTGGTGTTGAGAGCCTCCTCTATGTGATAAGAATGAGCCTATCAATTAGTATTCACATTTGTTTTCAAAAAGATGGTAAATATAAGTGTTCTGCCAATATAGTATTATAGCCATCTATTTAAATTTCATTTGTAATCTGGCTAAGATATTTTAGCATGTTTTAATGCTCTTACAAGCATTATACAATGTGTACTATGGCACACATATATTTGTGTCTCTAGGTGAAACTACTGGGATGTCTTTTGGCAGTATCTGTTCTAGATAAGCCTTACATTAGGACTGATATCCCACAAAAAGAGAGCCATTTTTCACATCACTCAGGGGATTGGATTAAATTGCGGTGAAGTGCTCTCAATATAGAATGTCTTCACCTTAGCAGTTAGTGTGAAATAGCTGGGTATACTTCAAGCTTAAACCTTAGCCTATTTTGCAATAGCTTCCCTCTGTAGATGAGCCCCGAGAGATGTCCTTGCTTAACTCTCAAATTTTAGAGCATTTTGAATGAATGCTGTGGTATCATAACCCGCAGCTCCAAAAATATAGAAGAGTTTTCCCTTATGAAATGTTCCCACTATTAAAATACCTCAAAAAGGAGTCTGTAACCTGGGAAAGGCTTTTCTTATTTGATGTATTCACGGAAAAAAGAAATGAAACTAACTCTTTGCTTCCCAAATCAAATTGTTTTGTGCATACTACTGTGAAATATGGCTGGAATTTCTTGACTGGAGTAATACTGGAGGCACTTAGGAATTTTTATATATTTTTTTTTTCCTTACAGCCATCTAAAATGGTGAGAACAGTCACATGCACTGTTTTTGATTTGTCAGTAGCATCTTGACTATAGATTCAGTGGAAGACAAATCACTCCAAAAACAGGCTAAAAGTGCAGTGGAAGGGAAAAGGAGAATAGTTCTAATTTATCTTGATCCATGATAAAGGAGAAAAAGATTTTACTACCTGAGGAGTGTTTGTTTCTCTATTTTTGGTGAAATAATAAGAATGGAGATGTGTTTGGAAAACTTTTTGGAGTTGTTAGGAGCAGGACATGTTCTTTCTACTGTGAGACTGGAAAGTTTACTTTAAACATTATGCATAAAAATGCACATTTCCTCTTCAAAGACAGTAAAATTTAATCATACTACTTAAAAGATATGTTGCAAATTTATCTATTATTGTTATCCTTGTTGGTTTTGTGAGCGTGGTCTTAGCAAATCTTAGGTCTAGTGTTTTGTTATTCCCATTTTTAAACATACGTAGTTTTTTTTTTATTTCTACTTATACACTATAAAGCAGTCAGGCTAATGGAAATCTATTTAAGTCAAGGGTGAAGAAAAAGCAATTTTCTGTTGTATTGGTTGCCCACTTCCGGTAATAGAATTTTGTTTTGATTAGTTGCATTTTTGGTTGGCATTATGAGTTTATCTTCACATGGATGCTTATGTTCTGAAAAGGAAGGACATCCAAAAGCAAAAATAATTAATAGCCTATAACCTACTAAAGTCCAATATGACTTTATTGGATAATAATAATAGTGCCCTATTCCTAAAAATATTAAAATAATATATAAAGATATTTGATGCTCTGAGTAATCTAAGAGAAATCTAAGAGAAAAATAGTTACACAAGGGGGGGGGGAAAGCTGCTGTAGACAATATTACTGTAAATGTGACATGGCAGCCAAGATTAAAAGCTAGTGTAAGATAGAAAAACTTCAAAAGTTGAGTAGAGAAATATTACTGGGACATGTGTGTTTTTCTCTTTTCATATTGATTTTGTCCACAACAGCAGTGTTCTGTAAGAAATGTAAGTTTAATAGGATTAACACCCATGCAAAATATATGAGGAAAGAGTCGTAATTAAACAGCATGAGAAAAGGACTGCTTAGGAGTTGAAGGTCGACATTGGCAGGCAAGCCTGCCAGCCACTGCATGACTCCTTGCTGCTGAGTTGTAGTTTTCTGTTGCTGATGTTCCACCAAGTTCTATCATAATTTGGGAGTTAATCTGTTCTTAAAACCTATAGTCCTTGTATTGAAATGTGGCATATTTACAAAAACAGCAGAAGAACATCTAATGGTTGCCTGTGTAACTGTTTCCTTGAAACAGAATCAGAAGTGGTTAACTTTATTTAGCAAGGATAATGTAAGAGTTTTGAGGAGGGTATCAGCAGCAGGGCATTGCAGTGATCATCAGCCTATAATTTGAAGGAATATTGTCCTTTTCCCACTCCCTCTCCTCCATGGCATCTTTTGAGATCCCCGTTTTGATGCTGGTGTGTGCACAACTTATTGCTTGTTTCACTGTTGGTTTGTGCTGTTTATCAATGGAACAACATTTTCTGGAAGGAATTAACTGAAGTTGCATCTTTCTTACATAAGTGACTGGCACATTTTGAATGCTCTTTATGAAACACAAAGCAAATCAACATTTTAGGTGAAGTGTACAATAAATTGAGACTTCTTTTTCTTGCAAATATTAATTGTGACATTTTGAAGTAAGTGGAACTTCTGTTTGATTAAAAAATGTAAGTGCTATTAATATGCATACTCAGACAAAAAAATAGGCAAATGCATAGGAGGTTTAGAACCCTCATTTTTAGTTTCTCTAGTCTGTGCTAATATACTGCAATTCTAAGAGCTGTTCTGTGTAATCACTGAAGAAGTGGAAATAATACTGGAAACTCTTCTGTATTATGTTTGCATTGTGGTATCGCTGCCTGGAATTTCTGTCTTCTGTGAAAAATTTGATGTAGTGCAGAGTTAAGACTGGAAAAGCTTAACTGTGTTTACAGTTAGAGATTGCTAATATATATGAACATGTAACAAAACACCTCTGTTTGTAGGCAAAAAATTAAATGTGGGGCAACCTGCACTGGACAACTAATTTTGAACTCTTGTGGATTATATATACAGGGTACAATGAAGAAGTAAAAGTACAGAAAGGACTTAATGAAAAAATGGAACTTACTTCTAGCACCAGATTTTAATTTCTTTTTTTTTCATTGAAAATTCAAGTTGTTTTTACCAATCAGTTTTCCAGATCATACTGTTCCCTGTCTGGTACTTGAGTTATAATCAGTTACAGTTGCAGTTTTATTTCTGCAGTTAACACTTCAAGACATTGCTGCTGGTGGTGTTTGTTCATTTGCTTATTCAAGTGGGATGTTTCTCATTAACCCCTTCATCACTTAGTGTAGAAAAGGATGTAAGTGGTGCCAGGAGGGTACAGGAAAGACATGGGAATTCTGAAAGCTTCTTGTGAACACGTCAGGCTTCTCTGAAAGTACTGAGTGATTTCATGAGTAAACTGAGAGCTGACTTTTCAGTGCAGATGAATGCCAGGCATTGAGGAGGGGACAAAACAGGCTTACATACCAAACTGTGCCTATAGCAAAACATAAAATAGTGACTGGTTCCTGGCTATTTGTTGCTGCTCAGGAAAAGGACATTGGGTTTGTTTTGGATAGTTTTCTGCAGGCATTTGTTTGATGGTAGTTTAAAACAAAACCCATATTGAATATTGTGTCCCATTTTGGGCCCTGTTCCAAGAGTTAATAGAGGAGGAAGAAGCATGGAGAAGAATGGCAGGCTTGGACTGGCTTCTGGAAGAAGAAAAGGAAAATAAGACTGGGGCTAGTCAATCTGGAGAAGGGCTCTGATGAAAGGAATGAAGAAATTTAACATGTATGTTCCAGAACTTGCTGCCAAGAGATACTTTGGAAGACAACCCATAGTGGTTTCAAAAGTAAATTGGACAATCCCGTGGAGAAGAAGAATTTAATTACATGGGGTTTGGTGCAGCCTATGATTCTGGGCATGCACATTTTAGTAATTGCTAAGTTTCTGGTGGCTGGAGTTAAAGAAAATACTCAGACAGTATTGTTCACACCTCTCATGTTTTTGTGCTTGTTCCTTAGGCATCTATGCTAAGCTTTCAGAGACAGCATACTCTGTCAGTCAAACCTTGAATTAAGAGCACCAACACATATGTACCCAAAAAGAAGTGTGCAAAAGAAGCTTGGCTGGGTTTAAACCGTCTCTTTGGATGCATCCCCAGTATTGTTGCAGGGAGGGGAGTATTTGTATTCAAGGTTTGATATGTAAGCTAAACTGAACTTAGTAGCAGTGAGGCATGAATATCTTAGAGAGTTGCTTGGGATTTTAATTTTGGATTGTTGTGAACTGAGCATAACTTGTGTTTTTAACAAAAACACCTTTGTTCTGCCCCTTTCCCAAAACTGTTTTGTCTTGTCTTCCTTTGGATAAGACTAGTTCTTGTTTGTCTTCCTTTGGATAAGACTAGTTCCTTTCTTATCTCTTGCTCATAGCTTTAATTTTTTTCCCTCCAAGGGCAGTTGCATGAAATTGCTGACTGTTATCAGATTTTGGTCAACAGCTGCAGAACAAAGTAGTTGTCTTAACTTCCTTTTGCATCTGTATAGTGAAGCTTTGGCTTTGTCCAGTAGTACTACTGTCTTCAGCTCTGAGATCACACTGTTTACAATTTGCAGGTGGAAAGGTTTTTATATAACTATAAGCTGTTTGTTTACGCTGTAAACAAACAGTTCTTCATTAGTTGACAATACCCAGGGTAAACTGCCTCTTTTTCCCAGTCCTTACTTATTTTTGGAAGCTCATTTTGAAAGGAGAGGTTTATCTTTGTTATGCTATCTCCATTAATGTCTTAAAATGCAGAACTCCTTTTGGTTTGTTACAAAACTCTGTTTTAAAATACTAAAATACAGCTGTAATTATCCTGAAGATAAGTCACCTTAATGTAAAGTTTTCATGTAAGGAAATCTCTGGCAATACATTTAACTCTCAATTGAACTCTTTTTCATCCCTATTTGCTGTACCATGTGCTCAAGACTGAGCAGCAAAACCACCTTTGCCTGTGTACTTACAAAATGAAATACTGCTTTATGTCTCAGAGTTGTCCCTTTGCTTCCAAGGACCAAATGCCAAGAGAAAGCCCCCTGTGCTGTCAGGTATACAGGGTCCCAAAGGTCTGTCGGTAATGACAAACATTAACAAACATATTTTAAACCTTTTGGTTCTGATCTATACTGGCTGGCCAAGTCTCCATGTGCAGAATTACAGTTTCTAAAGCTGACAGATTTTTTTAGTCCAGTCCAAGTATCCTGGAAGTGTGTTTACATGACTGGAAAGAGGAGACTTCTTCCTCTTCCAGAATTGCAGCTGTCCCTTGCTTGTGGTTTGAAACTCCCAACTATTGATAAGTGTAGACAGGGTTTATATAAAAATCAGGTCTCTTTCCAGTTCAATAAGCATGAAAATTGGCCTGTGATGTTTACATCTTGATCTTTCTTGCCAGAAGTTTTGTCTCTCAAAGTATATAATCATTGCCTCTTGCATCTCAAAAGTAATTTTCTGGTATTTGAGTATATCTTTGGAAGAATGAGTCGTGGGAAAATACAGGCTCAAAGTTCTTGCACAAGTTTACTGACTCCTTGTTTTGGCTTAGTCTAGTCTATCCTGCTCTCCCAATTCTCCACTTTTTTCACTATGGCTAGGACAAAAGGACAATTTTGTCTTGTGTTCATAATGAAATATGGGGCAACATTGGTGTTCCTGCAAACTCCCTTTCAGGAGAATTCTTTTAAAGGAACGTAATTGCCATAATATGGTTTCAAAAAAAGTTGAAAGCCTTCCTCATCAAATTCATATTTAGTATACACCAAATTTTTATTTATTCTCCTGAAATGAAATAGAAAGGAATTTTATAAGCCATGGAAAATTTGGGAATAAATGTGAAATTTTTGTGTCAATACAAAATACTAATATTTCATTTTGTTCACCTCTGTCTATGAAACTGATCACAAAATGAATCCAGTTTCTTACTCTTCTTACTCTTACTTTAAACAATTTAAAAATTTTGAGTTGTCTTTAACTTTTTCACAGAAAGTGAGATGGTAAGAGGATTAAATCACTAATACAACAAGAAAGACCTTAAGTAGAGTAGAATCTTATTGTATAGATCCTTAAACAGGCAATTTGCTTAATTAATCATAAGGTATTTATAATAAAATATTTATTTTAAAATATTTGATATAAAAATTTCATTTATATCTAGAGACAGTTTCTGCAATATAAGTAGGAAAATGTATAATGGTCTAATTTTTAATTAAATTTAGTCTCTTTTCATATTGTCTCTCTCATACTTTGTATGAGTCAAGGTAAGCAACACTTGAATACAGTGGAAATATTGAGATAATGGACATTCCAGTTACTTAAGTGAGCCTCTTTAATATCTTCATTGGACCCACAAGTGTTTGAAGTACGTTGCAGTTAAAATTTGAAATAATTTAATTTTAAAATATAACTTCAGAAAGATAGTGAGAAATTACAATATCATTTAATTAATAATTTACTTGTACATGGTGTAGCTCTACTTCTTAAGACATTATATGCATGATGTTCTGAACATCATCTACCTGTTAGTGAGATAAGGGCAGTAGCTTTCCAGAAGATTTTAGTCTCAGAGCTCAATTCTCAGGAAAAATCTTTCAAAACTTTACTATCTTGGACTCTAACACACTTTCCCAATATTTTTAACCCCACTGTTCTATGCACACTCCATTACTTTAGTATGACAAATTTGGGGGAGATTTTGCATGGAGACCTAAACATACAGAAGCATTGTAGATCCAGTATGTTCTCTTATTTTCTCTAATGAATCGTAATTATTTGGTATTATGTTTCTAATGGGCATTACAGAAAAACCTGTCCCTTCTGTGACATGAGGAATGGGCTGTTTACTTGCATGCCTTCAAACTCCCTCTGTGTAAGGGATTGGGAACAAGACCAGCAAACTTAATTGTCTATTTGCCAATTCCAATAGCAAAAAATGTTTAACATGAGAAAGATCTCATTGTCTATGACTCCGTTAAAATATCCATCACTTCATGGGTCTTGTGCTTCTCTCAGAGAAGTATAGTCTGCATTTCTTCATTTCCATTTTTCTTTAAAGACTATTACTTTTTTTATGATCTTGTCAATCAAATTCTTTATTTGGTTTATTCTAAGTGTATTTTTCTTTATGATAACTTCTGATTGAAACAAAAGGCTTTTGCTTTCTCTTAGCAATGTTGATGCTGTTAAATGATTTAAAAATGTTAGAAAGGGAGAAAGCAGACCATTAGCTTACTGACGTGCATTGGTATTAGGAATGTTAAATACACATTTCTCCTCTTCTAAAAATAAGTGTATGACAATTGGTCTGTTTGGCTTACGCTAATTGTATATTTTCTAAACAGTAAAGTTAATTTCTTTAATCCCTTTGTCACTTCAGTTTTGCTCTGTGCACAGTTTCTCTTTCAATAACTTCCAGGACACTGACTTTCATATTTACTATGTGCTCTTTGTATGAATTGCATGTTTTCATGCTAATAGGGATTTTGAGATGGGTGAGCTAATCAAATGTAATTGTACTTGTTTAAACTATTTCCAGGTACACCCACCTTTATGGAAGCATTAGCAGCCAATGGTACAACCAACATCCAGACATCTGTAACAGGAGTGACAGCCAGCAAACGAAGGTTTATTGATGACAGGAGAGATCAACCCTTTGATAAAAGGCTACGTTTCAGCGTGAGACAAACAGAGAGCGCGTACCGGTACAGAGACATTGTTGTCAGGAAACAAGACGGATTCACACACATTTTACTATCAACAAAATCGTCTGAAAATAATTCATTAAATCCAGAGGTCAGAACAATTCTGATTTTGGGAGGGGAATTTGAAATCCTTGCCTCATTTCTGCTTGTTATTCAGGCACAAACACACACAAAACACAGGTTCTGACTTGCAAGATGTTATATGTACAGTTGCCTTTATGTGTAACTCACTTGCATTTGAAAACTCTGTTATCTGACCCTGTTGATGTGTGCTGTCTTTTATAAGATATGCAGTGATTTGCAAAGTGCTACTTGAAAAAAGCTTTAGCCTCAATTAAGGTTCTTTTTTTTTCTGTACTGGTTGCATGTGCCATCTGCTGTCCAAATTACAGAAATGCTGAATGAGTGCTTTAGTTATAGATTACACCTAATAGATCTTTCCTTAATGATTTCATTATCTTTGTCTAATTACAGTTTTGAAATGCAAAGCATCTAATATATTAAATTTTATTTTTTTTGGATAATGAAGAAAGTTAACTTTTCTAATAAGATGGTTGAGTGGATCCTAAGGAAAAATTAAAGATGTTGAAGGGTTTCATGGGGGAGGAAGGGAAGAGAACAACATGCTACTTTTTAATGATGGATTAAAATTATTCTTATGACATTTTTCAGGTAATGAAGGAAGTGCAAAGTGCACTGAACACAGCAGCTGCAGATGACAGTAAACTTGTGCTGTTCAGTGCAGTTGGTAGCATTTTCTGCTGTGGTCTTGATTTTATTTATTTTATACGACGTTTAACGGATGATAGAAAGAAGGAAAGCACTAAGATGGCAGAAGCTATTAGGTATGTATGATTATCTTCAGTCATCTGATGGGTATTATTCATAATATGGCCTGGCTTGTTCTATCTTTATTTCAAAAGCCTCTTATTCAAAAAGATCTCAGACATTCACCTGTTACATTATAGCATGCAGCACTTCTTTATGCTTCCTGTCCTTTTCTATTTGGGCTGTCATTTCATGCATTTTTAATTTTAAATTTTAACTGTGAAAACTGGGAGCATTGTAATACTCCTCCAGTTAAAACCAATATTAAAAGACTTCAGTAGTCATAGGGTTTCCAGAAAACAAATTTAATACACAAAAATTCAAGACATGTATTGAATGAGTAAATTGATATAGTACGTTCAGAGAAGTGGAATGATGGATATTTCAGAGGAGTAGATTAATACTGGTGATCATCATCCCAATGCTAGGTACCAAACCTAACATTTAAACAAATTAATCTGAACTACTACCAAGTAGAAGAAAATATATGGGAGAAATGTATGCATCTTGGAGACATGTTTTAACAATACAAACAAGTACATTTGAGCACTGGTTTTGAGATCCTGGTCTCTTGCATTCTTCCAGAGTATCTATATTCTTTCAGGGCCCTTCTTCTGTTGTTATCAATGGTCATGTTTCTAAAAAAAGGCTATGGACATGTAAAGCCTGTTTCACTGGAGGCACAGTTGGTTCGTAAAGATGATTATAGTTATTTTTATCGAAATTCTTCAGTCATTTCATGTAAAAGTTGCTTATGCAGTGACTTCAGATATGGCCAGAAGCTTTTAGCACTGATCTTCTATCACTATTTTAACTTGGGCCCTTCTAGAAACCTGTTTTTTCACCCAATACTCATTGTTAATAAAATGGGTAAAGGTGACTTAAAAGACTTACGGTCACACACCCTCCCTTTCAAATAAGGTATTTTGCATGTATATTCTTTTTGCATGTATATCCTCTCTGGGATATTCAGACATTATTAAAATTATCTTAAGTCTCTGGATGGGATGTTTGTATGATGACTTGCATGAGATGGTTCCAGATTTGGATTTGGTTTTTTTTTTGCATTTAGCTATTTCAGTTCACTAGAATGAGTTAAGAAGGAGTGTTGATAACCTTTAGTGCTGAATGCAATATAGTAAAATTGTCCTGTTTTGCAGAAATACAAAAATATGTAACACAGATAGGGAGCAAATTTTAAAATTATCTTCGCAATACCATACCATACCATACAGTCACGCCTGTATGTATTCATACACACATGACTGTTTTTTCCTAAGAAGCTCTTGGAGGGCATTACTGTTTGAGAACAGAGAAGCATCCATATTTTGTGGGTACTGGATTGAATTGTCCTTTTTGTTGTCAATGAGGATGAGAATATGCATATATTAGCACCTAATAGCATAGTACCCAGAGTGTTATTACCAACCAAAAGAAGGGAGATGAGATGGGGAAGTTTACCGGTGTGATATGGGATAATAGAGCTCTACTGTTTATGTTCATAGTTTTAAAAAGCAGATTTATTTGTTAAGAAAAGCTCCTCAAGGAAGATCAATAATGCTTTGGCCATCTTCATTTATACCTTATTACTGTCACTTAAAAACACAGGTAAATACCTTATGCTGATGCCATACATGAATGCAGTGAGGACCAAGGAGGGCTGTCCCACAGCTGTGCCGGAGGTGTGGAATGGGTGCAGCCTTATCTGAGAGCTGTAGGACACATGAATGTACTAAAGTGCTGTATCAGCTGATGCTTGTAGAGGGGTGTTAACTCTGCGCCTGCCCAACTACTGTGATGGGTTGGGCTGGGCACAATGGTAGGCTTTTACAGAATCAGAAAACAGTTGCGGTTAGAAGGGACATTTGAAGGTCATCTTGTTCAACCTGCTCAGGGAAGGTCACCTAGAGCAGGTTGGCCAGGACAATTTCCTGGGGTTTTTTTAATCTCATGAGACTGAGAGTCCACAACCTTGTTGGCTGCCTGTTTGGTTACCCTTGCAGTTAAGTGTTTCCTGCTATTGAGAGGGAACCTCCTATGTTTTAGTTTGTGCCCACTGCCTCAATGGGCACCACTGAAAGGAGGCTGGCTCTGTCCTCTTTGCATCCCCTTTCAGGTATTTTTACACTTTGATGACAACCCCTGAGCCTTCTCTTCTCCAGGCTGAACAGGCCCAGCTCACTGAGTCCCTGAGTCACCTTGATCTCCTTTTGCTAGACCATCTGCAGTTTCCCCTTCACTGAGAAGTTCATAATGACACTAGCACTGAGCAGAGGGGCATGATCAACTCCCACAAACTCCAGACAACATTTCTCCTAAAGCAGTGCAGGATAGATAGCACTGGCACACTGCTGGGTCAAGTTCAACTTGGTATCCACTGGGAACCCTAGCTGAATTTCTCCCAAGCTGCTTTCCAGGTTGTCTTCCAGCATAGTTTGATGCCTGGGGCTATTCCTCCACAGGCACAATGCTTTGCACTTCCCTTCTGGAACTTTAGGAGGTTTCTGTCAGCTCATTTCTCCAGCCTGTTGAGGTCCCTCTGGATGGTAGCAGAATCCTCTGGTGTATCAGCCTGGTTTTGTATCCTGAGCAGACTTGCTCAGGATAAGCTCTTCCCCATCAACCAAATCATCAGCGAAGCTGTTGAACAGTGCTGGACCCATCACTGACCCCATGGGGTGCAACACTTAAATCCCTGGCCTGTGCCATAAGTCACCACCCTCTGGGCCAGCCATTCTGACATTTTTCAGTCCACCTCAATGTCTGCTCATCCAGCTCATACATCAACAGCGTGACTATGAAACTCTTATGAGAGACAGTGCTGAAATCCTCACTCTGAACTCTGTAGACAATATCCACCTCTCTCCACTCATCCACCAAATAACCACCTCATTGTGGAAGGTTATCAGGTTGGGTTTGAAAGTGATGTTACCGTGAAGATGAATTATTACGGAGTTTTCAAGGGCTGGTATATTTTACACTCTCAATATATGTAGTGAGTGCATGTTTCTGTTTCTCTTCAGGAATTTTGTGAATACTTTTATTCAGTTTAAGAAGCCTATCATTGTAGCAGTAAATGGCCCAGCCATTGGACTTGGAGCATCTATATTGCCTCTGTGTGACGTGGTTTGGGCCAACGAGAAGGCCTGGTTTCAGACACCATACACTACTTTTGGACAAAGTCCAGATGGATGTTCATCCCTTACATTCCCTCGGATAATGGGCCTGGCTTCTGTAAGTAGCTTGCAGGGTAGGGGCTGGCAGCTTCACAATTCAGTTGGGATGATTTATCCAGTGTGATTTCAAGACTTTCTGCCTTCCTGTGTTGTCTTTTTCTTAATTTTTTACTTTCTCTCATGAAAACCTTTCATGAGAAGCCACCCTTTATAGCTTTTCTGCTCCAGGCTCTTACAATTTATTCTTCACCTGCATGCACAAAACAGAAAGCAGGCACGGGATTTAATCCCACCTTTGGCCCTGATGGTGTCAGAAGGGTCATGTCCTGTGTACCAAGACACACTTCCCCTGCTGCTGCCTTGTGGGGACCAGCCATGGGTGTCTTGCATTCAGCACAGCACCAGTGTGGCACTCAGTGTCACTGCACAGCAGAGCACTATGACACCAGCCAGGAGCAGTCTTATGCCACTATTCAAAATAACTATTTCAGCTTCCATGTACTCCTAACAAAAAACTATTTAAGAATCTCCTACCTATGTTATTTTCATGTTGCTTAGTGTTTTTTCATGCTGTGTTGTTTGAAAACCTAGACCTACATCCTATTCCAATTTGGACAGTATGAAACAAGTGCTTGTGGCTACACCTGTTTTCCAGAATTGCTGTTCTTTATAAAAGCCTTTTTTCTCCCTGTAGGTATTTATTTATTTTAAAAATATATATTACAACACCAGTTCTAAAAGATCTAATAGCTAATTGTGTCATATTTGGATTTAGTTATTAGAAGAGAACAGAAAAGGTAACTGAAATAGATTAACAGTTATAAGAGTATCTTTAATATCTTAGCATGTTTCAAGTACTGATTGTTCCTTTCCCTTTTTATTTGGCCATCCATCCATTCATCCATCCATTCCATCCATCCTCTTCCTTTAAAGACTTGTGGTTGTTACTTTCCATTTCTTTATAAGTTGTACAAAAAACACAAGCTCTTCCCTGTGTGTTTGTGAATGCTCTCATTCTTAAATATAAAGATTTAAATTGAAAGCTTCCAATGGTAACAATTCCAAAATGATTGGTGCAAAAAGGGGGAAAAGATCCACTGTTTTTGTACTATCCTTGACTCTCTGCAGCAAAGCAGTGTCTCTCTGGAGCAAAGCTGAACTTTACTCAGCACATTTCATGAAATATGTTCAGAATCCATACTGAAGACTTTGATAAAGAAGCATGTTGTTGTCTGTAAGAGAGAGAGAGAGAAGTCAGCAGGAAGATGTTATGAGTGAAATGCAAAGTATCCAGGGGAAAAAAATATACAAAGCAAAGAATTAAGGCCTCTGTATGCATCATAACATTTTCTACAAATATATCAATTCAGCAGGAGCAGTGCCACCCCTAACTCTTGTAAGTTAGTCTTAAAATGCAATGTTCTTAGCTGCAGCTGTGTAAAAATGTTCAATTGCAAGATTCCTGGAAATATCTTCCATGTGGGGTCAGTCACCTTCTGTGGGTCAGCAGGTCTGTTATGGATGGGGATTTTTTTTCCCAAACATTTTCAACCGTGAGTTTGTTCCAGGAAATTTGAGGCCCAAACCTTAGGATTCAAAACTGATACCATCTTGGAATTATCAAGAATTTTAGAAGTGTCCCTAGACTTGGCTTTTGAGTTTTGAAAGTAATCTGTACTAGACAGGAAGATGATGTCTGTATGGGGAGATGTTGTTATCTGTCTGCCATGGAGCTCCTGCTCTGGTTTTCAGGTCCTAGATATGAAGCCCAGGATCTGTGTGATCACACATTACACACTGGGTGTCCCTGCAAGTCCCCAGCACGCTTGGCAGGATGTTTTCGCTTTTCCGTCAGTCATAAGGAAAACATGGTTCCATAGTGCCTGGAGTCCCATCACAGCCAGGATCTGGGGTGGTTCAGAGGCTAGCTAGCTGCCTCCTTATCATGGTGCAAGAGAGCTGAGGTGCTCCATGGCCCCTGGTGCCTGTGGCTTTGCACAAAAGAACCCTGGTGAGCATCAAAGCCCTCGCTGGAAGAGAGTCCAGAGGACCAAGTGAAGTTCCTCTGTGGAACGAGACATTTTCTATCGGAGTAGAAAATGAAGGTTGCTAATAAGAATCTTAGTGAAATATTTTTGTCACACTCATTTCTATTGCTGTAGTATATTTCTTGGAAAGTAACCACCAAGTGAATGAATTTTTACAGCAGGTACAAAGCATGATTATGATTAAAGCTTGTTTAGCAGTTGGTCTCCAGCAGATGTTGTGTATAGATCAAAAGTGAAGATGCCAGAGCAAGACATTTCCCTTCAAAACCTGTCAAGTGAGAACATCAATGGGAATGCTCATTTTTTGTGAGATTTTATGCTAATAATGTGTTACAGCTGGCAGAAATAAGATAACTGCACCATTCTCACTTACAATATTTAATGTTCAGGAGAACTCAGAAGTTGCAACTAAGTTTTAGGGTGAAAAAAAGGCTAGCATTCATTTTTATCCTTGCAAAGATACATGTCAAGAATATGTAGACCTGACCACCTGGCTTAAATGCTTGCCTGTCCTAACTATTAGTTAGATTGACTTCACATTTTGATCTTTCATAGAAATATTAAGTGTTTTTTAAATTATTTTGGAAGACTAATTTTCCCCCAACTGTGTAGGAAAAATGATTCCGTTTTTAGACAACCATGTATACATCTCTGGTTTTTATCTAGTATTTCAGCTTATTATTATTCACATACATTGTGGAAAATGAGAAGGAATGGTTAATGAACCTTGTATATTTGATACTGTGTTCTCAGAAGGTAGAACTATAGGGTATAGAACTTAATCATAGTGCAAGAGATTTGGGTTTTTATCAGTTAATATATGTGAATCACAGCTTTCCATAGTAACTGTGAGAGATGTGTTGATGGTAAAATCAAAGTAAAATATGCTAGGAAAGTGGCTGGGTTTTTTCCTTGCATTCCTAATGGACTGGCAGTCAGGAAGTAAACTGCCAGTAGAATCCAGACTTTGTATTTCATTACAAAGGAACAAATAGGAGATTGCAGAGTTTCCAAATTACTTCATGTGTAAAATGCAATACCAGGAACATGGTAGCACAGCAAATAAATAATTATTTATTAAGGTAGTAATTATTTAAATTCTTAACTGAAAGTTGCTGAAATAATTATGAAAATTTCCAGTATTGGACATTAAAAACTTCATTTTCCCCTCAGGAATGTTACACCTGTCAGGTTTGTGTTTTAGAACAGCCTTATTTCCTATATTTCAAGAATCCAGTAATGGGTTTGTCATATTTTTCAGTGGAAATAAGTCATTATGAAATAATAACACTGATTTTTTTTTTTTTAATTTCCACTGCCTGTTTCCCTGTAAATGTCACTGCAAACTGCATAAAAAGCTTCACTATAGCTAGAATTAAAGTGGCTGTAGGACAAAACTTTAATGGGGAAATTGGTAAATAGTAAAGTGCATGATAATTACAAATCAAAAAATCTACAGAACTAGAGAGAGCATCTTGTTGCATAGAAGATAATACTTGATTCTGTACCTTAAACCATGTGCAAGATCTTTTAAATACTGGGGGTTTTTAATAAGACTGCTATATCAGATTCTGAGAGGATTTATCAGTTCAGTATTGGACTCTTGAAGAAAATGCGAATGTTCATTTTCTATTAATTTGGTCAGAAATTGGAATACATCATTATAATGGGCAAGCTGATGTATTCTTTGCTGATTTACAGGTTTGCCAGGCATTATAACCTATTCCCACATACACCAATAACCAAGTCAGCAATACTGCAAGAAAGCCAGAGCTAACAAACATTCACAGTCAGGAGATGACAGAAGACATTTTCACATTTAACCATTAATCATAGACATCCACATTTCAATAACTACTGACCTAGTACTGGTCAACAATACGGACCAGCCAGCTGTAGGCCAATGTTTTTCTTTTTTTAATTAAAACTTGGAAGAGCTGTAATGAAACTATTTCAAACAGTGCAGGCATTTTTCTTTCTTATTTGTTTTGAACATTTTTCCTTTGATGAGTTTTGTCTCATTACATTTCATACCAGAAGTAACTTTTTATCCCTTCAGGCCAACGAAATGTTGTTCAGTGGAAGGAAGTTGACGGCGCAGGAAGCTTGTGCCAAAGGACTCGTCTCCCAAGTGTTTTGGCCAGGAACGTTCACACAGGAAGTAATGGTTCGAATTAAAGAACTTGTCACATGTAATTCAGTTGTAAGTTTCCTTTATCTTCTTGTATTTTTATGATTAGATGAATAAGAATTAATCTAAATAGTACTAGACTACATCTTTTTGTCCTGAAAAAAGTCTTTTCATGAAACAAGCACTGCATTATAGTACAGCAATATTTTTTGACAGATTTTTATGTATCTTTCTGGTTTGGGGTTTTTTAGGATTCTTTTTTAAGTTTCTATCTGATTGTTCTTAACTACAGTGTACTGTGACATTTGGTAAGGAACATAAACCAGCACTGGATTTTTATAATATAATCTGGTATTAGCATAGTTGCTGAAGTCCAACTTAGTCTAATAAACAGTATAAACAGTTGCCCTAACATCTGCACAGAAATCTTGAGTTAGCTTGAGTTCTAATTTAAATTACCAAGGAAATAAATACAGTCTTTGACATTATGCTGGACTTTGTTTTATGAATAACACATAGTGGTTGTGTGTGCTACTGGCAGTTGTACAAGATAGCATCAAGTAGTGGTAATTTTAACTTTCTTACAAGGAAAGGTGCAGTACAAATTAACTGTTCTGTACATTAGAAATTTTGGATTTTAAAAGCAAATTATTCATTTTCTAAACAGAAAAAACAAATGAGATTTTTTTCAATGCATTTTAAGAGCTTAAGAAATCAAGATCTGGCCAGTTATTAGAGCAGTTTGGGGAAAGTGTGTCATGATTAGCCTTCACTACTATGGACTTGTACTTCCCTGTAGTTACAGAACCATATATATATATGTTTTCATAGTTATTTTATGATTTTCATTATTTTCACACTTCTATGCACTTTTAAATTGTGCTGGTGTAAGGTAAAGGAAATTTTGTGGGATGCCACAAGGAAGATGACTATGAGAAACATTTCTTACAGTCACAGTAATGAATTGATAAGCTTAAGTTGATAATCAGCTCCAGCATTTGTCTATATAAACCTGTTATATGCCCATAGAAGTACATGGGGTGCTCAGTTCTCAGGCAATACTAACCTAACGCCCCCTTTTTTAATTTTGGCCCAGGTACTTGAAGAATCCAAAGCTTTAGTACGTAACATCATGAAGGTGGACTTGGAACAAGCAAATGAAAAGGAATGTGAAGTTTTGAAGAAAATCTGGGGCTCAGCACAAGGGATGGACTCAATGTTAAAATATCTGCAGAACAGAATTGATGAATTCTGATGAGATGCCCATGACACTGGAATTGTATTTCTTGGACATCAGGGCAAGCAAAATATGCCCATTTAAAAAACCCTTATCTAAACTAACCCCTTGCTCAGCTTGGGAACAGGAGTGGACACACACCCCCCTCCCCTTTTATTGTCAAGGGGTTTAAAAGTACTGTATCTCTTAAATTTGAACAAAACTCCTTTCTCCCTGATTGTTACATGCAGATGTATACACACACAAGTGTATGTGTGTGCATATATCTATATGTGTCTTTTATATATATATATCTATATATTTATATAGATATAGATATAAATGTAATATGTGTGAGAGTGTGTATGTAGACACACACAAAGTAAAAAATGATAGAGTGCACTACCAAACATCTCTTTAAAAGCTCTAGTTTTTGTTATCTTTGGCTAGTACTGTATCAAATAGAGAATGAATTAAAAAGTGAATGGTGTTGCATTATTTTCTGTGTGGCAGGGAAGTCTGGAGTAATGCTTTTCTTTTTCATGAGAATACAGAATTGAAACGGGTATTAGCCAGCCCTTGCTTTCTCTGCCCAGTGAGTCAGCTTAGAGAAAAGGCATTGTCTCAGAAGAAGGTTGAAATACCTCAAGTAATGAAACATTCTAAAACGTTGGGGTAACTAAACCCTATTATGCTTAAATCACACATATCCCCAAAAAGAGAGTGTGCTCAGGATTAATGCTAAGGAAACACTCTGTTATTTTTGGGGGGAGGTATAGGGGGGTGGGAGGAGGGGGCCGGAGTATGTCTGATTCTTAGCCAGACAGCATGAAGAAACCACTGTCTCTTAGGGAAAGGGAAGAGGGAGAGCCAGAGGGAAATGGAAGGGGGAAGGAAGAAAAAAAAACCAACACAAAAAAAGCTTGTTTTGCAGTATTAGTGAATCACTGAATATCTTATATATGAATATCCTAAGTTATAAGTTAGTTTTAGTGGCTTTTTAAAAAGCCTCTCTGGGTTGGTTTTGTTTTTTTGTTTTTTTTGTTGTTTTTTTTTTTTTGTTTTTGTTTTTGTTTTTTTTTTTTTTTTTGGTTGTTGTTTGGGGGTTTTTTGTTTGTTTATTTGTTTGGGTTTTTTTTTTAAATAACTACATAAGTGCTCCTGTTGCTGGGTGAAAATACTACTTTATATACAGTTTGGATTTTGTTTTTGGTTCTTTTTTCCTATTTGCTGGTTTAATTGATGTATTACACCAAAAATGAATTTTATGTTCATAAATTTTAGGTTCACTTAGAATATATTATTTAATAAGTTAAAATTCTTTTGGCACACTATTAAGTAAAAAAAAAAACTCTTAAAAAAAACTACCTTATATTAGATGTTTAATGTTCTTTGTCTATGCTTTTTTATTATTTGAAATCTACACTATATGCAGTATGGTGTAAAAGAGTGCCCTGTGTAAATAGACCTATTTTGCATTCCTTTCAGGAGTGGTTATTGATTCCTGACTGCAGATATCTATTATTACTTGGGTATCTGTGCTTGCAATCTTATTGAATGTATTATGAAGAATGAAAATTAAATCAAACCTTATTTTTGTACAGTTTTGAACTTTTTACTTGGAACTGACCCACCTCCCCTTCCCAGTGGAGAGCTGTACAGTGTGTAAATCTGCCTTTACCTTGGATTGGTACAGTATTTTTGCATCTGTGGGACCTACTTCTTTGTTCTAGTAGTTTGAACTATATATAAACTGTACAATCTGTAAAGTTTTTATAGAATAAATATTCAGCTGTGAAAACTGGTTAAATAAAACTAATATTTCTTAACACATTTTAAATGTGGTTCTCTCACAGAGTTGTCTTTTTCAAAGACACTTCCATTCTAATTTTGAAGTTGCTGAAACAAATCAGTTGCTGAAACAAATCTTGTAACTTAGAGGCTTTAATGTTTGTTTTATTTTATTTAAAAAGCTCTTCAATTCCTTCAAATTAGAACTGAAACATTAATTCATTGATGTAAATTTTATAGACTTTTTCTCTTACAGGAGGTAGATGGGGAAAGAAGACATAGGGAGTCATTCTACTTTTATTTTGTTAGAGTTCAGACTAATGTTCAGTAAATGTTTTTTTGCAATCTCTTAAAAAAAGACTGTTTTCCTTACAATAGTGGGGGTTAAGTTAGAATTTCTTGGTTGAATTTGATTTTAGTGAAAAGGAGAAGAAAAGATACCTTTACCTACGAGTTCCATAATGTCAAAGCTTTTGGAGTTCAACTCCAATTTGTATGAAGATTGCTTTTTTCTAAGACCTTAGTGTCATAGAAATAGATATACAGATACATATAGATATGAATATATATAATATATATATTCATATCTATATGTATCAGCTGGGGGATTATTTATGCCTTCTTTAAGCATAAAAAACTGTTACAGTAAAGACATTTAGAATTAAATCAGTTGAAGGTACAGGCAATTCACCTGAAAAAATAATTCTACTTAATTCATTTTTTTGCCTTGCTATCAGTCAGGCTTTTATGCTGCCTACAGTTTGCATGATAAAATGGGAATAATTTATTTACTCTTTTAAATTGCTCTCTGACTGGAAAAAGTCATTCAGGCCACTTCATATGCACTGTTAGTAACTAACTTGATACTATTAACAAATTATGTTCTCGTGCATAAATAGTACACACCTTTTGTCCATACACTGGACTACGGGAATAATGTTTCGTCAGGAAAATACTGTCCCATTCTTTTCAGTATGGGTCAATAAGTATCTTTTGATGTGTGGGAAGGTTACAGTCAAGTCAATTCAGTCTCTGCAAAGCCATAATAGAACAAAGACAGGAACATTATAGACCTCTAATAACAAGCAAGAAAACCTGAGAGATCATAAAAACTGACTTAAGACATTTTTTAATGTGAGTTTTCAAGGCTTTTATTCACAGAAGAGACAGGTCTTTGTCAATTCTGATTCATTGGTGATGCTTGTACTGTTTTACATAGATTTGCAGCACTGTGTAGATTACCTAACCTGAAGCATCAGATTTAGGCTTTGGTGACTGAATCCAGCCATAATCACAGATGTTCTCCCAGGCATGTGCAAACTCTGCAGCCAGCATTTCTTCTAAAACTCCAGATTTGGGGTCACAGCCTCCCAGATGTAGTGGTATTTAAAAATCAATCTTCTGTGTTAATTCTAGTGTGAATTTGGAGGCTTTTGGAGCAGCACAAATTGTTAAATTTGTAATTATGTAATGCAAGAACTTAGAAACAGTATCTTTCTAAATGACTGCCAAAAAAAAAAAAAGTTTTCTTGTTTTTCTCCTTCAGGCATGAAGGCAAATCTGTTTGGGTGCCAGTGTCTAGTCAATGGCTAGCAGAATTAGGAATAATGGTATTGGAATATAAAATTAAGCTAGTTTTATAGCCTTGCTCATTCCTGACCCCTGCATCTGCTGTTAAGTCCATCCATTACCCTGATTGTAATCACTACTACACGATTTGCTTAATTAGTTATGAAACATAGAGACAATCTGTGAGGCAACTGGCTGTGTTGGTGCTGAAAATTAAAAGTAGCACAGGAGCCTTGATACTGCAGTGTAGGAGTTTGAGTTCTCTTTCTGAAATAAGCAACAGCCCAGGCACTACCCAAAACAGCAAACTGACCAGCATTGGCCACTGGACTGCACTAACCAGTTTCCCACAGAAGTTCTATCACATTCAAATTTATTTTTGGAAGTAAATAAGAGAACTTTTCTCCTGATGAGCAAATAGTAGCAGAGACCCAGGCGCTGAAGGTACTTGGAGCTGTTTGAAGGCCAATTGTGTGCACTTAATCCCACCTTCTGCTGATGCATTACTTTGAGAAAAATCAGAGCAAGGTCTTAACTCTGGGTAAGCTAACCTTCCACATTTTGGGGTAATCTGCAGATCTAAACCTGCCTGGAGATTTTTTTCCATGTTCATGCTCCCTATTTGCACGGATCTGGGATTTGAAACTGTTCCTCTGAGTAAGTCCTCTACTGGATTGACAACATTGCTAAGAGATACTTCCCTGTAATTCAGAAGCTGCACCATTATTATTGTGGAAAAAATGTTCAGGGATTCATTTCCTAAAGTCAGGGGTACTTGGAAAGAATAGGAAAAAAACCCCACATAATACTGAGCTATAAATTGCTTAACTTTACCCAAACAGTGGATAAAATAGGACTTCAACCAGTTAGGGAATGAAGTAGCAAACAAAACATTTCTGGCCAAATGGACAGGTAAAACTTACTTCAATAAATTGAGCCAATGCTCCACCTAGGTTTGCTGCTGGAAGTTAAGGCACTTTCACATTCGTCTGGGACATGACAAGTGTGCTTCTGAGAGTATGAGGAGAGTAGGAGGGAGGAAATGCCTCAACTCAATTACGGCTTGCCACATGATTTTCCACCCTAAGGAACTGCCACTAGCTGTCAACACAGACTTTTACAGAGCTTGCAGCTGAGTCGGAGTTGGCAACCTTCAGTCATGCAGCGCAGGAGTTTGCCTTTCCAAGGAAAAAAGTATCTAGAAGGAGAGTGCCTGTATAGTACAAGATTACCATGGTCCTGCCTTGTACTGCCCCTCAGATATTTCTAGAAAATACTTCACTCACAGCCCTCTGCATTTTCTTTCCTTACTCAGGGGGATATGACTGAAGTCATGCATCAAGTCATGCATTCCTAACAAACAAACCCTAAATATAATTATCTCTTGAGGTACTCACAGAATGAAAAGTGGTTTGATGGGTGAAGATACTGAAGTGTGATGCAAAATGAGAAGATGGTGATAAAATTCTGGTCCTCCTCATCCCTCCTGCACAGGGAAAAATAAAGCAAATAAGCAGAATTAGAAACCACCAAAAAAACAGCATGTAGGAAGTAAAAGGAGCTACAGAAAGAGGAATGGCAGCTAATCTCCCTGAAGTCCTCATTCTTACTGTGCTCAATTCTGGAAGAGCTGCAGTCGACAGGAGCACCAGGTGGATGTATACCTGTCCCACACAGTCTGGAGGACATTATCAGTACCTGTGTCTAAACTCAGATTTTGAGTCCCAGGCTCTGGTCCTCATCGGAGACTTCAACCACCCTGACATCTCCTGGAAGGACAACGCAGAGAAGGGAAGGCTCAGGCAGGATCTCATCAATGTAGATAAACATCCAGCGGGCAGGATGCAAAGAGGATGGAGCCAGGCTCTTTCCAGTGGTGCCTGGTGGCAGCACTGGAGCAGTGGGCACACACTGAAGCACAGGAGGCTCCCTCTGAAAAGCAGGGAACACTTTCTTTACGTCAAGCTGGTTTGAGCACTGGCATAGGTTGCCTGGAGAGGCTGTGGAGTCTCCAGTGTTGGAGGTACTCAAACTTCTGAGCACAGTCCTGGATACGCAGCTCATGGTGGTCCAGCTTGATCAAGGGTGGGTGGGACCAGATGATGGCCAGAGGTTCCTTTCAGCTTCTGCCATGCTGCAAGGAGAAACAAACGCCAACTTGCATTCATTTTCCAACTCTCCAGTCATGATCACAAACATCCTCTCTGGCTTGGACTGCAGAGTCCTCAAGCTCTTGATCACTGCAGGCTTTAGTCTTTGAGAACCCAACTTCTGCTGGATGATACCAGATCACCCAGAGCACACATAAGTACAGCTCAACTCACAGGAGTGAGCTCAACTCATTTCAGTAAAACAGGGGTCCTCTTCTACCCTGCCTTGCAAAAACATAAAGAAAAGTTATTAATTCAAAGAAAAAGAAATTTATTTCCTCTAGGATAAACAGGATTGCAATACTTAACCCAAACAAATCCATGCCTTACGCCTGAAACATTGCTTTAGCCTCAGCAACTCCTTGAAATTTTGCATTCTCTTCCAAATTCTGTCTCAATCAATGAAGGTGAACCCAGCCATGGCAGTCATGCTAAACCAGAGCCACATGGACTTCCCAAGAAGTGGGTAGTGTGAGCCTTTAGAGCCACTGTAACTCGTCTGTACCATGTGGTCTAGGTACAACTAACTAAACACTCACTATAGAACAGCAACTGTGCGGCTCTGCAGGGTGAGAAGTCAACTCATAATGCTCTAATAAACCAGTATTTCCTATATGCTGCTCTCCAAGATTCATGACCCTCTCCAGCAAAATATTCTGGCTGATGGACAAAACTGTATGATTTGTTTCAGTAGAAAAAGGCACTCACTGAGGCCACCCCAAAGTCACGTGCTAAGTAAACTGGCTGCTGACAGTAGCAACTTCTGTGAAGTAAGATGCTGCTTCTTACAAATACAAAGTTCTTGGAATTCACTGAGCTTGCCAAGGTCGGCTGAGATCTTTAACCAAACAATATTACTAAAAAACCCAAAACAAACCTAAAACGTGCTATGCCAGGAATAACCAAAACAAACACTTCTACAGAAATCATGCTTGCACTATGTGATGTAAAGTAAAAATTACAAAATGATATAGTTTTCTTTCCATGTTCAAACGTCAAAAAATGTGATGGCCCCATATTTCTTTTCTTCTCTCTGCTGTACACACTCACACCCACCCCTCACACCCACCCACCTCTCCTGCCCTTATGCTCAGAAAGATGGGAGGGGATTTAAGCTGGAAACTTGATAAACCCAGAACATACATGCTGGAAGCATTCTTTTGGATGCTGAATAACAGTTAACAAAATTAAAACAGTGCAAAGCTGGGAGTTCTTAAACTGAATGACCCCTTCCTTGTATCAAGGGGATCAAAATAAGAAAACAAAGGGAAGCGACCTTGGTCACTAGAAGTTGTTCTACTTGGGTTTTGTTTGGCTTCTCAGGGCCAATCATGTCAAATTAAGGCTCTGCAATTTTAACTTTGTTATCTCAAGAGCTGGGCTGTAACACCCAGAGAAGGATTTCTGAGCACAGTATTATGCCATATCTAAGAATAATTGAAGTCCCAGTTTTGTTTGTTAATGTTTCTGAAGGAATTACATGTTGGCAAAAAATTGCATTCTGGATGGAGATGAAACAAGTCCACGCATCCAGGGGAAGAGAAAGAAAAAGGTCAGGTCTTGACATCAATTTTCTTGAAGAAAAATAAAACACAGCAGCCATTCTGGTGGAGGAACCAGGTGCAACAATTCTATAATCTTTTGGATGTTTTGGATAACCTCTTTCAGCTCATAAGAACAGGTTTAGTTTGCCATAGAATCATAAACATCTAAAGTGATTTATATTAGTCTGTGGGGCAGCAGAATTGATTCCAATGCCTTCAAAAGATCCTTGCAAATTGTTAATCCTAATGATGTAAAGCAGGAAATTTGAAAATCTCTCACAATCCACTCTCAGAATAAACTTAAAAATAATTCAGATCCCTGAACATTCTGAAAGCTGCTGGCACAGGAAGATAGGCTACTGCATTTAATACTTGAAAAAATACAGCCCCAAGGTCTGCAGTTCAGGTTCCCCTACAATGGATACCCCTATGGTCACACCGTGGTCACATTCAGGTGAGGGCAAATCTACTTTTCACATTCATTTAATTCTTTTACATTCTGTTACAGGTTTAGCAGGTTAGATCAGCAAAGAGACTTTTCATAGACATTAAACATTTTAAACATGATTGGTTGAAAACAGTTTTCAATGAGGAAAAGAAAAAGCACTAGGTGTACAAGAATGATATTAATGAGGTACCTCAAAACCTGAAAATAAGTGAGGCATTCCCAGATATCTGTGGTTAGCCTACATTTAAAATGCCATTCAGCTCCCTCACTGCACTTCCTAACAGCAGGATGCTTGCACCCAATGCTCACATGGTAAATTAATGCTTTGGGAACGAAACTCACTGAGCAGGAGATGTGGCACATCTCCTTCTACACAGTTCTGGACACACAGGCATTAAAACCACAGTTCTGCCACTGAGCTGGGACAGGACCTGAGGGAACAGCCTGCAGTTGTGTCAGGGTGGGTTTAGGTTGGATATTAGAAAAATGTTCTTTCCCCAGAGGGTGATTGGACACTGAAACAGGATCCCCGGGGCAGTGGTCACAGCACCAAGCCTGACAGAGCTCAAGAAGCATTTGGACATTGCTCTCAAGCACATGGGGTGACTCTTGGGATGTCCAGTGTGGGACCAGGTTGGAGGCTGTGATCCTTGTAGAATGGACTTTGTGCATCCTTCCAACTCAGGATGCTCTGTGATTCTAAGCAATACAGCAGTCCATAGTGCTAATATATATAAAACAATTAAATGAGTCATATAAAAATTTCTCAGAAGTTCCTGACAGGGTTTGGTTGGCTAAAAATAAATGAGACTTCAGAAATCCTCAGCACAGTTTTGTATCCCAGGAAGGTGTTTTGAATGTGGGAAGTTCCCTGATGGACAGTATCTGGCCAGCACTATACAACAACCTCACACACCATCACTATTTCCCCATCTCTGACATTCTTAGATCTCCTGTAAGCTCATCCTGATGTAGGAGAGCAGCTGTAATCTGAGAAGAGCTGCAGCACCAGAGGTGCATTATCACCGAGGCACAGCAGCCCGGCAGGACAAGGCACGAGTGAGATAAGCACTGGATTTTCCCTCCAGGCCCCTGCCTCAAACTGAAACCACTGGCACAGAGGACAAAGGAGAATCAGAGCATCCCACCCCAAATCCACGGGTACCGCAGGAAAGAGGCACAGCCCCTCCACGGGGATGACAGCCAAGATTAAAGATCCTCGACATCCGTTGTTCCTATCGGGCACAGCAGGAGCTCTGTTTGAGGAGCTGCAGAGGCGCCCGTGCCTGGACTGCTGCCACGCTTGACCCTGCAAATCACTGATGGTAAAAGAGCAGAGTGCAGCACTGCTCAAGCTGCAGACTTGCCCACTTTCCCCACCAGACCAAGGCACTATCAGCACCTCACAGGCTTGATCCCAGCTCATACCAGCAGCACGAAACTGCCCCTTCCAGTGTGCTCTCCCTGATAACTAAAGCCATCCACACCTACACCATAGATATGGAAAGGAGTTATCCAGGAGCCTGACAGAAGTGGCTTATTCCTTCTGGAGAATGTGGGGCCAGGGGTAAGAGTGCAAAAAGTGCTGCCCTACCTCAGGTGCCCTCAGACCATGGCACTTGCAGCCCAGAGGCTGCTGGGTGGCCAACATCTGCTGCCAGCTCTTTCTTTTTGATTCGTGTTCTGTGGAGGGGCATCAAAATACCTCAGAAGTGTTCACTGACCAACTGCCACAGAAACAGAGCGGTTGTAAATGAGGAATGATGCAAATGCCAACGCCTCTCAGCCTTCAAATTCAAAATATATTTAGAAAATCTGTTTTGAACAGTAAAATTTAAAAACGCAGAGTGCTGTGGGTTTCCCAGCAGCAAGACCTGGCTCTGTAGGTTGGGGATTTGATCCTGTGGAGTGACACTCTGGCTTGTTGCTGCCTCTGATAGGATTACATTTATCAGGGAGCTGGAGGGCCTCTGCGACTCTGTGTCTCTGTGGGAACCCCTAAGGGGAAAATCAGGGTCTCCTCAGAACTGACAGGAAAATTTAAGACTTCCTCAAAAAAGAAAAGAAGCAAGGCAAAAGAAATCTAAGGGAAGAAGTGGAACTGTTCCTAACAATCATGATAATTGCAGTTTTGTAAGTTAGGCTGGCTGGGTGCCCAGAATGGGTAAAAAAACACCAAACCAGTTTTAACTGACAAGCATATAACCATTTGCACAGCCCATCATAAGAATTTTAGCTACATTTTTGTTTCTAATGTTCTTTTTTTAAAGGTTTCACTAAGAAGTCACCCAATTACTTTTGCATCATGACAACTTCAAACAGGTTCATCCCCCTGCCACAATGACCTACAATTGTAGCAGTACAATTTCTGAATTCAACACTTATGAAAATAAGAAATGTTCACAAAACTGCAGATGGAGGCATCCTGGCACAGCTTCAGAAGCTTTACTTTAAAGGTTCTCGGTGCAAGATTATATAGGATGGGGAAACTTTCACAAGGAATTCCAGGCACTCTAGAGGTGGATATCAGGCATCCTCCTTGATGTCCTCTGTGGTAAACAAAAAACTTAAATTCTTTTTTAAGCAGAAAGTGGAACAGTGAAATGATTTTGGGCTGTTATTTGATCTGCACGAGGTTTTCCTGCCTAGAAAGAGTTAATGCATACAGTAGTTTTTTTCTTTAGCAGGAACTACACATCCCCTGATTGAATCATACAAAATACAGAATCATAAGAAGTGGTGTCCGTCACGTTTACTGAGGGAAGAGGCAGGAGCTACATGAAAGAGGAACCCCATAAGGCTGTGCACTGTATTCTCCCTCATCTTTTGGATCAGTTGGGAACCTGTCCGTGTGTTTAACCCCCTTCATCCCTCTCTGCTGCCTTGCCTTTGTTCAACCACCCTTGAAGCAGAATGTCAGCAACACTCAGAGCAACCTTTCCCAGCTGAAGAGGCCAACAATAGCTGGAAAAGGAACATGGGTACTGGAGGAAGCCTGGCACTTTTCTGGTTTCAGCAACCCGCAGCTGCTACTGTACAACATTAGAGAAACAGACATTTAGGCTCTTAATTGCCCATTCACACTGACATAAAGTAGGCCTTGAGCACTGTCGGCTACAATTGGCCCAAAATTATATTTACTAACTAATTTTAATAAGTTTATCTTCCCTAATGATCATTTTGTATCAGGAGAGAATAAGTAGTCCCTTAGGATCCAGTTCCTTTTTGCTTGAGCCTTTGTAAGACACTGGTTTCTCAACCCTTGATGCCAGCTCCCCACATGCTCAGAAGGACATAAATCACAATTTCATCTAATCTGCATCTTTTCTAATAAAAAGAAAGCCCATTTCTCTCCTAGCATTATGTCAGTATTCATCCTCAAAGTCCCCTGGAGCTGCATGCGATTCCTACCAGAGTACAAAAATGACTGGAGCACAATCTTTTGGTTGCCTTTATTCAAATCCTTTAGTCTGTTTTGCTGTTATCCAGCTTTCCCACAAACCCAACTTGATGCCTGCTAACACAATGCACAGTACACTGGCTCAAGACTCGCTGTTTATGCTGCTCTGGACACGTCTCTTTCCCTGCCCCCCAGCATCTCTGTGCTTTATTTACTCTGCTGACTTGTGCCAAATGCTGAAGTCACAGTCTGAGTTTTCAGTTAACTCATATCCCTACCTCCTTTTCCTATTCTTATTGCCTTTCCTCACAAACATTATCAGGTTTGAATAGCTCAGTCTTTTTCATACCTGCCATACATTTACTTAATGGACAACTGTGGTTTATTTTCCTTTTTCCTCTTCTCATGAAAACCTGGCAGCTCACGGTACTCCATCCTTGTGCATTTGCATATCACCTGGGATAATCTGGACCTCACAGTGACATGGAGGTTAAGAAATATGAAGCTTATTTTGGCTCTGTTGTGATTCTGAATCATAGCAGCCAACTTGCTTCTTTCAAAATGTCATTTTTCAGCAAAAGCCACAGGCTTTTAGACTCTAATTCATCCCAAAAATACATTCAGATGAACAGGTTCCAGCCAGCTCTCACTTGCCATGAAGCCAACATGCTAATAGAGCTCCATCTTTGCTTTCAAAAACCTCATGACAGGATAATTAACTTAATAGTCCAGACTTCTCTTGGGTCAGCTTCAATTCCTTTCCCAGAAAACTTCCCCAGGCTCTTGACAGTATCTTGAAACTGGTTTTCACTGTCTCACACTGTTACTGCTCTTGACAGTTTGTTTCAGGATTTTCCCATGTACTAACCTTTTCCATCACCAAGGCAAGCCAGATGCCATTGAAAGAGAAGGAAAACCAGGAGTGATGGATCCCCTCAGTAATTCCCCAGTACCTGGTAAAGAGGGCATTTTCCTGCTGGCAGCAACACCCTCAGAGCAGTTACAGGGACCCAACTCAACAGCAGCACCAGGTCTAACTGCAGCACCATGAGGCAAGGACATTTCTGATATTTCTTTAAAAAGACCAATCAGGTTTAAAAGCATTGGATTGGGTGAAACTCTCTGCAGTGCATTTCCCTCTTCTTCAGCCTCCCTTTTGTAGTAAGAGCAAAATCTTTTGTGCAGCTTTTCTACTCTTCTCCATGACTTTTTTTTTTTTAAAGGAAGTACCAGAAGGCAAAGATTATCTGTTTTTACACATTAGTATTGACTTGACATGATGCTGCTAGCAGGCTATGGTATTTCATGTTCAGTATGAGAACTGATTAGAAATTGGGCAAAGTGCTCAGAAGTTGCACCATTTTGCTCTTAATATGCTGCTACCCATAGTGAATCCTTCATTGACAACATCCAGAAAGTTCATGCAGGAAGGGTTTAGACAGCAGGAATAAAGTTTATATCCTCTGCAATAAAACCGACTGTAGTAATCACAGGGAAAAATCTGTGGAGGGCAAAAAACAACAACAAAAAAAAGGCAGACTGAAGATGAGTGAAGTCAAGAGAAACTGAAGTCCACAAGAAGTGGCTACTTATTTCTACTTCTGAATGGAAACAAGATTCTTTGACAAAACTGATTCCAGAAAAATATGCCCCAACTCAGGATCACACAGAAGAACTCAGAGCTGATGAGGACTCAGCTCTAGGGCCTGCTGTCACCAGATGATGTCACCCACAGCAGTATTTATTTATAAGCCTGCATGCTTGCAGGTGGATTAACAAAAACATTTAAATGCCTTTCATGGGCAATTATCAAGCAGCTTTCTTTCTTGCCATAGTTTTACAAGGTCAAAAAACCAAAAACGTTTGCACAACACTGATCAGCTTCTTGATTTTTTATTTTCACACATTATTGCATTTGTCAATTTTCTCTTAGAACAGGGCAGTATCTCATCTCATTTGATTGTGAATGGAATAAACTTAACATGCTCAGAGGTAGCTGGCATTGTAACCTATCTGTTCATTAGGAAGAAAAAAAAAACAGGTTCTTACCAAGTACTGTGCGAGAGCCTGAGAGTTCCTTATGCACACTGCAATCAAGTATCTAAACATTCTGTTCTCTTGTGACCATGAGACTCTCAGATTGTTTGAAGATGAGTTTGGAGAGAAACACATCAGAACCTCATCTTATGTCTGGAAAATACTGTATATCTTTCTAGATTATTATCAAAAAGATTCAAGGCAAAATTTTTCATATTTAATCTATGTCCAAGACCAATTTCTAAATCCATTTACATCTTTATACTCTAATTTTTTTTTTGCTGAAATTGAATTTGGAGGGGAAAAAGGGGGCCAACCACAACCCTTTTAGAGTAGTAGCTGTATGAGCTGCTGCATACCTTAAAAACCCATGGTGCTTCTACCATGTCCTCACAAATTACAGGGACAAGCACCTATGACATTTCAGACAAAGTCTGGTTCATGAAGCCATTTCTGTGTTATTGAAAAAGCTTCAGCCAAACATCCATTGTATGTTACCACTGCAGTTTTCAACTTTTAGAAACAGATGTCGGTGAATCCAGGAGGACTTGAACTTCCTGAACCAACTTACCAGGGCATACTGGAGTAAAACAAGAAAGAAAGAACTGTTCCAGATTATGAAGCACCAAAGCAGCCCTGCATGGGGCAAGCCTACCTTCTGACAGTCATATTAAAGATTTTCTTCACAGCTCACCCCTCAAGAGGTCCTTCAGCATATAATTCATTTGATCCAGCCATGCATTAGAGAAGAAGCAGAGGGAGTAGCATCTGGATCTAAAAAAATCTCACGTTTATTTGAAACTGAGCAGCAACTCCACTCTGAGCCCCCAGAGAGGAAAAGTCAGCATAGCTTGTCATTCACAAAAGAAACAAATCTGTAGAATAAAACATTAGCTTTTCCACCTGGTCTGCCAACAACAGTGAAGAGCTTTGCCTAGAGCTTGTGTGCTTTCTTACATGGAAGTGTCATGGCTACGCTCCAAGCTCCCACTTCCATAGGAGCTATACAAGAGGTTCCCACGGCCAACAATACCTTGGGGACTTGAAAGAAAGCTACAGGAATTCTTCATTATTTAAAAAAGCACTCCCTTCTCTTCAAGGGAAGGCAGAGAGAAGAGAGGTTCCCATGCAAAGTAACAGGGGTGAGGTTGGGCTGGAAGCCCTTTTGAAGCCACATCTTATATCGCTTCCCGAAAACGTGTTCAATCCCTGCTGAATCTTGCCCCTCTAAATCTTTGTTGCAAGGCATGGAGCTCTGATTTCACTCTAATTTAATGAGAAGCTTAAAGTCTAAATGTTTTGAGCGTTGCTTGGGGAAATCGCAAAGAAAGCCTGGCAGCAAGAAGCAGAGAAAAAGGAAAGAAAAAAATTAAGTCTCTGACCCTTTGAGAAATCAGAGAACCAAAAAAGCATCCTACTGATTCTGCAAAGTTTAAGGGACTTCTATCAACAGGGATCAAAACTTGGCTCCTAAACCTCATGTATAATCCCCAAAATAAAGGTCTGGCTGCTTCCCACCAAATGCATCAATTTTTGCCTAGATCACATAGAACTGACATGCTTATAATGGGAGCCATAATTAAAAGTGTTTCAGCAAAACAATGCACGGGAATGTCTCTCTGCTCGACTGAAAGCAAAGTCCTACAGCTAAAAATCCCAGCCTTCCTCTCAGGGAGAGCAGAACAATGAATCTTGCTGCAGAGTGACATATTCCAGGCAATTACAAGAGCTGCAGACCTCAAAGCCACACTCTGAGCATGACTGGAACATAAATAGATTAGCAACTGCTAAGGACTGCTCTTCCTCCTGATTCACAAAGCATGTTCCCACTTTGCTTTTGATGCCTTTAATGATGCACAACCATTCTTTTATTAAGAAAAGCCATTTCACGTTTTTATAAATATCCCATATGCTCCATGTTACCCTTAGTTACCCTTCATCCCTCTGTTCTCTGCAGTGCTGCTGATTAAATGGAGCCATGTTTTTCCAGCACATTACAGACTTACCTTAAGCAGAGCAAATCCCATCCCACTTTCTTCACTTACATCACCCTCCAGGCAGGTAGAGGAAAGATAGGACTTGTTTTGGCCTGAAGCCCTGGCCAAAATCACTCCGGCTCTGATTAGCAGTCTTCAGAGGAAAATGGATGTGGCAAGCACCAGTTCCAGGTTCTGAGGTAAATTCTGTGAACACTAAACGGTAACCTATGGGTCTCTCAGAGTGCTTTGCAAAGCAAGAAGCATCTCTGAGGCTGTTGCATTGAATGGGAAAGTGTCAGAGCAGCTCAGAACTGCCGAGCTGTTTGTAGGAGGTCAGCCGGCAATTTGTTACCAGGGCTACAAGTAAAACCCAGAGGTCTTTATCACTGCACACCAGGCACCCTTCACCTTCTATCTCAAACTGTCTGTCCTCATGTTCTGTCCCGCCCCCTCAAAAAATAACCCCAAAGAACCAAACCAAAACACCTCCACCAAATTTCCAGTTCCACCAGTGCAGGCTGCAGTAGAACCCAAAAAAGCAATGCCATTGGGGAAATAATTGTCACAAATAAACACCACGTTGGTCTGCTTTTTTAATGTCTTCAAAACTCTGTAGGGACTGCTGCTTTTTACAGATATAATCTGAGGGTGCTTATATAATTTTAAATACTTAATTCATGGAGCTTGCAAACCCATACACTGAATTGCTAAATGCCAGCTATTCCTACTGACCTTTAAAATCAGTGCAGGCACAGAGGTTCCACGAGTCTCAGACTGTGATTCTGAAGTATTTAACATGAGAGATGCAAGTCATGCCATCCTGAACAGTAGCACAGATGTCAGTGACACCAGGAACACACACCATCACCTTCCTATCAGATCAGTCACAGGTACATGATATGGCATTTAAGTCAATTACAGGAAAGCAAATTATACCAAATGATCACAAAGCTCAAAAGTATAATAATTATATTATTTAAATAATAATTTAAATAATTTTATGGGGCTACAACACCTTGTTCTGACACCAAGAGAGCTAAAGATGGTTTTAATATCTGACCAAAAAACAGGCACAAAGACCAATGTATCACTGCTGGATTTTGCACCTGCTCTGCAAAGGCTGACCATTTAAATTCTCCATTCCCATCAATAACAAAGAAGAAAACTCTCTTCATAAATAGGAATTGGCATTGTCCAATCACGGAGTAGTGCCCCGTTTGTTAAGGATTATATTCCATGCCAAATTACAAAAACTTTTGAAAATTGTCATGTAATAGCACTAGCTTCCTGTAGAGTCTCAAGATAAAGCCTTTTAAAAATGCATACTCCTTCTGGCAGCACTGAATAGGGCTAAAAATTTCAACAGTGACAAAACTAGAAATACTTGTCTTCATGATAAATCAATAAATGTGATTCAACTGTAACCACACAATAAAACTTAGTCCCTTTGCATTCTCTGTACCCCTACATTTTAGATGATGAGAAAGGCTGTCAGCATCTCTAGAACCTGGACACCTGCCTTAGGCATTAACAGCAATAATATTAATAACAATATTTATCTATATTTTACAGTGGGGTGGGGAGGGTGCAGAAGAACCTATTCCAGTGCTTAGGATATTCTTTAACTACCCAAGTCAAACACATCCATATTCTAATAACTAAATTGTTCTGAGAAAGCCAACTAAAAGAAATTTGTCTTAGCCAAGGCTCCCTGCTCTTTGCTTTCCGGAAAGCTGAAAACTGCTCAAAGTCACCTTAGCTCTCCCTTTTTGCTTCTGCATACAGCTGCATTAAAATAAGTTCTGTTCAGTAGTGCTGGAAGCTACTTCCAAGGGTGAAACGGAGGCCACTGCTTTATAAGAAGTTGCCTTAGTTTATAGTAGATATTTCTGAAGTTCTTGTTACTATTCAGAAGGTGGTGGTTATTTAATAGCCCACTAATTGAATTAGTCTCCAGTTTTGGTCTTTAAGCTCCGCTCTGTGAATAAAAATGATAAAGAGAAACAGTTCAAGCATGTTCCAGCATAGCTGCCACATTAAGACAGAGTCAATTTCATGCATTAATCTTTAATTAACAGCACCAGAGGAACTATAATCTAGCAGCTAGAGTACTGGACTAGCTACAAAAAGCCTTCATTCTAATCCCAGATGAGCCACAGATTTGCTATGCACCTCCCATGAGAGGGGGTAGAGAAACAACCCCGAAGTTCTCCTTTTCCTTTATGTCTTTTGTCTGCCTTACCATTTCTTTTTGTAGTAGCTGTAGCAGGGGCACTCCCTGCATGAGCAAAACTCTGCAGCATTGGGTGAGCAGCCCAGGTGCTAATTGCAATTAACAGCAACATCAACAGAATCTGACCTATCTCAAGAAGGTTGTCAATTTTTGGCATTTCTATAACTTCTCTATAAACCAAAGAGAGGCAACCTGTAGCAAGAAATAATAAAAGCACACAAATTACTTCCATCAAGAATAATATGGTCTATCTCTGTGAAAGCTTCCTTACTCCCAGAATTGATATACAAACTGATGAGATACGAACTTGCCTTTTTCCCAGTCATCCAACTTCACATATTGACTAGCCTCTCCAAAATGGATATTTCCCAGTAAATGAGAGCATGATGCAACCAGAAGAGAGCTGCTGTTTCTCTTTCATTAAGCTCTGTTACCTCCCTTTCAAGCTGCCTTAGATTAGCACAGGTTCTTGTCTCTCCTGCTTTCCCCAAACTCTGCCTGTGCCAAATAGTGCTGTTTTCCCCCTGGAACCACAGGATGTCAGGAATCTAAGAAAGAAATTTCTCTTCCACATCCTTATCTCTAACTTTCCCCAGAGTCCCCTCATGCTAAAATTCCTTTTCTGACACAACCATCAATGGTGGTACTATCATCATTAGTCTCCCACTCTTCCTAAAGGGATGTAGACCTTTATGGGATACATACCTTTATTTCTCCAGACAGGTTTCTGATTCAGGCAGCATTTGCAAACCAAAAAGGCAGATATGTTCTATTTAGAATGATTCTGTGCAACTCATGTTATCCAACTACCTCAGCTTTCATCTTCCTCTGTCAGCATGAAAGTTTGTCCTCTATTTGTTCTACACCCACCAATCTATGATCACCCATAAACACTTAGTCAAAGATAGCGTGCCTGGAAAAGCACAAGGTCTTTGTGGCCCATTTCCAGAGGGTCCTGCTACCCCCCAGTAACTTCTCAATAAAATTCCCTCTCCATCTACCAGCAGAGAGGCAGGACTGCACAGCTCACTAGAGCGGCTGAGGTTAAAGCAGAGCAATTCCCTAGCTCTCAAGGAGTGGCTTATCACGGTCTGTTCGCATTCCAGGACAACAAAACCTCTACTTCTCACACAACCAGCTTGCCCCAGGCTTGTCTCTGCAGTCAGATATTTGGCTCTCCTTCCCCACGCTAGATAAAACACTCCCCTGAGGCAAAATTTTTTAGTAAGCACTTAGTCGCCTTTGATCTCAGAAGCAGCTGGTGCACAGCTGCTCCCCATTACTTTTGCAGCTCTCAGGAACCTTTTGCATTTTCCTGTCCTCCCTTACAGGCAGGCACAAAGGGCAAGAACATCACCAGCAGCCATCTTTCATTCTCAGGCAAAAACTTTTACTTCCACCTCATGTGTCCTGCCCAATTCCTCCTTGAACTACTGCCCACCTGGCTCGGTCTCAGATCTTCCCTCCTAACGGGATCCCCAAACATGTGAGCAATGCCTTCCTATTCCTCTTCTCAGCAAGGGTCTCCTCCATGCTTGGGAATCTCCTGGAGAGACACAGTACTCCATTCAGGATGGTAAAGGACAGGCTGCTGTACCTCATCCCAGGAAAAAAATATTCCCTTGGGGTTTTTTGGTTTTTTTTGTGGTTTTTTTTTTTTTTTTCAGGAGGTAAGAGAGGAGTAAATTCTACCCCAATTTTTCTTCTCTGCAACTACAGCAAGCACAGGAAAGCCTCTCTCCTTAGAGGTGAGTGCAACATTGGACCTTGCTAGGAAGCACAGATCTGGTTAGCACACTATCACCTCACAGAATCGAAGATTGGACCAACTGCAGTGTCTATTAACAGCACCAGGTTTCTCAATTTTACTTTACATGGGTTTAAAGAAAACAGGAGAAAGCTAGAAACCAGCCCAGCATCTCAAGTTACAGCATTCACAGACAGTATTTTAATCCCTTCCCTAGCTGGAAAAGCCATTTGAAGCCACCATCAGCAGACAACTATGGCCTGTAGGATGCAGCACAGCCACTACAACACTGAGCTTTGAGGAATGCTTCCATTGCCTATGTACACAGGAGGTGAGGGTAACTACTGACCAATCTGCTGAGATTTCCCTGGACATCCACAAAAAAAAAAAAAAAAAATTAACCTTAATACTCACATGCTGAAGAGATGAAAAGAACTGGGAGCTGAAAAGCTGAAATCCTTTTTCTCAGCTTGCCTTCCAGAATGGTGTCACTGAGGCAATCGTTGTGCACCCACCAGCACTTCTGCAGCTCCTTCTCCACTAAGGAGCCCAACGTGCTCTTGCAACCATTAGAAAAATCACTTCACCTGATTTTCATTAGAAAAATCACTTCACCTGGTCCTACTGCTGCCTCTTCAAAGTCAAGTCCCACAGCCGCTTCTGGAACCACTATGGGAAGCAAACCCACCCATACAAGATTCTTACTTCTGAGTGGCTTTTTTCCCCCCTCAAGCAGAATATATTACACTTTGTTTTATACCCGCACACACTGTTGAGAAAATGTTTTACTAGAATCTGGTAGAAAGATGATCACATTTGCAGGGCCTACAGTTAGTAGCTCTGAAGCTACAAACTTCAATTTTTCATAAAAACTTAGGATTTTAAACTTTGTATTAGAATTTTTGCTACAGGTGAAGCTTCCAGGAAGGCTCAAGTAAAAACTTGACCTTCTGGTCAAGAGGAAAAAGGAAGATACTTCTTGTTACCAGTTTCTTTTATGTAAGTCCATAATGCCTCAACAGACTCTTTAAAAAGCAGACTTCAGTCAGTAATTCAAGCCCTTCACACTGATGCACAGTAATGAAACACAACCATGTTAAGTATTCCCTAGTCATGTGCCAAGGCAAGAATTTTCCCAGACTCTTATACCATTGTCTATTCGGTTTGTGATCGTGTGCATCTGTGTCTGTACATGTAACTTCTGCTCTTGGCAGCCTACTAGAAACATCTCATGGCAGCACAATTTTGAGAAACATCATCATGATTTAGAAAACTGTTTGCTGATTCATCAGAGTTGTATTTGTAGGACATGTAGCAGAACTTGAGCAAAAGGGGTTATGGGTAGTGGAGGGTTGTGGTAGACAAATACCACCTGTTAAATCATTCAGCATGATTCTCCTCACTGAAGAGAAACAATAAAGAGATAAAAGTAGAGCTTAGCTGCTTCCCGTGGTCCTTCTGCTTTTCTGTGCCACTCACCCTGACATTTCCACTAGTTTTCCCCCAGTTTCCAGTACCAATCTCTCACTCCATCAAGTGAACAACTTTGATTTTAGCACTGCATTGGTACTTTAATGACGCGTACCCACTCCTTAAAACAAACCCCAAATCCCACCTTCCCCAAACCACCATCCACCTTCCCATGGATTTCAACAGGAGTAGCATGGATTCTTTATAGTTGCCATTGCTCTCAGCATTACTACTTAATGAAACCTGTTTCACACCAAGTGCATTGTGTGAGGGCATGTCCACAGCTTCCATCGGAGAAACATGTCTGCAATAACATCACAGCAGGACTCAGTTCCATGAGTTGCACTGGAAGCAAGAACCACACCCTCCCTTTGAAAGTAGAGATTTCCTGTGTGGGTGCGTGTGTGTGTAGGTCAAATAAGAAAGGAAGCAGCAGACTTTTGCATCACTGTCAGAAACATACTTCTGATAATCAGCTGTGTTCTGCAAAATCAGGGGGGCAGGTCAGTAAGCCTTCACTTTTTCCACGTTTAATGGGTGCTGCTCCCAGGGCCATACACCTTCTCCTCACCTTTATTCTCCTACCCCCTACCAAATCAGGGAGAACACATCCCCTCCTTCGTTTTTTTTAATAGCATGTAGGCTGAAATATCTTTAACAGGGATATGAAGGTTTTGCAGATCTTTAATATAAAGAAATAAAACACTTAATCCCAAAATGAGCTTTCCTGACAAATATTTTAGCTAGCAATCTGTAAAGCTAACTTTCAAATTCCAAATTTGCTCCTGGAAAAGAGGATTCCTGAGAAAAACTCTCAAAAACTGAACTTTTCCTAAAAGCTGTGAAGTTTTGTGAAGTTTTTCAGAAGGCATTGTTTAACAGTGAAGAAACAAAAATCCATTCCTTCCATTGGCTACAAATAAAAAAATACGATCAGACTCTTAGTACTTAATCTGTTCCATAACTACTTGTATAAAAAAATAATTTATTAGTTTTCTGTCAGTAACAGGGGATTATTAGAGAACTTCTTCTGTGGACACAGCTTTATGGAGGACAATCATCATGAGCTCCTACAGCCATCTGAAGCCAGTAGTCCAGATTTCTAAAAATGACGAAGTTGTACAAGTTCTCTCCTCCTTTGTGAAAACCATGCTCATTTTCTCTCCAGGAAACAGGGCTGTCTGCAAAGCCATGCACAGTTAAGGTCAGCCAATGTGCCAGTTTTGGTTCACCAAAATAGCAACTGCGAGCAAGAAGACAAGATAATCAGTGATTATAATGGAATAGGCAGCACATTCAAGTCTACAGTACAAAGTAAAACAATGAAAGACACACTTCAGTGAAAATTTATTAACAGTTAAAAAATTTAGTCCATAATAAATAAACTCGAAAGAAAATATTCAGAATACATTAGGGAACAAAGTAAGTTGACTATCTATTATTCCTACCATAGTTTCATGCATGGCAAATCTGCAAGTTGTAGCAATTAGAGTAAGTTCCAAGTTGTAAAGTAGCAGTTTTGACTTCCCTACAGCATGCACTGTCTTTCAGAAAATTGAACATTTAATGAGAACAATTGCTATCGGGGAAGAAAAAAGACACTGGAGGAAGTAACGTAGTCTAAGGCTATGCTTGACACAAATACTTTTACCACCAGAGAGGAAATAAATTATGAATAATCAAAGCCAGATACTATCCACTCCGCATTTTAAAAATGTAGGAGTACCATACAGCCAGTTTCTTAGAAATTCAGATAAAAAACAAAGTCCTGACTAGAATACAGAGCGGGCTTTTTCAAATTCGAGGCATTCAAAATTTTTTATTTTGTTTTTTTTATACTGATGTCAAGCTTCCAGCTCATTTCCTAATTAAAACAAAAGTCTACAATTATATATTTTGCTATTTATTTCCAACTGAAAAGTATTTAAAAGTGATTTCAATGAAGAAGTGTTTGAGTACAAGTGCTATAGTAATGTGCTCCTGTCAGTCCTTACCACAGCTGCTCCAATAACTGAATAATTTTCTCAGGAATTATAAAGCCTGTGATTGTGCACAAAAAAGCTTTTTCCACGACTGTGTTGGGCTCAGGGCAGCAATAGGTTGATAAGAAGCTGGAGGATTTGTTGTCTCTGGAAGAAAAAACAATGAAGTAACTGAAATAAATATGCTTTAAATATTCTATAGGATGTCTTAGTAATCAGAAATTGTACCAAACAAGTACGATCTATGTATATAATCTAAATTAATGCCAAGTAACTAATGACCAAGCAAGCAATACAAAAGATCGCATGGTGCTGTGGGTTAACCCTGTAAGCACCCAAACACCACAGAGCTGCTCCCTCACTCACTCCCACCTGGAACTGAAAGGGTAATGGGAGAAAATTCATGGGTTGAGATAAAGACAATTTAATAAGCAGAGGAAAAGTTCCACATGAAAGCAAAGCACACAAAGGAATGAATTTACTACTGCCCATGGGCAGGCAGATGTGCAGCCATCTCCAGGAAAGCAGGACTTCTAACTGACTTGGGAAGACAAACGCTGGAACTCGGAACATTTCCCACCCATCCTTGCCCCAGCTTTTGCTGCTGAGCATGTCAGCATATCCCATGATGTGGGACATCCCTCTGCTCAGCTGGGGTCTGCTGTCCTGGCTGGGTTCTCTCCCAGCCTCCTGCCCAGCCCCAGCCTCCTCATTGGCAGGGCCGTAGCAGAGACAGAAAGAGGCCTTCAGACTGTGCAAGCCCTACCCATCAATAGCTAAAACATCCCCTGTTATCAACACTCTTGGTCACACATCCAAAGCACAGCACCACACCAGTTACTGCAAAGAAAATTGACTCTATCCCAGCCCAATCCAGCACATATGGGTACCCCTAAAAACACCGATAAAGTCATTCAAGACTTACAACAAACATTTAACTGCATAAAAGACTCTCACTTACAAAACAGTGTCTGTCTTTTATTCAACTATTTCTTAAAATAAATTGTGGCTTTGCTTACTTAAAACATTTTCAAAGATCAAACAAATTCAAGTACTTACAAGCTAACTTGATTCAAGACAGCACCCAGCCATTCCAAGAGCTCCTCTGTACTGCAGGACTCCTCTGGTTTTCCTTGTAGATCATTACTTTGTAACACTGGACACTGCAAGTCCCTTAAGGTGCTGAATGTTATTTTTGGCTTCAGGGCCTGTATTTGGTTTTTTGAAAAGTATGACATCAATGTTGATCCCTCTGCACCTTAACAACACAGTACCACAAACAGCTGTTATGAAACTACTAAACAAAAGAAGCAGTGAATACATTAAACATTTGTATATAAACAAAAAATACAGTGTGAAACTGCTTGTGTGCTTTTAATCCACGGCAGAACCTTAGAATCTTCAGCTTCCTTATCTTCCTGGAAATAAAAGTTAGTGCAAGATTCAGCAACTAATACAGCTTAGTAAATTTGTTATCTAACCAAAAACTGTAGATTTGCCAATAGAAAATTCAAGCAGAATTAACTGCATGAGTAATAAAATGAGCTTGTTAAAAAGATGAACTCAGAGTGTTCCTGAAAAGGAACAGATAAAATGGAGCAGGAATGTCATCTCAGAACAGCATTTTTCCTGAATAATGGAAAAGTGAACATGTGGTTAGAGGTTTAAGAACAGATTTATCAGTGATGTCAAGAGAAATTCCAGAATAATCTGGAGCATAAGGACTGAAGAGAGAAGAAAGAGGAGAGGGTAGAGAAATCAAAATACATCACCAAACGTCGCTTTACTAGAAGAATAAATTCACTCCTGCTCTCCTCTCCCTGATAACTCTTCAATGCAGTATGGCTGTAAGAATTAAACGTCCCTTGATGGACTTGTGGGAAAACACTAGTAAGAGACCCAAACCAGCAGGTACTTAGACTAGAAAACGCACTGAAGCAGGCATATTTTAAATTCAGAGATAGTACCAACTTGATTTTGAAGCAGGAAGGTAATAGACATGGAATAAATTCTCCTAAATTTCAAATCCCAGATAATATGTGCTATTTTCAAAAAGTAACAGTGAGTGTCTAGGAGACCAAGAAATAATGCCTTACTCATGAAAAGTCTAAAGTGCAGAGCAACATCTAAATACCACATAAAAGGCATGTGTAAACAGCAGAAATTCAAGAATAGGGTAGAGTTCACTCTAGAATATTGTATCTAAAATTTCCTATGAGAAAATATAGACTGCCTATGGCCATATTTATGCCATCAAGGACAATCATTTGGGGGAATAGAAAAAGGAGAGTTAAGCTCTTTTTTTTTAGTCATTCTTCAAAAAAAGTTTGCTTTTTTGGGGGGAACAATGACAAAGACAGGCGGTCATTGAATTCTTCTTAACTTAGTATTTTTAGATAGATATATTTAAGTCTGAAAAGTGCCAGAAGAGATGATCTTCTTTACATTCTATTGGCATTTGTTAGCCTAACAGGTTCAAATAATGTACAATATTGCCCTAGAATTCCTAGTAAAATATAGAAAATCATGCATTTTACATTTCTGCTGCATGTGGGAGCCTCAGCTATAGCCCTAAATGCAGGAAATCTCAAATACTACAGTCAGACCCTAACAGAACTATTCCTTTAGCTACAGCATAGCTTTCTATGTTAACAGCAACCAGGCACATCATCAAAGCTTTTCAGAGACCACTGAATTTCATCCAATAAACAAATACATTTGTGATAGAAATTACAGCAATAGAAAAAAGATTGTATTGCCTCTGTCATTAAAGACATGAGATGCTCCATATTCCTTTTTCCTGTTCTTCTTGGTGCCAAAACCACAATGTGGGAAAACTGGGTATCAAAACCAAAAATCCTGCAGTGCGGCCACAGCAAGAAACACCACTTATCAGCAGGAAGGCTGAAAGCAGAATGTTCACAGAGGACACAGATTCTCTTGACAAAACACAGCCCACTTTTTCCCTTCCAGCAGAATCTACACAATGTCTCATATCTATTAATAAAAACGTGTAAAAGTTTTATTTTTGTCAGTACTAAGGAATTAATAGTATTTTGTGTGTTATGAGCACAAAATTCTTGCACAGAATGGCATTCAGATTTAACTCCATGTTCAGGAAATTATTGACTTGACCTGCTTTGGGGATGTAAGAAAGCGAGGGAAAAAAATGCTATTCTTCCTGAATGCTGTTAGCATGGGCAGCAGCAAACATATGAAAAATAGTGGCCCTAGAGGCATTTTGCTCTCTGTCCAGGGTCAATAAATCCAAGCAAGCTGAGCGTGAAGATCTGCCACCTCAGTTGGATTTATGTCACCATTTATGGTAGCAACAGCCTTCACTGTGACTCTTTCCTGAAGATTACAAGGACGGGAATTGCAAGCCTTTAAACAATTTCTCTATGACAAACAAAGAAGCATCCTTGTCATATGATTAGTACTTAGAAGGGGGGTGGGGAAACATGAAGGAATAAAGTAAAACATGGGACACTCCTAAAGGAGCTTGTAAGCAGCTTCAGTTTCTCAGATCAGTTAACTCCTTCTCAGACTTGGCCTTAAAGAGCCAGGAAAAATGAACAGTATAAAGAGGAGATGGGAAAGCATTCTCAGGGACCTTTCTAATATCCCTTCTCCCTAGTGTGGAGACTCAAAACAAAACAACACCAAAAGCCACACATCTGTGATGAAGAAAACCATGTTTTTCAGTACAGACACTTGCAGTTTTTGTCAATTCCATGCAAATGCTACATGTCCCTACATACAGCCTGTTCTGAGGTAATACAAACAACTGGGGACTTAAAAAATTGCCCTCAGAGGAGGAAAAATATTTGAGCCCAGAAGAAAAAATAGTGTAATTAGAAAACAGCAGATAAACAAATACTAGAAGATTACTTGAAACAGTACAATTTCTAATAGCAACCTTTTACTTGGCTCCAACCTCAAACAAGTGCTTGAGAATAAAGTGATCAAACAGCACTCTGTGTAAGCGGGCACATGGCATACAATGTAAACAGGGAATCTGTACACGTCCTGTAACTACTGAGGAAATCAGAGTTGCCCATCCTAAGTATGTAACTAGATACATAACTTATGTGTATTAATAAAAAAAAAAAAACCACAAACCAAAAAAGGCTTGTATTGATAATGGTTACCTATGTCACAAATTTATAAAGTAGAGGCAGCACCATCAAACAGGCAAAGTTTTGCCAGAAAGCCTGGGCAACACAGAGAAAGGAAATGAAGCAACTAATTTATCTCCTATGAATCACTGTTGTGCTCCTGAACTGAGATGTTCTGTGCACAGGAAGTAACACCCTCCACACCCCAAACAAATAAACAAAACAAACAAAAAATCCCGTCCATACACATTTTAATCTAACTTTTCCCTCCACTGAAAATGCATTTGGACAATCACTAGAAAAAAAACAGTAAACTAAAAATATTCGGACTTCATGTCAGTTGCATTTTAGTTGGACTTTTAGTTCTTATTTACCTGAATTATACCAAGCCAGTAGGAAGTCAAATTCTAAAGGTTTCTTTTCTTTCAAGGCCCAAAGCACTCTGTTATGTTTCTTGCTCTCAGGGTAAAAGCCAGCATCAGTCAAGTCAATAGTGATAACTGCAGAAAATACACAATACCTATTGGTACCCAATCAAAATAAAATTTATTATTAAATTAGAAGACCACAAAGAAACCAAAGAACATTAAACTTTCTCTTTAAATCTACAGAATCTTTACAAAGTATTTGATTATGCAAATATGACTCCCCATTATGTAAATAAATATTCACCTCCTGCTGTCCTCATTTTGATATAATCTGGAACTCCTTCCTCATGACTAGAGGGACAGATTCCTCTTGAAATGGCACTGACAGAAGTCCCTTAACAGTGCCTTAAAATTATCTTGGTAATTAGGCAAGCTATTCACAGTAAAAAAAAAAGAAAAACCCTAGAATTTCTAACAACAAAAGTCATGTATACAGCAATGATACTTTTTCAGTAGGTTGGTTTTTTCCTAGGTGAATTGTTAATGCATAAGTTATATTTATTTTTCAAATGGAAACATGATGATACATTTTGATGATCAGAATGGTAAAATGATGTCCCATTTTGCCAAACTACTTACTACAGATAACAACTTTCCCCTCCTAAAGTTTTTATGTAACTATACCTATCAACTGCTACAAGTTCCAATACATTTGAGATGGCACAGTGTTCATGTTTGGGTTTTTTTATTAACTAAAAAGACAAATTAATAAAATTCACACTTAAGATGTCTCCTCTGCAGCTGTTAAAAAAGTATGTTCTTCAAGTACTTGCTACACAGAGATTAACATTTTAGATGTGTAAAACACACTAAAAATCTGCCTTTCAAGCATGCAGTCTTGGGTGAGGCTCTTCACTGATTTTGTACAGTGCACACATTTTAAACACCTCCTTAATCAGTTTAAAATTTTCTGACTTAAATCAGAAGGTATAGACCATGCAGAGTCTGCAAAAATTCTTAAGTACTACATCACTCCAGTAGAAACTACACAATGAGAACCCTTGAAATTAAAAATTTTATAGAGTACTGAAAAGGTGATGTATTTGTGTCCTTAAAGCTGCTTTACTACTTGGAGATAAAGTACTTTCTCTCTTCAGGCAGTCCTTGTATTTGCATCTGGAAAAATATAACCTAGACAACAACTAATTGTTGTGAAAGGAAAGTTTCAACAGCCAACAAGGTGCTTCTTAAATAAGCCCTGTTTATATAAATACTTACTATATCGCATTACTTTTTTGCCTGAATACCGAGAAGGGCGACCTTGCAGTCCAAGTTCCTCATAAGTATCCTTATCCACTGACAGAATTAGTTTACCTATAAACAAATCAAATTTTAATAGAAATAATCTTCTACTTGGTTCTCTTGGAAGTCTTTAAAGAACTGTATACCTTTTTCAATGTTAGCTTTGGATCAATGGTATCACTAATGTAATGCAGACTCCTTAGTTTCAGTTAAATGGATTACCACATTAATCCTTAAAAAAAAAGGTTATAACTCAATTATTCTCTTTTTATCAAAGAGGTCTTGTGAACTAGAGTAAGAAAAGCATAATATTATTCCTAAGATAATCATAGCTTTTTTACTGTACTACTCAGTTCATTGTCTCCATTTTTCCTCTGCTCATCCTCTAGCACTTGTTGTATCATTAGCTGAGCACTACATTGCACAAGGGCCTGATTTAGTAAACATTCATGCTCAACATGCACTGCTCAACTAAATAAACAAAAGCAGTTCCTCCAAGTCCAGTGGGACTACTCACACTGAGTAAACTACGCCTGTTAGCGATGAGCTGATACGTGCTGCAACAACCCTGCTTCTGTTCTCATAAACCAGAACTGGCTGCTGCTGCTTGGTACAGAGCTTCACACAACAGCTCCCTCTCTAACACAGTCCTTGGGTTCTACTGCACAAGTAACAGCACAGCACCAAGCACAAACAAGAAAGACTGCAGAGGAAGAGTTCAGAGAGTGACATCACCAGGAATTGTAACACTGCCTCTGCAACAATTGTGCACAGCTTGTAACACTTGTATCACACAAATTCCATCCCTATCAAGCATCCATTTTGCCAGGACTGTGCTAACAGCCATATAAAAGAATTCTTCTGAACAATCTGAATTTACTCATGCCCTCATGGGCACCCGTCATATTACAGCTTCTCACGCTGGAGGGCAGATAGACCAGTTTGTATTTCTATTATATCTTATATACTGTTAAACAGAAATAAGACAATGTAATTGAAGCTCAAAATAACTTCATTTTCTCACCTGAGATGTAGGACATTTTATGATGTCTTATCACAAAACTGTGATGCAATTGAAATAGACTTTTAACATGTTACATAGTTCTCAGGGAATCACAGAATCCTCACAGAATGATCAAATGGTTTGGGTTGGAAGGGACAGTAAAGATCATCCAGTTCCATCCCCTCTACCATGGGCAGACACACCTCCCAGGTTGCTCAGGAGCAGGCTGTTCAAAACCCCATCCAACCTGGCCTTGAGCACTTCCAGGGATGGGACACCACAACTTCTATGGGCAACCTGTTCCAGGGCCTCACCACCCTCACAGTAAGGACTTTTTTTCTAATATCCAATCTAAACCTTCCAGTCTGAATCCACTCCCCCACATCCTACTACTACATGACCTCTTAAAAATTTCCTCTGTGGTTTGCTTTCAGGACCCCTTTAGGCACAGGCAGGTGCTCTGATTCTCCCCAGAGCCATCTCTTCTCCAGGCTAAACAACCCCAGCTCTCCCAGCCTGTCCTCATAGGAGAGCTTATCCAGCTCTGTGAACATCTTTGTGACCTCCTCTGGACTTGTTCCAGCAGGTCCGTGTCCTTCCTGTGCTGGGGACCCACAGCTGAATGAAGTACCCAAGGTGGTGTCTCATGAGAATAAACAATATTTTAAAAGTGTTCCTAAGCAGTGCTGATAACTTTCATTTTTGGTACAAATTCTGTCTTAAAGACCAGTAGGAAACAAGAAGTTGGAATTTAATGTTTTCACAAAGATAATTCCCTGTAGCAATTGCCATTATGGTTGAAGCATTGACAATATGATTATACATAAATGAAGCTGATTTTTCTTTTTAATTTCCTTTAGATGAGATAAAAAATTTAACAGAATGAATGAAAAAAGAGAGCTAAAATTAGTATTTTTCCAATTCACATGTATTTCTAACAAAGTTGTCAAGTACTGTAAGTATTATTTTCCAGTTTACATCATTCCAAATTAAAAAAAAAACCTAAAAAACAAATAAACAACCCAGATCACAATTGACATGTATTACTAAAAACAAAACAAATCCCTCATACCATTTGGTAGCAGAGCTGCAGTATTATCTTGATCAATTTTTGTCTTATAGGTAAGTGCATAGCATGAACCTTTAACAGTAAAGCAGAAAAACATGAGATTAGACAGTCTGTAAAGACAGACATGACAAGATAAACAATTCACTTCAAGACAACCAAACATGACAAACACCATCTGAATCACTCTCATGTTTTCATCAGCTTTCTTCCACCTTCTCAAGCAAAATGGCATTGTTATTATTTTTATAAACCCTGTTCTGGTAATATTTTAAAGGACCTATAATAGGGATAACATTAATAATATGCCCTGATATGAAAACATTTTCTTTCCTTCTGTGACCTGTGACTCTCCCCAGCCATCAAATGGAAAACCCAATTTTTTCCCCAGACCTATTTTTATTACCAGTTCACACAAAGGCAAGGTGGCTGGGCAGAGGCTGTAACTTTCTTTACATCCTCTTTGCTCTTACTGGGTAAGGATGAGCTGTCACAGCTCTCTTAGAGAAATATATAAAAAAAACAAGCATATTTTTCTCTTGCCTGCTGTGGAACACAGCTCAGCACAGCTCTGTGTTGAGGTATAAAGGAACAAAAAAGGGAGAAAGAAGTTTTCTATAAGAATCTGTATACAAGTGAGGTGTAGAAGAAGCAGGTGTGGAAGCCCTCTTGATAGCTGGCTTTCAGAATTGAGGTGGCATAGAGAGAAATTTATAAGGAAGAATCACAGGAGTTTTGGACCCTGTGGGTGTAAACAGATATTGTCACACATGACAAAGCAGAAAAACGCGTATAAACAAATTCATACAGAATTTGCTTAGTACTTTTCCTTTCCTTCCTTTAAAATACTTTTCAGAATAAATAAGAATAAGACTATTAAAAATTTTGCTGTGCTACAAAAATGTACATGATGACTGTATTTGCTCTGTTCTGATTTCCTCCTTACCTTTTTTCACGAAAGCATCAATGAATTCATGAGTGACCAATTCATGAATGGGTAAACTCCTCACCAGGTAGTACTCTCCAATATCTGCAATTGTGCTTTTCAGCACTTCAGGTAGCATGCCACATTCCGGGATCAAGAAAGACACCTGTTAGGAACATATTTGTAATGTAAGTCCTATCCTAAAACCTGTTCTGAAAAAAACCCCAACCAAACAAAACACCATGAAATACAAAAGAAAACCTCTAATTTTCAAAGATGTATCAGTATATTATATCATAATGAAATGGAAAAAGTAGTATCAGGCTACTGTCTTCAAAATGTATCAATTTTCATAGTCTCTAGGTACACTAAATACATTATTTGGTGGTTTGGGTTTTGGTTTTTTTTTTTTTTTTTTTTTTGGGGTTTTTTTCCTTCTTTTTTTTTCGCTCTACAATAGCATTTGATGTATTATGTAAAGACATGATCTTACACAGCATGAGTTAACAGAAGATCTTGTTTCACATCATTACACATTTTAGCTTGATGTCGCACTGGGACACCTCCTTCAGCCCTTTCTGGAGTACTTGTTAAAGGAGTTGCAACTAAAGATGTAGGCTAAGCATTTCTGTAATCTCAGTGGAAAAGCAAAGACCAAAGTAGAATCTTCAATTTGCCTTTTGCTGAAAACCTTCCCTACACATTTTCCATAGACCAAGAGGACCCTGAAGTCTGGCAGAGCAGGGAAAACAAGGTAATATCTGGCAAGTAATACATGGGCAAGTACGAAGCTTCCCAGGCAGCATAAAGGTATGCCTCCTTGCTCCCCCCCTCCATCCCTCAAAAAACTTCTTTCCCAAAGCTCTTGGAGAACAGGCGTGTATCTCCCTTGGCACACGTGTCCAAGAGAAGTAAGGACTGACAAACGAGCTGCCTTCCACGCCAGTAGAAAGCTTTCTGATTAGCTGCTAAAAAAGGTCTCGGAAGTCAGAAACAGTTAACAATTAGCCCAGAGAGCTACAGGGTATGAGAAGGGAGTTATGATACAGGGTCCTGCCTGATTGCTGCAAAATGTGGAATACCTACAAATTTTCTTAAGGAAGAATGTTCTTTGATGTTTGGCCTTTGTACACTTTCAAGTCTAATCAACAAGAAGGGAAATTTAATCCATGAAACGAGAGCACAGCTAACAAGCCCCAAGTGAAGTCCAGGTCTCTTTGTTAACGTTTAGGGCTGGACATGTTCCAGTGATTTCAGACCTAGGGTGAGGTTAACAAAGCCTGGGGAGAAGGATGTACCACTGATAGCGGGCATAAAGAACGCAGAATTTATGGGCCACAAAGACGTTTGGCAGAACTCCCAAAGTAAGTAAGAAACTTAATAAACCCAGCAACTCTGCTGAATCAGCTCTGAGTGGACAAAAGGCAATTCCGGCAGCTGGAGATGATGGCCACCGACCCCAGAAACCCCCTGACTCCTAAGCTGAGAAAGACTGAGCATGCGGATTAATTAGCATGGGAGACTCATTAACCAACAGAAGACAGAATACTAATTAATAAGAGAACTATGTAACTTGTAGCCAATGACCACTCATTCCCTTGTTTGCTAAAATGTATAAATAGTGAAAAGCTTTGATAGGTGGTGTGCTTGACTTGTGGAAACCTCTGCCTTGCGCCCTGCGCGGAATAAACGATGTCTCTTTTCTAAACTGGACCCTGCGCCTGTGTTTAGAGAGCTCCTAAAATCGGCACCATCACCTCTCCCACTGGCTCACTCCTCTGCTCCTCCTGCCCGCCCGCTCTTTCGCTTCTGGAGGAAGGAAGGAGTTTGTTTCTCCCATGCTGCGCGAGACCACAAACACAAAGGGGGGGCGAATTTGCCTTTTTTTTCCCCCCCTCTCCCCAAAAACGAGGCGCGCGGGCCACCTCTGGCAAGGGCAGAGGAGCCCCAACAGAACACCGAGCCTGGAGCGAGCGGGCCACCGACAACGCGCCCTGGAACGGCTGACGAGCGGCGTGGGCAGCTCCGATCCTTCCCTTCCCTTCCCTTCCCTTCCCTTCCCCGCCTCCCTGAGGGGATCCCGCCGAGGCCCGGGGCCGGCGCTCGCGCCACTCACGCGGCAGCTGTAGGCGTGGTCCCGCACGTGCGCCGCGTGCCGCGAGCGCGGGTGGCGCGCGTGGCCGCGCTCGCACACCAGCAGGTGCCGCGGCGCGCGCCCGAGCTGTGCCGGCTGCATCCCGGATCCCGCTCGCCTTCCTCCTCCTCCTCCTCCTCCTCCTCCTCCGCCGCCGACCGGGAGCTGCCAGATGCGGCGAGGAGGGCCGGGAAGGGGCCGTGCCGTGAGGTCACGTCCGCCGGCTCCGGCGGCGCAGGCGCTTCCGCTGTGGCGGGTTGGCCGCTGTCGCCGGTGTCCTGCCGGTGGCCGCTCGGGGCTCTCGGTCCCTGCGGGCTCTGAGCAGCCCCGGCACGGATCGGACACCGACCCAGCAGGGGCTGGGTGTGCATCTGCTGGGTGTGCGGTGGTTTAAGCACGGCGGTGGTTCAGTGCCCGGAGGGAGCTGGAGAGGTGCCTCTTCCAACAGCCTGAAGTGACAGGACAGGGGCAATGGCTTCAAACTGAAAGAGCGTAGGGTTAGATTCTATATTAAGGTTAAATTCTTTACTGTGAGGGTGGTGAGGCACTGGAATAGGTTGCCCAGAGAAGCTGTGGATGCCTCATCCCTGGAAGTGTTCAAGGCCAGGTTGGACAGAGCTTTGAGCAACCTGGTGTACTGGAAGGTGTGTCTGCCCATGGTAGAGGAGATGGAGCTGGATGAGCTTTGCTGTCCCTTCCAACCCAAGCCGTTCTCTGACTCCCGAGTAGCCCTGCAGGCTGAGCCAGGCCCCGCAGGCACCGGGCCCCGGGGCGCCTCTCCTGACGGTCTGCTCGGGTCAGCAGGCACCGCACAAGAGCCATGGAGTGCGACCCTGCCTCGGATGTGTTGTGTTGTCTCACCGCTCCTTCTGTACGTTGTATATTTCACAGAAAGCATACACAAAAACTGCGGCTTTTCAGCCTTCCTACAGTGTTTCTTTTGCCGGTCCCCTGGCTTCGTGGCTTCCAATTCAATTTAAAATGGCACCGAGCAACTTCCTGGGTAGCTGCCGTTTCTGTACCAGCAGAGTCGCTAAGTGCAGCGCTTCTGGCTCGTTAGGCTGACTCAGCCCCCGGTGTTGCAGGGCATGAACTTTCCGAGTGCCCGTGTGCTGGAGGGACACCGGGACACTGCTGCTGCTCCGAGCTCGGAGGTTTGTGCCCCGCACCGAGATGAAGCCGCACCTCGGGAGGTCCCTGGCTCGTTAACGCCGTGGAGGAGGGCTGAATTCTGCACTGCACGTATAAATCAGATTGATTGGATTATTACGAATCAAATAAAGGCTGTGTAAAATCACAGTAGCCTTCTAAGCATGCAAGCGTTAATGGGGAAGGAGCGACGTGATTAATGTCAGTGGTTATCACACCCTCTGTGGGCAGATGAGACTCGCACTGCGGCGATCAGAAAGCCTGTGCTGCTAAGGGGTGAAAAGTTCAAGCCTCTAATCAATAATCCCAGAGAGCCAGGCAGGAAAATTCAGCTATACTCAAAGCAGCATGTGGAGGGTTTTTTATTGTTTGTTTGACTTGATTTTTTTTTTTTTTTTTTTTTTTTTGGCGGGGTGGGGGCTGTTTTTGTGAGGCGTGCTGGGGCTTTTTATGAGCTTCTCTATGCTAATGCAATTTATGCTTTCGGCTGGGGATACAAATGGATGGGAAGAGAATTGAGGAAAAAATATGTTGGGGAAGGGTCAAAAGAGTCAAGTTGCATGGTTGCATATTCAATGTTAGGTCAGTATTTTATGTATTCTGGCAGGAGTGTAGCTCACTGCAGCACAGTGGAGCACTGAAGGATTTGCATCACTGTTCAGTCAGTTTGGTTCATATGTCAGGCAATTAATTTTAACCCACCCTTAGTTATAGATATTGGCTGTCCTATTATAGAGTATGTGTGTTTTAGAGAACTCCCTGAAGGCACTGAACAACATTAAAAAACCCACTTAGAAGTCCAGTAGTCTGTGTTGTAACATACTGACTTTCCCTATCTTTAAATGAGACATAAATCATGTGTATATACTAATTGTTGGTTAATGCTGACTTTTTTATAGTCATTGTTACAGTTTTATGAGTAATTTGGTATGGGATTTCTTTATATTGTAAAAAAAAAAAAAAAAACCAACAAAAAACCCCAACCTTTTAAACTTTAAATATTTTAAATAATTTAAGGCGTAAAGCTATCACAATTTTCTTAAGGATTTCAAACCCATGACAGGGTAATGCAGTTTTACAGCAATTCAGTTTCTGCATGCTTCAAGACAGTTACAGGATATAGTAAAGATGAAAGCATTGCCTTGAGGCAACTTGTGGTAATAAGTTGGAATACAGAAGGATCTCTCAAATACTTCCTGGGACTGGTGAAATTTGATTCTGATTTTGTATAAATGACTGAGTTGGGAAAGAAAAGTCGAATCTTCACATTATGTACAGTATCTCTTTTTGTGAAGCCCAGCTGCTTCTTGTATATACTTTTTTTCACTATGGAAGAACAATCTTAAACACTGGATTTTCTGATTTAAAAACAACATTAAAATACTTAAGAGTTAAAATACTAATAAGAGTTTCATTAAATCAAAGCTAAACAAGTATTTGTCATAGACTTTTGATATTGGTTTGTGTCTTTAAGATGAATCAAAATATTTTTCCTTTCAGTCACTTTTTCTTTCTTGAATAGTTTTGACTGCAGAAGAGAAGGAAGCAAGTTGTCTAAATATTTTAACCTTGGCTATTATAATGAGTACTTGTCAAAACAGAAGCAAACAGGTACCTCTGGTGCTGTGTTCATCTAAAAATAATAAAATACATAAGACTGAAAAAGAGCAATTTACTTGATCAGCGCCAACTGTTTTTTTTCCGTGGAGGAAAGTGGAAAGATGGTGCAGATGTGGACAGTTAGCTTTATAGCCTGTTTTTTACAAACTTTAGTCCATATATTCAGAGCAGTGATGGACTGTAAAAAAGGTCCCACTCAGACTTGTTCTTTAAGGGGCTTACAGACAAAGCTCTGCCGAGCTACTCCCCAAAGCAGCCATTCAAGCCAGGAAGACCAAGTTGTTGGATTTGGTTTAAAATGCCATTAAAAACCCCCAACCAACCAACCAACCAACCAACCAACCAACCAACCAACCAACCATCTGATCTATTTTTCTTGGAGTTAAACCCTCAGTCATCTGGGAAACCTCCTACTCACTCAGTTTTGTGGTATTACAATGGTAGAAAAAATGAGAGGGATAATTCCTCCAACAAGGTTCTGGGGAGCAGGAGTGTGTTTCATCTATATTCAAGCAGGGTCATCACTTCCACTTGCCTCCCAAGGATCAGATTTTGTCAGGGCCCTGCATGATACTGGGGAATTTTCACACAGTTTCTCTCTCCTCCTAAGCAGATTAATTGTCCTTCACATTATGGCTAATATGAGGCACATGTACTCTGTTTTCTACACTTCCTTGTGTAGGTAACAAACTGTGTAGGAAAAAACTGTGTAGGAAAAAACTGTGTTTTTTCACACTTCCTTGCAGTAGGTAACAAACTGTGGCCATGTTCCTCTGGTTGCCCCTTCGTCTGCTGGGAAACATGCTAGGGAACACTTCCACATCCACCTTGACCTTCCATGGGCAATAAAGATGTCCTTCTCCTTGTCCCATAACAAATGGGGAAAATGCTGCACTTCCATTGCTAAGGTCTCCTCTCCTGGTGTGACAGATAACAGGCACCATTTCCCCTCAAACTGAATAACCAATTAACACAATGGTGTTAAACTCATCGTAGCAGTTTTGTTCTCAATCTGTACATAATTTTTGCCATTATATGAGCTGATGTGATAAAAGATATTAATTGACCCTGCAGAAATTGTCTTGATAATATCCTTAAAACATTTTATTTCTAGTAACATTAGTGCTGCTCCTGGGATTGCTGCAGATCACACAGTAACTTTAATGCACCATCATGAAGATACAGAATGCAAAGCAAAGTGAAAATATAACTAATCATTCCTTCCTGTCCATATCTTAAAAAAAAAAAAGAAAAGAAAAATGGTGGCACAGAAAGTTAAAAGTAGGGTGCATCCAAACAACTAGGGAAAGTGTGAAATTTCCTCCATTATTTTTTTCATGCCAAAGTGCTTGAAAAAAAAAAATTGAATAAAAGCTCTGCCACTGCAAGTTGACTCTTTGCCTGTACAATTCATTCACACAAAATCTGCTGCTGATTGCAATGATGAGAAGGAAAATTAATTTCATCTTTGGTACTTGTGCCTTTGTATTCTGCCTTCTAGCAGGTTGCATTCAGATTAACTTCTTCCTGTAGTTGCTGCTTTGTTTGGGAACACATTAAGGAACAGGCAAACCTTTGTACATGCCTGGATTTTTGTTTTAGGCAAAAAATCCAGACAAGAAATTGCATCATCCATTAAATCAAGCAAACAGCAAAAATTGGATCAGTGTGAAGACATGGCTTCTCAAATAAACTTTTAGACTTCACTGGTTGCCTGGAGAATTAGAGCTCTTGGCAGAACATACTGAAAGGTGACCACCTCACTGCTTTTATCCACTGCATTTAAATATGAAAAATAAAGAAGGCAATTTGCATCTTGTTGCAGCTGAGTGACAAAACGTTATGGGTCTTCCTGTTCTGTAACATGAATCAAGAAATGATGACTACATGGACTCATTTGTAAACCATAGTGATAAGACACCCCCCTGACCTATGGCAGGAAAGAGATATAGAATTTTGCACAGAGTCATTAATCTTCAAATTTCAAAGTAAGACAGGCATCACAGTTAAATAAAAACACTCTGCCTTTGGCCAAGATAAATCTTTTGCTCTTGGAATGCAAAGGAAGTGATTTCTGTTGGGGAATGAATGCATCCTTCTTGTGGGAGAAATAAGAAATGCCATTTTTTCTTCATTTGCCAGGATAACTAATAAAATTAAGTGAAATTAAATGCAATCTTCAAGGACAACAGGTAAAAAAAAGGGAAAACTGCAAAGGAGAGAAAATTACTCCTGAAATAGGTCTTTGAGGTAATTTAGCTTTTTTTACTCACTGAATCCATTTAATTTTCATAACGAAAATTAATCCATTGGTCTTAGAAGTTTTGCTCAGTTAATCAATTCATTAATCCCCCTTGGTTTTTACCTTGCTCCTCCTTGTGTCTCTAGCCTGATTAATAATTCAAAAGATATCTAAGGGCTCAAAAGATTGGTTCCCTAAGACTAGTCTAGCTACTCTTGATCCTGTTGAGTTATCCTTAGATTTGCAAGTTAAATGCTTGGATGGAAAGGGTCTGGGCAATACTGCTTATGTGATTAGGAAATAGTGGTATGTACAGGGGAGGGACATTAACTACCAGAAATCAAAGCAATGAGTCCAGTAAGATGAGTGGGCAGTGATCTACTTACTGCTGTTGGGAAGAGGGTAACACAGAGCAGTGAAAACTTTCTGTTCACTTTAACTGTTCTCAGGCACTTCCGTTTCTTGGATGGGAGAAGGAGCACGGTGCAGTTACCACTTCTTCTTCAAGAACATCTTTATTTTGAAAACAAAGTGTCTTCTTTCAACTGAATTATTTTTGAACTCCTTACAGTGTGACTTCTTGAAGTATTTTCAAACTGAAGTGAGTCCTTCTGCTTCACAGAGTGAAAATATAAACAACTCAGTTTTGGCACCATCAGGTTGCATTCACAGTCTATCGTATTACAGAGACATTAGAAAAGATGTACTGAATCACAGAAGTAGCAGCCTTTAAATGTCTCCTCAGTTTGGGAGTGAAAACAAATGGGAGACATGGGATTTGTCTTTTTGTTTTAGTTAGATATGAAAACGGAGACAGAAACAGAGTTACAACAGATTAGTAGTCCAGATACCGGCTAAACTTATTTTTAAATATTTACTGTATGAAAATGTATTGAACTATGTATTATCTGCAGATGGCTTGTAAGAGGAACTGCCCTGAATTGTGCCAAGCCAGTAGTAACAAAAAGTCTAAAAGAATTTTATTAAGGTTGCAATTTCAATTCATGGTGATATGAATCATGGTAACATCCTTTGGTAATGTTTTAATGTCATGATCACATACTACCTCCATGGCTGGAGGACTTGGACTTAATTTCCTTCAAATTACAAAGAATACAGGAAGGGAAAGGATGGTCTTGCCGCAGAGGCAAGTGATTTTCTAGCCAAAAGGACTAAATTTTATTGCTACTCCAGACATTAAGTACCTGGCTGTGCTATGCAAATTGCTCAAACTAACTTGGCTACCTAATGCATACTGATAATTTCCTACCCCAACAACCCAAGCAGTCAGATTTCAGAGGTACTGCGCTCTAGCTGAAATCAAAAGGAGTGATGTGCTGAGTCCATGAAAGTCTTCTATTCTCATAAGCAATTTTGAAAGTCAAGCTGCACACTTCCGAAATGAGCACTTAGAATAAAGGGACACTTTTTACCTTGACATCTCTGCAACTCAACTCTCTAATGCTGAAAATCAGGAATACTTTATCTCACAGTAGTCTACTGTTTCTGAAGCAATTGAAGATACTGTGATGCTGAGCACAATGGAGGATCCCATGAGGAAATCCAATCACATCTCCAGAGCAGGACTGGAATACTGTTCAATAAGTCAGGCCTGCAGCTACACATTGAGCAACATGGAGGAAAGCAGTAACAACATCATTAAGTAGCTGCCTATCTTATGTGCTTAACGAGACAGTCCTGAAAGAAAAATGGCCTAAAAATGCATAATTAAAGGCTGTAACATTAATGATGGGCTAAAAAAAAAAAAAAAAAAAAAAAAGGCTGCATTAAGGTTATAAAGGCAATGTGACTTCAGGCAATTTCCCGTGTATTGATGCTTGAATCTGTATTCCCATCATTCTTTTAACATGGATTTTTTTGTGGGTAATTAATACTAGGCTCTGTTCTACTATTTAGGAAAAGAAGTAATGATACATTGACTTGATGAAATGCAGCATATTGCCCATTGAAATGTGGGCACTACAAAAGAGCAGACAAAGTGACAAAGTGTATTTTATTCACCTGAGTTTGCAGGATAAGGTTTATGTGTATCTATGTTTAAAATTGTTGTTTAACACAAACTTGGACTAGGAGCATGTCTTGAGAGAAATTGCCATAGGTTCTTGAAGGACAAGCAGCAGACATTAATTTGTGTGTGAAAGTAAGCATAGACCTTCAGTGGCTCCACACAGTATCATCTACCCAATTAGGTTTATACTTTACAATGCTTATAACATTTTATCACATCAGCTTGGGGGAACATGTTTCCCAATCCCACAAAGCAGTAACTTTGCTGAAATCATGTACACAGACACTTGGAATTAAATACTTGCTGAAATTGCTTGGAAGCTTAGGTCAAATCCTGACCACCAGCATCACTGCAGTTTGTTCAGCAATTCTTTGCAAATAGTAATAATAATAATAACTTCTATATGATACAGATGCAACAGCAACCCTGACTTCATGTTCACACATCTCCTCCTTCATCCTTTAACCAGTGATTCCTGCCTTTTTTCCTCCCTACCCCAGATCACAGCATGTCACCTCTTGCAGTGTGCCAATGCACCCTTTTATGTTTATTAGATTACTACCATGACAGGATCATGTGTGCTTTGTATTGAAAAGCTTCAACTCTGATTTGCTTCAAATAGAAAGTCCTGGTTTTAGAATGTTTTCTGATTTTAAAGTGTTTGATAATGCTCTTTCCATTTGCGGGACAGGTGATCTTCTACATGTTATTTCAATTTTTCATTTTGTTGCTGGAGAGGAATGTATTTGCAATCAGACAAAACTGAAAAGCAGTGACAATCAGCCACACCACCAGATGGAGCTTCTTTTCTGCCTTTCCTGCTGAAGGTGCTGAAGCTGTGGAACTGAACTCACTGGGATTGTGGGACTTGACCTGTTTTTATAATCAATTAAATAGAAAACTCTGTTTCTATTTTTATTTCTGGTGATGCAGGACTAAGCATCCCTGCATTCATAGATGGGTACTTTGTCAATTTTTATTTGTGTACTGTTAATGACAGCTATTGTGCCAGTCCTTTGCTTTTACAGGGTTAGGCTCTCATGCAGTCCTGTTTCTTGTTCATGCACTTGAGAGTTTTCAAGTACAGGCTCGCTTATTAGAATGGCACACTACTATCAAAGCAGCACATATTTCTGCTTTTTTTTCTTTCTTACTGTAAAAAACTATTAACATTCTTCAGAAAAGCAAATCTCTCTGTATCCAGCCCACTACATAATCTATTTTATTCACCGAAATTCAACTCTGAAGTCTCCTTGTGTGCTTTTAGCAGTACTGTATTGTGTTACAGATTACTAGTCACGGTTTATATATACATCAAATGAAGTTGTGATGTTCATAAGTCATGAGAATCAATATAAATGACTGTGATAAACATTCTCTCTCTTTACAGGATATACTCTCTCAAATACCTGTTTTGCTATCTGGTATCCTAGCTGAGCTATTGAGAACTGACTAACTGAGGCAGTCTGGGAAAATGCAGAGTGACAGGGTTGAATTTATTCCTCTTTTGACAGTGTGAAAAAACACACATTCAAGCCAACAAATTTTAATGCAGTATTTATACTGCAAGATTGCTTGGAAGCCTGTTGCCGTTTTAACCCAAGAAATGGGACTGATGTACAACGTACCCAGCTGTGACTGCTGGACTGGAAAGGTTGGCCTGCATTAGCCAGGAGTTACTAGAACAGGCTAGATTGCCCAACTCTGTTTTCCCAAAGGACGGGGAGGTATCTGAGCTGATGAGGTCAGGTTAGCGTTCCTTTGTGCCACGTCAAACACAACTCTAAAGACCAGCAAGGTTTTGCCAGCCGACGTCATGAAGGTCCTTCTTGCAAATTCTGGAAGGACCAGCTGGCAAATTCTGTTGTCCTGGGAGAGGCCAAGTGAGTTCATGCCACTATTGATTTTGAGCGAGCTATGCGCCTTGCTGCTTGTAACAAAGGCAAACACAAAATGACATAACAGAATTAATGTGGGTACAAGTTCATGTTTTTTTCCATTTTCATGTTGCATTTCCAATGAATAAAAAAATCTAATGCTGTAGGTGGGGGAGGGGGGAATCTAATGACTCAGACATGTAATGTTCATGTGCTAACAACTCAAAAAGGTGATCTAGAGATGTGTTGTTTTGTCATGTTTTATATCCTTTCCAGTAGTTAATTTTGGAGGGTATGTCAAGCATTTGGAATTTCTGAGTGTCCTTAGACAAGAGGTAAATATCTTCTGTCTGAGTAAGTTTCCTTACAGAATTTTAAGAAGACATTGGGTTATGTTTTCCAAAGGCAGGCTGCTAGGTGGCAGGGTAGGAGCAAAATTCAGCAACTTAAGAAATAAGGCAAGCAAAAAAGTTAATTATTTTAATACTTTAGCAATAGTTTTTGGGGTAGACTGACCTTTATATCAACCTACCTACTCTGGGTAAGATTGAGCTTCTTCCTCACTGAAGTTCAAAGCAGTATACTAGCATAATGTAGGGCAAGAATTTGATCAAATTATACTTTTCTGAGATTGAAAAAAAAAAAATCCAAAACAGCCAAACAAAACCCCACATAAACATAGAGGTTTTACATGTGAGAACCTGGATCCTAGTGTTCATCAGAAACTTTTGAAAGAGATGCGGTTCTGCAACTTTCTGGAGATCCACATTAAAACAAACAAAACCCATAAAACAAAACCCTTTTCAACTCCTATGCTGTGAATACCCTTTGGAAGCTGAAACCATTTTTTCTCACTGGTAATCGAAACTTTTCCTTTTCAGAGACTGTTTATTTGAGTTAAATTGTTGAAATGCAATAACAGTCTATGAGGAAGGCAGGATGACAACTTGTACATGGGAGGGAGTTTTTATCACCATAAAATTGACTGATTAAAAGATTGACAAATGGCCTAAGATTTTCCATGTACAATATGACATAAAAAGTTTAGATAAATACCTTATAAATACAAAAGGTATTAAAACCAATCTTGACACCCTTATGAACCACAAGACCAAAGCAATACTTCTGAAATCTTAGTGAATGGGAAGCTTTTGTGCAACATGGTTTTGTCACAGTTAATGCTAATTTCATTCTGAATTTAGAATCCTTTGTGACATTACTATATATTTACTTGTCATGAAGAATGGCCGTGATTTTATACCAGATGAAGGGAAATCTTGGACCTATTGAATCAGTGACAAAATTCCACTTTCAAGGAGGTCAGCATTTCATCCAAATGAAGAGACATTCCTTGCCTTACTGCCAAAGACTTGGTATTAATTGAAAAGGATATTCAAGTAATTCAAAGTAATTGAAAAAGATATTCAACATAAGATATAAGATTCAACATAATAAAAGATATTCAATATATCATTATAGGAAACACAGCCATTGCTGTAGTTCAGAAAAACTGAATAAGTGTATTTTCATGCATTTAATCTCATTAGGAACATCAGATGAAAGTCTGCTGAGACACCAAAAAACCTATACAGCAGAGATCTCTAAAAGTGCTGTCTGAGAGACTCAAAGGTCTAAAGGGTTTTGCTTGCTGGGCATTGTGCAGAAATTACATTTAAATATTTGTATTTAAGATTTGGAAGTTAAAGTAATCGCTTCCATCTGTTTGCTTCCATTTCAGTACTTTTCCCATTATGGACCTAATGCATGCCTTTTTGAAGTACAGCTGCTTGGTTTTCCTGCATAAAGAAGAAAATTAGGTCTAATAATCTAAGTTCTGAATAATTTCTATTCATATTGTATAAACTTACTGAGTTTTTTATTCAGTGTTTGACCATCCTCATAGATATAGTAAAATCCCATCCTTATTAGAAATACAGAGAAGCTGGAATTTCATATGGGTTTGGAAGCTTTTTTTTTTTTTTTTTTTTTTATCATTGAAGAGGCTAATAATATCCTTGCTGATTTTTTTTGTACAAAAACCATGACTACTAAAACCAGGATGAAGGGCTACATAATTTTCAAAGCAAAGCAAGAATACTATTTGAAAGAATGCTGCTAGCATTTTAAAAAGGTGGTATTAATTTTGTGTGTGAACTGTGATAATCCCTGCCTATTTCTAAATCCCTGTAAATTGTTTCATAGGGCTTAGGAGTTATGACTCATTCACATTTTCTGACAAGCTATTGTCATGGGAGATCTAACACATAAGTAGGAAATTGGAGAGATCTGGCATATTTGAACTAGGTACATCCAAAAATTGAATACTTTACCTTGGGCTAACTGTAAAATCTGCTAGATTTAGGTTTGAAAGTTGAAGGTAATATTAAAAGTGCATTAAAAGAAATTATGAACCATATTTGAATAGGTTTCTGTTTTACATTGTGTGGTTGAGTTGAATCCACAGATTCCTCCAGTTACTTGACTCTGGGTGTCTGCAAACAAGCATTTTCATGTTAATTTTCTGTTCAAATGACAACAACTATCAGTCCAAACAGCTTGACCAAATTATCAAGCTCCATATCAAATACAGCTCCAGCACAAAATCCCTAATGTAATGACTCCTGAGAAATACATTCCCATGCAATCCTAGTGAGAATTGAAAAGCAATACCATGGATTGTTTACCAGTAATTTTCACATTCTTTTTTTTAATGTCATTTTCAGTAATCATCTTAGGATGCAAATGATTCTGCAAAATGTGTGTGCTGACTGCAGGATCAGGTCAAGGTGGGCTGTTGTGAAATGAGAAGTAGGGAAAAGAAAGAAAGTGCTATGTTGATCCTGTGTGTAGTTAATAACCCTAAACATATCTGGTCCAAGCTCAGGGAATGCAAAAAGCCTCATGGCTGCTAATAATGCTATTTCTCTTTTACTAGGAAATCCCTCAGATTTTATCACAACATTTTCTTTAACAGCAAATGTGGAAAATAGTACTTAGAAACCCAAGACCTGGGTTGCACCATTCTTTTAGGAGAAACCATTTAAAAACACATAAGAGAACACTAGATGCCTCCTTAACTAATGTCCTCTGGCAGGGTTTGCTGTGTAGTTGAACATCTGTTCTAAAGGTTTATCTGATTTTAAATTACTCCTTTCAAAATGGTAGCAATTGATTGCCACTAAAATATGAATGTGTGCCACTAATTGCCTGATTTTAATTATTTTCCTGCAATATGGATTTATATTGGCATAACTGTTTTTGCTTATTTTCTATGAATTGTAGTTATTTTTGCAGGCCTGTCTCCCAATTATGGAACATATAAGAAATGTGTATTAATTGCTACCATATTACTTAACTCTTACCAATATTTACAGTTGTTTCCTCTTTTTGCTGTGCCTTATTTTGCTTTAACCTTTCACATTACTCTGAAATTTCTAGTAGTCCAAATGGTTTTGCCTTATGAGCAAATGGCACAATTTTTCCCCTTTGCTTAAAACATTTGTTAATGATTTGGCAAGCTGGGATAGCTTCCACATGAGGAAGTAAGGGCTGGTTTCTTCATTTCTGCTTTCCTCACCATATAATAGATAGCACTTCAAGAAATTAAAGTACCAGTGTTGTATTTTAGGTACCAGTTCTTGAACATATTTTAAGTACTAAGCACCCTTATCCTACACACCATCTATTCATTTTTCTTCTTTCCAGCTTGGTAATTTGAGGTGCCACGAGCCTTAGACAGGCAGGTGAGGAGGTCTCACTTCCAGGCACGAGGAAGAAAGTGCTTGCAACCTGTTTTCACCACAGTGAATGTTACTTAACAGGAGAGTGTTTGGTAGAGACCCAAAATTTCTGCTAGAGACACCAGCAGGTTAGGAGTGATGATGCAAGCAGGTGACACCAGCACTTTTGCTGCCATGTCCAGGAAGAGGACAATTGTGTTCCTCCTTCCTGTGCTGCACCACAGAGCTCAGCTGAGCAACTCAGGACCATGGTCTATGGTTTAGCACCATTAAGTTGAGGCTGGATGGTTCAAAGAGCTGAAATGATGGCACACCAACTCCCTTGGAGTGGACAAGGCAAAGGAACGCTCCCATTAAGGGTTTAGCCAACAGCCTGCTGAACGTGGTAGCTCCCAGCACAGCTGGTGATCAGCAGCTGATGGCAAACTGGTGTTCATCATGTTTTCCATCAGCACAGCGGGCACCAGCCAGGATGTTTGTCCTTTGTTCCTCTTCTGACAATGCCCTAAACCAAACGCCAAACTAATGTCGAGTAGTCAGATTATCTGGCACTCCTAAGAAACTGCTTGCTGTGCAGCACTTCCGTCAAGGTGTAGCAAGAACATCCTCACAGCAGTGTCTGCTAAGAAAACTGTTTGGTGATGTTTCTGCTGCTTTGACATTCATTCCTCTGCGAGACCCAGAGTGCACACGCAGTTGAACTGCAGTGTATTCACTCACACTGGGAGGCTGCTTTTTTGGCAACCAGACTGATGCTAAAAATAAAACAACCTATGCAAAACAAACAAAAAACCTCCTTGCTAAATCCATAGTGGGAGTATGTTGCTTCAAAAAGCACTGGGTTGTCTGCATATGCTTTTTGGTGTCTCTTCCATGAGAAAAAGAATGGAGGGAAGTTTAAAAATGTAGTATTTTTGCAATCATCCATGCAAATCACCCCAGACAATAGCTGTGGCATGCACAAAGTATAGAACCAAGTTTGGAAACTTCTCAGATACGGCCCTCATCCTACTTATAAAAACATGTTGTTATAAGGATGCTGTTTACTATGCTATAAAATAAATATGCCTATAAAATAAAATGGAGAGGTATACTACTTATCTTTATTTAGGGGCAATGCCTGTATTTTGTTTTCCCTTCTTGATTTTCTGTTTTTAATTGAAGACTTTGGAGATAGCCTAGCCTTCTAAAAGGGTGTTTGTGCACACGTGTATGCCTCCTGAGCCTTTGGACTTGATTACTTGATACAAGTAACAGTACAGTTAGTACCGGTGTGGGTAGAAAAGAGAGATTTGCTTACAAAACACATCGTACTTTAAAAAGTTAATGCCTGTGGCATTTGTTTTACCTTTGGGGTTTTGTCCTCGAGCTCTGGTCTCAAAGATTTTCTCTGCAGTTAGGATGGGTGGAAAGTGGTTTACACACAAAAGCCGGGGGTCTCACAAACTCCCAGCAGCAGACGAGCGCGGCTCACGGGCAGCACCCAGCCTATCTTACGCCCAGGCCGGCGGAGAGGGCGGCGGCTCAGCCCCGGTCCCGAGGGGCCGCTCAACGCCCGCCCACCGCCTCCCGTTCCCTGAATGGATGGAGCTCTTCGGTGATGCCAGCCTGGGGGGGGCTCCTGCTTAATCCTGACCCCCCGGGCTCTTTCTTCGGTGAACCTCCGACCAGTGGAAGCCTAAATAACGACGACGGTGATGATGATAATAGTAACAAAAAATCAATTAAAGGAATAACGAAGCAGCCCCCCAGCCTGGGTGTGCGGGGCGCGGCGGCGGGGGGACCCCGGGGGGCCCCGCGGGACGCCTCTTGCCGCTGCCCGTGTCTCCTCCAAGCCCGTAAAACTGGGAGCGTTGCTCGCTGCTCGCTGCTCCGCGCCCTGGTAACGGCGGCCACCGGCGGGCGGGAGGACGTGCGGGGCCGCCCGTCGCGGCTGTTTCCGCGTTGCCCATCCAGGGAGGTCCCGCCCCCGCCCGCGGCCGCCCCAGACCCGCGGGGAGGCTCCGGGGCCGGCGGGGGGGCGCGCCCCCAGCCCGGGGCCTGCGGCGGGGGCGCCGGATAAAGCGGTGCCGGCCCGTCCGCCTGCCGGCACAGGGGCGGCCGGGACGGGCCCAGCGGGGCGCCCCGCCATGGCGAGCCCCGCACGCCCGCGGCAGGAGCTGGCGGCCGAGGAGCGGCGGCTCCGCGGCGCGGCCCCGACGGTGCCCCGCGACGCCAAGCGGGAGGCGGCGGGGGAGCGGCTGGTGCTGCTGGAGCTGCGCCGCTGCGGGCGGCCGCCGTCCCCCGGCCCCGGCGAGCGGCAGGAGGAGGGGGAGGAGGAGGAAGAGGAGGGGGAGGCGGCGGCGGGCGAAGATTGTTGCGGCAAGTGCAAGAAGCGGGTGCAGTTCGCCGACTCGCTGGGGCTGAGCCTCGCCAGCGTCAAGCACTTCAGCGATGCCGAGGAGCCGCAGGTGCCGCCCGCCGCGCTGTCGCACCTGCAGAGCCCGCCCGGCGAGGAGCGGGAGCCCCCGCCGCCCGGCGCCGACCCCCCACCGCCCGCGCTGCTCCTGGTGCCCGACTTCCCCGACGGCGGGGAGCCCAGCGCCGAGCGGCTGCGGCGGCAGCGCGTCTGCCTGGAGCGCCTGGGGCGGCCCGCGGCGCCCACCGACGTGCGGGGCACCGTGCAAGTGCTGGGCGGCCCCGGCCCCAGGGAGGTGACGGTGCGCTACACCTTCAACGAGTGGCTCTCCTTCGTGGACGTCCCGGCCGCGCCCCTTCCCCCCGAGCCGCCGGCCGAGCGCTACGGCTTCACACTGTGCGTCCCGCCGAGCCTGCGGGAGGGCTCGGCCCTGCACTTCGCCATCCGCTACCGCAGCCCGCAGGGCGAGTTCTGGGACAACAACGGCGGCCGCAACTACACGCTGCGCTGCTGCGGCTGCCCCGGGGGCGGCCCCGCCGCCGCCCCGCCGGCCCCCGCCGCACCTCGCTACTGACGCCGGCCGGGCGAGGGGAGCCGAGGGGACCCAGCCGGGCAGGGGCAGGCGGCCGCACCCCCCGCCCAGAGTGGGGCCCGGCTCGGGAGGGAGACAGCCAGCGCGCCGAAGGCCCCGTCCCGGAGACTGCCCCAAATCTGGTGGTTTTTAAGCAGGAGTTTCAGTTTCTGCCAGCGAAACATGGATGTGCGTAGGCTCGCATTGCTGTGGCTTGTGGAATTGTTCTCCTTATTGGTTTTTTGTCTTTTTTTTTTTTTTTTTTGGTTGTTTTTTTTTTTTGTTTTGAGAGAGCAAGGAGACTGAATAGCGTGGGCTTTGCTTTTCCCCTCTTGAAGTGAATTTTTGAGGTCTTGATTTGGGCTTGACTCCACTTACCTGATTAGTCAAGAGCGCTCGTGTGAAAACTTGGTGGCGTGTTTGCTAAAGATTTAACTTAGGATCCCAGTTTTCCCGTTCTCAGATCCATTTGAAAGACACAGTACTGAGACAGCAATGGTGTGCTTTGTCCTTTTTTTGTTATTTTCTTTTAGTTCAATGGACTCCGTAACAATAGGATTCACTGTTGTGAGCACCTGTCAAACCCGTGACAGGCTTGCGTGCCCGTCCCACCTTTGCCATGGCTGCGGCAGCTCTGAACAGCAGGCACTCTGTTTTGGGGCTGGATCTGGGGCTGGACTGGGCTGCCCTGGTTTTTGTCACTCAACACACTTCGATACCGCTCCCAGGCTCGCATGTTGGTCCCGTCTGGCTAATAGCAGCCAACAGGGACTTGTGCAGAAATGTTTTTGCTTAAAATAGACTGGTGACTTCTTTTCACACAACTGATGAGTCTAAAACCAGGACGAAGGAGGAGTTAAAATACTTGCTGATGCTGTGTTTATCAGGAGAACTTTGGTAACACCTTTGAGTTATGCATTGTGAAGTGAAAGATGGTGTCCGTCTCGTACACGGCTCTGTATTTTCAGTTTTGGGTCTGGTTTGGATGATCCTTCTCACTGAGGAGTGACACTGCCATACAGAGAGGGTGTCCTCAGTAACAAATGGAAACAAGTGCCTTAGTTCAGTTCTCTTGATGTTACATTTTCCACAACATTTCTCGAGTATTTATAATTTATTCAGCTTTTTTGCTACATATTTTTCTGTATTTGTATGTTGCTGGGAAAGAACTTTGTTGTGCACACAGCTGGACTTTATGGCGCTGGACACTTGAATTGATTTTATAGTCTTCACTCTTGCACTGCAAGCCTAGAGGTTGACTACTACTGGTGTCCCAACTCTTGAAATTAAGCAAAAACTACCAATGCTAATGGGTTTGTAAGAATAAAAAAAAAAAGTTTAAAAAAAAGCCATAAAGCTCACCATTACCCTTTTTTTTTTTTTTTTTTTTTTTCCTATTTAGCAAAATGTAACAGCAGGCATCACAGTTTTGCAACCTGTGGCTTGTGTGTCCTGACCGGGGATGATCCCGTCCGTAAGCAGTGTTTAGGGCTGTAGCTGAAAATGACAGTTGTCCTGCCAAAGCCATAAGGCAAATCACCTTCCAAGTCTGTGACGGGCATCTTGAGCAGAGCTGTGGTGTGAGGAAACATGGGTGGAAACTAGGTGGGTTACGGTCAAGTTTTGTTGGGGTTCTTCTGCAACTTTGACTCTTCTTGTTTTCTTTTCTTTTGATACAGTATCTCAGAATATGGGTTATTTTTGGTTAATGAAGAGCAATTGCCAGAATGCAGAAAATGCTCTGATGTGAATGTATGCTCTTCCGTAAAACCATGGAATGGCATTTTCCTTTTTTGAAACAGAGCATAGTGCAAGATTTCTCAGGTCTTCATTTCCTCTGAAGATGTAAAACATCTTAAAGGCTATCCTGACAACATAAGAAAAAATAGCTTTTTGATAAGATTCCCCATACTTGAGAATATTTTCAAGCCTGCAGCTAGCCTGCCTTTTGAGATGGCTGGAACAGACCCAGAGCTAAAAGCATGAAGTCTGTTGGGGGAAAAGACGTGAAGCAGAGGGGGAGCTTCAGACTAAAGGTGCTGCAGTTCTGCTCACATGTGCACTGCTGCTGAAACACAGCCTTTCCTCCCTCCTCCCAAAAAAGCCTGTGCATACACCACAGTGTGAGAATACAGCCAGAGACAAGGAGGTGTTTAATTCCTTCAGAAACCATTCTGTTGTTAGACTGTATCAGTTGCTCTGACAACGCACAGAGGGAGAGCTCTGCGCAGGCAAACACAAGTTTGTACTGTTGTCCTTCAAGTTACATGTGAACTCTCACCAAAAAGGTTTTTAGGGAGAATAGTGAACTCTGCTGTTTCCCTACACAAGTTTGTTTTAAGTCTATCATGCATTACAGGATTACAGGATTTTACATGGAGATAGGCTAATTCATACCAGGTTTTCTTCAGATGGCTGCATCAATGAAATAGTGTGCTCTTAGTGCAGTGTCAAGATTGATCCTTCATTTAAGTACAATGTAATATTTGGGATTTCTGGAGCCCATTCCTTCATTCTGTGCTTTGTTTATTAGTTGCTTCAGAGAAGAAGGAATCATCGCCAGAAAAAGAAAGGGAGCAATCTCTCCTTAACAGAATTTAAAGGAGCAGCCATATTCTGATGGCTATGTCTGGGCAGAGGTGGTACCATGAAGAATCCTGGCTAGCTGTGCCTAGTGATAGGGGCCTGGAAATGTTCTCTGGTCCACTGTAAACATCAACATCCAGAACATGTGACATTTCTGCCTGCTTTTCAGATGTGTGAATTTAAATTCGAAATGCAAGAAAGTACTTGCTGAGGCTAGACAGTAAAATCTTCTAAGTGCTTCAGAAATTTGGTGCCATCTGAAAATCCTGCCAATTGTGTTAATTAAAGCACAACATTTTTGTGCTTTGATACCTGGTGAGGTGCTTTTATTTGTTATTAAGAATTTCTTTTTGTGAAAGGAAGGGGAAAACCTCTAGATGGGAGTCAAACATACTCACTTTTTGATAGACAGTACATTTCTGTGCTCTTGGGATTTTACAGAAGCATAGATTTCCAAAGCAGGGTTCAAAGACAGCCTACTCACAGTTGTCTGTATTTTCATAGCTGAGGTTCCTGAGGGCTATGAAAATGCAAGGCTTTATCAAAGATTACACTGGGCAGCAGTTGTAAAAATCCAACTGGACCATGTGTGTACCAAAGGCTAGCCAGCCCACATCAGCAAACCCCAGGGCTCCTGCTCCTGGCCATAGGTTGAGACACATGGCATAATTGCAACATTATTCTCAAAGGAATATAATCAAAATGAAGTTTTTTTAATTCCATTAAAATCTGAAGGCCAGTAGAGTAAAATGTTAAGTGAATAATTCTTTCCATTCGGTTGCATTACTGTTAATGTATTTCATAAAGATTCAAAGCATAACTTTTGGAATATGTTCTCATAAACAGGCTCCCTCCCCTAACCTAAATAAGAAATTTAAGATTTATTGCACTTTTGGGAAAACTCCAGCTCCAAAGATTTTTATTGTATGCAGATTTCTGTTCCACCATCATGGATTAAGGACTTAGGGTAGGAATAGCTGCCAAATGGTTTTATAGGTGTGTATAAATGAAGAAAGTTTAATATAGTTCAAACTCTGTAGGGGTAACTGTGAAGGACATAAAAGGTAAATCTTCCTTAAGAAATTTTTTGCCATGTACATTTACTTTTAAATTCAGATTTAAATGATTCAGGAAAGGGCTGTGAAGCTAAATTTACTTTGGTGTCATGAAGATCTGTAAGCTTGCATGAAAACTACTTCTGTTTTATTTAAAATTGGAGCTTTCAGTCAGTACTTGGAAAGTCTGGCTTCTGCTCCCATTGGCTTCCCTGGGATTTGGATCCAGCCCAAAGTACTGCAGGAAGGTAAGGGAAATGATGTAGGTTTATTTGTCCATTCTGTTCAGAATCTTGTGTTATGGGGTTAGGATAACATGGCACTGTGATGAATGTTCATCTGTCAAGAGTTCAAAATCTGCTGTCTATGCATGGCAGTAATTAAATCACCTTAATTGTTTTTTCATGATTCTTTCTGAGAGAGGGAAAATTACTTGCCTTGGATTAGCATATTGCCAAAGACTGTTATAAATATTTATGGGGTGCACTCTTTCAATAGAAAGCCTGTACATTCTTCACAGGTCTCCAAAGTTCTTTTTCCCGAACACAGAAGAGTAGTTACTTGAATGCACTAATTACCATCATCTCCCCCTCTTGCAAAGCTTCAGTAGATACTGGTTTAACAACAAAAAAAGGTAAGTAGTTTAGAAAGAAGCATCTCTTGCAAAACATATTTAATTACTTCTGTAAGCTGTGGAATCTTTTTGAAGGTGCATATGTTTATGAAACAGATTTGAGAGTTCCATATTTTTTCCTTTTACAGTTGTAGAAAATACGCGGTTTTGGAAGAATTACTGGCTTCTCTGTTTTTTTTTTCCTGCTTTCACATTAAGGCCTCATGCACTGTTCTTATATTCTGAAATAGTGAAAAAAGTAGGAATGTAAACACTCGGTTAAAGAGCTGCACAGCTCAGTTCTTTTTTTATAAAGGTCGTCAAGCAAAATATTCCCAAGAGTATGAAATAACTATGCCTGTGTTAAGAATGGTGGAATAAAGCAAACAGTATAGTCCTGACTTGAATAATGCCAGGATTTCACTGTAGATCATTATGGAAAACTCAGGAAAACAGTCAGAGCACAGCTCTTTCATGGCTCTGTTTACGCATATGTATGGTCTGTGCTGGGAATCGGGAGAGATGCATTTATGTTGTACTACAGGAAGTAAAGTTGAGGGGCTGGTGCTTCTCCATAAAGTTATTCTGTCTGCTGGTGTTAGAGGGTAAAAGTTTTGCTTTTTATGCCTGGAAACTTGGAAGTTTTTTTTTTTTTTAATAGAAATACCTTTTGAGAAAAGTGAGTACTGAGTTAAAATCCTTCTTAGCCTATTTCAACATGGAATGTAAATCACATGCTTCTCACTCGGGTTGCTCTCCTGAAAATCTGTACCTCTGATATATCTGGGCATTTGAAACCATGCTTTCAATTGCAGAAAAAGTTCTTGAGAGGTTGTAACACACAACAGAAATGCCTGTCCTTTGAACAGTTACTAAGATTAATAAAATGATTACTTTTTTCTTTTCAGAGTGCTGTTTCCAAGCTCATCCTGTAAAAGTAAGGACAAACTTTAGTATAGCCACACTCAAATTTCGGTTCATACTGCTGAGGTTAATAGTTTGCTAAAGTGTCAAGATCAGGGAAAAAACATATTTATTATAATAAAAAAGCAAAATTGTTTTGCTAAGACATTGCAGCTTTAGTAAAGATATTTATTGAGCTCTGTTCTAAGGAAAAATATATACTTTTTATAATAGTGGACATTGTACATAAGTCATGGGATCATTCCTTTGTGTTTTAACTATTCCTGTTGTTTACACTGCTTTGACAAAATCCAACAAAGCTTCTGACAGTGTGCCAAGGGAGATTTAATGAGTATTGCAACGTAAACGGAACTGGTGAAGCACAGAAGGTGCAGCTGTAAGAGCACAGCAGCTCCGAGGCTGGAGCACAGTGCCAGCTCTCCAGGCTGCTCTCTCCATTGGCAGCCCTGAGCACAGCCCTAGCCAAGAGCAAGAACGGGGCAAGTGGACACCAACACAACACTAAAGTCATCCCAGCCTACAACTGGGCTCGACTTCCTAAGCCAGGTGTGGTTAGCAAGTATTTTCCTTCCATAGCTTGTAGGATTTCAGTGATAAAGCATTTGTCAAGCTATGTTTTTGTACATAACTGGGCATGTTTTGGCAAAATACCTTAAAATGGACATAAGGCATGGGAAAAATATATTTGTAGGTATCTTTCAATCATGTATAGCTGATATGCACATAATTAACACTAAATAACCATGCACTTACATGTATGTTACAAGCAAAGGAAACATACAAGCCTGTCCAAAACAGGGAACAAGCATCTAAAATGCTGTTGGGTTTGAGGAGTAAGTAATAATATCTTTGCTAGCTTTGCACTCCTGTTAACAAGCTAGATAGTGTTACGCAGTCTTTTGGACTGTAGCAGCAGAGGAGTTCTTATCTTGCTTCTAATAAGTAATGTATAAATACTGTATAAGTACAGTATAAATACTGTATGATAAGCTGATCAGTAATTTCAAGTAAGAACTAATTTGTCCTTTACTGAGGTCAGCTGTCTTACCCTCTGCAGTATGGACTGGGGACAGAGGGAAATGACAGAGCACCACTACTTTTCCCTGCCCCGTGCCTGGATGGTTCTCTCTGTAGACTCTGTAGCTGAAGGTTGCTACTGCTCCTCTGAAGGTAGAAGTAAGTAAGGGAGAGAGAATCTGAGTGGTAACCTTGAGAAAGAAGGTTGGAGCAGATGCTATGAACTGGGACTGTAGTAGTTTTCTATCTACCACAAAAACTTAACAACAGAGTTTTTAGGCATTAATGAAGAAGTAATCTCCTTTATAGTTTGGAAGGCATTAATAAGACATTTCCCATTCCCATGACTGCCTGTCTGCATGACAGCACATACCATCTACAGCTGTATTCTTGTTGGAAACAATGCTGAAGAACTTTACTGGAAAGGTATTTTTGAAGAACTGTTTATGCACTGAAAGAGTCCCCTTATTTTTTTGTAAATAGGTGAAAACATAGATTTAAATAGCAAAAATGTTACCAATGGAGTTGTCCCTCTTTATAAATCAGGGCTATGCTATTTATAAATATGTTTATTTTGCTTTCTAGCATACATTCTCAGATCTTGAAATGGTATGCAGTGCTTGTTCTAGTAATTAAGTTGTTTTAGACAAGGATCTTACATGTACTGCTTTAGCGACCAAGTTTCTATCTGGTATAAAACTGGCAGCCTTTCCAAGCCTGTGTCATCCAAGAGTGTAAGATGCTGCATTTCTGTGAGCTCACTGGAAGCTTAAAGAGCAATCAACCTTTCTTCTCCTGCACTTTCACCATTAACTTAAGTGCACTTAATTATCCAATTGTGAATATGGAGATTTCAAATACATAATCTAATGTATATTACCTATTAGAATAGTTAAATTCCATTTAAATAAAATGTTCACTAAAAGCAATTTACGTTGCAATACTTATACACCTAATAAAGTGAGAATTATTATTGTATTTGCTTTTTATCTGAAATTGAAAGGCGGTTACATTGGCAGCCTCAGGTACACACTATTTTATTCTGTCCGTATGAAATCGATTACTATAGATCTCAATCTAACTGTACAAAATGGTAAAATACACTTTAAGGGGCAGTGAGGAATGGGAGTTTGTTCTAAATTAGACACTTTAATTAAACACTCTGCTTTAATAACGTTTTCACAGAGCATGAACAACACAGAAGAACATAAACAGAAGATGAATTTTGTGAAGCAGGAAAAATAAGGGGTAGATTTCAAAGGCCACAGTGCCATGGAACTGGTTTTGAGCTTCTGTTTCTCTACTTAAAAAAACCCACAACAATTCACTGAAATAAAAGGAAACTTTTTTTCCTGTATGCCAGGTTTGCACTGCTTAATTTTTCTGCAGATTTCTAAGAGAAAACAAATTCAAGCACAGTAAGGACTTGAGCAGAACCTAATCAAATTTTTGCTTGTTTTTTATTAATCTATGGTCTCAAAAGTGTTGAGCATTCTGGGGATTTAAGAATAATCAATAAAATGCTATGCTGAACACTTTTTCTAGGCAAAGCTTGTTGCCACTTCATGACTTATAGCACTTGAGTTACTGTTCCAGTTAGGTTCTTTTTCTTCTGCCAAAATTCATGATGTTTGTGAGAAAGTGAAATCTTTCATAAAGTGATGTGGAGCTTTCTGCTAATGGCTGCACCTCAACAAATTAAAGGACTGGGTAGTGAAAAAACATTTGAAAGCTCCCAGGCCTCAGTAATTCAAGTCTTACATTCTGCTATTCTGATCAATTAATTATGTTAAAAGTAGGACAAGACTGGTTATTAACTCTTGGAAACTAAAGAAAGAACTAGTGAATTTTTTATGTTACCTCCTGAAATGTCAAGGGATGCTCTTCAAGGAAACCACACAATGCAGCCTATGATACTTTTAAGTATCAAAGTCCAGGAGATGAAAATTCTGGCCATCTCTGGTTTTAATACTTTAAATAAAGTATGTACTTACTCATTTAGTTCAGATGCTGGATATTTTTAAGTGCAACGGGATTAACACAAACTTAGTAACTGGGTGAAGGGTTTTAAATCTTGAGGGGTTTTACATCTAACATGTTTTTTGTGGTCAGTGAGAGACAAGGTCAGCAGCAGAATAATGTAGCTGGTTGCAGGTAGTATAATGGAGTTTTATTGTCGAAATAGGGCAGGAACTATTCCATGACATAGGACACACAAGCAAACAGATTCCAAGACTACCTTACATACTATTATAAATCACAGCCATTTATCTTAGAACATGTGACCCTTTAGAAAATAGAACTTTGGTTGCCAAAAACAGTCTCTCAGGCATTTGTTATGCTGAACAGACAAGCTCAGATGTGCATGTGCAGTTTCTGTATGTGGCACTGTAGGATGCTGAAGATGGTCCAGTGTTGTTTCAGGATCAGAGGCTTTTCTTGGCTATGTGTTTCCTGGACTCTCAATGACCAGTTTTTCTGTGGCGTACAGCTGGTCAATGGTAACCTGAAATCAAACCAAAATATCAGTAAACAGGTTATAATTTAGGCTCCACAGGAAAAAAAAACAAACAAACAAAAACACAACCAACCAAACAAAAAAAAAAACACCACCAACAAAATACCACCAAAAAAAAAAACACCCACAAAAACACCACCAAGAACTGAATAGCCCAGATATTAAGCTTTTTCATAATTACATTTCTCTTTCTATAAACATTTCTTTTTGTAAACAATACACTTGTCTAGATCTTAAGAAAAATAACCAACACATAAAATACCTGCACATATAAAATCTTGAAATAATGAAATTGAGGAATACCATTTAAGGTCTCAAAAACAAACCATTTGAAGTTACAACAGAGAAAAAGGAAGCAGGCTCTATGATGAGAAAAATGAAAAGACAAATATAATGAAAACCAAAAATATGGATCTAATCAGCAGGTATTTCTTATGCTCTTTAGGTGGAGAGCCTAGATATAAATGGCATGGTATGGTATTATTTTCCAGCTCCTTTGGAATCCTAATTTAATTTGCCTTACAAATGGTAAAACAGTTCAACAGTTGTTAGTTCAGCAGTAGCATTTTAGACACACTGGAGCTACCTCTTGTTCACGAGGTGGTGTTCAGACCTCCTATATTTGTCTTTCTAGTGCAATGAGGAAATGAATTATGACAAAAATGCAACACTGATGCTTTGACTCCTCTTGTTCTTTAGCACTTTCTAGTCTCCCCATAACATTGGTAAATTGTGGTTGGATGAGCAGCTGGCAGCTGTCACACACAGCTCTTGGCTTAGCAGCTGAGATGGGGAAAGAAGAAGTTTCATGCAAGTAGGGTAATGAAAGCAGAAGACAATGTTTATTTTTAAAAGTATGGATTTTGGAGTCTACTTTTTAATATCTGTTATGCCCTTTCTTGCCCATACTTTCTTTCTCCTTCAGGCCTGGGTACACAGTAGTTCTGTGTCCTTAAAAAAAAAAAAAAAGGTTCATACATTTATGTGTCTTAACTAGGACAAAAAAGGCTAGATGCTGAATTACACTAAGCATGGTATATTTAGTAGAATTTAATACTGTGCAAATTAAGCCTAACAGCAAGTCAAGCTCTCAAAGTAGTAAAAAGTCAGGGAAAGAATGTTTTTGGCATTTTCCATTTACCATTTTTTGTGGGGAAAAAATCCTGGCCTCTCTTGAATAAAAATTTCTCATCTGTGCTCACACTCACATAAAATGTGAATAATATTGCCTTTTAGGAAATGAACTATTTAATCTTGATAAACAGCCTTGTCTGAAACTTGTAACACATTGATTTTAATCTTGAAATATTTATTACAAGGGAGCATTTATGAAGCTGTTCATAAAGGAATAGAAGTTTTCCTTGCCAACAAATATTTCCTTCTTTTGGCACTCCGAGCTAAGTTAGTAACAGCATATGAACAACTGATTATTTCTGAAGTTACTTATGAAATATGTTGCATACAGAATATTTAATACAAAGGCCATACACAACTGTGGCATGTGTTACCAACAGAAATTTTAAGCTGTCAACAAGTGTTACTTGTCAAAGAGAACTCACTGCTCTGGGTTATGTGGCAGGCTATACACTTTAGTTGCTGCCTTACCACAAACCATGCTGAAGTACTTAATTTTTGTATACTGTGTTTTGGAGCCCAAAGAATCTTTAATCCTTTCCCACACAGTAGAGCAAATTTAATGGGAGGCTCAGAGGGATTACAAAAATGCTGAAACCTGAATTGCATTTTTTTTTTTTCTCCCCCAGCTGGGGAGATACATGAGACTGAGTACGTGACTTCTCAGTCAATCATATTCAGCTGGGGCAGATGGCTTTGTAGGAGAAAGGTATGAGCTGCTGTTTGCTGTCCCTGTGCCAACAGGTGATGTTATCTACTGCTGCACCTCTTGACTTGAATGCAATAAAAGCACAGATTTATGTGTGAGCTGCTTCCTTAGCAAACCACAGGCGTGCAGGCATTTCAGCAAGTGCAGAGCCACTAGTGCTGAGCTGTCAGCCTTTGCTGGGCTGCTGCAGCCTGCCTGCTCTGCTGCCTCCCTTCCAGAACCTCTGCCATGGCACTGTAAGCTGAACTTTGAAACCTAGGGATTCTTTTAAGTAATTAGCATTGAATTTTTAAAGTTATGATCAAGCCTTTCCCATGTGCCTTAGACAAAACAAACAAACCTTCCATTTATAGCTGCTGAAAAAATCCCATCCATAAACATCCCCTGCCTCAGCAGAAGGATTGCACCAATATTTACACACTGACACTCATTAACCCTACGAACCACAACAGCCTTCTTACAGTGTCCTCACCACCCCGAGTCTAAAGAAAGCACTTCAGCAGCATGCACTCACTGTGGATCATTCTCCCAAATTAGAGACTTAAGTGGCTACCTAGTGTGCTGTTTTTTCATCATGCATGTTTGTAGCTTGTACACCACATTCTGGTAGGTGGCTGGAAACCAGTGCATAGGTCAGAGCCAGGGGAGTTCCATTGACCACAGGAAACTTTTGGGGAAAAAGGCTCTATGATTTGCTCAGCAACTTGGTGACCCAAAAGTTTATTTACCTCTTTAGGTAACACATTACAATTAAATTCTCCAGGAAAGAATGCGCAATAAAGAACCGCACTGTCATCAGGAGAAGAAAATAAATAAAAATACAAATGTTGCTTCGCAGCTCCTTTTGAATTATTTGCTGTTTAAATTCTGCCTGAAAAAGTATGTACTTTGGTTCTGACAGGTCCAGCCCTCAAAACCTGACAATTTGTCTTTGTTCAAAGATTTAGTACAAGTCTATATAGTCAGCTGTTTTTTGTGAACAAGAAGACTTGTTCTTGAAACCTTACTGTTGCCTTCTGTCTGAATCCAGGAGAAGGCTTAGGGCTTCAGAATGGGATTTATCAGCAGACGTGAGACAACAAATGGTGAAAAAGAAATCACTGAAGAGTAAGCACTTGTTCATCTTGTAACCCAACCATTCTCTGATTATTAGGTCTTTGTGTGTTCATATGGAAGCAAGTACTAGTCCTTTGTCATGGCTGGCAGGAAGCAACCACAGGAATTAGCCACTTCATGGAATCTTTCACTGCTATTGAGGGAAAAAATAATGTAGGAAAGGTTTTTCCTATATAACAGTGCATCAAAGATGTGTATGGGGAGGTGCAGTAAGAATTAAATTGTAGAATTAAGAAGAATTATAGAAGCAAAATCTGAATGTCCTGCAGACACTGAAAGAACATGATATTACCCTAAAAATTCAACAAATCCAGCCAAATTGACAGAACTCTGAACTCTGTCCTCTCTAAAGGTGTCTGGCTGCCAGTGTCTGACTCTCAGGGACACCTGTGGCTGGTGAGCAGGTTGTGTGTGGCTTCCATGCCAAGCCATGTGACAGATGCAATTGCAGCGGGACGGTGCTGGCCTGGGAGGCAGCCTGAATCCAAGGGGCTAACCTGAATCCTAGGGGCTGCCTTCCCATCTTGACACAGCTGGTGGAGTAGGTCCTGCAGACCTACTGCTACTACTTGCAAAATACTACTAGATTATAATCTCCAGTTTCTGAAGGTATGTGGCATGTCTTGTGTATTTTATCCACACTAAGATTTTACTTTGCAGCTCAGAGTTGAGGTAGAAGTGACTGCTCATATTTCTGCAAGGCTGATAATAAGGTGACTGGGTTTTAAAATTTTTTTTTTGAATTTGCCTCACTCAGAGTACATAGTTCTGCTCTGAAAAGTATGATGGCATCTTTCCTTGGCAGCTCTGTATAAATGTCTGTCTACTTAATTAATCACCACATTTTTCCTTCCTTAGGCTCTGCAGCACAAAGATGGCCAGACATCTCTTTTCCCCATGTACTTTACACAATTATAATTGTGTGGCATATAACCCATGAGCTCTAACAAATCCTGCTGAGCCCAGATGAAGATACTTTTTCTCACTGTCACTGAATTACTCATCCTTATCATCCTGCCAAACTTGCCAATCTCCAAATAACCAGCTACCTGCTTGTGTGAGGTCTCACTGATAAATTTCAGGGTGACTGCCCTACAATTACTCAGGTAAGTAGCTAGGCAACAGCCTTTCTGCCCTCAAAAGCAAACTAACTCTTTTTTTTTAAATTTTTTTTTTTTTCATGCCACTGTTTATTTTTTGATGGCAGACAAAAGCAGGAGTGGCCTAACACGAGAGGGTGCAACACTCTCACCTTATGCAGAATCAACTTACTGGACAATGCAAGTCCTAAACACATAAAAGTGCCACTACAGCACAGTAATACAGAAACACTGCAAGACAGCAATTTCTCTAGGGGTCAGTTTTTTAAAAAAACTGATCTCCCAAGAGGATAATCACTGGAGAAGTAACAATGGTTTCCTGTTTTTCTTGAAGAAATGCTGCTTATAACTAAAGCTGATGTACAACAGATAGCTTTACATATTAAACACATTTACATATCTAATATACATACAGGTTGTTATATACACCTGCATAAATATATGAAAAATACCAATTTCTAGATAATAAACATCGCCATCTTCTTTCTTTTTTTACAAATTTGCAGGCAAGAAATTGTCACCTTATTACAGCCAGGGATCACATATAAACATATACACTTTCATTGTTCTTTATTATGGAGAAAAAGGAAAAGGTCATGTGTATTAATATATTTATACACACACACACAGAGATATATAAAATCAAGTTGTTTTTTTTTTTCCTGTTGCACTGGGGAAGTTGACAGGTGTATCTCATGGGCACACTGCTGAATCTTAACTAGGAAGAAAAATCCCTGATGACACCACAGTCATATTGCATTTACGGCTGCTAATCTGGGCCTCTAACACTACATGAAGAAGTTCCACATTCATATTTTCTGTCACGGCAACTATAAAATGCATCTTAAGTGAATGCTGACAAGAATAGAAATGTTCAAGAATATAGGTTATTTTAAGAGCTGGCAACAGTCTTATAAGCTGTTTATCTAGAGTCTTTCCTATTAGATGATGCCAACCAATTTGCAATCCTATTTCCAATTTAAGTGAAGTGGTTATTGTTCTTAAGAAGCATTACCTTTTCTCCCCCACACCCAAAATTTGATATGCTATACACAGCACAAAAATGATAGTATTTTTTTCATATTTACTAAGGTCAGTTTAATGTTTTTTGTTTATTTTTAAATGAATATGGACAGACATTTTTTAGATTATCTTTTACTGCAATAATAAACACACCAGTGTGTTACAGAGTAATTAGTACAACTCAAATGGAACCAAAACCTCATCAATAAATTCAGTTGCTTGCCAATTCTTTGTGTTGGTATTAAATGCTACAGCAGCAGCCTTATTTATTTTCACTCAGGAAAGAATGTTGAAAAACTGCATTTGGCTTCTTAAACACACAGGTTATTCCAGCTCTCCAGAGCTGGACTCAATGTGGAAAAAAATATTTTGGAGACATTTCCCTTATTTTAATTGATTCCATTTGTCTACAGAGAATGGGAAAGGAAGTGAAGGAAAGCACAGAGCTGAGAAGTTAGAACTATAGTGTATTTTACTTTGGTAAGCCTGAGCTGTGCAAATGCTGTTTTCTTTGTTTCTTTATCCCATAACATATCCTACAACTGCTGCTACATGAAGCTTTTGAAAAGGCAGGAAATATTAATTTATTGCTACCATTTGTCTGGCTTTCACAAAGGTGTGAAGTAAAGTAAGATAGCTAACAGGCGAGAATGTATCTGAAAGTTATTTCTCTTAATAATGATAAATTATGTAATTTTGTTACAACCATATGCACTTTATCTTGAACACCTTCATTCGGCCTACCAGAAGCAGGATGATGTATTTATTTAACACTCTCATTAATTTATTCTGTGGGTCTCCCTGAAGAGATACTCTTCAGCAAAAAGAGCAGAGAATCTTACCTATTCCAGCAATGATGTACACATAAAATACTGTAAGCATATATATTCATGTGTATTTTGTAGATGGTGATCTAAAATAGCAAGGGATTACTATTTTTAAACACTTACTATCTCTCAGTTAAGAGAGCCCCTTTTTCTTAAAATTACACAAAAATGCTATTGTCCTTAGAAACAATATGGGCATGACAGACACGGCCTTTACTCCAAATAGCTACACTTGATGTAGCTTGAAGTAACAAGGGCCTTCATAACAGAAAGCAAAACAGGAGTCTTTCAAGCCCCTTCCAGCCTGGATTGTTCTATGATTCTATGAAAGCCAAGTGGACCAGATTATATAGGCCTTCAGTAAAGTCACAGTTTTAATTCTCTCGTTTCCTGCACGCTACTCAGCCTGCAGATAAAAAGGAGTGTGGACAAGAAAAATGCCATCTCAAAAGCAGGCAGGGCCCAACAGCAGATGGCTGCAAAGGGGAAGAATCAACCCTCTGCTATTGCAAAGGTTACCATACAAAAATGTTAGAGAGTGGGCCACAGGAAAGCAAGCAGTGACTGATTTTGGGCTTAAACAGCCAGGTGAAGGTTTGATACAACACTCATCCAAGGAAGGAGCAGGTGTGCAGACGTAATGCTCTGAGCATGATCTTTTCATGCTTTCAGGATCCTGGCAATCTCCAGGCTCCCACCTCTCTTCCCTCCCTATTTTTTACCTGCTGGTGTTATTTCAGCATCTTGCTTTTTCTCTCATATTTGCATAGAAAGCCTCAACCTTCAGAGAGCAGCTCCAACTGCTCAAAAAGCTAAACACAGAAAAAGCAGGTCTTCTAAAGAGTCAATCCCATGTGGCTAAAGGGGAAAAACCTAAAATAGCCTGATCTTTTTTCAATATAGCATGAAGAGAAAAATCACTCAGTTAAGATGCTGAGGGTAGCAAGGAAAGGAATATAAAACATTAGTGTTTGAAAATATAGAGACAAAGATGTGGATAACATTGTGCTGAGTGTGGTGTAACAGGTAGTCTAGTAATGCTGAGACATTTGGTATGTGAATACCCAGACCATTCACAGAGGACCCTATGTTTTGTAGCAACTACATAAGCAGAATTCATCAATGCCAATGTGAGTGCCTGCCTTACTTTTGTCACTAGTATAATACAACAGCCACTGTCACAAAACACACATTCTGCACCAGGTCCATGAAAGTACTATAATGTTTGTGTATTGCAGATACACTAACTACACAATACATACAAAAACTAAATTGTCATTATAAAAGGAAAATATTTTACTCTTCAGTATTTTCTTGGATCACTACTTCCAAGGGACTTTTGGAATGAAACAGTGAAGAAAATGTAGTCATTATGGACAGCTATAAGCAGATATTAAATATGCTTACTGAGTAGCATGATCAAGTAATTCTGCAGCCCTAATAAATTTTCATACTGTGAACTACTGTGGTACTAAAATGAGCTTCCACAACATTATGACAACAATCATAATTTAAAAACCACCTTTTACAATTGTATTTAAAGTCAGATGCCAGAAATGCAATGTACTAAAAGAATCATCTTTAGTCTTATTTCTCATGTAAACTGGGGAACTTGGCTGCTGGGGAGAGCCGCTAAACAGTCACACAAAGAGGTATACGGCATGTTTGTAAATTAATGTCTTTCAGAAAATTACTTATCCACCTGTACCTCCCTGCCTTTTTTTTTATAATGCTCATCACCTTCTACATTGATTGTCTCTTCCAGTCCCTGAAAATACCTGATTTTGTCCCATACCACTCAAACTCAGAGAAAGTTCCAGAGCAGCAAATGATACATGGACTTTTTCTGTCTTTAACTGAGATTTGCTTGTCTAAATGATGATTGTTTAAAGCCTTGAAAATCTTTGTCTTCACCACATTTTTAAGTGAACAGTACATAAAGTAAGTGCAAGGGGAAAAGTACATAAAGTATGTTCCTTGGGGAATGCTGAACTTCAGGAGTTAAGACATTTTAAGACAGCAAGTACCAAGATACCAAGGACTGAAAAGCAGGACTGGCAGGATGTAGTTCTGGGAAGATGCATACAAGAAACGTGCCAGAGAGTATGTCGAAGCTGACACAGATCAAAAGCAGCCCAGAAATGAGCAAGCCCAGAGTGGTGGGAACAGCTAAAGCCACTGATTCTTCAGTGAAGAAAATGCTGTGGCATATGCCAATGCTGATGGCTCCAGAAAATGCATTTGGTTTGGCAGTATGGAAAATGTTGGTCACCCCTGCTGTTGAAGCCAGCAGCTGTTCTGATCCTAGCTGGGCCTGCGCTCATGTCCCTTCAGAGTTCATCCCTGTAGTATCTTACACAGCACAGTTGTCACCTGTGCACATTTGCTACACTTTCACTTTGATTTTTCTGAACAAGAAGTTTTCTCAGTATCTGCAGTACCGAAGTGTGAGGCTGCACAAACACCTGCAGTAATAATTTCACGAGACAAATGGATAACAAGTACACAACATGTATTATGCTTGAGGACTCTCCTGTGGGAGCTACCTCTCTCTGCAGCATCCTGCCCAATATTTTATAGGAAGTACGTATAGGTAGCAGAAGTACAGAGATGTATAATTACTCTCACAACCCAGATCTTCGATTACTCGCTTAAACAAGAGAATTATCTGCAGCTAGTAGGAAAACTGCATCAATTAAGACAGGTTGGCACAATCACCTATTACAGAAACATGCATCGAATATTCTTCCTTTCAAGTGTAACACACTGTGTACATTTGGCAAGAGAATATCATATTAACTAAATAAACTTGGATTTGTATTCTTTATTTATTCTGATCTTATCTGAACCACCAAACATAAAGGGGAAAAATTCAGGTAACTCAGAACTGTAATATTGCTTAACGTGGAAATTTAAATTTTCTGTGTTGTTAATGTCCTTTGAGCCAGAAGAATGTTTTAAAAAAATGCCTTTTAATCTGCTACTGAAGCTGTGTTTAGGGACGTGAAAGACATAGTGACCTGCTGAATTTTGGATTTGAATGGATGTTGGCCATAGTTTACTTATTTCATGGTGATGTGTCTTCTTCAAGACTCTAAACTGTCCATACCAAATTCCTGGTGCTGGTTAGAGGATGGCAGCAGGTACACTGTGTTTTGTAAAACTGACAGGTGCTTTACTAGCATTTTAAAGTAACAAGGCCTTTTGTGTTTCAGGAAAAAAAAAGTCAATTTGTAACACAGACAATTTTCCAAGACATAAAAGATAGAGAAAATGAATTTCCCCTGTCCTCCAAGAAGGCTATAACCAAGGATTAAACTTAATTTTATATGAGGAACAATTTACTTTAAGGTTCCAATATGTCTTTTCCTCTGCACTGATGTTACCTTACATACACCTCAGATGTGATTACAGGCTGGGCTTTTCTCTGTGCCCATTCAAATTACAAAATTAAATTTGAAAGAGAAGAAATAACATATTGAATTTATCTTCAGAAAATATAGCTGTATTTACAAAGATAAATTTTGTATTGGATGTTTTTAATTCAATCTGCATCTTTGCCCAAAAAGGAGCACCCCATCGAGGCAAATACTTACATATCAAGCCCCTACTGCAGTGTTTAGGAGATCTCAAAGTATATCAGGACAGAAATAAATTTTTATTTTTCTGCATTAAAAAGACTTCCTTTTTTTGGCAAATTTTTTACAGATTACTAAACTACAGTCATCTGTTCCTGACAAAATCATAAAAATAATTTCCTTGTTTATCTTACTTTCTGTGATGAAGGATATCTAAAGATTTCTTTTTTCTTGCTAAGCCTTCTTGGTTTACTATCTCCAAACCTCCAAGCTTAAAAGAGCATTTTTCTTTTCCTCCCCTCTTTTGGAAGAGTTCCAGTGAAAGCTACAAAAAACTTCATTGCCTAGACTGTCTATACTCTTTAAAAACCTGAGTAGGAAGCCAATGAGAAGAAAGGACATTAATGTTTTAGGACTGAGAATAGATTTGTTGAATTTCAGTCAATGTTTGGGCCTGTGAGTTCTCACTTGCTATCCAAGGTGCTAGGGTCACCTTGAAATAATTTCTCAGGTCCAGCTCAGTTTCCAAACCAACACCCCAGTCAAAAAACATGACTTTGATCTCCTTGATTAAGCAACGTCTGTGGAGCCATAACTGCAAAACATAGTGAATTATTCTGTTCCTCTTGAAGTTACTCCAGGTGATGGCAGGTAGGCTTCTGACTTCCTACAGCCTCTCCCCTGGGGCAGGAAGTGCTCCCCTTGCCTCTCAGTGCCAAGGCAAACATCCCCTGCAGCACCACACCAAGCCAAAGCCAAGCCCTCGTGCTCCAGCCTGCCCAAGTTGAGGTGGGTGTCCTGCCATCACACTGCTCTTCAGGGGGACAGCTCACACACTGCCAGTTCCATACGCAAATGGGTTAGCTTCCCAGCGCTCCTCCACCCACCCCTTTGTACGAACAGTAAGAAAAATTAACGAGGGAGAAAATAATTATTTGCAAACCCTGCAGCTTTTGAGCAGGCAATATCCGTGTTTGTGTGGATATAGGGTATAGCTTATATTAACTTGTTTAATTGGACTAAACTAAAGCAGTATTTTTTTTTTTTTGGCAAAGATAAATTACTGGATTTAGCACAGCTGGTAAGAGCTAATTCTGTACAAAGAGTTCTTTTCACTAGTGTGGGTGGCAAAACACTTTCAGCAACTGGCCTAATTAGTTCTCCCTTCTTTGCAATAGCATAGGACAGTTCAAGAAAGAAAAAAAAAAGAGATTGTAATGGAAGATGTGGTATAAAATCATCCTGTTTGCTCTTCTGGTTTTGCCAGTCCTCCCTTATTTAATGTCACACTAAGCAGAGGCTTGCCCTAGTATTTTGCAGCACAGATAATAATTAGGAGTGGGAGGTTAGCACTTATTCCAAACACAGGCAGGGAGCAACGTCTGTTCCTCTGCACATATCAGAGAACAGCATTCCTCACCCAAAACACTGTGGCCAAACCCAAGCCGCAGAGTGATGGATGCACCACTGAGGGCTTTCCCCTCGGCAGAGCTCCCGTTCTGGGTGGCTTGTTTAGCACAGACTGGGAAGCCCGAGCTGCCAATGAGCTGCACTCCCCAGCGCACCCTTTCTGACACGGATCACTTATGTGACAAAAGACAACGCGGGCGCCAAGTAGGATCATTTCAGCTTCACTGCTCCCAACATACAGCCCACCAGCTGCAGGGCAATAACCCACTACCCCAAAGAGGCACTAACTTGAGCACACAGACACCTTCCTTTCCATATGAGCTGGCCAAAAGCACTCAGGCTCTTCCACCAGTGCACACACTGACGTGCAGACGCTCTGCAGCTGTCAGCAAGATACAGCTCCTACCAGATAAAAACTGGGCTTGGCAAGATCCACTTGACCTTCTGAATGTCAGTGAGATAAAGGATAAAAGGCCAGGAAGGGCACAGATGTTTTAATTTACCTTCATTATAGGCCATCTAGGAAACTGCTGGAATTTTTTTCTAGCTCTGTTGTTTTGAATAATGATTCTGGAGCTGTGCTTGAGTGAGTTACAAATCTATTACAAAAACAATTCAAATTGTTACAAGCCATTACCAATGTTTCTTTTTCTCCTAACTAGACTGAATAAAGGCAGGATTATAAAAAACTTCTGTTAGGAAAAAATTGAATGTGAAGGGGAAAAACAAATTAAAAGTGAAGAGTATTTTATGAAGACAAACAGAATGACCAACTAATAGGGAAACTCTCCAGATGGCTTAAAGAAAAACTCAGCAATGAAACTAGAAAAAAACAGTGTTTACCTGTACCTACAGTTCCTGTCTTTTTTTTTTTTTTTTTAATTATTTTTTTATTTGCCCATTTGTTTCTGTTGGCAGCAAATGGAAGACAGAGGGCTACTCCTCTATTAGTCAGTCTGATGGAAAAAAAAATAATTAATAAAACTTCTTAGAATTGCCTGCTGCTCATTTACAGTTTGAACAGTCTGATACTGAGAATAATATTTTCTAATACACACTTCTCCAAAATGGTTGTTAGAAAAGTCTATGGAGTTTTTGGTTGATGGAAGGTTGTTGATGAATCTTGAAAAGACTAAACATGTTGGGGGGAAGGCAGAGACAGGAGACAGTTATGGGGAATAGACTGAATCTAGGAATTTGTCAGTGAGGAATCCTGTCTGAAAAAAATTCTAATACAGCCCTTTGCTCTTTCTGGGGCTTGACACCTTAAGTATTTCATAATTTTCTTTCAATTTTTCTGTATATAAACACTGGAAAAAGAAGGGAAACTGACTGACTATAAACAGAAAACAGTGAAGCTACTACACACAAGCTATTATGTAAAGCAGAGATCTGTCCTTAATCTTTCAATATTAATCATCCCAGAGTTTTAACAAAAGGAGAGCGAGACTAACTGGTAAGAGATTCCAAATGATTCTTTGATCTATATGATGCATTATGTCTTTAACAAACATACACATCCAAAAATTATTTTGCTCATGCTATCTCAGTTTGTTTATTTTGCTATTCAAAAATATTGTGTAAAAATCTTACATATAAACCTGTGTAGAGAAGAAATCCCCCTCTGGGAAAAACCACAGAAAAGTGAGCCAGTAGATGGCATTGTGGCACTTCAAAAGACATTCCAGAAAATTCCACTTAAAAAACATGCAAGCCTAAGTGCTGTGTTTAACCACTTACTGCTTAACCAATGCAGTATTTTACTCCTGCTCAGTGCTCCACATGCACAACTGAACAAACAAAACTGCATGATGTAACTCCACTGTCACACTAGCCCTGAAACAAATCTTGTCTGCTCTGGTTCTCAAATCCAATTAGCTCCATATGCTAGATTTACAATCCCAGTCTTGAAAAGATGATCCTTATTTGATGATTAATGTCCCACGAGCCATGGCCATCATAGATATAACAGAATAGATATGATGAGTGGAAAAATATTTACTAAAATGGAACCATATTCAAGATCTTACAATCAATGCAGATAATACTATTTCCCGCCATATGGCAAATTCTGTGAATTAGATACCCCTTAAAAGTAAATTTATTAAATATTTTCTGAATATTGCACTTAGTTTCAATTAGGCTGCTGATACGCCCTCACAGCTAGAGATGAGAAGACTGTAGCAACCCACCAGTTTCTTGTGCAACACAGCAGTTCTCTACTGTTCAAACCACACAAATTTGAAATAATTTTGCAGAACTCAACATACAAAAGACCTTGTGAGTTTAAGAATTATATTCCATACACCAACAAACTTATTTAAACTGAAACTAGACTTGGAATTATCAGTACTTTATCTGCAAACTACTTTACAGATAAACCTATTTTACCTTGATCATCTCTGAACAGGGGACTGAAGCAGAGATTTCTGGAGGTCTCTTCCAGTCCCAGGTATTCTGTGAGGCTTACATATCAATGCCCCTCATGACATTAGTCTTTATGAAAACATCTAGTTTCACTGTGGTATTCATTTTCTTAGGAACTTCTAAAAATCCTCATCTCAGAAGGAAAAACTTTCAGGATATTGTAAATCAATCTGACTACCTTAAGGACCCTAATTAAATTCAATAGCATACTCTAAGTGTCCAGTTGTATATAGTCCTTTTATTTCATGCCACTTCTAGAGTAAACTGAAGCAGTTTAGTTTTCCTAATGCAAAAAATTCAACTTCAGGTCTCCACTGCCTGATAGTGTAATAGTTTGATTAAGAAACAAAGGAGCAACTAAAACTTCATCCACAAATTAACAGATCAAATATTTTTGCAAATTTAATATCTACAAAAAGATCATCCTCACTTGAACAATGCTAGGATTTATATGTGAAAATTTCCTTTTCCAATTATAAATAGGTTTTAAAAACACAGAATGATACAAGAAAGATGTTTCTTTCATCCCCTGTGAAGCTACAAGCATTACTGTGAATGTTTAGGTATTAAAAATGGGTGTCTCCTTTTTGGAACAGAGGTGGTCAGGTTGGGCTGGAGCACCCAGGAGAAGAGGGAAAATAAATAGTTCCTTCCTCTAATCGTCACTTCTTTCAACATGATCCCATCCTTAGAGGTAGGTGACTAGTGTCACAAACCCAAGAGCATTTTAAAGAAAATAGAATGGTGTAAGGGGGAGAACATAAGCACTGATAATTGGATCAATTTAAGGATCCACCTTTTCCAGTATTTTGTGCCCACTGTAGTCCACAAGCAGTTCTTCAGGGAAAGGGAGCATGGATATGACACACATGCATACATCTTTTGCTGAAATGCCTCCTCTACTTCCAGTGACAACAACATTCTGGCAACTTCATGGCCATGTAACCGTAACACCATTTTAACAGACGTGACTAATTTGTCTAATCCCCATTTGAACCCATCCACCTGCTGGCCTCCCCAGCATGCTGAGGCATGTGGCAGTGAGTTCTACCATGTAAATGTGTACTTTGCACTTCTTTTGAAATCTTGAGCTTCTTTTTGCTTTCACCTTGTAAAACGTTCAAAAGAGTAAAGAAAATGTCACTCTGCTTCTATTTTCCTCAGAAATGTTTTTCTTCTGTGGGAGTTTTCAAGTAGCATATTCCTCATACCCAGGTACCAGGAAGGAGGGTAACTCAGAGTAAGTACTCAACCAGCTAACATCCACGTGGTCAGGAGTAGATGAAACAGGACAATAACAGACACCATTTCTGAACAGGCTGGAAATGCACCATGACACCCTGCAATCCACTTGACAGCAGAAGTAGAAAAAGGTGACCTGACTGACTGCTCTTGTTATAGTTAAAGCAGAGTCATTCAGAGTGCCCAACTGCATCCACTGACCACACTCTAGGTCACAAAGCCCATTGTATTGGATTGGACCCTTGGAGTAAATACAGTGTGACCTTGTGTGTTGACCTCAAGAGTGTGGTGGCTCACAGGAAAAGAAAAGCATCCTTCACCATCTTATATATGATGTGTGCTTGGTCTTGTATCCTGTGAGGCTTGGTGGTGCGGGCTGACACAGAACCAGCAAGATGATATGGGTCATCCCATAGTTGTGCCTTCAGGGAAACCTACCTTATAATTGTTAGAGGCCACTCTTGCCTGCATTGAACTGTGATTTGCAGGGGACATCACTTCCATGTCAGAGAGAAAAACCCTTTGTAATTTTCTTGTGTTCATCGGCTACCCTTTGCTATCATGAGAATCCTTGATGAGGAAAGCAGCCTGACCAAGGACAGACACTTTTTGTGGAAAAATTTTCTTGTAGCTGAATCCACAGAGTCTGAGCAAACCCATCCAAGTGTTCCTTCCAAACCCATCCAAGTGATTGAACTTTTGTCCTTTGACATACTCATAAATATTGGTTCTTCTCATGCAGCCAGTGCTTCAACAGAATCAGAGCTGGAGCATATATGCAAAAGGATTCATACTCTCATCACACCAGGTGGTATCTTCTCAACCCATTCAGTGGCTCCCAATGTTGTGCTCAGCTACATCTAAACACATCATGCTGTATCTAGTATCTGTTTGTTTTAGACAATGGCAAAAACAGCTAATCCCAAAGACATGAGATTTTTTTTTGAAGGTGACTATTGTTTCAAAAGTTCATGTTATAAACAAGTGGTACAAATTTTGAAACTTTAAAATGGGCTTGGTGCTGATTCACCAGAGCAGAGGCCACTGTTTAACCCAGCATGAGTCAAAGGGAATTTTCTCAGCTGCTAAAGAAAAGGTGACACTTGTGGCTGTGTCACAGGCTTTCATTGCTCTTCCAGACCAAAATTACAGTCGGAAAAAAAACCTTAAAAGAAGCCTGCTCTTACTTGCATAAGGAAGATCTGTGCTAGACCTCCCGTTAACATGGTCTCTGAAGTGCTCCACTGCTTGTAGTACTGGTAACTATTTGTGAAAGAGCAACTTTCTAAACCATGCACACACATACAGCCATGCAGCATCTGGACCAGGCAGGGAGCTCAGGCTTACCATTCCCTTAGGCTGGAGGCATCCCAATTACAACATCTGTCCAGAAGGAGAAACAGATGGCCAACTTCTCCAGACTTTTCTGCCTGCCTGACCTGATGTCCTTTACACCAGTCACTTGGGCAGATAGATAATAATAAATAAAATTAATAAGGCTAATTAAACCCCCTGGGTAAATTAAAGAGTTAATTATGTGACAGTACTTCTCAGTCCTAAATATTGGGCTAAATCACTGGGGCTCTCTATGCACTCACTAAAAAAAGCAGACTGACAGAAAAAGTATTATCCTCAAGATACTACATTTGCTAATTTGCTGTACAATTGCAGGGTTAATTGACAACGTCTTGCCATTTCTGAAAGCAGTTTGACAGATTTTTCCAGGCACTTCACCACTGCCTACAGCAAAGCTATATGAGGTACAATAATATCTACTGCTCACAAGTAAAAGAAAAAGCTCTCAACTCAGCAAGAATTGTGTTTCTTAAAAAAAAATTCAAAACATCTTACTAACTGGTGCTTATGTTTTTCTGTACAAATCAGCATTTACAGACTAGTATTCCTCACTTTGTTTCAAGCTCACTATGCAATCAATAATTACATTAAAATACACCAGCACGGAAAAAATACAAAGTAGAGCTAGCCAATTAGGAATTTCTTTAAGGTGCAAGCATGCAAATAAAATTGAACTAATAAATTAAAAAGTTTAATCTTGATTTTTGGGCATTCTTCCTTCCATAAACTCAGTTTTAACAGCATTGTTAATTATAGAGAAATTCTTCTAAATTACATTTAAATAATTTTTCTAAACCTATTAGGATTTTACAATTATTTTGTCTGCATTTGTGCTGGTAGTAACTTCTGAAGCTGCCACCTAACTTTTACAACAGAATAAAGATATTATGTTCTCACAAGTTCCTAAGCACACCTGGCAATCACCTACAAAAGAACACCCAGTTAACGGCTTCTCTGGAAGAAAGGCTAGTAAACAGAAAGTCCTTCTGTTTACTCACCGAGAATCCATTCAGGAGAGGGGAGCTGCACATGTTTCAGCTACAGGGTAAGCTTACACAAGATCTTTTGAGTGATGAGGTAACCACAATCGTTAAGCCATGGGGCCCAGCAATATAGAAAAGGTGATTTCCTAAATTCACATGTCCACAAACTGCCACTTTAAAGTTCAGGCAGGGCAGACCAGCAAGCTACCACGATATAAGGGAAGGGATATTCAGAGTCGCTGCCAATTCCCTGGTGTTCCTTGCCCTTGCACTGGCTACAGACCTCACCACCCACTGCTCTTTACTGGCCCTCACTTCCAGTCCCAGTTTGAACTACCTTTTAATGAGCACAGGGCAAAAGTTGCTCAACGTGATGGCTGCTAACTGAGGTCACTTCTTCCCTGCAAAGTCACACTGTAGCTTGTCCCAGGGGGGTGACAAACACCTGCCTATCTCTCTCTAGTTTAGATACAAACCCTCTAGCACCTGCCACAGGAGCTTGTATCTCACTGTTACTTTCTCCCAGTTGAAGTTAAGGGACACAAATTCAATTTCTTTCAGTCACAGAGGGACATGTTGAATTGTTAAAGGATATTGTAAGAGACGGAGTAAAACTTGCCCTAATTACTACAGCCTGCTTGAATCAATATGCAAGTGTTACAAAGCTTCCCATGCAAACTGAAGTTAATCTTAGAAATAAGAATGATAAATGCTGCTCTTTCATAAAAAAAAAGCTTCTCCTTTGGACTTCTAATTAGGCAATAAAAATGTATTAAGCATTTTAGGGAGAAACTTCCTTAGGAAATACAGTGATAACACATTTATAATTTTCTGTGACTCAGATGGCATTTGACATAATTTCTCCTTAGGACCCTCCTTCCCTCCAGCCAGCTAAACTCTCATGCCTTCATTCCACAGTGATCGCAAGTTTCCTTTAATTAGGAAGGTTATGAAGAACCATAGAGTAACTCCTAAGTTGTGATCTAGTTTAAAAAGCACAGAGAAAAACAGTCTGAGGAGATGCAATGTGAGGCTTGGCTCATGTTAGATTGCGTTTTCTACTTTATGTTTTTATACCCGAAGAGTATATGAATATATTTTCAGAATGTATTTTCAGTCTTTCTCCTACTGTACTTTCCTTCAAAAAAGAGGTACAGCCCCTGCACATGATACAGCCATGAAGTAACCCTGCCAAAGAGATATTGCTCTTGTAGAAAGGATCTTGAGGAGTTTGTTCATGCAAGAATCTGACCCAAGAGGGAAGCATAGTTAGGTCACTCTGAATCAGACTGCAGACCTGAGGTTTTTTAGAATATGCTTGTAAGGTGAAAGTCAGTCAACTGCCACAGAATAAAACAATGGTGTTTAACAATATCCAGTGTCCCACTGGCAGCCACTAGTTCCATGGTAAGGGAACTGAGGGGAGGGAAGCTATTTCCTGATGTGGCAGCAAATCATCACTTACTGGTTTGTCCTCTATCACACTCTGAGAAGACCAGATGCAAACACGAGTACCAAAAGCAAAACCAGTATTAGCCAATGTCAGACAAGAAAAAAAAAAAACATCACTGTGAGGGTAAAAAGGTACTGGCAAAAATTAGAAATGATCTATTATGTTCGTAAGAGGCATGAACATAGCTTTCCACCTATTTGGTGGAAACACAATAAGACTCTTTGAAGGCAGATACTAATTACTGTTAAGTTAAATGATGGGAAAGAAAATGCTACATATGAGTGCCCAGAATTTTAACACATTGCTTTTATATCCAAAAAGGACCACCGCTACACTATTAAATGCTGAGAACATCAATTTTTACTGAACGTGTTTTGCTTCTGCTTTAAAAATGTAAGAAAGAAAGAAGTGCCTGGCATAGAGAATTGGTCTCCTTTTGCCAATAATGCTAGTCAATATTAGCATGTAAGTTTTTAATGATTCACTACACTGTTTGATTATCCACTCCCCAAACCCACCTTAATTAGCGGAAATATTGATTTTACAATGCTTAATTCCTACAAGCTTAAGAAATATGAGCTGATAAATCTAGTACTGAATAACAAAAAAATTAAACTGATATAGTAATAAAATTGTAACAAAGGGAAAATGCCCTCCTGGACATAAATTGAGTTACAGTAGATTACATTTAAAAATTTTAGTTTGAATCCTGTTGAGACAATCATTTATGGAATGCTGCCTTGCCAAGCAAGTCACCAAGAGCTCCTTGAGAGGATGTGATTGTACTGTTGCCACAACATACTGTCTGGTTCAAAATATTCTCCCCAAAGTATAACAGAGTCATAGCACAAAGCAAATGGTGCCAAAGGTGTAGCTGACAAGCTTTTCCTATCAAGGAAAAAATAACCTTGTCCAAATTTAGGTTTTTTTAAAAGAATGGCAGAAAGTTAGTGCTTTTTCATTCAGCATACAAAATGTTTCCAGATTTCTATCTCATAATAATGAAAATTCTCCTTTTCTTTTATAAGAATAGGAAATTCTGGACATAAGTCTAACATTAACAGATACGTTCTTAAGTCTGAAGGGACAAGCCTGACATGTCAACGTTACGGTCTTTTTAAAGCAGACATAACATTGCCAGTAATTTCTGAGATCAAGCTGTAACTATTTAAGCTATAGAGCCTTCATTTCTTTTAAAATTCTGTATTTGCACATATCTACTTTTTGAAACAAAATGTTACCAGCCTTCTATAATAACAGACTAAGCATTCTCATTAAGTGCCCAGAATGATCACTTAGGGGAAGACACTTTTCCCTGCTTAAATTCTAGTAAAAGGAGGACACCCATTCAATACTATCCCTTTTCCTCATTTCTATAAAGGATCAACCTACATCGCCAGCACTTACAGAGAAGGAAGAAGCAAACAATTTTATGTAAAAAAACCACATTTTAATCCATTCCTCCTTGAGAGCAAATGTATCTTTCGGAAAAGGTAAAAAGCATGTCTTAGCTGTAAGTAAGTCCTTATGTGAAGAACTAAAGCAAATAACTAAATCCTGGCTAATATTTGACAGTTGCTGCCTTATGGAAACACTGAGGTCTGCAAGGACAGTGGCAGAATGATTAAATGGTAAACCACTATGTCAGCTGTTGAAGAGATTAAAAACCAACAGCCTGTGTAACAGTAACAACAAAAAAGATCAACAGGACAACAGCATGTGGTGGCATCAGCATTACCAGAAACATGTGTGTAAAAGAGGCTTCAGTTACTATTTCAGCATCAAAGCCAGTACCTTTAATTCTCAAGCGACCCAAGATGTGGAAGGCAGAGAGACCTACTGAGATGCAGCCCATTTGACAAATCACTTTTGTCTAAACATCAGCTTGTCTTTTTTCCCCCTTCTTTTCTTTTCAGAGAGATTTCTGGAACTGCTGGTGTTAGTGGATGGTTCTGAATGTTCTGAGGGTTGCCAGAGCACAACCCCTCCCTACTGCCAGACAGGAGCAGCCCTGGGGCCCAGGCACCTGCCGGGAGGGAGCCATGCAGAGCAGCTCCACACCTGCTGCTCCCCAAAATAAGGGTTATCAGGTGGTGCTGTAGGGGCACTGACACGTCCATAAGGCTTGCTATGAGTCATACACACAGTGCAACACAGCCAGGGCTCTGAAATGCTACCTCAGGCAGAGCAAACACTGACACATTTCCTTCCCACTTGCCAGAACTAAGACTCTGGGCTGTGACTCCTTTCCTTCTCCAGAAAAATGCATCCCAAGCACAGGCAAAAACAAATAGTGGGGCAAGCTACGGTAAGTATTAAAACCCTCCTATGACAGCGTATATGCGAGAGATGGCCAAGGGAAGTTTTCCTGTGCCTGCCACTCCCTTTCAGTCCCACTTACATCAGAGCAACTGTTCTTAGTTCAATGGAATAAACTGGGGGCACTGCCAATGTAAGCACAATCCTAAAAAACATTTAATGAAGAGATGTATGGACTGTCAGCATCAGTAACGAGCTGACACACGGTGCCTCTCCCTGTTGTCAACAACAGACTGAGAGAAAGGCAGCCAGAGGGCAGCCAGTTTTGTGAGTTTCTTGGTGATGGCTCCAGGTTAGACCAAGTACACAACTACAGTCACCCCTGGCTTCCAAAAGTTTAGAAGTTTTCCTTCTATTTTCGCTTCAGCTGTGTTTTTGTTTGCCTTCCATTGATTTTATTGAGAAGATTACTGATGGAAACTAGATCAGAACTTGCTTCTGTATATAAATGGCACCTTCAAAGGTCATCTAGGACCTGGAAAATGAGTCCTTAAGGCTCCTAATAAAACTCATAAATGCAGCATGTTGTTTGTACTGATCTTTAGCTCTTTACCAGAAAAAAACTTGACTTATGTTCCTTAATTAGTAGAATTTACTGAGAATTTAATGCACAGGACAGGCAGATGCATGGACTTAATAAGGCAAATAATGCAAACAGAAATAAACTATTATCTACTTAAAAATAATTAGGTAAATAGATTCCTCTAGAGAAGGCACTTCCCAGGTCATAACCCATACCACTGCAACAACTGAAATAGAACAGGTACTGATTTATACCTGTTACAACAGCTCCCAATTCTGACTTTTTTTAGTGCTTTGCACTAAACATTTTGTAGTGTTTTCAGCACTGCAAACTTCTTTCTTAAATCAGTAATTTGGAAAACATACACTCAGTTCTGTGACACCACATTTCATTATAGGCAGTTCAAAACATTTTTCTGGGTGGATCAGCTAATTCCACAAGTTTGCTGTGAAGCAATGCAACGAGACCAACTTTTTTAACCCGTATCTGGTTGAACCTTCTGGTAGAGAATTTACGCATTTGCATGTAAACAAAATATCATTTTTCAGCCATTAGACCCACTTGGATTTGAGAAGAATGACGTCAGCACTCACAAGCTACTTTTAGTTCCTGCCAATAAGATCCATGCTGCTGTCTCTGAGTCAGGATACGCAAAGTAAACTGATAAATTTTTAGGAAGTGAATCAGAGGACCAAGCAGTGCATGAATGAAGCTGAAATGTTACTATTTTGTCTAAAATATTCTTCACCGATTATAACTTTTGTCCTTATTTTTTTCTGTTGATATAAGTTCCTGATCCAAAAAGAAGAAGACTGATAATTGATTTATGACTGAACAATTGAAGACTTCCCTAATTTTGAAAACTTCCAGTAGCTACAGAAGATGAGGCTGTGGATAATGCCAGAGAATGGCATGCATGAGGCAACTATACACTTCATCAATTTCTCCAAGCTGGTGAAGCTCTTACAATGACATATTGTGGAAAGGAAATACGGAAATGACTGCATTTTTTCCTAGAAATCTATTGCCTCCAAGCAGGCGTTGTTCCATATGGTATTATTCCAGGTGAGCAGGTAGATATCTAATGACTAGATTTTCTTGCAAGCTCAAGGTCTTAAGCATTAGACTGATGGTTCAAAAACACAACTACAAAGCAAGTGGAACTACTGCCATAATTTGTTATAAAAAAAGAAATAGATTTCTCTCAGTTGTAATGTATCAATACAACCTTACAGCAGTTTCTCAGGCTATGGGGGACAAAAAAAGTGAAAACATTTTTATAGTGTTACTTTTCCCACAGTCTTTGATACATGGATCCACTTCAGGAATGTAACCAACAGGAGGTAGAAGAAACTGCCGCCTTGGCTAGTTCTTGTTCTTTTGCAGTGAGTGCCAATTCACTGCATGGCTCAAGTAGCTCAAATGGATTCCCTGTTGTTATTCTTTGTGTGTCATGAAAAATATGCTGGAGGACAAGGATGTCTGAAGTGTTCTATTGCTCCTAGTCTACAGATTCACTTTATGCTTTGCTGTTATCCAACATGAATTCAAATTAAAATAAAGTGGACGTAAGTTACTCATTCATAAAATTTAGAACTGACAAATTCAAACATTCATTAAAGGTGTGGAAATTAACAAAAACCCACAAGTATACAAGTATCTCCGTGGAGGTAGGTTACATCAAAGATACTTCACCTTTTCCTTTCCTTACAAGGCAGGTTTCCAGCCTTTGCCCATGTCCTCCCTTCCTGATAAACTACTTTAATTTTCACAGCTGGTTCATGACTGGGAACACATCCACTCACTCCATCCCTGTGCAACGAACAGTACCCAATCTCTCTGTCTTCAGCAAAGCATAACTTAATAGATTAACTTGTAACTTCTATATTGTGTGTCAAACTCATGATAAATGTTGGTGCCCTGAAACGTAGGAGCATTTTATTATGCAAAACAGAGCCAAATTCACCCAGCAAAATACTAGTGTCTCATGCCAAATACATTAAGAAAAATGACATACTGATAAATAGACTCATCTTTTCACCTTTGTAAAGGAAATGCAGGGGTTCTGACTCCAGGAGGTCCCCTCACCTCACTGACCTTCAATGGTCATGAGACTGTGGCAGCAGAGAGTGCAAATACTTGTACAGGCTCTTTTCTCCCCACAATAATTAAGACATAAAGTAGAATCACCAATCTATTTCTTGTATATGTTCATTGACTGAGTAACTTAAATCAGGTTACATTTAATAGATGACTTTTAACACATAGCTCAAATTCCCTAAGTTGTCTTCCTGCTGTGTTTTCTGAGACAGCATAAAGTGGCCATGAAATAAATAAAAAAATCTCACCAACATAACAAAGTAATATAATACAGAGTCATGCAGCATATCTGCTAAAATAATTCCATATGGAAGAAAGATCAAGAACAACCAAACAACTTTATTTTATTTTAGAAAAATAAAATTCACAAGTTAGAGCAGAACTTGGGCAGTTTTAAATTGACATTTTTTTGCAGCAGAAATACTGCCTAAGCTCTTTTAGAACTTGCTTGCATGCCAGAGCAAATATTTTAATTTCACTGACCTTGCTAGGCAACTCCCCAGCATTAAGTGTATGGTACAACTCTACAGTAATATCAAGCCTGGAATATTTACTAAAAATATTTGCAATCCATGAAAACAAACTCTTAATTCCACACATATTCAAACCATGAACTCCATTCTGTGTATTAAACAGCAGAACAGAATTGAATCTAAAACAGGTTTTCATGTAGGAGAAGAGGAGGTGGTGGTGAGTGGGTGCTCTTCTTTACATTATTACTAAGATTTGACCCTTTGAGATATCACTAAAATTAGCACACTTGATTTCCAACTTTTTGGATGCACACTGCACTATGTTCCACTGCTCTACAGTACAATTAGCAACAGGACTTACAAGCATTATAAAGTATTTTCTTATGAGAAAAAAAAGGGCGTATCAGGACATAAGTTGTAATTCTGTACTTTTCTCTCTGATATACCTAATATTGTGCAGGCCTAAATGACTACATCTTTCCATGTGCACCATCAAAAATCAGGATATATGTTTACCTACCACTGCAGCCTCTAAATAATAGAAATGCTGGTGTGCTAGTGTGGAAGAGGATTTGTTGCTGTGGTCATATGTAGAACAGCTTATATAATAACACCATTGCCTTCCCAGGTCTCACTACTTTGGAATACCTAGTCAACAATAGCAAGAATAACAACAAAAACAAAAGTGTCCTTGCATAAGTTATGATTCTTTCATTTCCATGAAGATCACATCCTCATCTTCTCTGACTCTCTGGCTGACCCTGTTCTGTTAAGTAAAAGGAACCAGGAACTTTTTTTCTGACTGAATCAAGAATAATAATCCAGTTTCACAAGACAGATGAATGTAATGCTAAATGGTATTTATTTAAGCAAGAAATACCCTTCTGAAATGAACTGCATTTATAATGACTGCTGTTGCTTTAGTTTTTTGGTAGTGAATTTTACCCTTTCTAGAGAGGTATGTAGACAAAATAGAAAGAGTTCTACCATATACAAATCTAGAAGCAAGACTTATTAGCATAAACATGGAAGACAACATAAAGCATGTCCTTTTGGATGCCTATTTGTACGATTTTTGGTGCTGAGCCTTTCTTTCATACACAACATTAATAGCAAAATGGCTATTACTGTCTTCATGCTTAAAGCCTAGTTCTTACAAACACAAAGTTTGTTTATGTGGATTGTTATTTACTGAGCTTTGATCCACATTCTCAGTGGAAACCCATCTCGACAAAATTGCTGGAATTTCATTCTTGTCCCTGAAAAAAATTACACAAGAAATGCACACAGACAGACCAGCCTCTGAACACTTGATATCTTTGACCAAGAAGTACATGTAGTGTCTTAAAACTTCAAAAGAAGAAACGTTGAAGTCAGAAAGATCAAGTACTTTACCTTTTAAAAAATGATCCAGTGGAGTCTGTGGTCACCTTATCGTTTGAAAAGCTTTTCCATAAACCTCTAAAACCACTAACCAAGCAACCAGTCCCCACAGATGCCCATTCTCTGCTTTGTTTTTCACCTTCTTTTATGACAGGATCCAACTATCAGTTCATAAATCCTGTAAACGCTTTTCACAGTGGTTTTTACTGCCTTTTGGACTGAAACTGTCCTGGAGGAGAAGGGAATTCACTATTGTACTTTCCTACCAGCCAATTTCTGTACACATCTGTATGTAAAACACAGAAATAGCTTGTCCATTTTTGTGTTTCACAGCAGAAATTAGAAATTGAGTAATAGCTGGGAATTGATCAGGTGAGCTTTGGAAAATAAGGCCTAAGTGATACAGGTTGAATCTGATATAGAATATGCAGAACAGGCCTTCATATTAGACTGTATTCACAGCTGTAAGCTAGCAGAAGATATTTAGAAAGATGAAGCTAGAACAATGGGAGTAGAAAAATAGTATCTTTACCATTACCAGGATGAAATACTGGGAACTCTGATATTGTATCTGGTCCATCTGAAGGTACTGACTACTTCATCTTTAAGAAGCAATTTTCTGGGGTCAACGGGGAAAGAAGTGGGTTGGGTTTTTTTCACCATTTCTATGTCACTTGAAATATTTTTCAAATGCACACTGGAAACTTCCCCCTTAATTATGTAAATATCCACTTGTGAACTGTGAAAAACTGGAAGCATATGCATAGAAAAACTGAAAAACACATTACTGAAAGTGGTACAGAGAATCACAGATTATCTGAAGCAGGATGTTACCAGCTATCATTGCTTATGTTCTTGCTTACACATCTCTCCAGCTCCAGTGATGAAGACTGGAGAGTATTGTGAAATCCAAGCAGCTTCAGAAAGCTGGATAATTGCTACAGGCATGGTAGCCAGTCTGCTCAGTCCTATCAAACTCCAGCTAAAGAGCTGGTAGATGCATACACTGCACAGTGTGCTGAACAGAGAATGACAGAGACAGAGCTGGGAGTTCAACTGTATTCCTGAAGAAGCTTCACAAGCTTCCTGAGAGTTTACTGACCCACTCAGCATCCCTACTTTTGACAAGATGTGCTGCTGGGTGTAGGAGATGAGTCATGCCAGAACCACTTGCAACTGCTATGGAGCTCAGAAAGATGGGTTCTCCACGTCTGCTCCTCCACAGCTTAGTCAGTGGGAATTGGTTGTTTTGTTTACTTTGAGTAACCATAAAATGTAGACACTACTAGTGAAACGAAATGATAAGCTATTGATTTACAAGTGGACCAATGTGTAATACTTTCACTTATGAACACTGAAAAGCAGATACTGAGGAGGAGGTAGTGGAGAGGAAGATACTTGGCAAATTGACAACTGAATCAATATAAAAAACACAAGTACCATTTTAAGCTCTTCACTTACGATGTAAATCTCTTATCTACAACAAGTTTAAGCAAAAAAAGAGGTGCTGGACAATAAAGCACAGAATTCTGCTAGAATTTGACATTCCCAGAAAAGCAACATTGCAGATAGGGATTGCGAGTGCATACATGTAAAGCATCAGCTTCAGTATTTCACAAAAGGCAGCAAATAAACAAAACATTGAAGCATCTCTCATGGATCTGCTCTTTGAAAAGATTTAAAGCCACTGATTTGCAAAAGCAACACAGGTTGTTTTAACTGTGGGGAAGAAAGTTAAGTCTTGTTTAAAGTTTGTACTCATAAGCAAACAGAAATCTAAACCCCTAGGATGATTTGAATGTACATAATTTTTCCAAGGGCAACATAACCATAGTAGAAAATTATTTAATCCCAGAGGATTAACATACACTTTTCTGAAGAATGAGAAACTGTAAACCAGTCTTGTTTTAAGAAAGTGCACTTCTCAGCAGTGATACTGATGCTTTCCAAAGAGTGTGTGTAAGTCGTCCAGGGTAAGCCAGTGACAATACTTTTCAAAACATCTAAAAATGTTGTTAAGTTTGCCACCTGCTGAGATAAATGACAGTAAGTGAAAGAAATTACACAGTTTTTAGGTACAGTCACTTTGAAATTCAGATGCTCTTCTGTCAATACATTGCTTATTTAGAAATCCTAAGACTGAACATCCAAGTGTCCTGGACCAATGCAAAAATTAAAAAACTGAATTTCAGGTGCAGTCTGCCTTTAATATTGTAAACACTCTGAAACTCCTGAGACCGCCCCAGAAAACCACCTACTCACATTTGGATCCAATAGAAACAGACTGAAAATTCACACCCAATCCAAGTAAGCCACTGACTGAAACTCAGGACCTCTCTACAGAGGCACTAACAATCTTTCCAGAAGCTCTTGTTTTTCTCAGCACACTCCTCATAAAACAACAAACAATGCATTCATTCAAACTGGGCACACCATGGCATTTCTGTCCTGGGAGGTACAAGGCGCAGCATTAGCTCATTCTATTTCTAGTTACCGAGGCCTCATCGCAGCCTTTGGCAGTGGAACCTGCCAGATACAATATATAAATGGAGCTGCAGCTGCACGGCCAAACTTCCACCATGCTCATCATGGGCAAAAATAACAGCAGTGCAGCTCAGCAGGAAAAGCACATTTTACAGGACAAATAAGAAGTTAACAGTGGTGGTTTAGCCCTGCTAAACTCTGAATACATGGATCAATTGTTACTATAAAGGATGTACTTGTCGGGAAGAGCCTTTTTCTGCAGACTTAGTGGAGGAAATGGTGGAAGTTCGATGTTGTTCTTGCTGAATCCACTTGCTTTATGTGGGATAAAATGTTGTTTAGGAGATAATATTTTAAATTTGTTTTTATTTTTTTTAATTAAATTTGAGACTTTAAAGAATTTTAAAGCTGTTCTATCTTAGATTTTCTAGAAACAGAGAGGCTGCTTCAGGCTCAAGACAAACTGCTTGCCTCAGTAAACTCAAAAATATCCATGTATAGAAAAAAAAAATTGCTTGGAGAGACTGAATTCTTTTGGAAATATTCAGATTTACCTATTCACATCTGTTTACCTCTCTGCCACTGAAGAATGAGAAAATACACCTATAAACCAAACAGAAACTATGAAATTGCACCAATAAAGAAAGGTTTTAAGACCAAGATAGAGACTTGTAAATGGTAGATGAATCAATAAAACTGTGGTTCTTCAAGGAGAACAAAGATCAATAAATGACCCTGTAATAGTCTAGTGATGCCTGTAAAGGATTCTGTTAGCATTCCAGAACAAATGTGATTACAGGGCTGATTGGTGCTGTGGAACTTCATTGTACATCATGATAAAACTGTGCTTTTTAAGCAGACAAAAAAAAGTTGAGAGACTTTTGCCTCATTTCTTGCAGTAATATAAGAAAGCACCCACGAGGAAACACTGGCTAATCACATGAACTGTAATCTAAAACCCAGCCTTGATCAAAGAGTTGTACAGCCCAGCGCCCTCCTAAGCTCTGCAAAACATTTCAAAGGTTCACTTATTATGAAGTGCTGCATTTAAGCTGCTTGTGTGTTGCAACGTGTCATAGGTCATTGTTGTGGTTTGACATGGAAGTGAATTTTTTCCAGGAAGTTGGGTCAAACCAATCAGTGGTCAAGTTTGGATATTGGCACCTGGAGTGATCACTGAAAGTATGGACACGCCTCTGAGAACACAGGGGGTTAAAAGCAAGAACTCCCAGGAGAACTCTCTCTTTTGGTTCCGGTCGTCAGAGAGTGCAGACCTCCCCTGCCCGGCCATGGGCTGGGTGGGGGAGGGGAAGCCACATGGCCTTGTCCATGTAGGCCGAGGGGCTGAGGGTCTGGAACCGAGCCAGCTCCTGCGGACGGAAGGGTGGAGAGAAGCGGAGATGCCTTTGTTCCCCCCCCCACAGAGGGAAAGTGACAGAGAGCCTGGCAGCACCTGGAGATTTGCCGGCAGAGGAGAAGGAGAAGCGGGGGGGGTGGATGGTGCCCAGCGTGGGAGACGGAACGCCGGACCGAGATATCAGCCGTCCAGGGAGTCTGAACTTTTAACTCTTTCCAGGAAATGAGGGCTTTGTAAAATATTACTCCTCCTTGATTTGTAGTGGAAGAGAGATAGTCCGGGACCTGAGATGTTAGAAGAAGAAATATTTAGGTGGGAGGAGATGATGAAGTAGCTTTTGGCTGGACTTTTCTTGTTAGCCATGGACTGAACCAAAATCTCCTGCAATAGAGACTGCATTTTAGGGGGATGCAGTGGTGACCCAAGGAGACCTGCTTCAGCTTCTAAAAGCACCGGAATGGCAAGAACAGAAGAAAGTTGAGGAGGGAATGGTGATGCCCTCTGTCTTCAGGAAAGAAGATGATTTTCTGTTCTTGGACCCTCGGCCCCAGGGGAAAATGGGGGGGACGGTAGTCCCAAGATGAGGAGCTGAACTGTTGTATCTTTGGGTCCGTGGCAAAGCATCCTTAAAGGAGCCCTATGAGCAGTCTGTCCATGCACGGTGGTGAGAGCACTGTGACATGGAATGGGGAGTGTCACACTGGCAGATTTTTTCCGGGCGGTTGCCATGTGTGACAGGGAAACACAGGAGGTGGCAGCTGTGTTTCCTGGGGGGTCTGTGGCGCAAGAGAGACTTCTCTCTCCCTTGATAGTTTGAGTATTGATTATCTGCAGGGTGGTAATTTGATCAGGAATCCCGGGTGATGTTTTATGGTGGGTGTTTTTGGAAATTGGGAGGATGAGGGGGTGTTTTAAAAGGTCTTCATCCTGGATTTAGTTTATGTGTATTAGTAGTAGTAGTTTAATAAAGTTTTTTCCTTTGTTATTAAGCTTGGGCCTGCTCTGCTCTGTTCCTGATAACATCTCACAGCATTTATTTGGGGAAGGTGCATTTTCATGGGGGCGCTGGCATTGCGCCAGTGTCAAACCATGACAGCCATATTTTGATCTTCTGATTTACCATATAAAAATTTGTCATGTTTGTTTACTGCCAGCATGAAACCAGCATTCTACATTTGTGATAAGACTGAATTTTGGCAATGATGGAAAGCAAATGACAGCCATGCTGCTGTTTGCTTACTGTGCTGAGCTGGCAGAAGGGAAACAGAAGACACTGAGAGAATCTACATCTTTACTGTTGACAAATCCATTTCATGGCTGCACAAAAACATATCTGCACTTGGCATGGGCTCCACTTAAAAACAGAAGAATCATTGTTTTAGTGGACATTACGGAAACTAACTCCCCAAGTGAATCTGATGCAGTAATAACAACCCTTTAACCACTGTCTAATGATTTCTGCAGACATGAAATGGAATATCTTATGACTACTTTCAGCCATCTATGCTGCTTTTTCTTTCAGCTCAGGTTTGCCAAAACTGTAATGCAAGTCCCTATCCTTTACACCACCATATACTTCCTGGTATCAATACACCAATTAAACATATCACTGGTGTCACAGGTAGGAGCTGCTGAACTCTCACATGGGCAGAAGCACAACTCAGTTGTGTATGCAGTTACAGCCTGCTAGTTATTAAACCATCCTCCTATTCTAACTTAAGGTTTCTCTTAACCTTAATAGAGGGAACCAAGAAGGAAGCTTGCCTGGAAGTTGTAACATGCTGGTACAACTAGAAAGGCCATTGCTAAATCGTTGTTTGACCACACACTTTTGTCACTATGGACAAGTAAGTCACGCACCTACACTGAGGTTTGTACATGGAATGCACTTGCAAAGTGAATTTCTTCACTCCCCATACTTGGTTTCACATTGTGGCCCAGCATCTTGGGGCACATGGGCTGGATTCTGCTCTAAGCTGCCTGGGAGACCTCCAGAACCATGCTGACTGTGCTACAGCAGTAACTGGGCATTAAGCCATCAAGTCTAGACAAGAGGTAGTCCACAGTAAAAAACCAAAACACAAAGCATATAAAATGCAGACATCAGGTCCTTGACACAAACTATTTTGCCTTCCTGATATGTTTGAAGAGGTCTACTCAATGATTAATGCAGACATTACTTCAACTTTTTCAGCTCCTGAGAAGGGCTGCATCTTTTGGGGGTGGTGAGGTTTGAGCCCATACCTATTTGGTGGTGCTGCTTGCACCAGCTCCAGCAGTTCTTTCTCTAACCACCCTTATTCCTTGATTATTACAGTGTATACTTTCATTGCCATGAGGCGAGAAGGTGAAACTCAGGACCTCTTACCTTCTACAAGGATAAAACATGGGTAAAACATTTTTCAGCTGGATCAGCTTTCTTGATCTAGATCACTGTTTTGGCTTTACAAATTGAGACAGCATCACAAAGAAAAAGGGAGAAGCTGTTTATTTTGACACTGAAAACATCTTAACCAAACAAGCTGAAGCAAACACAGAGAAGTGCAACAAAGCCCCCCAGAACAAATAGAAAATTTACATTTATAATATTTACTATATTTCATCTATTCACAGTAGAGACTACTTTAGCTACTAGGATAAAAAGCAAGGGCACAATATGCAATCTGCAAGTTCAGAATGAAAAGCAACACTTCCACCAGTAATGATTTCAAAAATATTTGCAAAACCTTGTAGAGGTTTCTCTTTGGAAGCTTGTAGTTGAAATTTATTATTCTCTATTAATATGTAACTGCCTGCCCACTCTTGTTTAACTTCGTCATATGCTACTCTTTTCTCTCCCTTCCCTGCATTCCTCCTCAGCTGAGCTAAATGAATAGCACGTAAAATAAATAAGGGAAAATGTAGAAAGCAAACATCTTTATGCAGATAAGGAGGATTATCTGAAGTAGTGCACCCAGATTTATTTGCATACATCATTAGGGAAAGCTGCTACAAACTGACAAGTCAAAAGAAATCTAACTCCCAGGTAGGAGCAATGGGATTTACAAACCATTCACTGAAGTAGAGAAGGATTATGCAGAAGGAAAAGACTCAGATATGGAAAATAAAGTGATTCGTTCTTCCTTTTTATGCTGTTCCTTTTAAGAATGGCAGCTAAAACCAAAACTAATACATACATTACACACAGCTGAAGGGCAATTCCGTAAAATGCAACCATCACACAGAAATGGTGTGTTTCATTGCTTTGGTAGGGATGTATTTGTGAGCTGCAGTGCTGCTGAGCAAGCCTGCAGTTTTCTTCATTATTCCCTGTGTAATTAGTGTATTTTTTTTCCATGCCTTATGACAATCAGTTTCACCACACAACCTTTGTCACTGAGGGCTTTCCCCAAAGGTAATTTACAAGCTGCTTTTTCACTCAGCCAATTCCAAGAAGCATTTCCAGCACGACACATGGCCTGACAACTGTAAGTACACGTCGAAGTGGAGTATAAGTTCTAACCTTTCAGCTGACGTACAGCACCCGCCTGCAGCTGCACTCCTAGTCTACAATGACGCAAAACGAAAAAGGCTTACTTAAGTGCCAGTAGCTTTTATTTGCACTGCAGCAGGATGGGGATATCCCTGCAGCTGGTTGATGCACCTCAGCCAAGGCAGAAGCAACTTTCACCAGAAAGTTCTGTTTTATCATACTTAGCTCAGCTGCTCTCCGTGGTCTGTGCTCCCAAAGCTCTTTCCAGCCCCATCTCTCTACAGCAACAAGTTTAAACGTCTGTAGAGTGAGTTCTGTAACTAATTAAGCAAAAACTACCAAACAGGAAGTAAGGAACAGTTACAGTAAGTGAAATGATGATGCTGGAGAAGGAAGAAGACTGGGGAGAAAGGTATGTGCTTTCAAAAGCAGGTAGAAAACTGGGTTAAAAATTTTTCAATTATGTCAGGAAAGCATATATGTCTACTAAGTGACATGGTCAAAATTTGTAGATTCATCAAATATTGCTCCAGGAAATCAAGATAAAGATCTGTGCCTTATAGAAGTTTTTACTCAATATGGAAAAAGTAAGACTATAGCAATACTTTTAGGTTCAAACAGACTGTGATCTATGTAACACTCAGCTATCGGCTTGTAGGGCAGATTAAAAAGTAATTTCATACAGTATTCCAATGCTATGCTAAAATCATTGACAAAAAAGACATTTTGGCAGCACCTGGCACTAAATAAATTGAAACTGCTGATACATATTTAATACCCAACTCAAGCTATGGTCCAGCTGAGACTGGTCAGCATGGGAGGAAAATCTGAGTGCTGCAAAAAAAGTTCTGATGATTTAATATGTGGCTTCACTTCAAGTTAGCCCTGGCAGAATTCTTATTCAGAAGCACTGGGGACTACTTCCTTGTTATCTTTATAGCCTGAGAAGTCACGGCCCTGAGGAGTCCCCACCCACCTGCTTTGGTTGAGGTTTCTCTCTGTAGCAGTGCAGCCCACCATGGGCTCCCCCTCTGCCATGAGTCCCTTGTAAGGGACTGTTCCTCTTATCTGGGGGCTGCCTGGATGCCTTCATTGGGAAACCAACTCCAAGTTGGAACTGCTCGTATCAGCACTACTGCTCTTTGGATACCTTTGACTAAGCTAAGTTGCATCTTTTAGAAGATGAGGGATGATATTTCACAGCTGTAAAAATCAGCTGCTTTCATTTGAAGCACATTTTATCCTGTTACTGGCTATGCCTGTCACTCAAAATAAGCAGTCATGCCTTTTTCTGCATTTTCTCTTCCCCTTTCTGCTCCTGCTGACATCAAAATCTGTACAGCTTTTTGGTGAAGTGACGTGGAAAGTGGCTAAGCTACCCACCATCAGTCTAGTACCTGCCTGGGAAAAACTGCTTCCTAGCCAGCCTGATTCCCTTTCCCAAGTACCACACCACTTACTTGCACATAGATAACGGACCAGGCAGCACTGTCATTTCCAGAGGCACTGCCAACTTAAGGTTTTCCTTCAATGACAGATTGATGGTTGCAGTGTATACCCATTAAATTCTTCTTTGGTTTGAAACACATACGCTGCATTTTCTCCCTGAGCTGTTGAGTGATTTGGCTTCATCCAACATCACAGGCGTCTCAGTGAGGTGCCTAATTGATGTCCCTGAAGTGCTTGAGTTTGTGCTCAAGAGCCAACAAAATTCTTCGTAATACCCCAGTATCAAATATACCAAACAAAGATCTCAATTTTAATTGTGTTCAAACTGCAAGAAAAAAAAAAAGAAGTGTGCCAAAGTAATAGTTTTAAGCTATTGAGAAAGCAATTAAAGCAAAAGATACAACTACAAAGTAAGTTACTTCTACTACATTTCTACTACACCGAAGATGCTTCTTAAGGAAGAGTTCAGCAGTTCTCTACAAAGCATAACCAGCACGTTTTGCAAACCTCAGTAAAGAAATCAAAATTTGTGCCTGTGGTGACAGCTGTCTGTTTGACAGTGGCAGGGACCTTTTCATTTTCCAGTTTACTGGGTACTTCTTTTCATTAAGTATATTTATTAGAACAGCAAGCACTATCTTCTGTGTCTGTCTTACTTGAGGAAAAGCACATGGAAAGCACTATTGTACCACATTAGATCCTTGCTGTGCATTTTTGTAGGGGTTCCTTCAGATTGCTACAGGCCATTAACCTTTCACTTCAGGTAAGTAATGAACAAGAACTTTTCCTACAAAGGAAATCAGCTGTGTTACCAGTGGCAACTCCACTTTTTAATACATGCACCAACCCCCTGTGCATACACTTGTTATTTATTCTTTTTTAAAAATCAATTCTGCTATGAAATAAGAAAGGTTCCCCTTGGCTTCACCTTGAGCTGATAATGAACAAACCCTCAGTGAAACCTGCTCCCAAAGAAGTCTTCCTTAATAGCACTTATTAAAAATACAATGAAGTTTCTTCCTAGGAAGCAAGATATATTGCTTCCTGGTTTCCTGCACCAGGGTATCTGGTAATTGGACTGGTGCTAATTGGACACTTCAGCCAAACAATTTAATTTAATAAAACAAAAAAAAGTAATTTCAATTTCCCTTGGTTTCTGAGAGAGCTACTGACATTGACTAACACCAATATGCAGAACTGTGAAATCAACACAAGACCTTAATTACACAGGGGAAAAGCACACAAAACCCCCGGTGAAGTCTTTCTTTCTATGTTTCACTTATATACCAAATCAACATACATCTTTCAAGCAGAGACACAAAACTGATTCTACAGAACCTGCTCTGATTTAACACATCTTGTACAATGGTAGGATAGGCAGAATAGGTACAACTACCACAGGCTGAAAATTGTCTCTGTAACACTGATGTGATTTTGTATCTATGTCAAAACATCAACTATAAAACAGGGTACATCTTTTTTTGCCTGATATCAGGGCATATAAAAGGAGGTGGTAAAAGCTGACATATTCAGGACAGCAGCATAGAAGAAAGAGAAACATAATTAAAAAGTAGGTTACTTCTTATGCAGACACTAATTGGCAAAGACTGGCATCTCTCTGTATTTTCTTTCTACATAATATTGGTCAGACCCATATAAATAATACCAGAGAGCTGAAAATCTTGAAAAATTGAGGGAATGCAGCAGCAAGTATTTTTCCTTTCCCACTCTGCTTCATTCTAGCCATTATTTCATCCTTTACCCTTGTGCCCTTAAGTCTTCCCTTCCTTTCATCATTTCTCCTATTAACAGGGCTTCCTCCTCTCCAAAAGCAGCAGCTGTGAACTACTTCCTTTTAACGTCTCATTTCCAAAACGAACTTCCCTCTGTGAAGCAGGCACACAACAGTCTGTCTCAGCAGAATATGTAAGAGCCTTGGAGAGGTGCTGTAGAACAAAGGAAAGCCAGGGAAGACTCTGCCTTGAATCTTCTAATGCTGCCTCTCCCTTTGTACTTCCCGTATGGCAAAATCAGTAAAAAGGATGCACCGAAAAACTGCATCCTACTACTTCCTTCCCTTAATTTCATATATTGGCATTCATAATTTGATTTTGTTTATGAATTTTAGGACAGATTTTATTTCATGTTAATAGGATGATAGCCTTTTATTTTCTACAAAATACTTGTAATATTTTTGCAGCAGCAATATATAGCTGCAGAATGGCTCAATGTATTTTACTAAACTTCATTCATACGTCCTTAATATTCTGCAGGCAGAAACTCGAATTCAGCAAACTGCTGATGGGCTGCATTTCTGAATTCTGTAGTGCCTCAAACACTAGCTCAGTAAACTTAAGAAAAAATAATAATTGGAAGCCCCAAGAGATCAGAGCGACCACTATTCTAATCTGTTATGGAAGTCAGATTCAGGAGAGAATTCTGATTCTAGCAGAATATAATTCACAAGACCAGAAAGTGCCTCTTTTCTTTTTTCCCCCCTACAGAATAAAATACAAAATTGCTAACATGTTAAAGCAATGTTAAAAATGCAAAACCAAAGCCACAAAAGATGACTTGACATTGTTATGCTGAATGACACAGGGTTTACAGCACATTTGGTATTTTTAGACCCTCTGTCATATAAATACATTTTAGTTCCAATCAATCTTGTCTGTATAAATGTGAAAGAAACAGTTCCCACAGTGAACCTCTGGATTCCACACTAATCATTGCTCTGAAAGACCCTTTAATTACAGCAAGAATTAAATATACCAGACTATTTCCCCCAGAATTTTGCTGCATTCTATGAAGGATTTTCTGCCATTTTCTGTCTTTGTATGAGACCCCTTGTTCCACTCAGTGAAGCTCTGCCTGCAAAACACACATATACAGATTTATGCTATTCATATTGTAGACTGGCTACGTCCCATTCTCAACTCCATCAAAATGATTTGCAGGAGAAAATGATAGAAATGTGATAATGTTCAAATATTTGCAAAAGAAAGAATTTTAAGATTTCCTCTATTTTCCTTCTCCTGTATATTCAATTCATTATCTTACAACACAGCATGAAAATGCCGACTAGGCTACTCTCTGCTATGACCGAAGCTTGAACACATCATAATTGCCCCAGAAAGTTTAATCAGTGACTGATCACAGACCTGCAGGCATTGATGAAAAGTTTAAACAACAACGGATCAAGGGAGACCCAGGCACAAAAGGCAAGCTTCACCAATATACTTTTAGTGGAATAAAGGAAAATAATCCACTGCAACAGGTATATTAGTTATTTCTGTATTTCTGTTGTTTACCTATGTATTTGGAAAAGAAAATACCCTGCCCAGCCTTTTTTCTATTGCTTAATTAAAAAAAAGCCAGAAGTCACCTAAAAAATATAGAAAGTGAATATTAATTAGGGCAACTATAAACTTATACATTATTAAATAATTTTGTAGTAACTGAATTTCTTTACCATTATGAGTAATGTTTGGTGTAGCACCAAACTTACAGGTGGTACCTCTTTTCTTTTATTTATAATTTTCAAGCTATTATTTTTGCTAGCATCAAGGTAACATCATCTAATTCAAAAAATCTCATAGTAAAGATAAAGAAGAGTAAGTCAAGTTCTTATAAATAAATTGTTTTTTGAGTGAGCTTTTCTTTAGCAGCAAACATACACTATTAAAAAAAGAAGAAAAGTATTTTTATACACTGGCATGTCTTTTTAAGAAAATAAATTGCTATGCTTGAGAATTTTTTTAAAAAGTACAGATAATTACTGAATACTGGCCCAGTTAGTATGGGTATAATCCCATTAAATGAAACTTTACTGGTTTCTCACTTTACCTAAACAGACATTTCCAATTTATTTGTTGTCATGCAGAAAACAGAATAACTGCATCGGGATGAGTTTTACCTCACCCACATTGTCCAGCAACTATCAGATTGTGTCCTTCTCTCACTCTACTTCTCTGCCGAATACCTCAGTCCTCAGAGATGCCTTTACAGACTGAAACATGTTATACAGCACTGATTGGCAGAGTGCTGTTAAACAAGCAGTTTCATTTGTTCACGGTGTTTTGGTAGGATTGTTCAGCTGTAATGGTCTCCTTGATGTAACAATGTGGTTCTAAAAAAATCACAATTCACTGCCATAGCAGTTCTGCGATGCCAACACAATGATGATTACTGTGAAGAATTCTCCATCAATTTACAATCAGAAATGATCACAGGTTTCACTCTAGCAACTTAAAATGCTACACCAGATCTCTGAACTTGTTGCCTGTTAAATATGAAGCATATTTTGCTTCACATTACAGCTCCATTCCAGGTGTTTTCTCAGATAGCAAAGGTACAACTCTATTGCCAAAAGTAAAGCTGACTTAGAACAGCATGTATGTTTTAGTTTGGCTATGATGCATTCTAGTATTATTCATAATAATAAAAAAGAATGGGGTAAACCAGAAGGCTTAATTGGAAACTCCTGTTTACTTCTGGGCATACTCTACATAGCAGAACACCACTGTTACTACATGTAGAGTGAAACTGAGATCCAAACATAGTAGATGTAGCCCTAACAATCTGTGAAGTGAAACACAAAAGTTTTTGCAGTACCCCAAAACCAAATGTACACACAAACAATAACCAACTGCAAAAGATTAATGTATTTTTGTGAAGAAACTGACCCTACTTCTATAAGGGTCACTGGGCATATACGAGGTGGTAGCAGAAGGTAATGCAACATTAATACCTGTGGTGTAATAACTGTAGGTGCCTTGCACATCTATTAAAAACTTCACTAGCTATAGCTCAGTGTTGGCAACAGTTTTGATGGATGCAAGATAGCAGTAAGGAACAAGAGGCTGGTGAAAGAACCCACAGTTCTTCCCATTCTTCAAAGCATTTGCCACCCAAAAAGTGATGCAACAGCCTGAGCATCAATAGGAATATCTGCCTGTGTGGATGTTACCTGTGTGACAGCACAGGAGATAATAAGTACAACAACAAAAAAAAATCTCTTTTATACGCATTATCACAAAGTCAGCAATCATTCATCAGTATTCACAGAAAGAACTATATATAACCTGTACTATCTGCCTTATTCTACATAAAAGCTTTTTGAAGAGGTTGCTACCTTTGTGTACTGGAACAAACAGTTACATATGAGTAACAATATTTTTCTTAATCCCAGACATGCAAAAATAGACTAAAAATGATCATTCAGGGAACTGCCTAATGTGAAGGAGGCACGCTTCAAACCCATTTTTAGAAAACAAAAGCATTGCTGTGATTACTTTCCTCTCATGGAATGACATATGCTTTTCTTCACTTTGCCCTGTATGTGTTTATGTTAGAAGATGACATTTCATTTTCAGTTTAGCCTACAACTGCTTCCTAAGTGACAAATGATGCGCTACAGGGAAAGGAGCTTTATGTTAAGACCAAAATTCTCAGCCGGCTTTGCCCTTCCCTGCTGGGTTGTATTTACAGCCACACCTTACATTACTGAGCCTTGAGCAAGCACAAAATGCTGATTCAGAGCTCCTCACCTGCAGTGAGGCAGCCTGCTACACCCACGTTCAACAGGGGGAGGTGGCCATGTGAGAGAGCAGGGTAGCAGCAAACCTCTGTTACAATTCTTGTTATGGCTTTGGCAATTAACTTTTGCTTTAACTTAAAAGACGAGACATTAAAAAGCTGAAAGCTCTTCCCTCCCCCACAAGAAAAGACATTCAAATCATATGTAGTGTTATCACTCACTTGAATCAACCATAATGCTCCAACATGTCCTACCCTAACTGCAATGTCATTTATACAACACACTTCATAACTGAGTGTTAACAATTATACAGCTTTATGGAAAATGTGAGCAAGGTTAAAAAAGAAGGGATGAAATTCTGACACTCCTTCCTGAGCTGAACACTGGTAAAATGCTGCAACTTCCAGGGACATTGGACCTCCATTTCCACACCAAATTGTAAAGGAATTACTGATGATTCATGCTTCTTCAGCAGCTTAAAAGATTCCAGAGCGTGCATGGAGGATGCAAACAGGGGTTTCTGTGATGCAGTAAGTAAAAGTGACATAAAATGCTGTAAGTCCCTCTGGCAAAAAAGACAAGCAACAACCACATGTACCCTCTGGAGGTAGGCATGGAAGTATAAGTGATACTGAAATAGATTTACTTTCTTAGTTGAGAAAACTATCTGAAATAACCGGAAAGTTTAGTCCTTTAAGAGACAACTTGTTTAAGGATGACTGAAATGCATGCTACAGGTTCTCTAATGAATAGAGGAATGATGGTGGGCTATGGATTTTTTAATGACTATCACATCTCTTTAAACATCAAAGACTGATAAACAATCTTCCTCTTTTAATAACTTGCCATACATCCATTTGCAGTGGGCAGCCTGAGGAAGGAGCTTATGTGGAGGGGGGGATCTGGGAGCTTCCAGGCAATCAGCATCTCTAGAAGTTTTCTAAATATGGCATCACCTACAGACAGCTCTGTGAAGTGGTTTGATGCCTGGGATCTCTGGACAAGGAGCCAACACATCCTGTGCATGCTTGGGATATTCCCAGCAACAGCCAGGTGACCTTGCCTTTTACAAGCAGCAGAGGAAAGATTCATGCTGGGCCCCAGGGAGGAAGGGAAGAAGTCACTGTATGCCACAAGTCACAACACCAAAAGAGGAACACTTTTTGAGCATTGACAGAGAAGCAAAACGAAAAAAAAATGGAGCAAACTGCTTCAGCAATTGAGCAGAGTCCAAATGTCAGATACTCAGCAGGAGTGAGGAGGAGAATTGTTTCTCAACTAAAAGAAATGGCTAAAACAAAATAAAAGTGGAAATATCACAGGACAAAAATGAAAGCAGAATGTAAACAGGAGCCCTCCTGCCCTGAATCCTAGCTCCAGCTCAGGGCATGTAAGAGGAACTGCAATGCCCATTACAGAGGTTTTATTTTGTATCAACTACAGCTATTTATTATTTTAGTTACCAGCAGAACATTTTTGGGGAATATTTCCCATGGTTGACTGCACTTTTAATAGCGCATATAAAAGACCAGAATGCCAAGTTTTTCAATGACCAAACCAAACCTTTTATGTAAAAAATGAAGAGTAAAAAAGTTATCCAACATGCCTGTTGCTCTGCTAACATCCTCCTAAAAATATCCACATGCCACATACAACATACCGATGAGAAAGCCTCAAGCTTGGAACAAAACAACATTGATGGGAGACGATAAATAGAAAAAGATATCCTCTTGCTTTTTTCCTTCACCACTTTGAATGTACACACTTTAGCCTTTCAGCTTTTTTTTTATTATATTGTGCAGGGGATTGGAATCCTTTAAGTGTCTGTATGTGCATCTGAGAGTGCAAACACACGGTGAAATTTAGTAGCTACACAAACAAGTTGATAGGAATTTTTTCAAACTACTGAACTATTCCTCAGCTTCTACTGTTTCCATTTGTCATTCCTTAAAGTTCAATAAATCCGGTACCAAACCATTAAGCAATCCTGTATCTGTTTCAGTAAGCAACATTTGATTAATGATAAGAAGAATGGCACGGGGTGGTATTACAAAGAAGACCTATGCAGTGCAATATATTTTCTTCATTGTACTGGGAAAAAAATATTGCTTTACTGAGGGCAGTACTGTCAGGCAATGGCAGACCCCGCAGAGGAAATTCAAGGATGCCATAACTGTATTTGTGACCTGCAGGAAGGCTGCTCAGATCTGCTGTTTTTTATCTCCCCCATGTGGTTAAGCAAGTTAGTAAGTCCACCTCAGAGAAGTGGCTTCCTTCCTCTCAAGAACATCTTCCAGTCAGCTGAAAAGGCCAGTGGTGGTCTGTGAAAACTTGAAGGCTGAACAAAAATTCATTATGGCAGTAGAAAGCACAGGAAATGCTCAGTCTCAAAAGTAACTAGTTATTTCAAATATTCCCATACAACCCCTAAATTTACATCTTAACTCCCTTTCCAGTATACAAATGACAGAGTTGCAACATAAGCTAGTACCCATGTTTGACAGTTAATAAGTGGGTTTAATCACCTCAGTACAGATTTACTAATAATTTATAATCCACTTTGTCTTTGAAATAACTAATATTTCAAGCACCTGACATCAGAGGTATCACAACTAGTATAATCTCATTGCAATTAATAGCTTCAAACCATTCAATTGCCATCTATCACTACTTCTCAAAGAGCAGTGATTACAGTTACTTTCCATTTTCCTTTAATGAGTCCTGTAAATTGCAGTAAATAAGCAGATAAGTTAAATTGCAGTAAATAAGCCTTCACCCTTTTAGTTACATGTATGTTTAAATAATGGTGAAAAAGGTATGGAAAAAGAGAAGGAAATCCTTACTGTTATTTTAGCTATTCTCTAAATCTGTTATAAACATTAATGTGGCTGTAGGCCAGTTTAGACAGGGTATGAACGACTGTCCTCCACTTCACTCTTTTCTTCAATCATTAAAGTTTACTTAATATTCATGAAAAACACTTTGTATCCCTGGAAGCTAAAAGCTTCTCTTTATTCACAGAACTATTACACCTCTGGCTGTATCATAAATTACCTACATTGCCAGGAGAACATACTTATAAACTTATTTGGAGGACCAATCCTAGATATGAGAAAAAAGATTTGTTTTCTAGCCTAATAATTAATAAAAATGCTTTGCTGTTTATTTAAGTCATAAAGAGTGTTCTTTATTTATGGTTGTTAAATATTACGAGGATGACTAGCAAATCTTTCAAAGTCAGTGAAAAATTTGAAATAGGGAATTTTCACTGATGTTTGTACTTACTGCTCACACACACTGAATTTCCCAAGAGATATATATGCAATTTGGTGATTGATCTACCCAAAGAAAGGTCTAGCTGGAGGCAGCTGGCTTGAGCTGGGAGAAAGCAGTCACTAAACAGGCATCTTTCTCATTATGACAGGCAAGGGTGGCATTGAAGGTGATATTAAAACACTTTTCTTGCCTTGTCAAAGCTCCTCTGCAACTGGGATGAAACATGCACAGCTTTCCACAAACTGAAGTTCAAGAGTACTCCTTAACTTCTACTTCCACTGGGAAGAAGAAAAAAGGCAGAATTTTGTAGAAACAACTTAGGAGTTACAACTTCTGCCTCTGGTGCAACCTTATGGATACACTGTGGTTTTATACCCACAACTTTATTTTTAATTTCTTATGGCAAGTTATGATGCTACAACAGCTAAGACTATGGAGTTGCTTTAGTCAAATTTCTGTTCTTACAGAAGGTAAGAAAAATAAGGTTTTCAGGAAGAATAATGATATTGGGATATTGATTGAAATCCCAGTGTTTATTTATTCCCAAAGATGTATTTTCTCCCATGAAGTATGAGCAAGATTCTTCCTAGATCCAGTAGGGCATACAGTGGACACCCATAAATTAAAACACCTTTTGTTTTAAAAAAGATTTAAAATACATTGGTCTTAAAAACTAATGCTAGAACAAATATGCCTAAAATCTGAAAGGTGCTATGGATAGAAATCTATCCTAAGTACTACTTATGTGTCACTTTCAGCATGAAAAATAATCTGTAATACATATACCGCAAAACAGTCACATGATTACTTTCAAGAGAGAAGAAATGAAATTACAGGTTTGACATACCATGATCAAATTAAACACTGCTTTTCTGCTCTGCATGATTTACAGACATAGAATTTGCTTTGTAAACAATACTGGTATTTGGAAATTGTTTATAGAACAATAAAACTATGTAACATTATTTCTGCTCCAGTTCCCTAGCTCCTTGTGTAGCTATACAATAATGTTATCCTGAGTTTGTCACAGCCCTTGTTGTAAAGTTTCTTTGTTACTGGAGCACAGATACAGAACAAAAACGAAGTCCACAACATACTACTGCTTAGAGCAGCTTTTAGTTCTGTAAGCTAAGTAAGTCACTGGTGATGCTTGTTGATATGGTAGGGGAAAAGGGTATTGGCACTAGCAAACCAGGATAGCTTTGCAGTAATTTCCAGCCTATGTCACCTGGCCTTCCTGGCCTTCAGCCTTAAGAAAACCCGAGTTTGAACATCAGTGGTCAAACAGCACCAAAGCGAACAAGCAGTGCTGTCAGAGCTCAGAAGCAGAGTAACAGCTGCCCTTGTGTTTGTCCTTTTGTGTCTCAGACACACACAGAGGACAGACTGACCCAGTTCTCAACCAGCTGTGTGTCCCACTGTACACTCTCCAGCGACTTCATGCCCACCACACAATGCATGGAATGTGCCATGCACAAACAGGAAGGTGGGTAAGTGACTTTTTAATATTATTATATTGTGCTTTTCTCCTACATCAGTTTTCCAGTGTATATGTAGAGCAACAGTGTGTAACTTAAAAGCTGTGCAATATAATAAAGAAAAATGCCACTTACCTGACTTTCCATAATTGGGTCTACAAAATTCATACTATGCTACATATCAGGATGTCACAGGACACCAAAGAGTCAGTTTTTTGAGAACAAAGAATGTCATGTGGCCTAAAAAAGATTACTGACGGCTTTTGCTTCTCTAAAGGAAAAAAAACAGACTATATTAATTTTTCTGTTAAGCCAATCATTTAGGCTTGCATTCCAATGAAACAGAAAGTGTTTCTGCCACTTTCTGTCACTTACATACCATTTCTATATTCCTTCAAAAAAGATCCCCTAGTTTTCCTAGATGTTTTTTCAAAATGTGATTTCTCTGTTGATAAATAAAGATACCTCTAATACATACACCACTTCGCAAATCTATTTAAACCACGTTAGGGGCAGAAACTTGGAGGAATTTCATAGCCAGACAGAGAAAATTACTGTCAATAACCAAAATAATTTTTTTCTAAAACTACAGAAAATTTGCTGCAGCTTTAGAACACTGTTGAAGTGTTCAATGAAGCTCAAATAGTAAGAATAAAAAGCTCTTGGATTCAAAGAATGCTCCAGTCCTGCAAGTGTCTTGACACAGCAAGATAAGTAAAATTAATGAGAGCATGACTTATAAAGGGCATCACAGAAAGAAACTCCCAAAAACCAAAACTACAACAAAACCCATCCAAACCCCACAAACAATCCAGCTCTAGCAAAAGCAGAAAAACCTGAAAAACTCTATCAAATTCCATAAGAATTAACTGCAATGTGCCATCAATAAAATTAACACATCAAATTTTGTTTACAAAATATCACTTGCTCCTTACATACACATAGTATAAAGAGATATGCTGACAAACTGATATATAAAATAACAGCAAACACTTTAAGATCCTCTTAGTGCAAGGAAAACTAAATTGGCGGAAAAAAAGGTAGGTTCAATTTTCTGCAGAGGCATAATATACTTTACTTGTACTCAATAATCAGGCTAGACAGATATCTAATGCCCAATTGCACACCCTTTGATAAGGAGTACAGAAACCTCAGGGACACAACATTGTATGGAGGCAAAATTCAGGCCCCTTCTGACTGAGGTCAAGTGAAAACCATCTTTTCACATGAGGTCAGTTGGAGAATGATTAACATTTCCAGCATGACACTATGTGTGCAGTGGTAATTATAAGATACTGTTCATTCTTCCACCAGTACAGTTTACAATGCTTCAATTTCCTTATTCACAGTATCTCAAATGAACTTTGAGTCCAAATGATGCAAACTCTCTAAAGCAAAGCAGAAAATCTAAAAGGCACTTCCTAACTCTAAGATATATTCATGACACCCCACACCAAAAAGCATTTTCATATTAAGTGTGCAGTAAACCAACTTTGTTTTATGTACAACTGTAGAATTACCTATTTTAAAAAAGGGAGAATCCAAGACAACAGGTAAAGATAAAAAGCAAAAAAGATGTTCTGTGTGACTGAAGTAAGTGGCAGAACCAGAATTAAGAGGTAAATTTTCAAAAATTCTTGTCTTGACTATCTCATAACCTTTGCAAGTTTCTTGGCTATCCGAAAAAGAATAAGCATAAATATACATTGCTTTAACACTCGGTTACAGGGCAAAAGGACTATACCATTTTACCCTTGCTAAGTTTCATTAACACTACTTAAATGTTCTCTTTAATTTCAGGACAGACCTTTATTCTGCTGTCATGTTCTTCTAGCCATGACATTGCTCTCCTTGCACCCTTTTTTTTCACTAAATGGTGACTACCACTTAGTATGAATTACTGCAAAAATATCTACAGTTGATCTTGTGTCACAGAAGCACTGTCCTTACACGTGTGTTTCAATCTTTCAAATGAAAAGACTATGCCAGCAAGTATTTGTACCATGAGTAAAAAAATCCTCAAACTGTTTATTAAGAGGAATGTTACAACAACACATCTTTGTGCCTTGTAGTTAAGTGCTCAAAAACAGCTTCGAAAGAAATGTGTTCCCATGAGAAAGGGCTCCGAAGCAAACACATTACTATCTTACAATGATTTTGAAAATTCTGGGGAGAAGAATGCATGACATGCCTTAGCCATTGTTTTCTAAAATATTTTTGATGAAATTAATGTCTGAGTTTAGCTGATGGTTAATGCAATCAAATACTAGCACTAGTAATTCGTAAAGATACCAAAGCCACAAAATACTGAAAACAATCAAAACCCCCTAATACATATTTTAGATAGAAAAAATATCTGAATCTTGCACAATATCCCTACAAAAATAATGAAATCACTAAACACGGTAGGACTGTTACATAGTTTGGACTTATGGTTCGAGGTCTCAAAAAGGCTGTAATGTAGAACTGTCATGTCCTTCATTCCTCTGTTGTGGTCCCTGTGGGAACAAGAAGTTCATCACACAGGGAGCCAAGAAAGGACACTCCACGTGCAAAATACAATGTGGTACTGACATCCTCTTCATCCTTCTCACCTGTGCATGGTACAGGCTTCAGCATCCCATGCCTGAGCCCTGGGATACAGACACACTCACTGGCTCTAACTGTAGACTAACAACTTGCTCCCTATTCCCTCCAGAGAAGTGCTGGAGAGAGGAGAAGTGGGACCATGCGAGGATTGCAGCCTTCTGCAGGGCAGGGAAGAAGGAAAATTGCCAAGGTGGAGGGAGCAGTCCCCTGAATTGTGTAGTCACTGCTTTGTACTTTTGGTATCATTCATTGTCACATGCAGTTGGAATTGCTTTGCTGCCTATCTTGTACCACCTGATCCATAACTGGAAGCTTCCAGCATTTTATTTCAGTTAGTAACAAATGGTAGAAACAAGCCAAAATGCATATATTGATCTACAGCACAAGAGGACAGTCTGCTAACAAGGACAGACTAAGTATTTCTAGAAACCACAAGTTTAGTGCATTTTTGTACTTGCTACGAGGCAACGAAACGCTTAATTCTAAATATATAGCATCACAATCCAAACAAATCTTCGAAAAGTGGTATTTCCATTCCTGCCTCCCAAAATTGCCTGTTGCTTTCACAAGCAGATGAACAACAATAATGGCTTTTAAAACAGGCAAATACCTCCTAAGTGTGAATCACATCTAAAACACCTAAAAATGAAAAAAATCTTGTTTCTAAAAGTGGCCTAGTATATCAACACAGTATAGCACAGATTCTTATTAAGGGTGTGATTTTTATCTCAATGGGATATTGGAAGCAGCATTTTATTATGATTTGGGTCACAATCTCCTGAATGTGATAACAAAAAAAGGGAAACTAATGCAAGAAATGCCATGAGCTCCTTCTCCTCTTCTTGGGTTTTTTGGCACTTGCTGTGTTACTTGATCCAAAACCAATACAAATGTGACCCAGAGACTGGCAGAACAGCCACTTGGATCAGAGCAGACATGGTTTCCTATTTTGGATTTACAGTCTTGCCTCTTACAGAAATATTCTTTTGACCCTAAGTTGCTCTTCTGACTGTTTGTTGTTGTTGGCTTTTTTTTTTTTTTTTTTTTTTTTTTTTTTTTTTTTTTTAATAGTTCTTCTTTTTAAACACGGATTGAAGAAAAATAAGGTTCAAGATTAGGTTTAAAATCATCTGGAGGCGGATGAGCACATACATAGAGCACCGGAAAGAAAGGAGAGCAGAGCATCCAAATAAGGACAGATTACTCATAGCCATTAAAGACATGAGAAGAATTGCACGAGCAATTCCAGCAGAGATAAAATCTCTGTATGCAGTCTTCTTTATTATGAGGATTAAATATACAAAAAATATGTGAATGTATACAGCTTTATTTGCTTTTCATTTCCATTGATCCCAGGATTAACAGTCATGCCATGAAACCAAACATAAAATTCCAGTGGACCATATAATGCAGGACTTGATAACCTGCCTTATCTGTTCAAATCGCTAGCATCTCCACATCAGAAATACATGCAAATGGTTCTTTTAATATAGAATTATTTCAAGAACAGATACTGCTTAAATGGACCTCAGTGACCCAGAATTTCCATTTCCCCCCTCAACGTGACTTCTACCAACTGTCCTGCTTATCCAACACTATAAAAAAAAAGAAGACAAATAGCAATCTGAAATGCCCCTATTTTCACTCCAATCAAATGGCACTGAAAGACTCATTGTGTTGAATCATGATATGAAGTTGTCAGTTCTTTAAAAATTTTACATGGGACTGGGAAATAATTAATGGTTTTTACTACAGAAGTGTTCTGACAGCTGTGAATACCAGTCTTTAGAGACTGAGAGTAGTAAAGAGAGGAGCATTTATAAATAATGTAATAATATCATAGGTTAAAATTCAAGACAGATTATCACAGTCAAATCTAGTCAAGTCTTACTTTCTGAGCAAGGGAGATGAAACCTTCTATTATTTACCACAATAAGACACATTCTACCTAGAAATTTTTAAAAAACACTGATTTAAAAAAATCCAAGATGTTTGCTGCAGTGATTTTTTTAAATCACTGAATTCATATCTCATGCTGGGATATCCCACATTGCGCATTTTGAGGTATGATTGTAATAGTCAGGGTAAAATTGGTATATGGAATTGGAAATTTTTGCAAGAGTAGCAGGATTTTAAAATGTTACATCGAGGCTAATAAGTGTTAAATACATGCCATTTGGCATCTGAAAGAGGACTGATTCACAAATGCTATTACAATTCATACAGCACTTCAGAAATCCTGGGGTAATGGCAACTCATGTAAATTGCCAAGAACTGGCAAGGATGATAGGTTTTACTTTTGCTCCTTTATTAAAATCCTTCAAAGTAGCTTACCACTTCTTCACAGTTGAGATCTACGGGAAAACTAAGGGAAATTCTCTCTCAACCACAGGAGCTTTTATCTAAATAACTCAAGTCCAATTATTAATTTAGTTGAAAAAAATCATGCTACCCAAAGGGTTATTTGACTATTCACTCCTGTTGCGACAGTTAATACATGAAGTATTATGAATCAAAGCTGGACTTTGGAAGACTTCATGTCTCTATGTGTGAAAGTCAAGTTTGCAAAACAAATTCCAGATCCTACCATCATGTGATGTAGACTCTGATCTTTTCAAAGCACAGTCTAACTACCCATTACAGTAGAAACTCACACACAAACACTTCATTATGTAATTTACAAAGCAACAGTCTGATCATGTCTCACAATGATTCACAGCAGTGCTAACCTATCTCAGAAACTGCAAGCTCAAACCACAGCAGGCTTCAGAATCAAGCTTTTTGAAGTGTTTCAGGTCAGTAACATCATTCCAGCTCAGGACCATTCTGCTTTTAAGTAGCTGTGTTGCATTCCTCGTGCTGGAAATTAGTTTCTTGTGGCAGCAGCAGGATATATAAACTAAAATGTGTATGTCCTACGTAAAAAGCCATGGACAGTTATTGATCAGGAATGATCTCCTGTCACATGCCTGCATGGTAGCTGGGAGAAACTCCACACACTGCAGAAGTGATGGCTTTTCTCACTTAAGTTCATCAAACATGCTGGCACTGTGGTATGCATCCTACCAGCACCATATGATCCATGGCTGAGAGCAGACATCAAGAGCAGTTAAAAAAAAAAGAAACTACAAGCAATAACCAAGCAGGTGAAATGTTATGGCTGAAGATCATCGTCTGTTGTTTTCAATTACTGAAGTAGACTTAGCGCAGGTATGCAACACTAGGTAATATCAAAACCGTCCACATGTCCTATCAATTCTGCTTGCCATGGCGTTTGAAGGTCGGCAGAATACAGCTGCATGCATTTCAGAGCTGGAACTACCTTTGTAAAACATCTTTTGTTGCTCCTAATTTCCAATCAACTGCATGTGGGCAAGAGGATGTATCCCACTGAACATATGTTAGCTGACTACACTCGTAAGTAGTGGAATATCCATGCCAGTAATTTTCTTCTCTATCGAGACTGGTTTCTTTAGCAGCAATGAATGCCACGGGCACTGAGCAGTAAATGCCTGCATGTAGCTGGAGACATGCACACCTGTCTGTGCATGACACTTTAGGTAAGAAATTTTGGGCATCAGGGAAAGACAGTGCAAGAAGATGATGGACCAGGAGGGTGGAGATGGGGAAATCTGAAGCCAGCTAAGGTGTTGGAAACCAAATAAGAATGGTTGGTCCAGCTGGGCCTTTGAAACAGCAGAGGCCTGAGCTACCAGTTATGCTGAGGAACATTAACTATTACTTTGTGCCCACAGTCAAGAAAACCATATCTAGCCCCACACCTAAAAGTCTGGCCCATCATGACCCTATCATGTGATCCAGTTACAGAGTCTTAAGATACATCTTTATTTCTTAAAAAAGAGTAGATATGATACACACAGCTGCACCACTACAGACAGAAAGCTGACATTTTAGACAGACTGTGTGATTTTGAAAAGGAGGATGTTGCATCTGGAAGCTCATGCAGAATTGCCCTGAGTCTCTCTCAGTCACATTTCAGGAAGAATCATGATGACAACACTCTGCTGGGCTTTATTTACCTCCAATACAGCAGATCTACCAGTAGCATGCTAAGCATAAATTTGCACTCATACAAGAAACAAACAACACTCTTCTGAAAGCTGCAAAAGATGTGTAGGACCCAAACTACAACTGCCTCACTGTGGTGAGCTGTGATTTGTCATTTTTAAAAATAAAACACAGTACTGTGGGTATTCAATGTTTCTCCCTATGTCTAAGAGAAACTCATTTAGCTGTACTACAGCTACAATCCTAAAATCACTATGCTAAAATGAGCTAAGCATTGCATGTTTAGAAGTAACAGTCTTTAAGAACTGAAGAGGCTGAATTTAAACTATGTTTGGATGAAAATTAAGAAAGGAAATACAAGTTTCCAACAATTCTGCAATAAGACAGGCTATAAATTTATTCCCTTTATTGAAGAGACTCAGGAAAGCATCACTATAAAAATATGTTACAATGAGAAGGAAATGGCATTTAAAACTGTTTCACTTCCTACTTAGGGCAGACCTGAGAGCAGGAGGAGCAAGCATGGAGGAAGAAGAGTGCTTGAAGAAAAGAATAAAAGCACAGTAGCTGGTACTTCTCAGCTATAACATTATCAGCCTGCTGAGAGCAATTACAATAGCACAGACAGCACTTGCTTTATTGTGACCTTACCGAATTAAGTCTGAGGAAAAAAACTGTGAGATTCAGCAGGGAATTTATTAGAAAATTTTAATACCAACTTAAATTTGATCCAAAGGCCTCAATATTAAAGGTCATATCCATTACTATACTGTGGGAAACCTTGGATCTCTCTGTTCTTATGTTCTACTCTTTCTCAGTTTTGTTTTCTTTCGTAAGAGTAGGTCAGGCTCTCCTCTCAGCCTCACAGCACTCTGTATTACAGGTACAAGATTGCTATTTACATTTTAAAAAGCTTTAGCCAGCAAGTCAAATAAAGAACTTTAAAAAAAAAAAAAGTGAAAAACGAAAAACCAAAATCAAGCAGCACTGATGAAACTTATGAGCTATGCAACTGGATTTAACTACCTTACAAGGATATAAAAATATGTGACCTGATCTAGATTGAATTATCTGTCGCTACTTCCAGATCAATGGTCCTCCTGTCAGGGTGCCAGGTATGAACTGACTGCTGACTTGCACATAATAGTGTAATTAAAAATAAATTCCTAACTGTAGACTGTTACAAACTTTTGAAATTAGAAGTACCATCACTGAATTCTCATCAGCTGAGCTTCACTGTTCTAGTGGAAGGTGTCCCTGACCATGGCAGGGGGCTTGGATTGGAACTAGATGGTCTTTAAGGTCCCTTCAAACCCAAACCATTCTGTTATTCTATGAAAAGCTCCTTGTTTGTCTGTGGCGATAGTTACTTGGCACTTCTTAAGCCACATCACTACTCTGCCCAAAGCTTTCTGCTTTACAACATGAGATGCATATGCTAAGCACCTAAGAAAAATATAAAGTGCACTGTGAAGCTCCACAGTGCTCTTCAGCTTCCTGGAAGGAACTATTCCCTGAAGAAAGATTTGCAGCATAAAGTTACTCTCCTTTTAGATGAAGATATAGGAAAGAATAGAATCACAGATGGTCTGTACTTTACCAAAAGATGAAAAAGACCACAAGTTCTACTTTTACACTGTATTGATCTTATTCAAATATGAACTGAGGGAAAAAGCTCATGCTCTTGAATCCTTAAATAATTTTGTAGCTTTCATTCCTGTGACTTCCAGAGTACCTTGAGTTCTCTAGCACCTATATTAGTCAGCATAAATGTGTGAACACAAGTCCAGATACTTGCTTTCAATCTGCTCAGCTACCCTCTGAACAAAAGAGTCATCATCTCTTTTTAGCCTATGAGACTATACATTATGGATATTAATTACACTCCTTACTTTCTCAGTAGCCCCACTCAATGTAGGATGTTTGAGAAAAGGAAGAAGGTTGAAACACAAGTTTCCTGTACCAGGCCCACTTATATTTGAAAACACATCCCACCTGATGACCTGGTAGCAACTATTTCAGTCTTCCTCCAAAGTACCGGAAAACCTGAACTAGTTTTACTTACACTTCAGGCTATGATGGCATTAAATATATTTGTGGAGAACAGTGAATAAAAATAATTTTTTCAGAACTCAATTCATACAAGATTTTATGTTCTTCATGCTAATAGCCTGTGCCAAGGTTTTGGTAGAGGAGAGACTAAAGGAGTAGCTTCTTTAAGAAGGTGCCAGAAGCTTCCCACCGTGTCTGAGCGAGCCAATGCCAGCTGGCTCCAAGAGAGACCTGACACTGGTCAAGGTCAGCAGCAGTGGTAGTGCCTCTGGGATATTTAAGCAGGAGGAGAAAAAAAAGAAAACCTTCACAATTGCATCTAGGAGAGAGGAATAAGAGTATGTGAGGTGAACAGCTCTGCAGACACCCAGGTCAGTGTAGAAGGAGGGACAGGAAGTGCTACAGGTGCTGGAGCCGAGACGCTCTCACAGCCTGGGATGCAGACCATGGTGATGCAGCTGTGCCCCTGCAGCCCAGGGGGTCCGTGGTGGAGCACAGATCCTCCTGCAGCCTGTGGAGGACCCCACACTGGAGCAGGTGGATGCCTGAAGGAGGCTGGAACCCTAGGAGAAGCAGGCTCCCATCAGGACCTCTGGACTGGTGGAGAGGAACATGTTTGCTGGCAGGATTTGTGACCTCGTGAGGAACACAAGCTGGAGCAGTCTGTTCCTGATGGACTACACCCCATGGGAAAGACTCACACTGGAGAAGTTCATAAAAGACTGTCTCCTGCAGGAGGGGCCTCAGGTGAAGCAGGGCAAGAGTGTGAGGAGCTCCCTTTGAGGACAAGGGAGCAGCAGAGATGATGTATGATGAACTGACTGCAGCCTGCATTTCCCAGCCTCTGCACAGAGGAGGTAGAGAAAATTGGGAGTAATTTTAAGCCTCAGAAGAAGTGAGGAGTGGAAGTAAACAATTTTTAAGGTTTAGTTTAATTTTTCATTAGCCTTCTCTGATTTGATTGGTAATAAATTATACTAATTTCTCCAATATGAGTCTGGTTTGCCCATGAGGGTAATTGGTGAGTGATTTCTCCCTGACTTATCTTAACTCATGAACCTTTCATTGTATTTTCTCTCCCCTGTCTAGCTGAGGAGATAGAGCAGCTTTGGTGGGCACCTGGGGTCCAGTCAAGGTCAAACAACCACACAGCCACACGAAACTTAGTTTCTTACATATCTCAAGAACCTTAGTAGGTTTGAGACCAAAAGCACAAATAGAATTTGAATACTGCTGAAAGGTCACAATTTCTTAAAGACTTGTGTTTGTTCACACATTCATACACTGACACAAGTTAACCTTTCTAGACATGGATGTGAATGACCTCTAGCTCAGAACCTGCGCAGCAGAGTCTGGACTGATGTGGCAGACCAGCTGCATTATGGGATGTCTGCTTTTGAACCTACATATCACTTATTCACACAAGCAACCTACTGCAAAGCCCTCTACATGCAACGTGAAGGTACTTAATCTGCCACGCTAAAGAAAGTGCCAATGGATTACTCTCGTGAATTGCTTTACCCTTCAAAAGAGATTGATTACACACACTTGCTTTAAATGCAATTGGATTTGGTAACTACTGTAATTTTGTTGAATAGCTGTTTCTGATCAGTCTTGTCTCATTCAAAAAAGGTGGGAGCAGTTTAATTTATGACCTATGACATTTGCAAGAAGTCAACAAAATGATTGCCAGACTAAATTGGAATATTTAATACTTAGTCTTTTCAAATAAAGTCCAGCCTTGATGTTCCTGGTGTTCACACTGGTTTTCACTTACCTAGAAAACAGCATCATCTTCTTTCTTCACCTCTCATTAGGCAAAGTTTTTAGTTCCTATACTGTCTTGGATGTAGCCCATAAAACATGGTACGACTGACACAATGGGGTCAGCATCCTGCCAGCTTTCTGTCTGTGCAGATTTCCTTCTTCAGAATACTGCTCCTTGGGTTTAAAGGAGACAGGGAACAGAGCGAGGCAGATGATGGAGGTATATGTTGTAAGACTTGGACTATCATGCCTTAATTCCTGCTGTAAGCATATTTTGTGAACTTGGGCAAATAATTTGTTTTCCTGTGCACCCAAGTCTTTAAACATATGCTTATATTTAAACAGAGCTACCCTCCGCTCCTTCATTTCCACCTCAATATCTTAAGAACATTGACAAAATGCACCATCAAAATCAGGATGCCTTGATCTCCCACAGCTCACTGCTACTTCTGCAGAGCAGCAGTAGAACTGGTAATTCTTTCTGTCCTCTGTCTTGCCTCTACAGCTGAGAGAATGGAAAAAGTCCCAGCCCTGACAATTCCCTGGGGATGACACAACAAATCTATGAGCACTGTCACAGTCACAAAATTATTAGTAATAAAACAAGCAGTTTGAAAAGACTTACTCCCCTTTTCTTCCCATAAAACATATCCTACATGTGATAAAGGTATGTTACTGTCAACGGGCCAGTTCTGCAGTATTAGTTGACAGCATGACTTTGCATACCATTTTTTTTCACCTCTTCCCCCATGAGTATACATACATCATTTTAAAAGCAATTTACAACTTGTCAAAGTGCTTAAGGAGACTCTTAAAAATCTAATGTATGAAGTTAACCATTGCTATGATTTATTATTGAAGTTCCACAGTTATAACTTGACAATTAAGAAATATTGATAAATATAAACACATTATTGATGTCAATTAAAAAGCACAAGATTGATTAACCTCCCAGAGGTATACTGGCATGAGCAGTTAGAGAGTAATCACTCCCACTAAGTATTTACTACTGGCAAATGTGCATAGAATTTAGACTTCTGTGAGACAAGAAATATTTTCATTTAAAATTAAGATAATTTGAACACAGAACCAAAGTACTGGGTCAACAACAAAATCAAGAGAATTATAAACAAGATCTGTATTAATGTGAAAGGCTACATGATTAGGTCATATAATGCTCTCATTAACCACACACTTGGGTGAAAATATGGTTAAGAATTATCAAAGCTACTGCTCAGCAAGTCAATTATGCTCACTGAAGAAAAACTATGAATGTATTACTTAGCCACTACACTGCAATATTAATATATGCCTTGATGAGGGGCAGGACCTTATTTTTACAACATAAATAGCAGATTTTTTTTTAAACTATGCATTTATGCATTTTCTACTGGTGACAAAATTATAAAGATGAGTTCAAAACTCTGCTTAGTAATGCTTCACTTCCTGCCAAGCCAACAGCCAAGGAAGGACATTCAGGCAGCACATACCTCAGAGGGGAAACATGTATCTGACATACCTCAGAAAGCAACAGGAATCAGTCAAACTGTGATTTAACTGTGACTGTAAGAGTTTGGGCTCCTTCTTTCTTCTTTTTACTTGCTTTCAGAATTAATGTACTGGCATAATGCCTGTCACAAAGATGAAGGGCACTGCAGTTGTAGCTCTTAATGGCCAAAAAAAAACCCAGGCTCACCTCAGAAAGCCCAAAGCTAAAGACAGCAGCAATGCACCAAGTACCAAGGAGACTGCGTAAACACTAATTAAACTTCACTCTACACTCTTGTCTAGAAAACAGCTTTCCCTACCTAAACTTCCAAGGGCCTGATCAGACACACTGCTATTAGAGTCTAGCAACTTTCCTCCCTAAGCCTGGCCTTCATCACAACTTCATGGATCAAATGCATTTCCCTCAAATACAAGCAGCTTACTACAGAGACACTAGACAGAATCTGAATTACTGCTGAGTATAAAAAAGACAAAATTGTAAAATAACACATCAATGATAAAGCTTCTTTGCCTGAAACAGCTTTTATGTGAAGGTCACATATATGTTTATTGTCAAAATAAAAGTAGATCACTGTGAATTTACCTGGTTGCAAATTCAGTCAAATGGTATTGGTGACAGAGACCATGTTTGGTCTATGATAACCCACAGGGGTATTCAGTGGGTGCCCAGAAGATTACAATATATGCAGACATACCAGACACAAAGGAATATTAATAGGGTTGGTTTTTTTTTAAGTAATTGTTTTTTTCAGAGTTTTGTAAAATGACACTTAATGTTGGTGGATTGAATAAACAGCTTTCATTTTGACAAGCAATTTTAAAGTAAGAAAGCAAGTGTCACCTTTGAAACTGGAAGAGTTTTAGTGACAACCAACAGAAGCACAAAGATAATAAGATGGGCAAATATGAATCAGTCATGAAGCCATGATTCTTAGAGCAAATAAGGCAAATGGAGGTCTTTGCAGACTGCCCTTATCTTGAGAATGAAGAAAAGAATAAATTCTTTAGACCTGAAAAGCCATCTGTGAAATAAACAAATAAAAAAAGCATCTGATTTAGAGTGGTAGGGGAAAATTTTAAAACATATTTTCAGTGTGCTGTGGGGAGAAGCAATGTTCATCTGAAAGGCCAGAAAAGGAGGAGCTAAAATGCCTCCTCTTCCCTCTGTAAGCTGGAAATGGAAAAACTCTGGAATTTTCCTCTGTAAATGGAAAAGCAGAAATTATAATATGCTGAGACTAATGATTGAGCATGGGGTTGGGGGGGAAATGTCATTAAAAAACCCATTTTACCACAGCTATGGGACCAGGTGACTTGTCAGACAGCAAGGGTACCAATACCAACATTGTCATCCTGAATTACAGACTGCAGTTCAAGGGCAGCAGAACACAGTCCTGGGGATCAGAGGCACCAGACAAATGTGCTAAAGCTCCTCCCAGAGGGAAGTGTGCCTGCTCAGTTGCAGTGCCAATGAATCTGACAGTGTCTCCTTCCAATGAGCAGTAGAAAATCAGGATGGAAAGTTTTCACACCAAGGAAAAAAGAAATAAAACTACAACAGATTAAAAAGCAACCAACAAACAGTGAGAGATCAAGAGATCACTGTTTCAGTAACAGCACTTTTGTCTCTCTCCCTTTTTTAGAAGTCCTTAAAACAGCAATCCCTCTAATTTCCTTAAGGTCTAACTGTATTTAAAACTTGTTTACCCCTGAGAAGGGACTCTCACGAGAGATCAATATTCTGATGTGAATGTAAGTCACAATACAGACACAAGGCTTTTACAAGGTTATACAGTTCATAAATAATATGCAAGATTGCCATACTTCTCCTTTTCCTATTCAGTAAAAAAGAGAACCTCCACAAATGTTCTGCTCTGCAGGAGACATCACACAGCAAGGAAGACAAGAAGTTGCTCAAAGGTTAATACACTTCAATGCAAGAAACTCAATTTTCAAACCATCCCTCATTGGGCACCATTGCAAATCAGATTGACAGGCATCAAAGCAAGATGACACAGTCAGATTAAAAACACAGCAGAAGTAATTTCCTCTGTGATCAAAACTAAAGCACTTATTTCTACCTTCCCTCTCTTGACAGTATTTTTTATTTGTACTAAGCCACACACACACATTTCCTGTTACCTCATTTAGAAAAGCCTCCTTGAAGTTTTGTTGCAACAGCCACCCCTAAGAACCATATCCATTTACACCCTGGGCTGAAACCCTTGGGCCACCAAACACAGCTAAGCAGAAAGCACAAAGGGGCAAATGGCAGACGGACACATCTGCCTGAAAATATGATCTTTTCTTGTTTCTGAAGCTTTCTTCAGCACAGAATGGTTAATGCTCCTAACCATTTCAAGGAGCTACTGACCAGCCAGGCTGGTAAAACTTACTCTTTTCCATGTGGAAGTTTACACTTAGCATATGCTTTATTGGATGTGACATATTGCCACGCCGAGTTGCTCACTAGAAAGTAAGTCCTTCTCCTGTCCTTCAGACAGCCTTCATCTGTGCAGAACATCAGGTGCTCACAGCTCTGGATGTATTATATAACTACTGTTACTATTTATGATAAGGCCCCAACCTCACTGGATTAGCCATTAAATACATGCAACAAAAATAATGACAGTTCTTTATGACAGATAATTACAGTATTTTAAATGCATTGGCCAACACTCAGCAGTCTTTATTTTTAGGAAAGGTTACTGCATACATCAAATGCTGTGTTTTACCCTAAGCTCTTAGACAAAGCCTCATTCTACCTCTGAATCGCCTCTGCTGGCAGCCTAAAGGTTATTTTCAATGCACAGTCTACTTTGGAATTTAATACTGCAGACAGAACCTGCCACTTGTAGTTTAGTCAGCAGAATGAACAGCAGCAAATCACTTGTGAAAACACAATCTTGTTCTCCATCAGGAGAGTTAAATGAAAGCCTAAGGAGTAACACTGCTCTGGAGACTCACACAGGTGTAACCTGGAGAGCCATGCCACCTGAAGACGAGTAAAATGTCTATTACACTTCCTGCACCCTCAGATGCCAGAAATTAAGCTGAAATGACAGCTCTGGCTTTTGGCATCTGTTCCAATGTTGCACATCTCCAAAGCTAGCCTACATGCCAAGATGAAAAAGGTATTTGGAAAAGCTGGCCAAAGCAGACCTCACTGCAAACAAGTTCTGTGAAGGGACAAGCTCTGATTCAGCTAGGTTTCTGTTTAAATTTACCAAACCTTTTTCAAAGTCACTCCTATGACACCTTTTTCTTTGTTCCTTCTCCTTTTCAACCCCCAAAACCTTATGGATATTTACTGCATGTAAAATATATTTACTCTCCTACTGAAATAAAAAACTCTGAAAAATAGCTCTTAATGTACTGTTTCCCAATTTCAATTTGAAGCTTTCTTTTGTTTACTGCAAGACAGTAAACAAAATGTTTTACATTCCTTCACCTGCACCTGTGTCTCTTTCTAAGTCAAGAGCTCTGAATTTTAATATATGTTAAGGATTTCCGTTGTCTTCCTTAATCATATGCTTCCCGGTAGGTTACTCTTATTAAGTATTTGAAGTTTTCAAACCACTTGTGAGATAAAGGCAACATGAACATAACAAAAGGGTTTAAATTACCTCAAGGAAAAGAAAATACCTAAAAATATCACCCCAAAGAGCTTTGAAATTTTAAAAAATTAAAATGAAAACCATCAACAAACACAGAAAATGCCCCCAGTGGCTTCTAAACCCTGAGTCAGCTGATTTGAATTCAGTTTGTGGCTTTGCCACAAGCTTCCAGCAAAATTTTGGTAATTGCAGGTAAGGAACCAAACAAGCTAGAACTCATGATGTGGTAAAGCAATTAAAAACTGACTACCAGTACTGCAACAGGCTAGGAGCAAGAGAAATGCAAGAGGCTCATGCCACATATTCTCTACATTCTAGCTGCCAATCCAAGGATTTAGAAGTGTATAGGTAATTCATGGATATCGTACAGTGATTTGATAAAACTGTTTTACCAGGATATTTGTCCATTTTTGATTATGCCACTCACTCCCACTCTTCTACTGTGAATGAAGCATTTGAAAAATTTACTGTTTCTACGCTTGCTTTAAGTATAGCTAAATGACCATAGAGGTGGTGTAATATCAGCTCTATCCTGGCTGGAAAATGATGTCCAACTGTAATAAATAAAAATACATGGCACAAGTGAAAGCCCCAGCAAACTTCCAGTTCTTATCTAAGAACTGTAAGTCTACAATTTTATGGAAGAAAAATCTGTATTTTTGTAGAGAAATGGGTATTTGCCATTGTAAAGCTGGAAAGAAAATAGATAAAATTCAAAGAGCTTCTCAAGAAAAGCAGCAAAATAATCTGTGATTTTAAAACTTCCTTGCAGTGACAAGCTTGATAAGAATGAACCATATTAGAACCCCAACAGAATTGTCTGCCAGCAGGAAGACATGACTTGTCAATACTACACACACTGCTGAACAGTAGCGTGGTGCTGCCCCTTGTGTTCAAAGGGCTTTTCCAGCTATTCTTTCCTCTTTGCCTCAGAACTGCTGCCAACATAATGAAACACATTACACAGCATTTTGCAACTTTCTTACATATTCATCAAATTTAGACATAAATAGCCCAAATCTAATACTAACAAGACTTTTCAAAATGAATCTTCTCCTGCAAAGGGCATCCAGCCTACAGTGCTCTGCAGTATAAAAACAACTTGTTCAGATACCCAGAACATTTCTTAAATTTTGGTAAATTCCTTCAGTCAATTCCAACGTCACAAACTCACAACTGTGTAAATTGGTACCACTCCTACAAATACTTGACAAAATGCTTTCAGTCCAGAAGTACATACACCTTGACAATTAGTAATATAGGAAAATTTGCTGCTCAAAGGATGAGCAGTCAATTCAAACCAGGTGCAGTAAACTAGGGTAGTACTTCTACCTTTCATTTTTTATAGCAACTATAATTGAAGCTGCTTGTCTTGCTAATATTTATTAAACATGTTTTAATATTTATGTTATTTTGATTAACAGAAAGTTTCCTTATGGCTTTATGGTCATTAATTCATAATAATATGAGTGCTGTATTAGTATACTGATTCAGTTTAATTTCCCCTTCCATTCAAGTGTTATTCAAATTCACAATATTGCCAAGATAAGATACTGCTAATGAACACCTCAAGAAGGCAGAGTACTTGGCTATACACAGCTGCACTGGCAACTCGGCTTGCTGAAAAATAAAAGATCCAGCAGAACTGTTCTTATTTTGCAGAAGTTTCAGCACAGACCATACTAATAATTTTGACTATGGAAAAACATAAGAATATGAGACCAAAATCTCACACTAAGTATGATGTGGGCTTTTATCAAGGAGTAGTCATGAAGCATTTCATTAAGAGAAATGGAACTAAAGTTACTACAAGCAATGGATATTTCAAGGATTAGAATATACTTTACAACATGCTGCCAACATGAAAAATGCTGCAAGTACTCAGTATTTATCACTATCAGCGGAACCTTTCTAACTGTTTCATGCATCAACACCACATTCCTTCATTCTACACATCTGAAAGGAACAGTAAGAGAGGTCAAGCCTAAGGAAAACTCAAACTCAAATGAAAAGTTTATCTGTTCCCTTAAAAAACACAGATCACCAGCCAGCTGTAAAGGAGGCATATCCACAAGTCCCAACTGTCTGAGCACTCACGGTGCCATCTCTTGTCTCCCTGACCAAGGTTTTGCAAACCAGGATTCTCATCAGTTTGGATTATTTAAAGAGACAAACAAAGCTGTGAAATACTAAAACCCTTTTATTGAAAAGTACTGTAGGTGTGTGATGTTAAAACCAGTAAAATTGATGACAAAGGCTCAGAGCTGCCAAGAAAAACAGAATAATCCCTCTTCACTGGACAACAAGATGACTGGCAGTTTCTAGCTACAATACAAAACTGAGAAGAAAGCACTACAGAGGAATATGTAAGAATGAGACATCCTATAAATTAAAACAAGGCTTTGATGAATCAGAGCACACATGTCTACTATAGCTTTTGAACTTCACTGTTATGTTTTCAGTTCAAAACCCAATAGACAGAATGGCATAAAGAAAACTTCAAAACACTCAATATTAGCCAATCTTTAAAGTGGCTTTCATAAATCTTAAATTTCAGCAGCAGCAGTAAATTTCAGTGCAAATTCCCCTACCAATAACATACAAACATTACTAATAGTAATAGAAACTCACAAATGAAATCATATTAGCGTAGCTGGGGAATGGCTGTTATGGCAATCCTTAAACACCTTCAAGACTTCACCTCAAAACATTTTAAAACTTTCTACTTCACACTTATTTGTGACAACGCATTTCTCACAACATCCTTCTCTACAGGAAAGACATCACAAAATTTTGTTGTTTACGCAGTAAACACACATGCACAAAAATCTTTGCTAACAGTGTTGAAAATGAGTTGTTCCTTCCGTTAGCCAGGCTATTATAAAATCAAAACCAATAGTAAGCACAGGAGGATTAATGTTCCTCCATGCTTTTCAGCACTATAGAGCTACTTTTATAACACTCCAGTAAATTGTACAGTGACTGACATGAACAAAATGACAGTAATCTGTCACTACTGCACATTTCCCACTAGGCTGATTCAAATAGTTATTTATGAATCTTACACTTCAATGGTCACTTTGATGACTAAACCATAAATTAGAATGTAAAGTGAATATAAATTTGATTTTAGAGTAACAGCAAATTGTCAGCAAATAGGGATATTATTTAATTTCTACTGACATACTAGAATAACGTCAGCAATACCAAGATGAACCACATCATAATAAACCCCAAACTTAGCAAAAATTTGTATGCTAGATCTCATGTTTACTTCAGTGCTTCTGCATTTCAAAATAAAAGCACTTTATATTATGCTTGGTTAGTTTTAAATATAAAGTCTTAATAATGTCAGATGACTTCATTACTTAGGTCTTCAATTAAATAGATAGGGAGAATGAACTTTTTCAACAGAGCATGATGAAATTTGACAGCAAGTAAATATTAATATGAATTTAGATGCTCAGGTTTTTAATAGTCCTGATGAAAAGCTTTTAAAACAGTGTTGCTATTTTTACAACATTTATCTCTTGCTTTACAGATGGGACTGAGACAACGCTGAAACATAAAAGAGATTCTGCAAAGCACAACAGTTTGCAATTTTTTAGGAAAAAGAAGTCTTTAATATCCAAACAATCAACTCTTGCAGGAATGCATGTCAAAAAATTATCTTGATAAAATAATTTTCTTCTGATTATTTTTTGTTTGAAAGTTCCATTGCCCATTATGTTACTGTATAATAACATTTATTATCTATTACTCTTGAAAACAGGTAAGATAAACCCTTCCAAAAGTGAATGCAGCGTGCTTGTACTTTCTCTGGAAAATGTCTAGAAGTGCAACATTAAAGAGATATTTGAACATAAGTTTCACTGTCTTAGCAGTGTTAAAAATGGAAAGTTGTGTCACTGTCTTTAATATTCCCTCTTTTCAAGTATTTTTCTCCTGAAATTCTTACATGGAATGATAGTGATCTGATTTAAAACCAAGTTCAGCAATTTGGCTTTTAATGTTGGAGAAGGCCCTCAAATAGCTGATGTTTGAAACAAACATGCAAAACCCTTCAGGCTTAGCAATAACTGAGGCCATTCTGAATTATTCTGGTATGTCCCACTGATACAGTAATAAATGCATAACAAAAAGATGCTGACTGATGCTAAGGGAGAGTCTTTAGTCTAAAAGAAAACTTGAAAAAAGGTGCAAGGCAAGAAGACCCCTATCCTAGACAAAAGTCCAGCCTGTCAAGAGTCTGTTTTAGAGAAATAGTATTTTTTTTTTAGAATCTACAGAAACAAAGTAATCTGGGTTTACACAGGACTTAGAAAGGAAAGAGGAGTTTTATTTTAAAATCTGTCCCAGACCTATTAGGACTCAGATCAGTAGAATCATGTTTTGCTGAGAAAAAAAATGGCAAAGTTTTTATTTAGCAAGACTTTATCTTAAGCAAGAATTAGAAGAGCTGAAAATGCCAATTATCACCTACAGATCTGAGAAAAAACACCCCAACATTCAAATGTAATTGCATTGGAACAATCCAATCCAGATTGCTTCTCTGAGAAACAAATAAAAACATAGCAGTGTTTGAGTTAAAAAAAAAGATAGCAAAACTATGGTAGCACAAAAAAACCCACCTGTTTCTGGGAGATGAAAGTAAAAAAAAAATAACTTGCACTGAAGCATCCATACTTAATTGTCAAATCAAAGGGCCCAGCTCCCTACTAAAATAAGAACCCATCCAACTGACCTGCTGGTTGTTTAAAGAGCCATATTAAAGCAAACCATGGAGGAGTAGGTGCACATGTTCGTTCAGTGTTTAATAAAAGTACTACTGAGCTCTGACTGGTGTACTGGTGTCAGCAAACACAGATTTTGCAAGGAGGAGCAGCTTAAGCACTGTAAGTTCTCACGGAGAGGTCAGGCATAGAAACTTGCTTTCCAATTTTTAGTAGTCACTTTAGATAGACAGTGGGTATGAATGAGAAGTTAAAAAAGTATCTGAAGTTCAACCAAGTCTACTTCATTTCTTAGTAACATGGTACCTAGTGGAAGGAACAGAGATGCTATAAAAGCTACTCAGACAAGGCTGAAGAAAAATATTGCCAGTGACTCAAATTTTCCAAAGAAGAACCTATCACCCTGTTTGGACACATTTAGCCAGCATTTACTTAATTCACCTCAGAATTTTCTTGTTCTGTTACTATTTTAACACTGTATCTGGAGATGGGAAAAAACAAACACAGAAGAAAGTGAGACTGTTTGGAGTGAGTGTCAAAGGCACCTCTCTGAACCTATGATGAAAGGATGAGCAAATTCAGACAAAAACTGATGTTCATCTAGAGATGTTTCGAGCAAGGAAATTTTTTTTTCCATCTCCAGTGGCATAAGACAGTTAAATGAGTAGTGAACAACTCCCATAAAAAAATCAGAGAAATTAACATACCTGCCGTTGAATAACCTCTAGGTTTGCTTTGGCTTTATTCAGTAGTTCTTCTATTTTTTCAGAATCTGCTATGTTCTTGTTTTCTCTAAAGGCATCTCTTATCCTTTTGATGGCATATGTTCTAAACACAAACAATAAGAGGACATGTATTCACAGATATGCCATGATTTATGTCATTTCAACATTCTTTAAAACATGCTGATACAAAGGATAAAATGCACACCTCCCATATATATGTACTTATTTTGCTCAGTTTTAGACACATATCATTTTACTCAAGGTTTTGTCTTGCCTGAGTTGAAGTAGTGACCAGATCCTATAATTTAAAAAAAAGTGCTTCTATTGGATGCTACTGCAGAAAAATGTTGTTTTTCAAGTATCAGTCCAATCCTAACTGCTTGCTTGTGCTGAAGCCATACTGTTGGATGTCCAGCATGGGATACTGCAAAACTCAAGAATATCACAAAAAGGCTAAGGACCAGAAAATAATTCCCCAGATTATTTTGAACCAGCGTGACTATTCTTAACCTGCATATCCTAAAGGTCATTGTCTCAATATACATTTCTACTAGATGCAGTGTTGTAATCTAGTAGTCAACAAAGGTAGATTGATGGACCAATTAACACAAAAAGGGCTTCTTCCCTGTCACCCTTTTCCTCTCCTGACAAGGTGTATTTCACCCCTCAGTCCAACACCTCCTCATTCATTTCCCCACTAAGAAGCAACAACAGAACATGATTTCTGCAAGCTGGAAGAGGTTATGATCTCTGCTTCCAGACAGGAAGGTCCAAAGCTGCAGCTTTTCCCAAATCTTGCCCTTTCTTTCCAACACAGTAAAGAACTTTCACACAGTCTGTAGTGTGCTGTCATCCTGCCTTCCCTCCATCCCAATCAAGGCCAATTTCCAGATGAAAATAAAATTTTCAGATGGAGCAGTGGATACATCCATTACACGGGTCCTTGAGAGGAACTGGAGAAATGCAGTAACCTGATCTTGCTCATCTGTCTTCCTCATGTTCCTCTGTACCACCACATCACATCAGTATCGCTTTTGCTACAGAAAATAAAACCCTATGTGTGGCACTGGAAGGAAACAAAAGGCTGCAAAACTCCCCCACAATTAGTTTAATATTTCAACAACCCTTTCCAATCTTGTATAAAAGTGGAACATGAGAGACAAAATTGTCTGAAATGCAATCACAGAAAACCCAAGGACAAGACTGAAAAATAAAATTATTGGGGGAGGAGACTGAGGAGAGTGGAAGAAAAGGAAAGATGAATAGCCAGTGGCACTCTATTCCATTAGATGGTGCTATCCAGCTCCCAATGCAGCTTTCACCAGCCAAGTAGCGTATTTTGTCTTTGAGCTCATAAATAATACATTTCAATCACAGGAATCAGGATGGCTGTGGAGTGCCACTCTGCCATCGCACTCCGGCAGATGGTGCGTGCTTTTAATTAGGGCCTGCTCACCTCTAATGTGACACTGGGGTGCGTGAGGGAGTGAGCCAATGTGTGTTTGGATGTGTGAAGTTAATAGAATGTATTAAATATGGAAGCTCAATCTCATCTGCAGCTGTTGTCCTAGCAAGACATGAAGGGGAAGCTGATTATTTCTTGTAGAAAAGAAACAAGCCCAAATCATCAATATATAGTATAATTCTCTTGCTTGATAATGGAGAGATTGCAAATAACCCCATATACGTATGTAGCGTTAAACTGTGCAAAACATATAATATTTTCTGAAAGAAAGGACAGGTTTCCAAGAGATACAACAACAAACATGTATATATTCAGCTTAAAAGAAACAACAACAACCCAGTATCTATTACTGGGTACAAGTCTTTCTATTGTTGGCTGGGGGACTATGTACAAATGTACGGGATAGGACTGCTGAGGAACATGTTTATTTTTTAGCATTAGTCTCCATGGTTATGACAATGGGAACATGCCAACAGCTCACATCTTAGGCAGCAGACAAAGAATTTAATGTTACAACTTACTTTAAAAGCTTTTTGACTAATCACACAAAGTATAAGCATATAGCCAGTAGTTCTATCCAACCACTATAAGCACACGTACCTTTGGTTGAAACAATGCTCACTTATTTCGAATACAATACCTGCTTGTAAGCCTTAAGATACAATGCACAGAGCTCCATTATTAACCTTAGAACTTCCTAGTATCTTGCTAGATATACTTTTCTATAACTTAGGGAGTTATTCTAGCCAAGTGTTAATACACTGACCATTGTTCTATTTGTCCTTATTTTCTACTTCTTGAATAATTTTTCTGCTGACAAATCTTATGTCTACTGCTTAGCTCTAATCGCAGTTTAGAGCTAAAAATGCAATATAAATGAGTAAATGCTATCTACATAAAAAAAGATAGATGGGACAAAACCAAATTCTTGTTCAGTATAACACCTACAGACTGGAGGTGGCGTTTTTGTTTTGTTTTGTATGTATGATGTCTTAATTGTTCCATTTTTTCTCTCTTCCTCTAATTACACCCAACAATTGTTGAGAAAGAAAACAGACCAGTTTTTAAATATAATCACAAAGTTGCACTGTTTTTACCTTCTATTTTTTTACCTTCTAATTTTTTAAACTTCATGAGTTTTAACATCCAAAGAAAGTTACTTTACATAGGCGTTAACACAATCTTAATTCTACAGCTAAATCCATGTATCTCTAAACACATTTCAAAGACTAGCTCTGTAGCCTGGCACTACTCTTTACCAAAGTTACACTGAGATTTAATGCATCACTTCAAACAAGGATGAGCTCAATTCAAAGCTCAAACCCAATACTATAATGACTGTAAAATATCCTTTCTTCCCTGTTGAGAGGTGTCAGGGAAATATTTTACCAACATTCAAATTCTCTAAAATTATGCAAAAAGTGTTAAGTCAAGATATAAACAAACTGGAAGGCTTTTTTTTTGGTTTTTTTTTTTTATGTGTGTGTGGTTTTTTTCTTTTTATATGCAATAACAGTTGTGAACAGTGTCAATTCAGCACCTCAACACTCTCTATATTTCAACAGTTTTTGAACTGAGAATGCATTAAAAGCTAGAACTACCATAAGAAATGCAATATTGCTTCAAGTCTATGAAAAACTAAGCCCTTCTGAAAGTACAGTGGTGTGTGTAAGCAACACATGTTTGAGAATAACCTGATCATTCAGACATGTATCTGTTGGGGTTTTTTAACAGAGCACTGCTCCAGAGATCTGGCTGATGAACAGACTAGTTTGCTGATCAGCTGCTCTAATGGAGTGTATTTTCAGTTCAATGAGTATAACACACCAAACCCAAACCTGTGACATTTGAAGACACACCTAGAAATGCCAGTAGCAGCAAATACATGGTTGTCTTCATAAAACTTTACATTATTCTAAAAGAAGCACTATCTGCAGACAGCGTCAGAGCTGAAAAGACGACTGGCAAGTGAAGTGATGGCTGTACCTTATGGATGATTATTTACACAGAGGGGCATAAAGGAACTGCAACAAGTTTAAGCCAATGTGAAGAGGAGCTACTGCAATTTCACCACCCTGGCAGATACAAACCCTCCCTCTGTCTCCTTTAGCCCAGCACAGTCAGTCTGATATTTGGCCCCAGCTGAGCCAGTCTAACTTGGGAAATTGACAGAAATTAACCTATTACAAGAGTTAACTTCATTTTTAGTTGTTTTGGGCTCTTTTTGCAGATTAGTGAGCTTCATCAGCTCTCCATGGAATTGGATGAGCAACATCACTGAGGAGGGGGGAATACAGCAGTACTGATTTTGATGGATAGAGTTTGCAATTGATCCCATTAGAAAGGCCAAGCAAGTGACACAAAGAAAGGGGACCTTTCAGTGAGAAGGTACCAAGCTAACCCTCCAGAGAAACAGAATAAAAAAGCAGTTTTGGATACAGTACAGCTCCTATAGGCCTGTGGAAAAAGCCTAGTTCCTAATGCAGCAGTACTCATTAGGAAACATCATTTAAATTAAGCCTTAAACTACATTTCACAATTCATTATTTTTCTCACCTATTTTTTGAAAACAGATGTTGAACAATGGCTGAAAGATGCAACAAGGTATTTTGCTTTTATCATCCAAGTGTACTGAAATTTGAATAGAGAACACCTTTAACTTTATCTTCTGCAAAGACTTCTCCAGTGACTAGTGACAGCAGGATCCAAGCAAGAGTGTACAGTTGAATATATTCACTCAGCGCTCTCATACATATGCACACTCAAAACACCTCTTGTGATTCCTACTTACGTGCATCTGTCACACAATTGATTCCCAATTAAATCAAAATAATGTCCTCAATGGGCAGTAGACTCAGTGTGATGGCTGCAGACCAAAGCCACCGCAGGTGGATGGCGACACAAGGCAACAGATGCACCTCAGCAGAAAGCATGAGTGGTTGGGTGTTAACACAAGAACAAGGCCAGAGCCGGAACATTACCACAGACTCTCAGGCACTGGGCACTGCCTGCTAATGTTATGAGACTACAGTGCTGCCAAATAATAGTAAAAACTAAAGAGAAAGCAGTCTTTGGCCCAATAATCTACCTTCAAAGAGTTCCTCTCTTTTCTTCCCTGAAGCACAATCAAAAGCCTATTGTGTCCTCATGAAAATGAAGTCTACGAGAAGCAAAGTCTGAAACAACAACTATTAATGAAAAATGAAATCACAATCCAGGTACTTCAGAAAATAATAACTGCTTGGGGACTTATACATTTTATTTCAAAATGCTTACTTATGTCACACCTGACCAAAAAAAAAAATAAAAAATCTTTATGCTCTGCTAAATGAAAAGAAGCTGAAACGTCGCACAAACATACTTGCTTAAGTACACAGTTCCGAGCTTTCAAAATAAACCTTTCAATAATAAGCCAAGCAATGTTTTTCTCAGCACCACTTTGCATTCACCAGTATCACAACACACTAAAGGTTTAATCATCTTTCCAAGACATCTTTACAAACATGTTGACATCTTGGCTTTGTGCCTGTCAACATGTGCAATATATTAATAGGCCACATCATAGTCACAGGCATCACACTGCGGAACACAATGGCTATTACAAGTTGCTGGCCATTGAGCACGCACATGAACACAGAAGAGGACAGACAATCTGTGGTACGCAATCTGTGCAAGCAAAACACATCAAAAGGGAAGGGGCCACCAGGTTAGAATGTTCATATTCAAGGCTTTCAAAAAAGGTCTAGAGTAAAATTCATTTTTTCTTATTAGCTTCAGTTATATTCAATAAATTAAGGCGAGTGAGAAGTAGCCAAGCTCTAGGACACCAACTGGGGTTAATAGCTCTGGAATGAAGTATATTATGCTTTTATTTAAGGGCACAGTGTGTAAAAGTGAGATGCTCATTTACAATATAGTGAGGGACCCTTTTCATAAAAGGTCTGTTTCCTTTAACTGAACTATATTTTCTTACCACCACTGCCTTCCAAATAACATCTATTAACTTATGGTAGCAACACGATGAATTTTCAGATTTTCCCATTATTACCAGCAAAATGTGCACTAGATGAGATCTGCCCAACTAAATTTTCAGCATTTCATTTAAAAAGGGAAAGTTTCTTAATCATCTGCAGAAAAATAATTTTAGCTCACAGTAAAGTTTTATTAGCATTAGTGAAGATGTCTTCATGTACAGAATAACGTCTGAGGGAATGCTTATTTGGATGTATATATATGTACACATGTGTATTTCCATATATATGTGTATGTATGTATTTACAATATTCTTTCCTCTATAAATGTCTCATCAAAAGACACCAATTACGGTGAAAAAAAACCTGCATGTAATTACCATCTAATGCAAAAAAATATAAACACTTAAAAACAGGTGTGTGGTTGAGACTGAGAGGTAAGTACCTCCCCAGGAAGCAGTTGTGACTGGTCTAATTAAACCCAAGACCAACAGAGGGATGTGAACACAACTTTTTATCAACAAGTTGTTCCTCAAACTCCATCACTAGACACACTTTCAGCACTGCCACTTCAAGTTACAGCACAATAACAATTACATCTGCCTGTTTTCTAAAATTCAAAGCAAAGCCTATTCTTGCAACCACGATTTCTTTGGGGCAGTCAGGGTGGTGGCTGGATGCTGGGAAAGGAGGAAAGAAGAGTAAAGAAGAATAAAGATTAGACTGTTGGTAAACTGATAAAAAAGAATATTATTTCCTTGATTTTCTAACGAAGCACAGTCACTAGACAGTCTTCACAAAAAGCCTACAGAAAGAAACCTACCAGTCACTACTTGGTTTTTCTAACATACAAAACATGAATTCCAATGCAATTGCTAAGAAATATGTCCAGAATAGAATAGTACTAGAGATAATTTATTAGAGAGGATTAACCCAAAAGAACAGAGAATAGGAATAAAGACTTATGAACATTAGAAAATAATATTTGAGAGAGGGTGACTGTAACCCCGTGCATATAATACATGCTGTATGATCAGATACAAGCATTTGTAGCTTATTTCTAAAGCAAATATTGCTATTTTGCATCCTAGACCTCAAAATGTCTAACAAAAACTTGAACCTTTTCCCTAAGTTTCCTTTCATTTCCTTTTTTCAACCTAAACTCAAAAATGTTTTCAGAAAAGGAGAACTTCTTTTTTCTGACTATATCTTTTCATCAGTTTGTGTCTGTACCCACTTCAAAGCAGAGAGCATGGATGACCACCTGATCAACAGGATCACAGAATCATTCACATTGGAAATGAGTCTAGGAGGTCTCTAGTCCCACCTTCTGCTGAAAGGAGGGTCAGTGATGGCATCAGATCAGATTAATCACAGTTTTGTCCTGTTTAAGTCTTGGAAACAGGATGTTGACCAGACCACCTTGCTCAGAAAACGAGCTCAACTGCTTGATTGCCCTTGTAGGGAAAACACTTTCCTTAAAGTCAGTCTGAAGAACCACTCTTCCAGCACTTTACATCAGCTGTCAGTTTTTCTCCTACCAGGCCCCTCTAGATACCTTGAGGTACTGGCTGCTTTCAGAGTCCCTCAGTGTTGTTTCTTCTCCAGGCTGAACCAGCTTCCTCAGCCTTTGCTCACAGGACCAGCGCTTCAGCCCCCTTGCTAGCTCCTGCTGAACTGCCTACAGGTTTGTCTTTCCTGTTGGAGGACTGAGGAGGGCAAGACTGGATGCAGAAGTCCAGATGTGATCTCCCTCCTTTCAATTTGCTGTCTGAGCAACTCTTGATTCATCTCAAGATGCTCTTGGCCTTCCTTGCTACCAGGGCACACAGCTCTGTTCCCAAAGACGTTCTTCTTCCCAGAACACTATTGGTTCTATTCATAGTTAACTATGATTATTTTTGCAATTCATTGAAAAATACATTTTTGTGGCTATATTTCTAAAATAAAAACAGTTATTGGCTTAATTCTAAGTGTAAGAAATCTCCACAGAAGGGAGTGCTTTTCAGGAGGTCAGGGTTAAAAGAAAAAAGTAAAGATGTCCAAATGAAAGCATTCTTTTAATCTTAATTGGAGTTCCAATTTCAATGTTATATCGCAGAAGAGGCTAAAACAAGAGGGTTATCAGTGAAGGACCCAACTGCACAAGTTGTTCAGTTAATGAGGCACCAGGCAAGGATGTGCTGCAGGAACTATAACCTGAATTTGCTACAGATGAAAAGGGTCCTGATGGCCTGAAATGAGTAATAGCTCTCTGCTGAGCTTTCACTGCCAAGCCCTTGCCAGCTGCTCTACAACTGGGGTAGCTCAGCAGTCCAATTACCAGGCAGGGAATGCCTTGAAATGAAGTTCAAAACCTGACAAGGTTGGTTTCTCTCTTCTTCCTTTTGAGACAGATATATATCACTCCATTTGCTGTGCTGCTGTTTCGGAACAGTTCATAAAAAAGGCCTGGCCTGCTGTGTATAGCCACTACAGTATTTTTCTGGAAAGATTAGTTTTAGTCCAATGCTGTGACCAACATTTCTCTTTTCAGCATGGCTAGAGGATCTCCCTGCACTGGTATGGCCTCACCTTGAATATCACATGCAGTTTTAGTCACCACCAGATAAGAAAGGTATTAAGCTATTAGAGAGCATCCAAAGGAGGCCGACAAAGATGGTGAAGGGCCTTAAGGGGAAACCATATGAGGAGTGCCTGAGGTCACTTGGTCTGTTCAGCCTGGAGAAGAGGAGACTGAGGTGAGACCTCATTGCAGTTACAGCTTCCTCAAGAGGGGAAGAGGAGGGGGAGGCACTGAGCTCTTCCCAGTGGTGACCAGTGACAGGACCCGAGGGAATGGCCTGGAGTTGTCAGGGGAGATTTGGTTGGATATTAGAAAAATGTTTTTCCCCTAGAGGGTGGTTGGGCACTGGAACAGGTTCCCCAGGGCAGTGGTCACAGCACCAAGCCTGAAAGAGCTCAAGAAGGGTTTGGACAATGCTCTTCAGCACATGGTGTGAGTCTTGGGGATGGACCTGTGCAGAGCCAGTAGATGGACTCAATGATCCTTGTGGGCCCCTGCCATTTCTCCAGTTTCTGTGATCCTGTGACTTGGGTACGCTGAAGAGGGCTAAACAGATTGCACCTCTTGGTGATTTCATTTAGGGAAGCACTGGGTGCTAATCAGTCTTTCTGGATGCAAGTATTTCACACTTGACAGTGGAAAATTATTTGCCTTTGATGAAGCAATAGTTGCTAAGGTTATTTTAATTAAGCAGCAGGACATAAAGCTTTGGATATTCTAACTACTTGGACTGCAGTATGGTTGGTCTGGATGGTGATAAGATTTTGATAGGATGTTTCTGAAGCATGGCATTATTTCTGAAAGTATAGTAAATACCCAGTTACAGGACACATATTATTTTAATATGGAAATTATGCCAGTTCCTTAGAAGAAAAAAAGGATCAAGTATCAGATATATGTTAACAGTATACAGTTTTAAAATAAATGAGATATTTTGACTTACAAAAGACTTAGAGAAATAGTTCTCTGAAGGTTGTCTGAGGTGAAGGTTTGTTGGCTATTCAGACAGACTAGTAATTTTCAGTATACCAAACAGACTCCTAAAAAAGTTTTACTTTGCAGAAGTGATCTCTGGATTCTAGCAATAAAGACAGTTAATTTTACCCCTTGATTTTTGCTCAAGTAAACATGAGATTTCTGAGACAGAAGGATGTAAACATCATAGGTCCAAATGGAAGAATTTGTATTAAAATTATATAAGGTCCAGTTATCTCATGACAAAGGCAACAATAAACCACAAATAAATTTTATTAAACAATCCACATGAAGTAACATACCACCTGCTCTGTTTATATACAACATACCAAAAGTTACAGGATTTAGAATATTGAAGTTACTATCCAAAATTTATTCTCTCATCCATTTCTATCAGCTTTACAGCTTATCCAAAAATCTTTATTCCTTATAACTCAGTCAGTAATGACAAACATCCCCCACTGAACTTCCTACCACTATCTGGCTTAGTGAACTTCCCTCATTTATAGGAAAGCACTGCATGTTTAGTTTAGCAAATTTACAACATCAATTTTGACAGCAAGGGTGGATACTTGAACTTACTTAGCAGCACATAAAATTCTAATATGTGCAAAGCCTATTAGTCAAATCTAGAGGCCTAAAAAAGTCAATTTGGAATTTGTAATAAAATCAGCATCCTACTTTGTGCATACAACAGAGTGCTGAATATTGTTTTCAGACATTTGGGATTGTAAGTATATGCCTTTGGACAATGGATGTAATGTTTCAGGAAGCTCAGATCCAGACTACTATATAATTATTAGCAAAGGATCAGAAAGAAAGAAATGCGGGTTAATTTGTACACTATGAATACTCCTTAAGGTAGAGAAAGTCAAGTGAACTAGATATTTCCTTCTGTATCCTTTCTATTTAACTAGTTACAGGATATGGAAGTCTTCACAGACTTTAGAGATGATTATGTCAGGACTAAAGAAAGAGAGGCTAAAATCCCCATCCTGAGTTGAACAGTAACCCAGAAATGCAAAGGAAGCAAACTCTGGGTGTCACTTCATCCCCCACAGGAAACTAGATGCAGCTTCTCACATGAAAAAAGAGCAGTAGGACCCATGGTGAACAGAGGCAAGGACTGAAAGAAAAAGAATATTCTGCTTGGTAAAGCTGAATGACTGATGTACCATGCAGTGAGGCACATTTGAGGTTTTCAGGTAGGCACAGCTGATCTTCATCCCCATAAATAACGCAGCACCCCTGTGCACCAGGCATAACGTGGCAGAGCTGCCCACCCTGACTTTCTGCACTCCACAGCTCTCACCTCCCAGGTGCTACCAGCACAAGGGAGCACTTAAAAAGCCAGACCGTTGGCAGGCAAGTTATGAAAAAATATGTCCAAAGCTCTTTATCTTTGGGGCATGATGGTGATCAGATAAGACATACCCAAGGCCTCCACTAGCTCCAGTAAAGTAAATTCAGCTTCTCAGGACCCATAGATCCTATGCATTTCTCTGAAGTCCTGAAGTAAAACAGGAATCAAAGCAATACTAAAACCTAAGTGAAGTAACGCAACATTGTTCAAAGCTACTTCACATTAAAGAAACAAAGAAAAAAAAAAAGGGTTACATTTTTTTTCCTACTATTTTTCCTACAGTTACTCTAAAAAAAAAACCATAGAATAGATTATCTATCTGCCAAACATGAAACAAAGAGAAGCTACTAGCCAAAATGTTTGTTTTGGGCTGTGTATGAGCTCTACCTCTAAGACTGTGGTGCATACACTCCTACTGTCCAAACTGTAGATCCCAGCATATGATGCAATACTTTGATCTGACAAGTTATACTTTAATATCAGACAGAAAAATTAGATTAAATTTAAAACTCAAGGTATTCTAGTCCAGTAAACAGAAGTCATTCAATAAACTTGCTGACAGATCTTTAGTGCACTTAAACAGTTTAACTACTATAACAGAAAAGGAGATCAGAAGTATTTAGGAAGACAAAGAGAGCAGTCAATTGTCCTTTTAAAGAAGAGAAGCATTGACAAACACCTTTTAATCTAGGCAAGCCCAAATACGTTAAATATAGACATTACAATTTAGAGGTGAAGCTATGCTAAGGTCAATAATTTTTAAAGCGTCTTCCAGTCAACCTCTTAACACTCTCTCTATGAGTCTTACACTATGAATGAAAAAGGATTAACATATTATATTTCTATATCTTACACATTCTATTTAATAAGACTAGGTTCAGATTGGTACATTTAAATATAAAAAAATATTCTGCATTTCAAGCCAAGAATAAGCTACAAAAACTTCCAGATAATACTCAATAGCTAATTAAAAGTTACAGAAAAATAGTCACTCACATGAGTGATGGTAGCACTTTCTGTCCTCTGTCTGTAAGCAAGGAAAAAGAAAACAAAGTAAACACCAGCTTCTTTTCCTCCCATAAGCACATGGCTGCTGGCTGCAAGAATTTCTTCTCAGATAACATTTACTCTAAATGTGGAATTAACATCTGGCTTAAAACTCAGTAACTCAGACAAGTTCTGGCTACGGTTACTGCAGGAGATATTAGGAGAGGAAAAGAGGTACTAGCAGTGATCTACTTACCATTTTTAGCATAACATTTTATGACCTTCCCTTTCAAATGAGACATGACCTTCCACTCCACAGAGTAGCAGAAAAAGTTTCCAATCTAGGAACAAATTACCAACACAAGTTGCAGAAGCACAAGGTTTCCAGCAATAACTTGCACTGATAGAGAATTTCTCCTTCAAGGGTTTCAACAAATTGTTGGGAAATAAAAGCCCAGAACCAAGCCTCAAAGTCCATGCAGGTTAGTAAGCACTGCCACTAGTTCACAGAACAAGGAGTTTTGTACAGATATATGTACAGTACACTTGTATGTCCAACCCTGTATTCCTGCAGCTTATAGGACTATCTTCATCCCAAGCTACTCTTGGTTTTGGAAATGACTGTGAGAGTGCCACCAGCAGTTTGATAAATATCTGTATTTCCATGCAAAATCTGCAAATAATGGGCAGCAATTTTGGGTATAAATGATGAACGGAAAATAATAAATTAAATGTAGTAAAAAATGTGCTTAACAGCTCTGGAAATCAAGAAGTCTATTTAGCGTTCTACATGAAATGCATTGCTTATTATTGTTGTGTAAACAAAACACTTGAACATTTATTTTCATACTGTAAATTAGTCAGATCAGGGAAAAAAACATTATGAGTGAGACATCTAATTTATTTTGGCCAGTGATAAACTATTTAGATCAATCAATCAATGTTTCCCCCTTCAGAACTAGTTTACATATGAAGACCATTAATTTGAAAACCTATTTGCTAACTTATTGTACTACAAAAATGCTGTGATATTTTAGATGAGTCAAAGATGTTTTCTGAAACTTAGTAGCAGGTTAGTTTCATGGCAACACAATACAGTTCAATTTGACACTGTCAGTACAATTCAAGCTATAAGCTTCAAGGACTGTGTTATGCATTTCATTTGAGCTGCATTGAACTTTAAAACATTTTCCTGAGAAGGAGGCAGTCTGATGTTACTTAAATAAATAAAAACACTGAATATATTTGGATGGAGGGATGGATGGATGGATGGATGGATGGATGAATTACTGTCTCACAAAGAATTCCACTAGTGATTCAATCTGAAACTTTATGAAATGTGATGGCTTGTACCTGGCCCCCTCCACTTTTAGTTCCCCCGTTTTTAACTGTGAGCAACAATACAAATAAATGATGGCTCTGAACCACACCCCCAACCACCCACTCCAGCCACATTTGGCTCTTTCATTGTTATTCTAACATAGTCTGCAGAAATTAACCATTCACACAACATGTAACCCTCACAAGATAAAGCAATTTACTCCAACACCAAGGCTCTGTGGAAATCTGCGCACACATTTCTCCCTCCTGCTTAAGCAAACAATAAATGGATGTTTGCATCTGTGTGTGCCTACAAGAGAGTATTGTGATAATCTGTATGTTTGTTGGGGAAACATATAATGCCTGTAAATAAACACTACCAAGCAACAATGTCATGTGTATCCTGCAAGCAAATCCTAGTTAGCAAAAATCACATCCTGTGCAAGACAGAGACAACTCTGTAAAGACTAAACTTTTGGGATGTGAAAGTTTCATAGGCACCAAAAGTCACAGAAGTTTAATTATAAAAGCTTTGCTACCATAAAGGACTAGTGATTACTAAGAATATACTAGAATGAATTACAGTCTCAGGGAAATATTTTTTTTTCAAACACACACTTTCTCTGGCAGTAAAAATAAGACAATATTACTTTTAAACAAGCTAATGATTTAGAAACAGGTCTTTAATGGTTCCAGACCAGGATATGCCAGACAAGCAGAATGAGAAGGACTGTCAAGACCTCTTGATGGACTTTATTTTCTAATAAGACTAACACACCTATCATATACTCTCTAGTCTCCACAGTGGATTCACAGCTTGCTTTAAACAGGGATTTTGCAAAAGGGTTACTGGGATTGAGCAGAAGTGAATTCTAGACTTCTTGATACCAATACATTCATATATGCATCCATACACATAATATTTACTTAGTGCATAGGCTTCTTTAGAAACGATAATGAGATCAACCAACTGCTATTTATTTAAAAAGTTAAAAAAAAAAAAGTATCTAACATCTTCTCCCAAGACTTTGTAACAAACATGATGCTAAAGAAAGTGTAAGTATTGGACTGAGTCCTGAGTTGCTGAATATCATTCCCAACACAGGACCTTCAAATTTTCCTGAAGAATGCTTTAAAGATTTTATTTCAGGCACATTCTGTTCAGGAAGAAAGCATCTGAACTCAACTGAATTCTCTTATTATATTAAATGTTCAGTTGCATTGTATCCTGAGAAGAATGTTAGAATTTTATATGGAGAGCAGGTAAAAAGGAATAGAATAGAATGTAGAAAAAAAGGTAAGGGAAAAGGGCCATATACCATAATGCCACCTAGCCAGAATATTGTCTAGATGACTCATGGCATCTTCATTCTTGAGAAAAAACTGTATCAAGAAGAATCCCCAAGAATATTTCTCACTAAGGACATTTTTGTACTGAGTTTTGTGCACAACAGTCTTGGAACAGCTGGCTTAAGTATTCACAAACACAAGAAAACCACCAAGAAAGTCTCCTTTGATCTCCACTTTTTTTTTTGAAAAGCAGAGAACTATGTATAATCTAGGACTGTACTCTGTTGGTCAGTGAACCCAAAAACTCATGGGAAGAGCTTTATTGAAGAGGTAGTTCAGAGAGCATCCTTGCCATCCATTACTGCAACAAGTGGTTCTAAATATTGCCTTGTCAACCGCACTTTCCTCTTTTATTTTTTAAATTAGTTTAATTTTTTTTTTTTAATCCAGAATGCTGAACTTCTAAAGACCGCTTGAAATTATAATAGCCTGTGTCTACTGTATCTTGAATCATCTGGATGTTAGGAGGTCAGCATCTTTTCATCATGGGCACCATAGCGATGAAGACAGAGGAACTAAGTGTTAAAGCCACATCCAAGAGTAAGGAAAGGAGGAGGTTAGCTGGGACAGCATTTAAATCCATTTTAATACTACAGCTACATTACAAAGTGCTTTTCATTTACCAGAAATCATAAGCATATGTGTATGGGTATGAGTCACTGCTAGAGGCAGTATTTTTTCTGTTACTCTCATTAGTTCTCAAACAAACACCACTGGTAATTAAGTCTTATGTAAAAAGAAATATATCCCTGTTCTTCTGTGCTATACAAAGAATAACAAGCATCCACAGCAGATTTACTCATTTTGGGTGCCTTTACTAAAATAAAATAACCAAAAGAGTAGATCAGTCTTTTGAGGAAGCCCCCATCCATTTGCCTGCCAAATATTAAATTTTTCCAGAACTCTGTATGGTCTCCAAACCCTCCCTCCAAGTTACTACTGTTCAAAATTCTGCTCTGCAAAAAAAACCAAAAAAAACCAAACCAAACCAAAACAAAAAAAACAAAAAAAAACCCAAAAAAAACCACCAAAAAAAAACCCACAAAAAACCAAAAAACCAAAAAAACAGGAAAATTACACCAGATTTGATGCACAGATATCATTAATTGTTTAGGAAGAGTGTAACTTTACAAGGGTAAAGTGAAGGTATTTGGAAAATGACAATCACCGTTGAACTATTAAACCAACGATAACAACTCCTAATGAACAAGAGCAACAGAATTTTGATGCTATGATTTTCAGTTGGGTAATGTTACTATTAAGAAATCAAAGTATTTGATAGAACTGTTTCCATTAATTTTAAAATTTCAGAGAAATATGTTCTGAGGGTAACTAATGGCTATATTTTGACATTTTTTTGGTTGTCTTTCCAAAATATTTTATACATATACAATACTGAAGTCAAATGGAAATACTTCAATTCCATCAGACCCAAATCCAAAACCATGTACTTATACCTCTAGATTTTCCAAAAATGGCATATAACTTCCATTAAAATACTCTTATAATGCTCTTAAAATACTGACATCTCTATTCAAGCATACATGATTCTGACAGAATAAGGCAATACATAAAAAAGAGCTTAAAATAATACAATGGCAAAATGGCATGTGGTCACTGAAATAATAGCCAAAATTGAACTCTCCCCAAAAAGAGGTATTAGTAAGGCCAGTCACAAATCTGTGTGACTGCTCCACAAAGTGATGTGAAAACATGCAGTGCCTGTGACTCTGGGTCATGCAGTTCCAGGCCAAAACAAATGTCTGCACCAGTGTACAATGGAAACCACCCTGGACTCTGGAGAACCATAGCTGCTTGCAGCCCTGACTTTTCCATACTTTCCAAGTAGATGACAGAGAACACCACACACTCAGAAAATGGGAAATTAACTAAAAAAATCCTAAAGTTTGTTACCACTCAGAATAGAGTCAGCAATTTCATACAGAGAAGAAAAAATAAGGTATCTGCCTTCTTTGCACAGCTGAGGAAAAACAGATTCTGTAAACTGCAATTCTCTCGCCATACACCTACAAAGAAGTAAGACATCTCTGTTGGACAGAACTGACAATTTTGGTTTTTTCCTGCATTTCTTATCTCAGCTACAAACTATCATTTTGTTCAGAAAACCATGCATCTCTTTTCTCATTATTGTCTTGGACTTTCTTTTTTGTTTAATCACATTTAGACATTTTTCCTCCCTAACACACATAAACAATCTGCTGGCAGATCTTGTCAATCACAAGCTTCATTAGGTTATCCGGTGAGAAAAAAGTCTTATTCAGCTTGGATAACTGTCACATGTAAAATTTTAACACAACTGTTAAAATACCTAAGTGATGAAAGTGCAAAAAGAAACACTGACAGGATTCCACAGACCAGGGACTAAAAGCAAAGGGAGATTTTTCCATTAATGCGACCAAATAAGGTGTTCTGGGAGTAAGAGAAAGAAACTCGTTTCTCTAGAAGAGTGTTTTTTTAGAAAATTTTACTTGGTGCGAGTTATGTTCTCAAAAGAGTTCTTAACAGCTTTATGTCCCTTTGAAGAACAGGTCAACATGCAAATGTGGGTCAACTTAACCTATACGTGTGCAAGAATCCAGGTGCTCTCATGGAAGAAACTGGGTACACAGAACTTTCTATTCTGGAACTGGGTACCCAGAGAAGTCTCACTATCAAGACCGAGGCAAAGTGGGTAGTAAACACCTTGGCCTTTCCCTTATCCTTTGTCGCTATGTTTACTTCTGCAACCAACAAAGGACAGAGATTCTCCTTAGCCCTTCTTTTGTTGCTGATATATCTATAGAAACATTTTTAATTTTCTTTTATGGCAGTAGCCAGATAAAGCTCCAGCTGAGGTTTGGCTCTTCTAATTTTCTCTCTGCATAACCTCATGACATCCATGGAGTTCTCTGGCATAGTGTGCCCTTACCTCTACAGGTCAAGAACTCTGTAAACTCTTTTTCTTTTTTTTTTTTTTTCCTGAGTTCCTTCCAAAGCTCTCTGTTCAGGCAGGCTGGTTTTCTTCCCTGCTGGCTCTTCCAGCACATGGGGACAGCCTGCTCCTGTGCCTTGAAAATTTCTGTCCTGAAGAATGTCCAGCCTTCCTAGACACCACTATCCTCCAGGACTGTCTCCCTAGCAACTCTCCCAATGGGCCTCCTAAACAGGCCAAAATCTGCCCTCTGGAAGTTCAAGGTGGCAGTTCTGCTGATCCCCCTCCTTACTTCTGTGAGAATTGATAACTCTATCATTTCAGGACCACTGTGCCCAAGGCATCCTCCAATTTTCTCATCACACAACAGACCTTTTTTCTTGGCAAACCACAGGTCCAGTGGGGTGCCTTGCCTATTTGGTTCCCTCACCAGCTGCATTAGGAATTTATCTTCCACACACTCCAGGAACCTCTTAGACTCCTTTCTCTCTGTGGTATTATATTCCCAGAAGACATCTGGTAAATTGAAGTCCCCACAAGAAAAAGGGGCAGCAATCTTGAGACTGTTTTATGGTTCTATGTTCCATGACTCCCTAAAATCAGATCAACAACTGTGTCAGTCAAAGTAGGAAAAGCAACTGGCACTGAAAAAGACCAGTGCAAATTATTTTGCTCAGTTTTGTTCCTAGGTTAGCAGTCATTTACAAAAATCAGATTTACCAGTTTTAAAATCTTGAAGGACATGTCTCAGATGAAACTGCATGCATTCAATTAACTTGTTTCCAATGCAAAACAAATCAACAAATTTGTTTTGACAAATTTTCTTCCCCGATTCTTTTATATTCTGGGTAGCTTTATTAGTCAAATAATAGTGCACACTCTAAAAGAAAAATCAAATTCCATTAAAATGCAATTTAGAGAGACGAGAAAGAAATGTATCTATAAATAAAAATACAACTTCCACCACTTAAAAGAGAACATAATGGATAACTGAAAAAAATTGCAATAAATCAAGACATTAAAAAACATTAAAAAATTATTTGCAGAAAAATTCCAACAGAGAGGCTCAAACCTTCTGATACTGCACATAACTACAAGAAATTAAATAAATAGAAAGCAGATGAGCTGGAAGCATGTCATATGATGTTACCCTGAACTTATTACCCATTGTTAGTACTTTTATAGGGTCAGGAAGGCTAGGGATCTAAAAATCATACTAAGTTGGTTAGCTAGACTCTGGAGCTTTTCCAGGTCAATGTCATACTTGAAATAGGCCTGCATGCAACAAGGTGAGGTCAGCCATGATGCTCTTTGGCTAAACCTGTTATGAAAACCTTCAAAAATGGAGTTGACAAACTCTCTCAGGGAAGACCTGCTCCAGTCCTGCACTGCCCTGGAGAGACCTCCCTTCCAATAGATTCCCGTGTGTTAAGACCACTGAGCTTCAGTCACGTTAAACAAACAAGAAATTTTAAAGTTTTGATTATCTTCATTTGCAACCAGATGTGTTTTAATGGCTTTCATAAATTTATAAATTCTTTTGTATTCTGTACCCAAATAACTCACAACATGCCATTATTTAAATCACTAACGATATTTAGAAACATCACTTAAATCATCTAGTTGAGACTATAATCCAACATATTATAAACCATCAGAGGTTCTACTTTTTGTCAACCAAGCAGAAGAAAATAGTACATTTGTTAAAAACCACCTCTTTGATTCAAAACCTAACATCTTGCCTCTCTGCATATTGATTTTCCTCTAGTACAAATCACTCACCCATGCTCAGACTGTCTGCTTGGGTAATAGGGCAGAAGGGCAGACATGAAATTACTTACAGTCTACCGAATTCCCTCTCCCTGCTGTTAAAACCTGGCCTACAGCTGGCCTACACTTCTGGGTGTCCAAACACTCTGTGACATTTACTTCAGGACACTGGAGATGCTCCTGTGTTATTCTGAAGGCTGCCAGCAGTGACCTCAGTTACTTTAAGACATGAATTATATTCTTCACAGTTACCACACAAGTTCTGTTGGGTGGCAGAAGAAAATCTGGGGCTATGAGGCGACATAAAGAATATATTTACTCAGAGAGACACAAAAAAAGTTGAATTTTCTATCACCATCTACATGTACACGTGTCCTGGTTTTGTCTGGGAAGTAAAATTAATTTTCTTTCTAGTAGCTGGTACAGTGCTGTGTTTTGGATTTAGGATGAGAGTGATGTTGACAACATGCTGATCTCTTAGCAAGCAGGGTTTACACTAAGTCAGGAAGTTTTCAGCTTCTCACATCAACCCACCTGCAAGTAGGCTGGGGGCTGCTGCTCAGGAACCGGCTGGGCATCAGTTGACAGCAACTGTACTGTACATCACTTGTTTTGTATATTCTAATTATTATTATTATCCATTTCTTTTCTGTTCTATTAAAAAGTCTTCATCTCAACCCACAAATTTACTTTTTTCCCCCCCCAGTTCTCTCCCCCCCATCCCACTGGGTAGGGGGGAGCAAGCAAGCACTTGCGTGGTGTTTAGCTGCCTGCTAAGTTAAACCAGAGCAACCGAATTAGGAGAAAAAGCACAGTAAGCAAATAAAGAGACACTAATTAGCTGATCGTACTTCAGACATACTCTTACAAATACACAATTTACAGTAATAAAGTATTCAGATACTGTCTAGCTAAAGTCACTAATCAATAGTAATAACCTGTAATACCTTCTACTTTGCTGCAAGTTGGTTCTTTACACAAAGTCCTTGGGTTAACTCCATAAACTGCCATATCACATTACAGCAGCCCTGAGGACAGGCAGGGCTGCTTATCTTGGCAGGCAAGAAGCCAATGGGGTGTCCCTTTTACCTATGGGTGTGGTGTAAACACTGAGGAAGAACTGTTGTAGTCACAGCAGACCTCTAAATGTAACAGCTGCAGATCATTTCTTGCTGGAAACTGCTATGGCTTTTCATGCTCACAAATGTGTATACAGCACAAGGTTTTAGACAGTTTCTGATTTTATAGTATCTAAGGACAGCCCCGTCAGAACCAGAGATCTATCCTTTAAGGAAAGGCGCAACTTGCACTGTGACATCGTGTCAAAAAAACAGATCTTCATGGTAAACGCACCATATAATTTCTATCCTTTAAAATTTGCTGTGGACTTCACTTCCTCACTGCTCACCCCGAAGTACAAACCCATTGCTGAAAACACACCGTGGCCCAGACATGAGCTTCGTTCAGCTTTTCACCAACTTCGCATCTCAAGCCATCTCCATGATGTACAATCCTGTCTTTGTTAGCCAGAACTAGGGTAACCACGGACACTCAGGACAGCCAATGAATAGGAGAAAGCCTTGACAGCAACAGAATGTGATGCAAACACACACTGCTCCATGGAGTCAGCAATGAAGGTTTATTAACACCAGCTCATTTTCAGCCCTGCAGTCCTTTCCAGGGCACTCGCTCACACCTGAGGTTTGTGGAATAGTTGTACCTTGCAGAGCACAGAGCTCACCACAGTTATGCAAGTTTAAAGGCCTCTGTTCCCAGTTCTTGCCTGAGAGATGATTCACAGCACAGGTAGCTCACATCTCTTCCCGTGGTCCAACTGAGTGGTAAAGTAAATGAACTACCATTGGGCAATGCAATTCTGCCAGTGTGGGTGAGCAGCACCCGCTGTGAACACAGCAGATAGCTAAAGGTGACCAGGCCTACACCTAACTTTTGCCAAAAAAAATGTGCATACCTTTCACCCACAGCCAAAGAAGGCAGGCAGACAGACAGCCTGGTATCCTGTCTGGTGGGAAGAGTGAACTCTGATTCCTCACTGCACCCTGAGCGTGGACATAGCACACGGTGCCAAGCTTTGGTGGCAGCCTGACCCCAGCTCTCCTCTTCCAGGAAATGGGCAACACACAGACCAGACATGAGGAATATCAAGTTCACAAAATTACAAAATCACAAAATCATTAGGACTGGAACGGATCTCTGGAGATCATCTCGGCCAACCCCCTGACAAGGGAGGGTCACCTTGAACAGGTGACACAGGAACACATCCACGTGGATTTTCAATGTCTCCAGAGAGAGAGACTCCACGACCTCCATGGGCAGACTGTTCCAGTGCTCTGCCACCCTCATTGTAAAGAAGTCCTTCGTCATGTTGAAGTGAAACTTCTTGTGTTTTAGCTTATGGCCTTTGCTCCTCATCCCGTTGCCAGGCACCACCGAAGAGTCGGGCACTATCCCCATGACACCAACCCCCGAGATAGTCACACGTATTAATGAGCTCTCCTCTCAGTCTTCCCTTCTCCAGACTAAACAGGCCCAGCTCCCACAATGTCTCCTCAGAAGAGAGATGCTCTAGACCCTTCCTCATCTTTGTGGCCCTCCACTGGACCCTCTCCAGCAGCTCCTCGTCCTTCTTGTATTGAGGAGTCCACTCCCAGCACAAGTACTTCTGACTTCAGGTTGGGACAACCTCTGTCCTGTCTCTTCTCCCTAATACCCATACAGTGGTGCTTTTGCGGCAGTCCGGAGCCTGGCAGAGGGTCCGGGGGCTGCCCATTCCCTGCGCTCCGAGCCGGGCCCGGCGCCGGTGCCGGGCCCAGGCCCGGTGCAGGTCCCGCTGTCGCTCCAGGGCACGGCTCGACTCCTCCCGAGGCCGCAGCTCCCCGCGCCCCTGCCCCAAGCACCGCCGGGACCCCACGTCTCGGCGGGGTACCCCGCGTCCGCCGCCCCCCGGAGCCCTTCCCCGCACCTGTAGTTGTAGCTGCTGAAGCGCTGGCTCTCCCGCAGCAGGGCGCGGTACAGCCGCAGCACCTGGGCACGGCTGGACGCTGCCATGTTGCCGACACCGAGCCGCTCCTCCCGCGGCGAGGCCCCTTTTCCCCGCCCTCCCGCCGCCCGCGCCGGGCGCAGCCGCGGCGGAGCGGAGCCGCAGGGCCGGCGGTGAGTGGCGGCGCGGAGCGGCAGCGGCCACGGCTCGGCCCGGGCCCAGCGCAAGGCGCGGGCGGGGCTGGGCGGGGCGGGGAAGAGCGGGACCCCGGCCGGCGCAGCCCCGGGGGCGGTGGGCTCGGGGGACTCGGGGTCGGTTCCCGGGTCCCGCCGGGTCGGGCCTGCGCGGCAGCTCCGGCGGGGATCCCAAGGCGCGACTGCCCGGGGGAGCCTGTCGGGCTGTGGAGGGCCCGAGGGCGGGGAGGGAAGGCCCGAGCGACAGGGAAAGCGAAACCAGCTCTCAGATGCTCTGCTCGGCGAGGGCAGCAGCGCGGTGTGCGCGCCCCGTAGTACTTGGTGTGCCACACGGGGAGGTGGATGCTGGCGGGGGGGAATGGATCCGGGGCTGGAAAGGAGCAACAAGTGGTGTGTGCAGGGGGTTGCCTCGGAATCGCTGTATACGTTTGCAATCAGAATTAATGTACTGGAGAGGATCCAGCAGAGGCCACGAAGATAATTCAGAGTCCGGAGCATCTGTCTTCATGAGGAGAGACTGCGGGTGCTGGGCCTGTTCATTCTGGAGAGCAGAGGACTGAGAGGGAATCTCATTAATGCATATATCACAGGTGGATTACAGGAGGCTAGCCTGTTCAGTGATGCCCAGCAAAAGGACGAGGAGCAGTGGCCATAAACTAGAAACCAAAAGTTTCACCTCAATGTGAGAAACAACTTTACATTAAGGATAGCAGAAAAGTGGAACATGCTGTGCAGGCAGCTTATGGAGTCTCACTCTCTGGAGACAATGAAAACCCACCTGGATACGTTCCTGTGTCACAACCAGGAGGGTTGTACTACATGATCTTCAGAGGTGCCTTCCAACCCCAACATTCTGTGATTCTCTGAAATCACTGTAGACAATTGCAGTCATTGTACCTCTAGTATACCAGGCCCCATTGTATTATAGTGATGTTTGAATTGTTCCTCTCTCAATACCTGTTTTTAAGATGAAATCTGTTATTTAAACCACACATCAAGCATCCTCCTTTGCTGAAAATTTTGCCACTGCAGAATAAACTTAACTTTGTAACGTGCAGGTATTATGCTGCAGCTGTATTTAATACTGTTTTTTGAAGTTTATCAGCAATTTCTTTAGTCATAGAATCATCAAAGTTGGAAGAGACCTTTAGTCTCCAGTCTACTTTAACCCCTAAACCACCTCACCCAGTGGCACATCCAGGAGCCTCTTGCCCACTTCCAAGGATGGTAACTCCACCATCTCTCTGGGTGACCTATTCCAATGCTTGACCACCCTAACAATGTATTTTTTTTCCCCTAATATCTAATCTGAATCTCCTCTGTCTCAGTTTAAGACCCTTTCCTCTGGTCCTCTCACTGCAGGCATGGCAGAAGAAATCAGTCCCCACTACCTCCTTTCAGGTATCATGATAGGGTTCCTACTTTTTTCACAGCTTGTTATTTATATAGTAGGTGTTTAAAACAACTACCGTGTAGATATTCTACATGTCTCTGGAAAAAGTGCTTCAATTGCCACTTCTAATTTAACTCATGTTTTATTGCATATGCATTTGAGTATTATCGTCAGTTGTACAATACATCTGATGCAATTTACAGTTCATTGCAAAGGTCTAAAATTGTTCTGTGCTTTTGGATGTAATTAGTGTAGACACATGAATTTATTTAAAATCTACCTTTACAGGTATGCTGTGTTTTAGCAACCCTTTTAGGCTTTCGGAAATGGAGATTTTCTGTATGTAGAAAATTTCCTGGATATTCTCTTTATCTCTTTTTTCTAGTTTATCCCAAACTAGAAATGTTACAGGAAATGTTGAAAAACATACACAGCTGAAGTACTGGGATAAGCATCATGCTTCTGAGGCCTTCCCTTGTAAGTTACAAACCAGTGTGTTTTGGGTTAGGTCTTGGAATTCAGAACACCCACATGGAGAAATACAAAGCAAGCATGCCTTTCGTTTGCCAGTGGGACCAACCAAATTCTCCTTGTAGCCCAAGCCATGTTGTTAAAGCAGATTGCCATGCCAGAAGCAGAGCCCGTCTGGGGTGCTGGTGCTCTCCATCTTTGCAGCTGTTGGTGGCTGGGCAGCACCAGCCATAATACATGTTATAGCAGAACTCTGGCTTTGTGTCTACAGACTTATCTTCTCTGAAAGCAGCAGTGGCCACCCTGCCCCTTTTTTATGAGGGTGGGCTTCAGACAGCTTAAAACGATATGGGGCTGTCATGTACAGAGCCAAACGTAGGTTTGAGAGTTTAGCAAATTCATGTGATACCATTTTGTGGATGTGTGGCAGTTGTTCCATCTAATTTTACAACAGCCCTCAGGTATTGTTGCAAATAAAGTTTTCTTGGTACAATCCTCAGCTCTAAAAGATGAGGGAGTAATTGGGATGAAAGCATTCAGCAAATTTTGTTTACAAGAACAGTATTAATTTAATATAAAATTATTTTTAGATAGCCTCAGATGCTAATCCTGTTCCTGAAACTCCCTGACAGTTTTTGTGAGTTTTATTTTTAATTTTTTTTAAGGTAACCATGTTTTTCTCTTGAAAAAACCTAGAAACATCCTATGTTTAGAATAAGCAGTAAGCCCATACAGTGCATGATCAAATGCAAAGTAAATTTATCAAAGGAGAAAAGTCTTTCCTCTTGTTGCCTTTTTTTAACTTAACCTTTAATACACTCAAGGAGGAAAGATCAATTTTTGTCAGAAAGGAGTCACCTTTGTGCAGTTGGATTGGCACTGTTAACTGGAAAAATTAATGACTTCCTTCTGCATTTGTTATTGCATTTTCTTGGAAACGATGGGTTATGGTCCTAGAAGTCGTGTCATTCTGCAGGAAGTGGACATTGCTGTGGCTGGGATACAGGCGGTTCTGCTGGCCTTTGTTTATGTGCACCACTGCAAGCCTGCAGAGCATTCAAAGGACAGACACAGCCCAAATGACCACTGTGTGTCCTGGGACACTGGAGCCTGTGTTTGCGGAAGCAGCAATAACCACTTCATTAACTGCCTCCTCACTCCCGAGGGGAAAACTACACCTGGATTTAGGGTTGGTGGGTGTTCATTTGTACAGAAGTCTTTGCTTTCAGCCTTTGGTCTGGGAAGGAAGGTGGTATGTGCCTTGCCTTTCTGCGACTCTTGGGATAAATAAGCGCTTTCAGAGAATATAATGGTATCAGTACCTGGAATATTTAAGTATGTAGCTGCTGAAAGAGGGGAGGGAGGGGAAAGAATTTGGATGAAGTACCTGCAGGGGCTGCCGGCCGGAGTGGAAAGAAAGATCTGTTCTACTCTCTGGGACATATTCGATGTCTTGTCGTCTGTTGCTGAATTGTTCCCTGTGGTGCATTATTTCAGCTTCATGACACGGCACTGAACATTTTCACTGCTTTCCTGGTATGCTGCTGTTGGTTTCCATTATTTTTCTTTGGGGGTCAGAACGATAATTGATAGTTATGATATTATAATCTCTTTTAGTAATTGTTTTTCAATTTGTGAAAACATGCTAATTTTTCTGTGCTGCAGTGGTGTGGTGTTTCTTTTCATGTCTTACTTGTTGGTTGATAGAGTTGTGCACAGTGAGGTCCTACACAGTGTAGAGTAGATCCTATAAAAAAAGGATTATAAATCACAAGAATTTTGGGATTTCAGTGACAAATGTAACAAACTGTAATTTAACTGTTCTGTATGGTGAATTAAGATTTCCACAGTATCAACAGGAGGCCTTGACCGACTCTGCTATTTAAATAAATTGTATTTCGTTGATTGCCCAGTAGAAAAGAACATTTTTATTTAAAAGGAGAAACTTCCATATTTCAAATTCAGCTATACTCCTAAATTCTTTGTGCATTTAAAAAAATTCTACCTGGAAGTTCAGAGGGAAGAAAAAAATGGTGACAAAACTCTTCTCTCAGCCAGCTTTTTGTGAGTTACTCCATCTCTTTCCAAACTGAATTGCAGAATGTTGTGTATTGTTTAAAGTAAGATTTTAAGAACAATAATTATAGGAAAACCAAAACGCAACCATTTCCTGTTTCAATACTTGGTCTTCTAAGGAAACACCTATTTTACCACTGCTCCTAAACCTTTTCTGGTACTTGATCTCTTGTGCTGTAGCATCAGACTAAAAGAAACACTGAATTTTGTTTTTGCTCTTGGCCACAGTTTTATTTGTTTTCCTTCTTGGCCACTTTCTAATTTCCTGTGGCGCTTAAGTCCTCCAGAGGACTTCATGGGCATTGTGTTACATGACAATTAAGGAGCTGGACAGTTCAGCAGTCACAGGATAACTTCTGGATCAATGAAAAGCAGTGTTATACACTGTATGGATTTTGAAAGATGTTCTTAGTGGACATATGTTGGTAAAATCCTTTGAAATGCTTGAAATAAAAAATACTATAAAAGTCCAGAATTAAAAGGATAAGTTTGTGTTATAGGCAAAAGAATAACTAATAGGGGATTAAAATTACCAGTAATGCTTAAATTGCTCAGCATGTAATAGTTGCATCAAACACAAATGACACTTGTAAACATTTCTAGCCTTAATACTGATGAAGACAAGAACCCAACAAAAAATTATCATATTTTTCCTGTGTGTTTTTTTGTTACACTGAAATCTTGCTCAGAAATCTAATCATGAGAAGCATAAAGGACAGGATTAATGAAGTGTTCTCTACCATGACCTCATAAATTCTGAAATACTTCCTTTGCTGTGCTTTCCAGTGTTTTATCAAATTTAGCCTTAAATAACTTCTCTTTCTGTGGGAAAATATATTCTACTTTATATTGTATTGCTGTTAAGAAATGTTTTCTGATGCTCATCCTGTGCCACCCTCTTCCCTGAGTTCATCCCACTTTTTCATTTATGCCCCTTTAGAGTGTAATCCCTCTCCCTCCTCTGTGATTTACACTATCATCGTATTTCTCAGTAGCTGTCAGCCAGACAGGCTAAATTATGTAGTTACTTTGATTTTTTTTCTGCCCTCTTTCAGAGGATATTGAAAATTTTAGCTTAGGAAGCAAACTTAACAGTAAAGCAAGGATTGATATTTTGTTTAAGAGCAACTGAGATTCTCGTTATAACCACCCCTGTATATTTTTTGCTGACTTGGGATTTCCAGTGTGGCAGGTTAGTTACAAATGGTACTGCCAATCTTTTGAGTTAAAGATCATGATTGCACTTAAGATGCTTTGCTAGAGCAAAGTTCTTTTTTCTCTTGAGTTTATTTTTTGTCATGTATAAATGTTTATGTGAGTGTGCAGAAAAACAGGTAAATATGTATTCAGGCATGCACATGGTCATGCTGTGGTGGTAAAGGTCATGCCCTTCATCTCTGATTCTCCATGTTTCAGACTTGGGGATTGGTGCACAGCTAACACAGTGCTGTGGGGGTTTTTACTGCTTACCCAGTCCCATGTCTCAAGTATGTGAAATCAAAGACATCCTGCTGCTTGTGTGCATCCCAGTTGTTCTGCTCTCTGGATTGTGGGCATGGCCTTTCTTGTCAGATGACACTAGGGGCTAGCTCCACTCAAGGACTACTGCTTAAGTCCTTCCCTGAAAATCTGCTTCAAGTAGCTGTTTTCTTATAAATAATTCTTGTGTAATTATATGTTGGAAACAATTCCTAGATCAAAGAATCAGTAGGTGTAGAAGTATCATGTTGCTATGAGGTAGTGTGGATCTGATGTAAGAAAACTTGTTATCCAAGGACATATCTTTCTTTTAGTAAGAGGAAAATTAAGCAAAATTGTTGTTTACAATGGATGGGTAGATTATCAAGGATTGAGTGGATTTTAAGTAGGCAATCTGTTTATTTTTCTGACTGTGGGATGAGGGGAGGGGGAATATGATTTTCTACTTGTAACACATTTTCATTTTATATGATGCTTTGTATCCATGTATGTCTTTTTGTTCTAGTAGCTTGGACTTTTGATCCAGGAAAAAAAATCAACAGTTTGAATCGGAAGCTGAAACAGATTGTTTCTAGAGATGAAAGAAGACTGTGAAACAATGCTTTAATTGAAATGAGGGAAAAACATAGCCATATTAGGGATTGTAGTAATGATAGAGTTTAAGATACTTACTTTTGCATGATCCTTGACATTTTTGGTCTTTCATCTTGTGTCACTATTGGTTTTATGTCCTCAGAGCTCTGGCAATGAGTGATAGTGCATTAGGGACATGTTTCTGTATATGTCATGCTTCTGATGTATTTGTAAAATCAGCTGAATTGTCAATACTTACTTATATGCCTTCACAGTTCTAGATAGAACTCTCTTTTTATTTTATTTCTGCTTCTGTTTTTTATATCTGGAGTGACTCTGTCAAAATTTTTCTTTCAGCCTGAGAAGGAGCAAAGCACTGACTGAAGCTTACAGGCAAAAGAAGAAGAGCTGAAGAAAGATTATCTCTGCTTGCAGGTAAATAAGTAAAAAAAAAAATTTAGCTTTCTGAATCTTTGACACCAGTACTGCCAGCCTTTTTAGTTAGTAACAAGTTTTCAGTCCCTCTCCATTTTAATTAATAATTAAATTTTAATTTATTTAGTAATTAAAAAAATCTTTCTTCATTTTCACCAACTGCTAAGGACGTGTATGATAGCTATATAAATTTGCTTTCCATATAGAACTCATGCATTTCCTTACTCTTAATACAAAGAAAATTATGAGACTTGAGACATAAAGATAGGTGTGTAACAATAATAAGAGAGAGAGAAAGAGGGAGAGGTAGAAGATAATCTTCTCAAGAAGAAATTCATAAAGACAAATTTTATCATATTTATATTGGATTATGTCCAGATTCTTGAAAATAATCCCTTTGAAATCTGTCTAACTACCTAGGCAGTAAGTTGCTGTTCAGTGTGAGAAGAGGTGGCAAGTTAAGTTCTCATTTTACATGCCAGTTATAATTGATGCAGGATAGGATAGGACAGGACAGGACAGGATAGGATAGGATAGGATAGGATAGGATAGGATAGGATAGGATAGGATAGGATAGGATAGGATGCTCTGGTGAATGAACTCAGGGAGCTATGGAGAGGCGATAGTTAGGACTTTAACATCCCCAGCATTAACCTTCCAGTCTCTTGCCCATGTGACCCAGCGTCTTACCTACGTGGCAGCATCAGGGAAAGGCAGTGTGTGTCAAAGGCTCCTAATAAGGTTTGTGTCTTCCCTCCAACTGGGAATGAATGTTGATTTAGATGGGGATGCAGACCTATGAAGTGGAACTGCCAACTTTCCAGTAGGGGTGGGTTTACATTCTGCTGAAAGATGGGAAAGAGGAATGGGGAAAGAAATAGTTTGAAATACTATTCTGGGAACATTAGTGAGAGTTCATCTGTCTGGAGACTTGAATTAAATTGTTCTACAATTTCTTTGATTAACTTTTTCAGGTATGTTTTGTAGCCTAGTATTGGTTTTGACCAATGTCAGGTTGTCGAGATTTTTGTTGTTGTTGTTGCTGTTGTTTTATTTTGTTTGTTTGCGTATTTGTTTTAACCTGGTGGTACACATGCTTTGTTTCCTTTAATTAATGTTTATGCACTTGATTTTAATTATTGTTTAACTTTTTCCTTTTTTGGAAATGATTCCTGGTGAAGTAGATGTCTAAAATGGAGAAGACAGATAAACAGAGCAAATTATCAGGTCCTCACACAGATTTAATAGTACTTTTTTTTGTATGTGTATGTAGGATTTCAAAATTGATTTGACTTCCAAGAAAGTTTTCAAGACCTTGACTGAGAGTGTTCTTACTTTTGAGAGAATTTGCATAATTTTTAAAATTGCTTTCTTACTTACTTTGACTATGAACACAGCTTTTTTTCAACATTTGTTTTAACTTTGATTTTATTATATTAATTACTTACAGTGTGAAAATTGCATAGTGCATTACACCAGCTCTTCCCATGGGAAGGCAAATGGACAGATGTGGTAGTGCACATGTAAAATTATCACATATTGAAGAGGTAATTAAATATTGGCTCTATATAGGTTTGTTGAACTTAGAACAGCTGCTTGCTTTTTGTGTTGGCACCATAACTTTGTCAAGTTTTATGAAAGAATGTTGTTCTAAACAGATAGATGTGGCTTGAAAGAGGTTAACTTTTTCTGTTTCCCTTCCGTCCCTCTTCCTCCCTGCACAGATTGTGGTTCTTGTTCCACCCTCCACTTCCACTTGCTATGTCTCTTATTTTTATACTGCCATTGTATTGCTGATCTGTTGTGGTAGGTTATATTCTTAATATAGTATTCATTCTACAAACAGAAACTCTGCTGGATAGACTTGAACTGAGTATGTGGGAACACCACGTTTATTCCAGTTACTTTGTCAGACTTCCTGAGTTGTTATTTAAAGGATTCCTTTTTTAATAAACTAAATTTAAGAGATATTGCAGATTCTACCAAATCCTATTTTGTCACCTGATATTAGGAGTTCATTTGACCCCAGTATCCCCTGGGGTCTCAGTCCTGACCCTGAGTGGCAGACCCTGCTGGGCCTGTGTGGAACACAATATTTCAGCATGTGGCAAATTGCAATTCTACAGATGGTTTTAAAGAAAACAAAACAATTATTATGTTTTAATTTTGATTCTCTCAGTAACAGATGTGACATTAACTGAAGATTGTTTTGTCATATGTGACCTTAAGCTATAATAACATCTTATTCTTCATTAATAATAAAAACTTGATTCTTTCATGTTATTTTCTTTACTTCCCTGACTTTCATATCATCTTTCACCTAGTCCATGTGTATGTCTTGGCTCAGAATGAAAGATGAGAGGATGTTGCCTTTGGTATCTAATGACCAAATTTCTGTGATGGAGAAATACTTCTGTGTATAGTCTTAAATACATAGATAGATAGATAGATAGATAGATAGATAGATAGATAGATAGATAGATAGATAGATAGATATACACTTCTGTGCCATAGTCTGAGATGTGGATTTTGAGTTCTGTCTTAAGTTTTCTTTCACTGAGGCTTGTGGAGGGGAGTGTGACTTGCAAATGTCTGGTGTCACAGAAGAGTTCTCTGACATAATTAAAATAAGTGGCTTTCTCAAGGCCTTTCAAACAAAGATTTTCTTTTGTTCTTTGAGCTGGGCTTTGTCTAGAGTAAGTGTATCAACATTAGCAAGCCTTACAGGAGATGTTGCCCAGGAACATTACAGATGTTAAAACATGAAGCTACTTGGGAGCCCATTATTCTAGGGAGCTGTGAGACTCAAGTGTTTCCCATTTTCTAGCATTAATGACAAAGAAAGACGTTAGCAATACTAGTCTTGTTCTTTTTAGTGTGATACTTAAAAGCCTTTGTTTTTAATCTGGTGGTTGCGGGACTGCATGGAGACACAATTTAAATCTGTGTTTTAAGTCATGCTTGCCTTGCTTTGCTTGCTACAGAATATTTTGGAACTAGTTCTTCTTTAACAAGTTATTGGAGATGTCAGCACCTCTGGAATGCTGTAAAGGCAGTCATGTTCAGATGTAATCAAATACAGTGTTACGAGCTAGGTTTGCCTGAATACATATGAATTAATCCTGGCTCTAAACTTTTAACAAAACCATAGTACAGTTGTATCAGGAAATTATAACAGGATTGAGAAAATGCATTTTAAAGTTTGACTTACATTTATTTGAATAGGCAGAACTTTAAATTGATGGGGCTTATATTTATCATGAATATTTATCATCAGCATTGTTTATAATTCAGTGTCAGTTGTTGCAGTTGAAGTATTTGTAAGGAAAATACTACTTTTTTACCCTTAGGCTTTAAACATAATTAATGTATTTATTTAGCTACAGTTACAGAAGATGTTTCATAATATAAGTAGAATTTTGAATATCAGGTTTTCTGTCTTTTGGTGACCCATATACATTCATAATTGTAGACTATGCAAGGTAAAATTTTTAAGCTGGTTGATGGAGGTTGGCTTGGTAGTTAATTCTTGAGTGTCTTCTTGGGTACGCTTGTCCTTAAAGGAGCAAGTAAGTCTTTCACCTTCCAGCTCAGCAGTGTATTGGAAGACTGAGGAGGCAGTACACAGGCTTGACAGTCATGTGGGATTTAGAAGTGGTACATTATCCATTCACCTGTAGTAAATTTTAGTGCTGGAATCAAGGAAATAATAGCAAAGTAGTTGAAAAAGAAATATGTAAATAGAGTAAACAAGTTTGCTAAAAAGACCAGGGTAAAGGAAAGCAAACTGAAAATGTTTAGCAGTGCAATCTTACTTCATTTTTGTTTTACCTTCTGAAATTCATTTTGCTGTGAGACCAGCTATATTGAAACAGATACTGTGACTGTGTGGGACTTGCTGGCAGAGCTGTCTGTATTGTTTTCAAATTTTGCTGTTCATGAGAGTCCAGCATTTTGTGTAGGTTAAATGGGTTGGAATGAACTGTGTCATTTACAAACTGATGTGGTGAGTTGTTTTGGATGCAGGTCAATACCGCACTCTGTGTAGGCTAGCTGCTTTTCCCTATACTTTTGTTTTATTTCTTTTTTTCATGCTTTGCTCTTGTTTGCAGCCCATGTGATTTGGGATCAAATGTAAATGATGATACAGAGTTTCTAAACAAATTTTGTTAGCTGTAACATAGCATATATTTGCAATTCTAGCTTAAGACTTTGGGTTAATAGTTCTTGAGAGGTGAAGGGGTCTTCTGCTTCTAGACCACAGCAACAGTAAGGGAACACAACAGCCTAAGTCTCTAACACATAAATGTGAGAATAAAAAAACATCTGGTGGTTGATTTCTGTTTCACTCACTCAGTAGAAAAGGGCTGCAGTGATAGGAAATTGTACAAAAATAGTAAAGGTTTTCACATCATGTAAGAAAAAGTGTTGCCGCAAATAGAATTTTCTTCTTAGTAGGTCCCATTTAACATTTCAAAGACAGTGGGCTCTTATTAAGGAGAATGAGCTGACAGCAGTGTTTTAAAGTATAAGAAAGTATAAGAAAGTATCTCTTTTTTCCCTCAAGAACAGTATTAAACTTACCCAGGTGGGTAAGTTTATAGGACTCAGTTTTCACTCATTGTACCTTAAACCGTAAATCTGTTATCCTGTAACTATGCTGTACTCAGGCAAGGGCTGAGTTTAAGAACTATGTCTTACATGTCTGGACCCAGTAAAAAAGCCCTGCTAACATTGGTTTTAATTGGATGCCTAAAAGTGGCTCTGCAGAAAACTTCCCTGTCAAAGAGAAACAGAAGAAAAATGGTAGGCATTTCAGTAATTTTCTGACATCACTCTCTTTACATCTCTTTCATCTCACACAGTCGTTGAGAGAGAAGGGGCAAGTGTACTGGGATACCATTTCACATTCTGATTCAGGATTTTAGGGCTCCATGAGAGATAATTTTGCCTTGCATGAAAATAAAATCCTGCAGCTCTGACTCCCTGCACATGAAGTTCCCAGTGGCACAGCAGAGTTGTCCAGGGCTTCTGAGTAGGTACAGTGAAGGAGACCTGAGATGCGGTAATAAAAGTTGTAGTAGTAGCACCATTCCCTTCCCATTGGTATTAGTGTGTTTCTCCAACATGAAGTAGAAGGAGCTGATGATTAAAAAAAAAAGCCTTTTCCAACAGGAAATGCTTGAAATCTGTCTTAGAATACAAAAGATGTGAGGTGGACAACTAGGCAGAGCTGCATACATAAATGTTATTTGAACTATGTCAAAACACCATTTTTCATTTAAGCTTGCATCCCTGTATAGATGGAAAGTGAAGTTTCAAGCATAGACACCATTCTTCCTGTTGAAAGCTGACAGCTTCAGTTTTCATTTAATTGACTGTTGATTCTTGAACAGGAAAGATTATTTTTTAAAATTTAATTTCCTGTGTGATACTCATTGCATTTGAGACATCATGCAGTGGCTATTAAAAGTGATGCATATATTAAATTCCCAAATAAAGAATTTAGAGCAACTCCTGCCCACCGCTGTTTTAAAGAAATGAGAGCCTTTAGGCTGATCTGAAAGGACATTTGCTGAAACCATGGCTACAAAGCACCTGGACAGCACTGAGAGATGAGTTTTGAGATGCTAAAATTAAATTATCATTTTTAATACAAATATTTAGTGAAAGAGAGAATATGAAAAAACATTGTTAATAAGAATTGAAGCAAAGGCTATTTAGATAGGTTTCATAAATGTTATGTCCAGTTTACTGAAGTTATTTGGCAGTTGTGACATAGCATTTCAAATGTAACTAGAAATAAGTATTTGATCTGAGCACTGATTCTTTTTTTATTTTTCTTTAAATGACATTAGCTTGTCTTTCTGTTAATCTTAGAAAGCCTTATAAATTTAGTGCCCTATTTCCAGTACACTGAAATAAAATTTTACATGCTCAGGTATGGCAATATATTGTTGCAGGGGTGAACAGTGGGACACATAAATAAATTTATAATGAATGTGTATGTGTGTGAGACAGTTGATATCTTTTAAAGCTATTGATGTAACAGTAATATTAGTAGTCAGTTTTCCTTCTGAACATGGAGGAGCCTCTAATCCACCTTCATGGAAAAAATATTACTTCATTTTATGCAATGTAGTCAACTGTCAAATAATTAATTTAAAATTTAGATCTGAGGGGAAATACAAAATCACAAAATCTGTAGACTCATATGGAGTCCTCTTCACTTTCACACTGTTGGAGTGCTTTTTGATAAAGAAGAAAGAGGATGGAGTAGCAGCTAGATGTCTGGAACTGATCCACAGTTCATTGAATTAAATTGAAATTTTTTTTCATTAACTTTGATCATCCTTGGATTGAACCAGTATGCATATGATTTAATTAGTAGCAAGCTTGGGAAATGCTGGGATGTTGGCTTTTCTAGTTCCTTACCTACTGAGATGGAAATTACATAAACCAATATATTTGTGTGTCTATGGCAAGTGCAGAAGTACCCACAATTGCCTTTCCTATTGGTGGACCTCCATTTTAAAGAGACATTTTATGCTAAATCTCTTTTTCTTCCTTTCTTTCTAATCCTAAGATCCAATCTGCTCATCAAACAGATCTATTTCTATGTCATTGAAAATTTTGTATTCTGGAAAAGGGAGCAAACTGTAGCTTTATTCTGTGTCTATTTTGTAATACATTAATTCCTTTCCTCCCCCAGATGTTATATCAAACATTAAGGGTTAAAAATGCAGTTTTGGTAGGTTCTCTTTGCCTCAGAGCAATGAGGTTCTCTAATAGCAAATGTTTAATTATCCAATAGAGTATATTTTTATCATGGATCACATTGATGGAATCTCTATTAATGCTGTCATTTAATTTTTTCAAAAATTATGTAAAACAGTGCAGCTTCATGTTGGGATACCTTTACATTTATGCAAGTTTGAGAAGCAACCAGAGAAAACTCCTCTGCTAAGGGCAGGTTTGTAGGCAAAACTGTTGGACAGTCATAGTTCAGAATGGCTAAATTTCTTATCTGAAGCATTTGAAATGTTTTTACCCTGAACGAGATTTCTATCACCTTATTCCTTGCTGTATTGTTCTTTATTAGGTGAGCTGCCCCAGTGCCTTTCCTGGGGCAGTTGGTGAAGTTAAGGTCCTGCTTGGGGCAGAGAGGAGGGGTTGTGGGAGCTGGCTGTGGGTGTTGACCCTGGACACAGAGATTCCATGTAGGTGTGTCCTATTTGCTTTGGCAGACCCTGATGGGAGTCTGAATGATTTACAGTCTAAATGTTTATGAAATCTACCAGACTTCTTATGGATTAGTAGCATAAATAAGAATAGTTGGTATAAAAATCAAGGGAGAAAGGCTTATAAACTAACACCACACTTTCTCAATTTAGCAGTTGTGTAACTAGCCATAAATCTGCCACTTGGGTTTGCTTATACTTTTGGTAGTTTGCACCCAGTTTGTAGCACAATAAATAAGAATTCTCTAAGGTGTCAGTTACATACCTGTCAATGAAAACTAACCTGAAAAAATAAGGTCTGTGTCAAAAAATATTAAAAGGAACCTTGATTTTTTTTTTAAGGGCATTTAAGAGTTACTGAAGCAGCATTAAATATTATACCAACAAGATGCTGAGGTTTTAAGTGGTATTTTCTCTACTGCTTTACAGGAAAATGTTTTGCAGCAACTGCAACATAACACAGAGCATAGGCAGAACCTTTTGTGGCAAACATTACCTTCTCAAATAAGCATGACATACGCTTAGGCCGTGCTGATGTGTTATTTTTTAGCATCTACAATGATTTTGGAGTGTACTATAAAATTATTTATATGCTTGAGGGAGTGATCCAGACAACAGAAAAAGAAATAAGTAGGTGATCTAAGTATTTATTTGTTTTATATGTTTCTAGCTGCTGATTGATGAGCTTATATTGCTACTTCTGCATTTACAATTGAGAAAGGATGTTGGTAAGCTTATGTTTTTTCTCATTTGCCTTTGTTTCACTAAAAAATAAGTAACTCCTTTTAGAAGCAGAGCAGTATTTTTAAGGTACAAATCTGAGAAACAGGCAAATAAAATGTATACACAGTCTACTTTCTTGGTGTCAGAATTAAAAGCAGAAAAATAATGTATTTCTTAATGTATTGTGAAGCATGATATCCTATCTTGCTTATGTATTTTGAGACAGCATAGTTAAAAAATCAAGATATTATTGTACAAGTTGGGAAAACTTTTCTTATTCTGTCACAAACCTTCTGTTTGATGACTGCCACAAGAATTTCTAGGATATAATTGAAAAACAGTTGTCTGACCTCTGCTGATTAGGAGTTGGGATTTGGTTTCTTGTGCTTGAATATGTCAATTCATCAACTTCTCTGGCTCTGAAATAGCTTATTGTTTCTGTGTGTTTTTCTGTGTGTATTGTTTTCTGTGTGTTTCTAGTTTCAAAAAAACCTGTTGTCTTTGCTGTCATACCTCCCAACACTTTTGAAAAAGCAAACCCTAAAAAAGCAATGACTGTGTCTTCTGCCCAGGATCACCCATACTGAAATGTGCAGTTTGTGTTGCACAGCCCCCCTGTGCACGTATGGTTTGACTCTACAAAGTCTCTCCAGCAATCCCTGCTCATCTATAGTGAAATGCAGTGGCAGCTTGTTTCAGATTTCTGGTTGTTAATCAATCTGTTCACACTTAAATGTGTTGCAGCCCAGTGAAAGCAGGGACTATCCTGGATGAATGATATGGAACAAGTGAAGTGGATCTATGTAAGTGTAATCTGCCCCCAGAGTGGCAGATTGCTTTAGCAATGACCTTTATCAGTGAGAATAGACTAAAGTTGTATCATTTTTGAGAACCAGAGTGCTACTTCCACTTAAGCTGTTGCTGGGTGTGATGTTTTGCCGTCACTTTTTGAAGACACTGTTAGGTTGAGTTTAATACTTTTCTTAAAAATTCCAGATTTTAAGCATAAAGGCCTAAGGAAATTATGTCTCCAAGATGGCATTTGTGCATCTGCTATCAGCCCTCTTTTTTCCACTTCAGTTAAATTTCACACAGAATATCTGGGTTGCCAGAGACAGCAAGGTACAGGTGGTGTGCGAGAATAAAGGGCTTTATGAAGGAGATAAACCCTATAAATTCCATAGCCAAAGGAGAGTTAGTAGGATGAATTTGTCCCTTACCACTGAATCTGCAAACTAACTTTGCCTCCAAACACAGAGGAAATAAACTTCTGCTAGTTCTGCTGCTTGCAAAAGAAAGCTTACTGTAAACCTGAGAATGAATTATGTTCTGTTGGCTGACACATCTTACAGAAGAGGAAGATAGAATAATGCTGTCTGAAATATTTTAAAAGAACTGAGAACTCATGCTTTAAGAGAAAACGTTGCACATGTTGTCTTTTAGACTTTTAGAAGAATAGGGTGTCTATAGGAGAGAGCTTGAGACAAATGATGCTGTTTTTCACAGTCTCTGAGATGATTAGCAAATATTGGAACATAATAGAAGTTATAATCAACTGTAAATGTAAACTGTTTGATTGCTGCAGTGGGAGGAGGCTGCTTAGACAATAAACCTTACAGTAACGCATCTGCTTATTTAAAACGGTCAACGTTGCCATCATCTGGAAAAGTATACACAATAGCTCATCATAAAACTATCAACTTTTCTGCAGTAATTAACATCTCCTTTTGTGATATAGGACATATGAAATGAATTGTTTTAAAATGAAAAATCTCCTGATTTTGTGGTATAACACCATCCTTTCCACAACTAAATTCTGAATTACAAATATTCTGGATGTTTGGAATGTAAATCCATAACTGTGAAAAATAATTTTTAAAAAGAGCTCGAAATCAGTTAGTATTTAACTTTTGTAGTGTTGGTAGCCAGATGCAAAAAGAAAAGGAGAGATAGGACATTTACAGTGCATCATGTACTACAGGTCAGGCGTAGACAAAGTAGATAGAAGTAAATAGTGCAGTTTCTAAGTGCAGTTTCTAAGACTTGAGAAGTGGATGTATAAGTGTGAGATTTCTTTTTGTGTGACTTGTGAACCTTTAATCTTTCCCAGCTTTTGCACATATAATATCTGCCCATTTTCCCTTTTTGAAAACATCAATTAGGCCAACTCTAGGTTTGCTTTTGTATGTTAGCAAGCAGTCATTTTGTGTGGATCTCTCTGTATGAAGAACTCATGGTGGGGAGAGCACTAAATCCAAATGAGCCATAATTAGGGTGCCCAGAGAAATTCTTGAAACTCTTTTGCTGGAGACTTTCCAACCCAACTAGGGGAAGTCCCTGTGTGACCTTCTTTGGACAGGGTTTTGAACTAGGCCACCTCCAGTGGTCTCTTTGAACAGAAATTATTATATGATCCTGTAGTTCTGTGAAGTACAGATGTAAAGCTTGTATTAATTTCTAAAGGAGATTGGTCCGGGGGTTATCTTCAAGAGTCATCCCTAAGCTTAGTTCTGGGAGTGTCCCTCTCTTACTGTCATTAGACTTTGCTTTCCTTGTGGGAGTTTTGCTCTTTACTACACTATATTTGCCATGAGAAGTTAGAAAATGGGAGATAGACCTTCACTGTAACTGATGCTTTAATTCTCTGCAGGACTTGTAACTGAGATTTTAGGCAAGGTTGTGCATGTTGTGAGTGTCTTTGATGGGGAAGAGAATTCTAGTTGTTAAGCCACTGAGTTCTTTGTATCAGGATCATATTATCCTGGAGCTCATACTTCTTTCTGAGATTACTAAGTTGGAATTTCTGAACCGAAAGAGAGGGGTTATGCATCCTGACAGCAAGATTCAGCACAAACTCTTTATTTGTACTGTTAATTTGTTCAGCCCTGCAATTTTGTGAGGGTGTTTAAAATTTCATTTTTCTAATCTTCCATTAGTACTGATAAAGCTGCTCCTTTGTGGTAACTGTCACCAGCAAGAGGTGAGCAGTAGTTAATTACCCAGTTTGAGAACTGGGTATCTGCTTTTCCCATTCCAGGGGAAATTACTGCAATTCCAAAATACGGTGGAGAAATGTAGCTCTCACTGTATTTTCTGTATGTGTCAAAGATTTTTTGAGCTGTGGAAATATTCCAATCTATGCTTCAACAATTAGTAGAGTGGGCCATCTGATGCAAATTTGATTGCTCAAGCATTAGAGCACATGGAAAAATGCTCTATGCAACTTGAAGTTATTTGACAGAATAGGATTTTTTTTTTGCAGTCCACATTCCCCATGTGCACACCTGCAGAAAACACACAAACACATGGCCTCCCCACCACACCACTGCAGCCAAACCATCTGCCTTTCGGAGTTCCTGCCTCAGGTGAGCATGGTCAAGCCAGAACCTGCACTTAGGTAACATTGTTCTGTTCCTGAAAGTATTAAAAGTACTTTGATTTTAAAAATAATTCTCGTGATTTCATATTGAATTGTTTTCCATTCCTTGAAATATGAGGTGCTGTATAAAAAAATAAAATAAAAAGCTAGTAGAGTTTTTTTGAGGCAAAGCATATATAGGTAATATATTTATATTGTGAAATCACGTCTTACTATACATCACTCTTAAAACGTAGTATCACTAGAACAAAAGATATGCACCTGTCAAACTGTACCCATTCAGAGCATCACTGATGATACTGTATAAAGATGTCATCATCAGATGTGAATACAGAATTTTTAGCAAACTGTGGTTGTACTTCCTGCTGATGGTTGCTATTAGAGGTTCCCTTCTGATGACACATCTAGCACCTTCTGATACTTACAATCTGTGATTTGCATTTGGAACTAAGCTTTCACCCTCACAGCAAGACAGAGCATAAACAAAGCAAGATTTGAAGCAGCATTTCTGTAGAAAGTTTTTTGTGGTAATTCTTGAGAGTTCTCTGGTGGTCTGAAAATAAATTCCTAGATATAAATATACCACAGCCTGAGGAATGAATGTGCACCAGGCACTGATGACTCCTGTGTAACACAAGTAGCCTTGCCTTACAGGCATCATAATCCCTTCTTATATAAGATAATAAATAAACATAAGTACTTTAAAAAAGCTGATTCTTGAATATTCAGGGCTAAAGGGTCTTGGCTGACCAAGGGTCTGCTGCTTCCTGCAACAAGAGAGCTCTCTGCCATTGTTTAGTAGTAACAGAATATCTTACAAGTGACATGAAAAACCTGAAAACCCCTTTTAGTGCCTTCTCTAGGTGCTACAGAAAAAGATGGTTTTGGGTTCTCTTTATGACTTCACTTTCTTTTTACTATTTGGAAGAAAAATGGTCTATTTATTTTGCCAATGAAACGCTGAGTGCTCCAAGATGAGATTACCTCAAGAGAGGAATGCACAACCTTTACTACAACAAACAGCTTTACCCAGATGACTTATTTGCTGAAAATAATTAAGGATGTATAGGTTGCTGAAAACCCTCATCTACTGTGCACCAAGAGCATCTGGTTTGGTTTGTGCATTTGTTTGCTTTGCTCACAGAAGTGTCTTGATTTTTCAAGCCAGCCAGGAGAACCAGCAGAATTATTTAAGCAAAACTCCCCATAGCATACTACAATAAGGTCAAATAATTAGATTCACACCCTTAGAGTAGATACACAGCTCAAAAGCAAAACCAAACACCCTTGATTCAGTTGTCACAAGTTGATTTCTGGTATAATATGGCAGAGAACAGTCTGTTTCACCTGTCTGATAGCAGGCTGGTTGGATTTTGCCAACATTAGGTCTGATGTCCTGGAAAAACTCTGATGTTCCTGACTTAGAGTGGGAACTGAAGTAACCTGGTGCCAGCATCAGCAAAGATTTCATGCATTTAATTTGTTCTTCCAGTGTGGCTAAAATAATTCCGCTTCATAGGTCCACTTCCTTAGGAAGGAATCTTTTTAAGCAGGTAGATATCATACTTTTAAAGCCAATGTTTCCCAACTACCTGTATTTGTCAGCAGAAAGAAGCCAAAATGAATTTATTAAAAAGATTCAATGGTACATGACAAAACTGAGATTTTGTACTTACTGTGTTGTTGATTACCCATTGATTGCTCTGTTTATATAAAATTAAGACAATTTTATAACTACTGGCCCTTTAGCTCTGATTCAGATACTTAAATTGGAATGGATCCGTCTGCTGCTTGTACTTCTATAAGTTACAGTTTCCAGAAGTGTCATTTTCATGGGTGGGCAAGTCAGCAAGTTTTATTTTAGGTGACCACTACTCCGTCTGGTAACTTGGGTGGAGGGGCAAGGGAAGAAAAACTCTGCTTTTACAATGTAATGAGCGGGAACCAAATCATTCTGGATGTGTTCAAGGAAAAAAAGATCTGTTAAACAAAGCTGGAACAATTTAAGGTCCCATGTGTGATAAAATTACATGTCAAAGAGGAGTTGTAAAAGATCAAAAGCTGAACCTGCTTCCACTGAGACAAATATAAATGTTTGTTCCTAGGGAGACTTTTGAGCCTAAATTCTACAATCCTGAAATATTTTCAGGTCTGGGTAGAGTAATCCTTACTAACTAGCCAATTTTAAAAGAAAATTATTAAACTTAGTGGGGTTTTGTTGTGTGTTTTTTATTTTTTTTTTTTTTTTTTAATGCAGGCTTTTAGCCTTAACGTGAAAGGTTTTCAAAGATTAAAGTTTAGGAATATGTCTGGTTAGGTGATTACAATTTCTTTTAAAATATATTTCAGTGCTGTGCGTGCTAGAGGCAGGATGCTCTCCTCTGGGAGGTCCTCAGAAGACCATTATAAAAAGGATAATTAAATGGTGTCAGTGGAGTGATACCACTTACAGGCATGCTTTTTTCTTATCACAATGAGAACAGTTTAATGCTTGCTAAAATGAGAACCTATATTGTATCTTTAAAGAATTTATTTTGTACCATTCTCAAAGACGTCAGGAGAAGGCTGTGGCACCAGCTGCCTATGTTCATTCCTGTAACCTGGGCAAAACCTGTCTGCCATAGCAATGGACCTTACTCGTACTGAAACACACATGTTTTAAATATAAGATGCAGTCAACAGAAGGAGGGAATAGAAGGAATATTTTTCTGCTAACATTGAATGATTAACATTATAAAAGCTTTAAATTTTATCCTGGCTAATTTTTATAATAGAAATTAAAACGTAAGGCTGTCTGTTTCGCATTCAAATTTTCAATGATTCAGGCTTTGCTGCAAGTGTTTAATAAAAATGCTTATTTAAAAAACCTAAAAACCCAGCTGTTTTAGTTGGACTAGAAAGGGAATGTCATGTGGAAAATGCTACAGTTAAAATCCTTGGTGGAAGGCTGTGTTTGTTTGGATTTAAACTGAGCCTTCTGTTTGGTTTTGTATCAGAGAATTCCTGCTTATTATTTCAAAAAGCATGGGCCAGTGGACAGGTGAACAAAATTGTGTTGGTGGGTTTTTATTACTTAACTGTGTGTTCATGCTAAGACAAAGCAGCAGAAATAGTGTGCATGGTTATGCTGTAGTGTTGTCTTTTGTGATTCAGCTGGAAGAGCCAACTGGTACTTGGTAAAGGTGCTTGAGTCTGTAGGGAGCAGTGCAGTACCTGCTGGCTTTGTTTTGGTGAAGTGCTGTTTGGGAGTTTTTAAAAATCTGTTGTAGGAACTATGAAGGAGCTCTGACTCCATGTGTACAGACATTTACAGAACACTGGCCTGTGTGGATGCATGCTTCTCACATCTTGTGATTTCTGTCTCCTCAGAATTGTTTTCTGTTGTGTTCTTCTTTCCCTTCATACATGTTTGTATATGCATATTTTAAGTTTAATTCTGTCATATTTTTGTCATATGAAAGCCAAAATTTAATGCAAAAACATTTATGCGAAACATTTGCAAAGATGGTAGTAGCTGTATACAGTCTGTCTACAGTGGCCTGTCCCGTTCTGGATAATTTTGTGTGAATCTAGACTTACATTGTTTATATGGAGGTGGTAGAATTGAAGATATTAAACAGACCAGGGTATTTTCCAGTTGTGTATGTCTTCTATGAAAAATAAATGCACCATTGAATCAAAAGTCCAGCTTGGAAGTGTCTCAGTTTTAGCAAGTTCAGATTTCTGTTCCATACTCCTACGCCTTCATTACATAAGCAGTGGTTGGAGTTGATAAAGGTAGTGCTAAAGAAGAGGCATTTTGCTTTCAAACTTGTGAAGGCAGACCCATCTGCCTGCTTTAGTCTTCTCTTCCATGCCGTTCTTTTTGTAACAGTATGTCAGGAGACCTGAGCATTTCTCATTTTACCTCCAGCCATGTCTGACCTCCTTTCTCAGTCCACACTTAGAATCACCAGAATGGTTACACTTTGCCATTTGTGGTGGACAGTAGAGGAGGTAAACTGATCTTACACTGTGGTTCTTGAAGTTCTTTTTGAACAGAGATACTTTCTGCTGCTGTTACTGCCAGAGGAGTACTAACTTTCCAGACTTTGAAGTGCCTCTCATTCATGGTGTTGCTATCAGTGCATTCAATTGCTCAGAAATATCTTTCTAAAGACATTTTAAAAGCAGAGGTAATTGCAGAGCTTTTGCTTGTTTAAAAGGAAGTTATTGGAGCTTTCTGTTTTCATGAATTCTTACAGCTGCTGACTTGCTCCATGCTTCCAAGGGTCATCTTAAAGCATTATTGTGTTCTCAGCAAATAGTTGTTAAGCCATGTAAGACTCAAATAAATATTTTAAACAAACAAGTCTGCTGAAAACGTGAGTAGTGCCAAGGGAATTATATTCCTTTGTATTTTTTCTAGTAAGGGTTATTTATTAGGGTGAGCAGATGGGTACTATTCAATTCTGGCATTCATTGATAAGCCTGCTACCTCTCCAGGTGGCTCTACAAAAATGATAATACTGTGGCACTGCTCCCATTTTATTTTTATTTCTCTCAGGCCAGTTAGTCACCTGTCTCTGTTCTTCTCATTTAGAGCCATCTGCTGGATTTTTTGTTTCTGTTTTTTTGATTGTTCTCCATTCTAAAGTCACCAGGGGATCTCCAATAGGGGTTGATGCAAAGACTTTGTTTGCTTGCTGAGTATGGGACTCACAGATATTTTCTTTTTGTCATCTTCTCTGTAGCCAGTTTGCAAGTTTTATTTTCCCCAGCTGGTCCTTATGAAGTAATCCATACAACACTGAGTTATTAGTAGACTGTTTTACCACTTTGATGATTAATATAAGGGTTGTCTTACTTTTTTTCTGTTGAAATATTAAAAGAATGAAGAACTATTGAGAATCTGTCCTCTGTTGTATTTGTTATCATGGGAGAACACAAGGACATAAATCTGGCACATAGGAGTTGGACTCAATGGTCCTGATGGGTCCCTTCCAACTCAGCAGACTCCATGATTGAAGTTATTGAAAGAAAAACTTTATCAACATAAAACTGCATTTAAAAATTTTAAATCAAGAATTTATTTCCTTTGTGAAGAGGCAAGATAGGCAATGTGCTTCTAAAATAGAAAATCTTTTATTGTGAGTATGGGAGGTTGTCTAGACTGTGTTTGGACCTAACTGTGTGGGACTAACCTGCGCCTATCATCAGCATGCATTTGAAATGTTTCACCTGACTGGATTTGAAAATGGGTGAAATGGCTTTGAAAAACCTGTACTTGACTCCACATGAAACATCTGTGGCTGAAGGGCCAGGTCACAGTTTCACAGCTCTGCTTCCCTGCCCTTTCCTACTCTTCTTTCCATCTTTCTTGCAACCTCATCCTTGCTTCCAAGAGAGCTCAGCTTTCCCATCCCTTTGGAGAGCCAGTACTATGCTATTGGACTGTGTTACCAGGTTTCTAGTTGTGGTCACGAATTTTATTGTCTGATATGATATTAAAACTGATCCAGGCAATACTGGAAGAAAGGTGAACACAGATGAACATACACCTAAACCTTAAATGTTTAAGCACATACAGTGTGTGGCCACATATATAGGAAAAGCTGAGAAATCTGATCATCTTTAACTCAGAATTACTTATTTATTTGCCAGTTATTAAGATTATTGTATTATGTTGCTTTTAAATTGCACTGATACAGTAGTATATACACTATATGTTACATAGTATATAGATTTGAGTTTCAGTTCCAATTTGGTTTTCTTGAATATTTTTACTAGAAAACAATAGAAATGTTTTTCCTTGTAGACATCTGGGATGCCTTCTTCTTTTCCCCTCCAGGCATTGTTCTGCAAGCACATCCTTTTGCAGCTCTTGCTCTCAGCTGAATTTTATACTGAATATTGAATTTTATAATGAATATTGAATACTACCCGATCTTTCTCTTGACTTGCCCCTACTCTTTCTCCTCCTACTACTGGTTGTAATGTAGTTTGTTCTATGTAGCTGTTGAAAGAGTTTTTCTTGCCACCAGCCATTTAATTAAGGAAATGCTTGAATACCCCATTAACCTCATTATGGTTAATACATTCTTTTTTCATTACCTATCCTTATATCCATTCTTGCTCTCCTGTGTTAAAAAATAGCCATTGTCACTCATATAGAAAGGACAGAGATAAATGACAAATGACAGATTTGAGGAGCTAAAGAGCTATGTTCTATATATTAGTTTCTTTTTTGGTGGTTGTGGTGTGAAGTTTTATAGTTTATTTTTTCTGAGTGGTAGTGTAATATCTATTCTGGGATTTATTCTATTAATAGATTATAGTAGTCTGTTCAATCAGCAGTGATTTGAGGTCCCTGAGAACAGATGTAACCAAAAAGGATAAAGCTACTATATAATCAAGAGTGAAATATAGAATATTTACATAGTTACAGAGTATTACTGGATTTTTGCAACTTTCTGCATCCCAGTTTGTCTCTGGGGAATTGCATATTTTATCCATGGCTTTGAACTGTTGGCAACTGAACTTTTTCTCTACATGATTATTCTGGTTGATTACTTTGCATTTCTGTAATACTGACCTTTAAACTACAGTAAACAGACTGAAGTGATGATAGCAGTAGTTTGTCATTTGGGATGGAGAACCATGTCAACATAGTTGAATTTAGTTTGACCTCAATGATTGCCCTCCCCACTTTAAATTTCAGTCCAAAAAAATTATCTTTTATGTTTTCAAGAAGAATTTCTGTACAGAAGGGAATCATCCCAGGTATGTGGATTTTAGCACTGATGATCTGGACCAGTGAACAGAATATTTCACTCGTGTCAGCCAGATCTGCTTGAGGGAGAACTTACATATATTTTTGTTACTGGACTCTGTATTGTTTTTATTTCAGTGTAAGTCACCCATCACAATTTTGAAGTATGATATGGAAAGGTTTGGAGTCACTTTCTCTGGCTCTCCGCTAACTTCTGAACTGAGTCCCAGAATGTCTTGGTAATGAACAATTTGGTTTTAATGCAAAAAAACTCTTAATGAATGTGACAACTGAGGACCTTGTGTCTTTCTTCTCACTTAATTTCTCACAATTCATTCTCTGTTCCAATTTTAGAGAAACCTGCCTAGTGGGTATAAAAAGGCCATCTTTTTGGAAGAAGATCAAAAAACCCCAAAGTAATCATTGGTAGCAAGTATATCCCTTCCACTTTAAATCAAAATACAAATGGGCCATTATCTAAAGGAAGGTGTATATAAGGAATTATTTCCCTGAACCAGGATGACATACATTGTATCTAATTACACTGAGGCACTCCTACATTCGTTTATTTAATAATGTAGAAATAAAATGTTTTAAGGGAGTAATAAAACAATATAGTCAAAGTGGAGGTGTTGACCCAAATGCTTTGTGAGTGCACATTTTTAATAGGTTTTGTGACGAAACTTGCTCCTGTGCCTTGTTTGAGGCAAAGGAGCCCATCAAATTGAGGAAAATTTGAAAAAGAGAGATTGTCAGTTCTAGATTTCCCCCAGTGATGTTGTGTATCTTTATTTATGTATAAAGTGTTCTCCTTTACTACACATCTTCTGCTTTGTGCTTTTTAAAGCATCCTACTGTCAGTTAGACCAGTGCAGCTACATGAAGCTCCTGACCCATAGGTAAGTGCTCTCACAAAGAACGCAGATACCCCCATCAATTAAAGAACTTGTGGTGGAGGGGGGATGGCATACTAGCATGGGAAACCTTTGCGTCAGACTCATGTCTTTTTGAAAAGGAAAGATGAAACATTAAATAAATAAATAAATATATAAATAAATGTCTACAAAATATTTTAGAACTTCATCCTTCTTGGGAATTCACCTTAAAGAAAGTCATTTAGAGATAAGTAGAGGGAAAATGCATGTGAACCTTCAGCTCTCCAGGCCCTTAAAATACAAGTCTTTCTCCTCCTTGTTGTTTTTAATATGAAATAACAAAGTTCAGCTATTACTGATGTGAAAGTAGGAGGGAGATTTATATTATCTAGATTGACAGAATGAGTGGGATGATCAGAGAGATTTAATCTATTCTTTCCAGTAACTTCTGTCTAGGGCGGGGCATAACTTGCAGAGGTGTGTTCAGTCTGTGTGTAAATACTTCAGTTAGTGGAAATAATGTTACATGTGTTTGCAGGTAATTTAACAGAAAAAGAGAGATTGGAGAGTAGCGTTCCTTAGTTAACTAGAGAAAAGCATAAATGAGCAACAGCTTGTAATCAAATACAGATATATATATATTTATATATATATATATAATGTGTGTGTGTATGGACATGTATACACATATGTAAATAGCACAGACATAAATAATTATGAGGTGCAGCAAATGTTTTACTGGCTTCTGGATAGTATTTTTCCAAAATCAAAGCCTGTTGATAGACAGGAGAAAAATTCCATTTCAGCCTTGTTTTATAGCCCGACTTTACCCTAATAAGTGATTTTCTTTTCCCTTTCCTTTGTAGGTGTTCCATGCGTCCCTTTCCATTGTAGGTGTGCTTTGGGTTTTTCTTGCCTTCTTTCCTCACAGATGTTGAAAGGGATCAGAGGGTTCTCATATATTCAAACCAAGATTACAAACCATATATGCTTCATTTGCAAGGAACAAACAGAATTTAATTGTTTCCTATTGTCAGAGCTTGCTCTTTTATTCATGTGCGGTAAAGCCAATAAAATGATACACTGACAGTTTCAAAACATGATTTTTTTTTTTTTCTGTGTGTTTATAAACAAAGTGATTTTGTTGGTGGCTGCATTTGCCAGCCACCATTGTTGTTCTATGCTTGGAAAATTACAAGTTTATATTTCTAAGCTTATTCCATAAGGAAGGTATGTTTATATACTGAAAGCTTGGTTTCTGCTCTCATCTCCCATTCAGAAGTTGGAGGTGTTAAGTACAATGCCCAGTGATATGAGATGCTCTATAAAAATGTGATAATTAAAGAACAGGCATGGATGGAGAGCTCTGCTTTATTTTTTGACTTTGTTTTCAGAATTGGGAGGAGGGCCTTTAGAGCTGAGCAGTTTTCCTATATATGCCTCAATAAAATAGTCTCAAATAACAGGAAGAGACAAACTTAGTTTTACATGTCTGTTTTTGAATGATTTTGGGCGTTTTAGATGTGACCAGAAAAAATACCTCTGATGAAGAAAATGTGATTTTTTTTTCTCCTTCAAATATCCCAAACAAGTAACCTTCCTTCCCAAAGTGTAAAAAAACAAATCAAGAACAAAATTCTGCTGAGTTTCTCTCTCTCCTATCCTTTTAATCTCTACAATTATTCCAATTTATGATAGTACGTTATCACTGTTTGTTCCTTCTAAAACTTTACAGGCTCTTTGAAGTAATCACTATGAGTTTAGGGGTCACATGCGTAGCCACTTAAACCTGTGCATTATGATGGGAGAAATTTCTATTAAACTTTATGGTGGGTAGATGAAGGCTTGTAAGATTTTCAATTAACCTGAAGGATTAAAGCATAGCAGCTATTGTTCCTGCTTTGTGAGAGGTGAAGAAATGGTAACCTGTTCATCAGATATGGGTAGTATTTAAGCAGGAGAATAATTCTGTTTTCTCACGACTTTGGGAATGAAATTACTAGTTACCTGTGAGATTTTGATAGATGCCAAAATAAAGAACAATACTTAGCCAGGGCCTGCATGAAGGATACTGGAATGAATAAATATCATGACACTGGAAAATAGATGTACCAAAATAATATTTCTTCTGGTTGACCATGCATGTGGTATGCATAGCAGGTTAATCGAGGCAAAAACCCAGAAGGATTAAAAATTCAGGTGCTATGGGATGACAGGGCAAGAGCAGCCCTGTGGTTTTGTTCTGGAAGCTTCTTCAGGAAGTGATTCAGAGGTGATGCCACAAATTAAAAAAATCTTCTCATCAACTGATAGAAGGAACGTGTTCATCAGGACACTGAGTGTTTTGCTCCAATCTGCTAAAGCCATTGAGGAGACATTTAAAGTATTACAAAGATATTGAACAGTATAAATGCTTTGCTGGGTTGGTGTCAGGTCACACAGCAACTTAGGTGGGGAACTAGAGACTAAAGGAAAATCAGAGGATTGAAAAACATTTATTGTAAATAAATGATGAAAGGCTGTGGCCAGAGATGGTAAGATGTTTATAAACAGAAGAAGGATGTGGTTATGTAGGGAAGTGTCCTTGCTCATTCCTATGCCTGTGTATGAGTTTCTTGTACTGGGAGAGAAGAAAATAGAATATAAAGCATAACTCAATTTGAAAATAAATAATGACACACGAGAAAAGTATGTCATTGATGCTATTTTTTTTTTTAATATTGGCATAATGCTCTAGGGGAAAAGAATATGCAATCCAAACAGATTTAAATAAGGCATTGAACATGTATAATAAATATATAAGGAAGATGGAGTGGGTTAGAAAGAAGGTAAACCAGAAATTGTTTTATATCACTCTGAATTCTGAAAGGAGGAAGTGAAAAGTTTCTCTTGTTTTCAGATGGTGTTGTCTCTGTCTCTGCCTATTTGCAACTCACTGTGCTGTCTGATAACACCCTCTAGATGGTGATGGGGGATTCCAGCACACTGAATTTCTCCTGACTCCATGACTTAGAATAGATATCTGGTGTGGGTTTGTTTTTTTTTTAAATATATATAAAGTTATTTTCGATGAAGTGTTGGCATAATTGTAGGTGGTGTTTGAGCCAGTATAGATTTAAACATTTAGATGATAAAATCAAAGACAGTCATGAAGAAAATGGCCTGTTACCCTTTACTTAAAACAGTGGCATGGATACTGGAGCCTTTATTTCATAAGAAGTTATGAGCATACAGCAGAATATTTCTATGGAACTCATTCCTGGTAGGGATTATGTAAGTTTTGACTTGCCTTTTCTTTGGGTTGTATGCCTGTGTTTCTCAATAGCAGGATACTGTTTCCATCTCCACAGTTTCCTTTTCTTAGCACAGCTAAGAGCCACTACTTGAGCTCTCTGGTAAAGTGAAAAAAAATTCAGTCCTTACACCAGAGAGCGCTAGGATTTCTTTGATTTGCAAGTAATTGCAGCTGCTCTGTTTGGAAAAAACAAAACAACCCATCACCCCCACATACCTGCTAGGAAAAGTAGATTGCCATTTAAAGAGTATTTTTGGCTTGTCATATGTAAGAATGGAAGTCAGCATGTAATTGTTTGTTTGTGGTTTTTTCTTTTCTTTTTGAAAACTGAAATATTGATTATTTTTAAAAATACTGAAAGAAGTTGAGTAGTCATCCTTCCTCTTGAAAATACCAAGGTATTTTGAAACATTCCACTGGACACAAAGCATATGGCATTATCTCTTTATCTTTTTTTTTTTTTTTTTTTTTTTGGTGGCAGGGACATGTTGCTTTGTTTTTTTTTTGTGGAGTATGTTAAAGATGGTATTCTTGCTCAGGCTTAATGTTAACCATGCTTTAGAGGAAATAGTGGCCAACAAAAAGGGATGGAAACCTGATTATTGAATTATCATTCCAGTGTTTTTGTGATGCTACAATCCCTTTATTATCTCTGTTGCCCTTCCCTGGGCTTCACTGGGAAGCCCAAAGCTGGACTCAGCAATCCAGGTGTGGCCTTACTGGTACTAAGCAGAGGGGAAGGATCAGCTCCCTTGGCCTGCTGGCAGTGGTCTTCCTAATGCAGCTTAGGATGCTCTAGGCCTTTCTTTGTGTGACTGGCTCACAGTCATCTTGTTATCCATCTGGACCATCAGCTCTTTTCCTGCAAAACTGCTGCTCTGCTAGCCAGACCCCAGTATATACCAGTGCTTGAGGTTAATCCTCCCCAGGAGCAGGATTTTGCTCTTCTCTTTGTTGAACTTGCTCATGTTCCTGTTGGCCCATTTTCTCAGTATGTAGTGCTCCCTCTGAATGGCACCACATTCATCTGGTTTATTAACAAGGCTTCCCAGTTTTGTGTCATCTGTAAATTTCTACTCGGTCATGAATGGAGATGTTAAAATAGTATTGGACCCTGTATGACCCCTGGGGCACACTGCTGGTGACCAGCCTGTAGATGGACTGTTTGCAGCTCATAACAATCTCCCAAGGCTGACAGTTCAGCCTGTGTCCAATCCACCTCACCGGCCGCCACTCACTGCATGCTCACCACTTTGTCATTTTCTTTATGAATATGTCCTGGGAGACACTGTCAAAAGCCCTATGAAAATCAGGACTAACATATGTCCACTTCTTTCATCTGCCAAGACAAAAATCTCTTTATGGAAGGCTAACAGGTGTATCAGACATGATTTCCCCTTCATAAATTCAGGCTGAAGGCTCCTAATCACCTTCACATGTTTTGGAAGCTATTTCCAAGATTAGTTGCTCGGACACCTTCTCAGGGATTGAGGTGAGCCTGACTGGCTTGTAGTTCCCTAGATACTCCTTCTTGACCTTCTTGAAAATAGGACTGACATGTTTTCTCCCATCTCTGTTTTCAGCTAAACTTACTTAGGGAAGACCTTTAGAGTGCAGTTTCCTTTTTATGATGTGCCTTGCTTGTTATTTTTATAAAGATACTTAATTTAGACACTGCAAATAAAATAATATGTTTTGCTGATTTAAACTTTACTATATGTTGATCAAATCTTCGTTTTAGGGCTTGAAGCAGCTCTAAATATAAATAAGGCCGTATGCTAGAAGTAGTGTACTATATCTTGTTAACTTTTTTCCTCACTTCCACTTCATTAGCTGAAACCAACCCAGGTTAATTGAGACTGGGAACTCTATTCCAGACTACCATCTTTAGAGGGTAATCAGTTTTCCTGAGAGAATCACTTGAAGATTGTTAGGGAGGACCCTTGCAAAGGCCTTCCTTTGATGCATGCCAGAAATCATTTATGTGAGCTAGTAGCTCCCTACTCCCCATCAGTATGAAACTTAGCAACCTTTATTCTGGTCACGGGAGGGGGAGCTTGAAGATTGGTGTGAGCAAACCAGGACATCAGCCAAGCTGAATTGATTTAAATCATAATTAAAAATGAATTCTTTAAAGGAATAGAGAAGCTTTTGTGCATTATATGTTGTTTTCCTTGAAAATGCTTGATTTTCGCCATCTGGAAAAAAAGTGAAATTAGTTGCTTGGTAAGTAATGTTAGTGCTTTATGCTAAAGGAAGCAATTTTTTTTTGCATTTTTAAGCAATTATACAGCCTAACACAAATATAGCTGGTTTCTTAATATTTACACATTCTAATTTTATAAGATAATGATTGATGCATTTCCTGCTTACCAGCTAATAATTAATTTTAATTTGGGACATTTTGATGGAAATTTGAATTCAATTAAAAACACAGAAACCAAACAGTAGACACTTTCCCTCAAAACCATAATTCACATGGAAAACTACTGAATAGGCAAAACAAAGGCGGTATCTTTATTGAATGAAGCAGAATGTTTCTGGATATTATGTTCTTCTAGTTTTTATAATTAATGAATATCATCTTGAGCAGGAAAGGTACAGGTGGTTTCAGTCTTACAAGATAATTATTTTTTTTCTTCTGGAAAAGTTAGGCATAAAATATGAACTGTGAAGTGGCAAAAAGGTGTTTATATTATCTTCCATGTTTTTTAGAGTAATTTTGATCTATGGTTTATTGTAATAATCAATAAATTGTATTTCCAGATCTAAGCAGGTGCTTATTTTACTATGTAGGAAATTAGTGTTCCCCAGCTTTGTTCTTTATACAACTCTGTTTTGTTGATGGATTTAAGTATTGAGTATATATATATTTTTTTTCTTTTAGCTCTTACTTATTTTGACAAAAGAAAAATACAAAGAAACTTTGTAAGGACTATATTGGTGTTGCTCCTTTTTTGTGGATTGTATGGGATAAGGACTGTGCACGTATGTGCAGAGCTTAGAACGTAGTTCAGCTTTCAACACAGAATTTGATTTAGGTTTCCTCTGATAATAATACTTTGCTTTAAGTGAAGGGAGGAGCAGATTCTTAGCCTGCCTCAGGCAGATTCAGAGAATTTTTTATTTAAGTTCCACCTTGTCTGCTGTTTGCAAGTAAGGAGACACCTTTTTTGTTGTTTGGTTCTCTGATGTCTGGGCCAGCAGGTCTCTCCTTTCACATCTGCGGTGCTCACCGCCCAACGTACCTGGACAGATGGCAGGAGAGCGGCTGCAAGATCATCTCTTCTAGTTACATTAGGAGAAAGCACAGGCTACCTCAGACTTCATACCATCTGAAATTCAGACCAGTGCAGTAGATCTGTTTCCTGGGTCACACTGCATGCAGTCAAACCTCAAGATGATGCAGCTGTCAGGAGGAATCAATAATGTCTGAAGCAATTGGTTGCTATGACTGTTGCAACATGATTGCTTTCTGTGCTGTTTTACTGCCTTATTCTGTAGGCACACACTATGTGGTAATTGGGAGTGGGGCTGTGCCCAAGCCTCATCCCTAATGGGCTACAGCTGTGCAGGAGAGGTGACCAGCATTGAAGGTAAGGAGGCACGGAGTGCCAAGGTGTACTGACCTATCACAACAGGGAACCGAGGGCACACAGGTGTAAGGCATGTGAGATGAGGGGTATAAAAGGTTGGGCTCAAGACTAAGAAGGGTGGATTCTTGAAGCAGTCTGATGTGGTATGGTGTTACTGTGTATGGGTGGATGCTTTCTGATGTTGTATGATGATGTGCTCTGTATTGTGGCTGTCTCAACTGTGGCATGTGCTGTTATTCTAATGATGAATTAGGCCAAAGATGCTTAGGGGTAAATGAAGACTAGTAAAGTGTAAATATATGGCTCTGTAAATCTACCTCAGAATGTGTGGTGTCTGGAAGGTTAATATATGTAATAGTTGATGGAAGTGCTGACAGCTCACATAGTAAAATAGCTTCTAATAGCTATCTGCAGACTTAGTTCTGTTGCTAACCAAAAAATCAGATTGCTTTATTTTCATGAATATAATGTGCAATTTAAATTAAATCATTTGAAGAGGTAAAATCTGTGATATTTGGGGTTTGTTATGGAAGCCCTGTAGCCTTTAGTTTAATAGTGGTAACCAGTATTGTTTACTAAAGCAGGTATATTACATGTTTATGTTACACATGTGCAGGTAGAATGTTTTTGTTACCTTGGTAGTATTTCTTATCTGCTTTGAAGTAGCTTGCTGTGGTTTGAAAATAGATTAATGTCTACTCTGAACATTTCAACTTTAATATTGAAAATGTTTTGCACCATTGACATTTAATACTTTTATTCACAATGAAATGAAACAGCCAGTGCAAAGCTAATTGCTGGAGAAGGCAAGATGATTTTGCAGTTACTAAGCTTTCCACTTCTGTCTGAAGGCACATCCTTTACCCAAACCTGTGAAGTCTGTAATTTTTTTTTGAGCTGTAGTTTTTGTTTAAGATTCTTTTTGACGGAACAAACAAATTGTTTTGCAAACCAGTAACATGGTTATCCTCTTGAAATGCCTTCTGAATGACCCTGTCAACTGGTGTGTTCCTATACACGCATTCACACCTTTATGCATTTGGATAATAGAGATACTGAAGGGAATGAGGCCTAATTTTGGGAAGTGATTCTTAGGAATTTCTGGACACATGGCTTAGAGCTTTATGTAGGACCTGATGATTGTTTCCTCTACAAACACAAGGCCTTTGGCTTTGCTGACTACTTTTATTTAGCCATTAACTGATACGTTTTTAAACAGATACATTTTCTACAGACATGTTCAATACTGATGGTACTGGTGCAGCCAAATCTCACATGCAAGAAGAACTGAGCTGATTAAATTAACAGATGCTATTCAGATGGTAGAAGACTGTTCTAGACTCTGCGCTGGCACTTTTCAACAAGTGCATGAAAAAGGAAATGAACAGTTTTATTGGACAAGTAGTTTGTCAGCTTTTAATGTAAATTGTTATTATTCTGCAGCACTAATGCTGCTTCATCATCTGTCAGTAGGTCTTTTGGGGCCTAGACCTCTTAAGTACTGCTAAAATAAGTGTGGCTGCTATGTGCAGTTCATTCATACAAATAAATGGGAAGATGCAAGAGGGGGAGAAGGTGTATGTATATGACAATTTTGTCAAATGAAGGCAGATCCCCTTCCTTTCTTTCCCTCCAGGTTCTTGTCCTTATTGTTCCAAAATTTACTTAAGGATTTGACAAAACAAGGTTTTGCATAAAACTTTGAACTGTTACGTAATTTTTACATGACTTCACCAGGCAGAGACCAAAAAACCTAAAAGAATCTGTACATCACTTAAGGTGAAAAATTGTAGGAGGATGATTTCTTCTTTAAAAAGAGAAGATCTCTCTGTGATAGTACAATCATTCCATAAAGTGGCAAGTTTCATCTGGGAATATTCATTGTTCCATGAAGTCCACTATTGGAAGGGGAAATGCGTTAGGAGATCTGTGAAAAGTCCTTTTCAGTTTAGATTGCTGTAGTCATTGACTGGTATTCACAGGTGAAAAAAGCTTTTTCCATTTTCTGCAAACGCTATTGTAGGTGCTTTAAGCAGGGACAATTATTGTGCAAGCTGATGTTATCTTAATGTGCAGAAGAAATGGTTTCAAGATTTAAAATTGTAAGAAAAAGAAATATTTTAGGTTAAAATCTGTGGATTATTCCTCCCCCCTCACATTTTGTTATTGACATGAAACTCTTCCTTTGCAGACAAATCATATGGTTTAAGTTGTTGTGCACTGTGGAATATAAGGGTGTGAATTCTTAACTTTTTCCTGGGTTGTGCACATGCCTATAGTTCCAGAAAAGGGCATGAAGAAGTGTGGTGCATCAGACAGCACTTGACCAGCTTCAGGTTTGTCTTGAGCTTGTATTTCAGTAGAATCAAACATGAATCTAATTGAAACTGTAATAATTAAAATATGGTCAAAAGATTGATACACCAAGATTTTTAGGGTGAGTTTTACCTTCTTTGGGGTTTCAGAAGGTTTAGAAATTGTATTGCTCAGAGCTCCATTTTTCTTTTAGCTTCATTTTCACCCTGTGTTGGTAGCCCCTGGAAGCTTTGTGCATTGACATGCTGAGCAGAGCTGAGACAGTTAGATTGTAATAGAAAGAGTGAAAAACAAGCAGAGTCTAAGATGATGCCAAGACAGACTTGGTGGGGGAAAAAGGGAATGGTTGATTATCAAATGGAAATTCAGGGAGATATGACACCCTGTGTGACCTGTGAACAAGTGCCCCCACCATGACATATGTAATTAAGATTTTAGTCAGCAGAATGATGATGATTTATGTCATAAAGTCTGAAAGTTTTACCATCGCTTCTATACAGCATTTTGTATGGCAACCGTTGTTACTTGTGAGTCATAAGTAGTAATCTTAAGTTCTTATCAGTAAAACTTTATGCTATGCACTCAACATTGAGTTTGATATATGGTACACCAAAAATGTTCTACAGAAAAGTTTATTTACCAACAGTTCAGAGGGTTTTGCATTTTTATTGTAGGTAGTTTTCATTTTCTGCATCTGTAAATCTACTCTTCAGTTATTTCATTGCTGTGTATAGTCAAAAAAGGAAGATATTTTAATACACATACAAAAAGTCTGTAAGAATTACTTGTAGTAAAATTCAGTATCTAAACAAAGTGCACCAAAGATTTAGTGCCTTGAAACTTTGCAGTTTATAGGAAACTTTACAGGAAATAAAAAACATGTGCTCTGCAGTGGATGAAAGCTGATAACTTTTCCCATATGAAAAATATGGGATTTTAAAAACAGATTCATGATTTAAAGCATTGTAAACATCATTATAATGTTATGTTGCTTTGGTATGTTGCTTGTTCTGCTCCCAAAGTTAGAATAATTCTGGAAGAGGAAAGCCTTAGCTTTTGTGGTTATAAATTAAAAAAAAAAACCCAAAACATTCCTGAGGCATTTGCTTTAGCAGTCAAGAAGTAATCTGCTTGCCAAGTGACTGCTTTTCTATCGCTGGTATATGCAATTTAAAAAAGGACTAATCTACTTCACAGAACTGATAGAGTGGAGGAGAGAAAGGGATTGTTTTCTCTTCTGGGTATGTTTGCGGTGGATACCCTTCACGTTCTATTTGTGTTTCTGATGGAAAGATCAGTGGTAAGTCTGCCAGCAGAAGAGACAAAACCATATTGGAGAGCATTTTAGAAATGCTTTTGATGCTGTTGATTGCATTGTTAGTTTCCACTCACTTGTCTTCATTCAAGGAAAGGTTATGTGTGCTAACATATGTATTTTATTAAGTTTGTCATGGAGCCCTCTGTCCTACAAAATGCGTTAAATAGTCATGTGGGATTTTTCATGCTTGATGGTTGACACATTTTTCTGTACTTGGTTTCTTTACTGAAAAAAAAGGAGAGTTGATTCCAAGCTGCTTTATAAGAGGGCCTATTATCCTATTTTTTGTCTTGCTTTGACTGTCTCTACTGTTATTGGTAAGATGCTGTATTACCTAGTGTAGTAGGTTCTGTGATTATACAGAAGTGCACTGTGAAATGTCCTCCTCACTGGGAGGAGTACTCTGTGATGTGCAGTGAGAAGAATTCCACCTTAAGAATTACATTTTTATATTTTTCAGTTGTTCCTAAAATTTGTCTTCAGATGGCTTATAGGTATTTGAAACACATAAAAATACTAAATGCATTGGCCTGTACCATGTATCTGATATCTTGCATGACTTTTCCATGATTTTGAGCATTTTTCAATAGAACACAGCTGCTACTCAAGTGACACATTGTTAAAAAAGGTCTTTGTCTAATAACATAGGATAGGTAAAGGAAAACAACTTTTTTCTCTGCTTCTGCCAGTGTTCACCTCTATTACCTTCTTTTTTTTTTTTATTTTGCCCTGAAATAAAGTAGTATTGAAAGCAAAGCATTTCTGAATTGCTTGGGTGTGAACATCAGCTGTAATTAGTTAGGAGACATTTCTGTTTATATCTTATAGTGATGGACAAAACTGAAAGCATTGTGAATAGATTCAGATATGTTCCTTGCACTTCTATGTGAATCTGCTTAGAGGTGTTGGAATAACAAATTACAAATTAAAAACCTTGTTGCTTTAAGAAAAGGAGAAATATTTTATTTTGAAGTCCTTCAAGCAGTAAAGTCACAGGCATCATACAGGTTTGTGTTGTGCTTTATGTTTAATCTCACTGTAGTGAGGAGTGGGGCCAAGATGAAATGTAAGTAAAGAAAAGCATTGGGATAGAAGGAGGAGATGACCTTCCCGAAGTTATTTTATGTTTCGGTAATATCAGTTGAAATATTTACTCTTGAGTATTGTATTCAGTTTCAGTCCCCCTTTTCTCTAAAACAAGACTGAAAAGAAATCAGAAGTTTATCAAGATCCCAAGTAATGGAAATGATGACTTCTGTATGAAGGAATACTGAGAAAGGAAATTAAAACATCACAATATGTATGACTGCAGTTTGAAGAATGGAATAAAAATAGTATCTTGTCAGCTCAGTGTGATTTCCATGGATGTTTCTGGTATAATCTACTAATTTCAGTGGAAATTTTTACCTAGACCACCTAGAAATCTTACAAGAGTAGCATGAAATTATGAATGGAAAAGCCTAATCCATGTGGATTTTTCTGCCTATCCTCTGCCATGAAACAAGATGAAGGGAATAATTGAAATACCACCATAATGCATTTTAGGTAAACCAGGTAGCATTGTTCCAACACACAACTAGCAGCTGGTGTCCAAATGGCCACTGCAGCTTGTCTGCCATCATATTTCCATCTATACAAAAAAATGGGAAATTTTGTTGTAATAGAGAAGGAACAGTGTTGTGTTGTGTTTACTGATAGTACGGAGCTAACTGTGGCTGTCAAACTTACTTTTTGAAGATTGCTGTGAATGTTTGTACTTTTGCCAGTTAATCTGAGAGTAGGAATGCCAATGAGGAGAATAAAATATGGAAAATAATGCTGTGTTTTATATAGCACCTGCCATATACTAGAATGTTAAAGCACTTACTAAATAGATGCTGAGATGGATAAAATATGACAGTGCCTATAAGCAAATACATCACCTGCTAAGCTTTCAGCAATATAACTGGCATAAAGCCATGTGCACCATTAAAACTGCTACTGAAAGAAAGACTTGGCTTGACCTCTAATGAATAAGCCCTTAATATGTGCTTCATTAAAAAAAAAATTGTGATAATGATCACAGAAATTATAACAAACCACAATAAAACTGGAAAGACCTTGAGATACTGACTAGTCTGGCCCCCAAAGCAGGTTGAATTTTATACCTGTTTCTTTTTAGCCCAAGTATTTAGAAATCTGCATGAAATAATAAACTACAATAGTGTCTGCACAAGCCCTCTCTTACAACATGTCACTATATTTGTACAAATACTTCTCCTTATAACTTAGATAAATTTTTTGAACTTTGGTTTTGGTAGGTGAATTGCTGCATGTCCTAGCCAGGATGCAGTGGAGACAAGCTTAATCCAAAGTGTTCTACTTCTTTGGGATCTGATGATGATGATGAAAATGTCTTTGTTTCCTCTCTGGCTATATAGTCCTAGTATATTCAGTCTTTCTGCATAATTTTTTTGTTGAGACTCGTAATTTCTGCTACTGTCTTTGGACACTTCAAATGGTTTTGTATTTTTTTGTAAAGGTTATGCCAAAAACATGTCTTATTCTTCCTGCTAAACAGGACAGGAACGCTTCCTATTTTATGTGGTATATATTCCTGTTTATGTAACCATATGATGGCTCTTTCTGTTTTTTGAATCCCATTTTGAACATTTATTGAGCTCATGGTCTATTACAAACCCTGATTCCCCTCTGAGGAAGGTGTTGTCTAGCAGTTTATTTGCTCTGCTGTCGGTGTGCAGCTGGTTTTGACAAAGTACGGAATGTTGCGCTTGCCCCTGACGAACTGTTCTGTTATTTTTATGACCATTTCTCTAGTTTGACAGAATGATTTTGGGTTCCAGCCCTGTTATCCAGTATACCTGCAGTGCTGGCTCTTGATGATCTGCAGATTTAAGCATGTCCTCTGTTGAGTTCTGTAGGTTGCTAATGGAAACGCTCCCTGAAACTGGACCAAGTTCAGATCCTTGCAAAAATGCACTCAGCAAACCATCTTGTGTTTGACAGAGACCTGTTAATGATTTTTTGGTCATAAAATCAAATTTTGGCTTCATTCACTAGTAGTTTTCTGTAGAAAACACCTGCTTATGAGAAAGCATGCTCCCTTTTCTTTGGTAATACAAGCTGGAAAGCATAAAAGGGAAATTAGGAATCTTGTGGTTTCTGGCCTATGCTGTCTTTTCCCCACTGTTTCTCAGTGGGATAGAATAAAAGCTGAATTTTTTAATGATCTGATGATGCATAAGGAATAAGTAGGAGTAGTAAAAGCAGAACAGGACTTTGGTTTTGCTAAATGATCTCATAGCACAAAAAGTTGGAGGTGCTTGTTTGCACATTAGTAGCTACCTATTTGCCAATAGTTAAATGGTCAGATAAGGATATTCTGTGACTGTTTTAGTAGCTTTAATAATCAGGGTTCTGTTGGACTCCTGTAATTATTGGATGCTTATAACAGTGCAGATCACAGTTGCTGTAGAAGAGACAAATATGAAAGTATCCTTTCAAATATCAAAGCATTTTGTTTCAGAACTTATATTTCACTTCTTCACTGGTGTGTGTTTTGTGTCATTTGTATCTATAGGAACAAGCATGTCATGGAGTAAATTGTATGTCCTGAAGGCATTATGTGACATACTGAAAAATATGCAAAATTCAATGTAAGATTTCTTTTTTTTTTTCCCTGAGAGGGCCAAACACAGCAGCATGACTACAGCTAGACATAAAGTCATTGCTATCCTTACTGCAGATGATTTCTTGTTTGCCTGTGGAATTGAAACAAACACTAATTAAGATAAATCCAAGTCTGCTGATATTTACAGTAATTGCCCACAGAGTGCTAATAATAAACTTGTTGTTTTTGAGTGAAATAATTGAAATTGGCATGACAGTTGTACTGACTGCACTAAATTTGATGCACGTGGAACTTAAATTGAGCAAAGTGTTGATACCTTTAGGATGGAGATGAACATGGTAATTATTTGAATTGTTGAATGCAGGACATTCTTATGAAGATGTAATTTTATTTACACAAGGTATTTTTGAGAGTACCTGGTATGTCAAAAGGCTGTGTTCTAAAGTTCTCAGTAAACAGATTCGAGTTCAGGCGTTAGGCTGCATATTCCTACTGTGGGAGATACATCTAGTGCAGGATTCAGGTGTCAGAACTGTGCATGATTTTGTAGTTATCTTTATAAGGCTGAACCTGGCAATGAGTTGGGTGCCAGCCTTCTGCAAAGTGGTGAATTTCAGCCTTAAGTGTGAATAGATGTCATCATTGGGCACACCAAAAGATATAGTTCTATTATTTATTTTATAATTTACAGCAAACTTGTAAACAGTGCTACAAAAAGCACATGAAATTAAAAGATGGCTGAAATTTACCTCCTGTTTATCTGATGAAACATTATGATTTGCCCACTTTGCATGGTATCCAATTAATCATAATAGCAGAGAAGTAATTTGAAAGTATGAAAGAGACATTAGAAAAGCTTTCCTTAGTTTGCTACTCTGCTATGAGAAGAAGCTGGCTTGAAGACTTTAAGGAAAAAAATCTTATTGAGTGCTTTATAGTTATTTTATCTTAAATTCATGTAGTGCTAAAGAAGACTGAATGGCCACAACAGGTCTATGATAGCAATGATAATGCAGGAAACTAGCTTTCCTCTACTTCTATCTTAATTAAATAGCATCAGCCTGGAAGCAAGAGGTGGTGATTTTTTTTTTTTTTTCTGTCTGCCTGTACACAGTATTTGATCTTCTCCTGTAATTATGAACAGAGGTGCTGATTGTAATGGTGTATTTTATGTAAGATTTTGCAGCAGTCTGTGATTGAAGACCCCTCCACTAGATGTAATTCTTCTTTAACGGATGTTGAAATGTTAACATCATGCCTTGATTGCTTTCCTTTCCTTTGAGTTGTGCTTCTAGTAAGAAGTAAATGAGAACTGAAAAGACTGACTTCAGTTTCATTTTGTTTAAATTCTAGTCTTCACAACTCTTCGGTAAACTTTGCTACACAGTAAACTCACTCAAGTTTTTTTGCCAAATAACTTGCCCTAAACAAAAAGTTCATTTTTTTGTGGCATTGCTCTTCAGCTTTGAAGAAAATTTAAACATTCCTATCCAGTCTATTGATCCTTATTTATCACAACTCCTCTCTCTGGTGTCAAGAAGTGAACCACACACTGAAAGCAATCAGAACTGCTTGAGTCAATCTAATTATTTCTCTGCGTCCCAGTAGATGACAGAGAAGAAGTGGTAAAGGAGAGTTTCTAGCCCAGATGCCAGTAAGTGCATTGGAATGGCAGAAAATAAATGCCAGAAAGGTCCAGGATAGCAGCTTTTACTTTCAGAATTAAAAAACCCTTCATCCTGAGACTTTTCATCCTTGGCTGATGGGATAGAAACATGTAAACAACTGGAAATGTTTAGTTGTAATTTACGAATATGGAAGTGCCACATGCAAATTTAATTTAGAGGTACTGAAGTTAGATGTTTGTGCAATTATGCATAGAAATCATTGCAATTTTGCTTACATGTTTTTGAATAAATTGGAAGTTCACATTTGGGTATTCGGCAGATTTGTAGATGAATCAGGTTCATCAGATGTGATGAATATGTTTTTGTCTACTCAGCCTCAAAAGTAGCATCCAATATTCATATTTTAATGCTGCATAGAAAATGAGATGATGTGCCATGCTAGGCCAGATTTTGTTATATCATATTGTAAGCTGGACAAATTTCCTGTAAATCTTTTGATTCTTTGAGTATACCTAGAGTAGTAGCATGAAAATAAAGTTAATATTTTTTTAAGGCCAAATAAGATAATAACTACAGAGAAAAATACCGCCAAAATAAAAACAGAGTCAATCCCTATGTTGCTTACATGATAGCCTATACTTGGGAAATTGTACCTTTGAGCTAGCAGGTACTGAGAAGAAAACAATTCTGAACCATCATTTTTATTTATTAGCTCTGGCAGTGGTCCCTGGAATTCCAGGAACGTAATATGGAAGTTTTGTAGTGAAAAAATACTGGCACATATCATAAATCTGTGGCTGAGTTAGGTGTTGCGTAGATGCTGGTTATGTTTTTCTTTGCTAAATAAAACCTGATTTTCCTTACCTGCAGCTTATTGTAGTAGTAGCCTTTTGGTTTTTTATTTATGTGGGGGAGAGGGGTTGTGGCCATACCTTTTTTACCATAAAGCTAATTCATAGTGGCCTTCTCATGTCCCATGTAGTTGATTCTGGTCTCAGCAAGTCATTCTTTCCTGCCTTATTGCACATTGAGACCTACATCTCTGTTCAGTAATGATTTGGTTTCTAAGCATATTATAGTGCTTTTTACACTGTGGATTTGCTTTTTCTCGGCCTACTGGTCATTGTAAAGATTATAATGTAGGATTATTTAGCACTTATATGTGGTATCTGTCACTACTGACCTCACATTTCTTTCCGATTGCCTATGCTGGCAGCACCAGGCACGACAATTCCCCTTCCATGTGCTGTATCTTCATATTTTGTCTTTAGTTTTCTGGATTCAAGGGATACTGTAGTGATAACAATGTATGGTGTAGTAGATGTCCTCTGGCTGTTTTATGACATTGGTGAGATTTGCTTTCTTTTTCCTTTAGAGTAAAGTTGTTGTGGGCCTCGTGTGAGCTCTGCTGAGCTGGTTCAGCAAATGCTGGCTGCTGTGCCAGGCTGGCACCAAGTGTTTTGGCCCCTTCAAAGCCAAATCATAAGGCTGATTGTGTGCTGTGGCTTTTGGCTAGGTTTTCACTGGTAAATATGACTAAAAGACTCTTAATTGCTTGCCTTGGATCTTGTAATGTGTTGTGTTTGAATCTCAGATGACTCTGTTAGTTCTCACATGTGATACAGGAGAGACAGCCTCCTATATAATACTCTTTTCCTTGGCTGGACTGGGAGGCTGACATGATTTGCTCTGCAAAATCTGAGGCAAAAGCAGCAGCGGGGTTAGGTACAGTGTGAAACTTCCCCAGAAGAGGTCACCAACAAACAGTTTGGTAGATGACAAGTTCACCATGAGCCAACAGTGCCCTCACCGGTGCCCTCCTCCATCCTAGGAGAGCCAATGGCATCCTGGGGTGCATTGGGAAGAATGTGGCCAGCAGGTCGAGGGAAGTGATTCTGCCCCTCTGCTCAGCCCTGGTGAGGCTACACTTGGTGTGCTGTGTACATTTCTGGGCTCCTCAGTACAGGAAAGACAAGGAGCTCCTGGAGAGATTCCAGTGGAGTTCCACAAAGATGATTTGGGGCCTGGAGCATCTCATGAGGACAGATGGTGGGAGCTGGGCCTGTATAGTCCAGAGAAGAGAAGACTGAGAGGGTATATGCATATAAATATCAAAAAGGCAGGTGCAAAGAGGATGGCACCAGACTCTTTTCAGTGTTGCCCAGTGACAGGATGAGGAGCAGTGGCCATAAAATAAAACACAAGAAGTTCCATCTCAACATGAGGAAGGGCTTCTTTACGTTTCAGGTGGCAGAGCACTGGAACAGGCTGCCAACCTTAGTAATTCTGCGCTTCTGTGATATAATTTCTTCTTTGAAGTAAATGCTGTCCTTGGTTTTGGTAAACATAGTGACCAAAGGTGAAATCCTGTTTAGAAGATGGCAATTTGTGAATGCCATGCTGTGTTTTAGGCCAACCCTGCCATGGAACAGGCACAGCAGCATTGGTCAGTCCACCCAGTTTTGCATTTCCCTGTTTGCCTCAATAAAGCTTCATTTATATACCTCCCCTATATCATCTTCCCTGAATGTCTTCTACCTCTACAGGTGATCTCTCCTGATTAAACTAAGTACATAATTGTAATTACAATAACACTGAAGTTTGAGCCACAATACAAGCAGAGCAATGACTGTAATTCTTGCTCAAGGAATGTAGGCTTGAGCCTTAAAAATCTGCACATTCAAGGAGAAGATAGTTTCAATGGGAATATCTCACTATTTCTGAGCTGTTCAGAATGGTTCCTAATGGGCAGCTCTGGCAAGCTCCTCTCAAAACATTTTGATTCTGTTCACAGTAGTAGTTATACTTGTTAAGCTGTTGATAAAATGATATTGCAAACAACAGAAAATTCTGAACGTAGAGAAAAATGGCAATATAGTCAAAACAATTTGGGAAAAAAAAAGTGAAAGCCAGGATGTTGAAAGACAGTGCTTTTGACTTGGGAGCTGCTGCACTAATGGGTATAAATAATGCAATACTTTTCCCATGGGCATAGTGTACAGCTTAACTGGTTAATGGCTGAAAAGCACTTTGAGATCCTATGTAGAGATATGCTTTGGAAAAGTGGAGTGTTCCTTAATGGAACTCTAAATGCTGCTGCATCACACTGCTATGTCAGTGAGTCCAATTGGTGTCAATAGTGATTAAACCTATGGATCACAGTGTTGGATATGTTTAACATTTGGCAATGTTGGTTATGGCTATGTTTTGGTAAACCAAAATAAATTATTAATTTGCTTTATTTGACAGTCATCTTATTTAATGCAAATTTTAGATTATTTTTTAATATACTGTGATGCTTTGGATGCTTCTCAGGTTTGCTTACAGTAAAAACTAGCACTGTCTACTTAAAAACTAAGCCTTCAAATTTATTATATAAAGAGTGCTATATAAAATTATAGTGTACCTGTCTCTAAAACATACTTATGTTATCATTAGATAAAAATTAAAAATAAATATAAAACATGGAGTCTGACTGAAGCACTTTAAATATTTTTCTTTTGCAAGTTCCTCTTAAGGAGAAATGATACTTGGAGACTCCTGGAAGTGATTTAGGTCTTCAGTCTGTTGAGAGAGTGTAGATTTTAACATCTGATTTGACAGAGTGGTTACAATTTTGTCTTTGCTTTTCCTCACTATGATTTGTGAGGAAACCTCAAGATGAGTGTGCTTTTTCAGTTTTCTGTGTCTTTCCCTTGTGGGAATTGGTTTTTTTTTCCCCATTTACTTATGTGAATTTTCAATAATTAAGTGGCTTCTGTCATGACAACACCTTTTAGCACACATGCTACCTGGTAAGCAAGTTTATTTGCAAAGAATGTCACTAGGAGAAATGTCTTGAAGGATTCAATGCCTGAAAACATGAATTCTAGATCTAGAGCAGCTCATTCTCCCTTTTAGAAGTTAGTACCTGTTATTACTGAGTGTGATGTTTTACCTACTCATTAATTTACTGTTTTTTTCCAAAGCTTATGGATGTGGATAGGTTAAAGTGATTACAAAGATTTTCCTTCCTGTTTTCTCTTTCAAGTGCTTAGTGTGCACTGCCCTAGCTTGGTATCTTCTTGCAAACCCATTTGTATGGCTGCCAAGTTTTCTTGCATAATTTTCTTGACAAATGGCTTACTCATTAATATTTCAGGCCTGTTCCTACCAACCTCAGACAAGTGGTATGCCCCAGGCAGGGAAATGTAGTTCTTTCCTTAGGAGCCTTCTAATCTTATTCTTAAATGCTTTGTCAGAGCCCATGACAGATAAATGAACATGGTGCAGTTCAAACTGGAGATGACTTATTTGTACACATGTGACCATGCATTTTCCAACTGGGAGGTGCTGTACTGCAGTGGAGTCTCCACCACTGACATCCACATCTTCTCCTCTTTATCCATCCTGAAGTCTGTGAGACTTACTGATTCTGAAGGGAAATCTGTAGAGATATTTGCCTCTTTCTTTTTTTGATTGGCTGTTGAAATATACATAGTCCTGATAAAGGCTCTGTCTGTTCACACTTTCATTATTTCTGTAACAGAGACAGACCAAGGAATGATACCACAGCTGAGTTAGAGTTTGAATTGAAACCAAGTTCATATCAAGGCTAGGTCTGAGGTGCGGATCTCTGGTGATATTTTGGCATAAGATGATAGCAAATTTGTGAAACTGATCCTTTAAAGCTTGATGTGACAGAAAATTGATATGACACAAAACTTATAATATTCCTGCTGCTACTTAGGGTTGAAACATCCTAAGAAAGGCTTGTTTGATTTAAATGTTGATTACATGCCTATTACAACCATGAAATTACACCTGGCCTAAAATACTAATTATGCTTGCTGTTTTATAATAATGCTTAAATTATTCTAACTGTACCATGTTGGCTAGGGTATTACTAAGGAGAGCATCTGGGGATCTGTGCTAAGTCATAGATTTCCCCAGTTCTCCAGAAGAATGGAATTAGAATCAGTACAATGGGGATACAGCAGGTAAAGCTGAAGACTTTTTCATTTGTGGATTAACTTAGTGATTCATGTTAGCTGCCTCCTCTGGTATGTTCCATCTAAATAATTTGGTTTCCCATGCTGTCCTTTGCACTGTTACCAAGTCTGCATGTGTCCCCTTCTTTTTTTAGAAAAGGTATTACTCCCTCATCCTGTTAAGGCAGGGTGAGGTCTCTAAAGTCTTATGATGCCCAAACAGTGTAGCTAATTGGTGAGAACTAAGTACCCTACTACATGTAAAAACTGCTAATATTTAATTTCAAAACAAATTTATATTTACTCATATGAAACTCTATAGGTGTAAAATTCTTGGTGGTGTATGCATCTGTAAAAAATACAGATAATGAGTTGCACATACTGAAGGAAAAAAGAAGGCAGAAGAAATAGTGATAATCTTGCAGTGAGGATTTTATAGGTATTTAAGTGTCTCTGTCCCTTTCACCTGACAGTTATTTACAAATGCAGAAAGCTGTTTGGCAACATTTTCAAGACACTGGAAAAAGAACATTCCCTCAGCAGCCAAAGGTAATGTTTTTTCAGATTGCATTCCTTGAAAAATGGATACATTTAAAGGCAGTAGACACATTTGACAATACTGAAGAATAATTTCTGCATTGCTTTTTCACAGTATATAATTTGTAATGTAATATATTCAAAATATGTTTGGGTAATGAGGATTTTCCCTTAAAATATGGAATTGACTGTTAGCTGTTTTGTCTCATTGTGGAGGTAAGGCAGAACACAGGAATGCTGGCAGGAGATTGGTTCACAGCTGTTTAATTTTTAATAGTTCTGTGTGCCTTAATCATCATGCACTATTGAAAGTTACCACTAAAGGGCTTTATTGACATTTCTTCAGTAAATAACAAACTCTGTTTTAGTTTGTGGAAAAAAAAAATAGGGTATAAATGAAAGAAAACCAGATTTTTTTCTGATGATGTTCCTTAGTTTAGTCTTCTGTCATGCATATATATAATTGTTTTTTTAAACCATAGTTTCTTTCCCCAGAATTTGCTTTTTTTGTTTTTATTAGTTTGTTTTTTAAGTCCAAATGAAAATAGTGTAATCAGGCTTTTCACCTTATACTTCTGAATTTTGCATGTTAGAGAGTTTGGTGCCTTTCCACCTACCCAGAAGTCTGAATTTGTTTGCTTTTGGTCTTTAACTCCTAATGTCATTTAGGTTGTATACATTTCTTTTGAAAATTTATATACTATCTCAATAATTCAATAATTTCATGTACCTGATTAGCTTGCTGATCACAAATTCCAGTGGGTGGATACTCTACTGAATTGCTTAAAACAAATTTGCTATAACTTGTCTTGAAATCTGATTATATGAGTCTTTGAAATGGTCTCATACAGTGTGGCAGTACAACTAGAGTTCACAAGTCTTTTGGCTACTGAAACACATTTTACTTGCCTTGAATCATGTATCTGGAAGCATTATGTTTTCAGTAAGTGGGAGACTTACAGATATACCTGAACAATCCTGGAGTGACACTGTTTAGCAGGGAAACCAGAGCCTGCAGCAGCCTTTGGAAGCCTGCATGGGGCACTGAAACTTGTTGCAGTGAGATAGCATTTTGTCATCATTTGCATTGCATCCAGCCTGCAGCTGGATGGTGAGTGGACTCAAGGGATGATGCATGACATTTTGAAATGGGTGCTTGCCCAGAGGTACATTCCCTTGTCCACAGACTTGCTGCTCACTGTGGTTATCTTGGCCCATCTTGCAGTCCTGAGGGAGTGGTGCAGGTAGTTGAAGATGTGCCTCAGCAGTGTGGACCAAATTTTCTGTGCTTGCCTCCAGGTGCTCATGTGTGTAAGACAGGCCATGAGATGCTGGCCTTTGTTCAGACAATCAGCATCTTCTGCATTAGTGGAAAAGGTTATTAAAGGTTGTTAATGGTTGTTAATACCTTTCATATTTAAGACGGTCTTAAATGTAGCACTGAGAGAAAGCAGGATCGTGCCTTATCCCAGAAAGGGTATTTTAGTTTTCTCTCTCAATCTTGCAAGCCTCCGAATGTTGCCGAAGGTGGCATCGTGATTAATGTATCACCATTACAGAGCAGACAGCCAGCCAGCTTATGACATATTTTTGCTTCAGTCAAGAAAAATAACAAAATAACAATAATAAAAAGTTATTCTGCGTGTTTCTGGAACTTACTGACAGATTATTAACTAGATGAACTCCAAGTACATGAAAAAATTAGGAGCCAAATACTTGAAAGCTGTATTATCTTGCCAGTGCTTTGTAGTTCATGAAGACTTTAATGGTGTTTAGCCAACATCAGGGATATCTGATAATATTCTGCCCTTGGAAGGTCAGGTTCTAAAATGGATCCATTCTAATTTATCTGTAGGGCTATTTCAGAAGTCTGTGTGTATTATATAAATTCAGCATGCTCAGTAGAAGTCTGTTCTGGTGTGCAACAATGTATCATCATTTTAAAATGAGCATTAAAAAATCCAAGCTTGTTATTAGTTTTGCATGCAAAATAATTTATCCTGTGCAAGGCAGATATGGCCATGGCAATACAATGATATTTGCTGCTGTATGCCTACATAGTTTTCAAAACTAAAATTCAATGCTTAGCTAAATTGCTAAGCAGACTGGTAAATGTCCAATTTTAGCAGCCTAACATATGTTTATAATTTTTGTTTTAACATATGCTATGTTGGTTGAACTCCCCTCCCCACACATACGGTAGATAAAAGCTGTCACATCACAAAATGGTGGCAGCCCAACTTTTCTAACATTTTCCATGGCACTTCAGAGTCTTGCATTAATTAGCTATTCTTGGATAGGAGACAGACTCTCATCTTTGTAGAATTTTGGTTTCAAACCCATCATGTACTTGGGTTTATGTATGCAGTAGCCCATCTGTGTTTCTGCAGCCATAAGCTGTAAAAAGCACAGGGCAGAGAGAAAAGCGGTCAGCAGGAGTGAGGGTGCCCTTGGCTCACAGAGGCAAATAATGAGCAAATGGCCCCACGAGCTGGCCCGTTTGGGTTCCAGTTTGCTCAAAAGGAGCATTCTCCCTCTTCCACTTTTACAGGAGAGGTGAGTGAATAAAACCATGTTGGTGCACAGCGCTGTCTTCTTTCATTGTGCTAAACTGCCCCTCTTTTCTCCTCCTTTTTCAAAGCAGGTGTAAGGAGGAATTTCACTGAGTCTACGATTCTTTCCTAAGCCTCAGCTGGGTAGTGAAGAATTGTGACAAATAGCATTGCAGCTGTGATAATACCGTCTTAATCCTTGCTGCACTATGACATGGAAACCTGGATTTAGACATGAAAGGACATTCCTTAACCGTACAGCAGTATGATCCCTTAGCGAATCAAACTGCCTTTTGCATGTGTGCTCCAAAACCATGGTATTTCTTTTCTGATGTATTCTGTCTGCTATTTCACTGTTGTCAGGCTCCTGACTGTGGTGTATTTCAACATGTGTAATGTCTGCTGGGCTGCTGCATGGGGAATGGTTGGTTTTCTGTGGAGGAGGAAGGAGCCTTGCCCATCCGCTGAAACTGCTGTAGAAGTGTCACAGGGTCTGATGTTGGCAGGTGTGGTCATACTGGTGTGTGGTCTATGCACAGCATGGACAGGGCTGTTCTTATGCCTTTACCCTGGGTGGCGTGGATGCCACTTCCTGTCCTCTGGTCTGCCTTGGAGTTGCTCAAAAGCATGAGCTAGGTGCAAGCATGGTTCCAAGTGTACTGGCATAATGTAATGTATGATGTCATTCCTATCCAAGACTAGAGTTGTAGTAGACATCTCAGTGTGGCGATTGAGGTCCAGCAACCTGAGCCCATGGAGCTTCAGGGGAGCTGCTGAGGTGCCCTGGAATGTATCAGTGGTGCTGGCTGAGGGCATGTGTAATAGGAGGTGTTGGGCCTGGTGCTTGCATGTCCGCCTACAGAGTTTTGAGAAACACCACGGAGAGCTGCCATCAGAGCAGCCTGCTTCCAAAGCCCTGTGTCTGCATCCAAAGCCCTGGGTTGGCTCCCAGCTGGGAGCCAGAGCCACTGTCAAACCCAGAGTGCAGCACTCGCTGGTGATGCTGGTGGAGGGCTTTGCTATCTTTGGATTGTAGATGCCAGTGGTGGTTGTTCAATGTCTATTTCCCATTTATGTATTTGTTTTCAGCTACAGGACCTGCTGCTGCTGTTTGGCTCGCTGTTCTTGTTAGCTGACTGGCAGGCCTTGCTGTGGGATTCAGGTTTTGTCAGTGTGCACAGAAAACGGTTTTGTTTCCCTGCCAAATGAAAAGCATGGTGGAAATAAAGGAAGAAAATGATACATTTAAACTGCTTTTCCAGACATTTAGATAAACATAGACAGAAATAAATAAACATAAATGCATAAATTTCTGTTTATTATAAGAGAACATAAGTAATTAGTGTGTTCTTAACACCAGGTATTTATTGCTAGAAGAAAGGTGAGGAATGTCTTTATTTTCCAGTGTTGCTCTCTGCTGTGGTAAACATTACTTTGGTTTGAAGATTCTGTGTACAGTCTGCAGAGTGTAAACATATTTTACTTTCTTCTCTGTGGTTTCTCTGCCCAAAAGTAACTTATCACCAGTTGAGTTGAACTAAGTCCAATACCATTTTTCTGTAATGATTCTGAAAGAGGAATACATGACTCTGGTGAGAGAGGGAAGCAGCAAAGTGTTGGTATAGGACTTCAGTGTTTCTGGAACTCTGTGTGACACCATGTTAGGGGGCACATTTAGTTCTTGCTTGCTGTTGTTTGCGGTACTTGGACATTGGATAACTCATCTAAAAACTAAATTTTTTTCTTCTCACATTATTTGCTGCTCAAATTTTGCTTTTAATTAGAATAATAATGCAGGTAATAATGCCATTCAACTATTTAAGGCACAGGCATAATGTTAGAATGAAAACTCTGATACAAGTTCTGGAGGATTTTCTCCTGTGCAAGTTTGTGAGTATATATCATTGCTTAGAAAAAAGATAGTTCAGAAAATGATAGCAGGCTTCCTCATCACAAATACTGAAATATAATCAGGTAAGCCCTTGAAGAAGTGTATACTAGAATCTCCCTTAAAAATGAGTCTTAAACAAAGAAGAGTGCCCCCCTCCAATACTTGTGGTACATGTTATTTATTTTTCCATACATTTAAAATAATCAGAACTGTTTATGTTAAGCTTCTCATATGGTTGTCTGATTCTCAGAGGAATGATATTTAAGAAAGCAGCAAACATCACAAGAATCATGATAAAGTATGGGAGTTTTTTTGTGCATTACGGTTATGTGTAAGTTTTGAATTGAAGTTTTTAGAAAAATAAATGTATGGGCAGATGGTGATATTTACTTAAGGGAAGCTGAATTCATTATCTGACTAGGACTGGATATTTCAAGCAGTTGTTTGAAAATGAGAACTCGCTTTCCATGAAGGAGAACGTATGTTTCAGGAAAATGGGGTCTCTTTTCAAAATGTAAGGACGATCCCTTGCTTAGCCTCTGTCAGAGTGTTTTCAGATCTCTGTATGAATTCATTTATTGAAGAACATTCTCAAGAGCTAATTTGATGAAATAGTTTTGTAAACTCTTAACTGCCCCCCTGCCAAAGGCAGTCATTCTTAAAAGTTTCAAAACTAGATAAAATTTATAGCTGTCATTTATTTCTAAAGGTATTCTTCCAGGAAAAGGATTAAACAAAATATTCAGTAATCTTACACTTCCCCACCAGATTTAATTTCTGTCTACCCAACTTGCCTTTATTTTGATTGATTGAGATACAATGACTTGAGGAAATAGACCAATGGAAAACTTCTAGATATACGCCAGAAGAAAGAAAGCCAAATGCGACCATACTCATCACCTTTTACAGATTTGTTTTTTCTGGGACTCTCTAGTCTAGTATGTCTGTTCATTTGCATGCATATTTTGAAGTGTGAGACTATGAAAAATAGTCTCACCTTGTTTATTTTGTTACTTACACTTGTTTTCCTTATGTTCTGTGGAAAGCTAGCCAGGTACTGTAATCCTTAAGACTGTATCCCTTGAAGACTGTGGTGCATTTATTATTGCTTATGTTCTGTCTTCCCCCAGTTTTTTAAGATGACTTTCACAGAAAATTCTTTCACTCAGAAAACCTGTGGCCCTGTAATTCTTGGTTCATAGAGAAATACAAGCCAGTTTGTAGTAGATGCATTTCCCTGGTCACTTAACTTCTAATGCCTCTGTTTTCCCATTCCATAATAAGCAAATTTTAATGCTTGATTATTTTACTGGGACATTTGGTAATATTTCTGAAGCCCAACCATAGATTTTCAAATAATTTTTCATCTCAGAATGGGCTTATGCATATGGAATGACTGAAAGGTTCATCACTGTCAAAACTCTTTGGTTTTGGAATTATTTTTGAACTCTACAGAGAATGCAGCTGTGTACACATGAAGCACAAAGCCTGTCTGTGAACAGGGAGGATGTGTAAAGATGGCCCTTTGATGGGAAATGAGTTCTTCGGTTCAGGCAACTTGAAGAATCTCATCACTTTGCCTTCCTGGTATCTGACAAGCCTGCCTCCCCTGTACAACCGGGGAAGCTGTGCAAATAGCCATCCTGGGGAACATATGGAAAAAGGGGTTTTGTGATCACTGCAAAATTCTAACATTGGTTCTGACTTTATGGAGTCTTTATGGTGAATCTTGTGCAATATTCATATGTGAATTTAATAAGCTGTTTATATATAAATATATGACTTGTCTGGCCATCTGTTTTTTCATAGTGGTTCAGTAGTTTGAAAGGTTAAACTGGCTTAACCTTGTCTGGCATTAAATAAGAATTAGTGATGATTGCATAGTGCATGCCACATGCATCAGGTAGATGTGGAACATATTCTGCAGCTTCTACTAATGGAGGAGATGATACAGCAATAAGTTAATTGCTTATTATAAGCGAGTTCTGACTGCTGAAGGGCACTGTTAAGTTTCCGAGTTTCTCTTAAATACTATTACATTACTGCCACGTGTTTTAATTGGATGAAAAATATTGTTTCAAAGAAGGCCTGGTGTTTATTCATCTTTAAAGAGCATCATCTGGAATGGGGTTCAGGCTAGGTTTAGATTCATTAATAATGGTACAGTCATGCAGAAACCTGAAAACCGAATAAAATATCGTAGCTGAAATTTGGCCACAAGGGTATTTTCTGTCCTCTGAAGTCAAAAGAGTGGTTTATAATGGGAACTTTGTCATGCTAATCAAGCAGACATTTGGATTTATCTATCCCTAAGATAATAGCAATTCTTGTAGCAGCATTGCAGTTCCTAACACAAATATTTTTAATTCCTTTTCTTTCTCTAGATCATAAAAAGTTTGCAATGGCAATGCTCTGGAAATTCATGAGAGTAGCTAAGTATTCTAAAACAGCTTTATCATCAAAAGTAAAGGTAAGAGGAATTCCCACCCATTCAAGACATTCTTCATCCAAGTCTGTAACTTCAGATTTTGCTGCCACGTCACCCTGCTCAAATACTGTGGAACTGCTTGGTAAATCTTATCCTCAAGATGACTACAGCAATGTCACAGACAAGATTCTTTCCAAGGTGGGGAAGAACTTGCACAACAGAAAACATCACCCTTTGTGGCTAATCAAGGAGCAGGTGAAGGAGCACTTCTACAAACATTACCTAGGACGCCGTGGGACTCCACTCTTTTCTGTGTATGATGGTCTTTCTCCAGTGGTTACAGTCCAGCAGAATTTTGATAGTTTACTTATCCCACAAAACCATGCCAGCAGAAGGAAAGAGGATAACTATTACTTGAATCGAGACCATATGCTACGAGCACATACATCAGCTCATCAGTGGGACTTGATACACTCTGGCCTAGATGCCTTTCTGGCAGTGGGAGATGTCTACCGCCGAGACACGATTGATAACACCCACTACCCTGTCTTCCATCAGATGGAGGGAGTGCGCCTCTTCTCCTGCCATGAGGTACGAATTCTCTAGCTGGGGTGAAAGACATTTTGGGTAAGTTGCTTGGTCTTGTGTTTGCTGCAAGCAAACTTCATCCACATAAACGAGGTGCGTGCACCGTAAGCATGTTACAGCGACAGTGTTATGCTGCACATTGATAAAGATAAGTGATTTATCATATAGCAATATTTTTAATTTGTGAAAGTGTTGAATTTGAAAACAACTATAAAATTCCCCAGGAAAATGTGAAAAAATGGAAAGACAATATTATTGAAAGCTAGCAAAGTGAAACATAATTTGAAACGAAACGACTTGTTCAGTTAATGATCTGCACAACTCAATTCTTTTCTGTCACAACTCTCTTCTGGTGAGATCACTTTACCAAAAACTCTATCAAATTAATTCTTGAAGGACTCCTTGGATGCGAGTTGTTACAGCTACTTCCAAAGTGCAGTTCTCACTGTTGTCTTTTCTTTTTTTTTTTAATAGAGCCAACTGGCTATAAATGCATGTCATTTTCTAGGGAATTCTTCCATTCTTCATCTCATCCTAAAGCTGCACTGAACGATTCATCTGTTGCAGCCAATAGTTGTGTGTGTGGTGCATACACAGCGAACCCATCGGAGTCCAGAGGCATCAGCTGAAGAGCTCTAGGTTGATGTCCAGGACTTTTAAGTTTATATGTTTTGTTGGCACAGCTTGCATGTTCTGCAAATGCCTGGGTGTCATTAAGTACTCTGCTGCATCATTGATCAGTGGTAAATATAAGCCAGTTTGTTTTCCAAATAGTAATTGATTTGTATAATTTGTGTATTGTTGTAGCAATACTGCCAAATTCACAGTTCTATAACTAAAACTAGCTTATTCTAATAATACTGAGATGTAGACCATTCTTAACGTGCTTGCCAACGGGTGACAGGAGCTTGGCAGAGAAGCCTGATGCCTTTGGATGCCTGAGGGAAAACTAAGGTAATCACAGAGCACTGCTTTTCTCTGTGATGGGAGGGGCTTGTGCTGCCTGCACTGCACTTAGCCACCCCATGTGGCTGCTCCTTGTTCCACTGCGAACTCATGCCTGCCTCTGCAGGTGTCCTGAAGCTGTGTGGTGCTGAACACAGCCTGCAGCTGCTTCTTTGGTAACCACAAAATGGAAATATTGCAGACTTACCCAGCCTTGTCTGTTTGCTGCTCTTTTCCCATAGGCCTATTTATGAATATAGTCAGGTATATGGTATACAATACTATATTAAGAAAATACCATTTCTTAACCATTTTTGTTCATCACAACTTCTTTTTTTACTTGCACAGAAGTTCAGTCATTCAGATGGAAATATTTTACTTGCTACAAAATTATAACATCAACATTATTGCAGGATGAAATTTCTGCAACCTTGGGTGTAATTGATCTAATAACTGAACTATTTGTTTATGAATATACCCCTTCAGAAATTTTGGTCCTAATGGTAGACTATTTCTTCCTACTCTACAAATTTAATAATAGGAATAATAGGATTTGAATAACTGGGAACAGAGTTACAGAAATGTTTTCACTGACATGTTCTATCTAGAAACATACAGTGTTTAACAATCTAATTCATTGCACTGGAGATTCTTTACTTTCTCTCCTTTCTTTTTCCCCAAGAAAATTACTGAGATGTTATTGGAGAGCTTTCTATAGTGATGAAGAAAGAATAGTGGTGTGGTGTATGATGTGTAGTGTTGTTTATTGGCAACATAAAAAATTATAAACCTGAGCATGATCTGATGCGTCCTTTTTTGCTTCAGTTTGTGTTTCAATATATACCCCCTTTTACAGTCATAATCACAAGAGCCTTGTGGAAAAAAAATGAATGTGTAATTCTCAAATTTCACTGGGGACTGTTTCTGTGTTTTGTATTCTGGTTGCCTGTTCAGAATCCACATTTGTAATTCCAGAAGGAACTGTCTGAGTGGAACAAAGACTAAATAGAGGTAATATTACATGAGAGAAATACTCTGATAGTAATTTATTTATACTCAAGTTTAAGCTGTAACCCACTGAGCAGAAACGTGTGACTGTCAGGGCCTGTTACCCTTGTCTCAGACTTTCATTCCTTACCAGGCTTCAGTCTCTGGTGAGAGGAAATGTGCACAAGTTCCAAGGATCAGAGTCTTTGGAACCAAGGGAAAAACTGTTAGCTCTTAGCTACAAACCCTGGGTACATTTCATGTTATGGCCAATGCAGTAATTTTATGTGCTGTTGTCAGTTGGCTGCTCTAATTTGTTCCTTTGCTTTTTACATTTATCGTTCACTGTCTTCTCAGTGTAAATGACCACAGACCTAAGAAGATGTGAGGAGAAAAACAAAAGCCTAGAGTGATTTTATAAGAACTTGAACTTAGAGGAATTTGATGTTTAATTTTGGTTTAGGAGGTGTGGGGGAAAAGTCAATTTGTCTTCAGCTGAAATTTTAGGCAGGATACAAAAGATGTAGATGTACAAAGGTGTTTCCTTTACAAATACCGAATTCTGTAGTCATGACTAGGTTAAAAATCCTGTCCTGTGGTGGAAACCTTCAGCATCATTCTTTATATCAAAGTTAAAATCAGTCTGTTGAAGTAAGATCTGGAAAAACAAACTAAATCTGGCAATTTTATTGTATTTTTTCTGATATATTTGTGAGCCATTTGCTGTTTCGGCTGTATGTTTTTTCATGATGGTTGGTTGATTACTTTTTAAAGAGAGAAGTAATCTATAATTCAAAGATGGGCAGGTAACTGATGCATTTCTGCAGCTTAGTATGAGTGTAAATATTAAAGTACTAAAGAAATTCCTGTATCCCAAACTAACTCATTGCTAAAAGTTAGACTAATTCATGCTTAAATTTCTCATAAACTTTTAAAAATGTCTTTGGACTGCTATCAAAGAACATCTGAAAATACATTTAGACATGTTTTCAATATATTTAAAAGTATTTTAGATGATTATTTTCTGAATATAATAGAAGAACAGTTAGAAACTGACTAATATAAATAGTTAAAACAGAAAATAGCTTCCCAAATCTACTTCAGAATTCTGAACATAAAATGAGCCGTTCTTCTTAAACAGTACCACCAAATGATATCCTTTTGTATTCACTTCCTCTAACATTCCTGTTTTTCTTCTAATTGGTGTTTGAAATTTTTTATTTTTTCTTCTATGGTGTATGGCTTTTTTCTTTTGGTTAGTACTTTGGAGTGGCAATTTTGATACTGCTGTAGTCAGATTTGAACTAGCCAGTTTTCCTGGGTGGATTAGAAGAGAAATTATTTCCATGCTATGCCATTGCCTTCGGTGCAGTTCCATAATTTATGGAAAAGAGAAAAAAAATCTCAACTATATTGCACTTTGTGCATGTCAGCCAGAAGAGGGAGCCAATATAAACCCAATGGCAGTCAATGAACAGCTTTCAGTTGATAACAAAAAATATTTACACATTTGAAGGAGACTTCATACGGTATTTTATAGCCTGCACTGAATTACACATAAATTTTAAGGGGAACAGATGCTAAAACACAGGAATTGCTCCTCTAATTTAGTAACCTTGTTCTAGTGGAGGCCAGTACAAGGTTGTTTAGATGAAAAAATGATTCTCTCATCAGGCTTGTTTGTGCTAGATGTGGTAGGGATACATCTTTATTCTCCATTGGAATGCTTATGGTGGAAATAGGGACTTTTTTGTTAGGATGCAATGGAAAAAGGGTAAATAGTTACAGGTAAAGGATTGCTCCTCCAAAGCACTATATATAATTTTAAAAAAAGTCAATATTGTAAATTCTAGTGTTTATATCCTGAAATGTAAAGACTCTTGTTCTAGGTAATAGAAGATTAGTAGATTTTTTAATCTTTTTCATCTAAATACATACTCCTTTCCTCATCTTCCCTTACTTCAGTACCTTGGCAAGATTCCTGGTGTATTGTTAAAAAGAAAAAGATGTTACTTTTATCCTTTCTCTTGTGGTTTGGGATGATGTGAACTCCTGATTGACCACTCATCTGCAGTTTTGGGGTTTTTTTAAATCAAGTGCCATGCAGGGTTTCCCCTTGGAAAACTTGTGTCTTTAGGTTTGACTTCTCAAAAGTCTTATATGTTACTGCAGCTTTGGACACTGTGCTTTTGCTCTGACATTGTATCATAGAAAAGCTCCTTCCTGTCTTCAGTCCCTTTTTTTTAATCCTCATATGTAAAGGAATTTAAATCAATTTATAGTGCTCCAGGGATCAACCTGTTTTATGGAGTGATTTGGAGCTTTTACAGTTTGTCTGGGAGTGCTTTTGAGTGTGAGAGGGAATCATAATAGCAGTATTTAGCTGGGCACCAAGGAACAAATATTTTAAAAGGCTTAAATGACCAAGGAAAGGAACCCTTCTTAGCCTTCTACAACTTATGGATAGGGTTGTGAGCAAAGCATGGGTCCCAAGGAGCCTGAGAGCTGTCCCTCCTTCTCACAGGGAGCGGCGAGGCTGGTACAGGAGCAGAGGCACTTGAACTAGATCCACCTTGGTTAAAAAAAGGAGCGGCAGCATTACTTTGCTAGAGTATTCTGAGGTGAATTTATTCCTGAAACTGCAGTTGAACTGAGTGGTCACAATGAAGAGCCTGGCTAGTTTAGGTGGAACTGATTTCACTTTCTCTGGTATTAATCCAAGTGGTGAACATTGTATTATTCAGTATTTTCCAAGTTGAGGTGTATAAATCATGTCATAATAAATAGATCTTCACTGATCTGAGGGTCCAGATTGTATTCTTTGTTATTTTTAGTCAAAAATTTGACAGTGGAGGGCATCAGAAGGTCTGTTAGATTTTCATAGTGATCCATGGTCTAGGAAGTTTGAAAACTGATGGTGCATCTTTTACTGCAAAGACTTCATTTATTTTTCAGACTTTGTCTTTTTGTTGTCCAGCTAAAAAAACAAACAAACCAACAAAGCTTTTTAGAATAAAGCTGTTACATCTATTCAATGCAATATTTAAATTGTGCAGGAAAAGGAAAAAAGAGCAAAGTGTCCAAGAGTGTATTTGGGAAGTCTAAGGTACTTAAAAGTCAAGGAATTTCTACTGCTACAGAAACAGAAGTCTATGGTAGATGTCTCATTATTTCAGGTATCTGTGTAGCAGTGTTATTTTTTTTCTGGTTTGAAAACATCTTTGTTTTCCCTTTTCTTAGAGAAACACTTCAATTAGGTTTAAAAAACCCCCAAAAAGCCAGCCCTCCACCCCCAAAAAACAACAGAGGTTACCTTTCTTTGCTGTAATTGGAGAACTAGAATGGAAGGATGTAGACATTAGGGTAACCACCTCCAAGCTTATAGGTTGAAGTAATTTTTGCCATTTTCTGCCCCCAAAGATCCTTATTGATGTGCAGTGAAGAGCCTTCTGTCATGTGGATCATGGGCTGTGTATCTCTTTTGTACCTGAAACTGGCTGCATCGGGGTGTATAGTTACACCTTGGGGGCTGACTGCTGCTGAAATTAGGTTTTCTCTTTGAGCTATCTGTTGGTGGCATCATCTTCATCATTCCTGATCCACTGGTTGAGTCTTGAGTTCCAGAGCACATTAAAATGTTGTGGAAAGGTTTTGCTATTTGTAAGTGGATTCAGAATGCAGCTGTTGGTTCATTTTTAGAGATTTATTTAGGGCAGTGAGACAAAATGCATTTGGTGTGGCAAGGTTGAGTGTAGTCACGTGCAGATCCTCATACAGAGATAATTTTAAATGCTGGTTTGTCTGAGAATATAAGTGCATGAGCATAATTTATTCATTATCTAAATCACTGGTGTATGCGTGAGTGGCAGGAGGAATACACAACTGCATTGTGGAAAGACAGGATACAGTTGCAGATCTCTCTGATCTGAAACCTACTATGAATGCCATCCTGCAAAGAGGCACTTAATTTTGAATACTAAATGTATGGATAATGAAGGGATGTGAGACTAAAAAGTCTGTCAAGTGATTGAGGAAATGTTGGGGTCTTTGTTTAAATCACAAATGTGACTTCTTCTACCAGGATGAGAAATGCTGGAATGTGCTTTTGAAGGACCATAGCTCTATTTGTACTTGTCCAGTTAAAACTCTGTCTTCTTGCCATTACATGTTATCAAATTTTAGTTTATTTTTAATTTTATTATGAGCTAAACTGTGAGTAAACTTCATGTCACATGGTTAGGTCACTTCAATTCCATTCTGCCTTCTCCTTTGTAATGTAGCATCAGTCAGATATCCTGATAAATCTTGGTAAGTGTTAGTTATTTTGACTTCTTCATAGTGATCCAATATTCAATGTTTTGCACACCTTCACTCAAAGAAAAATCTTCTTGTCCTTACACTAGACAGACATGTAGGTACTCTATTTATGGCTACAGGAAATTTTTCCTGCTTGTAGTAGTGACTGATTGTATTCAATACAAAAGATAGTGCATACTGTTTTAGTCTGCGCTGAAGGAATGAATGTACGTGAAAATGTCGTCTTGGATGTGTCACTGTTTTATGCAAGATGTTAGGTATTCTTTTTCTCCATTTGTTCAGATATGTGCTTGAGAAAAATTGACATCAAAAAGGAGTGACTGTAGGTGATTCTTCATTTTATTCAAGCTTTGACTTTCCTGGCTTTACGTATACAGAAATGTTGAACTGTTTCTAATGCAAGACATGTACTTAGCACAGTTCAATCATTGTAGTGAAATTGGTGTATCGGTTTAAAGCTGCTCGTATTGACATAGCGATGTCAGTGAATGGGAAGTCAGGAATAAATATTAATACAACGTTAAGGTGTCTCTACTTTTTTCTTGGTATAATCCCATCTGCAGCTGATGGAGTCTCTATGGAGAATACCATACGGTATATACGAGAATACCTCTCGGTGCCTGACTGTAAGGGGGAGCTGTTGTCTTGCCTGTTTCAGGGACTTCCCTATGGCTGTGCTTTCAGAGCCTGTCTGAACTGGACTATAGTCATATCTGTGCCCAAAGTGACCCAGCCCTGTTCATGTGCTAGCTCATCTCTTGGAGCTACTAGTGTGCTGATATTTGATTACTAACACCATTTTCACATCCCTCAGTTTCTTCCCTCTCCTGAGTTACTGCCCATCTGGAGCCATCTCCCAGCCTGGCTCAGTACACTGCTGCATGGACCCTTGCCCTGGCTTGGAGAAGGAGCCTATGACTTGGAGGCACTTGGAGATGGTGCCTATGACTGGTTTGGCAGGATTAGGGCTCAGACAGGTGACAGGGCTGCATTATGACTCAATGTATTTAATGGTTTTTGCATGTATTTTGTTTCCACATCTGATATAAACCACTGAAATAGAATTTTGCTTTAGACTGTAATTGTGTTATCAACATTTCAGAAATAATACAACAGTAAGGAAAAGTATTTCTATGTACTTGTTGATACGTATGCTGTGTTTTGAAGGCCAGTGTCCAGACTGTCTGTTCTTTGCAGTGGTCTGAGGAGCCAGTCTTAAGTGAAAGGGAGGAGTGAAGGGGAAGAGGAGGAAGAGAGATTCATGTCCTAAAATACTGCTGATAGGTAAAATAACAAATGTACCTTATAGTTTGAAAATACAGTGTATTCTGGTCAAAAGAGGGAACACCTCTGTTGCCTGAAGGGTGTTTCTGGTTTAGCGAGTGAGTCAGTCAATAGCAAAAATAGCTACCTGTGTAGGGTTGTTCAGAGCAGAAACCTAATTTAGCCACTCTGTGTTCCTCTGTGAGGGAGCCTGTGTCTCTCCACTGGCCACCCAGTGAGCCTAAGACAATTATCCTCCCTAGGCTTATGCTGGCCTCTCTGAATTCCCTTGGCTTTCAAAACCCATGCTGGGTGACCGATCTGCCTTGCTGACAGCAAGTTAGTTGTAGGGTGGGTATTATCTTCTTGTTCCAGTCAAGGTAAGATTAATGTCAGTAAGAAGAATGGGGTTAATCTTTCAGATGAGCACTTGAATAAAGAATCTGTTATTTAAAAGTGTGATACTTTGTTTGTCAAGCTGCTGCCTTTTGGTTAGTAAAGCCATTTTTGTTAGACTGGTGGAGAATAATTTTATTTGGTATTTATACATTCTCTTTAATTTAGTATTTTCTGCAGCACAATAAGGAGATTAAGAGAAGAAATGTTTTCTAAATCTGCCAGTAATCTTCTTGTGGTTAGCAATAAAAAGTTAAATGCTACTGGAGTTTTTTCTTTTTTTTTTTTTTTTATTTCTTCAATCCACTATGGCGCTAGTTTGCCTCCTGTCTAAACTCAGACTCTTCATTCATTGTGTCTGAAGGAAATGTGCTAGAAACTAGTCCTAATTAATTGTATCTAGCATTGGTGGAATACCAGAGACTCACTTGAATTTTTGTTTAGAGCATTTAGTGCTCTGAAGGCATCAAACTGCAGTTAAAACTACTTCTGTGGGCATCCATGAGTTGTTAACACACTATCTGTGGCAACTCCTGAGTAAGAACTATTTATGTTGGGAGGCTTAATGGAAAGAAAATCTCAGTGCATGTTTTTTCCCTCTGTGTGTGCTGGATTGACTAGGGGAAGATAGAGGAGGAGGAGTAGGAAAGAACCCTCAAGACTTCACCAGATATGGGAGTTTTGTACAGCTGTAAGGATTTCCAACAAAAATACTCTTTAGATTGTAAAATGGCCTGCTTGTCTCCCTAAGACACAGAGTCTCCAACAATGTTGTTTAATGAATGTGTTTTATAGGTCTCTCTGAAAGGATATATATATATTTGCTAGTATGTACCTGGCCAGAAACATATGGGGATATGCAGAAAACAGAAATCTTCAACTTGCAGCAGATGTGGTGGGGAGCAGTGTCTGAATGAAGAGCAAGTCTGCCACATCTGTTTTTGTTTGTTTGTTGGTTTGGATTTTTTTTGGGTTTTGGGTGGTTTTTTTTGTTTGGGGTTGGTTTGGGTTTTTTTTTTTTTGGTTTTGTGTTTCTGTTTTTGGTTCTTTTTGTTGTTTTGGTATTTCTTTTACATCATTCAAGTATTAAGAGTTGAAGTTCTCATAAATGCCATTGTGTTCATTGTGTTTTGTAGTTTTTGGGGTGTAATTTACATACACTGTACAGAGTACTTTGTTCTGCATGATAACTTTCAAAGTAACTGAATCAGAAAAGGAGATATGCTTATTTTGTAAATTATTGTCTTCCCATAGCTAATTATATTATTTGATGATAGAAATAAACCAGATTTAATTATTTGAGCATTTTTGTTCTTACAGAGATTCATCTCTGCATTTAGTGAACAGAATTTGTATAAAGTCAGTCTTTGTTTGTTTTTCACAGTGCATACTTAGCAGGTAAGATTGCCACTTAAATCAATGAAACTTTATTTTCTATTTTTTCATTCTGGAGGTCACTGATGAAAAACACTGTGTTTTTGTGGTTTCGTTCTAGTTGTTCTCCAGCATTAAAGATGGTGAAGGTTTACAGCTGTTTGAGCAAGGCCATCGCACTGCACACAAGCAGGAGTGTCACACCATGGAGGCCGTGAGGCTGGTGGAGTTCAACCTGAAGCAAGTGCTCACGAAGCTCATGACTCACATCTTTGGTGACGGTAGGTTCTTGCACCTTTTCCTCCAGATTGCTCACGGCTATAGTCATTGGGGCTTTGGAGAAACATTTTGCTGCATAACACAGACAGGAAGAGGTTGTGCTGGCAGCTGGTAATATAGAAACAGCCAGATGGGTTTTTCCAAGAGGCCACATATTCCTCTCTGGGTTTTCCTAAATACTGGTGCACACAACACTGTGTTGACTCAGCAGGTTTTTGTGAAAATGCTTAGGTGTGCAGCGTGTCAGAGTAACATAGTGGGCACGAATGCAGGTGGGGATGTGTGGAGACCCAGCTGCAAGCAGTGGTCTGGCAGAAGCTGTGTGCTAAAGGCTGTCAGTGTGGGTCCTGCGAGGAGAGGCAACTCCAGCTCCAGCACAAAGCTCTGCAGGACCCCCTCTGCTTCATCCTCCTGGGCCTCCTGTGTCCCTGGAGGGATGGAGCATGGGTGCAACATTGTATCTGGGTTGCTTGAGTGCAGCTGGGCAGTGTTCAGATCCCGCACCTGCAGCATGGGGATGGGCAGGAGCAGGGAAGGGGTGCGTGTGTCCATGTGCTGCATCCCTCGTGCAGATAAATTAAACCTTATAGCTGAGGGCAGACCATGTTTGCTAAGTTCACATCAAGCTGAACAGTAATTGTTTTCTGGTACTTACAGTGGAATGAGGAACAGTAATGGATGTGTATATGAATGGAGTATTCTCTCCTCAGGAGTACCTGCTTTCAGTTTCAGGAACTGAATTTATAAATGGACTGAGTCAAAATTGCTACATTAATGCTATTTCTTCTCTTCTGAGCTGATTAATTTTTCTGTTGAGGAAATACTGGATGGTATTAGAATGCATGAGGTATCTTGCCTACTTTCTAAGGTCTTTTAAGATGTTTACTGCACTTAGAGCAGTAGTTCCAAGAGTGGATTGATAATGATACCGGGTTCTATATATGCCTGCTTGAATATTTTTCTGAATTTCTCAAGTTGACTTACAGCATGCAAAACTTTTACCAGTTATTGTTCTATTCCACCTGAACAAAAATTTTAAAGTTCCTCAGCTCAGAGCTTCTTTTAGGTTATTTTACTTAACAGTGACCTTTTGAAACATACAAAATTGGGATGAAAGCGAGTAACAGTAAGAATGATACATTTAGATCAACCTCATATGCTGAGGATGTTTAAAGTGAGCAATTTCTTGGAGTTAGTAGTAGTATCTCAGACTGCAGTGACATCCTTCTCTAAGTGTTGACAGATAATGCACTTTAGGCCTCAGCATGCTGGCTATTACTAGTTCTTATACAGTCCACCCAGTAGCTAAAAAGACCTTAAAATATATTAATAAATTATTTTAAATGTACAACTAAAAGTAGATGCCACCTTCTTACTGTTGGGGTTTTCTATTTCTATACCCCCATTTTTCCTGGAATACAAACACAAGATATAGTTATTGAATTAAATTTATTATGATTTTACATACACACATACATAAATTTAAATTTATCTTATGCATGTGTATTTCCCCCCCTGCCCCATTCATGGAAAAACAGGAATTCAAACTATTCAAAGCTCATGTTAGGCACAAGGTATATGAGATTGGTGCACTGCAACTGTCTTGGGGCACATATAAATAAATTTGTCTTTTGGTAGCTGTCATCTTTTAACTAGCATTTTACTCTTTACATGGTACTCTTGATTACTTTTTGTATCTCGACTCCTTTAAATTTTAACTTAATATCTAAAATGTGTTTATATGTGTTGCTCTTGAAAAATTTCTGTTTTTCCTATATGTAGATATTTCATAAGGCACCATGTTCTGTTAAAATCAAAAATTTCATTCCTTTATCCTTAACATCAGTTGTATTCCTTACAACTTATGCTGTCAGCAATATTGTAGTGAAGTTGCACATCTTTTCTAGCAGGATAGCATGACCACAGCTGCAGTGAGTGACTGAAATGTTGCATTGTCATGCAGTCAACTGTTTTTTATAGGCAGATTGTTTGGATTGTAGATTAAGTCTGCTGTATATGTTAGTTTTGCATAAACTAGCTTGTACCTGAACTCCTGGACTTGGAAGCTGTGCTTCTGCAGTGCTTATCTGAGAATTTACTAGCTCAGGTTGATGATAGATTGAGGATCTCTGCAGAAAGGTTATACCACTGTCTTGCCTGTTGTTGTTATTTTTGGTGGTTTTTTTTTCCACTGTTTTAGGTTAGTTTTCATAACATTTAATGAGACGGTTGGGCTCTAGTGGTTCCTACCACACTATTTGAACAACACAGTGTTGACAAAACAAAGTTGTTTAGAAATCACTGTGTAGTCCTGAGGAAGGTTGAAGACTTCATAGAATCTGCACTTACCCTTATTACAAAAGTTTGTCTTTTTATGTCTTTCTGGCTTTGCCAATAGGCAAAGGAATGACAGATATCAGAGGAGGGAGAAAGTTCTAGAGTATCCAGTCAGTTGTCTTAAAAACTTGACAATGTAAAGTATGGCATTTTCTGATGGTATGACATGCCTGATTTTTGCATTCTACAAGTAACTGTCTTTCAGTTTCTTCAATTTTTCTGTCAGGAAGCTATTTCAAATACTACACCTAGACATCACCTTTCTTAGTTTTCCTCTGTTACTTCCATAAGATGCACACTTAAAGTCCACTAATTTAAGTTACACATCCATCTCCCCATACAGTTCTGCCAGTGTAGGTAGTCTGTTAGTTCTAATTTCAGTTACCTAGTAACAAGGCTGTCCAAGATTTCCTCTTTTTCAACTATGATTCTTTCTCTAACCCCTCTGTAGTTTGCAAAAAGCTTTCTGCACCCTGAGAGATTCAGAAGTAATCCTACTATAGCAAATAGAAAATAATAACTGTATGCTGGTTCTGTGATTTGTTGCTTTACATGTTGCTCAATATTCACTGCTATCCCATGTTTATCTACCCAGTTTCTAGACACTGGTAATGGAAGGCGGGAGAGTGAGTAATGCTTTGACTGATGGCTTTGCCACTGCTGGTTCTCACTGAACTGCCACTGGATATCTTTTAAATCAAACATGTTCTGCTCATTCTCCTTCTTAATTCTGTTGTACTGATACCTCCTTTGAGTGCATGGAGATCTAGAAGTGTAATGAGTTAAAAAAATTATAAAGGACATAATGGCCTGGCTAATAACTTCTGAAAAATGTGAGCTAATGCAGGTTTATATGGACAGCCAGCTCCTGTCTGCTGCAAGTATGATGAATTATCTGAAACAATGAGGTGCAGAGTACTTACAAATCGACACACACCTCCAGAGGCCACAGTTCAATACCTTCTGTGCTTCCCAGCACCCTCCTTGCACCCCTCTCCTTTTTTCTTCCATAACCTTGTCTCTAAAAATAATCCTCACAGCAACAAAGAGAATTTCTGGTCAGTGAAGACCATCTGGGTCTCAGGCTTTGTTGCTTCTGTGCTCTAGTGTAGTAAAAGGCTGCTTTAATATGTTTGCTTTGTTCTTTTTTTCTTTCTTTTTCAGTGCCTTTGGTCAAGCCTTTTTCATTATGAGACTCAATTTAGGCTAGCACTTGTTTAGCTTAATATATAATAGCACCGTTACTTTTGAGTGCAGGCTACAACCAATTCCTTACCTGGATTCAGTGTTCAGAAATAACAGTAATTATTCACTATTTCCATACTGATCTGACATATGTGTTACTGTATTGGATTTGCATGGCAAGGTTTTGGTAGCAGGGAGACTGCCAGGGGTGCCTTCTGTGAGGAGCTGCCAGATGTTTGCTCCATGTCTGACAGAGCCAGTGCCAGCCAGCTCCAAGATGGACCCACTGCTGGCCAAAGCTGAGCCCATCAGTGATGGTAGTAGCATCTCTGGGATAACACACTTGAAAAGGGAGAAGAAAAAATCCTGCACAGTTTGCAGCCAGGGAGAAGAATGAGAACATGTGTGAGAAACAGCCCTTCAGATACTTTTGCTGAGTCACAAGGTCAGTGGAGAAGGAGGGAGAGGAGGTGCTCCAGGTGCCTGAGCTGAGATTGCCTTGCAGCCCTGGATGCAGACCATGGTGAAGCAGCTGTGCCCCTCCAGCCCATGGAGGTCCATGGAAATAAAGAGGTCCACCTGCAGCCCATGGAGGACCCCCATGCTGGAGCAGGTATATTCCCAAAGAAGGCTGTGTCCCTGTTGGAAACCTGCGCTGGAGCAGGCTTCTGGCAGGACCTGTGGCCCTGTGGAGAGATCCGTGCTGGAGCAGGAGATTCCTGAAGGACTGCATGCTGTGGAAGGGACTCATGCTGGTGCAATTAATGAAGGATTGTCTTTGGTGGGCATGATTCCACCCTGGAGCAGGGGAAGAGTGGCCAGGAAAATGAGGGATGTGCTGACCACAGTCCCCATTCCCCATCGCTGCTGCTGGTGAGGAGGAGGTAGAGATTTTGGGAGTGGAGTTGAGCCTGGAAGGGAGGGAAAGGGGGAAGTTGTTTTCAAGATTTAGTTTTTATTTCCCATTATTCTACTCTGATTTGATTGGTAATAAATTAAACGACTTTCCCCAAGTCAAGTCTGTTTTGCTTATGACTGTAATTACTGAGTGATCTCTTCCTGCCCTTATCTGGACCCATGAGCCTTTCATTAAATTTTCTACCCCCGGTCCAGTTGAGGAGGGGAGTGGTAGAGCAGCTTTGGTGGGAGCCTGGTGTTCAGCCAGCATCAGTCCAGCACAATTATGAATGGACCTCTACCCACTTGAAGGACTCCCATGAACACTGTGAGGCTCTGAATCGAACAGGTGTGTTTGTGTCTGATAACACAAATAATTTCTTTGAACCGGAAGAGTTACGGAGTTTGTCTAGTGGTCAGGCCTTGATTAGATTCAGCATTGTGCTCTGGTAAGTGCCTGTTTCAGGACATATATGTGTCTCTTGGCCTCCTAAAACTTCTAGAGAAGATCAATTTTGCCAGTATTTCATAGGCTATATGTGAAGAAATAAATTAGGCTGAATCAGGAAAATTATATAGTACTACAGGAAGTCTACTCATCATAATCCTTTAAAGTCCTTAGTGGTTTAATTTGCTGAGTGTAAGCAATGCCCTTTACTCCTTGGAAATATATTGAGCACCAAGACAATATTTTGTATCTAAATAATAAATGTACCCATTTCTTCTGTGACACTCTATAGGAATGCAGTTAATTTTGCCAAAGGCTGAGCACCCTCTGCTTTTCAGTAAAGTCTTCTAGAGCCAAAAGTCTGAAAGAACACTTGAATATAAACTACACAAATACAAAAGAGGTATTCCCAAATGGCCTGGACACTGTATGAATAAAATTATTGTGGTATGTGAGATTAACTATTAATTTAGAGAACAGAATGAAGGTGACAGTTGTTTCTTCATTGTGAATTTGTTTTGGTTTATTCAGAATGTTGGTTGTTTCCTTATTTGCATTTAAACCAGAAGCCTCATAAGTATAAAATGCATTAAAATTAAAAAATAAAAAGAGCTTTAAATTATTTTTTTACCTTTAAAAAATTTATTTTAATTAAGAACAAACAGCTGAGAAATCCTTTTTTACACAGAGCTTCATTTTTTAAGTAATCAGAAGATTAATAAAAAACCATTATCTGAATGTTGTTACTGAACGCAAACTAGTTGAATATTCAATGTACTTGCTACAGTTGCAAATTTTGCAAGCTAAATGAGAATATTTTATATGTGCACAGCCCAAGGATTAAAAATGCCAAGATCAGGAAATTAAAAAAATGTTTTCGGCACACTATATTATTGTATACACATAACTCTTTTCATCTATGTATTTTTTATTGTCATGCAGGCAAAAAGGAGCAATAAAGTGATTGCTTGAAGTCACACTACAATTGTGAATGAAACTATTGTAAATATTTCTAGTTTTCTGAGTTCTGTATATACAATTATCAAAAAGCTTTTCCATTACTCATATACTTTCCTGAGACTGGTTTTTAAGAAAACAGAAAATCTAGAAGTGCCAGTCTGTTTGTTTTGAAACCTGCCTTGCCATTTGAAATTTCATAGCATCTAGAAAAGTTCCGTGTGACTGTTAGGAGATATTTTATGTTTTGGCCATGGATGTACAGCTTTGTCATAATTTATTGTTTCAGTTTCTGTAGCCACATTTCACGTTTCAGAAGTAATCAATGAAGATCTAATTCTTGAGGCTACTTTAAATATTTTTATTTGAAAAACTTTTAGTATGAATCATACAATTTCATATTTTACATTCCTCTTATGAAACAACCCCAAAATCCTGAAGATCAAACCACGAATGTTAACAGTTGCTGTCACTCATGCTACCTTTGCCTTTCAAAAACAAGGTTCAGCTCCTTATTTTTGAAGCTGGACCTGCCTGGTTCTTAATGATCCTAACTCTGATTAGCATTTAGTTTAACTGAAAAGATGTATTTGGGGTTTAAGGCATTAGCTTAGTTTACAGTATTTGCATTTCAGTTCTCTATCAAGTTTTTATGGTTCATGTTTCTAAGACTTCTTTCCTGACACCTAATGGTTAGAAAAAAAAAAAAAATAGTGAAACAAAGCATCTGTAAATCATTAGAAGAAATAAAACTCCTCAAATATAACGAGTGTTTTGACAAGCACTTTTGGCAGCACTGAAGACCTTGGGAAGGAAGATCTTGTCCTCTTTTGGCTGCACTGCTCTGAGATGCCAGGACTTTCCTTGCTCTGCTCAGTGGTATCTGCAGAGGTGCTGAGCTGGGGAGGATGGTGGGGAATTATCAAGTGGGGCTTTTCCCTTACAGTTATCTACCAGGTCCAGAATGCTCTGTGTGTTTGTTGCATATCTTAATAATGTACAACTCTGTGAAAATATATTTCTATTTGTGTATATTAATATCTATTTTTAACTTCCATTTTTAAACATATGCAGAGAGAATAGCTCTGTATTTTAATTAAGTTTTGATGAAAAAAAATTACTTGCCTAGATGATCCATAAAATATTAAGTAAAAATTAAAGACTTAGCTAGCTTTTCCTGTAAGAAGCAGTTAGTCATTTCCTAGTGCAAAGAATAACAAAACTACTGACTTTCCCATTATCCTGGCTCATTTTTGTTCGCTGCCAGGTGGTTGCTAGTTTTTGACAAATGATTGATTTGGTTTCAAAGGGTGCTTGAATTGCACAAAGCATTTTTCATATTAGAAAAGACATGGTCGTTTTTTTCCACAGGTTTTAAGATTTATTGCCTTGCACAAGTGTTGTAAATTAGTTTGTTTGCTATTTATTTTCTCTGGATTGCTGTAATTCATGTCATTAGTTGAAGGGCAAATTTTACAGATGGTTGGAGGGATGGCCTTTTAAGCATACACCCTTTCATATTTATTTATTTTTTAAACACTGCTACAGGACTGCAAGTCAGATGGGTAGATTGCTACTTCCCATTTACTCACCCTTCCTTTGAGATGGAGATCAACTTCCAAGGAGAATGGATGGAGGTCCTGGGCTGTGGGGTCATGGAGCAGCAGCTTGTTAACTCAGGTACTGAAACTCCTTTACTTCATTGACATCTCTGTTAGCAAGCACTTCCAGCACAATCAGCTTCACAGCCTGGAATTCCCCTTCTGCCCTGGTGAGCACAGACACCTCTGCCTGGCAGCCACCACAAATACTCCTCAGGTGGAATGCAGCCCTTGCATGCTGTGATTTGAGGGTAGCAACTGAGCAAGTGACCTGAAGCCTGCAAACAGAAGGCTTGCCTTTTATTGTGTGCACTAAGGAGACAGAGGGATGTCAGCTTTAGAAGAGAACCTGCAAGTTAGGGTGTGCTGCGTTTTTCTTCTTTCCCAAGAAGTATCAATAGCAAATAACATCCCTAAATATTTGGAATATCAAAATGCTCCTCTGTATCCAAAGCATAGAAAGAGGAATGTGATATCTTTCATATTGCTGTTTGGTCGCTGGGTAAATAGTGGGTAACTTTTTTCTTTTATTGCTTTTATCCTCAGGTTGGTTATTTATGAGGTTGTAAATTGCATTCAAAGCAATATCATTTATTTTAATTGAAATTATTATAGAGCAATGTCACCTGACCATTTTGCTTTCTAAAACTGACACATAAGTATTAAGGAAGGAGAGATGAAATTGGTGGATTTTTTTCTAATTATTTTTTATCTGGAGAATTTTGCATGTTTGCTCTTTCATTTACTGAGGGTAGGCAATTCTTAGGAAGCACAGGACAGTGTACATGTACTCAGTGTTGTTCAGTGTCTTCCAATGCTATTTATTAGGTATGTGAGCCTTTTGGAATATGATTTGTGTAATTTCAGCAAGTGGGCTTTCCAATAACCAACGTAACATTCAGTTGACTTTTTCCCATTGGTTTGCTAGGCTGTTGTGTTTTCATGTACTCTAAATTCTTCCTATTGAAGACCTATGATAACTATGAATTACTTAATTTTGGCACCATTTGCTTGGCACAGCTTGTTTTCTTCAAAGTTTGCTTGCATTTTAATGTGATCGTTTTCCTTTTAGAAAGATATCCTCTTCCGGAGTTTCCCCACAATGAATTAATGATTTATGCTAATGTTCTCTCAGGTTATTATCTTCATAATGTGGTAAATACAATACAGCTTCTAATCAGTCTCAAAAGTGAAAGACTGCTGTGTAATATTGTTTCCATTAGATGTAACACACCAATGTCCAGGTTTTTGCTTCAAAAGCTTTTATGTTGCTCAACTCTTATGATTAGGATCCTCTAATGGGTGTGAAAAGAGCTAAACTGTGTCCCTAAATAATTACTGTATATATTTGTGTGTGTGTGAATGGATATACATGAAACACCAGAGGTTTCTGTAGTGCTTGTTTTTTTTTTTCTCATGTTCTCATGCGTGGGCTTCCATAGCACTTTCTCACCCTTGAAATTTCACATTTTTTAAATGTTAAACCAGATCAGGATTTTCCAAGGGAGAACAGCCAGTCTCATTTTCAGTCATTCACTGTGTAATGGATCGAGTCTTCTGGACCATTCAGATTTTCCATGTTAGCAGCAAGCAAGGTTTCTGTTGTCTTGGTGTGTAGATGAGTAAGTATAATTTAGTAAAGGCTGCAAGTATAATCTTCATTAAAGCAAATTTAGCTATTGACTATTTCTTAAGAGTTGTCTGCATTCAGGAAAGTCTCCTACAACAACAAAAGAAGAAGAGTATGGTGTTATTTACTATTTTCTAATAGTTATAGTATTTCTAACAGTGACACTATTTTAAAAGAAAAACAGAAATCCGATTACAGTGTTTTTATGAATCATTAAAAAAAATGTGCACTACTGCAAAGATGCACTGAATTGTAAGGGATGATGTTACATGTTCCCCTAAGGCTGATGGTGTTTAACTTCCTGGTTTCGTGTGCTTTCTTTTTCATCTTTATTCTTGAATACATAACTTTAATAGGAGTGCTGTGTATGAATTTCAATATAAAGAAAAGAGGTTTTGTTCTGGTTAATCCTGGGAAAATACAGAAACTTTGCAGTATATTAGAAAGTACTCCCAGTTTTAGGTCCATGATGAGTATACAAGGAAATTTTGTGGTTCACTGGAGCTAATTTCAATTAACAGCACCCAGGGTATATATTTCTGTACTTCCAGAGTTTATCTAAGATTTGCGAAGCTGGTGTTCATTGGTAGGTGCCCAAGTTCCAAGTTTTTATGGAGTTCTACAATTCAAACATTTGAGTACAGGACATTGCCTGCTCAGAGGCTTTGATCACTTAGTGTTGCTTAGTAACTGTGAAATTGGAAGCAGTTAGGGTGTGATCCTTTGCTGATGGAAATCAATGGCAATGTTCTCAGTGCTCAGTGTTGCAGAATATGTTAGCTGAGGATGGACGCAAAGAAATTGAACTGAAGTTTACATAAAACCGGTGAAACTATAAGCCAAATAATTTAAAAATAAAACCAAACCCAAACATTCTCCCCCCCACCCCAAAACAAACCCAAACCCACAAACAACAAAAAGAAGAGAATTCCATAATTTTTTTTGGTAAGACTTCTCATGATGTTTATAACTCCTGAGGTATACTATAAAATAATGTTAAGGTGGCACACCAGATCCAACCTCAAGTCCAAGGCATTTGCTGTATCATGATGACTTCCCAAGCCAGTGCCTACAGGTGAGTAGAACAGGCATGGTTATACTGATCCTTCCCTGATGAGCTCCTGCAGCTGCATCTTTCCTGAGCTGAAAATGGTATGTTCACTTTCAATAGTCATTGTGGAATTTTCTTCCATTCGTTTGTTGAAATGTTTGTGTCCCAGTAAACCTCTACTCTCTGCAATGTCTTAAATTGCCTAACTTACATGAGGAATCGCTTCTTAGTAGTTCTGACCAACAACTTAGAGATACAGTTAGAGCTCTTTGTCATGTGAGAAGAATTAGTGAGTCTCTCTCTCTTTTTCCTTTTTTAAGCCACTCAGTATTTGTTTAGATTTCAGTTGTAGGTCTTGTCATTGACTTCTTTCCAAGCCAAAGAGTGCTGGTCAGACAGTCCTTCCCTACGTGGGAGCCTATCCATATGTTCAGTCATGATCACTCCTGCCTGCATCTTCTCCAGGCTTCTTTTTTTCCTTTTCTTGTAATTCTTAATATTCATTTTGCTGTGTTGAGCTTTAATGAGCCTTGAGTTGAAAAAAAAAAGGGGAGGTTTTGGGATGATGACTACTGCAGATGATGGCTTTTGATTGCTAGTGGATGGTTGAAGCATCCTGGCACACAGCCAGACAGTCAGCTCTGGGGGCAGCTCAGGTCGAGGTCTCATTTCCTAAAATTACGAATCATGAGGGCTGCTGTATTTAGGGTAGCAGTAAGAGGAATTGGTAGAACTTTCCTGCTGTATGCAGATTTTTCTACCTTTCACATCAGAAATTAACAGTGATATTTACAGTCTTATGAAACTGATTTTATTAATTTGTGGGCTTTTTTAAATTTTATTTTTTATTGTCTGCTTAAAAGGAGTAGGAAATGGTGTAGGGATTTGGAAGAAGAAATGTCAGCTGAATTTATAGCAAAGGTACTTGTCCTAGATTCTTGTTAATTTTGTGAGTATTTCTAATAGAGGAAAAATTGCTAGCCCTGTCTAAACATCTTTGTTAATGCTGTTGAACATGAGCAAAGGAGTTTCTCACGAGTTCTTCAAATCATTGTTTTTATTTTAAAAGGTGGAGTGTTGTTGTCTATGAAACCTGTTTCTTGAAGTGTAAGTCTTTGCCATTTGGAATCCCTTTTACGGATCAGTTGCAGGACTTATTCCCAAAATTCAAATAGTACTAGTCCCAGGGCTGCCACCTTCAGCCAAATACAAGTCTTAACATGTAGAACTTGTTTGGCTTCAATGCTGCAGTAAATAAATCTTTCTCTTTCTTTACTCATTTATTGAAGTTCATCAAAATTGCAATTTGAGTGGAAGTAACAACTTTAAAGTTCTTAACTAGTCTGCTCCTTTTTTGTTGTTTATGTCAATGTTACCTTGCAGGCACAGGACTTTTTTAAAAAAATTTTGGATACGTTCTTAAATGAAATTCTTAAATGAAATATTAGTTATGACTGAGTTAGGTTCATATATCAAGCAGCAGGACATATTTTGGACAAGGGGAAATCTAATCTCTTTCATCTATCTTTTTTTTTTTTTCCTGCTTGGCTCTTGCCTGGTAAATTACATTAAAATGTTTGAGCAGATGGTGCATGTGGCTTCAGTCATGTGCTGGCCCATGTTCTGTCTCTGCTAACAGCTCTCTGTGGGGACCTTGAAATAGTTAATGCTGTATGTGTTTGTATGGATGTAGTGTAGAAGGGTAAATACAATGATTTTAAAATACATGCCTGAAACCCAGCAAGGTGAAATTAAAGTTACAGATGTATTGGTGTATCAAGCATCTGGGGCCTCCCAAGAACATGAGATGAAACTGTTGGATGGACTAGTTCTTCCCACAGGAGCACCCAAAGCGTTTTAAATCTGCTGTATAAGCTTCACAGCTCTGCATCCTAAATCTCTCAGGGGTCAATTTAGGTCACTGTCTGTCTCCCGTACAACCACACTACTGTAGTATCTTGACTCTCCCAGCCCTTCCTGTGCTTACTCCCCTGAGACCATGCTGAGATAGTGGTGTCACCATGCCTCACTTGTGGGCTGGAGCTGAAGTACACCAGAGGCTGACATGCATGCACACTGCAAGCAGAGTGAGCTGCCTTAGTTAAAGGGAGCTTTCCTACTGATCTTTTAAACTCAGTAGAGAATGAAAGTCTTCCAGTCAGATGGATGCTTCCTTCAGAATGTGTGGAGCTTTTTGGATCAATGTGCTGGGCAGTCTCTTTCTATGTCTGACTGCAGGGGGAGCAGAGTTGCCCAGTTTAGCAGGTACCTGAAGGTTAAAGTTAGTATCTAATGAAGGTACAGTGTCTCAGATGAAATAATATTAGTGAGAAATTAGGAAGCATCTGAGTTTTACTGACTTCCCAATGGTTGCCTGTTGAAGAAACTGAGGTTGAACCCAAGCTTTTTACCTCAGCTCCTGTGTCACCTTTGTCTCCCTCAATCCTAGTGATTTACATTTGCACAGACATACATACATATGTGTGTATATGTATAAAAATAAATACAGAATGAGACAAATAAAACAAATTGATGATCAATTAAATACAGAGTGAGGGATATTTGGCCTATTTTAATTTTGGTGTGTGGTTTTCCACACATGCATGCCCACACCCACCCAGTGTAAATCAGAAAAACTGATTGTCACATCTGGCTAAGTTGAAAGGCCTGTTGAGTTGGCAGCCACTGAAATTTTGCATTGCTCAGACATGGAGCTGCTGTGGAGTTGTGGGCTTTTAGGGAAAGATGTGATTGAATTTTTGTCTCTGTTCTTCAGACGTCATACAGATACCCACAAATGTATGGATGTGGCACATCCAGAGATGTCTGTACCTAAGAAAATGCTGATTAGTTTATAAGGGAATAAGTAATAAGACAGAGGACATGATTTTCCCTAAAAGTCTGTGGTATTCCCCCCTGTCTGTATGAGGAGAGGAGCTGTGCAAATTATTGTAGTCACCTGGGTGGCTACAGCAAAACATGTACTTGACTTTTAGAAAGTTTATATAAAGGCCATGTCATGTAAGTTGAGGAGTGTGGAGTAGCAATTAGATGTTCTTAGTTGACTACCACATCTCTTGACTGTAAAGGAATCATCTATAGAAAATGACAGCAGAAATACTGGCCATTTTCTTAGCATCTTCAGACTAACAATTAGTGCCACCCTCCTTTGTGACTGCAAATGTTAATGATGGTTCACTAAGCATCCCAGTCCTGCAAAGGGAGTAGTTACGTATTTATACATGGGCTGAGCTGTAGCTTGGGATTTAAATTTTGGCAGGATTAGATCTGGACTCTTAGGACTTTAAAGGCTCAAGTTTCTAAAGATTACGTATTTTAAAATTGAGATGACTCTTATATAGAAAAGTTATTTCTTTTAACTCCTTTCTACTGAAAGAAGAAATTGAAGAGAGTTTATTTCTTGTGTTTGTATGAAGATTGCTTTTTGGGGTTGATTTTATTTTGGTTTCTTTTGAACTGACTGGAAGGAAGTCCAAGTCTCGCCTTGATAAATAATCCAAAACACAGAAATGAGTTGTACAGAGGTGATGCTCATGTCAGTCAAAGAGTGCATTGTTTTATTTGTTATTTGTTTCTTTTGTTCTGTTATCTCTGGCTACACTGCCTGGTCTGATGTGTGTGTTGTGTTACAAAGTTAAATCTTGACTCTGGCCTTCCTTTTCCTTGTCAAGATAATTTGCCTGTTCTTTTCTACTTAATTTACAACTCTATTTTTTAAACTGTTTTTAATCAAGTTTTTCATACAGAAGGGACCCATTAACATTTTTGAAATTTTGCTTTCTCTTATTCTATTACCTTCGACAGAATCATTATCTGTGTTAAAGTTGGGATTCTTCAAAAGAATTAATATAAGCTTGCTTCCAATCTGTAGTGTTTGTATATATTGAACAAATACAGTATTCCATTTTATGACAATTCTTTTATACCTACTCCTGGGAAATGTGTTATTTGTTTACAGGGATATCTTGTGGAAGAAAAAGTATAGGACTGATTCTTGTAAGTAAGTAGTTATTATAAAACTTGTATGGCCATTTGAGTTTGTGGTTTTATATGATTTTTCTAGCTTAGTGTTAAGAGTAGTAATGCTGGTAGATTTAGAGGGTAATTGCCCTTTCATGGTGCCAGATTGCATTTTCAGTTGGAATATAAGTTCCTTATCTTTGTAATTTAAGAAATTGTGTTGTCTTCATGCTTCATTTTCTCCTGCACAAAAATCTATGTGACAAAGGGTTAACTCAGTCTAAAACTTTGAAATCAGCAGGAGTGTTTATTTGACTGATGGGCACATCTTTCCATTAAGTGAATAAGAGCTTAAGAGCTCCCCTTAACATATGTGAGGCCTGTTTTAGTCCATTTGAAATCTAGAAAAGAAAAAGAGATAAGGAGTTCCACCATTCAAAGTTTCTTTTGCCTTTGAAGCAGTTTACCCATGTGTATGTGTTGCTTCTCCTTCCCTTAAGTTTTTTAATCAAAAGTAAATAAAAGGCTTAGTAATTTACTATTATTTGTCTCCTTGGGATCATGCAGGAGGATTAGAGCACCACACACAAGAGAAGGCTAAATAATGATGAATATAGTTTATTAAGCAGCTCCCAAGTAAAAGAAAGTGGTACTCTCAGAAACCTTGAAGAGTGACAATTTATGGCACAGAAATGGTGTTTCTCTTGGCTTTATTTATGCAAATGAAAATACATCTAAATAATACTATTGAATTACTACACTGTTATATGGTGAATGCTGAATGTTTTTAATCAGCCAGGAGTTGATTCAATGAGCCTAATATAATTCCTCATCAGGCTAGGATACCCTCCGGCTGTTTTTGTTGCGTTGCAATATTCATCTTTGCTGTTCCCAGGACATTTACCAGGACTACCCAGCTGAGGCTGGAAAAGAGATTTTACAGGCATGTCTCTGTTTCTGACTCTGATACATGAAGCTCAGTTGAGACAGATTCAGTTCAGCTGAGATTAGATCAAGCATTTGAGGAAGTATTTTTCTTCTGTAGATCACAAATGCAATCTTGATTTCTCATTTCTGGTAGGGGAGGCTTTGGATAGGATACTTCTGTTGTGCCTCATTTCTTGTCTTTGAGGCTGGTAGTTGGTGAGAGGAATGGGTGAATGCAGTTCTCCTGCTGGAGCTGAACGTGCACCTCTTTCCCCTGTCTGCTCTGCAGGTGTACTAAGAAAATAGCAAACCAGTGGCAGTGTGTGTGGGTGTTCAGCCTTCAGAATTCCATGCCATTTATCAGAGTGATGAGTGAGGCTCACGTCTTTAGAGGACAAAGGGTGGGGAAGGGAAAACCCAAGCCAACCAATGTCACATAGTTGAGAGAGTGTGGCAGCTTTCTAGTGCTGACAGCCTGGCTGTGGCAGCAGTCCAGGCTGAGCCAGTGGCACCAGAATCTCATGGCTCATTCTGGCTGGAGTCTGAGAAGACTGGATAGCCCAGCTGTCTGTGTGCCAGTGCATACTGATCCACTGCTGACCATGCAGGCGAGCCTTGGCTGGGGACCACTGTTTGAATCGTGTGCGTGCAAACACAGAACAGCTCAAGAGCCAGGATTGGGGCACTGCTTCTCTGTCATTACTGCCTGCCAACAGAAGAACCTTGCATGCTGTTATAAGCTCTACCTTTGTAGGAATATTTGTCAGCCCCACTGGTGTAATTTCTGCTTGTATTGCAAACACTGCCTTAGCTTCAGTTTTGCTTGGGCTTCATCTTCAGACACCCAGATTTACTTTCCTGTTCAGCATTCATAAAAAGAAAGTGTCTACAAATAGTAGAGAGGATAAAATCTACAACACGTGAATAAAAGGTGTCCAGAAGGTGATAATGCTGCAATGGATAAACATTTTTCCAGAAGGAAGGAAAGAATCTAGATCAGGTTTGACACTTCCATGCTGCTGGAAGGCAACTGCAGCACAGCTACAGAGAGGAGACAGCCTGTTCCAAGCATTGTACCAGCTGGTTTGGGCAGGATTTGCTGGTGTACCTGAAAGGAATCAGAGAAAAATCTCAGCCATTATTAACACTTTTCTCCCATGTGAATAATGTGACAGATTACTAATAGATATTAGAGCAATGTCTTTTTTCCTGAACAGAATGGATGTCATAAATTATGTATTCTGATGACTCTGAAGTGAGCATCAGTAATAAGTTTGATCCTAAATACCACTGCAGAGTCCAAGGAAACTTTTGTATGTAACAACAAATGGAATTTATTAGGTAATCATGGAAGTCATCTTGTGCTTAATTTTCTTTTTTGGCCAGATGGAGAGTGGAGGGGGGAAAGTGCTTGTTTGTTTTCTTACTTTTAAGGTCATTGGGATTATTCAAAAACTTTAGCTGAATATTTGATAATCTAGGCAAATACTATATTCTCTGAAAATGTTAGCTTTATCAAGGAAAAAAAGTGAAAAAAAGAAGCTCCTGATAAAAAGTCCATAAACTGGTGGCTGCAGTTTTAGAGAAGTTCAACTCCTCACTCTGCAATGACTTTTATTTCTACTTTATCTTAAAATTGTGGGGAGACAGGAAAAAAATAACAAAAGAACGTGTTTTACAGTCCTGAAGTTTCTCATTCAAAAGTACCAGTCTTCTTTATTCTAATGACGGAGATTGTCACCGACATGGTAATTCAGAGCTTTTTCTGATTTTTTGGGGTTTTTTTAAAAAAAAGGATTTATTGAGTTTCTTTTAGAACAGTGATTGACATGAAATAGCAGTCGGGATTACAACAGAAGAAAAGTTACTAGGATCTATTTAAATAAGGCAAGAGACTCCAGCTAGGGCTCTGACTATACTGGCTAAAAAGTATTTAGCTAATGAATTATTCCAAAAGAAAAAGTACAATGAGAAGAATGATTTTTTCATATTAGTTCAGACTTGCTTAGCATGTTTCAAAAGTGACAGTCAAAGATAAACTCCTGACTGGGACTCCTTTTTTTCATCTAGGGGAAATATAGTCTTAATACAATACTACTGTATTGTGCACAGCAAAAACTGTAATTGCCAGGATATCTCTGCTATTGTATTGGAACTTATCATATCACAATCAAGACAGAAGCAGAATTACTCACTTTTCCAAGTGCTAAATTGCTTTATAGTCTTATTGAATAAAAGCAGGTGTTCTTAAGAAGAAAAACTGTACGTTACCTGTAATGCCACTTGCTGCTACTATTTTTATTTATTTCATAAGAGGTGGCAGTTCCTGTTATACAGGACTTTATTTTCTCTAGGGCTCTTGCTTGCAAGATTGTCCTGTGCCCCTCTCATGATTATTTGTTTATTTGTGTGAAGTTCTGGCCATGTTCAGAGGAGGTATAACTGAATTGCAGGTTTTGCACATCATAGGCATGTGAGCAATAGGAACAAAGAAAATGTGAACTCCAGAACAGGTAGCTGGAGCTCACTTAAGCCATATGAAGATGCACTTAATTGTGCACTAGTTTTAAACAAAAGTTACTGTGGCTACATTGCTCTCAGCTTTCATACATCACTAGTGAAGTGGAGCAGACTGTGCATAAGCACTTGCTATATTCTGCATATGGCTGATTGGAGGAGCTGTTAGCAAACATTAGAAAAATGTTGTAGCATCTTAAATGGATACCGAAGGTGGTTCTGTGCCATATATATGTGGTTTTATAATAGTATCCAGGTGATGAGAATGATGCCCTGGTGACTCTCTGTATTGCTTGAAATGTGACCCTATGAGCTGCTGTCCTAGTGGGACACGGAGAAAACTGTTCTTTTGTTTTGGCAGCATGTGATCCTGAGCAGGCTGGTTTCTAGCTCAAAAAAAGTATAATTTGTGCTTTTTCTGTTTCTATGCAGTTAGTCAATACAAAATGATCTTAGTAGAAGCAAGCCTGTATATCCTGGGGTGGAGAGAAAGAAGCCCTTAACATGTATGACTCTAATTCAGTGACTAGAAAATAGTGATTTTTGTGGTGCCCCATCAGTAGTTCTGTATGCCATCTTTGTGGCTGTCACAGAAGCACTAAGTTTTAAAAACAGGAGAGGGAAGAGTAGGAAAGTGTGCAAGATCATCAGTGGACATTCACGTGACTGACGGCTGATATTTTTTTTAATAATTGTTACATTATACAACTTTTATAAACACTGGTGCTGCCCTGGAGTTTTGACCAGATATTTTGAAGGAAATATTATTTAAAAACAAGAGGGAGTGCAATTAGAAGATAAGATGGGTGGAAATTTGGGTCATCTTACACCATGCATAAGACCACTTGCAGTAGTACAACCAGTCATTTCCTATAGAGCTCTGTGGCTGCTCTGATGTTGAACAGAAAATGCTCTCTCATTCTTTCCTCCTCTTCATGGAGCAATAATTAAATTTAAAAAAAATTAACAACCCTCAGAGCCTTGTCCTATTCTGGTGTTCTTCATTAAATTGACCATTGTGCTTTTCAATGGAAGGGAAGGAACAGCAGCCACTTACAGCAGGCATGCCCAGAGCTTGAGATCATGATGGCATTGTTTATGTAGATTAAATTAATATGATAATTCTTAGAGGTAGGAAACACAGTTGCAATCATAAAAAAAAAAAAAGCACATCCTTCACTTATTTTCAACAGACAGCCTCCTGTCTTCTTTGTATGACACCTGCAGGTGTGATACTCAGCAGTAAGAGAAGATCATTAATTCTTTCCTTGAAAGGCTCAATTTTGAAAAACCTAGTGTTCCCCTACAATGACCTTCTTGCTGCCTTATGATACTCTGCAGGAAGAGAAAATCAGCAACTTTTTCATTGAAAGGCTCAAATTTGAAAAGCTGGAGTTCTCCTACAGTGACCTTTTTACTGCTTTACTCCCATCTCCCTTTCATTATTTCTGTTCTCCTGGGGCTTGAAGAAAAATGCATACACCTGAAGTTAGGGAAGAAGCTCTGTGACGGTACAATTCACAGGTAGAGTTTAAGGAAGGTGAACTAAGGGACTGAATCTGTAATCTATTTCATGTATTCCACACATTTGTGCAATACAGAGCTGGAAGGGCCTTCCCAGGCTCCCTGGAGACACCCAAAAGGCTACATAGCAGAAGAGAGTAATTGCAGCAAGTGTGCTGCCATCTGAAGGACAACCCCAAGAAGATTTTCAAACCACAGCTGAGGAAACTGTGTCAAGGAAGTTTGACAGCAGGGGAGGTGCCTGCATGAGCTCATCAGCTCTGTTCTGTAGAAGTCTTATGCCAGACACTGAATTTTGAGGGCTAGGATTTGTTTCAGGCATTGCTCCTGGTTCTGGACTTACGTCTTGAACAGTCAAAAGTGTTTGACAGGTGATTGAAGGCCTCTGTTGATCGTCTGTGACCTGGTCCATTGACTTTGATTTTCTTGCTCAACTGTTCTTGTAGAATGACAGTTTTAGTTTGGGTAATCCAGTGTACAAACATGCTTTCCTTGTCTGCAGAGCTGTGAAGTGGAAGCTGAAACCTTGCTCTGGGACAGGCAAAAAGCATGAGAAGTCATTCTGAGGGTAAGGGTGGGATTGGAATAAAATGCTGTGTTAGGAGTAAGTATGAGAAACTGAGCACTGGTGAAAGTGGGGAATAAGAAATACGGAGTAGCTGTTTCTTGAAAGCTGAAGTTTAATACACAGTAGCAACTGGAACTGAGGAAATGTTTGAGGAATCACAGTCTGTTTGGGTGGTTTTTTTCCTAAATTAAATTTAGGGGGGTTTGGTTTTGTTCTAATACAGACATGTCATCTGAAAAACCTAGAGCTAAAGCTGTAAAATCTAATGACTTAGAAGGGATATATTTTCCCAGGACCTTGCATGCCTCTTCCACAATCCCTTAGACTTATTAGACTTCAGTCTTCCTGCAGTGGAGTCCTGCCTTACTGAAAACTCCTCAAACCTTATTGTTGATCGTCATGCAAATACCCTTACAACATGATACTTCATTTCCAAGCCAGATTTGGAATACCTGTAGGTGCCATAGGTTTAAGAAAGCAGTAATGTATAGATCTGCTAGCAGTGTGTTTTCTTCAGCTGCATCCATCTGAAACCTGTGTTTGATTAACTCATTGGGATTTTTTGGTGGGGGTTGGTTGTTTTGTTTGGATTCTGTTTGCTTTTTAAGGCATGTGGGGAAACATAATGGAGAGGAACACTGCTTCTGACTATTCTCAGTGACAGAAATGTGGCCAATCTTTGTTGTTCTGCTTAGATGCCCTCTGTTGGACAATAATAAGAATGGTGCTCCTATCTAGCAATTCTCAGCAGCATGCCATTTTATAAAAGCTGTATTATCAGGCACATTTTATGGAAGGGGAAAGTGTGACACTACTCATTTTAGTGACTTGTCCCAGGTCACCTTACTCAGAGGCTGGCCCTCCTCAGTTGTTTGTCCTCAGTAAGGGCAGCATTATTGCTACCTTGTCACATTCCACTTAGAAGGTAACTCTTTGCATTGTGGTTTTTTTTTTTTGGTACTTTTTCATTACAGCATCCTTTTCTGAACATTTCAATTAATTTTGAACATTTATCTTTGGCTTAGAAAGCTTGCTATGCTTGGGTTTTTTTTGTTTGTTTGCTTTTTTTTTATTATTTTTTTTCTTTTTTACTTGAGAACTTCTGAGCTGGGGGAAGCAAAACAAACATTCAGTAAAATATGTCCCAGTGTAATGTAAAAGTTCCCTGAGGTTCATAAGATTTTTTTTAATGACAACATATAGGGCTTGTTTTCCTTTCCTGTAACATGTGATTGGCTTGGTGCACCTGGACTGATGCTTTAGAAAAGGTTTGGAAAATCCTCTGCAACTGCATGCTAACAATTTATTTGGAATTCAATGGCTCTCAGATTCCATGTGTTCATTCCATAGTTCATATGATTAAGTGCTGTCAAACTAGGCAAGATTAAAATGTACATGGGGTGTCATCCCATGTTTGTCAAGATGATCATTGACTACCTGAGTTATAGCTGCTGAAATATCACCTGTAGTCATATTATTGCATAATTACAGCTTCTGGTCTCAGTGGCTGGCAAAATGCCTAAACCACCATATCCTTAGATCTGTTCCTGTTTTGGAAAGTTCTGATGTATGATAAAATTACTAGGTTTTCAAATCAATTCTCAAACATTCTAAATATATTTGTAGTCTTGGTTCCATCTGCAGAATGGTATGCAGTTTCATTCAGTGATATACCATTTGTCTCTGTCCTAGTGATTAGTAATCATGTACATGAAGTATACAGCACTTTTTCTGCACTGAATGAGATTAGATCACAGTCATGCTTACAGCTGAAAATTGATTTATTTGATTTGGTATTTGCTTTCTTTACGAAACTTGCATAGTTAACTGCATGGAAGGCATGATATCTGTATTAAAAGGTACAGATACTCAGTAGCATTTGCTTGAACTTAACATCTCTTTTGCAGTCATGGTCTTCAATTTACTTGTGTATGAAATGGACGTAATAACCTATTGACTCTTCACTGTTGCTTCAGGCTTGATCAGGACTTCCAAAATGAAACTCCTAGCAATGGAAGTCAGTCAGCAATTGCAAACTAGCCTGGGAAGTCATCAAGTACATTCAGTAAGTCTCTAGCTGGTAGAAGTAGAATGGCCCAGCCTTGGCTTTTAGTGAGGAGTGGGCAACACATGGAATAACTTGTAAGCAGGTGCTGACTGACGTGCTGTAGGCCTGGCACAACGTTTGAAGCACAGGCTTTGGAAAACAGACACAGCCTCTGGTTTCTGGGAAATGTAAATCTGAGCAGGTCATAGAAGAGCTGTCTGATGTGGAAGCAAGATGTTGATGAAAGTCTTACTTGTCAGCATCTTGTCTCTTTGCAAGGGATCATCATCTGGCCTCTTCTAAATCCCTACCAGCATGCCCAGTTTGGGATGGAAAAATACAGGCTGGTATGCTGCCCTTATGTGGATAACCTTGCTTAGTCTAGGTATCAATGATGGCTGGTAGAGCTTTTCCTCCAGCAAAAAGGATTACTTAGATGCTGTGCTTCCAGAGGCAGAGCACCTGTGGTGTCAGGCTGGAGGGGTTTTTAATGCTATTAATTGCATCAGTGCAAGGATCCCCCCCAAAAGGGATTACTGTTCCTGAGCATGCACTGAGCAAGTAAAAAGTATAGAAAGAATCCCCACTGCAGAACTCACAAAAACTAGCATTGACCTGGCAACTAATGAGCAAACAAACTAAAAAATGTTAGGAAAAGTAATGTAAGTTGTCACCTTGGATTTTTAAGGTAGTAGCCTTCTGAGTGTTACTGCTCACAACACTGCCAGTCAGACTGCTCAGAGTAATATCCCTGCTTCAGTGTTATCCAAGGTCTGCACTGCAGCCACACAGAGGAGACCTTTGCTGGGCATTATTTTACTAGAACATTTTTATATTATTCTTTTTACTGACCTGAAGATAAGTGCTGACTAGGCTCATGCTGAAGCATTCTGCATTAGCTCTCTGATCAAAATTTAGTACCATTATCTACCGTAAAAATTCATTTTGAGAGGTATCCAACTTGAACAGTTGCAGAATACATTTGTCATTGTAGCTTAGAAGCATTCAGTGTTTTTGATGCATTTTCAATCACTTTTTACAGCACTGTAATGTTTTCACAGCACTTGGCTTGGTGGCTGTGGTCCTTTGCTGCATAGGTGGGTATTTGGTGGTGATTTTTTTTGTTGTTTTTGTTGTTTTTTTTTTTTTCCTCTGCCTGAAACACTCTGCGTTGCAGCAGCTGTGACTTGATCTCATCAAGGTAAAAAGACAGCATTTTTATTGCTGCTGCAAATCTTTCTGCACTGGGTGCTTATAAGTGCCTAGCAATACAGCAGCCTCAAACCCAGCAAGCATGGTTGCAAAGACTGTGGGGGAAAAGTGAGACTAATGCCTATTTCCATCCCCTCTGGTGAGAACTGCTAGGAGCAGAGAAAACCCCCTCTGTCCTCCCCAGCATGTCAAAATCCGTCAGCTAGCTGCTAATTGCCTGTGCAGTGATTCACATGCCATCTGCCATTGCTGGGATCTTTTGTCATCTCTGGTAGGCTATAGGCAGTTCCATAAACTTCATGTGGTTCTTCTGTCAGTGACACCGGCTCAATGCAGTGTAGTAATATCAGCAACACTGCTACGTGCAGAAATTAATTAAGAAGCTCTTTACATGTTGTCACCCTTCCCTTTGGTTTGAGAGGGCAATATGAGAGGGGAGAAAAAAAAGCAAGAGAGGTTATTCCAGTTGTGTGCCACTAAGTGTTCCCCCACCCTTAAAGAGAGCAACTCATGGATGGTGGGAGAAAGATGTCAAAAAGAATAAAAAGTGCAGAGGATTATTCTGTATTGGTGTGTCACCCCGCATCTGCAGCCCCGGGGCGAGCAGAGCGTGATGCAGTGGTGGGGAGGCGGGGGTGCCCTGCCTGCCCTGCGCCTGGGCAGGGAGTGGGGAAGGCGCCGGTCCTGTCACAACTTATGTAACGATTGCATAAGAGTCCCGGTGCTGTGACTGTCAGAAACTTGTGGGAAGGACAGGATTTTTCCCTCCCTCTTCTTCTTTATGGCTTCAATCAGAAGCCAAGTCTAGGATGGTGTTGTTTACTCCCCTTTGTAGCTGGGGTTTCTCTCCCCCACTCTGAGGGAGCAAAGAGGGTCCTGCCTTTGTTTAATCCTGTCTTGTTTTTGATCTTAATTCTTATTTTTCTCCTTTTTTTTTCTCTTTTGCCTGCATTTATATTTTGATAGTCACTATTGCTGCTACCATAGCTTTCAATAACTAAATGTTTTATCAGCGTTTTCTAAAGCCACCTGGGTGATTGCTGAAATGCTACCTTGTTTTAAAGTGGTCTCTTCAAGGCAGAGGTGCTGCAAAATCTCATCTGATTTTTTTCCTTCCCCATTCAAGCCTTCTTTGGGGCTGCTGATATCCCAGGTGCATAAGCCAACTTAATATGTTAATGTGTTTGGAAACGGGGTGGTGAGCGAGAGGAGAACATGACATTGTCCAATCGGTCCATTCCAAGCTGCAAACCCAATACTGGCTTTTGCAGGGACCCAGGCGTACACCATTGGAGGGTGTCGTACGCCTCCGTCAGTGAATAAATTGCTCCGGGAACAAGAAGTCAGAAGGTGACTGGGAATGCCGGCCGCCTCATTCCCCGGACGAGCTCTTTGCCAGCTGAGCTGGGGTCACTTGTTTCGCGTAGCTTGGACAGGCAGTGGCACTCGTATAATCCTCGCAGCTCCCTCCGAAGCGCCGCGGCACTGATGGCACTGATCCTTCCCGCTGCTGCAGGGCTGCTGGTGCAGCGATTTGTTACCTTCTGGTTGTTACTTGGCTTTGAAGCAGGAGGGGAGCTTTTGGCTCGCCTTTCTGTGCCTTATGAAACGCGTGTAATTACCGGAGAGGGGAAAGGGGAGTGGGTTCGCCGGGTTGACGAGGTGATTAGAGCCGTGCCTCCATCCGCCCAAGGGCTCCCCCGGGGCCGCTCCCGTCGCACGGGCGCACCCGCGGCGGCTCTGTGGGGGGAGCGGGGCGGCAGCTGCGGGCGCCGGGCGGGCAGCGAGAGCCCCGCCAGCCCTCCCAGATGGAGTTTCAATGTCCTTCTTCGCCCCCGCTCCTCCCCTCCTTCCCTTTGGCAGCGCTGCTTCCTTAAAGGCAGCAGTACCAGCGCCGAGCTCGCCCCGAGGGCGGGATGCAGCCGGCGATGGGCGAGGGGGGCGGCGGCCGGGGCGCGGGGCTTTGATGGAGGCGTGTGCGCCGCTGGCCGCCGGGGCTTTAGTGGGTGCCGTGGGATTTGTCCGCAGCATATGCGGTGCTGTTAATGATTGAAAAATTACCACAACAATTAGTCACGGATCGCTGAAGGCAAGGCCCCCAAACAGTGTGGACAATGTGATTAAATCCGTGTATGTGACAATTAACTCTCCTGCAGGTTTATCCACCAAGGAAATGGGAAGAAGATGGACATAAAAAAAGTGACAGGCGAGAATAATGTGGCAGAATGGACCCGATACAGCTGGCACTATCAATTTTAATCTGACACTGAATTAATCACACTTGGATTAATTCTGTTCTTATTGCACCATTCTGGTTGCCTGTTTATTTATATTCTTCCTCCATTGTGTGCTACACAGAGGCATGACGGATTTAATTCCTGTCCGTTCCATGTTCTTAAATTTAAAAGGCAAATCCTTCAGTCATGCCGTGTTTGAGGTAGTCCGTGGCGCAATTATCTCATAAAAAATGAGCAGAGTCCAGATGCACCATGCCATGAATCCCCTTCTGTATCACAGCTGAGTAATTCTCAATAAATATTTGTTCACACAGTATTCTCACTGGGTAGATCTCATCCTGCCTGTCTGTCCATCCAGCCAGACATGCAGACGCACAAGTAATGCTTTGCTTGTGTATTTATGTTGCCATTGAGTGAAATTTTGTGCACACTCATTGGTGGTTCTTGTGCTCATGATTTTATTTTGTGGGAGCAAAAGCAACACTTCTGTAGTGTTTTCATATTATGTTACTTTCCAGACTGGAAATGGAAGAAGACCTGGTACACAAACCTGAGAGGGCAGGTATAGAAGATCTGGCATAGAATTTTTGAAAGATTTAGACTTTCAAAGGAAAAGAAGGATCAATGTTTGCCATATGCTGCTGAAGCCTTGAAGGAGAAACAGAGTGTACCAGTAGACAGTCTGCTGAGGTTAGCCAACTGTGTGCCCCTTCTAGCACAGGAAAGGTAGTTTGCTGACTGAATTGTTTCTGTGCCTGCTCCCTTGCAAGGCTCTTGTTAACAAAATGGCAAATGCCACTTAATGGATTGAACTAGCCACACCTTAATTTTGCCTGTAGCTGCTGCAGACCTCTCTTTTCTCATCATCAGCCATTTCTTGTCTTTATGTTGTAATGTCTAAAGAATTAATTGTAATGTTGAACTCAAGTTGACTGGAGATGTATCTAGTCATACTGTAAAGATTCAGTTTAACATTATTTTAAGAGTTCGGATTACTACTCTAAGTGTTGGACCTTTCCTGACTTCTAAAATCCCAGTGAAAACATGTGGCATACATGACTGTTCTTAAACAATGGGATTTAAAGGCCCATTGAAAATAAATAAAACCCCTGCTTGTTTATACTGTCAAGGTTTTTTTCCAGACTCCTCTATTATCAGTAACAGGAAAACACAAAATGAAGTATAGCTGAACCATCTTTTAGACTAATGGTTCTTGTCCTGTTGTTGCCACAGAACACAACCTGTACTCCTATTCTGACCTGTGGGCTTAACCACAAAGAAATGAGCAGGTCCTGTGAAGTCAGTGGGCATATCAATGGCCTTCATGTGTAATTCACTGCCCTAGGGAGCCTTGTCTTTCTGCTGACAATGTAGCTTTCAAAAGATTGTTCAGGGATAGCTCCATGAAACTGAAGGATGTGAATTTTGCTTCCTGCGTCTGTTTCTGTGCAAAGGTAGCACACTGCAATGTGGACAGAATAGATGTCTTATTCACTGATAGTAATGAACTAAGTGAAGGTCAGAAGAAACTAGATCCCATACTTCTAGCACACCAGAAGAGTTGCAGTATGTTCTAGTTAGAATCTCAGCCTTACCCTCAGCGGAAGTATTGGACATTGTAGCTGAAATAAAGCCAAATTTGAGATTTCAAAGTCAGAACTTTATCTTTTATTGTGTCTTTCAGTCTTCCAGTCATTTCTTCCACTTTATACTCTTCTGCATCTGGGGTGTGTGTCTGGATTTGGTTGCAGTTACTTTTTTTTTTGGTCATTTGTTTCAAATTTCCAGGAAAATAACAACCAAAAGTATTTTGAATGCAGAGGGTTTGAAATAATTTATCACTAAATGCTGGTGCTGGAAAGACATGTAGTAAGTAGTGGACATTAGGTCTGGTCTGGAAATAGCTCAGTTGTTCAAAACAATAGGAGAAGGGTTTCTTTCAGGGTTGTTTTTCATGATGGTGATTTGGAGTTTTTAAAATTTCTTTTGTCATGTGGTAGGATCAGTTTTAGGTTCTGATCTGCTCGTATTTTCTGGCAGCTCAGAAGAGGAGCTGAGTATATTACAAACTTGTAGCAGGGGATTGGTCACTCTGCTGGACAGCAGGAATAAAACTGACTTTACATCAGTATCAAAATACTGTGTGTGCAGGTGACATGAAATGCTAACAATATTAATTTAATTTCTTCTCTTGTCTTTTCCCTGCTCCCCCATTCCCCTAGTATAGTCTGATGTTTTGCAGTTGAATTTGCTGCTGCTGCTTGATGGATAGCAAATACTTGCTGATTATGTAACTAATTGATAACTATGGAAGTTACTTCTTTATTAAGCAATTTATCAAGTGATTAGGAGACCATTTCTGTAGACTCTATTAACATAACACCAGTGGTTGAGTACATTGGTAGGACAAAAGTATGAGGTGATTTGAGGTGCACTTTTGAAGCAAACTTTGTTTTGTTTACTCTGAGGCTTCAAATCACAGGGGTATGATGCATTAAAACATCACTGCTTCAAACTTCTTACGCTAGGTGGTCCATTGGCCAAATGTACATTACATTTTACACCAACCAAAGTTTATTTAAACTTAATTAAGATTCATCAGACTGATTTGCTATGCCTGCTTTATAAATAGAATGAGACTGGCTTAAGTTTGGTTGACAAGAATTGAGCTGCCTTGTGCAGTTACAACCTCAGTAAGTGCTGTTGGCACACTTGAAGTCACAAGTGAGTGTTCCGCAAGCGGTGGTGCTTGTGATCCATGTCAGAGCCCTGGGCGAGAGCATTGTTAAGCATTTTGTGCATGTGGGTGCGGGGTCAAGGAGCACGGTGGAGTGTGTGCACGTGGTGATTGCTTGGATCAATGTACAAATCAAACCCATGTTTGCTCAGTGGCAGAAGAGATGAGTTTGGAATGGAAATGAGGTAAGAGGCTTGTCAACAGGAGAGGGAGTGTTCTGAGTGCACAGAACTAGAGGGTGAGATGGTGAACTCCCTGGTACCTGAACCTGAAGCACTGGGGGGATTTTTCTGACCTTTTCAATGAGAGTATTTCCTCCCTAGATGATTTTCAAGTCATGATCTGTAAAGAGAATTTTTTTTTCATCATCTTCCCCTCCTGCCCCAATATGTGTTTTTCATTTCCCTTTGCATACATGGAACTGGATAGGACCAGTGCAATGCTCCAAGTACTGAAAATTATCTCAGTGTGGTTGTGAGAATAAAATTACTTACGGTTATTCAGTGTCAAAAAGAATATAATAATCCAAGCATCCTTCTGAGTCAGCACAAGGGGAAGAAGTGCACAAGGAAAAAGCCCCAGAACTTTGGAATTAAAACAGTTGATAAAGCGTTCACATTCTTCTTTCCCCTCTCCCCTCCTAACTGATCGTAAATTTTACGTTTTATTTTTTTTTCTCTTTGAGTTTTGGCTGCAAGACACTGAGTCCCCACCTGAATGTTACATATTCTTCTCAGAGAAAGAAGTGACTAGTAGAGTGACAAGAATACATGCTGGATTGAATGTGTGGAGAAAACACCATGCTTCTGTGGGTGCAGTGTTAATAGTTCTTTGATGAAATACATGGATGTGGATTCCAAAGGCTCATGGCATTGTTAATGTACCTGTAGCTTTGCCATCTTATGAAGAGCAGTGGAGAGGAGTATATTTGTTGACTCAAATACGAGTGTCTATGTAGAAACAGTGGTGTGTTATCTTAGGCTGTGCACTCACTGATAGTTGCAAACCAACTCCAGTCTGGAAGCCAATAAAGACATAACAGCATTTGCCAGTGCCTTTGCCAGTAAGTTCTGTCTTTCTGGACTTTGGGTTGCTGGACTATTGCTATTAGTTCAAGAAGAATTTGAACTGGGTAGGAAGTAAGGAGACATAGAATCACAGAACCAGAAAATGGTTTGGGTTGGAAGGGACCTTAAGGATCATCTAGTTCCAACACCCCTGCCATGGGCAGGGACACCTCCCACTAGACCAGGTTAGTCAAGGCCCCATCCAGCCTGGCCTTGAACACTAGAGACAGAACTTCTCTGAACAATCTGTTCCAGTGTCTTTCACAGTAAAGAATTTCTTCCTAATAGCTATCTAAACCTACTCTCAGTTTGAATCCATTCCCTCTTGTTCTGTCACTACAACTCATTTTAAGAAGGGGTTGGTCTCTCTCCATCTTTCCTGTGGCCTCCCTTCGTGGACTGGAAGGATGCAATTAGGTCACTGCAAAGCCTTCTCCTTTTCAGGCTGAACAATCCCAATTCTCTCAGCCTTTTCTCATAGGAGAGGGGCTCCATCCCTCTAATCATCCTTGTGGTCTCCTCTAGACTCTCCCCAACAGGTCCATGCCTTTCCTATGGTGGGCACCCTAGAACTGGATGCAGCGCTCCAGGTGGGATCTCACTAGAGTGCAGTAGAGGGGCAGGATCACCTTTCTCTCCATCTGCCACCTTGATGGTTCTCTATTTGGAGAAGATTTCTTATCTTCTTTTGGGCATCGCATTGGTGGTAACTAAAGCAAAATTTTGCCATGTGGAACAAGCACTAAAGAATAAAACTGCTATTCCTTGTGGTAGTGCAGAACAATTCCATATGGTCTATTGAATAGTTATATTTGTAAGCATTTAGACCATCCCTTGGACAGATTTCATGGTCTGTGGACACTGTTGTATCTACAAGTGTAGAATATGATCTACAAGGGGGGAGATGGGGTGAATGAAAAGGCAGAGATCATATTTTACTCAAGGGTTGCATGGTGCAGTTATGATACTTTTGGGAAGCAAGGACCAGGTAATGTAAAGGACCAGGTTCCCAGCTATTGGCTTTCATAAAGTTCTCTTTTTCTCTAGCCAACAGAGAAAGAGAGCAGATTGTAGACATAACAGCCAAAATCTGATCTTTTTTCAATAGTGTTTCTATTAAGGTAAATTGACACAAAGTTATCATTTGGTATTTGAAGCAGTTGTAAAAAAGCAAACAATATATCAAAAGTATGTAAATATGTGTTTATTTATATGTCTATATGTGTTTATATATTTGAGTACATGCACACACAAGGTCTTCCAATTTTTTTTGAAATGCCAAAAATGTATTAAACACATAACGTCCAGATAAAGACTGTGGGTGTTAATATTAGCCTTTCTTAAAATATGTATGTGGAATTGGATGACTGAAAAAATGGAGAGGAAAGATAAATGATTGGTTGTAAGCGGTCTGTTTGTTTTTATTTATGTTAATAGACATAACTAATTAATGTATTTGAAAAGACTGGCTTATTCATATCTGGTTTTATTACAGAAAAACTGCTGTTATTAAACTTGCAAGGAGCATATAATATAAAAGTCAGTATATCCTTTAGATCCTCAAGGTGTATATGCTACAACTATCTGAAGAAAGTGATAAGTAGGATGCAGATTTTCAGGTGATATGCTCTTTGATAGACACCCTCTGTGCATTCTGTCACACCATGACAAGCTAGTCAATTTTGTGTGGGTATGAATTTGTTATTACAGGCAAAGAAAGCATTTATCTTGTGCTTGTTCATATAGTTCCTAGCAGGAATCTTAGAAGAAACAGATCTGCCTGTACAGATTTTCCTGGTAGCAGCAGCATCATGTGGTACTAGTGAGCACTAGGCAATTGACCTGCGTGCTTTTGTATTAGCTGTACACCTCCATAATTACTTCAAGAAGAATGAACCCAAATACTACAGCCTTGAAAAAGGTGCTTGGCATGTATATTTGAAGCATAAAAAATTGCAGTTGCTAATGCAGGGATTTGTATAGATCAATGCTTATATACTTAGTCCCTGTATAGCCTGATACACAGAGTGCATTCAGGTTTAATATTTCCTCACAGTGCATTGTGCTGGGCATTAAACTATTTAGCTCTCAGGAAATGCAAGTATATTAAAAATACTTTTAACGTTTGCCCTTTCTTACTCATAGCTGCCTTACAAATATCCACCCTTCCTAAGCAGAAGCAAATTCTTTGTCTGGCTGATTAACTAGGAAAAAAATATCTCTTGGAGACCTTTGCGAGGTCATTAGTGAAGCTTTCTCTTCAGAACATGAATAAGCCACCTGCCTTTCATAGCCCAAGGGAGCCTAAAGGCAGTGTGTGTCTTGGAGCACACAACAGAACAGCATCTGCATACTGCCAGACTGATCCCCTAATAGCCAAGGGAGAGGGAGAATTGATGCCAGGGGTGAAGAGAAATGCTGAAACCTTGCAAAGTGTTAAGCAGTGCTCACCTATTTATTAGACAGCTAATGCTGCCTGTAGCGTTACCAGTGGAGGATAAAAGAAGTGGGGCATGTTGCAGATTGTTAATTGGTCTTAGAGCTGCAGGTTGTAATTACTAGCTTACTTTCTTCTCTACAAAGGAAGAAAATATCCCAGGAGGGACCAAAGCTGAGACTGTTTTCATCTGCTAAAAAATCATGTTGTGTTTTAAATATTTCTATTATTTTTTGTTTAAGAAAGAGAAAAATATTTTTGCTATCAGACTGCAAGAAGGTCCCTGTCTGAATTTGACACCTTTAATGATTAAATGTTTGTCAGGAAACACAAGTTCTGTGTAATATGTTAGTGTTTTAAAAATAATTCTACAACAAAGTTCTTTAAAGTCAACTTGCTGGACACACACTGCAAGGTAATCAGCGTTTGTGACTTTTATTGAAGATGGGTAATTTTCAGTTGACTGGTAATTGACTTCTATAATCTTAATCTTATTAAACTCTTTATTTTTTCTCTGAGAGCTTCAATTTTAGCATTATGGTTTTGTAGTTTGGTCCTCTTCAGTTATCCAGTTTTTTCAAACTGTGGATTCTTTGTCCAGACACTTTCTCAGTGGTACTCCCATTTACTCTATGCCTTACAGGCTAAGGGTAAAAGCAACTGCATCGTTAAACAGGAGATTAAATGGATAACTCTTTTATTTGACTACTTATTATTGGAAAACATCCTCTCAAATAAATCGGTTCAAAATAGTAAGGGCAATGTCTGGTGTTTCTTCTATGCAGCAGTCAATGCAGTTTTTTAACAGGTGTTAACCAGTAAGATTCCACTCTTATTTTAAATGAGTAGGTAGTTTATTTCCTTTTCAGGCCTGTCTGCTTGTGCAGATTGGTTGTACCGGGTTAGCAAACATTTGCTCTAAAACTAGAGTCCTTGTTGCTGAAGGACAGATTCATGGGGAGCAGGGGGAGGTAAGAAGGGGATGAGTATCTCATCCTCATTATGACCAGTAAGTGCAGTATGTGTTCTGATCACATGCAGGGGAGAGTAGGTTTGCAGCCCTCTCTCCTCATCATGATTGTTTTCTGCAGTCCTGATTTGTGCTTGCAACATAGAAAAGAGAAATCTAGTCTACACTTCAGCATTTCCCCCTCTATCCCTTCATGCTTCTCAGCAGGCACAAGGACCTCCTCTACCAGCCCCAGCTCAGCTTTCCCCCTGCTGGTGCAGCAGATTCACCTCCCACACGAGCAGCCACTTTGGCTTCCCCTCCAGCTTTGTTGGCATTTAGGGTAGAGACAGGTAGAACATATTGAAATAAACTTCTGGCTCAGTTTAGTGGTAATGTCACACTACAGCCTCTGTATCATATGGCCTAAGAGCTGCTTCAGGTGGAAGACATTCTTTCCATTATGCATTTTTTCTTTTTTTCATATCTAGAAGTAAATGAAGCTTTATGTTGGCGTGAGTTCTTCCTTCATAAGGAGGCTTGTCTGTAGCTAAGAACACACTGCATAAATTCTTCTTCCTTGCCTAAAATAAAGACAGTGCCTTGAAAATAATTTATTTGGAATTTCCTTCCTAGCTTATCTGACAACTTTGCATGGTAGTGTTTGGTTGCTAGAGCTCATGCTTTGCTAGGAGACAGGACAAGCTTCCAGCTCTGCATGCAGAAAGCATTTGAATTTGAATTTCAATTAATTCACGTACAGCATGAAATAAAAATGTCATGTTTGGAGGAGGGGTATTGTTGTTTATACGGTTTTGCCAGAAGACTCACAGAATAAATGTTTGGCTTGTGCTACAGTGCAGTATTAGAACAAGAAGTGATTGTATTATTAACTGACAAGTCATGAGTGGCCTGGACGCTTTTGTTTGTTCCCATGTAGAACTGCTTTGAAGATTATAGGTCTGTCTGTTTTGCCTCTCACCCCTTTTAACATCATATTCTGGTAGCTGTTACAACATTACTTGCCCTGTGATAATTCATTGAGCTATCAGCTACAAATATTTGTTTATCCTAAGCAGGCCAGGCAGGTGTAAGAGCAAAAAGTTCAGATCATGAGGGAGGATATTCTGCAGCCTGAGTTTTTGAGTAAATTAGTATTTTACTTTTGTTCATAAAGGAATTACAGTCACAACTGTATCGATTAGTCTGTGTCTGTGTGCACGTGCTTTTGATTGCTTGGCAGCCAGGCTTGGCATGGATTTTTGGATTGGCAGGTGTAATGATGCTGGAAGGCCCACAGACAGGAGAATAAGTAGCCCCCAAAGGGCTTTGCTGCTACAAAACATCTGCAGAAACATCTATGCATCCAAACATGCCCAACTTCCACTAGTTGTCAGGGCAAGGTTTAGGACTGCTGATGGATTTTCTCATTAAAATGTTGTTTTGAGCTGAAAATGTTATTTTTATTCAAACTCTAACCTCTAAAAGAATATGGTTGATTTGTGAGAATTTTTTTGTGATAACAGAGATATTTCTGAATTATTGAATCACTTCTTGTTATGAAATGTTTTGACTTTTTTTTTTATTGTAAGCTATAATGAAGGTTGAAAGATCACATTTCCTGGAGGTTGTTTCTAAAACATCCTGAAAACAAGAAAGCTTTTAAAAGCTTGCTTTATTAAGGACAGATTTTATGCCACTATTTGGTGGATCAGCCCAAGAGAAACAGGGGAGTTTAGGGGTATGTAAATGCTCGCATGGTTGTATTGGATGACACCTTGAGGTTCTGAATGATTTTATCATCCTGTGTGAGGATGAGATCCTCATCTGTATATGAGGACAGAATTTCTTTTCCACTCCTGCATTCTTTGCTCTTACTTGGATAGTCTCAAGGAGGTGCTGTAAAATACCACAATCTGACCCAGAGTACTCTAACATCATACCAAAGCATTGGATACGTCAATGTAAAAAAAAAAAAAAAAAAAGCAATGAAAAGAGCTGGGCAGCAAAAAGGAGAATTCTGTCAAACTTGAATGAGAATGTGAGACTTTGAGACTTCAGGTGCGTTGAGTATACATGATTTTAGGAAGATTCACATCCATCTGCTTGGAGGTTGAAGTTGCTAGATAAAAAAGGTGAGGTGCAGGTATCACAGATGATGAAGCTCTGCAGCTGAGCCTTTTGTAAGATGCGAATGAAACAAAAGCTGCATCTAATCTCTTTAAAGATGGAAAAGAATAGTAACTTCAATTAAAAACAAAGTACAGGATTGTAGTTGTAATTTGCAGATCAGTTAATTGATAGATAAGTAGTCTTCAGGTTTTACCTCCATCGCATACTTTTTTGACATGACTGAATTGCCCTTACTTAAAAAATACAGCAGTGCTGTCCTGTATTCTGACTGGCTTTGCCATTGACTATGCCATAGAATCATATATACAGGAATTGCCCAAGGGTCTTCCCCTGCTTGCTGCACCAGCACACTGAAAATAATCTTTAGTTTTGCTTTCCTAAGTTTTGAAAAGTTCATATGAGGCTTTTACTTTCACTGACATATGTAATATAAAATCCCTCAGGTTCCAAACTAATAGGAGTTTGAGGCTGTTGGGCTCTTAAGGAGCACAAAACCCTGCACTGTTTGTATTGATATGATAGTATTAGTGAAAAACATCCAGAGATCAGTCGTGGCTTGTACGCTGTCATGTAAACCACTAGTAACTCTTCCTCCCTTTGGGTTAAATGATTTCTATATTTTGTTACATTTGGGAGGGTTTATTGATCACCCATTCTTTTAGGTGATCTGCAAGGATACTGCATTGGCAATCTGTCTGCTCCTGTAGACCAAAAATATTTGTAGAAGCTGCATTTAACTGGGGGAAGGTGAGGAAAATATTGTTTGTTTGTTTTCTCCTGGCAAAGAAATGTGTGAAGTTTATCTCCAGATGTTTCAGATGAAGGAAAATTGGTATAGCCTTTCTAGGTTCATCCTTGAGATGTCCTTTTAAGAGGAGGGGATATTCTAAAATCCATTGATACTTCTGGCAGCTGAAAACTTAATAAAAAAGGATATAGTGATTTTTAATTGAACTAAATGCATTGTCCTACACACAGGATGTTATTTGAACTCCTAGAAGCTAGGACAATAAACAATGCCACATTAATAAACTTATAGTGCACCTACTCTTTGCTAGGTGCTCACCACAGTCTCAAGTGATAGTTACATTCTCTGAAGACCTTGCAGTAAAACAGATCTATAAATTACCTACTGGCAGTATGCCATCCTCTAAAAAAATCCAGAAAACTGGCTCTTAGTGGCTTACAGTCATATTTATATGTATTGACAGTGCATCTTTGGTAGCTTTTGAAGCCAAGGTATTTAAGCCATCATTATAAGGAAACAAGCAAGAAGGATATGAGCAGTAAATTGAGATATAACAAACTGGCCATAATAAAGCCTGTCCAAACTACTCTTTCCATATCTCTGTATTTCACCTTAGGCTTTGCTTCTGGCATTCAACATCAGTAAGAAATAGTCTTTGGTCACATTAATCTTTCAAACCTTTTATTTGTTAGGGCAATTTGAGGAATGGGAAAGAAATCTTCAAAAGCTTGGGTAAAAGCAGTACTGTAGGAGTTTCTGTTAAATCTGTTGCCTTTGATTCTTAATTTTTCTGTGAGCTTTTCCTTTAATAGAGAAAATTTCTACAGAGGAGGTTTTTTGTGACAGCAGTAGTTAGCTGGGCTGGAGGCTCAGGCTATAGGGGACAAGAGGAATTCAAGATAGGAAGTACTGGGAGATTTCGGCAATTTTTGTAGCATAGGGATACCACTTTTTCTAATTTACCAAAGTCACCTGCAAATGTCTTAATTGGAATTTTCACACAGTATAATATTAAACATGTGCTATTTTAAGCATGATTTAAAACTATTCATCAAAGTAGGGGAGAAATGAGCTGAAAATGTGGATTTGTAATATCGGCATACAGACTACACATTCTGTAAGAGGTAAGGAATATGTGCTTTCAAGAGCAGCAGCACTGAAAATGTTGGGTGAGTATTAAAATATATCTTTCTGATCTTCTATTATGTTGCCTGAATAAGGTCATATCCCTTTGAGGCAATGTGCTGTAATTCCAGTAAATACTGTGTAATCTTTGGGTAGCGTCTTAGTGATTTCTTTCTCTTAAAACCTGTTGATACTCTTAATGAAAAGAGAGAAGGGACAGGGGATTTTCTTCTGTCGCTAAAAGACCCCTCATGCCATTTTGGAATAGGACCGAGCTGATTCCTGCCCTGAGGGCTTCAGGCACATTTCAGCTGGAGGCTCCAGTGGCATAGCCTAGTTCTGCTGGTTGAAAAGCTCCCTGACCTCAACTGTTTGTTTTCTTTCCATGACAGGTTTTCCTTTTCCTTCAGGCTGGTCCCTGGCCTGCCTGGGAGGCAGTAGGTAAACATTCTGTTAATGGGACCAGGCTGGTGGAGCTTGGTTAATGGCCAGTCACCCACAAAAGCTGTGCTGGCAGACCTAGGGGGAAAAGCAGGAGGTGCTTTACCTAAGCTTGAGGCACCTGCAGGGGAGAGTCAGGGATGAGTGACTGAGGAGCAGTGACCTCCTGCCCCAGCCACAGAGCAGAAGGGACACTCAGGCCCAGAGCCTGAGGCTCGCTGCCCGGCTGCTCGCAGTGAGGAGGTGAAGGCTGGTGAATGAGTGTGTATGGGCTTCTTTGGCACTTCCTAGGGCCAGGGTGGTAGCTGAGGAGGGTCTGGGCACAGGCTGGGGTGCATGAGGTGGGAATGGCCCCTGGACCCCTGGGGAGCTTGCTGTCACTTCTGAGGCTAAAGGTTTGTATTCATGAGCTCAAATGTTCTCAATGTTCTCGACCTTTTTTTTTTTTTTTTTTTTCAGGTTATTGTATGATTGTCCTGACCTTTCCTCTCTGTGCTGGCACATAATAGTATGACATGACAGACTGCCTGCAGCCAGCCTGGTTTGCTAGAGCTTCTGCCAGTGGTTTATCCTCTGTGCACATCACTAAATGTTCTGCTTTTGCATCCAAAGGCATCTTGGAGTCTTTGCAGTCTTGCATTGACCTTCATTTTGATGAGGGGGATTTAAAAGCAGTGGTTGTAATGTTAGTATTTGTAATAACGGTTGGAGTGTCTTTTAAGAAAGCTTCCACGCTTGTATGTACAGCTTTTGTGCATCTCCACTACCACACCCTGCTCTTCAGAACTGGCCTGTGACTTTGTTTCTCTGTCCTTGAGGTTTTTTCCTCTCCTTTTTTTCTGATGGCAGTTGTTCCTGATTTTTCTGTGCCAGAAAGTTGAGAAGAATCATCTTCTGCGGCACTGTACTGCTTGTCTGCTCTTTCCAATCCTGGGTTTTAATGAACAGTTTAGTTTTTTGCCTTTGTGCTTCTACCTCTGCAGTTTTGCTGCTGTGCTGGATCTTTCCTTAGGTGAGCAGGGGAGTACTTGGCAGAAAGACAGGAGTTCTGTCTTTCCTGCCTAAATAATTCCCTCTGACTGCGTTTATCAAACCCCTCTTTCTCATTCTTTCTTTACCTTCCTAAGAAAGCTAAAGAGAAATGTTACATCCCTAGGCCCCTTTATACTCGTTTGTGTATCTGTATTATAACAGCAGTGCTTAGCACTTGCATAATCTTGCTCCTCTGCATAATCACTGTAATCATTTATGCGTCTGTTTTGTAACATGGGTGGGTCAGATTCTGAGATGGAACAGAGCAGTTCTGTCTCTCCACTGCATTTAGTGGTTCAGCTAGTACTCATCATCACACTGCAGTGTTTATTGTATGTAGTGTTTTATGTGTTAAAACACCAGGAGCCAAAGCCTTGAGGACTGCCTTTCATTCTTTTGATTTTTGTGGAGTTGTTTTCACACAAAAGGTTGCCCAGTTTTGGGAAGGGGCAACAGAGTAGGGGTGACACAGCTGGATTCAAGTTTGTTCTCTCTAATCATTTTAGGCAAGGTGAGCAGGTGGTGTTTATACCCGTGGTGAGGAAAGCTGAAATTACCTCCTGAGCCATAGATCATGGGATGCCTTGAGAGCCTGACTGTCCTCTGCTCGCCTCTTCAGACTCCTACTGCACTGCAGATAAGCCTGTGAGGCTTAAAGGCCCTCTTTTCTAATCTGAGGGTTGATAAACTACTGATAGAGGGAGCATTTCCTCACAGGTTTCTATATTAAGGACCCATTTGGATGCTCGCTGCAGCAAGCAGAGATTCTATGGAGACAGTGTGAGCAATGTGTGTGTTAAAGAGGTCAAAGAGCTGCATCATCTGTAGTCATTACTGCACAGCGCTGTGCGGGGAGCGCAGCGCCAGAGCTGGCACCCTGGAGGAGTAGCTCTGGGTGGAGCTCTCTTCCTCCTCCATCACTCTTTTCTTTTCTCAGTGTTGACCTAGTTTATTAATGTTAATTTTATTAGTGCATCTGCTTCACTTTTCTGATTATTAAATGCTTTTGGGGCTCTGTAATTTGATTATTTCAGTGCCTTTCTTGATATAATTGAAGCTCGAATGAATGTAGCCTGAAAGTATAGTTTATTTTAACTTGATAAATCTTGTACAGCTAAACCAATTTGTGTTAATACTTTTTTCTTTTTGCAACTTTGCGCTTATGTAATTTGCTTAGTGGTGAAATATTTTTTTTGCTTGTTTTTTACCCAGAGTGCCTGAAACTGTGGCATATCTCTCTAATAGATCTCTTTCTGTCTGAAGGTTTTAAACAGTCTATGTTTAGGGTCTTATGTAGTGTATCTCATCTCTGTCATAGGAGGCTAACAATCTTTTTGGACTGACCCCATCCATTCATTTGCATCAACACCCCCTGCTGTGCTAGCCTCTCATGTAATATCTCGTATCTCTGTCCTTTCCCATTACAGCTAGTTCATTTTGTCTCAGGTGCTGTGATAATTTCCTAATTCCTGTCTGTGCCACAACTTTCCTAGCCTTTTCTGTTGCATTTCTTTTTCTCCTCATCTTTCATTACTGCTGTGAAACAGAATTGTTTTCCCATGGTACTGGGGGAAGGCTTCTAGTGGCAGAAAGGAGAGCTTCAGATGTACCTCTCCATAAAAACAAATTATTGGAACTCTTGATGCTCCTCCTGTGTGGCTCACCTTGGTGTCTTGCTCAGCTTGCTTGCTCTGAGAAGCACAGCAAGCTTTTTCTGTTTGGCCTCGTGTGAGTCACACGTGCTCTCTGAGCGGACGGGGAAGCAAGAGGACTAATGCATGGCTTACCTCCTTTGGGGTGCTGGCAGGGTGCAGGCAGTGCCTGTGTCTTCTCAAGAACATAGCTTTGGCATCTACCTTTTCTGAGTGGGAGGGAAATGAAATGGAGATTGGCGAGTCCTTCCCCAAGGAGGTCCAAGGGTCTCCCCACCACCCAGGAGCCACAGGGGATCAATTACCTCTTGGGTTAAAAGGCCTGAAACTGATGCTGGCTCACCATGAGGCAACTTAAGAAGTTCTTTCAACCCTTGAGCAAACTCTTGCTGTAGATTTAGTCCTAAAAATGTAATGGCTCCTTTTCCTCTGCCTGTCATTGTTTCAGCATCTCTAATAATGGCTTTGCAGTAGTTTAACTGTCTTGTTTAGGATATATAACTCTTGGAATAATTATAATGGAGTTAGAAAGGATTTAAATCACAGGTCAACTCAGTGCCTATTTTGATATCTTCAATAGTAGCTTTCAGAGTTTTATAGACCTATGACTTGGTGGAATAATGTAGATTACTCTAAAATATACTGTCAACCTTCTTCCACTGGGAAACTGAGAAAACCTGACTTCTGGCTGGACAAAGATAGGCAGTGGGAGCGAAGGACTTGAAGGACTGTCAAGCATGTTCTGGAGAACATGCCCTGGAGAATTTCCATTAATACTTTGGAACCAGTGCAATGTGTTTGTGCAAGGCACAAAGCTGTAGTGTCCAGTCACCTGTGCTGTGGCATTTGTCTTTTTCATTGTCTGTGTAATCAAAACTTGATGATGTTTGTTTTCTTTCCTCAGTGCAAATTCAAGCACTAGAGGAGTAACATTTTGTTGTGGTGCAAAAAGGACTTGTAATCCTGCCAGAGATTTTCTGTAATTAAAAATGAAATTGGTACTATCAACACCTTTCCTGTTTGTTGTACTGATTCCTCTCAATCTTCTGATAAATACCAGGGTTTTGACAGATAAGGAGCTAGGGGAGTCAGTGGTTCAGGGGGATTAATAATTCAGTCCAGAGCCTCCCACCCTCAGGTTGCCAGTCTGCATGTGGCCCAGGTAGGTAGTGACCAAAAATAACTGTATGGGTGCTACTTAGTGACCTGTGTGAAATGCATTCATATTTTCAGGCTGGGCATATCACCAGTCCCCTGGGAACAATTGGCAGTGATTGATACCCTTTGTGTTTTCCTCAGGGTTGCCAAAACCAAATGAGGATTTTTCTTGCCCCAAAACCAGAGGGATGCTGGAAGCTGTCCTCATGCCTCTCTCAGATGCGTGGACTCTCTGCAATATGCAGGGGGTCCTGGTAAAGGGAGTTTGTCAGCCAAGTACCTTTTGTTCATAATATTGGTACGTATAAAATGCGTTCAGAAACAATCTGTGATGCAGATCAATTAGAAACCATCCCACATCAAGCCTCACTGAGGAGGTAGGGAACTTTCATCATGACCTTACTTACTTCGGTAATATGCTCTAAAATTTAATGGAAAAAAATTCAGAAATACTCTAAGCTAGTATTAAACTAATACAATGTACAGGTGGGTAGGGTATACAAGTGTCTAATGCTCAAACATTTTAAAGTTTCCTGGATTTATATTTTTCATTTTAAGATACAGCTACTCAAACGCCAGTTTGAATGAATTCATGTTAGTTCTCTCTTGAAATACTTTCTGAAAATCTTTGTGAAATTAGGTGATTGCATTTCCAGGAGAAAGAAAGATTTTTCTTTTTCAGTTTAAGAAGAAGTATTTGGCATACATGTTTCTAAGCATTCCCTATGTGGTATGTGTGCTGTGTTGCACCTGGGAAGCAAGTAGGGAAAAATGTTATTTCTGATTACCCCAAGAAAGGAATCATTTCCCATGAATAAAGCAGTTTATGTAGTGGTTTCTGTACAGTGGTTTCTCTTTGTGGCAGACATATTTTAGACAATTGGCAGAGGTGATAGGCTGCCTACAGTAAAATGGACTGTTCAGTCTGTGTTGGTGAAGTTGATGGTGGTAGTGTCTTACAGAGATGCTACTTGTACTTTCAACTTTTGCAGCAAGATTTGTAAAACAATAAGAGCGAGTCACTTAAGAAAAGTGGGAGACTCAATCCAGCCATGTTACATACATCAGGATTTCCAAGATAGGTAAACATTTTGCTTGGCAAGAATTGAACACTTAAATTGTAGTGGAGAGGGACAGACTTGCTATTTTGTATAGCTTGAACTTCCTATATGTCCCATAACAGTGATATTTGGTATTTCTGGGTTTTTTGCAGAGGGAAAACCAGACAGAAAAGGCTACTCTGGATTGTAAGTTTGCAAAGATAACAGTCAGGTTGCACCTATTGCAGTGCCCAAGATTTTGAATCCTAATGAATGGGATTGGAATTTTCCTGTGTAGGTAGAAAGAAGAGAGAAAATATCTCCTAATTATCTCCCTAAAATAAAAATTAAAAATATTTGAATGATGTGCGCAAGGAACTCTGGGATTTTTTCTTCATAATGTTAATATGCCATATTGCAGTGTAATTCCACTTCTGCCAGTTCAAAACTTATTAAGCTGCTATCATAGTACATAGGTCATTAACATTGAAAATTAATGTCACCAGCATAATTGAAAATTCTTTCAATTCCCCTAATATCTCTTAAATGCTCAGTATAACGTACCAATCTGTCTCAGTTAGGGATCTGAGAAATTATATGTCCTTAAAAAAATTCAGAAAACTTTTTTTTTTGTCACTACATTTTGCATTTCTCAAGAATAGAGAATCTGAGTATTTGAATGGAGTATTTAGAAATCTGTCCACCCAATAATTTGTTTGACATTGCTTCATTTGGAATCATTGCATTTCTTCTTTCTATTTCCCCATATCCTGCTGAAGTTGACTCCAGTTTAGAAATAATATGCCCTATTACTGCAGTCTCTTTTTAAAAAAGCCAATTTGCCATTTTTCTGGTATTTTTTAATGGGGTTAATTCTTTAATTCTTGTGTTCTTGATGAAGAAGATAGTCATAGTTAGTAACAGAGGGATCAAAGATGATCTTGGATGCAGCTATTTAATTTGCATGCTTGAAAATCGAGTAGTTCTCCTGAAATTTATGGATTTTAATCCTCAGCAGAAGCAGTTCCAAAGCAACAAGCTGAATGTAAATCATTGAATGCTTAGCTTTTTAATTTGACTTGTTTTTGAAATATTTATTTTAGAACTTTTTTCTACCTTTCCAGGCAGACAAATCATCAAGGCTACAGAAACAAGCAAAGAGATTGTTTGTATAATCCTTTCAGATCTTTAACTCTCTCTAAGTAAAAGTTTTGCTTGTTTTTGTCTTGAGTTGCTGATTTTGGCTATGTTTTGGCAGTGTTGAAACTTTTAAACAGAGTATGTCAATGACATGGAACAAATGCAAAATGGCAAAAGAATAAGTAGAAGGTAATGCTGCAAAAATTACATTTTCTTTGTACTATACAGACCTTTTCTGAAATGCACTATCTTTAAAGGACACAAAGAGTACTTTGATTTGCCGCTTACCTAAGTGAAGGCATCTTCCATATCCTCTTGTCTCCTCACAACTTACTCAGTAATTTTTAGTTTATACACAAGAGTTAGGTTAACTTTCACAAGAGTGAAGATCATTATTCATGAAAGAGCACAAAAACCATTGTGGGTGAAGAGTCAGAAAGTCTGTGGCTTTTTAATGTGATTTTAGGTCATTTAGGGCAAGTTGTCCTGAGGTATTTGAGTGTCGTGATGCTCTGTGTCTAATGGGAGCTGGTTCCCTGGTGCTGCAGGAGCTGTTTTGCTCCTGTAAAGGGAGGGCAATTTGCTTCCTAGGCACTTCTAAAAAGTGAAGGATGACAGAGCACCAAGAGAGAAATGGCCCTTGGTGGACTGTCAAGTAGCACATAGAAGGGCCTCACCACCCTTACGGAGCACGCGTTGTATCACTTTATGACTCAATTCTTCATCTGAAGAATGGGACTAAGAATGCTTCTTTCCTCTCATCTATGTAGGCTGTAACCTCATTGGAGTGCTTAGAGTTTTTTTATGGAGTATTCAGGAAGATGGGTCTGCAGTCACATATGAGACATCCTTTTCCACCAGGCCATTGCAGTCATAAAGACAATCAGAACTGCCTGCAGAATCTGGATTTTCTTGAACAGTTTTTAGCAAAGCATATGTGATATTTGCTTTATATGATCTGAGTGTTGGAGCAGCAGAGAATGCAATGTCTAGACTCACTTGAGAGCCATTTAACATTTTTTTTTAAAGCTTCCTCAAGCAATTAACTTGCACTGTCCCACATGTGTACTTTAAGTCCCTTTTCTTGGGAAAGTATTCCAGTGACAGGCCTTTGGAAAGAGGGAAGAGGCTATTGTTTCAGCCACTGCATGGAAATACTGTCTGTGATGTGATCTGGAGTAGCTTCACAGCTCTTGTGTGTTTCTGTGTTTTGCTCTTTGCACCACTCTCCGTTTGCCAGGTGTGCAATTTAGCCAGCTCTGTTTTCAGAACCTCAGATCAGTGCAGAAAACTGTGGCACTATTGGTTCCTTATTTCAAAACCTAAAAAGCTGAGTGTGTATTTAATACTACATTTCATATAGATTCCACATTGTTCATTTTTAATGTATGTCAGTTTTTCAGAATTTGCTCAGTACTGCAGCCTGGTACTAAAAACTTTTGGTTTTAATTTTTAGTGTTTGGAGGAAGTTAGTCAATTCAAGCTTACTGCCCGGGTCAGACAGCTGCTTCCAGCTCCACTTGCCCTCTAGAAGCATTGCAAGTTGTAGTTAATGACATCATAGATGATGCCAATTAAAAAACATGCTTGAAAATATTAGGCATGGGTTAGTTTTCTTTGGTTCTGCTTCTATGCCATATCTTCAGACTGTGACAGGAGTTAAACCTCATTTTTTAAACCTCTGAAAGCTGTAGATTCTCATGTCAGAATCTGGGAGATAAAAACAAGTCAGCTAAATATGGAAAGACTTGGTGAAACTAAGTGAGCCGGCAGCATGGAAACACATTTTCTTTATCTCTGGTTTAGAAATTTGAAACAACTTAATCCTTACCCTGCCAAAGTGTTTCTAGATCTGGGATCTATTCATCCTAGACCTTTTACTTCTTAAAAGCAAAACTCAAGCCCCAAAATAAAAGCTGTGAAGGAATAAAACCAGAGGTGTATACATGAAACTGCCTGTACACTCTTCAAGATGTGTTTTAACATTAATCCTGCATTTAAAATTGTCATACTGGGCTATAGTTATAGTAATAAAAGGAGAATAAATATGTTGTTCGGGAGGATTTAATAAGCAGGCTTCTTTTAGCTTTCTGGGACAAAAGTGATGACGAGTGAAATAGAGTTTAGGACTGACCCTATGCACTTCACTCCCATTTTTGTGATTAGTGGGATTTCACTCCCATTACGCAACTCCAGAGTGTAATAATGAGACAGTGTAGTAGGTGCAAGTTTCAGTTTTCCAGATTGTGTGTTCCATAAAGCATTACCACAGGCAAAAAAAGTTAACTTTGTACTGCCAAAGAACTGGAGTTGCAAAGGAACCTCTCTACTGAAGAGAGCCCATATACAGTATTTATAAATCATAACTAAATTCAGGAAATTATGAGAAGGGAAACTGGATTCTAATGGCCATGCCTAATTTTTAAAAGGTTTACGTTAATAAAATAATCAGAACATGTAAAGCAAACTGTCCCAGAAGATCTTCTTGAATGTGAATCACAGAGTGATACAACTCAGTGTTTCCTAGCTGCTCTTCAGTCAGCTTCTTGAGAAATGGTAAATGAGCAGAAAAGAATGCTGGAGGAATTAGCACTTCAGGGTCTCTTTTCATTCATCAAAGAGATGTATTTTCAAGCTTGGTATAGTTTCACACATGCTGCCATCAGCAAAATCATTACTTTAAGGGGTTTCCAAAGTTAGTAGGGAATTAAGAGAGGCATGATCTGAAACTCTGAAGACAATCATAAAAGACGTCAAAGATTTCCTTTGATCTTCTGTTTGTTTTGCATAGGTCCTTCAGTAAAGGTATGAATTGTTTGCTATAACCAGAACAAGGCATAGTTTTCTGAAGCAGTGTTCCATCAGTAAGAAAACTTGCCACAACAAACCATCAGCCTTAGGAGTATGGGAGAAATCTTGTTCTGACACCAAAAAATAAGTAGAGTTGTCAGCCAGAATTGAGTTTATTGTTTCACTTATTTACAGTTCTGCTTCTTCCTATTCCAGTGTTTCCATGTTTACCTAACAAGAATAGATTGTTCTCTTTATTGATCCTTATATTTTTATCTCTCCTGATTACTACATGAGTTGATCAAGTAGCAGTTCCAAGCAGCTTATTCTTCCTAGTGAGCTAGCATGCTTTTGGGGCACTTCCTTGGTCCAGCTCAAGTTGTGGTAATTTCATGACTTGGTGGGCTTTGGTCACACTGCTGGGGGTAATTCAGTATGTTAATACCTGATGACACATTTAGGGAGAAAAAACTCCACCTTTCTCTTTGGAGATATTAAAAACCGAACTGCATGACGTTGTTCTGAGTAATCTGCTCTAAACTGACTCTGGTTTGAGCAGGAAGTGTTTAACCAGACAATCTCCAGAGGTCTCTTCCCACTGTAGCCATTCTGTGAAGGAGGTGGTATCAGGTAATAGAGGAAACCTAATACTTTTCACTCAGGAATGTCTGAAATAAGAAGGGATCTATCTACAATACTCCACGTATGATGTGTCTGCTCATGGAGGTGCTCTTTAGGACTTGAACTCTGACATTTTTTGCATTCTGAGTCAGATTGCATCCAGTCTTAGTTTCAGGATTGGGAGTGGATTGACTGGAAGATGTTTGACCACCATCTTCAATTGTGCAAGATGTATTTCTGGAGATAAAGATGGGTGATACTAGCAGGAGGAAAGTCGGTAATGTCGAGGAGGGGAAAAAAAGGACAAGAAAAATGAAGGATGACCTACTTCTCTACCATTCCTTGAAAGAAGGACCTTAGTGGAAGGATGGCCCCCATTGTGGTAATTAATTTGTAGCAACTATTAGGGTTTAAGATTTTAATAGGGATAAGGACAGTTGTTCAAAATAGCCAATCACTCCAGCACAGTTTTATCTACATTAGTAAAAATGATAGTCATAAATTCAACAAATAGAATACATTCTAAGGGTTAGCAATTCTTTTGCTCCAAAATTATAGTTCCTGACATCAGGAAGATGTTTTTTTCATTATGTACTGAGGAATGCTTAGGCAAACCTATTGTAGTATTAGTACATAGCTGTCAGAGGGAGTGGAAGCAGATTTGGACCTTCAAATGATAGGTCTCATAATTTCTATCCAGTCAGTAAATAATTTAAACACTACTTTGTCAGGGCTAGAAATACAGCACTTAGGCATGTTAATTAAGTCAGCATGAAAATACTTTGGATACATTGTTCTTTACTGTTGGTGAGGGCAGCACAGTATGGATATTTTGGTGGAAAAGAGAGAAAGGCATGTTATATATTGATGCTAGATGGTTAATTCTTTTTTTCCCCCTTATCTTCCTATTCCAAAGCTTGCCATACCTCAGTATTCAGTGTTGTTAGCTAAATATGCTTAATTTAAAAAAACAGTTTCTCATTGATTCTGAGATTAATGTTGCTTGTCAGGCAGTTTGCTTTAGAGATTGTTGATGGATCAGCTATAGTGTTTTGCAGTCAATGCCCAAAATTTACAGCGATTTTGAATTTTTGATGTTTTTTTCTTTCCTGTTATATAATGCTAATTAAGGCTATTTTTAGTAATTATGTTCCAAAAATGGAACAGACTGCATGAAGTGGGACAAGAATATCTGGGAATTTAGAACACTTTTATAAGTTCAAAAGCAAGACCATATTGGGAAAGTCAGGTTGTAGCAACAAATTATTGGCCATGCTCTTGGTGCTGAAGAGCAGCTTTGTGGAGTAAAGCTAAGAGACAAAATGTATATTTAAAGAATATATGCTTTTGTACTTCTTCCTATAAAAAAAAGGCTTTGTATTCTCAACAAAGGATTTTATTTTGCAGACTACACTCTAACAGTCTCTGTTCTCTGCTACTTGAAGTTTCAGATTATCTTAAGAGCTGGTCATCTTTGAAATCTGACCTGGCTAACCTTTTTCTGTCAAATGCAGTAGTACTAACCAATCAGAAAAAACCCAGATGCTTTCAAAATTTGACACCTTTGATTGACAGTATTGATGCTGTGTGACAGTTTTGTAAGGATTGTGGAATAGCAAAATTGTTTTTTGAATCCTACCAAGATGGCATTTTTCCATTTATCATGTAAATATTGACCAAACTGTGTATAATAAATTGCAGTCTCAGAGGCAAAAAAAAAAAAGAAAGAAAAAAAAAAGGCAAAAAAAAAAAAAAAAAAGCCCTGAGGGTTTCAGAAAGATTTAGGTCCTTTGCTTAACCATTTTTTATATACAAAACTTGTGGTGAATGTTCTTATTAAATATATCTGTGCTTTCATGTATTGTGCTGAACATGCTCAAATTATTGGATCAATGAATGACCACTGATCCTGGATACTGTTCAGTTGCTGGTTTTATTACATGATAATACTTCAAACCCAGCATTATTTTGAATAGCAGGTTAACAAAAAGACCAAAATGTACTGAACTGTGCAGATTGCGCACCTCAGTTCTAGTCTCTTTGTAATGTGCACAGATGCTGTCAACAGAAGAGCGCACACACTTTGTTATACTATTAAGAGCATTTTTAATTAAGGCAAAATGTATAATTATACTTTTCAGTACATCATATCAGTTCCTTTACAGATGAATCACAATTTGATATTATGGTTTCCTTAGGTGTTTGCTGAATACTCTGTTCTCCTCTAGTGTTCTTTATTCACATTCTTTATTCACCCTGTTTCAGAAGTATAACTGCATGCAGTCAAACATTCCCACATGATGCAAGAACATTGCATCATAAGTTTTGCTCACAGATACTCCCAATGAAATAGAAGGGGGAATCTGATGGTTGTTTACCTTTGGTGAATTTTTTTCCTCCTACAAGTTTATTCTTAAGCAAAACAAAGTAGTATCTGAAATATCAGTGTATTTCTTCTAGGATACTTGGGGAGAACAAACCTTTGAATATGTGATCTTTAGGATCTGTTTGCAGATGCAATACTGCCTGACAGCTGTGTCCTCCTCTGTGGCCACTGTCCTAAATGGAGCTCAGGGAAAAGAGAGGGTTTATGTTATAGAAGAATAGAGCAAGTAAGGTGATGCTTATGGGAGTGTAGCTCTTCTTTACCCATGGTATTTGGTCCCAAGAGTAAAATCAGGGTAGAATCTGTCTGTCTTGCTTTACTATCTTCCCTGCATTATTGTTTTACAGGGTTATCCCCCATCTCTCTTCTGGTCTGGATTGTTCCATAGCTGGCCCTCTCAGAAATGTTTATATTTAGTCATGTCATCAAATTTTGCACCAGAAGCTGATTAAAACATAAGGGATCCTCGAAGCTGTCATGTTTTGGTAGCTGCTTCCCAAATGAGAATCAGGACAGGAAAGATGAACGGAACCATACATGCTTCCTTCATTTCCAGCTGAAGAAACTCATGCAAGAAAGTCTTGCATTTTGTGTCTGTTGTGTGGTGATAAACCTGAGTAGTGAAAATGAGTAACTGTTTTAGTGGTAATGGCAGTGCCAACTACATTGGACATTGCTGGACACATGTAACTTGAATCCTGCAGTACAATCTCATACTTATGTGCTCTTGATTTTTTAGCTGTTAGTACTTAAAAGAGGTAGAGGTCAGAGGGCCATACTTTCTACTCTTTGATTCCTACTACTGATGCCCATAATGAAAAGATTCTTCTTTCTAACAGGCCAAAATCCAAAACTTCCTTTGAAAATAATGCCAACAAGAGGTGATTTGTATTTCTTTTGAAATATGGTCATGTATCTAGATTTTGTATTACATTTTAAAGAGTGTACTGCCAAGCTGTATGTGTTTTTATATGCTTGAAAATCTGGGGGGTCTTGATAGCTGTCGTGTTACCCAATTTCATTATTGTACCTGTTTGTCAAAGAGTAGAGGGATCAAGCAAAATGAAAATTGTTAATATGCAGTTAACAGTCTGTGCTTTCATCTTGTGCCAACACCTCTCTGCAGAAAGCAATTTGGGTTTAGTTGAGGTGAATCATGACAGAGAAAGTGCAGGCATCAGGAAAATGGGAGGTGGTACAACTTCAAGGTGGAAGGATGTTCAGGGCATAGAATCTTATTGTATAGGAAGATTTTTCTCTGTGAAGAAGAGCTGTAGTGGTGAAAGAGCTTTTCAGCTGTGTGTGGCTAAGACAGAAGATTTAATCTTGAAGAAGTACAGGCTGAGAGTAGTTTCTTTGGTATCTGCAACCATAGTAGATATTGGGTGCCTTTGATGTTGTAGGAGCATATGCCCCTGCAGCACTGAGGGAGAAGTGCTTGCACTACTTTCTTGCTCTGTAGTAGCCTCAATTCATACCTTGAAGGCCTGGGGCATGGACTGATGTTTAGAGTTATTTTAGGCCATCAGGAGATGAGTATTGTCTGTCCTTGGCACTATTCTTCAGACTGCTCCCTTCAGCTATTGTACTGTACTGTTATTTTCTAAAGCACCCTTCCTAAGCCTTGATTCCAAGTGTGTTTCCTCAGCATGCTTATTTTTATCAGCCATTTTGGCTGAAAAAGCTTTTTCTTCAAAACTCCAAAAATACTAGTTCAGAAAGATTGTGTGTCTGTGTGGTGTATAGACATCTGTCTGTCTATCTATCTGTGAATATGCACTTTTGTGTATGTGATCACACAGCTCCACTAAGCATAGCAGAGATTTATTTTTTTTTTTAATCAAACTTTGGAAAAACCTATTTCTGAGTGCAGGTTTGTTCAGTCCTCATTTTTCTGATTAACAACCCTAAAATTTTCAGTGCTGGTGCCAGATACAGCACTGTAATGTTGATATAAAGAACCCCTAACTATAAACATGCATTTGTTAATATAGCATGAATTATTCATAGAAACATAGAATATGCTGAGTTGAAAGGGACCCACGAGGGTCATCAAGTCCAACTCCTAGCACAAGATATACCCCAAGAATCACACCATGTGCCTGAGAGCACTGTCCAAATGCTTCTTAAACTCTGTCAGGTTTGGTCCTGTGACCACTTCCCTGAGGAGCCTGTTCCAGTGCCCAACCATCCTCTGGGTGAAAAACCTTTTCCTGATATCCAACCTAAACCTCCCCCAGTTCAGCTTCAGGCCATTCCCTCAGGTCCTGTCACTGGTCACAAGAATGAAGAGCTCAGTGCCTGGCTCTCCTCTTCCCCTCATGAGGAAGTTGCAACTGCGATGAGGTCTCACTTCAATCTTCTCCAGGATGAGCAGCCCAAGTGACCTCAGCTGCTCCTTGTACAGCTTCCCATCCAAACCCTTCACCATCCTTGTGGCTCTCCTTTGGTCACTTTCTAATAGCTCCATGTCTTTTTTGTACTGTGGTGCCCAAAACTGCCCCTAGCACTGGAGGTGAGGCTGCCCCAGTGCAGAGCAGACTGGAACAATCCTCTCCCTTGCCCAGCTGCAATGCTGCGCCTGATGCCCCCTAGGACATATTTGGCCCTCCTGGCTGTCAGGGCATGATGACTCATATTACATTTTCCACGGACCAGGCCTCCAAAATCCCTTTCCACAGCTCTGCTCTCCAGCCTCTCATTCCCCAGCCTATACACAGAACCAGGATTGCCCCATCCCAGGTGCAGAATCCAGCTCTTCCCCTTGTTAATCTTCATATGATTGGTGATTGCCCATCTCTCTGGTTTGTTGAGGTCTCTCCGAAGGTCCGCTCTGCCCTAAAGGGAGTTGACAGCTCTTCCCAATTTAGTATTGTTGTCAAACTTGCTTCATATTCCTTCAAGTCTTGCACCCAGGACTGAGCAAGGATGGAACCGCAGTATTATTAACATTATGACTTCAGTAAGTGTCCTAAGATGTGGCAAAGAACAATGTAACTTTTGTGCAGGTGTCCCTAGAAATGCAAGTGCCAATCACTAAGATTCATCTACTTAACTATGACTGTTTACACCATAAAAAGAAATTCACTCCTATAATTATATTCGGAATTATAGAAAGCTGGTGCTGCTGCACATTATTTGATCTCTCTGGGGAAACTTCCATCAAACATAACAGCCTACATTTTTACTTTGTTAATTATAAAGCTGTGAACAAGAAAATGCAAGACAATCTCAACTATTCTTAGTGTAATAGTAGCTTCCTAAAATATTACTGCTTTTATGAGTCCCAGCGGAGGATCTTTATTTGTGCGGAAAAACCCAATACCATCCTCTTGCATAAATGGGGAAATAGATTCCAGATGTATTAAGCAAATAATAAAACAGACATTTATCATGGTCTCTTATAAATCCATGGACTTAGGTTACCTGCAGGTTTGCGCTTGTTTTTTTCTCCATCTACCCCATCCAAAACAGGTGATGTTTATTCTTTTGAAACGTTAGTTTGTGCCTATTTTGTAAGGAGAAATGGATTAAAAATATTTTTGTCTCTTCTTTGTGATGGTATGGAAGAGCAGTTGAGAGTTGTGTAGAGTAGTACTTTGCTTTTGACTGCTGTTGAGGTCTTTCATAAAGATACCCATAAAGATACTCAAAACCCAGTTGGACCCAATTCTGGGCAGGCAGCTCTAGGTGGCCAAGGCCACCTTGAACCAGGGCCATTGAACTAGATTATCTCAAGAGGTTTTTCAGATAATTCTTTTCTTTGGTGCTTGATATTTGTATGTTCCACTGTGATCAGCTCTGCTGTTGAGTATGATAGTTATAAATCATCATGGTGCTACTTCTGGAAGGTCTCTGCAGTTACACCATTCTCAGACCATCATTAGTTTCAGTGATGCCCAGTTGCTGGGCACTTCTACTTGCAGGACTGAAGCTGAGGTTATGTGCAAAAGTAAACATTCGCTGAATTTTGAAACCATCAGGCTTATGAAACCAGAGCTTCTATGATGTGCAGCTGCTTTTTATTCTGTCTGTACTCCCCCAAAAGCACACCTGGTGTAAACACTGTATTGAACAGTAGAATCAAATCTCACAAAATTAGAATTAATGTACCTGTTGGTGCAGAGTGTTTACTGTTTGCTTCAGGAGTATACCCTAGCATCATTTTGCTCTGAATTCATCCACTAACCCTTGTTGTCACTCAGCTGATCTTTAAGGTTAGAAGGCCAAAGAAAAGTTCTTGCAAAATACAAATTAATTAGTAATGATTTTGAATATATATTTGGAGGATGTGCAATAGTAACTCAGTCCTTTGAAGCTTGTAAGTGATTCCTGAATGGTGACTGAGCACCAGATGGATTTGGCTGCTATTGTTGAAATAATCAGACCTGGCTTTTTTTTGACAAGCACCATTTAACAATGTGACTGATGGCCTTGTGCCTTTATTTCACCAGTGAAACGTACACTTATGCCATCTTAAGAGATCAGTATAAGCTTTTGGGATCCTTTTAAATCTTCATTGAAGATTTACACTTGTCTTACTTTTTATTATTGAATCGAATTTATTGAGGTGTTAAAAAGCAAGTGTATCAACCATGGCAAATACTTAGAAGAGCCCCATAGTGGTATTGAGGACCCAAGTGTGTTTCTTGGCTCAAAGAGTATCAAAGTTGGTATTATCGACAGTATTCTTGCAATACGATGCTTTTTTCCTCTAATCACCTCCCAGTACTGTGTTCGATTTTGTCACATGTGGACAAACCAGAGTAACTTTACCCTGCAGGTGAAATCACTTGTTCTTTTCAGAGGTGGCTGCAAGGAGTGGGAGATGTTTTGCATCTAGGTTTTTGTTGACATTTTACTCTGGTAGTCTTTTGGTTTTTCTGGTGGTCTTCATGATCATAAAATGCGGAGCAATTTAGGGGCAAACAACAGTACATATTCATAACTATTTGTGTGCATTGTTTGAAGCGTTGTTGTGGAAATTCACCTTCCTTTCTTACTTTAACTGTGTGGATTCAAAGGGAGGAGAGATTGATAAAGGCAGACACTGCAACTTTCCTATCATAGCATATCTGTGTGACTTTGAATTTTGAGGTTAAAAATCTGTCAGGATCAGTACACAATTGTGATTCTGTGATAATAGCTGGTAGGTTTGCCAGTTTAAGTTGGTTCACTAAAGCTGATGTAGTGATTAGTTTATCTTCAGATTAGTGGTAGGAGCAGAAGACTGGGGAATGGCACACCAGGTTTTGGGTCACTGGAAGAGGCAGGTGTGTTCTGCAATCTTGTAAATCCTCAGTATATATTAGCCACAGACTAGCTGCAGCAGAGCTGCCTAGTTTACTTCAGCAAGAAAGAAGTGGGATAAATTATTCTTTCTGGAGCTTCTGGTTGACCTGACTAGGAAGCAGAATTAGCTTGTTCAGGAGGTGGCCTGGGTACCTTTAGCCTGTGTGCATCAGAGACAACCTTGCAGTCTCTAGCAGCAAGGCAAGGAGAGGAAAGGGCAATTTTCCTCATCTGAAAGGATTGTCTGAATGTACTCTAAATTTTGGCTAAAGCTAAAACAAGGCATGAACAATGGGACCAGTGATTTTACTGAGTTCTGCTTGCCTTCTGTGCTGATTAGGTTAATGTCAGCTGTGCAGAACTGCATCATGGCTGGACTCTGTTGAGAAGCTGGAGAGGAACAAAGTGCAGATACTGGTCCAAACTTCATTTCATCTCCTCATACTGGGGAAGGCATTAATGCTGGCCTGGTTTTGCTCTTCTTGGTTTCCTCTATTTGTTTACAACCTTTGAATTTTTTTGATTTCTTTAAGAGTGAAATTTTCCAAAGTCATTCATAGGGCTTCTAATAAAAGTTGCAGCTCTTTCTCTGTCCTGTCTTTCTGGTGTGTTTTGTGAATCTGAAATAAGGTGAATTTCATCTGATCTGAAGTGTTGTCACAGGATGCTGTTGGATAACTCAACTGGTTGTGCAGTCAGTAGATGATTATATGCAGACCTGTGGAAATACAATATTTCTGATTCTTCTCCTACTTATGCTGCAGGAAACTAGGAACAGTAGCAGTGAAGCCAGTGGTATATTTTGAAATAAATAAGAACTGGGCTGATTTTTTTTTTCTTTGCCATTTGGCTAGTGACAGCTTAGATCTCATCTGGTGTGAATTGGCACAGCTTTCACTGATGTTGGAGGAGCTTTTATACTAATTCACACCAGCTGAGCTTGTTATGCAGTCCAGTCTGTGCAAATGTGGGTTGGTGGTTTTTTTTCTCCTTTTTACCTCTTTTTCTGCTTTCCGTCTTGTGCTTGGGGATCTTTTGTTCTGCCCTTCATGCTTGTTCCAGTTCTGACCAATAGCACATAAACTGCAAGCCTGTTTCAGAGTAGAGCTTCTTGATATAAATCCATAAGGTTAAGTTTTGATTCTAGGTTGCATAGATATGTAGAGGATTTATTTTAAATCCAAAATGAGGATTTATAAATTTCTATAGTTTTTTTTTTTTACCTATGAAATACACATACTAGTTTTAATATCTGAATGGATTTCTGCATAGGCAAGCTCTATTTATTTAATTTGATTTTTGAGAAGTCAAAATGAATATGTACCAAAATCTGCTGCTAGTGGTGATTCTTTCTTGGAGTTTGACAGAAGAGCTTATATTTCTATTGTGACAACAAAAAGTAGGAAGGATTTATATTCATCTAAGGATCGCTATGTCTTAGAGCCTATCCCATCTTACCTGGCTTGGGGCAATTACATATATTTTGTAGAAAGAAAGCTTATGTTAACATATATGCAAACTTCATGTGATAATTATCCAAGGACACTTCGATTAATCTGGTTGTATCCTAAAGGCTGATGGCATTTTAAATTGTTCAGGAAAGTAGGCAGTCATAATGGAAACTGCTCAGAAGCTAAAAACCTCTTACAGTTACCTACAAGTTGTGTGCAATACATCTTAGATGCTGACAAGTAAAATTAAATTGTGGTCATTCTGTTGTGTTTATAATAATTTAATCTTAAGTCATACCTGTGCAACTGTAAGAACTTTATAGGATTTCGTGGTTTGCATTCTTAGAGGTATGCATATTTTTAAAGTATGTTAATGAAAAAGAAATTATGAAGGTTATTAAGGTCTGTGCTCCAGGTGAGGAGTGCTAGATCTCATTGTTCTGTCTCATGACCAGTAATATTTGTATCAGAGACAAACAAGGGTAAAACTTACAGTAGAGAAATGTGGTAACCAAATATTCCATATTATTCTTTCTAGCCGGGAATGGTTCCCAGTTTGCTGATAAAGCAAAACCTGATGATGCTTATTGTCCCACAGACAGTACACTGCACACTTGAAATCATAAATTTTATTAGGTATAGCTTTTCAATATATGCCTAATCTTGAGATTAGTAAGGAGGTTTATAGTCTCTTCTGGTAAAATAGACTGTTGAAGAATTTTAAATGCAAATCCTGGATTCTTGCTTGTTTTCAGTTTGTCATAGCAAATTCCTCAAAAACAGTATTAGTTGGTTATTGATTAGATGAACTAATTTAAAACTGTATAATTAAGATTCTGTTAACGCAGCATCACCTTGTGGAATTTAATACATTTGGAAGTTCAAAAGCTTCACAAAGTTGGGACAGAATACAGAAACTTCTGTTGAAGTGTATTTTTGTGATTCTGACATCAATTCTAGAAATGAATAATTCTGAACTGTGTTGTTCACTTAGTTAATTGATAATGTGGTTCCTTTGAGCAAATGACTAATATACTTCAAATTTCATCATTTATAAGACAAGGTTAATTGTAGCACTTCCCTAAGGCTTGATGTTTGCTAAAAGACATAGAGAACTGTGTTACAAAAATGCTTCATAAACATTAGTCTCTCAGCTGTGCTTGGTTCTTGTCCCCCATGCTGCACTGCTCCATCATTGCTGGAAAATTATTATCTTTTATTGTTTAATTCCCTTTGGGTTTGAGATAAGCCAGATGGTGAGGTTGTCTTCCAGGAGAGTTTTCTGCTTTGCATTATCAATTTTTCACCCTTACTAGTAATGGAGGAGTTGCAGCATGTAATCCCCTTTGGTCTAGATGGCTTTATGTACCTGTGTGTTGATTTGGTAATTTCTGTTATTTTATATATTTAATTTCAATTAAATTGTTGTGTGTTTTCATCACGATCTACTTGATTTGAGTGATTTATATTATGATTATGATAGGAAGTGTTGTATTCCTGGTACAGGTTTCTGCTTTCCAAAATATTAAAGTAAAATCGAAATAATTATTTCTAAAGATCTGAGGAAAGAAGGCAAAAAATACTGTTTAACATTGTTTTCAGGATCTGCATAGATTTTACAGGATGTAAAGCTCAGCAGTTTACTATATTATCCTTCGCAGAATTCAGTGTCTTGTGTAATTGGACATATGGTATCTTTAGAAACTTGTGGGAACCCTTAAAATCTTGTTGACTGTAAAATATTCTACAATAAAGGAGTGTGTGAATCCATGTGTGAAATTTTGTTTTCATTTAAAGAAAAAAAAAAACCAATTAAGTAGTGGGTTCTGGCACTAAGACTAAGAGTTCTTCAAATGTATCATAAATTATTAGACAGTTTGCATAACCTGTATGGCAGGAACTTGTTAGGTCTCCCAATTCCCAGAAGCCCAGAAATGGGCACCCAAAACCAGCTTTTCTTGAATGAGATTTTGCAGCCCTTCTCTCTCTCATCTGTGAAATGGTGCCATAATCCCAAGAGCCGTGTTAAATATTAACTTGTTTGTCCACTTTGCCATGAAATGATGAAGTGCTCCATAAATAACAAGTGACATTTATAGAAGTTCTTCTGATTGTGGTTTCATGGGGAAGGTAAGCCAAAGGTGCTGCTTGAAGGATGTTGCCATATAAAAACCCCAAATGGCATGCTTAACCATTCACTGCAGAAAGATCTGACAGGGGGTTTGCATGTAAATGATCTCAGAGGGTGTTAGTTTAAAATGTAATCTGTTGAGGAAGAAAATCACACTGCCATGTTTAGCCTCCTTTTTTTTTTTTTTGTTTGTTTGTTTTTTTTTTTTTTGTTTTGTTTTGTTTTTTGTTTGGCAGTGTTATGATACAGTCTTCCAGGCCCCTTTTATTTTGAAGCCTACTGGAATCCTGTGTAATTTCTGTGTATTTTCTGTTGAGGTTAGTATTTTGGGCTTTCTCCTACTTGAAAACTCCTCCCAAGCCAAGATTGAGCATGATTTTCCTGTAAAGAATTATGAGCACACACACAAAGCCATCCTCACAGAATCATGTGTGTCTGAGGGGACCTCCTGAGCTCTGTGGTCCAACCCCCTGCTCAGCACAAGTCCAGACAGAACAGTTTGCCCTGTGCTGTGTTCAGCCATGTTTTAAATTGCTCCCAGCAGAGCCTGTACCTTTCTATCCCTGCAGTGAAGTGAGCTGTGCCGTCATGTCTGTAATTCTGGTGAGGTCATGGCTTTAGATCTGCGCTCAGACTTTTAATTCCTCCTGTTTGCTTCCTGTGCTGTGCTGTGTGCATGCAATTTTGCTTTCAGGAGAGAGGCAGAAGATTCCTAGAGCTGGCCATGCCACTTTTTGAAGCAGCCTTTAACATTAACATTTCCATTGCCTTTAACATTAGCAAGATCCCTTGCCCAGCAGAGGGAAGGGTTCAGAGGCTGTGGTGGTACAGAGTGAGTAATGGGATTTGAGCTGATTCAGTCTTTATCCACAGCTGTGCTGATATAACTTACATTTAGAAATGTTGTTATTCAGTAAGTTTCAGTGGGTATATGTAGATAAAATGATTATGTGTTCAGCTATTTCTTTACAAGATGTACAAGTGTGCATCAACTGTTGAAAGGTGACCCCTCTGTGTTTTTGGTTTTTTGCTTTTTCTTTTTCCATTTCCTGAGCAAGGGAGAGAGTGAGGAGGGAAGCGAGATCTAAGGCAGCTTTGTGCTGGAAAACTTAATGTTATTTGCTGTAAATATGGTAGTTGTGATAAAAAACTTAGAAAACCTCCATTAAAGTAAAATGCACAAAAAAAAAAAAAGAACAAAACTGCCTTGCGTATTCTTCCTACCTTAAAAAAAATTGAAAAAAGAGAAACTATGTGTTTCTGTAAAGGGATTAAGAAACTCCAGATGGCTGTTGAAAAAAAAAAATGAAAATGGGGGTGGAGAAAGTCAAGAAGAAACAGTTTCTATTGACTTGTTCTTTCTTTTTTGGAAAGGTCACTGAAAATTTACACAGTGACAAAATAACAACCCAATTAGTATCTGTCCTGTAAAACTAAATGTTAATTTATTTCAGATTCTCTTCTATTGACAAGTGGGACTGATATTCAAGATGGACTTCTCTACATGAGTGCAGGGCAAAAATTACCAGACTGGATATGAGTTTCTATAGCAATTGCTGTCAATTCAAACTGTAAAGAAAAAAAGATATAATTAAATACTAACGGTATGTTTATTTTGTTTAAAGATTATTCTTTTAATTATACTTCTCATAGCTATAAAAGATACAATTTGGTAATGCAAGTTAATCTCAAAAGCACAGCATCCCCTTTGTCTAGTGCTTAAAAAAAGTTTCCAATAGAGAATACTATTTCATTAATTGTTATTATATAGGAATTAGAGATTTAGGGGGTCTAACATTTCCTTTATTATTCATTTCTTTAGGTGTCAGTGGCACACTACGAAATTAACTTCAGTGCATAACAAGAGATTAATTACCAACCGTGAAAAGGGAATATTATCTAGAGAGCTAGTGACTTTTTTAGAGAAAGGGATCTCTTTAATAAGGGGCCTTAAATTGCAGTTCTTCAAATGAGCAAGAGAAATTATTCTTCTTATATTCCAGAAAGAAAAGCAGACAAATAGCCTTCTCGATAATTCATTTAAATATTTTAGCAGTGAATTAAAATGCCATCTAATCAAAGCAGTATCCTTTCATTTATGTTGTATGCTTATAAGAATATTTCCATTCATATAATCCACAAGGAGGACACAAAACTCACTGAGTGAAGGTCAAATCTTTCCCATTTAGTTGCTGTGATAGTGACACAGACAGAGAACGCACTTGGGCACATCTCTCCATCCCTGCTGAGGCTGTAGGATAGAGTCAGCAGTCTGTCCTCCGTGCCCCTGCTCTGTGCATGGAATGAGGTGATGTTTGGTGAGGAAGGAACTGCACTCAGGTCTGCATGTTTGGGTTTTTTTTCTGTTGACTTCAGTGGGCTTCTGATTATACACTGCTGTAGTTTTGAGTCAACTTCTAGTCAAGTCTAAGTATATCTTTAGCCCACCTTATTTGCAGGTTTGTGTGCTCATTGAAGGAGGAGGCAAAAAAAGGCAAAGAAGAAGTGTGTGTCTGTGTTCAGTAAATAGTACTGTCTTTCTGAGAGGCTGGGCCTCTGGGTAAAGCAGGGCTCTGCTGGGCTGGAGGGTTTGGACACATTCACCCCCAGGAGTTAGTTTAGCTCTGGTTTCCTCTGCAGACTTCCAGTGTAGGCTCTCTGGTCCATGACTTGCTGTCAACTCATCCAGTGTTCACTGTGGGGTGGATATGGCTGAATCAGGCTCTCCGCAGTTCAGTCCAGGGCTGTAGGCATCCATTGGCACTTTTCCAGGACACAGGAGACTTGCTCCCTTGAAACTTTTGTGCTGTGTCCCAACAAGACAAATATTCATCATCCTACAGCATCCTGGGCAGAACAGGGCAAGAGAGGTTAGGAGTGTTTAGAAAGCAAAGAACATTGCTGAGTTTGCTGCTTCTCCTATGAAGGACCATTATCTGATTCAGTTTCCAGGATAATCATTCCTCTGTGGATGAATTTGAACTACTTTGGTGGAGAATACTGCTCTAACAAGCTTCTGCCTCACTAAGGCAGTAGTTGGAAAGCATGAAATGGGTGCCTTTAATGACAGCAGGAAAGAGCAGTCTGTGCCCTTGAATGCTGCTCTGCCATCTCTTCCTTCCCAAGGAAAAAAGTTCCTAGTTGAGTGTAGCAACATCTTTGAACTTAAATTTTTCGCATGTGGCCACTTACTGTGTGCTTTTTGTTGTCCCAGTGCCTGACTTGAGACCATGGGGTCTGATTTGCAGAAGTGTCAAGTGCTCACAGCAGCAGCTGTAGTAATAGGGAGCTGTACTTTGAACACTTTAAACCCCATGACATCCTTGGTGCTCAGAAACACCAGGCCCCAGGTATGTCAGATTGGAAGCAAAATTAATAGATGCTTTTGATCTTAAAGTGCCCAAGTTCCAGCTTCAATACAGGAGGCACAAATACTTGCCCAACTTACAAAGACATGCAGAAGAAGAAGAAAAAAGAGGTCTAGTATTTTGCAAACATTTAAATATTGTGGAACCGAATGCTTCATTGGGAAGCTCATAAAAGAAAGAATGTGTCTTCAGGGCTTGGCTTGAGTATTGCTCAGTGCACGAAGCACTTGGGGTACGTGTTCAGCAATGCAAGGAATGCAAGCAGGGACCATTAACTGTTGTCTCTTCTCTGTGCTGAACAGAGCAAACTCTCATGGAAAGATTGATACTTGTTTGTCTCACTGCAGACAGCATCGTAATGTATTGCTAAGATGAGAGCATTTTAGTGTTCCTCAGGCAACCTTAATTCTACTTTTTCAGAATATCTGAATGTTTCATTGAAATACCAAGTGTTGTATTAAGGCTCACTTTTGTGGGCCATTTTCTGGATGTTTTAAATTGAAAACTGAAAAATTGAAGTATTCTGTTGTATATCATCACATTCTTATGAATCATCAGTGTAATATAATTACAAGTTTTGTAGAGTAATTCCATGTGTACATACCTCTATTACATATACAAAATATTAGACAAAATTGAGAATTTATATGAACAGAGTGGGAGAAACATGGGGCTTTTTTCAAATAGCTGTGAAAGATTGAGTGCTTTTTGTGGCAGTCTTTGTCTTCTTTGAATCTTTCCTGAGGAATATCCTTCCTTGTTCACAGGTAAATAAAGCTGGTTTGTTTAGTGCTGTTGGCCATTGTGTAATGGTGTAAACAGTATAGAGTACATATACCTAGATGTATATGTATATATACCTAGGCAGAGGGTAGATGCATGGTCATCCTGCAACCCGTCCCTCACTTGCTTGTGTATCTGTTCCCATCATCTTTTACATGCCTTGTCAACTGCATGGCAAGAGTAAGCAAGAAGCCTCTGCAAAAAACAGCTAAAGTGCTTCCACAAATTATTTCAAGGACTTCAAGCAAAACCTTTTCTTCTGTCTTTTCCTAAACCTAGTTTAGGTGGGACTTTATGATGTAACATTTCTTTCATCTCCAATAGCTGGTAATACTGTATTGTGTGATGCTCCTTCAACCACTTTATGCCAAATTTTGATACAATTTATGTCACCTTTTAACAAAATCATTGTACCTCAGAGAAAAAAAGTACTGCTGCCAGAACTCATGAATTTTGTACAAATCTAAGTAAATGAAAAAGAGTTACTTTGAACTTTAAGGATCAATTGCTTCATCTTAAACATTTTTTGTCACCTATTTCATATAGAGATGGTGGCTTAATTTTAAAGATAATCACTAACTTAAATGTTCTACTTATAAGCAAGAAAAGCATGGAGGTCTGGCTGTAATTCTGTAGTATTACTGATGAATAAGATGACTTGAAATAAATTACATATGTTATAATTTTTTTTTAAGTGGCTATAGATACTTTGTGCAGCTCAGGAAGAGGGAAATAAGGACAGGGAGTACTTGAAACATAATTTCCATTGCATTTGTGTCATATGAGTACTGAAATGATGAAAGAAGTTGCTAGAAATGAGGAAACTAATTAAAAGAAATTTGAGAGAGAAACCTAAAAGAGTTATTAACATGAGGTGATCGCTCCGAGATGAAATATTTTTGTTCTTTTCCCTGTAATTATACAGTGATGCTAGTTTCATAGTAAAACTTGAAGCTGAAATGGGTACATAGGATCAAATTCATCTAATCTGATTTACATATCTAAAAGTTAAGTGTTTATTTCTGCATTTCTTATGATAGAGTGAATAATTATTTGTGGTATTCTCTCCCTATTTGCAGTAGGACTGGAGGATCTGGTTTAGATCAGATACTTTGCAGTGTGTAGTGGTTAAGTAGCCACCAATGTTGCCCAGAGTTATACTGCTTCTCAGCATCTTGCAGATACCTCTGCATCTGCTTGGAAGCCTTCTCAGATCCCAAGTGAATATATTAATAGCCATCAAATTTTAAATGACCACGTACAACTTCAAAACATGAACTGAGTAGGAGGGAAAATTCTTTTGCCTTGAGTGAAACCCTTCAGTTTCTGCCCCAGAAGAGCTCTGGACATGGCAACGCCATTCCACAGTGCCACTGAACAGGTGTCGGATTAGGCACAGCTGAAGTCCTTTACCTGGTGATGCATTTCAAAGAGTTGTTGCTTCACGGAAGTCAAGCAGTGCACTACAAGCTGAAGAACCTAATTTGTAAGTTCAGGTTTTGCTCCATCTGAGTGCTCCTGGGACCATTAAGGTGAGAGAGGAAACAGGAGATTTTAGGCCCAGGAGGAAAAGCAGGTCATGGTTCACACTATGTCTCTTTCTAGGGCTCAGAATTGAGTCTCCTGAGGTGTCTGTGCTACAGCTATATACTTTCCATTTTATGCATGTCTGTGTACAAAATATACCAGAAGACTAGTTAAGCATCCATAGCTGTGTTACAGGTGCAGATAAAGGTATTTTCAGGTGTTCAGGTTTGACAAATGCCAGCTGGAAACACTGAACTCAGGAGCAATATAGAGAGAAAGGCAAGAGGGTCTTTTGTGACATTGACTTCAAATCCCATTTGCTAATGTCTGTAATTACTTGTTTAAATCACATCTATGTCCTTAATAGCATGAGACCTATTGACAGAAAATATTTAGTCCAGCAACATGCAATGGTCAAATTTTTTAAGATGGGAGATCAATGAGTAGGCGTGGGTTGGGAAGCCACTTTTTGAGGAGCCCTTTGTGAGCAAAAGTGTGAAATGTCCTTCAAGCTGTTATAGAGCTGATGGAGTAGTTCTCTAGTAAGAAGAAAATAGCGAGTAGTGCTTCTGAACAAAATTTTTTGATCCTGTGCTGTGTGACAATACATTTAAATACACCAAGACTTTTTATGTTGTGCTTTCTTAAGAATAAATAAATTGTATGTACCCAGAACCATGTCAGAGCTGATACAAAGCACATGTAGTGGAATTCATTGGAGTTCACTGAAGTTGGACTATGAATGCTGTACTTCCTTATGAAATCTGTTCTCAGCTTTACCATCAGAATACTGAGGAACTACTGACGGAAAGATTTTGAAATTCAATATTTTACGTTTATTGTGTGTCTTACCTAAGTCATTCTGGAAAGGAAGGACTATTATCCCAACTCCAGTTATAAGAAAAGTGATGCCTAAGTGATCATAAGGCTTTTCATTACTTTCTTCCCAAGAATGAGTTTGTGGCAGAGAAGCTAAAGCGTAAACCTTATCTGTCTATTATTTTTATATATTATAAAGCCAAGGAACCCCAGTCAAATAACTCGAGGCTTCTTTATGGTACATGCTGTACAAAAACAAAATGTGGTATCAATCCCTGCCTGTGGAAGTTGAATTTACTGTGCAGTGTCAAGCTTTCAGAGTAATCACGACAATGTGCTGCTGTCAGCTGAACATACTTTTTATCCTTTTTATATACATACAGGTGTTCTGGCTGTTCTGATTCTTGAACAGGAATATTGAACATGCTAAACAGTGTCCTGTGCTATGATAGATAAAACTGCTACCTCTGTATCCTTTGAGGATGTCTTAAACTGTCCCACATTGTGATGATCTTTGTGTACTTGTTCCTTGCTCTGTCTGTTGTTCTGCAAGAAAAGGCCATTTTGTAAGATACTAAGCAGTCAACTTTGATGAAATTTTACCAAGAAAGTTGCATCTGGGGCAATGAATACATGTGAAGGGAATTTGTCCAGCTGTACTTACACTCTGAAAAAATTAGATTAATAACTGAATTTCTGAACTGTATTGTAGGCTTGGTTTTTCTCTCAAGTGGGAGCCACTCATGTATTTGTTTATAGCCTTTATTTTTTTTCAAATCTCCATGGCCCTGGTGTCTAGGGAGATTTAACAGTTTTAGAAGATATTAAAAGGTCCTAATCCTCAAAATCCAGCTTTTCCTGAATGAACAAAACATAAAGAAAGGAATTGGAGTTTGCTTTTACATACAAGGAACAAAAAGAGCAATACTGTAGCCTACAGGCAGAGCCAGGAGGAAAAGAGCAAATGAGTCAATTAATTTTTTGCTCTGTGGCATAAATTAGGACAGCAAATTGCACTGTCATCCATTGAAAATGTTCACACTTGAGACAGGGGTAAGGAAAAAAACCTCAAAAACTAAGCAAGCCATTTGTTCAGCTATGCAGGCTGAAATACAGAGAAAAAGAAAACCATATACCATTAAAGTATTTATAGTTAATGACTAATGTCTCGTATTGCTCTTGGGAGTTAAGTGGATACTTTATTGTGCATAATTTGAAAGGTAGAATGTTATTGCAGTGTATGGTTATGAACTCAGAAAAGATATCCTAGGGTGTAAGTAAGATTCTGTTTAATGGTGGATTTGTCATTGATTATGTTGGGAATGCTTAGGAGGGCTTGCAGGAATCAGAGAGATGGACTTGGGCAAAAGTAGGAAGATGGAAAGGAGCAAGGAAGGAGGACTGAGGAATTCATAACTTCAGAAGTAGAAAGATTAAAAAATGAAGATAAAAGTATCAATTGGAGGTAGGAAAAAATAGAGAGAGCTCCTTCTTGTTGTTGCTTTCGTTCACTCTTTCCTCTTCTTGCCAATCTAGTTTTTTTGTCCTCTTCTGCTCTGGTCATTAATTTCTCCCTATCAGAAATACTTTCTTCCCAGCTACTTAACCTGTTGAAATATTGGTAAAATGGTAGAATGAATGTTAGTCACATATTAGAAGAAAGTAGAATCTGGTAGATGGCTTCCCTGGGTAGATTTTTTAAGCAGGCTGTTCTTTTAATATATGCATACCTCTTTCAGTTATAGAACAAAAATAAACATACTTATTAAAACTTATTCAAAACCTTTAAAGTTCTTTTGCTTAGTTTTTAGAACAGAACAGATCATTCTAACCCAGGAGACATAGCTATGGTCTCAAAGTGACTATTACTGTTAGAAAATTATTCCACACATGAGATTTAGAAAGATAAGTTCTCTTTCAATAGAATGGGCATAATTGAATGTTTACTTCTTTTCTTGAGTTCTTGAAGAGTGGCTTTCTTAGCATGCCTAGTCTGAATGCCAAATCCTCATTTTAGGGTGTAATTTAAGCTGACTTGCACTTCAGGAGCCTGAATGCATCAGTTTAACTGAGTTACAGGAGAACATTGTGATGGGTTTGATTTTTGCTTTCACAGGAGGGGAGTTCAGAGAACACTTGGGTAAGCTTTTTGGCCTCAGTTGCTTAACATCCCAGCCACATGACCTTGCAGTTTGAGAAACTCTTCTCTATTAGACTGATGCCTTAGTATTACTTTTTTTCCGTGTAAAACCTTTTACTCCCAACATATGGGAGTTTTATGTAAAATAATTTATGGAAATAATAAGGAAATAATTTTAAATGGCTTATTTTTAACAGAAGTAAACATGTTTGCCTCATTACTGTGGCCATTATGTAGACTATGCATTCCTAGTCTCTAGAAATAAGTAAATATTTATTTTGCTGAACCTGTTTTTCAAAGCCTGATTCATAAGCTGTCCATTAATCACATAGAACTCAAATCTGGGCCTTGGCATTTGTTTCCAGAATTTGTGGTGTTTTGTGTCAAATCACATGTTTATTATATCTATAACTTACTTTCTATACAGTTTAAAGCTGATTTGTTTTGTAAAACATGATGTGTAATCCATGTGCCCTTGAGAATCTGTTCACCCCTCTTCCCACCATTTTAGTTCTAGAACTGGCTCCATTAACAGTCATATTTTGGACTGAAAGAAGGAGATCAAATTCAGGTCTTTGCTTCTGGAACTCATCCCAGATTTCAGCTACTAATACTTTGGGTGTATTAATTTTTGTGCATTTTGTGAAGAACACCTTCTATGCAGGCTGCTGTGTATTCATGATTTTGTTTCAATCCAAGATCAAAATTTAATTTATTTCACTTCTCAGTAACTGCTGAGTATGACCATTTGAAGACCCAATTTAGGGTCTATTGAAAGAAAGATTTTTTTTTATTGGCAGTTTTACAGAAGTAGCAAAAATTCTTAAATAAAAGCCAATATCAATATGAAAATACGTATGACTGGAATGAAAACCAAAAAAGCTTTGTCAACCTGTTACTAATACTATGTTGCAAATTATGTCTTAAAATTGTTGTATAGAGCAGAATGTCTTGCCTCACACTCCTTGAGCGGGTGAGTGTTTCTGTCTGTGGTTTTTTCTGAGGATTCAGGGCAATATAATCCATTGATTCTGGCAGGCCATTATTTATGCCTTAGTGAATAATTGGGAAGATTCCCATCCTGACTGAGCAAATTTAATTTTCATTTAACATTGCTTTTTGGAGAATGAGTTGCTTGGTCTACATTATGTATAAACTGATTCACCTGGCCTCGGAGCTGAAGTCCAGGATAAATAGATATGACTTATCAAGGAAGATAAGGATTCTTTAGCTCCTCTGTAAGACAGAGCTGCAATCATGCAACCTTCTGACATTAGATTTGGGCTGTCCTGGCTCCCAGTGTGGGAAGCCAGTCAAACTGTTTTATCCTTTCCTCCTCCATCTTTGGCTACCCGACAAGCAAAGCTTCCAGCAATTTTCTTCTGGTGGGGAGTCAAATTTTTCATGTGAGGCAACAGGAGCCTGGCAGCATAAAAACCTTTGATAGCCAGTTGGGGAAAGCTCGTGTGTCAGGAAAGCTTTATCTGTTGGGCTGTGTTATTTCAAGCAGTGATGCTATGATTGCCCCACCAGGTCCCTGGAATCTGCTGCTTTGGCCAGGTCTCTTCATCAGAACCTCAACTTGCTTTTTACCATATTTAGTGCTGTTCTGTGTTCACTTTTCCTGTCTTGTTGACTCACATTCACTTGACTTCTTTGCATAATACTTACCAAAATTTGGTGCATTTAAACATGTATTTGTGTTGGGAAAGCTATGGGTTGCTCCCTCACTCATCAGGATGATTACTGGCTCATTTAATTTCTAAGTCACCTGATAATTTCCAGTCAGAAATATGTTTAGAAGCATGCATTAATCTTGTTGAGTCACCCAAGGTAGTTGTTCAAATGACTTAAGCGAATGCTGCATTGACTTGGAACTTTACAAATAGAAAGTTGGAGAAGAGGTCAGAGACAAAATAACTGAAGATTCAGAGTGCAGAGATCTGCTAGTGCTGATTTGAGGAGGAATTTTAATAATCTGAATTTTCCTTTTTCTTTCATTTATTTTGTCTGAGTAGAGGTAATTCTTCACTGATACAGCTTTCACTGGGGACATTTGAGAAGTTTGTGGTTTGAAGGTTGATAATTGTACAAGGATCATCCAAAAGACAAGTTCAGTTTGGTGAATAGGTGTTTAATTGTTGCTCAGATGACAATGCTCTGAGGTGCTAGGCAGATAGCCGAATTTCTTTGTCTGCTACGAGTAAAAAACCTGTGATGTGTCCTAGTCCTCCTAAAAAACACCCCAACAAACCAAGCAAGAAAATCAGAAAGAAAAGAAGTTGCTGATGTAAAATCAAGACATTTATTGCAGAGTTCAAGTTCATAGGAAGTCAATGAGGAAAAAAGTGTTACAGTGAAAACCATTCTCATATCAAAATACTAAAAAAGCCCAAGTTTTAAAATGTAAAGCTCTGCTAATCAGAATATACACCTGTTCTTATCTTCTGTCATATCTTTTTTTTTCCTGTCTGATCTACCACTAATCATCACTAGTATGGGGAAGGAGGATCATCACCCCCATCATGTATACTTTATTGAGCATCTGTGAATTAATAATGCTTATGCTTAATCTGGCATCTTTAGGTTTCAGGTTTAATGCCTTTGTTGAGAGTGAGCAGTGACCATTCAGAACCCTCATGGATATTGCTCCTGGTGCCTTACTTTACATCTGGAGGAGGGGGTTGGTCTACAGAAATGCCCATATGTATATGAAAATCTGTTACTTCTGGAATGAATAGGAGCTCTGTCCCTGAGGCAGGAGTTGGTGATCTAGGAAAGGCAAGCTGGAAATTTGAAGAAGCAACACCATTGCAATGAATTATATACCCTTTTTCACAGCCATACAAATATAATTACTATACTGATGTAAGGAGAGAAGCAGTACTTTCAGCATGGAAGAGAAACAGTTTATGGTTTATATTTAAAGTCAAAGCTCACAATCCCTCCCAAATACAAATTTCAATACATTATTTGTAGTCATTCTGCTTTCTCTAAAAATCAGCAGAAGCAAGTTGTGCTGTTCTTCATGTAATGTAGCATGGATTGTAGGTCTCCAGAGCCAGATTAGCTCATAGCCTGCTGGTTGGTCTACACACTGTTTTGAGCATTTCTGCCATGAGGTACCTTTTGAGTTCACACCTGGTCCTCTGTTTCCTAGGACTTCCACAGTTCAGTTGTTGAACTGTCTGCTTTCAAATGTCAGAAAATGCAACATCTTGCCCTTGAGCACACAAGAAGGGACAGGCAGAATATCTTGACTCCTCTATGAAGTACTGTTAAAAGCTGATGTAACTCCTGTGGGAGCGCAGCACTGCTGACACAGCAGGTGAGACATAGGCTCTGCTGAGGACCTGTTATTCCAGAAAAATAGACAAGGTCAGGTGAATTAATGGAATTGAAGTTGTTAGTGTCTCTTTTCCCAAGCCTGGTATGCCTCCCTCTATTTCAGCAGAACTCAGGCCTGTTTAGTCTCAGCATTGAACACAACAGGATAACTCAGCATGTCTGCCATCAGTGCCCAAATAATGGGAGCTGTCTCCTTTTTGATAGCAGAGACAAGAATCAGAAAGAAGACTTGTGCTTCCAGCCTCCTGCATGAAGATGGGAAAGCTGCTGAGTTCAAAGTTTCCAAAAAATTAGTTTAAATTGATGCTGGAGGGGCTGCTGTGGCCCTGGTGCATAGCTGTGAGATGTGCAGTGATGTTGTGTGACTCAGGAGCACACTGCAAGTGCTGATGGTGTGAAGTCAAGTCTGCCAGATATGCACACATCAGCATGTGTGTTTGTTTAGGCATTTGTTTAAGTTCTTAAAAGCTCTGAGCCTTTGCCAGGGCTTCTGGGCTCTCAGCTTATTTCAAAATCAGAAGGCTGATGGCTAAACATAGACTTAGTTTCTTGTGTTGAAAAGATCCCTGTTTGCACGAATCAGTGCTCCAGCCCTATAAATGAAGGAAGGTATGAATATTTACTTTCCTGACAGAAATGTTGCATCATTAATATCTGAACAGCTTTTCTTTATTAAATATTCTTGTCCCTTTATATTTAGTGCTGCATAAAAGAGACTTGTTAATGTGAGAGCAGTGGCTTTTCCCAGGAACAGCAGCTCAGGATTTCCCTGGTTGGAGGTGTGATGCTAATGCAACGGTGCCTCACATCCCATTGCTCTGTTTCTTCCAGAAGCCTCAAAAGAGGCAATTATGGTCTTTTGAAATGTTGGTAATGATGTTAATGCTCTGTAGGCTTGACTTGATCTGTCAGACCAAGGAAAATACTCTGAACAGGGAATTCATGTTTATGTGTCTTATGAAACACAACGGAGTCAAGTGAGGAAATGCTCAGCTCTAAGCATAGTGAAGGGTAGTGATGTATAGCATTATGCAGCATTTCTCAAGCCTGTCTGAAACTTTGGACACAAATTGTCAAGGCTGTGGCTTTGTTTTATTGCCAGTTTTGGTTCCAGGACTCAGTGATGTGCTCAGTCTTGCAGCGGTTTTTGATTTAAGTAGGATCTGTCCTGTAGCCTTTAGATCATTCATTTGGCAGTTACTTGTAAGATTTTCTGGTTTGCCATTTCACCTTTTTCTTTATTCCCTCTTAATAAATAGGTGAATGTTTTATCAGTAATTTTCCATGTTGTGAACTTAAGATTTGAATTTTTATCTTGTGTGTTGCAGCTGGTGCTCAGGATAAAATTGGCTGGGCATTTGGCTTGGGTTTGGAGAGGCTGGCCATGATCTTGTACGATATCCCTGACATCCGACTGTTCTGGAGTGAAGATGAACGCTTCTTGAAACAATTTATTGGGCCTCACATTTGGCAAAAAATAAAGTTCCAGGTAAAATAACATATATATGATAATAATTTACTGTAATGTATGTGCATCCCTAGTGAATATCATACGATTAAAATTCTGTGTCATTGAAAGATTAGGTTTTAAAGCAACAGCTTTACAGGTACCATGATTCTCTGATGTACTGCAGTAAAATCCAGCTTTTGATAATATTTTTTTTCCAGCCAGATAATGTTGTAAGTTCCTGCTGATACCCAGTCAACATCCCTGTTCTGTGTAATGCTTAAGCACATATTTAACTTTTAAATATATCCAGAATAGGGATTGATTTAGGCCTGTAGTTTGGTTTTGTTATGGTTTGGTTATGTCCTTGAGTTGTGTCCATGATTCTGTTTCATTATAAATATTTGTTTGATGCAAAGCATTCAAAGATCATAACACATTCTCAATATTTCCCATTGTTTTCACTCTACAATCATTGATGTCAATGTGAGTTGCAATGTTAACCTTTGGCAAATTCTTTGTGGATGTGCCTTGCCATCTTCACTGTCAGCTCCTTTATCCTGGCATTGCAGGGGAGAGTGCAGGCTCGGCTTGTATTTGTTTTGTAACTCCTCTGCTGTGGTGATTTTCGTAGTTAGCAACCTCATCTTGCTTTTTGTACTTACAAAGCAATCAGGCATGACTGGATTGAGTGGAAATGCTACTTCCATAATACTCTTCAGCAGGAGCATGGGGAGGTTCAAGTTAGGTGGTGTCAGCTGGTCTTTGGGGGAGTTGAGCTGACATAGATGCTTGACAAAGTCTGAAACACTAAAGCAGTAAAATAATTTGTGCAGCTGCCTTTTACTATTTAGTTTGGTTTCTTTGTGTACAGTTTGATTATTTTTTTTAAGAATTGTAATTATTAAAGGGGAAATGAACAGTGATAGATGACATTTGAGTAGTTTCCACATCAGTAGTAGCATCCATCCATTTGTTTTTAATTCATGGCAATTCCCCCATATCTTGTTTGGTAGTATCAAAATATTGTTTGAGGTAAGTTTAGGGAATAGTTTTGGCTTTTTTGGTTTGGGTAGGGATTTGGGGAATTTTGTTTTGGTTGGTTGGGTTTTTTTAATTTGTTTGGTGATAACTGACATATAAGCATTCAGCTTGTAGTTAGTTTTCTTACAGAAAGACAGGTTTTTGCCACTGTTCCTGAAGGTTTAGTCTGCTTGTGGATTTCCCTGATCTCCTACAGAATGTTTGTTGTTCTTTTCAATAAAAAATGCTCAAGTCTCCTATCTTTCTGATTTGCTTTGCTCCTGAGCTTGTGGCTTGCTTTATAGACTGCAATCTAATGGAGGTAAGATGAGATTTCTTGCTTGCTTTAAAACTGTGGATCCAAGCTTCCAACTGATCTTAGTGGTAGATTGGGCTTTTGGGGAAAGGCCCAGATTGTTGGAATGCTGCGGACTGATGTTGAAGGTGAGTCAAAGAGGACTGGGTGTCTGACTTCTCTAAGTTGCATGTAGTTTTCATGTTCAGTTTTAGGTAAGGCAGGTGTAGTGAAGCAATCTGAAGATGGCAAAGGCACTGGTTACTGTGGATAAGCTCAGAGGAAAGTATGTGGTTTCTAGGAAGCTAAATGTGATTTTTTTTTTTTTAATTAGTTTTGGTCCTTTCTCTCTTCTAAAGAAAGGGTATGGTCAATGTTTTAGAAACAGATTTTTTTCTCTGATATCAAATACTGCTTAGGGACTTTTTAATTGTTATTTGTTTTATTTTTATTATTATTTTTTCTTTTTTTTCATTTCCCCCCCTTTCCCTTTTAATACATACATACACCTACTTGACTTGGGTGTTCCATCTTCAGTTTTGGTAATTCTGCTCAACTCTTAGTTTACATTTTTCAAATCTGTATCTGAATATAAGAGAATAGAGGCAAGCTTGGGTTTTTGTTTGAAAGCAAGGCTATATCCAGCTTTCATCTGGTATCTTACATTGAGCTTTCTCGAGCTCTGTGCTGTGCATACTTCTAGTTTGGCATTGCTTTTTAAAGGGTTAATGACCCTTCAAATGAAAATACTATGAAATACTCTTCAGTGCTACCATAAGATCTCCATTTTTTTCTTCTGTTCTATGTTATTTTTCAGGTATGCTGTAAAACCAAGTTAGCAGACCTTCTGTTCCTGTCTGCTTGCTAAAGAGTCATAATTAATGAATCACATGGTTTATTCATATGACATTTGAAAGAAAACTTTTAGCCTGTCTTCCAGTGTTGATGTTGTAAGAAATCTCAATGGATATTTTAAAAGTGTCAGATTTTCTGCATGCAAGGCCATGCAGTACTTTTCAGCCTGACTGAACTGAACAAAGACAGACCAAGTGTTTTGAGAGCCTTTCACGACAGAAATTGAATCCTGCGGCTCATAAGGTCCATGTAAATGTCCATCCTTTATGTGATTAACTGGGAGAGACCTCTCAACCTTTGGGTGCTTCCCCAAATCCTTTCTTATAATCAGAATATGATCCACCAACATAAATATTTTTCTTTCTCTTCTTTAAAATGTTCTTCAAATACATGAAGTCCACACGACATAGCAGTAACCTTTAGCTGGGCTAAATATACTCTTGTTCCAAAACTGCATTTAACTGGAGCATTTTCTTGGGACTTAGAGTATATGTCTTATGCATTTTAACAGCCTGAATGTGTCAGACTTTTCCCTTTGTCATCAGTTGCTCAGTACATGTGTGCAGGCTTCAGTAGGTCAAAAAGCTGCTAGGAAAAGCTGACAGTACTTGTACCACTGTGGCTGCTCAGCACAGCGGAGTTAGAGTGCTTCTCCCCACAGATCAGATTATTGCCTGGATTTGGATTAGCAAATCACTTCAGCTATAATTTGACACAAGTGACAGCAGTGTGGGGATCAGGGTCTGGTAACTTGCTTTCAATTGTTTGTGTAGACCTTCTGCTCAGGCTGTGAAATGAAAGGCTGAGGATGGGCAGGGCAGGAAGGACCAAGAACCTGCAAGGCACAATGTAATAAAACAAACAGCTCCATTCCGATCTAGTCCGCTGTGTTATGTCTCTGTTTGTCAGGGCCCTGAGCACAGTTCCATGTAATTGCTTTATGGTTTATGCTGAGCCAGCATTCTTACCAAAAAAAAAAAAAAAGCACTCACAGTTCAGAGTAGTGTGGTGGGCCCAGAGGTTTTGATTAAGATGAAAGGGCTCTGGCAGCAGGGCAGATCCTGGAGCCTCCATAATTTTGCTGCCAAGGCAAGCAAGTGGCACATCATGTCAAGTGACTCCCGGTATGTTCTCCCTTCACAAAGTCACTTTCATTCAATGCTGCTGGTGTCTCTTGCTGCTGTTATTTTAAATAGTTATTTATTTCAATTGGTCCAGTGGAAGCATGATTATGGCTGTTCTTGCACTGGTACAGAAGGAAACTGGATCAGATTTCTAGCAAAAGTACAGACTCCCTCTGTGAGATTATGGGAATTGCAGTCTTCTGGAATTCCTAATTTCTGCATTATCTGTAACATTCTTCAATATCTGCAATAAGCCTGGCACCACCTATTTTTTATCACCCCCTTCCATCATCTCCAGGGGCTGCTCCTTCCTAGTGTCTGCCGGCACACACAGTCTCTCAAAATTAAATTACTTTATAATTATCTGGTAGCTTCAAAACTCAAAATAATAGACTTTCTAAGCAGGATCATTTCAATGGCTCCAGAAGAGAAAAAACTCCTGGAGCAGCACTGCTGGGAGACCTGAGGGGATAGTAGCCTTTGGAAGTGGCATGAGGGGATTTGACAAACAACTTGACACTGTTCACCTCCTGCACAGCTGTACCCAGAATGGTGTATGTAGCCCTAATCCACGACACTCATTCTGCTTTGAAAATTTAATAGTTGAGGATAGCAGAGATGAGGAAAAGTACATAATCAAAAATACGTAGTTGTGTGGAAAGAAGCGATACATTGTACTGAAAAGGAAATCAAAGCAGGCTCCTCTCCCTCCTGTGCAAGATAGCAAAGGCTGGGCCTGCTTGCTCCCATTTGTCTTTGCTCAGTGTGCTTTAGGAATTAAGCTCCTGCTCTGATGACAAAGGATTTACACAGTAGCCCAGTTTGCACTGTTTGCTGTGTATGTGAGCCCTCATGTTCACACCAATAGACAGTCCAACTTTTCTACCTTACTGTGCATTTCTCAGTTTTCAGGGACGGTAATCATCCCTGGGCATCTTTCCTGTGCACAAGCCTGATTGTTGGTGGGAGACACAGAGCTTGTCCTGAAGCTTTAGAAGATGCTGAAAATAAAATGCACCGTCAAGTGTAAGGGGAAACTTCAGCAAATTAAACCATCCTAGTCTATATCCTTTATTCCATGCTTGAGAAGGAGAGCATCTAGAGTATATACCATCCATTTCAACCAGTATGATCTTATTGCATTCACTGCACAGGGTGGGTCTGTCTGATCCATCATTAGTATGCTACTCCATATAATTTATATTTATCTTCTTAGTCTATGATTAGCATTATTTTCAAATAAAAATTAAATAGATTCCCTGGTTATTGCATTTTCAGATATTTTTCATCAAGATTAGGTGACTCCATGCTAAAATGGTTATTCATTTTATTATGTTTATTTTCTAATAGTGCATCTATTAAAGTCAAATATGCAACCATTAGTATGTAAATTTAACTTGGATGTTTGAACAAATAAGGTATAGCTTCAACTGTGACTTACTGTATAAATAGTTTTAATGTAATTGAAGATATATAATGTGTGTGTCTGCATGTGGAGGTACAATAGAGAATAGATGATGATGTTGTAGCGTAAACATTTTACTGGCATGACTTTGGGAAGGTTGAATATCTAAGAGTGACTTACATAGATCATCTTAAGCAAAGGTCAATAAAACCTTACAGTGCTGTATATCATCTCAGGTTTGTCTTTGTGCTCTGCAGAACACGGTGAAATTCCTTTTTTATTGTAGGATATGCATGGAAAACGAGCAAAAATACCTTCTTCATTGCAGAGATGTTGCACTAAGCTGCACGATTGGGTTAGAAATCGCTTGATCATCAAGTCTTCTCATCAGGATGTTCTGTCTTGTATCATTTGTAGGTAGTGCTGGTATTGAAGCTCTGGGAACCTGAGCCCTCTGGCCCCAGCCAGGCAAAGTACTGAAGCACATGCTGAGCTTTAAACTTGCAAGCAGTCCCATTTAAATCAATGCAGTAGTTCCTATGCTCAGTCAAACATAACCCAAATGCCTAAATAGCTTCAGGTCAGAGATCTCCACATTTCCTGGGATCCAACTGAGAGTGATCAGCACCTTGCAGGGCTGTAGCAGTGGAAACTTTCAAAATTACTGTTATAAGCAAGAAGAGTTCAATCTGACAAAACACAAACTCAATTTGCAAAATCTTTGTTCTAAGATAGTTTTACTGATCAACGCTTGGGTAAAAAAAGTCAACAAGCAAATTTCTGGAGAGTAAACAACACTTGAATTCCCATTCTCAACTAAAGAAAATCAGCTGAAAACACAGTAAGGAAAGAAGAAAGTAGGGGCTCAGAATGAGCAAATGGGATGGACAGTCACAATGGCCTGAATACAAAGCACTGATACACTCATATTAGACAAAGTGAAAGTAACGTAGAACAGAGAAGTGCTGTACTTTGAGCATTGTGGGCAATATGAAAAAGTACGTTTATGGCAAAAACTGTTGAGGCTGATGCAAAAGTATTTTTCTAAATATTCAGAAAGTTTTCTTAGGTTTTGTACTGTACACATGTACTTCTGATCTCCTTTTGAAAGATCTAGAAGTATGAGGGACCACAAAAATTACGACCACTAGCCATCAAAGCAAGTCTTTAAAGTGCTATCATCAGTTTTGAGATGAGTGTGGGGGACTTCCAATTCTGCTTCTAGATTTGTGAAACTCTTAGTGTGTCAGAACCTCAGCCCATGACAAAGGCTGTACTGAGATGATATACACAGAATCAGAGAGCCAGAAGGGACCCACAAGATCATCACAGTGCAGCTCCTGGCCCTCCACATGGCCACCCAAGAATTACACCATGTGCCTGAGAGCACATTACTGAAACTCTTGGTAAAAATAAGCGCTGACAAGGGATGTGATTCCCAACAATCTAGCTGCTGCCCTCTGAACTAATACCCATGATGCAGATTTTCTCACATACCCAATTTCCATCCCTCCACCCACCCACTGCAATCTAGTCTCACTGATAGCCTCCCATTGAACCTGAACAAATCAGCAATAGTTTAATTCCTCTCTGCTTGTACTTTTCTAAGTAAATAAAATGAATAAATAAAAAACGTCAATAGCCCTTTCTGCCTAGATTAGTTAGTGGTATTTATCTTACGTACTGTGTTGTCTGCTGAAGTACCAAAGGGCAAAGTAAATCCATTTAATCCATTTAGCAGCCATCTTCGTAACAGCTGGATGTACAGACAAGCCTATGATATTCATTAGCAAAAACACCACTCTCTTTCACTTATGTTCCTTGAAAATACTTTAAGTATTTCTATGTTATTTTCACAGTCCTAGAATAGTTGAAAACTACTGTTCACCTCTGTTAACTTGTCTCATCCCAATAGCACATTTAGTTTAGATTTAGCTGGTTGTGACTTGAAGCAAAATAGCTGATTTGAACTGTTCTTTTTTTAATGTTTTCTGTTTTGTACACAACTGTCACAGCTGGAATTTGTTTTGAGTGGGTGGAGTATGTGTGTATACGTATATATATGTTTAGAGAGCAAAAATATTTCATTCTTACTTTCAGTTGTCTGTGCTAACACACACTTTAATTGCCAGTAAATTTTTAATGTCATGGCAGGTAATTCCAAAACCTGTATGTAATTTAGTGTTTCCTATAGATTTTCAGTTATGTGAGAGGTCCAGGGCTTTCCTAATAAACCTAGCAAGTGCCACAGGGGATTTTGGAGTCTAGCTATGTGAGAAACCAATGTATCCACCTGACAGATGTCCCCTCTTTTGACTGCAGGTCCAGAGACAGCAGTTGAGACTTTTCTTCATTTGAAGGGTTTTGGTGGGTTTGGGCTGTTCTTTACCACTCCTCCCTAGAGCCTTGTTTCTCAGTGTTAGGATGAGAAGCACAGTTGGTTTTCTTTTTTTTGTTTGTTTCCCGAGTACTCATGTTCCCATGTGCTGTTCTGCTTTGCTGCTCCACATGTACTGCAGAAGCTTCTTTTGTGGCTATGCTGTGAGATGAATCAAGGAGCTTTTTCCTCTGCAGTTCCTTAAAGCTGTATCAGTTCCCGATCCATTTCTCAGTGTTGCTTCATGCCATCAGCGCAACTGATGAGACAGCACTTTTGTTTTTGGAGGCAGTAGAGAAGGTGAGGGGTGAACATACCCAGCAGGTGTGTCCTCAGTACTAGTGAAAGACATTCCCAGCAACTGAGAACAGACCACCAGGGACTTCTTTCCAATTTGTTTTTAAACAGAAAAAAAGCTACTGTATCCTTGATTGCATTTTGTCTGCACCACTTCTATGTGATGTAGATAAAAAATGATTTTGCAGTTATGAATGCTGCTGCACTGTCATTAGAACCATTTTACTGCTGTCTTTTTTTCCTAGGCAGAAGCCAATGCACCCTAGTGAAAGTACACCTGATACTATCTAAATTATTGCTTAGCAAAAACTGCAATAAGCTTCAAAAAGCATATGTTACAGTAGTTTGCTCTGATCTCTAAACCTCATATATTTGCAATTTGACTGGCTGAGGCTCTTTGAAACAAATAGCTCACAAATGAGTAATTCCACTGCTGAATATATCAACTGATCTTTATTGCGTCCCAAATGATGAAGTATAATGGTTATACAAAGTGCTTAAATAAGCCATGGAGCAATTTCAATCAGTGATATATATGCTGAAACCCACATTAAATTAATATTAGGTGAAGGAGTAAACCTGGAAATCTGAAGGAACAATAGATTTTGCGTAGGTTGTGTGAAGCTATGAGAACCAGCTGCTAATGATTTTGACAGGAGTCCACATATGTTCAGAGCTTTCAGTTTATTGTCTACAAAAGTATGTAGCTAGTCAGGAGGGTAACCCTTACACATTTCCAATGGTTTTCCAATATTGGTTTAATATTGTGAGTAATAGAATTCTGGTTAGGAGGATGGCACAGAAAATGTCTTGACTTGTCTTTCGCCCTGACCCGAGAAGTGACTCAATAATTCTGTTTTCCATGCTGTTTCAATTGTAGTTATCTTGTACCTCCTGCCTCGGCATCTCTTCACCAAACTACCTTAGGGTGGAAAGTTCTTCAGGACAGGAATTAGCATTTTGTGCTCTGTCTACCTAATGGGACCCTGGTTTCTGGCTGGCAGTCCTAGGTAATTACCACAATCTAAATATGTGCATGCCTGTACCAGGGTTAAATACATCTTTGTGAGTATACATTATGCATTTGATGTAAGAATAAACTTGCCTTTAAAATGTGTCCAAGCACACTGTGTTTGTGTCTTCAGAGATACAGGTAAGTGCTGGTGTGCACACACAAGCACAGAAATATAAAGGGAAAAAAAAAAAAAAAGAAGAAATCTCAAAACTATTAGGAAATAAGCTCTTATTAATTTTTCCAGAGTTAGCTAAAAAGATGGGAGTTGTCATACCTGAGTTTATTTGATAGTTCTTTTAACACTGGTGCCAATGCTTTACATGTAAAAGATACACCTTGCAAAGAGCTTTTAAGTGATCTTTAAAATCATGCCTAAGCCTCTACAGTCATCATCTGTAGCATGACTAGACATTGCAGCTGAGCTGTGGAGTGTCCCTAGGAAATGAGGGCTGGGAAGAACAATCTCTGTATGTGTGTATGCATGAACAGAAGCACCTTTTGAAGTACATGGTGTTAATAAAAAAACCCTGATTTTCAGCTACCACTTCTCTGATCAGAATATGAATTAGGCTACAGAGAATAGCCAAACAACAGAAGGCACAGTTGGGAAGAACTGTATTTTTCTTATCATACCAATCCTCAATTTCCTTCATCTTGCTAGTGTGGGAGACACATGAACTACTGCAGTGACAGCCTAAAACAAAATGTGACAAGTAAGTAATGCTTTGGGGTGCATGTGCTGCAGAGGATTTGGCTATGTGGTTTTAGAAAAATTAATAATGGGAAGAAATCCCCTCTTTTGAGGATTGATTGCATCCTCCTGCCTGTGCAGAAGTGCATATGCAATCCAATAATCCAATTTGCATAATTATTCCCACATGTAACCTGTTCTCCTAAATCAGCAGGAGTGAACCCATTTTCTGATTCTTGTAAAATAAGGAAAGGCATTAAAGCAATATCTGTTCTGCACCAAGATTCTGCTTGTAGAGATTTAAATGTTTTTTACATTTTGTCATTGCATACTGAAACACTTAGTGTACTTTTTGTACCTTTTTTTGTTTGGTCTGTTCTCAGCTTAGGGCTTCTCTGTAGTTTTCTCTTTCTAAGTGTTGTTACTCTTTAACAAGAGTATAGCTTTAGGAACACTCAGAGAAAAAAAATAAAGAGAAAAAAAACTAAAGGCTTTTGTCCCTCTTCTGATAATGGACAAGTAAGTAGAGCCATTTATTTCAGTTTTTCTCTAGCTTACTTACTGTACTTTAAAGTTTTAGCATGCTACACTACCTTGGTGTTTTATTATGGTTTTTAACTTTAGAGGTTGTAATCTGTATGAATTTAGAATTTAAGTTGGGAGGTGCGGGGGGGAGGGTGGTTGGAGGAAGTGAAGTTGGCTACTCTGGAAACTAAAAATACTGGATTTTGCCAAGAGTCATAGAATCATATAATAATCCTTAGGGTTGGAAAAGACCTCTTAAATCACCAAGCCCACTGTTATGCTGTCATCACCATATTCACTACTAAGCCATGTCACCAGGTGCCACATGCACTCACCTTTTGAACACTTCTGGGGACAGTGATTTCACCACTTCCCTGGGCAGCCTCTTCCTCTGCCACTTGGGCAGTTTTCCCAAGACAAGAAGGAAACCCAGCTATATCAGTGATACTGGAAGTCATAAGAATATTTCAAAACCACCAGTAACCTGCCTGAGTAAATTTCTGTACATGATGAGATGGTACAGATTAGCTCTGGGAAGTGTGGAAAAATAATTCCTTTGTAGCATAGCAATGTCCAGGGCGTTATGTGAAGTTATAGCCAAGAGATATGAAGTGTCATTGCTGATGTATTGGAAATCTCTATGTTTTTTAGGAAGGAGAGAGAAAAAAGAAGTATAGGTTGATTGGTGGGAAGAAGGACTTCTTCAGGTGTTGCATGTGCCTGTAAGAGTCACAATGCTAGCTTATTTTGGTGTAAGTCAGATTCAAGTGTTCTGGAGATTCTGCAATTTAAACAGTAACTCTCTGGAATGGTGCATTTAATGAGAGAAAAGGAAATACAATCAACAGAGTTTTATATGAGGTTTTTCATCTAAGCCAAAATAAAATACTGGGTGCACTTTGTTTCCATTGTTATGCTATGTATTTGGGAGAAATACATCTTCATATTGCTGCAGACTCTTTCCAAATACTTGCATTGTTTATTTAGATATAAGTCTTTGTTATATCTAAAGATATTGTTATATCTAAACAATTCTTTCATATGAATTGTTGATGGGTACAGTATTTTATTCCACTGAGCTATTTATCTCAGCATTATTATTAAGCATAATGAGAAAAAATATACAAGTCAAATCATCAGAAAGAAGGAAACCTGACTTCTGAGTGTGGCAAACACCAAATGCCTGCAGCAACCAAAACCTTCTGCAGGAATTGCAGGTGCTCAGCACTGCTGAAGAGAAAATTCCTAGTATCTTCTGAGAAGTTGAGTTTCTGCTGACTTACACCAGCTTGTTACCTGTTCCTTGCAGGCATGGCAGGTACTTTTAGGGAAGTGCAGGACACATATGTTTTTTTATTCGTTGAGAGTTTGTTTTCTGAGGTGTGTGTTTTCTTTTTATCCTTCCTGTGATTTTGCCTGTGGCATGGGATATTTGGGTAGGAAAGACAGGCAGAATATGGACAGCCTGTGCCAAAGGCAGTCATCAGTGTTAATTACTAGGTTTGGTGTGAGAATCCACTGTACCATTTTGGTCATTCCACATCACTGGGTTCCTTTCTCAGGATAGCAGTTTGCTTGTTTTCTATCAAAGACATCACAACAGAGTAAGGATTGTCCCATCAGCTCCACTTGGTATCACATGAGTTCTGTGGTAGCAACTGCTCAAATGGAAAAGCAATAACAGAAAAAGCATTTCTTGGTTTTTAGTTGTTTTGCAGTGATACATCTGTGATTGAAATGGGGGAAGATGAGCGCTGTGAAACCAACTAGCTTGGTAGGCCATCAGCTAGGAGCCTGGAAAAGAAGCATGAGGAAAATGCATTTTTTTCCACAGTGGACATAGAACTGCTGCAGGAAAACATCAGACTAATTGCTTCTTCATCCTGATACTTTCAAAAGGAGTTTGTAAGGAGCTGTGATGTGGGAGTGAATAGTAGAGAGCCATCCCTTTTGGTGATTCTCCCTGTGAGTCCTACTTTGTTCTATGGAAATGAGAAGTCGTTTTTGCCTCATTAAACACAGAGCATGGAGTCCATCACTGGTATTTAGGAATAATTTATACTTATCCTTTGGTGGTTTTTATAATCAGACCACAAAACACAAGGTATATCCAAATGCCCTAGAGAACAGGTATCTGGGAATATCTCTGCTGTATACACTGTAACATCTTTGCTTTTAATAGGATTAGGTCAATACTTTCATCTTTTTTATGTCTTTCCTAACTTTTTCTTCAATTCCTTACTAATAATTTAGAATCATAACTCAGTGGCAATACAAGTGCTCTTTTGTGTCTGGAAATCTTCTCAAAAGCCATACCTTATTTCTTGCCTTTCTGACCACAGGTCAGTTTAAAATGCATATTGCACTCAGAGAAGTATATTGTGACTTTAAACTTGACACATTTTTCATTACAAATTTAAACAAGCTTGACTTTAAAGTTACTGAATTTTAATAAAATGTTGTAAGAACACAGTGTCCCTTTCCAGTGGGGCCATAGAGGCTTAGTAATCAGCATTACTTTTGGGTGAATATGTATAAAGGAAGCATTCTACTCACTCATTCTGCCCCAGCACCAGTCCTCTTGTGCATTTTTTCTGCTGCTTGGAAAAGGTGGAGCTTATCAACAAAGTTTAATCTCTTCACTGACTGTTACAGATCTTAATTTTTTCAGTGTCATATTAGATATTGGCCTTCCCTTGTCAGGCAGGTTCCTCCATACGAGCTGTAACTTTAGCGTGCAAGAAGGGTTGCACTTGCTCCTGTGCATGTCCACATCTGTGTGCATTTATTTTGTGTCCTAAGGGGGTTTACCTGAGGAAAGATGCTTGACAAGCATTGAAAAAGGTGACTAAGTGGGATGATATGGAGAGCTACCTGGTGACTGCTTAGGCAGAATATAAGCATTTAAACTCTTCTTTGCTTTGCACCTTCAGGGAACCTGGAATGGGGCTCAAGAAAGAGATTGTTATCTCCAACATGACCCCATAGGGTGTAGTTTAGGTGGGAAGGGGACAGAGCTGTCATGGTGACATGCACGGCACAGCAGAGAGGGACGTGGTCCACAGATTTGTGTCATCTCACGTTGAAGGCTGAGACTTAGCTAGGAAGACAAATCTGTAGCCCCGGGGCACCTCCCTGTTCAACCTGGATGTAGAATGTCAGAACCACAGGATGAGTCAGGTTGGAAGGCACCCTGATTGTCTGGTCCAACCTCCCTGCTCAAACAGTGTTGTCCCAGAGCACATGGGACAGGATTGCATCCGGATTGTTCTTGAATATCTCCATGTACAAAGAAAACCTCCTCCACTCAGGATGGTCCATGTACAAGTAGAGTGCCTGAAATCCATGGAGCACTTGATGTTCCCATGAACATATGGTGTTCCCTGTACCTGTATGTGAGCTTTTCAAAGTTAAGAACTCTGTTGGGGTGAGCAGATTGGTGCCTAAAAAGGGCTGATCATAATTCTGTGTTCATTCACCGAAAACCTCAGAGCATCAGTGGAGGATAACATGTTTCTGCCACTCCCTGCAGGAGCACAGAGTAGTGCATTGATCCCAGACTAGTCCCAAACTAGTCCATTTGCTTTGGTTTTAAGAGCTTAATCCCAGAACATATTTTATATTTGCTTATCGGTAGTTGTCTGTTGAAATTTACATTTCCTCCTTTGAAGATGTGTGTGTGTGCATACACATAAAAATGTATATATGTATGTGTGTGTGTACATGTATGAATATATAGAACTTTCTATATATATCTAAGGGAAAAATCAATTTGGTTAGGAGGGTAGAAAACTTTTAATAATGGGGAACATTGTGACTAAATTTTAAGCCATGGCAGCCAAGAAATTCAAAGATATGTTCCCTGCAGGAACTGTAATTTGTCTACACTGGTCATAAATACGGAAATGTAAATCTAGAAGCATACACACTAATACAGGAAACTTCATCATGTGCATGGGGGTTAAGTTACTGCTGTAAATTTGCAACTTTTAATTTCATGCCTGTTACGTGTTTGCATTTCCTATGATAACACTAAATTAATGTACTTTCACCATGGAATATATTAAGAAAGGCTCAGTTATTACAGGACTGTAATTTTCATTTTGATGAGAATATGATGTTGCATTAAAACTGTGTAGTTTATGTAGATATTTCTCCAAAACATGAGAAAGGCAGGACTGTTAAAGCTTAGCAGCCATGGTGCTGCTAAGTCTCATATTTTTCTGACTTAGACTGGTGATGGCAGTAAAGCATGGCTGACTTTTTAATAGCTTGGCTGCTGTGGAATTGCTAACCCAGTTTCTGGTACGTGTCGTCGTTAACATTGCATTTGTGTCGCCACTGTCAAAATACAAGTACAGCTTTTTCCTCTGCTGTGTTGTGTCACTCGTTTGCTTTGTCCCATCTGCAGCTGGCAGCAGGGAAGGAATGGAGTGAGCAGCCACAGCACAAAACTTCTCCTGCCCCCTTGCCACGTTGCACCCGTGGTTACTGCATCTGGGGGAAAGTGGCTTTTTTCCTAATGGCAAATATTTGTGGAAAGTTCTGGTGTTCATCCTGTTTTTTGGGACTCCAGGCTAAAGACACTTCATGGCCTTGTGTGGGTTATTCACTGGCACTGGCTGTGCATTATCACCAGCAGTTTTTACTGCGGCTCAGGAGGTTCTGCCCTCAGAAAGGTTTCTCTCCGTTACACCTGTGAGGTATCTGGATCCAGCCTAGCTTATGATCCTTTGTCATGTGTGGATGAACAGATACCACTCTTATGGTAACCACTTGATTCCTGCTGCCAAATCATCCAGAGTAGTGCCCCGGTGTGACAACATACACAGAGTCCAAGTGTTTGCTATTTTATGCTGACAGATGAGTTCTGGTGGATCCTGTTGCTGCTTAAGACAGCTGTCCCCCAATGACTCGAGTTGCTGCAGTTTTTCATCCAGTCCATATTAACATAAACCAGTGAGAGGGAAATTTTCAGCTGGCTACAGCAGGCTGTGAGCTGCAGTGGTGAAAGAACAGGCACATGTTTGTTTTATCAGCTGCTGCAGGGGCAGTAATCTCAGACAGAAAGGCAGAGCAGAGAGGTAGAGATGAGGAATGCCCTAAACTTATCACCAACCCATATGAAAGACTAACAGCCCTGTGTTTTTAGTGGTGCACTCCTCAGATAGATGTAGGCATAGGCAAGGCAGGCTGGAAGAGCAGGTTATAGTACTGGTGTCCAACTACACATTTATATACTAAAATTTTCCTATGAGGGAAAAGCTTGCAGTTTTAGGAAATACTTGGCTTATTTATTAACCAGAGAAAGAACTTTGACTAATGACTAGTAAACATATATCACTGAGGGTGGATCACCATAAACTTCTATTTTATTATTTAAAGAAATTATAGTGATTCAGCACTTCTAAATACTTTCACTTTGGCTGACTGAAAAATGTGATGTCATTAATTCCAATATTTCCTGCAAGATGGGTTCAGTGGAGTCCTATAGATAGTGTAATTTCTAGGAAAGCATTTGTTTTCTGAGGCTATTGAAAAATGTCAATGGTAGTACACTGAAGTGTTTGAAACAGAAAGTGAACAGAACATTTAAAGTAGCACTGTGGTGGCAAAGCTCTGATGGAGCCAAAAAGAGGGGTGCTGTGCATCAGCAGTGCTTACTGACTCACTTGGCCAGTGCCCTGCAGCAGCACTCCACAGGTAGGATCAGTTCTGCCATTTCCTAAACATCTTTTCAGTTCCTCAAAAACCTAAGGGGGTGATCAGGGTGTGGAAGCAGGAACGGCAGGGCTTCCAGATTTGGGTTCAGCCAACAAACAGCCTGCAGAGCCAGATGTGTCCTGGTAGCTTCTCCAAGCATGGTGCTGGAGGACTTCTGAGCCATGAAGAGAATGTAGCTGGAAGTGGTGGCTGGAGGCAATGGCAGATTAGAGGATTTAATGGGAAGAACACTCTCTCAAGGGGAGCCTTTGAAATGTCTGTAAATTCATAAGGAAATGGTCTTTAGGGTTGGCATTTGCCCTGAAAAAGGATCAGCCAATGGACTTTGGACCTGTCTGATGTTAAAGAGTAGGAGAGTTTAGAAAGGATCAAAGAATGGCAAAGTGATCTGTTGTACTACAGTATGTCTTTGCTAGAGTGCCTGAATACAAATTTAGGAACTTCATTTTGGCTTGCCAATTGGAGACTCTTTAGTAGCCTGTTCACATTTTAGGTGTAGCTAATAAACTATTATGTGACTCATGGAGCTCTACAACAAACAGATCAATACATTTGAGAACTAGGAGTTTTATCCTTATAATAACTTTAGTGTTGATATAAGACTTACTGCAATGATATTGACTGCAGCCAGGTGGTGAAGGGACAATATAATATGGGATTATTGCCTTGCCTTTTACCATAAAAGATTTTTCTGTATTACAAGGCTCTGAGAAAAGGTTAGTAGCTAATAATAAAAAGTTATGCTTATGTTATGTTTTACGCATTTGTCCTTTCACACACAAGCATACACACACAAAATTACAAAAATTCTGTATCCATGCTAGTGACACTGGAGAGAAAAAGCTGCACACACAAGAAATTAATTCCCTGCTTCCCATGGGCAGGCCATCTCCAAGGGAGCAGGGCCCCATCACATGTGATTGCTACCTGGGACAACAAACATCATCACTCCACATTTCCCCCCTTCACTCTTCTTCTTCCCACTTTTTATATTGAGCAGGATGTCATATGGTCTAGAGTATCCCTTTGGTCTCTTGGGGTCACTTGTCCCAGCTGTGTCTCCTCCCAAATTCCCCATCTTTCTTGCCAGTGTGGCAGTACAGAAAACAGAAAAGGTTTTGGCTCTGTGCAAATACCACCCAGCAATAACAAAAGTATCTCTATGTTACCAACCCTGTGTTCAGCACAAATCCAAAACACAGCCCCATGCTAGCCCCTGTGAAGACAATGAATTCTTGCCAAAACCAGCACAGGACATTTCTGAGTTACCTGAACATATAATTGGTTTTCTTTATTGTCCTTGTACCTGTGTGAATGAAAGTAGGTGCCTTCATCATGCTAAGGCTCATGAGCCACATCTTTTGGTTGAATGATTAAATGTCTTGAACTGCGAGTTCAGTGAGTTTTGTATTAGTCCCAGCTCTGAAGGGTGTTCAGTAGATTCCTGAACTACTATAGCAGTGGTAAATAAAGTGGTAGATAGGAATGAGGTGAGAATATAGGGATCTACTGCAGGATTATAACTTTATTTACACTAACACATATATCAGGTTGTTGTCCAAGGAGAATCTCCAGCATTTGCAGCTGCGACTTTTGTATAGCAGAGACATTTGCATCTCATTCATTAGTGTTTTATCAAAAGCTCTTTTGCAATGGATTTGTTGTGCAAGTTTCCTTTTTTTAATTTGATATACAAGATATTAATTCATTTGACAAGTTTATTCCTTTAACAAGTTCAATAATCATTTGCGATTCACAATATTATTTGCTGGGGGTGTTATTCATTTAAAACTTGCACTGTATTCCTTATCAGACATTTATTGACTAGTTTCACTCTACAGAACAGTATTTGAGTAAATCAGAATGCTGTAAACTTGCCTTATTAACGGCTTTATTGCTTTAGCAGGTACTCACTTAAGTTTCCACTGTTCCATCATAAAACATTCCCAGCCATGGAATACATTTTGAGTGAGATATTATATTGTATAGAACAAGGTGTACACATGGAATCTCTTGTACATATAAAGAAAATAATAAAATAGATGTTTTCTCCTGCAGACTCCAACAATCTTGTGCAAAAGTACTTTTTTCAACTGCAGGGAATTAATGCAAAGCAGAAGTAAGATACTGTATAACCTAGAGGTCATGAAAGGAGAATGTTACTGTTTTCTGTTTGTCAAAGGGTGAAACTTCTCACCAAAGGTGAGATCTGAAACCCACAGAGTCCTGGGAAGTTTCATCAAAACTGAAAAGTTAATTATCTGGTTTCATTTCTCTTCCTGTTTTTACTAATAACAAGTTACATTGTCTGCCCACTCTATGTGTGCAGCAAAGGTTCCCCTTTGTGTTTAAAAGCCTGTTATGGTACTTGTGGAATTAATAACTATATTAACAGCCATACCTTTTGTGTTGTTGTTGTAGATGTTTGGATGTCTACAAAAACCACCAGAAAGTGAACTGATCCCTCTTTTTAAGCCAAAGTGTGTTTCTTATTAAAACATTTTAATAGGAAGGTGCCTATTTATAAGACTTTATTAAAAATTCGACAGTAAAAATAATAAATATGTTGTGTAATATAAGAATCCTATAAAATGCATATAAATTTTATACCTGAATGTGACAAGAAGTTTTGAATCTGCAAAAAGTCTGGAAAATGCTTTCAAAATTGCAATTCTATCTACCCAGTGAAAAATCACCTGACATTATCTCTTCCTTCTGAGCAGCTCTGTTGCAAAAGTGTGTTCAGGGTCATAAACACTGATTTTAGCAAACAAAACCAAGATTTTTCTTGTGAATGAATAAACCAAAGTTGTTATGAGGGGATCTTTAAAAGACATTTCCTAGTATAAAATCTTCTGTCTCAGTTGTTTATGAGGTCAGTTTGCCCTTCAAAAACCATTTCAAAAAGCCTCTAAATTGTGTACTTTCTGTGTTACGTAAGTTCAGAACAGTTGTAGATATAGTTATCAAGTCCAACCATGTATAAAGGTATGGTTTTAATTTTATTTCAGCCACTCAGCCGATATCCGCCTTTGATCAATGACATTTCCTTCTGGCTGCCCTCTGAGACATACTCTCAGAATGATTTCTATGATTTGGTTCGAACCATTGGTGGAGACTTGATAGAAAAGGTTGTCCTACTGGATGAATTTGCCCATCCAAAGTAAGTGAAAATTTTAACACCTTTTTCCTGTGGTCATAGTATAAATATTTTGTGGCTATTTTAGTTTTGTATACCAAGAAGTTCTTGATTCTTACCATATTTGCACATATTATTTTTTAGCTCCAAAACTGTCCTGCAGCAAAAAAACCCCAACTTTTTACTTAAAAGAAATATTACCTATTTTTCAGTTTTCCACTAGTACTGAGCTTCTGGTATTCAGACTACCCCAATGCTTTGTGCTCAGGTTTTGACAGCAACAGTGAACAACTGCCTTCCTCAGTACATCTGGCAGTGCGTGACACTCCTGTCCGTAGCGTGTCTGACATTGAAGTCCTGCTCTTTGTTAAGTGAATGAAGTTTGCCTCCTTGTTCTCTTCCTTTCTTCTTCTAGCCCTGACACACTAGTAGACCTTTACTATAATGTCAGTACTAATAATGGTTTGTTGCAGAATGCTATTGTTGGTGTTCAACTGGGAGGAAAAAAAAAAAAAAAGACCTTGTTCATTTCTTTCTGACACTTATTTCTATGCTGTTGAACAATCTCTCAGGTTTCAGAACACCATATGGGTATAGCAGCACTGACATGACCAGGGAGTGCACAGGGTATTTGTCCAACTGGTAATAACAGTTGCCTCGAAGCCAGACAAGTATCAGCTATTACATATGTACTGTTTTTCAATTTGCTATTTCCAAATCAAGAAGTAGAAAAGCTGCTGGCTATCTAGCTTTCTAAAACTGAGGTTTAAAATAATTTGTCTTGAGACTTTTTAAAGTACTGTAGGAAGGCAGATAAACCTTTTTTGAAGATAACAGGAAAATACTTCATATTGTTCTCCAACACCTATATATTTTTTATTTTCTGCTTTCTACATCCAAGTATTTAACACTGTTGTTCTTTTCAATTTGATATGTGATGCAAGCCAGATGAATAGATTCTTCTGTGGCCTAGTTTTCATGGCATTTCAGTGGATTTTTATTTTTTGAGGGTTTTTTCCTTTTTACCCTTTTTGTGTAGTGTTATATGAGACTGTGTTGTGTGAAGAAACAGAAATGGAAATGAAATTTGTGTGGGCATCTTAAAGCTTGGAGTCATTAATTCTTGAGTCTTTCTCACATGCAAACCATGCAAAAGGATCTTAACCCTTTACTCAAGATGGTGTGTGCAGAAGAGGAATACAGGTTAGGGTAAAATAATGAGTACTTTTCATTGTAAAGAACAGACTATATCTTTCAGGAAAATTGCAAAACAAGTTTATTGCAGGTATGGATAACTTCTTATTGTCACTTGGAGTGCACTGCAGTATCAGCACAAGTAGGTAGACATTGAAGGCTCTGCACACGGATCCTGCTGTCTTCTATCATGATGGTTCTGATACAGCACAATCAACATTTTTTGGTAAAAACTGGGTTGTTGAACCCCTTTCTCGAACTGGTCCTTTCATTCATTCATGCCAAAAATTTATTGTATGTGTAACACCTCAGTGCACATTGCCACTTTTTGTCTACATTCTCCTTAGTGATACCAAACCAGCAATTATCTTCATTGTTACATCATCTCCTAGGGGAAAATCCTATGTGTAGTGCAAGCAGCTCTTCCAAGTCTGAAAGTTTGGAGAAATCTTGTTCCCTGCTTCTTCAAACAGTGGCAGTATTATTCTGTGATTACTCTCGGCATCTTACTGGGGAAATTCACACACACTGTGACAGCCTGCCAGCAACACTGCATCAGTCATGGCTCAACTCACAGGTTATGCTTCTCTTCTTTGCTGGGAATATTGTCTTCCATACTAGTAGAGTGGTGAGGTAGGGACAGGATTCACTACTCTAGTTTTCTACTCTGTGTGTTTTCTCCTTTGATACACTTCGACGCATGCAGAACATATTCCAGGGATGACAGTTGTTCCTCCTCAAGGAATACACTTCTCGTTCCCTCTGTGACTTCTGCAAGTAGATGGGAAGGTTGATTGCTCACAGAGAATTGTCACACAGATTTAGTACCTTTACTAGTTTTGTTCTCTAAACCATTTAAACCTCACTCAGCAGATATCCAAATATGTTTTGACACTATAAGGAGGAAAAATTTCTCACCTTTACATCTGAAGAATTTGAGAGGTGACACTAATGGATTGTTGATAAGTGATGTTGTAGTCCTCTTGGTTTTTTCACCTGCAACAACAGTAAAAGAAATATTTTCTAATGTCCCATTAAAAATCAGTAATTCCAAGGAGATTATCTACTGCATTAACAAGGAATAATAAATGAAGACTAAAACATAATGGTTACTTTACCTTTCTTTTTAGAACAGGATGTGTGCAGATATGTAACTTTTGATAACTGATGATGTAAGCCACATAAGTAATTTTGTTTGATTTTTAAAGGCCTTGGAAGATTGACATTTTGAAAAGAGTTTTCTGCTTAGTCTTAACTCCTAGATAATCATCTTGTTATGGGAATGATACAGTGGCTTCTTTAATTCAGTGTTGCAGAAAAGCCTCTGGGCACGGAAATTAGCATAAGAGATCTTCAGCGTTGCTATGGATCTGTATGTTACAGATCTAGGTACTTGTAATCATTATCTTGAATTTTTAGTGAATCTGCTGTGGAGGATGGGAGAAAAGTGTCTAGGACTGGAAAAACTGCAGTGCTGCTGTTTTCAATGTTAATTACTTACAAGCAGCTTATTAAGTTCATGCTTGTATTTAAACACTTCTAGAATTTAAAATTCAGATTTTTTTAATACTTTAAAATACCAGTTTCATGAGGAATTAGGACATTAGTAGTCTTATTTTCCTTCTCAAACTGCTTTTCTTAGTTATTGGACTATAAAGATCTGAAGATAGAAAATGTTATACAAATAAAACTAATTTATAACACAAAAAGAGGTCTTTAAATTAAGATCCCTTATAGAGGCTGCCTGTGTAATACTGTGTAGTTGCCTTTTCTGTGGTTCAGAAACATTTCAAGATTTCACTGGGCTTTGGGCTGATACCCATTCTGCAGTATATTGCAGTTATGGTGTGTAATAGCAGTGAAAATGTATTTCTCTACAGGGAAAAGGAAAGTAAGGGCAGGAAAAAGCATGGGGCAAGCAATTGTTTAAGCAAGGAAGAGATGCCTGAAACCAAGTCAATCTCAATTACCTGCTTTGTAAGGTAATAATATTGAGAGAACTTCTAGGGAAGCGCAAGCAATTTAAAGATACAGCAGAAAGGAGTCTTATTGCTGAAAAGCACAAATTTAGGAGAATGCCAAGTTTCTGTGCCGGGGTAATTAAGAACTGTTCCAGCCTAAACGCATCTTAGGTAAACTTAACTGAGCAAAATCAAAACATGGCATTGAGGTAAACTGAGTAATGTGTGATGTGTCACACTGTCAGGGTTTAACTTCATCTAAGATGAATAATGCAAAACACGGCTGTAACACACCTGTTAGTCAGGTATATAAAGAATCAGCCAGCATATGTGAGGGAAAAGTTGTGACTTTTCTAAGTGCCAAGGAAACTGAGTGAAACTGTGGTGGTTTTGTAAGAACAGGAGCAGGCCATCTGTAAGACAAGCAGAGAAGAAGCGTCTCTTTGCAGTGAGCAAAATGTTTTCCCCAGTCCATCCTGTGTATTGCGGCTATTTTTGCTTGATGCATTAGCTTAAAACAGTTAGACTCTCGTACATTTGGATGGTGGAATATATTTCTCCATGCATGATGTGTGAAGTGAGTTCACTGTGACTTGCCTGGAATTCTCAGATGCCGCATGAGCCATGTAACCAGACACTGGAAGGCAATGGCACTGTTTTTGCTACCTGACTGAATTATTTCTTTCAAATCCTTGGAGATCTTTAAGGACCTTTAAGCATTGCTGTGCAAATACACAATGAGTGAGGATTTGTAGCTGACATTTTCCCCCTTGGAACATTTTAGTGAACAAACATTTGCAAAAAAAAAAAAAAAAAAAAAAAAAAAAAAAAAAAAAAAGTAATGTTTTGGACTATATTGATACTAAAAGAAGAAAAGAAAGGAAGAAAGGGGTGTTTCCCTTACTTTTTTTGCATTTTTTTATCCTTCATATCTTTAAGTTTAGGCCTTCTACTACTCAACTTGTCTAGCTGTCTAATCAATATGAATGACCTTCAGAAATTAAATCAGAAAGTAATCTCTTTCAGTAGTCAAGACTTCTCCAGTTTTGGATAGGAAACAGATTTCACAGGAAAAAAGAAAGTGTGGCTGAATGGCAGTCAAAAGGTGGAAAGATCTCTGCCTGCTATGAATAAGCAGATCAATGCAGAGAATCCCAGGAAGAGGGATTTATATTCCTTCATTCATACAGTTTTACGTTTTGGTGACATTCAGATAAGTACTGTGGCTGCACACATGCAGAATTTCAGGGATGGATTAATGCATATCTGGGCAAAGTAATAGAGGAAGTACTGGTTAATCACACATGGTAGGATATGTGATAGAAGTGGCACAAGACATTTGTGACCCACATTGTCCCTGATGAAGACAGAGAGAGATAAGAGTTCAAGGGTGAGAGCTTGTCCCCTACAATGCAGCACCAAAGACAGAATACAGAAATGCTGAGGTTGTCTATCTTTGCTTTGGGCAAGACCTGTAAGTTTTTCAGTTTAGCATGCCGTGTTTCTCTTGTGTAAAATATCTTGTGTGATCCCATCACATGTGGCAGCCTCACATGTTCATTCTGAAAATGTATTATCTGCGTTTTGCTGTGAGGTTATTTTTCTACTGGTCTTTCAAAGTTAGTTACTAATATTTCTGTTTTGTTAGAAAGATAAGGGAAGTAAGGAAAGACATGGCTCCACATCTTTCTTTGCAAGGAAGATACATAGGTAGACTGAAAAAGTTATACAAAATTGTAATCAAGACATACACTCTGTCCTCAGTGTACTTAAGAGGTAAATTTTTAATCAGAGCAACTAAAAATATTCTGAAAAGGCAGAGTGGAGACAGTAAGGGGGAAAAATTGATTTGCTGTGTTTTGACGGCTATGCTGTTAAAAATATAAGTGGGGAATAGGTAAGAAAGGATTTATTCTTCCCTTTGAGTCAATTACTTGCACACTTCTGGAGTGAGATCTGCACATTTGTCACAGTCTGTTGAATGAAGTGAGAGGAAATGTATTGGCTGCTGTGAAGGAGGAAGGTAGGTGCACTGTGGCACCATCTTTAGAGATTTTGGGAGTACTCAGATGACCTGTGTCTCTTCTTTTCCAAACAGTAAAAGGAAGAGATCTGACAGCAAAGAGTCAGATCCTATTGATTGCTGTGTTGTGTCAAAGCATGCCCTAGCTCCTTGTTAGTATATAGAAAATACAATGTGTAAGAACATCACTTTCCAGATGCCAGATTTTGCACTTTTCCTTATCTACATGGGGATAAAATCAAATACTTTTAGGTCTGGTTTATTCATTAAAGCTGGCTTGGTTTTGTCTTGCTTCTGGAATAGGTGAATTAAGCAGAATAATTCTTAAGTGCTGCTCGCTGCTAGTATTACGCAAATTAAAACAATCAAGTCAGTCCCCAAACACCTTGTTCTTCAGCCTGAGCACTTTACAATTTGCTGAGGGATTCTTTGAGATTACCTTTAACTGCTGAACTGGCAAAGTCCCAGCAGCATCTTCTCTGCAGAGAAAAACAACCCAGAAGCTGCTTTTGACAGTAGCTAGCAGAAGATTGGTTTTCAATTAATGAAACATGTTCTCCAGCTCTGGGTTTTTTCCCGGCCCTGCATTTGGTCACATGAATGTAAGACTGTAACATTTTTGAAACAGATTAACTGTTCATGGAAAAGGATCTGTCAGAGGACAGAGCCTTTCTTCAGCTGTCACAGTACAGCATAGTCACATAGTGGCTGGTTAAAACACTACAGTAGTACCCCCAGTCCATCTTCTCTCTTTTCCCTCTCTTGTCCTGACCAGGATCAATGCCACCTGGTTTTTCTTGAGAATAAGAACCTTTTCTGTCCTTCCTGCTGTAGTCATGCTGATGGCAAGGCTGTCTACATGTGTCAGAGCAATGCCAAGCACAAATACAGGCTGGGCAGAGAATGGCTTGAGAGCAGCCCTGCAGAGAAAGGGTGTTGGTTGATGAGAAGATTTTGGGTGTTGGTTGATGAGCTCCACATGACAGAGCACCGTGCACTTGCAGCCCAGAAAGCCAATTGTATCCTGGGCTGCATCCAAAGCAGCATGGCTGGCAGGGAGGGAGGGGATTCTGCCCCTCTGTTCTGCCCTTGTGGGACTCCACCTGGAGTGCTGCATCCAGCTCTGGGTCCCAACATAAGAAAGATGTGGACCTGCTGAAGCAAGTCCAGAGCAGGGCCACAAAGATGCTCAGAGGGCTGGAGCACCTCTCCTATGAAGACAGGCCAAGAGAGTTGGGGTTGTTCAGCCTGGAGAAGTGAAGACTCCAGGGAGATCTTAGAGCACCTTTCAGTACCTAAAGGGGGCCTGCAGGAGAGCTGGAGAGGGACTTCATACAAGGGCATGTAGTAACAGAACATGGGGTAATGGCTTTAAACTGAGAGAGGCTAGGTTTACATTAGAAGGAAATTCTTTGCTATGAGGATGGTGAGGCACTGGAACAGAGGTTGTCCAGAGAAGTTGTGGATGCCCCATTCGGAGAGACTGGACTGTTAATGGTTAACTCAAACAATCAACCGTTTCCCCCAGGTGCAGAGGGGCTGTGTATACCCATCACAGGAGGCTACAGCTGGGTGTTGAACAAGATAAAGGAAGAGGCTGGTAAGAGGCAAATCCTTGGAAGCGGGGAAAATGCTGTTTGTCATGCCAAAGTTCTTACAAGTGGCTCAGCTGTGAAAAATCCCTTCTGGAGTAGTATCAGGACATTCACAAATAGCTTGAAGGTATTCATCCCTGCTGATGTGCCATAATTGCTATAATGTCTTGGAAGGTGTCATAAACCATCAGACACTCCTGAAGTGTCCTCTGATCCAAAGTATTGCATGATCCAGTGTAAAACTCCCTACTCCAGGGGAGGTACCTGGGTGTTCTCACCTGAACCTGAGTGAATATAAAGCCATTGGACTCTGTTTTGTGAGCTTCCCCACCTCTGGTGGAGGTGACCATCCCCACTGGGAAGATCAGAAGAGGACCAATGGGATGCCATCAGCATCCACAGTGGTGATTTTTTTTTACTGTTAAGCTCTTTCTCCCTCCTCTCCCCACACCCTTTCCTATTTATTTGTCTCTCCCTCTCTCCCTCACAGTTACTGTTAAATAAAAATCTGTACTATTGACTATAGCATATTGTGTTGTTTGCTCCTTAATTCAGGCAGAAACATGTCTCTAATAATTTTAACAACCACATCTTAACACCATTCCTGGAAATATTCAAGCCCAGGTTGTATGGGGCTTTGAATAGTCTAGTCTAGTGGAAGGTGTCCCTGCCCATGGCAGGTGGTTGAGAACTAGATAATATTAAAATTCCTTCCAACCCAAACCATTCAGTGATAGTTTTATGATTCTTTTGCCTTGTGGGCTTCAGCTTAGGAGATGTGTGTGTAATGGAGTTTGGGTGCATTTCACTCCTGGTAAATGTGTGTATCAGGCATTCCCTGTGCCCCAGACCAACCCACCAGCCAGTGCTGTTTGATTGATTCACAGTCAGAGTGGCCCCAGCTGCTCTTCGGGCTCTTCCTCTTCATTGCCTTTTTCTCCTTAGAACAGCAGCTGTGTAACAATAGCGGCTCCATTCTCACAGCAGCCCCTCCTTGGAGGTGGTCAGGGACTTTCTGGCCAAATTAATTTAGAGTAAACACTAGGCTGCCCAGAAAGAGATGCTTTATGAAGACATATGGGTTGTGTTCATGTCCCAGCACAGCTGAGATAAGCTCTCAGGTGATAAGATTTTCATCCTGACTGCCTAAAGGAAATTTAAAGGAGCCAGGAGTTGCACTCCATGTCAGTAACTCCAAGGTAACCCTGCCATGCTGATTGATACATGGCTTCAGCAGATCTTGCACTCCCTGCTTTATAACAGTCATGATGCCCTGCTGTTCCCCACCAGGACTGAAACTGTTGGAGTTTAGCTTTCCCAGATATCCTGCACAGTGGCAAGGACATTCACGGAGCCCAGAGTACCCATCTGCTAGGGTTTGTTGGATTTTTTTTTTTTTTTTTGTTTTTTTTTTTTTGTTTTTTTTTTTTTTTTTTTTTGGTTGTTTGTTTTTTTTTTGAGGAAATGGGACTGAAAAGCTTTTAATTCTTCCTTTTCCTTCCCAGCAAAAACATTCCTGATTGAAATGAATGTAGAGAATCAATTGAGTAAATATGCACATATATTTGTTTAGAAAAGACTTTCAGATATTTTAGAAATTCTGAATTTAAACACCCTTGTTCCAGCTTTTTTGTAGGAAAAAATAGGGTGAAGTCAGAGACAGCAAAAATGAGCATGCACTTCTATAGCACAAGCTAGAAAGTATTGTTTGATATGGAAGCAGACCTTTGCAGTGCTATATTTGTTATCGATATATGTGTAGACTTGGAATCTGTCTGCATACTTTTGTTAAGTACCCTTTTCAAAGATTTTTAACTGCTTTTAAAGCCTACAGCTTTTGAATTCCAGTGTAGATTCAGATACTTAATTCCTTTGGGTTGCTTTAAGAGTCCCCCAAACAGCAGTTACCTATCCAAATCCAAGTGTCATGAAGAGCTATGAGAGGAATGAGAAGAGGAGCAGGAAAGTCTTTCCTGTAGATAAGGCAAGCACTTGGAACTGTTCTACAAAAAACCAAACCAAACCAAACCAACAAAAAACACTCCAAAATTTCTTGTTTTATACAAAAATCTAGTGAGTTTTGTGACTTATGTCATTTTACACAGCTTGTGACTGCTAGTTCAGATCTCTGATGCCAGTGTTTATTTGAACACCATCTAATTGTGGAAGAAAAAAAAAAAAGGAATAATCAGTTGACCATGATAGACAGATTCTACTTTCTTTGCTGTCCTCAGTGTTGAGACAGGCACCATGCAAATCGCTGTCCTTAATGGGTTCTTATTGAAGTCTGAAGTTTCTTTCAAACCACTGTATTCAAATCAATTGTGGGGCAGACAGTGTTCTGCTGTGCCATCCCTGGCTCTCTAGAGTCTTCACCAAGAGAATTGTCTTTACTAACTGAAAATAATTTACTACAAATGAGTGTCAGTAGGAGTCCCATTATTCTTTGGTGGGAGGCTGGTGGCTAACGCACAGGCTTGTGGGAGGATTGGTATTCAAGAAAGGAAAAGGATGAAGTAGCCACAGGTTCCCATTAGAGGATGGGGGAAACACAGCCCTTGAAGTGTGATGCATCACTGGTGATACTCCATAGGAAATGTAATCACCCTTCACAGGTAATAAGAGAGGTGAACTTAAGTACGTGAGCAACACAGAAGACAAGCGTCAAAGCCCTTATGTGTTCAGGCAGATGCAGAGGGTAGACTTGCTGTATAGAAAAGGGATCACTGGAGTCACAATGAATCATTTCTAAGAGGCTGCTCAGCTGAAGAGCTTAACTTTTCTTCATCATGTCAACCTGAAGTCAGCCATTCACCACCAGTTCTCAGATGCAGCCCAGAAATCTTTGCCACAATTCCCAGAGCACTTCACAGCAGGTGTCACAGGAATTAGCACGGTGATTTATTGACAAGCAGTAGGACGGTGAAAAATGGCTAAAGGAGTCAGCTGCCACAGGATGCACAAGGGATAGCAATAGGCTCATGAGTGCCTCTGAGTTCAGAGAAATCCTAGTGAATTGCTGACCATGTAGAACAGAGGTGGAGGCTACTTCTGTGCAGAACTGTTTTTCCTAGTCTGCGAGCATGCTAGAGTTTGAGAAGCATTGCGATAGATGTGAGTTGTTGGAGAGGGAAAGCTTTTGTAATCACATTTGTTAGATGGTGAGTATTATCTCTCTCTACTCACTAAAATTGTTTTCTCTGCCTGTGCTAGTGCTTTGACTGTCTGCTGCTGCCTGGGATGGCTCTGCTCTGCTGTCTGTCTGAGGGTGGGATTCCATACCCTTCCCCTCTTGTCTTGGTCTCTATCATTCATTCTCCCACAATAACAATACAGTCAGGGTGGAGCAGTCAGGGTGGAACTCAAGGTGGAGCAGTCCTGTCAAGGCCACTGGTGATGGATGACAACACTTCAGGCTGAGAATCCCTGTAAAGGAGTGTGGGTGAGGGACAGAAATGTGTTCTGGCTGGGTATCATGTCTGTACCTGAAAGTAGTTTTTCTTTAATACTGTAGATGTATCCTTCATGTAACTTTTGTCTCTCTCCTCCTAAATCAACTTTTAAATGAATGTTAGTGTGCAAATATGGCATATTTGTTTTCTGCACTGTCCGAGCTGTGTGGAGAAACAACACATCTGTAGCACATCCTGAGCTCTCTCAGATTCTCTTGAATTCTTGACTAGAGATCTGCATGGGAAGGTAGAGATGGCTCAGTTTGCTCATGGCTTACAACTATCTTTGTAGCCACAGTACCAAAGCAGCCACAGCACACTTTCCTTGGGATGATGAAGGACATCGCTGTCCTCTGTGTGTTGGGAATTGCATGTGTGTGATGCCTGCACATATTTGCAGTCACCACAAAGCCTTTCTCAGAACTGTAGAGTGGGATAACAAGGTGGTCTGGCCCCTATTTCTTGGACTAGATTCAGCTAAACATGCATACTATAAAGCTGCCAGGATAGGAGATGGGAGGAAAAAGTCCTTATATGCTTCCTAGTACTACACAGAAGAGTGATGGATATAGCACTAAATAATTAATCCTAGTTTTTATATTTTATGGATCCAGAACATATTTTTTGTAGGGATAAATAAAGCCCTACAGCTAGGAAGAATTTTCTTAACCTGAATCAAACCATTATGTAGCTCAAAGGTTGCTTATCTCCATACTGGGAAATGTCAACATTTAGGCTGAGGAAACAAAGTTTTCTTTAATTTCAGAACAGAAAAAATGTCAGGATTTCTGAAGAAGATCACAATATCTTCCCGTTGTTTTTGTGTTTGGTGGATATTTTATTTTAACCTACCAGTTAATTTTAAATAATTAATTTTAAAAAATTGCAGCCAACATCCTTGTCTCTGGGTAAATTGAAGGGAAATTCATGGTCCTGCACATCCCATAAGGTCTGTATATTATAGAGGTGGACCTGAGCTGAAAAATATACTTCTGGATGGTGACTGCTGCCATACCAAATTCTTCCAGAATTCGAGTTTCTGCCCCAGTTCTCTCCAATGCTGTCTGATAACATTAATATTAAAACGAACACCATGCAACTGATCTATTATTTATCAAGCATCACACAGAAATGCAAGGGAAGGGTGCCTTTTAAAAATCATTCTGAGGATGAAGAAAAGATTTCTGTTTAGTATTTTCATGCCTATTAGTACATATGTGGGACAGACGAATAGTAAGGAAATTAATTACTCTTCATTCTTTGTGAATGAACACCAGAAAGGAGATAGATTAAGACTGATTTAATGTAGTTCTTGTGGGGTTTTTTTTAATTACTTTGATATATGAAGGATTCATGGTTCTCAACTGAGATATTGCCACCCTCATCTTCTGGGCCAGTGACAAAGACTGAAATATTAAGTGATGCATCTGACAAGCCACAATGGAATTTTAACAGTTTAGGTCAGAACATTGCTTTCAGTTGTGTTGGGGAGATGGGATGTGCATTGGGAAAGTGGAGCTCAACTAGGATGGTGCAGCAGATACAAGTTATTCTTGAAGTCAATGGCTAGGCTCAATTACACAAAGCCAAGCATTTAATTGTGTCACGTAGGCAGACATTTTTCTTAGGGTCTGCTAATGCAGATATTCTTGGGTTTGGCTTTATAAAACGAGTCCTTATTTTCAGAGCTTTTAAGTGTTAGCAGCTCCCACTGAAATCACTGGGTACTGTGGGAATTCATTTTCATTGTAATTAGGAATAAAAAGAAGCATCCACAGGGAAATAATGTATGTGCACACATTCTGTGATAGCCAAGTAGCCAAAGGTGCTGCAAGTTTGATGGGCAAGAACTAAAATCTGTGACTGGTCAGACTCTAAAATGGAGGAAATGCTATGCTTGGTCCTGAAGAGTGCTTGTTTGTGACCCCAGCTGTGTTCCCATAGTGTACAGCCAACAGAGAGCAGCAGCACCCTAGAGAGATGCTGCAATTATGGCTATTAGTTTTAATTGAAGAACTGTGTCCTTAACTCAAAGCTTACAGGTAATTTATTAAGGTCATTAAAGAAGGTGTACACTGAAGTAAAGTCTTGCAGAGTACAACAGCAGAAAGGAAAATACCATACAGGGTGAAAACATTACATATTTTAAGCTCTGTATTATAGATTGTAAATGAAAAAGGCCCATAGAGCCTGTCATCCATGGTAAATTACTATTCCAGTGTATTAGTTTGTTCTGACACAGTTCCACCAGTTCCACGTAAACAGGCCATTTTGGTGCTGGAAAATCCGCTTACTAAAAAAAAGTAGACTTGAAAGAAAACTACGCTGTCCACAAGCCACCTGTAAGTGATATTGGCAAAGATTATATAATACATTTAGAGCACTTAACTTCCTTCACAATCAGGGTTGGCACAAGATGAGCCTCTTGAATGTCATCCCAAATAATTATTTTTTTTGAAAATGCAATCTGAAATTCTCAACAATTTATTTTTCTTTTTCCTGCTTATGATGGGGAATTTTCCATATTGAGGAAAGGGATAATATTAGTTCTTGAAGAACTTTTCTTCTTTGAATGACACTGAAACTCCCTGTGGCTTTCAGTGAAGCTGACAGTGCGACAGATGCAAAATCAGGACCTCAGATCTCCTTCCAAAGCCCACTGAAGTCAGTAGAAGCCATCCCATTGACTTATGTGGAGTTAGGATCAGGCTCTTTGTGGTTTCCTTGCTCATTAAAACCCAGTCTGTCTACAGAGAGCACAGAGTAATTTTTCTTCCGGGAACCTGGACTTTATTGCCAGTGAATTTGGTTCTACATTAAGAAATACAATGACTGTTGTTAGAAATGCTCTTGTTATTCAGGAGGGAGATGTTGATATTTGCTCAGTAAAGTGGTAGTTAATAATGAGATTTGCATTACAGTTGCATTCAGAAGTCCTTCCAGTTTTCTGGTATTTTGGAACTACAGGAGGCACCTAGATGTTGTAGGAATACACTTATACTGTGCCTAGCCACATTTTTATGCATTGTGAAAACTCTCAACTCTGACTGAAACATCAATCATCCCCAACTTTACTAAGGACAAATGAAAATATGGATTTATTATGAAATATTCTCATACTGCAACATCAGGCCAGTCAAGCATAGAAGATGAAAGAGCAGCTGAAGCTGTAACTAAGAATGTGGGGTATTCCTTACATATGGTAACATCAACACTTGCAAGCAGGGGGCTAGGAAGGAAAGGATGGAGGATGTAATCAGCCACTGCTGACCTTGCCTTTGCCAAGTTGGACTTTGACTTTGTATTGCAAGCACACCCTGGTTTATCTGGCTAGGAAATATCCCTTCATCATGTTGTTTGGTTTGCTGTTCACCATGGACAGGCATTTGGGGTGCTGGGAGGACTCTCAGCTTTTCCGTTACTGAAGGATAAAGAATGCCCTCTTCACAAAGAATCATATTACATTGTGTGGAGCCTGTCTTTAAAAGAAACGTAATTGCTTTGGAAGAGGATCTGTGAGTTTCCTTGAGTAGTGTCAGAAAGATGCAATCAGGGTGTTCTTGGGTTTGCTCTTACCTGTAGTTTTTTCCTGTGTCTCAAAAAAGAAAAGTAAATTCTAAGATGAATAACTTTTACATTAAACTAAAAGATGTGATGACAGAATGGAAAATAAACTCTCAGATTACTAAAAAAAAAAACAAAAAAGGGAAGGCCAGTTTGTCTAAGCATTACTAAGCGCTGCAACTGAGATTACAAAAAAATTACCTTCACTGCAGAAGTTTGATGCTCTAATCAAGGCTATTTGGTAACAGGCATGCCTTAAAGAATACACACATGCTTTCCAGGTGGAAGATGTGTCATGAAGCTCACACCTGTTGCCACCAGACAGTTCTGGTAGCAGAACATGGAGTGCTAGAGTGATCTGATGAGTGTCCCTCTAGCTGGGTGTCATGTAGCCAGCAGTAGCTCAGCTAGGTTGCTACAGAGGGTGGTGTATGAAATCCTTCCCTAAACTGTTAGGGAATGATCCAGAATGTCTGTAACCTCTGTTACAGAACATCTCCCTAATCCCCATCTGTTAGTGATTGCTTATAGTGGAATGGCAGGGACTGCTCATATACAAATCCAATTGCAGTTTAATCCTCTTGGTTCTTGTCATCACTAGTATTAGTATCACTGGCATTAAGTCCTAAAAGTTATCTACCTGTTCTTTTTAAAGTATCAATTTGAAAAGTGATTTAGTTCTGTTTGACTTTGTAGTAGGAGGGCAAGGAAAAAAATGCTTCTTAATTAACTTTCATCATACTGTGTCTATTTATTTAGTCCTGTTGTTCTTTCAGATAAACAGCCCTGATCTTGTCAGTCCTTCCTAATTCAGTCATCCTTCTTGACTAATAACTTTTGGTGTCTGACTCAAGGACCCTTTACTATCTCCATATATTTTTTAGATGTGGAGGTCAGAGTGAGCTGGTATCCATGGTATTGACTTTTATGCTGGCTTTTATGCTTTTATATTATAATATTTAAAGTATTTCATTTTTCTTGTTCTTTTTGGGAAGATTCCAACTTTTGCTTACTGTATTTGTGCTGAACAAAATTCTTGATCTGTTGGAAGATGGTGTGACAGGCTTTCCTGCATTGAACTCTCTTATTATGTTGCTGGATTTTATTTCTATCTATTTTTTGACAATAAGTTTTGTAATATGGTAATTTACACTTGTGTTGGTTTTGCATGGCCTGTTTTTTGGTAGTGGGAGGGCACAGAAGTGGCTTCTGTGAGAACCTGCCAGAAGCTTCCACCATGTCCAGCAGAGTCATTCCTGATGGCTCCAAAGATGAACGTACTGCTGGCCAAGGCTGGGCCAATTAGAGATACATATTTAAGAAGAAAATCAAAACAAAGTTGGGGAGCAACATGCAGGTACCAAGGGCAGTGCAGAAGGAGGGGAGGAGGTGCTCAGGTGCCAGAGCGGAGATCCCTCTGCAGCCTGTGGTGCAGACCGCGGTGAAGCAGCTGTGCCCCTGCAGCCTGTGAGGATCCACAGGCGATGTAGAGATCCATCCATAGCCCATGGAGGAATCCGTGCTGGAGCAGGTGAATGCCTGGAGGAGGCTGTGATCCTGCAGGAGACCCAGTGGAGAGAGGGGGCCCTACTTCCAGGCTGGAGAAACCTGTCCTTGGAGAACTGCACTGTGTGGAAAGAGAGACCCACAGTGCAGCAATTCTGGGAGGGCTGTTGCCTGTGGGATGGACTCACACTGCAGCAGTTTGCAGGGAGCTGTTGCTCATGAGATGGAGACACATAGGAGAAGTTCACAGAGAACTGTCTCCCGTGGGAGAGACCCCACAGTGCAGCAGGGGAAGGACTCATCTCCCTGGGCAGTGGTAGAAGCCTTGGGTGATGAACTGACCATAACCCCCATTCCCTGTCTCATTGTGCTGCTTGGGTAGGAGGTACAGCTGGGAGGGAGGGAGGGGTGGAGGAAAGGTGTTTAAGGGATATTTTTACTTCTCATAATCCTGCTCTGATTTTGATTGTAATAAATTCACTTTATTTCTCCAGCTGAGCCTGATTTGCCCATGGTGGTGTTTAGTGAGCGATCTCTCCTGGGCCTTATCTCAACTCACGAACCCTTTGTTAAATTTGCTCTCCTCTGTCCTGCTGCAGAGGGGAGTGAATGAGCAGCTCTTGTGGGTGCCTGGCATCCAGCCAGCATCAACTCACAACAACACTGTTTTTTTTACCAGTGTTTCTAGTCTAAGTCAAAAGCTGGACTAGATGTTGGGATCAAGAGATAGGAGTAAAGAAAAAGCCACCACTCATCTTGGGTAATTGCCTCTGTTCTGTAACAGAGGTATCATTGCCTCAAGTATTTGGGAGTTTTTCATTTATTGTCAACAAATGATTGTGCTATACTTGGAGTGCTCTGTTGTGAGGTCATTTTTCTTTCAGACTTTGTTCCTGTGTATGTAGAAGTAATCACATGGGATTTTTTTTTCTCTGATCATTTCAGTGGTGTGTTTGCAACAGGCTGAGAAGCACTATTTAAATCTGGTAGCAAATAATAAAATTTATTAACCTGACACTTTTTCAGAGAAATTCCTGGTACTTCTTTAAGACAACCTAAGACCTTTTATCCCAGTGCTTCCTGAGCTCAGACTGGCTCCTCAGTTGCAGTAGTGCCTATTCGGGTGCTTTTTCCCCTGAAATTCCACTGAATTTCTGCTGAGGTGCAATGTTTTAATGCCCCAAAATAGCAACTAATGATAAGAGCTCAGTAAAAACAGTGCTTAACATACCAAAGCAATTTTTCTTCTGGCCTAGAAACATTTAAGAGAATTCAGTTTTCTGACCACCTCAGATTATCCCTTTGTCCCAGTATGGAGTCTGTCTCTCCGTATTTTGCTACAGAGTTTCTAGCAGCTGATCCTCCCATGCTGCTCACCAGGCTGTGGCTGCAGATCCCATCAAGGAGGAGTCTCTACCAAACACTTTTTTGTTAGGTTTGACTACAGTATCAACATAGCAGATGTTGTCAAAGTAAATAAAATAACCTCAGTAAATTGTCTGCAAAGCCCAACCTGTTCCACACAAGTTACTTTAGTCTTACTTTATCTATAGCTCCAAAGTCTCTCTGAAATTACCATTCTGTGGCTTTTCCCAGTGAGTGGCACAAACACCTGAGCAGCCAAAGTTGCAAAGGCAGCTTAATAGTTCCTTTTAATTTTTAAGTAATTAGCTCGGTGAGCTAAATGCTGTTCTTTTAATAAGAGTTAGAAAATACTATACAAATTCTGCTCCTGCTTTCCAGGGGGCTTTAGTTTAAGGTACACTGGTGTTTGAGCTCCTATGTTTTGAAAATGTGTGGCCACTTTCTGAGCATGTGAAGAAGCTCAACTGAGTTGCAGCTGAATCTAAACTCTTCTACTGGCTCTCACAATTCCTAGCAGTGCTGAGATAAACCCATTTTGGGATTCTTCTTTGCACTGCTTTTTAAGATGAGGGTGTACTCCCTCCTTACTGAGAATGTTTTTGTGTATTTTAAGGTTTTCTTTCTCAGCATTAGCCTTTGCCTGTTTGTCTGTCTATTCCCCTCCCCTTCCTCTCCCCCCAGTTTTCATTTTCAATTATTTTTGTTTATGTTGAACTTCTGCCTGCTCAGCTGCAGCAGAGCTCAGTTTTGGCAGCCCGCCTTGTGGTGTGCAATCCTACAACTTCTGCTGCTGAGCAGCATGTTGGAAATCACTTTGAAATAAATCCATGTTGGACCAAAAGCAGCATCTTTGTTGTTACCCCCTCAGAATAGTTTGGTGCTATAATTGGAATTCTCATTTGAAGTAAATAAACATCATGTCAGATCTATAGACAGATCTGGATGTGCAGTCAGTGAGAGAGGGATGTGTGCATACAGCCCTCTCTCTGGAAGAGAGATGCATTTGCAAAGCATGCATGGCACTTCTGATGCCTTGGGGCAAGTTAGTGCTGGAGGGTAGCCCCAAATCCCCATTGGGCCATCTTGAGGTCTGTCAAAAGAAATGTTTGCTTCAGTGCTGCTCTTGACATGAATGTGGCCATAAGCCTCGTGTTGTTTCCATTCTCTTATTTGGAAAGGTAATACTCAAGCAAAAATAGGAGTCTGTTGATCCACCATGCTACTGATGCTTTACCAGTCCTTGGATGGCATGTAGGAAGGGAGATGAGGCTGTGGGCTTTCATGGTTCCCTCTTGTGTGTAGGCTGATCACTCTGCACAGTCTAGGATTTCCATTTCAACAAGGATATGGAGGAAATTCAGAGAAAATTGACAGGAATAGTCAGAGCAAGGGTATGACTGAGAAAACCACTTCTGGTAGAGACAGTTTGGTAGGTAAATAGAGATTTAGAAAATTGTGGGTTGGTTAGAGAGCATGGGTAGAGAAGGATGGTTTCATGGCTTTTAGTACAGAAGGCAGCGTGCTTCAAGTGAAACTGCTAGGAACCAGCTCCACAGCAAGGAGGAACTCTTTGCAGGAGGGTGATAGAGATGCCAAAGGCTCATGTGGGAGACTGAGTTAATGTAGAGGAATATATTGACACATGAAAGACACACATAAGGATCTCAGAAATTGTGTTGAGAATGGTTTGGAGCTCAGAGAGGCGTGTGCTAATACACATGGACATTGGTTCCATTTCTAGCTTCAGATATCCAGTCCTCAAGACTGTTTAAAAGGGCATGGTCTGATGGAGTGTCATGATTTGGCACTGGCCAGATGCCAGCCACCCACTAAAGCTGCTCACTCATCCTCCCCTGCTGCAGGTGGACAGAGGAGAGAAGATTTAACAAAGGGTTCATGAGTTGAGATAAGGACCAGGAGAAAACACTCCAAGGGCTCAAATTAGAGATATAAAGTGAATTTATTGCTAACAGAATCAGAGCAGGATAATGGGAAGTAAAATATGCCCTTGAAAAAACCCACCTTTTTTCCCTCCAACCCCTCCCTCCTTCCCACCCGCAGCACAGGGGTACAGGGGCGTGGGAGTTTGGTCAGTTCATCACCTGTGATTTCTCTCACTGCTCAGGGAGAGGAGTCCTTCCTCTGCTGCACCGTGGAGTCCCTCCCACAGGAGACAGTGCTCTGTGAGCTTCTCTGACGTGGCTCCATCTCATGAGCAGCAGTCCTCCCAAAACTCCCTCACTGCAATATGAATCTGTCCCACGATTCCCTCCCAAAACTGCTGTGGCATGGGCGCCTCTTCCACGGGGTGCAGTCCTCCAAGGACAGGCTGCTGATATTCTTCGTTGCAGACAGGGCAAGGCTATGTACACTTTGGTCTGGCCCAAAAAAGCTGTTCATATCCTCTTGTATGGTGTGATTCAGTAACTTGAAATTGTTTTTTTCCAGGGCTTTGAAATCTGGGCATTTTTGCTGCAGGCTGCTGCCCATCTTTTCCCTGTATCCTCATATTTGGTTTTGATTAAAAAAAAATAAGATCTCCTGAAACCTGGTTGCATTAAAGTATGGTGTGTAAAAGCAGTGTTTAAATCCACTTTGTACTTCTTTAATTGAGAAATGCCTACAACGCAGAGACTTGAAATTGTTTTTTCAAGCCAAGCACATGGTTGCTGTTTGTCTGTCACACCAGCAATGGTTCCAAGTGTTTTTGTGAATTCAGTCAAATACAGTCTAGTGCAAGCCAGAAAAAGCAAGAGATGAGAAGGTACTGATGAGATAAATGTGAGGTGGGGAAGACCTGCAGCACAGCTCATTTGCAATCAGCATCTTCCCACTTCCCTGTTGTCTGCCTGTCCTGCAATGTCAAAGGAGGCAGAAAGACTTTGGTTTGAAAGGATGCTAAAAATGGGTGTAGAAAGCTGTCAAGGCTACAAACAGAGACTTGTCTGTGGTGGTGGCAGAGGAGGAGCATGTCATGCCTTGCAAGCTTCTGAGGAAGGAGCCATTTAGCACAGCTTGATGGGAATGGGGTGATGGCAGCGTTTGAGATTAGATGGGGGAGTAAATGATGGATGAACTGCATCACCCAAAAAACACTATACAGCTGTCATGGCTGTGTCCTCAGGATGAACAGCTGTTATAACAGTGTGTAGTTATCCCTACACTGTCCCTTTTTCCTCCCCAACACTTCGCTTCCCATTGCACTCCTGTTGCTCAGTGATGCAGTAGTAACTATGAAAAAAGATGAAATGGCAGAGATTGCATTTAAAACATAACTGGAAATCCTTTTGATTTTTGCTGTGTTTTAGTTGGTTGTTTTTTCTAAGAATCACTTTTCATTTCAGTTTCTCTCTAAACATCCAAATGGGCTTGTGCATTTCTTGAAAATAATAACATTACTGAATCAGTGAGGTTTTTTCCTGCTGCTTTATCTGATGAAATTCCTTCTTCTCCTTTAAAGTATTAGTGATTCATATCCAAACATTCCTGAGGAACTGGGAATATTGGTACTGGCATTGGAAAAAAAAAAAAAAACTCCAGGAAGAGGCTTACTGGCTTCTTCAAACATTGAATAAACCCACAGCTTTCAGAATTTATAAGATGAGCCTTTTAGAATTGGGTCACTTTCTATATTGCCTCTTTTTGATCTGAAAGAGGGGTACTTTGGGGACCTTGCTGAATTGTTTGTCCTAGAAAGGTGCCGCAGGATTTGTGCCAGACTGCTTTTCCCTGCAGTGGTCTGCAGAATTCAGTGTCTGGAAGCACAGTAGGGGTGGATACAGAGGTAGTTTTGTTCCTTGTGATTTCTGGACCTCTCTCCCAGGGACCTCTGTTCCCCTGACTGTTGTCCATGTGGTCGCTCAGCTCCTTATTCATTATGGTTTCAAAAGCTGCTGGCTTTCTGATAACATTTCTTATACAAGATCCAAAGATCTGCAAGCCCTCCATCCCACTAGAATCAACCCAAAGGGAGGCCCATAGTCTATAGCTTGACTTCACTTTGTGCTTCACTTTGGGCTTGCTATTTTAACCACTGCTTCACAGATGAGTGATCCACTGCTTGGTGCTCTCAATCTGAAGGAAATCTGTTTCTGACATCACCTTAGGTGCAGTCCAGGTGTGAGGATGCTTTTTCACAATTTCCTGTGCAACACTATTGCATAGAAAACTACAGAGCCACCTCTGATGCCTGGAAACTTGGGTAGGTGTGATTTTGAAACAGAGACTATGTGTGAGTGAAAATCATGGAACTGGGAGAAAACAAGGCTGAATAAGTTTTTTCTGTAACATTCCCATGAAATTGTCTAGACAAAATAATCTTTCCAGGCAGAGCAAAATGTACACAGCAAAGAAACCCCCAGATTTATACACCATGAATTTACATTTTACAGTAAACTTCTGTATTACATTTTTTATTAAATTGCGGACTCTTTAAAGTGATTATCTTTGAACATTTATACTTTTCTATAACTTGATCATTTTTGTACCTAATAAAATTCTGAAGAATTTGATGTTATTTCTTAGTGCTTAGAATTGTATTGCCCAGTATTGCCATTAAAGTAAGTTGTTTAAACTATTCAAACTCTTTATGCAAGTTTCTTCTCTTCACTCTTCTTCAAACCTAGATAAATTCCCTCTTTCCAGAAAACCTGTTGTTGCAGAAGGCATATACTTCTGTCCCTGCCTGACTCATTTGCCAGCCTTTCCCCTGCCCAGAGGCTACAGACCTGTTCTCATTTTGGCTCTGTTGTCCTACCTTCTAAAAGCAGAGTTGACACTGATTTCAGGCCTGATCTCTCAGGTTTTTATCCTGTCTGCTCTCAGAAACCGCTGAGGATCGAGATCATACAGCCTCTCTGGGCAAACTGCTCTACTCCTTGCCTGTCCTCATGGTGAAAAAGTCTTTCCAGATACCTGACCTGAACCTCAGTTAATTTAATCCAGTCTCCATCTTCCTTGCATTCTCCATCACTATCCAGTTTGTTTCTATATTAATTTATTTGCCTTTCATGCTGATCTCTGTGTCCAGTTATCTGTGGAATTTTCTCTGCAGTCAATATTTTTAATCAATTAGATCAGTCCATCATTACAGTGCACATCTTAAACCTAGAAAGAGCTGAATGGAAATTGAAATGCCTGTTAGTTTAATGAGATGAAAATGAAATACTTGACCAGAGTGTCCTTTCTTTGGAAGAGTTTGTTTTGTTTGGGCATGGGATCATCTGTGTCCTGGTTTCACTGTAGGTGGAGAAGGTGATGGTGACGAAAATGAAACAGGAGCCCAAATGGTATAAAAATGAGGGGTATGAGAGACAAAGGCACATGTTTAATTTCTCAGTAAGGCTGAAGTTTTATTCAAGGACTAGACGGATGCAGTTGGATCGGGCAATCCATAATACAAATCCTCTACCATCCTGAACAGAGTGACAATAAACAGAGTGACAATACCAGTTTAGTCTTTTGGAGAGAATAGCTTAGCATTTCAAGTAATTTAATTGTCTTTAATCGTGCAGTCAAAGTGTATCAATCAAGTGTGAAAAAGGGCTCAATAAATTTAATCATGAAACACTAAATTATGGAAGGATGATAGGTTTAATTTTGTCTTTTATTTATTTTAACAACACAGAGAAATCTATTGATTATGATGCTCAGGTAATTCCTTACCAAAGTGATGAATTTAATGGCACGTGATTTATTGTGTTTTCTACTTGAAAAATATGTTACATGTGCGAGAAAAAAAAAAAAACTTTTGCTATTTTTTCGATTTTCACTAGCAATCTATTTTAAAATGGAATCAAGAGACACTCTTGTAAAGCTGGGCTCTTATATTATCCAGGGTCAGATTTCTTGGTCATTTTAAGCACAGTTGAGAATCTACCAGCAGCATTATCTCTACTGTCATTTTATTTCAGCTTTTTTTAAGTATCTCTGCGTGTAAGTGTTTTAATGGGAGAACTTGCTTGTGATGTTTTGTCTTCAGATTTTTCTTCCTCAAGGGAAGCCTGTTAGTCTTTTAAAATGACATTATAAGTTGCTTAATAACCAGCTTGGGAGTTGGAAGAAATCTGTGAGGAATGCTGGAAGGAGAAGAGACCTTTTGAGGAGCAATTTACTAGCTGTTTGTGGAATGCTGAGTTAATATAAAGCTGTATTACTATTCTACCAGTGCTAATAATGCATAAAATTATTCTTCTGTATTGCATTTTTAAAATAATCTATGTAAGCATATCAGTCTTCACAACATCCTGTGAGAGAGATAACTATCAACATTATTCTAATTCTCATCGTGTATTAAATGAGAATAAAAACTGTTTCAAATGGAGAGCTCAACAAGAGGAACACCAGCATGTTTCCTACTAAAAGTCCTGTAGCAGGTTTTGTTGATCATCCCATACATCTTTCTCAAGCCAGTTGTTATACTTTACTTTTGCAAAAACACCTCTTATCATTCTAATTTGCAAATTTCCTATTTTGCTGAAAATTATAGAATGGCCCATGTTGGGTTCAATGTTTTGTGGAAAAGGAAGCCTAGATGAGGTTGTCTAGCACCCTGTCCAGTCATGTCTTGGAAACCTACAGTGATGAGATGGCTTTACCATGCCTCTGGGGAAATTATTCCAGTAAATGGTTGTTCTCAATGTAAAAATGCTTTCTCATATCAAAGTGAATGATCTTGATAGGAGATCAAAATGTACTTCAGATGGCCCATAAATGGTTATACAGTAGATGGCTGCATAAGAGAAATGTATGTGTATGAGTCCATCTGTCTTCCCATGTGATGAAGGGAGACAGAAACCACTGTGCACTTGCTGTCCACAGGTTTTCTGGCTTGCAGCTTGCATTTTGGTTGTTCTCTCCTTTCAGGCTTCTGACCATACCCAGCCATATTCCTGAACTTGAATCTCAAACTTAGGAAAAGCTACTGCATTTTTGTCAAGTTCTTGATTTCATTTAGCACCAATCCACATGATCAAATGGGGGTTTGGTTATGTAGGCAGTGTAGCTTGGTTATGTAGGCAGTTTAGTTAAGCAGAAGATGAAAATATATTTACTGCTCTAGTAAGAAGAATGGCTATTGACTTAGTACTGTTATAGATACACCTTATTGACAAAGGTCTCGATCTTGCAAGAAATTCAGCTGAACTACTGCAGAAGCACTGTGCAAAATCCTTTAGTGGCATGGGGAAGGAAGAAGCTTACAGTACCTTTAAAGTTATGAAATGTTAATTGGTGACTCACAATGCTGAGGTTTCTCTGGTGCTTTTTTGTATTCTGCATCTGCCTGGGTATGTTTGTTTCTGTGAACCATGTAAACTATGCTATTTCATGCATAAAAGCTTTGATTTAAAGGGCTCAAATAATTAATGGCTATACTGCCTACTCAACAACCTATCAAGCTATTGAAATATACTCTTTTCATTATATATTACCTTATTTTAATCAATTTCTAGCAAGTACACGTAACTTGTATAGAAAAAATAAGATTATTTTAAAAATTCTTTATGCATTTTTCTCTCTGTATTGCTGACCCAGCATGCCCCTACTCCACTACCAGCTCACACTGTCCTTTCTCCTCTTGGCTCCCCCTTCCTCACTGCAAAAGTGGGTTTGTTTACCGAGGCTCTTCAGCTATCAAAAATTCTCTCTTATGACTTCTTCCCCCTCACAGCCTTTGAATAACACTTCATCTCTAGATCTTATTTTAAAATTCTTGTTTTCTTCAGTTACAATGGTGCTTTTAATTGTAAATGGTGGTATTTAATAAAGATTACTGCTAAATGAAAAAATAATGATTTTATTTATTAATTCGGGGCCAATTAGACTCTCAGGTGTGATTCTGTGATTACTATTACTACTTTGAGTGAGACTTTAGTTCTGTGTTTAATTTTATTAAGAAACATGCTTCTCTTCTCACTTGGGCTCCTTTAATAGTTGAATAATGATGCAATGAGTCATTTTTATATTAATCCACTCTGTCCAAGTCAGATCACAAATTTGGAAACTGTTTTACTGCAGAACATGCACTGCTGGGGATAGTCTGTACTGCAGACTTTCCAGGGATGGGATTGCTAGTCCTGTGCTCAACCTGCAAAGCCTCCCTTTTCTGGGGAGATGGCCAAGGCAGCAGTAGATTTATTCCCCATGTTTCCTATGCAGTGAATCTCCCTGTTACAGGAGAAAAGGAAAAAAGGTTTATACACTTGATAGTCTTCTGCCATGGTTTGTGCCTCTAGGACTTTTTTCAGTACTGTGGATGGCATCAATGTCTGTTTCTTGAATCTTTTTTTGGACGTGTATTTCCCTGTTCATGGCCTAAGACAGATCATAGTTACTCAGGCAGCAAGATTCAGTCCTGACAAGCTGTTTAAATCCATAATACTGTATGATTTTCAAAACCATTTTGGTCTGCCTCAGTTGCAAATTTAATTTATAGCTAATTAAAAAAAAAGTAGGCAAAAGGCAGAAGTCTTGGTGCTCCTTCACCTTTTACTTGCCTTTCTGTTCTTTTTATTTGTACATATATGTCCTAAAATAAGATTCTGTTTCTGCTGCTCATCCATGAGGCACTCATGAGATTCTGACTTTGAAATTTCACTTTCCTTTGTTCTGTAGACAGTGGTAGGCATTAGACTAAATCAAGGCATGTTCAAAGAAGGTTGTGTCTTTACTCTGAAAGTTTAATCTCCATTTTCAGAGGAGATTTCCTATGTGGTATGATTTGCCAGCCAGTTTTATCAACAGATTTTTTTTTTTTTCCCAGAACTCTTTTACCACGGCCCTCCAAACTTAGCATGTGTTTTTTGAGAGTCTTGACAACTTTAAAATTCCAAGTGTGAAAGTACAGATTCAATTTTCTAGAATCTTGGCTTGCTGTTTGTCTGACTTGTGTTCCTTAAAAATAACTGAATATGAAGGCTCTTAGTTCAGCCTTTTTTTTTTTTTTTCTTGAGGTGTTAGACTGCAAGTATTTTCTTCAGAACTTAAGAGAGGATCTTTGATGATAAAGACATAATCAAAATTTGGTTAATACTGCCACATGCTTTACCGATTCTGCTAAATGAGAGCTTATTATGCTACAGCTGCTTAACTTCCTTCAGCAAGTGTTAAATGCACTCCTTTCTTATTTCAAACTTCACCTGTCTTTCATTATGACAAATTTAAACTTCCATTTAAAATGATACCAATTACTTTGGTGAGTTTCTTAATAAAATTTGCAGTAGACATTCTAGTAAGAATTATGTGTGCCTTCCTTTGACAAACTATATAATATGCTTTTCATTTTATATCTGCTTCTTACTTGAAAATGCCTCATCGGATAATTTCAATCTGTTTTCTTTACCAAATCACCAATTAAGAATTTTAGATTACATAGGATTGGAGGGGAAAAAAAAATAAACCAGACCACGACATGTGACAGTATCATCGTCTGTTATTTTCCATCTTACCAGAACTTGACTCACCTACTGCCGAGCTGAGATTTATATCCGCAGCCCTTGCTTGGCAGTCAGTCTCTAAAGGACTCTGAGGGGAGCTCCAGTGAAGCCTTTGCCGGGGGCTGCAGAGCCTCCTTCCCAGCTGCCAACTCTGAATCCCAGGGGGGTGAGGAGTGATGCCTGAATGAAGCCAAGCTCTGCTCATATCAAACTTGCTACATGCAAAAGCATGTAGCAAATCCATGCAGTGGCTCCAGCCTGCAGACCTCTGCACATGTTAGTTGATACGCAGTTATCACCTTTCCGTCCAGTCCTCCAAAAATTGTGTGTGCAGGCTGCATTCGTGAGTAGTTTCGCATAGTTCAACATTCTTCGGTTTCTCTAATTTCAGAAATCTATAAATCAGACAGCTCAAGGGTAGGTAGCTGGTAATATCAGGCTGCCAGCATAGGCCTGTGTGGCAGAATGACCTGTTTGTTGTAAGCCTTATTTCCATTTGATGATTTACTCCCTAATTTTACAGGAAACATTTTAAAATATATAGACATATTCTAGCTGGAATTTCACTTCTGATTATGATCTTATTCTAAGGTTTAATCTTATTTAGTCTGTGCACGTAGTCTTCAGTGACAACTGTTTGGAAAACTGTTATTAACCCAAAGATGCCTTTTAAAATTACATATTCCAGCTGGCTTGCAGGGAACACACCAATCAGTTGGTGAACTTGCATAAAAACATGCATTTTGAGATAACCAGTTCAGATCCAGTGCTAGATGAGGGCTCTGGGAGGGTGAGGAGGTGCAATTTTCTTTATCCATTAGAAAGCAGTCAAATTTTGAAAGCATTTATCTGTTTTGAAGCTGCATCATTAAAAATTGGTGCTCAAAATAAAAATCTCTCTTGCTTCATTACATGGACCTTGTAATGTAAATATGTGGTGGCCAGTTGAAGTCGTAGGGGCAGCTGAAGGTCAGACACTGATGCCTTAACTTTCCCCACTGAGTGAATGCACTAGAGCACTGATGGGTGAAGAAATATTCCACATGTGGAAGAGCATTAGAATGCATCTCTGTAAGGGCTTGGCTTTGAGAAGATGGTCCTGAAATATTAGCAAAAAGAGGAAAAGTTGCAGTGCTTTGAGAATCTAAAATGTAAGTTTCCGAGGAGAAGAGAGTTCCAGATACACAACCTTGATCAGAAAGATCACATGATATAAAGAAAATTGTAGTTGTCCAGTTAAAGTCAATCAAGAAATGTCTGTAAAAATGACATGGTAAATTCTCTCTTAATGACTTGCATACCAAATTACCTCACTTTATATGTTACAGGAAGAGACAATTTCTAACACCCTGTGCTGCACCACCTGTGGTCTAAAATGAACATATGTGCTTTCTTCTCCTTTTTGACCATCACTACCAGCAAATATATTTAACTCAGAACTTTGCAAAAGGTTTTTTGACTGATACATAAAAGTGGGTGAAAACACAGCTATAATTCTGTATGGCTGATTACTGCTGCATTTGTAGCAGAGTAACTTAGCTTTCTTCACACAGCAAATATATTTGATCAGCAGTTTGATATTACACAGCAAGGTACTCTTTCTGTTGAGCAAAACTCAACAGAAAGAGTTGAGTTGAGAGTCTTTATTTCCTGGCTATAAAGAAATTATAAACAAGAGAGATGGGAAGCTTAAAGTGTTTGGTATTTTAAAGGTGCTGCTATGGATATGCAAGAATCAAATAACAAATGTTATAGCATTGCCAACTCCTAGGAAGTTGCTCCATTGAGTTTCTTTTATGCAACTTCCCCAATAGCTCTGTCATCATATCTGGGACACATTCCTCTTTCTGTGGCCTCTGTTAATAGGGTGACTAAGGACAGAGAGAGCACAGCATAGGTTTCCTTAGTTCTGCTGATTCCTGCCTGTTGGTGCAAGTCAGAGCAGTATCCATGGTACTCCAACATATATTGGGAGACTGCATCCAGGCACAATCAGGCCATTACTGAATGGGTGCACAGGTGGCCAAGGGCCAGCATTGATTCCTCACCCCTTGACAGTGACTCTGAGTTGCTTTGCAGTAATTACAGCAGAGGACCTGTATCTTTGGTACTGAAATCGAGGTGATTGTGTTGATACTTCTGTGAATCTGGGTGCGCTGACACATCAACTGGATACTGATGTAATTAATAAGCGTTATGGCTTTGCTTCAAGTAGCTAGATCCTGAAATACTTCACCTCTTTTAATTGCTGAAAGGGAAGGTAGAGCTGAGGATTGTGAAAATCTAGAAAAGAGAAGAAAGGTGACAGCTCCCAGTGGGGAGAGAAGATTCTGCATGCTTGTGTCTCTGTATTAGTTGGGTGTTTGTACATACACAAATGCCAGTGAAGTGATGCGTGCTTAAACACTGTCATGTCAGTCACAGTTTTATGCCTTTGTTATGAGTGAGGTTAATTTTGAGGCTGTCAGTACAACATGGATGTGAAGACCAATGCGTTACTGCAGAATAACGGGAGAAGAGAATTGTGTGTGCAATTCAGATGGTTAATGCAGTCACAGTTTTATGCCTTTGTTATGAGTGAGGTTAATTTTGAGGCTGTCAGTACAACATGGATGTGAAGACCAATGCGTTACTGCAGAATAACGGGAGAAGAGAATTGTGTGTGCAATTCAGATGGTTAATGCAATTGGAAGTAAACACAAAACATGTCTCTTCATTTTGGATATAGGTATGGAAAAATACTACAGAAGTGGAAAGTGGGTGATCATAAATTAACTGGATCAATTTTATTGGAAAAAGAGAGTGCCCTTCTCATTTCACTGTGGGTAGAAAAACCTTAACATTGGAGGGGAATGTAAATTGGTGTCATCCTAGAAGTAAGGATCTGCTTGTCCAGTGTGGGATGTTTGTGTTTAAGAAACCTATTGCTTTCTGGAACTGATGCTTCTATAAAGAAATTTCTCTTGGTGCTGGCCTCAAAGAGTCACAAAGATGTTTTAAAACACTGTTATTCTTCATCCTCTTTCTACTGGCCCCACTCTAGCAGTAGTCCCAGCACTTCCATAAAGATGTGCTACAGGACAGCTGTAATATAAGAAGCTTTTTTATACTTTCATTTGCTGTTATATGAAAATGGACTAGACACAAGCAGATGACAGCACTTAAAATCTAGAGCAGAAGTCTTCTCTTGTCTAAAACAGTCATGTGAACAAGTGCTGGGTGTTACTTCCACCACAGAAGATATGGAAGTACCAGTGTAGCATTTGTAAACCTGCTTTCATGATAATCTAAAGACATTATTTTCTTAGAACCACCCCTTTTTACTCTAATCTTGTAATAGCCAAATGATTTATGTAGAAAATATAATTTGGCTTTTATGTTGTGAGCAACAGAAGAATGATTGCTTCTAGAGTGTTGCTTTTTAGTGAGATATTAATGGAGAGATAATCCATTTACATTTTTACAGCGGAAGTTTTGTAATGGTTTTGAGATTCATTTAATCTTTGCATTTGTGAAACAGCCTCTACTGAAATACAGCTGAAGTAATTTGCTGTGGAAGAATAAAGTAGTTTGTCAAAAAGAAAAATACTTGAGGTTCCGTACAAAATCCTGCAGTTGAAATAATCAACTGTTTTAAAAATACTTCAAAAATATTTTTTCACAAGCTTCTTGTAAAGTAGACCAGAATTGTAAATTCCACATGCTATATTTTCAGTAAGGTTTGTGAATGCCTTTATGGGTAGATAGTGAGATGAATAAATATGGGTGACATGTTACTTTGTATTAATCTTCTCAACAGCAATTGTTTGCTTGTTCTGCCCTATCCCATTGAAATTCTCTTCTAGGTGACCAGTGTTTTGATCTGCTTGTGTCACACAGTCCAGCTGGAAAAAGCACCAAGACTGCCATTATTCTGTGCTAGAAGGGCTGTATAATTGCAGTATAGAGCAATTTTCATTTACTAATGAGTATTATGTTACTCTACTGTCTTGGCATTGCAGGAACTAGACAGTGATTATTTGAACTGCAGACAGTGCCCTGCTTATATGTTTTCTGCTGCTTAGGTAACCTTTGCAGAAGAATTGGAGCAGGGAACTGGGGAATAAAGAGGGACTGACAATGCACATCTGGTCAGGCAGCTTATTGGCAGTTGGTGATGTTGCACTTTGCAACCAAAAAATATAATACAGCTGACCAAATGCTTGGATGCTACAGCACTAATAAGGAAAGAACCTGGGGCATGAAAAAAAAAAGCCACCTGTGTGAGGGAATGTATCCCGATAGTAAAGTCTTGCTGCATTCTGTTTTTTTCAGATCCTTTGGAGGATGGGAACATTTTAAATTACAATAATTTGACTCACATGGCTAGCTCTGCACTTAGCATTGCTATCTGTTGTGTTTACGTAATTGGCTGTTGGCTTGTATATCCTGATTGTGTGTGCATAGGTGTCTGCGTAAATTGCAAACAAACAAAAGCAGGTGATTCCTTGACTTCCTTTTAGTATTCTGCTCCAGTACCTGTAAGAATTGGACAAATTACATGATGTTCTGGCATTATGCATGATGTAGCTGTGTGTGAACACTCAACCCCACAGCTCAGGGAGCTCTCATGGCCTCTTGTTATGTGATCAGTTAGTGAGCAGAGGACACATGCTAGAATCACCCTTTGCACATGTGGCTGTACAACTCAGGATTCTGGGTGGTTCCTTGAACAGCATGTACTTCTGAAAATGTAGCAGAGGTGGAAAAAACCTGCAGCTCAAGTGTGCTTCTCTTACTTGCACAGACTCCGTGAAGAACTGGGGTAGCACACCTCCCTGTAAGAAAACGATCCAAAAGAGGCCTACAGGTTTTCTTCTTTTTTAATAAAAACAAATCTTATATGGCCCATATTTCTTAAAAGCTGTTACAGGCAGAGGCAAATCTCTGAAGTTCCTGCATCCTATATCAAGCCACTGGGCAAGGAAAAAGGAAAGGAGCAACTATGTATTTTTTAAATAGCTTTACAGAGGGAAAATATCTCTTACCCAAATTTGAGTATTATCTGAAAGATGTTTTGGTATAGCCTGTTAAGTCAGTGGTTTCAAAACAAGTCCCCACTAGGTGAAATGGTTGTCTGGGCTGTAGATGGAGATCAGACAAGGATCACAAGATGGTTTGGGTATAAGACATGAAATACACCCTTCTGAGCAGCTGTGTGCAAGATGGACAGTGCTCTTTAGCCTCCTGACCCAATCCAAGAAGCTTTTCTAGTGAGGAAACACAGCTAGCAACATGTGACTGAATTCCTCGGTTTGCTCTGCTTGTGCATGTGGCTTTTGCTTTACCTATTAAACTGTCTTTATCTCAACCTGTGAGTTTTCTCATTTTTACCTTTCCAATTCCTTCCCCCATTCCATCAGGGGAGTGAGGGAGTGGCTGTGTGGAGCTTAGTTTCTGGCTGGGGTTAAACCACAACAACTTGCAACCTTCGAATATAAACTTCCTGGCTAATTTTAGGGTGAATTCTACAAGGGAGATTATATGTCTCTGGAATGCATAATTCATTTTCACATTTAATACTTGTTCAGAAATGGAGCTAAAACTATTATCCTCAATGCTTAAACAAATCTTGTGAATCACAAAAAGATTCCTACACAAATGGGTTATGGAAAAACTATACTGAGTTAGAGATTAGTCTTCAGAAGTTACTTAGTTTTCTGTGGGGAAATTTACTGGCTGTTTACACTTTTATGAGTGACTTTTTAAAATAGAAGTTTTCTTAATTTGAAAACCAGATTTCAAGTCAAGGTCATTTTACTAAAAAGTGACTTTTAGATGGAGAAATAGTATATTATAGAAAAAAATAGAGTGATTCATAAAACAAATGAGGCTTAGTTGAGGTTGCTCTTGCAATTAACTATAGATTCCACAACTCAAGATTGTCCTTTTCAGAAAAGCAATTACCCTGTCATTAAGACAACCTATTCTGAATCCAAAACTTTGCTCTTTTCATCGTGAATTTCTCTGTCAAGCCCCTGTTCAAAGAGAACCTTCAAATGTGAGCTGTATTTAAGCAAGTGTAACCAGTAAAGTGAGTTAACCTGAAATGACTCCAGGGGGAATGGTAAAAGCAATTGTAGCAGTCTCTATATAAAATAAACCAGAAAGAAGAAAAAGAAATAACTTTCTACAGGGAGATCAATAATGAGCAGGACTCATGTTTTCTAAAGACCTTGGGAACCAGCCCATAACCTAACTTGTTAAATGCTGCTGACACTAAAAAGACTGATTTCTTTTTTCCCCAGAAGGCTGAAGGGTAGCAGACCTCTGACAATTAAGACCTTTAAAAAAAATGTCAGTTTTGACATCCAAACATCCAAACCAAAGATATGCAGGAAAACTATTACTTAGTCTGGAAAATCCTGTGATGAAATCCTTCACTTCTGGGCCTTGATGTTAGAGAAATTTAAGTCTATGCCTTTGGTCAACTGAAGAGAATACATTTCCCCTTCTCTGGGTCTAGTATCTTAAACTCCCTTTGAGCATATGTGATTCATTTTTCTGTTCTTTGAGTGCCCTGTGCAACATTGTTCCTTGGAAAAAACCTGTGAGAAGGAAAAGACTGTGAAGATGTGGTGTCCTGAAAATGGGAAATGTGGTCAATTCCTGAGCTTTAACAGACATTTGCTGTACACCAACAAAAATAAAATGTTTGGTAGAGTGTTTTCATTGGAGACAATGCTTTCAGTTTGCTGGATCAATCTGTGATGACAACCTGGGGAAAAGAAACTAACAGCATCTATCCAGGTCTTTTTGATTCTTCACAGATTTGGTACAGGTAAGAACTTTTCTCATCTCATTAATGCTGCACATTAGATCTGCAGAGTAAAAGTGCTTTTTGGTCTATTCGTTCCCTTTTTTCCTCAAAATGTTTACTGGTATCTGGAGCACAACATTACCTAAAACTGAGATGCTTGTTTTCCCTTTTAAACTCTGCATTTCTCCCATTCTGCTTTGGACTTGGTGAAGCTCTTCTCCTCTTTTTCTCTTTCTCTTTCTCTTTCTCTTTCTCTTTCTCTTTCTCTTTCTCTTTCTCTCTCTCTCTCTCTTTCTCTTTCTCTCTTCCTCTTTCTCCTTCCCTCTTTTCTCCTTTCTCTTCTCCTTTCCAGGCAGGCATATCAGAAACTAGTGAGTGGAGGAAAACTATTGTTACAGCCAAGATTTTCTTGCATCTGTACTCTACATATCCCTGGAAGATTAGGAAACAGCTTGACTATATTTGTTGTCAAGCCCTCTTTTGAAAGAAGTGATATAACAAACCATTGAAGAAAACTTGGGTTGCTGATGATCACTAGAAATGTTTACTAGCCTTAAAACTGCACGAGCTTATGGGGAATTGTGGTGTGTTCTGATGAGTGTATTTTATTAACAAGATGCTTCATATTTTAATGGGCTGTTTCTCTCAGGCATTTGAGGTGGTATTATGCTAGTTACTCAATTTTATGAAGTTAAACAATAAACATTAAAAGTAAAACCTCAGGAAAATTGCCAGTGTAAAATAGATCTGTCCCTCGGTAGTTTTCATTTACTTTCATTTTCAAAATGTTTTTCTTTCAGTTTACTAACATGTATTCTAGTAGTTTGAGCAAGGAAAGATAGGCTTTAATCTAGGTCTCTAGGTCTGAAGACACAGAAAGGAGTGATTTATTTTCTCCAGAGGATGGCAAGCTTTGTTTTCAGTTAACCCAAGCGTTTCCAGTATAAGGCCTGTAAGTGCTTCTGCACTTGAAATCTTTGTGGTTAAACCATAGTGAAGTTGAACTTGGAAGTCAGGTCAGTAAAAACCCTAAATGGTTAAATTAGAGTAAATGGGTAATTGGTGTATGTTCAATATTTTCTACATTACAGTAATGGCACCTTTTTGTGTTTATGAAAAACTTATGAAGTTTATGAAGTTGCTTAGCTTTCACATGCATGAAGCTGAGAGATTGCGTGTTTTGTTTGGGCAGAGATGTGAAAGTAAATACACAGCCCAAGGGGCAAATAATGCCCATTAATTCCTTTTATTTTCACCTGGTGTGTGAACATGTAATTAAGTTTCAGGTTACCATCAGAAAATCCTATGCTGCCTGATTAATGTGAGTCTTTCAAAGGTGTAGGAAGGTGTAGTTGTTTCTCAGGAAGGAAGAAGACCTCCCTTCTCCAAGGTGCATTGTAAACCATGTGGACAATGAGAGAAGGCAGGTTCCATGTATAATAAGCCCAAAATTTCTAGTCAGGAATCTCTCCTGCCTTGCAGAACCATTGCTTACTACTCAACTTATTAGCCCCAGGCACAAAAGGCTCAGCTTTATGGCACAGATGGCTTTTCAGCTAGGCTGATTTCACCCTTGGACCTGTTCTACAGGAGGCCTTCAAAAAGCATTAAGACCTGTAGGGTTTGGGCTCTGCTGTTGAATAAGTGCACTTCTCCCAGTTGCTCGTTTGCTGAAGACACGGTGCAAGTGTGTTTATCATACTGGTGCTTTCAAAGCAATGAGTGAATGTGCTTGTCATCATGTCTTGACTGTTTGTTAAAGTTATATTGCTTTGTAGACTTTTAATTTTTAAATGGTGTTTTAAAAATACTGAAAGAACCTTGAAGAAGGTTATTAGAGGAACAGTAACCTTCCCTGTGGTCAGCAGCATTTCTGTTCCCCAGTCAAGCTGTTTAGGAGTGGGAGCAATGCAATGAACTGAGTATACAACCACCTCTCTGTGACTTGTGGCACTGGAGACAGAAGCACTTCAAACAGAGGACAATTTCTGACCACCCTGTGGGTGGCTGGGGCTAATGCCAGCACTTGCCAGGGACTGCTGTGCAAAGCAGTGACAGCTCAGGTCTCCAAGGGCTTGTTAACACCCAGCACCACCTGGGACAGACGAGTTGGCCCTGGAAGCAGGGAAGTTGCATTCAGCAGTGTTGTTTCTGAGTGAATAAATCCATCTGGGCCTGAAAAGCTGACATGAGGCCAGCTCTGATGTCTCTCCATCTGTGGCACAGTTTCTTATGGCCCCACTCTTCCTGGGATCCCTTGATTTCAACTGTACCATCTGCCTCCTCAGTTTTGGGACTGAGCAAACTGATAATGACTGTATTTGCTTCTGTAGCCCAGTTTGGACATCTCTGCAGCCCAGATTAGTTGATCTCATGGGTCATGATCTTGTTTAATGCACAAATGTCCTGTATTTGTTTGTGCCTTTTGGTTCTGACTTATTTGGCACATTTAGTAGAGATGGTCTTTATTTTCTGTGGCAGAACAGCAGTATCCTATCTCTAGGCCCTCAGACCTCAATCTGAAACTTTTTAAGTAGGGTAAGGATGAGGAGAAAGATCCTGACTGAGTGGAAGGGGAAAATCCAGCATCAGAAACTGGAAAGTGGTAGGGACAATTCCTCTGATCAATAGTTGAGATGATCAGCAGAAAAAACGACAAGCCAGCATTTCAGAACAGTTTGAAGCAGTAATGGGAGAAGCTGCATTAGAGTTAAATCCTTCAATACATTTGCTGCAGAGTTTTTCATCAACGGATGAAAAAGATGTAATTTAATGAGTTCTGAGTAAAGCAATCTTAGATGTGACTAAAAAAACCCCAAAACAAACACAATCATGCCAAAAATAGAAAAGGTAGTGGAGCCTATGAACAGTTCCCAATTCTTTGGACTTGTTCTTGGGTTGGTGGCTTTTTTCCTTCTTCTGTTTTCCTTACTCCCCTGCATCAGGCAGTGTTTGGGATCATCACCTTGTTGTCACATTTGCTTGGGGAAACAAATCTGTCACAGCAGTTTCCTGTCAATACCCTGTCTTGAGTTAGCAGCATGTGTCTAGCTCCAGCACTGTAGGATGATGCAGCTTTTGCTGATAGAAACCCACTCTTTTCATTATCTGTTGAAGAATGAACCACACGCTGGCATTACCCAGATTTGGAAACCAAGTGTGCTATCAGAAGCAGAATATGTAGCAATTCTTTGAAGCCACAGTTTCAGTCTATGTATAGAGTTTATAACTTCAGATTTCTGTGGAGCATAAAATTATTCACATTCAGAATTAATTCTCTGATTTTCTGTGTTTTTTCAACCCCACTTTTTATTTTTTAGCATTAATATATAAAACAACTAATATGGCACTAATATTTCCAATGTAGTGCTGTACCCATATGTACAAGGATCCCCACAGAGGGTTGTCAGTATCATTACTTTTTTCTGACCTGTTTCTTCATTCTCATTAGGAGTTTACATTGCCTGGTGTATTACTGATAGTGTCAGAGAGGGTAGTGGTTTGAGGAGACTGATTATGTAACAACTGTTGAGTGGCTATCTGTACCAGTTTGCAGAAATGTATTCCTGTAACAGGAATTTAAAATAGACTTGAATTAATCTACAGGATGAGGTGGTAGCATTGTTTGTAAGGTAATGTGTCCTAAGAACAGATACTTAAATGGCAATGACAAGCACTAAGGAAATGAACATGTTTGTCTAATCAGTTAATGTAAATCACTGCACAGCTGTAGTGTGAAAATGGTGAATGTTACCTTGGGAATAGCTTCATTGAGAGTTTTATCAGTTCTGCTTTCACCAAGATATGGAAAGCAGAGATTCAGTAAATAGGGCATGTGAGAGGACAGAAGCCAAAGAGGATAATGCACATTCATCTACAAATGTGGATCCACATAAGTCTTGCTGGTTGTTTTTATGACACCAAGTTGGGCAGGAGCATTGATCTTCTGGAGGGTAAGAAGACTCTACAGAGGGACCTGGGCAGGCTGGATTGATGGGCCAAGGCCAACAGTATGAAGTTCAACAAGGCTGAGTGCAGGGTCCTGCACTTGGGTCACAACAACTCCATACAAGCCCAGAGGCTTGGGGCAGAGTGGCTGGAAGACTGCCCAATGGAAAAGGACCTGAGGGTATTCATTGACAGCCAGCTGAATAGAAGCCAGCATGTGCCCAGGTGGCCAAGAAGGCCAGTGACATCCTGGTCTCTATCAGCAATTGTGTGGCCAGCAGTTCCAGGGCAGGGATTGTCCCCCTGTGGTTGGCACTGATGAGGCCACACCTTGAGTGCTGTGTCCAGTTTTGGGCCCCTCACTGCAAGAAGGACATTGAGGTGCCAGAGTGTGTTCAGAGAAAGGCAGCAGAGCTGGTGAAGGGTCTGGACCACAAATCCTGTGAGGAGCAGCTGAGGGAGCTGGGGGTGTTTAGTCTGGAGAAAAGGAGCCTGAGGGGACGCCTTGCTTCCTACAGTTAGCTGAAAGGAGGTTATAGTGAGTTGCATGTCAGGCTCTTCTCCCAGGTAATAAGTGACAGCATGACAGGAAATAACCTCAAATTGCACCACGCTTTAGATTGGATATTAGGAAAAATTCTTCATAGGCAGGTTTGTAAAGCATTGGAACAGACTGCCCAGGAAAGTGCTGGAGTCACACCATCCCTGGAAGTGTTCCAAAGCCATGTAGATATGGCACTTAGCCGTAGCCATGGGGTATGGTTAGTGGTGGACTTGACAGAAGTAGCTTAGGGGTTGAACTAAATGATCTTAGAGATCTTTTCCAACCTAAACAATTCTATTATTTTCTATTATTCTATATAGGAATTAATGTGGTTGCTATTTTTTAATAATCACTGTCTACATTGAACCATTCAGCTCTGTTTTGTATCATGTGAAAAATTCCTGCTGAAATAAAATGACCACCTGCAATTTAGCTGGAAATTTAGGCTTTTTAATGCAAAAGATCAATAAGAACATTCTAATTTGCATTACTTTTCAAAAGAGATGTCTTTTTAGGCCAACAAATGGGCTGAACAGAGAATAAGTAAACTGTGCACGTCAGCAGGTCTGAATCAATAGGCTCAAAGATTTGATGAACCACATCAAAACAGACAGGTAGCAATAGCTATGAAAGAGGCTCTGTGACACACTGTCAGTGGGTCAGTATAGTGGAATGTGAAGGATTCCTTGGGAATCAGCCTCTCTTCAGGCAAGACAGTTTAGGAGGCAGTCAAAATGCCATATTAAACTCAGCCAGCACAAATTTCCTCTTTCCTCAGAAATGCCAATTTCCCCCTTTCTCACAAACTCCATCCAGAACTCAGCCTGGAAGCAGTTCTGCTGGCCTAGGGAACCACGGGTAACCGAGCTGGTTCAGCACTCTTGCTGAAGACTGGGTCGGTACACGGACAAACCAAAAAAGTCATAGTCCCACTGTCAAGCTCTTGACTGACATATCTTTTCCTATTTCTGTTGTATGATCAATGCTTTAAAAAAGTGAATTTGTGGTATTTGGCATGACCCTTTCCCTCACTCTGCAGTAGAGTGAGCCGTTGCCTGGAACACCAGCTAACAGTCATTAACTTAAAGCAACAAATAGGATGCTGTCCCCCATGATGAGCAGGCCTCCCAAAATGGCTGGGCAGTTCTTCCCAGCAGGCAGGCAGACAGTGACTGAACGCTGTTTTTCCAAGGAGATTCATTCCATGATGCTCCTGTTTGTTTCAGGAAATGTATGGTTTCACAAGCAATATCCAGAGAAGGTGCAATCCAGGAACGTCTTGCACAATGCCCTAGCTGACATGCTAGGATGCTTGTTCCAGCATCCTTTAGTGTATACCTTTCCTTCTGTTCTTAACACTTAAAAATCCATTTGTAAGGATTATGTTACCAGTACCCTTGCTGAGGAGTGACTGACTACACATAATACAATGCTGCCTGAAGAGCAACCAACAGCAGGGCCCTATTTGTGATAGTAGTTGCTGAAAAAAAGAAAGTGCACTTGAAAAAGTAGTCTAAAGACCAGGCAACTGAGAAGTAGACAAATTCTAAAATTATTTAAAACACTCTGAGGCAGAAGGAAGCTGAGGTGAAGTGAGCAGAGTGAAGAGCCAGGAGGCAGCAAGTTCAAGGAAAGATGGTCCAGGCAGAACTGTAGGAAATCTTCTGAATTCCCCAAGGGCCTTGGTTTAGCATCTTCTGCAGCAGTTTCTCTTGGATCCGGTCCTTGGCTCCATTCTCCTTTCCCTGCAGCGAATCTGGATATATCATACATCAGTCTTAGCTTTCTGCAGAATTTACTGCTATAGGATTTTATACTGTCTCTTACAGTGCAGTATGCACTCACTCAGCTACTTTTCAACTCTTTCCCCTGGCCCAGCTTGATACTGAGCTGTCTGAAAACAGCAGCACTTTCCTCGCCAGTGGATTGGCCCAGAATTAGAATCATAATAAAACAGAATATTCTGAGTTCAAAGGTACCCGTCCGGATTGAATCCAACTCCCAACCCTGCTCAGGACATCCCAAGAGTCACACCATGTGCTCAAGGGTATTGTCCAAACACTTCTTGAAGTCTGTCAGGCCTGGTGTTGTCACCATTTCCCTGGGAAGTCCATTCCAGTGATCAGCCACTCTCTAGGTGAAAAATCTTTTCCTGATAGCCAACCTAAAACTTCCCTGACACAACTTCAGGCCATTCCCTTGGGTCCTGTCACTGGTCACCACAGAGAAATGATCACCACAGCACTACAGTGCCTGCCCCTCCTCTTCCCCTCACAAGGAAATTGCAGGCTGTGATGAGGTCTCCCCTCAATCTCCTCATCTGCAGTCTGAACAGATAAAGTGTCCTCAGCTTCTCATACAGCTTCCCCTCAATGCCCTTCACCATCCTTGTAGCCCTCTTTTGGATGGTCTCTAAAAGCTTAATGACATTTTTATATTGTGGCACCCAAAACTGCCCCCAGCACTGGAGGTGAGGATGCCCCAGTGCAGAGCGGAGCAGAGCAGGGCAATCCCCTCCCTTGCCCAGCTGCAGTGCTGTGCCTGATGCACCCTCAGACACAGCTGCCCCTCTGAGCTGCCAGTTGCAGTGAATTTAGTTTGAATGTGATGAATGCTGCAGGGCTGGCACAGCTGTGGGAAGGTGAGCTGTAGTCTCTGTTGTGCAGTCAGTGGTACCATCCTCTAGTAGCAAGATTGTTGAGAAAGATACCTGAAAAAATAATACAAATGTTGAAGAGGCTCCAGGAGGAGACTGACATTTAGCAAAATGTCTTTCTTTGAAGACTGACAAATTAATAAATGATGGAATCAAAACTGGAATCCTGCCGTGTAACTTCAGAGTTGGTGGCAGGAGCAGAGCAGCACTTTAACACTTTGCCTGAAGCGAGTGAAAAAAAGCCTGTCATGAGTTAAATGAGAAATGTTCAGGTCATAATTGCCTGGTGCAAATTTCTTATTTCCAGTAAACTGTAAACAGCCTTCAGACATAAGTGGCCCAGTGTTCAAGACTGCTAAGTACCAAAAGTTTTGTGGGTCAAGCTGTGTTGAGAACATAATGTGAAACAAAGTAGCAGGAGAGATGTCGTGAAAATGAATGTACAAAAAGAACACAGTCCTCTGTCTTTGAAAGCCCACTCAAAAATATTTAGAGCTGCTTTTGAAGCAAAATACCAAATAATTGTATTACATGCAAAATGAGAGCATTTGATTTTGAAGCCTTTAAGACATAGCCAGAAGGGCCCAGGATGCCAGTTGAGGCCCTAAGGTAGTCCTGAGTTTTAATGTCAGCCTGTCTGTCTCAGTATGATATTACTGACCTGCCCCGTCTTGTGAGGATTAATTACTTAGTTTGCACTGCCAGTTTGAAGACATAAAGCACATCTCATGTCTCATAAGGTCTGCATTAAATGATTCAAGAAAGCTCTAAGCACTGGTTTGAGTTTGTTTTCTTTTTAAGTTGTCTGGCAGCACCTTTAAAATCTTCCAATGTCTAACAAGATAAGTTTATTTCAGGCTGAAAGGAAGAGCAGGCTGTTTTGAGATGTTTTCAGTTCACTCAAGCCGTTTTAGTTTCCTATAGCTTTAAGTCATAAATTTATTTAGAATATGTTAATACATATTAAGTTTGTGAATGGACATTTGAAATGCTCTTTAAGTATGCTCTTTGACTGTGTCCTTAATGCCAAGAACTCCTCAAGAAAAGATTATCTTAACATGCAAACTTCAAACCTTTATACTTTTTTTTGCGTTCCGTAATTTGGTAGAAAAACCCAACTATTCCTCCCAGCATTTTGAGGGGCAGTCATGCCTCTCAGCTGATTATCTGGGAGCTGCTGTTGGCTTCCAGGGACAGAGAAGAATCAAAGCAAGTAGGGCCCTGAATGTTATGGGGGCTATAGAATCTGTCCTAAAGATTAACATGAACCAAACTCTGGGGAAAAAAAAAAAAAAAAAAAAAGGGAGTACAGATTTCAGAATTTGCAGAAGGGTAAAACACTGGCCTGACACTTAATAATCAGCTCATGCTCTTCTGAATTGGCTCAATCTCTTTATGAAATTACAAAAACCCACAATGAGCAAGCAAAGCGTCTCCCTAAACTTTGCTGACAGTAACTCATGTAGCTGAATACCAGCAGTACACTGAGAGACTGCCTTTGTTTCTTTATTGAGATGATTGACCTAAGGTCAATGGATAAGTTCTTTCCAGCACTCAGTCATGTGAGTGGTGGTCTGGTCTCCTAGGTTTGAGTGGAGCATTATTTTCCAAATGAGAGAGTTTCCAGTAAATGAGATATTTTAAGGTAATCTTTTCCCATGGGGCTAGTTGATCCAATCTGTTCTTTTTCCTATCTCTTGGTTAGTCCCAGCCATTTATATTTGTTCACTTTGGGCTCTGATGAAGTAAATTGTCTCTGCAGTGACCTTTGCTTCAAGTGTGCAGGAAATGGCCTAGTCTGATCATCTTCCCCTCTAGGCATGAGACAACTTTTCCATTCCATCTTTTTCATATTAAAGATACTAGAAGGGAATTTCTTAATACATATAGTAAATGAAGATTTCAGACTACACCTAGGCTCCTACTTTAGATTTTAAGATGCTCAGAAAGTAACAGTGGTGTCTGCTCTAGGCTTATGTATGTATGTCTGGGTGTATGTATGAAGTGTATCAACAGTTGCAACATTCCGCTGGCATCTTTGTTTTTCTCCATTTAGAATCATTCCAGTGAGACTCTGTGACCAAATACGTGGTCCTTGTCAAATAAATACTGTTCTGTATTAATGCCAGTAGCCAAATCTAAAGAGAGGAGAGATCAGGTAGAAGTAAGCTTAGGTTTTATTTACAGTGGTATTTTATCCCTGTTGCTTGTGTAAAAACTCCATTCCTCTCTCCACAAGTTCTTTCAACTCTCCAGTAAATCATCTTCTCTACCTAAAGCAGGGGTATTTTTGGGGCATAGGTAAAGCTCCAGTCTGATGTTACTACCATTAAAATGTCACAAAATCAGGTGACCTGGGATATGAGTAGAGGAAAATCTAGGCAAAACAAGTTTTTTAGCGTTCTTGTGCTCTTAGAAGTCACCTTTGATGCTCTAGTGTACAACAAACACTTTCCCTGTATCCAATAAAACAATTGGGAGAAGTGTTGCTATAACACAAAGCAATAAATTTTAGGAGTGGAAAATAGAAAGAAAAGCAAAATTAAGGACCATATTAATACTTCTTCTTTGCTCTTCTGAATAACAGTACTAAGGGTAGTTCAGTGCTTACTTGATTACCCACACATGGTACAGCCATCAGGCAAGACCATTTTGTGAAGTGCAAATATTTAGGTTATATTTGTCTATGTTGTGCTTGTTCACAAACCCTATTCTTTGCAGATTTTTTACTTCTGCTTTCTGAGTGGCACTTCTGTCACATTTTTGAACTAGTATAATAGTGGTTGACATTTTTATATCCTAAAGGCCTGCAGAGAATTTTAGTACCTGTAGGAAAAGTTGCAAATCTGGGAATGTATATTTAGGTGGGAGTAAGTCATTCTCTGTCATCCCTGATTTAAGTGTTTTGAATGCCTGTTAGAAAGACCCCCTTTTTCCTTTTGGGTGTAGCTCCTCCTCGGCAGCTGTTCTACCATAATAGAAAATACCATTGCTAAGAGGAATCCTCTCTTCTCCTTTCCACTGAATTGATGTGACATGATAGTCAGTCAAAATAAATGCCAATGGCAAAATAAATCTTTCAGGAACTGAAACACCTTCATGAATCTGGAAAGCGGTGGCTCCACAGTGGTTGGGGTGGAAGACTGGCAGGGCAGCTGTCATTGTTTCAAACAGGGTTTTCAGTGGGAGAGCCAAGCAGTGAGAGGGGAACGTGTGTAAGTGCCTCCAGTGAAGCTGAGGATGGCCCACAGTGATGTCTGATGAGAGGAAGGTGAGAAGGAGATGGGGTGCTTCTTCCCTGGGAATAATTATTTTTTATTTGCCTTTGTGACTGCCCAGATTTCTACTGGATGGAGGAGGTCATGAAACCTCTTCCTCTGTCTGGGTTAATTTTGCAAACTAAGCTAGAGGTCTACAGGGTCTGGCATGGGTTTGTGTAGCAGAAACAGATCCCTCAGTCAGACTCTGTGTGTGTTCATTAATAATGCTTTGAGGGAACATGGAAATGCTAACAGACCAATGCACAGATCTCTAAATTTTACACTGTGGTGGCAGTGAGGGAGTCCTGCATAATAATTGGCCAGAAGGAATGGCAGAATCTCTGCAGCCCCAAACTGGCTGCTGATTGCTACTCTTTCCCCTCAACTCTCTGTGCTACTTTGGGTGGCATCACTTCGGCTAAGCTTCAGTTAACTCATCTGTAAGATCAAGATAATCAGATTTGCCTACCTTATGGAGATTAATTTATTAAGTTTATATTGCAAAGTGATGTGAAGGCATAAAATGTTATGGAAATGTTGAGTGGTAGCCATGTTATATTAATTTTGTTTATTGAGTCCCATCACACATAATGTCAATGCGCTTCTGCAAATTATGGCAGCACAAGCTAATCAAAATGTAGGCTGTTCTAATGCTGGTTTTTATTTTGCAATACTCTTGCTAGTTTTCCAGATCAATATGAGTTTGGTAAATAAATAAATGGCCTGTCTTTTGTTTAGCAGCACAAGCCATTTCAAAGTGTGCTCTGGAATATGGCTGGGAGCTTTCCTCTTTTCTGCTTTCTGTATTCTGATCATCTCATTATTTTAGCTCCTCTGTCTTATTTTTCCTGTGCTTTCCTAAAAGTGATTCTGCTGCGCTTAAATCTCTTTGACCCTTGATTTTGAATTTCTGGGTTTAATGCTATCACTTTCATTGATTTTGATTTGAATTTCACTGCATCTTACCATCCTGATAGGTATGAGCTCAGTACTAAATGCTTACATGTGTAAACTGTATGGGAAAAAAAGAGAATTAAGGGCCTGGCTACTTCATCTACCAGGGGATAGAGTGATTGACTATACAGTACTGAAGGTTTTGCTCTGCCTTTTTTTGTTGTGAACAAATGTGTTTTCTCAAAACCACAGCTAGGAAAGGAAGCAATACTTGGCAAAGAAGTTTCCATTAAAAGCACTTGCTGGAAATGTCTCCACAGTGTTCCTGAAAAATACGCTTCAGAACTCTGCACTCTTCAAATTGCATTCTTTAAAATGTACAAAGAACTTTGTCAGGGGACCTATGTGTCTTGTTCTAGAAGCCGTTGCAAGATAAAGAAGTCCATCACAGCTTGAGCCACTCGAAAGGCAAAGCAAACCCCCAGGTGACCCTTGAATCCTAGAGGCAGGTTGTTCAAGAGAGAAGGGCATTAGCAGTGACACAGAGAGCATGAAGTCTACTACACAGAGAGCTCATCTTGTTCTTCACTGTAATGGCAGAATGAAATTAGGTGTTCCTGTAATCAGACCATTTTCAAGCAGAATCAGACCACTGTCAAGCAGAAAAGGAGGGGTTGAAGAAGTAGAGTGTCTAGATGTAAATAACAAATTCTCCCTGAAAACAGTAGCTGGAGAAATGCACCATGTAAGTGTAGGTGTTTTCATTATATTCCTACAGAAAAGCTGTCTTTGAAGGCGTGGGCTTGACTTCTGTGTACATCTGCCATTGCCTACATGCCAAGCAGCGTGCTGGTGACCAGACAGTACACGATGCACTTGGCATTATCAACTTGTTCAGCCCCAAAAAGTTTGGTGTCTCCCAGGGCTGACATGCAGCAGTAACCACAAGGGTATTGAACTGGCCAAGCGGGAAGTTATTACCAAATCAGAGAAGTTGATCTGGCTCCTGAGCTGCTTAACTTTATTAAGGACCAGATTTTGATGTTAGTAAGCCCGGTTTAAACATAGAAGAACTTTTCTCAAGTGGATTACTTCAAGGGGTGTTACTCCAAGTCTGGCACTTTCCCCTCAAAGCAGAGTGGATTCTTTCAGTAGTGGTGTCTCAGGATTCCTGTAGTAGAAACTTCCCCTTGGCCCATAAACACATTCTCCTAATCCAGGGAGGTCCTGCAACATTGGCACTGAGTGTATTTTCCATATAAAGAAGCAATTTCAAATTCATTTTATTAGGCTTCAATGGTTTTCTCTTGGGACCTGTGTAGTTAAATTCTTAATAACTCATTTGTTGAGCTACTCATTCTCAGGGATTTGAATGTTCTCCCTGTGTTCCTGTGGGAAAACGCCAGTCTCTGTGTATCAACCCCACGTGGACTAAGACTTGATATCGCACCATCCGCTGTCACATATTGATTCTGCCCAGCTTTTACTGAGCGTTTGCTCTTCTGTGAGGAAGGCTTTGATCAGTCTTAGGTTGGCAGCTCAGTAGAAGGGTGATCCCTCCCTGCATCAAGTTCTCCACAGAGGGAGATTTTGTTTCTCTTGTCCAGGCTGTGTAGATAAACATTGTTGTATAACTTCTACAGATGGTGTTGGAGAGCAGGTCTTCATTGGGAGATAAATTGTACAAATAATTGGACAGAGGTCACATGGACAAAAAGGAGTAAAGAAGATGAAAGGAAATTCTGGTTTTAGGTAATAATATACAGAGGGTAAACTGGACTTAATACTGGACTTAATTCAGTCACAGAACCACAAAATCACCAAAGTGTTAAGGTTGGAAGGGACCCAGTTTTTTACCAGCAGCGAACCTGCTGAGGAGGCACTCCTTTCCTTCATCCAAGTCATTGATTAATAAGTTAAACAATACTGGGCCCATTATTGATCCTTGGAGGGACACCACTAGTTACAGGCCTCCAGCTAGCCCTGTGCCACTGATCACAACCCTCTGAGAGCTGCCATTCAGCCAGTTCTCAGAGCCATCTCACCATCCGCTCATCCAGCCCGCACTCCCTGGGTTCACCTGTGAGGGCATTGTGGGAGACAGTGTCAAAAGCCTTGCTGAAATACAGGTAGACACATCCTTTGCTCTTTCCTCATCTCCTCCAGCCAGCTGTCCCATCATAGAAGGCAATCAGGTTTTTAGCATGATTTCCCTTTTGCAAATTGATGCTGACTACTCTTGCTCACCCTCTTGTCTTTCACATACCTTGAGATGGCCTCCAGAATGAGCTGTACCATCAGCAATCCTATCAGTGAGAGAAAAATAGGAGACTGGATAATTCTGGACCCATGGCATATTAAGGACCTGGCTGCCAGGAGCTCAGCATAATTAATGATCTTTGTTTCTTTCACATTAGCAACATATGGTATCAGAAGCCTTGGAAATTTCCAGATTTCCCAGCCTGGAAACTGCAGTTAGTGTTTTCAATGCACATAGCTTTGGTCTTGCCCATTTTTTTCCTCACATGTTAATTAAAATGCTCCTGTTAATGAGCAAATGAGCAAAGGTTGAGCCAAAGAGGTGCACTTGAAGTAACTGAGGGTAAGATTTTACTTGGCAAGCCAGTGTTACCACCTGTAAAGGTGTCTGCCATGGCAGCCTCCTGATGCAGAAATCGGCTTTGCAGCTGTAGGCAGATGGTTCAGATAAAAACTGAGGTGTAAAGCCTACAGTATGAGAAACAGGAACATAATAATGAGAAGTTTGTGAATATACTCACAAGGACAAAGCCAGACTAGCTTGGTGCATCCCTGATAAAAGGAACAGACAGCAGATGTTAAAATTAAGAAACTAAATTAACTGTGTACAAGGCAGGAGTGGTTTGGTTTTCTACAACATACAGAGGTGCTCCTTTATCTTACTACGGGAACTGCTGTGTCAGAATATCGTGTCTCTATTTTCAATGTAATCTTTCAAAATGTCCTTCTCAGAGATCTGGCTGAATTGTGATCCTTCAAGTCATGCAGAGGAAAAGCCACTGTATTTGGCTGTGTTTTCCTCCTGAATGCCTACACCTTTCCACTGAATGCTTTCTTTCATATGCTTGTATAATAAACTACCTTCAACCAATAACTCTTTACACATACCTGTAAAATTTAAATGAAGCGTGTTGGTTTAGTAGCTACTGCAAGTTAAATTCACAGATGGAACTGGAAGCAATGAAGAGGAAAACTTATTGGCTATGAGGGAAACTCAAAGAATATAAAGTAATGCATTTTTGAAACAGAATGTTAAGTGTCATCAGTTAGGGAAAAGTGATATGATTTCATAAAATCCTTGTAGTATTGTAAATATGTCTGATAGGCAAAACATTAATATTACCAGTATTTATTACTCTGAATAAAAGTTATTACTCTGGTGTTTTTGGATCATAGAGAGTCAGGTAAAGCTTATTCCCATTTGCATGGGTCCATATCTCCTGGGTCTTGTGCAAAGAGAAAGAAACCCGAAAAAGTTTAGAGAAAATTTCAGCTGAAACTTCAACATTAGGGTTTTATTTATTTATCTATTTATTTATGATCCCTAAATATTATTTTTTTATTTAAGTGTAATTTATTTATAAGTCAAAGCTTTATTTATCTTTTTGTTTTTATGATTCCCATATGATTATAACACCACATTTCCTCATAAAGTTATTTAAATTTATGAAAAAGTTGCAAAAACTTTTTTTTTCCCACTGCAGAGTACATGAAGCTGTTGCATTAGTAATAGCATCTAAGCAAAGGGATTTTTCTGTTTGATATGTTTGTTTTGAACAATTTTGGTTGCAAGTAGCTGAATTGTGTATTTTGTTTGCTTGGAAGCAGGTGTTGTTGTGAAGGAATAATTATGTTTGATATAGTGAGTAGAAGTTTCCAAAGTGACTTCACCATCAGCTTAGTTCAGCGATGGTATTCCTGCTTCTGAAGTCATCTGGATGTATGCATTTGTATATTCTTGTGCATCTGGACCTTAGACTCCTAGGAAGCAGAACTGATGTTCCTATGCTCTCAAAGAGCCTTCTGAAAATGCACCCATTTTCAGTAAGTCCAGAGTCAAGCCCTATTATACATATTTCCCATCAAACTTGCCATGTTCCATGTTGTATATAATGAAACTTGGATGCCTTGCAGAACAGGTAATGGTAAAAAGAATCAGAGAGGTTGCAGCTCTCTGTGTTCACTGGTCTCTCCCCTGCACTGTTAGTTTTGAAGTGTGGGCACTCAAGATAAAACATCTGACTGTGGAAGAAAGCCTGACTTGTTGAAATCTAGTGTTGCTGTTGACAAAAGAATTGGAGGCTATTGCATAAAGGAAAAAAGAAGTGTGAATGAACCTCTCATTGTGGTAAGTGGCATGAAGTAGGTCAGTGTGTGTGCAGCAGACTGTAACAGCTGCTAACTTTTGCTTGAATTATGAAGAAAGCCCCACCACAAATATAGTGTATTTTTATAGAAGACACATTTTCTGAAAGAAAACAAAGTTTGGTGCTTAGACAAGACGGGAAAAATCACAGTTCCACCTATTTTTTATTTCAATAACATTAGAGAGCAATGGAGGGGAAAGAAATCTACTTCTGTGCTGTGAGAGTAGCTTTGACTGATGACTAAGTGCCAGCCTGGGGAATTACAGTAGCTGTGTGTGAGGCATGCTTTAGTTTTTCTGGATTTTGAAGGAACTGCAGAGTTTGACCTGTAGGTGCCAGCTTGGTCTATTTTTAGAATTAACCTGAAAAGGACACTTAAGAAGAGGCAGCATGTGCTGTCTTCAAAAGCACCGTCTGTCTTGCTCTTATAGAATAGGCAGAGCCAAGCTGGCTACCACAAATAGCAATAAAAATTTCCTGGATAAAATTCCTGTAGGGCCAATGGAAACTAAGGCCTCTGCATTAATGAGCATCAGCCCCACGACCGTCTCTTGCATGTTATGGACTCTGAGCATGCTGGGCAAGGGCCTGTAGAGCTGGCTTGTTCCTCCAAGACAACCCAGCTGGAACTTCAGCCATGCTGTTGAGGGCACGGTGTTGCAGAAGCATCACTGTTTGTTTCCAGTTTCACCTCTGATATCAGCCTGTCACAAGGAGTTGGAGGTCTCTTGGATGCCTTAATTTTCAAACCTGGTTCAACTTTATGTCTTCATTTCCCCAGTTAGTCTCTGGGGAAAGAGCTGTGAGAGCTGGTACAATCATGAGTCTGAATATGATTCAGGCATGAACATTTCCTGACCTTATGGGATGAAATGTGGGCCCCAGAGAAGTCAGCAGGATTTCACTCTTGACTTTGCCAAGATTGACGTTTCACCTGTGATGTCTGCTGACAGCAGAGAGAGCGTGGGCCTTTGAAGGGCGAGCATCTGAATATGTACATGCAGTGTTAGTAAGACTGATGAAAATGCAAAATGCTACTGAAATTCTGTAAGCCATCAAAGCAGGGAGACATTAAGGATGACTGGGATATTTCAGAACACCTAACTGATTTGCCCATGGGAGATCTGTTTCAATTGGCTTCTGAGTCCCTAGAGCACCTCAGCCAGGTTTGTTACCCTGTCACTGGCCACAGAAGACTGTGTATTTGTTAATTCACCTCCCTGTGAAGAAGTAGTGTGAATTGCCCTGTGCCTGTTGCAGTGGAATTACTTCTGCTCCATACCTAGATCTAATATTGCAATCTTAGGCACCTCTGCAGTGTTCTGCTCTCTGTACTGTGGATGTGCCATCTATCAGACAGATACCTGCAAACAGCAGCTCTGGGAGGGATAATAAAGCTTAAATGTATTGGAGAAAGAAGAAGGTTGGAGCAATACGAACCTGTAAATTGCAGCAAGATGCCAGGATTTTTGAAGGAATCTCAGACTGAATAAAGTGACTGTGCTGATAACGAAAATATATAATCCCTTGTGAAATTCAGCTCCTGTGCAACCTACAAGCCCTTAAACCTTATTTTAGAACGAGCTAAACTCATTGCGGGAAAGAAGAGCAATGACAGCAATAAAATCTATTGAGGAACACGGCTTAAGAGGGATGAATGCCTGGTAGAAAAGGAATATTTTGTAGATGTCAATGAATTTTAAACATACTTTAGGAACAAATTGTTGTCGATGGCCTAGGAGGTAGGATTGCTGTAATTTATGACTTTGACATGAAAAAGGATGCTACATAACACAGTAAATGCTTGTATGTGTAGGTAGTTCTGCTGGTGTAGGAGTTGTCTTTTCGACTCACTGTCAGTCCTTAAGGAGAACTATTTCTCTGCTGAAGATGAAGTCACATGTCCTGCACTTTGATTTAATTTCCAATCTGTTTGGTTTTTCCTTCATGGTTACATGTGCCTGTAGCTATTATGGTTCTATTTTATAAATAGTGGTCTTGTCCCCCTTATGAGAAGCTGTGTTCATAGCTGGTCCTTGCATCTTAGGGAACATCAGGAAAAAACATCCAGACAGCAGCAGTTGTCAGAGATGTGAAAATGCATGAGACATGAGGATGAATGAAATGTTTTAGAACTGCTCAGGTAAGGGAGAAAACAGACAACAGGTGACATGATAGCAGAATGTAAAAATAATGAATAGTGCAGAGAAGGCTTGTTGCATTCTTGTACTTACTGATTTGCACATATAAGGCATCCAATGCAATTAGAAGGCACCACATTCAAAACATTTAAAATGAAATCTTTTATGACAGAAGTGCATAAATAATGCTGACACAAGAATCTCTTGAGCAAAAGAGTTCCAGTGGGTTTGTAAGCAGTTTAGACTAATGTGTGAATGAAATCTTTCTGCTTTGATACATAAGCCCAGTCATTAATGGATAGGAAAAATCTTCCACCATTGGCTTGCTATCAGGGAAATATTCTTTATTGGGCTTGGAACAGCTTTCTCAATAAACCAATATTTGATGCTTGAAAGGACCAGAAGGCTCTTGATCCATTTTACAGCACTCAGCTGCCTGTTGCTATAAGTTGTTTAAAGCTAAGTCCCCATATTTCACCTGCTGCTATTTGAGGGTTATTTTCTTTGTCCTAGCAAAACACTAAATTTTAAACTCACCTGCAGGTGACAGCTTCATCATTAAAGACATATGCAGTTCTTTTTTGAAATTCAACTCAGAGAGCTAGATTAATCTTAGGGTAACTTTTCAGTAGTCAATACCATTACTAGAGTCACTAGCTAGGTTGAGGATATTCAGAAAAAAGCTATTTGCAATAAATTAAAATCTGTTGGTTGAATGGCAGTTGCTGAAGTAGCAAAATGAAAGTGTTGGCATTTTGTTGCATAGTTAAGGTGATATGGAACCAAAGATTAATGTGATGTGAAAATACTGGACAGTGCAAGGATACAAACTGAAGGAAGCATGGTTACAGCTTCCACATTATTCTGAATTTAGAGTCAGAGCCTAAAGGCATCTCACTGCTGCAGGAGAGAATGGAATCCCTCAGAAAGGGCAAATAGGCCTTTCAAATACTGACTGAAGCATCTGCTGTATGGAAACAAATAGAATTTGGAGTTTCTTTCCAGCTCAAAAATACCTTTTCACAGAAAGGCTGACTCAATCAAATGCTTTGATTTTAACAGTACAAGGAAGACAATAACAAAGCAAACTCCACAAAAGGCTGCTGAGATGGTCAGGGGTCTCAAACAAACCACTCATCAGGCAGAGGAAGAGAGCTGACATAAACCAGAATGGCCTCGAGAGTGTTTTAAAGGGGGAGTTCTCAGCACCACTGCTGCAGCTGACTCTTCTCCAGTGTTACCTCCTCTCCTCTGGCATTGCTGTGAGGTTAGAGAGGCCAACAGAGACAGCTGCACTGAGAAATGCTGTTTGCTCCAGCCATCACTGGGCTCTGTGAAGGCCATTAATACAGCAGAGATTGTCTGTGCCTTTTAACCGCTGGCATGTTGTGTCCCAGAGTTCTAAAAAATACTTTGACTGTAGGGTGCTTCCCGGTGAAAGGATTCTCCACAATTAGGTCCATTTATGAAGGCATGTGTCCAGGTATTATGTCTAAAGTGGAAAATCTAGATCTGTATTTTTAGACTTTAGCACAGAAAATCCTGTGTTGTCCCTTTCCTTAGAGAACAGTATGCCATCAGGGGCATGATAGGATGAGCTTTCCTTTTTTCCCTGAACAGACTGACAGTGAAGTTGGAGAACGTGATCCCCAGTGCAACAGTAAAAGAGAAATTTTAAAACATCTTCTACAACTTTTTATCCTCACTTCAGGAGCACAGAGACATTAAGAGATCACAGAATAGTTTTCCTCATCTGATTGGAAAGATAAAGTTTCTAGGTGACTTTTTTCTCTCTCTTTTGGTTATTCTTTAAAGATGAAAAGTAAGTCTCCTGTTGGGGAGTTCCCTTAGCCTAACAGGGAAAGGGTTTGGCCATTTCTTCTGGTTTTGGTGACAAAGAGAGACTTATTAAAATAGCTCTTGGCATTTTGAAGGCTCTTTCTTTCGTTTCTTTCTTTTCTTCTAAATTAATTAATTAATTTATTTGTTTTAATTTCTCTTTCTTTCCTTTGTCCATTAACATGTTTGGGGTTTTTTTACACAGTTATAGAAGTGTTGAAAAGACTCTTCCTCTAGAGAATAGATGTTACCAATGCATTTTTGCTTTGACTAGCGTGTAAATGTGACTACACAGTTTTCATAAATGCTGACCTTGTTCAAAGGACATTCTTAATATCAGTAATAATATTGATATTGTTCCTGAGCTGAGCATTTAAAATGCAACCAGAATCCTGTTCTATTTTCTTTCCTTAGCCCTTTGTTCCTTGTTCATAGAAAAGCAAACTGGCTAATCAGAGGTAATCTGTAATTGAGTTCAACAAATCCACTTGAATTGGTACCACTGCAAACAAAATTCTCCCCTGGGTGAGTGATACTTTTGTTTTACAAAGAAAATATGAACACTTAATTAAGAGTTTTTCATGTCCAGCTCTGGGTCTGATCCTGTGAGCTGATACATGCATTCAGCTCTTAGTGAACCTAGAGGGAGGGAGAGGAAGGTGATGGCAAGTTGCAGATCAGATTCTTACGCAGAGTGTGCACAATGAAAGTAAATTCCACATTCACACAAAGTAAATTCTTCCTGAATATGAATAGGAATTCAGTTATATTTCTTCACCTAAGTATTTAACAAAGACACTTTTTAACAGCATGAAATATGTTAGATAAGCTTTATCTAAATGCTAATAAAGAAATGCCTCCATTGTGCAGAAGGTAAGTCCAACATATGACATAGTAAGTGTCCTGAAAAATAGATATTGCTTTTTTGGGTAGGTTTTTAGTTTTATTTGTAACTCCACAAAATACATTTCAAAACCAGTAATGAATCATTTAACAACTTCATTTGTAATGTGCTTAATATGCTACTTTTTTCTGCTTTCCCATTGAATTAGTATGTTGGGTGATTTAGTGATTTCTGTTTGGACCTAGCCAATGTCTGTTACAATTTACATCAAGACAGTCATAAAATTAAAACAATAAATAAGTGGTCTGACAGATTCTTTCAATATTAGCTTAATTCTTGCTCTGGCTTATCAAGGGTGATATTTATTATAAGCCTAAAGGGCATGGAATTAAAACCCATATGAATTAGCAGAAGAATCCAAACCAGCAGTAGAAGTCAATTTCATAGGCCATGTGCTTCCTTGCATAGCTGAGTAGGAAGGTTATGTCATTACAGCCAATAAAACAGCTTTGGGATAGATGGGAAGCAGCAAGAAAAGCATGTTGAACATCCATGTAAAATATATTCTTATACCTGGGGGCTGAAGTGCAGGAAGCAGCCTCCACAAGTTTGTGTTTAGATGTTTTATCTCAATGCACACACACTAAACTCATCCAAACAGCAGATTATATTCCCACATTAAGTGTCCATTTCCCCTCTGTCTCCACAATAAACTGTGGAAAAGTCTTTCTGGTGGTCTTCTAAAAGAAAAAATTGCTGTCTTGACAAAGAGAGCATTTTAAGTCAGGAGCCTGTTAGAGAGCTACTTGCAGGAAGGAAGCAAACACTTGTGAAAGGGCTCTTACTGCCAGTACTGTAATGGGGGTGGAGTGAATTTCATGTGAAGAGAGAATGACTGGAGGTTGGTTTTTCTCACATTTTGAGATTAGGGTTCTCTAAATACCATGTGGGTGCAGGACTCTGGGCTTGGCCTTCCCCAAAGGCCAGACTTTAAACCCTGGATTGGGATTTTGAGAATTTCACGGGTGGAAGGAAGATGATTTATGCCTCTCTTTGGAGTTGGAGAGCTGGCTACGTGACCATGTCTTTTCTCAACAGGTCTGTTTGGTTTGATTTTGTGCTTTCACGCCTTTTTCTGTTAGAACTGAGAGTAGAGACAAAATTCACATTGCAGGAAATTCAATTCTTTTTGTCTGGTTTTTGCCTTTGTAAAGGGGTGCACAGGCTCTGAAATGCCTCTCTCTCTGCCTTTCTTGCTGCCATAGTCTAAACTGTGTCCTGTGTGACATTAAAATGAATTCAGTGCTCATCTTTTTCTAGTAGAGGTAGCACCCTTTTCAGAACAGTTCTTTGTACAACCTCCTCCTCTGGAAAAACCAATACAGAAAATCTCCAGGGAAGTTCATCAAAACAAATGTATGAAATCTTCAGGCTCTTTTCCCAAAAGTAGGCCATTCCTCTATGGACACACAGACATGTTCCTGTAAGGAAATTTTCCAGAGACATATCTGACAAGCATTTCCTTCTGTGCTCCACGTAATGAAAATCTTCTGCTTCGTTGATTTGGGATCAACAGTTCTTGCTTTAAACATGAGGTTGGACTTGTATTCCACTAACAGAATATTTTCATTCTGGATTTCGGGAAATACCTTATGCAGGCAAGAATTCTTAAAAGTCCTGCAACACCCACATTTGACAAGTGTGCCTGGAGTCATTCAGATGTTCAGAAGTGAAGTTTGCTTCTTTTCAACCTGGATATAGGATCATGGCTTCGCAAGGCTCCCACTAAAGGAAAGTACTGAAGTTAAAGATTTATTAACTGTCTTTAAGCTGCTGATCCTGTAGTAGTTTTGTGTCTTTTGAAGGAGTACCTGTGTAATTCCCCCTCACAAAGAATACTTCCTGCAGCACTGTCCCTGCAAAGGAGCAGGAGGAAAGCCGTACAGCCGCCCACTCTCTTAGTGTACCAGAAAGAAAGAAAGGCTCATGGAAGGACCAAGGCCTGGTGGTGAGCTAATCTCAGTATCACCTGATTTTCCTCTGTTGAACAGAGGAGAAGCCTAGTCCAGTCTTCCAATCATATTCCCCTTGGATTTGCTCCCATTTTAAGACTTAAGTGCATATTGGTTATGGTTACCAGCTTCAGGGAGTGCTTCAAGTGGTCCTCAATGCCATCACACATCTCCCTTACCGGTTTACCTACTTCCACCTGCCAACTTTGTGGTGTTACTCCTTTTCCTCTTGAGTGCAGTCAGTGAGTGTGCCCTCCCTTGTGTACTTAACCCTTGTCTGATTTTCCTGTCACCTGACAATGATTTATGTTATGGAATAGATGGATGTGGCACTTAGGTCTGCTGCTTTCTCCATAATGCTGCATGTTCAGCATTAGAGTCGGGCTCTGCTTGTCATGGTGGTACTGGGCATCTCATTGACTTCGACAAAAACATGCTACTAGTGAGGTGATGCTTGTGTTGTGTCAGAGGTCAGAATTTGGCACCTAGTAACTTCTCCTCTAGGGAATGAATATATATATATATATATATATATATATATATATATGTAGGGCTTTTTTTGCTTCCCACCTACCTTTCCTTTGCACACTCCCTTCCTCAGAGAATTTCATAAATAAATTACTGATGATCTAGGCATAGAGGAGCAGACTGAGGAGTAGGATTTAAAAATAGTTTGATGCCTGTAAAATGGATCATTTTCACAGTTAAACTATTTTTGCTCTTGTCTCAGATGAATGTTGAAAGTGGAAGGAAAATGTTTTTGCAACAAAAATTATTGGCAATTTTCACCAAACACAAAACTATTGGAAGTACTTGGGTTTTTTTCTTTCTGAATTCTTCCAATGTGGAAGTTAAACCAAGATACATAGTTGTTTCCACCAAATTCAGTTTCAATATTTGTATGTGTTCTTTGGGCTCTGTTATTTATTTGGAAAATTACAATTGTCTCTTTAAAAATGAAAATGCAAATGGAAGATCTAAATAAAGGGCTTGCCTTGCTTTTAGAAAGCCTGTGCATGAGCTAGTTTGAGAATAGGGAGCAGTCTAACACAGCAGTACAGAAACCTGGCACAGGCTGCAAACTTTCCCAGGAAGCAGCAGGGCAGATTACTGTGTGTAGGCAACCCCACGCTCGCCTGTGATCAGTTGTTTAATCATGACACTATTTTGTGATTGCTTGATGGCTGTTGCATTTTGGAAAGAAAACACAAATGAATCAGATTCTGTTATGCTTCCAGCCAGACAAATATCCCAAATCCCACAAACTTCTACTTGGTCTCCCATGAGTCTCTGTAACTATGAGGAACCGAAGAAGAATTGCTTACAAAATAAATGTGCTGCAAGGTGAATCCAGCTCAGTGTTCTCTTGGTTCTCTTACGGGTCACAGGCTAGCACTATCATTCACATTGCAGTAACTCACACGGAAGTTTTCAGTCAAACTTAGGAGAGGTTGAGATGTTCAAGCATCGGCCCCAGGTGGTACCCACCAAAGACATCACATCTTGTGTTAGCAGTTGCTTTGGAGCACCCAAGGCAGGTAGGAGCTGAGCTGACAGATTCTCTGAGATTGGCCTTGGAACCATGATCTTAGACCATGCCAAAAACTTGTGGTTTTGTGTTTTGATTAACTATCACCAGTCTTCACTCCTTCATTCATGCCATCCGCGGTGTTATGGCATCCAAATCAGGGGACTGATTTAGCTGAGAACCTGTCCTCCAAAAAACACAGTAGGGTGGGAGGGTTGTGCTTCAGCTGAGGGGGTATCATTTGCCTGCACAACCAGCTGTGTGGCCAAAAATCAGGCCTGGTGCTGCCACAGAAGTGAGCAGGGCAGGGCTGCTGCTCTTGCAGAGCTTGCTACCTGTTCTTTCCAGATGAAAAGGCTGTGGTATTTGCTGTGGGAAGAAGAATAGTCTGTGGCTTTGGAGGATGTCTAGCAGGAAAGTCACACAGATACCCTTTATCTTCTCTTGGAGATTGCCCTTTTCATGCAAAAACAGTTGGCTGCTGCCTTTCAGTTTTGCAGGTAACCTTTGCAGGCATTGCTATATCAGAGATTGCAGTTTAGATTAATCATATCTGTGTTTAGACCTATCACTCTTTACACCATGACGGATCAGGGGGGACAGACTTTTTTTGCCTGTTAAGCTTGAGGGTGACAGATCAGCTGCTAGTCACTGCTCTCAGGTCTGATAAACCACCCATCCAGTCTGCCCTGTTGTTTCACAATAGACTGCTTTTATTCTGTATCGAAATATCTGACAAAGAGGAAATTTAAACACACAATATATTACTTCAATTAATTTATTGAAAAGCATTTATGTACAGTTTTACGCTCTTTATTTTCTGAGGTTCATAGAGAGTTTTGTCTCAGCCTGTGTTGCCACACTGCCAGATTACCTTTCAGAAGCCATGTTGTCTAACATGTAAGAGTTGAGCAGTCCTGCAGCAGGACTACAGGTATTGACAGAGATGGTTCTGCACATGGAATCCAGGTATGGCAAATACTTCTATTTCATTCTGCAGGGGTTTCAGAGCCCTTTATTTGGATGGGAGTTTCTATTGAATTGAGCTTCTTAGGAAGGCTGAGTGAGGTGTCTGCATTTCTCTTCACTTACAAAGAGGTTAAATGATTAATTGAATGACATTCAGCAAGTCCTTGTCACTCACTGTCCTATTCAGCTCCACTTCCCCTTCTGATATCCTGCCATGGTCAGAGATGTCTGGTGTTTATCAGAGATGAATATGTTAGTTTAGTCAGGCAATGCTGCTATAAATAAGGTATGAACTTGTAATTGGAATTGATCCCATTTTTGTAGCTGATTGAATTGCCACCTCTCTGCTCATCTGCATAACTTGGACGTTTTCACATTCTTAAATATTTTTCCAGGAGCCATGTAATGCTAATGTATTTTATTGTATTGGGGGAATGGGTAGAAACATGAACATGGTTGCTTTCAGCAGTTCAGCTGATGAATGGTAACTCAATAATTCTCTGTAGCTCAAGCATCACAGTATATGAATACACTTAAATTTCATTTTTTGGCTTTGTCTGCAACTCTCGAGATACTCTTCTTGGTTCCTAGCAAATGACCAGCTGGTTTTTCTATTGGTCCTTCACTTCCTTGAACCTGCTTTCAGTGCTGCTTTTGAAACCAAGCATGCCTGGTTTCTGCTCACTTGAGAAGGCAGAGAGGAGGCAGGTATGCTTGTCCTGAATGGAATGGCAAACCCAGTGAACATCATGGTTACTGTGTGTGCATTGGTATGTCTGTAACACAAGAGAGGGTAAATTTTAAGGAAGGTATGGGTTTTGTTAATTTCCTGATGGAAACAAATCTCTACAGTTTCATCCCAATCCATTCACTCTTACAGTGGTAACCTTTGGAAGCCACACAATGCCTCAGCTGGAATGTCTGCAGCCCAGTGAATGGAAGGCATAGGAGGCTTTATGCCATAAGCCAAATTTAGCTGCTGTGGCCATTTACTATCTGAATTTCAGTATGGATGGTTCAAATTTATCTAGATCAACTTGATCTTTTGTGGTATTCTGTTTGAAATATGTAGTGGTGGAGGGTCCTCAATTTATCAAAGCTCGTTAAATGAGTTGAAAAGTAAAAAAAAAACCAAAAAGGGACGTCAAAGGTCCTAGTAACATAAAGCTGAAAGAGAGGTGCCAAAAGAGATGGAGTTGTGAATCCTCTCCAAGCTCTTGTACTTCTTGGTTTGTGTGATATTTCCAGGGGGTTACAAGTGAGGATGACCATGAAGTTGGTGCCTCTGTGCTGAAAGTACTTCTTGGTTAGATTTAGATCTCATTTCCTTTGAATTTCCCGCAAAACTTTAGTTGGCTCCCCATACAGGCTTCACAGCTAAATGCTAGCAAATGCCAAGCTAAAATGAAAATAGAAGGGGAAAAAAAAGTGAAAAGCCAGAAAAAGAAGTCTGAGTGTAGCTGCCATTTAAAGAAAAAAAGTCCAAAAACCAAACTAAACCCAACCACAAAACCCATAAGGGCTGTAGAGTGTTTGTGTGTAATGGTCATAAATGTTGCACTGTTCAAGACATAACTGCAGTTGGGACTAACACTGTGGATCTCTTGGTGGTGAGTGTGCACAGACATGTTCAGAAGAAACTCAATTTATATTATGTAACACTGTCAATGTGACCTTTGAGGGAAATCTCGGAAGATTTGTGTTTGTTAGCAAATGTTCTTCCTCCATCCAGTTTGACCATGTTTGTCCCCTTCCCACTGCTGTAGAGCAGCTGCAGAGACCAGCTCTCCCCTTTCACAGAAGAGGGAGTGAAGAGAGTGCAGTTCCCCCTTGCTCCATGTCCTGCTGCTCTGTGCTGCATCACAGGCTGGTGCTCCATGGGACAGGCTCTGTGCGGGGAGCCTTCATCTCCGAGAGCCCTGGCACTGCATCCCTGAGGTCCAACAGAGAGCAGTTCTGCCCTTCTGCCTGGGACATGCCAACTGCTGAGACACTGAATATTCAGGCTGAACCCGTGGCTTAATACAAGGGTGAGAAATCATAAAAAGGAGTGCTCTTTGCTATATCTGCCTCTTTCTCTTGCAGTATTTTTTAAATGGCTGAGTTGTGCCAGAAGATACAAGTTGCCTTTGAAACAATTTTTAAGTGTAAATGTGACATTTCCTCCACTAATCACACTTTCTTCAGACGAAAGATAATAGAGTTGTCTGACTAGCTCAGCCCTGGGTCTTTGCTGAAGTAGTTCTCCAGAATTAATTAGATCTATAGTGGTGGTTTTTAAAATTATTTTATTTTTCTTTTCTTTCTGTTAAGTGCTAAGTTGGTTTAGCATCTCAGTTTGAGTGTGAAAATACTCTAAAATGTGGAATAACAGTCATTTATATGTAGTATCCAGCATCCTTCTGCCCAGTCCTCATTTTATTTTGAGTTGATGTCATAAGAGATACTTAAGTCAGAGAATGTACTGTATTTTTCTCTCAGAACATTTAAAATCCATGCTAATTTCATTCCTGCTAATTCTAAGTCTCAGGACGACTTTAATTAAAATATAAATGACACAATATTTTTAGTGTGGATGGTGTGTAATTGTGGCTAATGTTTTTTATTAATAATTTTTTATTCTTGAAAATTCATGTCCAAGTGTGCTCATTTCCATCTTCTCTAACGAAAAGCAAACCACTCAATGCCTTTAGCCAGATGGATTTCAGAGCAGCCCAGTCTTACATGGTAGTGACTCAACAACTTACTGAACCCAGTTAGCAGCTTTATAGATCATGACTCAAAGTATCTCATAGTTAAATTTCGTAACAGTCCCACTTAGATTATCTCACATCCTCCACGTAACTGTTCATTAAAGGCAGTCATGCCTTCTCTCAGCAAATGAGTGATTCACCATCAATATTTCTAAGTCTTGATCCCCACACCCTACTTTTTTCCAGCCTTGCTTTTCAGTGTCCAAAAGCCACCAGTCAGCTTGGGCTGATGTCCCACCATACAGGGGAATAGTTAAAGGCAATGATTTTGAACCGATTAGTCTTTAATGGCAGTAACTTCTTAAGCATTTTGGCTATATTTGATGAAGTACTGAGAATGAGCTTACAAACACAGTCCTCCTTTCTGAGGATGTGCATTATGTTTGTCAGAAGGGGCAATTTCACTTGCACAGAATGAAATCTGTGCTAGAACAGAGGCCCTGTGAAGGACCCTATATACCTCAGATTGGCTCAGACCACTGACCTCAGGCTTATCTGATGGCAAAAGACTTTGCAGTGTTGCAAAGTTCAGCTGTCATAGCAGTTTTTGCTTACCTCTTCTCTTGCTGTCCTGTTCACATTCATTCATTTCCTAACTAAACTGGTGTATCATCATTTTTAAGACGAGGATCTGACTGGCTGCTTCTGCTCATCAGTTTTAAAAACATTGCTACCAAGGGACCTGTCCCTCTTGTTTTGTGAAACATCAGCTGAATCCTCAGTTGGCAGAAAGAGATGTCATCCCATTGCCTTCAGTGGGAATAGGTCAAGAGCTTTGACTCAGCAACTTTTGGGGACAGCCAGGCGGGGTTTTTCCTCTCCCTTATAATCTAATGAATCTCATTTAGATGTATAGCACGGATTTACATGAACTTGGGGGAATAAAGGAGGATGTGCATTACTGTTTACATGGATTCAGTGAATTAGCAGCTTGTGATTTTAGCCCCTGTTTCCACATGTGTTTTTCCTGGCAGGCTAAGTCTTGCTTTGTGCTATTCTCACCCCTGCACCGTGCTGGCAGAGTGTCTGGGGAGGCCATTCAGTGACTCAGATTGAGAATGTGGTCATTTTTCAACCCCATCAGCTTGATACTGTGGTTCATCACGTGTGCGGCCACTCAGGCAGATGTGCTGGCTTAGGTGCAGTAGGGCAAATCTGAGAAGCACCTGGAGATGGGATTGGAAAAGGATTTGTGCAAACAGCACTGCTGCTTGGTTTTATTGCCTCAGCCAGGTGCTACTGAAATGCTTCCAGTTTGTGGAAAAGAAAGTAGATACAGACTCAACCTTGAAAAATAAAAACAACAACAAAACTTGAAACATTGATCCAACACAGTATGGGTCTAACCATGGGCTGTGTAGGTGGATGCTGAGCCTCATCCAGATTCTTTCCATGCTTCCCTGTGGAGTTTCTGTAATGTGTTGTGAGATATACAGAATCAGAACTGAGATCTGTTGAGATACAGGAGACTAAGTTTGTCCCTGCCAGTGCAGATGTGCCAGTAATATAAGAAAGCTTTCATCCAGCTTAGAAGTGCTTATAAATGTTTTGACTGTCCAAGCCCTTGCAACCTGTGCTTTAGACAGGTGCTTCAACTTCTGTGATGGGTTTATTGCAGTCAGGGGCAAGATCCTTTTAACTTTTTCCCAAGTGGATGCTAAAGTAAAATTACAATAACGTCAAGTATCATGATATACTGTGGATGAAAACTCTGTGGGTTTCAGGAACAAGTTCTGCAGATGCCTCTCTCTCTTTCTCTACTTCATGCTGCTCAGTGCTCTGATTTTACTGAGTTGTCCAAACTGTCTCTGTGTCTTCACCTTTTGGTAGAGACTACAGTGCAAAATGTCACAGGGTTATTCTAGTCTCCATCTTCTTCTCAATAAGGGCTACAGCGTAATTTCTGACATCTCTTCCATTTTAGGGAAGTACATTCTCTCACTGAGTGAACACACATGGCACCTGTGTTAGTTCAGCCGTCTCTGCAGAGAGAAGGTGTCACTGGCTGGGGAGTTTGTCCATGTGAGTGCAGTGGAGAGACACAGTGGATGCAGAAGGGAGCATGAATAGCTCTGTAACCCTCTCAGCATTGAATGTCCAATAATTTTCATATTCTTTTGTACTGAGTATGTTTTCAAACATAATGTTAAAACACCAGCCAGCCTGGCTAGGCGTGTCAAATTAGGCAAAGTAGAGAACAGACTGCTGATCTTAATGGAGTGAACCTCCAGGGACACTTGGTAAGGCAGCTGTTCAGGTGTAACTCCCTATAATCTCGAAGGAATGTATCCTTCCTTATATGTTACTGTAGTTCAAATTAAGAAGGTCTACAAGCAGAGATGATGGTTTCTAAGGTCATGCCACCAAATTGTTGCATCAAATGTATAATACCAGTCATGTCTTCTATAACTCTAAAGTCAGTAATGTAAAAATAACTTGAGTTCTTTTCAGTTAGCAATCTGAGTTGATGGTGGCTGTGTGTGACCTACACTGAATCATCTACAAGTAAGGGAGGTTTGTGGGACTGTGGTGCAGGAACCTGTGGCATGTAGGTCTTTCTGCTGTGTTGCATCCCGTGATTCAGTCGTGTCAAGAATGAGATCTCTTTTTGAGGCGAAAGGCAAATGTACAGCTTAAACTCGGTTAAGAGACTCTCCAGTTCAGGGAAGAACAGACTGCAGTACATTCAAAAGTAGTATGTGCCCCCATTAAGCCATTCTTTGTTACTGTACAGGATAAGTCATAAATAGTTTATTTGTTCCTTGGCAACTTCATATTTCATGTAAGAACAGAAATACACATATACAAGGGCACTTTTATGAGATCAACATTTAATCCCTGAAAATGATTTAGTGAACATCAAGGTTTCCCAAAAACTAGTGGTCTTATCAGTCCAAGCAAACTTGTGAAGGTTAATAAAAAACTTAGCCTTTCCAGCAATGGCTAGGAATGTATCACAAAATCACAAAATATTCTGAGTTGGATATACACACTTACATACACATATTTTTATACAAGTAGATGGTGGCTTCTCATTCTGTGCTGTGGAAGGCAGCATAGGTAGGTAAAATAAGAGGTGGCTCCTTCCTCACAGCATCTGTCTACATAAGGAACAGACTCAGTGAGTGAATACAGAACAGCGAGTGAGTGAGATCAGGGAGGCCAGGATAACATGTAGGAATATGAGGGAAACATGGGTGCTTACTCAGAGCACTGTATTTGGGCTCCACAAGTTGAGATTTCTATGTGTTTCTATTAAGAGATTAGCTGATTTGCAGTATATCCTAGGACATACAATTTCCTCTGTATTTTTTTTAGTCTCACCACCTGCAACAGGGCATAAAGTTGATCAGCTTCTATGTCAGAAGGCCGCAGTCCCCAGAGTGGGGCCAACCAGGCAATCTTGATTTAAGGATTGGTGTCTCAGATGTCTCCGAGTTCCTGGACTTCCAAAATTGCTTTGGGGTGAAGAATCTCAACAGGCTTGTTTGCAACATTGCTTTGTTAGAAGAAAGACTTTGCCCTTATTTTAAGATTGTTTATGGTTTAATGTGAACGTGGAAAGCTGAAAGCAAATTTTTGATATAAACTTAGAAATGTTTAAAAGAAAGAATGCAGTTTAGCCTATAAAAGATACGCAGCATCTTCTGTGGCTGTTCCTTAGAGCTTTCCTAAGGCATCTCTCGTCTCTGAAGCAAATGGGACAAGCAGTTGAGTGACATTCTCCCTTTGGGTTGCTGTCTTATAGAGTGGACTTTTCTGTGTCTTTGCTTGTTTGTTTGTTTGTTTGTTTGTTTTGTTGACTTAGGCAGTGAAAGGTAACTGAGCAGCACTTTGCTTTCCTATGTGCTCTCTTTCAACATTGCCCTATAAGGCTAATGATAGGGGTGCTGGTCTATAGAGATTACATCACTTTCAGGGGATAAAAAAATACAGGATGTGTGTTAAGTTGGAGCTATAGGGAGCTATCTTTGCTACTCAAGTAACTTTTTGCATTTTAAAGACTGTTACATTACGTTATGCTAAAGAATTGAAGAGTACTGCCACCTAGTTCCTCCTCCTACTCCAAAACAGGATCAGCTCTACTTATAGCATTCCTGACAGACACTTGTATAACCAGTGCTTTAGGACTTCCAGCAAAGGGGACTCCAACTGCCTTTCCAAGTGAATTTTGAAGCTGAACATTTCTGCAATATGAGCTCATTACTTTTGTCTCCAGCTGCTTGTGAATGTTGATAAAAGATTAGTACCTAACTCTGTGCAGCATTTTAGGTATTTAAAGGATGTTTTCATGCTTTCTGATTAGGCTGAGCCACCTATATTCTCTCAGTCTTGCCTTGTAACTTGTGTTGTCCAGCAACGTCACAGGTTCACCTGCAGCTCATGGCTCTGTGTGGTCCTTAGATGCTTTGTGCAGTGCTGCTTTTTGCCCAGCATTCATTGTTCTGGTTGAACTGTATCCTCCAGCTTGTTCAGTTTGTCAGGATTATTCTAACCTTGTCTTCAGTTATACTTAGTATTTTACCCAACTTAATGTAATATGCCAGTTAACAAACACTTCTGCTGCGTCTCCTCTTCCATTAGCAAAAGTACTCCATCATCCAGGAGTCAGGTTGAAGAACCCCACAAGATTGATCCTTCAGATTTGGCTGAACTGGGGATAACAGGTCCCGGAAACAACAAATTCTTGACAAGTACTACAGCTACTTGCAAGATCACCTTTTTGTAGTAATCACCAGTACTGATCACCAGTTTGCTCATCCACCTATGTGCAGTTTGCTCTATGGTGAAATGTTTAGGAAGACAGATTTTTAATGCCTCATTTTATGAATTGGATTTAGTGTATTTCTTGTTTTTTTCACTTTTCATTATAATGCTTAAATTTTTTTCCTAAAATTTTGAGGCTTTGTCTGAAACTACTTGCAGCTGCCACTGGGACCATATTTTGTGACATATTGATCTTAGACCATTTTTTCTTACCTGGTTTAACTCACTGTGAAGATGCACGTACCTACACATGGACCTACTCTCCATACTACTTCCTGCAATTTATCATTTCACTTATTGATTATTGATTTATTAGCCTTCATAGATAGAAATACAGGTTGTTTTGACTAGATTTAATCAGTATATCCATGTTTTCTATTTTTTTTTACTTTTAAAAAAAATTTCCATTGTGTGCTTACAAACTTTTTCACAAATTAACAGAATAATCTGAGTTGGAAGGGACCCACAAGGAGCACTAAGCTCAACTCTTAAGTAAATGGCCTGTACAGTGATCAAATCCACAACCTTGGTATTATTAACACCATGCCTCAACTAACTGAGCTAATTAGCTACATCAGAGTTTTTCTGGGAAATTAAAGTAAAAGCTAATGGTTCATAGTTTCTGTGGCTTCCTAGCTTTGGGGTTTTTTCTCTATTTCCAAAAATAAGCACTCTGACCTTTTTGAAACATTCGGTACCTTACTTGTCCTCCATGAACTCTCAAAGACAACTGATAACAGCCTTTTAATTCCTTCTGCTCATTCCTGAAGTGCTTTAGGGCAAAGTTCATGTCTTGGACAATTTGAGAACATTGGTTTACTCTGACACTCCCTGTGAATTCCCTATTTTGGGCTGAGATCTTATTCCTTCTTTGTTGATACTAATTCCTGCTAGTGGGAGGATTGCTTGGCCTTTTTTAGTAAAGTCATAGCAAAAATGGTATTTTGATCTTCCTAGTGTAATGCCTCAGTGGCTTGCTTTCCTTTCTTGAGTGGCAGACAAATAATTTTGTTTTACTCACAGAATTATGCATTTCATTTTGTGCCCTGACTTTTTAATCTTCATGCCCACAGGATGTTTTATTGCATGATGCTCATATATTTTCTCACTGTAGGAGGTGTGCACTGTGCATACTTCCTAGCATAAACACATTTATTTTCATAAAGAGCAACCATAATATTAAGGGGCAACATGCCAAACACAACAGCTAGAGTTTTCCAAATGAATGCTCATTTTGATAGCTGTTAAAGTTCTGGCCAGTGCACCTCATTGGCATATGTTGTCATCTTTTGGCTAGTTTCAATAGTGCTGCAATATTTTCCCCATTGTTCCATTCAAAATAGCCAGGAAAACCTCACCTACAAGATCCAGACTCTTTGTCTCTCATCATGGTCCAAATGTATTACCTGTTCAAAGGGGATCTGGCAAGAGAAAAGTTTAACAGCCTGACGGTTTTCCACTGTGTTAACAGTACTTTAATCTGCTGGCCAATAGTGCTCCTTACTCTGAGGACTTTCTCTGAGTTGTCTTTCCAAGGCAGCAGCTGTCAGAAAAACGGTGAGAACAGGTTTCTTGTGGCTGTCTGTGTGGAGCCACTCTATCCTCAGGGAGGGAAAGTGGTGGATTTCTGCATCTCCAAAACAAATTCAGTTAGCCAGATTAAGGCTCGTAAAACCTGACAATTCTGAGAGGAAAAATAACTTACGAACTGTAAGGACACAGGAAGCAACACTTAATTGTGCAAGTGGCTGCAGGGTTTTCACCAGCTTTGACAGATCCTGTGAGCAGCCCCATTGAGAAACCCCCTCTATTTGCACACACAGAGGGTTTTAAGTTGCCTTCAGGTGCTACAGGCTGACCAGTGGAGCAGGTGCTTTTAATGTACTGCTTTTCCTCAAAAAAAAAAAGGGGGGGGGGGCAAGTGATTTCTTTTAACTTCTGCTTTCTGTTTTAAAGTTTAAAGCCCCTCTTGTCTTCTAGTCTCAGGTTAACTCAGCAGTTCCTGCTAACTTCTTGTCCCCATCCTGTTTTCTCCTGGTTTGGGCTTAGTTTATCAGTTAGGAAACAGCATATTTGGTTACCCTGATGTTGTCTCTCCCCTGCCTTGTCCTCTCTGTATTGGATGAGTTGCTTTTTCCTGCCATAGCCTGTTTTGGTTTCCAGGACTGCTGTACAATATTGCAGTAAAGAAGGCTGACTGGAAGTGTGGGTGAATAGGAAGAGTAACTTGAAAGAAAGGTAATTCAAAGGGTCTCTGCCTGCACTTGTCCAAGCTCCCTCTCTCTCATCAGTTTTCTGTGGGACCTTGGACAAGTCATTTAGGTTCATGTCTGAGTCCAGAGCTGTGTCCACCTTTACTTTAACTCACAAGAGCTGTAAAAGGACCTTAAACACCTACCTCCTGGGCCTGGTGAGGATGAAACTAGTAATCTCAGTGAAGAAATCTATACAAGAGTCTAAAACAGCATTCAGGCCTTCCCATGCACTTGTCTATCATCTAGACCCTGATTTCTGCTAGTGCTCAGTGGAGATATATCTAAACCAGCTGTCACTACCATCCATCTTCTTTTCTTAGGAGAATTAATTGTTTTAACTTCTCATATAAATTCTCTTTTTACTTGATTATGAAATATGGTTTAATTTGACAGCAATGTTATTTTTAGTAATACTTTTTGTAGCCTTTAGTATTAACATCTAGTTGGCAGAAAAAACTGCTAAATATTTATACTTCTCATCTTTGATCTTTCACTCAGAAGAACTGAAAAGGTATCACTCTTAACATTTTTATTATAAATATTTTAGAAAGCATTTTAAAGGGTCCAAATTCACCTCTCATGTTGGATTTATTCGGAATATTGGGATGGGTTGTCACTCTTTAAGTACAGGTAGTTGCCAATGGTTGGAAAGTTTAGAGTGATCCAGCTGTGGCTAAGGACCAGGAATGGAATTATTAACATCACACTTTGATAGGAGGAGGACCAAAGCTTCTTGCATCCTCTTACTCGCACGCGATGGCTCAGAGGGAGAAGAATATAAGGTCTTTGCACAAGAAGCACAACTCTACAAAGTGTGTCTTCCAGAGCTGCTCTTTGCAAACAGGTTGTGTCCCTCATCCTCTCCAGTACAGACAGTTGCCCTGGAAGGGCACAACAGGGTTGTGAATGAGGTACCCAAGTCACAAAGTTCTGCCAGAACCACAGAGCCTCTTGCTGCCGGAGATATCTTCTTCCACTGCTAAATTACCAGGGATTTAGGAGATCAAGAAAAATGTGGAGAAAGCAGGAGAGCCAGCAATGGCAGAAAATATGTTGATTTATTATGGGTTTGCTCACTGAAAATGTTAATTTTTTCTAAGAATTTCCTGGTTGGTCGCCAAAATGCTTCAGCTGCCAGCAGTACCAGGACTTCTAGGTAATGTGTGCTTCTGTTCTCCTCAGTATGTCAATATCAGCTATGCCAGCCAAGTTTCTTTTCCAGAGAGAGGGAGTGATCCATCATAGGAACTTTTTGCCTTGGCCTCTCATGGGAAATGCAGTCCTGCCATGGTTTCTGAACTAAACAGAGAAGGAAAGAGTCAGGAAGCTTAGATGGCAATTCCCCCAAGACAGAATATCCAAATGGAGTTATTTTGTCCTTTTGTTTGCTCAGTTAGAGAGAGTGTTTAAGTCTCCAGTGGTCAGTTTTTAAACAAATAATGAAAAGTATTACTCCTTGCATTCTATTTTGGTGAAAACAAGATTAGACTTTGAAAAGCCTTTGACATAAACCTTTTTCAGTCAAACCTACGGAAAGTGAAGCAAAATAAAACTCCATGCTGTTCAGAGAACAGGTATTCGGTCCTGTCTCATGCTGAGGCTATCGTTTTTTCTCTCTTACTTTCAGCATCCAATTATTTTTCTATGTTTAGTACATAAAAATAAGTCTCAAGTACTTTACCAATCAACCTTCTCTAATTTGCCACCGCAATGGGTAGAAGATATTTCACTGGATTTTGTATATATGTATCAGAAATTTTTCTTTCTCCCATCTTTATTTCACCTGTGCAGTCCTTGTATCCTGTCACAGTGATAACTCTGAATAAAAAATAGGGGTTTGTACCCTATTCTGAGTCTCAGAGGTTTTTGCTCATGTTCTGATCTTTGTGTGCACGGCTTTCTGCCACTGCTCAAAGGCTCGGCCTTGGGAAGTTGAGAGACTCATTCCATGCATAGTGTTGAATTTTTGTGTCATGTGAGTGCTCTCAGGTTACTCTGCTCTAAGTTAAGCAAGTCTTGAAGATATTCAGCCTCTAGCCTACTCTTGAATCTTCCTGGATTTAGAGCAGGATTTTGAACTGAATCACTCCATGGACTGGTGAGCCCCTAAAAACAGAAGAGGCCCAGTGTGAAGTGAATGCACAAAGTTCACCTTGCAAGAGGGACAACGCTCAGTCACATCCAGCTTTAAATCCACATGAAATTGATTCGTCAGTATTGGCATTGATCAAGTATGATGGGAGTTCTGTCCCCTGAGTTTGATAGATGATTTTCCAAAAGAGATTGAGGTTGGAGGACAAGCAGTCATCACCCATGCTGGAATCCATCCCCTTGAAAAATGGTTTCATACCTGTGTTACAACCATTGATCATCACCTTCTCCAAGGAATCAATGAGTTACTGTCTTTAAAATGAAAAGAAAAAACACAATCCCAAATCCCAAGGCTTTGTAGGTTTTTTCTTCCCTTTGGTGGCAGCAGAAGTCTGTCTCAGTTACCTTATGATCCTGTGGGTACTCTAGATTTTTTTTTTAGTATAATGGAGAATGGTACTTTTCTTCTTCACCCTAGTGATATTTCATTGCTGCCTGCATGTAATGGATTTCATTACTTCTGATGCTGTGAGACTTAAGAGCTTTTTAATAGGAAGTGCTTGGATCTGAAATGGGTTATCTGTATCCTTGGCTGGTTACTGAGAGGATGCACAAGGGAAATACTCTCTCAGTTTCTTGTATAACTATTTACAAGAGTTCCCTCTGCTTGGGAGCTGGCAAAAGAGAGCCCTGCACTGCTCATGGTAGTTCTTTTGTTGGCCTCTGTCAACAAACCAAGGTGATCTGTTGAAATAAGAAAAGATCTTTATGGGCCAAAGTGCTCAGCCAAAGCACAACTAATTGCTTCAACTGTTCCATTAAACATTTAGTGAGTACCTTAACAGCGAGGAAACTTTCAAGTGAAGCCTGTGAAAGATTTTTTTTTTCATATTTATCTATTTGTATCTGTTCCTGCATGCAAGAAATTAGTTGATAGCTTGAGGTAGAAAAGGAAAGTAATCATCAAAGCTTTTGAATTAATCCAATGTTTTTGAATACTGGACAATGTCTTAGAGTGTACTTGTGGCTATCTAACAGTGTCCAGTGACTGAGAAGCTGAAAGTGCTTTCATCTTTAGTCCACTTTTCACTATCTAAACTAGAAGGTGTTATTTATGTCTTTTGCCATTGTATCCCATACTGTGCTCTACTGTGCTCTTTATCTCTCAATAATCTGGCTATTAACAGAATTTTGACTTTTTTTTTTTCCCTACATGAAGAGAGAAGCTTAAAATGGAATTAATACTAAAGAAAGAATGAAAAGGTCAAGCAGATTTCAGGTTTGGTATTCAGATACAGATTTCACTAAGTCCAATTAGAAAAGAGCAAAAAGTCCATTACTGTCTCAGTTTTATGAAACAGAAAAACAATATTTCAGTCCAATCATCACTCAGTGAACATGCATCTCTTTTGAAGTAACCACCAAAAAAAATCCAATAAAACTGACACTCTCAACATGCATATATTGGCCTGAACTATTTTTAAGCTGAACCACCTTTTTGCCAGGTGTCAGCTGGAGAAGGTATGCAAGAGAAATGACCATTTCCTGCTTTTTGTGGGTTTAAAACAATTCTTTCATCTGGAGGTGATCTAATGCCTTTCGCTGGCATCAAAATCACCTTAAACAAAAACATGTCCCTTTTTAAGAATATGCTGTGCTCTTCCAGAGAGGCAAAGTATTAGCATTTGAAAGGATGGATGAGAATGCGTATTTTGGAAAGACCTTTGTTCAGAGAATTACTGCTATATTCTATGTGCATATCACCATGGTAATTTAAATATTTGCCACTGATGAGAAGATATACAGCACAAGCCTTTTGCCATTCTCCATGATGTGGTTTCTAGCAAAGAGTGCTATTTGTCACTTTAAAATTTATGGTAGGATATTTAGCAGTTGCGCCTACTGTCATAGAGATGGATGTGGTTTGAAAGCATGAAACAAAAAGGAACAGGTAATGACATCTTCTTCTTGCAGTTTAATATTCTTCCACATTTCCACTTAAAATATGAACCATTCTGGAACTGCTGGAGCCACAAAGCAAAACCAAAGCTGTGCTCTCTGCATGGCTTTGTCAATTAGGATGCTGGTAACATGAAACAGTTTATTCCTTTTTTCCCATCATCACTGCTTTCGGGACATTGTGGCAAACAAAACAAGCCTTTCTCTTCCCTAAGGTCATTCCATGCATGTGATCTCTGTGAAGGGTGTAGCAGCCACTGAGTACTGTGTGAAGGTTTATATAAGGGAATTACATGATGAATCTTATGAAGGCAGATAGGATACACATTTCCGTGGCAGGGATATCCTCAAGGAACCTCATTAACATGAATCACTTAACAGAGAGAAAAAAAATTTAAATGATTGCACTACCATGTCTGTAGATCTTACGTTTTAAAAAGTATTCTGTAGGCAAAGGTGCAGTATAGATATCATGGTGAGTAGTACTGCTTAGTGAACTGCTCGGGATACAAAAGGGATGGTACTCTTTTTTGCTCTTTCATGCTGTGGCCAATTGTCACTCTAGTTTTCTGTTCCTCAGAGTAAACCCAGCTCTCTAGAAAAATACCTGGTTTTGTGTTGTCCTCAGCACTTAAGAAAAGGGGTAACCTCCATACAGAACTCTCTATGCTTCTGTGCTTTATTTAAGGCAGATGGAAAGTAGAACACAGTTAAAAGGTAAGGGGTTTCCTACTCAGTGCTGCCCCTTTTATCTCCCTCTTCCAGTACAGGATGGAGAGATTTTCATTCTTGTTATGGTATTGCATGTAGAAGAGATAAGTGCCAACGCCAGGCATTTATTCTTTATGCAACATTTTGGTTACCAAATGACCCTGTGCTTAGTCTTATGTAATGCCTGAGACGGATTCCCTGGAACACTGAAGTATTTTGCTGTTGGTAGCCTCTGGGATCAGCTTTCCAGCCAAGTTGCATTTAAAGCATCCTTCAGTGATCCTCCATGCAGGGAAAGCTAACACACATGTATTAATTTTTGTTGCCTACCACGCCCTTTTATTCTAGCCCAGGTACCAGGGTGAGGTTGCTTTCATATTGATTTTATTAAACTAGGAGCAGACTAAGACCCCTTAATTTCTTGTTCTGCTTAGGTATCAGGCTGAAATATCCATACATATACACTGACCTTCAGATGGACCCCACACAGTGACTCTGACCTGGCAGGGACCAGCTCCCTAGCACATGAAGGCAGCTGAGTGCCAATTCCTGAAAATCATGAGGCAAAGCTCTTTCCTCCAAAAATCATATGAAAGAGCATTAGGCATTATTTCGCTCCAGTGTTTGTCCACAGTCTGTATCCTGTTTCCTCCTGTGGCATCAGAATAAACCCCTGTCTTCCTTCTCCTTTTGAGCAGTGTTTCACTGTGTTCACTGCGCTTCATTACCTGAAAGCCGCAGGCTGGTGCAGAGACTTGTGACACTGAGATCAGCTGAAGCCTAATGGGAGAGGAGTCCGCGTGACTGCGACCGCACGGACTTGTCTGGCGGTGCACTTTAGGTAAATGAAGCCCAGTGTGCTCACTGTTAAGCTTCTACCTTTTTTTCCTCTTTTTTTTTCTTCTTTATTTTTTATCCCATGAAGCTGCTGCTGCAGATTTTGGCCTCAAAATTTTGTTTCTCAGGATAGAGAGCCACTGCTTCTGTATCGTCAGGCTGCAGCATGACATGCAGCAGAGACTTCATTATGCATAAGCAGAGCCATCGCTAAGGTAGGCAAACATTCTGTGGCTCTGTGGCACTAAAGGGAAGTGAGAAACAGAATGAGCAAAGGTATTATTTGCTGACAATAATTGTTTCCAGTTGCAGCTGATGGCAGGGATTAATCACAGTGTCTTAATTCTTTATTTGGGAGCAGGGGAAATATTAAGGGAGGGAAGAGCTGAGAAGTGCTCTTCCAAATCTCCCTTGAAAAGTTAGTAAATAGTACTCTGGAAACAATGCTTAAGGTTTTGAATTTTGCAGTGTGTCTTTGAACCCTTATACTCCTTCTTTCTAATTAGTAACAGAGATGCAAATAAACCTAGCTAAAAGGTGGGAGGAAAATGTAGCATACGATGTAGCATCCATGTTATGTGGAGTTATGTGCATTAGTAGTTACAATTTCATTTTTTTGCCCATAATTAAATCTAGATTAATTACATTTAATGCAATCCCCGTTTTAGTTCTTTCACACCAATGCTTAACTTCAGCTGCAGCTAGCAGAACTCTAGTCCAGTGCTGTTCTCTACAACCTCTACCCTTTCCTGATTTAAATACATCCTAAAGCTACTCTTTTTCCATAACACCCACAAGAAACTATTGTGTCCTAGTCTGCCATATATTATTTGTTATGGAATGAACTGCTCTCTAGCATGGAGGGAGGGGGACACAGAAACACCTGAGTCAGGAGTAATTGTCACTTCCATTTGACCAAGGCCATTGCTGTAGCTACACCTACCACAGCTTACATCTACATTAAGCAAATTTGTGTTTACGTCACATTATCATTAAATAATGATAATGAATTTTCAGTCATGGGATATATTCCCAATATTTGCAAAACTTCAGGACTAAGCCTGTGCTGTACATCTTCTACATCGATTTTCAGCCAAAGCAATTTGCAAATGTTTTTGATCAGGTGTATTCCTGTAGCACCTTTAAAAATTGAAATACTACCAGCTCTAAGGATATTTGCTAGCCTGATTTTGAAAATCATTTCTGTTGAGCTCCAATGCATTATCCCTCTCTCTTACTCAAATTTTTCACTGGCAGTGTAGCATCTGACCAAATCCTTGTTATTCCATTTACTTGCTTCCCTGAGGTTTGTCCTCTTGGCTGCTTTGAAGAGGTGGAGCAGAGCAGAGCAACACCTTCCCCACAGTTACACCTCCCCCTCTTTCCTCAAAGATTACTTTTCTGCAGCATTTAACCTGCACCCAGGGAATGCTCTTGGTTGGCTTTTAGCAGTTAACTGCAGTCAGCTCAACACTTTATGAAATGCAGTTTGCCCTTTCAGCTGCTAGCCATATTTAACTTGCTTTATCTTCAGAGCACACAAAAAAAGGGGAATGCTTTAATTAGAAGTAGTTTTTTGGTTGTAAACTGCCAGTGGGACCAGGGCAAACTTCCCACATTTGTTGGGTGGGACAAAATTGGTATCAAACAACAATTCTGAAGTAAAAATTACCTGTGCCTGTTCCTAGTAGGATTTGAGGTTGAAATGAATATCTTGAGAGTTGTCTCGGTGGATGAACACATTTAACTGTAGATTTAATCAAATCATCTTAAGCATAAATGTGGTTCTAACATGAAGCAATTTTCAGGAGAGAGATGATCCAAAGCTTGCTGACTGCATTTGTGTGCCATTAAATGCAGAGTTCTGCCAGTCTGGAAGCTTTTTCTGCCTGGTACTGTCTGGTTTCCCATAATTTTTCTCCTCAGATTTTCTCTCTTTCATTGAAGTGAGTGTTCACCTTTGAAAGAAGCAGCTGTGTGGGCTCCATTTGAGACAAAAAAAGGGTGCCAAAACTGCCATTTAAATTCAGTAACACAATCACTGCAATTACAGAGATGCCCTTGCAAAACTAGGTGCTCTTGCCTGCTTTTGATAGAGAGCAAGGAGATTTTTTTCACTCTTACTCAACTTAATGGTTTGTCCTGATTTTTCATTAACTTGTCTTTGCCTAGCCAGCAACTCTTAAATACTTTTCTTTCCCCCATCACTCCCTTTTCTCTGTTCCAGTTCCCTGTTCTCCTTTGTCTCCTACTTTCCATAGCACAGGGTAAGAATCCCTTCTCCAGGGGGTGTTTGCTCTGGTAAGAAGCTACCACACCACAATACAAGTTGAGGTATGAGGTGGACTTCAGCAAAGTCCTCTGCCAAAATTAAAATTCAGCTCAGTCCCGCCTCTCCGAACTGTGTATCTTAGCATTAAGGTGATTTTCAAGCAACAAGGGCAAAATTAGACCGCAAATAAAAATGATCCAGAGGGTAAGTGTTTGGCCTCATGTATTTGCATTTGCAGGCAGACGTATTTATGAGTCCTCTTTTGGTTTGTGTTTTGTAGGACGAAGAAGGTCAGCCACTGCTACCGTATCATTTACCGGCACCCGGAGAGGACGCTAACGCAGGACGAGGTGCATCACATCCATCAGGCTATTGAGGAGTCAGCAGTTCGGGAGCTTGGGGTGGAGGGCAGGTTCTAGCAATGTTGCTCTGGAGCCCCAAGGACAGTTACTTTTTTCCTTTCTTTTTTTTTTTTTCCCTTTTTTTTCTTTCTTTTTTTTTCTTCTTTCTTCTTTTCTTGGGGGTAGTTTTTGGTCACAAGTAGAGAGATGGGTTTTGTGACTGAACACAGAAAGCAATTGATGAATGTCCAATGGTAAAACTGGCAGGTAATAAACATTACTACTGAGAAATCATTGATGAAACGCTGGTGCTTTATTTTAAGGAATAGGGAAACAGCAGTAATGTAAGATTTCCCTCCTGTTACGATGAGAAATACACTGCCTGGTGGTTTTCTGTGTTGTTAATTGGTCCCTGGGTTCCATTAAACTGTAAATACTTGGCATTATTTCTGTGTTGACAGGATCTTCTGTCCATGTAACAAGTGAAGCAAATCAGAGACACAGATTAGTTCAGGGAAGAAAAACCCATCCTGCCCCACCCCACCCCCAATCCCAGCTTTTTTTTTTTTTTTTTTTTTTTTTTTTTAATAAGAGGTGTCAGATTTTGCTTCAAGAAACCTTCCAAGAACTACATCTTGTGAAGTTAGACTCTCTTACCTTCAGAGCCCATGGGTGTTGCTTTCATCAGCTACAAAGAAGGAGCCAGTGTGGCTTGGGCCAGGCTTGGCTGTCTACAAATGCTGGGTCATAGGTAAGTTTTCCCTGTTAGATCCTCTTGCTCCTACAGGGCTGAGCAGAGCTTAGTGAGGTGCTCCAAGCTGTGCCACCTTCACCAGGGGAGAAGCTCTCTTGTCTCACTTCTCTTTGCATAGACACCAGTGCAAGATAAGTTTCCTCCCCTGTCACCATCGAAGTGTTGATATCACCTATGGCAGGATGGCAGTAAATAGAAACTCTTCCCTACAATGCCCTGAAAAGCAGCTGCCTTGATCTCTCACAGTATCTTGCTATCTAGCAGCAGTGTCTGCTCAGAAATTTGACCTTAAAGGCAGGAAACAAACTAAAACAGGATCTTCTGCTGTTTGAGCTCCAGTTGCTTTATAGGATGCTTGCCTTTTTCATTGCAGGTTATAGTAAGTAAATTCTGGTGGTGGTATGGTGCTAGGGCCTGTAGAAATGTTCTAATGACCTGATAAATACTTGATGAGCCATTGCAGATGCTGATATGGAATGTGGGACCTGTTTTGGCTTGTGGTAGCATTTCATACAGTCTTGCAGGTCACATCTGGTTGCTGTGCAGACAACATTCCCTCTTTCAGGGAAGAAGGTCGTAAAAATGCTGCAATAAACAGCATCTAACACTGATTTATACCTTATCAAGAAACATCTGTGCAGCAGGCTTGTACTCAACCATACGAAGCCAGTTACTATTGCAGATGTGACAGAGTCAGAGAGCTCATTTTAATTACATTACTCAACATATTTAGCTGTGTAAACAAATCCTAATCTAAATCGCTGTTGTGTTATCCAAATAACTTGATTATGAAAACAGTATGCTAGACTTTCTACAAGGCAAAAGGAATGGGTGCCATTTAGGCATCAGAAAAACCTATGTGGTTATTTTTAAACCATCATCTACTAAGATCCATAAATACAGCCTAGCTCATTTGATATTTCTCAGTCTCCTTAGTCCTCTACCTTTTCAGAATTCTCAGTGATGACATGAGGAGGAGGAGAGAAGGAGGACTTCCCTGAACTGCACTGAGCAGTACTTGTTCCAAGACAGGGCCTGATTGATGCTGTCACACAGGGCAGCAGAAAATGTGGATTTTAATTGATGAAATTGTCAGTGGAGAGAGTACCATAACCTGTGGGTTGTATGAAAGAACTAAGTCTCTTGGGAAAATAGGAGAATATCTGTGGTGAAGTAGGTCACAAGATTTCCCTTTTAATTTATTGATTAGTGAGGTATCCCTTTTCTACTCCCCAAATCTTTCAGTTTTTCTTTGATTCTAATTAGTCAGTCTTGAGGGCGTAGAAATCCGGGGAAAACAAGAAGGAGAAAATTGGACATTGAACCTTTTTCACTGCAGCCACAGGACTTCATGGCTGGCTTTGCAAAGCAGTTTGGGTGTTCTAGGATCGGCCCATATCCAGTCACTAACATTAGCTGTGTTTGACTCAATGATGTTAGAGCTCTTTTCCAAGCTAAACAATTCTGTGATTCTCTGTGTCTGGATTGCACTCCAGTGAGCACAGGCTTCCTGCAACAGCCACGTTTTGGTGGAGTAGTGTTATCCTTTGAAACCTGAAAAGTTAATCTCACAAGCTAATAGGATAAGGGGGAAATTGAAAACTTTCCCAGAAGGTGACCTGACACCATGGGATAATCTTCTGGAGTACATGTTTTCATAGGAGCAACTTTCGGGCAAAAACATGAACCATTAACATTAAAAAATCAAACAGCCGCTTCAGGAGCAAGCGTGATTCAATCATATGAAGACCTGTAAAATCATATGGGCTGGCTGTGAGCATAATATAAATACTTGGGTATGTTTAGCTTAGATAAGCCTTTGCCATAGATGTTCTAGGACTAATCTACTCTGAAGACCTATTGTTCTGGCAAGGATTCACCACAAGTAGCAAAGCAGACCTCAGATCAAAAGGCATCAGTGTCGCACTTTTATGCTCCTGTCCTCTGGAAAATATGATCTTCCCTTCAAAGCTTGACCTTAATTTTACTGGGAAATTTGGTATGGATAGTAGTAAACTCTCAAACCATGTGATCCCTTGTGGGTGCTGACAGAGTGCCCATAATCCCAAGGTTGTAAAAGCCATGATTTATTTTACTGCTGGTCAGAGACACAGAATGCCTACAGGACCTCAGAGACTGGACTGATCCTGTTGGGAATATGACTGAGGAAGGTCCTTGGGACAGTCACTAACCAACTCTGTAAAGAAAGGGCTGCCCTTTGCTGTCACTTGGCTTTTTGCAAGACATACTTAGCACAAATGTAGGTGAACTGGTTGAAGACCAAGAGTAACATTGCTGCCAAGGTAAGATCTCTTGCTGGTCTCTGCTACCCTATAATCTTTCTCATTAATATCTCCCAGCCTTGGATGAGCTCCAAGTCTAGTGAAGGGGGATGAGTGGGGATGAGTTCCCAAATACCAAAGTGATACCATGACATGTGGAAATATTAAGGGAAGCAGCATTTAAGTAATTAATGGGCATGCTGACTGACTGAGTGAGGGGCTCAGTATATTGCTTCTTGTTTTTAACAGCTCCTTGTGTATGTTTTTGTGTGCCTCTGGGTTTTATATCAGCATCCTTTAATAAAAGAGGGGAAAGTCAATTGTAGCAAAAGAAGCTACAGGAGTACTGGCTGGGCATCTGTGTGACTGAACAGTATGTACTGTTTGAATGTTCTGGGTGCTGGTTTTCTTCCTAGTTGCCATTGGTTTTCAAGCTAACTGTGATTCCTGAAAGACCAAAGATTTAGTTTTAACACCCAGTTTGGGATCTTCCCAGTAAAAGGCAGCAGATTTACGATGCACTAAGTCTTGCCTGGTTCTGATGTTCTTTTTAAAGGTGCTGCAATGGAAAGGTGGTGTGATCTACATAGGCAGAAAATGGCTCTGTATTTTTACCCTTGAGACTGCAGTCACCTCTGCCACGGTATTGCCAGATTTGATCAAACAGTTGCACAACTCTGAAATCAGTTTTCTACTGGGAATCCAAATTATATTTAGTAAACCACTGGTGGTCATTATTGCCCTTCCACTGAAAGTGTTACTGCTGTCCCTTCTGCAGCTGGTGGCTGCACTGCAGCATTGAATTTACTGACTTCTTACTTCTTACTCTGCACCTGTATTGAGTTTCTCAACTACTGAAATATTGGTCTCAGCCCTTGAATAATTTTATGTAGGGATTAACTTTTTTTTTTTTTTAATGGAAGCAAAAAAAAAGTTGCGGGCTTTTTATGTGTTTGGTAATTTTTATCTGCAGTGATTGGTGCATTTCAATTGTCTCAGCAAAACTCACATTCAAGACAGGACTCTTTGGTGGTTCATTGAAGTAAACACAGGGAGTCTTGCCCTGAAAAACAGAATTATGTCCATCTCATTGAGTTCGTATTTGGGCAAAACTAAAGAACCTTGTCTTCATTGTGTGTTGACTGAATGCTCATCAGTTGACATTAATTTTACTGGGTGCTCATTAGTTAAGCCAGGGTCAGAAAGCACTCTGTGTTGCCACCGCCACCCCAAACACACACAGAAGCAGTTTTATGCACAAGGACATTCTGTCCGATTCAGTGTGAGTGGATAGAATGATTGTGCTGGGTATTTCAGGCTTGCTAGTTGGTGAACTATCTCCATCTGACTTCTTATCTGGGAGAGAAAATGGCTTTGTACTTCAGCTCTGAAATAAGTAGCCATCTTTTTAAAGCTCAGAGCTCTCTTCAGCTAATGTCTACTGTGTGTCTTTTCTCAGAGATGACTGTTTCTGTAAAACAGATTTGCTTTCTGTGTAGAACAGACCATATTGACTAATTGCACACATCCTGATCAAATTTTAAGATATGCACGCATTGTCTCTGAAGGGCCACCAAAACTAAAGCAGTCTTGTGATGACCTTGAACAAATTTGTAGGGGACACAAGAAACCAGTGATAGGTGCTTGCTACCTGCTTTTAAATGTTGGTACAACCACATCAGAATTTTAAGCTGAGTATCTCAGAGGAGACAATTGCAGTTCAACACAGAGCATGGACATATGCTGGGTGAAGGCACTGACTTCTCCAGAATGTGTTGTATAAGGTTTGATCATCATTAACATCTGATGCATGCAAATGTTTGGCAGTTTTTGTGCTTTTGTGCTTTTGTCAGATGGTCTCTGTTATTCTATTTATGCCCGCTGTTAACTAAGTAGAGTCTGGTTTATTCTTCCTTTTTTACTTGGACTTCTGACACGACCATGCTTTCTCAGTTCAGCTTTGCTTACTTTCTCATATAGTTCTTGCTGTTGAAATTTGGTACAACTTTGGTGAAGAAACAGTGCCAGGCTGCAGGCAGGGAGATTTATTATGCCACAGCCTAAAGCCTATGCTCCTGCACCACATTACTGTAGGGTCTCTCCGTTCTCACCCTCTGGATGCAGGTGATTACCACATGGTCCAGGGAATTGCGCCTCTGCCTGCTCAGTAATTTGCTGGGCAGCACTGCAGTCATCTGGAGCAGCTGCCACTTAAATGGGCAGTAGATTGTTCTCTTTTTATTTTAGTGCCTGCAGCTTCACTGTGTGCCACAGCCAGACGTGCTGTGTTGGTGTTTGCTGCAGCAAAGCATCAATTAGCTGCATCTCACAATGTGCTGCCTGTGCAGCCAATTTTCAGCAGAATCCCTGCGTGCATGTAAATGCTTGTTCCCATCTCCATCCACAGATGGGAGGCACATCAAGGCCAGGGGTCAGGACTGAAAACTTACTAGACCCCAAGAGGTATGATTAACTTCTTGTGGGATTTCAACAATGTCTGCACAAGATGGAAAGTCCAGACTTGAGTCATCTGTCCAAATGTTTAGTCACTTGGAAGATTTTGTAACCCAGCACCCAGTGGCCGTGGTGACACCGGTGTCATTCTGGGGGAGGGGAGCCGGTTTAGGGAGTGATCACAGGGTAACTGAGAAGCAAGGCACTCATGTCCTGGGCTCAAAGGGCTGAACTATATTCCCTACCACCATGCTCCAGGGAGGCATGGATGTGACTTTGTCTGCCTGCCTTTGCATAGGCACACAGTAAGTAATTAACATGCACAGCCAGGCTTTTTGGTCATCAGTTATTGCTGAAACTGATGATTAATTCAAGGAATTATTGATTCTCATGCCAAATCTTTACTCATTGGTGGTAGAGAAACTAATAATCATTCACAGGGTCATTACTGACAGATCTCAGTATAGGAAGTGAATAAAACATGTGAGAATGGAAGTATAGGTCTCTAGGTTTGTTTGTGTCTTCCAGATCATGAGGGGAGTGATTGATAAACTCAAGTCAAAAGTCTAACTTGTACCCACACCAAAGCCCGTCTTATTGGGTGTTCAGATACTTGGTGGTGTTTACAGGAGGAACAAGGCCATCTGGGATCACCAAACAGCTCTCCAGAGATGTCTGCTCAATGTCTACAGGAAGCTCTTGCCTGGACATTGGAGACTCTGAGCACACATTGTGCCTTGCAGAGCAACATGGTTGGAGCCTGATTGCCTTAAAACTCCTGTCCTATGCTCACAGTACACATGAGTTACCTCCCTGGGCCCTGCCCTTTGGCAATCTCCTAAATTCTAGTTAATCTCCTTCCCATGACTCCAGACCTCAGCTCTTCTCCCCTTTCTACCACAATGCCCCAGTCAATGCCTGCTGGCTCGCCAGAAGCTTGCTCAGAAGGTTTTCACGCTGGGGCCAAGAAAAACAGATAGATGCTCCTTGAGTGTGTGTATTAATGCTTGTGTGCCTCCTCTCAGCTGCTGTTTTTCCCAAAGTCTGCCAGAACATCATGCCTCAGACACCCTCACTTGAAGTCCAGCATGGATGTTTTTGGATTCAACAGTCAGTGTAGGTCACTGGCAGTGGAAGCCCAAACACAAGATTTGTGTCCATTTGCACACAGCCTTGTTTCCTTAAGCAAGGAGACAGAGAAATAGCAAGCCTGCAAGGAAGGCATAATTAAGTGTATCCTGACTGAAAGTTCAGGTGCATTAGTAAGAACATGATGCCCAGCATGGTCCCTTGCATGTACTTCCAGAAAATTATTACAAATATACTCTGATAAATAATAAAAGCAGCCTTCTTTGTGTTTATAAGCTGCTGTTATAGCCTGCGTAATTTTCCTTTCCGCTTGTTAGAAACAGAAAAATTTGAATTTGATTAAGAATTAAATTATTTCCTGATATTCCTGGTCTTGCAGCATTACTTCTTATGTGTTTGAACAAGGAGGTCATCCCAGCTTTGCTAAGAAGATTTTCAGTACCTTACCATATTATGTTATTTGTATGTCACACACATCTGATATCAGAGTGGGTTATGTGAGTCTCATTTCTGTGCTGTGGACACACAAGCAGGGTTGTTGTTCCCTATATTCTGTCTGGTTAGAGATTTTTCTCTCTGCTGCTTTGCCCCAATACACCAAAATCACCGTTTTCCTAGAAAAATTCAATACTTTCTGGTGCCTCATGCTGTCAGAGAGCCAACACTCTTCTGAGCACTCTCCCTTCAAAGATCAATCAAATTTTGGGCAGAGAACTCCCTTTCCCACTTGAGACTTTTTTTTCAGCCTGAAAGACTTCCTGGCATCTGTTTTAGGCTCCTGTGAAACACCTGCTGCTGGTGACAATGCAGGTCTTTTTCTGCCTCCAGGGAAGAAAGGTGACTTAACAGAAAGGCCAACTTTATAAAAGACATTTGAATTACTTAAATGTCCTGCCATAATGACAAAAAAAAAAAAAATCTAGCCTCTTAAAAATTATGCACAGAAGTCAGTTTTGGTCTTTACTAGAGAGCAGGTTTGTGCAGTGGTAGCATTTCCACATCAGTGCAGCTTGTGAGGCTCCAACAGAGGACAGCTTTTCCACTGAAGGCTCTTTCATTCTTGTTTGGAAATTGCTTGGTAGTTTTATGTCTTCCTTTCTGTTTGGACACACATCTGAGGTCATTGGCTGTGCCTTCTCTGCTTGTTCCCTAACAACTTCTATGCCTGGTGCTCTGGCTCTTCATAGGATGGGGCAAAGAGAGGAAAGTGGCTCTTAACTTACAGGGTCTGTTGATTGTTATCACTTTTTCTGGGCTTTGAGGGAAGTCAGCTGGAAGACTGCTTCCCCTAGCACTGATGTTCCAGTGGAGACATGGTTAACAGGAAGAAAAGTAGTGACATTTCCCAGAGGAAAGTAGATGTGAGATGATCCATGTGGGAGAATTGGACTTGCATTCAGACAGCAACTGTTCCATGCTGCCAGGGAAAAGGTCATTTTTTTCAGTGTAGAATGCAGGTGGCATCATACATGGCCATCTCCACCTGTACAGTCCAAATGCTGAGCTAAACACTGGGATCACCATGGTAGGCCATGGTGATCCTAGCAGCTTTCCTACATGGCCATTGAGTTACTTTGTACGTAAAACCAGAGTATCATGTATGGGACTGTCCAGAAAACTCTCTGGAAAAGCACACCCTGTAAATTGGGTAGAGTAGCCTTGTTATTAAACCCTCCCACTCAGCGGCAAACCTAAAAAGGTGGGACAAATCTCTCCATAAATGGAGGACGTTTTCTTAATAGTGACTGTAACCCTGGCTTTTCCTACAAGATCTAACGGTTCTTGAAACATTTTTCCAATGGAGATCAAGTGATACACCTTTATCAGACACATGAACTGAAGGCTGGAGAGACTGAAGGGGTTAGCCTTGTCTCACAGGTTCCTGATGCAGTACCTGAGTCCCATTCTGTAGGTGGCATGTGCCCTCAGGAGTGAGGGAAGGGAGAAGGACCTTGGTGCTTTACCTGATCCTTACAGCACTGAATTAGAATTAGGCCCCACTTCTCTGCTTCTTTGCATTGCAGTGGCATTTAATGCATTACACTGGAAGCTTTCTCCACCAAAATCCAACCGGAAGTGTTACAGTGACTGAAAGACAAAGGATGAAAGAAGGAAACTGTGATGCAACGAGGGTCACCAGGCGTCTAATTTTCCCAATACTTCCACTCTTTTCTTTTCAAAGCACAGGTTGAGTGAGGCTGAGGAAGCAATTGGCAGCACATTCACAGCAGCATGGTCCTCTGTGTATGTGTCTTCTACAAGGATCTCAGTCTGGTGTGTGTACTGAAATTGTGTCAGGAGCTACACAGTTTCTGCCTGGGGATTTAGCATGCCTGGTCTGCCAGAAGATTTCATTTCCCCTATCAAGAACTCTTGGGCACCTTGGATCTGCTGTAAGGAAGGGGATGAAATGCTTAGTGGTAAGGCTTAGCCCTGCAGGGCATCTCTCTGGACATGAGAGGGCAGAGAACAGCAGTGCTCCTGCTTCCTCTGGTCCTTGCCTACACCAAGGCCAGTGCACACCCCCAGTGCTCACATTGAGGTGCCACAAGAGTTGAGATTCACATGGTGGTGTCTGAAACACATTTCCTCTTGTGAAAGTCTGGCAAGTGTATGTGAAAGCATTTCATCAAGTTATCAAATAACATTTTGTTCTTGTCTCCACATGAGCATAGCTTGGCAATCCAGGCTCTTACATACAAGATTATAGATGCAGGAGCTCTCAATTCATTATTTTTCTTGCATTAACTTAATCTGTTTCCCCTTGTGCCCATGTGAATTTCTGTCATTCATGTCCTGTGGGAAGAAGCTGAGTTTAGCTAAGCTGTGTTAAAAAGAACGTATGCTTTGGGTCGGTTTGAACCTGTCATCTAGCTTTGCCTGCTGTCCCACATCCCAAAATATCCAGCACAGTCAAAACCAGGCCCCTGGTAACCAGAGAGGTACTGACAAATCTGGGTAGTTTTTGGAGGAGAGTGACAGAGTTGATCAAGAGAGGTGGAAGCACAGGTAGATGAGTTCAAATATAAACTGATGCAGAGCCCAGCTCAGGAATGACTAACAAATGTGTGGTTTGTGAGACATGTAGCGCTCTGATGAGCACGAACACCCTCCCACTCTCCTGAGCATAAGAGTAGAATTCTTGGTGTGACATGCAGGGATATAGCAAGGGCTAATAGTGTGACAGTCAGACTGAAAGTAAGGTAAAATTTCCTGACAGTGAGATGTATTCTACTGTGAAAAAGCCTCCCAGGGGAAAGGGCAGGAGCCCAACTGCTTTGTCTTTTTTAAAGCCAAACTGGACAAAGCATTAGGAAAGGTAATTTAGGGAGCAAGTGTAAATTGGCTGGAGGATGGAGTGGTGATCTAAGAGATCCTTTCCATTTCTAGCTCCTAGGATATAATGCTCTCTGTAATAAATTTTTGACTGGTTTTGAGCTTAGGGGGTAACATGGAGATAAAACTGATCAAAAATATTAACAATTAGAACTAAAAAAAACCAAACTGTAGAGTTTGTCTAATAGTCACAGAAAGTGCCAGATTGAGAGTTCCTTAGGTTAATGGCACTTATTAAAAAATAGCTTTGCCAATGGGAAAGTGAAAATTGTTACATAGGTAATGATTATGGTAATGACATATTTTTAAAGAGTCCTGGTAGTCCCAAGTATCCAAGAGCACATCTCAAATTTGGGGGTGTGCACATGTGATTCATGTAATGGGAAATTGCTGTAGCTGACATTGAAATGCAGCAATCACAGCACTGAAACAACCTGTTTTAATGGCAGCAGTTTAAGATGGGGTATAAAGTATAACTTCTGTAACTGAAACTGTAGAAGAATTGTCTTGGTTTGGCAGAATTTCATTAACTGATGAATTGTCTAGGCAGGAGTTTCTTTTGCCACTGCCTTTCCCCATGTCTTTGCTTTTAAAGCAGCAGGATCTGGCAATACTGACCAGGGTTCCCTGGTTCCTTTTGGGTGGGCAGGGAGAAGTGTGCCAAACTAGCATGACCCTGAGCTGAGACCCTTTGGACTGGCCTCCTTGTGTAGTTTTTATCTCCCTCTTGAGAGTCCTGACTTCAGCCTCTGAATTCCTGGAGAATAAGGGCAATCTAGTTTCTTTTAGCAAAGACAAGAAGGAAGCCCTTTTGGAAAAATATGCAAATGTGAAATAGTATGGTTTTTGTATGGAACCAGAACAGGCAGATTGGAAAAGCTGAATATATATTATTAACTGCTTTTGATATTGTCATTTTAAACTGAAATGTGTTGGTTGTCATTCACATAGGGAACAACTATTTTTCCTTTTTTTTTTTTTTTTTAATAAGCAGTCACAAATCTGAAAGAAAGTGGCCAAAATACAGATGTTCTGCATTGTTTATCGTTCATGAAATTAGACTTTCTGAGACAACAGCCATGAGGAGTCAGTTGAAAGGGGAAGGAAATGAGCCAGACAAGAACTTGAATGTTGAATATGTCATCCCTCTGGAGCCACATGCTTACCATGGAACTGACTCACATGGCATTAAAAATTGTTTGTTCTCATTTCCATGATCTGCAAGACTGTATTTAATGTAATATGTGTTAGCTGCACAATTAGTCAAATGCTACCCATTTGTTAATGAAGGGGGAAAACATTCCTGTATAAAATGCCATTGGCTACTGAGTAGCTCAGGTACTGTACAGTTTGACTACCTCTGTATTTTAGATAGATTTACCAATATTTAAGGGGTTTTTTTCAACAGTCACTACAGATTTAGCTCTTTTGTCTATTAGCAAGTCATGCAAAAATCAGTAAAAATTTTCCTTTTAATGTTTATATTATTCATAGGGGTTCTTTGGAGCTACAGTTCTCACTTTATCCATCAGAAATTTTAGTGTTTCATCAAAAAAACCCATAACTTCTGGCCTGAGATAAAATCCTGCTACTCTCCTGCTTCCAAAATAACACAGCCAAAAAAAATATTTATTTATAAACAACTGATGTGACAGTCTTCAGCTTACAGCTACTGTAAACCTTCATGATCTGGGTTTCCCAGGGCTTGTAGGTTCTTAGTGTTATGGCAGCTGAAAAAATTATAACACCAGCAGCTTCCACCATTTGAGCTGCCAAAATTCAAAATTGCAACATTCCTCTGAAGTGGCTCTTTTTTTTTTTTTTCCTGAACCTTCTTATGCAAATTTTTTCTCTCTAAAACCTTTCAACTAGTCCTAGGTCTTAGACTGTAGATTAGTATTTGATTCTCAGTAGGACGTTTGTTTCTCGACTTCTTCATTTTATGAAAGAATGACTTCTATTCCTTTTCCATTTAGGCACTTTAGAAATCCTACCTGTCTTAGTGATGCCACAGAAAATCTCTTAAACTGTGGGTGGTTCAGCTGCAGTTACCTGATGCAACCCTCAGTCTGGGTACACTGTCTTGCTCTAGGAAAGGGATGGCTTCTGGCAAGAGGCTGTCAGTCCCATCCCTCTGTTTGCTTGTTGGCTGCTGGTATGAGGAGGCTGGAAAAGGATGGAAAGGGATGCAAGGGATCTCACAGAAAAGCCATGGCATGAATGAATCAGAGAACATTGCTTCCTACTTAAATGCTAAATTCCTATTAGATACAGAAGGGATCTAATTCCAAAATCCAGGTGCAGAACAGAGGACAGATGTTGACTGGTCAGGAAAGTATAAGTACCGTAATAAATTGTGTCATTGACTGAAAAGGGAGTTGGGAATCTCCTTTTTATTTCCTGCAGGGCCACTGACCAGAGAGACCATGAAGAATTCACGTCCCCTCAGTTCTCCAGCCTGTAAAGTGGGAATGATAATGCCAGCTTTCCTTTGCCATGTGTTTTGAGACTTCCAGAGGTAACACTGCATAGTCCACCTCATTGGTGTGGATATTTAACAAGACAATGTTTGTGCTGACATCAGGGGACATCCCAGGCATGCAGGCACCATCCACAGTACCTGATGTGGTATGGTGAGATGGGCTACTCCGAAACCATCCCTGAACTTCAGCTGGTTGCCATGGTGGCAGAACCGCTTAGTGCAGCAAGGCAAGGGGAGAGTGATAAATTCTGTTAAGGATAACTTATAGCATCACGGCTGCACTTGGAAATAGCTCTGGTTTTCTGGGTCTGGGCTTGCAGGAGACATTGCTGAGCTCCGGGATTTCCTCTTCTCCAGCTCACCTACAATGAACAATATGGGCCAAAATGTGGAGAACCACAATGAGAGCTTCAGGATAGCTTTTCCTTGGTCTTTTGTTGATGGGGTGGGTGGGAGAGGAATCTGCATCTCTGAAGCCCTTCTGCAAGGACTTGGTGTTGAAAGCTGATGAATAGCATGTGCTGGCTTGCTTTGTACTCATCTTTTCATATGTGCTGCTGCCAGGTACTCCCTTAGTCCCTGGGTCAGCGATGTTCCTAGCACAAGGACTTTTCCTCCAGCCAGCCCCAGAGGCACCAGTCCCCCTCAGAGCCTAGAGCAGGAGCAGGGAAGGATACCCTCATCATTCAGGTTGTGTGACTGGGATCTTGAGAGTACTGAATGGTCTGCTGGCAGCGTGAGAGCTGGTGGGAGGCAGATGCTAAAAATTGCTTCAAGAGAAATTGGAAGGTGTCAGAAAGGTCATTTTGGAAATGGGGAAAGGACCAAGGGGTTAGAGGGTGACATGTAAAGTGACATGAACTTCCTTGCTCTCTGCTGGCAGTATTTGAGAGTTAGGAGGAAAAACTGGTAAGAACTTTCTTGCTGATTAAGCAACATACAAATGGACATGGCTGTAGTGTAGGGATCATAGATTTTACAAAGGAAATCATGGAAAGTACCTTGTGAGCCACACTTACTGGTGAAAATTTGACTGAGTTTCTGAAGATGAGAGGAAGCAGACAGGGGCCTAGGAAATGTCTTTAAAAGCTAGGGAAAGCATCGGGAAACTTGAAAGAAAAACAAGATAAAATGGCAATTGCATATAAGCCCACGCAGGCACTTACTCTCTTGCTTTCTCTCTTACACCCACGCACTCAAGCACATCTTTCTGTCCGAAATAGTAGGGAAAAGATATCGTAGACTTTATTGTCAGGAGTAATTTCTCTTCACATGTCGCTAACAACAAATTCTCAGAGCAAGGAGATAGATACTTCACAAAACTCATCTGCCTGCTTTTTCTCCCTTTCTAAACCTGAAAAAAAAACAAGGAAGAAAGCCCCTGTGAGCTGTGGAGTTGAAGAGCTACATGTTGACAGCTCTTGGATGGCTGAAGGCCAAACACAAGTATTTGTGTGCCAGTAGTACCATGGGAGGCAGCCAGGTGATTGCATGGGGAACCAGGGCTCACTTTTCCTGACAGGAATGGCTTTGCATTTGGGGATGTCAGGGAATATAGCTGCAGCTCCTCTGAGCTTTCACTCTCAAAATGCTTGGCAAACTGGGGGTTTCCCACATGTCATGTCCAGCTTTGCTGAAAAACCACCAGCTGGCTGGCTGCTCCTGCTTGGGAGTAGGATGCCCTCAAGATGAAGCCTTTTGGTTGCACAGGCTGCACAGTGGTTTTACGCAGCAGGATGAAGATGGGTGGCTGCCAGCTGGGTTTAAACTCATGCCTCTAGGCCTCAGAAGGGCTAGAGCTCTGGATGTCTCTGGGGAGATTGGACCATCATGTGCTCACACAAGGTCGTCATCACCTGCCTGAATTACAGGAACAAAAGCTTGAGCCCACCCTAAGTGTGCTCAGACTCTCCCTTTCCAGGGATGATCTTTCAACAGGGATTCAGACAGAGGAGACACTTGGAGATTCACTCAGAGGACAGAAAGCAGTTTGGATCTTTGTCCTGTATTTAACTGACACTGTAAACTTCCCTTCTGAGTGCTGTAAACTTCCCTTCTGGCATACGCCCTCTTGGCTTTGACTGGTGTTTGTCTGACTCCATGAGACTCTCCATCCCAGCACACTCTGAGTGTGCTGAAAGACTCCACCAGCTCATTTAGAAATTAAGTTTGTTCATCAGAGTCATGTCCCATGCAGAGAGGAAAAAATTCCCTGGGCTGATGTGGATTCCTCTATTCTATATATTCATTCATGGTTGATGGTTGGGAAATGATACTATGGAAGAGAAGATTATTATGGCTCTTGGCAAGGAATAGAATTTGTAAAAGCAGATTTAATTTTTAAAATAATTTTAAAGGTTTTTTAAAAAACTGTATTGTTTTATTTGATTTTATTTTGCGAAAGGTAAATAATAATACCCAAAAATCCCTCAATCCACCTCCAGTGTTCTCTTCTTACTACATGAAACTGCCAAATCTGAATTGGAAATATGCAAAAAAAATGTAGGGCTTTTTTATGATGCTTGGAAGAAAATGGATTTGCAGAGCTTCTCTCTTTAAATGTGTCAACATAAATGACATCCTAGCAGGTCTTGCAGATTGCATGGCATAGGAAAATAACTGCTATTTATTGCATGGGCTGTGCAATTTTTTACCTAGCTATTTCTGCCACATGCAGAATAGATGAAACAAATTTTCCTTGCACATTTATATATACATTTGTACATTTATATATTGCCTGTCAAGAGTTTCATGCCGTGGTCTCCACTAATGCTTATTTGCGCCATGATTCCTTATCCGGGATTTAACCCCTCCCAGAGGAAAACTACATCCCATCTGTGATACCTATTACAAAACAAGCCAGATTCTGTGCAGCATTCTGACAAACAGGTTACAAACGGCATTTTCCTTCCCTTTAGCCTCCCTAGTCTCCTCTGGAAAGGCAAGCTAAGGCAAGTCTATCACAGAGTTACAGGAGGACACCTTGCAATTGACTCTTTCAGGTCTTGCAGTCTTTCACCACCAGCTTGTTTCAAAGGGATAGCAACATAAAAGAGAAAAGCATTTAAAAAGAGAAGACAAATAAGTCAAGGCAGCCTCAACAAGGAAAATCCAGTTCCTTCTGCATGGATATCAGTAACAGCTATGTACATAAGCACATCAGAATTAAATTGTTTGAGGCTTTTGATACTAAGGGAAAAAAATGAAACCATTTCTTTATTACTTCCTTCTTGCTATGTGTATTTCCAAGCTGTTTGCCCCAATGTTCTCTACTAGTATGTTAGTTACCAAACACATTGTGCTCCAACAGGTCCTCTGGATGGGAATATCACTTCTGTTCCTCACAGCTGTCATCGAAGGGACAGTGCATGCGTCTGAAGGTACCCCTGGAATTTGCTGAATCAGACTCCAAGTTTCCTGCTACAGCAACATTTTACAATTCTCCTTTCCCTTGCTGACCTAAATATCTCCCTTTTCTGAAACATACAAATTACATCTGTGATGCAAACACTGCACCTGCATGTGTCTGTATGGGATTTGCTCAGGCAGAACTTTCACTGCTCGCTTATTTTTCAGAGTAAGAAAAATGAAGGTCTCTGTACTTAGCCTATGATGACAGTTTTGCAGCAGGAGAACACTGAACAAGAAAAATGAAGACTGCAGAAGTGGAAGGAGGAAATGAAAGTTGCTCTACCGACAGGGCGACATGAATTCAGCAATGGGTGGATTAGTCTGAGTGTTATCAGTGATGATGAAACACAGCAGACTGTGGTAATGAAATATTTATGAATGGGGAAATGATACTGCATTCTGCAGTGCAGCACAGGGGAAAGTGAAATTTCAAGAATACTGTAATAGCAAAGCCCTCCATTAATTATCGAAAGCAAGCTGTAATGCCAGTTACTATGACAACAGGGTCCCCAATGTATTTTGCACTATTGGGCAGGCTGAGGGGGGAGAGGTGGGAGAAAGAGAGGGCTGCTTCTATTTACTGAAGTGCATTGTATTTCTTTTTCTGTTGTTGTTGTTAATTAGGACTAGTCCAGCCTGTGACTGTGCAGTTAATTTCAATGATAAAATTATAACGTGACTATTGGCTAAAATACAGGGAAAGTCTTTAATAAGTGGTACTGATCTTTTTACTCTTTCCATATTAAGGGACATACTATCAGAATTATTAATATTCTTATATAATATTAATGCATGATAATGTAATAATAAAAAGATAAATGATACTAGAAGTATGATTATTAATCATAATTTTGACTGTGTTAGGCTTCCACTCACAGAGCATTTTAGAAGCAGTGATTAATTAAAGTGTCAATATTGGCATACTAAATCCACCACTGCATTTCCAGATGGGGCAAGGGAATGTACAACCTCTGCCCACTTATTTTTAATTACTACTTATTTGATTTCTTAAACCCATGACTGTCTTTGAGATTTCCACTTATCCTCAGCACAGACAAGGGTTTTTCTGCCCCTGCCTCTGCCAGGTAGGAGGAAAGCAAGGTATAGACTGTGATGAGGAAGCAGGACATTGGGTGAAACACTCCTGAGGACCCTGTCAACATGCCCCATCAAAGCAGCACATTTGTGAGCAATGTATCTATAAAGAGTTACTAAATGGAATAGGCAGAGGAGTGCCCTCCAACACCTCTGCTCTGACGACTGTGGGTGCTGGGAATGGTTGGGGATAATGGGCCATGGATTGTGGCCCACCCAGGCTGGCTGGCTCTCGCTAGGCAGCACTTGCTACTGTGGCTGTAGGAGGCAGAGCACTCCTGCACGGAGCATTGCTCCGGGTCAGTCAGACATTGCTTACATTTCCATCTTCTCATTTTAGGCTTTGCAGTGCATTTCATCAATGTTATCTAAGGGCTCTACAGATGATCTTAGTGTAGCTCCCTTCCAGGGGGCAAAGGGTTCTTCAGATCTATTAAATGCCTGGCCCAAAGTGATTCAGGTTACCAGTAGCAGAGGGAAGAACACCAAGCCAAATCTCTTATTCAGCTTCAGGACCTTCCACAGCATAGAAGAAACTCCTGATATTCAGCTCTTCTAGGAGGGAAAGCATTGCAAAGGCGGGAAGGGAAATGGTTGGAATCTTGCAGCGTGAGTGCTCTCTTGCAAGTAGCTGGGTGCAGTATTTCTTGGTGCACATTTCCTGGTGCACATTTCCTAATCTTACACGATGAAACAAGTTGGAGGCAGGCATCTTAGCCCTATGCACCTGATCAGGTGCAAATGTGACTGGATGAACAGCAAGTCAAACATGGTTGCAGCAAGAGGATTTCTGTATCACTACTTAATATAGGAAGTGCCATGGAGGTTGTAATTTCTAATGTGTGGGTGTATGCACATATGTGTGCATACACTCATGCATCCATAAACATAGGTTTTATACAAACAGAATGCAATGGACTGTACACTGTGTGAAATATTAGCTCAGAGAGGAAGGATTTTGCCTGATTTTGTTCATGCTTGTTATATGAATATGGAGGAGGAATCCATTTTTTATTTGTTTATTACTGCAAAAAACACCATCATCCCCTCCTTGCAGTTTAGAGCCCTCAGCTCCTCTTTGTTTGGGTGCTTTACTGCCATCCTGATTTCTGCTTGCAGAAATCACCTGCCTTGACATGGCTGAAGACATGAGCTGGGAATACTCCATGCCCTTTAGTAGCCTGTATTCCCTTTTTTTTAAAAAAAAAAAAACAAACCCACAAACCAAAACACAGCACCATGAGAATGATGTGCACACTGTGAGCCATAAACAATGGAGTAACGTAATCCAGGCAATGAACAGCTTCGGGAAGCCAGCAGGGACAGCAAGGGCTCCGTTTTCACTGTGATGAGAACTGCCCCAAAGGACCAATATGGATGTGAGCTTTCCTCTCCTTGGCTCCAAGGCTAGAGGAATCCAATAAATAGCTCAGACTACAACTCACTTACTTACAAACAATGTGGGGAAGGACAAGCCTGTTAGGTGTGGGAAAGGAAAGCAGGTCGTATTGGTTTAACAGTTTCAGAAATTTGACAGATAAGAAAAGGTTCTGGTTACTCTTTGCTTAGTGTGGAAAAGGCAACAAGTAGCTGTGGGCATGGGAAATGTAATAATATTCCTCAAATACAATATCTGCCAGAGACAGGTCTGATGTATTAATCCTGCCCCAGAACACAGGAATGGCTGGGCATTCCCCTTAGCTCTCCCCCATATCATGAGCTCTGTGTTTAGAAGCATTGCAAAAGGATGACTGCTGGAAAGGGACATGGATGGGCTTCAGAGACACCCAGTGCCAGCATTCAGAGCCATGTCTTTTGGGACAGAGGATGGGGAAGGCCTTGTGTGCTGCAGGAAAATCATTAGTCTCAGGACTAATTTTAGTGTAGAGAAAATAACGCCACAAATAATTTCCACTGCAACCTAGAGGGCACTACCTCCACCTTTGTGCATTTGATGATGTGTGTGGGCCCACAATGGGAAAAGGCTGAGCTGAGATGTTCCCTTTTTCTCTTCTAAATGGTTATGGGTTGTCAATCTTGAGAGTGTGCACATGCATGTGTGTGTGCTTGCGTGTGTGTGTAGACTTTAGTTCATTAATTGTCACATGTGACTCAGGTCATCAGGTCACCAGAGTGTTTTTGCAGGAATAATCTGGTGGCCACATAAACTCTGTCTTCTCTGGGATAGAAGGTATCATTATCAGATTTGTACACCTCTGTGTGGAAAAGACAAACTCTGTCCCTAAGATGGATCAGCCATCTGAGGTAAACCTTGTCTGACCCTCTGGGTTTGGTTTATCCAGCTGCTGCCAGCTACAGTATAAATTACCCCATCTACACAAGGATTAACCCATGAGCCAATCTGTGTCAAAAGTCATCCTTGTTGTCTCAAGGAGGACAGAGTTGAAAGCTACCATGCTACAAAGATTTGCACTAAACCTTGGGGTCAGGCTAAAATAAATGTCAAGTGTCTATAACACAAACATTTAGAAAGAGCACAGACGAGTGTTTACGGACATTTTATCCTGTTGAAGTGAGAGCCCTGTCACCAAGCTTGGGAAAGCAACCTCTGAACAGCACTAGGAAAAGCAGGATATGAGCCTCAGCAAGTGAAGGAACTGTGCCTGTGCCTGCCCAGTGTGTAGGAGGAGGGAGGGAAACCAGAAGGGGGATTAGTTTCTGGTTGCTTCTGCTTCTGACAGCCCCTAAGGTGCTAGGGAGAAAAAAAAAATAATCCTTGCATTAGACATGTTTGCATCACTCCATAAATAATGATTATCAGCAGTCAGACGGAGCAGGGGCTTCTCTCAGAGGGTGAAAGCCATTAGGGAGGAATTCTGGAGCAGGATGCCCTAAGTTGCCTTGGTGGCCTCTCTCCCCCAAGCACCAGGTCCCTGTTGCAATTCAGCACACGCAGGGGCCCAGCCCTGCCCGAGCCTGCAGCAGGAGCCCGGTCTGTACTAAGCCAGCCATAGGAGAAGGGTTTTATGTTCCGGCTTTGGCTGTTTATTCTTTCTAGTGCTATTCTGTATGGTCACTGCAGGGACTGCTAAGAGACACAGGGGAACAGAGAGCGTTTAGTCAAGGGCAGAAATATTTGGATGCAGTCAACAAGAAAAGGAATCCCTGAAAATTATAGGCATTTTCCAGAGCAGCTATTTTTTTCTGTCTGCAATGTTTCATTTGCTCCATTCTGAATTACCCTGAAGTGCAATTAAAATACTTTAATGTTTGAAATCTGGAAATCCTCAGTCCCACAGTCTTAATATCATTCCTGGCTGTGAAAGAGGAGGGGAGGAGGGAAGGATTTATTCTCACCAGGCTGCAGGGGGATTTACACTAACGGTTTACATCCACTTCATTGCAAATCCTTTCTGATAAATCCTTCCCACTCAGTGGCTGTGGGTGAGAAGAGGGCAGAGGTGCTGGTAGTACCGGCATTTCCCCTGCTTCCAAATGAGCAAAGCAGCTGTGACACCCTCCCTCCACAGCCCCAAGCCAACCAGGCATGCTGTGCCCTGCTTTCAACAAACCTGGAATAATTTTATATCAACTCCAGTGGGAGGAGGTATAAAGCTAAGGCTGCAGTTCTGCCTCTGAAAGTTCATTTTTTCCTTCTTCCAGAAGCAGGTAAGACCCGACGTCTGAATATGAAGTGAAGATGGAGCTAAGGCATGGGTTTTGGTGTAGTTCTACAAGTGACAATCAGGGGCAATATGTCAGAGAGTACTGTACCCCTCTGTCAAAAAATACTGTAAAGCTACAGTGCCTAAGGTGTCTTTGACCATTAAGGAAGGAAGGAAAGCCAGTTTGTTTTTCCCTTGGCTCATCCTTGGCCCTCTTGCACTTTTGCTGCTCCCTGCAGCTGCCAATGGAGTGTGTGCTTGTGGATGAACATTAGAGAGAGAGAAGCACTTGCTAAGCCAAGAGGACTCTGCATTGCTAAGCAAACATTTGGATGAGTGATATCAGACTTTTCTTAAAGAGCATGAGCTTAATTTAAGACCCAGCATCCAGGCTGAGCCAATTCACATGTGCTGTGAAAAGTCTGCTTGGATGAGTGATGGGAGCTGCTGGTACCTGGAGCATAGCCTGCTAAGTGAGAGAGGCTACAAGTCATCATCTGAGTACTTTGGAGCAATGTCCTTTATGATCCTCTGATTCATGTGCAAGGAGCATCACATAACTCAGGGACACTTACAAAGCCCTGTGGTGCCATCCTTCAAAGTTTCACTGCAGCAACTTCAGGACTGACTCCAGGCAACTCTAGGCAACTCTCTAACTCAGGGCCTGGCTGAACAAGGGCTTGGCTCAGCTCTTTGCACTTCTATTTAACACACTTACTGCTACAAGACAAAGAGGAGCTGCAGAGCAGTTTTCCTGCCTAGGAAAATTCATGGTGACAGAAGAGTAATCAACACTGAGCATCAAAGAAGAGAGGGAAGAAAAAGAACCCTATGTTTGATGGCTTTGCCTCTAAAGCTACTCACAGTTTTCTACTGTTGCTACCAGTTTTTCCTGGTGTAAGGGTCTGCCAAAGCCTTGCCTACCTGCTGCTCTTGACTGTCAGATGCAGGTGAGGTAAAATGAGTGAGGGTGGCCTATTCAGTGTCCAGTAGTTAGAGGAAGATCTGATAAGACTCCTGTAATTACTGGCAAGTCAGCTGGAAAAGCCTAGACCTTTGGGCTACTTCTCTGCAGACATGAGTGTACCAGTGACTGTGGTTGAGAGCTGTAGCACCCCATACCAGTGGCTGTGTGTACCCAGCTAGACCTTAAACCAGCAGCTCCAGTCCAGTAGCAGACTGTGAGCACTCTTAATGTACCAGCAATCTTATGAGATGTGTCTGATGGTGATTTAAAAAACCTGAAAGGTGTGACACAAAAGTGGGCCAGAAATTATCCTGTGATTCACCAACAGCAGAGTTGTAAGTGAGCTGCAGCACCTGGAGGGTTAAAAAAATGGTAGGGATTTTATTGAACTATCAAATACCATTAGCTTTGCACATGTTTATTTATGGACACATTATCAGTTAGAAAGTTCTGGAATTTCAATCCTTTCTCCCTTTTCTATGCCCTAGTAGAAGTCACTCATGCTTAATGCCATATCTTTTAGGGAAAGATTAGCCAGACCAACTACATTGGGGAGGCAGCAGAGTTTGGTGCTGCTAGTACATCATCCCTTCAATCCACTGCTAAAACAGTCTTTACCCAGAGTATGTGCTGAGATGTTAAGCATTTTCTTCAAAGAGCTATTTATTAAGTGCAGAGAGCCTCGAGACAGAAGCAAGTGCCTAGATTTTCTGAGAGGAAAAATAAAAACATTTTTTTGGTTAAAATTAGCTTTCAGGTTGAAGAATTGGAACCACCTGAGACTGGAGCCTTGCTGCTCTTCAATAGGCAAACGAGATGTTTAATGAGAAATTTCCTTTCTGTGACTATGAAATGAGTGCATCTTCCAGCAGCACCTTCTGCAGCATCAGGTGTCTCTCTCCACAGGAGGAACAAAGCAGGGAGCCAGGTGAGATTGCTGGGCAGACAATGGATTCCCTCTGCTCTGTGGGATGCTTCACAATGGCGTGGATATTGCCATTTATTGCAAACGCCCTGTCATTAACTGTTCATTATAATGCATTAAAAAGAGGGATCTCTGTAGGGCTCTCATGCCCTCCCTCAGAACTGTGTCCTGGCTTCCCTGAAGCATTGTTTGAGCAGAGTGTGACAGCACTTGTCAATGGAGCACTTGTGGTGACACATTTGAGAGTCCTAATGCACTTTTTAATTCTCCTCCATCAGTCTCCTGCACATTCTTTCAAATTCAGTTATGGATTTTCCCCCTATGTCCATCCCAGAGGATGAAGGCTGTATTTGCCATGGTCTTTGTTATGTTTTTGCCTTCAGTGTGAGCTTGTCTCTGACAGTGCACCAGTGCTTTATCAGAGTGCGTCCTAGCTCATTTTCCTCTCCATTTTCCTTTCCAGAGGACATGTCCTCACTTCAGACACTGAAAACAAATGACAAGGATGATCAGAGATATGAACCAGCTCTCTCAATATCAGCAAATAAATAGATTGGTGGTCCTCAGCCTGGGAGGAGATGGAGGTTTGTTGGAGCCTGAATGGAGGAAAAAGTTGCAACCACTTCAGACAGTTCCCCGCTCGTTCCTTTCTACTACAGACAGTACACCATGAGCCAACATTAAGCAGGCTTCTAGCCCACACAGAATCAGGCTGTAGGAAATCCTTGCCACAGGAATGTAGAAGTGCTGAAAGTTTCTGTGGGATCAAGGGATCAAGAAGCATGTTCAGAGAAGATAAATCCATCAATGGTTATTGCATACAAAGGCTTTGCCTTGGGTGCCAGCAGTCCCTGAGCTGCAAGTGGACTGCAAACTACTTCTCTGGACCGACTCCAACAGATTGATGTCCTCTATGCTGGGAACCCAGAGCTGGATGCACAACTCCAGGTGGGGGTCTCACCAGAGCAGAGGGGCAGAATCCCCTCCCTCAGCCTGTAGCCCACACTGGATCCAGCCCAGTACACATTTGGCTTTCTGGACTGTGACTGCCCATAGCTGGGTCATGTCCAGCCTCTCCTCCCCCAGCACCCCCAAATCCTCAGCAAGGCGCACCCAATCTGTTCATCCTCCAGCCTGTGTTGATACCAGGGGTTGCCCCGACCCAGGTGCAGCACCTTGCACCTGGTCTTGTTAAACCACACGGAGTTCCCATGGTCCTGCTTTTCAAGCTTGTCCAGCTCCCTTCCAGCTTTCTCTGCATGGCATCCCATCCTTCAGGTGTGTCAACCATACCACTCAGCTTGGTATGCAAACTGCATATATCTGCAAACTTGCTGAGGGGCACTCAATCCCTTCATCTATGTCATTAATGAAGGTATAACACCAGGCCCACTACAGACCCCTGAGTGACACAACTTGTCATTGATGTCCATCAGGACTCTGAGCTGCTGATCACTCCCCTGTGGAAGAAACCATCTAATTACTTCCTTATCCTCCTAACAGTCCATCCATTGAATCCATTTCTCCCCAATTCAGAGAGAAGGATGTTGTGGGGGACTGTGTCACAGGCTTTACAGAAGTCAAGATAAATGGCATCTGTATCTCTTCCCTTGTCCACTGATGTAGTTACCTCATCAGAGGAGTCCAAGAGGTTGGTCAGGCAGAACTTGTCCTTGGTGAGGCCATGCTGGCGATCCTGAATCACCTCCCTGTCCTCCATGTGCCTTAGCAGAGGATTTGTTCTATGACTATATTGCTATTAAGCTTTAGTTATAACAATGTTTATAGAATTTCTTGTTTAAGTCTTGGTTTTCTGTAATGCTCAGTGACTTTCCTGAGGTTGCTGAGGTTGACTGACATCCATCAACAAAGTTACAGCACAGTTTAATACCTCAAAACCTTGTAGGACACACTACCTTCCTGGGCTGGATGGGAATGAATGAGTGAATATCCAGGTGTCAGTGATACCAGGATGTGTTTCCAAGTCCCGCCCAACCCCTAGAGTGCCTCAGTCCTTAAGGGATTTCAGTGATCCTTGAAAGACTTGAAATGCAATGGGGGCAAGAGATACAACTAATGAGGGAACCTCTCTGTGGCACCAGCTTCATTGTCATGAACACTATCTCTGAAAGAGCTGATTTATTTTCTCTGCTGTATATGATGCATGAAGCAGGGGGCTGAAAATCTATTTTAATGCCAGTGAGTGGTGTCAGGTGAATATGAGCTGACACAGGAAACCAGAAAATTAGAGCAGTTTCCCTTGACCGAATATTAGCAAAGGGTTTTCTGCAAGCTGTGATAGATGTAGATCCTTAGCCATTGATTTCTTTTGGTACCTGTCTACGAATATTATGATAAAGTGTTGGTTTTGTGAGGTTTTTTTTTAAGAGAGTTGAGTTGCTGCAGCAATGTGAAATAATGGTGATGTAGTTTTCTGTGAGATACTTAAGTACCATGACACACAGAGCATTAGAATTCATCATGCTTGTTATTGTCCTTTAACAGATGACTTTATGCCAACCAGTCAAAGCTTGGGACTACAAATGCACAGAGGTAGCCACACACCATCTTCTGTGCAAAGGATCTGATTTGATCATAAAAGAGGTACTGCCAGGGACCATGAAATTAAGTTTTTCATGAAGCAGATAGGGGATGTGGACTAAATACTGAATTCAGGACAGGATTGCAAGTACAAATGTGACAGGAGATTAAGAGAAAATACTTGTCAGTGAAAGGTAATAAATGTGTGCCCAAAGCACATGGAGAGAGGGAAAGCAGAGAGATGGATTATTGTTTGAGGAGACTCCCTGATGTCTTCATGACACCCCTTCTAAAGCTTGACTGAGCTTCAGACTCATGGATTCTGTGCAAATAAGTTCACCTGCACCTGAAGTCCTCTGTTTTCCTCTGACAGAAGCACCTTTTCAAAAGACTCAATTGGCTGACTTCCAAATATTTTTTTCCATTATTTCAGCCCTGATCATCAATTCTGTTCCCTGGGGTAAATGGCCCTGGATGTACCCTTTTTCTCCTCCCATCCATCTGTTTTGTCTGCCCAGGAATTCTTTCAAGTTTCAGCTTCATTTTCCTCTCTCACACCTGGATGACTTAATCATTGAAACATCCAGCCATGAATACATGGTGTCCATAGAATTGTCAGGGACTCCTTACACAGCCAATAAAATCCCGAGTCAACAGAGTCGGGAGAAAAAACCCTCAAGACACCCCAACAATTGAAAATTTTGTGTTTGTGGCAGCTAAGACCAAAGTAGTTCATCTGAGAGGCAAGTCTTACCAGCTGAGGCTTGGGGTTGACATGGGTAAAGGAATCTCTGGACTGCACCTTACTGCATAAATGAGGAAGTTAGAGGTGTTCATATTTTCTGCATTGAAGTATGCAAGGGAAAAGACTTCGGTTCATAGCATGAAGCTGTGTCAGGGGAGGATTAGGTTGAGTATTAGAACTTTCTTCCCCCAGAGGACACTGGAACAGGCTCCCCAGGGAAGTGGTCACAACACCAAGCCTGACAGAGTTCAAGAAGCATTTGGACAGTGCTCTCAGGCACATGGTGTGAGTCTTGGGGATGGTGCTGTGCATGGCAAGGAGTTAGACTTGATGATCTTTGTGGATCACTTCCATCTCAGGGTGTTCTCAGGTTGGTCTTCCAGCAATATAATTAGAATCTGGTCATTCCTGTAAAACTAACTATGATGCAGCCATATGTTCCTACTTTCATCATGACAAAGTTTATTTTTTATATCCATGAAGAAGTTAAAGCAACTTAAAACTGTACATTTCAAGTGGAGAGCATATTATAGCTGGTGGGTGGGAGATTGTGGAATAGTTTTGTTGAGTCCTTATCCCAGTAGTAGCAGCCTGAGGAAGAAGAAATTTTATTGGAGAAAAAATTCTTAGTCTCTCAGGAGTGAAGTGGGTAGCACCTAAACCTATTACTTGAACTACCTTTTTTTTTTTTTTTTTTTTTTTTTTTAACTGCAGATAAACCAGGATGTATTTTAAGTCTTATCTTACCCCAGTTGTTCTCCTCTTCCCCAGCAAAAAGGACTTTTTCAATCAGTCCCACTTTGTCAGACTTCTTTCTTGTGAGATGCCCCTCCAGTGTTTCACTCAAGATGTTTTTCTGCTTTTTAGGGCAAAATCCTTTTCTGCCTTCTGTACAGCAGTGAAAACTGCTCTCCATGCTTATTTCCTGATCTAGCCTTGCTGCCACTTTCTCATTTCATCATACAACCAGTGGGGAATATTTGTCAAAACATGTAATCATTTGGATTGCAGTTGGTGAAAATGCACTGTCTTTAAGTCTTCTAAAATATGGCCATAAGCAGCAGATGCAATGAGATGTGGTTTCCTAAGGACCTGTCTAGAGATTGAACTCTGCTGTTTAGTAAAGACTGTATTGGCACTGCTGTTGTCCCCACAGTGAGGTGATCAATAATGCTTGTTTTCATTACTCAGTGACTTTTATCTGTTAATTATACAGGAACTTCAGATTTCCCAAATCTTTCCCACCCTTATAACTGGACATTAGCCTCAAGTGGGATTGTTGAAGTGACTGGTTGTGGCAGAAACACAGACATACTATCAGAAAACTTAGTAGTGAACCTAGTTTCCTCAGGAAGTAAGTAAAAATTTGCAGTAAAAGTGTGCTTTTTGGCTTGCTCAAATAGGGTAGGTAGCAGGACACACAAGATGCTAATTATTAGTGCACCGGGTAACAGTTTATACTCCTGTCTCATCCTGGCTTGAGAAATAAACCTGCAGCTTTTCCTGGTGGTAAAGCTACTGAAGAAGAGCAAAGTGGAACAAATATTGGTTTCCTCCATCCCACCTTGGTCTGACAATAAACAAAAACAAAAACAAAACCAAACACACACACACACACAAAAAAAAACACAAAAAAAAAAAAAAAAAAAAAAAAAAAACAGAAAAAAATGGGACAGCAATACATTTTGCAGAATCTTTGTGAACTATGTCAAACAAAATATTTTAAATGCCTGTGCCCAAGAGGCTATCTGGCATATTCCTAGGAAGTGTTCCAATCCCAAAGAGGTTTTGGTGAAAAATTGTGACCACCTGCATTGCAGATATTTCTGGGCAAGCTCCTGTATTTCCACAGGAATCATTTTCACAGCACAGAATTGCAAAGCAAACTCTTGAGTCCCTGGTGATGTACATAATCACATTGCTGGTAGTGTGATCTGCCAGGAGCATCAGCGCCAGCCCCAGCTACTGGACTTTATTCTTTGTGGTGTACTTTGCAAGAAGAAATGGTTCTTTGGATCATCTTATCATGGTAAGCACCACAGACTTGGATGAACTGAGAGTGCTTTTTTTTTTAATGTTCATCAGATGTATCCACATTAAGAACAAAAACTATTGCCTTCTAGGATTAAAAAAAAAGGTACATCTAGTCTGATATCCCATTCCTGAGAGGGCCTACAGAGGATAATGTGAAAATAGTGGATGAACACGGAAAATGTACAGGGGTGCAACAAAAAAATTGCAGGTCAGATATTTCCTAGCTCAGATGTGTTGTCAGATGTGTATATTTAACACCCCTCAATGGATTTTAGCCATCCAGTCCTTTTTGAGCCATGTAAAAACTAACATCGACAGCCTCCTTAGGCATGTGGTAAAAGCTATTTCCATGTGGTTGTTTTGAACTGGCAAGCTTTGCTTTATATCCTTTGCTTCTTATCCTGTGAGGAACTAATCAACCCCTACTTCTTACAAAGGCATTTGTTTGTTCCCTTGTTGGTCTTCCAGGTTTTTCTGTTTTCCTACCAATCTCCAGCATTGCTGATTTTAAAATTAAAGGCAACAAGTCATCACAAGATAACTTGCCTTTTATCATGGATTCCCAAACAGCAGAGCAGGATCCTCCAAATGCAAGTGTGCCCAGCAATGACACTTCTCTCATATCTTCTCAGCAGAAGGAGCTCTGCAAATTGGAGTTACTCAGCGCTTGGACTAAGACAATCCCCCTTAAAACATTGCTGTGGCACTTTGCAGAGGTGGTTCTAAATGCAACACTCTCTGCCTTGTGTGATGTTTGTGTGATTTCCAGGGATATGAGGGGAAATAATTTATACTGAGACTCTTCAATCAGCAATAAAAAGCTATTATACAGCTGGAATACTTGGCTGGTGTTCCTGGTGCAGATGACAAGTTATGAACATCTGTGTTGCAATATGAGAAATATAATCAGACTGTCTGGTGAGGATGGTTGAGGGGCAGTCATTTACAGAAACTAGGGTAGCCTCATTTGCACAGGAGGCTGCTTGCTGCTTTCCATACCTCGGGATGCCAAGGAAAAGTCTCTGGTTCACAGAAGCACTGAACCACAGAGCAGCATCACTAGACCCTCCAAAAGGGCACCAGACTCATGATGGTGTGACTTTGATTTAGTGAATTCCTAATTGTGTAGAAGAGCAGATTTGTTTTTACACAGAAACTGCTAAGCTGTGAAACTGTTTTCAATTGCTTGTCTGAATAAAAAAATAGCAAGGACCAGCAAGTGGGTGTAACAGCTGGGTACCTGGACTTTGGAAGTACTGGAAAAAACTGCCTGCTGCTTCCTTCTCTGCCTGTTGCTGCACAGATTGAATCTGAAGTCAGGATTTAAACAGTGAAATCCCTAGCTGGTGTCAAGTCTGACAGCCTGCTGCACACTGTCTTGCTCTGATGCATCTGAACTCCCCTCGCTACCAGCTCCAGAGGCAGAAGAGCAGCCCTTGGGATGCCTCTTCTCTGTAATTCAGGGCGTGGCCTGGCAGTGGGAACACTGCCCACCCTCTGCATTTCTCAGGGTGTGGGCAGAGGAGAGGCGTCTGTGGGCAGTGGAGCAGGGCTCCTCCTTGGAAGCTCCCCGTGTGACTGCGGCACAGTCTGGCAGGAGCTGAGGAATAGCTGGATGCTATTTCTGGTATATCTCCTCTGAGCGGGGTGTGTGTTTAACAGCTTTTCAGCAGTCAGAGCTCACATCCAGAGCTGGAGCAGGGATGTAGGATGGACAGCAATTTTCCCCGCTAGCATCTTGTGGTCTCAGTCTGGACAGGGCTGGTTTCTGAGCCCTGTGTTCAATCCCACTTGTGCTGTCTGGGCATTCCCTTAAGGGCAGCCACCTGGGGATGCAGATTTTGTGAACAAGGGCCAGGTGTGTATTTCTCACAGAATAGCCATCAGAGGTTGAGCATTTGTAGTTAATCCTGGTCTTTGGCATGCGAACATGGCACACAGATGTACAAGGTGCATGGGTGTGTTACCCATCCCATAAACCTCTGCTCCCTCAGCCTTAGAGAGATGGGTGTCCTTTCCATTTGTTTTGATCGAGTTATTGCATAAATGAAGCTACATCTCGTTGGTCATACAACAAAAAGAAGAGATTGGAAACTCCTCAGAGCAGAGTCTGTCTATTATAGCTCACACACATCCCTGAGAGGCAATGCCTCAAAATTAATTGCTAAATAATTAATAATAAGAAGAAGCAGATACTACTCAGGAAATAATTATGCTTCCCCTTATGCTTACAGGGAAGTCCTATGCAAAGGAAGAGTAATTAAAGGCTTTTTAAATGACACAGAAAAATCCCCACTGACCTCAGCCAGGACTGGTTCAGGAAGTGGGTCCAGTAGGATTTCCTCAGTTATCAAATAAAAATAACTTTGTTCCTGTAGGTAAAATTTCCTAATCTGTATTTTTCCTAATCTGGTATATATTTATCTGTACCAGTGTTCAGCCTGGATGAATTATTTTATTTTTATTTAATTTAATTTTTGACAGTATGAAATGGTTAGTTTTAAGGCATGCTGGAATTTTCCTTGGAAAGCAAGCAGGTGGCTAACTCACATTGAAAGAGGGGTTTTCACTATTTCATTCAGGCAGTGTCATACAATGGACAAAAATCCTGGATGGCAAAATTAGTTTGCAAGAGGTATCTTTAGCTACCATGTTCCATCCACAAAGGCACAGACAGCACATAGCATCTTTATTTGTTCATAGCTGAAAGAGACTTATGCAGTCATTGCCATGTTCCTTCAGACAAATTCACACAGTCCTGTAGAGATGTGAATTTTCTGGGACTGGAGCTGTCACAGCTGAGAGAGCTGAAAGCATCAGCTGAGTATATCAGAACACACAACTACTCAATATCACTTCATCAAGGTAAGCCTTGCGACTTTTGATTCATAACTTCATTGGTCTCTTCTTGCAAATAAAGACAAAATAAAAGACACAACCTTCTCAAACCCTTGCAAAGTATTTTTAAATCAGAGCGAGTTAGAGCTCTGAATTTCATAGTTCCCAACAGCATTCATAACAGGCCTCCTCCAAAGATGAGCATCTCAAGAGTGTCTCGATGCACTGATAACTGATAACAAACACCTCCTGGCTTTCAGGATTCACCAATGTCCTTTACAAGTCCTTCAATTTTTTTTAATCTTCTCATTATACAGGCCATTCCTCTCTCCTGATAGCAGGTGAAGGGGGTTACGTTATGCTGCTTTTGTCAAACACATGACAGAGAGTATGAGAAAATGTCAGTCATTTTGGTTCTGTCTTTGGAGCTCTGAGGAAGTTCTGTCTCTCAAGAAATTTCCTGTTTTGTTAGCTCAGATGTATTTGGCAAACTTAGAGCTTAATACTCTGTAGTGCAGTGAAAAATGAAACTACCTTTTATTCTCCTGATGCCACTTCTGAAGGGATAGTCTGCATGGCATGACTTTACCAGTTCAGATAATCCACTTTACCTGTATTCCAGTCCTGGTACTTGGCCCCAGATAAATTGTACTAGATGTCCTTGGGAAGGTGGGTGGCCCAGGGCTATGCTGTACCCCTGGGGCAATTCTGGGGAAGCCCATTTGGTCCCTGTGCTCCCTATCCCTCTTCGCCAGTGCAGCTTAACCAGCAGCTCGAGGCTTAGCCCTGCCGGAACCCCAGATCTCAGCCCAGTGCACTCAACCCCTGACCTGTCACATGAAATCTCAGCCAGACATTGTTCCTTCACATCTAGGAGACCAAGAAGTCTCCCCAGCCCTGGCTTTCCTTCTACCACAGTGCCTTTTCCTTTGAAGACCAGCTGCATGAAACTTCAATGACTGTGAAGGCATAGCAGAAACTCCCAGCAGAATTAGGTTCTCCTGTTTGCTGGCATTCCTAATCTGGCCACATGTCTCACTGCTGTGGAAAGGACAGTTGTATCCTGGTCCTTCCCCTTGGGCCCAATGCTGCTTTTCTGCCAGCTCCCTCACATTGATTGATCCATGATGCAACCTCTAATGAGATGGAGTGATTGCAAACACACCCCCATGCCCCTGGAAAAATTAATTTTCCAGTGGTGTTATCCCTATGCAATTGCACGGTCTCTGGGTCCAATGCAAGGAGATGGAAGAAACACAAGGGAGAGAGTGGGACTCTAAACCAGCCCACACAGGGCTGCTGGTCCTATTGAACACTAGTTGGACATTTGCTCTCCTCTGATTTATGCACTTAGGAAAGTCCTCATCTGGAGCCAAATTTCCCCAAGGTCATCTCAGATAGGAAGGAGCTTCCCAGCAGAGGTTTTTTTAGCTGAGCTAGGAGCTTCTCCTCACTGTTGTGGCTGGGAGCAGGGATAGACCAATGCAACCCCTCTGCAGTAGAGGGGGGAGCACTTATAGCTCTAGGATCTCCCACAGAAATGCTGTTCTCTGCCTAGGCATCACTCCTGTTTCCATCCCAAGGACCACAGGCTAGTTAGTAAGGTACATCTACTGACAGTACAGTATTGCTCAGTCAGTGTGACATAGAGCTATTGTGTACTAAATATTAATACTACGTGTGGATTTGACCCATCTGGGTGGGTTAGGAGTAATTAAATTCCAAAAGAAGTCATTGGAATGTCCCTTGTCACTGGATGGCATCCAAAGAGCTTAAACAAGAGGCAGAAGAAGGTAAGATAAGGAAAAACATCCTCCAGTGGAAGAGGTGAGAGCTCAGGTGGCAGTGACAGGATAGGTTTTCCCTTAGGGAAAAACAGTTCAGGAAATTCCTTCCTGCTGGCACCTGTCCTGCAGTTCCCAGTGCCCCAGCACTTCTCTCCAGCCAGGCTGGAAACCCAGCCACTGAATGACCTGCATGACAAGAAAACACAAAAACCTAAAACCCTGCAATGCCACAGACACTGTTGCACAGCAGCAGAGTCCTTGGAGTGCTGTCAAGCATCCATGGGCCACTCACATCTCATGACACCACATCCCTGAGCCCAGAGCCTGGGGTTAGGTCAGTTAATTGGAGCATGATGCTGGTTGTGTGTTTGATCCCTGTACAGGCCACTCACTAAACAGCTGCACTTGATGATCCTTGTGAGTCTCTTCCAACTCTATTCTGTGAGTTATCTGGTGCCAGATCCTTCAGGGCCTTCCTGCTGAGTTTGGTGAACCCAAAGCTACATTTGTGTGCAGAGAATTTGCAGGATCTAGCACCCAGTTTGAATTCAGGTGCTGGACAGAGGGATCAATATTACAAAATTTTGGCCTCTTCAAAATTATCATTCACCTGCAGGGCACTGATGCTTCAGTCCCTTGATGCTGAGGCCCGCCTGTTTTGGGGTGTCAGGGACCTGTGTTCATCCAGGCACACACTTGGCGACAGCAGCAGCCACTGCAAGTGGTAGGAAAAAAACTTGGTTTGAGCCTCCAGTTCCCACCTCTAATATACAATTTAATGTTTTTGTTCTGACTTAAGACATTATTGCATAAATGCTCTACCTCTGCCCTAAGGGGATATTTCAGAGTGTTTTGATTCCTTTATGTTGTTTCTTTTCATTCTGTATGTCAAACTGAGCAGCTGAGAGCCTAATGCAGATGCGGGGAAGATGGAATGGTCCCAGCATCACCATGACACAACTCTCCCTGCAGCAGCAGGTGGCTGAGAAGGTGAATTTTGTGTGGAGAAAAGCATGAGTATTCTGTATTTTCAGCAAGAAGTCTCAAGCAAGGCTGCACTGACAAGGGTCTGAGGCATACAGCAAAAACATCAGTGGTAAGTCTCAATGAAAACAGGCACCAGCCCCATGCTTTACTCGGGGAATAATTTTCCAGCCCCACTCAGAGTAAATTTTTCCCTTTCCTCAACCCCTCAACAATTACGCTAACCCTATTCTGGACCTCCAAGTAAACAACTCACCCTCTCAACAATAAAAGGCTCTCTATGCATGACTATTTTTGCCACCCTCAGGATGCTGTGGCAGTCCTTGTCCATCCCCACACCAAAGCTAGCTCTGAGCTTTTTCCTTCTCTCCCTCAACCCTAACCATTGACTTCTCAATCTTGGCCAGTGACTTACTCCTGAGACAGCATCCCCACTGCACAGATACTGAGTATTCCTCAGAGATGGATTCTGCTATTAGCTTTCAGTTTCCTTGGGCAGTTTCTTTCAGCCCCACTGCCACATGTCCAGTGGGCTGGAGGTTTCAGCTTTTCCTTTACATCAGCCCTCATCCTAGTTTGACCCCTAAGAGCATCCAGCCCTCCCACAGACTAAGCATTCCCCAGCAGAAGTTGCTTTTTGCAGCTTGCATTCTCTTTTAGTGTGCTCCTCCCAGCCCCCATCTAACCATAGCTCTGGGCTTTCACTTCTCCTGTCCTTTAGGGAGCATCCCTGCATTCCTGGAAACAGCATTCCAGGTGTGGCCTCACCAGTGCTAAGCAAAGAAGGGTCATGTTCCTTGACCCGATGGAAGCACTCCTCCTAATGCAGCCCCCCTACTGTTAACTGGAACTTCTGCCTTGCCTTTGGCAGATCCTTTTCAGCCTCTTCCAGCTGTTGCTCTGAGGGGATGGGATTTATTCAGCCTTATTCAGAAGAGGCAGGAGAACTTCATTGCTGTTTGCAGCTATCTGATGAGAGGGTGTAGAGAAGATGGAGCCAGGCTCTTCCCAGAGGCACAAAGTGATAGGACAAGAGGCCACAAGATGCCATCTGGGACTCGGAAAACTCCAGATGGATCTTAAGGGAACAAACTTCACAACAAAGTTGGTCAAACACTGGAACAGGTGCCCAGGGATCCAGCAGGCTCTCCATCCTCAAAGATGTTAAAAATTCAGCTTACTGAAGCTCTGAGTAGCCTGACCTGACTTTAAAGCTGTCTGAGCTGTGAGCAGGGAGGTTGGGCCAGAGGACAACCAGAGATCCCTTTCTACCTGAGTTACTGTCCAATTCTGCTACTGTGAACCTCAGCCTTTGTAAATTTGGAGCCTAATCTGATTACCTTGATGAGAAGAAGGTGTTATGTCTTTAGAAGCAGATTTAGCCTTTGCAAAGCCTACTCTGCTTTGAGCAGCAGTTTCATGGGACCAACATCTAAACAACTGCTGGCACACCAACACACAGCTTCCCAGCACCTATTGACAGTAGGAAATAATTGTAGCTGACCCGAAATTTTCTTGATATAGATTTTCAGGATTAGGACAGGTGTCCAAATTTATGCCTTGCCTATCCTGTCCAGTTTAAAGGAATTTGGGAACTCAGGCCCTTTAGAAAAGCCCTGGAACGGTAATGGCAAGGGGAAGGAATTTACATGCCTGGAGGTAAAAGCTGGGAAAGTCCCAAATAACTCCGTTTCTACTGCCCTTTTCATTGTGATACAAAAGCCCTTCCTGCCTTCACCTCCTCTTCTCTCACCCATAAGCACATTAAAATCTCCTCAATATTTGCCCATTTTGACTGGATAGATGTTTCCTCAAATTTTTCTACCTGCCAGAAACATGACACCCTCACTGCTATTTTATTTGTTTTACACTAGTGCATTCTGAGTTGCTCAGCATTGGGAGTTTTTCTTCCTTTTCTCCCCTTTCTTTTTCTTCCTCTTCCCTGCCTAAACACCTGTTGGAAAGAAAAGGAGACATTAAAAAGAGACATCCTTACTGTGGGAGCAGGGAGGTGCTGCTGCCCCTGGCTCAGTGCAGTGTTAGATTTGGGCAGACTTGCTCTGGTATCGTGGTGTGTTCCAACAGCTCACTTAGATATTTCCCCAGAGGGGAAAGCCTTTGCTTTCCCTCTGAATTCATCCATCACCAGGCAGAGAACACTCATCAAAAATGTGGAATCTGGCATTGCTGCAGGATCATTATAAGGGTTTAAAAGAGAACATTTCACCACCCTATATATCTTGTCAGGCAGCACCTGACAGGTCAGCTGGGGAAGTGACTGCACTTCCCAGCTGAAGCACTGGCTAGAGAAAGTGTCATCTACAGGCACAGGTCAGCTCAATCCAATCCCTCTAAGCTGGGAAACCCAGAAACTCAGAGCTAACATAGCATTTACACCATCTGCCCAACTCTTTCTGTATTCTATGTCTCTCTCACAATGGAGTGACCCTGCTTCATGTGTTTTCATGTGACTTTGTCTAGTCCTTATCTCAATCCACTCATCCTGCCGGCACTAAAGGCAATGAGATCCACAGGTGAACCTTATTCCATGAGAATAGAATAGTTATTTATGATTAATAAAAATTAAAAGATGTGTCCAGAACTGATCAAGGTGCTGAAATTGAGGTGTTTAGTTAAGGCAAGGAAAATTCTGTCTATTCCCATTTTGCTTTTGCAAAAAAAAAAAAAAAAAAAAAAAAAAAAAAAAAAAAAAAAAAGACAACTGAAACACAAAACATTCCTGATAGAAAATCAGGAATGTCTCCTTTTCAGAAATAAAGCCCTAGAGAGTTAATGTTATCAAGCAAACTGGAAGTAAAACCAAACTCCACATTACTTATAATGTACTGTTTCTGTCAATACACAGCTGAGATTAATTCAGGTGTGCCTGGTTTCAGTGTAGCCTGTACATTGTTCTGCTGTCAGTGCTTTCTCAAAATACCAGGCCAAAGTTAAAAAAATCAGATTTCAGGCTGTTTAAGTGTCTGTTGAAGCTAATTCATCACAATAAAAAAATGGTTATGAGATATTAGCAGCTACTGCAGCTTCACTCACTTTCCCTTTCTTTCTTTTTATTGCCTGCATAAAGAAGACCAATTCCTGTTTGTCAACAGGCAAAAAAATAATCTTGTTTTCTATGACATTAAGCAAATTCTCTCACTAGCCCAGCATATAAATGCCTTGAAGGTGAGAGAGGGTGCAAAAGAAGAAGAAAAGGAAGAAAGAAAAAAAAAAAAAAACTAAGAAAGAAAGCAACCTATAGGAAAGGTTTTTCAGGGAAAGTGAAACCACTAACAGAAAAGAGGGGCATGAGGGATGGTGAGAAAGGCTGTTCCTGAGTCAGTGTCCCAGGCCCAACACCCATGCACTGACCTGGACACCTGCCCACACCAAAGATGGCACGCAGCTTCCTTTAGCCATGTGTGGTGTCACTCTCCTTTGCCTCAAGAAAAACAGAGGGCCATGGTATTGTGCTGTTTTATCATGAATTTCATTTCCAGCAGCACCAAGAAAATTCATACACAGGGACGTGGTAGAGCCAAAGTAGATATCAAAACTGTTTTCTCTCTTAAGCTTTCAGAGTAGAGGCTGGAAGAAGGTAATAGAGAAACATCCTTTTTATTCTCTGTGTCTTTAAATGTAAGAAGGAATGGTCTTGTTGAGGATTTTGTTATAGGGTACATGGTAGAAAGGGGGAGAGAGGAGAACGTAGGAATTTTGGAAGAAGCGAGGGAGGAATATGAAAAGGTTTTTGGAGCTTCCTGTCCAAAACAGGTTTAGAGTTGCTATTTCATCACTTTGAAAGTTAGCAGTATTAGGCATGATACATCTTCCGGAAGCAATTGTCATCAGGATATCCCCAGAATGCAGAAAACAAGCACAAAGGGTCTGCAGCATTCAATGCATTTATATACCAGGGTCTAGCATGGCATGGTGCCACAGAAACTAATTATACCCAGTATCCATAAAATTATGAGAAGTGGTGGAAGTACAATTATCAGTTTTCCAGCATGACTGCTGTATGCAGTAAATATAGCAGAGTTGACATCTTAATGGAGGCAAATGAGTAAAATATCTTTTTATTTCACCAGTACACTTTTTAAACTCTTACTAGTGTTTGGAATCCTGATGTTCTCAGCAGAAGTGATGGCCTGGAAAATTTTTCTTCTGCTTCATTTTTCCCCTAATCATCTGTGGACAATTAATTGCCCTATTAGCATCCCAGCCCTTGTTAAAATAGGCGCCTTTTTTTTTTTTTAACCAGAGTTATAAAAAAAAAAATCATGTCAGCATAGTGTGGTGGACTTGTCATAAATATTTAAGATGTGCCAAAGTGTCATATTTTCTAGGCAGTATAATAGCATTCCATTTATTGTTTCCCAAAGACTAAACTTGGAAATTAATGGCTTCATGAAGAAGCTAGTATTATAGTGAAGTTGCTTGATTCCATTCTTCCACCATCAGGCTCCTCAGCAAAATAATTTCTCTTTAATTAAGCTGTATGATGTAAATTTCATGGCAATTGTTTTAATAAAAATATATGATGCAAAATAACATGAGGAAAAACACCTTAAAGAAAAGCAGAACGATTCCCTGAACAGAGCAGGTAATGGGAAAACTACTGAAAATGAAGTTAGAAAAACAATAAAGGGGAAGCTTTTATAGATTTTTTTTTCACCATTCCTCTTTTTGTAACAGTTAGATGGATGTATCCCTTGCTACCTTCCTCATTTTCTACTGTAAAAGACGTTTGAGAAGCTGTCATTTTTTTCTCTCTTCTACCCAATTATTAGTCTATTTTTTTAATTAATAATACAATCAGTTCTGATGTTAATGCATTCTGGAGTAAATACACATCCTTTTCTGACCTCCATTTTTATCTGTGTATGTTCTTGCCTTTCAAGTGAAAGATGTTTTCTGTTTCTTTTCCAAACCCCTGTTCTAGAAAACCTGTGGGACAATGTAAAGGCAAAATATCCTCTGCCTGCACTCACTTCAAATCCTGTTTGTTTACAACGTGGAGGTGGCAGGGACATCCAGTTGTGAAGATTCGTAACACAGTATGTGGTGACTTTGGGCACATCTTTAGGAAAATGTATCTCTCTGTAGCACATCTTTTCTCTCTGTCCCAGCCTCCTCAGGAGCCATGTAAAGGCAGCTTCCTATCTGTCATTTGCCATCATCCAACCCTTTACGGTGCAGATGATCCCTACAAGTTATTGTTGCAGAAAGCAGGATTTCCATGCATGCTGATCTCTGCCTGGGGTGTTCACAGGAGGAAAAGCTGCTAAGTAGTCCATATGGACAAGCTGGACAGAAGAAGTGGAGTCACAGCAAAATGATGAACTCCTGGAAAATACTGAAAGGTTGCAAGAACACAAGCAAGACTGCAAGGAGAGGGGACAGTACCCAGAGAGTGCTGTGAAAAGGTTGAGTGGAACAAACCTTGGGCAAACTTCAGCAGCTGAGATCCAGAAAAACATGTGATTTTCATATGGCTGCTTGACTCTTCTTAAGAACATTGCTGGCTGGATAAGAGCCCTTATGGTTTCAAGGACTCAATATGTGTCTGAGGTAGCATCAGGCAGTCTGATTTTAGTGTGATTAGTTGCAGTTCTCATTTCTGCAAAATTAGCCAAACAGCCTCATAAGAACAATTGTTTCAAAAAGAGATAGGATTTTTTTCCCAAGTTTTCTTTAAGGCAAAAATCTTTGACTGTTATTCTGTGGATAATGCTTGTTTTGACCTCAGCCAGCATCAGAAAAAAAATAAGCTCAAATACAAAATGGTTTTTTTTTTGTTTTAGAATTAAATTTTTTTAGGACTCCTTTAGAAATAGAAATACATCTCAGCTCAGGCTGGGACCAGAGCTTCAGATTCAGATCTTATTTTAGTTTAATTTTCTTTACTGAACCAAAACCATCAGTCTTTCCTGGCAGGCAGTCTACCCCAACTAGAATATTTTCCATAGTGAGCTCCAGATAAACAGCATACTAATGTATGCCTTTAAAGAAAGAAGAAATACCCTGAGTCCTGATGCATTCAATCAAAACAGCAAACAGTGATTTCCAACCAGCCTTTTCCACAACAGACTAAAGCAAGGGGAGAAGCAATCATTGCTTTCTGAAATCAGCCATGTCAGCCCTTGACACAAAGGAGGTTGGTGAAGAAAGGTTAGCTCTGGTGTCATCGTGCCATTAGGTCTGAACGCCTCTGAGAGATCTCTAGTACGGCCTGCCATTCACAGACCCCCAAGGATTTCTTTTTTAAATGAAAGGTTGCAAAAAATCTCATTCCCTATTCCAGTACTGCACACAACATGTTCCCCTTCCCCCCATCCGTCGCAAGAAGCTAATGGGAATCAGCTCCTTAATGGAGGACAATGGCAATTCTGTACAGGTGGGAAGGCATAAAACATTTGCCAGCCAACCAGTCTTCACTCATGAAATATTAATACATGACCTTCATAATTTACCCTTTTCATTAAAAACCTCAGGACACTGGAACTAAAGTGTTTAAAAATGCTTGTGCTTCCTGGTAATCAGTGTTTAAAAGATAAATAAAAATATATCTGTGCTCCTTGAATTTGTGATCAGAAAGCTTCCTCCAGAGTGAGTCCAGCCTTATTTACCACTGCTCTTTTTAAAGGGCTTTGAATGCAGCTGAATGTGAGAGATACATAACTGCATATCCAACCAACACTTGCCCCTGAAGAGGAAGAGATAAAAGGTTCTTGCTTCAGCCATACCATTGCTGGATTTTTACACCAAGCCCTCCTGCCCAACAGTATTCAAGAAAGCTCTGCATAGTCCAAAAGACTGGACCTACCCATATCACAAAGGCTGGTTGAATGAAAAACTCAGCAAATGTTCTGTCTTCTCCTGAATGTTGCTTTATGTTGCAGGATGGAAAGATAGCTGGTTTAGCAGGAATGTTGATTTATTTTGTAGGGTGGAAAGATAGCTCTTTTAGTCAGGAATGTAAGCTTTTTCTCTTCTTCAACTGATGCTCACTATCATGAACATTTGTATGCACAAAGCTACCTTAGTGTTCAAAGACGACTTCTCTTCACCAGTGTCACCAATACCACAAATGACTGAACTGGCTTACAACCAGAATAAATCTTACCTCATACATTCTTTTTCCATGTGGATGAAGACAGCTATTTAGAAGCAAAAGGAAATACAGCCTGGGGACTAGAAGCACAAAACACAAGTGCCAGAGGTGCATCACCAGCTGAGCCACAAACTTCCTTTGTCAGCTTTGGTAAGTAACCTTATTTCTTTGTCTAAACAGACCCTAAACTCCTCTGTACCTGCTGGACTCAGAATTGCTTATTGCATCATGGTTTTATATCTGTGGTATGTGGTGAAATTCTGAAGCAGCTACAGTTAGCAGGAGATACTGACCCATGGCTGGAATTTTACCCCAAGCCATCTTTACTTTTCTGCTCACAAGTGATTGTTTCTAAAGAATTAGAAGACGGTGCTCACCTGAGGAAAAGCATAAAAATGCTTGACTGTAGTAGTAGTAGTCATGCAGTGTTAGAGATGAAGTGCTGTTAAGAGTTGATATTTGCTCATATGTGTTAAGCCTGCAGAAGACTTGAGGCAGAAAATTACCACAAAAATTGAGATTTTCTTTTTCAGTGCACAGAAATGCTTTGTTTTAATTTGAAATCAATTACAATTATGTAGTCACAATTTTAATCACTTTCTTTTCCTTCTTTTTGTTTGGGATAGTAATATGATTACCCTCTTTTCTGAACCAAGTTATCCTGCTGTTATATAGACTGCCCTATGGTTTTGTGTCACTGTGTAGCAAAACCAACCATGGACCAGAAAGTAAAATCAGAAGTGTGTGAAGGAAGGAAATGTTGTGGGAAGAAAGAGATCTATAACACCTGACTGAGCATCAAATGTCACCTCAGTCATCGATGCAAGGAGGAAGATCTCTGGAGCTTCTTTTCCAAGCAGTTCAAATTCCTTTCTCACTGTTGTCTCTGCAAGGTGCACAGGACTGATGTGTCACTGCTTGGGACAACACGTGCCTGCAGTGCTCAGGGCTGCGCCCCTGTCATGGAGTGGCCAGGACACTTCTAGGCCAGTCTTCTCATTAGGCAGCCCCAGTGACTCAGAGACATAAAGATCACTGTTATGTGTGGGGGTGAGGGTTAATCCAAAGTGCTTTAAGTGCCAGAGGTGGTTGTGTCACGTACACCTCAGTGGTGTCTGTGTGATGGGCATGAGATTGGTCCCCCAGGACAAGGCAGGAGGCTTCAGTGCCTGCTAAGGACACTGCTTGGCTTGTCCTGGGAGAGAAGAGCTGAATATGATGACATCTGTGGCCACAAAGTCTGTCTGTGCTGTTCCCCCATCACTCGTGCTCAGATTTCCTCTGGGAGGGAGATGATTGATTTACTCCAGAAGGAATGAACTACCACACAGACACTGCAGAAAGCAAGGGAAACAAGCTGAGGGGAGAGTAAAGATAATCCCAGCTCAAATCTTTACTTTAATTGTATCCTGGGCAGCAATCCCCATAATAAAACAGAGCATTGGTCTCTACACTTGCTCTGACTCTGGACACACAGACAGCTCTTAAAATATAAATTGTCTCCTCTGATTGCTACCCCAAGTGATGGGTCCCTGCAGAAGGAGAGAGTCAAGCCTAAGGGCCCTGTCCAGTCATGCCAATGCCAGCGTTTATTTCCCTCATCTCACCACAGGTGGAACAGGCTTGTCTATTGATTCTTTAGGCCTTACACTTTTTTCTACTCTGAAAGGGTATGGATCATTGCAGGAATCTGCTGTATTCTGCCTCTGGACTGTGGGGGATGGGGTAATATGGGGCATGGGGGCTGTCATTTGCACACCCTATCCCTGATACTGGGGCACTAATCCTTGCAGTAAAAGAGCATGTAAATGAATAAGGGCCCTTGCCAGCCTTTGTCTTCTCTGTAGTTGTATAACTGCTGTAGCATTCAGCAGAATGCTGGGCTCACGAAGATTTCCCAGACCTTCAAACCCTGATCACAGCTGTATGTCGGGGAACCAATCTGTGTTGGAAAAGAGCTCGAAGAGAATTTTCTCTTCTCAACACAAATCTTCTCACTATGTCTTTAGGCTTTGCATATTGCAAGAAGGAGTTGTGCCTGGTATTTTATACTCTCCGAACTGTAACTATAATCCCAACACAAACGCTAATGCTATTCACATAGAGGAGGTAACCTCCCCCCCTAAAGGAGCATGTAATTTTACCTCTGCTAACACCAGCTGTCCTTACATTATTGAAAGCTCTACAATGATGAATGCCTCATTAAAATAAACTACAGGATCTGAGCCCACCCCATCCTCTATGCCTGCCAATAGCCTAAGTATCATTCCCTATGGGAAAAGACAACCTATGGCCTTGATCACAGCACCGCCAGTTCTTTTCCTGGGATTTTGTGTCCTCTAGAATTCAACTGGCCCTTCGAAAGTGTCACTGACCTCATCCTGATTCCAATCCCAAATGGCAAGAGTACCACAATAAAAATGAAAATAAGGAATTGGTCGCTGATACAATCTCTCTGCCTGCTTTTAGGTGCTCTGTAGAATTCTGAAGGAAGTTGAACATTAGAATATATATTTATCATAAACACAAATCCCACCTCTGTCTTCCTTGTACCTCAAGAGCTAATGACCTCAGTGAAAGAGAATGTGACACCCACAAACATTATTCTCCTTCCTAAAGCTGTGGGTTCTGATGCTCTCCACAGTTAATTGGCTTCTTAAAGCTGTTGCTAGGTATGCTCTTTGTGGATGGCACCAGGGAGAGATCCTGGGGCAAGCAGGTAATTCCTTATCACTCAAACCTATCAAGCTCTAGATTGACCCCAGAATCCCTTCATAGCAGCTGCAATGTGCATACATATATACATATACATGGTGTGCATACACATATATGCATACATATGTACATATACATGGTGTTTTCTCTGTTCAAAATGCATATATTACTGACACAGCCTTTTTTTCCAGCCTTCAGAGAAGTGGTCTGAGCTCTTTTTGTAAAAGAAAAAGAAAAGGTATGCCACACCTTGTCCCTAAAAAGAAAGGTTCAGAGAGCAAAATCTGCTGAGTTAGAGTTGAAGGAGCATCTCTTTTGGAAGCAGCAAAACATTTTTTCTTTCCAAGTGCCCTCTCTTTGCAGACTGGGGAGATGCTGTTCCCTCGAGGTGCCTGAGTTTCCTCTTGAATGTTCACTCCCAGAGGGAGCTAACATGAATACAGGATGTGTAATCACTGGAGCTGGGTAAAAAAAGGAGTGACCTGATTTGCCGGTGCAGACACATTAGGCAGCTACTGCCTTAATTACCTACTTCGTGTCTCAGGTTAGATGATGTGACAATCTCCCAGTGATAACAATTATCCTTCTGGACTGTGATTCACTTTTTGGTGGGTTTGTCAAGGCCTTTTGGATAAAATATGCATGAGCACATCTTGCCCATCCTCCACACCCAGGCTTCTACCACAGGTTAGCAGGCATCCTGCACAGATGGCAGCACTGAAATGTTTTCCATCCCTGCTGCAGCAACACAGAGGTGGAGAGCTTACTTGCAAGAGTTAATTAGGCTTTTTCTTGGTACCACTTTCTTGATCTGATTTCATCCATATTTTACTGGAAAATTGTACAAAACAAACACAGGTCTAAAGCACCCCTTTTAAAAAATGGAGAGATGCAGACAGACAAAATTATGAATGCTGTGGGTTTGGTTTTTTGGTTTTTTTTGTTTGTTTGTTTTTTAGTTGTTTTTTTTTTTTTTTGAGGGGGGAAGGGTTGGTTTTTTTGTTTGTTTTGGTTTTGGTTTTTTTTTTTTTGCTTTGTCTCATTTCTGAAGCTACCTTCAGCAATTTCTGTAAGGAAACAGTTATTAGTTTTAGTAGTATTACAGTAGCATTCAGCTAATGACTTTTAGGAAATAGTTACAGAGATATCCATTTGTCTATGTGTATGTATGTGAAAGAGAAATATGCCATTTATATAAACCATTCTGTCCTTACCTAACTGTAGCCAGTTAGTGTCAGAAGACTGTTTGAATTGTTTGTAAACTCATTTGTACTTGGTGCTAGCATTGATTCCTTGGCTGAATTATTTTGCAATAGGATAAACCCACTAATTGTGTATCTAAATAAAATTAAATTTTAACAACTTGAATGACTTTTATTTTACCTTGGATGATAATTTATTGACACAAATAGAACTCTTTAATTAAATTTGGCATAGCCAGGTCTGCTGAGGACACATTAAGCCCTTTTGCCATGTGATTTTAGTGTTTTGTTGGGGTTTTTAAAATATATTTTAGACTGTCCTGATGTTCCTAGATTAAATTGTGTTTATTACAGCCATACAGACAGTCAATTATTTTGACTATGTAGTCCTTAAGGATCTCACACAGATGTAGCATAGATCTTCCATGAAGAAGGCCTATTAATTTATAATTTCTCATTAAATCCATAGAGATTGAAATGCACTGTTGCTCTTCTGGAAATAGATATCCTAATTCAGGAGGACAAAGCCTACAATTTGTAAAAATTGAAGGAAAGCAAGGAGGATAGACTTAACATTTATCACCATCTCTCAAGAGTTCAGATCTCAGTAAATCTTGAAAAGTTTAGTAAGAAAACAAACAAAAAAAAATTTTAAAAAATGCAGCATCCCAGTGAGCATTCCCAGTGCTCTTAGGGAAGCTGAGGACTCAAGGTGTCACCTACACCTCTACAGAGAGCACCTTACCCAGAGGAGAAGCCAAGGAGGTCCTGTCTTCTGCAGCAGGCAGAGCAGAGTGATAATCCTTGTTTTTCCCTGTGATGTGCTTCCTGGTGGAGTTTCATTGGAAGCTTGAACCAGAAAGTAAAGAAAGGTCCATAAGTTTACACATCCAAGAATGAGGCTGACACAACTGATGGTCTGCTCTGCAGGGCAAAATTCAAGAAATCCCCACCAGCACTCAGATCCCCACTGAGTGCTGACAACCCACCACAACACTTGAAGTTCTGTCACTGTCACCAAACAAGCAGCCAAAGAACTAAAAGCCTTTCTACTGGAAGATTAGCAGATTTCTTCCTGCTAGCTAACAGGCCTGCAAGATCAGGGATGGGAGAGAAAAACTTTTAAACTGACTCCTTCATTCTATGTTTGAGAGATGAAGAGAGGGTTTGAATTCTGATTTTGTTATTGTGCTTCACTCAAAATAATGATACATTTTTTTGTTGATTCCTACATCTACATTATGTTAAGGTCATATGTTCTTGCATTAAACAAGTTCACACTGGTATTACACCAAGATATGTACATTCAGAATACGCACACAGAGAAAAATTGCAGCTAAGACCAGCCAAGAAAAAAAGATACATGCAATATCAGAGTAGAAATATTAAGGTTTCCCCCTTTCTAATTTTGCAAACGTATTGCTAAATCATTTCCAAAAATTAAGATATCTGAATTTCTCTATTTGGGTAGTGTTAGGGGTGAGACATGAGGAGGGAGGGAAGGGAGAACAACAACAAAACTGCAAACAAACAAACAAACAATAAAAATTCCCCCCCAAACCAAAGAATGACTTTGCTGCCTCTTGGCTCAGGGAATGGCCTCTTTAGTTTGAAGGGATAGTGCTCAAGCAGGCTAGAAGGTTTGAAAACCTTCTCTGGGTTAAATTGAGCAGTATGATTTGGGACTACTGAAATGCAGAGATTTATTCACAAGTAAATACCTTAGGGTCATTGAGGGTCACTGGTTACTGTCATCTTGTGCCAGGAGCAATCTCTCTTGTTTTCACCCAGTTTATTACTTCGTTTTGAAGCACTTCTTGTGGTGTTCACTGGCCTTCCTTTAGTAATACAGCAGGCAGAAACCATCAAGCAGCTCAAAACAACCTCCTTAGGTTTTCAGAATGCATCTATTAGAGAAGGAAAAAGAACAACTTCCCTCCTTTACCCATCTGGTGCCTGCTCTGCAGGGGTGATAGCTGTCAGTGCATAGGCTGACAGGGTACTAAGAGGGTGGCCTTCTTTATGAGGGAGGAATTCATATTTGAATGAATTCAAGAATTTTTATTCCCTTGGTTTCTACTCTATTTTGAAAAGGGCTATGTACCTGCATTTGGCAACAGAGACGAAGGAGGAGGCAGGGTGAGGAATGGAGCCATAAACAAGCCAGCCCAAGACAGCCACTTGTTGTGAGCCTTCCTACTTTGACACATGCTCACATATTTTAGAGCACAGCACATTGAAGTTGATTGTTTTGCCTGCTCTTCCTCCTGGTTTTTGGCTCCTGTCCTGTCTTCTGGAGTACTGGGAAGAGTCCACCTCCTGCCAAGCTCATGGGCACAGTGCAGGGGAGCTCACCAACATCATCTGCCCTCTGAAAATCTAGTCCTCTGCCAGGTACACAGGGGAAGTTGGGTCCCAGGTGAGGTGGGAGGGCTGTAAATTCCCAGGGGGTTGGGGGTCAAGGGAAGGAATGGCACAAAATGGATTTGGAAAACAAGGCTGATGCCCAATCCATTGGTTTTCTTTAAAGGTACGATTTAAGAACTAAATATTAAGGGGGAGAAGCAAGGTGTAAGCCAAGCCAAACACATTCTTTCCCAAACAGGTGTAGCATAAAGTTCTGGAAAATTTCTGAAGATATCTCATCTATGATGCCCAGAACAGAATTTTTTTAACTGTGTGCTGGCACTCAGTGGGTGGGTAGCAGCTCTTATTTGCTTGCTGGCCTTTCTTTCCTTTTCTCTCTTTCAGATCTGTCTTTTCACATGACTCTCCCTGTGGCCTGTAAACTCCAAAAGTTACTGCTGTTGTTCAGGTTCAGCTACTGTGCTGCATCCTGTGCAGAGCACTGCCCTTGGAGCAGAACACAGACAGACTGAAGAGGGTCCAGAACCCCACAATGAGATAACTCTTCTGAAGAAGTATTGAACTAAATATGAGGGGGACATATGAAAATTACCTTCAAGAATGTAAAAAAGCTACTGCAAGAGATTAAAGAAATACAGTCACAGAACCATGGAACTGATGAGATTGGCAGGGACCTCTGGAGATCATCTAATTCAAGCACCTGTTGTGAGTACAGTCAGCTAAAGCAGGTTGTTCAGGAATATGTACTGTTGTGTTTTGAATATTTCCAAGGACAGAGACAGCACAACTGCTCAGGGAAAGCTGTACCAGTCTTCAATCCCCCTTGGAAATGTTTTGTTCTTATATTTAAATTAAATTTCTTGTATCTCTGGTTCACATTTCTTCTTGTCCTATCATTGTGCAAGACAGAGAAGAGTCTGGTTCTGTCTTCCCAATTTTCTCCCATGCATAAATAACAATCAGGTATTTATATACATGGAGAAGATCCCTCGGAGCTTTTGCTTCTCCAGGTTGAATAGTTCCATTTCACTCAGCCTGTCCTCATACATCACGTGCTCCCCTCCCTTAATCATCTTTGTGGTCCATCCCTGGACTTGCTCCAGGATTCGCACATCTCTTTTTACTGGGAAACCCAGGTGTAGATGGAGTACTCCAGATATGACTCACCAGGTCTGGGCAGAGGTGAAAGATCACCTCCCTCAACCAGCTGCCATTGCTTTTCTGAATGTAGACCATAAGGCTTGTATAAGTTTCCCTTACACAAAATCACGTTGCTGCCCCAAGGTCAAACTGGTATCCACCAGAACTCCCAGGTCCTTTTCTGCAAAGCTGTTTTCCAGCCAGAAATCCCCCAGCCTCTACTGGGGCATGGGGTTATTACTTCCGAGCAGCAGGATTAATACCCTTCCTTTTTCTGAACTCCGTGAGATTCCCACCAGCCCATTTCTCCAGACTGTCCAAGTCCCTCTAGATGCCTGCACAACTCTCTGGTGCAGCAGCTGCTTTGTTAAGTTTTGTGTCACCTGCAGGCTTGCTGAGGGTACTCTCTGTCCTGGTGTGGAGGTGACTAATGAAGATGTTAACCAGTACAGAACCCAGCACCACCCCTGGGGCTCACCCCTGCTGACTGGTCCCCAGTTGCACGCTGTGCCACTGACTGCAATCCTTTCAGCCTGGCAGTTCAGCCAGTATTCAGTTCATCTCACTGTCCGCTTCTCTAGCCTATACTTTGCCAGTTGCTCTTCATATAATCTGTCAACTCTGCAGTGGATAGGAAAAGAAGTCAAATTGCAGCAAGATACATTGATACTAGACAAAATAAAAGAGTTTTTCCAAAGTTTTACCAAGCACTGGGATAGGTTTTGTGAGGAGATTGTAGCTGGAATAGATGATCCATTAAGGTCATATCAAGACCTTTTCTCTTTCACACTGAACATTTTCAGAAATATAAACTCCGTGTATTTCTTCCTCAGAATGAGCTAAATGGAACTTAATTAGTGGAATGCTCCAAGAACCCCTCAGAAATGGGAGAGGGGTAAAGAAATGGGAGGACAGTGTGGGTTCAGTGCAGATGTACACCCTGAGATGGGAATTACCTCAGTCCACACTGACATCACTTGGGTGTCTGGAGCTTAGCATCTTAGGCTTAGACCCCTTGCTCTACAGGATTTTTTTTTTTTGTTCAGACATGAGATATTCCCATATGCTTTAAGCAGCTTGATTAGCTGCTAGAGCACTTCAGCATATTGATCATTGTTGTTTATTTTCTACATTACATGAGTTTAAAAGAGAAGAACATAGAAATAACCATTGTGCTTATCCCCCTGTTAAGGGGATAGAGGCTGGGGCTTGGAAGCAATATCCCTTTCTTTTTTCCCTCTCATGGACACTGGAGTGCCCATGCCTCTGGTTCAAATGGAGAAGTGATTGTCAGCAGCAAGAGAAGCTGGAATGTTCAGTCTGGCCTGCAGTCAAGGGAGGTACTGCTGATGCCTATAAATAAAAAAACCTGTCTCTCTGGGAGCACTGCTGCAGCTGATGAGGTGGATATAAACAAAGATGGAGCACAAAGGTACGTGATGAAGGCAGACATATTTCTGCTCCAGTGCAAGTCCGGTAGACTTCCATCTCCACCTTCATACCTGTCATTTGCCTCCTCCCCACGCTTGCAAGGCAGGGGTCCTTTCTTCAGACTTAATGTGCTTCCCAGATAATATGACATGGTTTCTGCACTGACCCACTGGGAGATGGATCCATTCAGCCATCTCTGCTTACATTGCAATGGTTTTCCTTGAGGTGCACGTTCCACACACCCCCTACAGGCTCACCCTCTTATTCCTTTAAACCTTTGTCTGGATCCAGGAATAAGATAAACAAAGAAAGTGCAGATCGGCCTTTCCCCTCTGATTCCTGTCTGAGATAAATGGGCATCTGGGCAGCCTCTCAGGCCAATAGGTTGTGAAAAGAGGAGTAGGAGACACTGCCCAGTTAAAAACTGCAGTAAAAGACATTGTCCAGTTTGCTTTGCAACTTTTTTTTAGAAGGGAAAGCACAGACTTAGATGTGCTGATTTGATACTGGTGAGGTGGTGGTGCAGATCTCACAGGATAAGGTTTTCTTGGCTCTGATTCATTGTTGGTACAAGCTGGGACTTCTATGTTTAGAGCTTTGTTTCTGCATGTGAGAGCAAGGGATGACAGACTTCATCAAGGGAGTCTGAATCAGAAGTGATTCATAGCTTGTGAAGTACTCAGATACTTCATGTGAGTGCCATAAAATGACTTGAAAAGAAACAAATGTGAAATATGAGACTGGATGAAAGGAAAAGGACAACATAGTGATCACCCACTTTTAAAGGCCAGAAGAGACCTTTATGGCAGTTCAGTAAGACTTTGCCCATAGCACAGACCTCAGGACTTCACTAAACTAAATTCCTACTTCAGTGTAAGAGCTGTTATTGAACTACAGCACATATTTTGAGAGAAACTGACCAACTTGATCTTAGATGGAGAAGGGAATAGGAGAATCCACCACTGCCCTTTGCAAGTTGTTCCTTCTCTATTAAATATACATTACGTGTTCTTATTTATTTGTATGGCTGGTAACAGTCTGACTTATTTCAGGTTGGTGTGCTGGCTAGAGGGGCATGCTCTTTTCCTAACTCTGTTGCCTGGGCATGGGACTCTGAGCATCGCTAAAGGCACTGCACTAACTTTTCATTTCTGAAGCTGACTTATTCTCTTGAGCTCTAAAGCCTTGGTTTAGCCAGAAGACCCATAAGCACTCTCTGACTCCTGAGTCTGGGTGAGTGCCTGGGCTGTGACCTGTTTTTGCATGGAGGTGCACACTGCCTGCCCCTGCCACCCCTCTTTGTGCTCTGCTTCTGCACTAGAAAAGCTCAGGTGAACTGATTGGCCAGAAAGCCCCTCCATCTATCTTCCCAGGGAAGATGGGAAGGAACAAGGACCCTGTGATGTACTGCAGGATGTGTACCTGGGGCAGCTGGGTGGATGCACAGAATATTCCACCCTAACAAATGCTCACCTACCTGTGAACATTTTTTCAGGCTCACCACTGAACCCTCTCTAGGAATTCAGCCTTCCCCCATGAACCCCATCTTCAAGTGCACTGTCCCAAGGCTGGTCATGCTGGTGCTGAGCACAGCAGTCATGAAACTTTCTGAGATGAAATGACAAGCAAATGTTCTGCAGTTTTCTCTCCCTATTTGATTTTGATTTCATTTGAATGGTTCTGTTCCTAATTGCTTGCCTATAGCGAAAACTTAATGTGTTGATTTTCCAAGGGCTACAGAGCAGCACTTGGAGAACAATCAGTCAGATGTTTTGTCACATCCCAGGCAGCCTTAACAGCATTTGCCTGAAATGAAATGTAACATCTCTACACTGCAGGCAATATTTTTGCTGATAACGCTTCTGCATATCTTACTAAATAAAAATAGATCCCTCCTTTTTTTTTTGTTTAGACATCAGTTAAAAGCAAACCCAAACCCCCACTTGCATTAAGATGACACAGTACCAAGCTGGAAGACAAAGTGGTCCTCCACATTTGACTGCGGTCACATCAGGTCCCTGACTTGATCCTGAGCCATCTGCTAATTGCTGTGGTTTTGCAATCAAGTATTGCAAAGCTAATTTTGTTGTGAAGAAGCTGTTGGAACATGGATTCCTCCTTGGAAATCACATAGCATCTCCGCTAATGGATACTGCAGATTGCTAAGCTGCTCCAGCCTGCTTTGCCCCTGAATAAACCAGGATAGAGCCCTGTCTTTCAAAGACTTTTGACACCCTGGGGTATTGAGCAGCTTTGCAGGATGCTGCAAGCTAAGGAAAAGTCTGAGGCCATCTGTCCTTAATAGTGGACTCAAGGGCTGTAGGGATGCAACTGGGTCAAGTGCCCCAAAGCACCTGGGAATCCCATATCAGGGCACACCAGCAATTTGCCTGCCAGCATGTGGGAACTGCTATGCCAGGCAGTTGTGGGGCACATGGTGCAGGGGATACAGGGCAGGCCATGCCCTGGGGGGCTCTGTTGGCTTCTCTGTCTTGCAGTTGCCAAAGCCCAAAATACAGCACTGCTCTGCACCCCATGCCATTGTCAAACACAGTAAGAAAAGGCAGAAATTAAATGCAGAGTGCGTTCAGACCAATGTGGGATGCTTGGATTACTGACATCCCCTGTGTGTCCCTTTGAATGCAGCAGCAGCAACAGCACAAAACATTCCTGGACCTGCTGTACCAGCCTCCTTGGGGGCCATTGTCCTAGACATTGGTCTGTCACGGGTATTAGAAACATCAGACTAAAAAAAACGTGATGGAAGGACAGGCACTGATGTGTCATCATCTTCTGCTGTCATAACCAGTGCTTTTATGATCTCCATTACTCTGATGTCCCATTTGACTCAGTCTTTTAAGGTACTTGTCCTCACAACACCCCAGTGAGGGACAGGAAATGCTGCAGATGGGCACAGACTGTGTCTGTGCTAATAATAGTAACAAACATTCCTGGAGCTGTCTGGTGTCTCCCAGGCCAGAAGTACTGTGTGAGCTTACAGGGTCACTGTTGAATGGGACAACAATTTAGTAGGCACAGGCTGTGGCATGAACAGTGTGGGGGAGGCCACATGCCTCTTGTACATCCCCCTGTCCCATGCTTGAGGCATCCAGGCATGCTTAGGCTCTGAAACTGGGGTCTGTAGCACCCCAAGATTGTGGGTGCTGCTTCTGCTTTTGCAGCCTGTAAAAGATGATGTTTTTGATGCTTTTGCTGTTTCCCCAGGCTCAAGGGGAAGGGGACAGCTGCCTCCTTTGGGCTGGAGCCAGCAGAAGCACAGCTGGCCATGTTAGATTAATCCTATCCCAGCAGAGAAGAGAGATGCCACTTCTGAAGACTAGCAGTCTCTGACCCAACTCAGTTACAAGCACCATGGGATCAGCAGGTAGCTTGGAGCGAGGTGAGGGGTTTAAGGCTCTTGGAAAAAACTTTAGTTGTCTTCTCTAGTAAAAAATGGCAAAAAGCAGCTCTTACTAGTGAGGCATTTTTTAACTGGATGATGCTGAATTCAAAGTGTTTTGAGGATTAGTGTGAGAGCAAGAGGGCTGCACAAGGAGAAATTCTGCTGGAGGGCAGTGCAGGAGGACACACCGAAGTGACACACTCTGTATCACTCCTAGGTTGCCTGGCTCATGTCACGCTCAGGCAGTTCTTAAGACTTGCTTGATTGAGTGCTACCTGGCACAAGCGGAGAGCATGATGGATGTAATTCAACAGTGGAAGGAAATGTGCTCCAGATCCTAGGCACATGCCCTCATCTCATTTAGGTTTCTTGGGCAGAGGTATAACCAGAGAAGCTAAGTCTCATTTTCCAAGACATGTTGCTCTACCACCCGCTGATCTCAGATTCATCCAGACACTTCAGGTAACCACTCAAATATTTTTGTGGACCTTGTCTCAAATGTGTGGCCCACCATAGTTTGAGAACTCTATGGCAGAAAGGGAGTCAGTCTAGCTGCTGAACTTGGGCTGCTCACACAGGTAAGGTGAGGTATCAGAAATAAAGTGTGAACTGTGTTCTTCATGCAGCCCCCTCAGGGCAGGGATCTGTCTTTTCTTCATTTGTCTGCAAAGCACATAGCTGTGGCCTTGTGTAAATAATGCATAACATGCACAGTCATATTTTCTACATGTCTCTACCCGCACAGATGGCTTCAATGGGAAAATGTCATCGCTGATCATTAAAAGGCAACAAACTCCTCAACTACCAAAATAAATAAGTGGTATATTGTTGGCTTTTACAATCAGTAGGATCCCACATAAGGGGGTTTCCCCCCCATCCCCCCATGTATGCACCTTCAGCAAATTGATTTGATAAGACCCAGTTCCAGACATCACCTTATTTCAAGTTCAGTTACCTAGGAAACTGCAGTGTACTGCTGGGACGAGCTGCCCGCTCCTGCTTCTGTTGGAGCTATTACACACACCAGCCCTTCCTTCAGGAAGAGCAGAGTGCTGCCTATGCCAGCTTCCAGCCTTTTTATGCAGATCTGGGCTGTGCATGCATTGAAGGGAGGCACGCAGTCAGCGATGCCTGTGGGAGGGAGACATGCACACTACCCACACCCACGTCTGCATACTGGAAATTGCTCTTTTAGCTGTGAGGAGACGTGGTAGCTACCTACAGCGTGTGAGTGTGGAGATGACATGGGAACTAGCTCTAGCTGTGTATGTGAGCACGCAGTCCTACGCAGAATGGCTGCTGTGCATGTGTGTGCTCACACACGTAGGTGCCGCTTCTTGTGAAACAGCTCAAGTTATCAGGGCTTCTACAAAATGGTAATTGAATCTGAGGATCTGAGACAGCATGGTCTGCTATGGTTTTTTTTTTTCAGAGGACTCATTTGTTGAAGATGAGTTCACCTTCTTTGGGACAACAAAGCCTTTGCACTCTCTACTCTGCAGTTTCTGAGAAATGAGGAGCCCTTGAAGGGCAGCTCCAGCACATTGCAGTGGTGCTTGACAAAGAGCTGGTGGTAAGGAGCCCAAGAAGCACAGTTACTTTTTGAAACACTTGATTTTTACCAGATTGCCATAATGTGTCCATAGTGGCAGCTTGTCTCTCAGGTGTGAGATATTCAGCTGCACATGGCCTCAGGACACAGGAGGCTCAGGTGCTGGGCTGAAGGTAGAAGGGTGTAAGTGAACAGCTGGAGTGGGTAATCCTGGCAGCCCAGGAGCTGCACCATGGGGACGCAAACCCGGACATAGTTAACTCATCTACTCTTGTTTAGCATAGGTAAGTTGACTGGAGCTAGTTGCTTTTTAGTAGACAGTCCTGTCAAGGAGAAACACCCGATTCCCCATGCTGTCGTTCAGCAATTTTCCAGAGACAGTGCATACTTTTAATGTTTTCTTTTACAGGAATGTGGAGCCCAATATGCATCTCACAAATGGGAAAATAAAATCTACTCTGCATATCTCTCTGATTAGTTTGTTCTGTGCCATAACTCATGTAGCCATCTGTAGGTGTCAGCAGCCTTTACGCTGTCTTTCACCAACAAAAAATATTGTGGCTTGTCTGGTAGAAAGGAAAAATGTCTTGAGGAAGTGGAAATGATCAGAGGGGATGCCCTGAGGTGCCATGGTGGGAGATCTGTTGTCTGAGGAACAGTCTATCCCGATGGACTTTGAGGCACTATACACATCTTGCATTGTTTGCAGAAGATCACCTTTTTCCCTTTTGCTATGCTCTCTGGGAACTCAGTGAATAACAGAGATAACAAACTCACAAGAGCAGGAGACGCAATCAATCCTTCTGTCCCTCTCCCCATCTCCGTAACCTGGATCTCTGGGATAAGGGTTTGCAGAATAACTACTGTGTGGGCTAAAGCAACGGCCTACCAACATCCACCGGCAGGGAGCAAGGCTGCTTCTGGCCTTTCCTCCAAGCCTCTACCTCACCTCCTAACCCATCTGGCTAGAGTCTCAGTTCACCACCAGAGATGTCAATGTAGCAAACATCAAAACTCTTGAACAATGCTATATTGCCAGACAAAATATTACCACTGAGGTCTAACACAAACATGAGTCATGCCCTGTGGAATACTTATATTTGATACATACATATAAGCACACCTTCTGATCCACTGCAGTGTGTTCTCACCAACGGGCTACAAAACACCTGTTTTCCATCAATAACTATCCTGATAGGCATTTGTCTGGTGCAAGCTTGCCATGTCAAAGCTATTAGGGTTTGCAAGAAACTTGTTGACCTATTTAATTTTTGTATATCTAGACAGACAGCTAGATGTGCAGTCAGGTCTTGAAAGTCCAGCTCAGTGACAGAGAAACTTTTATTTTCAACAACCTGTCAGCACTGTCATTACTGACATTTACTTGGCATTACCCAGTCTCATATAGAGCCCTATAGTTCACAGAATCGTTTCAGAGAGTCATAGAATGGTTTGGGTTGGTAGGGACCTTAAAGATCATCCAGTTCCAGCCCCCCTGCCATGGGCAGGGACACCTTCCACTAGACCAGGTTACTCAAAGCCCTGTCCAACCTGGCCTTGGACAATTCCAGGCTTGGGGCATCTGCATCTGCAGAGTGTCTCATGACTCTTTAATTGTTGCATGTAATTGTTATAATAAACTTTGCCCATGTCTATAACACACATTATGTGTGTTTATGTGTATACATACATACATACATACAAAGACCTGTATATATATATATATATATATGTATGTATGTATGCATGTATACACCCATACACTCAGAAGAACTTCTGTATGTGTTTCAAACTTATAGACAACTAATGTGTAAAGGACAGGCAGATATTTCCTTTCATCCACTACCTCCAAGATGCAGGAGGGCATTTTTAACAGCACTGAATGAAACCAAGGGAGTGAGCAGCAGCCTATCCAAATCAAAATCTCTGCAATGTATCTTTCACTTCCTGGGGCAATGATTCTTGCAGCTGGGGACCTACTTTTATGAATAGGTGTGCAGAGAAGGGATTTGGCTGTAGCAATTCTATCTATGCCTGGGACTCTTTCCTGCAAACTTTTATATGTGTCAGACATTTCAACTGAGTTTTATGTGTTGTTCTGCATAACAACATCTCCAGAAAGCTTTACTTTCCTGGCTGCTTATAAGTCACTGATCTTTGATCATTGTGTACCTGTATCCTGGAGGATATTATGTTTATTTGTATGTATTTCCCATTTGAAATACCGTAAATGATAGATAGAGAAGCTTAGGCAACAGCCAATTTTGTGGTAATTATCTGAGCTGAAAAAGCTTCTGGGGCCTCACAGAGATAGTGGCAGCAGATGCATCTGTGCCTGTGTTAACCTGCTTTCCCAATATCCCCAAAGCCTTACTGCCTTTTTTGACAACATTACAAAAACAGTGTAGAAAGGGAAAGAAACACAGTTAAAGAGAATAAAGCATTTACTTACTTTGAGAACTGACTCAAGATATGGATGGTGCTAAAAAGACAGAAGGCTGACCAAAGGGCTGTAATGTCTAACACTTTTTTTCTCTCCAGATTAATATTTCATGTCCTGTGCCATCTTTGTCATCCTGCACATCTCCTCTGTCGGGAAATCCATGCAGGTAGCAGAAAAAGGCCCAAAAATGCAGCAGCTCCCTCACCCCAGATCCATTGGCTTCACTCAGAATAACCAAGACTGTAAAGTGGAGGCTTTCCCTCCTTCCCCTCAGCTAGGGTCAGAGTTGGCTCCTTGAGCTACTGGATATCTCTACTTGTGCTGAGGCTGACCCATTGTCTGTAGGTTCACAGAGTCTCAGGCTCTATCCTTGGTCTGGAACTGCTGGTGTTACCTCTGAAATTGGTCCTGCCACCTCAAGGCTGACTGACCCTTTCCATGCTAAACTTCTGTTTTAATTTATTTATAACCTAGCCTGAGCGTAATCCTTTTTTTGGAAGATGACCATATGATGGGCTTAGGTCTAGACCTGGTTTCCTCATTTTAAGAACAATGCACCTCAACTGAAGTAGGAGCAGGGCAGGGATACAGAGGGAGATGGCTGGCTGTCTTCTGAAAGAAGGCTGAATTTCTCTTGTTTAGCCTAGCAACAAAAGAAGCTGACAAAACGTAGAATTGTCATCTGAAAATATCCCAGAGAGGAAAAAGGGTTGCTTTAAAAAGTCAGTTTAGCATGATAGCAAATGATTTTAAAATATCTGGGAGTCAGTCTAGACTGGAAATGAGAAGCTCTTTCTGCTATCAGACTGATGGGGCCCTCACAGAGGCTTCCACAGGATGCTGTGAAGACAAAATAACCCAATTAGCTTTGAGGTGAAGCTTGAGTAATTGATGAAACGGACCCTACAAAGCCACTGCCTGCCAGTGCAGGACCCTAGATTGCATCATCTAGGACATCCCTTCCAGCACTGCATTTTGGAACTACAATTGGAATGCAATTATGTGAATACTGAAGTTGTAGATAATGTGTTCGAGATCACTTAATTCAAAAGCGAGGCTTTACTGCCTCTACCACTTTTCCCTCACAGTGCTGTGAAAATAAGTGTATCACTGCCTTATCTCTGCTCAAGTATTAAAGTCAGAATGTGTTAGAAACATCCAGGAGAAAATTAAATAAGATTCCATTTGGTGTTCTGTAATGTGTGCTGAACATTTTCTTTTCTGTCAAAGAAATATTGAATAATGGTGTGTTTGGACAACACTTTTTTTGAAAATACAGCATGCCATTGCATAAATGAAGCATATTTGTTAACATATAGATGCAGTTTCTAAGTTTTCCTCAACTTTTCAAACTTTTGAGTGCTTAGATATTCAATCTTATAATTCTTTTAATTTAGAGAGGTATTTGACTGTAATAATGCTGAGGTGGCTGCAAGAATGGTCAATTGAAATAGATTTTCATCAATGGTACTGTTCCATTAAGATAATAGGAAGCCTGTGTAGTGGTAGATAATAAAAGCTGACAATAAAAACAAAGTTTGTATTCAAGTCAAATTACAATTGAAATGTTTTGAGCTGTGTTTTACTAAATCCACTTGCAAGAGTAGGATCAGAAAAATAATTTCCTGTCTTGTAGAGAATGTTTTCTAGAGAATGTGTTCTCTAAAAGTAGCCAGCAAATTTCAGCACCGATAACTTTCTTATTCCTAAAACCAATTATTTTCAAACATGTCGTGTACACTAGCTCTCAGTGAGGATTAACTACATGACAGGCTTGAACTTTTAAAAGCAAGTGAGTTTTAAATTATGAAAGAGCAGGGGGAAAAGGTGAGACTAATTTTTACTGTACAGAAACATGTAAAGTTTTTCAGTGCATCATCATTCATAGTCTTCTTGCCATAATTATAATGAAAATTATTCCCTTTCTCTTCTTTTTTTGACTCCCTAACAAGAAATGCTTTGTGATTGGATGATGTAGACTAATTTTTAATGAATCATTTATCATATTAATAGCTTATTGCAAATGAAATTCCCCATCTAGCCCAGGAGTATTTTTTTGTTAATTGGCTTGCAAGCATTAAAGAATATTTCTAGTTCAAACTGCCTGGACCAACACTATTGAATGCAACATTTGTGCTGTCTGATTTTATGGGATCAGCACCAGGAGCTGAGTGTCTTGTCTGCCTCTTTGTGACAGTCTATTCAAAATTCTGTTTCAGCAAATATTCATGGACATTATGTGAAAATATGCTTCACTGTACTCCTCCAGAAGTACATTTCTGTATATTTTCAGAGAATGAATGAATGTAATGCTCACACTCCCTAAACCCTCCTAAGTTAAGAGGCTTGCTGCTATTGCATTGTGGAGAGGCTTTCATGCTCAGAACTGGCACATATTGAACACTGACACTGGATATTTGTGGGAATGTTCCTATAGTTTTCTAACTACATGTGGGTTTGCACAGAGTGTGAAATGTTTTAGCCCTAAAGCAAATACTTACAGATATGGGAAGCTGGTTGCTATTCAGGATTTGATTTGATACAGTGAGTTCTTCCCCAGCAAAATTTCCACTGATGGGGTCTGTGTTAGGACATCAATTTACCCCCACAGGCCACCAAAATGATAGACCTTCAAAGGTAAGATAATCAAAGGTGTCAATAAATGTCTTCACCCAAGATAGATAGGAAAACATCAGGGTTTCAGTGTGATCCAGGCTGGCAGAATTTCTATTCATAAGTGTTAATAACCTTTTTTTCAATTTGTTTATTTTGGTCTAAACTCTGAGTAGAGACTTCAGTAAACCCCTGGGAAGCCTGTGGAAGGCCAGCAGTGCCCAAACAGTGGCTTAGCTGGTGGCCAAGGACAGACAATCCACATTTGTCAGTGATGTCACATATATATTCTCCTCTGGTTGGAGGTTTTAATGAGGAGACATTTCCAGGATGAAAAAGAATAATGGGATTGAGAAAATTTAATCCTGAAAAATGAAAGAGGAAGACTGAAAAGAAGATAATCACAAGTTTCAGAATTTAAACTCTGGTACGTGGGATGTGGTCTGTAGGAGACCACAGGAGTCTGCCTGAAGTTTTTTCCTTTTTCCACAGAGGGGTCCAATCTGGCCACTCTGGGTCTGATGATGTTGGACAATTATACTGGCAAAACACTGCCTTCAGGGCAGCAGCTGGGGCTGCTTCCCCAGGGCTCGAGGGCTCAGACACAGCATCCGATGGCAGCAACTCAGTGCCTATTACCAGGCATGAGGTGAGCAACGGGAGCTGATCCCATGCATTAATCCACAGCAACTGTGAGATAAATTGCGTTACTCTAAATGCCACTGAAGGAGATTTGGCTGACGTATGCAAACTCGTTAAGCTGCTTTAATTGCAGCACTCTTGGAGAAGGTGGTGATTTCAGCAGACTGAAATAGGATGGGGAGTCCTCACTGCGTGAGACAGGAGAGAGAGCACCAAACACAGCTACTCAGGCCAAAAGAAAAAAGGGAAATCCTGTCTTTCAGGTGGGAAAAGAAACTAGGCAGTCTTTCCCTTTCCATAGCACCTCTTCTCAGATTGAGGCCTGAGGGCCTAGAATGGCCCAGGCAAAAGGACTAGGCTGGCACACCTCATCACCCAGCTTCATTCCTCACAGGAGAAGGCATTTTCAGGTAGATATGGCTGAAATTACTTCAGTCAAAAAAGGAGGAGGTGGGAGATGGCTTTTCATTCATTAAAGACAGTCATAGGAATTTGTTGTCTGTCTTTGTTAAAGAAAATCAGAGACCTCCCACAAAGAGATTTTTCTTTTGCTGAAATCATGCTTAGCTTTTCTGTTTGGTTGGTTTTGCAAATGAGGTGGGGTACTTTGCATTGAGACTAATACTTATTTTCATGAGAAAATGTAGAAGAAAGTTTCTCTTCCTTGAAAAACTGATTTTTAACTGGGTTCAACCATAGACATGGATTAGTTATTAAAAAAGTCAGAAATATTTTAATCCTGCCAACAGTCATGCTGCTGCCAGTAAAAGCACCTGAGCTTTATTCTTAATTTTTATCCTACCAAGAACTCTCCTAACCTTGTAGAGATGGCCTGAATGCTCAAGTATGTGCTCACCATCCATTTGGTGGTGAGCCCAGGTTTTCAGGGGTGTAGAAGTGAGCTGACAGTTCAGAAAATAAAGCCTTTCTTCCCTGATTTCTTTTTCTTTCTTAACTGACAAGTGTACTGATGGCCAGTTTAATTTGATTTGACACAGATGGTCATTTCAGTTGGCAATCATCCACCAAAATACATGTCACCCTTGGCTAATGACCTACCCTCATCGATAATCTTGTGACATCTTTTCCACGTTGTATATGACATATGCCTGTGAATTTCCTGCAATAACCCCTTCATGTTTTTAAATCCCAGCCTCCCAAATGCCTGACTCGAAAATGTCATTTCTCCTTCATAAGGATTCACCAGCTGCTGAGGGAGCTCCTTGTGGGGCTCCCTCCATTTTAGCCCTAAGGTCTGGTAGGATGGGACCCCATGGGTCCCAGGGTATTTCCCATGGGAAATACCATGGGAGGACACATCTGCCCTTGCCTTCCATCTGTCTCACCATGCCAGGCCACAGACTGAAGGGCTGGAACCAGGGGCCTGTCATTCCCTTGGCCCTTCCCTAGATCTGAAATGGATTGATGTTGCATTGCAGCACAGTAGATCGGGGAATGAGGCCTTTTTTGCACCTGTATGTGTAAGACGTCTATATAATAATTATTAATGACCCATAATAATTCTACGTTCTTATTTTCTCTGCATCTATAATGATTAGAAATCCATAATTTTGTCCTCTGAGCTGCCTAGTCACTTCAGAGGAGAAACTTTAGCCTTTTGCATGCACTTGAAGCCTGATCAAGAGTCCCCTGTAATCCATGGCTGCCCAGTCAAACTCAGGGTTATGTTACAAGTGGGATGTCATCAGCTAGTACAGAAGTAAGTGGTAAACAAGATGTTTGTAAGATAAAGTCTTGCATCTCCATGCAACATTTTCCAGCTCCTGTTTGAAAGACATTTTCCAGTCTTATCTTTCATTGGAATACTTCTACTCAGTTTACATTTGTTTCTGTCACAGGGCTATTTGTCCAATAAATTAAACAGTCAATAAATGCAGGGACCATAAATCTTTTCTATCAGTAATTAGGAGACTGATATTCTGCCTCCTTTATTTCGTTTGATAGTTGTAGCAGCAGCAGCAGATCTGGCTAATAATCCCTGCTGTCAGCTTGGGACCATTGCAGGGCCATGGAGAGGACAAATATGAAAATCAGGCATGTGCAAAGTAATATTTCTCATGAGAAAACATATTAATATGAAACAATGAGAAGCCACGGGACTTCCTAACCTGGCTGTAACACACTTTTACCTTGGCTGAGGCTGTTCTGCCATGGTGAAGAAATGCCCTCTGGGAGCTGCTGCTGTGGGACTACTAACACTTGGCAGTCATTCCTCTGTGTGAGCTGTGGGGAATCTCCATCACTGTGCAGCCATCTGAACCTTGTTTCTGTGAAGTCCCAAAGGCCTTTGCGAGGTTTGTTTATTATTAGCGTCATTTTCCACTCTCATGACTTATTTTGAATATAAGGAAAGTGGATCCTATTTAAAAAATGCTATCTAGGACAAAGTGTGGAGTAACCCATATTTCATCATCCTACTATTAAATAATAAGTATTAATTTACTTTTCACCAATTAGCTAAGAACAGGCAAACTAATTTTCCACATGTGGCAGAGATGCTAGATGATAGATTATAAATGTCATATGTGGATCCAGGATATTTTATGAAAAAGATTAGTGAGTTGTTTCTCACATCATAAATTTCCTTGTTGGTCTGCTAGGAAACATTTCCAGTTTGTGGTGCCCTCTCTGAGCTCTTGACTCTAACAGTGCAGCCCAGAGCAGGTGGATGCAGATGAACCAGAAGTCCTGCTATCATTTTTGTGCTGTGTATGCCTGTGTGGGCAGTAGTAGCATTTGGAAAAGGAAGATAGCATCAAAGAGTATTTAGGGCATGAAGCTGTGGACTCAGCTGTAAGCAAAGCCCCTGTGGTTAAAGCTGTGCCTGTTGAGATGTCCCATGTGACAATACCAAACTCATTTCCATGCTTTGCTATGCATGTCCACCTCCTTGTCGAGCTGAAGAACTGTGTGTTATACAGGGCTGGGGTGTAATTGAAGGCAGTGACATCACCCCTGCAAAGTCTGATCATCCTAAACGTCCTGTGCACTCACCCCAGCACACAGGATCTGGCAACGGGAATGGACACCAGGGCCTGGCAACATGTGATGCTGGTGTGGCCACCCCTGCCTATCCCCACTGTCCCATTCCCCACCATGCCCTGTTTTGCAGTGGTCACTTCCACTGACTTTCTGGAATACAAGAGTGAACAGTGGCAGAGCCTTTTCACCCCTTGTATGCTCAGGTTTTTTTAAAGACAAACATTACAAAAATAAAGGTAATTTAAGAACACACACACATACACAAAGAAAATCCCATTTTAGTTTAAAAATGTGCAGTGGAGTTTGACCTTTGCTGTGTCTTGTGCCATGCCTCATCTCCAGAGGTTTGTATGGTGTTCGTGGTCATGCTGTTTTATTATTCCCACAACTCTGTTCCTTCCTTCTAGGCATTAAATAAAGCAAAGCAAAGAACCACAAATTTTACTTAAAACAAGTTGACCTACCCTTGGAAAACAACAAGTGCATTCTTAGGCAATTCACAAAAAGGAAAATGAGACAAGGTCAATGATCAACTCATTTATTGCGGCTTGACCCATCTTACTGAGCCTATGGCTTGCTCCTGAACTCTCAGGGCCACAGCCCTTCTGTACACCAGTGTTTAGGATTTGCAGAGAGCACAGATTAAGGTCGTTTCTTTACAGGACTTTCCAGACTCACCTTGCAGACTGGCAGGCTGATTTTCAGTGGATCAATGAATGAGTTAGGATGCCGAGTCTCACTCCTAGCACAAGAAGAAGAACTCTCCATTTGAGTTTTCAGGCTACATCAGCAGGACAGAGATATCCAGAAGAGAAATCTGCTACAGCACAAGGCCTTTTTGGGGTAGTGGGGAGAAGTCCCCAGCCACAACAGCACAAGTACATGTGGACATTAGCTGTATAGGAGCATGGATTTTGCCATGGAGGGTCCCTACATGGGTCAGAAAATAGTCCAGATGTGAATCAACTCTCAGAAACCAGTCCAGCCATAAAAATGGATACTCATGTCTCAAAAAAGGGAAGAGTGGCAAATAATTCATCCTAACTACTATGAGGTTCCCTGTATCCTTTTACAATCAAAACAGAGCACAAAGGGAATAACCCCTGAAAACTGCTGTTGATTTTGTACTGTTCACCCAGCTCTGGTGCACTGAAGGGCAGGAGACCTTCCCCAGCCCACAGAAGCCATGGTTTTTGTCCATCTGCACAAAGGATCTCACCTTTGCAACACTGCAGTCCTCACAGGCTTCTCTGGCCTATCTCCATGGGGAAAAAATGAGAAACAAACACCAGGCAATGCTGCCAGATGTCTATAAAGGTATAAGGATAAACAGTGTGCCTTATTTAGGGGGAAAGGGCCATGGAAGCCTGGCTCTTGTAGATCTTCTCAGGGAGCCAAGTCACATGCACACACACACTCGATAAAGAGCTGCTTCTTTTCTCTTCCCAGAAATGCCATTTTCCTCTGGGTGCTTATCAATTACTGGACATACAAGAGATTTGATCCAAGACAATTTACTCCTCATACATGAGTGAATATCTAACTGCCCATCTTCAGTCTGACTGATGAGAGCCCAGGTAACTTGGCAAGCTTCTTCCTCCTACATCTGAGGGATGGCTGCTATCCATGAGTGCTCCTGCACAGATATGGATGCCACCAAAACAGATAACCCTCTGTAGTGAGAAACATATGTGGGAGACAATCTATATGAGAATGAAATAGTATTTTCCCCAATTTATTCTGCAAGAACAATGCAAACAGGATGTCCCATCGAAATGCTGGGTTGTTTTCCTTTGTTTTTTTTTCCTTTGTTCTTAATGATCAAGTGAAGAAAACAACCCCATTTCTCTTTCCTAAAATCTCCAAGGTAAAATTCATTTCAGATCCCCTCCATGAAATGGCTGGATAGAAGATTCTCCCTTGGGTCACTCAGGATATTCATTACGTTGCTCTCACTCCTCTAAGATAATGAATCACATATCCCAGGACTTGTCCACACTTGCAAGTTATCGCTGATTAAGGTAAGGTGCAAATATAAAGTGCCATTGTTGTTTCTTAAGAGCAGCTCAAGGGTTTATTTAAGCAGGAATAATGCACTGATTTCTCAACAACAGCTTCCTCACAGGGTGTTAATCAGGAAGAGGTGACTGGAAACAACTCAGCCCTGAGATAGGACGTAGCTGAATCAGCCACACTTGCTCAAACCTCTTCCAGAGGGTTCTGGCTTGCCCTTGCCAGAATAGGAGAGTGTTTCAGGAAGTGCTGCTGAAGATCCTATGGATGATTTCAATTCATGCTGTGCATGTTGAAGTCTGTACCACAGTTTGCAATAGGGAAGCAGCATTAAACCGTAAGTACTAGTTTGATTATCTGCTTATGGTTAAGAATACTGGCTGGTGTGTGCACCTGTTGAGCAGCCAAGTAAATGAAAAGTCATTTGAGAAAATGTTCCAGATGAAAATAAAAGCCCAGAGCTAGATGAGACTTTTCCACAGGATCCTGTGACAGGTCATGGTATTGCTGCTCAGCCAAGTTGTCAGACAACAAAGCTATGAAGAAACATTTAGTGGGTTGCAAATGCTTTCTCATCTTTCAGTTTTGCAAATTTTATTGAGTGATGCTGCCCTTATTCTGTATTTGTCCCTTAGAAGTACTTGACAAGTCATCTGGGAATATCTATCATTGCATAACCTCATACTCAACAGACAAAGCTGTTCAACCCTTTTTGGCCCCTTTATGCAGCCAAGGGCTCCAGGCATTTCTCAGGCATCCTTCAGCAATGTGCTTCTGCAGAAATAAAAAGCCACAAAACTCAGAATTTGGCTTTCCTCTCTACTTTTTATTCTCTTAGCCTAACCCAAAGCACTTTAAAATGCATAATTGCTATCATCTTAGGGAAAGTTGTGAGGTAATTAGGTCTCTGGTCTCTAATTTATAAGCAGAAGTGGAAAAACACCCTACCCTTGACAGGATTAAAGTACCTGTGGGTACTATTCATGCTTTCAGATAATCTCCGGCCACTTTGTTCCTTTTAGGCCACTGCAGGTATATAGAGAGATGATTAGAGAGACTTCCTGGCCAATGCCAGAGGAAAGCAGGTGCTTCCAGAAGGCAATGCCAAGCTGGGTTCCAGGAACATGAAGGCTTGTTCCACCCAGACCTGTGTCAGCTGGACGTGGGTCTGGGATTGCTGCCGTGCCGGCTCCTGCCCCACTCACCGGTGACTCTATTGCCACATGCTCTGGAGTGGATTCCAGCACAGGAGCTGCTGCCAGGGGACAGCTGGCCAAAGGTAAGTGTGTGAGCATCATTTCCATCCTGCAGCTCACAAGATGCCCCACTGCATCTGTCCCCTGGGCTCAGCCTGTCCTGGGGATCTGAACATGCAAAAGCAATCACAGAAATGGGGCTTCAGAGGCAGGTTGGCAGAACAGTTTTGGCATGTGGAGTGACAAGTGCAGGGGGAATACAAACTTCCTGAACAATAATTTGCTATTATGTGAATATATATTATGCTACATGTGAAATTTACTTGGGGACTTGCATTATCTAACATTGCTCCATCCGCTGATCTCAGGGGAGATTCAGGATGGGCCTCTCCACCTGCTGAGGAGCTGTGTCAGAACTGGCCTGGAGATACAAGTGCATAAACATTACCTAAGCCTGTGAACAAGAACTAGCTTCAGACAATACCAGTGCATACAACCAAGCCTGCCTTTGAGAGAGGACAGGTATAGGTGATGGGATACAGCATAAAAGACACTAAAAATGGCCTATATTCACACTTTTCTACACAACCATTACTTTTTGTTTTCTTTCAAAAATGACCTTCCTATCAACCCAACCCTGAGGCAGTTAACACATGGAACTCAAAGATACAGCTAACCCATGTCTGTACACCAGGTTAAGAACAAAATATTTCATTATCATATTGAAATCCCTAATTCATGCTGGGCTTAAACTTGAAGCAGCCACAGTTCCAGTTGTAATAACCCAGGGAACTGAGAGGATCTGAAACTTCTGAAAATCAAGTCCAGAAGCACTCAGAATTTCTACCAGTGCCACAAACCCAAGGAAACTTTCTGATGGTTTACTTTGTACCTGAAGTTTCACTGACCTAGCAAATAATACATGAAATATATTCTGTCTATACCTCAGACAGGTTCTACATTACCAAGTGCAATACTCCCAGCTGCATGCAGTGTATTCTTTTGCTCTAAACTAGTTTTCCAGAGCTATATTTGTCAAAAATATGAGGCTTCAAACTCCACTTTTATGATCATAAAAGATTTGGTTTCTGCTATCCTCTTTAACAGGTGCATCCAGAGACTAAGCCCATTTCAGGAATACGCCAGAGGGAAAAAAAAAAAGCTAAAATGACTTGCCAAAGCTGCTGTCTGACCTTTAAATACATATTTAAAGCTCTGTCTCAGGGCTCCAGCCCCCAAGGAGTTTCTTTCCTTGGTGACAAATGCAGATTCATGCAGCCCCAGTTCCTCCAAACAAGGTGCTAAGTTCACATGTTAAAACCAGGTGCTGTTTACACAAAAAAAGTGGGGCAAACATCTGCATGTCACCAAGCATCTTTCCTGTACACTGAATATAAATATCCAGGTTAAACCTTTACCTTTTGACTGTGTTTCCTCCTACACCTTTATCCTCTGAGACAGCTTATGTAAGTAACCTGAGATAAAAAAATTTACTCATCATGGTGTAAAAATACTAAAGTTCCACTGCCTTATAATCTGCTTCTTTTGCTGGGTGTCCATCAGCTCTTCAGGACGTGATGCCAAGAGACACTGTCCGTGTCAGAGGGTTTGACATTTGAAGGTCTCATGAATGGTTGGTGAGGGGAATATGGTTCATAAAGCTTCTGGGGAAAGGTGTGCTGCAGAAAAGCCCTAGAAGAGAAGAGCAGCCGGTTGAAGACACAGTGGATCTGACTAAGAGGACTTATTTAGCAGCCTGTGTGCAGATGTCCAACACAGCTTCATGTCTTAGAACTTCTTCTATCACTCTGATCCCAAAGCAATATACACTGACCTGCCTGTGCCAAAGCAACCTCATGTGTTTGTTAGCAAGCCTTTGCACTAGTAAGTATTCAGAAAAGCTGGTCAGCAAAGATTTTCATTAATTTAGTAGTGGTAGTGATTGATAACCAAATAATATTGGTTATTTAACCAAAAGATCACATTCTGAAAAGAGCAAATATTTCAAAAGAACAAATATTTCCTGACGACGTTCATTTATCACATTGGAATTTTAGAAAGCTGTGAAAAAGGCTTGGAGAGACCCACAAGAGATCATGATGTCCGTGTGTGATCCATGTAATTTCTGATGATGAACATCATCAGGAAATACTTGTTACCAACAAGGCTTTGTTTGGATATATTTGTTTTAAGGTCTGTAGGTCCTCCTTTAGGTGACTCACCTCATTGTTAAGGTTGAATTTTCCAGACAGCTCAGCACAAATTACCTTTTAATGTTGTTCTAGGCATTTTTTCCTGGAGAGCACCTCTGCAGACCACTTGGTCTTTGCTCCAAAGAAGCTGAAACATAAGAGTTTATTTCAATACCTGTACAAGCAGCAGTTTGCCTAACACATATCTCCTGTCATGGTACCTCACTGCCCACTGGGCACCCAGCTCAGGCCCCACTGCTCTGACATGATCTGTAGAGCACAAACATTTGCACCAAGTGGTGAGTTTGGTCACTCAGTCAAAGGGCTGGTTTCTGAAGATGAGTTAAACTTGAAAAACTGAGTGAAGTCAGTGCCTATTACCACATGGACATTCAAGCCCAAAAGCAGCCTTGGTTGTGTGATAGGATGTAAAATCTTGCAGCACCACACACTTCTAGCAGCAGAGACATAGCAGTTGTCTGGGAGGTAACAATTCCCTTCAGGTTAAATTAAATTTATGTTGGTTTAATTTAAGACAGTTGGGAACAGTTTTCGAGCTAAAATAATAAAAGCCACTCCTAAAGTGAAATAATTGATGGCAATAATATTGACATGGGGAAATAATAATAAAGACATACTGCCCACTAAAGGTTTGTTGGTTTTTTTTTTAATGAAATAGACCCAAAAGAAGTTTCTATGTGGACTATAACCCAGAGGCCAATGAGTCTTAGGCATCTTTGAGAAGAGGGAACATTATCCTCAAACTGTCTGCTGGGACGCAGCAGGAATTCTGAAGCCCAGATTATTTTTTTACTTTGCACTTTAACACAGAGAAAGTTGAAGCAGGTTGACAGACATAAAGCACATGCTCTATTCACTGATTTTGTAGCTGGTGGCATACACCAAGTTCAAGGTTAATAGGAAAATTATGGACAGGATGCAGTTGGGAGTCCTCAGGTGGCCTTCCTCTCTTGGTATCTGCTCCAGTGCAGCAGGAGATCACTGTCCTATCAACAACCAACCCCCCAGTAAAATTATACCCTTTAGTAAGGCCTGCTCAAGTTACTTTCCAGTGATCTTTGTCTGATGGCAACACTGGCACTGGCTGGATTATGCTTGATTAAGTACAAATGTTGCACACTAATTGGCTGATACGCCTTGTATGCATTTTTCATCAGGTATTACCTATCCTATATTAAAATTACCACTATATACTCTTTATATGTAATAGGTACTCATGAATCTAGAAGGCATCAAGTGGACAGAGTGTGGGAACTTGAGTGCTGAATGATATGAATTATAACTTGACAGCAATGTGATGAAAAGGTAGAGAAGAGCACAGGCTGAGGTATAGGAAGCCTTTTCTCAGGGAATATGGCATAAAAAGTTCACCCCTGGAAGGCTGTGAGGAAAAGAGCGCTGGTGAAAGGGCCAGATGAAAGGGGCTGCCACAGCAGCCCTGGAGTAATTTCAAATGAAAGGCTACAAGCAAAAAAGCCCCCTAAAAATTAGAAAACTTTTAGGAGTAGGCCAGTACAAACAATTGCACTGTGCAATATTTGGATAATCAGACCCCCTCTAAACCTCATAGAAATTACATAAAAATAGTCAATGGGATTTTGAGCATATCCTGCACTCCAGGTACACACAGAGTTCCAAACTATCCCATTCATCTGGCACACAGAAATTGATGGGAAGGTCTGATCTTTTATTTCCAAGTTTCATTGTTTGTATGATCTGCCACAGGCAGGGAATATTAAAGAATAAGGGAATGCCTAAATACAGAAAGAACAAAGAAGATCTCAATAGATGAATGTGAGTAATTGCATCAGGTGCAAAAACACAATTAGTGACATTGTAATTACTGAAATTAAATATCAATTTACGTGAGTATGCACTGTAACACTTTTGACAGCCTCAAACATTGTATGATAGCAAATAGAAGTGGGATGACAGCTCCCTAATTTGTAAAGTAGAATCATAGAACCATTAAAGCTCACTTAAAGAATTTTATTCCGTAAGATACAAGGACAGGAAAGGTTTCAGTGCAAAGAGGATACGTGATAATAAATGCCCAGTAAAACCATGCATACATCTGCAGCTCTTAAGACACACAGCAGCTTTTCTAAAATACAAATGTAGTACATGAAGTAACAAACCCTGCAGCAGCACCATGGAAAACTTTGGTCTGAAGGAGAGAGTGGGAAGAAGATAATTCCCTTTGGGACAGAACACACCTCGCTTTAGATGCTGCAGGCATACAGGTTGCATGCTAATTGTGTCTGTGTCTTCTTCTAATCCACAGGGAGGAACGAGTGTCACCAGAGACAATCCTTGCCATAGAGATATCCATTCAGCATGCCAGGTGGTGAGATGAATCCAGGTCATCTCTTTCCCTTACCAATTTTCATGAGAAAACTTTCCATCTCGTGGAGAATATTTTCTCCAGCATGTATCTCCAAGGCTGGCCCTTTAAGTGTGTGAGAGCTCTGCAGCCACCAGGCAGCAATTTTTTGCCCTTCAAAATAGCTTTACTTTCCTCTCCCACCTCCCCTCTTTCCTCCTGGTGTTTAGGTCCTCTTTGCTAGCAGGATGGCTTTTTTTTCACCCCGTTGCTAGGTTGGTAGCCTAGTTTCCCAAGGAAAGGAAGCTTATGAGATCACACTGTCTATGCAAGTGCCAGTCGGTCCCTCCTAAATAATTTTTGAGCCTGTGAACTGAGTTTGATCAAACTTGACAGGGGATAGAAGTCTCAAAGGTTTGAGCTGCCTACAAGTGCTGTGGAAGTAGGCAGGCAGAGGAGAAAAAATGCTGGGAGTGCATCCACTGCAGAAATATAACTGTATTATTAGACACCAGAGAGTCCACATCGAAGACAGTCATTACCACTGAACTCCATGGGAGATACAATTTCACAGATTCAGCAGCTCACAAGATGACTTGATTAATATGAGCATGAGCAAAATGTTCTTCTCCCCTTCTTCTAGAGCACAAGGCTTCCAGTTGCAGAGCAGCAGGGAAGAGCACAGAAATGACATGCTGGTAAGAGTGAATTTAGAGCTAATTGCTGCTCCTTCTCATGCCAGCCCTCGTGTGGAACTCGACTTCCCTGTGACTCCGGTGCCCCCAGTTGCATGATCTGGTTCACACAAAGGATGAAATTGCACAGACTAGAGCAGAGCAAGTCCTAAATTGCCGTGGGCTCTGTTGAGGAGGGTGAAGCTGCCTTATAATGGGCCATCCTTTCTAAGGGCAGCTCCATGATGAAGCATCCAGCTCGTCCGGATCTGTCCTCCTGGCGTTGGTCTGCGTTGCAGTTGCTAACGGCGATTCATTCACCATCAGTGTGAGCTGGAACATAGGCTGAGGACCAGCAAAAGCTGTGCCTGGTGCGTAGGCTGGCTCTCATTTGTTCCTGCTGTGGCTTTTCCTAGAAGTCAGGCACCCCAGGACTGCCTGACTACTGAGCCTGAGCAAAACCCTCGCAGTTCCTTGTTAACACTTGCTAGGGAGAAAAACAAGCTATTTGCACAGGTGGGATTCAAAAAGCAGTGGAAATCAATCATCTTACAGAAAAAAAAAGAAAAACTATGAACTAACAGCTGACATTAAAATAAAGACTGGGGAGTTGTGCAACTTTTTTTGTTCAGTGAAATATTGATGTTTTCTTCTTCTCCTAAGCCTTCTAAGTATTGATGTGCCAGATATCTGATTTAGGTAGAGAGAGTGCAAATCACCAGCACCTAAAAGAAATGGAGGGAAGGTAGTTAAATAAACTTTTGATGCACAGCAAAACAGGGGGCTTGTGAGTAGTGAGTGACATGACTGAAAATGGACGGGGATTTTGCCCGTCAACAGTCGAGCCGAGGGCACAGGTTGAAATTCACAGCCTGAAATTGCACCTGCATGAAGTTGGGCTGCTACCACCTTCTTTAAGATGAGGCTTCTTCAGAGAGGGATGTGAACCACAACTCTCCTGCACCCAGGGCTGAATGGTTTCTGTTACATAACAGATCTGTGAAGCAACAGGGGAGCATCCTTTACCTATTATTTGTTGTTGTCATTTCAGTCCGGGCATTTTTCTTCTGATGAAAGCTAAAAGATAAAATTTTTCTAATTAATAAAGGCTATCTCCTCATATAGCATTTTTCACAATGTCAAAGATTTGAAAGTGCTACTCCCATTTTACAGACACTAGGAGTAACAGTGAAGGAAATCAAGTGAAATGTCTTGGCAACAGGAAAAAAAAACAAGTATTGCATCATGGTTCTAGTAAAAGTGACAAGGGCACCTATTAAGCCTCAATAAACAGCAAAGCTTAGGACAATTTTCTGACATATTGGATCCTTCAATGAGGCATTGCGAGACTAATGTGACCAATGTTCCATGCTAACAAAATATGTTCTGGATTTTTCATCTGACAACATAATTTAAGGATTTCTCAGAATATGGGAAACAAAATGAGGCAGTGCCTTTACAGGAATCATTCCTTTGCAAAAGGCAGCTTGTGCCAGAGGACTGGAAAATTGAAAGTGCCCCAGGGGAGCACAGGAATGGATAAGACCTCTTACACTACCCAGTCAAAATAAAATGCATTAAGAGAAGCATAAGTACCAAACTGACCATTTACTGCAAAACTTCTTGTACTTAAGGTACTACTATTGTCAGAAGTACTACAATTAGAAGCCCTGACAAAGAGAGACTGTACTAGACACATGGTTTGACTCTTGAAGAGGTGCATTTGGCAGAATTAGACCATGTACATAGCTGTATCTGAAGGAAACTTACTGACAATGACTGCAGCAAAATAGATGGTTTAAGATGGGATAAATCTGATTAAAACAACTCCTATCACTATCAGTGATTTTTTTCTTTCTTATGGTTACTAATTTTTTTTTTGGTTGGTTACTTGGTTTTTACTTTGGTTGACTGAGGTTCTGAGGTTTTCGTTCGCTGCCTTAGGGAGTATCAGTTTGAATATCCAATAGTTTCCAAAGTGTTAAAGAAATTGCTGGTATTAAAGTGCTATTAAAGGATGCACTGCCCATCCACTCTTGAGGCTGCTTCCTGGCAAAAAAAAAAAAAAAAAAAAAGGTGCCCTGCAGATTTGATCACTGATGCTTGACAGATCGAGTAAGCTTTTCACAGTCCTTAATAAATTGATATAGTGGACAAGAAATGTGGAGGTGCAAAGCACAATGCACACACAAAGATCTTTGTGTTTTGGTACCGTGAACCTGGAGTTCATATTGGGATAACATTCCCATCTGAGGTAAAACTGAGCATTCAAAATCCTTACCTAGACAGAATCCACATTGACTTCAGGGGATACTTTTTCCCAGAGAATGGCTGTATAAAGAAGGTCAGGACTAGTTGTTTGTCCCCTGCAGCAATGTTGTTTCTCTGAAGAGACTTCCAGCACCTGTGATCAGGAATTTATTACTGCTGGTGAATACCAGCAATCAGGTGTTGGTCAGTCTCACCTTGACCTTCCGGAGGCTGTTTCCATCTTTTCTTCATATCAGCTTTGGAAATAAGCAAACAAAGAAACAATATAAAACATACAATACAGCCTAAAAAGCTAAGGCACAAGCCACAGGCTGGGTTTCTGAGAATTTGATCCATTTCAACCTATTTCTTCAGTACCTCCTAAAAGGCAAAGTCTGCCCATTTGTTAGCAAACCCATAGTTCAGGAGCATAGGGCTTTAAGCAAAATCTTCAAACACAGACCCACCATGGGGATTTGAGGGGAAAGGAACAGCCAGTAACTCACCAGTAATAATGCTGTTGTCACTCTCCCACATCATCTCCAGTTTCTCTTCTCACTGTGGAACTAGGCAGCAGAAGGTCCTTAGCCCAAAAGCAAATGAAAGCCCTTTCCTGTACTACCATTGCAATGGGCCCTGGGTTGAAACTGTCCCTCAAGAGAGGCTCCAACCACCTGGAAGCACAGTTGCCAACAGTGCAATTGATCTTCGGCTGCCTTTAGCCTAAAGAAACTCTTTCAGACATCTAAAACCACATCTGATTTCATAAGACTCCTCTGCAATCCCCACCACTTTGCCTGCTCTCAACCCTGCCCAAAAAAACCCAAAACCTAAACCAAAAAAAGCCCACCCAAACCCACTCGTGATGAAGAATGAAGTGGCTCAGAAGAATAAGCTGATTTGACACCTCCTCCTGCAAGTCCTGCCAGCCAACTCCTGCAACAGCCTTGCTCTGCAGCACCCTGTAAGCAGGATCTGCAGCTAAAGCAGGGGAGAGGGAAGAGGTGGAGGAGGGAGGGGGGAAGGAACAGAGGCTGCTCACATAGAAAGCCAGGGCTATTCCTGCTGCCCACCCTGGAGGCACCACCTCTGCATCAGGTAGGAATATCAGAGGGAGAATCTGGCTTTCTGGATTTAACAAGCTCACTTTTCCTTTAATTGGGGCCTTCAGGCACTACTGTATTCCACCTAATGGCACTAGTCATTAATGAATCTGCTTGGTGAATAGAAAGGCTGAACTGTTCTCTTTCTCCTTAGGTTGTCAGTCCTTCACAGAACTTACTGGGCAGGACAGCAACTGCATAGATTTTAAAAGGACCCTGGAGAGGAAGAGGGCTGTAAGAGCTACTGATCCATTCATCCCTAGACTGTGCAAATGAGCCAAGGACCATCAGTAACTGGCTGCTTCCCCTGAGATGTAGATATAGGCACCAAAGAGTCCTGTCAGAAATGGATACTGCACCTTACTTTCGTACCATGCCTCCCTGCTCCCCCCATAAGCACCAACCAGTTTGCTCTCACTACCACTCAGACAGATTTTTCCTTAGTTTTGTGTGTCCTGGCTCAAGCTTTTGCTCCCAGCACAGGCCCACTCCATCTCCCTGTTACAGCCTTTGAACAGATGGGAAAAGGTTTGGGTTTTTTTTCCTTAAAGCAAAAATAATCGACCGCCAGCACCTCAGCCCAGTGCTGGCAGGGTCTCGCTGTGTCGGAGGGCAGCCCGAGCCGGGCCAAGGTGCAGCTCTCCCTGCAGGGCTCAGCCAGGCTGTTAAAAGGGGGAGGGAGGCAGGCAGCAGGAGAGCAGCCGCAGGCCAAGCACGGGTGCATTCAGCGCTGCCGGGGAAGAAGGAGCCAGCGCTCTGCAGCCCTCCGGGGACTGCGGGGCTGCGGTTGCTCAGTCGGAGCTGGGAATAGGAATTAGGGCAGGCAGAGCCGCAATGGCTGCAACTCTTCCTGATTATCCAGCCAGCTAGAAATGCACTGGCTTGTCTTTTGTTTCAGCTGCGGGTTTTTTCCCTATTGATCTGCATTTATGTTTTGTTTTGTTGGTTTTTTTTTTCCCCCTTTATGCGTTCGTGTGTGCGCATTTTCTTTTAAGCAAGAGATAATTTACTGTGGTCACTGTCAAGGTTTAAACACTCTTCTGTTGCATTTTTTCCCTCTCCAGTTCACCAGCTCACGGGAGTTAAGAAGGGATGTTAGAGGCTTGAACCTCTTCCAGCTCTTGCTACAGCAGCCGCTGCCTGGGGCAGTGGGACCAGCCTGGCAAGAGACAGCCCAGCCTTTCCCGGAACCTTTACAAACCCTACAGGTGCAAGGCGGCAGGAGGCAAGTCCAGTACACTCAGTCCTTTTCTGGGACTTGGCGGAGGGCTCGTGTTTCCTTGCCCACACAACATGGCAAGGCAGAGCAGCCATCTATCCCTGTGGTCGAGAAAATTAAATACATAAAATCGACCATTGCACTCAGGCTTCAGAAATGGTCCTTGAAAGGAGCAGGAAAGGGAGCAACCAACGCCTTGCACACTCGGGGACTCTTATAAAATGAAGAGGCGGGAGGGAAGGGGGAGTTTGTTGATTGCTCGTGCTCCCCGAAAAAAAATCACGGACCTGCCGGCGGGAAGAGCCTCGCTTGCCAGTTTGTCCAGGGCGAGCTGAGCCCGCGGGACCGGGATTTGCTGCCGTCCCTGCCGCCTGTGCGGGAAATCCCGGGGTGCAATGCAGGTTAGTGCATCCCAGGTAGCTCGGCAGGCCCGGTGGCCGGCCTGTGCCCCGGGGATGAGCGCCCGACAATTATTAGCCCCAAACAGCAGAGTCCAGGAGGAGACAGAAGGGAGGAAAGGGGCGACCACCGTGCACCCTCCCCATCCTCTCCGCTGTTTTTCACTGGTTTGCCACCGTTTATTATTCTCCTCAACGGAGGGTCAACTGGGGGATGTGCTAATTACGGAGAGATCATTCATTAGTAATTGAACTTCACACGAAGATAACTCGAGTCCGCTAATGAGCTGGAGCTCGCCCCCTTTTTAGGGCGTTTCAGCTTTCTTCTGTGGGGTGAGGGAAAGCTGGTAGGCTCCCTTCCATCGTCCTCCGACGGACGGGCACGGTCCAGCAGCCGGGAAGGCGGGGGCGGCGGCAGGAGCACGCCCGAAGCCGAGCCGGGGGATGCCGGCAGCGGGCGGGACCGGCTCCCGGGCACTCCGGGGCGGAGCGGGGCGCGTTGCCGGCCGCCGGAGGGGATCCCCGGCGCCCAGCCGGCGCAGACAGCAAGCTGCGGAGCCCCTGACACCCTAGCAAGGGCTTCCTCTCCCCTCTCTCCTCGGCATCATACAAAATTCCTGTAGCATTTTGTGCTACAGGAAACCGTAACAGCAGCGCCTGACCTCATGAATACAGAGATGTGCACAGAAAAATCAATTTAGATCTAGATCCTCTGTGGGGAGGGAAAATAACCCAAACCATTTAAACAAAGCTCTGCTCTCCAGGGTTTTCCTTTTTCTTTGGTGGTGGTGGGGATTGAATCTAGAGGGAGGCCAAAGTAAAACGAAATTCAAGCAGACCTGTGTCTGCCGAAGCGAGACTGAGCTCTGCAAAGCCCCCCCAACACACACATAATGTATTTTATCATTAAAAAATCAACATTGCTTCCAGTGGTAAAGGCGCCTGGCTCCAGTTCCTGAGCACATTCGTTGCTGGGATTCAATCCGTTTGGGAAATGCAGATTGGCTTGCGACCCACTGTTTGATTTATGAACTGTTACATTTGCTATTGCTTACACATTGCATTACGGACCTTGGGAAAGGAGGGAGCAGGGAGAGGGGGCGAAGGAGAGACTCTGCCACCCTACACATTGGCAAAGGAGAGCTATCGCACAGGCAACGGCTCCCCAACGGAATAAATCATCTCGCACCAGTTCGTGGTCCCTACCTCCCCATCACCCACTCACCCACCCACCCCCGATCGCCAGCTGGGCTCTCCTCTTATAAGGAAAAAGGACGTGTTCACTATTTGATGTGTATTTCTTTATAAAGGCATCAGGCGTCTATAAATAGCCGAGGTTAGAGCAGCTTCTGCTGCGAAATCAATACCCCGTCCCCCCTTCTCCTTGCTCCTTCGGCTGAGCTGCCTTATTAATTATGAAAGGGCTCCTCCGCGCCCCGGCTCCGGCTCCGCAGCCTCCTCCTTAATGGTGGTTGCTGCCTTCCCTCCGCCGGGCCTCGGCACCGCTCCGTGCCCGCGGGAGAGCCGCGCCGCCCGCCCCCGCCGCTGCGCGGGGCTCTCTGCGCCAGTCCCGGGCGGCCGCGAAAACGGGGGTGCTGCGGTTCGCGGCTTCGGGAGGAGGAGGAGGAGGGTGGGGGGATTTACAGCATATTTTTAAGGAGCAAAGGAAAGGGAAGGAAAAAAAAAAAAAAAGAGAGAGAGAGAAAGGCTTCGACTAAGCGATTCAGGCACCCTGTCCTTGTTTGAACTGAAATTGCCGTGTTCGTCAAGGGATGGGTTCAAGATTTAGACTTCCTTGCCTTAAAAGACCTGTCCTTTCCAAGATACTCTAGGCATATTTTATAAAAAGGACGACACCCTCATTTCAAACAATAATTTTTATTTTATACTTCTGTCTATACTTTGTAGCAAATCTTTTTTTGTTATTTTTTGCTGAATTGACTTTATAATAAACTTTTGTTTAAATTACATTTTTCTTCTCTTTTAAAATCAAGGCTCTTTTTTTTTTTTCCAAAATCATTTTGCTGTTGTTATTTTTTTTCCTTTAGGTTTACATTTAAGCCCCCTTTTTGTGATCTCTACGGTTGGATATTCAGGTATTTTGCTGTTATGTGTAACATCTAAAACAAAGAGGAGGAAAAAATTAAAGGCAGTGAATTCGGAAAGATGCCTTCAAACAGCAAGTAAAGGTAAACTCAGAGGTGTTAGCAGCATTCCTTCCTTCCTCCGGGCATTTAGACACGTCTTTCTTTCTCTTGCTCCTTCCTTCCTTAGCTGCTCGTTTCCCTCTCTTTCTCTCCCTCTCTCGCTCTCTTTTCCCCTTGAGGAAAAATGTTCTTTTTTATTTATTTTTAATTTTTTTCCAGTGGAATGACCAAAAAAAACAAGCGACTGTGGAGGAAAGATGAGAGATTGTGAATTATTCACCATATGCTTCACACGTGGACATCTACCTTGGATTTCTCGCCAGTGCCTTTTCCTGTCTGCGGTTTTTGTTCTCGCCTCGCACACTGCCACATTTTTAGCGGAGCCCGTGGCTCGCCGGGAGGTACCCGGCCGGTTACAGCCTTAGCAGTAGGTGGCCCAGAGCCGTTCCTGAGATTGCGTTTGCACAACGAGGGCTCGAGTTAGTTTCTTTATATTTTTCTCTATTTTTGATTCGAAGCGATAGTAAAGCTGAGGTCCGATTTGGGCTGCGCGCTGCTGCCTGTTTGGTAAGTTTTGGCAAATAAAACACAAAAAAAAAAGGAAAAAAAAAAAAAAAAAGGGAGAACGCTTCCACAGTCCTACATGGGTGTTTCACCATCATCAGCCACCACCACCATCATCATCATCATCAACCACAGAAAAGCACAACGTCCCCAAAGCAACGGATGGACACTTCCTCTATAGATCCAGCACATGGAGAGGGTGTGGGTGTGAGTGTGCTCGCCCCCTAGAAAGGCAGCCAGGTCACTAGGGCGGCCCACAGAGCCGCCAGGAGCAGGGGCAAGGCCGGCGGGAGGAGGGACGGTGCCGCGCCGCTGCCGCCTCCGCACAGTTCAAATAAGCTGCCTTGGAAATCGAGGTTTTTGGATTCCCGTCTCAATTTCTCCCAGAGGTCTGTCGCTCCTTCCTGGCAATCGGTGAGCGCTGTGAGGGTGCAGGCGTGGAAATCATCCCAGTACCTGCAGGAAGGGAGAGCAGCCGGCGTCAAAACAGGCACGCGCCCACCTTCCCGGGGGGGCCCGCCCCTCGGGCCCGCCGCCCCCTCCTCCCGCCGGCGGAGCCAGCCGGGCATGCCTAAAAGGGAGGCTGGGCCGGCGGGGAGGAGCCGCTGGCTGAGGATTCGGGGGTCCCCCCCAACCCCAACCCCGCCTTCGGCACCAGCCCTGTCAGGGTGCTGCAAAAATTGCTGTGCTGGGTCTCTGGCAGAGGGGTCTTTGCCCGACGGGAGGAGGGCACATGCCCCCCTTGGCTGCCAGGAGCCAGCTCAGGAGCCCGCGGGCTCGTCCCGAGGGTTTCTCGTCACCGGTGGGAGCGGGCAGATGGGGGTGGGAAAGGCACCCTTGCGAGTGTGGCGTGTAGAAACCCTCGGGAGGGATTCCCCGGGGCGGGAAAAGGCCCTTATTACAGGAAAAGTTCAAGGAGGAAGAGTAGGAGAAGCAGGAAGGGTAAGAGAAGGAAGAAGGAGCATCTTCCCTCTTCTGGGTGCCTCGCACCGACCCGCAGCAGGGCAGCGGGAGCGACTCTTGATCCGTGGCCAGGCGTTTATAGGCAGGGAAGAGATTCGCTTTCCTAGGATAATTTCCAGCTATTCGCACAAATTTTCCTTTTTTTTTTTTTTTTTTTTTTCCCAATTCCTTTCTTCACGGGGACTGGACCGGCGTTTGTCGCCGGGGCAGGCACCCGTGTCCCATAGGGGCTGCATAGGGAGGATACTGGAGGATCTTTCCTCTCCATGTCTGAGTTATCAAAAATCATCCCGAATCTTCCCTCTGCCTTCGATTTCCCCCATGCCTCAAGGCAGACGTCTGCGAAACGGGGTCTTGATTTTCTTTCTTTTCTTTTTTTTTTTTTTTTCCAAAGTAGTCCTACTGCCTCTAATTTATGAGCACTCTAAGCTGGCTGTAGACTCCCAATGTTTGCTACATTTGTAATAAATAATGAGATACTGAGAAGCCAGAGTCTGAGAGTGTGCCTCTCCTGCAGTATTTCTGCTGTAATTGCATCTCCCAAAGGAAAATTAAATCTTTCACCATCTCCTTTCAATACACATCCCGGCACAGGGCGAAGGCAATCGGGTGGTGGGAGGTGGTCGGGAAAAGGGTCTTTCTTGGAAAAGAGTTATTTTTAGAGATCAGGATCACATCTGGTCTGGCACTCAAGGGCACAAGATACCATATCAGGACGCTGCTGCCCCTGGGTATTTATTTCTGTTGCGGGACACAAAGTAAAACACAGCCCAGCAGTTACAGAGAGGTGCCAGCCTTTTTAGGTGTTTGACTCAGAAATCTCTAGGTAGGGAGAGAGGAGTGTTACAGGGTCTCTTCACACTCCTTTTCCTTTTTCCTTTCCTTTCCTTTCCTTTCCTTTCCTTTCCTTTCCTTTCCTTTCCTTTCCTTTCCTTTCCTTTCCTTTCCTTTCCTTTCCTTTCCTTTCCTTTCCTTTCCTTTCCTTTCCTTTCCTTTCCTTTCCTTTCCTTTCCTTTCCTTTCCTTTCCTTTCCTTTCCTTTTTCTCACCTTCCCAATTAATGTCTTTTGTTTCCTGATTTTCACGGAGCAAAAGAAAAACCCCAAACTATTCCAAACTTATTTATGTCTAAAGATACTGTCTCGTTTCTAAATTTTTTTTTATTATTATTCTTTTTTTGGTTGTTTTTTTTTTTTTTTTAATGGCGGGATTTTGCACCGAAAAATGAGGAAAACACTCTGTGCTGCAACCGCGCTTTTTTTTTTTTTTTTTTTTTTTTGTCTTGTCTGTGTGTGGTTTGGGATTTTTTGTTTTGTTGGTTTGTGGCGGTTTTTTTCCTTTTCCCTCCCAGACATATCGAAAATGCTTGTGTTTTCCTCCCTGTGCAGGACACGATTTTGTAAAGCGACCTCTTTTTCTCCTCTTAATATTTTTGTTGCTGTTGTTATTGCTATTCTTATTATTACTATTATTATTATTATTCCCCTTTATCGTTGCCCTTTCCTTCTTGTTCCCCCTGTGCCAGGAGCAGGGCGAAAGTGGGGGCAAATGGGTTTTCCCGGGGCCATGGAGGCGGCAGGAGAGCTGGAGCTGGGACGGCCGCCTCTCTGCCGCTGGGCGATTCATATCATGACAGGGCTCTTCCCTTTTTAATTACGTTTTGTTTTCCGAGGAGCCGCCTTCCCAGCTCCGGCTGTGCCCGGCCGGGGTGGGCAACCTCGCACCGGCCTCGGGAGGAGCCCGGAGCCCGCCGGTGAGCGTGTGTCCCACAGGCAGCAATAAGGGAAGGGATCCCCGTGCAGCTAATGTCAGCACCCCAGTGCAAATCGGGGGAAGGGAAAGAATACGAAAGAGGAGCTAAGTAGGGAAAAGGAAAACAAAACAAAACAAAACAAAACAAAACACACACACACAAAAAGCTAAAAAAAAAAAACACCTCAGATTCACGGAGGCAAAAAAAAAAAAAAGAGAAAAAAAAAAAAAAGTTGTAAAAATACCCTCCAGACTTCGCTGTTCCCCAAGCCCGGCCTGTCCCCGTGGCAGTGAGCTTGGAGGGACCCTGGAGCGGAGAATCCAACCCCAAAGCATAACCCCCCTTGCCCAGCCCCAGGTGACCCCCATTCTCCCCCCGCGGCCCCGAAGAAGAGAGGAAACACCTACGCGCAGATCGTTTGGAGATTTCTCTTGTCGTCCAGGTCCTGCGGGTAGTTGGCCATGTTATCGCCCAGCCGCAGCAAACAATCCGAGAAGCCCCTAAAGACCGCATCGCACCGCCCCGCCGCTCTCACCGCCTGCACCAGGTACGCTGCGGGGGCAGGGGCACAGGTCAGCACCGCCGGCCCCCGCCCCCAGCCCTCCGCCCGCCGCCCCCGACTCGCCTCTTCCCTTCTCCTCCCCCCGCTCGCCCCCAGCCCTTGCTAAAAGCGCGATCTGGGGCAGGAGAGGGGGCGGTGGGACCGAGCCAGGATCGCCATCGGCCACTCGAGGAGGTGAGCCAGGGGCTTTTCGCCCTTTCCTTTTTTGGTACCAGAGGGTTCGGTGTCTATGGATTTGCGGTATTGATTTCATTAATTTTTTTCCCTTCCCCCCCCCCCCTTTTTTTTTTCTTTAACGGGAGAGGAGGAGGGGAGGTGAAGATGCCCTGCCTGCTTCTCCCCGGACTTGATCCTTTGTTAGAAAATTCCTCCTCGAAGCAGCAGGAGCGTTTCTCCGTACAAACGCAGGCGCACGCACACGCACACGCTCCCTATTGCCCAGGTCGCTGGGCAAACACCTTTCAAGGCGCAGCGGGAAAAAAAGTTAAATTAAAAAATAATAATAAAAAAATCACTAGAAAGAGCTGTGATAGAGACACTCAAAGAAGGGACCGCGAAATTACGCAGACAGCTGCGCGGGTGCCGACCTGCTCGGGGCGGTAGGGGGGGACCGGACCGGGGTGAGCCCCACTCCCCCAAACCCGCTGCCCAGGCATCCCTCGGGATGGCTGTAGCCAAGGGTAGTTCGGTTCAGTACAACAGGAACCAATACAAGAGCAGCCGCCTGCAAAGGCGGGAAGAAAATGAGTTACGGGCTCCTCCTGCGTGCCCCGAGAGGGGACGGGACGGGACGGGACGGGACGCGGGACCCGCGGCAGGGCCTGTGCCGCCGCACGACATCCCGCACATGCCCGCCGCCGCCCGGCGGGCGCAGGAACCCGGGCACGGCGAGGGGCTGGCTCCCGGCCGCTCTCCTGCCCCTGACGGGAGCTGGGGACGCCGCGGTGTTCCTAGGCCTGGGGGATGTCGCTGCGGCCAGCGGGGGCGGGAAGGGGCTTCCCCCGTCCCTTGAGGAGGAGCCCCTTGCCGCCCACACCATCGGGCGTCGGGTGGGGACACCTCCCGCGCCGTGTCCCCAGGGATCGGCTGTGACGGGGTGTGTGTGTGTTTCCTTGCCGGGTACCGGTTACAAGCTAAATGGCTGACTCCAAAAGAGACTGTTTCAACCCAAATCCTCCTCTTGCCGTTTGATTCATCGCTAACATGACTTGGTGGCCACTCCCCTCTACACACACACACAGACGCACACACTCACACACCAGCACCAGCCACCACATCAAACCCTCAGCAGGCTCCAGACATTGGCTACGACAGGAAAAAAAAAAAAAAAAAAAAAAAAAAAAAAAAAAAAAAAAAAAAGCCAGGCAAACAAATAGAGAAGAGCCGAAGACCATCCTGAGGGTAAAACAATGTCCTATAAAACCCGCGCCATCTCGCTCCAGCAGCTACAGCGGAGGGGGTGTTGCCACGAATTTCCGCAAAAAAGTGTCGGGCTGTGCTGAAAATCCGGGGTTTGAAGAGCAGTTCTGCCCCAGGCTGGGGCCGGGGGAGGGAGGATGGCGGGGGTCACGTTTGGGACCAGTGGTGAACCAAACATCCCTCGCCCCCGAGGGGCAGCCTGGCCCTGTCTGTCCGTGCCGCTGCCTCCGCACGGGGTATCCCCGGTTCTAAGCTGCCCCAAAGCCCGCCAATAAATTTAAAAAAATATATAAAAAAGGAAGGAAAAAAAAAAAAAAAAGGAAAAAAGCAAAAGCGGATAGACACGGTTCCTGTCTGGTTTTAAGACAACGGGATTTCTCATGAACTAGGTCGCTTGTGCCTTGCCGTTGCCACGACCTTCCACACCCCGCAGCCCCATTCAAAGATAGCAGTGTGCAGCAATGTGCAATGCAGCAGGACCGCAGGAACCTCTTGTGACCGACCGTGCCCCCTCCCGAAACCCATTCCCCGTTCTCCCAGTCATGCGACTGGTCTATCCCTCCTGTCCCTTTCCGCGGAGACTTAGCCCACTCCACCCCCCACCTCGGTCATCTCCCAGAATGTCAGGGATTTCGGACAGCTCCAGTCTCTTATGCCTAAATCATAAATAAATAAATAAATAAATAAATCCTCCTCCCCCCCCCCCCCCCCCGCTGACCCCCCCCCCATTTTTTTTTAAGTCCCGGTGCATAGACATTTTGGGAACGAGCCGAGCATCCATTTCACACGAGCCTTTACCGGGGATGGGGCAAAGCCAGTGGCCCTTCACAACACCCACACCGACAACCAGAAGCTGATTCCGGGGGTGGGGAGGTGTGGAGGAGGTGGGGGGAAGGTTACCCTAAATACCGAAGGAGGAGCAGAGAGGCGAAAAACCCTCCACGAGCTTCAAAGCTGTCCCCTTTCAGGGTACTGCAAAGCCACCGCACCGCCACCATCCCCACGGTGTGCAGCAGTATTTGGGGGTAACTTTCCAAATGACTGCTCATGCTCATGCCAGCCCGGGAACGGCATTTCCCAGCGACTCTAGCTGCCTTTTGAAATTTGAAATAAAATCCATCCTCGGCCGAACCAAATAAACACAACAGAAAGAAAATCTTCCTCCTCCAAATGAATGAACGAACACGCAAACAAAAATTGCAAGGATTGAAATTAAGGACAATATCCAAATAAAGCCTTCCCCCTTCTTTCTGTGACAGTACAAAAACTGGCCTTATGGAGAGTTCAGCCTTATTTAAAATGGAATGGTAATACGAATGTAGGGGTTTGTTTGCATCATTTAACCACATTTCCCAGAGGTCAACATTTCGTTGCACTATTTCTTCCCCTGCCTGCCTTTATTAGATGAGGAAATGTCCAAGGCTTTTTGCCTCTCTTTCTAATTCTCCCCTCCTTTTTTAAATCTTTTTTTCCCCCTCTTCTTTCTTTGGTACCCATAAAATGCTGCAGAGGTTTTCTAGAGAGGAGTGTGACCGAGCAAAAGGATCTCTAAACAGCAATGCCGAGCTTTTTTTTTTTTTTTTTTTTTTTTTTTGTATCAGAATTCCTTTGCAGGAAAATATTTTCAAAGGGCTTTTCACACCTGACACTCTAGATAATAAAAGACGTGCTTTAATCCCCCTTTCTTTAAAACCCAGTTTTGGATCATGCTCGGGAATCTACATATCCAGTAGATAATCTTTACAATTTGCCTACATAGGACCAAAGTGGTCATTAACTTGGAGATTGTTGAATGTCCGTAACTAAAAAAAAAAAAAAAAAAAAATCAGGAAAGAAATGTATAAAATGAACCCGAGAGCAAACCAACAAAAGCAACCAGCGAAAACCCCAAGATATTGAACAAAACCAGCAACAAGCACACAAAATACACACCGGCATGGAACGAAGGCTGTTCTATTTTAAGTAACAGCATATATAGAATTTTTTTGGACCTGCTCGATTTTTGACAGTTCTTCTCCAAGCACAAAATTAATGATTGGGCGGTGGGACTCCGCGATTTTTTAAAGTAAATTTTTTTTTTTGTTTAATCGCTGCATTTGAATTGATTATTTCCTTTAATTCAGTGATGGGATTTCTTCGGTTTTAAGATGCTCTACAAATGGGAAAACGTTCTGGCTCCCAGAGGGAGACCTTTGTTTGTCCCCCTTATTTTCTGAAAAAAAAAAAAAAAAAACAAACTTTCCAGCTAGATCCCTCACAAGACATTTTGTGCCCGTTCTTATTTCTCTGTCCCTCGGGGAGAGAACGAAAATTTCTTAGCACTGAAGTCACCAAACTGTAAGTGAAAGGGAATGAAGGGGACATCCGAAAACCAGATACAAATGCAACTGTTCGTGGGGACCGAGAGAAAAAGAGGGAAAAGAAGGAAGAGGCGGAGGGAAAATAAGTAACGAAGTATGAGTGAGCATGCACCGCTTTAGAAAAACAAAAACCAAAAGTGGTTTACGAGAAATCAGAAACCGGCTCCCTTTCCTGCGGACTCCCCTGCCTTGACAGCGTGCCGGAACGCGAAGCTGCCGCCGCGAAGGGAACGCGGGGAGCGGAGAGCGGGGTCCCGCCGCCGCCGCCCCGCACCGCGGCCCCCCGCGCGGGTTATCCCGACGTTCCGCTCCTGCATGCATCAGCCGGGCTGGGGTGCGCACAACTTGACACGGAATTTGGCAGTCCACTTACCTATCTGTACAGCAAGGATCAGAGAAATATAACTGCCGTTCAACTTAAGTCCCATCCTACATTTAGTAAAACCATTTGCGGCTGCAGATCTTTAAATAGTTACTTTGGAGAACGTGGGGGAAAGCTGAAAAATAGACATTGCCAACAAGTTCCGAGCAGCGGAGGACTTTGCAGACAAGGGGGGGAGACAAGAGGAGAAGGAGAGGAAGAGGGAGGCAGCGGGAGAGGGCGAGGAAGGCTGGCTGGGAATGGTTCGCTCCATTAGGAGGGGGCGGAGGAAGTACAGCCTCACGCCCACCACCGGCCCTGACGTGGGGGGATGACACCGACCGGGTTTTTTTTTCCCCCTTCTTATTTATTTTTTTTTATAAATGTGCACCTTGGAAGAGGAGCGCCATTTATAGGCATCACAGGCTGGATTCACCCGCTCTCCCCGTGTCCCCCCGCCCCATAAATCGCCGAGAAGCTCCCCCCCCCCCCCCCCGCTCCCCACGTTCCTCCTGCCCCGTGTGGTGGCGATGGGGGCGGCAGCCGAGACCGTCCCCCCGAGGCGGGAGCGCTGCGGGGGCGGGAGGGGACACACAGACACAGACACACAGACATACACACGCACACACACACACACACAGACACGCACACGGAGGAGCCGCCCCCCGGGGGTGGGGACAGCACGGCAAAACCCCCCCCGCCCCCGGGGCCGCCCCGTCGGGGCTGGCCAGCCCGGCCCCCGCGCTGCGCAGCGTGCAGGGGGACAGGGACGTGCGGGGGTCCCCTCCCCCTGCCCGCCCCTCCCCCACCATGACGTCACCCTCGGGCTGAGGTTTGGGGGGAGCGGGGAAGGAGGGGGGCTGGTCTCTCCCGGCCTTTTTTGCTGGTGCTCAGTCCCGGCGGCAGCAGCCCGGCGGTGACACCGCAGAGGGTGGCGTGGCGAACGGGGACACGTGTGGGACAGCCCTGGGGAGTCGCGGTGGGGCTGTCCTGCGGCTGGGACCATGGCACCCAGCCATCGCACCCCATCCTCTGGGGATAGGCTACAGGTGTGACGGGGCTGGGTGGAGGGCATGGGGCCGTGCGAGGCTCCGATGAGCCCTGCCGGGGATAAGGCTCATTCTGGGGTACTCCGTCACCCAGGCACCCTCCCGGGACCGTCCTCAAGGCCATCCCCTCCAGCAGCACGAGAGGGACCTCAGGGTGCCAAGCATGGGCTTCTCCCAGCGCAAAGTAACCAGACAAAACCCCTACAGCCTTCTCCCGTGGCTCTTTCACTGCACAGTTTTCCCCCTCGCCCAGCTCAGCCCCGACCTTCATTACCCATCTCCAGGAGCCAAAGGGGGGCTCGTCAGAGTGAAAATTACTGTTGGCTTCCATTCCTCCCAGTTGCCCCCAGTCGGTGGTCCTACTGTGCTGGCTGTGCTGCAGGGTCCTGAACCAGATATCAGTCTCTCTCTTTTACAAAGCACTCGTGTCAATATTCAGACCTGAATGACAGAGAGACAGCAGCTGCCAGGCCGGGTACCCACAAGTCCCATGGGCTGCAAATGCAGCCACCCGGCAAGGAGAGGGATTGCAGGGGGTTAAATGACAGTGCAGCTGAAAGTAAAGAAACTGGAGGGCAAGAGGGAAAGCTTCCTTGCTTAGAGCTCCATTCACAAAACAGTGCTGGTGAATGCCACTGCCTCTTTAGGTCTACCTGATGTGTGCAGTGGCAGCCTGCATGTGCATCCCCTCAGAGCCATCATGAACCCCCAAGCTCTGTTTCTCTAACTCAAAGGCAAGGGTAATTTTGGGTAACTACGCCAGCCATCAGCTGCGCCCTGCAGATGAAAAACGCTGGCTTGCTACCTCTGTGCCTTCCCATGATTTCCTTTAGTTCCACCTTTTCTTCCTATTTATAGATTTCCACTATGGACAGAGAGAAGAATTAGAGGACAGAGCTGGCTGAAAACTAATCTGAGGAATTAAAAAAAAAAAAAAAAAAAGGATCATTTTCAGCCAGCTCTCAGAGCCAGCTCAGCACGTGGGCACATGGTAGTGAATGAAGTGCAAGGCACAGGCCATGGGGCTGTGTCCCCTGGCAGCTTGCCCTTCCATTCACTTCACAAAGCTGCAGCCCAGAGAAGGGTTGTCTTTTACACCCTCCTGAAGACATTGGCAGTGTCAAGGAGGTGAAGGCTAAGCTTTGCACTTTGCACAAAGTTCTCCTTCAAAGTAGCGAGTTTTGGGTTTAAGATTAAGCTAAGGCAAAACACTTTTACCCAGCTCTTTGCTGCTGTGGTGTTAGGGGATTTTATAATGCATAAGAGAGATTGAAGCAGTTATCAAAATGTAGAGATCTGTCCTTTTCCCCAGAGGGATGGGTTTGAGAGCCCAAAAGACCTTTTATATCTCACAGTTGGTGCACTATCAGCATAAAAACAGAAGACAATGAAAGGAGTGTCGGTTGAGGTACATGGGCATAAACACTGGATTTTTCAGTTCTTGGCAGCTTGGCCATTTATGTCTGTGTTTGCTGTTAAAAAAGACAAGACACCTTTGCAGGAGCACCAGATTGTGGAGGCTGCAGCCAGAGGAATTTTTCATTTCACTTCTCTGCCCTGCTGATAACTGTATTGGTTTATTGGTTTATTTTTTCTTATTGATTTATATACATATCTGCTAGGGTTTTAACTGCTCCTTTTTTTTTTTTTTTTTTTTTTTTCTTTTTTCTGAAGGCAGACAAGCTATAGCTTCAGGTTAAAGGTTGGGCTGGCTCCAAGAGGCTTGGGTTGAATATTAGGCTCTGCAAATCTGCTTTGGAACGAACTTTGGGGCAGTTTCCAATGCACAATCAGGAAGAGTTTAATATCTGGCTTTTGATATGTCTATCACTGCCGAAATGACTGTAGCCTCTGGCAATCTGGCCACAAGTCTCATAAGTACAGGCATTTCTGGGGGATTTCTGGCCAAGCAACAACAAAAAGAGATCTCACAGCTAGAGGCATCAATTACAGAGGAGAAAAGGGTCTGGCCAAATTCCTCTAAATGTTCTTGACTTTTGTGGCAGTCCAGATCTGTCTGAAATTCAAGCCTGACTCCAGTCTTACCACCTTCCCTGCCCCAGGAAGGGGCCCACTGCACTATAGATTCTGAACAAAAGCCAGCAGTTTCTGCCCATCTCAAATAGCAGCACTCTCAGCTCTATTGGAGCCGGGGAGCAGGATGAAGTGAGGACAGTTGTTTATCAGACTGTCCTTTTTTTTTTCTTTATTTTTTCCCCAACCTGGTATTAGAAGGTGTCATGTTTTAGAAGGTGCTTGAATATCAGCCTGCCTCCAAGAGACATCAGTCTGTGATTAAGGAGAGGAACCTCTGACAGTGCCCTGCTCAGTTCCTGTTAGGACAATTTTCTTATCAGCATGATTTTGCCCTTGTTTTTAAGAAAAAGCTCTCCATGCTGGCAGCAGCAGCAGCCTCATGCTCCACTTGTTAGGGTTGGCTGCCATGTCATGCCGTGGTGGTGTGTGCTGCTGCCGTGGCGGAGGCAGACGGACAGAGCCCACGGCTGCCGGCCAGATATAGCTGTGCCAGAGATAGCGACGGGCACGGCGTGGGCTGCTCCGTGTGCCCAAGGGGCTGCGTGGATGTTTGGGTGGGCAGTCCTGTGCTGTTGCTGCCAGGCACAGAGCAGTGTGCTGGGCAGATGATTTAATTCCAGCTTAGCTCCACCGAAATTATCTACCACAAGGGGACCCACCACGTTTAGAGGATGTGTTTTCTCATTTAGTTTTTGGCTGGCTGACTGTCATGGCTGAAATTCAAAAGAGGCAGCCGGCTCAAGGTAACAGAGAGATGCTTTCCCCAGCAAAGCTGTCTGTATCCCCACAAATTCTTTTTCCCTTCATCCCTTTTTTAAAATGCAAAATATCTCTTCAAACAGCTTACACCATGGGCTTTTTATTTCATGTTTTCAGGCTAGTAATAGGGATAAAAACTAAATCTTTGGTGCTGTCAGTCAGAGGCTGATTTATTCTAAGCGTCGTCTCAGGTTGAAGGGGAGGGTCCAGTGATCACGGTGATATTTAAAAAGTCCCTCCCATGGGTGTTGAGCAATGTATTCGCTGTTAGCTCAGCCTGCAGTAACACTGCCTCTACCAGGAGGTGACCGCTTGCTTTTTCTCTCCCTCACCGTCAGCCTGAGACCTGGCCCTGGAGAAGCTGATGGAAACAGGAGCCAGTGGCTTGTGCCTCTGCACCCTCCTGCCTCGCGGGTCTCCTGAGAAGGAGGGATGGATTGACTGACAGCCTTACAGTCCTGCAGAGGTGGCTGTCCTTGCTCCTGCTGTGAGTCCCAGTCCTCAGCTGCTACCTTCCCTAGAGCAAGGTGGCCAGCCAGAAAAATACATGCAAATATCAAACCTAGCTGATAAATGAATAGCGGTTCAAAGTATGATCCTCCAAGATTATATTTAAGCAGAAAAATGATGAGAACACACTGCAAATGTGACAGGTAGGATTAAAGAAATACCTTTCGCTAACAGACAGACTTCTAAAGGGTTTTTTGCGTGGTCTTTGTTCATTAGACACCTGGCTTCATTACTGGCTGGATGTGTCTGACTTTAGCTAAGCATAAAAAATTAAAGTTATGCACCAGAATTTGCCCCAGATGTCTCTAGAAATTAGTACGAATATGGCACTTATCATTCACCATGAAAATCATTGTCATTTCATGCTTGTGAAAATATATTTCTGAAATGTAAACTGTTGCTCTAGTTTCAAACACAAAATTGGGAAAGAAAAAAGTATATGGCTGAGTGGATGTAAAAGGGACATTATTTCTTGATACCAAATCTTTTAAAAAATGAAAAATGCTGGTTAAGGTATTTGTAACCTATTTGAAACATTAAAAAATGTTCTGATATAAATTTAAAAAGTGATTAGAATAATGGAAACTTCATGCCCATGTTCTATGATTTTCAAAGGGGAATACCAGAATGCCAGGCTCCTCTATGTTCATTGGAAAAGCTCAGTCTCTGTGTTCATTCTTCAGTACTTTCTTTCTTTTAAAAAACAGTCTTCAAAAACCAAGGCATCACTTGACCATGATCAGTTTGTGCCAGCCAATCCAGTGAGGAAAGTGCTAGCTATTACAGAAAGAGCAGTGTTTGCATCTAACTGCACTCCTCTGGGATGTATTTTCAGGAGGGTGCTTGTGCATGCACTCAAAATGCTGCTTATGAGCGTGACCCCTTTCTATGGGATTGTGGCACTGGCTCTGCTGCTGAGCCCAGGCAAGCTGAGGGGAAGCATGAGAGCCGGCGCTTCTCTAGCCAGATGGAGTTCACACCCACTACAATTATGTTTGCAACACATGATTTGCTTAAGGTGCCTGTGGATGTTTCAAAAGAGTGGGGTGGTTTCAGTAAAGCAGTCTCAGAAGAAAAGCAGTATCAGCTCCTGGCATTTTTACCACTGAAATTTTCCTTCAAAAAGCAGAAGCCTAAAGCCAGTCTTTGGGGGTTTTTTCCACTTTGATGGCAAGTGTAGTGAACTTTTCATTATAGGCTAGAGGCAAGTATATAAACTCGGAAAATGGCTGTGTAAAGGCCTGTATCAGTGGATTTCCTGGCATCCAGAATTACTGTTGTCATAGGACACGGAGCCATAGGACAACTCAGATTAGAAGGGACCTCCAGAGATCATCTGGTCCAACCTTGGATGGAAAAGGGAATCTAGATGAAATTATCTATCACCCTGTCCAGTCGTGTCTTCAAAACCTCCAATGCTGGGAAGTCTATCCTTTTGGAGGTTGTTCCAGTGACTGCTTCCTTATGGTGAAATCCACACCACGTGTGGAATCGGAAGGTTTGTGATGAGCTGTAGGTAACGTGCCAGAGCTGCTGTTCACTCTCTGACATCCTTAACAGACACCTTGGCCCAGATACTTGCCATCCTGAGTGCCTGGTAATAACCTTGAATGTAGTCCCATGGCATTAAGATAATTTCAGCTTCTCTGGTTGCAAATGCCAATAACCAAATTCTGGATCTTGGTTCAGAACCAAACTTCAATTCTGGAGTAAACAGTGCCATTGTCAGAACAAAAACTGGGTGCATAAAGCCTATATCCTCAATCTGTATAAAAAAACAGTATTAAAATTTGCTGACACGTGAACATTTCCTGCTTCCATGGACGTTGGCAGCACAACTTCTATTGACCACAGTGAGATGGGATGTACCTCAGTGGGGTGATATTCTGATTCACGTGTTTCTGCCATTGATTTATGGACTATCTACTGCCACGGCAGCTATTAACCTTCAGTTACAGTAGGACTTCAATAACTGAAATACCACTCTGAGTTTTCTTTATAACAGTCAATATGATTTGTTCTAGAAGAAAAACCATAAATATATATTTAAAGAACCAACCTTATCAGATTTCCAGCTATCATAGGAAAATATTGCTTCAACATTTTTCTTCATCAGTCCTTAGTCATGAAAACCAAAATTTCAGGGGAACTTGGGGCTTTAGGGAGCAGGAAACCAATGTGTTAATTAATTGTGGGCTGATGAGAACATTGCTAGGACAGGTGTTCAGCCACTCACATGGGCATTGCAAGAACTTAAAGCGAGATCTCACTTTCCTAGGAAGGATGAAATCTGGGAGGAAGAATGTATACAAAGGTGAAAAGAGCTCTGTAACAAGGAAACACATGGGTCTGTACATGCATCAGCAGTCTGATTTGCAAAGATGCTAAGAACAGGCAACTTCTTCATCTCTCTCTTCTCTACTATTAGCTTCAGGAACCTATTTATGACACTGGAAACTGGGAAAGGTCAGAAGCTGAGTAGAAATCTTCTTCCTGATGTGAACTGCAAAGCGATTTCACAAAGGCATGACTCGAGTAGAGAAGTATACATTCATTAAAGAACATCCTTCTTCAGCAGCTGCATTTGGGCCACATTTGTTCTGTGCATGCCCCAGTTGGCACAATTATCTCAAATATCACTGTCATGTGTCAGCTGCCATGCAGGTGATTGCAGCTGGAAAAGACAAGAGCAGTTCCAAGCTGCTGTTCGTAGGTGCATAAGAGCACCGGACAGTCAGGAGCCTCCTTGAGGACTTGTCTTGCTCCTGAGCATGATCTTGCAGTGCAATAAAGAGGCTGGAAAGGGATGTGGATGGCTGTGAACTAAGGTGTTTCACGCAGCACTTATCTATTGCCATTAGCTTAAATGCATTCAGGACCTAAAACCATCTTTGTGAGCACCAAAGACCTTTGCCTAGTAACGTTAGGGAGTTACTTCTCTTTCTCACGTTGTTCTCTGCCTGTGCCGTCCCAGATCATTGTCATCTTTGGGTTTTGTAATGAACTGTTTGCTCTGCTAGACCCTAGTGATTTGGGGACTGAACCCCAAGGGCCTTGGACAAGCCCCTCCAGCTGGGGAGCAGGCAGTAGCCATTAAAGGCAGGCTGGGAAGAGGCAGGCTGCTGCAGTTTGTCTGTCCTGTCACTAGAGTGAGACATGCTCACAAGCATCCTCGTCTCCTCTTTTGGGAGGTGCTGAGCAGGTCTATGGGGTGCTCGTGCTGGTGCTGGCATTGAGGGGGCAGCCTGCACTATGGTAGACCTTGGCATCCTCAGCAGGCTGGGGCTTGGGATTAGAAACTCTCCAGGTTACCCATTCTACTGCACAGACTTTTTTTTACAGTTGCCTCAGAATAGTGAAAGTGAAGGAGAGGGTGGGAGGGCTCCTAAAAATCCTTTGATAGCCCCTGATTCCCGGGCTGATCGGAGCTGTAGTCCAACAGAGTCCTCAGAATCTCTCTATTGTCTTCCAAAAGTCTTTGAGCCAGGCCATCACACTGCTTAGCCTGAGCAAGACCAAGCAGCACGATAGGTATTGCAGATATTTCTCATCCAGGCAGCAAGGAGAGTGAACTTTTTACTGAAGGGTAAAAAGACAGCAGTAGTTCTGACATCTAAATAAAATGACTCATTGAGAAAACTGCCCTCTCTCCCCGCTGTGAAATGCCCACCTGAAGACCTGTGATTCATGACAATATATTTCAGAGGGGCCTGTAAGGAGGTTTTTCTTCTTTCCCCCATTTTTTCTTTTTCTCAGAGCATGATGCCCTGCCAATGCATCCAGACTTGTGCAGTCCAGACGGAGAACACAAGCTGTTAAAAGGTAGTGATTGCAGCACTGATCTCTTGCAGGCTCTGCAGTGTGAGGAGGTGGTTCTGAATCACAATGAACTTAATTGAACAAGAAATGGCATTGATTTTTCCTTTTCAGCCCTCCCCATTGCTCACAGCAAAGGTACATTGAACCCTCTGCCCATGCCAAGCAGCAGAATTGCACAGCACAGTAGAATGGAGATTTTTTTACATTTGTCCTATAATTAGCATGTATTTATTTTTAAATAGGGTAAAACCCAAAGCTCTCTAGGCTTTGAATTGTCATCTGGGAAAAGCACTGTTGGTGCAGTATGAATTTCAGGAGTCCAAGGAAGCAGATTTTGTGAGAAGCCATATCTTGCTCCACACTCCCCTGGCCAGGAAATAACGTTGCTCTTGAGTCCATCTGATTGTTGAAAGAACTAGAATGACACAATTGTCAAAGTGCTGAAGGACTCCTAAAAGGTTATTTTATTTTATTTTATTTTATTTTATTTTATTTTATTTTATTTTATTTTATTTTATTTTATTTTATTTTATTTTATTTTATTTTATTTTTTAAGTTGGACAAGTAAAGGTACTTAGGCTGCCTCCAAACTGCAGGGAAATGAGGAAGAAAAGCATCCCATACTCCACTTCTTGAATCATTGTTATTTTTTGCCCTGTTAAGCTTGTTAACACATAATTACATGTTTGAACAGCTAGTGACTTCCTACAGAAGCTGTTAAACTTATCAGTGAACATCCCCAGGTGTTTACACTTACTTAGAAGTGTATGAAATGCTTGCGAATTTTCCAGTGTCTCTCCAGCTAATTTTCCCAAAATGTAAAAAAAAAATATATCTATTTGGGAAATTCACTAGCAAACTCACTCTAGCAGCCTTAGTGCCCAGACCTCAGCTCTGGTATCATAAATGGGTTCCCTGCAATGCACATCTTGGGTTTTTTTTGTTTTTTGTTTTTTTTTTTTTTTTTTTTTCCTTGAGGGAAATTCTGCAGTTGAGATTGCCAGGCTGAGCAGGGGAGGGAAGAATGGCTGAAGGAAATTTAGGTTCATGGATGCCATGTATCACAGTGAGATCAGCTTCTACCCTTAATAAATACATATCCCCACTAGCAGGTACTGGACAGCAGATCAATTTGATCTGATGCTGGAAATAGGAGGGGAGGACAAACCCCACCATGCTGCTGATCCTGGCCGCCAGCACAGTGTTTTGGGGCTATGAGCAGCCTAAGTTCTGGGGCTCCTCTCAAGATCTAGCTGCTGCAGAGTCAGTGCCACAGCCCTCTCCTGCCACTTGTTAGTTTCATTGCTTTCTGAGGAGTGAGATTAAATGGATAGTTAGCATGTACGGGTTTCATGGAAAAGTTTTGTCAGTACCTGTAATAAGAGCAGGATCAGACTCTTCTAGGGTTGATATGATTCCTGAAAGTGATGAGCATTGTACAAGAATGGAAGCAGTGTGCTGTATTGCAATAAGATACATACAATGAAGTTACTGGCATCCAAGGACTCTAATGGGGAAAACACCACCAAGAATTGCTGTTACCAAAAGGAAGGACTACACCGAGAAGCCTAAGAAATGAAACTGAAGGAAACACCAATATTTTGTGTTTGCATGCCTGTGAACTGCTTAGGCAAGCCTTCAACACACCTTGCCTGCTCCTGCTGCGCATTCATGCTTTGCAAACTCACCTCCAAGCTCAGCAGAGAAGGCCATGGATTTCACCTCCTCCAAGCCTGCATCAAAGCCACAAGAGGCTGTTTTTGCCATTGCAAGGAAACAGATGGTATTTCTGCTCTCCTGGTGAAGGGAAGTCTTTAACCTGCTGCAAAGGCTGAAGAAGCCAGCCAAGACCAATAAAATACCAAGGCAATACAAAGTGTTGGGAAGAGCTGTGTGGGCTTCTCTCTGTGAAAGTAAAAGCAAAGCCATTTGCCACAGCTTGTAGAAGTGGTTGTGGCTGGGCATATCTTTTTTCAGCATGAAAGGGAGAAGGGAATCTCTCCAGGCCATCAGGTAAAGGCTATCACAGGCCCTCCAGCCCATTCCCATAGCTAATACCCTCATCTCCCTGTGATACAGTTGCTGAGACATCTGAGTTTGGATGTGATCACTTGGGAAGTGTCTCACATCAGTCAGCACTGAGTGCACTTGAGGATAAAGCTGCACCATTCATCCCAAAAATGAGGCAGCTGTTCAACTTCTACAGCTGGATTGGGTTTGGATTCTAATGTTTTCTAGGAGAAAGTCTCGAAACGGAAAAAAAGTATCAGGAAAAATGATAGAAAGCCTAGTGGTCTGATAGTCTATAGATGCAATACAGTGAGACTGAGGTATAGAGTTTTAAAACCTAAAATATTTCATATATTAAAAATATTCCAGTGATTCCATTGTGAGGATAACACCTAGCTTTACACTTAGCTAAGCCTTCTTTTCCTAACTTTCTAAAAAAAAAAAAGCTGCTTTCTATTAAAAATTTTTCAATTATTTTCTCTAGCCAGAGAAGGAATTTTGTGTGTGTAAAGTCTGAAATTAATCTGACAAGGATTCTTAGAGAGATGAGCCTCACATTGAGACTAGGCTTTCTTGTTGGTACAGCATTTTCAGTTTGAGGGATTTTTAAATTTTATTTTTAAACACCGTATCTCTAAACTCAAGGCACGGAAGCATTTAATGTGACTATTTAGCTTTCTTATCTGAAAAAATATTGACCTATAAATATTTTAACAAGGATACTATTTAATTTGAAGAATTCTGCAATGTAATTGTTTTAACACATACCTTTGAGTTTCATCTGCTTCATGCCAGCAACAACCTATGCACTTATTTAAAGAAAAAGTCCTCCTACCTGCCTAAGTTGCTGTGCTTTTACAAGCAAAGCAGACTGGGAAACCCTTTTCCGTCTATATCAGAATTTTATGAATGAGAAGACAACCCTAGGAATACTAGAGAAAGCTGGGTAAACATCTTAAAACCTCCAAGAAGATCCGTATTGTTCCTTTCTCTCACTAATTTCTGCACTTAAACAGGTTGCGAGACAGGCTCGTGTGGCTGCTGCTAAATGTGGTGGTACAGGTAGGCTCTGCTGGCTGGTTTGTGTCCAGAGAGTGTCAGATGAGAGGCACAGGGGAAGTGCTGGTGGTTTCAGGGTTGCTGATAATGGGATGGTGACAGCCAGCAAGGGCTGCTGGGGCTCTTATGAGTAGCAGCTTGCTATGGGGTCCTGTGGCAGATGCAGCCAGCCTCCTCCCTCCCACCCTGTGAAGAGACAACAGAGAAAATGTCATTGTCTGTTCTCTGTGAATGGCTAAGGAAACTCTCGGTCCCATCAATCTTGTGAGGAACATCAGGGGTGTCTTGGTGCTTCTGGGATGTGGCTAAGAAGGGGAGCTGACCTTCCTGCTGCTTTGCACAGTCAGCTTAACCTTTGTGCTGGACTTCCTAGTTCCCAAATAACATTATATTACATATTTTATGTAATAAGTTATATAGTTTATCTATTACTTATCCAAATTATTTAGTTGTAAATTCAATTGATTAGCATGTCTTTTGCTAGAAGCCTTTGATGCAGGCACAGTCTGGGCACTATTAGCACCAGCATCACCTTATGGCTTGTTTTACCTCAGGTCTCCCCAGGTGACCACACTCCTACCAGCTCTGGTGAGACTCAGGTCTGGCATTGCAAGTATATTTGGGCTCAAGAGCTGTAAAATGTAGGAGGTTTTCAGGCTCTATCCAAGCAAAGGAGTCCCAGGTAACATGAAAACCTAGCTGGCCTTCCTCTTGGAACTCAGTTGTTGTCTAACCAGCAGCAAATCACACCAGTATCTCCAGAGTGCTAAATTACTTTATTCCTCAGTGCTTATTTTGGTAAGTAGGAAAGATTTCTCTTTCACATCAGTGGGACTAAAGTGCAGCACAGTGAAGTGGAAGATAAATCTGAGGTGCCATCAGATTTCTCAAATCCTAGCCCATGCTCTCTCTGCTCACTGGGGACTTCCCTAGCTCTGCAGCTGACCAACATTTAACCTTGTCTTTCTTGCTCTTGCAGCCCCTGGCCTTTAAGAAACAGATCTTCCACAATATAATCCTGGTTCTTTCTGTTACTTTCCTCATGCCCAATTCCTGATTGTTAGAAGAATGGTTGATGGAGCTGGTTGTTTCTTTCATGTGATCCAACAGATCCACCGATTGTGGAAATACATCGTTTTACCTTGTGTGGTAAGAATCAACCAATAGAAAACAATATTTCTGTTTTATTGCTTTATGTTGTTTGTTTGTTTGTTTCCACTCAGAAATTTTCTTTAAAATGACTTTTTTTCTTACTTATGCCCCTTTGTCTCCTGTACTTTGCTTCCAACATTTGTGACGTTCTCTTCCTTTTCTCTTCTGGTTTTCTTACTGCTTCTGTTCACAGACATGTACTTCATCCAAACTCACTTTGTAAAGCATTGCCAGTCACACCATATGACTTTTCACTTGCCAGTGTCCTGTCTGTATTTTGGGTGATAGTCCAGGTTGTTTCAGCTTTCTCTCTCCAAGACAGAGATTAAACTCTGCTCTGCTAAGCCCAGTGTGACTTTCAGGCCAAGAGATTCCAATCTCAAACCAATCATAGCAATGTTATTTAAATTTGTATGGCTGAAAATTGTGATTCTATTTATGTTTTATTAATTGGTTTTTAACATTTACAGGTTTGTAAGGAGCCATCTTCAACTTCACTCACTATATTATGCTTCTTTATGGCAGCAGCTGCTGCCTGTCAGAGGTCCCTCATGTCCTTTCACAAGTGAATGGGACAGAACAGGGCATCTGCTACCATTACCAGGGATTCATGTTGTATGTCTCTCCATCTTGGGCTACGTTTGATTAAATGCTCCCCTGACAGGTCATAGAATTATTTAATCAGAGAATATCCCTGGTGTGAGGTCCTGCAGTGGGGTCAGGGCAATTCCAAGCACTAACAGAATGTGTTCAGAGCAGCTCTTAATAAGAGAAGGACTTGGGTATGTTGCTGAATAAGAAGACTGACATGACCTGACAATGCACACTTGCAATCCAGAAGGACAATCATACCCTGGGAGGGGATTCTGGGATCCTGGGATCCTCTGCTCTCTGGTGAGACCCCACCTGGAGTCCTGCATCCAGCTTTGAGGCCCTCATTCTAAAGACATGGATCTGCTGGAGTGAGACCATAGGAGGGCTGGGAAGGTGCTCAGAGGCTGCAGCACCTCTCCTATGAAGACAGGCTGAGGGTGCTGATTTTGTTCACCCTGGAGAAGGCCCAATGAAGACCTTACAGCACCTTGCAGTACCTCAGGTGGGGTCTGCAAGAGAGCTGGAGAGGGACTTTTTACAAGGTCAGGTAGTCACAGGACAAGAGAGAAAGACTTCAAACTGAAAGAGGGTATGTTTACATGAGATATTTGGTAGAAATTATTTACTGTGATGGTGGTGAGGCACTGGAACAGGTTGCCCACAGAAGTTATGGCTGCCACATACACTGGAAGTGTTCAAGCCCAGGCTGGATGGGGCTTTGAGCAGCCTTTCTTAGCTACATAGTGGAAGGTACCTGGCAGGGAGGCTGTAAGGAGGTGATCTTTAAGGTCCCTTCCTGCCCAATCCATTCTATGAAATGATTCTATGATCCTGAGTTAGAAGGAACCCAAAAGGATCATCGAAGTCCAACTGCTTGCCCTGATCAGGACAGCCCAAGAATCAAACACTGTTCCTGAAAGTGTTGTCCAAACACTTTTTAAGTTCTGTCAGGCCTGGGGCTGTGACCATTTTCATGGGGAGCCTGTTCCAGTGCCCCACCACCCAAACCCATTAAGGATTCTAATATCCCAAACTAAACCTTCCCTGACACAACTTCAGGACATTCCCTTGGGTCCTATTGTTGGTCACCAGAGAGAAGAGCTCAGTGTATGCCCCTCCTCTTCCCATCACATGGACGTTGAACTGCAATGAGGTCTCCCCTCAATCTCCTCTCCTCCAGGCTGAACAGACCAAGTGACCTCAGCTGCTCCTCACACAGCTTCTCCTCAAGGCCCTTCACCATCCTCATGGCCTTCCTTTTGATGCTCTCTAACAGCTTTATGTCCTTTCATATTGTGGCACCCAAAACTGCCCCCAGCACTCAAGGTGAGGCCGCCCCAGCTCAGAGCAGAGCAGGACAATTCCCTCCCTTGCCTGCCTGGCCATGCTGTGCCTGATGCCCCCAGGACATGCTTGGCCCTCCTGGCTGCCAGGGCACTGCTGACTCATGCTCAGCTAGTATGCCACTGACCAGGACCCCCAGGTCCCTTTCCATGGGGCTGCTCCCCAGCCTCTCATTCCCCAGTCTGTCTGTACATCCAGGGTTGTCCTCTCTCAGGTGCAGAATCTGTCACCTTCCCTTATTGAACTTCATAGAGCTGCTGATTGCCCATGTCTCTGATTTGTCAAGGTCTCTCTGAGGGGCCACTCTGCCTTCAAGGGAGTCAACAGCTTTTCTCAATTTAGTATCATCAGCAAACAGTATACCTTTGATTCTATGTCCAAGTCATTTATGAAGATGTTGAAGAGCACAGGCCCTAAATAGAGCTATGCAGAACCCCACTAGTGACCAGCTGCTGGCCTGATATCACCCCATTCGCTATAAACCTTTGTGCCCAACCTGTCAGCCAGTTTTTTGCCCAACAGAATCCTGCTATAGATCTGGAAGGGTCACATGGGAAGGATAGTAGAGAGAGCAGCAGAATGTTCGCTTCATTATAGGAAAGGTCAAACAATTAATGTAATGAGCTCCACAAAGTGTATAAGGGTGCAGATCATCAGTGCACAGACTTAAAAGACAGCATTGTAGCAAACTCCAGAAACAGTTTTACTAACTTAAGAAAATTCTGAGTCTATGATGGCATCTGTCACAAGAGGCAAAAAAGCCCTCAACAAACCCAAAACAAACATCTCCCCTGTGAATCCTGTTCCAGGTCCTTGACTGTAGAGGAATGCTATGCACAGAACTATTAGTATTATTAGCTTGAAATTGCATCTTGAGAAAGTGACTGAACTTGGAAAGCTGGAGAGAAGAATTCCACTGAGGAACCACAGAGCTGGTGGGGGACATAAAACCGTTCATTATTCTTCAGGTCTGGGGAAAATTACAGCAGAAGTAAAGAATTTATTTTGAAATACATTCTGGTTATTTCACACGCTAAGTGAAATTTGTACCAGCTGAATTGTTAGCATGCTTTTTTTTCTTAAAGGGAAGAAAATTGTGTGAAGTCATGACACACATGGGGTACATTCTTTTTTAATTTTTGAAGTGAGATCTAAATTAGTGTCATCTCAATTAGTCTGATAAACTTAGGGTAAAACTAGTCTGGACTTTTGTAACTGGGAGCCATACCCTATACAATATAGCAGAAAACACACAAGCCATCTCTCAGGAGCTGTGATTAAGGATGTGGTTAGTGGTTCATTCCTGCCCCAGAGCTGAGCCCACCAGGAGCTCAGAGGGTTAGGAAGGAAATGCTCTTCCTTGATCCTGGGTTTCTATTAAGCTGATTTAATCACTCAAGCTGAGAATTGCTCCATCTTTGTCTCTAATTCTTCAGAATATCTAAATGGCCTCAAGGGATAGAAAAATAATATTTACATGTAAGATCATAAAAGAAGAGCTATGCCAGGCTAAATTTTACCTTTTGATGCATATGAGTTAATGATAAAGGTGTGTGTCTTGGGCTAAAGAAGGAATCAGATTTGCATCTCATGTAAAGTCATGGATTTACTGCTGCAAGATTAAACAATCAACTTAAAATTAGGGGTTTATAGCAAATGATTTTTGGCTTGTTTTTGTAGTAACAACCACCATTAAAGAATTTTTTTTTGGTTTCTTATTGAAGACACAAAAGGAGAGGGGTGAGTGTTTAAAGCACTTGAAATACAAGGCAGTAAATTTCATTATATGAACACCTTTTTTTCTGCTTCCTTACCAATAAGAGGGAAAATGTTACGTTTTCTTATATTGTTGGTGAATTTAGGATTGGTCTTGCAGTGTCCTGCATTGTAGGAAAGGAAGAGTTTGGAATCCTTCCTGACCTATGGCCATGGCTGTTCATTCCGGTTACTCTTTTAGAGAGACAACATGCAAACCTCATACAAAGTGAGAAAAAAAACCACAGCAAATCCCATCACAAAGGTTGCTGTCTTTCACGCTGATTTTTTTTTTTTTTTAGCAAACTGTCTGGAGAAACACAGATTCATCGCAGCTGCTTCAGCAACTGGCAAGCTTCTAATTATGTTTCACTGTTCTGAGTATTACTGCTAGGATATTTTTTGGATCACACATGACAAAAGGTGACTTTGACTTAGGTAGTTATTAGCTAACAAGCACAAAAAGAAGAGAAATCAGGCAGTGAATGAAAATTATGTAGGAGGGAGAGAGTGACTTCAGGAATCATCAAGTCGTGTTCTAGCCACTTCTGCAGGTGGTGTAGACAACCTGAAGTAGTAATGGCTTGATCACTGCTGGAAGTTGCAGCCAGGGTGGCGATGTTTGCATCTTGGAGAAGGCCACTGTACCTTCCAGTGACCTTGAAATAAATTATGCACATCCAAGAAGTATTGTGGCTTTGTCTTGTTAGTGGAATCAATCCATACATTCAAAGTTTCTGACTCATGTCAAGCCCCAAATTTTGGCAAGCCCAGGAGTGTATTGTCTGATCTGTGATTAGCAATATCACAAAGTAGCTCAGAGGGAGAGAACACAGGCAGATCCGTGGCAAGATTTTCAATGTAAGTTTTGCCACAAAAAAAGGTTTTGGACAGCCTGCACACAAAAGTAATTGCCACATCTGTATGTGCAGCTGGCTTGAGCCTGTGTGGAAGCTCATGCAGCTGGCCCAACAGGAAATCCTCACAGTCTAAATTTGCAGCTACAAATTAACCCTCTCTGACAAGACCAGCTGATGGCTATCCCAGCCATGGGTCCAGTAGGTATCACGGTGGTGTTTTGCAGTAGCAGCTTGGCTAATACCTAATCCTCTGTTCCCTCAGGAGCCAAAGAGCAGCCTTCTTATGGTAACAGTGATCCATCAATCACTGCTTTGTTAGGTGTGAACATGGGGCAGGAAGACCTAGGGGAGCTCAAGTCCAGTCACACAGCTCAGGGAATTTCTAAAGGAATAACAAAACTAAAAATTTCTTCGTATAATCTTGCAATGGATTTGAATTTTTAAAGGAAAAAATCCCTTAAAACAGCTTTCTATATTCTGTTTCTATGTAGACTTCCACCTGGGGACTAGCTTTCTTGTTTATCTTACCGAAAATAGTTTTCCAGTGCTTGAAATTTTCAAGGGATTTTGATAAGGTGAAGAAGAACTTTGCTTGTACATAAGCCGTGGGAGAACTTTTGGCATTTCTCTCCACACCAGTTTGTTTCTGTCTCCATTTGGGACCCACCTGAGTCCCTCCACTTGGCTGCTGCGCTTCTGTCCTTCATGTATACACAGCTAGACATCCATTTTCAATCTTTTCTCCAGTTCACATAATCTTGTAATCTGATAAAAAAGGCAATTATGGGGACTGAAAAATCATGAAAAGTGACAAGTCTTGTCCCCTCCTGACTTTCCTGACATTACCTCTTGCTCAAGCTGCCAGGAAACAGCATCTGCTTCCCTTGTTATCCTGGCATTTCCTCTGTGTGATGAAGAAAAATCCTCTTCCTCATTACCAGCCACGCAGTGCATCCTGCTTTGCACCTGCTCCTTGTTTTCCCAATTATTTTCTTTACTTTCATTTACAAGTCTTAATTTAGAAAGGAATGAGCAAATGCAATTCTTCCCAGATACATTTATTCTCCTCCTTACCAACCCACTGAAATGCCATCCTTCCTTATTCCTTTCCTTCCTCTTCTCTTTCTGTCTGCTCAGATTCACTTCTTTTCCCAGCTTTTGTTGTTTCACCTCTCCTCCGCCCTCTCCCACAGACTTGTTGCTCCTGCTCTGTGATCAGCAGTGAGATGATCAGCTCTGTTGTGTGGTGCAAGGAAGGTTTGAAGCAGCAGCTCTACTTTGCACCAGGAGCCTGGGGTGCCAGTCAGCCCCAGAGCATTGCACCCACCATCCCATTTGGGACCAACTTCTTTGTATTCCCAAAGAAACCCGCTGGTGACAGCTCACAAGTGTGGTGCTGGTGGTGGTGGGTCTCAGGCCAGTGCAAATGACCTGCTCTATTTTTAATTCCTAAGGCCTGGAGAAATGGAGCATCACAGAAATTGCCTTTGAACCACTCGGAAAAAGCTGTAAATTCAGGGAGAATCTCAAGCAATCTCACGTGCCTCCAACACCTCATTCCTTGTAACTCCTCAAAACACCCTGTTGACAGACAGCTGTCATGTGGCAGTGGTACGCTCCCTGTGAAAGCTTTTCCAGGCACTAATAAAAGTGATCAAACTGTCTCAGAGCCCAAGGCAAATGTTTGCTTCAACATCTAATGGCACAACTTAATACAAAGAAGCTGCCTGTGAAACACATAACCTCAAAGGGGTTCTAATCTCAAAATTTCCCTTAATTTGATGGGAATAGCTAGTGACAAGCAGGGGTTCTTGGAGGGTCAGGCTCTGCAGTCCAGCACGAGTGGAGGTGGTGGGGTTTGACCTCTGGCTTCTGTCAAGCGCTCGGATTCCTCTCCAGCCCTTGGCCTCTAAGCAGAAAACGCCGTGGTGTGGCTGTGACTTAGGGAAGCACTGAATGCAAATGTGCCTTGCTATCAATTAAGCAGGAAGAAACAATCATTTGGCTGCAAATATCCTGACTGCTAAAGCAAGCAGTTTAATTACTGAATCTTGCTGAAATTCAGCTTCATTGAGAAATGAAGTCTAATTCTCTTCCCATGGGGGTGGCTGCACTTCTGTTCCCTTAAGGAGCACAGTAATTTTTCTTTTTGCGGTCCTCATGGTTGGTTAAAAATCAATTTTCTTTATCCTAATTCTATCTACATAAAATCCTGCTGTGTGCTAACTGCAGGCACCTCTTTGAGCCCAAATACCTAGTGTGATGACTTTTCTTAGGTGAACTTTACCTCATAAGTGTTGTGTCATTATTTAACATGATCAAAAGCTATTATAATGGGTTTGTATAATTAAAGTAATTAATTTAACTAATTACCTTTTTTCTTTTTTTGTAAGGAAAAAAGATATATGTAATAAAGTAGTGCTCTTGTCTTAATTTTCCTTCTTATTGCTATACAAATTGAGCCTCCCACATGTGGACCTTTTTCTCATTTCATAAATATAGAATAAATAAATCTAACAGGATCTAGAAATTCTCCAGGATGTGTAATTAAGGGCTTGGTCTATTTGTCTGCCTAGCTTTCATAATCTACCAAATATTACTGCTTCTGGTCTAAAAGCTGGGTTGTATGCTCAACTAGCAGGTCTGTACTGGATTGAATTTCTTTCAGTCTAGCACATACCAAAATGTTCTCATCTGCAAAAATTTGGGATTTTGACACTTAACATCAAAGAATAACAGAGGTAGAACTATGATTAAGAAAAAATATTTACTTGGTTTTCATTATTCACCCTACCTGTTTCCTCCAATGGCTCAAATCCAAATGTTTTGACACACAAATCCTGACATCAGCCTGTGACTGTAAAATTAGTGTATTTTTTAGCTGTTAAGAAATTGTATGTTGTCAGTTTGTCACATGCTGTAAACTGGCACATCTTTATTGAAGCCAGTTGTATTCTGTCGACTCCATGCAAAATAAATAGTTGGTCCATTGTAATTTTTTTCCAATTCTAATTAAAACCAAATAATTCTCTTGCCAGCTTCCTACAGAGCTAGATCAGACTCTGGGAAACAATGGGGAAAACTGTAATTTGTGTGATTTTTTTACTATCATGGCCAAGGAATTATATTTATGCAAATGTCCTTGGCTAAAATCCAGCAAGCAGAGCCAGGGACTTCAAACAACCTTCATCCCCCCAGCTTGAGGCCCCCAGAACCATTGCAAAGAAGCCCCAGAACCAAATTTTATAAAACATGTAAATTTGAGGTCTGAGGTCACTAATACTAAATGGCACTCCTCAGCTCAAAATGCCAACCATCTGACCAGAGAGAAAAATTTAATGACGCTCATAGGATAAGAACGATGCTCTTATAGGATAAGAAAAATCTTAAAGTTTAAAGTTTGTCCTTTCATCTTATCAACAAGCCATAATGGATGACAGTAACTTGCTACACGATTCTAGTTCACTGAGAAGAGGGAAAAGAAGTGTGACAATGAGTCATCTGGTAGAAAGCATCAGAATTCAGTAAATAAAGCTTTTTTTTTTTTTTTTTTCCAGGCAAACTGCCTTTTATCTGATAAGGTCTGCATGACAGCTGTGTATTTCCAAGAGTGCCATTCTCTAGAGGCAAGAGAGCTAAAGAATACCAGTAAGTCATGGGTAACCTACTTCTCTTGTGTATTACCTCACATGCTCCTTTTTTTTTTTTTGGAGTTTCTATCTCAGCAAACCAGGGGAATCATGGGCAGTGCACACACTTACAAAGCTGTTGCCCACCAAGACTGACCCCCCAGACTCTAACTCAGGTCTTTGGACTGCTCACTTACAGGTTTACAGTGCCCTCAATCAGTCCTACAAATAAAAACAAGGAACCAGGACTGCTGTTAGAGGCTCTGAATTCAGAACCTTGTGATTTACTGCTGGCACAGACAGACAGGCACCTTGTCAGCCCTGCTAATAAACTTCAGGTCAGAAGCTGACCTTCTGACAGGCTCCACAAGCTGATGATATCTTGCAGCTCTTAGGCAAAGATTGTTTTGCATCTCAATGCAAAAGGCTTCTCTATGATATTATTTTTAGATTAAGGTTTTTCTTAGAGAGCTAGAGTGAAAAGAGAACATGGGGAAGAGAGGAGGCCTGTGACAGCAATATTTTCAAATGCTTTTCCCTTGCCCCCTGCTCCTTAATCTATGCTGAGTTACCATTCAGTGATGGAGCTTTGCAATTCCACTCATCTCCCATCAAGAAATCATGGACCATAATATGGCCATGCTGGATATTGAACAAAACATGCTTTCTGGAAGGTGACCCCAGCCCCAGCTGTTTCAATAGAGGCAGGGAATGGTGAACTAAATTACTTTAGGCTCAATGTAACATCTTGGGTCTGCTCTACACAGTGCTGCCCACAGACACAGCTCTGCTGACTCCTCACCCATTGTGAGCTGTCTGTCCCAAGGGCATCCACACTGCTCATCACAGGGTACACCTGCTGAGGATGCACCTGCCCCGTGCTGCATCACCTCTGAAAAGATCAGAGAATCAGAATGATAGAATACCCTAAGGAGGAAGGGACCACTAAGATCATCAAAGTCCAACTCCTGTCCCTACTCAGGACAGCCTCAAGAGTCACACCATGTGCTTGAGAGCATTGTTCATGTGTTCCTTGATCTCTGTCAGGTTTGATGCTGTGATCACTTCCCTGGGGAGCCTGTTCCAATGCCCAACCATCCTCTGAGCGAAGAACCTTTTCCTGATATCCAACCTAAACCTCCCCTGCCAGAACTTCAGGCCATTCCCTCGGGTCCTCTCACTGGCCACCACAGAGAAGAGATCAGTGTCTGCCCCTGAGGTCTCCCCGCAATCTCCTCTTTGCCAGGCTGAACAGACCAAGTGACCTCAGCCCCTTCTCATATGCCTTCCCCTCAAGGACCTTCCCCATCTTTGTGGCCCTCCTTTGGATGCTCTCTAATGGCCTAGTGTCTTTCCGATATTGTGTTGCCCAAAACTTCACACAGAGGCAGTTTTGAGGTGAGGCTGCACCAATATGGGGTAGAATGGGACAATCCCCTACTTTGGCCAAATGACAATAATAGAGACACAAGATCCCTCTAGTACCCAGAGCACCTTGCACCTGTACAGGCATCTGTCCTGTCAGTGGCCCACTGATGTCTGGACATGAAAGGTTGCCTTCAGAGGTACTTGTGGTCTCCACTTTGGGAAATAATGATGTGTATTTATGCCATCTTCCAGGTCCAAGGGCAGGTGAACTTTGCAGAGAGCTGTAAAGCCATGCACTGCTGCCCAAGCACAAATTGAGGCTGTTTACGGTATCTCAAGTGGCCACTGCAGCATGCAGAAGGTATGACATGCCCCAGTTGTGCTGGGACCACCAGTGGGACACACTATCCTCTCCAGTGGTATTCTGACCTCTCCATCGCCCGTGGGACACCACTGATGTGTGCAGGAAATTTATTTGCACACCTTGGCCGTACTGGTCATGCACAAGGTGCCCTTGGTGTATCTCAGCACTGCCTACCCTGATGACAAACTTGATACCAGGTAGGAGGAAGCCAGTATTCCACCTGAGGCCATCCAGGTCCTTCACCCAAACTGTGCCAAGGCAGCAGGGACCCTGACAACTCACTGTGATCCTCACAAGAGACAAGAAGCACATGCTTTCTGTGCATACATCAGCAAAGTCCACTGTCTCTACAACCTTCCATATCACTCTGCAACACGACTAGCAACACCTTTGCTACTGCCTACCCTTGAGATTCTTCTTTCTCTTTCCATCACTTCCAACTCCATCCCTTTCTAATAGTTTTCCTTTCTCTGTGCCCTCTCTTTTCTCATGGCAGACTCTTCTTTCCCTTCTACACCTGGCTGGATCTGTGAGCCCCTCTCATTGAGATCCTCTCTCTGTGAGAAAAAAAATTTAATTCTCTTTTGAACTCCTCATTACCTGAAGCAAGAGGTGTAGCTCCAAGATGTGAGGACCAGCTGACTGACTAGGACATCCAAAGATCTCTCTCTGCAGCCAACACTTCCAAAATGTAGGTTTTGTCCTCTTCATGTAGATACTCCAGCACAAGGGTGAGCAGGAAACGGGGCAATGTGGCTACTTTGCACAGCCTCCATCACTGACGGGTAGCCAACTAGATGATTGCATGAATTCCTCTGAATGTCTTAATACAGAATCTTCTGGAAACCTAGGTGGTTTTACTTGTAATTGTCTCCTTCAGACCATTGTTGAAACATTCCTTTTTTTGCTACAAGCTCATGTCATGAGCGGAGTGTTTGAAGGGCTACCCTGTGCTTCAGTGTACAAGCTCCTCCTGAAAATGGATCCTTCATGGGTCATAATGTTCTCCATGGGACATAATGTTCTCCAGTCTTTGGAGAAACTTTTGGTGTGTGGGTGCCTTTCTGCCACCACCTGGTTCGTGGCATGTCCAGAAAAGCTGAACACCTCCTGACTGGTGCTGCAATATCCTTTACATTAAAGGTCATGCTGTGGTCTCAGTCCTGGTGTGACCATTTAAGCTTTGAGCAGAAAATGGTGGCTTGGGGTGTTCAGCTGGAATTTGCCAGGCAAGGATGCAGCCCTGCAGATTCTCACAGGTGTAGTAAGATAAGTGCTGGTAAGAGAAAGAAGAAGGTTCAAAAAATTATTTACCTGGCAAGATCCCTTTAAACCTATGACTCATCATCACAAGCACACTTCCGATTCTCTTTCCATTCATGTCTCAAGGGCCAATACCTCAGTTCATGAAAATTTTAGGCAGTTGCTTTTCTGTGTGGTATTTCAAATTCTGGCTAATGGATGTGGGTAGCACAGATGACTTTGTTCTGAATGAACAGTGATCTGGTGAATAAGTCCATGCATTTCTCCAGCTCCTCACCAGAACATGTGAGGCTGTGAGTGGGTTTGACAGGGTCAGACTTTGACATCTGAAATAGAGCAATGATGGAGCAGCTGCTGCTTCATATGCTTGTCAAACATAGCCTCAGAATGCAAAACAACCTGGATTTTAGGGCTCTGCTTTAGAGAGAATTCCCTTTGAGTCAAGGTGCAGGTCTAGGCATAATGCAAGGTCTTATCCCACATTATTGCATTGATTATTGTAATTATGTCCTTTCAGGACAGTTTCAAGCTATACTCTATCCAATTAGAGCTGTTTTAAATACCTTAAGTATTAAGTACATCAAGTGGTGCTGGAGAAAGGAGGTAGTATATGTATTTTATTTAGTTTCTTGCTCTTACAGTAAGGTTTTTTATGGCCAGAGAGCTGGCATTATTCGTATTCTTTATTTCACTGATGGCTATATATGAAGCTATCTTCCCGCGCACCACACCAAAAATGTTCTTGTAAATGTGTTTTTGCAGTGCAGTGTCCAGTTTTATATACAGGTGAAGAATAGGCCCTCCTTACTCCATTCTTTTGTGATGGGTTTTATACATTGAATTTTCATACACTTCATTTTGCAACAGAACACATGAAATTGTGGCATCATTGAAGTCCACAGAAGAAGTGGGAAAGGATTTCTCCTTGAATGTCTACATATGTTGATCAACAGTGTTTAGCAGAGCTAAGTCTCCTGGGCTTCTTATGCAGGGAAGTGACTCTATTAGATTTATCTCCTCCTCCTCCCTTCTTTTCCTTCCTCCTTTATGATTTGGCTTTGATTTTTGTTTGTTTTTTGTTTGTTTGATTGGTTGATTGGTTGTTTTTCTTTGTTTGCTCAGTTTGGGTTTTTATTCGCCTAAACTTGAAGACAAACTTTCAGCACCAAGGCTTTAATTTGCCCAAAAATGGATCCTCCTTCCCTCTGTGCAGAGGGTGAGAGCAATACTGATGTGTAGTTTATTTCTACCACCTTTAATGGATTTAAACAATGGCTTTCTTTTTACTCTTTCATGGAATATGATCTCATACTGGGAGAACGTCCACAAAAGCCATTTAGAGATGGAAGTCACACTGTTTCTAGTTCTTTAAACTGCTTTTCCACCCCACAGAACACCTCTCCTCTCCTCTCCTCTCCTCTCCTCTCCTCTCCTCTCCTCTCCTCTCCTCTCCTCTCCTCTCCTCTCCTCTCCTCTCCTCTCCTCTCCTCTCCTCTCCTCTCCTCTCCTCTCCTCTCCTCTCCTCTCCTCTCCTCTCCTCTCCTCTCCTCTCCTCTCCTCTCCTCTCCTCTCCTCTCCTCTCCTCTCCTCTCCTCTCCTCTCCTCTCCTCTCCTCTCCTCTCCTCTCCTCTCCTCTCCTCTCCTCTCCTCTCCTCTCCTCTCCTCTCCTCTCCTCTCCTCTCCTCTCCTCTCCTCTCCTCTCCTCTCCTCTCCTCCTCTTTTATTATCTGAGATAACAAGTTTTCCTCCTAGGAGGCCTTGTTTTTTTCAACATACCCCTGTCAGGATAAACGTGCTTCATCATGTTTCCATGCATGTGGTTACTTCATGTGTAGACATCACCAAGTGATCCCATGCTTTGCTGAGCCAGGTGCAGTTTTACAACTGAAGCATCAAGTGTCCCTACGAGATATTGTTTTACCGCTGCTAGAGTGCCAGTAAGCTGTCTCTGGGTGCTGCAAATCACACTTATCTGATCTGTTATTCCTCCTTCCCAAGCTGAGACCCTCTGACCCTTCTGCCCTAATCCTGCTGGTTTCCAGCAGCTCTGATGACCTCTCTGAATTTGGCCCATTGGTTGCAAATGCCTGCAACCTCCCTGCTGCTGAGCAGTGGATTTGCCCGGCAGATCTCCCACCATGGCACAGTTTGAGGTATTGGTGGTTCCTGCTGCAGTGGAGGAAGAGGAGAAAAAGCAGGCCTGTACTGTTTGGCAGCCTGCTGGGTAAAGCCTGTTGGTTTAACAAGGAAAAGAAAAGGAAAGGGATTATTATCCACTTTTTTTTTTTTTTTTTTTTTTTTTCCCCACAGTTTTCCCTCTATGCTTTCAAAGAGTGAAGGTCAAAATTGAATGCCAGCATTTACTGTGCATTTAAGTGTCATCAAGGAAAGGAACCCCAGGTGAGTCTGGATGTTCCATGCTCCCTGCTGGTCCCACTGCTCAACTCTTAATGGTGCTGGCCCACTATAGTTAGTTTGTGCAATGAATTCCCCCAGCCATCCCAGACTTCAAATTGTGTCTGGGAGCATCAGCCCCACACTTGTGTTGTTATGAGTTAATGTCTTCTGGTCTCTGAGTCATTGCTGATGAATATTCGGGTGTTTGGAGCCTCATCCCTTGCACACATGAACACTTTCCAGCAATGTTAATGAGATTTGCAACCAATCCTTGTTGACTAGAGCACAGCCAGAGCCAAGCAGAGCAAACAAAGAAGAACAAACTGGCGTGCTGCCGTAATCCAAACATCCTGATAGCCAGATTCTGACCTGCTGACCATAATGCTTCTAGAGTCAAATACTTCAAAATTACTTTTGCTTTGTTCTGCATAAAAATACTTATTCCTAGTCAAAATCAGAAAAACAAAAAGCCCTAAAATGTCTAAAAGCTATTCCTGGGACATGTCTGAAAAATACTGATTTCTTAAGTCAGCATGAATACAAAGTGTCAGTAATTCAGGAGGAGGATATAGGATACTAAAATGTTCTAAATCCCCTGAATATGTGGGTTTTTTTCCCAAAAGCGATCATAATTGTGATAGATTTTTCTGTTTAAGCTCATGCAGACCTCCTAGTCTCTATCATTGCCGTTCTTATAGTAGCAGGCTCTGAGATCCTGTATGTAAATCAAGTTGCAGACTCATTAGTGTTACTGCTGCTTGCTTGCTAGCTGAGACACCAGTTCTGATTTAGGGTATTTTGACACTTAGCAACAAACTAAGCTTTGTGAGCAGGTGGCTGAGCCAAAATAGTAGCAGAGTTCGCAGTTAGTTGAAATAATAACAAGGAATTGCTGGTCAGAATATGCTTTCTTTCTTGATTTATTAAAACAGCCTACAAAAACTCGTTTGTGAAGGATCCACTCCCACGAGACACCTGTTCAAAGCCACCATAATACAGGTGTTTTTCTCTGCACACAGAGTCGCCACACCTAGAGTGTCTGACCAGTGGATCCATTCACCTGTGGTAGCCAAAGTCATCAACAGCCTGTGTTTCTTGCTTACCCAGGAGATTTTTAACTGCTCAGTTCTAAGCTCTCCCAACAGCTTCTTGCACCTGCAACTCTAAATACACTCTACTTTCCAGATCTTCATTGCTGTTCTCTCTGCCTGAAGAATTGGAAATTGTCTCAGATGGTCTCTCCCAGCCTTCGTGTGGCAAATTTTCTTCACTCCACTCATGTTGTACAGAGAGGGTAAGGACACACACCTTTCCTTTGAGGGGCTCAGTGATACCTTGGATCAAGGACCTCCTCTCACTGTTTTTCAGCCTGGCTGCTCTTCACAAGCAAAACAACTTTCCAGGCACTGGAGACAGTGTAAAGCTGTCACTGTCTGCAGTGTCTGCAAACTTTCCCTTTCTGAGAGGGAAGGAGACCACTTCCCCTCACATGAGACCCTCTAAGTATGTCAGATACCCAGATTAAAACAAAAAAAACCCAAAAAAACCAAAAAAAAAAAAAACAAACCAAAAAAAAAACAACCAAAAAATTGGAGAAGAGATCAGCTCTCCACTTTGGACAATATGCATTTGTACTCTCTGGTCACCTTTTGTTCCTTTTATACACATTTGCAATTTAATGCAGGGATTTGAAACCTATAGCGGAAGGTCAGACATAGCCTGAAAATTAATCTCTCATGAGCTGTGGCCACTCAGTTTTTAAAGGCATGACTGCTGGCTTGCTTGATGGCCTGAGCTCCTGGGGTGGCTGGCCAGCATTGGTTGAAAGAGCAGCAGAGCTGTTGTCAAGAGGGCAGACCCCACCCTGGCCTCAGGGCTGGAGGATGGCACTTGGGGAGGTCCGAGAATCTGTCTGCTTCTCGCAACTCCATGATTTCACTGCGAGGCTGTGAGCAAGCCTCTTCCAGAGCTCTTGTGTTCTGCAAAATGGGGCTAGAAATAGAAATTTGTCTCATGCGCGAGACTTGCCATCTGTTTGGGAACCTTGCTAGCAGGTTCACCAGATGAAAGTTGAGTGTTGAAGGCTTTGTATGGGAGGATGAGAAGGTGTATGTATGCCTGGGGGGACAGGTTGGGGTGGTAGCCTTGCAAAGGTTTATGCAGCAGTCGTGAAAGCAGTGGAGGGGACTGGGGGTACAGCCTTGGTTGAGATGCTGCAGGTGTTTTCAGTGTGCCGAGTTGGACATGAAGCTCCACACAGGCTCATAGGCCAGTGAGTGGTGTGTACGTGGTAGCTTCATTATGGGCATGCAGCCTGAACCACTTTAGAGGGCAAAACTTATTTTCAGAAGGCAGAGGAATATTCTCTAGGAAAATAAGCTTTCTTGCAGCATGAACTTGTAGAGATATCTAGTCACTTTCTAAAATCCTGCCAGTTTACATTTACAGATAATTATGTATAAAGAACTAAGTTTTATTAACAGTTGCAGAAGAAATCAATGAAGATATTGCAGAGAATTGTGATCCCAATGAGGAAATTAGCTGCAGGAGAGGAGGAATTGTTGACAACCAAGAAGCTTTTCCCAGTAAAATACCACTGCCATTATTAGGAATGCATAAAGAAAAAAGATACATATAACTCAGGACATGAGTGAGTTGGCTTAGGGGGAAAGGTAAAGGAGAATTGTTTTCTAAAAAGTTATTTTTAAGATGTAAGCAGGTCTTTAAAGCACAGGCAAGAATTCTGCATATTATGTTTGCTAGCGCAGGGAATTCAGCAAATGAGCACCAAACCCAAAGGACTCCATCCCAGATGATAATTCTCATGCAAGGAGTACTTAAGTGTACCCCTGGGCCCACATGGAGAGATTGGGCAGGGACTTCTGTGACAAGTGCACTGCAGAGAAAAAGAAAGAATGATCAGCAAAGGCCATGGTATAGACTGGAGTTATCAGAAAAATATTAACCCTGTAGAAAGTGGTCAGATCCTGCGATTGCTTCTATGAACCCTTAGCCTGATTATTGCCATGTGAAACATTAGGTTATTTCTTCACAGTAGCTCTTGGAAAGCCCTTTACACATTCATGAATAGGCATTAAAAAAAATGTAAGCCACTTTCTTACCAATTTGATACATTCCGAGGGGCCAGGGCTCAACATCCTTGGATAAGTGAGTGCTTCGAAGATGCCTGAAGGTGAGCATGCGTGTGCATGTGTGTAATGCATGTGTGGAGACCTGGAGGGCATTCTGGTTGATGGTGCCCAAACATTTAAATGAAAATATTTGGAAGACCTTCTAAGATAAAAGAACTGCAGGGAAAGAGTTTTGCAATGAAGAGGTGGCAAGAGAGAAGCACTGGCCCTTGGGTTTCTGGTGCTCTTGCCTTTACACTTCAGTGCCTGTTTTTTGAGTTGTTTGGGATCTCAATAATGTACTCAAGGCTACTGAGTCAAACAGAGCTAGGCTCAGACCAAAACTATTACAGATCTTCCCATCAAATTCCAGGGGACCAGTTTAACATTCAGGCTACAGGCTATGTAATGTACTTTACCACAAAGTTGATTAATTTTCACATCAACAACCTGTATATGTGCTAATATTTCAAAAATCAGTGGATAAGTTTAAAGGGAAAAATGTAGGCAATACTTTAGAACCATTATCAACTGAAGTGACTGACTCAGAGGTAGTAGTAAACCATCAAGACTGTGGCAATAGAATGAAACAAGCTTTTAAGGAGGTAGAACTGTGGCTAATTTTGAGTGAGAGTCATCAAAACATCACTGTATATACTTCTAGGGTGCCAAAAATTGTCTTACTGTGTTGTTCCACATCACTCTGAGCCATTCTGGATCAGCCTCCACTGTAGAGAGATGCTTAAGATTACTTACAGAAGTGTTGAGAGAGGAAACAGGTGAAAAGTGTTTTCAAGGCTGATGCAGTAGTAAAAATGCTGGTCTCTGGTGAAATGAGAAAACCTGGCTGGAGTATGGGGATGCTGATTTACTGTGCTTGACACACAGAAATGCTCAATTGATGTTCTTCTCAAGAGAAATTTCTGAGTCAAAGATGACACAGCAATGATGTGTTCAGCATTTGCACTAGTATCAAAGTAAATTTATCAAAGACCCACGATACAAGCATCCAACTTGGGCTAATTAAAAGTAGATCTCACTGTTGCAATCAAATAGTATGTTTTAGTCAATAAAAAGCACAAAGTCAAATCAAGACCTGATGTAAGCCGGTCCAACCCTGACACAGCATCTGCTTTAGATATTACTTTAACCTGCCTTTACAACACAACAAAACATAGTTAATATCGATTCCTTTAAAAGCTGGCACATTATCTGTGGTCTTGTATGTGTTCTGGTAAGACATGACTCTTCCTGGGAGGAACCATGTGCTTTCACTGGAGTCAGCAAGAGCAGTGCACTTTTCATTCATTACCTTTGAACAACAGCCCTGTATCTCCCTTCAAATCAACTCTCACTGGAAGCAACCATCTGGGATGATTGTTGCTGGAGAGGTTACATGTGGAATAACTTTAACTCCTCTGTCTACTTCTACATTACATACAGGATTCATAATAACCTGGAGTGATAATACCATGTTTCTGATTTATATATATATATTTTTTAATCCATAGCCCATGTCAAGTCTTTGGGAAAAAAAAAAACCCATATGACTTTTTGATCATCATACTTTTAATTTGAAGCTTGTTTATTCTTCCTGTCCCAGGAAAAACGGAGAACAGACTTGCGCAAAGCTGCCCAAAAATCAAGTGAAGAGATACTTTATCCTGAATCACCATCCACCAGCTCTATCTGGTTGACATAATTGCCTCCCTTGGCAAATGACTGACCTCAGAAGTGTTTTCCCCTTTCTCTGGCTTCAGGAATGGGTTCAGTTAAATCCTATAGTATGGACCTATGGTCCTTATTCGGGTTCTCTGACTTTATTCCCATTATTCCCCTTGATTCTCCAGTTAATTTTTGGAAATCTCCTGAAGTCAATACATGTGACAAGAAGAGAAACATCAACCAGATTTCTGAGGAAGATTTACCTGCTCTTCTCTGTGTTATTTTTTTATCTTTTCTGGTGTACTCTAGGAAGAGCTCCTGGACCTGACTTCATTGCCCATTGCCCTTTACTAGGAATCTATTAGGGTGGATTGCAATAGTAAATGGATCTACTGTAATCCAGCCAGACATCAACAATACAGCTCAAAAGTAATGAAGCACAACAAATAAAAAAAAAGGTAGAGGAAAACTACCATTATCTTTTATTATTTGGTGTTTCCTCATGTGTATTATTTTCTTTTCAAGGGATGGAGAGGTGAAGAACAAAGTCAAAACTCTCTCCTCTCACCAAGGACTGCAATGGGGCCAAGCAAAGGGGAGCAGAACGGATTTCTGGTATCTGCTGGTATAGGCAGTTACCAAACTTATCTGTCTTACCTCCCAGCCACATCAGCCTTTAATTCCAGCCTTCAACTCCATTACCTTGGTTTATGGTGCACCAAAGCTCCGAGCTGGTAGGGGCTTATGATTTTCCTGAAAGCCCTGATCCTACTGGAAGATAAAAATGTTCAACTGCCCAGACATGCAGCATCAATTAATACAACAAATCATTAAAAAAGTATATATAAGAACTGGACAATTAAGTCATTGTAAATTTGGTTACTGCAGTGGCCCATCACTTCAGCCACTCTAGCCCCACTGAAAGCAGCATGGGATACTCCCACTCTCAAGCTGCTAGCACAGACATCCTGCCCCAAGCATTTGTTGCCACAGATGTTTCAAAAGGGGGGATCCCACCACCAGTGTAATGACCATAGATACCCTGAATCTTGGCCAGGAGTTTGCCTTCTCCCCTTCAGCTCTATGACATCCCCTGCTTTTGTGGGCTCTGAGATGTGTCTCAAGTTTCTGCCCTAAATTCAGCAAGGCCAAGGAAGCAGAGAAAGGACTGGGGTAAGGGGTCAAGGAGCACTTTGACCCAAGCTTGTCCTGCTCTTCCCACCCACTTCAAGCCCTACTCAGAAAGCAGATTTTCTCTTTCTTCACGGGCATTCTGCTGCATACAATGATTGCATCTTTCTGTAACATACAGGGTGATGGGAAACCCAAAGTTGCCCAGAAAACTGAGATGTTCAATTAACAGACGATTTTTGGAGTTACACTCCCTGCCACATTCAATGACGTGTGACCCTCATTAGCCTCTCCCACACCAATGGGTTGGCTACCTCTGTATTCAGGAGCCCTGTGCCAGCAATCTGTCTCCCAGAGCCACAAAGAGCTGATTGCTCATCCCAAAGAGACCCACCAGCCCATCACCAGAGGAGTGCATTGCCAGTGAAGGTACACACAACCTAAATAGTGATGGCCTTCATCTTGTTCTCCCATTGATCCCTTCCCTTATCCACTACATTTTCCCCCAGTCCTGAAGGAATGACACCGAGATCCAACAGGCAGGGGCTGCACTCAGATCACAGTCCTTCCTGCCCAACCTCACCATCCATCCTGGCCAAGGGAGAGACTATTCCTGTTGAAAAAAGTGTGTAATTGGTCTATACAGTGGTGATGACCACCCTGCAAAGGGGCTGACTTAGTATTCCATCATGTATTCTTGTTTCTGAGCACTTGGCTTTGTCATCTGCTAATGTCTTCTATATTGACCCAGCACTAGTAGGGTAAGGCACATGCCTAGAAAGAAAAAATTCCCAGAGTGTTTTTACATGCTGGGACATGTCCAGCCAGAGCTACCAGCTGTGGACAAAGCAGACAGAATCAGGGGTAATGTGATGCTAAAATCTTGGAAACTTTTAGCCTGCAGCTGTGGCCCACCATCATTATCATTTTAGTCTACGCTTTGTTTCTAAACACCTATTTTCTAGGTACAGGTTTTGTGCAAAAGAGACATATAGGCTGAACAAATTGCTGTGGATGAAAAGCACCCAAGAAGGGGTCTGAGACATAAAGTCCCTTTTGTGCTGCAGGGAGAGACATATTTGTCCCCTGTTTGTTTAAGCAGTGCTGTAAAGGAACCAAGATCCACTTGGTGACAGGAATTACAGATTCAGAAAAGAGTGGCATAATCAGTTTTCCTGCTGGCATATCCGTATTGTTCTAGATATAGCCTCTTCTGCCTCTCTTCCTCAAAATTGTCCCTAGGTGTATTTGTTTCCTGCTACTCAATTTCTAAATATGTAAAAATCACATGTAGATGTTCTTTTATTTTCCTCAATTCTTACACCCCCTGTCTAAAGTCTGGTTTTTTTTTTCTTTTCCTCAAAATGGTTGCTTTCCCCATTTACTTAATCTCACATTTTCAATTGTAACCACAGTTGGATGCAAGTTAATTTGCAGTTTGATGATGACACTTCCCCATTGCTGAGTCTCTGAACGCAAAGGTATTTTTTTTTCTTGGGCACCAGTAATGCTGATGAGGTCAACAGAGCTTTGGGAATAGGTTTTATTACTTAAAAGCTCTTCCAGAACTAGCTGATTGGAGCACAAAGTGTTGTTTTATACTGCAAAAACTGTGGCTACCTAACTTAAACCAGTTGAAAGGCAGAAAATAATTCATCAGTATGTTGCAGTGGGGTTTATAATGGCCCTGTGCAAAGCTTATCTTAGTAAAGGAAAATGAAACTGTTTAGGCAGCAGAGGCTTTGGAACATACCTTTATAACAGTTCCCAAATTAGCTCAACTTGTTTGTTCTATAAAGGACAATGAACCCAACAAACTTTTAAGCAAACAGCAGGGCAAACTTTTCCAGCTGCAAAGGGGATTTGGAGGCAGTGTGCATCACTAGTGAAGTACACAGTATTTGGTTAAATTTGGTTAACAGTTCCCAAAGCATGCATCTTGGTACAAACACAGGTACAGCTAGATCAGCATAAAGATACTTCTAGGGATCACACAGCGTTAGTGTGCCACTCTGGAGAGAGCACCACCAATTCCCGCTGATAGAAGACCAGACCTGTGGGAGACTAGAGAATTTTTCAAAGCTGGACTACCAAACATTCTTACCATTACTTCTGAAGGTGCACTTTTTGTACCTCCTGTTGGAGTGAGCAGCAGTGATGTGAGAACTTTTGTAGCAGTACACCTACACAGAGAGTGAATGCTTCGATGCTCTCAGATCACATCGCCCAGGCAGATTTTTGCCATGCAGCTGTCACAGATGTTGAGCTCTTGACCATCCCTCACATCTTCTGACAAGTAACATGTTTTTGGAAAAATGGTTTACAGTGTTTTAGTTCATGTCACAGTGATCTAAGAACACACATTGTATCAGCTTAGTTTTATCTGAGTTCATTGAAGAGTGATGAGTGATTGAATTGAAGAGTGCAACAAACGGCTCTCCAAGGACTCACAGCCATTCAGACCAGAGATGGCAAGTCTAATATAAACCCTCCAAAATACAGTGTAGCTATTGGGAACTCAGTGCCAGTGGCTTCACTCTAAAGATCTGTTCCTGTAAAACTTACTAATGCAAATATAGCTGAAGAATGTTAAAATTAAGTTACAGCTCACTGGATTTACCCCTTAGTCTCTGAGTTTTTTCCTGTGCAGATGTCTGAAGTTCACAGCAGCATTTCACTATTATTCTGCAGGTTATTTCCAAGCAGAGGAATTTTGTAGTCAGATAAAACAACCCGAAGAGCACCATACAACCACAGAGATTCTGAGACATATTTACTTTGAAGAAGAGCAGCATGCAGGTAACATTTAAGTACATCTCATAATCCTATGAATCTGCATAGTGATGAAAGAGATCAGTTGGTTTTCAAATGTTAATGCCCTACTTACTGTTCATACACTGCTGTAGAAAGATGACCTGTGGTCTTTTCAAGGGCAGTCACACTTCTATGACAGAATAGAGGTATTTCATGAAACAATGCATGCAAACGCACAAAATGTGTTCAACCTTTATGGTACAGATCTTGCAACAAGGGCAGGTTTTGAATCTCTTTCAGCCACAGTTGAGTCCATGTTTAACTTAATGAATCTGGGTCCCAAGAGACCCACATTCTCCCTACAAAGGTAGGCCACTCACTCATTAGCAGTGTCTTTTCAAAAGGCAGATACTTAAAACTGCTGTGTTTAAATGGTACTGAAAGTGACATAATGTTGGGAGAAGTTCAGAGGAGAGAAACAAGACTGGTTACAAGCATGGAAGAGTTTGCATGCACAAAATGACTGAGGTAGGACTCCTAAATCTGAAGAAGATGTGGTGTGGGTGAAATGCAGTTCAGAAGTCTATGAAACTATAGGTCACATGTTGGAGAGGGAAGACGGTCTCTCTGATTCTCCCAGTACCAGAGATACAGGATGTCAAAGGAGGTCAGTGGGAGAATGAGGTTCAAATTAAATCAAGATGTTTGATTATATCTGTTGATAGCACACTTGGAATTGCCTTGGTAGATGCGAAAATCTAAGGAAATTCTCAAAGATCACAAAAGAAAGAGCCACCAAAGCTACTAAACAGAGATTCTACATTGCATTTGTGCCCAGCCAGGATATTCCTGTTCCATAAGCAAAATACTTGGATCAGCAACACCACTCATTGCTACTACAGTTTTCATTAGACTAGATGTTTTCCACTCCTTCCATTAGGGTTGTCATGATGCATTTGGATTGAAATTCCGTGAAATTACAGGAAAATGTACTAAAAATAATATGTAAATTAAATTCTATTCTATGAACACACTAGGAAAGAAAACAGACGCTTCAAACTTTGCAGAAACTAGTCTAACATGGCAATTCACTTATTCATCACTTAATTAATGATGTTTCCAACTTGCAGTTCTCTTATTCATATCTCACAACTCACACAGCAATGAACAAAATAGTTACCTAGTAGACAGTGAGAGTGCTCATTCTTCCTCCCCCATCACTTTGTGGGTGTCCCCTGTTTCACACCTGGAGGCAAAAATATCTCAGCAATCTGCCTGCTGTTGGATCCACTGCAGAAGATTTTTGGGTAAGCTGATGTATTTATAACTTTCAGCTTGGAAGCTTGATGTACACCATTTCCATAAGTTAGTGGATTCTGAGGAAACAGTCACACAACCAATACCCCAGGATTACGGCTGCAGGTGATGGCAGCTGCACAATGACCTCCTCCCCTCCCCTTCAATCATGTCCTGCCTGTGTGTTGTTGTGGCTTTGAGTGGTGCTTCCAGCACACATCAGGGCCTTGTGCTCGCTCTGTGGTAGCCAAAACCCAAGCAGGAGCTGTGTGAGTGTTTGCAAGGGGTCCCTTTTATTCCCAGACTAATCCTGCGTTGACCAGACAGGCACAACCCTGTTTGAGTTGGGCTGCAGGTGACTTATGGAAAAGGCTGAGCCCAGCTTGGATCTCCTCAGAGGGTACACTCATCTCTCCCTTACTCATCCAGCTATCATGCTGGCTCCAATATACAAGACAATTCCCTCCTTCCATTGACCCTTACTGTATACTTTAGACTTTCCTCTTTCACAATGGGGATATTAATTCTGGTTTTCCCACTCCTCTCATTTGGTGTCTTTCATTGTCTTCCTCTGCTGTGCCATCACTCAAATTCAGAAGTTAGCACCAGCAGCCACAGCCTTCTCCTTGGGAAAAACAAGGACAAATATGAAAGCAATATGCTGAGAAAATGGCATAGCAGGAAGGAAAATGCCCAGCAGTAGAAAGGGGCAGGGGGCCAGGTGTGTCACTGATTTGGCAGTGTTCATTGATTAGTTTCAGTTCAAAGCAGTTATCACTGGTAGTACCAGTCGCTAGAAAAGTCAATGTTCAGTCACATTCTCTCCTTTTGGTGCACAAATCAAATGCTGCCATTGCTTGAGAAAGGTCACAGCTTGGTGATAACCCAGCAGCACAGGCACCAGGGCTTGTCAAGATTTTTATCTGTAAGAGCAATTATCTAATGCCCTGGTATCTATTACTGGCTTTCTCTTAGTTTTTGCTGTGCTTTATCCAATTGCACGGTGAAATTCTTGTTGTTGTATGTCCTTTTGTAACTAGTAGACAGTAAGTGCTGGCAGTTATTCCTGGTAGAATAAACTATTTATGACCTCAAAATAAAATGCAGCATAAAGGTTCACTAGGACGGGATGGCAGCAGGGGCCTTGACAGTGCAGGTGTAGGATGATATGGGAGGCCTCAGGCTACAAACAGCTCACCAGTAGTTAATAAGTGGTTGTCAAAGGGCGTAACATTAGGAGGTAGGTAAGAAAAATTCTAGATGTAACAAAGGAGACCAAATAATGAGTACTCAACACAAGTAAAATGCATCATGTAGCAAATTGGGATCTACTGTGGAGCTGAATCAATAAAAAAGAAGAACAAGTTGTGGAGTGTACAAGCAGTCTGTAAAAATGGCCTCTGATGTATCATAGGGTGACAAGGAAAAAAAATTCTGTTGTGCTTACCCCAGTGAAGAGGAAGATAAACTCTCCCCACTAATATCAGACTCCGCTTGGTGGAGGACCTGGGACACTGGTGACCTGCTGTTACACATGCCCCCACCCAGACTGGAGATATCACAGGGGCAGTGCAGAGGTGCATTAAGAAGCAAAGAAAGCAGAGTATGTTATAAAGTTTGTGTACCAGTTTTACCTAATATAATTTGGACTATGAATGTTAGTATCATTGTATTAAAGATACAAGAATATAATACCATCCTAGTTATTTCAGCTACTAATAATTCTCTGATTAAATTATCTTTAACAAGACTAGCAATATATTCTTCCCAGGCCTGCCTGTAAGATATGATTCCTTTTGATCATAGCAAGATCTGGAATGTAACAAACTGATGGCTATTGGAGCAACCTGCCCCACAGCTTGGATGTAACAAGTTGGTAACAAATGAGGTTTGCTTCAGGAGTGACTTGTCTGCATTTAGCATCTCTGAGTTGCTGGACTGTGAGAACTGTGGAAGTCTCAGTTCTGCTTCTGTTTTTGGACTGTTTCTTCCTCAGTGCATCTCTGAGCTGTGATGGTTGTGTGGAGAACCCAAGCTCAGCCCTCTCAAAAAAGATCCTCAGCTGAGGTTTGAACTCTATAACTCTTTTCAGGTTCAGAGCTTCTCCCGGTCTGAGGTTGCCAATCTGTCCTCATTATTTATTGATCACACCCTATGTGTACATAAAGTGCAATCACAGCACTCCCTCCAGTCAGGTTTCACCTGTGTTACATGTGACAGCCCATTCATGGGCTGGTGAGTGCCTGAAATCCTAGAGGCCATCCTCAGTTTTTCCTTAGATTTTTGTGAGCATCTCAGTGCACAGTGAGCAGGCTGGTGGTGCCAAGGGCTGCTGACATTCCTGGTCTCTGTTCCCAGCCATCACTTTGCTTCAATAGACTCCTCTATAAACTAAAGATAATAATTCTTCCTGTCTCCTGGCAAAGGTCATTCAGCTTAATGCGTGTTAGTAAAATGACTTGAAATATTTGGCTGAGAGAAGCATTCCTTAAAAATGGGACATAGGTAAGGTTTCATTAGGGGCAAACTGGTGCCTTAAATAGTCTCTGACAAGTTAAAACAAATTCCAGGGATTCTTTTTCCTAGCACTATTGATGTTCTCTGGAAATCATCACCTTCTCCAATTCATTAGGTAGCCAGTTGTTGAAACAGAAGGAAAACCAAAGGAAAACAGTTAAAAAATAGCCTGTAATGTTATTTGTCTCATTTAAATAACTGTAAGAGTTTCTCCTTAGCACCAAAAAAGACACATGGCTCAGACGTGCATTTTAAAATTTTTACAGTGAAGACACAGCAACTGGTGTCTACAGTGCTGCTATGTAGAAGTAATTGATCAAAATACAGAACACAACACACAAGTGTAATCAGACACACTTTATTTTGCATTCTTATTACAGTGTATTTATAAAATGCCTGGAATAGAAAGCAGGTTTATATGCAAGAGCACAAAATAGATAATTTTATTAGAAGATGTAGAGCTTGTTAAGACTGCTTAATTACCCAACAGAGAGTGTCACCTTGCCCTGATAACACATTGTTCAGTCTCTTTACCCCACAGGACTTTGACATGGCCAAGTTTCTGATGTGGTCACATAAGCTGTATAAAATAAGGATGTGTCCATTCCTGAAATGAAAGCCCCCAAAAATCTGGTTTTCCTGGATCCTGGGGTACTTCTATACTATATGAGGTGGTATGAATTTTTGCTTTGTTTCCCACACTTCAGTAAAAAGAGCAGCTGCATTTCTCCTCTCCCAACACTTTAACATCTGGTTACAGGTCTTGCAGGAGGTACTGCAGGCAATGTGCAGCAACAAGAGGAGCAGAAGGGAAGGAAGGCATCTCCTGACACACTCATGTGGGAGATGGATCTACAGGGTGGGTTCAGGAGAGAAAAAAAGACAGAGAAGGGTGAAGAGAGAACACATCTTACACAAGAGATATGACCAGCAAGTGCAGGTTTTGTGGGATAAAGTCTGAGCAGAGGCAGAGAAACTCTGGATTTTTGCCAGCAAAGTAGAGGAACAGCATACAACTGCATATGGGGTCTGATGAGGGTAAGAAGTGAGTCTGTATGCTTGCCTGCACACATGACAGAGTAGGAGAAAAAGCACAGGGAAGCTGCAAGACAAAACAAGGAGCTGAGAATATTCTGGAGATAAAACAACCTGAGAGATGCTTCTAGCAAAGTGAGCTCTGCACGCACCAGAACATTATTAATTTGTAGCATAAAGCAGATCCTTTTAGCTAGAAATACCTGTTTCTATTGCAGCCTGAATGACCTACCATAACATTGTGTAATTCAGTCTAAGAATTTATAACACTGGGTTCTTTATTTTTTTCCCTTCTTTTTTCAGTGAAATACCAGGCCTTAATTAAAACTTAAGTTCAGATTACTCTGGCAAATGGAGCTTCCCAAATTCCCTTGCAGCACTAATGCAAAAGACCATAAATACAAGTGAGCTACAGGAATAATATGACCTAGAATTGCCTTTAATTACATATAGCTAATTTTAAATCATTCAGCATCCAGGTGCTTTTTTTTATGCCCTCTGCAGTCATACCAATTAGTTTGCTTTATCAATTTTTTTCAGCAGAAGGATGACCAAAATAACAATAAGCAGATTTATACCTCTCCATCAGCCACCCCTTACCATGATATTTTTAAATATAGCTAAATGAGAGAAGAAGGCAGCACCTTGGTTCATGGTTTCTGAATCTGGACATTCAGCTCACCATACACATGCCTCAAAGCATCAGAATTCAGGCTTGCAATCAGCTTCCTTAAACCTGGTCGCATTGGGGTAAATTTTACTTCCCAGGTCAATGTAGAATTCATTGGGATTCTCCTGAATAAAAAAAAGAGACGTTTCAATATTGCAGTCAGTCATCCAGTGCTCTCAACCTGACACAAAACTGGAGAAACTGAAGGTAGATAGTATAACATGTCTCAAATCTTTTATGTTTCACTCATTCTCATAAACATCATATAAATTACTCTCTCCATCTTATATTCCTCTCAGAACTGACCTGTTAAAGCCTTTTCTAGCCTTTCCTTCAGGCTAATTTTACATTTCCAAAATGAATCAATTTTCTTCTGTCTCCTCTCATGATCACTTTCAGAGTGACCTTCTTTATATCTAACACATATTTTTTCTACTTCATAATTCCATTTTTTCCTGTTTATTATAGCCTATAACCTGGTGGTGATTCCTTAAATGGTTAAGTAAGTCCAAGTATTCAGGTCATTCCCCTGCAAACCCTATGAGATGTTGAACTCCTCTGTCACTCCTACCCTGAATCACCCTACCACAGGGGTAGCATCAGCAGATCTCCTGAGTGGCCCCTTCAGGTGACTTCTTCATGTCCATACAAACAAGCCAAAGTATTCTTTGGTGTCCTGTTGGTCACTCTTTTACATTATGTATGACTCTTGATAACTCATATATAAAACAACAGCATTCTGCACTGTTCTTGATTTTCAATTTTTTTGCTACAATTAAGATGCCTGGACAGTCTCAGGTATTGGGTTTCTGTGTTTTCTCAGTGCTTTCACAAAGTTCTGTGCACAGATTTTAAAGGCTGATATTTATTGACTGATTGTGTTTGGTGGGTGCTGGGATACAACTACTCCAAAGGAAGCAATGGACAAAGCAGTATAGTGGGGAACTATTTATGATTTTTTTTTTTTCCTCAGCATTAAATAAGAGTTCTAAGTTCACTGTTCTTATCTCAGTGGCTACAGTGTCCTGTACAAAGTGAGAGCAAAGCAAGCCTATACTTCAGTTACTGTTTCAAATTCTCATCTGGTAGGATTTGGTTTGCAGGTGCCATGTTATAAGCCAGTGTCAGGACAGAAATGTCTGCCCAGGCTTAGCACAAGCTGCCATGAGACAAGAAACTTTAATTAACTCTAAATGAGCTAGCCTGGAATCCTCACACCTGTGTATTTGTTTCAGTGCAAGTCTGCCCCTGGTAAAATGAGCTATTCCAGGTCCTTTTTGCATACACAGATACAGGTACCTTGGGGCATGTACCCACTTTTAGGAAAAGAAATTAAAAAACAGAGAAAGATTATATTTTTGATGTGAGCATGTGCAGACTGCTTCCAGCAAGTGTTTTCCCTCTTTTTATCTTTGTTATTAATGAGAGAGATTCTGCTCCCCATAGCTGGTCTGCTTGCATCCACCAGATGCCCACTAAAATGGAATCATGATAAACCAATGACTTCAATTGCTGAAGGAAGTCAAATACCTTTTTGAGTTTATGGGAATTATCTGCAAGGGATTATCTGAATGGAAAGTGAAGAAGTAATGATACAAGTCTGCTGTGCAGACTACACTTCTTGAGCAGTTGGGGTCCAGATTCTCTAAGGATGAAGGTTTTTGGGCCACAGCTTCAAAGCGCTCCAGTGAGAGAGGGTAGCACTACCATCTTTGTTTTATAGTGCTATCGTCTCAGTACATATATGTGCATGTGTATGTGTGCGTGCACATGCAGGAAGACAACAGCTGTGCTGGGAAACCAAACCTGCCTTTTCCTGTCTCTCTATTGTCCTGTTTCTAAAACAAGTTGCTTCTCACTACAGATGCTAATACTAGTTTAGCTCTGACATATAGAAACACCCAAAATTACTTACCTGCTAGTGTGAAAGTATGCTTGGCTATAATCGTTGTAGCACTATCCATCACTGCCTGGTTAATTCTCATTTGTCATGCAAAGACTATGCCCTGAGTAAGAACTGCTGATGCCACAGGCTTTTCCATAACTCATGTTCCTCATCTGTCTGAGGCTAATAGCTAAATATCAATATCTTTATCTATATATAGACTTTATGAATGGTAAAGACTGAAGCCCCCCAGCCACTACATTGCCAGAATAATGTTGTATCAGCTAGGTCACACACAACCAGTTTTTTGGAGCTATTCAAGTGATACAGAAAAACTACCTAAAAAGTACACAGAGGCCAAAAACTTTATCCCCACATAGAACTGTAAAAGCTCCATCCCATATGTAACAGTCCTTGGTAAATAGGGAAGTGTTGAAAGGGTGGGGAAAGCCTAGAATGTGTTTAATTCTCTATTCAAATGGAGTAAGCCACCCTGATCTGATTTTCCTGAGAGAGAACTCAGTGATGAATGATTCTGCATAATATGCTGAGCCATCACCACACTGGAGCCGTTTATCACTTTGAATGCATGGAGACAAATGTGATTATTATTTAAATAAACTACAACTGCCCCTTGCTCTGTCCTCCATGTGTATCACCTCCATCATACATTCATCTCAGAGAAGTTAAATCCTAAAATGACTAAGCTGATCCATTTCCATTTTCAATGTTGCCAAGGGCATTACTGAAAAGGGGAAAACATGGTGACTCTAAGGAAAATGACGTGTTCCATGAGTCATTTTTCTCCCCTAACTCTTGTGCCTTTGAAGCACCTGATAATTTCTGCATCCTTGAAGGCAAGGGCAGTCCACAGCAGCTTTTGGATCTAAAAGGATGCAGAACAACAGGGGAGACTGGCACAGCTGGGCAGCAATGAGGGCTGTTGTCACAACTTGTGTACCTCTTGTGGACCATGCTGAGTCATGCTCAGCAGCACCTCTGACATACCATGTGCACAAAGCTAACACAGTATGTTGCCCTTTCACGGTTATTTTTCTATCAGGTCTACTCTGGAGATTGGTTTTGATCTTTTTATCCCTGTCCCAGGTGCTGTCAGGATCAGACCTCCCCTGCCGGCTGCAGAGGATGATGACAATTTATGCAGCTGCTGAAGCACAGGCCATTTCTCAAACTCCTTTTAAACACACCTGGGGACCATCAGCTCAGGTAATGATAAGTACTAAGCCCAGATAGATAGATGCCCATAGCCTCAAAATTTTCCAAGTTTCTCTGTTATATACCCTTAGCTCATGCTAAGCTCATAACACTGCACTAAAATGGAAAGAGGATTTACAACTTGCCTAGCATAGGGGTATCATGGTGTCAGTGTAAGGTGTGACTCTGAGAATAATGAAGGTGGCATTTCTTTTCCTCAGATCTGGGAGCGCCCTGTACTGGGAACATGCCTGTGTGCCAGGGCACCCCTGTGCAGTGGAGCTGCTGAGGGCAGCTGTGCCCTCACACACATGCTGCAGCTATGCCAGCAGGCTCTGCAAACAACACACATTTTGTGTCTTGACATGAGCTTGAAAAGATCATCTGAGGTACCTGAAAGTCTTGTATAATCATGATTAACATGAGCAGAGAAAAGCCCTTTCTGAAAAACAGTACAGGACTCGATTTGCACATGCTGAGTGAGCAGCAGTAAACACTTCAAGTGCAAGATAAATCTTCTTCTCTGTGATAGCAGCTTGTAGGTGCTATTGCCAAGTGCTAAAAATAATGTAATACGGTGAAAAAGTAAACTTGGGCTGCACTAGCAACTATCCACAGACACTACCAATTCCTCCAACCCTAGTACTGAGCAGATGAAATTCTCTCACAATCTGGATAGCCCGACTGACTACTGAGACCTATAGCTCCCCAGTGTATTGGATTTTAAAGTACAGAGAGAGTGTTTGAATTAAATTACTCAGCACAGCATTAGTTAAGTGTCTCTTGTGAGCTTCCTACTGTGAGCAAGCAGGGGACAAACTCCCAGCTGATTGTGCTTTCTTCCCTACCCGAACTGCTTTTTTATTGTTCTCAGCAGACCAGGTCCCTCGAGGCGGAGTATGACGTTCTCCAGGGTTTGTTTCAGAGGATTGGTGAATTCCACAATCACAGACGTTTCTTTACCAGCTACCAGTTCACCTTTGGTCTGCAAGACAAGGAAAGGACAATGCACCAGAAACCGATAATAACAGATACACAGTACTGGCAAGGCGAAAGAACAGAGCATACAGCAAAATAGCATGAGGCAAAGACAGCCTAGTGAGAAGAAAATTGTTGGATGGCACATTTTTCCACCCATTGTAATTTTCCCTCAAACCACATGGCAAATCAATAGGCTGGCCCTCATTTCCATAGAAAACCAGAAATCTGCATGTACAGTTCTGGAGCTGAGGGCCCCACTGAGGGTGAGTCCAGCTGATGGGGCCTCTCTCCTAGACTCTGTGCCCCTCCTCAGGCTCCCCACCAGCACTGAAGGGATCTGCTCAGGACATAAGCTCCAGAAGAGAAGGGCAGGTCTTACCCTAAATGAGAAACACCAGGCTATGTGGTTACACTCTCAAAATTGTCATGTCCATTTTCCCCTTGCTTTTTCATTTTCTTCTTGTGCTCTGAAGGGTTTCTAACCTTGCACATGTGCTCTATGGAGACCTAAAGGCCAGTGTTCCTCCAAACCCTATATAAGCAAAAGAACAGTACATTTTGTGCTGGAAAATAGTAAACCTCCAAACAAATGTTTTTTTAGCAACAGCTACATGCATGGGGACTTGGGATTCTTTATCCCCTTGGAAATTCAGCATTTCTTGCAGAATATGTGTACTTGTTTTGCTTGGGCATGGGTTTTCAGCTTACGGCTGGCAGATCTTCCAGCCCATGTCATGGTCCATCAACTGATTTAAAGGGCTTTGAGAAAGGTAACTAAGAAAATCAAGTATCTTGTCAATAAATTTAAAGTGGTGTTTAAGGAGGTATGACATTTGCAAAAAGCTGCATAGACTCTGGTCTAAGGGATTACTCTGTGCCAAAAAAACAGTAAAATGACTGGAGTAAAGGAGGAGACACAACTAAGCTCTTAATGGCATTTGGCCCCATGAATGTGCAAAAGGACATCAGCAAAAGGGCATTTTCAGAAGTCTTGGCTCAATTAGAGATCCTATAAGCTGTTAATTTCAATTGACCATTTAAGATCACTTGGTGTGATTCAAAATCAACCCAAAGTCACACACTTGCAGCTGAGACCAGGATATATATTTGCTGGTCTTATTTTTGTAACCTCATCTCAGGGTTAGAATATGGTGTCATTTCCTCAACTATTGAGTCTGAGACTCTTCTTAGATCAACAGAGAAAGATCAAAGGTTCATCTGAAGACATAATGAGAGGTAACATTTTTTCATTCTTCTCTCTCACTCTCACATCAAGAAATTTGGTCTGCCAATCACATCCACTGAACAAACTTGACAAGAAAACTAAACGGATAAACGATCTCAAATTTCATTAAAAAGCAATAAATCAAAATTTCTTCTATCAATATATGCTCACACACATGCATGCACACACACACACACACACACTCCCCCTTAAAAAATCCAGCTTTTAAAATTTCAGTGTATTTTCATACATCACAAAGGAACAGAAAAGAGAAAAACTAAGTTTTACTCAAAAACATGGGTTTTGGACAACAGTCTATTCTAAAAATCCTTTCTTCAGAACAGCAAGGAGGATAAACTATTTTGAAGTTGAAAATCTGAGATGATGTAGAGATGTTCTGTTTAAGTATTGAATTGAAAGAATTCTTTACTTTTAAAATTTGGTTATTGAAGATAGGTATTTGAAGTAGAGTTTACTTGTCTTGTTTACCTCCTCACTGGAATGCTTAGTAAACCAAAAATATTTTGTTTGAAAATACAATTATCTGATCAGAACATCATGGTATTTTTAATGACCATGAAACAGAGTAGATTTTTTGGCAAACTTTGATGTAGTCTTCATCCACGTTTCTAAAAAAGTTTTTTTTTGCATAACGCTGCAGTTGCTACATAAATTATTATATGGAAACCTGAACACTAGTTCAAATAAATATATAGAGGGGAAAAGTTGTGTAAACTTAGATTTCTTTCAAGGTCCTGAATTTTATGGAGCTGTATTAATGCTTATATAAAGCTTCCTGAACATGTGTTCTGATTTTTTTTTTCTAGTATTAGGAAAAAAGCAGATCCAAATTCCATCATTCGAAGCAGATGAAGGCTTGGTGCTTTTGAAAACAATGCAATTTATTTGGATGCTCGGTTATGAATTGAGAAGTTTAAATCCCAGTTAAAATGGCTTGTTAAGTTAATCTCAGTTAAGTAAAAATGCCATACAACATTGGCTCTTTGTAGTATCACAAACATTACTCTTCTCCATTTTCACAGGTACCACACCACTCTGCAGAAACGCTCCAATTTTCGGGGAACACCACTGGCAGTACATTCAGAGTGGCATCAAAACAATTGAAGTCCCAAGACATTGTCCTGAATCAGTGCTGCCCATTCAAGTTTGGAGAAACTTTACACAATACCTGCGGAAGCTCTCCCAGCATAATCACTTCAATAGCAGTGTTTTTCATTCTTCAGCAAGAGGCCCCTGTGCCATGTTGCTTTAAACATAATAGACTTTTGAAGAAGTTAAAGAACTTGAGTGACTGAGTGAGTAATCGCGCTTTACCCTTTGAGTTTCTACAGCTTTCTCAGATATTTTCCCCTCTTTCCTCCACTGAGATTATTTCAGCTCTTTGCTACCAGTGTTGCTGTCAGCCTCTCTCTTCAATGCAAGGACACTCTACAGTATATAATGTACCTATACACCCTCACACACTCCAGCCAGCCACTGCTCTATAAGGTCCATGTTAGATGCTCTAATGTGCATGAACACACACACTCCTTTGCCCCACAAGTCAATGCAACACCCTTATAGAGAACACAGCCCTTCCATCACAACCTTGAGCTACCTTGATCCGCAGGGTGGGAATTTCCAGCATAATCGCCTTCTGCACAGCCAGAATCTTCCCTGTTTCATTGATCCGTGCAGTCACAAAGAAATGAAAGGAGGCTTGCTCCAGCAGGTCACTCATGTACTCACTCGATTTGATCACAATGTCGAAAGAGCTGGCTGAGGGGAGACACAGGAAAGAAAAAAGGCATCTGAAGCAGTCTGATCACTAACTGCTCCTCTCATCATGGCCAGTGCCAATTACATAAGTGCCTTGGAAAAAAGGGTGGCTTTTGAGCTAAAGAATGGGTTTGATTTTTTTTTCCCCTCAAACTAACTTAATTTCTTTACTACACCATTTCCCCTCTAATTTTTCCCTCTTTCCATTTAGGCTGTGAGCTTCCAGGGGCAAGGGCTGAGTTTGTGCACAGCCTCTGCCCAGTACCCTCAGCATGGGCCAGGTCACTGTTGAAGGCTTCTAGGTGCTACCACAAAATAAATGAGAAGAAAGGCTGGAACAAAGACACAAAGGTCCAAACCGGCTTTTGCATGTCATGCCTGTAAATGTTTGCTCTTTCATTTTACCCTTGTTCTTTCTTTGCCTCTCTTCTTGGCACAGGGATGCTGCCAGAGCAGTAACTGGGGGGTGTGAGCCCATGCAGGCTATCTGGGAGATCACCTGCTCTCCAGGACATGGATGATTATCTGCCTTTGTTCTATACTGGACTTGCCTGCAAACATTAGCAAGAAGGTCCTCCTGTCACCAGCATGCCCTCCAGAGAGCTTTCACGTGCTCTCTGACAATAATTATTGGAAGGAACAAGTCCCTGTAGGCTAGACAGTGGAGAAAGAGGGAATCATTAGTTTTAACTATATTGAACTGCAATTCCCAGGCCAACAATGGTGTGAAAATGTGATGCAGAGAATCAGACCTGCTAACTAACTGACCAGGCAAAATATATAGACCTGGAGCTCTTCTCTCTATAAACATTCATTATAACACTAGTAAACACATCAAGATCTCCCATCTGTTACCTATGATGATTACTGTTATCCGTTATTTGTATTGCATTTGTGACATACACTGGTAACACTGAGATAATTGAACTCAGTTGGGTAAATGACATTCACCCCTTTTCACTCTTTTGATCTGCTCACATCAAAACCAGTTCTTTGATTTGGTTTCAAAGCTATTCCCTTGGTGGCCACCTGACCTGGATTTACTAGGCCAGCCTTAAAATTACTTGATTTGCCCCTGCTCCCTCCCTCTCACTCTTTACCTTGTGCAAAAGTATTTCCCATAATACCCTTAACTGTAAATTATAAATCAGGCAAGGTATTTCTCATCTGAGAAGCAAATAAGTAAATAAATTAGTTACAAACCAGGAGAAATTTACTTCACAATGGAAGAAAAGAAACTTTTCTGTTTAAATTTAATCACTGCAGGAAAAAAAGAAGAATATGCTTCCATTGTCTTAGCACTGGTTGTGCTGATAAGTTGTCAGTACCACTTACTGCATCTGGGAAAGCCAAGGGAGACACAACACTGAGTTGCCTTATAGTTTTTCAAAAAAGTAGAGAAAACTAAATATAACTCAGTAGATCCGAGAGCACCTTTGAAGGCACTGGAAGGTTTAAGCTATTCAAATCCTCAAAGATGTTTTCAACCCACACAATTCCTTTAATCATTATTCTGAAAATAATTCATTAGTTTCCTGTTTGAAAACTTAGCTTGCCTCATGCTTTCAGTATTTCGGGCTGGAAGAATGCCTTTAATACATCTGTTTATAATTGTAATTTATTGTCATATATATATATATATATATATATATATACTTCTCACCCTGAACAAAGCCTAAAAATCCTGCTTGGGTGCCTTGGAAGGTACTCTCCCATTACCTTCCTGACAGATTGTTCTCATGCACTTGCAGATAATCACACTACCTCCTTCACACTGCCCACCTGCTCAGACACTATTCCTGATTCTACATGTACTATTTTCCAAGGAAAAGGTGAAAGAATTCATGCTTAAATTTAATGTATCACCTTCAGAAATGGTGTAATTTGTGAGGAGATTTTGTCCTGTTGCAGAACAGAGTGCCCCACAAATTGATGACTGTAGCTCAGATATAAGCAAATTCCCACCTTGATAAGTGGGAATAGCTTTAAAAATGTCTCATTGGCCAGAAGTAGTGATGGAAACATACTCTTGGTACACATACATAAAAATCCAGGTTCTGTTCTTTCTGGTGCCTCTCCCCAGTCTACATTCACTCACTATTGCTCAATTCAGAGTTTCCAGCACTATTTCAAGAAGCTTCTTTTCTTAGCATTTATTTATATTAGAAAAAAATGAATTATGATGCTCAGTGATGTTTAAACATCTATTAATTTCATTTCTTGCAGAGAGGAGCCAGGTGATCCTCAAAGCACTGCAGAAGCTGTATTTTAGGTAGTAATGCCCTACACAGACCTTTGATAGAAAAGCAGACATAAATAAGTCCTGGAACCATGCACAAATCACAGCCAGAAAATGTAGCATACACTTCTCCTACAAGATGACTGAATTTTCCCTCACCAAAGAAGCAGCACGGAATTTAGACGAAGACTATTGAAACTGATTTTTTTTTTACTGTATCTATTCAAATCTCAAAAAGTTTTGCAGTATTTCAGATCAGATATTTAGTAACTGATGTAAGTCACTACAAACCTTCATGCTGTGTTTTGATAGCATGTATTGGAAGAACCCAATGCCCATTTCCAGGCCCCCTGCAAATGATCCACAGAGCTAGAAAGAATCAGCAAGTAGCTCTCAGGGCTTTGTTACAGGCTGGAGGTTGAAGTTTTATTAACCTTCACAAGTAGATCTTTATCACTGGACTTCTACTTTTTGCAGAATAATGAGCTCCAAATAAAATGTGCAGTTTCAGATGATGTTCAAAGTGAGAAAGAAAGCAGAGGATTTTTTTGTGGCCTGACAGGAGCTGTGGTTCCATGGAGGCTTCTCACTGAGACAAAACTAGACCTCTTGGAAGAAAGAGGGCTCACAGTGTCTCTTGAGCTGGGATGAGGTGGACAAGACAGAAAGCTCAGAGGTCAGCCAGGATTGCTGTGATCTAGCAGCAGACCCAGTTCAGGAGGCCCATCCTTTGGGTTCCCAAAGTCCTGCTACTCCTGCTGCACTCAGAAGGATTGATTTGCCCAGTAGCAGCGTTTAGAAGGCAAAGTCATGGCTGCTGACTCTCTCAGCAGGGAACTCAAGTGAAGGAACCTCTACTTCATCTCTGTAAGAGCACATTGTCCTCACTTTTGCTGAGCTGGAAGCGCTGACCAAGGACACAGGCCTGTCAGAAGAACACATGGTTGCTAGAGCCTGCTAGGTAGCACTTGGAAGTACAGCTGGTCCTAAACACCTGTTGCGATGGCTGTCAGGAAATAGATTATGTCTAAGTTTAAAAAGGAAAGCATCCCTCTTCCCTGCTTTGAGCAGTACAGAAACCTGCCCACAGTGTCCTGAGCTAGTCTGCCAGGAACTGCTTCTCTCATGAGAAGTGGGAGGCAGGATCTCCCTACTGTATTCCAGAGGGCACTAGGAAAAGTAAATGTTGCATCTGTAAAGATAACTCACCTTTGGGGCTCCTGCCCAGCTTACAAATGTCTCTGCTCCATCATGGCACATTCTCATTATATATAAACTTTTTAGATCACTGTACATATGAAATCCTGAACCACACAGTCCTCCAAAACCAGATATTCACTTGAATCTGCTCAGAACTTGTCAGCTTCTACCAGGTAAGACAAAAAATACACCCTTTTGTCTCTGTACATGACACCCTGTGTAACCAGAACTTCCCCTTTACTTGCTAAAATGCTGCTAAGGAAAATAAAGGAATTCAAAGGAAAAACAATACCTTGCAGCTTAATACCTGCGCTCCTTTGATTTCTTCTGTACTAAAGAAGAAAAATTAACAATTCCCAGACATGCAGTTTGGTGTAAAAGAGCACTATGCAGGGATAAACAGCCGAAAGAAAACAACCTGAGCTTTAAATGACCCTGATATCCAGCCCAGGGTAGGGAGTGGGTCCTTCTGATACCCAATAGAATATCCTACCATTGGCTACTAGAATTGGCTCTACTCATGGGTGGAAACACTGGTGACAGTTAAGAGCACAGAAAACAACCATGCAAGACTTACATGAAGAGGGTTCCAGTTTTGCACTGAAAGAGTGTTTCTTGAATTCACTTTTTGTGACTCCTGTATAAAACACTATGTTGCCCGAAAAGTAGGTAGTTGCAGTGTAGGAGTTGCGACTCTTGTTCCTGAAAGTTATAGTGACTTTAAAGTCATTGCCAAGGACTGCCTTTTGCGCTTGGAAGTCCATGTCAACATCTGTCTGTGGCTGGTATGTGGTATCTTGGATACTTTGCTTTTTAACACCATACATCACAGCAGTCTCAAGAGCCAGCCTCTCCTCATCTGAACCTGGGAATGAATGAAAACCAGATTTAGAAAAGAAACAGGAGTGCAGTGTTAGCCCACCTACTGATCATAAGGGTGTGTCTTCCATAGTTTGTAGTAGCTGAAATAAATAGATGAGGACAGTGAACCCTCCTGGAGTAACATTAGCAGTGGGAGAACTTCACAGCTACCAAGGAAGTTGGTGTTAAAGCCATATCAGACAAACTGATGTAGCTGAATTCTTATCAATACAGCTACACTGATTTACTCTGTGTGAACATCTGGCCTGAATATGAAACGTCTAAACATCTGTACAGAAAGACTTGAATTGTTTTGAATGCTTTGAGTTGCTCCATGACTAGCCTTTATTTTCACTACAACTTAGTCTAAAGCATTTCAGAGTAGCAAAGTTTACGCTTTGCTTGTGCCTTATGATCAAGGCATCTACAGTGTTTCTGGGATGGTGTTACAAATAAAGAATTTCAGAGAGCACTTTGGCAGCTTTCCATGAAGCTCCCTCAATGACAGAGGTTTCCAAGTCATCATCCAGGATTTGACTGAGATAAGTCTACATCCATATGGTCCCAGCTCATTTCAGGTTACCTTCTCGGAACTTGTACTCCTCAGTAATGTCCACCATTCCATCGCCTCCAACTTCCTTGGTTACAATCAACTGCCCAATACGGGTTGTGTCAATGTTTTCTACCACTTGGGTTCCATTTTTCTCCATCCTTGTGTAAAAAATATCACTATTCACCTAGGAAATTAAATGAAAGAAGCTTGAGATATATGAAAGCAGAGAGAGGAAGAGGAGTCAGCCTATCTCCCCCCAAATAATGACACATTGACTTAAGTCCCACTAATTACTCACATCTTTTGAACATTTCATGTTTAAAATTAGTCGTATGCTGAGATGCACTTTATTATTCACAGCTCCAGAATGACAAAGTGTGTAAACTTTACAAGGATACAGAGAGGTCATTCAAATTTGAGGAGCACTACTACACATTTCTTGTACCAAAAAGCTTTAGAAATAGAGAGGAGAATGCTTAATAGCTAAAATATCTTCATTCTTTTCTGTCCTAAGCCATTTACAATTCAATTAGGAAGAAACTTGTCCTGCAGCATTGCAATTCTGGGAATGCCTCCTCTGGTGATGCAAGAGGTTAAAACTCCAGACCAGGCTGTCTATCTCTTTATTGAGATATTTCCCCCTCAGATCTATCAGTCAAATCACCCATATGAGATCTCCATGACCCACAGCAGCCAAAAGGAATGTGGTGAGCAAAGAGAATGAGCAGCTAGAGCTAGTGACCCATTCAGCATACCTGAATCTTGGAAAGAAATATGACCACAGCCTGAAGTTTCAATTATGTCAGAGCAACTTTTTCTTATTATTACATTGGAGAGCAGAGATTAGACAAATCTCTGTCATTCATTAGAGCCATATCACACCTGCTGGCATGTCAAAGCATAATGAGGAGATTGTTCTGTGACATGAAGTACACATGAAGTAACTTCTCAATCCATAAATTGAAGTGTTGCCCTATCTTCTGTCTGACTATGGTCTCACTGATATCACTCACTGCAGTAAAAATTTTCACATATGTACCTCAGCATAGACAAAAGGAGCATCAAACTGGAAACAAACGTGACCATGTTTAATGGCTTGAACTGAGGCTGGACCACACCTGTACATACCTACGGGGAGAAGAGAGACAAAGTGAGAGACTAAATAAATTAAAAACATGTAAAAAATATTATATTTTCTCAAATAAAAAGAATTCTTGGGGTTTGATGAAATCTTCTAATCTAAGGAACTCCTGACCAAGAAGCAAAAAGCTTAATTTTATTACCAGCCCTGTAGATAACACAGACTTGGGTCTGGAACAACCTGGTGGTTCAGTACCTTTAAAGGCACTATAACATCCACAGTAAGTCTCAAGCACTTAAAAAACAGTTACAGCTGGTTTTGGTTAAAACATGTAATTTTGAGAGGACTCAGGTACACCACAGGATGAGAAAGACCTTGCTACAAATTTGAGAAGATTGTATTTTAAGGGCTGTGAAATTAAGGACTGGAAAGAAAGACCAGTGACTTTTTTTCTCTCCTGCCTACTGTCTGCGCATGTAGTTCAGTTAGGGCTGCATAAAGTAAAGGGGAATTAATCTGATCAGGCTCCTATATAGGTATTCTAAAATGTGAGAAGCCATCTTTGGCAACAGGATCACATCTCTTCAGTACCAAGCAGGGCCTTTCTCATGCAGGACTGTGTGTCCCAGGGCATCATGAGCAGGGCATAATAAGGACAGATTTATTTTAGAGTTCAAAACAAATCAGGAGAAGGCCCTGAGGCAAGAGTGGTTATTTGGCTCAAGAAGTTTTCACTGGCCCTATGGTGCTAGGTGCCACTGGCTCAGCTATTGTCAGCTCATTGTTCAAAACAGAGATCCCAATGAACTAAGGAGGACTTCAAGCAATATTACCATCACTGGTTTCTTGAGGTGTCCCATCCACAACCTGCCATCCTCCGAAACCAACAGGAAGGTCAGGTCTGGTCATCCAAGCTTCGTTCCAGCAATGGTAATTCCTTAGACAAGAGATGGGACCAGTGTATTAAATTCTTGGAAAGAAGCACACAGACCAAAACAAATCCTGTGTATTTATGTCCTGGCATTGCTTCAATAACATCTTTTGCCAATTCAGGGATAAAAATGTTGACTCTTTTAAGAGAACAGATTTTTAGGTCTATAAGTTTAGTTCCTATCTGTTAAAATCTGAAAGCCACAATCCTTCATTGTAGTTTCTTGACTGAAAGTTGAAGAAGGTTTTTTGGTTCTTCTAATGTATTCTGAGTATAAATGTCTCAGAAAATATGCCAGTGTTTGGAGATTTTTGGGGGTATATGAACAGCTACACAAATTAGAATCCTTTTCCAGCCAGACACCTCCACTTCAATCTGCCTGCTAAGGCAAACTTTGAATCTTCAAGCCAGTGAAAGATGGTCTGCTTTATAATTATTCAGACTGAAGCTTTGGCATCATTTATTAAGAGATTTGGGATCAACTCTGCACCATACAGTGTGTAGTTCTGTTTTCATGGCTCAAAACAAGCATGCTTTGTGGCTTCCACGATGCTTGAGAAAAAGACCCCGCACAGCCTTTCTAAAACTATTTTCACTGTGGATTCCTTGTAAGTTTTTCCCCATGTGTCATGCCAATGCATGATGTCAGAGCTCCTAAAACACACATAAAACCTATGTACAACCACTGTGGGCCAAATTGCATCTTTAGGGCCCAGGACAGTGACCCGAATTATAAAATTCTGAGAGTAGTTCATCTAGATGCTCAGGGTTAAAACACTCTCACCTGGCTGGATGCTCAGGAGAATTAAAAAAACAGTACAGCACCATCACAGTCTGCCCTGGGTGTTTCAAAGATAAGCAGAAAAGATGCACAGATATTGTAACTTCCAGCAATGCTACCGATGCTCCAGAGAGAGCACAAGCAAGAAAAACAGATAATCTGGAAAGAGGGTCTCTCTTAAAGCCAGCAAAGTGTTTGAATTTCATTACTGCAAAAAATAAAAGAAAGAAAGAGTAGAGAAAGTGGCAAATTTGCTTGCAAATTATACATATCCTACAGCAGATCTGAATAAACTTACATCTGTGTAGCTGCTGATATAGCCTCTAGTACACGCAATGATATTAGCAACCAAAATGGGGATTGTTAAACTCTGACCGTTTCATTAATTATAGGTGAAAACCAGCTATGGAGCAGAGTCAGAAGGATCTGAAGCTTGTCTAACAAGACATTTCAAAGTGGAAATGAAAGCTTGGAAATGAAAGGTAAAACTTGTCAGTTAGGAGAGTTAATGAAGCAGCACTATAGAAAAAGGAATTATTCAAGGAAAATGACGCACACTCAGAGAATTTTTTATGCTGCTGAGAGTAGTCAGTGCTGAATCATGCTCACAGAACTTTGCTGAGGGCTACCTGAGAATGGGGACACACTTCATGGAAGGTGGGTATTTGCAAATTGTTATGCCAGCATATGAGAAACACAATCTCTGCCCTGAAGCCTTCACTGGTTCACTTAGAATCAAAGCTGGATGTGTCACTGGCTTTGCATTCTGTGAAAGAAGAACCTGAAGAACAGGCAAAAGGAAAGGATGATAAAAACAAAGCTGGGAGCAGGGTAACGGTGTGGAAAACAGCAGATCTACTTCAATTATTTAATTAGGTAACACAGTTTTTCTATTTTTTTTCTCTATTTGTCTTAGGGACAGGAGCTTTCTTTCTGGTTTCTATTGGTGTAGTGCTGGACACAACAGGATAGCAATTTTTTTAGGTCTGCTGCCATGCAAATAACAAATACACATAAGGATATCGAATCTGAATGGACAGGAAGACACTGCTTGTAGAGCAGTGAGCATTAAGAAAAGGAGGATGAGGGAAACATTTGCCTTTCCAAAGGTAGTAGAAACCTTCCTATAGAAGTGAGCATAGCTGAGGAACTGATTCCATGGCCATAATTTGTTGAACTGATTCTATAATTCTTGTATTCTACAGCAAGCCTGAGACATTAAAGAAAGCAAAAAAGGCAATAGAGATCAATGCAGTGACCATTAAATATTTACAGAGATAATTATGGATAGACTAAACAAAGCATGGGGAATGGGGAAAAGCATTGGGGAAATTAATAAAAGATGACCAGGCGGGTTTTATGCCTGGAAGACAATTCTAGAGCAGTAGCTCGTATTGCTTATGGGACAGGCAGATGCTGGAAGCAGCTGCTGCCCTTTTATGAGCTAACAAGTTCAGGCATTGAGGTCGAGAGGGACTGCTAGGGTGAGGCACTGATAATATTGTTGAGAAATGAGAGCAAAGTGATCTGGAACTAAATGGGAGAGCAGAGGTCTCAGAAGGGCTTTCCCCACAGGCCCGGACATGGATGAACTCCCATGGGGTTGAGTGACATCAAGCAAATTTCCGCTGAGATCCTGATGTTGATCTGCTTGGACCTCATAGTAGGAGTGAGTCTTGATTCCCATCCAAGAGAAATATTCTTTAGTGTCTTTCTATCATCATTAAGAAAGACAAGGAGAACAGACAGTACTGATGGCCCCAGATCCGGCCAGATTTATAAAAATAACTTTTTGCAAAGTCTGTGTAATTTTGTATATGTGTTTTGTTGGCGGTGGTGCTGTTTCCTATCCTGAGGGAGAAGACAATCTTTAATAAAAATAAATAAATGTCAGATAACATTCAGAGGGAGCCCCACACTCAGAGATTGATTGGACTAAAAATCCTGGCTCCAAGTATCCCTGAAGTCTGAGAGTATTTAAGACCTGAAGACAGATCAGCTCCAGCAGTACAGTAGAAATGATATATTAATAAAGAAAAAGAGCTTTGCTTCCAGTATGCAAGAGATTATAAATAAAAGTGAGAAATGCATTTTAAAAAATCATTATAAATACCTTGAGCTTGTTCTCTTAAAAAAAGAAATAAAAGAGGCATTAAAAATAAAATCAGGGTTAAGACACAAGTCATTAGAAGTCAGCATGTGGGCTACCAAGGAGTGTTACAGAGTAATGAAAAGAAAGGACACAGAGGAGAAATGAAAAGAGGTGTATATATTAAGTCATGCCCAAAGGGTTATGTGCACCATGTACTAATAAATGCACTGGGAGGATAAAAGGATGAACAAGGCAGTTAAAAAAAAATCAAGCCAAGGAAAAGCAATGTAGGATGGAAGGATTAAATGCTAGTGTAAAATTGCATGTGGATTTCATTGGGACTAGGATGATTTTGGATGATCTGACCCTGTCCCAAAAGAATGCAGGAGGAAAGAGATTAAATTAAGAAGTCCTGGGAAACAGCTGGGAAAAATAGAGGTAGGGAAGTAAAAGGAAGTGTCAAAAGTTGGTTGTATTTGGGATGTACTTCATAGATCAGGTTAGGAGAAGGAGAGAAGGGATGAGACAGTGAAAACTGTAAAGCATAGCAATGATCCGTTACTGGGTGTGTATGGATTGTACACAGAGGCTCCCAGTCACTGGTTCTTGTTTTACATCTTTTATAGGCAGAGGAGATTTCAGAAGACTTCTCCTTTACAGCTCTCTGAGCCATAAAAGGACCAGCATGAGACATGCTGAAGTCCTTCTGTCTCACAGACAGCAAGCAAAACTGCCCAAGGATACTAACAGGCAGCAACAAGGCAAATAGCAGGACCACGGCTCTGGATTTCAGGACAGCAGGCGTTAACATGTTTAAGGGCCTGCTTGGAAGAATCCCATGGGGGGCGGTTCTGAGTAGATGGATGCACAAGAGCTGGATGTTTTTCATGAGTCACCTCCTCCAGACTTAAGAATGGTCCATCCTTGTGTGCAGAAAATCAGTCAAAAGTAGCACAAGTGGCACAGGTATAGGAAAGCCAGAACAGAGCAAACAAGTCAAGGGACATGAAGAGCAGCAAGAAATGCAAGCAAATCAATGTCAAAAGGAAGCCTATAGAATGTGGCTCTGCTGTTGAACACAGTAGGCAACCTGGTGACAAAGGATTAGGAGAAGGCATTCAGTGATTTCTTTACCTTGGTTTTTACTACTAAGATTTGCCCTCAGGAATCATAGCCCATGAAACCAGTGTGGAGGTTTGGAACAATGAAAACTAGACAAGTAACAAGATAGAGAACAGTTAAACAAACTGAACACACACAAGTCCAATGGATCTGATGAAAAATATGAAGTAATCTCATGAAAAATGCTGAGGGAGCTTGGTAATGTCACTGTAAGACCACTCATATCGATCTTCAAAAGATCATGGTAACTGGAGGAAGTTCCTGCAGATTGAAGGAAATTAAATATTGCTCTATTCTTCAAGAGAGAGGAGTATCCAGGGAGAGAGAGACTTGTCAGCTTGCCTTTGATCTCCAGGAAGGTTATAGACCAAGTTCTTCTGGAAAACATTTCCAAACTTATTAAGGACTAGGTGATTGGCAGTAGTCACCATGGATTTACAAGCAGCCAGCTGTGCCTGATAAACCTGAGAGCCTTTTCTGATGAAATGAGTGACTGAAAGAACAAAGGGGAGACCACTGCATGGGAGTTGGTCCTTTTGACTTTAGTGCCATCTCCCAGAACATCCTCACAGACAAACCTTTGAAGTGTAGACTCGACAAATGGACAGCAAGATATATTGATAACTGGCTGAATTGCTGGGATCACAGGATTGTGATCAGTAGTGATCACCCCAGCCGGAGGTCAGTCATTAGTTGTGTGCCCCAGGGGTCTGACACTGTTTAACAGCTTCATTATTACCTGGATTACGAGACTCGCTGTAATCGAGTTTGCTGATGAAGAAAACTGGAAGGAATAGCTGATACAACACTGTACACAAGGAGAAACTAAGGCAGCTGGGACTGTTCAGTCTGAAGATGGGAAGGCTGAGTAAGATCTTACCAGGTGTATAAATTCCTGGTTGGGGAATTGAGGGAAAGAAGACAGAGCTAGACTTTTCTCAGTAGCTCAAGGACAGGACAAGAACCAATGAGCACATACTGAAATACAGAAAAATCTGTGTGAAGATCAGGAAACACTTTTCTTACTGTGAAAATGGTTGAGCACTGGCACAAGTTTCCCAGAGAAGTTGTGGGGTGCCTGTCCTTGGAGATACTTAAAGACCAGCTGGACAAAGACCTGAGCAACCTGCTCTAGCTGATGGTGCTTTGAGCAGGAGGGTTGGGTGACTTCCAAGGATCCCTTCTAGTCTCAACTACTCTGTCATGCTGTGACACAAGTAAATGAACCTGCTTTCCTTAGATTTCCTCTTGATTATGGAAATCACATAAAAAGATGTCACAGCAACAGGCTCAGTCATTTCTTCCACCACATAGTGGGTTTATTACAGTTTTAATACAAAGACTTCCAGAGATTAAGTCATTAATGAAACATGCTGATGAGCTGCTATGCTAATGAGTTGAAGGTATCATTGACACAAGTCAGGTATATTAACATTGAATAGGACAAGTATCTCCTGAATATAGGAATGTAGAGGTCACATTCATTTCTTCACTCTGAGGAGGAGAGGCTTGAGGGCCAATATCCCACAGAGCATATAATCAATATATGCTACAATTCTCCTGTCAGACAGAAGACAGTAAGAGTTTGAAGAGCCAGTTAGAGGACTGCCTTCTCAAAATGAATGTGTAAACTCCTCTTGGCCCTAGGGAGTTTCCTTTTTATAAATCTGGTGATAGCATTTCAGTATCTTTTATGATACGTTGTCTTGTTTCTTTTTCAGCTGAACTGGGTTTATTTTGGAAAGCACCTCTTTGCCACAATGACTGTGTGCATACAATGTAAAACCAGTCTACAAATATGGGAAACTGGGCCCAAGCAGATCAAAAAGGGTGCTTTTCCATAGATATTGAGGTGCCCCTTGGAGCCTGGCTCTAGAAGGACGGACGTGCCCATCCTACCCCCTTCCATTTTTAGGAAAACTAGTCCCTAAGGAGCATAAGCCCATTCCAGCTCTCCAGTGTGCTTAAATGAACACTGTATGGGAACATTAATAGCAGAATCCCCCAAGGGTTGCCTGATTACACCACAAGGCTTCATATTAGTCAGCCTACCAACAATCCATTCATTCTGTTTCACATAAGCCAGCAGTGTTCTTCAATGCACAGAGAAATAAACACAATACAGGCATTGCCATCATGGTTTTTTACTACTTTTATCATTGATACATTAAAGGCATTTTCCAGGAGGACTTACCAGATAGAATCTTTTGTAAGTCTGGTGTCCACTTTTCCTTCGTCATCCAGAAAGAAGTCCATCCGTAAATTTGCATTGTTATCATGGGCAGAAGAGTAGTTGGTAATGAGTCTTGCAGGTATTCCCAAGCATCTCAGAACTGTGGCAAAGACAGAAGTGTGATGAGAAGGACAAATATGGAGACGGCATTCATGGATGACAGGATGAGGACAGAAATATTAATAACTAGAACAAAACAAGAAAACTCAGTCAAATCAACCCAAACAATTCCTCCTATCTGATTTATATTGCACATGCTAAATATTCGATTTGGTCTCAAAATTATGAGCATTAAAGACAAATACTGGTACAAGGGATATAACCAAAGCAGCTGATTACCAATAGTTTCAAAGAAGCTTTGCATAGTGACCACATGGCAGAATTTCAGGTCAAATCTGGGTGCAACAGGTCAGCTGCATGACCAAATGTGATACAAAGAAAAAGAAGCTTGACCTTGCAAGAGATACACAATATATTAGATCTCTTAGTATCAGTAACTTGGGAGAATTATGAGATTATGCTAAAAAGAAAATTAATAGAAAGGATCTCCTTTTAAGGAGTTTTTATTTGGAATTTTCCTGTTTGATGTCTGCTGTCAGACTGGATCTGAAGAACACAAAGAATAAAGTAGAAAATGATTGTTAACAATGGGGAAAAGCTGCATTATTTGCAACTGAAATGACAGGGTTTGAGAATCTGAATAAAATGCATTACATAATTCATATTGCCTGCCAAGTAACAGCATTTTGTAGTTAATAGTCCCTTCTTTTATTAAGACCATAAAAGGAGGATAAGAAAGAAAGCCTCTAGCCCTCTCACACCATCACAAAATAGCACTGATGACCCTTCTTACCATTTGACAAGTGGTAAATTTAAGAGTGGAAAAACTGTGGAAATGCTACAACTATGTCCATAGTCTGCAACAGTGCATCAATAGGCTTCTGTGTTTGTTGTGTACCCTGGCAGATAAATAGGCATGGAGCACATCCCTGGGCTAGGGGAACGGGTCTGTGGGGTGACACATCATCTCAGCTACTCCAGATGACATACTTTCTCTCAGCCAGAAAAGGTTCCTGGCTTTCAATTTAGGAGCCAACATGGTTCTGCAGAAAACAGAGGGTGAGGGGTTTTTAGTGGTTGATGGAGTTTGTTTTGGTTTTTTGGGTTTTGTTTGTTTGCTTGTTTTCGGGTTTTCAAAAATTATTTTTGTTGGTTTTTTTTTTTCATTTTTGGTAGGTTTTTGGTGGTCATGGTGACAGTGGTTTTTAGTTTGGGGTGGATTTTTGTGGGGGTTTTTGTGTGGGTTTTTTTTTTTGTTTGTTTCTATTTTTTTTTTTTTAGGGAAAAGATTTTTTATTGAAAATCCTATTTAAAAATAGTTCCAATGCTGCAGAGCTGAACAGCCCTGCTGCTACTGCTGGGTTTTGTATATTCATTACTGTCACTACTGTGACTCCCAATAAAGTGTAACACTGCACATTCATTTCAAGTTCCTGGATGAAAAATTACCTGGATGCATCCAATACCATATGTATCTATTGATTAAACTTAATTCAAGTACCCTCCCAGGCTTCCAGCACATGGGCCATCAGGGCTCATTGGAAATAATTTGTCTGACAATTTCAAGATTAATGACCATTTTTTGGAATGTTTTAGCATTTTTAACAGATGAATATCTGGAGTGTACAATATAGTGACCTTGGAAAGCTGGACTGGTCACAATGATAAAACACTGACAGATGAGAGAGACTAAAAACACCTCAAAACAACCCTGATAGCTGCATGTGATTGTTTGGACCTTTGCTGTCCCCTGTGCAGTGGTCAGCAGCTGGATGTGTCAGTGGCTATCATCAGATCAGCCAATACTGGACAATATCTGTGTTTCATAATGCTCAGCAAACTTTATACTTGCAGTGCAAAGTGCCAGGTCCCTGACTTGACTAATTTAGTCAGCAAACCAAGTCAAGTTTTGCCCCAGATAAATACGCCCTCTCCCTTTAACACAGCAGGCTCCGGGCTCTGCTGCATCGTCCCAGTTTCACAGTGGCCTGCAGGCAAATTATTGCATAGCGGTGATTCAGGGCAAGTGTAGGGGGAAGGTGGGAGAACTGGTGTGGGTGTGTGTCTGTCTGTGATCTAGGGAAATCCAGATAAGACAGCGGGCAGAGAAGACAAAGCGGCCCATGGAATCCACTGTGAGGAATTGCATCCATAAGAAATATTTGCATGTACTTTTTCAAACCCATTGTGTGAAGCCCAACATAACTAGGCAGTGTGCACTTGCAGCCAAGAAACCCTGTTGTATCCTGGGTTGCATCCAAAGCAGTGTGGCCTCCCAAAGGGAGGGGATTCTGTCCCTTTGCTCTGCTCTGCTGAGACCCCACCCCAAGAGCTGCCTCCAGCTCTGGGGTCCCCAGCATAGGAAGGATATGGACCTGCTGGAGCAACTTCATAGGAGGCCACAAAGTGTGTTTCTGTGCATTAGCAAATGATGTTACAAAGTGCTAGACAGTCAAAATATGGGACCAATCCAACGCTGCTTTCCCCACCGGTTTTTATGACCTGCAATATTCTGTTTACCGCAACACTAGAACTCTGGTTTGACCAAATGTGTTTAGACTTAACCTTATAGTGCTAGACAATTCATAAAACTAGGCCATCATTTATTTTCTCCATTCTTCTGGCTCATGAACTCCATATAAAATGTTAACAGTGGTCAGTTAACAGATGCAGGGACAGTGGACCTCAATTTTTCTAGGAGCAATACTCATTAGGTAAGATTTGGCCTTTCTGGAGCAGAAACACTATCACATATCCCATATTGGATAGTAATTTAATCTTTTAGGTCTAGACAACAAGTACTCTGTCTGAGAATTCTCAACAGAAATGAGCACTATGCTGAAGGATTTAACTTTCTTTCACACAAACTTACCCTAGTGAGTCACTGAATACATTTCACTGAACCAATAAATAGTTAACAGATTTGTGTGGAAGAACAGCTGACCTGAAGGACACACTAGAGGTTTATTTAAAGACCATCTATTTTAGCCATGCATTTTTAAGTATCTCTACTATTTACTCCTGGAGTAAGTAGCTAGATATACTTCCTAGAGGTAGGAAGTATTTTAGTTAGTTTTACCTAAAAACTCTGTTAAGCAGGAACCACACAGCAGCTTGGAACTTTTCTCAAAGATACCTACATGTGTTGAAGACACCAGCAAAAACCCAGCACTGGCCATATCGGACAGGTTGCTTAGAACTGTAGTACTCCAAGAGAATGTCCACACTTCCCGTCCAGGCTGAAGGTGCCACACCATAATCGTACGTATTGTTCCAGGATCCAGCAATCACACCGTTGTCATCCCTGGAGTTAATCTAAAATGAAAGGAAATGAGCATAGAGATGTCAGAGACTGAATAACAAAAAGCTCTTTAACTCAGGAAACAGATAGGATGAGAGTGAATATAGCCAAGTTTAGGCTAGAAAGTAAGATAGAAGTGTTTCATTATGAAGGTAGGGGGATAAATAGGACAATCTTGTTAAGGTCCATGGATTCTCTATCACTGAACAATTCTGAATGAAGGCCAAACATTAAAAATAAATTAAAATTAATTAAAAATTAAAAATTAAAAATTAAAAATAAATCTGAAATTAAATCACCACACTGAGTATCCATGTTGCTAGTTAATAAGTTTAATTAACATTAAACATGCTTATTGTTGTGTTTTTTTAATAAACACAATCAGTTATATACTGGTAAGCAAGTTTCAGAAATATTAAGCTGTATTCTTTTCATCGTCTGTTTCGCTGTCCATATCAGCCCAGAGATTTTAATAAAATCACTCCTGATTTACAACAGATTGAGAGGAGAACCAGTCTACTGTTATTTTCAGATTAGAAACTAATTCCTTTGGTCTGGCCCACATGAAAACAAGACGGAATTTGCTGTGTAAGTTTTCCTCTGGAAAGATTATACAAAGCAAAGAGTTTTGCTGACTAATGGCTATCCTGATAGGCATTAACAAGCAATACGTCTCCTAGCTGCAATTTGAACCAAACCAGTTGAGGCCATGCAAAAAGCTCATTCACGCTGTACCTTTTAATTATGCTAATGTGGAACAGCTACACGCCAGCCAAATAAATCACAATTCTCATTTAAAAGCTTTTGGCTGCATTAACTACTATTTATAATTAGAAAATCGACTTCCTGTGAACTCTAGGACTGAACTGAGATAAGTATTCAGAGTCATAACCAACAGGTTAAGAGGTTGTGCCTATCACACTGGTGTAGGAAACCTGCCAAGAAAAAAATCACTTCAAGGACAGGACAGCATGTTGATCTTCACTCTCTACTCTGACTGTAATGAGTGGAAGAAGAGAGGGACTCTACCTGCTCTGCCATGCCAGAAAGCCTTGGGGGGTGGGGGGGGGGGCATGTCTTCAGACAAGCTCAACTCTACTACATTTCAACCTGAGCGTGAATGAGGTTAGGTAACACTGGTGGGACTTCAGCACCTCTTGCCCACTTCTTACTCAGGTCCAGATTTCAATGACCAAACCCCCTACCCAGTTATGGCCCAATTCTGCAGATTAGCCCTAAAGTCTTTTGAGTCCTGGATTTCCAATGGTGAACTCCTCCATTTCTCTAAAATGTTGAGTGGCTCAAAACCTAACTAATATCCAAGCCCTATTTGGATTCATAAACTTTTTTCAATTCTGTCCTGAGGATTTCCACATGAGAAACTTTTGCATCTACTAGTTCTGAGATGAGGAAACCACAGTTGATTCTTTGATTCTTTCTTCTATCCAGAGGTCCAAAGCTCTGTCCAATTTCTAATGTCTGGGGTGAAAGAAATAACTAAAATGTTAAAAGACAAAGAGAAGTAGAGGTGTTCTCAATACTTCTTGCTGAAGCTATTCTATTTAACATCCAAGATTGAGAGGCTGGAGATTCCACTTCAATGTCTCCTAAGACAAAGAGCCCATTTTCTTAAAGCCTGGGCAAATGCTATAACAAATGGGTTAAAGAATCATCTATCTCCAGCAGCCATGTTTTGTGGACAGTCTATTTTGGTAGCTGGCTCAGGAGAACATCTAATTACTCTAACTCAATGACTAGAGTATTATTCTGGGAAGCAGAAAGCATCAGTTCAGACCTCTAATAAGGCAAAAGAGAGGACTCAGCCTCTGTCTTCCACAACCTGTATGAGTCTAGCATCTTGAATATTAGGGATGGGACTGCTCTTGCACCCATAGCATGATTCCTGGTGCCTGGCAACTGGAAAGAATAGAGGTCTGGATAGTCTTCTCAGTTATTTTAGGTGCTTTCATTCTGACTGGGGTATGTTTTGTGGACCTCATGTTAAAGAGGACAGTTTCCATAGTGTTTTCCTCTGGGGCCAAAGCAGCCCACTTATATAATTGTTCTCAGCCTGATTAGGTAATTTGGGGCTTGGATCAGAGACAACAACATGCACCATTGCAGGGTTCTAAGACCCCACTGAGGTTAGCGCTGGAGTCCACATAAAGTCCCTCAGATCCCCATCCAAAATTCCACCCATCATGCCACTATATTATCCATAGCAGAAATAGCTTTCTGAATTATATTAGCTACTGGAAAATGAGCACATTGTCACATAAGAAACACTTAGGCCTGGAATGCAATGTCTAAAAGTTGCTTTCCCACCAGTGAGGCACAATCCTCAGGAAAAGGCAATAAGCCAACAGCAGTTACTTGAACTTCAGTGGAGAGAAATAAAATGTCAGACCCCAGAATGGACAATTGTCAGAATGGACAACTGATCTGTTGTGTATTGTAGAGAGCATGTCAGGGCAAGAGGGCCAGTTAAATCAGCCCAGCTTTGATTTAAGAGTCCCTTCTGACACATATTAGGCATCCATTACATACCACTGCTGAGGCAACACGGCAGATTTTGATTGGGTTTCCACGACCAGAGAGCTCCAGTTCTGCCTTGTCCATCAGGAACAGGCAAGCATCCAGAACATTTTCTTCAAACTAGATAAAAGAAAATAAAAAGGGACACAGGGGAAAAATTGACTCACTTTTTATTCTGGAAAGAACAGGCAAAGCTATTTTTCCCTGTTGTTGTAATTGCTGACCAGTTTCAAAATTAGCTGGTCACATCAAAGCTCTGTGTTTAACAATAGAAATTTTCTTCTGGAATAATCACTCAGGTGTGGGAAAAAAAATAAAAATGTGAGAGTCTGTGAGGGAAGAGAGTGTAATTTTCAATTCAATCTTAGTCCAGTTTCCAGAAGGTTGGAATGACAACACAGACTTTCTGAAAGGACATGAAATTTTAAGTGCTAACAAGTATATAATAGGAGGGTATATAATAATAACTACAAGAATCTTGTCTACTTGCAAAGGACTTTATGTCCTTCACAGATTCCAGACCTACTAATTCCAGGGCATCTCCGACACAGCTGGTGCATTGCTGGGAACTTGAACAATAAATGGTTTGCCAGTGGTAATTTGAAGACACTTGTATTTCAAAGTTATTTTAAAAATCTGTTTAAAACTGACAAGTAAAAAGCTTATTATATAGATTAATCCTGGTCTAAAAAATTTAGACATCAAAAATACCAAGTGACCTAAAGCAGTCTTCTTCAAAAATAGAGTGAAAAGGTACATTTTTTTCAATCTAGCATGAACAAGCACAAGAATGAATTGAGGGCAGAGGTGTCTAAATAGACCAGAAACCATTTGTCACAGAACTTGCCCTGCTATGTATTTCATTTTCCTTAGAAGAAACTGCATAGCAGAGGAAAATACCTCTGTCCTCTGGAAAATGGTAGCAGACAGGGAAATGCACAATAATAAAACAAATACCTTCTAGATACACAAACTCATATTAACATTCAAGGCTGTGACAGAAACTCCATGGTGTTAGGTTTTATGTTCTATGCTTGCATCCTGAAAGATATGATTCATGCTAATAGGATTTTTGCTCTCAAGCTGCTACTAGAGCTGGATTGATTTCCTAACTCTCTACTGCCTGGCTTAAGGCTTCTTGGCAGATAAGGCCATCTTGAACTTTGCCTCCTGAAGAAAGTAAGAAGACCCCAGATCAAACTGCTGCTTTGGCAGTCTGGGGAGAGGAGAATGAAGAGTGAGGTCAGAGAGCTGAAAAGGAAGCCCCAAAGATTAAAGACTGCTGCTGATACAGCAGGGAAGATGGGAAGGATAGAAGTGACATCCTAGACACTAAGCTCTGTCATAAGCCAAGAAAGGGGAAGCACCATCATGTTTCACCATCTTCAGACATCTCCTGGCCAATGGAAGTCCTGTGCTTTTGCCTTGAGGGTACCATTGCCATATGGATCCTTTTCAGCAAACATCCTCCAAGGCAGCACACCTCTCTTATTATCACCCACACTTGCACTAAATTACTTTCTCTGGAGCAGGTGTTCACTAATGATCACTTTACAGTCTGAGCAAAACTGAATTAATGCTGTTTGGGAATAGGGAAACAGAGATCAGTTTTTCTCAGAGACCCACTACTAGTATTTTGTCATTACTGGGAAGCTGAATAATTGCACATCCCAGTCCACTCCACTGGGATGTGATGCAAATAATGTCGGGTGAATGACTGTGTTGTGGAAAGCCTCTTTCCCAAGGAGAATCCTCACGACAGAAAATGTAAACTCTGGGCCCTCACAGCTGTCTTCCTGGTTCAAATTCCCTTTTCTTGTAGTCTGGCCCAACAATTTTTTACCAGGATCAAAATCTGCTATCTGCATTTCAATTAATCAGGCCTGGGTTAGATCAGTAAGAGGTTTACCCTGCAAATTAAACTTTTCTCATCTACAGTTTATGAGACATTGTCAATCTTGCCAGCATATACAGAAAGAATAAAGAGGAAATAAATAGCTATCAGGGTTGTTGCCTTCCACCTCAGCATTTAAAAAGTGACATGAATGCTTGTGAAATAACTGGATCAACAGGCAAGAGAGGACAAGCTGAAAGGGCTAGCTGGCTTACACTCTTGCAGTAGCGTAGGATGCAGAGTAGCCTTAACGCTAAGGCCAGTTTTGCCCTTCTTGACTATTAAGGGATTTAAAAAATAATTAATCAAACTAAATCAGTTTTCTGCCCTCACTCTTGGCAAGAAAATCTTATCTAGAGGGAAGTGGAATAGAAAAATAGCAGTTATAAGGCTGAACATCTCTGAAATATCAGAGGAACCAGAGAAGTAGTAGGCAGGGCAGATAGGACAGGTGAGTGAACCTGATCCAGGCACAGTCCCTGTCTGTTTCATTGAAGCTGAAATGAAAATAAACATATTTCAGGAACAAGGAACTTTGGTAAAACCACCTGGGAAAAATGCAGGTGGAAAATAAGGCATGAGAAAACCCACAGGTGAAGTGCACACAGATATGCCTTGTGGTACAGAACAGCACATGTAGCTGTCCTGGGCATCCACCTGCATGCTAAACTGTTTGTAATAGATTATCGTCCATTTAAACCAAAGTAAGAGATGCTGTATCACCTTTTGCACTGGTTGACTTAAGGCTGTATTTCTCACAGTCAGTTGCAGGCAGATGTGATTTCATGTCACCTGTTGTCTGACCTGACCAAACGCACCTGCTGTAGAATTGCACGGTACAGTGGGTTTCCAAGCTCAAGCAGATCAATGTGTGGACACAAAAGAAGCCATGATGGCAACAGAACTCTATGCCCACCTGTTTTATTTTATTCTTCTCACAAAACCAAAAGTCAACATTAAATGATCGATATAGCATCCAACTTCTGATAATTTTAGCTAGAGAATTCCTATGTGCCTAGATTTCTTCCAAAGCCAAATTTCCCCTGGATCCTCCATGGAATTTTCTGAGTGACTGCCTTTTAAAGTTTCTTAGGAGGGATTGCAGTCATGTTACAAGGAGCACCTCCATCCTCATTCATTGCAGCCATGTTTCAACTGTTGTTTTCCTCTGTCCATGTTTCTTGCCTTTTCTCCTCTCATGTTGATGCTTCTCATTACAGACAGCAGATTGAGAACCATCTCCAACCAGTTTTGAACTCTATGCTCCTTTTCAATTTACAACCTCTGTTAAAGTTTCCAGCTGTGATTGTCCTAAGTAATTTTTTAGCTTAAAAACATTACCATGCACGAGTCTATCTGCATTTTTGTATATGACTATATGCCCTTCACCTCTATAACTCTGTGTGGCCTTGTGCTTTTTACTTACATGTGGTAAAGGGCTATATATCATAAATATAAAAGGCATAATGTATGATATATTATAAATATGAAAACCATAAAGTATGATATATTCATAATATAGGCCATTCTGCTAGTACTTTTACTCACTCATAGCAATGCTCTTGTTCTTAACATACAGGATTGCCAAAAATGTGTCTTTAATGGTTGGAAATGGACAGGGTAAGAACAGGAACATTCTGTCCTCCATTTCACTGAAAGTAAGGGAACTAGAAGAATATTTTTCTGATCCTTTGCAGATTGACATGACTGTTAAACCCCTACAAAATTACTAATTCCATTAAAGCTCTTGACTTGGTCCTGTTGAGATGCATCTGCCACACTCAGCTTTCACGTGTGCAACCAATAGCAAAAGGTGCACCACAGAACGGTGTGAAAATCAGGTCCTCTGATTTCAGCCAATGCAGGAATTCCCATTTCCAAAGTACATGAAATGGACTATGGAATGGCCCTAATCTCCCAGGCAGAACTACTTCCCAGCAAAACCAAATAAATAATGCAGTTTCTCAAGGAAGGCTGGTATTTGTGTTAGGAAGATGCCAGATTCCCAGAATATGAACACTTCAAGCCAAGCCACCATAGGCCATAAATGTAGAATCTTAGGACATAAATCCAGCCACCGGTTTAAGCAACGTCTTCCACCTCCAGCTGCTTATTCCCCTCTCTCCCTCCCCCTTACATGTCATAGAGTGAATCCCAAATCTAGGATAATGCTCATTCAAATCAAGGAGATGCTCATTCAGCTAGATCAGCTCTCCAATCTGAGTCACTGCATGGCTTCACAAGTGCTTGCAGGGGGAAAGAAGGGCCAGGAGGGGGCATTTTTGGTCAGCTTACATGCAAGACCAGCTTTGGCCTCAGGATCTGGTTCCACATCTCTTATATCAGAGGCACCAGCAGTTTATAGAATTTCCTTCTTCCCCGCTCCTTATTTACAGGTTGTTTTTGTCACAGTCAGGAAACCAGTCAGAGCCTGCAAACAACAGCACTGACACAACCAAAGGAATGGTGCAGAGGCAGGAACTCCCTAATGCAGTGCTGCCACAGGAAAAAAAAGATGAAATTGTACCCTTAGATTAGGAAAAAAGAGAGATGTGAGTTCAAAGAGCTCTCCAGGGCAAGCACATTGGCAATCCATCCTCCTCAAGCTTTGAGGTGGTATTTAGCTGAGGGAGAGAAAGCAAGATGTAAGGACCCTTCTGCAAGGCTGTGCTAGGGAGGTGCCACAAAAACTGAATGGATCCATCACCACAGTAGTAAGGAAATACCTTCTTAATTGTGCTGTTTTGAAAATCCAGGAGATGAGACAAATTCACCATGTCCAGTATCTGTCCATTGGAGCCCCTCTGAGTGACAGCTAGGGCTATACTTTTGCTATCATTTCAGTTCTGCTTGGCAATGCCTTTTTCCCATTCTAACATTCTTCCATCCCCTAGGGATTTTTAGGCTGGGTAGTTCTTACAAGAAGGTTGAGGTAAAATAGGTAAGTAAAAAGTCTGAGACAAGGGGTAGTGGTTCTAAACTAAAAGAGGGTTGGTTTAGATTACATAAAAAGGAGTAGTTTTTTACAGTGATGGTGGTAAACTGTTGGAACAGGTTGCCCAGAGAAGCTGTGGATGGTCCATCCCTGGAAGTGTTCCAGGCCAGGCTGAACAGGAATCTGAGCACCTGGTCTAATGGAAGGTGTTCATGTCCATTGTGGGGTGGTGGAAACAGATGATCTTTAAAAATCCCTTCAAACACAAATTATTCTATGATTATATGTTATTGAAGGCACACCAATACCCCACTCCAGTTTAGTGGAGGTTGTCTCCTCCAGACTGCAAGAGACCACTGGAGACTGATGTTATCAAGTCCAGGCAAAAAAGAAAGAGATTCCCCCAGAATTTAAAATTTTGGAATTAAATACTAGTTTTTCATAGGAAACTTGTCACTATCTGACTCCCAAGAAGAACAGAATTATTTCCACCAAGTTGCTAAAGCTAAAAAGAAAAGTCAAAAAGCAATATGACCTGTTGTCAAAAAATGAAAAAAAGCCAAACAACTCTACTTTTCATAAATTTATTTGATCCTGCAGCAGCAATAATGCAGCAGCAGAAATACCTCTGCCCTGTGGAAACCTCAGCTAATGATTATAACTTCCAACAGGCAGTCTCTTAGTAGCTGAAATATGCCCCTGAAACAAGGTCTTTAAATATCAGCTATGATAGTATTGCTTTTCTGGATTAGGCATATAGCCACTTCATACAATTTTAAAATGATACCCCTTATCTTTCTGAAGGAGAAAGCAATAATGCATTCCAGAGCCCACAGCCTCAACCACAGACTGGTGTCAATTAAACTCATTTGCAGTCCTACTGGGAGCATCCAGAGAAGATCTAAACAGCTCACCTGCCCGTAACTCCAGCTTCTTGATTTTACATCTTCGACGTTTCCATGGAATACAATGCCAACATCATTCAGGACATATTCTTCCCTTTCTTTCTCGTCATCAAGGTACACAGCATCCACTGCATTAGTTTACCAAAAATAAATATTAGTACAAGTGCTTAATTTTCACATAGGACAGATAAAACACCTTAGCACATAATACATTCATCTTTGATGAAAAGTACCCCTTTTGCATCAAATGAAGCATTACTTGCTTCAACAGAGTACAGGGATAAGGAGGTAGTCATCCTAGTCAAGAATATGATACACAACTTAAAAGCATGCAAGATGGAAAAGTGCTGGCAACTCCTGCCAGTTTTCTCAGGATCTGTAAAGTAGAATTAAAATACCACATCTTATCAAGAATTTTATGATTAGTGTGTACAACTAATTTAAAAGTTGGAGCACCATGATGCAATTCTGCATCTGTACAAAAAGATCAAAGAACAATTTCAAACCTATTAATGTTAATGGAAAACAGCTCAGGTCAAAAGATCTACAGAAAAATCTGTAGTGCATTAAAAAATTGAATACAGTTTTTATAACACATTAAGAGAAAGGTTTGGTTGCCTTTTCTGTGCATTAGTTATTGATTGGAGTATCCCTTCCCCACATAGCTTGACTGACCAGGTAACATGAGGAGAAATTCAAGGGTCTAAGTGAGAACAGGAAGTAATTGGATGAGGTCTTTATCAAAACATATACAAAGGGTAGATTCTAGACTGGACTTATATAAAAAATCAAGAGCATATGCATGGATGCTTGACTTGCAAACATGATTTACATATGTAAATAACTCATTATTAACATTCATAAGGAACTCTGAATGACATGAAACCATTGAGATGTTCACAGGTAAGTATGAAGCAGGCTGTGATTCTAGAATAGTTGAAGATTTCTTTCCTGTGCCAATGCTTGTATTTTGAGACTAAAAGATACACGTTAACAATTAATAGCATGGGAATTAATTAATTTGAGGAAATCCATACTGTGGTTCCAGATAGCAAATTAAAGGGAATTTCCAACAGTTTGATGTGAGCAAGTACAAAACTACACTCACTACTGTCATAGTTGATTTCTTCAGCACCGCACTACAAATTACTAGAGGATAATTTAACTTTTAAAAGCCTTTTGATTTGTTGTGTTTTGTTGAAATGCAAATCAGATTTGCACTTTCTTGTAAACCTCATCCTCAAGAGCTTCTTCATTTCTCCATGAAGCTGCAATTTGGCCAAAAATAAGCTAAAACCTGAGCCCCCCCCCGCCAAAAAAAAAAAAAAATCAGTGGCAAGGCTTACATTGGCCTCAGTAGGTGGAGGGCTTTGCCAATATACACAACTGACCCTTCTGAAAGTTTTGTTTTCCCTCAAGATATTTTTATATTTCTATGTCTATATATATATATATATATATATATACATACATAATGGATTACGCCTAGATATGTAACATAATGACCTCCACCTTGGTATGCAAAGGATGATAGAGAAGCAGGGGTTAAATACAAGGATCCTGTATTGCATTTGAGGAGATCAGTGCTTCCTGTTATGCTTTATGACAGTTGCTGTATAGGCTCTGATAACTAAGTACAACCTGGAGCAAGCAGAAGAACAGCAGGTTTCATGGAATTTTACCTAAAGTAGACAGGTCTGAGACCTACTTTTGTTATTTGGCAGGGTGGTATTCACCTCGCTTCTAAAGGCTGGACTATTAAGAAGTTTGTAAGCTTTTCACTACTCATGACCTAGTCAACCTCAGCCTGCACCCAGGTACAAAGTGGATGATCATGGGTTTACTATGTTCAGAGGCTACAAGCGGAAAGGGAGTGTTCAAACTTGACAGTGAATGAAAGGGCTGCAGCCATTTCTGCAAGCAGGGACTGTCAAACTTATGAAACTGTATATTACATGACTTTTTTTGTGGTCCAACAAGTTCTGTATAACATCCCACTAAAAATATGGCAGGTGTTACAGATCCTGTAGGCTCTGTTTCATTAGACTGGATTCGCCTGATTTGCTCATTGAACGATTATCTGCATTCTCTCACTGAGCTCTGGATTTTATTAAAGTCTGTCCATACAAATAGTACAGAGAGTTCATTTAAAGAAGGAGAATTCACACCTTATTTTATGCAGTTACACATTCAGTGAAGCGTGTGCATATGCCTTCTTGACAGCTGTTGTTTTCTTTTGGGGATTAAAAATATCAACATTGATCTTGCTGGTATCAATTGAGATGCTTATGTTATTTTGAGACTACATGATCTTTGCTAAATCAGATGAAAATTGATTAACTTATCTGTCGATTATTTTAAATATTTGTGTTTTTGATAAGGTAAAAAGGTCTTTTGTGTTTTATAGGGAAGTCAGCTGCTTTGATTTTTGACAGCTTTCATTGCCCTTGAGACTGTTTAGAAGAAAATATGAGGCATTTGTGTCTACTTTGATGCTAAGCATGCTCTACATAATGCAACTCCTAATTATTTTGTGCAAGTGGAGGCTCACATCTGACAAACAGAATTCCACAGAAATGTGCTGGCTTTGTTTGTTCTTTTTCTCTAGCAGTTCAGAGGTCTTTTTACTCACTTCTTTTATCCTGGGAATTTACTAAAACCAGCAATGCTACAAAGAAGCAAATTAGCTTCTATGCTACTCTGCTTGAAGTTGGGGAAGGTGAAAATACACTTCACAGGAAGACAGCATTGCTGGTGAGGAATCCCTTGCTAAAGACATGAGGAGTGCAGAGAAACCCTTTCTGTTTGGGAAAGTGAATGAACACAAGAGAACTCTACCCAGCATGGAGGGACCCCAACCCCAGCACAGCGACCTTGTGGCGCTGGAAAAGCCATTTCTTCATGCAGACAGTGACAGCTGAGCACAGCAGCACCAGCAGACAGGTGGAAGTGGGAGCAGCAGGCTTGCCCTGAGCTGCTAGCCTCCCTTCAACATGCTCCCATGGGAACCCAATAAGATCCTGGGCCTCACAGGAACCACAGTAAGGCTGGGCCTCACAGGAGCCACAGAGCCCACAGGGCTCATGTTGGGAAGGGGACAGTGCTGTGACAAACCCCAAGCTGCAAGAGGTAAATGCAGTTATGTACAAAAAACACTTTACCCAGAATCAAGATCAGTATGCTGCCTTGAATAGTGCTAGTACTTGCCTACATTAATGTAGCAGAAGGATGAAGCTCTATGTGAATTTTGCCCATGTGGAATCTATGACACAAGCAATTGAATTTAGGATTTACCTAAAAAAGTAAATAAATGTTATTGGGCCAAAATTGGATGACTGGTAACATGTGAGATGAGTCCAGAATCAACCACATATTACTAATCCTCAAACTGTATTAGAACATCTAAGCAGAAGAAATATGCAGCTGACTCAATAAAGTTGCAATATATTCAATTGCTTAAATGTAATCAACTTTTCATGAGGCTTGGGTGAGCGAAATGCACACCTCAGCCCACAGAGTCTGCAACTTACTCAGCTACACTATGCACCTCCACCTGTGAGGGAGTCACAGAAGTCAGCACAAGGGCTTTTCCTGATAAGCACTTAATGTTCCCCAGCAGAAAGTTGAAGGGACTCAGCACCTGCCTGGAAAGAGCTCACAGCTCCTTGAAAGAGCTCACAGTATCCAGATCAAAGGAGTTCTTCTCCACTTTCATGTAGTCTGATATTGCCAAGAGTTTAGTTAAATTCCAAGAAGTTATCCTTAACTACTTGCCATTTGTATCTTCTGCTCCAGAACTGAAGAGGGCTCTGCATGCCCAAAAGCACATCTGTTTTATCCAACGATGCTGTCTGGCTGTAGAAAGGATGCTGCCTCTCCTCACAGACTTCACCTTGCTTATTAAGTAATGAAAACTTCACCTGAGTAACTGAAATCTCAATCCACTAGTTAGGTGAATTCCCACATGTTTGGGGCTGGTGTATACAATTTTGGAGAATCAGGCCCCGTGTCTTTAAAGTATTCTTGGTTATCAGTCTTAAATGTAGTTAAAGGGATTAAAACATATAAAAGCATATGATGATTTGATGATTCTGGAAGCAAAGTACTCTGTAGCTTGACTGGTAAAGTATTCAAACTTCTTCTGAAGCAGCAGGGCAAAAAAAAAAAAACCAAAAAAAACCACCCAAAACAACCCTGCCTGGGAAAATATGTCAAAACTGAACTATAGTGAGAAAAGGAGTAATAAGAAAGGGCACAAATACCTCTGTCTTAAAGAAAATCTCATACTGACATATTGATGCTCCTCCGAGATGATGAATCGGAAAGCTGCACCAGGCTCTAGTGCTGATACTCTGCTCCCTGCTATAACAATCCCCATTCATTCCTGGCATCAGTCTTCTCTCTTTTTAATGAGGCTTTTCACTCAGACTTTTCTGCTTAGCTATTAAAACAGCAAACAAGTCTAGAAGGTTTTCAAACTATTGTTTTCTCTGTGCTTTAACTGTCTCAGTTTTTCTACCCTTTTGTCATTCCACTGAATTTTTTTTTCCAGCCAGGGGATAAAGCATGAAGAAACAATCCTTGATTTTCTAACAAAAGGAGAGGAGGGAAAGACAGATATAGGAGCCAATTAGCCCAAACTACCTAGGAGTAAAAGAGGAACAAGAAATGAGGATATATCCAAATCCAAATGAAACAAGCAGGAAATGAAAACTACAGTAGTCAGCAAGGGACAGGACCTAAAGCCATTGAGACATATCTGAAAACGTAAGCTGCAGAGGAAGATGTGGTCCCCAAGTTGCCTGCCCTGGACCTGGGGTCACATAACATGCCTTCGCTGCCCAGAAAGTCTTTTTTGCTTTCTGAAGGCAGACTTTTTCCATCAGCCTTGTTGATGTCTGCCACTGGAGGCAACTGCTGCATGTCTTGCTCCCTATGGGTTTACTCCCAAGTTGTGGTTTTAATCTTGCTGTCTTTTGGACTCATTCAGCTCAGGTGTGAGGGAGGAGAGCAAAGTGTCCATATACCATGAATAATGGTGGATCAGTCTGCATGTAGAGTTGCTGGGCAAGGAGGTGTGAAGTAGGGATCAATTTTCCCTTTTTCCCTCTGACTAACACCTCACATCAGCCTGTGTAGTACCTGTCACACCACAGTGGGGTAGGCAACCCCCCCACATCACATCTTGTCTCCACGTTAGGACTGCATGCAGCCCTGGCTGGTTGTCTGCTAATCATGAGGCAAACTGAGGCAATTTAAGAAGCTTTTCTCTAGGGTTTATCCCTTTCCAAAGATGTGCTGAGCCACTGCAGGGTCACTGTGCTGGCTGTTACAACATCCAGGACTAAAACCAAATAGTGCTCTACCTTTAGGTAGAGCTTTCTACCTTCCCTGGCTGAAGCTGTGAGTCTGATGATGACAAAATGAACCTTGAGAAGTTTTGTCTGCTCACAGTGGATCATAGCTTTGGCAGTGTTTCCTCTCTTTCTATTGCCCACCCTCCAGAATAAGCTGTTAGCACACTGCTCTGAGGTACCTTACACTGCTTTCAGAAGTATCTCACAGTGTGGCAGGGCCTTCGGCCATGCCCTTCCCTCCTATTCCCACTTAACTAACTCCTCTTTATTCAGCATTAATCTATATCTTCTTAAATAATGCATAAGCTAATCATTGCTTATATTCCCTCGGACTAGGGGCAAGTAATGAATCCAGCACAAATCATTCCATGTACTGACAGCAGTGCAGCTGAATAATGGGCTCTACTAATAATGCTAAACTTACTTGTCACTTGGTAGGAGGGACCTTCTTTGGCACAGGATTATTTGATGCAAATACTGTGGTAAAAAAATGGTAAGATGAAGGAAGGGTAGCAGGAGAATATTGAAGCTAGCTGGTGACCTAAATATACTGCAATATGTGTGATTTGGAGCCTTGCAAGTGTCGGAGGCAGAGACAGTGCTACAGCCTGTCAGAAGGCTGAGTCAAACCTCTCTGGTCCTCCTTGCCCTCTCCTGAAAGCCACACACAGAGTTAATTGGGTAAAATACAACCCTGATGGCATAAAGCCTGATTTCTTCCAAGGATCCTGGGAGATTTAAAAGAAAAAAAAAAAGAAAAAAATTGTTCTTCAACTCACTGTATTATAAAAAAAAGGCTCGTTTGCAAAATGTTTTGTTCCTCAGAGAGGGCACCGTTGCTAATTAGTCACCATTAAAGGGGAAGTTATAAGGGCAAATGTCATGTAGCAGCAGGAAGGCACCACCAGTGATGCCACAGCAAGCTGAACTCCACCCAACCTGTGCAGGAACAGCAGCTCCCATAGAATTCCTGCAATATTTTGACTTCAGATGTTCAATCCCAAATGTGGAAATTAGCAATGTAAGACAAGCGAGTATGTGAGGCCACCACATCCTGCCCCACACCAAATCCTGGAAAAAATATGCTCATGCTGACTTGTTTAAGGCACACACAGGCACACTGGAGACTCTCAGTGCTGCCTATTCAAGTCAGAGTAAAGCCTTGGGGTATGTTTACTATGAGAAATGGAACCTGAACTGGCAAATACAGGCTTGGCCTCATAAAACTGCAGAGTTTAGACAAAACAAAGGCATTGGTTTCCAGCATGGAACCCTGCTCACACAGGGCTATTCCCCAGCCTGAAAGATTTGACTTTTGGCAGAGTTACTGTAAATTTTTCAGACTCAAACTGACATGTCTCCAACCTCCTTGGCACCATGCTCCCATTCCTGGACCAACCCACCTAAAACCTGATGAGCCCAGCAGCACAAAATGTAAGCCTTTGACCAGGTACTTACGCTGGCACCAGGGATTGAACAAGATGTAAGTGTCAGTCGCTGAATTCCTGCGTGTCCGAAAGATGCCAAAGGGAGTCAAGACAGCAACATACAAGCGAAACTTCCCAATGATGCAGGTGGTAGAGGACATGATGGACAGCCGAATGGAGTTGTTTTCCCTGTGGATAATCTTGGCTCCCCACTGGCCAGGTTTTAGCACATTGCCTACTAGGATTGGGATGTAGGTGCCTTTGTTTTGCTGTGGGTAGCGACCTGGAAAGAGAAGTGAAGAGGTTCACCTTGTTTTGACAGTTTTTAAATTGTTTATCAGTCCTCTGTCCTTTTATTTTCAATGGAGGTGATAGGTTTTAGTGGGCAAAAATAACCCCTCGTAGCCCCTCACAGAGCCTGGTAACTTGACAGCACAGCCACACAAATACCTGCAACGGCTCCCCACAGGCAGCCTGTCCCCATACCCCCACCCACTTCACTCCAGCAGGCTCCAGTCTCACTGGCTTGAGCACTGCCAGGAGCATAAATAGCCCTGCCAGCATGAGAAGGGGCTGTCCAGGCTTTTCTTGCTCACCATTGTTTATCCTAGTGCAGCAAGCTGTACTCCAGCTTGCTCCTTGCCTTGATGCCAACAACACCAGTTAGACTGTTGGTAAGTTTAGGAGTTTAGGTAAGAGTCCCTTCTCCAGTTCAGATGCACCCACCACCCTTGTCGCTAGCACACAAGTGCTCTCTGGGGCACGGACATCAGCTTTGGGGCTCATTAGCATAGCAGAACCCTGTTTTTTCTGCACTACTGCACTGCCAAGCAGAGGCCAAGCGCTCTTTCATGAAGTCCACACAGACGGAAGAAACACAAAAGAATCCACATGCAGATACCCAGTGCTTGGTTCCCCCCAAGCATCCACTCCTCAGGGACGTGGTGGGATCCAATTCTGGATGCCCAGAATATAAACCACCACACTGGGGCTGAATCACCAAACTTTCTCTGCTAGAAATGGGTCCCAAAGTATGACACACCTCCAAAGTACCTCACGTGAGAGTCTGCCTCACAGTAAGACAAATCACACCCCAGAGGAGATTATTTTACTCTGCCAACTCTAAAAGCAGCTAGACGGATAGGCTACATGTAAACATGTACAGTGCCAGCATTCAAACTTGTGTGAGGCTCCACCCCTTGAGACTGAGGTAGAGCCAAACTAAATCTGGAAGCCAACCGGAAGCATAGACAGAAGAGATGCTTGTGAGAAGGATGAGTTCCTTATCTCATTCTCAAATCTACTCTTCATTTCATATTTTAGGCTGAAAGTCAGTCTCTCTCATTCAAAAATAGGGTAATAAAAAGCAATCATGGCAGACGGAGGGACAGACTTCTATATTTTTCATTCCTACTATTTAAGAACTTCAAAATTAAACTCATTTGCTTTGCTTGCTTATTTTTATACTGCCGATATAGAAATAATCGCAGATCTGAACACTGCTACATTTTGGGAAAGGACAACTCCAGCTTTAAATCTGAAACTTGCAAGCTGCCACGACATTTGTGTTTCTGAGAAATCTGGGGCTACTGTGCTTCATCCAAGAGATTATTCTGAGCACATGAATTTTCATTTTGCAGATATTCAATGCACATAAATAACCCACTTCGCCCTGCAGGCCAGGGATGCTGTAACCCATGAAACTCATTCAGATCAGTGAGGAACACAATAGAAGGAAAAGACCTACAGAAGAATAAAGGACTAGAATAATAGAGCAAAATCAATAGAAAACACTAGAAGATAGAGCACTGGACACTTCAAATATAAACCATCAAAAGAAATCCAGTGTAGAGAGAAGAACCTATAGAGGTAACAGATCTGGGAGCTGAACGCATTCTTGTTCTTTGTAGTGCAACTGCGTATGTCCCAGCTTGCCTCTACAGTTGATATTTTGCTTCTAGTTTTGCCATAATCTTGTTCTAAAAAAAGCAGTCCACACAAACAAAGCAGCAGAACAAACCAAGCAGTTGAACTGATATCCTTGAAACTGTTAACAAGTGCTACTTTTAAAAATACCTCCTGTCCCTCCTTCAGAAAGGTGGGAGGGGGAGGAGATTACTATTTTAACTTGGTTAGGAACTGAAATCCTTGTCTTTGCTGGAAGCTGCATGTCGGTGTAGGAGCCTATTGGGGACAGGAGAAGCTGTGCTCTGGCAGCGACTTTGCACCACCAGGTCTGTTTATGCCACGTGTACGTACATGGGAGACTGCAGAATCACTTCCCAGAAAATCTGCCTACAGGAACCAGATAGGATCTCAAAGAGGCCACAAAAACTTTTCAAGATATCCTTATGGGACCACTGCCACTGGCACTTCATAAGCAGGTTTGGCAAAGAACCAAGCCTCTGGTATTCTCACTTTTTCTGAAAACTCAAAACCCCATTTTCCCTTCCAAACAAGGAAAGCCACAAGACACCCTAATATGCCTTTTGCTCGACAGGGCAGCAGCTGTAGGTGCTGTTACAGCAGTATGTAAGGTTCTTTCAGCCCCGAACCCCACACAGCTGGTCCCACAGAGTAAGAGGTCACTGCATTAGGTTGCTCACTCATGAGGAGAAGGTGCTCTTGGGCACCAAGGATGCTCTGCATCTCTGCAGACATAGCAGATTTGCCAGAGACGGATATCCTAGAAGTCAGGATACTTTGCGGGTGCTATAAATAATAAATACAAGAGAACATTGTTTCCTCCTGACAGACAATCATGATTTGGTGCTTCCTAATGGTTACATAAATCCTGAACCCCCAAGGAAGTTTGGGAAGATGGGCAGAGCCTTCAAGAGCACAGTGAGCAATTTCCAATGTTTTCTTGGAAGAGGGGACAGGTTGCCTAACCTTCTGAAATAGAACAAAACCAAACCAAACCAAAACCAAACCAAACAAAATGCAAATGGAAGAATAAGGGATGTAAATGAAAGAGTAAGGGAATTGTTATTTCTGTCAGGAGCTTGTGAAGCTGAATTGTAAACACACATCTAGACACCTGACAGCATCAGCCACACTACTCTCATATACACACATGTGTTGTCTTGATACTAGAGTGCTATAAAGCTGAGTAACTTTGGCAATGCCTGTTAAGGTTGCTGGCCAAATAATTCTTACATAGGCTCAGTACTATGTTTATCAACTCTGTAGGGAAGTCCCATCCTAGGATGGCTTGGCATTTTGACCTTTATCTACATCTTGAGCACACATTTCTGGCTGCAGTGGAAAAGTAGAGCCAGCTTTGGCTCATAGTTGAGATATCTGCAATGTTGGCCCTTTCTCAGAAGGAGTAACATGCAGTGGTGATTTCATTCTCTGGCTGAGTCTCTAAGGAAGAAGATTCAATACTATCCAAAGACTCATTACCAAAAGCCTGTGAATGTCTGGCAGTGCACTCTCTGAAGGCTAACTCAGAGGTTAGCACTCTCTGGTGCTAACCCAACCCAGAGAGAGGCAGGAGGCAGTTTGAGTGCATGTCAGGACTGGGACATGTAGACAAGATAAACCCTTTTTATGCTGACAGGAGGGTGCTGACATTATGCCAGTAGCATTAGCTGGCTCAGGATCTCTCCAGCTCTGATTTGCACCACGAATTGGCAGTCTGAACCATGCTCCACAGCCAGTTCTTTGTGGTTGCCTCACTCCCCAGTGTTCACGCTTGCGTTGGGTGTAGGAGGCCCTGGCCCTCACACAAGGACATTTCACAGCCAATTGCTCTGTGGCAGACAAAGTCATTGCATGACATCACACTGTTGGGATGTCCCTGTCTGCTCACTCTAACAGCACATGGAAATGGGAAAATCCAGCCTGTGAACTCAGAAAGTCTGGAGATTCCTGCACTGGATGATTTTTTTTTTTTATAGGCTCCTTCAAAAATATCATGTACTGAATAGAAGCTACTGACTATCCTGCCTTTGAAGCAGGAGAGGACAGGAGGGAACTCTTAGTGACCCCCTTTCTAAGGCCTCCAACCCTCTGCATTTCAGTGCTAGGTCCTGAACCGCAATGCTGCCAGAAGACATTAATTTTTACAGAAACCTCCCTTATACAGAACGTTTAATGGACAAACAAATCTATTTCCCCTAATGCACAGTGCACAGGTCTGCAATCTTTTGATACTTCTTTCTTAAGCTTTCTTATTCCACCCTGGTTTCTGTAGCTAACCAAGCTGGGGTCCTAAAGCTCCTTCTCACTTCTGCTCGACTCTATACTTTTTGGGGCCTCCAGGCACCCAGGAAAAGAGGAGCAAAGTAGCTGCTGTTGCTATTAAAGGAGTTCATAAGATAAATTAAAAAAACATGAATAAAGGCACCATGACTGCAGCGTGTGTGGATGTGGCCATGCATGGGATGTCCCCTGTCACACACAGACACTTTGCAGGGGCAAAGAGCGAAGTGCAGCATTTGTTAAAGCTTGCCAAAATCTATTTATGTAGCAGCAAAATTATGAGCCATCTAAACTACAGAACTGTGGCCACACACATGCGTTCAAAGTCAGTTATTTTCAACATATGCCTTTCCTCCCTAGCATGTCAGCTCTGGGCTCACCAGGCATGGAGGCAAGCTGTGTTAAATTCTGGGTAAAGCTGCCACACCAGAGAGGGATTTACAGCAACAGAGACAGGGTGAGAGATAGGTACAGTGAGTTCAGCTGTCAAAACATGAGCGGTCCTCCTCCAGTTATCCAAATCTGCCGCTGTTCTTTACAAGTGACTAACAGGAACCAGGGCTTGCTTGGCTCTATTCGGAAACTCCTGACTACATGTAGTTTAGTTTTCCCCTTGATCCCCAGTGGACATGCACACTGCTCTGTGTGTGTGTGTGTGTGTGTGTGTGTGTGTGTGTGTGTGCATTAAACAGCTCATAAATGCCAGGGCTGAATTAGTGCTGTGCTGTTGGCATAGACACTGGAGGGACCAGCAGGTGCTCTTGGATAGGTCCCACACAACTGAGCTTTACTTCCAGCAGTGAGGAGGGTAAGCTTTGTAGCACAGAGATTAGAGATCTAGTGAGCTTCACAGAACAGTTCCTTCCTGATGGAAGTGGGATACCTCAGAAGAGAAGGAGGTGAACAAAGCTGTATCTCAGTAGCCTTTGTCTTTTTAGGAATCCTCCTTGGAAGATTGGCTTTTCAAGGAGTCAAATGATCTGTCTCCCTTTGGAATATATATTACATACAGTAATTAACAATCTTCCTATAAGTTCATTTGTTTTATCTAGATACACTCTTTCATATAAAGGACAAAAAATCTATTTCAACACCATCCACGGAAGTATAATAACTGTGATATATTGGTAAATAACTTTGAGCTGGAAGTCACCAGTACAGCAGAGGTAAGCCTTTTGATAGCAAGCAGCCTTGGAGATAGGTGTTAGCATATGGGATTTATGACACGAAACACAGAGTAAAATATATTAGAAAGAAATGGGAGAGATGCTACAATAAAATTCCAAACAATCAAAAGAAGCAAGAAGAAGAAACATTTTTTTGTTATAACCAGTAGTCTCTAAATCTCTAACATCTCATCTAGGTTCCTACCACCGTCAAATTCCATTGCCTTCAGAAGTGCTATACAAAAATGTCATGGCTGGACACTGGCGCAATGCCAGCATCCCCATTAAACCACAACAACAAACTTGAAAATGTAGTAAACGCAAATATCTTGAAAGAAGTTTTGTTTATGGCTCCAGTTATGAATCCTTAACATCTGGACACTCTGTCCCAGCAGTGAATGTTTCTAGAACTTTACAATTGTAAAACACACACCAGAGCCACGTACCTTAGCTAGTAAAACAACTAAAAAATACAGCCAGATTTTATGTGCCACTTGATGCTGCTGGAGCAGTGCAAAAGTCAGCCTAATAAAGATTTCTTTGCATGAAATACTGCATTCATAGACCACCTCAAGGGACTCCCTCCTCTCTACTCCTCTGGGGCCCAGCTGGGAATTCCAAAGGGGAGGAAAAGAATACCCCAATGCCTTTGTTCAGAAATTGGAGAGGTTTGTCTTTTGCTAAGAGCTGGCAAACAGGTCTCTTATCTGCTGGGAGGCAATCTCTAGGAAATATGTTCTGCTGCTAATCAATTATTTTTTCTGTCACAAAATGAGACTCCAAGTTTAAACCATCAGGTGTTTTTGTATCTCTGCTCAATTTTTTGTACTTCTTTGTGAAACAAGGATATAATAAACTTGCAGTGCTGAGTTACCTACCAACACAGTGTGTCCTCTAGACCGGTTAGTTCTCTTGACAGTGCCAAGGAATCTCCTAAAACATGAAGATCCAAAGTTTTCCAAAGAGCAACTTTTTACCCAGAGTAAGAATTCAGCTCAACATCCCATCCCTGGGCTGGGGATGGGATCTCATGTTCCAGCACCTTTGGAACAGATGGGCTGGGGATAGGATTTCATATTCCAGCACTTCTGTTGGCTACAACCTGTCCTTCCCCAGAGCTGCTGAGGAGGATAGGTGACAGCTGAGGTAGCAATACTTCCCACTAAGGCAGAATTACTGCCTGACAAAATCATCAAAACCTCAATAATCCTGTAATCTTTCCTGGCCCAACTCTGCTGTGAAAACAGGGAAAGGCAGTGGACAATGTAGGACAGAATGAAGAGCTCCATTGATTCTGGTGTGCATATCCTGAACTGGACCTCTGGTTATTTAGTTGAACTCAGATATCCCTCTGACTATAAGTGGGAATTTGGTATCACCCAAATAAGCCATATGGGATCAGCTCTAACATCTTTATGTTCTTAGCTTCTTTGATGTGTTTATAACTATCCCTCTGGAACTGGCTTGGGAAGACTGTGGGAAAAGGAGCAGTAAGTGTCTCCTCTGATCTCAGGCCAGAAGCCAATGATTTATAGAAGCCTGAGGAGAGCATATGGACAGGTGCGTGGGTCTCCACACATGCACACGTGTGGAAAGGTGATAGTAGCCTGGGAGACTGGAATTTATGGTCGTTCCAGAAGTGCGTCAATGAATAAAATGCTCATAATAACATTTAGGGCTAGACCAATATATATGGATTTATGAAGCCATTTAAGGAAAACACAAATAGACAGCAATTTATGAGGATGTGGGGAAATACATCATTAGAGTCAGGATGCACTATATAAACTCATCAACCCCGCAAAGATTTACAGCCACGTACTGGAAACTTACTACAAAAAGCAAGATTGAAGGCCGTATAAGCCCATTTCATCATTCATCTGCTTTTCAGAGAAATCCCTGCCAGTGCAGCAGTGCCAGTGGAAACTTTGCAGCACCCACACCAAATTGGCTGTCCCAGGTGTGGGAGCTATGCTCAGCCAGGCTAAGCTTTGCAGTGTGGAAAACAAAGAGAAACACAAAATATCCCCATTACCACAAAGGCAGGAGTCAGGACAGATCAAGATGGTGAAGGAGTCCATCGGCTCCTCTGGGTTCACTGAGGCTCCAAACAAACTGGAATTAATCCCACTGTGGGGAACTAAATGTAAGCACAGCATCTGCATTTCTCTTGTGGCTTTTTCATCACAATCCCAGACCAATAAAACAAGTATCACCCAAGGGGTGATGCTCACCTTTCCTCTTGTAAAAGCCAGGAAGCAGGCAGAAATGAAGGAAATTTGTGGTGACGGAGCTGTGGCAGGGCTGAGGTCCAGCACAAGAACTGGAATTACATCTAATTACTCTTTATAAGTGGATATTTTTCCATGTGGATTTTTGGCACATTCATTGTGTTCCATACTTTGGCAGGCAACTATGGTACTAATTTAATAAAGGATTATGTACAAAACTGAATTATAATAATTCACATATTAGCATTTCAGTCAATTTCACCAGAGATGACTCTACAGAAAACAGTCTGTTAAAGCATGAACAACTTTAGTCATGAGGAACTATCATAGAAAAATGTTTGTAAAAGCGACTTTCAAGAGATTGGGGTGAAGTATTTATATATATATACAAATATATTTACATATTTATACACACACACATATATACTTGTTTATACAATTTAACCCATGAATTCTGTGAAAATGGCACTTAAATGGACTGTGGATTAAAAAGGATTGCAATTAAAGATTGTTCTCTGAGTGTTTCATATCTTGTTTCACATGACAGAAGAAGTATTTGTCCCAGGTACCCTTGATTCATTATCAATTAGAAGCATTAAGCAGTCTCTACTTGCTTTACTTGCTTCATTAATCATCATTTTAATGATGCAAAAGAAGAAAAAATAGGAGTGAAAAAAAAGAGAAAGTAAATTTTAGGGAATAACGGAAATAGAATAGTTCTGTGCACACCCACAGGACCAATCCATTACAATTGTCACATTTTTCAGGATTAAAATTAGTCTTTAATGTATAAAAATTCTGTGATGGATTAATGTCAACTTGGGGAACTTTCTCAGAGCTGGGAACTAATAACTTCTGAATAGTTTTGTAGACACTGTTGTACCAACAGCCTCCACTGCAGGCACAGCCATGCAAAAGGAGATTTCAAGTTTTCCCAGCTCCAACTGAATTCCCTGGGAGCCAAAGCCAGCCATCCCTACAGAGTAACTTTGTACCTTACGAGAATAGAACCTAGAACCACTCCAAATATTCTGCAGTTCAGGACAGCCTGGTCCACATTGTTTGGGGAAACACCCACACTCTTGGAGACACTCAAAACCTGCTCGTGGGGAAAGACCCAGAGATGGTGGAGAAGCTGGACCTGCTTTGACCAAGGGCTAGAGATAAGACCTCCAGAGGTCCCTCCAATCGAGGTTATTCTATTCAATAGTTTTGCTGCACCATTTGAAATCTACTGCTCAGGCACACAGAGTGCTCCTTGGAAAGGTCATCTCACAACAGCCCGCCAATATTTCTGTGTGTCCATCACTTTAATCTCCCAAACTCAGCACATTCCTAGGAGGTATACTCCTTTCAGAACAAAAAGTTTCTCTGAGCTCAAGCTGCTTCTGCTGCAGGGCTGTTGTCTGAGCCACTCCCTAGGGATAGCTTCTGCCTGACAGTACAAAGGGCAGGATTCACCTTCCCTGCCTTCAGTGTTCTTAAAGCCAAAGTCTGGTCTGTGAGAGAGAGTCAGGAGAGGAAGAAAAAAAATTCAGAAGAGAGTTCACCCCACTTTCAGACAGCAGGGTTAGACTCTGCTTGGAGGTGCCTGCCTCTCTCCCTTGCTCACAGGCAGCCTGGGCAAGAACTTTTTGTCTGGGTTCTGTTGTTCAGGCAGTACGAGAGGTGAGAGCCAGCTCTTCAGGAAGATAAACTAAAAAAACCTGGATTAAAATGGCCATTTTGTCAGCTCCCTCTGACAAAAGGTTTGAGAGCACAGCACTGAGACATTCAGCAGTCAGTTGTCTTTCCTAAGAGAAATTTCCTTTCTCTTATCAGCATTAAAATTGGACTCAATACTAAAAGGAGAAGTGGCAAGAGTCAAGCATAAAATTTCTGAATTTTCCTTCTCTGCTGTGGACTGTTTTTATTTTGCTCCCCGTTGCTAGCCTCTGAGAACAAATATACTGCATTTTCACCACATGTTCACAAAGAGAAACATTTGCAGAGTGCTGGGTGTTGACTAGTTCCCAGAAGAGGAGCTTGAACATCTCCCAGTTGAATCTCTGTGAGCTAAAGTCCTTGCAACATGAGGATAGTGGTGCTCACAGAGGCAAAGAAAAAACAGGGGAGGGCAATAGCATTGACCACTATCTTGTATCTGCAGCCAGTTGTCAGCCACCACGCATGGACACCTATCCCATGTCACAGGAAGGACAGCAATAGTGAAGAAGAGGGAAGGGAATTCCACCACACACTTGGGGCTAACTCCAAAGGAATCATTCAGAGATGTATTTATTGCAGAGACTCCCCTGGCTCAGGCTGTATTAACCCCATTCTTACCATGGCTGAAGATGAGAGTATTTTTATCCATACTTAGAGATTCAAGGTACAAACCATGTATGGATGTGTTAGGAAAGAGCAACAGAAAAATAAGTGAATGTGTTCTCTTAAGCGGATTGCGCAATGTCAAAAGTGTTAATTTTCTTTTTCCAACATAGGATATCTGATAAAAACAAATGCAAACTGCACAGAGTACAATAAAAAACAAATGTTCCATTTTCCACGTCTTCTTGATACAGCTGTTTGTTTTAAACATATAAAGATTAAGGGAACGCTCTTGAATTTAATTAAATCCCAAAAGAACTAATGATATTTATGCATATTAAATTTTTAAAGGCACTTGTGGCTGTTCAGCCAATCATTCACTGGACTGTCATAACATGCCTCCCAACCCTAATTTAAATTAGAAAGAAGAGAACCATGGAAAAAAAATGTGCAGACAGTAACATTTTCACTGCACATATGTTTAAGAGATAAACGCCTATCTAGCTTTAGAAGGCAACAAATCTAATAAATGGCCACATCATCATAATTCAATGATGGAAAAGACTCAGCGTTACAAATTTCAGATCTGCATCTCACAGGAAAGTAAATTAAAACATCAATTATAACCTAGTTTAAAGACTTTATAAGGGGAACGTTGATGTCTTAACACAGAAACTCCCAGATCAATCTAGATGAAGCTGGGTGTTTCCCAGAGCTGTGTTGTAGGGACCAGAATTTGGTGGGGCCATCTTTGGAGCATAGCAGGAAACCCTTTAGCTTCTCTCCTTTTCTAGTGAGATTATGCCTTTCTCTAGTCCCATGCCTTCAGTGAGTCAACAGGTACCTAAGGACCTGGGTCTCTGAAGAAGACTTCTCAGTGAGAGGAAAAAAGCTCTCTTTCTCTTTTGGCAATAAATCAAGAAAGTCTCTGATATGGTCCTGAGTAAGTCTCTCAGCACTGGTGAAGCCACACCTCAAATCCTGTGTTCAGTTCTGGACCACACACTACAACAAAGACATTGAGGTGCTGGAGCGTGTCCAGAGAAAAGCAACAGAGCTGGGGAAGGGTCTGGAACGTAAGTCCAATGAGGAGTGGCTGAGGGAGCTGGGGGTGTTTAGCCTGCAGAAAAAGAGGCTCACTCTCTACAACTGCCTGAAAGGAGGATGTAGCAAGGAGGGGGCTGGTCCCTTCTCACAGGTGACAAGCAATAGAACAAGAGGAAATAGTCTCAAGTTGTACCAGGGGAGGTTTAGATTGGATATTGGTAAAAATCTCTTCACTGAAAGGGTAGCCATGCACTGGAACAGGCTGCCCAGGGAAGTGTGGAATCACCACCGCTACTTGGGTACATAGTTTGGTGGTAAACATGGCAGTGCTAGGCTAACATGTCCATGACCTCAATGGTCTTAGAGGTCTTTTATAACTTTAGTGATTCTATGATTCTGGTCCAAAATTACAGTCGCTGAATTTTATCTCTTGTTACTAAGTTGTTTGTAAATGCAGGCTGAAAAGTTGCAAGATTCTTCCATCCAGTGCAACCTCCCCTCTTTATGCAATCAATATTTTGCTATTTCAGTTCATACAGTCACCTCTCCTACCTCAAACAACCGACTCCTCCTCCCTATATCTCCTAAACACTAACAAAAGAGGTTTCCTGTTCCACCTTCACATTGCCATACAGCATTAACCAGACATAACTTTGAAAGCTCAAAAAAGTACAGCCTCTTACAAAACAGAAACCCCCAGATTTTGCTCCTTTTCCTCTCACATGAAATTCTGTTGATTTTCCAAGAAAGGATTCAAACCCTGTTTAGAAAAGCACTTCCTTGCCTATGGCTAAGCCTGTTTTTATGGTTTATCAGTCATAACAGGAAAAGACCCATCCATTAAGTTCTGCTGTTTTTCTGTTTATGAGAGGCTATTGCTTTGCTGATGAGATGCAGCCTTTGCCAGGCACTTACCCATCAAAAACTCCAGCCAGAATTGGTCTGACTCTGGCTTGTAGGGTCGGTTGAACTCAATCTGGATTTGGAAAGCCTGTCCTCGACGCACTATCAGCTTGGGGTTGTAGTACTTGTCAGTGTGGTGCTCCTGCTTGTTGATCTCGTGAGGCTCCTTGAACATATAAATATCCACAACACTCAGGTAATCTGCAGAGACATGTAAATGAGGAGAGGGGGAAGGAGTCAGTGTGCTGAAATGTTAATATTGGTATCAACATCATTAGGGGCCCTGTCCTCCCCTTCTCCAGGGAAGGAGCAACAGGAACATGCTGGATCTGTCTGGGGCTTACATGCTCCTGGCTGAGAAGAGATTTATGGGCAGACACTTCTCTATCCACCTGCCATTTTCACAGATGCTAAAAGGCTTCTAATGCATGGTGACAGCAACCACAGAAAGAATAGGTTGTTAGGTGTTGGAAGCTGAATGACCCCAAGGAGAGTCTGGACCCATCTTTCCATTGGCAACAGCTTTCTGCAAGTCTGGGCCTTGCTGTCAACAAGTTTACCAGAGAAATCAATGGGACTTTGATGGCTGGGGCTTCGTGTCTCCCTTCTTGCAGCCCCCCATTTGTAAAATGCATATTCATAGGGGCTTTGTGACACGTAAATACATTGTTTGCAAAATGCTACCAGTGCTGAGAGCTGAAGAGCCTGAGAGGCAGTTAATGATCTTGCATTCAGCTGAGAGCTTGAATTGTCTGTATTAGATAAGGTTTGGGTGTACTGCATGTGTCTTGTCTCAGCTTCTCAGTACACCTCCACTGCTATTAGTGTCTTCTTATGAAAACTAAATATAACATTACAGCATATAATTACAGCATAGAGTTACAGGCAAGCAGCAGTAGGTTTCTATCACATGCACAGACAAAGCTTTGCTCCCTTCAAATTCAGGCTGTCTAAAGGGTTATAGCAAACTATAAGTAGTTTGTTCAGTAAATGACCAGTGTGGGGTGGCACTGGGATAGCCACAAGCATTTGCAGTCACCATAAGCTACATGACAGTACCATACCATGAAGTTGCACAATGGGAGTCTTCTCACACTATGAGAAACCACATGAAAATGAACTGGACATTGTTCTTTCACCTGCATGCTTAGGCACATAAATGTGAAACCTCTGCCAGGAGGAGCAGGACCATTGCTACTCACCACCAGGAGAGAGACAGCAGAGTAAAACTAGATTTGCAGCTCTCAGCTTGTCTTTCCAGGTGCTGACAGTTAGAAACAAGCTAATTCCTGCATTTTATACTTAGAGTGACAGAGCCAAAGTCATGCCTGGCAAAAAGAGCTGCACATTTACAGCAGCTGGTGGAGCTGTGTGTATTTGTGATGGTGGCTAATTTGGCCTTCTACTAAGCACACTGTGGGCAAGAATGACGTGCTTAGTAAATGAGTTGGACACTGAAGTCATTGAAGGCTGAATGTGGCCCCTTTCACAGAAGCTCAGCACAATTGTTTAATTTGTCAGTTCTGGACAGGCAGCAGAGCCCTGCAGGCAGCACCTTCCCTGGATGGGAAGCATGGTCAGCATGGTCCTTCTCCTGCTCCAGCCTGGGCTATGGGCAACATCTAATGAGAGTCAGAGGAGTAATGTCAATGCAAGTAGGTCCCATTCCTGCTTGCATCATTTCTCAGATCCCTGTCCATGTCCTTTAGGAAACAGAAGGAAGGTAATGTGCCTGAGGACACAGCATGATAAGGAACCTTTCATGGAAAAGCCCTGCAGAACTGAACCCAAAACCATCTGCCTCCTGCTAACCCTAATCTGCAAAAAGGCTAGAATACTCTGTTCAATCCTGAGTCAGGCTTCGAGTCCCATGACAATGTTATTGTTATTCTCTGCTCAAATCACCAGGCTTCTGGAGTAACTTCTGTAAAAACCCTCTGACTTTAGCATTGGCTGAAGTTATAAAGATGTCTGTATGAAACATTCTGCTCAGAAATCATTCTTACTGTCCCTCTGTGAAGTAGGGCATGTCTTCACCTCCCTCCTTGCAAAACTTACCAATGCTCCTTCAAAAATGCTGACTAAACTCACAATTGAATGACACCAGGAAGGAATTTTCTGTACAGGGATGAAGCAGGGACAAGGGAGTATCTCTCCCCTTATATCTTTCAAACCTATCTGGGCTGAAAGCACTACATGTAAAAGTGGTGTATTTTGGGGTTTTGTGAGGAGTGAAGCTATCAATAAGAAACTGGCTCAGCTTCTCCCTCATTCCAAGGAGGCATAAAAAAAGAGCTGAGGGTTTGTTTTGTTTTCATCTCTTGTTTTGCAATAAAAGGCAAAAGTGACCCCACCCTTCCTCTGCATGCTAGCCCCTTCAAGGAACTGCAAAGCTAAGCCACCCTGGGCTTTCAGTTCAGCATTTGCTTCATTTTATCACAGGAGTTTATATGGCTCCTGTCAGAACACAGCCATACACATCTGCAAAAAACACATTTCATTTTTGGGATTGGTGTTAAAATGTACGTTAAGCTTGCCAGATGAAGATAACCCATGGCTGAGCCTGTGCTAATTACAGTAATGGTAATTACGAAGAGCAAAACATGAGTAGGGTAATGGGACGTGCTAAGACCAGCACCAGGGTGTGATCCAAAGGAAAGCTCCAGGTGATGCTCAGCTGTGAGGGACAGGTGGCAAGTCAAGACCTCCTTTGAAGTCAAGTTCACTTGAGGGTTTGCCTGTAGCCTGGTCTGTTGTTCAGTGCAAGCAAGTTTGCTGCACAAGCGGCAACAGTGTGATGCTTTCTTAAAGCTTGTGTAATGTTAAGCTTGCAGGGCAATAAATGCGCACAAGGTTGAGCAGTTTTTCAAATAAAAAGAATAGCCTTCAAACATCAGGTTTCCTCAGACAACCAGAGAGGAAGGGCTTTGAATTACTACAAAAAATAGTGTGAATTTCCAAAGGAAGTGTCCATCACTCCGCTAGCAGGGGAAGCACAAATGCCTGGCGACTCACTGGACTCTGCAAGGGAGAGTGACAGGGCTGTATCCTCCCACCGAGCCCACTCACGACGACACACCGCGGTGAGATGAGCTGGACGGGACGAGCCACGGGGAGGACACGGCACAGAGATGTTCCCGGAGACACAGGCTTCCTGCTGAAGAAGCGCTCCGTTCCCGTCATGAGCATCTCCTCCCGCAGCTCCAGCAGCAGGCAGCCCACTGACCGGGCTGGGGACGCAGCCAGCCCCGGCAGCCGCCGTGCTCGCCCCGGCTGTGATTCAGCGGACTCGAAGTGGGTGTCAGCAGAGAGCTAGGCAAGCACAGGGTCTTACCTCATCCGAGAGTAGTAGCTAAAATAGGTCAAGTGAATCACACCCTAAAAATGCCTGTTTCTCTCTGTTGGCTGTCAAGGGAAACGAGGGTGACTAGCTCAGCTGTAGACTCCTACACTGCACAGATCAAGGGCAGAATTCAGTTAAATTTAGGCATCTAAATGATGTGAGCCTGGTATGTAACAACTTATTCTGGCCAGCTGATGGCTGGTTGCTGCAGTCAGTGGAGCTGAGAGAAGGGTACAATCACCATGGAACTGACATCCAGTGACTCTCTGGACAGCCTGTGCCCTCACCTCCATTCACTGGATGGCTCTGTGTTGACTACAATCTGACACAGGTGAAGACACAGGTGTTTAGATGTTTGTATCAGGTGCCCAAAGGCTAGAAAACACCTCCATTGTAACAGCAGAGATAAAAGCATTTGCGTGCTTTTTTTGAGTGTGTTATGGCAACGAAATCTGGGAACCACTACAGAAAAATCTGGACAGGCCAGAAGTGTCGGGGTGTGCAGGAGAAGAGGAAGGTGTCACAAGCAGCTCTCTGCCAGGATGTGCTCACACTCTAGAGCCTCATCACACTGTGCTACTCCTGCTCTGCCAATGGACAATCATTTTATCCCTCAGGCACAACACTGAGAGTGCTCCAGGGCAAGTTCAGCTCCTGAATGTCAGGTCAAGCTCCGTGAGGCAATAAATCTTTAAAGTGCTCTGACAGGTGACTTAAGCAACCTGCCCCAAACAGTATGTCCAGAGACCACGCTTGTATCAGCTGGTGCCACAGGCTTAGATCACAGCTGATGTACACCAAAACAGAAACGCTGCTACAGTCCCTTCAGGTGATCCTTCAGGTCACCCCTTGCATATTTTTGCTACAAACGTTGGAGAGAATTGCACAGCAGAGGTAATCCAGCTGTACAAAGAGGTTTGCTGTTATGCACAGATTTATTTTTCAGCCATACCAGTCCCATAGCCAGGTTTACCCAATGGCCATACAAACTCTTGCTTTGGACAAAGGATATTCTTCTCAACAACAGCATCACCTTAAGGACATGTTGGGCTCCTGCTTCAACTCACTTGACCCGACATTCCTAAGTTTCTACTGCATTTCTGAAAAGCAGGAGGCTGACGCCCACAAGCACCACACTTCATTCAGAGCCTGATGTGAAGAACATCAAAAAGCAACAGGAATCTTTCTCTTGGTTCTGGTAGGCTTTAGCTACAGGCTGCATTCCTTCTAAGGTATCCCACAGTAATACATCTCCAGTTTCTGTGAGTGTGTTTGGTTTGAAACAGTGTCTAGCTGGGACCTGCACTGCATTGCATTTGACAATTTAAACACATACACTTGCCCCGAAGCCACAGAGTTGTCAGAATAGGTTCAAGCAAAATTTCTGCAGTCTTAACATGCCAGTTGGTTTGCTCAGGCTTTTTTTTTTTTTTTTTTAAATAAATGCTTCAAAAAGAAGTGTGTGTGTATTGGGATGGGGGTAGGGAGGGGCGTGTGAGGAGGGGAATGTGGTTAAAGGCACATGATTAAGATTACAGAAATAAAGCTTTGCAACTTGTCACTTAAAATCTCTTTGCCTGTTTCCCAATGTGTGAAATTCAGTAATTAATTCTTGTCCACATTTATTAAGCACTCCTTCAACTCTGGATGAAAAGTCCCCTATGAGCATTAAGTAGTATTGCATCCAGCTACCCTGAGCTGCCACATTCAACAAGTTCTGCTTGTTCAATTCAAATAGGCAAAAAAATTAACGAAATTTCATTAATGAGTCATTCAGAATTTAATCCTGTTTTCTTTTAAACCAGATCTTACATATTTTTTATTTCTGGTTGACTCCAAAGAGCTGACACTGGGAACATACTTTGATTTGTTCATTCTCTACCATGATATTGTTTGTTTCCCCAGCCAAATGATTGAAACATTTTCCACAGAAGAATAAATAATCACATGGGTATTCCCTTTCGTCTCATGTTATTTTTTGTGAGTGAGCTGAACATATATAGCAAAAGTCTTCCCTGCCAGATAACATTTTGCAGCAGTTTCACAGGCAGTTTAGGGCCATATAAATGAGATGGGCCATTGAGAGAACAGAATCCTTCTGGCCCTTCACTCTAATGCTGCCACAGCCATGCCTGAAGCCAGTAGGTTCTTAAAGTGACTTTGTGATTGTGATCAAACTAGAAAAACCCATTCTTGCCTTTTTTTAACCAGTCCCACAGTTCAAGCTGATAACTGGTCACTCAACTTCTTTGCTCCTCACTTTCCATACCCATAACCCATGGTAACACTTCCATACACACAGGTGGTTTCAGTAAGTTTTCCCATGAACAGCAAGAAAAACTGTCTGAATTGGAAAGACGAAAGGAAAAAGTGGTTTGGATTTAGTTCACAGACCTGTCCTAAAAGTATGGAAGATGTAAAAATAGATTTACGGCATAATTGTACACGGTACCTCTAGGATTAAATCCTCTAGGTATCAATCCAAAAGCTTCCATCTCAGGAACCTCATTTTCTTCATCATTGGAGTAGTTTGGTGGGATGGCTCTTCTCCCATTCAAAAGATGTTTATTCTCCACATTGGTGCTCGTTGTTTCAGACATCCTGTGCTAAAAAAGTTGTAATAGCATGAAAGAAAAAGTGCAAGGAAAAAGCAAACATGAGCTAACATGGCACATGCAAGATGGGAGAAGCCAAAAGCAATGTGGGGTGCCAGTGAGCTACACATTTTTAGACTTACATAAATAAAACCTGAGAGGCAGAAAACATCAGTCTAATGATAAGTACAGCTCTCTAAGGATTGGAAGGTATTTTGTGTTCATGAAAACACATGAATAAGAGAAGAAGGAGGGGGCGGGAGAAGGAGAGTCTAACACAGAAGTATTTGCCTAGGAGAAGCAGGACACTAAAAACATTAGGAAGTTTCAGGTAAAAGAACTGGAGAATCTTTCACTCTCTCATCCTCCATAAAAGCATTATTGCATCCAAAATAGCAAATTATATTTTCAGAAAGTGCATCACACACTACCTCTCCCCAATAAAAATGACATTATAAGTCATACTGCAATCAAGCCAAATATTACAGCCTACAACAGTCTGTGGATGATAAGTGGAGAATTGTATTTTTGTCCCTATGCACACAAACACCCAAATATCTACAGGGCTAACTCCTGCACCCAGACAATCCACTTTTGAGAAAAAGAGGGGGAGGGGGGAAGAGAGAGGGGGGGGTAAAGAGGAAAAAAGGAAAAGAAAAAAGCACTTATCCACTTATTTCTCTCCCTCTAACGTCCTTAAGGGAAATCTTAGATGTAGGCTGATCAGAGACTTCTTTTTGAGCTACTCAAAACTGCTTTCACATCTATTTCAGTGTAAGCATATAGCAGTGAAAAAAGCCATGCAACCCTTCTAAGAAAATATTAATGACTGAGAAGAAAACTTCTTTCCAAAGCCCCTGAAAACAGCAATTTAAAATGTAGCAATTATTTAATAGAAGTAAGCTCTAAAATGAAGCTCTTTTAGTTATCAAGGATACCTTCTTTTCAGATAGTCTTTTTTTTTTCTTTTCTTCTCCCTTGCAGAAATTCTGCAGTGCAATAGAAGCAGGGAAAATGTTGGGGGCTTTTAAGTAACCTCTGTATATCCTCCTCCTTCCTGTTGCAATAGGACAATGCTAAAAGGGTTGCCAAGCCCTCCCAGTGCCACCTCGGAGGATCTGCCACCACAGCTGGCATGTCTTTTCCTCTTCCCTCCCCTCCCTGCCTTTCTTACCCCAACTTTGCTCACCAGGAGCATTTCAGGGTGTTTGTGCTAAGGAAACTACTTGGCCATTGAAGTTTCAGTTCTTTTTGAGACAAGTAGGAGTGCTTATGGTACAAAAGCACATGAAATGGGAGACTGGAAGGGATTTTCTGAGGCACGTAGTCCAAGAAGCCAAGAAGCCATGCTTACCATGTCGCCAGTCTTTGGTGGTGTCTGCCTCAGGGAGCCTGTGATGCAGCTTCAGGTGCTGGTTTTCAGGAGTCCTCCCAGGCAGACACAGTGATGGTTCCCTGCTTGGCCCTCACAGCAGTCCTTTCAGAGGACTGCAGGACACATGAACTGGAGAGCTCATTGGCAGCCCAGCTTTTTCTAGAGACCTTGTGCTGTCCAGGACAATGAAGGTGTTTTGCACTACACAGCTGTATTTGGGTCAAATGACCTTCAGCTTTTGCCCATGATGAAATGTGCATCACCTGACAGGTCTGGGGCTGCACCTTGTGGGAGCTTTTTAGCATCGTATCAACTTTCTTCAGTTTCATCAAGCTCTAAGCTAACTGGAGACTGTGTGGCACCTCCTGTCAGACATAACTCCACAGGCCAGTGGAGTTACATGGAGAAAAAGCAATGGACAGGGAAGAACTCAGGCCTGTGTTCTTCCAGCTGCTGCTATTTGGCTGCAGAGGTAGAAACCACCTACTGAGAACATGCATGGGCAGTGGAGAGCCCCTCTTGCACACATGGCAGCCACCTACTTGCCTCTGCATCTGCAGGGCAGATGAAGGAACAAGGAGACACAGTGAAGTCAACCCTGTTGTCTTTCAGGCAGCTGTGACTTCCAGCCCCCTAGCACCAGAGAATCCTCAAACTTTCACTGGCTAAACATCACTGAAATCAAGCCGGGGGCAGAAAAGGAGAGAAATGGGTCACATAACTGTCATGGGAAGCGAAAGTAAATAATGTGGAAGCGTATCCCCTATCCCTGGGGATTTCCCAGCCACAGCAAGGTAGTTCCACAGGGGTCAGGACACATGCAGAGTGTGGGTCAGAGATCCGAGCTGGGCACCTGGGAGCAGCATGACTGCACCAGCATGGCATTGTAGGTGGGATAAGGAGCTTGCTAGGGCTGATTGCCAAGGCACAGCATGGGGCTGCAGCAGTTTCGGGGGCAGCCTGGTTACCTGCACACAAATATTGCACTATGCTTTCTCACAGCTGAAGAGTATGAGAAGACTGCTGAACACTGTTTGGCTTGTAGCACAGAACGCCACCAGGCTGGAGGGCTCCCCTTCCCCTGTCCTGCTCCCCCAGGAGTGCAAGCACCCTGAGGGGACAGATCTGATCCCATCACACACATCCTGAGCTGCAATTGCCATTGACTCACTTTTACACAGATGGGCCCTGTGGTAACCATCTGGAGGGCAAACAGCACCCCTGGCACGGGGGAACACAATGAACTTCCTGGGGGAGGAGGCTGGTTGCCAATTTTCTTTTCTTTCTTTTTTTTTTTTTCTTTTCCCCCTTGCATCCACATTTCTATGTAGCATGTTGTGCTTTGTGCCTCTCTCTCCCACTTCCAGCCAGCACTTCAGTTCCCAAAATTGCAGCTGCTGCAACGATGTTACAAAAACTGATATAAATATTGCCTCAGTGCCATGCCTGCTGGAGGCCTGCAACACAAATAAGAAACACCGTCTCCCAAGGAAGTCATGTGCTTCCCCAAGTGGCTGCGGTGCTGTCAGAGCCAGGAGGAAAACTTTCCTCAGAGCGAGGACTGGAGCAAGCAGATGCAGCAGAGCAGATCCCTGCACTCCAGCCATTGCGCCTGAGCAGGCAGCGCTTGCAGATGTCTCCTAGCGCCCAGGCACATCACCCTGGGGCTTTCGGCAGAAGCCACCGACCACGCAGAACATGGGGAGGCCAAAATTTTTGGTGGCAGTGGCAGGAGTGGGACTTTGCATCCAGGGAGAGTAATGTTTTGCAGGCTCTTATTTATTTATTTTGTGGGAAGAGATGTAAATTCATGCTTATGACAGCTCCAGATGGCAGGTATTTTCTCATTACCTTGACTTCTTAGCATTTGCCATCCCTTGCCTATTAGACTGCACTGGCCTTAATTTAACTTCCGTGGTTCCAAACTACTGACGTCAGGGCTGATGCAGGAGGGGGTATGGAAAACACAAAGCCTTGATTTTCCTGTAGGGCGTTATGTTTAATGAATGATGCACTGGGATGACCGGTGGAAGACTGCGCACTTCTGCACAGTAGCCTGTGGGGAACTGTGAGCCCATATCCATTTCTCAGAGCAGCCTTCAGATGCTTGTGGCCTTTGCCAAAGACCTTTGCAGTCACAGGCACCCTTCCCACAGCAATAGACTTTCGATGATGGACAGCCCTTCTTCTCCAACCCCACAGAAAAGCCCTTAAATGGGTACAAAGCTTGCACCATAAAGGGTTATCTAAAATGTACTTTCCTGTTGTTGCCAGAGCCACAGTTGATCTATTCCAAGTCCTCCCATGCCAGACAAGAGTTTGTGGGAGAAAAACCACACAAGTCAGTAAAGCTTTACAGCCAGAGGAGAGGGTGTGCCAAGATCTGTCACAGGCAAACTGATAAACCAGGTGCTCACATAAATGGGTTGCTGTGCTGTGTGCCAGTGACTAGATGGGAGGGATGTTTTGCCTGCTGTAGCTACACCAAGCACTCCTCGGGAGCAGCTGAGCATTATAAAGCTCTCCAACAGGGTGGTTTCATTTCTTCTTCTTTTTTAAAAATATCACTCCCGTGCCATTTGCATCATAGATGGACGTACAGATGCACTGGATTATACTACAACATGTGCACAGGTGTACCTGCCAGGACATCACCCTCAAGAAACCAGACTCTCAACTCTGGCCTTCTATACATAATAATACATAATAGCACAACTCTTGTCATCTTACAGCTTTACTTAGGAGCCTGCACTCTTTCTTAGATGATCAAGTCTTGTCTTTCCTCTTCCTCTGCATCCGTACTCGTCTCCCAGGAATTCATGTTCCTCTTCCTATGATGCTCTGCCTCACCAAGGCTGCAGACAGAGAAGAGCAGATCCTAGAAGTAAAAAAACCAAACTAATAAAAATATTCTTTTTAAACAGAAGGAAATTTCAGAAATCTTAATTTGGTGTTTTTGTTTGCATATTTTGCGTTGGATATTTTAAACAAACAAATGCAGTTAATATATCTGTCTGTGTGTAACAGCAGCTCTGGTTACCACACAAAGAGGAATATATTTTAAGTTAATGCTGAAAACTCAGAAGGCCCAGCTCTGAAATATGGTATGTGTATACATGTCTCTATGTGTGAAAGAGGGGCAGAGGCAGAGAGAGATAAAATGGCAGCTCTTCAGATGGTAGAACATTTGGAAGGGGATATAGGGCCAGTGTTTAAAAGATATTGTTGCAAATGTTTCTGTTGTAGGAAGAAAAATACCATAGATGTATATATTCATACACATATTCTGCTAGAAAAACACGGCTTAGGAAATTTTACTCTTCTCTGGAAAATTGTTATTCCAAACTGAAAGCCTAAATTCAAACTGTAGATCTTTACAAGCATCTACATCTGTGCTTGCCATCTTAGGCTCCCTTTATCCTCCGCACAGATCTAGTCTAGGCAGTGATTCATCTCCTCCTACAGCAGACATGTAAATAGGTCAGATGAATCATGGCCTAAAAGTGCCTGCTCCCTGTATTGACTGCAAAGGGAGCTTGGGGTGATGGGTTTTGCCATATGTGTCTACACTGCTGATGTCTGCAGTGAGGGGAGATATATCCTAGGCTAGGTACAGAAACAGAAAAACATTTTATTTTGGTTTTGAGACCTGACTTTCAAGTGCTAAATTATCCTTTGCTTTTATGGAAATATTGCTGCAAGTCACTATCAGTGATACACAGTGTATCATTCAATAATTTTTTTTCTATCAGAATATGTGTCTGCCACTGCCAATTATATAATATGTATTTCTTACAGTAAATGTCAGATTACAGTAAAGTACATAGAAGCTCAGGAAAACACAAACATCTTTTTATACTCATTTGTGAAGCTGTTCTGTTTCTTCAAACAGAAATATAACGATACCATGTAGTAACTGCAGAAAAAAAAATACTATTATGAACACAGAATCCAGGTTCCCACTCCTATTATTACTCACATCCGAATCCAAAGAATTCTGTTGGTTGGATACTAGAAACTGCCCTAGTTTCTTACAGGAAGAGTAAGAGAGGAGCTAAGCAAGGGCAGAGGGGTCTGTCATAAGGGTCAATATTCACAGTCTCCAGCTAAATTTATGTTTTGCTAGAGTTGAGGCCTTAAAAGATGAAAGAACATCTCTCAAAAATGGGATTAGACAACCTGTCTGCTGGCCAGCTGAGCCAGAAGTTGATAGGGACACAAAGACTGTGAACCTCAGATATTTATTTCAACCCCAAAAGAAAAGGGCAGGACATCCAAGCAAAGCCATAAATACCTAAAGACTTAATCAGGAAAGGCCATTTTAGATGAAAAACTTGTCTGAATAAATTTCACCACAGGTGACATATGCCTTGACCACAGAAAGTTTCCTCTCTAAAGCAATTGTTTCAGTCTTCTTAAGCCCACCTACACAAATAAGCCCTTGGCTTGGGGATCAACTCTACTTGATCTGTCAAGCAATGAGGCTGAGATAAGAGATTGTAACTTGAAGAGCAGGGGACACAGAGAGGAACAGATTATGATTCCCATTCATAGACTATTTCCAGTTATCTACTCCCTTTTGAACAACCACTATATCTAGACACAGGCAGAACAAGCAATATATTCAGTCTGGTAAGACTTTGTCTATCATTCTTGCTATATACTTAACAGAGCTACTTGAATTTTTCCCAGTGCATGAGTCTTCTTATAGTGAAGGCTGATCCCACATTACTGAAACTTTTTCAAGAAAATGACAATTGCTTATGGGAAGATAGTTAGTGAGAAGTTACCAAAACATGCTTAGCTTTGATTTGCAAATTTTAGCTTTTAAGTTTAAAGCCAGGCTGCAGTCCTCAGGTATTGGGATGTCCATGGCAGAACAGGCTTGAAGGTAACATTAAAGTTCCTGCAAAGACCCAGCTTGACCTTAAGTAGCTGCAGCCTAGTTCTGCACCCTGGCTGGCTGCTGCAGAGCTGCAGCCCTTAGCTCCAGAGGGCCTCAGTTATCATGTACAGCATCACATGAAAATGATGGTGCTGTGCCCAAACTACCATGGTTCCTGGACAGTATGGAATCATCTTGGATACATCAAAGTCAGAACCAAAAAGCCAAGGAAAACCCAAACCACCTACAAGCAAAAGTAAAGGGTCTGTGCCCTGCATTTCTGTAGCACTTTCAGCAAAGACCTGGTACAAGGCACTTGAGATGTCCCAACCTAAATCCAGTTGGACTGAGGGGGTTTAGCAGGTCTAGGTCTACTTTGTGCAAGATGAATATCCTTGTTTTACTGCTCATCTGAGAAGCATGTTCATGGAACATTGCATCTCAGCCAAGAAGCTAGACCAGACCACAGCTCTTTTCTGTATCCAGGGGGTGGTAATACACAACCCAGACAATCCCAGCATGCTTAGTTAACAGTTGTTTCTAATTAATTAAGTAACATATGTGGACAGGAAATATTTCAATCTTAATGTCTCAAATAATTTCAACATTACTGATACACAATGTTTCAAGTACACTCAATTACAAGATTTCTGCAATTAAAGATCTCCTAAATTTCATTAAAAGACAAAACTTTCTGTACCAGTTCAGAACGAAAATACATTTTAAAATGCCTGAATGTCTTGTAGAACAGCTTTTCTTCTTAATACAAACACAGATGTAGCCTGTAGGCCAAACATAACAAAACACTTAAGCACATCTTAACTTCAGTAGTGTAATTCCATCTTCAGGCATGTGCCTAAACCCTGTAATCGGCTCAACTCAACCAAACCAAGGCTGTACAATATCTGTTTGTACAGAAACACTTAAGCTGCCTGTTGATGTTGTATTTCTGCAACATGAAGTTGCAGTTTAACATGTACCTACTGCAATTGCTTTTTGACCATTTCAAAGATGATTGCCAGAGAGGGGTGTTGATTCATTTTTCAGTCCCAAGACTGACCTTATCAGCAAATGAGCTGAGTAATTGTTTATTCAAGGAAATGTGCAATCTTTTGAGAAATGGGTTCAAATGTGGAATGTAAAACATTGCAACTAGTTGGTTTGTTAATGGCAGATGTTCTGGAGGGAAAAGGAAAATCGAAAGAACAAATTATTATCCAGATGAAGTTCAAAAGCAATTCAAAATTAATTTCATAATTACAGATGTGTGCCAAATAAACCCATCCAGTACAAGCTGCAGGCTTTGATTTTTGTGAAGTCTGCAAGTTCTTTCTTTTGCTATTCCCACTAAAACCTTTGGAGTGTGGCTAAAAATAATAAATAAATAAAAAGTTAGATGAAATTATTGCCTTCTAAATGCTCCATATACCTGTCTCTTTCTACAGTGTTGTGCTGCATCCACAAAATTACTGTCAATGTGCACAGTGGAATACAAATACTTTTCCCTTTGGGCTTGTAGTAAGCTCATGGTTGGAATAAAGATAAAAGTCAGAGCAGCTGGGAGTGCACCAGGAGTGCAGCTCCAGCATGCATCCACAGCAAGGTCCCTGGCCCCTCAGCTGAAGTGAAAACCTTATGTTACAAAGAACAGGCATGCACAGTATTTCTCTTACATGTCCAGACTCTCTATAAATCCTGTCAGGGCTGAACAAAATCCAAGGTAAAACCATGGTTAACAGGTGCTCTGTCCTTCTGAGGCTTATCCATCCCCTCACACAATTCCACCTCTGGTGGTGTGCCCCTAACAGATCAACCCTACAGAGTTTTAGTTGTGCTATTTAGGCTATGAGCCTGCAAGAAGACATGTTAGGACAAAACTCTGCAGGCAGATATCTTGTTCTTGGTTTCTCTCTGGTCTCTGGCCCGTCCCTCTCTCAGCTGTAAAATTCACAAACCTTTACAGCTACCATAGGAATGGTATGATCTTTCATTCTTTTCCTTTCAAGCCCTTTTCTTCAACAGTCTTACACTGCTTTTGATTTGCTTTCGAAACATCAATGGTTGGTTGCTGGGGGAGCACTTGCTGCTTCACTAATAGATCAGAAATTCATCCGGAAAGTGGCAGTGCAAACAAAACAGGAATTGATTCATCTTTTATACTAAATGATCAGTTTTTCAGAAAGACCCTTGGAATTCAGAATCTTCAGACTTGTAAAATATTATAGATTGTTCAACACATACAAAAAGAAAGGGCTCACTGGTTGTTGTTGAGATGTCTTCACCCAAGTGCATTGTTTGCCTGGGATTCCTCCTGAGGCTCTGTAGTTCCTGTAACTTACACAAATAATTCCTTAGAGATGTGCATGAAACACAGTATAAAAAGCATGTTAGGAAGCTATAAAAGTGGTGGTAAAGTTAGGTTGAAGAAGTAGCCAATAGATTTTCCAGTAAGAGCATAAACATACTACAAAGGCATCCATTGGAATATACAGGTGGAAACAGGTTCTTTTAAAGTCCTGTCCCTTAAAATCATCCATGTCACCATCTTGCAGTCTGCTTTCCCACCTCTCCCTTGCAAGTCAGACAGATAATGAATGAACAGAAAGAATATCACGACACCATAGGAGTTCCTAGTAAAGGATAACAAGAATCAAGTAACTTGGGTTTCGAATGACCAATAAGCTGAATTTCTTTGCATTATACCACAGTACATTTTTACCAAGATCATGCATTCACTAAAAGCAAAGTTGATTTGTGGACCTCTGAAGGAAAAAGTTGGGACAAGTAAGCAAATTGGAATAACCTACTTGTTCAACTTTTCCCACTGGTAGGGACAATGTCCTACTAATACTTCTGTACCTGCTGACAGTGCTCAGATGTTGAACCTCTAGCTCATTGACACTACATTTTCTGTTGCATTCAATGGCAAATATAACTTCTTGTGCCTGTTACTTGAAAAATCATTAAGACCTCTTTTAAAAATGTGGCTCAGAATAAAATACTTGATTTGTGGGTTTAAAAATTATGAAAACCCTTGAAATGTGTAGAGAGGCCAGTGTTGCAAGTGTTACCTAATGAACATGACTCTAAGGTCATGTTTATTCTCACAAATACCACAGCTTTTCACAAAGGCAACAGTAATATGTATGTAAAGCTTCAGCAATAATGAAAATTATGATCTAAACTCACTGTAGCCATGATATCTTTTAGAATGAACTCCTATCAGAACTCCTCATCTTCACAGCTCTGAAGGCTGGAAACATTACACCTTTTCACGACTTTAACCATACCAAAAAAAGAAGTGCCATCTCACTGTAATAATGCTGTCTTAATTATGTACAATACTTAGCACTAGTTTTACACCAGATGAGTCATAGTAGAAGCTTGTACTTTACTGTTTGACTAAATCCCACAGCAGTTAGAACTCCCTGCAGCGAGTGCTTACCAGCTTGTGCTTAGCTCTTTTCTCAGACCATGTCTGCTGAATCCTTTGGGGAGGGTTGGTTTGAAGGGTGCTGCACTAGGATGAGCAGACACTGCAGTTGGAAATAATGTCTCAGAGTCAGTGAATATGCCAGAGAAATGTCTTCAAAGCTGCTCAGGTGTCTCTGCTTCTCCAGTCATGTCCATTTAGTTAACTGGGATTCAAAAAATGATAGACCTGGGTTTCATTCCTTTCTTTTTAAAAGCAGTTTAACTTCTAAGTATAAAGGTGTTCATTTTTTGTCATTTTGTGCTGTTTGTTGTAACAATTAAGATGATGCCAAACAGGTAATTGAAATGCAGTTATTTATGGAATCCCTCTTCACTTATCTTACACTATCTACTCTTTTACTGCTAAAAATAATCCCACAGAAGCAGATACCTGTCATTTTTTGAATAATTTTTACCACTGGGGTTTTCAACAAGATAGCATGATCGGCTGGGCACATCTTCATTTCTGCAGATTTTTTCTACTTCCTGAGTTTTGGAAATTTCCTGGCAAGCACAGGATCTTTTCCCAGGTCCTCTTAAACGCTGATGCCGTGGAGAATACTGGCTATTGTCAAGTCAGTTGTTACTTTGACAGTTCAACTTTCTTCATCTGAAACATATGAATAATACCCCTTTTGAGCCTTCATAAATGGTGCTGGAAACTTCAAAGGAAAAACACAGATAGATTAAAAAAAAAAAAAAAAAAAGACCAGATGGACTTGTAGCTGAATATACTGCAGTGTTCATTCACAGTCAGCGGGAAATGTAAGTTCCAGCTTCTTTAAATCTCTGTTTGGAAGACCATGTAGGAAATTTAATGTCAGACATCGTGAAAAATCGGTCCCATCTGCCTCCCCTCCTTCACCCAACAGATACAGACTGCCTAAGTACCTGGCTATCACAGATCACTGGGATCACTGCTGAAGCCTCTGTCTATGCAAATGACAAATATTCTGCTCATTAAACATCCCTGTAATGAATGCCCTGCTATGGCAACATCCAAGAGACTCTTGATTAATTGGAAGAAGCAAAACACTTCATGTTGAAGTAACAGCTGGTTATGGTACTTACCAGTATCAGCTGATAGTCTAAAGACATGCACCTCACCAGGAGCTTTCACTCATTATTTAAATAGAATTTGGGTTTTTGCAAACTTGGTACCTCTAAACTGAAGTCTATTACATTTGGCTAGTAGGGTCCTTCCAGTAAACAGTGTTTTTTCAAAGTCTTACCAAAATCTTTGCCCTGAAGAAACCTCAAGGAGTGGTGTGCACGCCACACTATTGTGTGATGCGAAAAGGATGCATCCAAGTGAAAGGACAAACAAGTCTTTTTGCTAACGGAAATATTTCATTTCCATTTTAGCCAGGAATGTACTAAATAATGCATCATGCCTCAGCTACTCAAAAGGTCACCTTTTGGTCTATGAGCAGCTGCAGCAGCTGTGTTCCTTCGAGACCCTGCTCTGAGCACAGAACAAAGCGTGAGAGCTGACAACAAGCTTGGGGGTATGCAGGTATGGGACAGGCTTCTGGAGGCCTCCCAGCAGCTACAGTTGAGAACCACTGCCAAATTTTCTTTCTCTCATTTTTTACTTCAATCTCAAATAACCTCCTTCCTTTCCCTCCCTTCCTAAGTAAATTAGTCATATGCAAAATATGAGAAAATTAACAGCCAACTCAGATTTTGACACCATGCAGAGACAAGTATCCATGGAGATTAGGGACCTCCTGTTCATCATTGATTTCCCATCACATTTGACAGGAAGGTACAACAAACAGAATAAACTAGTCCCCAGAAAGGCACTCCATAAGGCCGAGTTCAGCTTAGAGGCTACCGAGTCTGTTATTCCCAAACTATAATGCAGGCAAAACCCAGAGCTGCTTTAGAGAAATCCTTCATATTTGAGGCTTTCATCCCATTAATCTGGATGGAAGAAATTGGTGGCTTCTCACATATTATCTCATTATCAGGAACTCAGATACAAGTTTTGCAGATGGGAATCACTTCAGCTTTCTAGACTGGAGTGTTGGTTATAACATACAGACCACAGTTTGGAGACAGTAATTTTGAAGGGGAAAGAAAATCTGTGTCCATTATCAACCAGTTCAGAATCTGTCCTCCTAAAAGGTAGGTCAGGGTGGTACAGAGTAGACATCCTGATCAGACCCGACTATGACAGGATGGTGTGGGAAGCAACATGTTGTTCTGGTAGGATTTTTGCAGGTTTCTTTTCCGTAGATCTAATCCTGTTCCATTTCCTGAATGCCTAGATCAAAACTGCCTACAACCAGAATAGTTTTTGTTTCAAATTAAATCAAACTAGCAAGGAGAGAAATAACATCTACAGGGGAAAAAAACAAGAGTGTAACTCACTGTAAGGGCTATCTTGCATTGATGCATAGCATTCACTTCTAGACTACACCCTGGGGAGCACTTTATTTTTAAAGGTTCCACACACAACAACAGAATCATAGCGGACATACATCCAACCATATGTACCACTCATCTTTCCTTACCCAGAAAAACAAGCAAATCTTAAAAAGAGACGGCGGGGGGGGGGGGGGGGGGGGGGAGGGGGAACACCAACAAACCGAAACAAACCAACTAATGTACAAGCATTGAATTAAGTATTAGAATTCCAGTGCTTATGCATTCTTTAGCCCATCCAGATGTGCTTTCATCTCCTCTACTCACTCACCTATCAAGATTGCACCAGACCTCCATGAAAACCCTCTGAGCTCTGTGATTCCTGTCCTTGATCCTGGGTGATGTAGGATTCATTAATGCCAGCTACCACTGTTAGCTTTTCCCCACTGCAATGGCTCAGTGTCACCACCAACCAGCAGAAAACCCATGGCATGTGGCAAGGCCCTGTGGTTAAGTAGGCTGCCAGCCTTGGAGCCACAATGGGCACAGCAAGGTGGCATCTATCAAAAGACAGAAAAGAGAGAAAGGGCCCATAGGGTTCTTCAAATGAGTTGGCAAGAAAATTTTGCACTTCAAAAAACAAAAAAACAGAATACTGCAAAGCAACCAAATTCACTATGAACTGTTCTTTACAAACTGGAGGTAATAGCAGGAGTTTTCAGCCAGCCTGATCAAACTGAAACCTCCTGCTTGCTCATGTGCCTCTCTGGCACTGGCACACGAGGGCCCTGAAGACAATGTCCTGCAAGTCAGGAAAGAGCCTCATATGCCTCTGACAGCAGCCATTGTAACCCTTTTCCAGCCATGTTACCATCAGGTACGGGGTCATTACTGGAATTCAGTCTGCATCAACAGACTATAGATACAATATATACTGAACCCATCATTCAGTAGATACCTTGAATGGGGCCAGGATGTCACTGGCATCACTTAGATCATCTGGCCAAGCCCAAGCTGCACTGGCCTACATAAAAAAAGAGTAAAGAAAAACAAATCTGTTACCAGTAGGTTTAAATTGGTTCAGCAGGAGCACACACCTCCTTTGCAAAACATCTGTGAATCTGGAAAGTAGAAAAGGCTAAAGACACACACCAGTCAAGCACCATTTATTTAAAATGTGTGATCCCAAAAATAACTGAGGATCCTTTTGAGCGAGAAATCCAAGCCAGAAAGTGATAGCTGCCCCCTGGACAGACCTCAATGCAGGGTTTTATTCTGGACCAACAAACAGCTAAAGTGCTCATACTAATGGTAAAAGAATGGGAACACGCAGCCTTTGCACTCTGTGCCTTTTCTTCCAGTGCTCAAAAGCCATGTGCTCTGGGCTTCCATAAGATGATTTTAGAGTCTTTAATGCAATATGAATTCACTAAAGCACTTGACATCATTTCAACTGTTCTAAGTCACGTCCTTGGACTGCCTCTAAAAAAGTCGTCCTATCTTCGCTGACAGTGTGGGCAGCCTGGTAAGAGGAGGTTTCCAGTGCAGACTCCTGCATAATGTGCTTCAATTCAAGCAGTGACAATATTGCTCCTGCCCCCTCACCCTTCCACCCTGTTCTTCCCCCCTTGGCTAATGACATGTTTTACTTTGGCGGAGCAAACTATGCCAAATAAGTACAAACAGCTATGAGACTGGAGTAAGGGTGCATCTCTGTGAGCAAAGCAGCCCTTTCTCAGCTTCACGTTGGTGCAATGTGCTTCAGTGTGCTCCATCCCATCTCCAGGCCACCAGCCCAGCCCAGTGTTGCAGTGAGCACTACCCTTCAAATAGTATCTGCTGGCCAATTAAGATACAACCACATTAATTTTTTGTCTCTTGAACATATTTTCAGAGTTGCCCCCTTTGACTTAAGTATTTAATGAGTTGCAACCCAGTTAACACATTTGCACACACTCCCAGACACAAAAACACACAGAGTTGCTTACATATGCTTTCCTTACAGTTCTGATAATCTGGGTAATTTATTCAGTTTGGCAAAGTTTGAGTGTTTTTCCATTTCCTGTGCAGAAGGGGAGCAATGTGATTGTTGCTGTGGTGATCCTTTCCTTAATATTTTTAGCCATAATCTGACTTAAAGTCATGACTGGCAGTGGAAAGTGTAATTTTTTTAAGGCACAATACCAAAACATTTGTGAAGAGCCTTTTATTTTTCACACTGCATATTACATACATATATATATATATAAATGTATGTGTATATATAAATGTATATATAAATATATATATATATATATTCCTTGAAATTCACATTGATAAATGTAAATATGTAATATTCCTTTATCATTAACAGGCCTGAGTCTGGCCTTTCTTTTGTAAGCCTTGTGATCCTCCATCAACTTGGGCTAAAGCTTCACAGTCAGAACCTCTGCTCATTATGTTATGTTTTCAGAAAGGGACTAACTTACTCAGACATATCAATGCTGACATTAAGAACAGTTGCTTGTCTTACTTCCCCAGGCATGGGGTATAAAAATCTACCACCTTCCCTGTTACTGAGGTTAATGACTTCTCTACCGAAGGGGAGCAAAGCGATTTCACGTTTTTCCTTCTTTTAAAAGGTTGCAGAGCCAGCAATCCTCTCAGTGCTGAGAGGACAGCAAATTTCAGCTCCCTACCTTGATTTATGCCTTGATCAATGAAGCTGTTGGCAGAGAAAACCATGACACACAGTGAGGAAAGAATCACAAACCTGATGGAAACAGTGATGTTATTCCCATTTGTAGCATGGACTGTAGGCATATCCCTGCAGGGCTCTACCAAAGCAAGGGTGGTAGCACCACCCCACCCAACCTAGAGCTCTGCTGCTGCATGGCAGTGGTGCAGAGCACACAAGGAGCTGAGGTGGAGGTCCAGCTCTCGAGTGTCCTATGCTTGTGTCCTTCCCTTCATTCCAAATAGGAAACCTGAGAGGCCTGGGAATGAATGCGTTCTGAAAGTCACAAAACTTTCATTACATTGCTTTTCCATAACCTGTTTCACAGGGAGTGAAATGCTTATCATTCAATTATCCCATGAGACTAACCATGGAAAAGGATGCCATGAAGTATAGATGAAAATAAACTCAATTGGGCCAATGGGAAGCTGTCCTCCCATTTAGTTGTGGTTTCCTGAAAACTATCATTTGGGATGAATTTTTGTTTGTTGTTTAAAATCCAGGATTAATCATTTGAGAAGTTTGACAATTCTGTTTCTAAGTTTTGTACCTCTGGTGGGTGTTTTCTAGCAATTAAAGCAATTCCCAGATTATTAGTTTTTTGAGGTGGGGAAAAACAAGGGGCTGTTTATTTTCCATTCAGGCAAATAAAAAGTGACATTCCAAAAGATTATATAACTTCCATCATTCCAACTAAATATGTTTGGTGTATCTGAATAAACCAGATTCAGATGTTTGTTCCTGAAATGCATCAAATAGAAAATACCACAATACTTTTCTTCTACAATGGGATTGCAAATATAGGTGATGTGAAACCATATATTCTCTTAATTTTAATATGAAGAACTCCTAGAATCAAAAGTAGAGAAACCATTTAACAAAGAGATGAATACATATTTACACACACACATTTACTATGAACTGCACTAAATATGACAGAATACCCCAGTATGATTATGCTCATGTCTTTTGTTTCTCACTGCTCCTCTAGAAATTTCAAGACTTCTAGAATTTCATCCGCAATTTTTCAGTGAGTGCTAGAGACTCATGCCTTCCAAAAAAGCAGCTCAATCCTCTGTGATCTTAACACTCCCTGGATAGACTCTAGTAGATTCAGCAGCCTGTTGATGCAGCAGATTATGTCAGAGGTGCAAAAAGCAGTGCTGCACTAGTGGAATTAGGACACAGCTTTCTACCACTGCTTTAGTATTTCCCCACCATCACCACCCTGAGCACTTGGACTCTGCCTTCCCACTGATCATCCTGAGGCAATGCATTGGACACAGGTAACACACCTGCAGTCAGACTGCACCTGCACAATACTTTGGGGACACTGTGGATCCTCTGGAGTGGCTGAACAGTGACGCTGTGCTTGTGTTCATCTGGGTGATGCCAGCAGACCTCCCATAGCTGCAGCCAGCACAACACTGCTCCTTAACAATTCCCTCATCAGGACACACTACACCTTGGGATAGTAAACATGTGCTGGCATAGAAAGGGCAGGAAGTGAGAGCTGATCTGCTTTCATCTTGGCCCATTTAATGCCATCTCACACTGTGATGCCACCAGCACCTGAGTAATCTGCAGGCATGCATATTGTGTATGCATATATTCTTGCCCACACTGTGCCTTCGGAATGAAAGAATTCTGCAACGAAAATGTTGCATCCCAGGTTTGGGTTCAGATTAGGGGTTCTGATCTGTGTTAGTTAACTGTTTCTGTGTAACCCCATGCACCCCCGCATTTCCCCCCTCCACGGTTGTCCACTCCGGGTCTCTGACCATTGGAGCCCACCCTGCCAGTCCTGTAACCACTCCCTTGTCCACTCCGGAGACTTCTGTGCCCGTCACCCCATTCCCCCAACCCCATTTGCCCTGGAGACCCGTGTCCGCCCCTGCTGCATTCCTGTTGGTCGCCGTGGTCCATGTCACCACCATGGCACCTGTCCCCATTGGGCAGGAGGGCTTCTGCCCGCCTTGTCCTGCACCCTATAAAATCCCATGCCTCCCCGGTCCTGTCACCATTTTCGTCCACACGGAGTTGGGAGCGGCTTGCCGCTTCTCCACCGCGGCTCCCTCAGCCATTAAAGCCTTCCAGCTGTCCACGCGGACGAATTGGACAATTCCTTCGCCTCTTTATTTCCTCCCTCGTGCCGACAGCACAACGCAGCCAGCCCACCCCAGTGCACGGCAGCAGAAGTGCCCGGGAATTGCAACAAACACCGGCCCCGCCGAGAAACAGAGGCACCCAAGCTGGGTACTTGGGAGCTGACCGGGTCCGGGAAAAATAACGTGTTGTCACAGAAAACAGCTCTGGGAGCTGGGAATAAGCATACAGGGTCAGCTAAATCTCCTTTCTAGGTCATTTTAAGAGATTTCATTACACAGACCCAGTGTTATTTAAACCCAGTCCCACTGTAAGAGAAAAAGAACCAAAATAAAGCAGACTGTTGGATGGAGCTCAGCCTGCTTAGAGCTACTTTGACACTTTTCATTAGCTATAAATGCCAGGTCTTGCTTTCCATACTGACTCAAAGGTGCTGGATCCTGGCTCACTTTCCCTTAGCATGCACCACACCTGACCTAACTGCAGTTTCATAGGACCAGACTGAACCTCCAAAGTCCTGCTCTGCCACACAGCTTCATTTTCTCACAAAGCCTTTGAATGAAGGCAACCTTCCACCACATTCTCCAAGCAATTAGAAGATTTCCTACCTGCGGTAAGGCAGCCTTATTGTCAGCATGTATTACAACATAGCTTTTTACATGTTATTCCACACCAGGATTGCTGCCTTTTTTTGCAGGGGACAGAGCTACAGCCCCTGTGGAAGCACTGAACGGTGTATTTGCAAGCGGAATGCAGGTTTCTGTGCTATTTCTGAAGCTCTGCAATTCACTTCCTGCCTTTCACATAGACCAGCGTTTTGCTTAGATGCAAAGCTGACATTGAGCTGTCAGTCACAATATACTTCTCTTTTTTCCCATTTTAGAAAAAGGATTCATATCTGTAAAGGATGCACTCAGTTCAAAACACTGTAGCCTTAACTACATTGGCTCTGGAGCAAAATAACAGAGAGATGAATGTATGTGCCAGAATTAAGTCTGTGCTACAAAACAAGCCTAACTAATGTCTAAATTCCAGCCTTGCTAAAAGTACAAACAGCAACCTCCTTTGCTGTGCAGGTAAATCCAAGCTGATTTTTTAACAATGTATTTCCTAGCAATTTCAATGATTCTTGCTGACAGTTTAGTTTTAAGGACTAAACTCTCAGACAATAACTCATGACCTAATTCTGAAGTCAAGACTTCAGTTCACAGACAATTTTCCCCATACATCTCTCAGCAATTTTGGAGAGAAAGGATTCTAAAAGAAGGCCATAGTAAGCACAAAAGAGACAAAAGCAGTTATCCAGACATTTAAACCTGATAAACCCAAGTAAGTACTAAATAAGGATTCTCAGCAGCAGTTTTTGCAAACCCGTGTCAAGCCAGGTGAGAAGCTGGAGAGTCTTAACTGGTTAGTTAGTGCCTTGCCACCCACTACCTGCTCACCTCCACCCCATGTGAAATGAAGGTAGAAAATAATTCTCAGTTAAAACAAAACAATGTGCTCCTCCCTACCAAAAGATATTAAGATATTTACATATCTTTATTCAAAGCTGTATTATAAAAGACAGAGAAAGCACTCAATTTTTAAATAAATGGATAAAACCCATACAATCAAACTGAAAAAGGCAGCAAGACCAGGATATTTACTGTCTTACCTGTCTACAAAGATTCATTTTGAATTATCTTTGTGGTTTGGCTACTTAGGCTACACACGCAGATATTTAAATTATGATTGATTTTTCCAGCTCCTTAGAATAAAAGCTTAATTCCAGTAATCACAACTGCTCATTGCTATAGCTGGCTAAAGCTTATTTAAGTTTTGAGGCCCCAGCTTCAAGCCTCCATCTCTGGGTATCTTTAAGGAGGAGTTAGACACACATCTGTCAGGGATGATGTTGATAAATCTGCACTTGCATTCAGAAGGAAATATGGTTTAATGATCTCTTAAGGTCATCTTTGGGACTAATTTTCCATTACAGAGTCTGATCATACTTAACACAACTTAATTGCACTAATTCCAGAGAAAGTTACCTCATCACAATGGCTCTCCCTCCAGCTTCCATTCTGTTTCTATTTTTATTAATCCTTTCTCTGTAGTGTAGTTTGACTATAAGAAAAGTAGGAATCTTTGAGAAACATCCCTTAGGCCAGATAGACAACTTTCTGATGACAGATGGAGAACTTTGTCTAGAAATTTGTCTTTGATGGCTTTGTCTTTCTATTGTACCATCAGCTGTATATGACATAAAAACTAGCAAATTCAATATTGTGAGGAAAGAGGTAACAGAGAGTCTCTCACCAGGGTTTCACTGTCACAGACTCTGGCTTTCTCCACCAGCAGACTGCTCAGCCAGACAAATTTGATCTGGGCAGATGACTGCATTTCTATCAAGTTAGTTGCAGTATCTGAGGTAAAGGCAACATTTCCTCCAGCAAAAATTTGTCATTGCTATTTCCAGCCTCAGAGAGTTTTTGCACATTTGAACCATTCCTGGAGACTGTGAGTGATACCTGTGTCGTTGATATCTGTGATATCAGTGTTCCACATGGTGTGCCCACTTTATCTACAAAAGGCTCCTGGGGACCTTCCTGTTGGGTTTGCTTCACTGTCAGAGTCTGGTCTAAAAGAATGAGAGCCTTGGCTCTCTAACATTTCTGACAGACTTTTTGAGGAAGATCCCATAAAAATTATGGAGCAGTTCACAACCCACATGTGCATATTTTTGAAGCATAAAATGTTCCAGAAATTCCTGGTGTATTCTCCACAATTTCTACCTTCTGTGCTGTTTTCTTCCTTCTTTTTTTTTTTTTTTTTTTTTTTTTTTTTGTATTTCCATTCACTCACTGCTTCAATAAAGATCAAAAGTAAGTATATTGTTCTGTTTTATGGATCAAATCCCTCTAGACTAATCTCTGCAATGGCATAGAGATCTGCAGATGTATTTTTGTGGAAAAAATTAAAAAGCATTTGCATTTTGTTCAGTATATTATAATATTTTGTCTGTTCATTTTTAATTGCCTCTAGAGTGAAGCTTTATGTTTTTGTTTGAACACAAAGATTTCTTTTATGCCTGAGATTTAAACTAGCAGTAGGCAAAAAAAATCCATAAAGAAGAAAGGAGAGGGGATGAATATTTCACCTTCCATCAGAAAATAATCCAAACGGTATCCATTCACTCTGTATCCAAATTGAGATACAGAGGGTGTGTGCCCTGAGCTGGGACCCCCCATCTTCCTACCACTCAGTCCTGTGAGTTGGTGCAGACCCAAACCCAAACCCCACATAAGGCTCCTGTTCAGCTGCTCCGGGGGAGACTTTGGATACCAGCAGAGAAGCTTTAAACCTCCCATACTCAAACTGAGTGTTCCTCTTTGCTTCTTTGCCAAAAAACATCAGAGGGGACTTCAGTGGCACTCCTTTACAGATCCTGTTTCCTAAGCAGGGCTGTGCAATGTGGCAGGCCATGGTAGCAGGCAACTGAAGCCCTTCAAGTGCCAGTGTTTGTCCCCAGAAAAGTGTACAGGCATAAGAGCAGAGTACCTGGCTTGAGAGTAGCTACTGGAGTTTCAGCACAGATGGCACTGGAAGGGGACACTTGGTTTTTAGCCTGTTGGCCGGTAGTGGGAGAAGGAGCAGAAGAGTAAAGGAGGAGTTCCTCAGTTACAGAGGAAGAAGACCATTAGGTCATCAAAAGCATGTGGATGTCAGGGAACCACCTGGACTTCTCTCTGCATTTTGGAGCTGATCTCTGAATATTTAGTGGAATGCTGCTCCCTGCATGGCATCCTTACAGGGGAAATATTAACACACAATTAAAAGTCTGTTTCATAATACTGTATTTGTATATGAGTGTGTTTACAAACACACTCACATGAAAAGGATGAAAGTTGGTGCTGGTTTTGAGTGCTTTGGCTTATATTTTAATTCTCTAAAATTAACTCTGTTAAACCTGACTGCTTCTGATGGCAAGATAAAACAAATTCAAGACCTTAATGTCTGCCTCTAAAATAAACCAAAACAAAAGTAGTCATCCCTCCTTTAAAATCCTTTGACTTTAATTGCCTTTGACTCCTCAGATAAAATAAAGGATCTGATCCCCCTCATTGCCTGTACACAATCCAAGGGACAGTACTGAAGACATTTCTCCAAATGCATATGACCAAAAACAAAATCTGATCAAATGACTTCAGAAAGAGTTTTTCCAGTGGTACATGTGTGCTGTAACCTGATAGGGGGAACAGCAAATTTCTCTGCACTCTTTTGGTACAGCACTTCTATTACACAGTCCCAGACAGATACATGTGATAGCACTGTGTCAAAACCATGAATAACAGACAAGGTGTCAGAGATAGAAGAGAGGTAGTGGAAAGTAACAATTTCCATTTTCTGATCCTCTAGCAGATGTACTGTCAACACTGAGCTTTCCTTTGTAAAAGGGGATTGACAAAATATTCTGCTGCTCTCCCACACACTTGTCCTTTGGAGCAGAGCATGGTGGGAGGTAGACCATGACGAATTTTCCTGCCCTTCTCCATCCAGAATAATTTTTGAAATGGGTATGGTCATACTGTGCTTTATGCCCAATCTCCCTTGCAAAGGCTCAATGCTCTTCAAAAGAATAATTTGATCAATGATTTGTCCATCTATGCTGAGAAAAAAAAAATTGCCAAGAAGTTCAGTTCAGAAGTTCAGTTCAAGAAGTTCAGTTTTGATCAGATGAGAGATACCGATAATGCTACACTAACACACAGTCCTCACAGTCTCATAAGATCCCTGGTGTTGCCAACACCCTTTCCTGGTTTACACTAAGCCAGTTCTTAGGTACCACATAATTTCTCTGTTCAAAAAACTCTGCAATTTGTCTGGGTAGGCTTTTTATGCAAGCATGTGTTCCTGTCTATTGTTTTTTTTTTTCCAGCATAAGGTGTTCATTTTTCCTAGCATAGCATTGGTCACTAAAAAATAAACTCATATATCTCGTCCTAAAGGCTTCAGTATTTTCAAGCTTTTTGAAGTCATTGTGTCTGTAATGCCATCCCTCCAAGGATCTGCTAATGGGTACCAGCTTATGCATCATTTTCTAAACTGTACACCACAGTTAGGGAAAAAAAAAAACCTCAGACACTACACATGAAGTGTCATTGTTGTGAACTGGATATATAATACCTAAAGAACCAAAAAGTGGACTGGCAACTTGATGTACTTGGATTCAGATGCTAACTTCTCATGAAATGAAGTACTTTCATTGAGTGCTGAAAACTGAACCTGGTTACAGAAGAGCTCCTAACTATATTTCCAGTCTGACCAAGTATAAATATTTTTCAAACAAGGGGTTACTGGATTTGTCAAAGATATAAAGAAAGCCTGTATTATCCTAGAAGCTGCAACAGGGAACCTAATGGAGAGTATCAGCCTAACACCTAATGGAGAATCCATATACTATAAAGACAAGAGAACACTATGGCCCCACCTCAGAGCCTGCCATTTAACAAAACAGTTCTAACAATGCAGTCTCATTCTTTGCTTTGGAATGCCCAAATAGATTGGCTCTTGACTCCCTCTAAGTATTCAGAAAATCTAGGGGATCTCAATTACAGCCCTCTACAATGCAAAGGAAAAAAAAAAAAGAAGAAAGAAAAAGATTCATCAAGTACATTTGGACTGGGATGAAATCTGTTTTGATAGGGAACAGATTATAGTATGGTTCAGCTGCAAATAAAACCTAACTGGTCTTAACAACATCCTGCAAAGTTGCTAAGGTCTATACAAAGACAGCAGGATCAATATAAGCTAAATTTGCATTTCACAGCTGAAATTAGAACCACTTCATAGTGACAAAATAATAAAACAGCAAAAGAACAATGAGACACTCTGGCACATGTGTACATTTTCTAAAACCACACATAATGAAGCTTTAGCAATGCAGAACTCAGTCTCCCAGCTCAAAGTTTTATTGGCCATTAGCTCACTGGATTTGGAACAGCAGTTCTGAATGCAGTAAAAGATATTAATTTTTCACAATGTTTCCCCACATAACTGACAAATTTATTACTGTTATAAAAAAGGACACTATTTTGAAATCCTCAGGGTGCTTGACTTGTAATGGTGCAAAACATGTTTCTCTTTTCATTAGCATTCAGGGAACACTGAATGTGCCCAAATCAACCTCATCTATTTTCCCCCCTCACGTCAACACAACTGATGTTGGATCTCCAGGCATCTCCATTGTGGTCCAAGGCAATAGCTTAGGACCAGAGTAATCAGATATACTGAAAGGCTGTTTCCAGATTAGACTGGAGACTGCTAGGCATTCCCAGCATAGATTGACACTGGCTTGTTTCAATACGGTGTGAATTCTGAAAATCTCATAGAACAGGCAATGTTAGAAGAGACCACAGTGGGTCACCTGGTCCAAAGTTCTCCCTGCTTGAGAAATAAAGACACTTGTCTCAGTTTGTAGGATGGCTGCAGAAGTAGATATATTCAGAAATTTGATTGATAAAAAAAATCTCTGGAGTGCATGAATTCTTCAACAGGTTTGGCACACCTTCCATCTCCACAGGAAAAAAGTGAATGAAATGGCAGCACATGTTTTAGGTGGCGTCTGAAGAGATTACAGGCAAAAAAAAAAAAAAAAAAAACCCCTCAGTAATTACTAGGCCATCAAGGTACTTGGTTAGCCAAATTTTGCTTCTCCCAGGGAGAACTTCTGTCCTCCCTTCATATTGCAACCTTTATGAAGAAAGTAGGAAGTCACAGCCCAGAAACCTCCTGCTGTCTACCAAGACTGCTGAGCTCTTTGGTCCTCAGCTTAATGACCCAGATCTGAACACCACAATTGTTCTGAAGTTATCACTGATATATTGTCTCTCTCACTCATGAAGTCACTTTTGCGGCCTTATATGATATAAACTTTGTTTCCCTCAGCTGGACATGCCTAAATTTCCCTACTGGAAAAAAGGCTTCTTCAGAAAGGCTGGACCCTTTTCTTTCCATGACTTCCTCACTCTGTCATCAGTCCACCCTCTTGGTCAGTACAGGCCTCTGTCTCCTCTTTGCCCACAACTCTCCTTTCTTGCAGAAACCCCTCCTGGAGCTCACTACATCCAGTGATGCCAGGATGGTGGCCTTTCACATAATCCCCTCCTATGCCCTTGCTTGATCCACTTGGATCTCTGTGTCCTACAGGACAGCCAGGCTTCATCAGTCAATGGTATCACAGCAAGAGCCACTAACTCAGTCACACCTGCAGATCACATCTTACATTACAGACCCTGCAGTAAGGATTTGTCATCTTAATTTCCACTTGGCTTCTTCTCTACCACCTTCACTGTTGCCCTCACTCTTGTTTTGCTTTCTTTGACGTATTCAGACCTATCTGCAGTGGGCTCAGACTAGATTATTCTCCTCTCACCATAGACAGGAGTTTGATATAACCTGAATCAGCTCAGTTGTTTATGCTTTCTCTGCAGCAAATGGAGAGAGACAGCTCCAGAGGGGTGTTCATCCCACTGTATTCAGGTACAGCAGAGAGGGGGGGAATGAATCACCTTACACAGAGTAGACCAGACAGCAAGCTCAACATTCACATGGCTACAGTTCAGCACTGCAAACCTTAGAGCATGAAAAATAAAGATCTGAAAACCAGAGACTGGCTGACTGATTGAGAGCTTCACTCCCATGGAAGCCCAGATGTCCTCTCTGTCCCATTATCACTTTCAAGTTGAGGGGTGGGGATGGTGTTTTCTGGTACTCCCAGGAAGTTGTGAAGGATCTTAAGGGCATAATCAGCACTGTTCTGTGGGGCTGACATCAGTTCTGTGCAACACCATGCTCAGTGCTAGGTTATCATTTGGGTCAACAGCCACAAACGTGTCTTTCAAAGTTCTTTTCAGACTCTGCATCAAGGTTAAGTCTAGTTCTCCAGGATCCACATCAACCTCCATTTAAGGCAAGGAAAACAAAGGGAACTGTTCCTTTGAAAATGCTAATGATTGAAGCCTTTTAATTCTTTTCCTGTTTGCCATTAATTTCTGCCCCCATGAGTCTCAGAGTTTGCTGCTTTATCTTCTAAGCCTTAGAAGCCTTGTTCTCCTCAAGGACACGTTGGATTTATGAACATTTCTTTCTTTGTTCACCATGCCCTTCCTATTTTTTTTTCAGAACAGGAAACTCATAACAGCACCAGTGCATTCTCTCTCCTTGTAAAGTGAACCTTGAGTGTGGAAAGTGTTTTCTTTATGCAGGGATCCTTTTCTTGATAATTTTCCAAGTAATACAGAATGCCTATTAAAAGAAAGAAATCTCTGCATATTCTTACAAAAATATAACATTGATAAAAAGAGATAACTCTAGACTGAGCCTCAATTTCTGTATCCCAATCTTCAAAATTACTAAAGAAAATTATACAGTATTTTCGTTCAGTGAAAAAATTCTCTCCTTTGTAAATCAACAAATTCAGTTTTTCTCAGGTCTGCTTCTCCCTAGCAGTCTCACATGTATCTTCCTCCTTGCCTTGATTCTTCTCTCTCTGCTTAGTATCATTAGGAGTTCTATGCTTACCAGGCATGAAACAGGAATCTTGAAGATTTTACTGGCCACATCTCTGGTCTCATTTTTCCTTTATGACCTTCCTTCTGAGTCCAACGTAAACAACACAAAGTCAAGTCAGAGGCTGTGTATTGTTGCTGACAGTGAGTTCTACTTAAACACAAAAAATTCAATCTCTTCTCTAGTTTCACAAATCTATCAGAATGGACATTTGTTCATTCTAGGATATATCCTCATAATAGAGTTACAAGTTATTTCAGGTCTCTTAATTCCCCTTGACAATTTGCACAGGCAAACATCATCCAAAATACTTTTTAAAAGAATAATAACAACCCCCAAACAAATGAACAAGTGCAATCCCACTGGGCAAACATGAAAAATAGTCTGTATGGCAGAGCACCGAAATGTGTGATCAAACCATCCATGCTGGCAAGGGAAGTACTGAAATAATGAACCAAGGCCAGGCTGAGTTAGTATATGTGTTTGTTACCAAAATCACTCATAAAATGAGCACCAGAAAGGCACCTTGTGCACATCATTGATGTGCTGTGGAAGGCAACAGCAAAGCAAAAGGCAGAGCCTGGCCACGGGCACGGGAATGATGGGATCCCTCTTGACCTAGAAGACTGAGGTGTTTCCTACTGGAGTGCTGCCTGTGATCCACTGGGAGGGTCAGGAAGAGAAGGGGATTTCCAGTCAGCAACCCCTGTGCTTACTAGAAGACTTAAAAGAGGAACAGCTGTCAGTGAGGTCCTAATGTTCCCAGAAGTTGGAGAGAGGGTCAATCCATGGAGGGAAAACAAAAAAAAAAAAACTAACCAAACAAACAAAAAGCCCCCCAAAAAACAAAAACAAAACGTAAGAAATTGATACGTTTGCAATTTATCTCTCCATCATAAGCTCAAACCTGTTTCAAGGGAAATCAATGACAATCAAGGATCAGGGTCCATTACAGTTTATATCTTTTAATGGATATTTGAAATATCAGCAGATGTGTAGATTTGCAGTTCCTTTTAGCACACAAACCCATGTGCTCTTTTACAACATTTTTAGAACTGTTAACTCCTGCATCTTACTCTTACCTTTACGGTCCTCAGAATCTATGACATAACAACTGCTACCCATACTTAGTTCATTTATTTAAAATCTCATCTCCTTATGTGCACAACAAAAGTTCTCATATGGTTGAAGCCACAGACATTCCCCAGGCATATCTGGGCTGCTCTTCAGAGATTTAAGGAGAGCAAGGCACAACATGAGCAGCAGCCTACATCTGAGAGCTGTCCACATCTTCCTGCTACGCCAAGGTGCAGCAAAGCACACAATCCATATGAAAGATCCTCATATGACAAAGCCAGGAAAAGGAGACAAAAATCAGGAGGAGAAGTAGGGTTCAAAAATTTCTACTCTGTTTCCCTATTTGTGTCTTCTCCTGAGTATTCTTGGACGTGATGAGGAGGTGCAGGAAGGTTACAGCTTTCCTGACAAGCTGGACTCAAGCCTGAGTTCACATAATTCACAAGAGCAGATACAGTCCAAAAAAAGCTGCAGAAAGAACAAAGTCTGGACACCTCATCTTGCCCCCTCCTCTTGGAAGGAGCTCTCCTTCCAAGTCACAACATCAATAGTAAATCAAAAGTTGGGAGAGAAAAATTTACGTGAGTGCAAAAGACCTGTAGACAGAAAAGTTGTGGAGGAAGTTACCAACCCTGGAAAAGAAGCAGCCTATATTAAATTAAGTTTTAAAAAGAGAGCACAAAGTATTGATCTGATCTTTGCCAGAATAAAATATTAATCATAAGACCCTTCCCTTACACCAACCACAACTATTCTAATGATTAAAAACCCAGGAAGATAATAAAGTCATCTCACAAAGGAAGAAAGGAAATAACCCAGGGAGATATGGAACACCATTTGTACCAAATATGTTTTCTTAAAATATTTTGCCACAAATAAAAGCCCTAATAAAGCTTTTTTTTTTCCACTTACTAAAGCTTTACTTCCTTTTATTGGGCAAGTGTTTGTAAAACAGAGAGGAAAATGGCCAGTAACAGTTCCTTGCAGATTTGCAGGAACCTTCTCATTGCATATTGCAGGACTCTAGCTACGGTGTGAAAGTGATGTCCACTGGGATGGCTGGGATCACCACACAGTAAATCATAGAGAATTTTACCAAATTAATCTCTCCCTCATCTTCCCCTGTGCTCTGTCTAGTCATCTGTCTCTCTGCAATGTACAGGACAACACATCCCAATTCTATGGGTAACTCTAATTAGCAGCAGGCCATAAATCAACCTCTTCTTGTTGCTCTGAGTTGCCTACCCTACAACCCAGGAGTTATGACTTTTTCATAGTGTTCATCTCCCATCCTGCAAACATTGAAATAAGAGCTCTTAGATAAAGGATATGGGGAATATTCACTTTTTCTAGGAAGAAGTATGAACTTAGTCAAAGCCCTGGAAAGTCCTGAGGCTTGCATTTAGTGTCATAAGGTTATTTAAATTTTTCTGGGATTTTGGGGTTGCTTTATAATTCTAAGTCTTCTAATTCTAAGAACTTCTAACTAAACCATATGTCTTCATGAGCAAATGAAAACAGTCCCAACATATTTTCTAAATCTGTCTAAAATAGTTCTCAATGACTTCTACTGAGTTTTGCTCTAGCAAAATCCACGTAGCTTGTGAGTGGTACAAGTGGCACAGCCCAAATAATGTGTATGGTCCTACCCCAAGCACAGCCCATGCACTCCCTGAGTGACTGAGCCTGACTGCATGCACACACAGCCACAGGACAAAAGTACTCCAGCATCAATACTCATCCCATAAGGACTACATAAAAATGCAAGGCTGGTCACTAACACTCAGTGGCCATATGCTGGCTTCTCTTTCAAGAACTCTCCCAAGAAATACCCATGTGATGGTGCTCAGGGTGCCTTAAGAGCTCTGGGAACTCTGAGTAGAGCACCCAAAGAGAGGCAGACACTTTCTTAACCTTATGGATACCACCTATTTCACAAGTCTGTTCTGCACATGTGAAAAAAGCCCAGCTGTCACATACCTTAATTGGAGCTGTGGAGGAAAAAACAGAGGATTCAGGAGTTACAAGGTCATGGGCACTCTTCAGTGGCTTCTCACACAGCTGGCCCTTCAATAGGACTGTAATGCCCAGGAGAGACCTAAAAACGCAGTATCCAAAAGAGGATGGAAATGCTGCAGAGTATTTAGTGAGACACAAGGTCAGTATTGTCAGCAGTTTTGAAGTAAAAAGTGTATTGAATGGGAGAACTTCCACATTGCTACTCAGCCTGTGAAGGAATTCAGGGAAGGATGGCAGAGTTTAAACAGTGAAAATGAAAAAAAACCCTCAACATTTGCAGTTTGGATAAACCAGTGGTAGCACAGTCATGGGACAACTGAGAGATGCAGTTTTCTAAAGCTCTTAAAGCAGATCAAATATTTTGGCTTACATTTTTTCCTGAACATTCACTTATACAAGTCCTCAGAGGCATTTCTGTGACTTTTTTTCCCCCAAAACAAAGATGAGTAAGAATCTGGCCCAGGTGAATTTGCAATAAAGGAACCATGAAACCATGGAAGGAGAAACTGCATTTGGGAGGATTGACAAGGATCATCGATACTGTGCCAAGGTAAGGAAGATCATTCAAATATACTTGATGAAAATTAAATATATTGCCAGCTGTTGCCATTTCAGCGTGATGTGGTCCAGCACTTCCAGAAGAGAAAAGTCCATGTGTATTTATCCAGATCTGATTATCATACTCCAAGGGTAGGAGTTGGGCCAAATGTGTCTCATAAGCAACATACCTTCTCTGACAGTCTCTGCACTGGAAACATAAATTGCTTTATTTTCAAAAGTTTAATAAAGATGAGCCTGCCTTTAACTCTTAAACTAGAAGTTAACTGTTTGTCAGACAAATAGCTCTTGTTCTACATAGAGCTAAGGGAAACTTTATGACAAGAGGGCATTTTCCTTACTGCCAAATTACTTAGGAGTTCTTGTGGCTTTTCCCTATGTCCTTTGAGACACCATGACAACCCCAGTATGTCAGGGACAGGCAGAGGTCAGCACCAGAGCTCAGTTCTTTCTTCTGGAAGGAGCTGAGTCATTTTGTTCAAAGAAATGCCATTGCTTCACTAACACCAGACCAATAACAATAGTATTGAAATAATAACTTTGTTTGGATCATCATTTTTAAGGGCTGAATTTTGCCTCTAAGTTGCATGACTGCTTTTAGAGGAAAACTTTGCCTGGCGCTCTCTCCTCCTGATATGAAGAAATCTGTGCCTCCCTGTCCACACAAAGTGCTTGGTGCCATCAAATATGATGGAAGGAATCAGGGAGTAGGCTGTTTGCAAGATTAGGTTCTTCATAAATGAGCATGTCTCAAATGAAATTTTCTAGGTGTAAATTTCATTAGAAACCTTATGCTTTCTACTTCTTTCTACTCCAAGATTTATTGCTCAAGAGATCAACATAAGCCAGTCAGCAGATCCACTATAAACCTGGTTAGCCATAGCAGTAACCATTACAAAACAGCTGAAATTTTCAGTAGAAATTTCTATCTAATTTCTAAAACCTGTGTAAGAAGCTACTGGAACATATTTACAAAGTTCGGATTTGCCATCAAATGATCTAGCTTCAGCTTGGTGAATTTTCTGCTTATGTCTTCAGATCTGGAGTTCTCACAGATCACCTTCATTAAATCCAGGTAGCCAGCCTGCCAAAACCAGAATTGAGAGCAGGCTTCAGTGATGACAGAACTCAACTGAATCTTGACCTCAGGTCACCAAATTTTTCTGGTACAGTTAGAGATTTGTGAAATGCACAGTTATGCATGAGCTGTAAGAAGTCAGGGGAGGTTAAAGGAAAAGCCCAGAAATTTATCAAGCCTGTGCCCTTGCTGGGATGCCAAACAAGAATTTTGACATCAGATAATGTCTTGTGCAGTTAGGCTAAAACTTTGCAATGTCTTCATCACCCATTGAGGGCTTTCTCATTTAGGATTTGGGGGAAAGAAATTGTGGGTAGGTGTGAGTGCGCATTTCTGATGAAAGCAATGAGAAGACAGAGGGGATAATTTCCAAGAAAGTGGAATTGTTTTTCTTTACTCACATTTAATTTTCTCTTTAAATAGGTACAGTTCTCTCTGCTTGTTTTTATTATCAGCAGAGTACTGGAATATCACCACTTTGGCATTGACATTGTCTTCAGAATGGGGAGGTGATGATGAACGTATTGGCCATCCTTTTGAATGGTTGTCATTCCAAGCTCCATTATCCATTTAGTTTTGAATATGTCTGCTTCCTGCATCTCCTCCTCACATGATTTTATAAATGCCTGCAAAATAAGTGCTCTCAGCTGTGTCTGAGACATGTCAAGAAAGCAATGCATGAAGTACAGGAGGTTTCCTCAAGTTTTTGTGTATCTAAATATCAGCTAAGAATAATAACAAAACTGGAAGTCACCAAGCAGCTTAGACCCATGATTTTATGTCTCTGTCATAACACTCCATCACAGACAGGATGAGGAGTCCAACTCTACTCAGCTGCTGCTTTCATACCTTTGAACAGCTTGGTTTCCCTCTCCATATTTTTTCTGTCCCTCCATAAGAACTCCCTCCCTGAACACTACAATTTGTTACATGAGTATTTCTCTCACCAGTTGCAGTGCTTTGCTGGAGTAGTTTCCCAAGTCCTCCATCAGCCATGCCTAGCAAGCCCTAGGAGCTGCCATTCAGGAAGGATACCTTTGAAGACTGTCTCCCTTCAATTACACTATTTCAGAGCAGGCAGAGACAGTGCCCGATCACAGATCCCCACATGTGATGTGGTAGGGTAACTGACCTGAGCTGGTCTTTTCTTGGCTTTTAGTCAAACTCTGGCTCTTCTCATTCTCATTTCAACTCTTTTGAGCTGCAACCACCTCAAAGGACATCTCACTAGCAGCAAAGTTCTCGCCAGTTTACACCTGAAGTCTGGCTCTCTGTTTCCCATCACAGTCTGGGGGCCTTTAAATCACTCTGTCTCCTCTGAGGGCTGCAGACACGCCTGTGATTTTCCAACCACAGGATGTTCTGTACAGAGAAATTTCAAAAGACACATAGAAATAAGAAAGTGCTGATTCATAGGTACTCTATGGCATAAATAGTGGGAATATTTCTTTAGCACGCTACTGGAAAGTCTCTCATTCAGTTCAGGATGAACATGTCATTTTAAATACCATGCTATGAGTCCATGTGTATGTCATAAATTCCTTACTGATCTCCAGGGCTGTGGCTATCTGATCGCCACTCTGCTACAAGCCACAGATTTTTCCCAGATGTCATTAGTCTGTAGAAGATCCTTTTTCTGTTCCTGATGTCTGTGAGATCAAGTCCCAAACCAGGCTGTTGCGATAGACTCTCATCCTGAAGAGAAGTGCACCGGGGAAGTGGGCACACAGTTTTCATTTTAAAGAGCCTAATTCAGGACATTCCATTACCATACATCTAGTGTTATTGATATCTGGCTCTAATTTTGAAGTAAATGCATACAGAATTAATAAAAGCACTGAAAGAAACAATGGGGATTTGGCACTATCATACCTAAGCACTTTCATTCCCTTTACTTGAAAAGCAATTTTTGTTTTTCCAATAAATAAACAATATTTGGCTTCTCTTTTGAAATTCAGACAAATGTATTAGAAATAATGGAATCACCCATGGAACTGATGTTTCAGTTCCTAAGAACCACGAGGTTTGGATTTCTGTTTTGCTTTGTTTTCTAATAAGATCAGATACTATATAGATAAGTTTGGCATAATAAGAAGTTTTTTCCAAATAAAAAGTTAATACAACAAGATTTGAGCAATGTATAATGATTGTGAAGTCTTCTGAAGGCAACTGAATTTTGTAAGTTAATCTCTAAGCAAAGTAACAGTAAAAACCCAAAGATAACATAGAACCATTTTTATCCTTTAAACTGTTCAATTTCCCAGAAATATCGCCAAATTAGTGTTACCCAGTTCTTTAGAACCAGTAAAAACAAGCTTTTACAAAAATCTCAAGTTTATAAAAATATTTCTTTTCACATTCTCACAAGCAGAACTTGAATTAATAAAGTGAAATAGTCCTTTTTAACAGTTCCTATTTTTATTAAGATCCTTTCAAATGGCATCATTCCTGCAAATTGAAAAAAAGATTATTTTTCTATTTCTAATTTTCAAACATATATGTATGTATAAAGAGGAGTGAGTAGGGAAAAAATGCCAAAGGAAAACAGGATTTAAGAGTTTTTCAATTTTTTTTATCATTTTTTAAGAGAGAGGCAATTTTTTAACTGGTTCTGCACACTAATACCTGAAGATATAGAAAGGACAACAACTATAGTCCAACATGTTGTATGAAAAGCGTGAAATATTTTCATTTCACCCTGTCAAATGCTTTTTAAAATTCTTTGTAAGATTCCCAATGTAGGCCATTAGTGAAAATGGCTCTTTAATGTAAGGTGGGCTATGCCAAGCAAAAGTTCTACCCTGTATAAGGAAGAATATCAAAGGCTATGGCACACACACTGCTCAGCTTCAGCTGCAGCAGAGAGGTGAAGAGGGCTCTGACATGTGGCACTTTAGAGCTGAGAGTATGGATTGACATGAGGGAAAAGAGTGACATAGTATATTAAGAAAAGCGTTTTAGGATAATGCCTGGATTGTGCCAAAACTAGAAGAGTATAAGTGAAGAAAACAGAGCTACCAGGAGAGCTAGCTGGTCAGAAGCCAGCTAGTGTGAGAGGTTAAGGGGAGGGATGTGAGAAGGTACGAGAGTTTTCCCCTGTGCTAGCTCCAGAAGCTCTCACACATGACTTGGCTGAGCTCAACCTTTAAGATAAGGTTTGCATCTGCTCTTGTAAGTAGAGTGGCTTCTGAAAAAGGACCAGTTCACCATTTGAATTGTGTGGTATTAAGGTATGAAGCCTGCTGTGGCTTGGCCGCAGCTGTGGTTAGTGCTGCACAGTCACCACTCAAAACAGATTTGAAGAGTGCAAAGGTGCTTCTGTTCTGAGGGGGGGGGGGGGGCACAACACCACCACTAATACATTTATTGAGCCAGTAATGGGGTGCTGCCCAAGGACACCTGACAAATGCTGCTTAAATATTAACACTTTAGAATAGGTGTTTCCAAAGAATTCCAGAAAATCTAAGACACCTCATTTCAAACACCCACTTGTTTTCTTTCAGCTTTTAGAGCCAAACAACTTTTCTGCCTGTCTGAAACTTTATAAAAATGACTGTTGATAAGAAGAGGTTGGCAAAAGTCTAGGTGACCTTTTCTTAATGTATTCCAGCAAACCATCACATTAATTTTTCTCCAGCTGTGAAAGATTGTAATATTAAGTAATGCATTCTCGCACATTGTGATGGTTAAATTTTTTGCCTTGTCCTTGAAGCTTGTTATTTTCTTCACTAACAGTCCAAGAGATGCAATTTCTTTAAAGGCAACTATTTCCATTAATACAGCACCACTTGGTCAGCCAGAGACCTAGCCCTGCATAGCTGGCCTTAACAGGTACCATTTGTATGAATAATCTGTAGTCTCTTACTAACAGATCACAACAATAAATTTATCTAGTGACTATTGCTCTAGTGTGTATTTACAAGATACATGTGAAAGAAAACCCCATTGTGACTTATTACATGAACATATTTTCCTCATGTGGACCTCCAAGTATGAATGTCATTGCCATTACAGCCAGCACTTCAAAAGAGATGTTCAAAAGAGATGTTTGAAGAAGCACCTTAGTGGTCAGCTTTGGATTTTCAGGCTGTTATTATCAAACTAATAATTAACCTAGTGGTGCTTTCAACCTAGTTACAACTTTTTGGAAAAATAATAAATACTTGATACAAGAAGTGGAAGTTGAATGGGATATACTCAGACATTTCTGATGTAAAATTGAAAAACTGCAATAAATGTGGTTTTAAATTTGTCTCCTCAGAGAAAATATCTCTACTTTAAAACAGCTGCTCTCAAAATTATTTATAACCTTAATCTTCAATGATACCAAGATCTTGAAAAGATTTGAAACTTGGTGAATCATAGCTATTCCGTGGGGTGATGCAGCATGATACTGCTTGAAGATGCACCCAGACCTTCTGTGGTTTGCATTACTTGCAGACAAATTGCCATGGTGGAACAAGAGCTTGAAAAGGACAGTAATTGTTTTGCTTCAGCAGAGAGAAAATACTAGGATTGTGAAGGTATGCTTCGAAATGAATAAAGGCTCATTTCAACTTTCAACTGCTTCCAACTCCTTGCAAAAGCATGACAACCCACCTTTGCATCTCTCATCCTTTGGAACTGTATCTTGCATTCCAGTAATGGCCAGCACGCTTTACACAAGCTATTCACAGCAGAGATTACCAAGAAGTTCTTCATCACAAATTATGTTGACCAAACTTGTCAACAAAAACTATTTCAGAGAAAAATGCCAGTTCTGAAAAAAATCATCATCCTACTTTCTCACATAAGGCCTCTAGACTGATAAAGCAGCAGTTATTTGATGATTGTCCAATTGAAATTGATGATTGATCTCATCAAGACACAAGAGAACAGCAGAAGGAACTTTATCATGTGTCTCCCTCACGAGTACTTTAGTCCAACAAGCCATTCTTTACCTGGAGAGAATAAGGGATGTTGCTTTCTCCTTTGCCAACATGAGAAGTATCACCTTTGCAAGTGAACAGAGAAGTATCAGTGGAATGAAAAACCTTATTTTTATCCAGTCATAACATATTTAAATAGTCAATCAGTTTAATTACAGATATGCCTCAAATATAATCAGTTTCTTGTGTAAGGTTAAAGCAAAGACCTTGGAATACCTAACACATGCCTCAGGTTTCAAGAAAGTTTCAGACTGAGGAAATTTATATCTGACTCCTAGTTATTTACACCTTGAGAATGAGACCTGGGTCTGTGACTGGTGTGAACCAAAGGAGACCTGGAAACAAAAGAATGCGACCCTAATACACTGAAGAACAGAAATCCCTCTTTTTATGACCTCTGTCATTTAGGCTTCATTTTAATAGGCTCTTCTCAGGCCTTTAAGTTGTTGGCTGAACTTCAGTCTAACCCATGAATGAGGCTGAAATTGAGCCCTGAAAGTATTGACTCAAATAACTAGGAATCCTCACATTAATACTGCACTAATAATGTCCTCCATTATGACAGCTATAAAATAATTTGCCTCCACTCAGCATTGTACCATTTTGGGAAAGAAGGCTGGTAATCAAAATGGGAATTTGAACAGGCTTGAGTTGAGGTTTACCATAATAGAGAGAATTAGAAGACGGATACGTTCCATAAGAGAAAATACCTCTCTTCATACATCTAGCATATCAACATATACCTCAGCAGAACTATGGATTCACATCAAGACCCAAACCATATGTTTGTTTAGAAAGACAGGCAGTATGCCTTTTTCTTTTTTTAATTCACCCTTTTACTGGCAAAAATAGTGTAAAGTGTTTTTTTACAGAGATTCTGTATTGCAGAGAGACTGCAATAGTCTCACTGCTGAAAACCCCAGCACAGCAGATTAAAAGGAAAGCTGTGCAGAGGCAGCAGTGTGTTGTACCACCCAGGGAGAGCTTGGGTACACATCAAATGAGCCCGACCTTCAGTGTGTGGGTGTGCTGAGATTTTAAAGAGGTTCCCAGTCGAGGAGAAAGAGGAGTCTTCCTTTAAGCTAAGTGCCACATTCCACATGCATTAAGAAAGATGAATTTCTGGATTTCAGGGAGCCTGCCTAAGATGCAGTTAAGGTATTCCAACAGATAAAATCCTCTCTGCAAGCTGCATTAAAACACAATTAGAGAGACTGACCTCTGCCCATTGTTCTTGGTATTGGTAGAACGCAGGACAGCAGGGAGACTGCAAGGTGGAAAAAAAAAGAGTAATGCAGGACACCAGGCACTGCTTGTTCAGGGTAGCTGGAACAACAGAGCTGAAAGTAATTTATTATATAGAATCATAGAATATCAACCTATTTTGGCAAAAGCATTGTCTGTGCAAGACAGCCCAGTACCCTTTCCAGCTGAATCTTAAAAATGGCCAATACTGGGCAATGCACTGCTTTCCTATGAAAGATAATTCCAAGGGCTGCTTGTTCTCATTGTGAAAAATTTCCCTCTTTTGTCCAATTGGAATCTTCCTGAAAATAATTTGTACCCCTTGTGTTTTCCACGTGACTTCTTGCAAATGGGAATATCCACCTTCTTTGTAGCCACACTTGAAATACTAGAACATGGTGATGAGGTCTCCCTGAGCCTCTTTTCCCAAGGCTGAATAAATCCTTTTCTCTCTCAGCCTTTCCTCATGCATCAGCCTGCCCAGGCCTTTGATAACCTTTGTGGCCTTCCTCTGGATCCTCCCCAGCCTGTCCACACCTTCTTGCATTGTGGGGACCAAAACTGAACCCAGTATTCCAGGTGCAGCCCAACAAGCAATGATTAGAGAGGGGCAATGACTTCTCCATCCCTGCTGGTGATGCCCTTGTTGATGCAGCACAGCATCCTGCTGGCTTTCTCTGCTGCAGCAGCAGCACACTGCTCACTCAGACTGAGCTGTTTGTCTACCAGGAACGACCCCAAGTCCCTTTCCACAGAGCTGCTTCCCAGGTCTCATTCATTTATTAGCCTCACATGTAAATCATGATGCTCTGAGAAGTTTGAATTTTTAGCATACAGCCAGAGCCATGCCCACTTTCCTCCATAGCCTCTAGAGAACCCCTACATCCACCCACTGTGAAGCAGTTTGGACACAGTTTGTCTGCCTGCATAAATGAATGCAAAGGCAGGGAAGGAAAGATGGATACTTGGATACTCTCAGACCTGGCTTGCTGCCCCGTGACAACATGTCACTCTGCCAGCTAAGACACCACACTGCATCAAGGCTGAGAAAATCACCCAGTGTGCATCCTCCCAGACCAAAGGGAAAATCAGCCCTACACTGCTGGGGAGAAATTTGGCAAAGCATGGACCTCAGCCATTTATACACTTGTAGCTGCAATGGCTTTATTGCATTATGTCACAGTAAGAGAGTAGGAACATTATTGACCTTAGATCTGAGAGCCAGGAAGATGCCTGATGGAAATCTTCCCTTATCATAGGACTGTGTGAAAGATAAGAGGTGTAAGTGCTTTCAAACCTTCACTGGCATACAGGTGGGGATGTAACAAGGCTATACATCTGTCAAAACTATCAACTTTTTCTTTGTAAAAGCAAACCAAATACCTTCTGAGGGCAAAATCAAGGTTGACTACTTCAGGAAGTTTTGCCAAATGAGACCGATGTTTCAGGGTAGCACAGAGTGTACTTGTGTGACTTTAAAATAAAGCTGTTGATCTAAGGTAACAGTTTCGGGGTCATTTTCTGTAAGTACATATATGATCCCCTAAGCAACATTTTCCAGTTCTCATTTGTGATTAAACCAGCGCATCTGATCCAAAATAGCAGAGAGAAGATATTTGTGGACAAAACTTATCTGACACCTTAATGTCCCATTTGATAGACATTTCAGGTCTGTTCAATGTCAGACTTTTTGCACTAATATGCCTTTGATCTCATTTTATCACACAGAATGTGATCTGCCAGCAGCCCTTCACTTACCTGTGCCGTACATACACAACTTCCGGGCTTTTCTTTACCTCAAAGGCTATAGACAGCAGCTGGTTTATTGGCAGCAAGATGTAGTTTGTCACAGGCAATGTTCAGGTGTGAATCACACTAATGTTGAGAAACTTTATCATTCAGGCCTCCTCCCAGTCCCCATGGGGATTGCATGTTGATGGGGTCTTGAAAATACAGAAGAAAAGAGGGGGAAATCCCACTCCCCACTCCTGTAGCAACTCCACCAACTCCTCCATTTCTCTGAGGGATTTTCCCCTCCAACCCAGCACTCTGGTGCCTTTATCTCCATATGCATGGAAGTCTCTCCCCACCTACCTCAGAGATGAGCACTGGGCTAGCAAAAGGCTGCATTGTGTTTTCTGAAACCATAAGCTGAGCATGGGTCAGCACCTGAAAACATCACCTCCTCCACCTGCTGCTCCACCGGGTGACTGACATCAGGACACACTACTGTGTCACAGGTTTTGCAAGCATGTGCAGAAAAATTGCCCATAGAGGAAAACCCTGAACTTGGGGCACATGAAAAAATTGTACTTTTAGATGCTAATAACAATGTACTAAAATCCTCTGAACTGAGGCACCTTGATGAACAGTTAATTGTTGTATTTTAACAGCTGTAAAAAAGAAAAGCTATGCAAAACCTTACTCTAAGTAGTTTTTTCAGAGATGTAAAAATACAACACAGAAAAACCCCAACCCAATTCAAAATTACATTTGTTCCTTTATATCTTCATTTAATACTTATTTGGAAGCTTCCAGAAGTTTAGACTGTAATATGAATTTAAGCACCACTTAATGACTTGGCTCCACCCGAATATATCTTCATTAGGCAAATGTGTCTTATTTTTGTTCTGATTAAGCAACAGTCATTGTTCTTTGCCACTGTTATTTGAAACAATCCCTAGAATGGTCCCCAGTAAAGCAGTCATCCCAGTTAAACATATTCCTCTCAGAATGAACCCCGGAAGTTCAGACAGGGTTCCTTCTTTGATGTCCACTAAGTGTTTAATCTGATTCTGTGATTATTTATAAAAAATCCCATACTGCCAGAGATAACATCTCACACCCAAATTAATGGCCACAGATAAAACAAAAGGAACTTCTTGAAATCTTTGATATTGTTCTCAGTAAAGACAATAGTGTAGATCTTTTCAAGGCTGAGGAAGAGTTAATCCTCATGAATCCTATTAAAACCAGTAGGCAAATCCCTAGGAGGAATTTGAAAATTTCAGCCCTGCCTGGTTATCTTGTTGCTCCCACTTAGGACAAGCCACAGACCATGAGGGAAAGCCCACTGTCACAGACAGGCATTCTCACCAGTCAGGAGAACGCTGTGACTTGGCACAATGATGTTACTCAACATGCAAATTAAATATGGGTAATATGCCACAGGATGAAGGCCCTGTAATAAACTGTCCAAGGAAGGAAACGTCTCCCACTGTGTTTCCAGAGAACCATGTAATTTACAGTCTCTGCTGTGAGTTCTGCATGAGTATATTAATGACTACATTTCTCAGCCAGAAATATTAAAATCATTATTACCATCTGAAGCTGTAGACTACAGGCTGGAAAGAAAAGGGCTTCACTGAAAAGGACATTATTTTCTAGCTCGGAAAAAGAATTTATGATCTTAATCCAGAATCTGCTTTACTCGCATACCCTAAAAGTAAAAACAAAAACAGCTGCTTAAGTAAAGCATAGCTAAACATGAGTTGAGTCCTAGGACTACATTTTTTTCTTCTGTTCAGTAAGGTAGCTCTTTCAGATTCCCACTTGCTTCTGGGAACCTTGGGCTACTTCATCAACTGTACAAGGGGAGTTTGTGTTTCTGTTTAGACATTTCTCTCTGTAAGCAGAATATTACCTCACAGTTCAGACCATCTTTACAAGATCAGCTAGTGTGATAATGACAATGAATTTGAGAGTGTTTTCAACAATAAAGTTCTGTGCCTCTACAGTGTCACTGTTGAGAAAGGTGACAAAAAGATGTGCCTTCTGTGTGTCATGCAGCAAGTCCTTGCTGCTGATTAACTTGGCCACACACCCCAGTGAAGTGAAGAAGGATAATTTACTTTAACATCTTAATTTTAGCTATGACCACACAGTCATCTTTTTAATTTCAGCTGTGACCACACAGTCATAAAAAGTGAGAGCTAATCAGCCTGGCACAGCAGCAGACCTCCGCTCTGAAGAAACTTTGCTATCTTGTTAAGTCAGCCACCAACTATACCATCAGAATTCAACATTCCCAACTACTTTAAAAAGAAAGGTGGTTTAATGAGGTCTCTGTATTTTATTATGGATGCCAACATACTCATGTGGTGACCTGGGAATCCAATAGGAAAAGGGAATTTTTAAGGTGATGCAAACAAACAAGCAAAAACAAACAAACTAAACAGAAATAAATGTTGCAAGTAAGAACTGAAACAGGGAAGTTTCATGAACATTTTCAACTGATATATCTACAAAAATACACATCAGCCATACAAAACTGAAATGTGGGGACCATGCCAGTCCCAAAGCTGTTTTACATTAGTGTGCTAATTTCTGTATTCTATGTATACCAGTAATGGACCAAACTGAGTCAAAAAATGTGGACTTCTCCTATGACAAGACGTAACAACTAGTCAGAGAATTCTGACCCCAGACTAATCAGACATGAAAACTGGTATTTCTAGGAAAAGCTAGAAATACAGAGTGAGCCTGGGGTCTTGTTTGACCAAGGTGATAAGCTGTTCTTCTGAGGAAGAAACTGGTGGAAGCAGATGACTGAGCAAAGCTCAGTGAACTGCCAAGGGCATGCATAACTGACAGTTTGTGCAGTGTGATACAACATGTTTTATCCAAACTGCGATAGTCAAAACTGTCTCGCATGAAGATGATACTGGGATTTCCAGAATTGCAAGAAGCCACAACTAACAACAGAAGACACATATTCTGGATATCTAAAATCTTCAGTGGAAGAATGGGTCACTCTGAGGGGCTGACAGCATCTTTGCAAGAGACACCGAAGCCACAGGGGTAACTGGGAAAAGTTGAAGGGTACACGTACACAGGCTGGCACAGACTCAAACTTTTCAATGTCCATGCTCCATGTTGGCTGGATTTGGAGCAGTGGGGAATTTCCATAAATGCCAGAGTGTGGGTAGAGAAGGTGAGACTGCCAGCCCTAATTTATATAGGTGTGCCCTCAGACACTGCTTCATTCAACATTTTACTCTCTGACTGCAAAAAATGCATTAGAAAAACAGGAAATGCAGTGGTCATCTGTCCTTTAACTAAATGTATGTTCATAAATCATTTGGCACTTGGAGATACTTGGTTCCTGATTCTTATGCATGTCAAAACCCATTGTAGCATTCTTGCCAGGGCAAAGGAACTTTTCTGTTGCTGATGGCACAACAAGGCATAAAAAAGGGTGTGAGTACCAATAAGAACTGAGTCTACATCTTTTTAAGGTCAGGCTTGGTTCTTGACCTGTGGTGAAGCACTCATTTTTACTGTAGCAGTTAAAATATAAGAAAACGAATTTATAATAGGTGATGGTGGCTGTTCACAGCCATGCACTCAGAAGCTTGGGTAAAGCTTCCCCAGGCAGAAGTATGGGGCATATATTGTAAGTCTGTCACTTCCGAGAGGCAGGGACACATCGAGGCAGAACTGTGAGCTGGGCTCTGCAGTGGGTCTGCATATATGCAGAAGACATACACTGGGTTTCTACATGGTCTGTAGACTTGTTGAAAGTATTTTGGTTTGGTTTGTTGCTGCAATTGCTTTTGCTCCATTTTTGCTCCAATCAGGAATCCTTGAGAGAAGTCTGAAGTACTCAAATTCTTGAGGAGGGGGTGGGGACCAGAACGAAAGCTACAACTGAAGAACCTGAAGGTAGGGTTCCATTAGCCAAGAGGTACATCCAAGCATTAGTCTAAAAAGCTAACAGCCCAGACCGAGGGAGGGCAGAGGAGGAGGTTTTTTTTTGTTGGGTTTTTTTTTTTTTTTTTCTCTGAACTAAATAACAGAGTAGAAATCCTCAGTGACTTGCAGAAAGCGCATCTGCTTCAATGGTAAAATCGAGATTCCCACCACTGATAGTGGCTGAGGGCAGGAACAGGACATAATGAGCAAGAAATGAGAAAGTCTTTGAGAATTTTTACCTTTAGCTGGCAGCATTTTGTGTTCCTGTTTTGAGGTGTCCTTTGTTGTTCTCATATGGCATAAGGTACTGAAAACCAAATATGTTTAAAAAGACTAAAATTCAGAAGAGCTCTATAGCTAAGGTTTATCATTCTTAATGTTCCTCTTTAAAGTGTCCCTGCAGTGCAGAAGGTGACTTTGTAAACACAGAGTTTTTGTGCAGCATTCATTTTCCCTTTCACTTTCATGTCAGCTTCGCTGCATTTTACACAGCTACACTTCGAGGTAACCCTCAGCATGGCCAAACCAGTGTGACTTAAAAAATCCAACCTGGAATGATTTTTTTTTTTCTCTCAGAAGTATTTTTACCTTCTTTAGAGACCATTTCAATAGCCCAAGATAATTCCTAATTCTATATCTAGCAATTCAACTTATTTATGTACAAAAGAGCAAGGATACACTGCAAGCAGTCAGCCAAGCAGAGCAGAAGGCTAAAGAAACACGTCTGGAATATAAATGCTTCAGGAAGAAGTCTCCTCTGGTAATGACATTAACCTGAACAGCCAAAGGGATATTTTGCCTAAGCCTCAGGCTGTGAAATTTCATTTAGTTTTCACTCACCACTCTCATCACCTGTTTTCAAAGTCATGTGTTTGAAGTGAGTTACCAAACTCCACATCTGGGCTCACAAATAACTGGGATGAATGACAGAAGCACTTAACCCCGCCACATTTACAAAAGAACCTAGAGGGTTAGATACAATACAAGCTGTAATGATGGAGTCTTTGCTGAAATATTCAAAAGTGAGTTGAGGTACTTAATGACCACCTTTATTTTCTGCAAGTGCAGAGCATTTGCCTTAAGTAAAGCAGGCTCTTCAGAGAGCATAAGTTGAGCAATTGATATCACAGATGGTTTTTAACATGTTGGTCCATAGCCTGAAAAATGCGGTTCATATTTTTAAAACATGGCCGTATCTAATGAACTTGTTTAAATATTAGGCAGAATGGCAAACATGAGTAGGAAGTCACAGAAGAGAATATGACAGGATGCAGACACAGGAGCCCATGGTGGGAATGTACTACAAGCCAACTTATATGTTTTAGGACAAAAGTTAGTATTGCCCCAAGCCAGAGTTTTCATTTAGCCCATTAAAAAGATGCACAATGCTACAAACTTCACAGGTAAATCTAAAGCTGTGAGAAGAGCTGAACTTGCATCAGATTTAGGGGGTAACAGAATTTAATTTTCAGTCCTGGTCTCTCACAAACAAATACATGTACAATAAATATATATGCACTGTTACATATTCACTTTTCACAACTTTGCCTTAAAGTAGGAGGATGCTTTAAAAAATGCATTAAGCTTGACAGCTGGAAAAAATTAATAATAATAAGGCTGATCTAACATTTCAGAGTGCAGAAGATTTTATTTCAACTTAAGAGAGATACTGAACTTCCACCATGGAAGATCAAGACCATCAGTGCCAAGAAATGAAAAAGCTGGTAGACAAAAGCAGAGTGTGTTTGAAATGTTGCTAGAGTATTGAAATGTTAACTATAGTCGACCCACATGCAAGGCTCAAATCTAGGAGTATGAGCTGTGTTGCAAGAACAGCATACTTTGTTTCAAGCAGGGGTCGGTGTTACTGCCCTGTATGTGGACTGGTAAATTAGTCACACTCTTCCAGTATGAAAGAGCTTGACAAAAAAAAAAAAAAAGTTCTTGCAAAACTGAGTTTTTTGTCTTGTCACTTATGAAATAAGAAGCTTGCTCTCCCACCACTGTGAACTACACCAGCCACATCACTCCTCATGCTTCCATGGAGTTTTACCCTCCAAGTCAAAGTGGTTTGTTGCTCTATTGTGGGGCAATGCAGCCAGGTTTTGCTGCTGCACAGTTAAGGCCAGAACACAGAAATGTGCTGTGGCAGCACATCACAAAAGAATTACTCATACCCTGGGTTAAGTAACAAAAGGTCTTTATCTCAGGAGTTAAGTCTACTAGGACCAAACACTGGCAAGCAGGTTATTGCCTTATTCCCCCGCAAAGCAGAGAATGTGCTTAGTAGATTTTTCTCATCCCTCATCTGCTTGTCACAAAAGCTGAACACAAGCTAGTACACTTCAAATCTTCTGATGTTCAGACTAGAGATAAGATGATCAGAAGCATGGCAGTCCAAATTCAGAGAAACAGAGCCTGAAAATGCATGCACGCAGCCTTTACCTTAGGTGCACTCATTTCCAAAGCAAAATATTCAATACTGCAGACACCAAACTCAAAACACACTTTGAAAACAATTCTAAATAGAAACATTACATCACTGTAGCTATTCCTGTGCTGTGAGATACAAAAAAAAAGAAATTATTCAGAAATATCACTATCAAATCTATTCATTAAAATGCCCTTTTCTTACCTCACCATGTTGTCCCACTTGGAACACATAAAAACAGTGAGGTTGACAGGATTAGGACACTGCTTTGGAACATGACTATTCTGTTTGAGCAAACACCATGCAGTGTTCCCTTTACCTCATGCACAGTTTCTTGGCATATGTCCTAAGTACAAGTCAGCTGCTCTTCACATTATTATAGAGCAGGGGCAGAAGCACTGAAATGCAGCCATCCCATTTTCAAATTTCTGATCCATACAAGACTATCAAGACACAGGCTTTATATTGGTACTGAGGCCTGATGATTTCATGTGCTACTGCAGCTGCATATAGCCCACAGAAGTTCTGAAACCATCAGCCCATGTAAAGGAGGTGAGTTGCTCCTGTTTGCCTTCAGTTTCAGCACTAAAAGAAATCATGGGTAGATGCTAAAGGTATTCCACTTGACTTCTCAGAAGGGTATCCAAAACAGCATAAGTGACCAAGTCCACTAGTCAGCTTTCAGGATTTTCATCAGACTTGGGGTAGGTGGTATTATGACTAGTTACTGAAATTGCATGGGTAACAGCAAATTGCCACGGTGTGACAACAAAATTTTCTTCGGTCATTTAATCACAGCCTGACAGAGCCAGAAGAAGCAGGGCTGATTCCTAGGAATGGCCAAAGCTCAGAAACTTCGCCTCTGTTACCAGAGGTGATGGCTGTAAGTGTGCTTTGGGGGAGCAGCATAGAGGGATGGAGTCAGCACTCCCTAAGCTACTGATTCAGTCCTCACTACCAGTCTGGATGGAGTCTGAATGGGTGAGGAAGCCATACCATTCGCCAGAGAACTGTGTCCAATTGGAAAATTAGGTCTTATGTGTTTATGACTAGGAATGTAGACATTTTCCCTAGAAACCACCTTCTGGTGGTGGGCAGACACCTTGCTGCAGTCACCTGCACGAACTGATTTAAAATAGTGCATGAGTTCCTTCCAGTGTCACTGTGATGCTTGGTCCCACAATTTTAACAGGTCTTCAAGACACGACTTCTCTGCACGTCTGTAACACGCACACTCCAGTTCCACATATCTGTTTTCTTTTAGTTGCCATCCAACAGCCTTTCTCCACACCTCCAAAAAAATAAAAATAACAAAGCCAACCCCACTTATCTTAAATGGCAACTTCATGCAAGGTTTCAACCCAAGGTTATTTTTTCCTACCAGTTGTTTCTTTGAGAACAGATGGCGTTTGCAATGGTTGAGGATATATCCTATTTTTAAGTGTCATATGTTTTTACTCTTCTGCAGTGGACTCAGCAATCAGAGGAAAATGCCACAAAAGATGGGTTTTTTACATGATATACAAACCACGCTGTCTCATGCCACTTAGGAAATTATCTCCTATTGCAAGTGCCCAGCAGCCAGGGTGCCTGTATCCACCCTTCTGGTGCAATGTTTCCTGCCAGTAATGGATAAGGAACAACCTGCATCCGGCAGTGCCAACTCAGCAGAGCACCCAAATATTAACACAACAAAACTGGCAGTGAGAAAGTTTAAAGTTACACACCATGCCATGATCTAGTACATGGTGTCCCCGGGAACAGCCACAACAGTCCCATCTTCCACCATAAAATTCAGTATGATGAGAATACCTCATTCATTGCTTGATTTTCTTTTTGGTACCTTCTTCTGTACACATCCTGTTTTGACAAGGTAGCAGCTCCCCCAGAACAGGAGAAGTAATGAAAAATGGAGTCAAGATCTGGCATGTTATTTAGGTTTGTTGTTTCTTATACTGCAAATTTGTAGGATAAAGTCAGCCTGACTTCGCAAGTAACTGCGAGCTCAGACTCCCTCTATTTTGATCCACCTGAACAAGAACCCACTCTTATAATGGAAAGCCACCTAAAAAAAAATCTGACCTTAAGCTTTTAAAACCTGCCAGAGAGATTAGACCATGTTTTGGAGTTTGCTAACATGGCTAAACAGCTTCTGGGTCAAACCTGGCTTCTCATCGATTTGCAAAGGTCTGGGTGTACCTGAAGTTAGTGTTTGAAAGTAGCCACACAAACAGGGGGAAAAATGCTGTTGTGAATGCTTAAAAGGCATTTTAAGGATTTAAGCACAACCACAGTGACTCATGCACCAAGGAAACACAAAAGTTGACATCTATAAACCTCTGCCAAAGGCCTCTGGGATGCCTTCCACTTTGGTTCATGCTCCTGAATAATTTCCATTTTGTTTCTCTGTCAGGCTGAGCACTGAAGCAGCAGCAGCTCAAAGGTGGCACAGCATAAGGCAGCTCTGGCTGCCTCCCTCTCTCACTGCCACCCCCTCAGGGCTCAGCAAGCCCTGCAAGGAACTTCAAGGCAAAGGCTGGCATCAGCGGCCTGAGGAAGTGATGGTCGATGGCACTGGGATGGATTCCCCACAAAAAGACTGAAATTCAGGAGAAATGAAAATAAAATCAATCTGGAATCAAACTTCCCATGTCAATTCAAGCAGAAGGAGAATGAGGAAGGGGAACGTTCACACCAAGTCAGCGGGACTCAGGGGTAGCGAGTCTCTTACTGTTTTACAGTAGTTCCAGGTATTCAACCAGAACACTGGAGACCAGGATTCTCCTTTCTGATGAAACAGGAGCAGGATTTGTTCTTAAGAGAATTTCTCACCCACCGAACTATTTTGAAGTAAGAAGCTAGAGGACTTTTGAGTCTCTCCTGGTTCCTCTTCTTCTAACAAATTGTGAGTGTCTGTTCCTTGGCTGCTGTGATACCAAGTTATTCTCACTCTTTGCCCCCATGAACATGCACTGTTTGCCAAAACCCCAAGTTGATCTTCTGCTCTGCTTTCCTGTCACATGGAACAATGAGAGATTTTTAGATGCTTACAACATTTGGAAAAACAGAATGGAAACACTTCTGAGAAATTTACTGTTTGCTTACTTCTGCATAGTTATAAATCAACATCTTCTTGTAACAGAGAAGTCTTAGAAGGAAAAAAAAATAAGATGTATTCCTAGAAAAATGAACCTGCTTTACCATAAATACCATAAGCAAAAATAATAAAACCTCTTGAGTACCCTTCCAGCCAACTTACACAGTCCACTCCCTTAATGCCAAAGTTTAATGTCTCTGCCATTAGGCTGGGTCCTCAGAGTATGTCAAAATAAGTTTGACTGAGCACGTCTGAGACTTGCTAGTAGAATAAATGTCCTTCTGGTCTCACATACACTTATTTTCTTGCTGTTTTTCTACAGCACTTTCTACAGCCAGTCTTGCAAGATTCTGATCTCCATACTAGTGCTATTTTACAGCATGTTGCTTTGAACATATGAGGCTACTTGTCAAAGAAGGTGCTCAATAAAGTCAGTCTTAAGAAATCACATAACCACAGAGAGCAAAATCTGAAAAAAAAAAACATTTCAGGCAAGCTGCAGAAGCTACTTCCCTTCCTTTTGAAAGGCCAAGAGCATGGTCCATAATCCTCAGTTCAAAGAAGTAAAGTGTTGTCAATTCCATCCCCAAAAAAGTCAGGAGATGCCTGTGAAAACCCTGATTCTTTCCCATGGATTGTATGCTCCAGGATCCAATGTTCAGTTACACAGTGTTTTCCCACAGTTTCCAGCTTCCTTCAGTGTATAGGATAAATTCAGCTTTGGACACAAAGGGGGCATGTTAAAGCAGGCTCTGGTCTGATAGGGCTTACAATCAGAGAAGTTGGGAGATGTGTGGTGCATCCCTTTGATGATAAACCTAGAGATAAGGAACCTATCCAAATGAAAAGTGCCATGGACTGCTTTCCTGCGTACTCACACAGACTGGGAAGCTTCATAGGATAAAGCAAGAGGCCCTCTTGTTGCTCAAAATCCCTTCCTGTTAGGCCATTAGGAGAGTGTGGCAGCAGAAAGGAAAAAAACTCCTCTGTGCCAAGTCCTGTATATGGGGACCTCTGGAGCTGTGACAGAAGTCCACAGGGAAGTTATAGAAATGCTTCAGGTTTTGTGAAGAAACTTCTCTTCTTCAGGCCCAGAGATCCTCACCCTAAAATTGAGCAGTGTAGAGACGGGCTGATACTCAAAAGCGCCCATGGTCAACATCAAAGAGGGGCATAGCCAAAACACCTGACCTGGAGAACAGCTGTAATTCCAACAATAAATTTGACAGAGAGATGGAGCAGTTTCCTAAATTGTCTTGAAAATGTAGGCTTGTAGTGATGGCAATTCTGTGCCACTACTACAAAAAAAAAGATTTTACCCATCTCTGGGCATAGCTCTTCTACATCACAGAGTTGCCCAAAACTCCTTCCAATCCAGCATCCTCAATGTACGCATGTTTCATTTTCCAGGTGTCCATTTTGGGACATTTGGTACATGGATAACATAGGAATTCCCACCTCCCACTGAAGGCCAGTGTGAGCTGTGCTTTTAATATGAATGCAAGAAGAGAAAAAAAATAGTATAAAAAAACAAGTATCTTGGTCCTCCATATCCTAGATACAGAATCAAAGATCAGTGAGCACATCAGGCAATAACAGCTGTAACAACTGCATCTCAGTGGCTCATGTACAAGGACACCTCACATCAGTGGAGAGCTTGCTGTGAGCAGAACTCCACTTGTGTCCATGAACAGCTTACAAGCTATGAACAGAGCACTTCCAGTCCCCTGAGCAAGCCTGTATTCAGTGCAGGGTTCAGAGGATGTATATGAAGTAATGTGAAGAAGAATAAAAGGAAATGAAAAACCACAATCCACCTGGACCAAGGTGAGAAGTCCAAAGAGAGAAAATACAGTGTGACCACCTACATGAAAACTGGTTTAATGCAAACATGCACACACAGCAGAGGAAAAGGATGGGGGAAAAAATCAGGAGTTCGGACAACTGAATTTAAACCAGGCACATCTAAACATTTAGCATTTGGTCTCAAGAAGACATATAAACATACACAAACCTATACTGATAACTGATTCAGGCAACTCCTACCACTATTAAATAAAAATGTGTATTTATATGTTCACAAATTTTCAGTTAGGTCTACTCTAACCTAAGCTCCTTTCCCCGTGGACATAACTCATACATGATATACTTAAGCAGCCCTAGGCAGTGAATTAAAAACACTGTTTTATTTACAATTCTGTAGCAAATGATTCACTGTAGATATACGTCAACTTTTCCATTAAATATTCATCATTCGGTGGTTTGCTCCTGCTGCCATAAGGCAATGCCATGGCAGTACCAGGGCTTAGATAACAGCAACAACTGCCTTAGGATTACTTAGAGTATCCACCTCTGCAATAATGCAACCTATTTAGCAAGAACACACATTTTGAAAATTACTTGATTTTCTTCTTAACCAGCACTTTGACCTAAAGTCCATCATCAGTTACTGAAGCCTCTTTGATGCCACAATCATCTAGTTCACTCCTAGGACTGGTCAAGTTCAGTGGGTGGATGGGCAGGGGTCAGTTGTATGAGGTTCAACAAGGTGAAATGCCCATTCCTGCATGTGGATCACAATGATCCCATGCCATGCTACAGACTTGGGGAATAGTGGCTGCCCAGTGAAAAGGATCTGGGGGTGCTGCTTAACAGAAGGTTAGCAAGAAGGTAAATCCTGGCTTCCTGGCCCATGTGGCCAGGAAAGGACCAGGGCAGTGATCATCCCTCTGTACTCAGCACTGGTGAGGCCGCACCTCAAACCCTGGGCTCACTTTTGAGGCCCTCACTACAAGAAAGACATTGAGGTGCTGGAGCATGTCCAGAGATAAACCCAAAATGTTTGCAGATAATAACATATACTGCCTCACTCACTACTGAAATACCAGTAAATGCACACACATTTTATACAGTAACAATGGTATATACTGCTTTTGTCCTGAACATGGAGCTAACTATGTACCTGGAAAGGCTGGAAACATTTCTGCCAAGTTTCAGATATTCTACATAGATATATTTTCCAAAGTCTTGCTTTTTTTTTTTTTTCTTTAATCCCCCTGTTGGTCTTGCTCAGTCATACACAAAAGTAGAGAGTTTTATTTCAGTTGAACACTGAACAAGATCTTACTTCAGGCACAAGTGACTGGAAGCAGTTGCCTCTGAAATCTCACCACAAACAGCGACAGAGCTCCATTGACCTGGATTTTTCTCTTAGCTGATGTTATACTACATACATGGTTTATTACACAGAAGAAAATCAGATAGCAGTTTACACTGATGTGTCTTCCTGAGCTGTTGGGACAGGTTTCAAGAAGGCATGAGTTCAGCAGCCACACATCAGCTGACTGATGAGAGCTCTCTGGGTCAGCCACACTGAACTACCAACTTCCAGCTCTACAGAAATACCTGTTAAAACAGATGCATGAGATGGATGAGGTCCATGCTGGCTTTAATGCTGGTTTTTAGAACAACAAAGGACAAACTTTTACCTTTTATACCTACAAGAAGAAATTAACTTATAACTGTGTACTTGCCAGTCTCTGGTACCCTGCTACCACTTTCTATCAGTGTTAAGATGACTGTTACAACATTATTTCGTGGAATCTGGGTTAAAAATGGTCAACATATTCCCCCAGACAAATACTTCTACGAATATATAAGAAAGGGGAATGAAGTGCTTAGAAATATCTCCACCTAATAATTAGTGGACCTAATACCTCCACTGCTTGGGATGTTTATTCCATGCCCTGTGCTGCTGCTTTCAGAAGTAACAGTATCCATCCTACAGCCAACTGTGAAAGGATTTCTGGCTTTCAAACTCTCAAAGGAAATACTTTCCATTCTGTTCCTGAAACCAGTCAATACTCCAGTACACACAATTGCTTCTAACACAACTTCATGAAGAGCATGTGTAGGCACTGGGTGAGGGTTACCAGAAAATGACTCCTTTCCGGCTAGAACATAACATTTTTTTGCCCAGAAAACTGTTTAATTCTCTGCTGAGTGCAATGCTGGGATTGTACTTCTGCTTCACTAAGAATCCTTAGTGAAGAAAGAAGTAATAAAATGAAACTTTGAAAGTTGAACACATCTTTTAGAAAGCCACTCTGAACTGATGTTTGTGTTGCGCAGAGGGCTCTGTATTCAGAGGTTTCCCTAAATCTAGTTTGCTATGCAGTTCCAGCATTGTGGAATATCATGGAAGACATAACCATTTTGTAAAGGGAAGCCAAATAGTTCATAATCATTATCTGCATGAACAAAGAGGGTCAAAGCTAAAAGGAGCCTGTCAGCCACAAGCAACACTGATCCCAGAACATCAGGCTCATGTCTCTGGGGGCCTGAACTTTTAATGAAGATTTTTTTTCTCATGACATAAATTCTATGTACAGTAATAAAATTTACTTTTACTTTGAAATGTACAAAAAAAAAAAAATGTTCAACAACATCCTCTTCTGGAAAATATAACCACCCTGTGTTCACTGCAGAGCTGTCAGAGCTCCAAACTCCATCATCACTTGCCATCATGAGAACACCAGGCACCCAATCAAAATCCAGCTGAGAGAACAGAGGAGGACGGGAAGCCAGGCTGCACCACAGATTGGTAGCAGGGGCATAGCAGATACTCTACCCTTGCTCACACAGGGTACAAATCTTGCAGGATTTTAAAAAGCCACCTCAGTTAGTGCATGTTCACCAGGGAAAAGCATGCCCTTAAACCATGATGCAGCTCATGACAGGCAGCTCTTGCTGTCAGAAGGGAACTCGCCAGGCAGGGGCAGTGACCACTGAAACCATCTGGCCCCAATCTGCACACACTCACCCTGATCCCTGCCCTGGCACCAGCAGCAAACCTGATTTCCCCAGGCACTGGCAGAGGCAGAGCAAACTATGAAGACATGACCATTCCGCTGTGCCCTTGGCAGGCTGCTACTGCCCAAGGCAACAGCCCACATCACCTATGCTCCCAGCTGGCCCTCTTTTAAAGTCAGTTTTCTGTTATATCTTCAAATGACTCTATTAACACTTCAAAATAAGTCATTTGGACCCCACCTAAGGTTTCGAGAGATTTTAACAGTTGCCTTGACTCATGGATCTGCAGACTAAACGCAAGTATCATCCAGGAACATTAAATCCCACACACAATTGTGACAACTTTGATATTACTGCTTAGAACAGTGCCCACTTGAGTCATGCTTTAATTCAGTCATTAGTGTTTTTATGGAAAAAGGCATATTTCCCCCAACCCTGTTTCACAAAGTGGAAAGCGCACAGGAAGGATTTATCGCACATAAAAATAAATTGCTATTTGCATGTCAGAAAATGGCTGTGGAAAACAGAAATACTGCATATTCAGAGCAGAAAATAAACAAAAGTGAACTTTTTCCAATTTTTAAAAATAATTAGGTTATCTGCAAGTGATAGTTCCATTTCCCCCCCGACAAAACAATTGGCTTATCCATTTCTGTATGGAGTATAACTATCAAGTCTGACACATTGATTTGATACTGTGAGAATCAGCAAAGCAATGAGCTTTTACAGCCAAAGAGCCTTGAATTCAATCTAACCTGTAGAGAGATACTCCATTGTGTCTTTGAAAACTTGCCCAATTTTTTTTTTAATAGAAAAATAGTCTGTTGCACTTTGTTTTGAGAGAAAAAGAGATGTTTTCCCCTTTTAATTAGTGACCTGAAGATGTCAGCTCCTCTCTTACACATTACCATGCCATCAGAACACAAGTTCAGGGCAATTATCCTGGTAAATGTGACTAAATGCAATCTAAGACACTTAAGTGAGAAAAAAACCCATAAATCTCACTGCTAAATTATTTACATAGCTGTTGCAGCCAGATATGCCTGTTGGGTGCAGATGAGATGGCTGCTCTGCAGCCTATGTGCTCAGTTTGGGAACATAGGCCAGTGTCTTGGCCTCTCTTCTTCTCCAACACTTTTTCCCACATAAAGTGGGAGGAATAATCCATCCTGCACCTACTGATGTTCCAGTGCAATTATTTCCCCCATTGGATGAAGAGGGTCCAGCCTTGACTTGACCCCCATTTGGGAGGAGCAACAGTTTCCCCCACTTCCCAGACAGAATGAGCTCACAGTGGATTTAGCTCGTTCTTCCTTATTCTGGAAGATTTTAATGAGGATGGGAAAAACTAGTGAGCATAGATAATGAAATGGTGTTTTGTGCAGAAAGTTAGTTCAGTGTTAGTTTGATGGAGGGATAAAACAGTGGACTCTGGATGGTGGAGTTTTCTGCTTCATAATCTATTTTTCTTAAGATAGCAAACAGCTAGCCAAGTGCTCATTAATGGATAGTGACAAATAGTTTCCTGTGGTCTTAAAATAAAACATCAGTTACAGAAGCTGTTTTCAGTTCTAGAGGCCAAAATCCATTCAATACCATTCAGCTGGTAGCACATTTTTGGGGTGATGAGAAAACGAAGATATGAAAAAAAAAATCAAAAAAAAAATAGAAAACTAACAACTATTGTGCTTTCTTCCCACCAGCGTGCTGCAAAATAGCCTAGACATTCAGTGTCCCTGTAAAACAAATGGCCCTTTGAAGAGCTGAAGCCTGATCTTCATCTGACCTGATCATCTTTGTTTGGCAGGTCAGTAAAGGCTCAGGTACCATAGATCAAAGCATAGAGCAGCAAGAAGGCCATAGCTTTAATGGATACTGCCAAGAAGGTTCATTCTCATCACCTTTTCTTTCCATTTGAACACTTCTGCACTGACAAGTCAAGATAGAGGAGATTTCAAACTGGTTACTAAAAAAAATCACATATGAAAGGCAGGAACTTTCCAGCCACTAGAGTGGCAGAGAACACCCCATACTCCTAAACCAGCCCATTTTTCCCTTCACTTGAAATGATCCTAGTGAAAAAGCAGACACTGTGCTGGCAAATGTTACAAGGCTGGTTCCTCACCGTAATAGACAGAAAGAGGAACTGGTTGCACCACTGGAACATGCAAAATAAGAGCAACCTAAAGCTGTATCCCAAAACAGAACATGTGATATCTGGGGGCTATTAATCTGAAGAAAACCAAGAAATCTTCCTAGATGCCCTTGGAGGAAGTTTATAGGGTCTCAGGTAAAACAGAGTTACTGTATTTTAAATGGTGAGAGAAACATGCCAATGAGCTGTGGGCACAGAGTGGGCACCCACAGCCTGGCTGTACAAACACATCTACACCTTTCATTCAGTAGATGTGACATTTGGAAAACTTTGCTTTTAAAAGCACAAAGTCATACCCAAGCACGCCCTGCTATTACAAGCTCCATGAAGTATTTCCAGTGGAAGAACTACCTCTGATTTGCTTTTTACAAGCAGATTGCAGCACATGATAGAGATAGTCTGAGAGGACTCAGTGTTACACATTAGCTACAGTCACACAGCATGGCTGGTCTTGTGGATCTCTCCTGTAGCCAGCGTTAGAGCACCCAAGACCCAGAGTTCTATAGCTAAATATGGGACTCAGACATTTCCAAAGTTCCATGGGGGTTGTAGCCAACCAATTTAGGTCAATCTCTTGTCTCTCATCCCCTCCTTCACCAACAGAGACACACCTGTACAATGGGGGAGCAGTACAACTGTATCTAAAGTAACATAAAGAAGGTTCAACACATACACAAAAAAAAACCCCAGCATAAGCAAGAAAGCTTTTTCTGGGCAAGTGTAATGTAGACATATCCTTTTTAAACACATTACATCTGGCTCCAGCAGGACAAGGGCTGCCAGCCCCTTGTGCCCACTGAGGGTGCTCAGAGACAAAAGTCCTGCCCTTGTCACTCACAGCCAAGCACCAGACAGCAATTATGGACTGCTGTGCCAGCACAGAATAGTAAGTGCACGCACAGCCACAGCTGCTGGGCTGAGTTGTGTGCAAGGCAGCTCATCGTTCATGAAAGCTTTCTCTGTCTCCACAATGCAACAGCAGGGTCTGATTTTGTCTTTGCATGTGTACACTTGTTGAACTTACAGAGAATGTGAAAACAAGAAATACAGCAAAAGGTGGCTTTCTGTAAGTGGAAAGCTCTCTCCAGAAACCTGACTTCTCATGACAACAGAGGTGATTGTTTGCTTGTGCTGTTGTATTCCCACTGCATCCTCATATAATCCCACTCCTCTCCATCCCAGCTGTGTGGTCATGTCATGACCAATAAAATAAGGCCTGTCAAGCCATTTCAGGTTCAGACTATCCTTATTATTCACCCCTGCAGATATTGTGCCTTTTAGATAGACGGGTGGTTTCACAGGAACTGCATGGGTTATCTTGCTATAGTGTAACCACAGTGCCAACCACAAAGAAAATATTTCCGCCGACATGAATATTTGATACAAACATTTTCTTCATGTAGAAGGAAGGATAGCAGGGACCCCTGTAAGACTATCCTGAACCACACCAACTACAGCAGTACCACTTCACTCCAGTAAACACTGTCGACAGCAGATATCCCTCAGAAGCAAGACTTATCAATGTAGGTTTTATAACCTCATTCAGGGTGAGTTTACTGAAGTCAGAAATGAAATATAAGGACTCCTATTAGTGGGACCTCTCCACATCTTGGGTCAGATACTAGTGAAAAAAAATGCTCTCCCTTTTCAGTCATAAATTATGTGCTTAATTATCCAAATGTCAAACTGTGCTTGCAAATAACTAGGAAGGTCAGATCAGAGTGAGAAAGACCTTTGAAAGCCAGTTTCAGGAGCCAGTCCTTCCCACAGCAGACGTGAGTACATTACAGTTAGAACTCACTGACACTTCTTGCAAATTGCTTTACAAGAGCCATGAGCAAGGAAAGAACTTCTCTTCCTGCCTGGAAACATGAAGGAGCCTGGGATACCAGGGTCTGTTCTATGCACTTGCAGGTAGACAGGATTTCAGTTCCAGCAGTCTCCTATGTAAGCATGTAACATATAGAGGAGGTAATCAACTGTCTTTCATTATGGAGAATTGTTCAGACTCCTCATGACTATCTACCTTTCACTCTCAGGACAATCTCAAGGGGAATAAACCCAACAGAGTGTGGAACAAAGGATGGGTCAAGGCACTGCGTGTTTTCTTTGAAGTATTAGTCACAGTAGGAAACTAATAAATCAGTATTGAATTGCAAAGGGCTCCAATGCAGGAACCATGGGCCAGATTATCATGGCTGTAAGAAGAGACATAATGAATGAAATTCTAAATGGGAATAAGTATTAGAGTTCAAGGGAGATTCATGCAGAATTTTGATCTTTGCTGTTTTTTTTATTGACTGTAAACAGGCCAGGTCCATCTTCAAGACTCAAAAGATTGCTGCAGATTTCAGTATGATTTGGAAGGAGGCCAAGGTGCTTATAGAAAACATGAACCTTCAACAGACAAACACACATATTCCTTGACCTCTTCTCCTATTGGCATGAGGTACCTGGAAGCCACTTGGATAGAAATCACTGGTGAGATGCATTGGCCTTGGCAGCAGGCAGACAGCCATGGTCACCACCCTGCTGCAAGCCTGGGGCATCAGGACTGCTCCATACACAGGTACCCAGCACAGCTATACCAAGGAGCATCTGGGCAACCAGTGGGGCAGAGATCAGATGCACTGTCTGGCATGGCTGCCAAAAAAGACCCCGATCTTCCACACAAAGATTGCACATTTATTTTGCCAGCTATGCCAGACCTAAGCAAACACTATGAAGCCCATCAGGTAGTAAGAGGAAGGCTATAATATAAAGCTTCCCAGCCCTGATGTCACTGGAAGATGCCAGCTTCCTCGCCTGGGTAAAATCAGGCCAACAGGTCTTGCAGCAAACTTTGCATCTCCAGAAAACACAGATGTAGTTGTTTTTCCACCCAGTGCTGTTCTTACTTTCTTTTCTCATTGTGGGGAGGCAGCACTCCTTGTTGTTATTCCATTTGCACGAATTTCTTCTGCTCTCTCCCAAAGTACGTCACTGCATAATGTTCTCTGCATCTCAAATAATCCACTAGTTTTCTGTATAACTCTCCTATTCTCTCCAGGCTGTTTTTGCCACAGTGAACTCAAAACCCACTTTTTGATAGCAAGAGTAGCAGTAGGCCTCAGATGTGCCAGCCCCTCAGCATTCATAAAGAAGTAACCCTTGAGCTCCGCATGCTACCACACAGAGGTGCAGAGGTTCCTTCTGCACAGCAGAACTGGTACACTGAACAGCACTGTGCCTGTGCCATTTTTCCTCCAGCATCAGCTCAACTTATCCCCACACAGAAAGAGCAAACGAGGTCTCAGTGAACCCAAATCAAACATCCTATTTCCCAGGTACTTTAAGGGACCATATGATTGACTGAAGGGATTTCATTGTGGCTGAAAGGAAGAATAACATCCCTTTACCAAGGAAAAGGCACTACCTTCAACCATTTCATGTGTAAATAGTTGCTGCCTGTGCTTTCACTAACCTCCAAGCTCATTAGAGCTTAAATGCTAACTCATGAGAAAAGCCCAGAACACAGAAACATGGCAAGGAGACATCACAGCTTTAATCCTTCATAGGATTAGGCTGTTTAAATTTGATGAGATAGAAAGAAAAATAAAGGATACACATGAAAAGACACCTGGTTATATCACCTCAGCAGTTCCATAAGTGTCTTTTCTTGTACTATTTTCTTCCCCCTTTTTTTAACATTTCCAGGGATCTCAAGTGAGTCAAAATGTCCTTTACTCTCACGCACAAGAGGTGCTGCAAAACATGTCACAGAAGTTATATCTTCGAAGAGCCAGGCACAAAAAGCAGATTCTGCTGTAGCATTAAACATAAATTACACAGCACAAACCTTGAGCTTTCACCTAGTGCTGGCACCTTTCTTTTCTTGTTTCCAAACCTGCAAACACTGCTTGGATGTGTTTTGTGCACCCGTCATCCATTCTCCATGGAAAGAAAAAAAAAACCTCAGGGTGCAAAGGTTCATTTAACAGTTGAACAGAGAGAAGGAACTGGGTGAGAAATGCTGGCGTCAGATATGGGCAAATGAGAAGCCAAAAGGGAAGTATTTTGCAAAGTGCTTCGAGTGGCTGGGAGTGGTCAAAGAAAGTTGTGCAAGACTAAAAAGCAGGAACATGTGGTCTCTACATATCCATGTATTGGGAGAGGAAACAGATGATCGCCAAAGACACAAACATTTGTCAAATAGAACAACTTGAACTCCTCAATTTTTTTTTTTTTTTTAATATATAACTTTTAGTTTCCCCTCCCCACCACAAGTTTCTCTATGTGCTTGACTGGATCACTCAGTCCAAAATCAGACCTGAGTGCTTACACCTCACATTTCTGTATGTGACCCTTTTCTCACAGAGGTTGGGCATACAACTTTCCCGAAAGATAGGCAGTAGATATTCACTATTTGTAACAATTGCTTTTCCAATTAAACTGAATGTAAGTGTTCATCTCTGAAAATTTAACCTAGAGGCTTTCATTCCATTCCCCACCAATAAAATGCATAAAGGGAAGAGGTTCTTCAGGGATGAGTACAACAGTGAGCTAAGAAATAGCTGGATTTATCACATCCTTCTTCTCTTTTTAATTAGGGAATAATTAGAAGAAAGACACTGGAAGCAAAATCAATTTGCTGCTCTTGATTTGCCTTTTTGTTTAGTGACAATTTGACTTCTAGGACCAAATTATCTCTGGGGAAATAATTTCTCTTACTTGAAGGCAATTTCTTCAATAGACAAGATGCTTACCTTTCTTTCTTGTGTCTCTGTGATTCCCTCCTCTTGTCTCTGAAATATTTTTAATTTCAGGGCATTCTCCATTGGCTCTTCAAATGAGATCTTCAAAGTGAGGAGCATTTCCTCTACACAACTAAGCTTCTCTTCATACCTATAATTTTAAAGCAAATTTGAAATTACTTTATCAGCAAAACACAAGGGAAAATACATTTTTTGATTATGTAGCATTCCAATTTGAAGAAAGAGCAAGGGAGACACAGTGACTGATTTGAAGTCTCTATGACAGAGGAAGAATGACATTTCATCAGACCCATAATTCATTATTATAGTTCCCCCCTCTTCCCATCTGGAAACCAGTCATATTGCTAGAAATATTGTACATCAGCACAACTATTTAAGTCTTAATCCAAATCATGATCAAAAATCTTTGTTTTTCCTTTACCTTACAAGAGCTTCAACTTTATTTGAAACTTATGTCAAAATAAATTTTGAGGATTGTGGGTTTAGTTGAATCCAAGTCGTTTGGAATTTATGTTCTGCTTCTCCTTTTTAGGTATTCCTCTATAAGATTTGCTGCTGGGAACTAACCAGGAAACCATTTCTGGTTTTTTTTGTTTGTTTGTTTGTTTTGTTGGGGTTTTTTTTGTTTCTGTTTTTGTTTTTTGGGGGGGTGGGGGTGGGCGTTAGGATCTCAAAAGTCACATAAGAAAGAATAAATGACCATCAATAGTTCCCAAGGGGAAGACTGGAAATAGATCTTATTGCATCAGCTTTTCCCACACATGCAAAACCCACATGAAAATGGGAACCCACGCAGTAAAAGCCCTTATGAGCTTGTGCACCACTTAAAACTTTAAACAGTCCTCTAATGGAAAAAGATAACCTATTAAAGGCAAGAGTGCCCATCTAACAATGTAATGGTCACACTGTTCAGACTGTTGCACCTCTCTGTTTTCCTATTAAAGTCCTTTCTGCTTTTTTCTTTTTGTGTAGCAGCAACTGAGAAGCCTAACAAAGGTGTTGTTTCCCAGGAGATACTTCAGTTTCCTTGCTTGCCTCTACCTAGAGAACTGGGTGACACACAGATGTGACTGCTGGACCATGGAGATGAAGGGCTAACAGCCTGACAAAACTAACGGGAGTTGATCCACTGTCATTTATTTCATCAGTCTTCGCTCCTTTATAATTTGCATATACTAATGCAACTTTCCACTTCCAATGTGGGCAGCTCTCTTCAAATTTTCCTCTGATTAGCATCACCTCAAGGCCAACCATGGACCAACCGCTATAAAGAAACTTCTGGAAGGATAAAATCCACACCTCTTTTTACCCTGAGAATCCCCTGAAGGAACACAGTCCTCTAGGGAGTAGTTGCCCTCATTCTGGTGAAATGTGGCTTGCGTGACAGTGGGAACACTCATCCCAGCCGAACATTCAGGAGAGTATTTCTATGTGAGCACATCCACCTTTAATTCTGGAGGCAGGCTCAAAGGTCACATATGGTGAATTATTGTGGCTCAAGCGATGAGTGACTCCATCTTGGTGGAGAACCAGCACAGGACGACTGAGACCATACAACATTTCTCTGCTACTGTTGAAACATGGAAGTCCCACAGTCCCTACACCACTCCTAGACACCCTGTCTTAGGTACCTACCACCAGCTGTGATGCTTGTTAGGAGCTCCTGGGAATTGATACAATCCAGAAATCCAGAAGCAAATTATCTCAGAAAGAAGCAATCTTGTTTTCTTCCAGGACAGAGACAAAGTTGCTTTAGTAAAAAGTTTTAGAAGCTGCAGACAGCGTGAGACTGCACAGCCGAAAGCAAGAGCAGGAGTAGACAGGACAAGGAGGAAGAGAATCTCTCCCACTCAGTAGATATAAGTTGTTTGTAAGACTTGGACAAGACATGGAACTTCACCTTTGGCATCCCATAGATGTCTCCTCCCATCACTATGAAGGCATCCAAGCAGAGTGGTGATGAAGGAAGGGTAAAAATTCTTTGGAGTACTTTGACAGAAACAGAGAAATGTGTATGAATAGAGTTGTCCAAACATTTTTGTGGAAGAAAATTGCAGGGTGAGTATTTTAGTAAAGAGGATATTTTAATCCTTTTTTTTTTTTTTTTTTTTGTCTTTTTAAAAATATCTATTTACCATTAATCACAAACAAACATTTGGCACAAAGTGTTGCCTTGTTAATGATTCAGTGCCTTGATTCTTCCAGTGATGGGAAGTACTGAAATTCAGTGTTTACAGTCTGAATAACAAGCTGTCGAACAGTAGCTAGGAAAACTCCTAACCTTTCCATGGAGGAATAAAAAAGAGAAAGGGAAGGGGAGGGGGAAAACAAGAGCAAGAAATAGATCATAATACAGCACGAAAACAGATCACAAATCCCATTCTTTTTTAGTTCTTTGCAGGTTCCTTTTCAAATAAAAGACGTAACTTTCAAAAAGCCTGAAACAGAACAGCTTTTCACTTCTCATAAAGACTTCTAAAAGACATTAAATTCCATGTGTACCACAGCCTTTTCCTATGGGGGAGACATGAAATGTCTGTTGTGTCAGTGAACACTGCTCTCAAAGCCAAAAATCTCCCTCTGCAACCAGGCACAGCTGGGTGTTTGCCCAGGAGCAGTGCTCCAGGCCTCCTCTTTACCAGTGCCATTGGTGAGGCATCGCCAACCAACAGCTGCTACCACCACACCAGCAAAGTCCTCAGCCCTCCCGTCTGGGAAGCAGGCCTATGAGGGTAGAAACTGCATCATCCCACACTATATGGCTCCCCGTACTCAGGAAAAAAATCATCACAATAGCAGGTCAGAAACAGAGATAGGTAGCCAAAAGTTTCTTTCTGCATACCTACTACATCATTGTATGATTTCCTCCTGTCATGGACCAAAGACGAGCTGCGCAGCAGCACTCAAAGTGCCCACGGTGGCCTGCAGGTATTTATTATTTACTGCAGTCTCAGGAGGTCCACACTAAAAGCAGCCTGGGGAAGCAGGCTATGTTTTATCCACCACATGACCCACTTTTCAGCAGCTCTGTCAAGCATTTCTGTCACCAGCGACAGGGCTGACTAATGTTCAGTGAAGGAGGTGATGAGTTTGGTGGAACTAGCTTCTAGAGGAAATTAATTTCCACAGAGAGGCTCTGGCTACTTGAACTTTGTTTCAAAAAGGCTGTACTTTATTGCAGTCTAAGTTAATGAAGAAAGGTAGCTGTCAGGCTGCTGCACTGTCGGTGTTACCTCCCAGCCACCTTTCTTGCAGCAGCAGAAGCAGTGGAATGTGAACAACCCCTGAAATGAGCTCCATTTGCACTCATTTTAATGTTTATCTTCCTACTGCCACATCTACTGCACTACTATTACCATGGGAAATAATCAAACCTACTTTTAATACAATGCTGTGCATATGGCGTCTCTGCCAAGACCATTCTCGAGCAGAGGAACAGATTGCAAAAAATACCACATGCTCAGCCTTCTGCCTGGGAACTTAGGTAGGAGGTAACATGTATATAATGCTCAACACTCCTTAGGAGCACCCAATCTCAAAAGAAACCTTCTTTTTTCCTGCTTTTATTCTGCCAGACCTACTACAGTGAATCTCCCTCCAGGGTTTCCATGTCTCTCTGCTCCGTGCTTAACCTAGTCCTTGAAAGCTGGAAGATTTCAGAGGCCCTGAGTTGAAACCTTAGTGCAGAGAGCAAGGTAAAGATAGTATTGTGTATCGATCTGAAGAATGTGTTCTCCATATTACATCAATACCACAAAATGTATCCTAAAATTTAGGACAAATTACATTGTGCACACTGTGTACCTCAAGCCCTGCATTCACACCCAGGTCGGTTACTGCTTCTAATAGCAATTACCTCAAACATCTCAGTTACAACATCTATTGGCTCTCAACATGTTCAAAAGCATGACTTTCTACATTTCAGTCATGTGGGATAATGTGGCAAATATGCAAAAACAATCTTTTACTGTGCAGTGGCTGTTATTCCACACTGTTAATCTTGGCACAGAAAATCAGGCACACACAGCTCTGCTCGGGATCCTTTGCATGAACATTGCTGGAAAACATACTTTGGTGTGATCAGATCCTTCACAGTAGTTCTTCACCAAATGAGTTAAAACACAGCACATGAGTTAAAGTAGCCTTTGCAAGATGGAATTTTCTTACGGTATTTTACATTGTTGTTTCAAAGGAAAAAATGATGGAAGACATAAAGAACTTGAAGGTGCTTTAGTTTACATTAGTTTACATCTCTTTGAAGCCCCATGAATTTGCAAAGAATCAGGTAAAAGCACATGCAAACTATAAAAATAATATTAAAAAGCAATGCTCAAAAATACCAGAAACTGAGACATGTTTAGGCATATGCCCCGTCACAGGCCAGGACAAAAGGACAAAAATCTCCCACCTACCTTTTAGCTGGTCTAGGAAATGTTGATACAAGATTAACCCCTTCTCAGTCTCTACCTATCTTTACCTGCCTCTTTCATACAGTATTTTACATGTTTGGCTATATACCATGAAGATGTCCCATGCACTTCTTTACCTAAAAAGCTTCTCAATAGCAGATTCTCAATAGCAGATTTCTACAGTAAAACCCAAATGTGCACCAGCTTTCCTTAACATTTCAAGATCCTCTTACCAGTATTAAACTCAGCCATGTCTGGTTCATTGAAGCACATCCCCAGCCTTCTCACCAGTACTCCCTAGCTCTTAGCATTCAAATTTAATGATTCAGTTTCTCATTAGACTGTGATAGAAATAAAGCAAGTTTTTTAAACAATTATGAATTCTAAGGATATCTGTCTTCAGATTTTTGATGTTGATGACTTTTGCTTCTCAAACTTTTCTATGTGATCACCAACACCATTATCTTAATTTTTAAAAACAGATATGTGAAGGCTATGTAAAATAATACGGTTCTAGAAGTCCATGCAATATTATCAAAATATTTTTTATTTGTTAGCATCACAAACTTTGTACACAATCTAGAGCAAATAGTCTGGACTAGGCAAAGGTAGTCCTTGTTTATTGGAGGGACAAGAGGTAGCAGTGGGGTGAGAGATTGCTGCCCTCACCAGTAGGGAAACCAGCAGGTAAGAGCAGAACTGTTACTTCACATGAGCCACCCATGGAGGTGCAGGGGATGAGCTGCACCTTTTGTAGTAGTGGCATGAGGTAAATAAACAATACACGTGATCCCTAAATTTCAATTGCAATGAAATTAAAAGCAAGAGCCAGAAGCCGCTGAGGGACAAAAGTTTGATTGTCTTCTTTGAGTCTAAGTGGAAAGGTACACAGAGACCTAAGTCTTGATGTCTCACAAAACACAGCAGATGCACACATAGTAAAACTCTACTACAAAAAACTAACTTCAGACCTGGGGAAAACTCAGGGTAGTATTCTTCCAAGAATAAATTTATGACAAGTCATTTATTCCTGTTCTAAACTATTTTGGCAGCTAGAAAGCCAAAGGGCAGGGGAGAGCAGAACTTGTTTTATAAAACAAAGAGAAGTTTTCCTTTTCCTTTCCACTTCTAACTAGAAACATTTGACCAGTGTCTCTCAAAGTAGGCTGTATTTACTTCCAATAAAAAGATCAAGTTAGATTTTCACTGGCAGCATAAATGATCTCAGAAAAATATGTGATTGACAAAAACAAATCAAAAACCTGAAAAGACACAGAGGACGAGAATCAAAATGCTGATGTTGCTTCAGCCTTCAAAGTTTTTGCTTTCTTTCTGCAGGTGCATCTCAATTTTCTCTACATTTCACCGCAATTGCCATGAAGGAGGGATCTGTTTGTGGGAGAATGGTATCATGGCAAAAATTATTGCTAAGAATTTTACATCTGGTGGGACAAGAGGTGCTATTCTCCAGGTGTAATGGGCACCAGGCTGTAGTCCTGCTGCCTGCCTTGCTCATCTACAGAACAGTGGTGGCAAGACAGGTCCAAAAAACCAATGTGATTCCAGCTGGGCACTGTAACCAGGCAGGATGCTACTACAAAACAGCAGCCCAGAGTAGAGGAGGGAATGAAAACTGTACTGTTACCCTGGGCAGATCAGGGGTCCTTTTGTGTCAGAAGAAGGTGGAAGCCCACTGCGTGCAGGCATGTGCATAGACATCAGAAATGAACATATGTCCTAAAAATGAATCCCTTGTCATAATGAAACAAAGCAGAAGTTCTTGTGTGTGTCTGTGTGCTCATTTTCATAATCTTAACCATATTCCTGTCCTGTGCATCAACTCTGGTCTGCACAGTGGGGGCAGGTCACACAAATAAAATCCCTGACATTTTGCAGCCCCTTTTAAAAGTCTGCATCCATGCAGGGATTGTGACAGCTGCTGGACCAACAACCCTGAAGAAGCATGCTTCTGCAGGTTGGAGCAGCTGTGGCACAGTGGGCAGTGCTGTGTGTCCCCTCTGCGCCAGCCTGATGCAAAGAGACTACAGCAGGGGGGAGTCAGACTTAGAGCCAGTGCTTTCGCTTCTTTGCTGAAAGATGCCAAACTTGCAGTCATCAATTCTTTTTATTCTCAGGGTCTCTCATCCAGGGAGGGGCAGGAGTCACCACCTCATGTCACCAGCTGGTGAGCAGGCACTGCAAATTTGTACCAACAATCAAGAAGTGCAAAGGCAGATTCTGCTCTCTGCTGCATAAGTAGAGGACAGCTCTGATCTGCAAAGCAACCTCTGCCTGTCCCTCCAAATCTAGTAGTTCAGAGCCTTTTTTCAAGGAGACAAATGTTTCATTTGCATTTCCCTTTCCCACGTCAGGTACCAGGAACTGACGGCAATCACACAGACTGTACATCACACAGCACTTCTGAAATCTCCTCTTGTGTGTTTCACAATAAAAATACTATGAAAATCTACAGTGGCACAGGTCTTCCTCCAAGTCACAGTATTTGCTAAGTGAAGAAAAACAGGCAAGGCCTATGGATGTGTCATCCAACTGCACCTTGGAAGCTTCCTCGACACTGTAATTGGTAACACTCGAGTTATTTTACAAAGTATTGAAGCTGCAGCTGAAATTAAACACATCTGCTAGCAAAGATATAAGCCACTTTTGAAAACTCAGGATATATTACAGATCTAGAATATACCACCACTGTACCCCTGCCCTTCTTTGAAAGGTGGGTAAAGGAAAGGATCAGACTTCCAGACAGCCATATAGTGAAATCTTCATTTATCATGTCTCAATCTCCTATTGCTCAATCTGCCTCCCTCAGCCAGGACCTCAAACATCTCCATGTATGAAAGCCTGGATCCATCTCCAAACCTCTCTGCACCCAAGGGCCTGGAGGACCCAGCCCTGCCACAGTTCTCTCCCAAGGTGCTGCCTGCCCCTTTGAAAGCAGACAGCAGCCACACTTTGCTCTCCCTCACAGAAGACAGCTCCTGCACTGGGCAGAAGAGCTATATTTCAATGATTTGAATTCCCTGGAAGCCCAGAAGTAGCTTCTTGCCCACCTGGGGATTCGATAGCATTAACAATAGGCATAAACTTTTTTTATTATAAATGCACAGGTTTAAATCTTGCCATCTTTTCATTTGCTTCCAATTCAAAAATTATCCCGTTACTTTGAAAGCTAATGGAGAAACAGTGAAAGAGTGCAAATATCATACAATCCCTAACATCCCCTGTGAGCAGCCAGTTGGAAAGGGATACAAGTAAAAGAGATATTCTGGGCCTGGGAATCTGTGTCCAAGCAAGCTGTTTCCCAAAGGGCCTTTTGCATGCAAGTTTGAAAGGATAGGGCTGAAAATCAGCATAGGCAGAGGAATCTTTTTGTCAGAATAGTCCTTCAGTTGTGGAGGACTAAGGATACACTTTTATGACTTAATTTTCCTGAATACCATTTCACAGGAGGCCAAGCACCCTGCATTTTTAAGGAGATTTCATAGACTGCTGAGCTTAATATAATCTCCCACAAACATTTATAGGGAGAGTTTTATTTAATACAGTCTGTGATCTGTATAAACATCACCATGGTTTTAGGCTAACCAAACTCTGAGCTGATCTGGAAGTTGTGTGGGAGCTTTATTTGGTATACTAAAGTAGCACAGTTCAAAGTATGATTTTATTTGCAGTAGACTGCTGGGAATTAGAGATTAGTCATATGAGGATTTTAACAGTTGTGTAGTTATGAGAAGTGGACTCAATGGCTTTTGTCTTGTAAAATGTCACCAAACTGTCTTGTTACTTCAAATTACAAGACTAAGTAGTTAAATACTTAAATCCCCAAAGAAAGACTTGAATTTTTGGGATGGGGATGGCAGGATAAAAGTACAGAAGGAGAAAAATCAAAAAGTATCTGCAAACAAAATTCCACACTATTCACTGTTCCTACAAGTAACTAGAAAAAATGGCACTATAGCTTCGAAATGTAATTTGCTCTCATGACCCTGTGTCAGGTTCATTCAGTTTACAAGTCTATTTCCTTTTATTAATTGTCAGCCTTGAAAACTCCACTTGGGATCCACAAATCAAGTTGCATCTCTTCATGCTTCCTAAATCACCAGTAATGAAGATTCTGCCCTTTGTAATTTACCTGTCATTGCTTTGGAGATCTAGACTCAAATCTATCTTACTCCTGCAGTGCCTGCATGTGCTGGCTCTGGATCTTTTCTAAGGAAGCACTTTTGTTTCAATGTGGAGGAGACTAAGACAGACATTTCCCAGATTGCCTCCCTTTTTTTTTTTCCTCTACTCTCTGCAAACAATCTCTAATGGGTTTTATCTATATTTCTGGGATGCTCAGAATATTTGCAAAAGATAGGTCTTTAAATATTAGAAAAGATAAACTAAGTGAAGAGTGGGGTATGATTATCTGTTGTGTTTCCCTGATGTATTTCTTGATGATTTTAGCAGAAGAGCAGGCAGAGGAGGAAAACAAAAAAAGATGGGGACAACTTGACCACTGTAGCAGAGTTTCAGTACAGCCTGCATTCACTAGGTTTTATTTCATGGGCACACAGGAACACAGGTCTTTGAGACATCAAACTTCTGGACATTTTGCCACCAGTATCAACAGGGAGCACTTATCCTATTTAGGAGTCCGCCCTTCTTCACTTTCTAGACTTGGTATTGATTTTATTTGCCTGATCATGCAGTTTATTTAAGCTTGTACTTTTAGGAAAGTGATAGTGCTTTAGATTAGGAAGTGTCACTTGGTAGATTCACATATGGCAATTGCATGGTGAGTTGAAAAAGAAGCAATCAAGGGCTGTGTGTGGGAGTTTCTGATTTATGCCTTGGAATTACTGCCTCTGCCAGGTATAAAGGCAGAGACAGAACAAACTCTTCCAGCAAAAATATCACTATTTTTGACTTCTCTCACATAACCAAGATCAGAGACCAATCATGATATCTTAGCCAACTCTAGACCCAGCATATTTAGACCTGTGTTATTCTGCCTGCAGTTCAGTTTCCAGCAGGTAATCCTGCTGACCTAGAATAAATCTCCAGATGGGCAGAGGTAATCTGAATGCAGAAACTTTGTATTTACTCCCCCAAACATCAAACCAATTTGAAAGTCCAAATAAGCTTAAATTTTTTATCATATCATTTTGGAGGATGGAAAAATGCCAATGGTCTGTGACTTCATTCCATTCATTCATCAAATTCTTGGGATGGTGGAACCAGGAGGAAGAAAATCACCATGCAGACATTAAACAAATGCAACAGAAAGCTACAACCTGTTAAGAAAAGTTAGCTATATAAGACTTCATCAAATATTAAATGTAGTTTATCCTCTACTGACCCAAGAGTCTCCTTGCAAAACCACCTTCTCCTTAGTATGTTGCTTGAAAATGAACAGTATACAGGATATTTAAATAGTTGCAGAACTGAGGCCTCATATATACTCTTACATCTTGGCTGTATCTCATTTTTTTTCCCTGCCCTTATTTCCAATTTACAGGGCTCTAAAATAGCCACTGTACTTGATTAAGTTGAGCAACACTTGTGTAATTTTAATCTCAGGAATCCCCAAAGCACCTGACTTAAAGAATGCAGGGGAAGCGTGTCAGGGTAGGCATCAACCTCTGACACACCATGGCACTTTTCATTTTCTCAGTCTCTTCAAACAGGTAGAGTTATGATGATACTCTTCCTCTGTGATAAAATACACCTTAGCCAGTAGTATTTTGAGTCTTTCTCCCTTGATCTTCAAAGCTTATCTTAGGAATTTACACTGTGTAGAATGATAGATTTGCAGCCACAGGTAGAGACATCTTAGTACCTACAATATCCTCATGGGTATCCAGTGATGCCACAACCACTCCTAGAAGCAACAAAGCATAATAATCTGTTATTCCTGCTTTGAATAACCCAGCCTTACTTTCATGATTTCCCTTAATCATTGATGAACAAGCACCAAAGTAATCCATGTCCTTATTTTAACTCTTCTTAAATATTTGGACTTGCCCATACACTGTGGCAGTGAGTTCCACTGCTTATCAGTCACTGAGAGGACACTTCTTCCTTGAAGACTTCCAAACCTATTTCTTCTAAGAATTTCACCACGTATTCTAACATTGTGGCACCACTTAGCAGTTCCTTACTCGCCTTCTCCATGTTGTTCACAGCAGACCTCCATAGCAGCTCTCCAGTCTCCCCAAAGACTGGAAAATGTGACTTACTCTCCACACTACTCTCCATAATCCACAACATCTATCATCCTTGCCCTTTCCTGAGCATTTTACAGTCCTACTGCATCCTATTTGAGATAATGTGATCAGAACTGCGTAGATTTATGTAGGGACATAATATGTTAGATCTCTATTCCTTTTCTGATCATGTCTAGCCTTCTATTAGGAGGTCATGAGGGAACTGAAATGACAGATTTTAGAATACAAAGGCAGTATCTTCTGTGCCCCAGCTGAAACAGCTTTTGTTTACAGGGGATCTAGGTTCAGATGAATGAGAGGGCGCCACCAAAAAAAGCAAAAATATTAAATAAAATTATGTAGTCAGACTAGATTTTATTTTAAAAGATAAGATAGTGAGATAATAAAAAAGGAAAATGTATGCAAGCTTTCCTAGCACAGTGTTTTGGAGCGGTGAAAAAAAAAATCGTAATTTATTTTCAAGCCATGTTTTGAAAAAGTGTCACTGAAGAAACCATACCAGAAATTTAGGATATGTCTATGCTGCACAATGCTAATTTACCTAGCTGAGCACTGTGCTAATGCTATATTGCTTACTGTACTTACAGCTAAATAGTTTAGGGCTCTCTCTGAAATCTCTTCACCAAATTGCACTGTGCAATGGAGAAATACTTTTTTTAGTCTTCACCACTGCAGGGCACCTTGAAAAGCCAGGTGTCACACTACTGTGTCCTTTACACAAGTAGAATTGTGTTTATGCTACTCTTGCAGACTTATCATATTAAACGTACCTTGCAGAAAGACCACAGCCAAGACAACCCACAGAGCTTAAATGTGCCTAGATGAACATGCCTACAAATTTCAAGAGAGATGCTCTCAGGCACAAAGTTAAATCCAGGAATATCGGTCTTCTGCAGCAGTAGGGCCCTTACTCTGCACAGGCTCAAAACTGAACACCTGGACTGTGTCTTTGCCCAGTCAAAAATGCCCCTGGAACAGGGAGACTTACAGCTTTAACTCTGATCTAGAGTTAAAGCTCTTTATGCCCATAACAACACAAAGTTGTGCAGAGGTTGGTACTCACTGAGGGCCAAGGTCTTTTTCCAGAGAGGAGTCCGATGCTGTTACAGCCTTGTTGCTGCTTTTACCTACACACAAGCCCATAGGGGCAGCCCCACTGTCTTGTGTACAGATGTCTGGTGTGCCCCTACATCCACAGGGAATGAAAAATCCTCAGGCTGCCAAGCCCACTCTAACAGCATGCAGCAACACTCAGCACTCAGTGGTGCTTGGAGGGGACAGATCCAAAATTTCCAAGTAGCTCTTTACTGAAACAGGCACCAAAGAATCTCAACTCCTGAACACCAGAGTAGCTATCTCCAAGGGCTGCTCTGGGAGAAATGCAGTACTAAATTAGCAGCTACCCATGAAACACGCAGCTGACATGATGGCTGATGTATTTTTGGCCTGATTTCTGTCTGCCAGCACCCTTTAGTGAATCTTCTCCTTAGCTAATTTTAACCAGATTTGAAAGAAGGGCTGGACTATCACTGATAATTATATTTTTATAAGTTTCAGGGATCTGACAGCTGGAAAGAGAGTTAAGACCAAAATTAGTGCTTTCTATCAAGGGAAAGCAGGCAAAATTCAGCCACTATATATTCCAGCAAGCCTGAGGCAGCAAACGAACTCATACACGTTTGGTGACAGTATAGCATTGCTGGCATTTGATTTGCCAGAGCTGGTTGTTTTGCACTAGTGTATGGTTTAGGACACAATGTCTTAAGTGTCCATGTTTAATAATATCTGATACTGTCATAACAGTTTCTATAATTTTGTTGAGGTATTTGTAATAGCAGAGCATCCACCAAAATTAGGCTGATTTGTGAGGGAGCAGTCAAAAATATCTATTTCATTTTAGGAAAAAAAATGCAATTACAACACCTCAGAAATTACTTTTACTCCTCTTGAACAGCCTGTTGTTCAACTTTAATCTTGCAGTTACTAGAAAGTAAGATTGGACAGTGAAATTTGTATTTATTAGAAAAGAAACTCAAAGCATGTCAGACCAATCTTCTGTTATGTGTCAAATTAAGGGAAATTGTGTTTTGCCTCCAAATTAAAAAGAAAAACAATTCTTGGGGAATAAAAATGTTACTGTTCAAGAAAGAGTAATAAAGTATGAATGCCTTTCCTTCAACTGGCTCTCTTTGTAAATGAGCACGAACACAGAGGTCAATAAATTGTCATTACCCAAGCTTCATAAATCCTCAGTGGTTGGATTTTATCAGGTAGTTTAGGTTACAAGACCTTATAAGGGGACAAGAAAGATTCATTTGGAGTATTTATTGGCAAAGACAAGGTGTCCAAACTTTTGTGGTTGTTAGTTGCAGTGTCAACACAGAAAAAGCTGCTTGTCCTGGAAACTGCTGGTTCTAAACTCTCTGCACATGAAACCATTAATAGAAGCCTATGGCCACTGGGTAGAATCAGAGGGTTTACCTGTTCATTATCAAGCACAGCTTTGCCAGCAGATCAGTTGCAAAAGACAACCTAATTTCCTATTCCTTTTTTGGTTAAAAGTAGTGCCAGCACAGATAAAAATAGCAAATAGCCCTGAAACTTTAAGCCCAACACAGAAAGGAAAAAGCAGGAAAGTTGATTAGAACAGGAGGTAAAATATGACCACGTATGCACTAAGTTGCACGAATCTTACAGGGAGCTACCCAAGGACTGCAAATTGGTTCCTCTCATAAGGATTCAGTCCCTATATCAAACAACATGTTGAGCTGTAAAGGATATATAGCAGCACAGTTTGAAAGGGAAAAAGCAGGAAAAAAACCCCCACAGAATGTCTAGTATACACTACAAAATTAAGACTGTTGAAAAGCATTTTCTGCTTTGTAGAAACAAGTTTCAACTTATCAGAATTGTCCTGTGACTAAAGTGTGAAGGAAATGTTTATATTTGGGTACAACATCCTGAAAAAAAATCTGGAAGTGTATATTCAATTAACTATGAGTAAAATTTGGGCTTCTGCTTACCCTATCCTCCTTAAGTTTGAAGCTTGTGTTATTGCACAGTTCAGATGATTTTTACTCCTTCTCTCCCTTTGAATGAAGTAAGCTCAGCATGTCAGGCCCTGTCTTACATGTTTCTTTCTGTACTTATCCCAAAATACAAGCCATATCTTGCCATCCTTCTCCAGCAGGACAAAGAGAGTGGCCTCTGTGGTAGTGTACAAATGTGAGAAAGCCACCATAACTGAGCTGTGAGCCAGACCAGAGGGGGACAAGCGACCATAGGAAAGCTGTTAATTAAGCACTGCTTCTACCATGAATAGACTGATAGAGGGCATCATTATCAAAAGGAAACATGCATCTCTTCAAACAAGCTGTTTCTTGTCCTTGCTTAGTTAACAAAGAAGCCATTTGAGTATGTCAGGTTAAGATAACTATACACACTGCCATGAGAAGTCCTTGAAAGCAACCTATGAACCTAACAACAGACAGCATGTGATAGCATTCAGAGCACAGCTTTTACTGCTCCCATGCCTTTGTGAAGCTCTTGGTGACTTTGGATATTCTGAGCAGGGACACAGGAAGTCTATTAAGAAGGAATTATTAAATATTGATTTTTTTTTCCCTGGCATTGGGTATCAAGATAAATGCCAGAAATTCATCTGTCCTGTTGAAACTGACCCAGAAAAGGTGCTTCATCAACTTCAAGTCCATGGAAAAGGAAACAGGGACAATGAAGCAAGAAACTTTTCCATCTTACCCACATAGATCACTCATGAGAACCCATGAAAGTGGCCTGAATATTGAGACCACAACACCTGGCAGAAGGAATTTTGCAAGTGCTCAGGAATTTTGCTGATCCTACACCTTGCAGTTGTCTGTCTTCCCACAGAGTTCTGGCCATAATCTCTCAACCAGGAATTCCTTGGTCATGTCCGGGAACCTGTGCCACCTTTCCATTCACTGCCATTTACCCAGGTTGCAGCTCCTTCTGCAAAGAAGACTCAAAAGTAATATATTTGCATCAGATCTCAGTCAGAAATCTGGAACTGTCTTCACCAACAGTTAATGAAGGAGTACCCTTCAGCAATTATTTTTCTCATTCACACCAAAATAACAAAATCCCCCATGTTTCTTCCAGAGTTCAGCACTGGATTTTAAGGCCAGTGTGACTTTGTCCAGAACTGGATGAGCTCCAGGGCTGAAGGCAAGAAAAGTGCCAGCACTAGTGATGGCATTGAAGCTCAGCTGCAACTCGAACTAGGATACAGTCTTGCTGGCACCTCCAGTGCTATCAAATCCCCTTTACTGAGGGAAGGCTGGAGGACGTCCTAATGAGTTATTCAGGCCATAGTCAGGTTGTTATCTGCTGACAATGCAACACATTCCTTTGAGCCAGGGCTTCAGCTTATCGGTGTTTTTCCAGAAAACTTGGAACAACTGACCTCTTTGGAAGAGTAGCCCAAGGGGGTTGTGAAGTTCTTGTCCTTGAGGATTTAAGGACCTGACTGAGTAAAATCCTTAGTAACCTGGTCTAACCTCACTGCCTATCCTACTTCCAGCAGAGGTGGGACTACAGATTTCCCAAGTTCAATTCCAACCTAAACTGTCCTATAATGCTGGAAAAACATAGAAAACTTGTGGAAAAGTAGTCTTCTGCAATTTTTTTCTCACACAGAGTAAGAGATGACTATTTTTTCAAAACTTATAGAACTCCGAATTGTTGGTATGGACTAAACAACATTTGGCTGATCCAAAGCATTGATCCTCATCTCAAACTCTTGAAACCTAAGCCAATTTCTCTGTTTCATTTTGAAGGTTGATATAGTGCTTATTTGCAGTCTGTTTAGGCCTGGTGGCCTGAAACTTTAGGGGGGAAAAAGAAGAGAGAGCTCCTCAATTACATCAGTTGGTAAAAAGATAAGGACCCTCTCTGACAAACTCCCCTTAGCAACACTTGCCAGAAGGAGAAGCTTTCCATGGGAATCTGTTGAGGAGCACAGAGAGATACCTGGAAAGCTCTTTGGCTGAAGTAAGCCTAATTTTTTTTTGTGTGTTTTCATGTACAATTCAGTTTCTTCATTGAAGCAGATGTTTTCAGCTGGAGATGGGTATAAAAGTCATTTTCACATACAGGAAGATAAAGGCAAAACCGAAGTTAATTGTGCATGGGGTGAGGGGTGGCAGTCTGCAAAGCTGTGGAAAATTAATCACGCTATGGAGAGTCTTGAGGGAGTTTTGTTTCTGAAAGGGATACAAAGACATTTGCTTGGGAGTCTTTCTGGTGCCTTACAAAAGCAGTAAGGATTGTGTAAGACACTTGCTCAAACTCTTGCACAAAATCATGGAACCACAGAATAATAAGCACAAAAGAACCTCTGGAAGTCATCTAAGTCCCACTTCCAAAGACGAGATATCACAGTGTTTCTGAACAACTTCTTCCAGTATTTGGCCCTCTTATCTGTGAACATTTTCTTCATTAAATCCAGCTGTAATTTTTCACACTGTGACTTGTGCCTGTTGCCTCTTGTCTTTCCTCTGCTACACTGAAATCAAAAATACATTTGATGGTTCTCACAGTCCAGTGAGAACTCCAGTTCTCTTCCTTAAGAGATGGACAAGCAAAGACATCAGCTGGCAGAACATACAGTAACCATGTCTGGTGACAAAAGTGAGTAATGGGTGACACAGAGAGGTGCAGCATCTACTTTTTAAGTAAAAAAGTGAAATCTGCTATATTTATTCTTTCATGCAAAGTCTGAACTTACTTAACTCATGGCTGAAGTACTGTAAAATCATAGTGTGAAATACTGGGAAATGTCAGCTATGCTGTGAGAAAACCTACCCTGAACCAAAATTTAGACACTGCTTTAAAAAGCAATTTCCATTGTAATTGTCCTTCCTTCACCAAGTTGCTCAAGAATGGCAAACATTCTTCTTTGTTCTCCTAGATCCTAATACAAGTTCATTAATTTGCTCTGCACTTTGGAAATTAACTAAGTATTACTAAAAATGACCATTCAGGTACAGTTTCTGTCACTTGCATTTGTAGCAAGTCATGTTTTGCCCTATGACTAGTCCTGTTTATTTCTGGGTTGACAGAAGTGGCAATTTCTGGCCCATAATATCTGTGTGCCTCAAAAATAGAGAATGGAAGAGAGACAGTGAGAAGAGATTAGAGTACCATGTATGCTCAGTAACCACCTACACATGCCTGCACCCCCACAGGAAAGAAGTCTCACTCAACAAAAAGTTATTAATTGTATTTTAAAGATCGACAGTTAATTGAGCTGTTTTGGAAAAACTGACTACAGAATCAGTTTCATTCTGTCATTACATTTTGTCAAATTAAAAATCCAAGTATATTTTTTAAAAATCTACGAGGAAGCCCAATAAAGACGATGATGGAGTCTAGGACACGCTCACATTCTTTTCCACACTGCCTGTTTTCATTGCGTATCATGAATATTGGCATCAAGTTCCCATATATCTAACTTCCAGACATTATCCTCCTTTTGCAAGCTGGCTTTCACTGAGCACTTTGTATTGTAGGGTATGAGCCTGAAAAAACATGAAGAGATAAGTCAAGTTTAAAGGGAATAAAACACAAACAAAAACCTTCTAAAACATACTCATAAAAAGTAGAGATGAAGCACAGAGGGGTTTAAAGGGTCTAAAGATTTATTTTCCCAGACATATTAGTGAAGCATCTGGCAGAATGGCGATTAAAGTTTGCAGTCACAAAAAGTACATCCCACCTAACTCTATTTTTTCAGCGAATGCCTTCACTGTGTTTGTGCCCTTTTGAGTGGAAGGAACCAAAGGAGAGCTATGACATTGTATCTAGGAGAACCAGACCTCTCTGGGGGTTCTTCCAAAACATGCAATAATAGAAGGCATACTGTAGTTCTATACATACACAAGCAGATATGAATAGCACAGTGGTGGGCTGTCCATGCTCTACAGACTTCCAGTCTCTACAGACTTCACAAAATCTTAAGAAGAAAAGAACCAAAAAAAAAAAAAAAACCTAAAGCAAAAAGCCTACAGATCATTAAAATTAAAGCTAGTTCCAGGTAGTTGGGTGCTGTGGGCTAGTTTATATACCAAGAGTACATAGTAGACCTCTTTGAATAGCAGAGTCTAGACAGTGTCACCAGCACAAAACTCACTCAGTCTCAAAAATTTCCCACCTCTGTTCTGCACAGTGTATGGCAAAAGCTTCACACAAAGCAGAGCGTTCAGGTTTGTAGGACCTGGCTGCTGCAGTGCAGCATCACGTGGCCTGTTGCATAGGCATACACTGTGCCAGGCAAACTGCAATATTGACATATTAACATCAATATTGATATATTAAGATTGACAAGCTGAGATGAAAGAGTGAAAAGATGAGGAGTCTATCTCATTTTTCACTCAGAGGATTTGTGGAGCTTGGTTCTAAACTACCAACTTTTCTCCTCTACATATGTCAAGATGACCCCCTACTTCCCACACAGCTACCAAATTTTGTGTATTCACAACTTCTCTCCTTCACTCTAGCTCAGAAACAGCAGAAAATCACCCTGCATTAAATAAAGAGCAGGCAGATTTTGCAGCCCATCCCTGGGGTCTAGGCACCAGAGAGAGGTTTCTGAGTTTACAGGGATGGAGACGGCTTTCAGGTACACCTGGCCTCCTTTTCCCCTGCTGTATCTGACATGGTCACAATAACCTTTGTTCCTTCAGGCTCCTCCAGACTCACCACCAACAGCACCAAAGGAGAGGGTCAAAGAAGCATGGATGGTTACAGGGCCCTGCTGGCTGGATTGTTTTGCTCCACAGCCCTGGTTATCAGTGTGAGACTTCAATCACCATGAAAGCCACACAATCCAGAAAATCCAGGAGTGCAATACTGTTTTACACTGGTGTAACACCGCCATTACAGAGGATGCCTTCCCACTGGCTTTTCCTCAGTCAGCAGGTGAGGAGGGAAGCACTGCCATCAGCACATCTGCATCATGCAGCTGGGACATTCTGCTGCTACTCCACCATCAACAGAGCAACATCCTCCCTCTCAGCTGCAGGGTAAACTACCTTTACAAATCCCTCTGTCAACCTTGGTACTCTATCCCAGACTGATTTTTTCAGTTGGTTCAGCAATAAAACCCCTAATGATGCTGGTGCCTGAATCATCATTGGACTCTGAGACAAATAGCTTGGGTATCCCTCTGCAGAACAATTGCTCCAGGCTCTTTGCAGTCTCAAGCAGGTATTAACATGGGCATGTGTCCCCTGCACACTGTGCCCTGCAAAACATTAGAATGTTTTGCAGCAAGATAAACTGATCTCACCACCTCCTCTGCTGCAAGTGCCTATTCTAAAGAGGGAGTCTCTGATTCCAGCAGAGCTTCCCTCCCAGAGGTGTGGCACTGCGGGAAGGAAAGGAAGACTGGGTATTGCACTTATAATGAATGGGATTAGATGGCTGCTCTTGCTATTTTATCGAAAGCGCCCCTTCCCCAAGCAATACTGATTAACATGGATATTTAAGTAGAATCAAGATGAGATGAAGAGTATTGTATTAATACAATACCTCCCTCTTCCAAACGTCAGCAGTTAGCATGCCTGATGAGAGATGCTGCAAAGAAATGATTTCAGGTTGAGTGCATCACATACTGACTCACTGCCATGAAGCTCTACACTTGAACAGAATTCCTGGTGAACAATGATGAAATATTCATCAGTTCATATTTGTAAATGGCCCAGCAACATACTGAGTAAATGACCTCCAACGAAGTGCCTCGCATTAAAATGGAACAGCAACCAGCTGAAATGAGGGAACTACAAACTATGCATGTGTTTTGTCAGCACAAACAAGCAGCAAACACAAACAGAAAGAAATCTAGTTGTACTCATCATCCTGACAGTAAGAAACAAATGAGAAGCCAGCCTGTTTGCTTCAGCAAGACCCACTGGTGGTGCTGACTGTGTCAGGAGTGAGTAGGGCTATTTGGGCTAACCATTAGTTCCTGCCCTCTATCACAAGCAGAAAGTGAACCAGGCAAGGCAGGAGGTTGAGCTGCTTGTTCTTCTCACATGCTGGCCCTGATTGTTCGTCACCTCAAGCACTGCTAGTCCTTAACAGCAGGTCTTGGTCCCTAAAGTAGAAAACACAAGCATAGACCCTCCAGAGGAACTGGGAAGCCTGCCCCCCACCCCCCCCAATAGATACGTGATGCTGGGCAAGAGTATCCCCACAGTTAGCATTTCTTGCTTTCCCTGCGTGCTTTGATGGGAGCCCCTGTAGAGAGCGAGCCAGGTTTCCAAGGGGGGCAGGCTGTGGACGTGGGGGGGCCAGCCAGCACTGCTCTTTGTCTGGGGTGCTGGTAGCCAGTGCTGATTTAAGCAGCAGAAGGGTGGATTTTCTGTCCTGCTTTCAGCAGTCATCATTATTCAGGATGCGTGTTTTCCAGGGAGGTTGCCAGAGCTGCACTGCACCGCTTGTGATGGTTAATCCTTGTACGGGAAAGCTCCACAATGGAAACTGTGAGGAGAATGCAAAATAAATTAGGAAAACCTAGCAAGCCATCGTCAGCCTTTACAAAACACAGAGACACCCAGGCCTGGCCTCCCCCAGACCTTTTCCAAGGTACTTTCTTGAAATTGATCTTAAAAACCCATCTCTTGTTGCCCCAGGGCCTCACAGAGAGGTGAGCTCCCACCACCAGAGCCAGGTGGGTGATGCAGCCCTTTTTTTAACATTTATTTATTAATTAAACGCACTGTGATAAGGCAGATCTACATGCAGGTCCACACACAGCTCTGCAGACTCGGTGGGGCCTCGGCGGCCAGGAACTTGAACAAATAGCACCATCAGGTGGCTCTCCGGGAAATACATGCGTGGAAGCACCCAGGATATCTCCAGGCGGACCTGGCCATCCCTCCGCTCTCCTCTTCCAAACCTCCCAGCAGGGAGGGCCCACAGGCCCCCCGGCAAAATCCAAGTCCAAAACTGTTAGAGAATGCTCCAGTGGAAGCAAGACACATCCAGAAAAAGTGTTAAGGGAAAACTTTTCATCTGCTTCCTTTCCCCGGCATGCAAGTCTTTTACGCCCTGTCCCTTCCATTGCTGTCAGCTGTGTGTATCCCAGTTCTAACTACATGGTTTAAATGACTCCTTAACAGGCCACCAGGCATCCAGAGAACCCGTCTGAGCATGGTACAAGGCTTAATTCCCTCCCTTAGCCTCTTCAATTTTTGAGGGCACTGGCAAATCAATGTTTTCACCTTGAAAACAGTTCCTGGTGTACAACCCCCTTTGGGGCACTGCTGGCATCTGCCTCCCCCCACCTGCACAGGGAAGGAAGAGAATGCTTCGTTCAGCCTCAGGCAGGTGCCCTTTCACCAGAAACTGCCTTTGAAATAATTTGGCTCCTTCAGCCTGTTTGCTGCCTTCTCCTGCTGCTCACATATTTGGTCAGTGCAAAGTGGGAGCAGAAGCCTTTCCCACTAACTAACCAGAGCAGCTTTGATCCCCTGAGAGTCACAGAGCAGATAGCACCCCACCACACATAAAGACAACAGATTCAGCTTCTAGAATCCAGATCTTAGCCATTTCACAAACTCTGCTCTCAGGCTCCTGCTTGTCACCTTTACCTATCCCCCTAAATAGGAAAGAGCACTGGATAAGACAATCTGAAGGAAAGCAAAATGCTTTTGTGCCCACAGTGCTGCAGTGACTGCAGCCATACCTATTCTATTTCCATGATTACCAGAGGAGGGACCTATGCCATCAGTCTCAGTTGCTTTTCTCATACCTGGATTTTAAAAGATTTTTTTCAGGTTGTTCTCCACTTCAATGCATAATTAGATATTTCTAATGGTCTCCTAGCAGAACTAAGGTAATTTAAATATTAATGCACATAAAGAATATGTTTAGTTGTTTGTATATTTATTTGCTTATACATACATGTTTCTGTAAGTAAATAAATCTATGCCTTATAAGATACAAGAATCAACAGGCACATAAACACATACACAGTCACATTCACAAACCTAAAGGAAAATTATTCAAAAGTGTGGTTACGCAGCTCCTCTAGGAAACACCTCAGTTCACAGTTTCAGCCTTGAGTGCCCATAGTTAGACCTTACAGCGACAGCTCTGAAAAATCAGGACCTTTCATTGCTATGTTTGTGCTTATGCATACAGAAGGACTGATTTACATATCTAATTTCAGGCCTCTAATTTTCAAAAATTTGCGGCCTGAAGAGACAATCCAGTGTTTCCAGCTATACTGCCCCCAGGGGCACTTCTGTACAAAGCACATCATCCAGTCACCTTGAAGGGATGTCAAAGCATTGCAAGTTGTTGACAGCCCATCTCAAAAACCTCTGCCTTCTGTAATAAAGAGACCTCCCAATTCCCAAATATGCTCATTGCAATAAAATTTTTGAACATCCCATATAAAGTTGATAATAGAGCACCTATCACACAAGACAAAAAAAGAAGAGGAAATGAGATTATTTTTCCCATCATGGCATCTGTATTAAGCTCAATAGCTGCTTATTTCTACTATAATTGTGCCAAAGTCATTTTGAATTTCATTTTCTTCATGCACCTTGCACTGAAGCTGAGGTATTTTGGGAAAAACAATGCACAAGACAGTACTTAAATGCAATGGCAGCATCTCACCAGTTGCTACTAATGATGTCAAAGGAGGTCAGGTGGGCACAGAAGTATGAATTGTCCCTACATTTGTACACTTTTCGAGTGGCTAAATAGCACCCAGGAGAATTGAGGTCTTCCTAGGACAGCAGGAACATAGAACTAAGACAAAGGAATGTCTTTTTTCCTGCCACCTTAATTCTCTTTGCTTTCAAGCTCTTCCTCAGCCCTTGGCTTCTATTTTTCTGTAAAAGGAGAATGCAGTGCTAGGGGAAGTCAGCTTGCAGCAGCATTGGATCATGGGAGAGCCTGCACAAGCCACCTCCAGGCACTTCTATAAGTACCTCTTTTCTACACTGGGCTGTCAGTTGTGCTGCTCTATTCTTGTAGAGCCATAGAGCAAGATGCTTGGGGTGGATTTGTTGGCAGATCAGTAGGGAATCATAATATTCCTGCCAAATTCATTTTCTCATGTGACCTGAGCTTGACTTGGAACATGGATTTCCTACAGAGACAAGTTTGAGCAGTGCCAGGAATTTGAAAGCCAGGTGGTCTGCAAAGCTTCTCCCCAGGCTCTGAGATCCTATTTCCTCGCGTCATTCTTTCCAGACAGCATGGAGTGCAGGCTGGGGTGCTCACAGCAAACTGAGTCCTCAAAACCATTGCAATTGCTCCTTCCACCACCATAACCCTCTGGAAGAGACTGTGACAGAAGTAGGAGGAAAGATGAGCACGTTTTCTGCTAGGAAACAGATTCAGACAGGCTTTAACCAAGAATGCTAGTGAAACTTTTCTCTGCCAGAGGAAACTCTAAAAAAAAAAAATCCCACTTTTTCATCTCAGCAGCATCCAAATCTGGCTTAGCTAGTCCAAACTGTCGTGTCCTTGCTAACTCAGAAAGCCTATATTTGCCTATTTGGAAGGGAAAGCTACCAGGAAAAGGCAGATAGGCTTTTCTGAAGAAAGCTATCCATAGGTTCACTGATCTTTTGGGACAAGAAGGTCCATATATTAATTTTAGATATCTGGCAATATGCATAGCAGAAATACTGTATGGCTCTGATCCATACTGACTTCTATTAAAGAAACAAAAGCTAGAATGAGCTGGAAACTCTCCCAGATGATGATCTCTGAATATCCATTGAGAAAAAGCAGCCTACCTTAATATATTACTTGCCCCATCCCTAAGAAACTCTCATTAAAGAAAATAAGTTTGGCTCTCTGAACAGCGGTCTCAGCATTGTAATGGGGTATCAGACCAGGACCTGGACCAAATATGACAGACACAGAATGGTTAAGTCTGGAAGGCATCACTGGAGGTCATCTAGTCTAACCTGCCTGGTCAAGCACAACTCCCTACAGCACATTAATCAGGATTCTGTCCAGATGGCTTTTGAGTGTCTACAGAGAAAGAGACTCCTCAGCTTTTCTGGGCAATCTATTCTAGTCCCAAGTCACTCAAAAAGTAAAGAAGTTCTTATTCATGTTCAGGTGAAACTTCTTGCATATCAGTTTCTGCCCATTGCCTCTGTCCTACTGCTTGGCACTACTGAGAGGAGCTGCTTTTCTCACTGTTTTGTCTCAGCAGGAACCAGGAGTAATGCACAGATTACAGCTGTCTGCTTCTGGACTTCTTAATATTCTTGTACAGCTACAGAAGGATCCCTGATACAGAGCAGGGAGATGCAGCCTCATCCTAAAATGGCTCCTGTCATTCTCTCTAGAAACATTACAGAAGTGGCAATGGTCCATAACACATATAATCCCATATCTATAATTGCTGTCTTGTTGGCAAATTCCCATCACAGATTGCACTCAGTTCTATCCCACCCTCACATCAGATGCGATCCATACCAACCTGTGCCTGCTGGAGTGCCTGGCTGAGGTAGCAGGATGGAGAATAGCTTGCTGCACTGGCACTCTTGGGAGACAGAGAACTCAGAATTTGGCAAGTTTGAACCCTGCACCTCAGCTGAAGCCACCCCTATAATCACCTCTGCTTCCTGAGGGCCCAAGGAAGGGATGGATGTAGCATGTCCTTCTACTCCACTCTCTCCCACTCCCCCACTCCTTTCTGTCCACTTTAGATGCAGTCACAGCAGCCAAGCTCTCCGTGCACAATTACAAAAATGCTCAATGTGGAGGGAGTGATCTTCCATTGAAGAAGCATTTGAAACAGCACAAGTCACTGACAAAGCAACCTCCTTCTTGGCATTGTGCTGATGGCTAGGAGACACTCAGAAAACCTGTGTTTCTACAGTCAGACAACAGCAGGATAAACTCAGGAATAGCTTTGCTGAGTTTTGCTGTGCAAACTCCCTTAGCCTATTTCTGGAAGAATTTAGCTGGGAGAGTGTCAGCAGAAGCTATGAAATTCATTTGCATCAGACTCACAACTTTCTGGCAGTAGGCTGACCAGTCTGAAATTCACTCCTTAAATCCATGAGAATTCAGTTTAAACTTAATCTTTCTTCAGCTGTAGTTCCCCTGCCTCCTTTTTTTTTTGCCTCCAAACAAATCCAACATCCTCACCTATCAGTCAGAAAGGAGAGGAGAAACACAGGTTAGGGAACACTCAGGTAACACAAGGGAACACATAGCTTAGGATGTCAATGAAATCCCAAATTATTGCCTAATTTAAGCCTAGCTTTCTTTCCTGGAAGGGCCAAGCTGCTTGTTCACAATGTCTGTTGCTGGTGAGAGAATTTTACTTTCAATTACTCTCCTTTTTACAGTTCTTTCTCTGAACTGGCACTTCTCTATGTATCTCCCAGCACATGATTATGAGAAAATTTTTAAAGATTTCATATCCTCCATGGAAATCAATTGGATCATGTTAGGGAAGGAAGACTATCAGTGCCAGGTGATCCAGAAGCATAAGGGCAGATATTTTGAACATTTATCCCTGCTTGCAGATGACTGTTCAATCCAAAACTCTGCTGAGTTGCCAAGTTCCCCAACATAATACTTGTGTGACTACGAAATTCCATACCACTGCACTGTGTGAATTGGCTGTAGATACTTGATACCCACCGATATCACTTCCTGCCCTGTTGAGTCACCTGCAAACAGAATTTGTCTGTAGAGCCAGGAACTCTGCTCCTTAGATCAAACATTAACTAGTCCTTGGCCGAGTCTGCTCTGTCCCAGGCATATTATGAAAGGAGTGTCTGGACATAGCTAAGCATTTCCTAGGCAGGAAACAGCTTTTTCTAGAGTCACTTCCCCATGGACACAGAGGAAACTGCATTAGCCAAGATGGAGAAATACTTCCACCAGGAATGGAGAAACATTTCCACCAGAGTTGCAAAAATGGACGGACACCACATGACTCAATGCAACTGTCCTGGTGTGCTGTTTGTTCCTTACTGCCTAACATGCACTGATCTGCACTGATCCAAAATTACACTCCAGCACCTCAGTGTTGGCAAACAAATTCAGTCTGTCCAGGAGGGCCACTGGGTTTTGACAGAGGCCATTGATCCACTGTGATCCTGATTCAACACCAATTTAAACATATTGCCTGGCTGAAGACCCACTTACAAGCACTGTCATGAGGTAACACATGAGAGACTGACTTCTGACATAATGACACCTGCCAAGTTCATGCTAAACCAAAGGCTTTTTCCCTACCTAATTGAAGGTGCCTCACCAAAGCCATGCACTGAGGGGCAGTTCATGGAAGGGAGAATATAGCAGTGTGAAACACCTTTTCTCACTCCTTTGAAGTTGAGGTTTCAAAGCTTCTCCCATTCTGAGCTTCATCTGAACAGGATGTCACCTCCAAGGCAGGTCAGAGCTCTTAGCCCAGGAGAAGTCCCCATGTTTTGAGTTCCAGCTCTCAAGAAGTAAAAAAGTCCCTTAACCTATACAGGCTATTCTGGAAGTGGAGTTTTCTTCTAATTGCAGTGCTTGGTCCTGGTGATGAGAAAACTCCTCTTCTGATAAGGCACATTTCCACAATATTGTAACAGCTCTTTCATAAGAAGCTTGGAATTCAGTGAAGTGGTATTTTCTAAGGAGAACAGTATCCACTAGAAAATTCCCACCCACCTCAAAATCTAACTCTGAAGCAATAATTCTGCACAGCTACTGAGACTGGTTGGTGGAACTGAGGAGAGGAGAGGTAAAAATAAATGAGTATTTTTTCCCTTGCACCAAAGCTGGTTTTGCCACTTTTATCCTGACTATGATTTTGAAGCCCACATGACTCCAAGGCCAGAATTCATTTTCAGCCTTAGACCACATACATTTGCATCATGAACATGCGATGTAAACCCCAAATAAATGCATGATTTGTCATTGTCTCTGCTCTCTGTTACCAAGTCTGCTTTCCTCCTCCCCATTCCCTTATGAAAAGCTGCACACTGAAGACAAGTTGACAAACATGACAACACTAGTCCAAAAATAACATCCCAAAATCTCAGTCAATCTCACTTTTCATGGACATATGTCACCTTAGGCTCATCACAAGCATGGCTGTCCTCTCCAGACAGCACCAGAACAAACTTATCCTACATTTTCTCCTTGCATGCAAACAATTGCAGAGGGATAGTATATAAAACTCACCTTCCTGCTCTAGCATCACAGAATGGTTTGGGGAAAGTTTGAAGTCATCCAGTCCAACCCCTTGCAATAGGCAGGTACATTTTCAACAGGATCAGGTTGCTCAGAGCCAGATCTAACCTGGCATTGAATGTTTCCAGGCTCTTTGGGCAACCTGCTCCAGTGTTTAACCAACCTCATCATAAAAAACTTCTTCCTTATACTTAATCTAAATTTACTCTTATAGTTTCAAAGCAATAACTTTCATTTTATTCCTACAGACATAATTAAAAACCCTGCCCCCATATTTCTTGTAATATTTCTTCCTCTAACTATTGAAAGGCTGCAATAAGATGTCCCTGGAACTTTTTCTTCTCCAGGCTGAACAATCCCAACTCTGTCAGCCTTTCCCCAAAGGAGAGGTGCTCTAACCCTCTAATCATTTCTGTGGCCCTCCTCTGAACATGAGGAACATAACTGCTTCATGACAGCAGTCTAATTTCACCATTTTTCCATGACTGCCCACCAGTTTACTCCAGGAAAGACAAGAGGGAAAGGCTTTACACCTCTATTACAGCTACACAGCCTAAGGTGTGTCTGTTGGTGCAAGCACACACCCTCTCCATTCGGCAGCAGATGAGCCAGGAAACTTTAGTCTGTCGCACAGGCTGTAGACTCCGGATGGAGTCCTGAAAAGTTGAAACAATACACAAACTTAGTTTTCTGAACATTTAATATAAATTATAAAGAGAAGAAAGTTCTTTCCCTTTCTCCATACTACTGACTACTCCCTTTTCCTTAAAGTTTTAATCTTAAAATGAGCTGCTAAAATTTTAAAAGTAGCTACCAGAGTAGTCTGCTACTATATAGTAGTAGTAGTATAAAGTGAAAAGTAGTATAAAGTGGTATAAAGTAAAGTAGTATAAAGTGAAATTAAAACCTGACCTGTATAAAACCATGTAGACTTATGCTATATATTCCAAATAGCACCAGTGTTCCATGAGGAGCAGACAGTTCTGAAAAGCAGTTCAGCCCCAGGCAGCCACTAAGGGCTTGTGCTGAGAGCATGCCAGGACTCAGCAAAGCTCAGCATTACAGTGGTTACAAAAAATACAGAACATCAGCCCCATCTGCAAGTCCTGCTTGCATCAAATTTTGTCACTTTGCAACACTCTCAGACCCTTAGTTTGGTCTTGGAGCACTTGAAAAGACAAGGGGTGACTGGAATAGGTGGGTTCCCACCCCAGATGCTGGGTTGGCAGCTAAAGGCTGGTGGATCCCAGAAACTTTCATGCCCTACAGAAGGAAGAAGCCCTGAGGGCCTCAGGGTCCACTGGTCTCTGCTCCTGGCTTACAAGGTGCATGAGCCCCATCAGACACGCTGCTGAGGGCATAGTACCTCAAACATCCCCAGCACTGAAAATCACAGAAAACAAAACTCAGGTACAGCTGGAAAGGGAGTGAGAGGGTGGCACTTTAGCTTGTATTGCATTTCTGGGTCCTGTTCTTTTTGAACTACAATTTTAAATACACTATTATAGGCACAGTAGGAAAATTTTACTTTTATTGAGAGAAAAGTTATCACCATTGGAAAGTCTTGTCTGTTTGCTGAGAAATTTTCACTCGTTGTCTTTGACTAGAAGGAGATCCATGCTGAGAAATATGAGGCAGAAAGCTTTTCTTCAGAGCGAATTGCAAAAGAAAGGAAGATAAATCAGCGAAGCTTTTATTATGTAGTTTTCCCTCTGGCAACATTTCATTGTATGATACAGGCATGCAAGGATGCCAAAGGAAAGAAAAAAAGATTTTTTGCTTGAAAGAAAGAACTTAAACTTTGGTTAGGACTCATCTGATACTGGACTTGCTCAATAGAGAAAAAAAATCCTTAAATAAAACATGTTCTTAAGAGGAAAATTAGGTGAAGCACTATCCAGGTCTACATTTGAAAAAGTTTTGGAAACACAAGTATTTGGCTGGGAGGATAGGAAAAACTACATACCTATAACTATCTTGGCAAAAGTCACAGTGGAGGTGCAGCTGTATGAGCACAAGCAAGAGGCCCCCCCTAGACCACCAAGCTCCATGACTAGCTAAGCCTCTGCGGGGAACCCAGAGAGTAATTAAACAATTCAAGGGCAAGGATGCTGTGTGAGCACAAACCATCCATTTGAAGGGGGTGGGGGGTGGTGATTTCCTATATCAGCAATCTTTTTTTAGACAACCTAAGAAGTTACAGACATTAATGTAACATTATCTGCTTACCAGTGGGCCTTGTATCTCTTTACTCTTCCCAATTACATTACAGATAAAATAATCTTCTTGATAGGGAACAAGAGATTTTTTTCACTCTTTAATATGTCAAAAACATCTGATTAAGGTCAAAAGTCCTCTAGGTATATGAAGCCACTGCCCCTCAACTTCCTTTTGAGACATTTTTGAGCTGTTTATCTCCATGGTCAAAACCTTCAGTCAGGCATATAAAGAAATACACTTGTTGGCCAGATAAGCGATGTGCCAAAACAGAATTCCCTCTGTCAGAACTGATACCATTTCTTTTAGATGTAGTTTCTCATCCCACAGGCTTTGGCTGTTTGAAGGGAAAGTAGTTCTCAGAACATACGGAGTTGGTAATAAAGCTCTTTCTAGGAGATACAAGGATTACACAGGGAATGAAATGGCAAAACAGTGTCTGCAGTACACACTGTAAGACCTGAAGTAAAATTCCACTCCAAGTAAAATTCCCTTCCCACTGAGAAAGAACAACATGGTGGGACAAAGTGGAAGTGACAGCATGGCTTTCCAAAATGTTAGCTATATCATGGCTGTTTCCCCTCAGAACACTGGCTACCCAAAACCTGCTTGAAACACACATTCCAACCTCACACTCACAAAAAAAACCCTTGTGACTTGTCATTTTGAGTCAGTGTCAGGAGTACTGCCAAAAAGCAAGGATGAAAAAGCTGTCTTAAAAGAGCGAGTCTATGCACCAGACAGGGAAACAGTGCCTGTGTATATCAGAGTTCCTAAGCTCAGCTACAAAGCTGTATTTGGTTTCTGCTAGATCTGCTCCAGGCATCCTAGTTCCAGTGAAGCAGGAAGACTTGTATCCCACAAGTCCAGTATTGTTTCATGTTCCCAGGCTGTCTACTTGTTCTTAGACCAAAATCTCTACAAGGCAAAGCAAAGACACTCAGATATCTCCAGAGAAGCTGCCTACTGCCAAGAGGACTGCTGGGAGTCAAGACTTCGAAAGCCACAACCAATAGTAACACTGCTCCAACAGGATGGGGTGGGCAGAGGGAAGGGTGCTAAAGAAAAGCTCATTTTCCAGGAAAACCATTCTAGTCCAGATCAATGTTTAATTTAAACCAGTAACTTGTTCCCAGTAGTGTGGACAAGCAGGCAGGCAGAGAAGAATAAAAGCAGGCCAAGCACATTTGCTTTCTCCCATGTATTTTTGCAGCTTTCAGTGATTTTTGTCTCAGGAGAGGTCCTGATCCTGATTTCATTTATTTATTGAATGATCCCCAGTAGCTCTCTCTTTGAAGCATTTATCCTATCTTTTCATTTGCTTTGTTCTTGTTCATTGCTATTGAGCACTAGCCTAAAATTTTAAGTGAAAGACCATGATGATGTGTTTCCTAAAAAAAAAAAAAAAAAAAAAAAAAAATCTGGAAGTTACGTTCTCAAGGTCCTGATCTAAGTACTTTGTGTTTTGTAATATATTGCTATATACAATTTTCACTATCTTTATAGAATTTTGTGGCAAGAAACTTTTTTTTATGTGATTGTAGTTTAAATGTATTACAGTAATCCTAGACATTGTCTCTCCCTACTATTCCCTTTTCAATTGCTCTTGTCAACTATCTGCATGGTACAACCTAAGTCCAGTCAAATCAGATCTGTAATTCAGATCTCATTATGTGACTCATATATGTTCCATGCCTAAGGACAGTTGTCTGGATTCTCACTCTGGCCCTGGACATAAAATTTACCATTATGATAGCATCCAAAAATATGAAGCAAGCTTGAGCCTCATTATTTAAAGCAAGGTCTCTAGGATTGCACTGAATTGGCTTTTAAATTTAATACATCATGGTTGAAATCTTGGCTGCCTCTTTAATCTGTGGGACTACTTTTATTACCTTAATTGAAGCCAGGATTTTGCCTGAAGAATAACCCTACCATTTAGCATTATTTCATAATTATCTTATTAGGTGCTCTCCTGTTTACTAAACAACATATGTTTTCCCCTGTTCAGCTTTACTCAGTGGCAGAGCAAATGATACTTGCAGCCTTCAGAGCAAGAAAGACTGAGATGGCCAAAGTGATCTTTTACCTAACTCTGTTATGCTATAGAGCCAGTTTCTCCTTGTCTTGAGCTCAGAGAAGACTATTGCAGACATTTGCTTTAGGGTTGAATTTTTCTAGCATTTTTCCAGTTGGTGCTCTGTCCAGAAAAAGACCTTTCTGGCAACTGCAGTTTGAAATTCTATTCCAGCCCTGGATCTTAAAACTGAATCAGAGAATTTTACTGGAGATGAAGGAACTCTCCCTCTTTCTCTTACTCCTTCCCTGCCATCTGCACAAGCCACTAATTTCTGCATAAAGCACAGCTTTCAAAGAGCTAGTGCAAACAACAAACACACATTTTCACTAGAGGTCCATTAAGTAACCAGGAAGACAGGAGGGAAAAAATTAAGTCTAGGTTTATCCGACTGGGTATACTGCTAAGTTGTATATTCCCAAAAAACACAGAACAAAACCAATGTAAATGAAGGATTTAGCATAGTCAAGCAGAAAGAATTAATTCCCAAAAGTTTCAAGACTTGCTTATGTGGTGTCAGCTTTATCAGACACACCTCCTTTCCCTCCAGACGACAGATTTGTTACTAGGAAAAACATAGAGACCAAACTGTTCATCTTCCAAAATTTGGACTGACTTTGTGTGATTAAGATGGGGCAATTTGGATTGCAACTTTTTTTTAAGCCAGAAGGCAGCAAAATAAGCCTGTTTGAAGTCTTGTCCCAAATGCTTTGACTTCAAGAGAAGAAACTGGCAGCAAGAGCAGAAATAAACACATTGCTGCATTGTTCCAGCAGGCACGAAGGCAGGACTATGCCGGGCAGTGAGTAGGTGTGATTAGCTCATTTGTCATTAGTTGAACACCAAGTAGAAAGCAGAAGTCGAAGTACACGGAAATAACACCCTCCAATTCTGATTAGCCTCTTGTTTACACCGCATTGTAGGAAGCTGAGGCTGCACTGGTTCACTTAACCCTTTTGCAAGCACGAATGTTGGAAGTCCCGTGTCCCTTGGAGAAAGGAAGGAACACCTCCCTCCAGAGTGTTAGCAAGAGACAGAAGTGATCCTGCAAACTACCACCAGCACCATGAAGACATCAAATGGTCTTCTTTTCATCTTAATCCTGCTTTACATCAATGCCAGCACACAGTGGCCTACGCACACAGTCTGCAAAGAGGACAACTTGGAAATATATTACAAAAGCTGTGGTGAGATTTTTTTTACATTTCCCTTTTCCTTTTAGCTGCTCAACAGAGTTGTTCTTATATGCAGTGAGTGATGCTTATAAAGCCAGGCAATGAATGGAAGGGTTACACTCCCAAACCTGCTCTGGGTTTCACATCTAAAATATTTTTTGTGTTTCAAGTACAGCTGGTTTTGGTTCACACACACACAAAGCTAACTGTATTTAGAAGATAATAAAGAGGAAATAATGTAACAATTCAGAATAATAAACCACTGTGAAAAACCCAGTTTAGCATAAGATCTTTATCTTGAAGTTAGGTTAAAAAAAAAAAAAAAAAGGACGACTCTAGGTCTTTAACTTTTTTACCCCTGGGATGAAACAGGCTCTTCAATACACGGATCTGCTGCTTTCCTAACGTGCAATGAGGCTGTGGTGATGTGCTTTCTGTCCTCCACTAGGAATGACAAGGGACCCAGTGTGACAGTGGGAAGGATTCATGTTCTCTGCCCTTGCCACTGCGCTTAGTGAGACTTCAGCAGCAGCCCTTACCAGAGGCATTTCCCAGGGATCACAGGGTTTTGTTTGTTCTTTAAATCTGTAGAGAAGAAAAGGAGCAAGCGACACTGGAATTGACTGAAAATGAATTCACTGAATGGTGCCTGCTTTCCACCTCTTGCTTTGCTGGCCGTGTGCCTCGCCTATTGTGCTGATCTGCTTTACAACTGGGACAAAGGGAATTAGATTCACAGACGCCTCATTCATTTTCCGCACGTGATTTGAAAAGCGATTCATGGCAAATGAGCACCCTAGAGTTTGTTTTTCCAATTCATCCAGTTACAAAGGGTTTTCCCGGGGGCTTTTCCTCGCCTGTAGCTTTCATGCGTTTTTGCACACCCATTAAAATAAAGCCAGTGAGGGACAAGAGAAGTAAATAAATATTTGCAATGCTATTCTTTACTGGCCTGCTCCTATGGGGACTAAAGTCAGGCTTCACGTTCTATAAATGGGTATCATGCATTAAGAAAATATTTAATTAGATATTGAATACAGACTTTGGTATTGCCTTCATTTTAGTAAAAATTTATTGCATAAGTGAATTCTGTTCCCTCAACAGGTCTCAGTCAGCATGAGATGCCTTGACACAAAGGCACAGGCTACAGTCTGAGCAAATGCAAAGTATGATGAATTTGTCTGCTGGCATGTGCCAGTTAAATGTTGCTTCTTACTGTGCACATCACTGGTCTAGCTAACAATATGCATTTGTTTAGAGCTATTTGTTTCTGTCACTTCCTTTAGTTTGCCATGAACAGAAAGATAAGAGGTATATTCATTCAGGGGGAATTCACAGATTGAGAAGCACGAGCCAGAGCTCATAAAGGTCAGGTCCCACCACTTAGAGTTCTGTTCTCCTGGGCACAGCTATGGGAGATGAAAAGATTACACAGATGTAGAAACAATGCAAGAATTAAATAAGATTCCTTGTTTGAAGTCAGGTTCCTTTCTCCCTTACTGCTCTGTCAGATTAAAGTTGAGGCAACTCACAACTCCCATCACAATGTCCTGCCTTGCCTTTTTCCAGAGGCTACCACATGTGTAGCATCAGCCCAGGGTATACCATCTGCGTTGCTGCTGATGCAGTTCACAATCCAGCAGTTTGCATAAAGGAGAAGAATTTAAGGGTCTTGGGGTCAAGCCCCAAAATCTACAGGTCAGGAGGATCAATCCAAGTACACTAGTCCATATCTCTTCAGAAAAGACCCTGTCCTTACTGGGCTCACTGGGAAGCTCACAATGGTGCAAAAGGTGCTTGCTGATCACCCTTTCAGGAGAAGGGGAGCTTTGTCCCTACCTTATTTCACTGTAAACCAGAACTAGATGGGCAGAACATAACTCTGTTTTTCACTGTGTCCAGCCAATTGTTCTCACCCAGGAGGACACAGACTTGTTATTTTTTGACAAGACTCATTCCCAGCAAACCTTCCTGTTACAAATTTGTAATGGCAGCAACTGCAGAGTTGATATTAGGCAACTGCCCACGCTCTTTAGCTATTTCAGAGGAATACTGCCCCATACGTCCCTCCAGTCTGAGAAACCCCTTTAGTATTTCCTGCTCCACTGAAGATATCAGAGGATGTCCCATTTGGGAGATAACAGGAGCCACTGTGAAGTAATAAGTACAAAATCTTGGGTAAAGGATTGCCTGTTGACTTCAAGAGGGTGAGGATTTCACCTCTAATGTTGTTACTATAGACTCTAGGATGTTATCAGGGAATTAGGATTGAATCAAGGAAAATATAAGGATGTTAAAAGAATTTTTACCAAGTACTTCACAACTTCTTTCTGGAGCTTAATGTCCTCTCTCAACAAATTATTAGAATTCAGTTTGAGCATTTAAAGAGGAACCAAGTACCCATTTATTCTTTGCTGTTTATCAGATCCTCTCCTATAATACAGAAAAAAACTGACTAAATTAAAAAATATGGGCTAATATAACTGTGATTAATGCAACAGAGAAGTTTAGGTGGATAACTGAGAACGTGAAGCCATCTCCTGTACCCAGGAGTAAGTTGCAATTGCTGGTCACAAGCAATTGTTCTAGCTGCATCCTGCTCCTATAGCACATAAGATACAGGCATGCATCAGGCCCCCAACCTCAGCCCATGCTCTGAGTCCTATAGAAAGCATCCCCATTCCCACTCAGCCACATCAGGCTAAATGTTCTGTAACCAGGACTCCAAGTCATGCATCAAAAGAAAGGGCTAGACAAGATCCTAGTGATCAGTATAATGCAACTGTAAAAAAGTAATCAGACAAAAAAACCTCAGCAGCAAGTCCATGGTAAGAAAATCAAGCTGAGAGACAGGTGGTCTAAAAGTTGAGTAAATAGACAGTGTGCTGCCTCCTCTATGTGACCACAGGAGACATAACACAGAGACAGTCTATAAATAGCAAGACATTTCCTATTAGGGCCAGTCTTCCTCCCAGGAGCAAGTGACAAAAATGAAGGAAGATCTCAAATGACCACAAATCACTTTAGGAACCTGGGCAGAGATCCTGAGATAAAAGCAGCACAGGTTAGCATCTCTGACTGAGAAAAGAGAACAGTAATTGGCAAGTCTATGCGCAGACATGAAAAGAACCTGCTACATAAATGGCCAATTTCTACCCCTTTTAATTTCACTGTAAAAATGCTTTTGATCTTTCTAGCTACATTATAAAAGGCAATTGTCTGGGAAGGGAAGGGCAGGTAGGCAATGGCAACAAAGTGCCTTGGGCAGATTCCAGTGTTATTTGAGTAATAGGCATCCTCTTGGAAGTGCAAAGTGCAATGCAGTCAGAGACAACAGAACATAACTCCCTAACACGTGTACCAACACAGGCTTCTAGATCATTCATGTAAAGCCTAATTGTCTTAATTAGCTATGAAAACATTCTTAGTATATAGTGTTCAAATGGGACCCCCTTCATAAGGGAAAGCAGGTGATTGCTCCTGCAGACACATGAAAAATATTTTCCAATTATTTTTACAGCTCTTTCTTGAAATATTATGTGGACCTGTATTAACACTTTAGTGTTTCAGAATACCTGCTTTTCGACCAGCAAGCTTGGTGATTATTTAATTAAATTATTTAGATTAGGACCTGGGAGATCTTAGAGCTGCCCATTGCCTGAAACTGTAGATTTCTTTACAGTGCAGAAACAAACACTGATAAGACAGAAGGTTCTAAAAAAGGGTATGGACACCACCAACCATTAAGGACTGTTTTTTGTGCACTGGAATAAATAACGGGGAATTTCAGGGAGCTCTTCAGAAGAGTCAAAGCAGTAGTATTCAAAGATGACATCTTCAGAAATACTCCCAAGACTATATAAAACACTGCTCAGACCACATGAGGTTTTTAAATATAGACAAACATTTTTTTCTCAATTACTATCTGATTTTGTTTTCTTGTTCTTCTGTTTTTCATCTGAAGCAAGGTTAATAGCCATTAAAGTTTCAGGAGAAGGAGCAAACAATCAGTATTCCCTTCTGAATTAAATATGACATTGGCTGCACTCTTCATAAGTTTTATATATGTATATCTACAAATTTTGAAATAATAAAACATATATAGGGTTATGGGTAAACATTTGCTATAATTCATGTCTCCTGCTAGACAAAGAACCAGGGCAATCTGGTCATCTAGGAAATTATTTTTACGTGACAATGCCTCTTCCACAACAGAGGAAGGTCATGCTGAACTTATGTCCAATGAGCTCCATGTTTGCTTGCATAGTTCTATGTCACACTTGAAGCAGTGTCATTTCTATAAACCTTTTTCCCAGCATCCAGTGGCACAATAGGCGGGAGTAGCACTGCCCAGTTCAGTACACACTTGCATTAAATTGCATTCGTAGATAGAGGAACTCTCATTTTTATGGCTTTTTTTTTTTGAAATGTGTGAGCTCAGATTTGGATCTCTGTTAAAATGGCCCCTTGAACTCCACAAGGTGTAGAACCCACTCTGGTCAGATAGTGTACTATAGACATGCTCCTGTTAAAGTCTACATTGAAGGAACTTTTCTGTGCTTAAAATAAAACCAGTGGAGACAGAGACCAATTAGCTCACAATTTCCTGATTATTTGTCTGTCCTTTCTGAAGAGCTTCAGGCTTACTAGGGTCCCCCTCACATGCTCATTATACTTTCTCCTACATACTGAGAGATCAAAGACACTATTTTTCTTAAACTCCACTGTTCCTTTTTTAAAAAATATAACTGTAACATCAGGTGTATTTTTAAAAATACACCTGCTCATTCAGCAATACCAACTTGTAAACAGTACTGTTAAATTGGCACTAATTTTACAGCATATCACCTTCTGTTCTCTATGTCAACCAATGTAACAAGTCCTTTTCCCTCCCTGACCACACACTTACATTCTTTACTTTAAGGATATAAGTAATCTGATAGCTTCAGCTGGAAAAGAAAGGTCTGTGAAAAAGTTCTCACTCATGCCTTTTCAGGGCAAAAATTCTTCTAGACACTTGGAAAAAGAGGTTCTTTTTCCATTATTCTTTGGATTTTTGGCAAACAGATTGAGCCAGATGCTTCTCTTGGACTTATTTATTTATTTCCTTCAAACAGTCTCTAGCAAATGCTTCTGCTTCTAAATTATTTAAAGCCACACGACACCAACTCTCCTCTGATCTTTTGTTGCATAGATTGCTAATGGGCAAACAATCAAAGAACTTAAGAATTCCACTTGAAAACAATTTTTTTGTTTGTTTACTCTGTCCAAGCCATCTTACTGTCATAGCTTTGCTGTTGAACTCATCTGGTATAACTTACTTATTCCAAGGGGAAGACCAGATGTGTACATGTATATTTCTGGCACCAGATCCTAACAAACTGAAACTATCATTGGAATCAAGGTAGCATAGTTATGAATGCACATGCAAATCTTCTTTTAAAATTTTGGTCCCTCCATGAATTAAAACTATCCTATCTATTTCATTCTCCACATGACATTAGAGGATTGAAACTTTCTTTTTTCTATGTGAACTCTTCGGGTGATTCTGAACATCATTTTACCCTTCTTTCATGGGGGGAGAGTAATTAGTAAGTTTTAAAATGTAAATGACATAGAGGAGCAGGAGACAATTTCATACCTCCAAGGTACTCTGGCAAAAACATTAGATTCGGTACCTAGACTTTAAATCTTTCAGTAAAATCAATATTAATGCTTTCAGTGAGACTAGTAGTGGAGAGAATTAACCTCAGCTGAACTTCTCCCACCAGGCTTTAAATTCTCTCATCTAATTTAGTTCTCAGTGGTTTCCTCATAGAGCCAAATTCTTCACCAGCTGAATTAAGGTCCTGCACCATGGACTGCAAAAGAGGGTTGTTTATGTGTGAGAGCCTCTCCTGCTTATCTCCAGCTGATAAATCTAAACCGGTTGGCATGTTTTTCACCTACACACTTTTGCCACATCTTTGGTTGCTGTAGCCACTGAGTCACTAAGGTAAATGCAAGGATGAGTGGTAAGAGTTCAGAAGGCAAGCCATAGAAAAATATGTTCTCCTCTTTGGAAACATATAGGAGAGACATGCCTTAAAAATTATATTTTACATTACCATCAAGTAATACTGTGGGCAAGGCAATACTATCATTTGCTATTGGACACTGAATCTGAGCCTATGGAGGGAGCACTGTAATACACTAAACAAGTGAGTCACAGCCATTTTAACAATTTGACAAAAATTTGAGATTAGCTCCTGTATTACATAAAGCAGAAATTATCAAAAGGCACATTAACTGCATAGAGTCAGGAGCAAGAACAAACCACAGTTGATGATAAGTGCTATACAAAGCTTTCTTGGTAAGCCTCTAAGCAATAAAGCATTGCTACACTTTCTTGACATTGCCACATCATCTCATCTAAAACTGTCATCAAGACCTCAAAATATATCTGGACCTTACTATGCTTACAGTTTAGCAAAGAAAATAGAGGCAGGAGGTCAAATGCTTACAGCAATTTAATATCCATTGGAAAAAATATCCAAAGTATTCTAAGAAAATTAACACCTCAAAATGAAAAAAACTACATCAGCATTATTGTGTGTTGGTGTTGCTGAACCAACTTTAAGGAGGCAACCTAAAACTAGGGAAAAAGAGTGGCCATCAGGGACAAGATGTCCAAATGCCCTTTTACAGATTCACCACGTACCGAATCAAAACCCTTTGGTCTGTTCCAGATGCTGCTTTTAGACTCAGGAGAGCTTCTAGTTGCCAAAAGCTAGCATTTTGAAAACTACCACAAATTCATTCAATGCTTCAGTTTCCTCTTCACCTGAAGATGGATGGCTCCAGTCAAATGATCCAGCAGTGATCAAGCAGGTAGGAACCCAGCTAGTTTCCTCAGCAGAGGGAGCATGCCATTCCAACTATAGCTTACTGCCATGCTCTTGTAGTGGATTTAAACCCATCATGGGAAAATGGGAACATTTAGCCCATTTATATGCTGCTGATTACTGTTCTGTATAATCAGCAGTATAGCTGCTACCCCAGAGCATGGCATGTGTCTGACAGCAGGGCAGTTTCCAGCAACATTTGGTTCTATTTCTGACAACTCCGAAAGTCTGTTGTGAATCCCCAGTCATTCTGGCAAGCACTGATGTCCAGAGATCTCAGTGTCAAGTAGGGCACTATGAAAAAAAAAAATTTAAAAAAAAAATTAAAAAAGAAAACCCACCACATTGAAGAGGGAAGAGACAGGTCTGATTAGGCATACAGGCAGTTACTGTAAGCATCTTATTCATCTAGTGCATGGTGTTTTCCTACCAACAGAAGAACAAAGACTTTTTCTCTCTAATAGAGTCCCTGCTGGGCCCAAATTAATGCAGTATTTTCTTGTTACACTGCTGTATTTGAAGCCTGCCTTGTCTGCCTTTCTCTCTCAAGCTAACTAGGACAAATCAGGATTATCAAGTACAGATCTGCATGTGCTATCTCTCAAAGCCTGCATCTTTCAGTTTTGTCCTCTTAAACAGGCTTGGCTAAAGCTTTGTCATACCACACAATGCACAGGAACCCCCCTTTCCAAATACCACCTCTGGCAAAAGCAAGGAAAGAGTCTTCAGATACTGAGCCTCCCCTCGAGCCTCAGCCAACAGCTCTAACAAGCTTGCTCTCAGGAAAGGTGGTTCAAGCAGGAAAAGGCAGAGAGACTCAGGGCATGTCTTTGACAAGGCTGCTTTATTCATGCTAGTCACACCCCCATCCCCAAATACAGACCTGCACCTGCACACCTTCTATCTTCACAGGGCTTCCCTCCACCTCATCACATCAGCCTGATGCCAGAAAATCTCTTCCTCTCCTCTCCACCTGACATTTGGAGAAGCCTTCTGAGTTACTATTTCTTAATATTTGCACATTTGGACATCAGTTATACTTCGCAATGAGTTTTATTTGAAACACCAAGAGATAAAATCTTTGTATTTTATTCAAACTAATTTCATAAGACACTGAAATCACCTTGCTCCAAAACTAAGGCTGTAAGCATCAGCCAGTAATGCCTGTGCCTTAATCTAACAAAGTAATATATAACTGCTCTATCCATTACCAGTATTCAGTATTCTTGGGAGAGGACTGGAAATTATTTAACTTGTATAAACCTTTTTTTTTTTTTTTTTAAGTCACATTTTAAGTTTCTTTTGTAGTGTCCTGGGCTTTTTTAGGTTATAGATTATACTGAACCCAAATCTTCAGGCTTCAGTCTACAGCCATATAAGTTTTATCAGAAAGGAAGCAGAGTTATTCACTCCATTGGACATCTCCAAAAGCTTTGGAGATTTGGGTTTAAGCAACCTCAGAAACCATAAGTTGACAGCATTCTTTGCAAAGGGGAGCTTCCACAGTCTGTAACCCCAGGACATTAAGGATACATGAACTCTAATCTTCCATATTCCTTCTCCTCTATGTTGCCTAAGGAAGCCAGAAAAGTTCAGGTGATAAAACATACAGTTTTATCTGCAAATGAGGCCAGACTGACTGAATTGAACTAGGCCAGAGTTTCAGTCCGAAATAGGCAAAAGCCTGGAGTTGGCTAAGGCAAATATCTCTGGATGAAGCATTCTTATGATAAAGTCACTGACACAGTCAGTGTGAGCATCACTATTTATTCTGCTCTCCTCTGAACAGAGGGTCACTCTGCCCCTCCCGGACACGTCTGGATGTGGCAGTGGCATGCAGTGAAGGCAGGCCCAAAGGGAAGTTCATTAAACTGAAAGTGCTCAGGGAAATGCATAACCAGAGAGCTGCTAATTCACCTGGTGTTTCTTCCTCAGTAGCCTATAAGTAGATTCCAGTGTCAAATATAACCTTGAGCATTCAGGTTAATTTACTTAAATAAGCATTAAAGGGAAATTGTTGAATGAATACATAAAGTCTGAAATCCCAAACAGTTCCTCATTCTTTCCCTCTCCTTTCATCATGTTGAATGTTGTACAGACTAATGATTTAATTTTATTAAGAGCTTTGAAGGTGAGGGATATTGGGTAATTGCTAAATGTTTCTTCCTTGTGCTAATTTCCATCTCCTCTAACACCAGCTTGTCCTTACCTGACCCTAGCCAAGTGCAGTTGTACTATTTCATTCCATTCAGTGGCTTATCTGCTCCTAAAAGTATTTTGAAACACCCAAAGCTTACCAGTTTGGAGGGTCTTCTTACCACTCCAAGGCTTACAGATGTGGACTTTTACAAGCAAAGCTCATCTGCTTGCTGCTATACCACTGATTTTCATGGTCACATGGAAACAATGTGATTTTAGCGCAGATTCAGAAGAGAGAGAAGCCAGTACAGGATAGTTAAAAAGACTGGGGGGGGGGGGGGGGGGGGGTGTGGGAGGGGGAGGAGGGAAGGGAGAGGGAAGAATAAAAGACAGAGGCAGTTGTACACCAGTTCAGCAAAATTCCTAGAACAGGTGCTTCCCATCTGGCCATGCAGTTTCTGTAATGCCCAGTTAGTCATCTAGCAGCTCAGGCTCTGAGGGACATTGCCACAGTGGGTTAGCACATTATCATTCCCAGCTGTTCACTTCATCCTGTGCTCCGGAGATCCCTCCCAGGAGGCTGTAAAGGCAGCCCCAGCTTGCAGCCCTGTGCCTTTGTGCACACCCATGTTCAGCACAGGCAGGAGCCACTGGCCCCACAACTGCAGTAACCAGGGCACAAAAGGGAGTTCCCATCTGTTGTCCTTGTCCCTGAGGTTATACTGCTGTAAATATGTCTGAGTGAATCTACCTATGCCAAGAACAAAAGCAGGGGGAAAAACCTCCAGAAGGAAAAGTTCAGGAACTCATCTGAGCTTCTAGGCTGTACTACACACACCCGCTCCGTTTTCTAAGAAAAACCCAGCCAAACCCATCACTGTGAGCACCTGGAATAGTAAGTCAGGCTGAAATCTTGCACTGTGGTGCCAGTGCACATGGAAAACCTCATCCCAAATCAATATAGGGACAAATCTCCACCAGGGTACTTGGGTACGGGTGAAATGGGTGGTGGGATGCATGGGCTTAGCTGACACTAAGCCGTGTCAGGTATGATCAGTAACAAGATGCCAGGTACATCCCAAATTCACCTCTCACAAAGCAGAATTGTACTACAGAAGCCAGCCTTCAGTGAAAGCTGAACATTCAGTGCTAGATACAATTTGGAGTTCAGCATCAGCCACAGCATCAGGTTCAAATAACAGGTCTGGAAGATCTTGGAGTGCATTGATGGCTTTCAAAAGCCAAAGACTTTCCTGTTTCCCAGAGCAGATGCCCAAAATTTAGTACTGCCTAGAGAGAAACTTGAGTCAAAATTCTGCTTCTAGACACCTTTCATGCTAGCTGTAAATATGTTGCAGCCTAAGTCCTTCTCACTAGATACACAAAAAATGCCCTTTTCCCCCTCTGTGAGCAGATTTTCACTGATAAACCTCAATGTGTTTGCAAAATTTCCAACAACATTATGAGTGTTGGTGATTTATCAAAGCTGAACTGGAAAAGCAAAATTCTGCAACCAGTTAAAGAATTTCTAGCTTTAATTATGGGAGAGGGAGCAGATTGAAGGGAGTAGGTGGAGGGAAGTCTGGGAACATACAGTACTGTGCACCATGAAATGTTGCAGGGAAGTGGAAGGCTGAAGGGCAGCCCCACGTATTTTAGAGATCTAACAGTAAATGTTATTGCTCTGCACATGTGAAAGACATAACATGTATTTTTTTTCAGTCTAACCAGCTCACTTCAGATTGAGGCAAACACGGAAGAATAAGTATTAAACCTCCATAGGAGACACACAGTGACTCACAGTTGTACATCTGAGATGAAAAACAAAAACGGCAATTGCCTTGAGTTGCCTTGGCCACAGGAGGGACTCCTCACGATTTAAGGAAAGGGGTATGGCACAATCCCTTAGTGAAGAAAGATCAGCTGAATTTACAGACTCTTTCACTTCTCATGAGGCTAAACACACTAGTTTCATTAATTTCGTTATAGTAGCAACGGTTCTCCCTACATGTTTGAGAATCCAGACTCCCTGGCACCACAGCTTTAGCAACACAGCCATCCTTTCAATTGATTTCAGCAGAAGGTCCCCATATATGCCACAGTATCTAAAATTGCAAAATTGGATTGCTAAATCTGAGCAGGAATTTCCACAAGGATGGTCAGAAAATTAATTGAGGTTCTTTTGGCATTGGAAATTTTTACATTTGTCAGCAACAGAGTAACAACACAAAATCCAAGTGTTCCAATTCACAAATTTTTCTGGAATTCCTCATGTAAGTGCTTCCACACTCTGTTCTTCTCTGAGGACTAGACAGCACCTCCTGGATATGTCAGGATCCTATGCTGCATCACTAGCAGTGCAGTTAAAGACATCCATGGCTATAATGCGTTATGAAATGTGTCATCTGTCATAGGAGCTCAACCCATAGAAATAAACAGACATCCAAACTAAAATAATTCTGAGATCAGGGTCATTGTAAGAAGCCCAAGCTTTCCAAAAAAGCTTGGTTTCATGAACAAACCCTTTCCACTCAGTAACTGATGAGAAATTTTAAAATTAAAGTTCAAATTTTAGCAATGACACCAGAATTTAATTTGTTCATTAAAGTACAGCCTAGTCTTTTTGAAAAGAGAAGAGCATTATATAAGTTCTACTGCCAGGTTTGACCATAACTCCCTCTTGAATTTGCAGAACGAACAATTTTAGTAAGCTGACAACCAGCACTATTTGTAGGCATCAATGCCCAAATTGCTCTGAATCTGAGCAGCTGTTTCCTGAACTTTATCATCACACCACACACAAAACAGAAACAAGAGGGGCTCTAGCAGAAGTCCAGAGGAATGCGGAAACCAAGCCCTGAGAGATGGTAGAAACCAGAGGGGAAGCAGGAGTAACGGTCCTGGAGAAAAGAGAAGTTTGACATACTTTCCAGCTGAAGCAGGAAACTGCTCTCCTAACTGATCCCAACAGCTTCTGAAGCTGCAAAAACAAAGCTGGAACTGACACAAATAAGAAAACTGACTGTTGCCACACTTGATAAACAACTGCAGGCACTAACTTTTTGTCCCAAGCAGATTATGCAACTGCAGAGACTGCTTTAGTGGTGTGGAGGACAAAATCCAGCACAGGGACACAGACCTTTAGAAATACCAGTGCTTTTTATCTCCCTCCTTTGAAAAGTCTTTTAATTTACCAAAATTTAGGGCTTGGGTACTCCTGTTAGACCACACCGATAATCTGTGGGCTCACAAAGCCTGGCTCAGTTAAAGCCCTCCAGGTCCTTTCAACACTTTCATTCATTCTGTGATCTCCTCTAAGCAATCAGGTTTTGGTCACACAGGCTTGCTGATTGCCAGCTGCTACAGCTGTGGGGCACTGCCACAAAAACAGGGTTAGACTATGGGGATGCTGGCTCAGCCTCAGAGAGGGCACTTGTGACTCAAGTTTCACCACAGCATCAAAGGAAGATTCTCCCAACCTGTTATTTTCAACTCAGTGAGAAGATTCGTTCAAGTAACAATAACTTAGAAACAGAACTCAGTTCCCAAGACTATATTTATCACTACCAGATCTATGTAAACCAAGGAGCCTATGGCTGCTTCTGCACATGCCACAGTTGCTTCTCTCTTTTTCCACAGAGAACTATGTTGGATGTGCAGGCTGGCTGGAAAGCCATAATGAGGGACAAAACTATGCCTAAAGCAAGTTTGAGGCTCAAGGTATTTTTCCAAATTGGCCAAATTTTTCCCCTCCTGCCACAGCTTTAGAAAACAATTGCACATTCTATTGGTTGTGGCAGCTGAACTGTCAGTGGTTGCTGCTGCCTGTCACCAGAGAGTGACATGTTGGCAAGCCTTCAGGCACAGCATCAAGTCTCATGGAAGCTAGCAAGGAAGAAGGTAGAAGTGGTAGGAAAACAATTGTGTTTTTCCAAGAGTTTTAGAGCTTTTTGCAGAGAAAGGGATACTGCAGGAATGGGAAAGAATCACGTTCAGAAGAATAATGACAATTATCAGTCAAAGGGCTCCCTTTGGCCCCACAGCTCTGCTAAAGTCTCCCAGAAAGGGAGAAATGTAGAATATTTTCTGGCTTAGAAATATCACAGGATGATGGACCCAGAAAAAAAGTGCTGCAGTATCCCAGTTAACACAATTTTATTTTCAGTTTTGGACTTTTCATCCCACTCCAGAATTCAGTTTCCTAACCAGCTTCACTAAGCCATCTTGTGATACAAATTAATTAATAAACATCTTCATAGCCAATTGCTCCTCAGTGCTGAGGAAGGAATGGCAATGTGCAGAGTCTAGGAAGAGCAGTTGTGCTGAGACTTCACCATTGACTAAGTATTGGCTATTCACCATTGTGGGGAACTTGATTTTTTGAGCTTGATAATTTTCCTACCCAGTAGATTCTAGCCTCACACAGGTTATCACCTGAATGCACTTCAAACTGAAGGGGGAGGAAGGACAGAAGCAGCTACGAAATGCAGGGTGTGGGAGCTCTAAGCACTTATTGGAGAACTTTTAAGAAATATGTAATTTGTTTTTTATAACACTTACACATTTTATATATTATATATACAGTCTCATTAAAGTGTCTCATTAAAGATACAACTTGTAACCCATTGGTTTGTGTCTTCAAACAGATCCCCAGCAAGATTTTGCTCTCAGCATTGACCATTGTTCTGATATTGCAACCCACACCTTTAACATCAGAGCTGCAATGGTCCTAGGTAAGTCAATTGCTATTTTCTCAACTGTGCAGTTGTACACAGGTAATTCATATGTGAGTGCTGGTATTAAGAAGTAAGCAAGGGTGACAATCACCTATAAAATATGAATAGGCTTCATTTCTTCAAAATTTCAAAACCTGCGCAGGGTTACAAAAATGTCAGTTCTGTTACCAGCTCGGCCTCAGACTACATACGTCACCCTAAAGAGGAGTATATCAGCTTTCAGCCCCTATTCTGCTCCTACTCTTCATTTGTACACATGAAAAGCCAGGCGGGGGCTGCTCTAGAGCTCATCATCTTCATAGCTAAGTTTTCTGGGGAGAGTCTTGTTGACTCTCACACACATTCTTGTGTCAGTACCTCACCAAATTTCCAAGGCTGTGACCCTTGCAGGTAGGGGACTGAATGGACTCCCACAGAGTAGTGTGGGGACATCTCTCTGTCCCTTCTGGGTGTACAGAGGAGCATGATGGGAAAGTGCTGGCCTGAGGCATCAGTCATGCCATCAGTTTACCTGCACTAGCTGAAATTATACCCTTCAGTACTTGACTGATCAGCAACAAAGGTACAAACTGGGTGCACAATTTAATATTAGCCATAGCTTGCTTTGTGATTCTTTTGCAGGAAAGCCACCTCTTGCAAACCTGAGCCCCAAGCTCATCTAGATCCTGTACTACCAGAGCATAAATATGAAAGTGCTGCTGTATGCTCTAGCTACTGAAAATAAATTTGTGTGGCAAGTGTCTTTTAGCACCTCAGAATGCTTATTTACATGCAAAAGATCTCCTTTCCTCTGAGACATGCGGGCTATTTGTCCAGGGAGCATCACTTTTCAGGTGGCTGCAAAGGTAAACAAGCCTGAAAAAAAATCACACTACTGACATTTGCAAATACTTTTCCCACAAGTCAGAGTACAGGACCTCTGTCTAAATCCAGTAGCCTCACTGGCTCTGCCTGTGTCAGCAAGCCAGGAACAAGCAGGCAACCTCCTAGCACTGCCAAGCTGTTGTGCTGGTCCCTGGCACAGGCTTGGCTCAAACTGGTTTCTGTTTTCCCAGGCAGCAGTTACAGGTCACAGGTTGCTCTCAGGGGCCCATTGGATATGATCCCTCTGCTAAGAACACAAGAAAAGTTTAGATGTAAGGACATGAGATTTGCTATGACATTTGACCGAGTCAGAAAATGGTCATGGGCATAGTTTATTTAACAATCAAAGTAACTGCTATTATGTCCCCTGTCATATACCTTGAAGGGCCTAGAGACCTATTCCTGAAGCACAGATTTCTATGTATCAGGAGTCCTCCGTGAAGAGAAAAAGTCTAATGGCTCAAACAGCAGGGAGGAAAAAATAGAATCTTTTTTAAAATAAAGTAATAAACTTGCTTATCCTTGTGCTTTCTCTGAGCTCTCTTTCTACTTTGTGTGTAGGACACAGCATCAAGGAACTCTATTTCAAGCTGGACATGATCGTAAATGGAAAGACTATCTTAACCTACTCAGAGACGCTTTGCGGGCCGGGTCATTCTAAGCTTATTTTCTGTGGAAAGAAGAAAGGAGGTAATTTAGGTGGCACTCTTAAGTGTTTGATGGCTACTGAATACTCCAAGCAGGATGTGCCCACTGTGCTGTTGACTGCACCAATACATTGTAATGTTCTGTTTACTTCACCATCATGTTAATGGGTGATAGGAATGCAGTAGGACAGAGACATTTTAATTTAAGGGCCTGCTTTTCCCCCCAACCTGTTTGTTTGCTTTAGTTTTAATTACAGAATATTGCACACACATGGGATTTCAAGTCCATTAAAAATAACTGTGGTTATGTGACCCCATCCACCAGCAAAGAGGTTCATAAGCCCTATTTAGAGGCACATGCTTGTCATGTGAGCAAGAAGTATGACAAAAATAAAGGCTAGTTTGGTAAAACAAATGGTGAGCAAACAAACAACTGTTCTGAATATGTTCTTCACTATTAAGCAAGTCACACCTCCTGTCCTCAAAGGCAATTCTTTAATCACTTTATGAGGAAAAATGCTTGAATAACAATATTTGGAACAAGATACTATTTGCTACCATCTATGGTTTGCGTTTTCTTTCTGTTCAACATGTGCCTATGCAGCAGTCAAATGAATTCAGCTCATGCCAGTCATGCTGCCAGCTGGTGAAGACTTGCTCTAGTTGGTTTAGAGTGCTATTACTTGCCCCAGAAAACAAGCATCTTTGGGCCCAGGTGAGCCTGGGCAACTCAAGGCCCCTTCTGCCACAACCCATACTAGGTAGTGCCAAGTTAGCTGTGCCATGTCTGGAAGAGCTGTGGTCATGCTTCTGGACTGCAGTAGTCGTGTATCCAGTAATTTTTAAATCCCCCTCACATCATGATCATCTATTTAGGTTGATTTTATAAAAAACAAGTAGAGCCACAGAGAAGTTTGAGTGGTCAGAGCACCAGATAGTTACAGAAGTTCTGCTCTCCTTGAGTCACTCTTCAAGTTGATAACACTGCAATAACTCATGTGCAAGGGCCATGAGTTTAAAGACGATGAACGGCACTACTGCTAAGACAGTTCCTGGAAAATTATTAAGACATTTCACACTGCACAAAACTATCACAAAGAATAATAGAGAAATACTGCATGAGCAACCAATTATGTAAATCCTGTAAGCCAGATAGACAAAAAAATTAAATTCATAAGTTTCTTCAATTGTGTATTGAATTACAAGAGGAGAAAACCCACCCACAGACCTACTGAAAAACTATCTTATTCTGATGAAGTACTTAATAACATCCTTTGGTGAATACATTAAGAGAAGTAGAGTCAGTCCTGAGCTGAGCACAAACTGCTATTCACTCATTAAGCTACAAAGCCAAAACCTCCTGGGGTTTCCAAGTCTCTTAATCTTAAACTGACAGGCGATTGTTTCTGCTAATTGAAGTACATTATGATATAAACACATAGTTGGTTGTTTAAATAATACTATATATCTTCATCTAGAAGTATCCCTACTTCAGTGCAAAGACATCTGCCATGCACTTTTTAATAGACACCCTCTCATCTAGTACCTGTTTTTATTTAGTAATTAAGTCACAGTGGGAAAGAAGTGAACTTTCTCAAACAGGTTCAAACTGAAAATGGGGTATTTCTTAATTAGTTGACAGTCAAATCTACCCCATGTTTTAGGACAGAGAATTGAGCTGAAGACCAATTTAAGGCTGTTCAGGCATAATTTACCATATGAGCACAGTTGTAAATCTGACCTAATGCCTGTGCAGGAAGGACAACTTGTGAATGGCCAAGTATGCAGACTACTAAGACACAGGAGAGCAGAGAGCCATTTCAACTGAAGCTTTTCATAGAGAGCCTCTTTTCCCTGTTGTATGGGCAACATTTCCAACATCTGGCCAGACCTGACCTGAGTTTAAATATAGTTTCACACAGAATTTGCTTGCCTTTCACAAGGAGGCCAAATATTGCCTGCTCCTCCCTCTCCCAAAATTAGACAGAACATCATCCTTGTACAGGTTTTGTTGATCCACTTACTTGTGGGGAAAAGCAGAGCAGAAGTTACAAGAAAAAGAGACTTTTAAGAGCCAGCTGTGGCAAAGTCTTAGTTATTTGAGGGAAGTTTTCTTTTTTTCATTACTACCTTTTTTCATTACTGGAAATACTCTGTGTGCTGGAAAGACTTAATATAGCTGGAGATTTCATGTTCATCATAATCATATAGTATTTACTATTTTTGTTAACCAAAGGTCATGTCTGGCACTGCTCACTCAGACTCATAAATAGGATTCCAATATCTTTTTCTTTGAGCTATATGTCTGTTGTGAAATTGTTAGCTCAAAGTTTGCAAGGAAATTTACCATTGTCTATTTAGGACAAACAAAATTGCTAAATTCTTTGTGGCATAACATGAACTCAGGCCTTCCTCTTTTTTAGTAGAATGTGCTGGTTATTCCCAATTTCCTCCAAAGAAAACAATTACATAAGATTTAACAGATTTCCCAATGCAATCACTAAAATCAGAGTGGAAGATCTACCAGGGTAATATTAAGCAATGTGCCAACCACAGCTTGCAGGCTTAAGCAAAGCTACCTGACAAAAAGATAGCTGCCTCCTCTGCAAATTTTCTGTTGGGCTCAACTGACATAGGCACCAATTCCTTGTGCACACACTCCAGACCATAGAGAAACCTTCACCTTGCTTCAGACCTCCATTCTTTTACATTATTGTCCCTTTCAGTAGGTGTTACAGTGAGCAAGTTTTTAAAACAGTATTTGTGAATAAAAGTAGAGAACATAACATGAATTAAAAGACTGGCTATCACACTGAGAATGTAGGTAGCTGCTTCTGAGAAAGCAGCTATACCACAAGCTAGGTCTTTAGGCTGACACACAATGCCATCTTGCTTAGCCCCGTCATCTCACCTATTCCTCACCAGTAAAAAGAGTGAATCTTTCTCACCTGGCCATGTATTTACATATGTTTTTTCCCACTCAACTATACATCTATAGCTGGCAGTTATTCACATGGTTCCTACATCCGTAGCACCCACAGAAGCTGTGTGTCAGTTGCATCAGTGCAAGATTGTGTCCTAGAAGAACTCCAACATGGAGCACTGAAGTTCTAAAAATATTAAAAACATAGAAAAAGGAAGAGGTGGATGCAGATGTACAGGGCCTTTATATAGTATAAGAGTGTGAGAACACATAAAGATTTTCAGTGAAAGGAAGATTTGAGAAAGAGGAGTGAGAATTTCATTATAGGTGTTTAGTCAGGAAGGAGAGGCATCTTCATGACAAATGATAACTAGTAATTTGAAGTAATCCTCAGGAAGTTCTTACTTACACATTTGAAAGCTCTGCCTCAAACTGGAAACTACTAAAGGCATGCTCACTAGCAATGAAAAGGACTAAGTCCCTTTTGGTAGAAACAACAGTGAAAAGCTGCTACAAAAATACAGTAGTATCACCTTGATTCAGTGGTGCAATAGAAATATTTTCTAGGCAGTTCTACAGAAATCAAAGAAAAAGGGCTGAAAGCAAATCACTGATGACAACATGCTTGACAGGTACCATAAATTACCAGCAGACAAAAAAAAGAAAAAGGAGAATATTTAATTGGAAAAATGCACTCATGGTTTATGCTCTTCCAAATGTGTGTGCATTTTTTGCAACCATATTTGGGCTTTTCTCTAGGAAGACCATAGAATTCTTTCAATAAGATAGGCTCAGTGTTTGTGACAGTTATACTTACTGCAGCAGATGTGTTCATCCTCTTTCAATGGAGGAATGTAAAAATGTATGAATATGTGGATAAAAAATGCATATTAAGGATGCTGTGATAAACTGCAGTCCTTCAAGCCTTGGAGGATGTTTACACTTCTAGAATTATAGTAGAAATCCCCATGCAACTGGAACACTGAATGGTCTTCGAAAAGACTGATCCACTGAGGAGGTTTCCATGGTCCAAAGTGAATATGAATGATAAAATTCAGCTGATTTATGAATCCATAGTATTTCCTGACAGGTCTCAACTAGCTGAAAATTAAAGCTGCCCTTCCTTTCCTATAAGGACATACTTTCAAAGCAGCATAGCTTCCCCTTCCCCATTGAAGCAAGGAAGGTTACAGGAGTTTTCCAAAGGACTGGTTACAGAACCACAGAATTGTTGATGTTGGAAAGTCATTTGAAGGTCATCTAATCCAGTTCCACATACTTCAAACAGGGCCATCTGACAGCCAGTTGCCCAGGACCATATCCAGGGCAAGGTTTTTAGATATAGCTAAGGATGGATGCTTTACAACCTCTCCGGGCAACCTCTGCCAGTGCTCACTCAGATGTCTTTCGTGATGTTCAGGAGAAGCTTCCTGTGTTTAGTTTGTGCCCGCCTCCTCTTTGCCCTGCCACTAGGCACCAGTAGAGACAGCCTGGCTCCATCCTCTTTTACAACCCCACTTCAGGTATTTGTACATATTGATGTGCTGTCCCCTAATGTTTTTGTTCTCTACGCTGAACAGTCCCAGCTCCTTCAGTCTCCTCACTGGAGAGATGTTCTAGTCCCTTAATTATATCAGTGGCTGTTCACTGGACTTTCTCCAGTAGCTCCATATGTTTCAGCTCTGAACCACTGCAAGACCTCTGGTTAAAAAGAGCTAAATAAGGGTAAAGCTGAAGCATAAAGCAGTAAATGTGGACCTCAGACTGGACAAGCAGCACCTGCTGGTCCACATTTGAAGGCTCCCTAAAAGATAATACAGTGATTTCTTTGATAACTGAGCAAAGGCATAGCTACAACACATCAGAGCAATCAAGGAAAACTTCTCAGAGTGGGCTGAGGCAGAGCCCTGAGACTGCATTCATCTAGTTACTTTATAACAGTGAAGTGCGTGTGGGAAAATAGCTTCTACCTACACTAGATGAGAGATTAGCATTGCCATCATTTCAGAAGCAAATTTATGGCCTGATGACACCTACTGCATTTTAAAATACAGGCTTTGCAGAGCCTGAATGCTGCATCTATTTTTTTAGATTCTGGATGGCTTTCTGAGAGCCTAGATGAGATCCTAACAAGCCACATAATCCAAGAGAAGCTTCCATATCCCCATGCAGAAGGACTTTGGGTGATTGATCTCAGCCCAGTTTCCTCTCCACTCTCCTCTGCTGTCATCCAAGATTTGCTAGGCTGTGAGTTGACTGAAGAAAAGGTAGTCCTACAAGGCTCTCTACTGAACAAAAGGACACGCAAAGCATGAGCCCCACCACTGCATGGTCCACACCACCCTGAGGGGGCATCTCCCAATATGCCTTAGATCACATCAACACACACAGCTCAAGTCCCAGGGGAGTCACTCATCATTATGCAGTCTTCAGTGCCTTTAACTCCCATTTAGAGTCTATTAAAGCTGTGAACCAAGAGGTGGGCTGTACTGTATTTTTAAAATTTTTGAGTCACCACTCTCTGCAGTGGAGATGTGTCAGACTCCTGGGCTCTTGCTTCATGCACAGAAGCGAGCAGCAATGGTGACTGCTCTCTGAAAACAACAAGACTTCTTGCTGTCCACATGAATTAGCCAGGGATGCAGAGGGGAATGAGTACAGTACAATTACTGTAGCATAGTTGACCAGTTTGGGATTGACAAGCTGAGACATACTTATTCTGTTCTCTGTTTTGGGATTAGGTTTTTCAGGGCAACACTGAGTTGTTTTGCATCTTCTCCACCTCCCAGGATCATCAGGGTGTTACACTAAACAAACTTCTCACAAACGCAAAGGTATAGAACATTGGTAATACCTCAGGTTTCTCCTTTTCCTAGTTTATCTTACTGTCATGATTCTTTCATATAATTTCATTACAAGACTAACATTTCATGTCATGTGCAGGAAGAACTTTTGTGGACTGTTTTCCAAGTCCATGCATACAATCGAAAGAGGTTACAAAGCTTTTATCCAACCTTTCACAAGAAACAGTTTAAATCAACAGTTAGACTAGACTAAAACAACTCTCTAAAAGTGAAAAACATCAAAATGCCAGCACATACTCATATAAACACGATGAAACACTCCTCTGTCACTGTCAAAGTAAGGAATATTTCATGACACCTACAAAAAAGAATCCTTAAACAGTTCTTAGACTTTTCCATTACTTGTGTGGGGCAAGTTGTGCAACAAATTCTGAAATACTGAAACATCTACAAGTTTTATTTTCAGTCAAGTCTGTACAGTTTGGCCCAGTAAGCTATGAAGAAGTAGGAGGAATTGCAGAACAGCTCTTTCTAATTCTTTCCATTAATGCCAAAGTTGCCCTTTCTTTAACAGCCAAGAGCAGGCATGCCTCATATGATTAGGGAGATGAGGATTGGAAGGTGGAACTCCCAGGCTCTATTCCAGTCACCAACACAGTTGTGATGACTTTAATACCGCATGTAACTTCTTGATGAATGTTCCCTCAGCAGAAAGACAGACATATTCTTATTACTTTAAAGTCATGTTCAGCAAGCAGTCAGAAGTCCATACCTACAGCTCAGCTCAGATTGGTTTTTCTAAAAATTACCAAAACAGTACAGTTCAACTACTGCAGGTGTTTAATAGTTCATGCTAAAGGACTTGAGTCTGGCAGTCCCCCCCCCCCCCCCGCCTTTCATTTTCAGGATGTGTGATTACATAGGTACGCCCAGTTGGTTGTGCAAAGATGTGCCCCCCTTTTCCATTCACATGAGCTACAGATGCTCCTTGAGCCCAAGCTCTGCCTTGCTTTCCCCACAAGGCAGCATACATCCTGATATTTCCCTCAAGGGAGCTGTTGCAGGGCTGTGTATGGAGCATTTTGCAGTTCCATAATACTTGTCACTGGAGGCTTTGAAATGCCATTACAAAAAAAAGCATCTGTGATCAGCTGACTTTTTCCTTCATGTGCTGCATGTCTAACCATCCATCATCATTGTTGCTTTCCAGAACAACTCTATTATGAGGGGCCAGTCACACTGGGAATCAAAGAAATCCCTCAGGTAAGTTAGTCATGGTTGTGTTTCCAAGCAGAAGGGCTTCCCAGAGGAGGTATGGTCAGAGGACTACCAGAAATCACTCCAGTACATTCCAGGCTTCCCCAGCCAGCACACTGGATCTGATAGCATTTTATATTAATAACCTTTTTCAATATGAAATTAAGTGGCTTTGCTTATAAAGAGTTACAGAGGCACTACTATCCAGCAACAAAGTTTTTTTTCAGGATAGCAGATGTCTGTACCACCATTAAGTCAGACAGCCATAGAGTTCTTCAGTAGGCTCTCCCTCTCTTACTCTTAAAATAGCAAGAAAAGAAGCAGTTCCAGGGGACTCCCCAGAGACCAAGGCTGCAATTTTGCTCAGTCCTTAGTGAACTGAACAATTTGGAGAAGCTCATTCATCCTCTCTGGCTATAAAGGCAATTTAGATAGCTATTGCAATTGAACAGGTTCCACTGTACGTACATGGTGTCAGGCAGAGAGACCAAGGTCTTCTAGGTGACAACTGAAGGTGCAAGTTATTAGGCCAAGAACACTTTCTCTGGATTCATGGAGCCTTAAAATAAGAAAATAATTTCTTAGAAAGGTGAGAAAACAGGCAGTAGTGTAGGCACTGCTCTGAATTTCCTGGTCATCCATTACAGATGCTTTTTACCGGCAGCCTTCTCCACACACAGCTAAGTCTCCCAGAAGAGCAACCAAATCACACTGGAAAAAAAGAAATATTCAAATGCTGAATTCAACAGTCTCTTAACTGGGCACAGCATGAAGATATATTTGATCAGTACATAACAAAGGATTTTGTAGAGACATACAACGAAGAGATTGGATTGAAGGGAAGAAGGCAAAGTCTTTGATTATCAAGGCATCTTGTTGAGAATGTGGCAAAGAAAGGATCACAGTCACCACTGAAAAAGCACAGAGTTCAGGTGCTAAGTAAAATACCCCTTAGATTTACTAGGAGAGGCACAGCATGAGCTCTCAGTTCTTCAGCAGCAGATATAAAATGTATGTCAGAGGCTCAAAGATGAGGTCTGGGATCTGCTCAGCACTGGATTGCTCCAGGCAGGAAAAGAAAACAGGATCAGAACAGGGATAGAGAACAAAGACACAAGTCCCAAAGAACCAGGCTTGCCAAGACCTGCAGAGGTGATAACAAGGATAGCTGGCTTCTGGGAAGATTGAGCCTCCATAAATGCTACCATCTCATATGTCTCAATCTTACTTTGGTGATAGGAGCAACCAGGACCTTCATTTTCCCAAAGCTTTCACACAGGGAGCTGGACCCCCATTATGCAGGCTGTTATCCCACCCTAACCAGCCTGCTTCACTAAAGGTTATACCTACAGAAGCTGTGTTGGGCACTGCCTTTTGATGTCTCACACAGGAGTGCCTGAGCTTGCATCAATCATCATTCTGCTCCAGAAGCAGCTTTACTAACACACTTATGTAGCAATGCCTCAAGACAAACTGAAGAATAGGTCTTTAAACCAAGAAGAAGCCACAGAAACATGCACACAGACCAGTAAAACTCCAGTTCTGGGAAAATCAGCTGAATTTTCAGCTAGTTTCTGGAGCCAGAAACTCCAAGACTGATCACAAGCCTCTTTTAAAAACATTTTTCACCACAAGCAAAAAATTATTCTGAAGGAGAAAAAAAGAAATCTAATCACTAATAAGCAATGGAAATTAGTTATTATGAAGTCTCTTCCATGAATTAAACCATAAGCTTTTGGAGAGTTAACATGCTTGTGTGAAAAGGAATAGGAAGCCTCTTTTGTTAATTAATCAATCAGGCAAATAACACCATCCTTCCATGCTGACAAAAAGGAATGATTCCATACAGCAATCATCTTCTGCTCATAGCAAAGAACAACCTCATCCGAAAAGCCTGAGGGATGCTTGCATGCTCCACAACAGGAATTACAACCAGGCTCTGTTTTCAAGTGCGTGTTGCCACTGAGTCTCTCTCTAAATTTAGATTTTACTCTTAACTTGAACCTCTCTGTGAGGACGCAGGCCAGGTATTGCTTTAAAAATCCCATTGTAAAAGGCAAGTGCCAAGAAGCCTGACTCATTCTATCCATGTCTCCTTCTATTCCACAACCAGAAGGGCTCTAAACAGGGTACATGGTTCAAAGCAAGGAGATCACTGCTGCCAACCTCTCCCACCCCACATTTTGCTCCCCTGTGTGCTCCAGCAAAAAAAAAAAAACAGAAATAATAACTGCAGTGCCAGCAATACACAGTGAATAAAATCTAGTTCACCTCTTCTTCCAAATCTGTTAAAACCACCTTGGTCATCTTGGTACAGTGCTTCTCCAAGTGTCTAGAGAACGCCATTTTGACCTATACAAGATAGCCATGGCTTCTTTAAAGTTCAGATTTTTTTTGCATTGTAATGATATAAGTTCTCCCGAAAGCCTGAATTCATATTTTCAACTTTGCAATTGGAAATTAGACTACTTCTTGTTTTATTATATAGGAATTCATTATAGATTGAGTCAGCTATACACACTTCCCCCAGCGTGCTCTGTTATAAAAATTCATATCACTAACACTGAACAACAAGATCCATGTAAGAGAAGTGCCAGAGAACTGAGCGCCTCTTTTTCCAGTTACTAAATAGCACAGGCCATATTGTGCTTGCTTATAAGAATAATGAGAATTTCCACAGATATGAAGGGATTTTTTAATGCAGCAAAACATTTCATTCCCCTTGCACTGTTTAATTTTCAATTTATGCTGTCACCGTTGATATCCCTGAGGAGAGTATTTTGGCAGAAAATATGGGCACATCCTTTACCACCTCTGAAACATTTGGACCAGGAAGGTTTTGGAAGAGCTTGATGGGAAAAGAATTGTTCTGTTTCTAAAAAGAGGAGTCAGAAACTTAAGCAGTTGTATAGTACTATGGGCTAATCTCTTGCTTTGCATTTTTCTCATACAGGGAGATTACACTCTTTCAGCAAAGCTGACTAATCAAGATCACGTCATTGTTGCTTGTGCCGATTTTACTGTGAAAAATTATTTAGACTATTATTAGCAACAAACCAATTTCATGAAAGCTACAGACTACCAAAACTATTCAAGTCAAGTAGGCAGCTTGCATGCTACAACGATTCTGAAGAAAATAATCCTCACATGGTGATTCTCATGCTGTTCCTCTTTATAATTTGCTATTTTCAAGAAGTTACTAGATCCTCTAGTGGTAATTTTATCTCTAAATGCACACTGTAGCCTACTTTTTTCTTCTAATATATACAGCTGTAAGACGAAAGTATCCAATACCAAAACTCTCATCTTAGGATGAAAATAGCATGAAGCAGAACAGGCGAGAGCCTAAACACTTTTTGCAGTAAGTTATGGAGGTATCCATTTCTAACACAGGCTAGAAGATTACTTTCACATATATCACATATTATGCAGTTACAGAACTCAACATCTTAAATCTTCTCTGGAGGCTGTCTGGAGTTTCCACTAGCACAGCTTTTGTTATAACCACTGAACAAAAGGAAATAGGATGAACATGCCTTTTTTCCAGTGATCAATGTTGTGTCACTGGATTCATATAATTCTAGTCTTCTGGAGTCTACCTGGAAATTTTTGTTCTGTAATGGCTTTTAAGTGATGCGTGAATCATTCTGTACTTAGGCTAGGTGCTCTTCTTGCTTCTCAATAAATTCATAATGAAAGACTGTTTTTTCTCATTTTTTGTCATGATTCTCAGATTTCTCCAAAGTTTAAGGGGGGAAAAGGATGATGAGGGAAAAAGAGCACATTTTAAATATGAAGTATCAGTCATGTTTACACATATTTTATATTCATGCAGGACAAACTGTTCCTTGCTTTGAAGCCCCAGGAGAAGTAGCACAAATTATATCCCAAGTGCAGCACATCTCCAAACCATCTCATTCCAGGAGTCTTTGTAGCTGACATAGCTGATGGGTAGATAGATAACCAAGTATAGGGCAGCACATGGGATTAGGATTGGAGAGTGTAGAGACCTGTTTGGGATCCTGACATGGAGTGGGGTTGAGATATGATTTGAAAAGGTATAGGCAGGAATCAGAGACACAGGAGGCTCCTGGAGCTGAGCACAAATTTACAAAGGCTAGTCAGAAGCACTGGGCTGCATGCCTCATGTTGGAGAAGTTCAGTATGTACAGCTAGGGCAGCTGTGGCTCACATCCGGCCACCCAGGAGCTCTGACATATGGCCTCCATCCTACACACCCACATTCTGCAGCTCAAACAATCCCTGGTGAGCAGCCAAAGAATCCCTGGTGCACAGATGACCAACACCTCAGAGCGGCCAAGAGCTAGCAGCAGGGGAGAATCTCTTGCTTTCTTCTTGGGCAGCAAAACTCTCACCTGCTAGCCCAGCAACAGAGAACAAGTCTGAGACCTGGGAGGGTCACAGGGAGGCTTACCACAGCTGAACATGAACCAGCAAGTACACAAGATGAGATAGAGCACATTAAATACACTGCTCTTTCAGCCCATTTCTATTACACCTTGGTTTGGAGAGAGGAAAAAAGAAAAGAGGAAAGAGAGAAGACCAAGGTGTTCATCACAGCTTTGACCACCACACCCCAAATCATGTTTCAAATTATGCTGCTTTGAAAACAATTTATCCAAGACACCATCATTGCTGCATTTTAGGTCCACATAAACAATAAAATAGTATCACTATGCGGACACAGGAACTTTTTTTTTCTCCTCATGCCAGCAGCTCTTCAACTTTATCTGACCCCCATGATTCCCATGAGATATCAGAAGAGCCATACCTTGAGAAGCTAACAAAATTCCATTCAGCAGCAGCACTCATTAAAGAGCCCACTTGCTCAGATCTGTTTCACTGCAATCACAAAACAAAACCATGACTAAAACCCAAATTCCTGCCACCGAGCTTCTTGGTCTGTTATCTGATGAAAGACTCAGCAAATTAAAAACAGACACAGTGCTAGTTCAAGCACTTGTATTTAAAACTAATCCCATAATAGCCAAGATCTTCCTAGCCAAATTCACCAGGCTCCTTATAGCCTTGGGCACATCTGAAGGGGCCCGCAGGCCCACCACAGCAAACAAGCCAGCCTTTTCCTCCACATAGTACAGAGGCTTCCTCAGAGCATTTGCAGCAGAATCTGCTGTAAGAGGTCTCAGCTGACTAAAAAAATAGGAATTCAATCTCTAAAGCATCAAACTTCTGGCCCTTGAGATCTTCTGACCCTTCACTGCCCACCTCACACATGAACATTGCAGAGCCTCATTCTCAGCACCAGCTGAACAGCATTTGGCTTCCTATCATAAAATCTGCTTGCCCTTTTTCTGTGGGAATTAAGCTGAAAAACCAACACTACATCTCAAACTCACATTCCACCACTTAACCTGGAGCTTTCTCCATAGTAGGAGAAAGGTATGTTTGTCATACCACAAAGACAGGAACATTTGTTGTCTAAAGATCATTCAGGGGTTAGAAGTTCAAGATCGCTGCTGTCCTCTAAATTAAAAAAAGGGCTTTACTTCTTCCACCAAATAATTGCCTTGGTTTCTTCCTTGAATTCTTGTTTCTAATCAGACACCATTTTGGCACGGTCAAGCAATAAAACCAGAGTTCATCTTCATTGATCCCAGCACAGCAAAAGAATCCCTTGCTGTCCCAGAAGATTCAGAGTATATTCATGCTATCACACCTGAATTCTAGTACATCTAGCAGCTACTGCAGTTATCTTTCTGAAGGAGCCTCATAAGCTTAGTAAGGGCTCTGTAGCAAGAACCAGGCTCTGAACACAGCTCAGCTGTGCACAGGTGAGAGCAATATCCTCAGGGATGTGCAGCCTGAGCAAGAAAGTGGTGGGGTTTTGCTAAAGCAAAGATCTGCACATTTCCACACAGATCTCCTTGAAGTAAGGGATATGAGGCACAAGTGAACCCCATGGTCAGATTCTGGGCCAGAATTTCAGCCCTTGCTGGCAAGATTACTTGAACTGGAAGTGTTTTTATGCTGTTACTTCTGTTATGTTGAAAGATGCTACTCTTTCCCTAAAAATCCATTGCTTAAATTTCTCATATACCACCTCCTACGCTCTCCAGTGCAGCCCTAATATAATCCCAGTGTGGCTGCATTTTGTTATTTTGATGGTGTTCTGCAGCATGAGAAAAGAGAGTAGGGGGAGCAGGAACATGTAAATTATGTTATTCCACCTGAAAACAAGTTTTTGTCCCAAAAGACACAAGGGAAGGTAAAGTATCTTATCTTTACACTCAGCTCTTATGTAATGGACCACAATGAAGAATCCACCTAGAGCACAAACTCCAATCTTTTTCATGGATCATTCTGAAGTAACCTTCCCAGGACTGACAAATAAATGCTTCAGTGAGACAGATGGGATGGGACTCTGCTCCCCAGGAGCTCCCACAGGGCTCAGGCAAACACAATCATCAGTGTGCTACAAATACACTCACTGATCAGCTAAAGCTGAGATAAAACAGCTACTACAATGTTTCTACCAAGTCATGCACACCCCAGTCACAGAGACTCCTGCGTACCAGCAGGCAAACTCCCAGACTGCCAGACACGAACAGATCTCCCACCACTCCTTCATACCTAGTTCAGTGTGAAGGTCCACCCACAAAGCCATCTCTCACCCAGCCTCCTTACAGGGCTGTAACTGCTGAGACCCTTATTTCTGTGCAGCAGTAGGATGGGGCATATGCTACAGGGATCAAGCAGCCGAGAACAGGAAAGCCTTCCCAGACCTCACATATGGATGCAGGACCTTCCTCATGCAGTGCAAGAATGCTGACTGTGGCAGATATGAGGGCAGAAAGTCACACATTTTACCCTGTGAGGGCAAGGGGGAAGTCTTGCTTGAATTGCTCTGTCAGCCTTGCAGATTGCTTCTGTTTCTCCTCAACACCCACACCTCCAGGAGGCCTCAAAAACAAGTACTCTGGCCTAGCATTGGCTGGATAATGTGGAGCTATTTAAAAATAAGAATTGTAAAAAAATATATTATGAAACAATCCTTTGCAGTCTAACACCCACAGGGTTAACTTCCTGCTGCCTGCTCTTCCCTTGCTGCTCAGCCCAGTCTCCCCTTGGAGGCAGGGACTCTCTCTGGTGTTTCAGCACTGCCCTGACCCAGGAAGGACAGCTGTTCATATCATGAGAGCTACATTCAAGCCCAGCTTCACTCTTGCCTCTCTAGTGCAAACACATTATGAATTGGTTGTAAAATGAATCTGAACTCTAGCACACAGATGTCTACAACAATCTCCCCAACAGAGTACAAAATAAATAAAAGAAATACAGAATGGACAAAACAAGTAAGGAGGAAAAAAACACAGAAAGAAAGTCAGAAGTAAACCTGCCTTTGTTCTGCCCTTAGCGCAAAGTGAGATGCAAGATGTTTGTATAGAAAGATCCCATCCCTGAGGACATAAAAACCTTCTCCTCCCTATGTTTCTCTCATGAGATTACTCTGTTTCTCACCCATGTACCTCCTCCCAAAAGTTCTTCATGTATTTCCTCAGCCAGTGAGACTGAACAAGAACACCACATTCACCAAGTGAGCTCCCCCCACCAGACATCAGCCATGGAGCCTGAAAGTATCAGAGAGAAGATGTTTGTTTCAGCCAAGAGACTCACTGCCGAGAGGGATTCAAACAGCTCTTGTTGGGGGAGAAAGGGGGAATCCCGACCAAAGAGATCAGTCAGAGAAGAGGCTCCAGAAGGGAAGAGCCTGGGGCTCAAGATGATTTCTGCCAGCGGGCTATTTTGTTGATAAGGATTACACAGCTACTCAGTCTGCCAGACATGAGCCTGCAAATGGTAAAGCATTCCCTGTTGGCCCTGTGATAATACCTATACCATCTAGTTATACAATAAGCCTCAGGTTGTTTTCCTAAACCAGACAGTTGCTGGCAAAGCTAAAATATCAGCTACTGTTGTCTCACACTGCAGTAAAGCAGCCTCACACAATTTCCCTCTCCCTCCTGATACTTTCTTCTATACAGCTGCACAGACGATAGTGACGCCATCAATGCAAGATCAGGGCACTCCCAGTCCAAGCAGGGAACAACTTAAAAGAGGTTCAAACTCCAACCACTTTGATCAGGGGAGTGGCTCCACCAGAGCCAAAATAAATGTTTGCTGATAATCCCATGCCCTGTTTGCTTGTGTGGCTCCCATTTTATTAGCCTTCCTATGGTAAATTTTACAGCTGGGGTTAGCAGAGTGATAAAATGCACAGATTATATTCTTCACTGTTGTGGGTCTGCTTCTCCCCAATTCAATGCAGCTTTACCTTGAAAAAACAAATACTTTGAACCAGGATGCTCTCTTGCCCCTTGCAAACCTTCACCTCCTTCTACTACTTGACAGTCATCAGTTCTGAGAACAACAGCCTGCTCCAGGGTGTAAGGAGAGCAAGTCACAATCAGATTTCCCTACTGAATGCTCTTTACAAGAGCACTCAAATCAGAGCTCCTTCTCAATCACTGCACCACTGACAACAATTTACCCCTCCCTCCCTACAACCTTCTGCCTGGGCTCCAACAGGACCCCTCAGATGTTGAAGCACAAATAAATGCAAGATCCAGACCACAGAAACTTATTGGCATCCTATGATTTGATTTCTCACACTGTCATCACTGAAGCAGAAACTTCAGTGTCTATGCAGTAAGTTTTGGCCCCAAACAGAATACCATAACTTTCATCTCCTCATTCTTGATTTATTCAAGTTATGCCCCAGCTATTTCTCATTCTGAAAGCCAGGAGAGAAGCCAGCAAAAGAAAGGGACTTGCTTTGCCTTTATTTTTCCAAATTCAAACTCCTCAGATTGAAAACTATGCTAATCTGCATCACTTAGCTGGAGACACCTTTGTTCTATCTATATAAAAATCAAAGATGAACCAGTTTATTAACTGTGGCACAGCAAAAGCTGAAGAAGCTGTCAGCAGCTCTCTAGTCCCAGCATAGAATTCCTGTTGCTTTGCAGCAGACTAAGAAATTACTGTTCAGCCTTTAATGTTGAATTTTATGAATGGAAAACAGTTTTGCCCCAGAGCTTGTATTTATTATTCATAGCTTGGTCTGCTCCCTAAAAACAGGAAAGCAACATCAAATTCAAGGCCTCCCTGGATTCCTAGGGAACTACAGACCCAGATCAGGAACACACAATATTTTTTCCATTCCTAACTCTTTTGTCAGCATCTCCAAGGGTAAACATATAACAAGCAGCATAAGAGTTTAGAAAAACATTGGTACCTTGTGGATGATGAGTACAAACAAACAGGCCTAGAGACACTACTACAATGAGCTTTGGTACTGCAATTGAAGAAGTGGGAAGCAAATAACATTGCAGGACTCTTCCACCTGCAAGTCACTGCTGCTTGCTCACACAGTCCTCTTCTACAGTGTTGTCTACAATAGCAAACTGCTACCTACCACTGGCCAACAAAAAACAACAAAAAACAACAAAAAAAAAACAAAAAAAACAAAAAAACAAAAAAAAAAACAACAACAATTTAAACAAAAACCCCAAGTACAGCCAAGCTAAGAAAAATACTCAAGTAGACTCCTGGGTATCTCCGGCTTTAACCACATCAGAGTATTCTGTAAGGGGAAAAGAAATTTTTAAAAGATCAGTCATAGTCCAACTGTGATAACTATTCAGGGAATTTTTTCTATGTTGGCTTGACTGAAATAAACTCTCTGTGCAGACTTTCATATAACTGATATCACCCTCAGTATTGAAAGGTAGTTTCTCTGCTAATTTTCTGGAGTTTACCTTTCCCTTAGGATGAAACCCCAAACACAGGTGAGACTGAGCTAACAGACAAATATTAAATTTTGAAGACTTTCTGCTTTAAGTCAGGGTGCAGCCAGATCAAACAAAGCACTTTTGTCTGGAAAGAGCAGTGGCTAAAGAATGGATTAAATGGAGGAACGTTCCAGACACAGACTGGGACCACACAGCAGAGAGGACTGGTACGACAAAATTCACCACAAGCTATTTGAAAGATAGTCCAAAACTACAAAGTTGTACCTTTACAATATGGGGAATTCAGTAGCAAAATTGGCTGAAGGAATTCCTGGTTGTGTCAAGACACTGAACTTGCACTATTGCCCTGTTTACTTATTTTAGGCTCCGAAAATTCTCTGGCCTGCTTATACTACAAAATCTTCAGCTGGGCTGAAGGATCAAGGTGCCAGGGTGCAGCATTGCTCACATCAAAATCACTGCTAAGGTTTCTGCATTGCCCCACTGCAGTGCTGCTCAGGAGGCACTACCACACTACCAGGTTTTTCCACCACAGTGATTTCAAGATGTTCCTGCCTCCTCTCCTTCTTCAATAGTTACTACACCAACAGGAAACACTGTAGAATGAGATGAAAGAGAGGAGGATGGGGAACACTGTGAAATACAGATATAAATCCAAAGAACTTTCCAAAGTGGTACATCAGAGGGAAAATTTGAAAGCCAGTCTACCATATTGCATAAGTGATTACATTTTGTACCATCTAGAGAAAAAAAAACCCAACACCCATGCTGTTACTGGAATGTCTGCAAAGCTAAATTGTTTCCTTGGAGAGGGAAAAGCTGCCTGTACCTATAAGGTCCTGTACATCTCTAAGTGCTCTTGAGACCACGTTGCAGCAGCTGATGTGCCTCAGGAAGTGCACCCTGCTGATGAAGGCCTGCCCCAGCTGCATTGGGAGCCATCACAAACAGCATCCACAGCTGAGCAGAGTACTGAGGCTCCTGGAGCTGTGCTCATGCCTGTGCTACCTCAATTGTGCACTTCCTTTCCCTCCCTTGCACCCACACAAGGTTCATTCTGCTCTGCTGCACACCTGCTCACAAACTACACCAGCAGAAAGCTGCTCACCTCTGCCTTGGGCTTTCTTCTTGGACTGGCTCTGCAAGGGTCATAGAAGTTCTGTAGCCACAAGTGGGGAAACAAGGTGGGAGGTTAAGAGACGCCTAAACTGCTCTGGGACTGCTGCTCACATACAGGGCAGTTCTGAATCCTGCTCAGCTTCATGGAAACTCAAGTGCAATAGCAAAAATAATTTTGTGAATCCAGTCCTCTAGGGAAAGCAAGGTGCCCTCCAAAGCTGAGATCCCGTTCTACTGGCATCCCTAAGGGCAGCTTTTTCCACAGTACCCTGAGCTACAGCTCCTCAGACCCAGGCAAGTGCTAGCTCTCCAGCTGATCCCCTCCCCATCTCGAGGAGGAGCCGAGATGCCATCCTGGCTCAGGAGGTATCTGCAGCAGGACCCAGTGCGGTCCCAGCAGGGCTGCCTGCCTACATCCATGCTGCCTTGTGCAGCAGCCCAGGTCCCGTGCTAATTGGTGCTAATAGATCAGATGCCAAGAGGATGGGACAATGGCTACCCCCTTAAACCAGGAAAATCTGGTTCTGTTCTAAGGAGAAATCTTTACAAGAGTACCATAGAATAAGTGATTTCATTTCAAAGTTTTGGGTTTTTTTTTTTCTTTCCTTTAATTAGCATGAAATTTAAATATCAGGATTTGGACAATTGATCTGACCTCACCAAAGATGATCTCTCCTGTCATCTCTCCCCCACTGTGAGTCAAAACATTTTATGTTCTGAGCTCCCCCATCCCTGGGAAAGGAGGCGAGATCAGGGCTTCTTTTCATCCAGTGCAACAAAAAAACCCAAACCAAAACAAACAAAAAAAAAGTAGGTGCTTGCATGAAGTGGAAAAATCCTGTTTGAGCCAGCCTTTGCACACAAGGTGATTTTCCCCTTTGCAGCAGTGTTCGTCGCCGGGCGAAAAATCCGTGCCTGGGACTCCACGGCTGCTGCTGGTAGCGAGTAGGTGTGGGACACGTCAGTGGAAGCTGGGACACCCCTCCGTGCCAGAACCAGCCAGGAGGTGGCACTGTTAAACTGCTGAGCCTTCCCACTACACTGGATTTTTGTCGGCTTTTTTGACACCGCTCCTACCTCCCCCCTATAATCTGTTTTCCTGCCTTGAGGATGGCGATACACCATAGCAAAAACTCGGCTGAAAAAAAAAAAAAAAAAAAGAGCTCGCTAAACAGACGATGGCTTTATGATTTCACGATTGTTTCCCTCTCGCATAAAGGGCTGACCGGCTGAGAGGAAGAGAGGAAGAGGTTTACTCGGTGTAAGGTGATGTTATACAACTTTCTCCCTCTAGCAAGTGCCGGAACTGTTCTGGTTTAACCCTCTGACACCTTGACCCAGCCCATTCAAAGTCCCTTTTTAAATTTCTTTCAAGCGGCCTACACCCTTAACGCCCAGCAATGCAGAACACCTACCGAGCCCTGACCCAGCAGGCAAACAACAAAAGCGCTTTATCTCGAGGGACGCGTTATCGCCCAGCTCCCGCTCCCTGAGCAAACAGCAGCGGTGGCCGGGGACAGCCAGGCTCCTCTGCCCAGTGCCCGAGCTGCTGGACACCGAAACAACATTGACCTACCCCCTTAGCAGTTTGTACCACGATTTGCTGAGCTGGGGGGACAGTCTTTCCTCATAGGACTCAACGAGTCCCTAATCCGCAGGGAGGAGGCAGCGGTGCCGCAAGGTTTTCCAGAATGCATGTCGGCACTTTCATGTCCCAGCAAGGCCCTGCGAGAGCGTGGCTTGTTCACTGAAGGGAGGTGACTGAACAAGCTGCTGCAGTTCACAGCAGTCTTTGACTCTCTGTGAATCTGTAATAAAGCTCCAAGTGGGCAAAACATTGTCAAAACTTCATGGAATTATCTCCACTCACACTTTGATAAAGCAGACACCAGCTTTCTTCATAGACACCCCTCCTCATCAGCAACACTCACTACAGTGCAAAGCCCCATCATCCAGGAATTATTAATATTTTTGCAACTATTTCATCATCTGTTTTTAAGAGAAATATGAGAATGAGAACATACATGCTGGATTTTTACTTCTCAAACTTCTTTAGCAGCCGTGGAAGCAACAGGTGGGAAGTAACTAGCCAGCTGTGACCTGCTCTCCCTAAGCTGCATCTGGCCGTGGTTGGAGGGAAATCAGTGGTCGGAGACTCAGCATGGGAACTGCTCACCTACACCATTTCTACTTTCAGGGCTTCAGAGAATTTACAAATGAGTGCTGCTCCCTTGAGTAAGGAGGTCCTCAACTGCTCAGCCTGCCTTTTTCAAGTAACAGCCCAGATGAGTCATAGCAAAGATTGCAGTGTCTGTGTCTTTTTTTAGTGAGTTAAAACTTCTCATGGCCACTTTTTTCTTTCCTGAAACTTGGCCCTTTTCCACCACAACTGCAGAAACTACCAGCAAATATGGCTTTGTGAGCCAGGTACTCCAGGACAGCAGTGCCCCACTTGCTGGTAGACAGGCCACAGGTTCTTCTCGCCACATGAGTACCACACACCTCACCTTTCCTGAGCATCACACGTCACACACAGATGGAAGAGCCAACCTGTGTATGTGCAGACAGCTCAACGCTTCTCAGAAACACTGCCTTTTTTGTAGGCACTCAGACAAGCCTGTGCCCACCCTGCTTTCCACTAAGGCCATCAGAAGGATGATGCTGAGCTGGTGGTACCAGAGAAAATAATTTTCCAAGAGCTCCTGGGATTCATTATAGAAATTACCCACAAGCATTGATTTTTCTGGAAACCAACCTAATTGCCAGCTTTCCTGAGGGCCTGGCAGCCTCCCCTCTTCCACTGAGAGAGATCACACCTGGCCTCCTGATACAGAAAAGACCATCATGAAACACAGATGGGGCTGCAGTGCCTCAGCTGCAAGAGCACTGCCAGGACCAGCATTTAAGAGTAGCCCAATGCCTGCTTTGAAAGCCTCTCTAAACAGGCGACAAGGACCAAGCCAGAATCCTTAGAAATTGCCTCACTGGGAACTTACTTGTCAGAGCAAATCAAGTGTCATACGCCAACACAGTCCAAGTGCCTTGCAAATAGAAAGTTTCCAGTTAGACAATCATCTTGATTTTTATCAAAGCCACTTTTCTAGGACTTTACCACATGAGGAGATATTTATCACTGAAGTGTTAATGGCTTAAGTATCATTTGTGTCCATAGTAAGAGATTATTTCAGCCTACGTTGACAAGGCAAAGTTGTCTCAGAACTAGAGCAGCACTAACCCTAGCACAGTACTATTGTTACCCCTTCTGACCTCTGCAGCCAGCCAAAAATGCAGGGAGTGGTAAGTTTCCATTACAAGCAGATTTGGTAGCTGAATGGGGTGTTCCCTCCATTCCTTGCAAAGAATGCACAAATTCCTTTTTTGTCACCCCCGAACGACGAACACAGGAGAGATCAAACAATGTATTTGCTCACATTCTCATGTCACCTTTTGAAATTCATTTAAACTCTTTTTAAAAGCCTCTTCAGACACTGACAGTGGCCCTGGCTGTTCCTGCTGCAGGACTCAAGGACACTGCCAGTTGTGGGCCACTGACCCTTTCTGTGCCAGAAATTACTGCCCTGCAGAGTGGATAACTCAGCACAGCATATAGTGCACCCAAGCCACCCCCAGTAACAGGCTGGCGTGCTAGCAAGCCTGACAATACTGGGCATTAATAGATCTGCTCAGCTCCTGCAGCAGATACACAGCCCCTTCATTAACAGCTTCAGCTGCCAATACAGGAGTCACCAGATTTTGTTTCTCTGAGAATCACCCTCAGATCACTGGCTCTTACAGGCTCAAAACCCCTATCTGCAGCTGAGCTTTTCCCTCAGGCCAGCACGACCATCCCTGCCATCCCACAGCAAGCTGATGCTAATTGGGGGGGGGGGGGAGGGCGGGAAGAAGGGAGAGAAAAAGGGAAAGACAGAAAGACAGAAATGGGCAAAAGGGGGCAGGGGGGGAAGGAAAAAAAAAAAAAGGGGAAAAAGAGGAGGGGGGAAAAAGAGGATCACTGTTGGGGGAGATGAAGGATACTGGATTGTGTCTCCTTAGGCAGCTCACTTCATAGTCAGGAAGGAGGAACAGAGGAAAGGGGACAGCTGGAAAGTGTGTTCAGTAGCAACTAGCCATTAGGACAGACTTCCTTGACCATTACAAGAACACCATCATTTTTCCTTCCTCAGTCCTTTCACACATGAAAAATCAAGTAGCCAGATGAAGCCCCTGCTGCCTGTCATTCATATCATACTGGAGGGGGGTTCCAGTATTTCCACCTTCAGGTAGCATTAGGGGTCTTAACTCTTTCCTACTTCTGCCACTGAAGGGAAGCAATGTGTGCAGATTCTCCCTCCACCACCAGTTTCAGTGAGGCTTAGTCTGTTTGCAGTTTGACCTCAGTCTATTAGCGTCTGCAGCAGCCCTTGCTGAAATTGATAGAAGAGATCCCCAGTTAAGGTGGGAATTAAATTCCTTCTCTTTCCAAGCAGCCTTGAAGTATTTCTTTCTGTTCTTTAACACTGCTGCATCCTTCATGCAAGGAGAGGACTGAAATGGCCCCTTCTATTCAATTTCACTGAAGTGAAAATAGGGGAGGATGAGCCTGATCTGAAAACTGTACTCCAATCTGTGTTGTCCTAAATAAGGCCAAGAGACATTTTCAAGAGGTTTAATTCTGTCTTCTTTTGTTGGGATTTTAAGGCTGCTGACAAAAGTATGATTATTAAGTTGGGTTTCTGTTTTTTTACAGGGTAGACACCTGTGGCTTGAGAAATACTTGATCTTTCCCCATGAAGGGGAGAAATTAGATGTGCTTCCTTCAGGTATGGGATGGGATTCTTCCCCCTGCCGCCCCAGCTCTAGGAATACAAAATAAACATGGCCTTATCTGGTTTTGCAAAGATCAAGATGTTTTCAAGGCTGAGTATCATGTGCTCTTATGACTTTTGTGAAAAAGAAGAGTACTGAATGCTTAGGAAAGCAATGCTCCTAAATACTTGGGCACTAAAAGTATGAACTGCATTAGTTTCTTCATTACCATGGTGACTTTTAGGCTGGACAAAAGCTCTGTGTTAAGATATAAGGACTTGTTTTGTGCATTCTAACAAAAGGGAACTCCCTCTGGTTTTTTTTTTTTTTTTGTTTGTTTGTTTTTTTTATGTTACAGAACTTCTAAAAAAATCTTAATCATGCTTGCTCTCACACTGTACTAACAGCTAACTCAGAAGACCCTGAATTATTTTGCCTGTTGACCAGTAAAGTAAAAATCAGTAAAGGAAAAAGCAAACAGCTACATTATGAAGAGTCTGTTAGATACCCAGATTATTGTCATTTTAAGTGCAGTGTTCCTAATAGAAACACAAAAGTGATAGGCCCATGAATACTCCTTTAAGTAATGTTCAATATTCCAGAGCCTGAAATCCATGACAGAGTAATAATTATCTCTGTTTTGCTTCCCAGGGAAGCTGAGGCCAGTAGCACAGCTGGGAATCTCCTATACTTCCAGATTGCCAGCCCAGCATCCCCACTAGAAATTAACTGTCCCTTTCCTGTCTCTGACATGCCTCTGGATCCTCAAGCAAGAGGCTGTCCCAAGAAGAAGCAAGGAGCCAGCCCATGACACACCTGCTCCCAGACTAGTTTTGTCCATCTCTCTCCTCCAGCAGGGAGGAAGAGGATCTGTGCCAGCTCCCCACCCACACAGGCTAGGGCAGCGCAAGACCTCAAAGCTCTGTGAGTGCCCAGGGCTGGTTCGGCTGCAGCCAGGGCCAGCCACAGGCACGGTGTCGGGGGGCTGTGCCAGCACACACCGGTGCCTTTCCCAACCCCTGCTGAAGCGGACAGCACCAGGTGTGCTGCTGAACCAGACCGGGCGTGGCTCTCACCCATTACAGGCAGTCCCCGAGATCCTTCACCTTGAGTCAGCCACTGGCAGGGCTCCCAAAGAGGCAGTCTGCTTTGCATCTTCCATCCCAGGGCAGCCCTGGCAGTTGGGAGAAGATGGACACACAGTGCTATACCTCTGTTTTAGCACAGTGTTACAAATCCTTTTGGCTAACGTACATTTCTATAGGAGGGAATAAAAGTGTCTAGAAGGCATTGAATCAAAATAGGGTAAAACTGCTGGGATAAATGTGCACCAACCCATATGAACACACTGCTGCGAGCTGACAACTGGTTTTTATCTGGTTAGCACTGTGCTCATCAATTAATTACAGACCAGTATGTCCACACCATAGTTTCTCTGTGATTTAGTCAAGTTAATTTTCCAAAACACTTTTAACTAACCCAGTCACAACCGAATATGTATTTCACAAATATTTCACGATCAGGGAGAGCAGAGTATAGTCAGGACTCTCAGGCACACATAAACACAACCCTTCCAAATGCATTACAGAAACTTGCTGGGGCTGCTTACACTCCCCATACCCACCCCAACCCTCTTGCAGGGGCTGCTGCACTCCCCCAGTGTTGCTGGGGGAAAAGGGTACCTGCATCTTATTTGCCTTAGAAAGGGTAACCCTAAGTCTAAACTGCTGAGGAAGGTTTGTGTTCAGCCCCCAGCCCGCAAAAGGAAGGTAACAAACAGCTGAGGAGCAGTAGCATCTTAAACAGCTGCAGCTGTTTCCCCAGTGAACGTGATTCAGAGCTACAGTGTTCAAGAGCTGAAGCTCAGAACATAGCAACAATTCTTGCAAAATATTTTGCTTCTTGTCTGTTTTTTTTTTTTTTCTTCTCTTCTCCCCCACACAGCTTTTTAACCTCTTGGTGCCTATGCTGAGTTCCTCCCAAAAATAGGTTTCAGGGTGGAACATACTTGCCACTTGATCCATGGCTTGCTAAATTTAGCCAAACACAGACTGTATAAGATGGGTCTTTTGAAATGTCAGTAGCCACAAGTAAAGTTGCCAATGTCATCCAGGAAGTGGGACACCACTGCAGTTATATTTTTTACTTAAAATAATAATAAAAAAAGAAACTTTCATACTCTGTGGAGATGCAACCATACATTTGATTCCAAAAAGCAGAGAGAGTAAAGAAAAGACAGACTTTAACAAAGTAGCACTTGAGCCAGCAGAAAACCTTTGTTTTAACATATGTAGAAGAGATTAACTCTTCATATTTGACTAGAATCACTAAAAGCTGAAAAAGATAACAACCCATCTCAACTGGCTTTTGGCATTATAGAGTTAAAGTAGAAAACAGACTGATAGTCTAGAGGAAGGAAGGATGTGGAAGGAAAAGAATACACCAACACAACACACAATTCCACCTTCTTAAGTTATTAAGTGTTTGATGTCAACCTCTAACTTTATCAATACATGACTTTTGAAAAAATATCAAATGCCCAACTGGTCCTCCATTCAACAAGGCACCGTGATCTACAAAAACAGTTTTCCCAGGAGAAACATGGACACCACAGACTGCCAAAGAGCCTTTCTTTTGCAGTCCCTAGGCAGTTTTTCTCCCTGTACTCCTTGCAGCATCTTAAAGAGCCAAGTTCTGACACTCAGCATCAGCCTTGCTGTAAGTATTCCCAACATAGCTTAAAAAAATTATATATATATATGGACAGTTATCTATGAAGTTAAGCCCATGTTTAAAGAATTAAAAATAAACAATATACTTCTTTAAAAATTATCTGGCAACAGTACCTTTAGAACCAGAGAAGCTCCTGTAGATGGAGTATCAGATCAGTTTATCTCTCTATGAAGGAGAAGACAGGAACCTGACAGGAATAATGCTTCCAGCCTCCTCTTCTCCCACTTCCATCCTTCCTAAAGGGAAAGTAGGAGCTGCTAGTGAGGCCAAATCACTCAGGGGTCATTTCTTAAGGCAAGCAAGTTCTGAATAAACTCCCTCAACTCTACTTTGCAGGCCACCCCCCACCCCCCTCTGCATCCACAGACAGCCCTGCCAGGCTCTGTTAGGTCTTACAGCTTGGAAATTACCCCAGTTGTAAATAAGCCCCTCTCTATCAGCATGTAAGACCAGTCACCTGCTACACATTCAGGAACATGAACCACTTGCTGGGAGCTCAGCTTAGCTAAGGGGAGGAGGAATCTAAACATGAGTGTAATTAAGGAATTGTTAGCGTGCAAAATCATCATAGTTTACATCCAAAGTATATAGAAAAGCTAAGTAAAAGCAGAGCTCCACTGGCCCAGGGCTGCTGAGGTTCCCATCCCAGGATGTACAAACAAATGAGGGCCTAAAACCTGGAGGAGGTTAGGAAGTGTGTCTGAATGCGAGGCTCTGAGACGAGGCTGGGGTATGGGTACACTCAGGCTCAAGAACTGTCTCGTTATGTTGGCAGAAGTGAGATCTCATATGTCAGCCAGTAAAATGTGATATTGCACTCTCCTGGCAAACAGAGACCCTAGCATTTAAGATGCCTTTGGGGAATAACCTGTTACATCTCAAATTTAGCTAACTGTCTGGGTAACACAGAGCTATTTTCAAGATGAAGATGCCTGAACTTAACCTCCCAGAGACTGAGGCAAAGGAATGAGAGATTAACTGTGAAAAATGTATGCATATGGAGGAATAGAGCTGTTATTCAATATCATGCAACATTTTCCCATTTGAAGAGCTGCCTGACTCTTCAGATAGATAAGCTTCTGGCTGTGATGGGATGGTTGTGGGAAGGGAAAATGCAGGGTTCCAGACAGCTGTGGGACAATAAAGTGTTCACTATGTAACCAGTAGTAGAGATGCTGCAGTATTTTGTCATCAGTATTTTGCAGAACTCTCCATAAACTGTTGACCTACTTGCCCAAAGTCATATCCAATATAAATTTGTCAGAAGTGGGTGTCACTGATACTGAGACAGTGTAACTTGCATCCTTTCTGGCATTCAGTGATCAGTAAAATAAACCTAACTATGTGCAGAGAATGATTATGGCAGGAAAAAGGGGAAGATGCATGATTGAAAGTGGAGGGTCGAGCCAACAGCATCAAAATTGTGCTGATTCATCTTCCCCATATTTTATATTTTAAACTTAAGCTTTTTTCCTCTCTCCACTAAATATCTCTAGGGTCAACTGAAGATCCTCCAGCAGGTATATTATTTCACAGTCCCCAAGGTAGCAACATAAAAACATTCACTTTTTTACTTTTTTTTTCGGTTTGCTTAGAACTTTTGGAATCCTGATGACTGCAGTACAAATCAGAAAACTCAACAGAGCTCCTTGGAGATGTTCACCAGCATAAAAGCTGCAAGCTAAAAGGGAAGTAGAGCCTTTATTCTTAAATAATTCTTATTTAATTCTAATATCTAGCAATCAGTTGGATGAAAATCTCTCTTTGTTTAACATTCAACATCTGCTGTTTTATTAATGCCTCCATAAGCTACTAATCTGGGTTCCCCAAGGAAGACCTCCAGCAAGAAAACTCTGGGAAATATATCAGATCTTTAAAACTGTGGGCTTTTTTCCTGTAAGAGGTGGGAGGGAGGGATGGAGCAGAGGGTTCAGAAGTACTTTCCAAAGTTTTCAGAGGCTTTGCACAGTTGCATACTCTGTTTAGTTTCAGAGCTCCTGGCTGGCAACATCCACTTTTCACAGCTAACTGCAGCTACAAGCTGTGCATGTGCATAAACCCCCAACCAGCATGAGGAGGGCAAGCCCAGCAGGGAAATGCAGGGCATAGTCTGAGCAGATACTGTCAGATTTGTACACCTGCAAACTTCCAATCATAAGAAACCGACCTGAAGCATCATACTCAGCCAGAGCTCCTCTGGGTGCTAATAGTTTCAGAACCTGAGGCAGAGCCTTTGACTGCAAAGGCTCTTCCTGTTTGTGTTGTAAATGTCACTGTCTGTTAAGAAGAGTGAGAACTGCCTAAGCCATGGCAGCATCACTCGGGTTACACTACTGTCTTGGCCAGCAGTGGGGTAAAACAACCATCATTTAGTCCAGTGCAAATGTTATTCTCATTAAGCTTGTGCCAAGTGATTTGCTAGTTCAGCTAATCTGAATTGGCTGTGGGTACCCAAATGCCAAATAAGCACTTTCCCCTCTTTAATTATAGTTTTTATGTTTCATGATTTAGGTTGCTCCTGTCATTGTTTGCAAGGAGGATGGGGTTGCATAACAGTGTGTAACACGATACAGTTGCAGACAGGGCTGCTCAACCAGCACAAGCCCAAATAGAGAACAGCTTCTTCTGTTAACCAGCAGCTGAACAACAGCAGGGAAATCTCACCCATCCCTTTTCCACTGGTAGGGGAAAGGGAAGGCCTGTGGGCTGTCCCTTTAGTCTGCTTATGTCCAGCTCATTACAGCTATCAGCATATCCATGAGATTCAACAAAATTCTCTCTGGTGAGTTCTGCTTAGAAGAAGAACCCAAACTGGTTCTGTGTGGAGAGTTGCTTTTGATGAGAGTTTTGCCATCTTTATTTAAAGAAAATGGGAAAGTCACCCCAACAATTTCACTTTTCACTTACCAAGTGTCAAAGCTAGTAGGTCTCCCTCAGGCAAAAATCCAACCTATGTCAGCAGGACTGATTTGTTTTGTTTTGTTTTGTTTTGTTTTGTACAAGGCCTGTAGGATCCAGTCCAGCCTTTTCAGTTTGGGTCCAGGATTAGTCCTAACTTCGCTGGATCTTTGTATTTCTGAGGGAAATTCTGTAGGAAGAAGGGACAGTATTACTTTACACTTTTCTGTGGCCTACAGGAGGATCTGAGATCAGAGCCTGGGACCAAATTTTTTCCTTGCATTCTTCAACATAGTCCCTCTGAAGTCACTGTGACCAGATAAGTTATGGAGCATAGCACAGCCTTATGTGGACACTTGGACAGAGCGACTTATTTTTAGCTCAAAGCTGTACCTTAAGGGTTGTCTGTTTTAACAATCCAGAACAGCCCTTGCTGTTACCTGAGAAAATAAATGAGTTTAAAATCATACAACATACACACAATCTGGCCCATGTAAATCACTTTAGAGCATTGCAGATGCATGTGAATGTTCATGTTAGTTTGTAAGGCATCTTGCATCCCAGTGATTTAACAAAGGAAGCTGCACACATGTTGCCATTTTTAAAATCAGTGCAGTTTCTGAAGTAAAAACTACACTGCAACTTAGTGGTTTCACTGTTCTATCCAAAATAGAAATTTTAAGTATGTTCATTGTGATTCTAGGACATGAGGTGTAGGATTTGTCAAATTAAATTAACAACTGCACATGCTCTTTGATGTACAGACACAGACTGAGGAATTTAGAAGCTGATGAGTGCTACTAGATATAGAAAGACCACCTGAAAACCCCACTGGTGCAAATGCTCAGCAACAGAGATGTGACCTAGAAATCATTTTCACACGTGGCTCCTTGTTCAGTGTGTTGCACTGACCTATAAGGGCAGCTTAGGAAAACCAACCCATGTAGCAGAGCAGTTTTTTAACTTGGTGCATGCCCAAACCTGATTCAAGCACATCCCATAGCACTTTGGCTACCGAGTGCAGATTGCTATTAAACAGACTGCTGCCTACATTAGTCAGGAACATTGCTTACTAAGTATGTTCAGACTTCTGGTTGTCTTGCACCAGCCTATTATCTGATCTTATAAAGCTACCCGGCATTCTCCCGCTGGTGAAGGTTTTGCAGATGGCTACGTGTCAGAACTGCAGCCATCTGCAGATCAGGTTGGTCTGCAGCTCATCATTCGCAGTTCAGGCAGCGAGGGAGGAGATGGAGAGCACAACAAAAGCATCCAAAACACGGCCAGCTAAACATGACTTCTATGCCAGTTCAATTTCCTTGGGACTTTCCCAGCATTCTTACCCCAACTGTTCTCAGCAGTGTTAAGATTCAAGATTTCTTTTTCTGGCCCAGGCATCCTAAGAGTTTTTCAGCCTGGCTGCAAAACTATATAAACAAGGATGAAATTCTGGCCCATGTAAATCATGGCAAAACTCCCACTGATTTGAATGAAGCCAGGCTTTCTCCCCACCACCCCCCTCCACCTTCCAAAATGTATGAACCCAGATTTTAAATATATTTTATAAATAGAGCACTAAAACTGTACTTTCCAGGCTGAATAGAAGAGGGAATATCAAGGACTGTAGCTTTGCTGTTTTCATTAAACTTTCACTAAGGCTGGTTAACTGTGGTGGAACTACAGTTGTGATCCTGTGTTCTCATGGAGATTGTTATCAAAATTAGCAAAAGTAGTTAAGTCAAAAGAGAGAGAATGTTGTGAACAAAGTCAAGCCCCAGTTCCTGGGACTTTCTTCCAAGTGTTCTCAGAGTGCCTGTCTGTGTGCTTAACTGCAATTCATCTTTCATTCTCCCCTGTTGCTTATGGACTCCAGTCCTCAGTAGGATGCTAGATTCCTTGGCAAAGAGATACAGGCTGTGTCGGTACCATTCTTCAGACTTCACTGATCATTAACTCATCTGCAAAATTCCTTCCAGATATATTACTGCTTCCCCAGTGCTGCTCCAATACATCAGCATACCTCCAGACAGTCTTAAAGATTTTGGTTCTGGGAAAAAAATCAGAACTGCACAACACTCAACGAGCACCAGGCTTTTCAGGGAGCCTGTGTTGATTCAGGGAATGCTCCCAAGGGAACAGCATGCTGTACCTTGCCCGCTGATAAGCAGCAGCAAGCCATTCAGCAGGGAACTGCATGGTCCCACTTCCCAAGAAATATAATCCCTCTAAGTCAACAAGGCAGGCAGGGCACTGATAATTTTCTCCGAACAGAGCAGACGTTATTATAGGCCTGGTAGTGAGTGAGCAGAAGTTGACACTATGTGTCTTGGTTACTAGAGAAAAACTTTTCACAAACAGCTGTCTGAACTGTCTCCAACTGTTTGGGCAAGTGCAGAGAAGTGTCTTTCTGACCAGGTCTCCTGTGGTCTGCAGAAAGTTGATGAAGTTCAAGGACTACGCTGTTGCTATTCTTTGTCCACTGTCCAAATCACATCTAAAGCTGTTAGGAAAGGCAAGTACTTCCCTAACAGGAATCAAAGCAGGATGAGATGTGGCAGAAGCAAGGAGCAAATGATGGGGTTTGCACCGAGTGCAGGGAAGAGGCACATTAAACCATGAAGAATAGTGAAGAGATCTCACCACACTTTCTCTCCAGAGATTTGTCCCATGCTATAAAAACACTGGGTAAAGTTCTGAGCTAAGCAGATTCCTTGCACTGAATGCACAAAACCCATGCTGTCCCAAGGCTTGCAGGGACCGACAGCCATTAGAGGGCAGCAGGTATCTAACACATGCATTGATGGATCCCTTTCTGATAGAGGATGTCCCAGCCTGCAGATCTCACTGGGCGAAACAAGACAAAAGGTATTTATTAAAAAAAAATCTCCTTAAAGAAGCACTGTCAGCCAAACACCTTGCCACAGGCAGTGCAGCCACATGCACTGTGGCTTTATTTTAGTCCTATGCCAGGAATAAAAGTGTTGTAATGTCTCATCCTGAATGAGCCATCCACCATCCTACCCAGCTATTATCCTGGAGATATAAGAAAGAATTGCATTTCTGGCAAACATCCTGACTTAACAGCTGAATGGAAGTCTGGAGTGAAATATTCATCCCATGGGCTGCTCTCAGCTTCCAGCAATGAAAATAGAGAGGGGAGGAGGGGGAAAGCCCCAAAATACTTCAGCTGGGATACCTGTGGTTCTGACATTATTTGTTTTGCAAGGAGCAATAAAAGCTGACCCTGCCACATAGGTACAATCCCCTTGTGTTGCCTTGTGTCACCTGGTCCTCAGGTGAGTGGCCTGTCCACCAAAGGCAACATGTGCTCAGAAGACTTGACCAGCAGAGCATCCCCAGAGCAAGCAGCAGCATCTGCCTGGGGAGGAGGCAGGGCTCTGCCCCTTGCTGAGCACTCTTGAACAGGAGGCACAGTTTCACTGGCAGCTCCTCTCCATCCCACTGATCCAAAGGTGAAGCCTCTCAGCAAGCATAAGGCGTACAGTGGAAATAAAACCAGCCTGGCAAGCCAGCAGCCACTCAGCTCCCATCACTGAGAGCAACTCACTCCTCTGCTCACACTGCCAACACTGAGGCAGCAAGGGCTTATGCCCAAGTCAGAGACTTGAAGCACAACATGATGCCAGTGATTTCAAGTGACAGACACACCCAGAGAACTCCTCAGCCGTATTCTAACTCCAGCAGCCAGCCATGCACAGGCACAAAATGTCTGCAGGCCCCTGGGGAGGCCCCGAGCTGCTGCAGCACCGCCCTGGGGAGCCGACTGCTCTCCCGGGCCCCAGCCCCACAGCCAGCAGCCAGCCGAGGAACTGCCTCCTTACCGAGATTACCCCGAGATTACCCTGGCGTTAACAGGGGAAACTTCTCCTCGCCTGACCACGAAACAAAATGGGTGCCCTGTGTCAGTGGTGCTTCCTTGCTCTCCAGGCAGGCAAACTGAGACTGCTATGGGTGCTGTAACCTGCAGGCTGGTGAGAGCCCTGTGTAAAGATCAGGACAGCCCTGCCAGCGGGGCTAACATGGCTCGTGGGGGCCTGCCCACGGCAGCTGTGCCAGCCCCAGGCATCTCCCGTGGGGCAGGCAGGCCAGGGCTGTGGGGAGATGGAGGCGGGCCCTGCTGCCACCTTGTTTGGGCCAGAGCTGATGGCCCTGGGGGCTGACATAAGGGCCGGGCTGTGGGGGAGCCCTGGTCAGCCAGACAGGACCTCAGGGCTGGCGCTGCCCTCAGGGTCTGTGCGGAGCTTTGGATCTGCTGGGCCTCCTGCCCGGCACGGCACAGAACAGGCTTGGGCAGATGTCTCCTGCGGGACCTGGCAAGCCCATGGCTGCTTGCACAGGCAGTGACAGCCATGCACCCTTCCCACGAGCTGCCTGAACCCCCTGCCCTCAGTCTGCCAGCAGCAATGCCTGACATCAACCTCACTTCCCATCTCGGTTTCTGCATGCCATGTTTATGATGGCCATTTGCTTTTGTGTCAGCATTGTCCTTTAACTGAAATAGCTCCTCTTCCTCCTTAGCATTAACCTCCAGGATGTATTTATAGAGAGCAATCATATCCCTCTCTCAGCCTTTGTGGTGCTGGACTAAATAAGCCAAGCTCTTTCAGTCTACTTTTATAACCTCAGCTCTCCGACACCCTAATCCTCCCGCTGCCTTTCTTTGCACCTGTTCCAGCATGAATCAATCTTTTTGAACATGAATGACCATAACTGCCCCTCATTGTGCACATGGCATGTCACACTGCTTTCTACAACAGAATTAGTATTTCCCTCTCTTGAGCACCAGAGCTCTGCATCAGGCGGCTGGGTACCTTGCCTGCCTTCCATCCTCATGGATGCAGAGTCATCCTGAATCACAAACTAAGTTCTGAGAAGGCCACGACATGCTAGGGCAAAATAGCACTGGGCAACAATGATATGGAAAAGCACATGATATAAACCCAGGAGCATCATATTTTAGAAACTAGAAAAAAATACATTGGAGCAATGCTGTGGACAAGATTTTTTATAAGTTCAGGAGATGGAAAATCCAAAACTCTTTTTCTGTGACAATCTCACACTTTAAAAGCCTATCAAGTTTAATATGGAACAAAACATTGTGAAAGGGCTGCATGGAACAGGACTGTCATAAAAACCGTTCACAGGTGGCAAAATTATCCTTACAACAGAAGAACTAACCAAGTAAAATGTGTCCTATATAGAGCAAATGATGGCCACTGTCCCACATGTCTTTTGCAGCATCTCTGAGTGCCGGTATTACTGTTCCCGTGTGGCTGCTGTGCTCCTTTATCTTCCAGCATCCCTTTTGACACCCATGACAATCAATCCCAGTATTTCTATCTTTAATCCTTCCACACTCTGACTGGTGAAAGGAGACATTTTGATCTCTGTAAGTGCAGTATTCTGAAAATCCATTTCTTAGAGCAACTCCAGGGCTTTTCTGTACTCCAGCCTCCTGTGGTGAACAGCCAGGAATCCCAGTCACAGCCCAGATACACCACACTGGAGCCCATATCACATCTGACCACACAGCCCTGTTCCCTTCTGAGCCCCCCAAACACCAGATGCCTGTACTGATAAAGGAGGATGACCGTTCCATGTGCTTTCAGCTGCTGTCTTTATGTTATCCATCAGGATGTTTTCAAAGTCGTGCAACACATGGACTATGTTCTCCAGCAGTGCTGGGGAGGAAATGGGGCAAGGGAACTTCTGCCCAGCCTCCTGGAGACCTCCCTGTACCCGGAAATGGTCTCCAAAAGTGCCTCCAAAAGCATTTAAAGGTAAAGCAAAAAGCCACAAATCTTCAGGCTCTTCAATTGAATAATCAACCCGTGTGTTTCACTTCTCCTATTTGTTTTCTGTGCTAGATGGGCCTCCTCCGTTTACAGAAGGTGACCCCAGGGAGAGGGCGCTGACCTCCCGAGGGGAAGCCGGTATCCTGCCGTGTGGCCATCCGTGCCCAATGCACTCTGCTGCCGGGCACTAGGGGCCACTCTCAGAGCTGCTGAGAGCGGTCAGCAGCTGTGTCTTGTCACTGTCCTCCCCTCCCGCCCCTGCCTGCTGCCCTGCTCACTGGAGCTTAGCTGGGAACCGGAGGGGAGAGCTAGGAGGGAGGCAGAGACAACCGGCAGGGATGAGGAACCGGGCTGGTACTGGCTGGGAGCGGTGGGAGGGGGGAAAGGAGATGAGCTGAGCCTGGGAGAGGAAGAAGAAAAACATGCTGCTGCAAGTCCTTCCCCCGTGGAATCTGAAGAGAAGAAAGCTGATTGCTGACAGAGATGATTAGGAAGCCCTCCCTTGCTCATGCCAGCCCATCCCTGCAAAAAGCTGCCACTTGGGTCCTGTCCTGGGACTTGGTGTCAGAGCACAGAGCTGGATCAGAGCATGGGAATAGAGGGACCTCCAGCTTGCTTGAAACAGATGGGGCACAAGATTCATACACCCAGGAGTCATCTTCTCCCAGAGTCCAGCTGGAGGTAGCACCCCTTGGGCCTTGCATCACCCCACAGCTTCCTAGGTGAGGGAGGACCTGTAAGGGAGATAAGGGCAGAAGAGGAGGAGGTGCTGGGGAAGGCAGAAAGGCAGAGAGCAAATGAGGCCAAGACGGACCCTTACCCCTGGAGAATCCCAGCAGAGAGTTCTGAGATGCTCTCCCCTTAATATAGCACCATCTGCCCAGCTATTTTCTCCTCTGGCTCGCTCACAGGGATCTCCACATTGCGATCAGTGTGTCTGGCATACTTGAGCTAGCTGCAGCCCAGCAGGGTCAGGCAGAGAGTGACTGCAGCAGGGGCACAGCAGCCAGCCCTTCAGCCTGGTCTCACAAAGGCAGCATTTCTCCCGGTCCCTGAACTGGTTTTTGCTGAAGGCCATGCTGCTCCCTCTCCCTTGCTTTGACCTGTACTGACTAGATCAGCCAGCATGTGCTGCCTTGCAACAACTTCAGAGCGGCCTGGTCCCTGGGGAGCATGGCTCCATGCAGCAGGGGCTGGTATGCTGGATAAAGAAGGAGAACAGATACACCTGGGCACTGGTCTGAGAAACAGTTTGGCAGGTCTCATTATTTTGTCACAAGTCACGTTATTCCGTATTTTTTCATCACACCTCAGAAACAAGAGCTTCATTCTTCAACAAAAACCTGACCTTGCATAAGAAGCCAGTAAGAATACCACTTTTGTACTTGCTGCTTATTTGCTTCTCTGAGCCTTGCAGTTTGGAAGGTAAATTCATTTTTCTCTGGTTCAGGATAGTGGTAGAAGGAATTTTAAGAGATAACACATTTGTTCTCAAAGGATGTTCTTGCCTGTGTCTTTTTTCATCCTTTTGTGTTTTTTGTCTACACAGGCTTTGTGGTCTCTGATGCAGAACCAGGGCTTCACCTGATTCCATTTTTCACAAAGTTTGGGCTGCCATGCAAATAATAATTACAATCATTCATATGACTGAGCAAAAGCCTTATTTTTTCTTTTCCCTGAAATGGGTGTGACACAGGGACAGACTGGGCAAAGTTTGCAAAACATTTTGTACTGTATGCTGATTGCTCCATCCTTTAGACCAAGTTAAGGCTCCCGAGAAGAGAGGGAATTTGCCAGGGAAGATCCAGCAAGGACCAATGACTCACCTGGCACAGTAGAGGCCTGTGCTTTCCCCGCAAAGATAGCATGATGTCCATCTAAGTACCCTGAAACCAAACCAAATGATAAATTTCCTCCCCTATGAAGCAATCCTACAGCACAAATCAAGATTAATTGACATCCTCATGCCTTCCACAGCTGCACAAATGGTTGGTACAGCACAAGTGGGGCCTAATCGTGAAGTAGCTAAGAGCAGACCTTGGATTACTGTGGTCTATAGTAATATATCACTTTCCATAAAAAGAAAAGAACATTGTGCTCTCTTTCCCAACACTCTTTCACCCCAGCTCATCAGTTGCCCAGCAATCACTCTCCTCTCCCAACACTTGCATAGCAGACAGAGTGGCTTTTAATCCTGGAGAAGTTCTGCTGTGCCGAGCTAAAGCAAAAAGAACAGGGAGAAGCAGCTGGGTGCAGGGGAAGGAGTTTTTTTTTGACAAGAGCAAAAAGAATGCAGTACTAGGGGAGTTTCCAGGTTAACAGAAGTCTAAAGGCCACTCTGTCTTTCCTAATGGCTCCAAAGTGCTTAACTGCCACAGGGAGAGGGAAAATATCTGACAGAGGGAGCAGACTCCTCTCTCTTCAGACTAATTCCATCTCTCACTGCACACGCAAAGGTGCTGTTGAGTTATGCTGTTTTTATTATGTTGTTTCAGTTGCAGGAGCCTTCTAAGGCACATACATTATGTTCTCTGTTGTGAAACCTGTCATTTCGCAAACTGGCTGAAGTTTTCAGTCATTTTGCAAAATGCCAGGAGATGATAGGTATGCACATGAAATCCTCACCCTCTGGCTATTACTAACTCCCTAACTCAAAGAGAGATGCAAAACTATTCTTATGTTCATTTCTACTACCAGGCAATCTTTTGTAATTACTTTTAAAGCCAGTCAGCAACACCCATCCCCTATAACAAAGCTAACTAGTATTTTCACAACTGAGCATTGTAACATCAGCCATTATATTTCAGTCTTGCCAGTAACATCTGCCTATGACTCCCAGTGCTCTGGCCCACCACAACTCCATCACCCAAGCCAGCCTCCCTCAAATGAATATTGATCAACTATCTGAGTTCAATAATAAAAGTTTCTTTCCATTAACCAAAGGAAAAATAAAGAAACGGTCACAGATATAATGTCAAGTGGCGCAGCACTATATGCTATGGGAAATACATCGGTTCCCAGATCCAGAATGGTGATACGACTGTCTCAGTACACATTCTGCAGAGGAAAATCAGGGTCATGTGTAGAAAGTCAGTCAACAGTGAACACCATTAGGAAAAACTCAAACAACATGCTGGATGTATAAACAGGAGAAAAGCCTCAGGACGAGTGAAGTAATCCTTCCATCCAGGACTCTCCAGGCTGGGGCTGGACTGCTCTCTGGTTTTGGAGACAATTCTTCAACACCAACCAACTGGAAAAAGTCCAGAAGAGAGGTGTGAGATAGACAACAGGCCTAGAAAACATGATCAGTGACATATGACCAGAAGAACTGTGTCTGTCTGAGAGCATCCCAGTCAATACAAAGTTCATGCATGCACAGCTGCCCACAGACTAACCTATTTCTGATAACTGTGATAGCTGTAGTGCACCAGGGTGCCCAGGATTCCAATTTCAGCAAAGCAGTGCCAGGCAGCTTGCAAATGACTCCAACTTTCCATCACTTGGCATGTTGATGGAGAAGAGAAATAAAGCAGTGAGGCAAAATGTCTGCAATTCCTATTCCAAAAAGACTAAACTTTTAGTCATCTTGTGAATAAAACATGTTACAAAATAAAAAAAACCCTGCAGTCATTCCATGAAATTATTTTGCAGGATGAGTAACTCACATACGAAAATATTTTTTAAAATCATTCTAACCAATTGGGCCACATTGTCATACTACCTGAACAGCGTGCAGTCTCAGGGCCCTACACAGACTACCAAGGGCTGCTCACTTCTTTTGAAAAAAGGGCAGAAGGCTCCAAAAATTGTTTACATTATTTGACCACAGAAACCACAGGAGTCTTTGGTTGAATCAGGATCCAAAACAAGATCTTGTAAGTCCAAGGCCATATTCCTGTCTGTGCATTCCCCATTTTTCATGCTGGTTTTGCTCTTGGTCACCCATTAGTACAAGTAGAGGTATAACTATATATCACCAAGCACAGCAAACTACCTGAATCCTATGGGAAGTAGCACAGCTTATTCACCCAAAATAGGACTAAACCTAGTCACTTTTGATCTTGCAGGGAAATTCAGATTCAGAATCCCAACTCATTCTGAAATCACTGTCTAGCCTGGGCCCTGCAAGACCTCCCACCCCTTACAGTCTGCATCAGATCAGGGAAAGTCTTTCCCCTCTGTTAACAGATAGGCAGAAACTGAGCATGGAAATATCAAGAAATATCAAGAAAAACTACTGGTTATCACAATCCTTGTTGTACAGGGCAAAGAAAGCCTTCCTGCTTTCTCTTAAAATCCTTGTTTGGCTCAAGGCCTGTGTGTACACAACTTTCATTTCCTCTCCTCCATCTTTGTGTTCACCCAAGCTCACATTTCCCTGGAAAGTGCTGCCTGGCACTCCTTGTAGTTGTTTTATGATTACCACGAGCAGCCTCTCCTATACAAAAAGGATAGGACTGGAGTCAGAGTTTTCCTAGATTTTTCCAGCTCTCCTCTGGTGCCAGCTGGACCCTCTGATCAGAACTGCTTATCCATGGCTGCTGGCACTGCACTGTGATGCAGCGGTACCCAGGTCGGGTGTGTGAGGTGTCAGGGAGGTGTAGCTGCAGTGGCACAGGGCAGCAAGAGCTGCAAGACCCTGTCTGGAAATTCAGGTGAATGCCCTGGAAGCAAGTCCTTGCCCCAGTGCTGTGCTGCCCTGGCTGTGCTGGCAGGTGAGCCTGTTCTGGGGAGGATGAAGTTAACTCCACTCCCTCGGCACAGCCTGCAGCATAGATTGATTGCAGTGCAAACACATCCCAAATTTCTAAGCCTGCTGGTCAGCCTCAGGACTCAGCACTGATGCATCCCCAGAGAAATCTGAAAAAATAACTGATTCCATAAAAGTAGCCTATCAGTGTTAACTTCTCAAAGGCTTTTTCCTCCAGTTTCCTCCATTTGCTGACAAATATGAAGATTCTTCCCCCTCAGCTGTTGCAACGGTCTTGTGCAGTCAGGACCCTTGGCTGCTGAGGCAGAGGTGTGGATTTATAGCACTGGCTTTTGCATAGTATAACACTGAGCCTCAGGGATCAAGGGTTATGACATTTTTATGGCTTCTCTTCTCCTCCCTCATATGAATATGAAGCAACTGTAAGGAAAAACATCTGGTTTCACTTTTCTTTTCTCCACCACTGTTCCCATCTGACAAAACCTTAAAAACTTGCCAGTGTTCTAGCAAGCTGTGTGTGCCAGCAGCCTGCATGGAGCCAAGGATTTTTTGGTGTCATCACAAGCGAGAGTATACTGGTCTGGAAGTACTGGCTCCATCGTTGCTAGAAGGCAAGACTATCCAGATCCTGTCCCACTGACAGATGCACTGGCAGCCCTCCTCCTTTGCTAGAGCAGGCTGAAGGGTTGCTAAAAGACTGTCCCTCCATCTTGATCTCATTACAGGCAGCATCTCCAGGGGGAAATGTGGGCCACTGTGGAGAACACTGTGAGAGAAGCCAACCCCTGCTGAGGGGAGGGAAAATGAGATGCAAGGAGAAGTTCTGCCTCACCTCAGAGTCTTGAGAGGGATTCTTCTGGAGTAGAAAAACAGTCTTGATCTATTTCTGAACAGTGATGTGCTGAGAAAGCCTTGTGCCTGGCTCTGTGCTCAGGGCTAGTCTGCAGCAGAAAAGAAAGATGGGCCCAAATATCCTAGAAGCTCCTAGTCCAGGTGGGACCCACACTGTCAGTGAGGAGAAGAACAAAATACTACGAACTCCAAGGCCAGTCTGGCAAAGGTGGCCAATAGCTGGCCAATAGCCTGTTTCCACAGCTGGACACTAAGAAATATAATCAGTTCCCTCATGTTATCTTATTTACCCAAGACAAAATTTAAACTATTTCCAGGAATCTGAAAGCGTTTCTTCTTTTTCTATAGGAAAGGAAGGCATCTCTGCAACATTCAGTGTTGTGGCTCTGGAGAACCTCCCGATATAATCTCTTCTCAGGATCCCCCATCTTCAAACTCCCAGAGGAAACCAAGTGGACTGTTTGGACAAATCTTACAAAAGGGGGACAACTGCTGAGTGCTGGCCCCAGGGACATGCTGCTGACTACTGCCATGGAGGCCATGAGATGTGAAGGTGCTTCACAGGGATGGAGTCGCAGGACTCTGTGGCAAACAGGGTCCTATGTTAGGCATCCTAAGAGCAAAGCACCCAAATAAACAACACTGGCCTCCAAGAAAGGTCTCTGAGGGACAGGAACCAAAAGTGGTTGTGGCAAAGAATATTGAACATGAAGGCACACAAAGAAAATGTTCTGTGCTGTGGGCTGCAAGAGAAGACCCATGGTATTGTTTTCCAGTTTCTTTCTCTCTTTTTGACTGTCCTTCTTGACTATGCCAATAAAAAAAAAAAAAACACCACTCCCTCCTCTTATTCTTCTTCTTTGTTTACTTAACTTCTTTTCCTCATAGCAACTGCATAAAGCTGAAGCCATCTGATATTTCCAAGTAACCAAGACCATTATTCACTGAAGGTACTGGCTTGGATCCTAATTGCTGCTGGTTTCATACTCAACACAAGCCTTGCAAACAGCTGTAAATATCTCTATACAGTACTTTTCTCATGTCAAGCTGACCCTAATCCTTAGTAGTCCCCTGGGATGCAAATAAAAGTGCTGCCAGAGAAAATAGGTGTGCTAGGTACACTTTGGAAGGACAAACAGTAGCAAAAGAGGAGACACTGTAGAAATACCGTTTTATGCCCTTTTCCAAGGCATGCAAAGGGGAAGCAGGTGAAAGGAGTTGGTGGTGACCAGTATTTGCAGGCCATGTGACGGGATGAAGAGGCCTTTGCATCTGTGTGAAACTAGGACAATGAGGACTTTCTGGATCATGTCCCAGCACCCAGAGGATGTTTGAGAAGGAAGATGAAGCATCCTCTTCCCACTTACTCTTCCAAGCCTTTGTTCCAGGCATGCTATTATTCTGGCATTACCCAATTTCTTCATCTTCTTTCCCTCTATTCACACAAAAGGCCTGTGTTTCACGTGAACCTTTGTTTAAGGTTAAAGAGCATCATAACTGCCAGGTAGCAACATTGCATTACACAGGTGACAAGGTCAGGGTAAAACCCCTGCTAAGGAGGAGGAGCAGTCTGTGCTTTGCACGTCTCCTTGCCAGAGTCACAGAAGGGAGAAAAGGACAGAAAAGCAAAGCACGTGCCAAAGTGCAAAATACGGTACTTTTGGTTTGGTTTTAGTCTGCTTCAGTCCTATAACCAGAGGAATGCAAAAAAAAAAAAAAGGTCACAGTGCAACAACCTAACTATTTCACTACAAAAAAAAAAATATATATATATATAGTCACTTAGCTATCTTTTGGGTTTCTTTTCATTTCAAAATGCAGTTCAACTCAGAGATGGGGGTGGGAGGGACATCCAGTCTTTTACAAGCTCCCCAAGAGTTAGGGACTCATAACACTCCCTCACCTTTTATTGCCCCTATTCCTCAAATCCTGCCCATCCCCTGTGTGATTTTATGCTGCCCTCCTGCTCTCCTTCCCATCTATCACACGGTATCTCCCTTTTCCACTCATTTCCTCCTCTTCTCTGATCCACTCATGCATTCCAGCTTCCCTCACTCATCTCAAAGTTTGCTGGAACACCAACAGTCCTCCAATGCCTTCAGCCCCTCATCCCACATGGCTGGCTGCACCCTGCCAAGGGGCTTCCCTCCTGACAGCAGGGCTGCAGGGGGATAAATCCTCTGCTTCTCATGGCCAAGTAAGTTCCACCACAAAGAGCAGAAACTGTGGGGAGAAAACTGGGGGAGGCAAAGAAGCTACATACCAGGAGATGGAAATCAGTACAGCTGGTACTGTGTGTTCAGCTCACAGCCAAAGTCCTTTCTCTCAAGGTTGTGCTGACAGACTACAAAAACATGAAAGCACAGCATGAAAGCAAGTGATGGGGGACTTGCCCCAGCAGAAAGAATCTGCGAAGAGGAAGGTTTAACATGTTTGTTTAGATGTCAAGCCCTTGGCAGGGGCTTGTCAGGAGAGGCAATGAAAAGTGTTCATCCAATGCACACCTAGTGCTTCTTGATGCACATGTGTATTTCACCCACCTTTCCCACCTAAGTGCTCTGCTTAAGACTCAGCCCTTTCAGAGTGACATTTAAGAAGGGCACACAGACCACCCCCCATCAGCTCCAAGACATGAGATACGCTGCAAATGAAGATGTGTGGCAAGCAAATTTTTACCAGGAACAAATATTTGCCATTGTTCTGGATGGCTGCTATGCCACACTACATTCTTCCTGGCACACTTAAGTAGACAAATATTCTCAGAAAATTAAGTAGATTTCTGCCATCAGAAAGGGCTGACAAACACTTCAGGCCACTGCACCCTGGATCTTCATTTCTTGTCAAGTTGGGGGCCTATGCACACAGCTGGCTTCTCTTGTGTGCTGGCAAGATGAAAGAGCCAGAGGGTCAGGTAAATACTAATTGTTAGAAAGATGTGGACACCCAGCAGAGAGAAAACTGCACTAAGGGTTGCAGATACGTGCCCCATAATAACCAGCCACCTCTTAAGATCTCTCAAGATTTCTACTGCCATTTCATTTATTCTCTTGCTCAAGTGCCACGTCTACCTGGCAAACGAATTCCCTCTATTCCCTTATGCCAAGTTTCACTCCAGCATGTCAAAACCACTGCCCTACACTGCAGCATTCCTTTCCAAGTGAACTATTCCCCCCCTCCCTCCCACAGGTCCTGCTGATGGCAGCTCGAGGTTGTATAACTGCACGTTCCCTCCTTGATAATAGCGAGAACCAGGATTTCCTGGTATGCCAGAAATGGTTTTGCCACTCCTGCCTGTGTGAAAGGGGTGGGACAAGAGGCGAAGCAGCCATCGTGTGTTACAGCTCTGGGTCGTGTCTGTGCACCTTGACATCCCGCCAGGCAATAATAAGAGAGACCTGCAGGGAGCAACATATGTCAAAGTTGGTAATTTTCCTTCCTGCCTTCACTCCTCGAAACCGCCTCAACTGGATCAACGCCCGCCTAGTTCCTTCTTTGGACAGCCAACGAAGCATGCACACTGCAGGAGCAGCTGCCAGCTCTGCTGGAAAATGTACAGACCAAAAGATCACCTGTGAGCACGCAGTCTTGGCGTGAGCTGTTCTGCACGTCTGCAGCTCGACAATGCTGCTGTGGCTTCAGGAGGCAACAGCAGCCGACCGCAGCGCCAGCCGGCCACTCGCAATCCACAGCCAGAGGCACCTCTGAAAACATGCTTCCTGCAGCAGGGAGACTTTGCAGAAGCCTCACAAACCTCCCCTCATTTTTAAGCTGAACCAGGTTAATAATCCTTTCCCTCTCCCTCCCCCAGCAATTTTTCGCTTCCCTGGACAGCCATGGTGTCAGTCCACATCTGGAAAGGGCATCACTGGGCCATTTGCAGCTGGATTGGAGCCAGATGCAGGAAAGACTTGAAAGGTCCCTTGCACTGTCTTCCTTCAGATTTCCTTAGTGCTGCAGTAACACCAAGACCGCTGGTGACTTCAAGTGATGCCTGCTAATGCTCCCTGCCACGCCAGGCATTCGTCTGAGATGCTGCCCTGGCACTGGGCAACCAGGCTTGGAGAACTAAGTGGTCTTTGGGGCCTCCCTCCCAAGAAGAATCATCAAAATTTGCACCAAAAAAGCCCCAGTTTGCAGAGGTTTTGATAACTTGTATAGCAGCCAGGTTTTTAATTGCTTCTGTGGACATAATTCAGATGCTCCATTGTTTGAGGCTGTCCCATCCCTCATCAGGGTCAATCTGGCTTAAGATTCTTTCTGAAGAAAAACTGTAAACTCACCTGACCAGCCATCTTCGAGCTCGCAGAATTGCCAAAGTAGTTCTGTTTTGCCTTTCCTCCCTCCTCCTGCCTCCCTTCCCCCCAGCTACTTCATAGATGCACGTGGCCCACTTCACACTTTCTAAACCCCTACCTGAATATGGGATTTGCAGGCTGTTTATTTTTGTGACATTCATTTCAGGGAAAATAGGAGCATCAGTGTCATCACATTACCAAGCTCACCATATTTCCTGCATTGAATGCAGGCAGGCTGGCAGCACTGCTCGACCCTGGGTCACTCCTTTGACAGGAGCAGGAAAGACCATGTACTCACACCAACTAATTCAGCTGATTTATTTTTAAATGCTGTAATAAGGCAGGCATGGAGTGAATGGAGAAGTGCAAACCCACTGAGATCTAGAAGGCTCTCAGAGCTGTGTGTTGCTTTATGCCTCTGCCTGCCTCTCAGTTGTCTCTGTGAGTGATTAAAAAAAACCTGTTTAATCAGATTCAGCTCCTGCCATCTGTTAAGTGAGACACTATAGGGACTGAGTATTGTAACAAATGCATATCAGATTTGCCCTTCATTTAGCATACTTTGTGCAACATGTCCCATTGCCCTCATTCACAGAAATCAGAGTGAGGCTTTAAGGCTTCTTTTCTCTTTGGGATCTAATGACTCACTGCAGTGGGTGAGCAGACCACACCGGCCCTCTGCATCCCCCCAGCTCTGAGTCACAGGCTGGGATTAGAGGGACATTTTAGGATTACAGACAAGCACTCTCCCAGAAATCTCCTTCTCTTCCGCCTTTGCCAGTACCTTGCTTAACAGAGGCTGTGTATGCTCTCTGATGTGGCAGAAAGGATGGAAATTCAGGGAATTCCTGATCAAAGGTACATATCGATCAGCTTGGTCAGTGACACCCAGCACACATAAAGATGGGATCGGTAAGTCCATCCATTCTTGTGCCAGGAAGTCTCTTAACAGTGAAACAAAGAGTGTATTGGAAGTTGGCAGACATGGGTGTTTTGCAGGATGCCTGACACTTCTGAATGGCTCCTCCAGACAGCATTGGAGCAGAGGCTTCATTTTACACAGCTTTGAGATGATGTGCTTTGTGCTCTTTAAAGCAGTGACAGGTCTGTTGTGGTGGAACAACAACCATATTTCTTGAAGACAACCCAGCAAGATGCATCACAATGCCATGGGAGCAGAGCTGATTATCTCCTCCTGGTAGAGTAGTTTAGCTTTCCTCTCACAAAATCCCTGGTTAAGCAGTACCTGCCATTTTGGAAGAACATCTGCAGTGGCTGGAGGGGATGCATATCCCGTTGTGCTTGGGAAACACCTTCCCACATGCTTCAGTGTGTCACTCAGGCTACTGCTGCTGAAATACCTGACCTGGTTTTACAGGGATGGATACAGACGTGAACATCAACACTTGGAGAGTGACTCAGAGAGTCAGGAACGTTAATGAAATGCATTAAAAAAAAAAAAAAAAAGAAGAAGGAAGAAAATGAAAGAGGGAGAGCTGACATCAAAGTGAGCAACAGAGGACACAGAAATTGATGGATTTCACACTTGGTCGATTGTTGCAATTAATTACATAAAAGGAGCTGTGACAGTGTGTACCAAACTGCTCCCCCCACACAGCTGGAAACTCCACAGTTAGTGAGGCCAAGGGAATCAGATGTTGCAGAGGATCCAGTTGCACCATATATTTCCACATCTTGCTCAAGCTCCCCAGGTAAGTGTCTGGATTTGGTTTCTGCGGTACCACACCATGTGCCCAAATTCGTCAGGACGGGCGTGTTTATGCCTGCTACCAGCCTGCTGGGTTTGCCTCCCCTTGGGGGAAGCAGGGAGGAAGCAGAGAAATTGTCGGGTTTGCATTTCACAACCGCCTGCATAATCCAGGTTGCTGTGCACATCCCGTGGCTCAGCCCTTCAGGCCCTGTGTGATGGGAAGCGGGGAGGGAGTGTTTACACAGCCTGCTGGCCGCTCTGCAGTCGCTATAGCAACCCCAAGGGTCAGTTTATAGTAGGAGAGGAAGTTCACTTTTGGGGAGTTCAGCTTTCCAACACCAGCATCAAGCATGGCTGAAAGACAAAAGGCCAGGCAGTGGGAGGAAACACATTTAAAGGAGCTTCCTATGTGCAAAACCACTCGAGCTTTTTCAGTCACGGGGAGATGCTGCATTCCTTTCCTCTTGGTCAAAGGCACGCTGCCATCTGGCTGATGCCTGAGCCAGAGAGGTACCTCCCCTCTCCCACAGATGCCTGTGTGTTTGAGAGCAGGGCATCTGTGGAGGAGTGCAGCATGGTGCCCCACTTTCAGAAACACCCCTGTGCTGGCAGCACAAGCTGAGAGCCACAGGACCAATGTTCCAAGTGTACTTGTTGCCGGCTCTGGTTCTGCAGGGTCTGCTTGTAGAGCTTCACAATGTCTCCCATGGCAGGAAAAAATAACAGTAACTGTCCTTTCTGGCCTGGATGTAAACCAGCAAATGTCTGTGCATGCAGACTTGAGGTACTTTGACCTTATCACGCTGAGTCTTAGTCTGTGTCGGTGCTGCCAGTGGTACTGTGATTAAATCTGAAAAAAATGACAGTCATCTCTGAGGTGATGCCTAGGGAAACACCCTCTTTCCAAACACTGCCATCTATCCCAGAAAGTTTTCTTAACCTGTACAGCTCCTGTTGTACCTCATTACCAAAATGGCCTGAATACTGACCAAGGGCTAAAAGAGCATCTGTCAGCCACTGTTAAAACAGTGGGACAGTGTCAGAGCACAGTCACCCTAGGGAATTGTATTTTCTCAGGGAAAGAGGTAATAAACACAGCGTCCCCTCAGCCAAAAGGGAAAACATCTTGCAGCCTAAGTCCTTCTCTCTCCCAGCAGTTCCCATCGCTGGATCTGAAGCAGCAGAAGAGAAAGAGTCCATTGTGGCATGGGGGGCAGGGGTCTACTTTAAAGAAAGGTCTACCCCTAGCTGAACAAGTCCAACACTAGATGGGACCACAGACTTTCTGAGCTCCCAGCTGAACTCCCCACTGTGCATCACACTCCAGGGTTTCAGAGCAGGGTTTCAGTTTACCTACCCTGCATGCTAACTCTCTATGGTGGGTATAAGGTTATAAAAGGACCCCTGCACTCAGCAGCTGCTGGAGAAAAAGCCCTGAATAGTCTTGTGCTTGGTCAAAAATTGGGGACATGCAATGGGTACTCCTGTGCTTGGTCTGGGCTGCAGTGTAGAACATAGAGAGAAGAAAGCCTGGTGAATCCCAGGGAGGTGAACTGACTGCAGTGTCAGAGCGAGCATTCCAAGGCCTGTTTTCCCTTCTAACATGACAATTTACACCAGTGAAGTATCATTCCAATAAAGCTCCTTCTGTCCATGAAGATCTGTCCACCAGTACTTGGCTGCTGGCTGGCTGGGAGGTAAACAAGATAATGGCAATGTTAATGGCTGTGTTGGAGCCTGCAGGCAAAGTTTGGGGCAGCTCACACAGGTGTTCCCAAAGAACACAGTTCAACAGAAGCAGCAAGCCATTGCCCAGGGGAAGAGAGAGGAGCAAAGAGAGGATATGGGAAGGAGAGACTGCACGAGTTTGTGTGTGGGAAGATTGGGAATAATCTGATACATTATGCCAGAGAAAATATGGAGAAAGACACAGCATCATGGAGAAACACAGGTTCCAAGGACATGAGAGTTATACCATGAGGCACTGTACAGGAGAAGGAAAGACCACATGGATGGGAAGGAATGACCCATAGCTGAGGCCTTCAAAACCAAAGTGATAAAAAGAGAGGAAAGATGATGGAAATGAGTGTGGGTGCTTCAGGGGTGGAATGACAATGAAGGCTACATAGATGAGAAAGGTGGCTGAGTGAGGCGAAAGAATTCATCTGACTATACAAAGATATCAGATCCACTTGAGAAGCAGATGTATTGAAGATGCAACTCGTCCCAAAGCAGATGTCAAATGCATCATACATCTACTTCTCTCTGGAAAGAGGGAGCTACAGTAATGATTCCAGAAGAAGACACCTACCCCAAGCAGGTCAGATTTCAGTGAAAGAAACTTTCATGCCTAATAATCGTCTGCTCTTGGGTGCCAAGCGGAAGGGCAGAGCTCTGGGATGAGGGCTATGTGTGTGTGTGTGTTTGAGGATGATCTCCTGGGAGATTTTCCCCAGGGCTGGGTGTTACACAAGAAAAGATGAGTAGGTTTCAGTCCTGCTTCACTGCTGAACTCCTGAGCAGAGAGGACTTTCCCAAGGAACTCCACAAGTAGGTTTCACTTTTGCTGGCAATATCCATCTCACACATTTAACCCCACAGGCTTTGAGCAGGGGATGCACATAGGGCCAGCAAGCAACAATATGTCCAAGAGCAATGAGCCAGCCTGCAGGACAAACTGCAAGAGATGATAGAGCAGCTTGTGCACTGGCATGGCCCCTCACCCTGCCAGTGGCTATGGCACAGCAAGGATGCCTGCAGGATTAGGCCTCTGTGTGTCCATAGCAAGCAGGCTTTGGCATCTTTCAAACAGGCTGTAGTTCAGGCCCTAGCTTGTGAAGCCCTTTCTCCATTGCCCTCTCCTTCCTGCCCAGCATGTGGATGAGTCAAAGCAACTCCTGATGTCTCAGGGTCACCCAAGTCCCACACAGCCTGCTGCTAGCCCTGGTTACAGGACAGACCTGCCTGATCTCCTTACAGTAATTAATAACAGCCTTTCAGATGGTTTAATGTCACCAGGAATCTTTCTACAAGCTCAGCTCACATCCTAGAACAATGCTTCCCACTCCTTTTTCCATGTCAGTGAGCAAAGAGGGCTCAGCCCTCTGCCCTGGGTTCCATCCTGCAGCACGTCCAGCTCCCTCCATCTACCTCACTGTACAGCCCATGCACAGTGCCCAGGGATGCTGCAATATCAGCTGAGCTGGGCCACAGAGCATGGAAAAAGCAGGAGGGCACCCAGGTGACTGAGACACCAGCAGCATGCACAATAATAGCTCAAAACCTTGGCATGGCTCTTTCGAAATATTACTTGTGGGCAGGGGGAACAGGGAGGTGGAGGAAGTGTTGTCAGCATTCTTTTATTCATATTGTATGAAGAAAAGTACCCTGAAACAATGCAGTTGGGATTGGCAGCAGTTGTGAGTCACTTGCCATAGAGGCAGAGGTCTGTGTGAAGCCCCAGGCCGGGCAGGACTTTAATCAGCTCCCCAGATGCTGCATAAAGGTGTAAAAAATGTGAGCTTTGGTATTGACTCACCATCTGCTTCAAGGTAAATGTAACAACACAGTAAATACCATTTGCATGTATTTGCAGATTTACTGGTCAGATAAGTGGTAAGAATGGTATGAAAAAGGCTTGCTTAGAAATAAGTAAGGTTAAAAAGAGGCATCTTCATCTTTGTTGCTACCACTACTTTGTATGGAAATAATGCTTACATTCATTCAACTGTAAGTGGTCATCACAGAGGGTAAAAATAATTAGGGAGGAAATAATAGGAAGGACATTATTTAACAGTGCAAATGTTTCTGTATCCTCACCTGTGCCTGGATATTGCCACTGCATGCACCTCAAAGGGAGTTTATTCAAAGAAAAAGAAAAAAAAAAATAGAGAGAAAACAAAAATTGTATTTAAAGATTGAAAAGTCAGGTGGAAAAATCTTGTACCCCATAAAATCCTCTGGCTTGTTAGAAAATGTTTATCCCCCTTAAGCCTAAAGGAAATGAAAATTTCCAGTTCCACAAAAAAGACTGGAAAAATATTTCTATTTGCCCACTCTCATCACTTCTGCCCCAGGGACAACCTCACAATTTTAAACTGATTTTCTAACCCTGCACTGGTAACCTCTCCCAAATACACACGTCTTACGATCAGATGTGAATCACAGCAGGACAAAAAAGCCACTTCACTTCTCCCACAGTCGCTGTCCCCCTCACTCTCCGCTGAAGACAAAAGCCTGGGGGGGGGTAATTTCTGTTTTCTCTGAGATGCTGATCCTGGAGGGACAATGAAGGCAACTTTCCACAAACATCTCAAGGCTAAGACAGCTTTTAGAAAGGAGATCAGGCATCAACAGCACACCTAAATGACGGACTTGACCTTCTGAAAGGCTGGGAGGCAGATCACCAGCATCCCAGTGGGACGTGACATAGGTGAATCCTTGTGAAAGTGCGGCACCCTCAGCTCCTTCAGCTTACTCTAAAAGGCAGAGCTTCAAAATGAGTCATGTTCAAGACTCCAAGTGGGAGATGGGGACAGTCATGTTTTAATGTATTTGATGCAGGAGCCCAAACAGCACTTCCTTGTGATGATGAGGACTGGTATGTGGCTTTTTTCTTAACACACAGTCAAGAGAAATGGAGTCATATACCAGGAGAAAAAGGTTTAACTGCACTAATAACTGCAATAATTCCTGCTCATTTTGTCTTCTTTTGCAAAAATGCCCTGCATACAGTAAGGCTTCCTTACACAGTATGTCTGATAGATCCTACAATTTTAAAATGAACTTCTCTGCATCTAGCCAGATCCTCAGAGAGGGCATTTTTGGTTTATCTTTTATATCACACTGGGGGCTCTAACTGCTGCCTGGCTCCTCCTGCCCCTTGAAGCAGTCACATTTCCACCTAGAAGAACAGCAGTGAGGCCCATCCCAGGTACATCTCTTATGGCTGAAGTGCTCTAGAGCAGAGGAGATGCTTTAACTTTTGCTTCTTTTTGCAGCTTTCTTATGACTGTTCTCTTTATGCTTGGCTTAGCCTGTTTCCCAAATAGGCAGGACCACTTCCCTTCCTGTTTGGGGACAGTGCCATTTTCTCACCCTCATCTGCTGGCATGCTGTAGTTGTAGTGAGGTGTCCAACTCTCCCCAGGAAAGATGTTTAACAATCATAAGATGTCCCTGTGGAAAATGCACCACTCTTCAAGCATATCAATATTCATACAAGGCAGGAAAACCCTTACTAAAAGAGAAAAATTCACTACATTTTTGTTCATTCTTCTCGAGGGTGTCCCTTCAAAAGCACTCAACAGCTGTTAAATGGGATAATCGCCTGCTAGCCTCATGTCACTAATTCAAATGCTAATGGCTCTCAGTGCATGAGAGGTTATTCAGCCATCCGGCACCCCAGGTACACTTTGCACGAGGAGGATGATGAAGGGATTAAGGTCCCTTCTGGGATTCTAGAAACTTTTGAAAGAAATGCTTTCAGATTAATTTGGAGAGGATATGATGTCCAAGACTGTGTATTTTGTTTGTATGGCAAGTTTTTTTGTAGTGGGGTGCTCTAAGGGTGGCCTCTGTGAAAAACTGCCAGAAGTTTCCCCCGTGTCCAATGGAGCCATTTCCAGCCAGACCTAAGTGGAACTGAAGTTGGCCAAAGCTGAGCCCATCATTGATGGTGGTAGCACCTCTGAGATAATGTCTTAAAGGAGAAAAAGTTGTCACACAAGAGCAATTGCAGCTGGAGAGAGGAGTGAGAATATGTCAGAGAAACAGCCCTGCAGACACCAAGGTCAGTGAAGGAGGAAGGGAGGAGGTGCTCCAGGTGCCAGAGCAGAGATTGCCCTGCAGCCCATGGTGCAGCCCATAGTGAGGGCAGGCTGTGCCGCTGGAGCCCATGGAGGTCCACCATGGAGCAGATATTCACTGTGGAGGACCCCATGCTGGAGCAGGTGGATGCCCAAAGGAGACTGTGACCCCATGGGAAGCACATGCTGCAGCAGGCTCCTGGCAGGATCTGCAGCCCTGTGGAGAGGGGAGCCCACCCTGGAGTAGGTTTGCTGGCAGGACTTGTGATCTTTTGGGAGACCAACACTGGAGCAGGCTGTTCCTGAAGGATTGCACCCTATGGAAGGGACCCACAGTGGGGAAGTTCATAAAGAACTGAAGCCCATGGGAAGGACTCACCTTGCAGAAATTCATGGAGGACTGTCTTCCATGGGAGAGACCCCTGGCTAGAGCAGGAAAAGAATGAGGAGGAAGGAGCAGCAGAGACAACATGTGATGAACTGACCACAGCCCCAGTTCCCTGTTCCCGCTGCACTGTAGCCCCAGTTCCCTATTCCCCTGTCATGTGGGGAGCAGGTACAAAATTTGGGAGTGAAGTTGAGTTCAGGAAGAATGGAGGAATGGGGGGGAAGGGTTTTTCAAGATATAGTTTTATTTCTCATTATCATGCTCTGATTTAATTGATAATAAATTAAACTAATTCCCTGAAGTCGAGTCTGTTTTGCCCATGACTGTAATTGTTGAGTGATCTCTACCTGACCTTATCTCAATGGAGGAGCCTTTTCTCTCTCCTGTCCAGCTGAGGAGGGGAGTGATAGAGCAGGTTGGGTGGGGACCTCACATCCAGACAGGGTCAAAGACATGGAAACCAGGCAAAGAGGAGGCCAGCAGGAAGGATTTGCATATTTTGATGCCTCAGAGGGACTCCAACCCAATGCTGAAAGATCCCGTGGCCAGCCCAGCCTTGGCTCCAGCTGACCGAGCCAGGGCTCAGTTTGATCTCAGAAAAGTACTGCTTGTGCAGCGGTGGTGCTGAGCAAGCACAGGTCATCATTCTGTTGTCATGGCTAAACCACTGTCCCAGCACTGCAATATTGGCTACCTGCACAGAAACAGAGGTACCTCTTCCTAAGGCTCCACAACTCCGCTCCTAGTCAGGTAATGCCAGGCTCAGTGACCCTCCAGCCATGCAGTCCAAAGTGCCAAGCTGTCAGTGCCCCATGGGGCAAACCCTCTGGTGCTCCTTGCCTCTGTGACAGGAAAAAGGCTGCAAAAGGCAGCACCAAAACCTTCAAAATCAACACCACTTTCATGGAGCAAACTTTGCAACTTGATCCATGCTTTTGTGTGTGTGCATGCGTGTGTGTACAAAAGGCTGTTCAATGCATTCATTTATATTTCACATGTGCAATTCCCCAAAAATCTCCTGGTTGCCACAAAAGTATGTATTTTCTTTTACATGGAAATAACCACAGATTGTATAGTCACACTTCAACAGGTCACACCATTACTTTTCAGTGGTATCTACACAAAGGCAGAGCTGGATTTAAGCCTAAAACTACTCTGTTATGAAACTGCTGGTAATACACAACCCATGGGAGATAGGCCATCACTGTCTGTCCTTCTGCACAGCATTATGGTGATGACAAAGGAAAGAAACAATGGTGACTTTGGCTTCCACTGCAGGGACTGTTTGATGTGCCTTGCCCATCCCTTCTGTTCTTCAAGAAGGGTACCCAGTGTCTTCTGTCTCAAAAGTGGCAAGTAGGAAGAGAAAAGGAGAATTAACAGATCAATATAATACTCTCAAATGGGATATATAGAAGGTGATGAGGGTAAATGGCTGGAAAAAAAGGATAGATCTTCGACAATTTTCAGCAATGCTCCCCTGAAACACTTGTGACCACATTCTCCAAAGGGATCAATAATCAATGAACATGAACTTCTGTCTGTTGAAAAAACTATTTTGACATGAAACCAATGATGTGTTTCATAACTGGTTTTAAGTCCATGGAGGATGCTATTATTTAAGGAATTTTATTGGCCAAAACACTTTTTCAGCCACACCATTCATCCTTGACTTCCTTTTTAATTTTGAAATGATCCTGTATTCAGTTCTACTGGCTTCAAATCTCCAGTCCCCTCAGTAGGTTATTCCTAATTCCAGTTCCTCAGCATCTCCTCCTCTGAAGAGTTACTTTTGCACCAGAAAAGTTGCTCTCGTTTCATGTTCCAAAAAAATTGTGTATGTATCTGTTACCATGGTAGTGGTGTGGATTCCAACCAACCATTTTAGCCACAGTAACTTTAAAATGGTAACCAAGTTTGAAACTCTTTGGTTTCCTCCCAGAAAACACAGAGTGCTGGAACACGTTTGCCCTTGTGGGCTTGCAGGTGACCGCCAGGCAACCATGACTGGTCCCCTCCCCAGACTGCAGGGCTGACCCAGTTTCTCCTCGGAGGTGTCATGGCAACCTCCACGGTTGTGTTTGTTGCTTTGCATGGAGAAACCATTTTCTGGCTATGGCAAAGCAAGAACTCAATGCCAGTGGCATTGCAAAGTAGGAGTGCAGCTCAGCCCTTCAGCCCAGGTCCTGATCCTGAACAAAATCCATATCATGTGGTAGCAAAGAAATTGGACACAGAAGGAAAAACAACCTGTTTCTTACTCTTTTCCATTCTGGTGCTGCTCTGTTCCTCATCAGGCAGCATATCCAGGCTGGCTTGATAAAGAAATGAGGCACACGGATCCATTTCATGTGGGCACAGCCTGCCCCTCTTCATTTCCAGTCCTCTCTGAACTCAAGGTCATTGCCCACACAGACCTAACTCAGCAGAGGTTTAATATCATCAGATCCACAAAATCCATGGGACAAGTCCAGATAGGGGAGAGTGATCATGACTCCACACAGAGGAAGTCAACAGTGGGAACTCAGTCTGTACTGGAGAGTTTGCATGAGCATGGCACAGGTTGAGGAGCACCTGCCTGGGCTGCTCCCAGGACCTCTGGTTGCGCATTTACCCATTCCCAGCCATTCATTACTCTGAGAGGGAGCTGCCCACCGCAACAAAGAAATGTCAGCACTTTATACTAAAACCCTTGCCAGTGAAAGTGGAGAGAAAAATTTTCTGAGCCATGGGGCAGACACCCAAAAATCCCTCCTGTGTGGTGGGGAGAAGGGAAAAGGAGAAAAAAATTTTAAAAAGAAGAAAGAGCCAAGAAAAAAAAGAGAGGAAAATGGCTGGGAGGTTTGATTTATAAAGGGAAATGAGCTGTAAGATAATGTGCTTGGACTGGCCAAGCTGAGGCGGGTGCAAGAAAAGTGGGTGACAGCCAGCAAGCACCAGAAAGAGCCCAGGCAGTGGAGAGGGAAAAGCACAGCCTGCTCGGAGGGAGTGAGATGCACAGAAAGTGCATGCTAAGTAGGAGTGCCAGGATGACATTTGAAAAGGGGAAAATTTAGGCTGAGTGTCAGGAAAAGCTTCCTGACAGTGAGATGCATGCACTGGAGCCATCCCGCGGGAGAAGCCCTGGAAGCCTCATCATTTGGCTTGCAAGGGCTGTGCTGGAGGAAAGCTGCAAGTCCTGGAAAGGCCTTGCAGAAATCCAGAGCTTGCAGAAAGTCATAAGCAAGCTTGCTTTAATTACGGGAGGCCTGGCTCAGAGGTGAACTCCACAGGCAGGAAGATTGTCCAGGAAGAGGGGAACTCCCAGTAGGTGACTGGGAGGCAGCAGGTCCCAGGCACAACCATCATTCTCCTCATGGGAGCCTAGAAACAAATGGGTGAACAAGACAGCGAAACAGATAGGGAAATAAAAAAAAAAATCCCTTCTCCTTTAAGGCAACATTATCTCTCAGCAAAGAGTTGCTCTGCTCTGGCCAAGGCACAGTCAGTCAGGGCTCAGGCTTCTGTTAGTCTGGGCCCCTGGGAAGGCCAGCTGCCAAAAAAAGAGGGAAATTTTGCTTTAATCAGGGGGTAGGGCAATGGGTGTATTGGGAGGGAAATGAGGGAGAGAGTGAGGGAACTTGCACAGGAGAGCGAGGGAGAGAGGGGGACATATGTATTCACTGTGCCACTGGATGTGTAGCAAGGCGAGCCCAGCAGGATGGCTTGGGAGTGAGGGAAGGAGGTAATGGCTGCAGGCAGAAGCCAAGGCAGAGAAACTCCAGGAATGATGCTGTTTGTCTCCTATCAAGAAGAAGCCTTGTCCAAAGAAATCCATGTTAAAAACAGCTAGGGCACGGACTCTGTCCCCAGATCTCCCTGAGCCACCAGCCTTCCCTATCACAGGAGGAGGTGATTTCCCCTGCGAGAAGGCAAAAAGAGTAACTTCTCCTGCAGGGGAATATCCCAGTGCCCCATTCCTGGGCACACTGCTGGGCCAGCTGTGCCCAGCCTGGCCGGGAGCAGCCTCTCCATTGTGGCACATGAAGACCTACAGCACACAGCTCCAGAGGTGTCAGCCAAGCTCACAAGGAGCCTGGTGTGAGCTGAACATCATCCCAGCAATTCCAGTGGCCTTACTGGGAGCTGAGATCACAATGTCACTTCCACAGCATGAAAGTGAATTTGAAACTTTGACCCCTTATGAGCTCCTTCTACCCCCAAGGAAAGTATCTCTGTGCCAAAGGTAGCCGGATTCATGCAGGAGATAGTCAGGCATGGGCAGTTAAAGCAATAACTGAGCTGTGGCACAGCTGCCCCAGGAGTGCCATCCCTCTCCCATCCCAGCTTTTACTGCTGTGTTCCTTTATTCGGATACACCGCCCTCTCCATTTAAACAGCAAACCCAGCAGGGCAGGAAATGACAGCCCATGCTCTTGCCGAGCCAACAGAAATGGAGCTAAAGTGGAAAGCCTATTTTAAGAGTAAAGTACAATATAAAGAGGTTGCATTTATTTCCAGACCAGACATTACAAACCCAGGGAATTCAGAGTTAAAGTTATGCTTAAAATAAATTCAAACTTGTTGAAGTGTGGCAGTGTGCTACCAAGGAATACAAATAGCCTTAATTCTGCCCTGAAGTGACACACAGCCGTATGACTGTGATTAAAATGTTTTAGTACTTGTGCTCCTAAACTAGATTACCCTGATAAATACAATTTTTTTCCATATTCCCTTGCTTTTCTCCTCCTCCAACAACCCTGTGCCCCAGATATAGCCACTAGCACAGATTTCACTGCCTACTAGAAAAAAAAAAAAAAATATATATATATATCACAGGTTCTTCACATCTGCAACGAGAGCCCCAGGCTAAGTGTTGTCTTGGAAATACCCTCCCTCCCACCATCAGTCAGATCCACAGCCACCCTTGCCAAAGGCTCTGGAGAGCACAACTGAAGTGTGCACCAAGTGATCATTTAGCCCTGCTGAGGAGAAGGAAAGGGTTTTCCTCACACCTTTGATACCACTCTAATCTACACTCATGTATTTATTTCACAAGTCCATTAAAACCTTGGGTTTAAAGTGCAGAGAAAATAAAAGAGAAAGAAACATCATCTGGATAAACAGTTATGGCTTTTTGTCAAGGATTCAGGAGCTAATTGAGTCCAGATCTGTTCCACATTTACATTTACATGTGAAATTGTACTTACTGAGCTAGAAAAAGTCAGATTAACCTCAAGAGTCAGCTCTGCCCCTCAGCTCCATGGTGCAAACCTGGAGTGAATGAGGGCTCCAGGGGTGTAACAGAAGGCAGAGTTTGGCCCCAAATACTTAAGGGCCATTTGGCTGAGATGCACGTGAAAGTGGCTGCTCTGCACTTCAGCCCAGTTTGAAATGATTCTTCAGAAGTTGTATTTACTTAAGAGAGTGGGTGGCCTGAATTGTCATGATGTGTTCAAATATTTGGCACTAAATCACAGCTGTCCACTTATTTGCACTTTTGCTGCTGGGCAGCAGGAACACCCCTGGAATTAGTCAGCATCAGACGCATTAATGAGCTAACAGATATATTATGGTTTACAGTTTGGACTGCTTTTGTCCATATAAATACACACCTCCTCTCCGCTTGTTTCCCAGAACGGCATATCTTCTTGAACATGTTGACTTTACAAACTTTATTTTTTCTGGCCTTTATGAATGAGCTTGCAGAATTTTCTGTTAGACAGAGAAAAGCACCTTGCCCCTAGCAGCCTTTCTGAGCATTACATACAATCTTGGAGAGACTCAGGAGCGTAAGGGGAAACAGTCCAGCCTTGGAGAAGTTCCTCTTCACAAGCCAAACGTTGTAGATGTTGGCTTACCACAGCCAAAAGCTATCCTCTGCATGCAAATATCCCAATTAAATATGGAACCAATAACAACCATGAGGAAAGACCTTTACATAAGAAAAATATTTCCAAAGTCTGTGTTACAAGTCATATCGTCTGGAGGAAAACACTTGCACCTTTGCTCTGCAGACAGCAAGGAATTTGTTGCACCAAAGGAAAGAAAATCTTGTTATCTGGGTTAACACTCCCATGATTGATTCATCCCACTTCTCCACTGCCAGAAACCTGTTATAAATCACAGATATAGCATAGGTCATGATTTAATAACTTGCCAAGAAAATTTATCCCATGCAAGAGGACTTTAGGACCAGTGTCAATTCTTTGCAACTTGTATGCCTAATGGATGCTAGTTGCAAACCATAATAATTTTTATTAAACAAATCAACAGAGTTTTTACCATGGTAATGCTCTAGCATGGAATCAGCGGGAGCCAGGTTTTTGTGTGTGTGAATAAAATAGTTTTTCAGAAAAAAATGCTTATTTGCTGACACTGAAGTTTCTTGTGGGAATACATCACTTTTATAATTAAATTTTCATCTGGAAGGTTTTTCAGGTCAAAAATGGAATTTCTGGTCAGAATCATAGCAGGGAGGAACACACAGGAAGCCAGGATCTCGACTGAGCACAGCCAAGCCTCTTGCATCCCGAGCACTTGGCTTAATTATGGAGCCAGCAGCTCATCTGCCATATGGCTGCTCCTTACCTGGCCTTGACCATTTTTGGCCACACTTTTCCAGAAACACTTCCTAGTTCTCCTTCCAGCCCCTCCCAGGAGCAGGAGATGCAAAGCCATAGACAGAAAGCATATTTTCCAGGAAGCATCCCCAAATGGGTGCTTGCCTCCAGCCGGAGGAACACAAAGGAGCAACCCCACTGCCAGCAGCCGCTCTCACCCACGCAACAGGATCTGGGAGAGGATGTCTGGCCATATCTGCCTTCCCCTCCATGTGCAGGAACACACCATATCAACAGAAAACACCTCTGGTAAGGGCATAAATGCACCTCCCTCCCCGGGAGGCTGCACGGCGTTATCTGCAGCAGTGGAAGGAAGCAGGAGAGCCCAGCTGCTGGCAAGTCTTCCTACCCTCACAGCCTGATTCACCAGATCAGCCCAGCTGCTTTTTGCCACCACAGTGACCACACACCAGCGCTGCAAGCCTGGCTTCTTTGGCCAGTTTGTGACACTCTTGTGCCCACAGAGTGGTAGTGAACAGCTAGAAGGGGCTGGTGAGCCCCTCCACAAGCTCCTCTGCATTGCATACCTCAGCCAGGCTGCTGCAGCAGAGGATGAAACCGAGTCGTCACCAGCCCCACCACACATCCTTGTCCTCTGTTCACCTTCAGAAGGGCAAGTCAGAAGTGGCTCAGCTCAGCCACCACAGTCAAATGAATCTGAAACACTGTTAGGAGGGATTAAAATCACATGTGAGTGTGTGTGTATGTGTGGTTTCACAACACCTCCCTCTCCCCACCGCCAGCCACACCAGTTTCCTCAAAGAAAGGCAGAACAGTAGAGCACAGACCCAAAGCCATGCCGTGATGCATTAAAGCCTTGTTTTCCCACTGCTTAAAGAACTGACCCAGCCCCCTCAAATGTTCCCAGCATACTTGAATTGTGAGTCAGAGACCACAATGGAGATACTTGCCTAGCTTGACAAAGTTTAAGTATCTCCTGCCAAACAGCAATCACTGATTTTTTGCTCTGTCACTCATGAGTCCTATTCCTGCTGCTCTAACCACACAAAACACACTGCCTCATTGTGGAAGCCAGGATTATTGTTTGGCTGCTTACCTGTAGCATCTCCAACTTTTCATAATCTCCTTAATGAGGAGTGCTGCTAACAAACCAGATGGAAATTTGCAGGTATTGAAAGCTCATGTCTCTGTACCCACTGTGGAAGCAATAGAGGACGGAAAGAATAGCAATACTGAAAAGCAAGGCCAGGAAACACTTCATCTTTGCAGGCAGAGTCTAACATTTAAAAGGAATAATAATTCAAGAACAAGATTTCCACAGACTGGTCTGGCACCTCACTTAGCAAAACACCCTAAGGCTTAGGAGTTAATCTGTGATGGACCCTTCCTTGGGCTTCATTTGCCATAGCCAAAGCAATTGCCTGCCATGAGTTAGCATCCAGAGTGGCAAAATAAGCTTTTACTCTTTCAGTTGCAGTGGCAAAAGGCCTGCAGCACTGAGCAGGGCTTCATTTTCTTCCACTCCTCTGCTCCACCACGTGTCTGCCAATACAGCCCTGCTCAGGGCAAAAAGATTATTATTTTACTCACTGTAGGTCACACTCATTTCCTATTTGTTAATTTTCCTACACAATCCTGAGTGCAGTGCTAGAAACATATTTTCTTAATTTGCTTCCCCCCACCCCACCCCTTTTTCTTCCGTCAAAAGGCACAATTCTCACACAATCCGAGCACTCTGGCAGAGGGGCACGAGGACTTCAAGGAAATCCCCCAGTAACAGAGTGCAAGGCTTGATCTGCAGTGATGAGAACTAGCAGCCCTGCACTGCACCTCAGCATGCCAGCTGTTGCTCCAGTGGTGGAGCCACACTGGGAGGAGTTCAAGGACCAGCAGCTGAGAAAAAAAGTCAGACAGAACCAAACCCTCCAACATTACATGAGGTCGAGGTTGTGTGTGTGTGCATGTGTGTGCACTTGCTTTATTTTTCTTTTTTTTTTTTCCACCACAACTAGACTTAGTATTTCTTCATAGGATTCATGCTTGTACTTGTACCAAGAAATCATTCCCATTATCTCCTCCATCGCCTGGGCAGCAGTGCAGAGAGCAGCCTGCTGTTATCCATCCCTGCTGTCTGGGGTTTGGGACAGCTGGGCTGCAAGGCTGGAGAGATGGGGGAGTTTCCGGGCTCTGGGGTGCACAAGGAGGAGGGAGATCATTTTGTGTGCTGCTAATCTGTCTCTGCAGGAGCACTGGTTTTTGCCTCTGTAGCACCTGCCATGGGGCGCCTGGGGGTGGGACACAGGAGCAGGAAGAAAAATAACTTCAAGCAAGATTTACTCCCTTCCTTATTAGTTAATGCTTGCCAAAAAAAGTTATGCAGAGTCAAGGGGTTGAATAGGTCTGAATGGACTTCACATAATTGATGTAAACAGTACACTTTGACATCTCTCTCCTTTCAGGAAGGGGGAATTTTTGACTGAAGCTGTGTCCAAAGCCCTAGACAGAAACCCAGGACCTCTAGGATGTTCTTTTCCCGGTTCCACCTCAGGCTTGACATTTCAGGACCATGGTGTTTTGCTGACAAACCTGAGCCATGCTAAACTGAAGATAAAATACCAGTGAGGGTTTCAAACCTCCCATTCCCCACCCCCTTCCCCAGCACAGCATGCATTGCTCCAAGCTGCGCACATGTACTGACCTCTTCCAGCCTGGTCCTGGTGACAGGGTGATACACGGCCCAGACCTGCACTCCCTGAACTCCCCACAGGCTCTCATCTAGCACAGAGACAGGCGCTGGAGGTGTGCAACAGGGAACAAGGAAGAAAAAGAAGCTGTTTCACTGTGCAAGTAATACAGATCTTAATACGAATCTCTTCTGAGCTGAAAGAAAAACCCTGTTGTATGGTCACAGTAGGTCAGACCAGCTAGTGCAGGGGGATGCAGTGCATATTTAGAGCACACTGTTGTGGACAACAAGCTTTGGAAAGTGTTTCTGAGGCTGGGCCAACCTCACAGTGCTGGCCCCAAAAAGTATTTAATGCATGCTCTTCTCAAAAAAGGTATCTGAATTGCAATCTGAATGCAAGCAGCTTCTTTCAGCTCTCCATCCTCAGATGCATTGCAAGCAGATCAAGCAATTCAAGAGGCTTAAGCTGGTCCTGGTAAAGTCTCAGCCTTCAGCTTCCTCCTGAAGCCAAAAATAAAGAATACACAGGCAAAACCATTGCATATTCACCTGGTAAATTTCTAATGCTGTTTGTCAGAACAGTGGTTGCTACCAGTGCACACCACAGCCCTCTCCCTGGTTTCGTGCCACCACCAAGCCATCTCAGCTGACACCGTAAGAGTGTCAGCTGCTGCTTGCATTACAAAATCTGGAAGGGATGGACCCTGAAACCAGAGAAGAAGCAAACAAGGATCGCAGCAGAACAGGACAGGCTGCTCATCAGAAGAACCTCCAGCACTTAGGAGATGACAGATTTTCTGGGCACTCAGAAAACCTACATAAGCACATGCATTTGCACAACGTGCAATGAACTACTGGCTCTGCTCTTTTGACAAGGGCATGTATTGATGGGACAAGAGGTAATGCCTTTAGATTGAAAGTAGATTTAGATGGATACTAGGGAGAAATTCTTTACTGTAAGCGTGGTGAGACACTAGAACAGGTTGTTCAGACAAGTTGTAGATGCTCCGCTCCTGGAAGTGTCCAAGGCCAGGTTGGACAGGGCTTTGAGAAACCTGGTCTAGTGGAAGGTGTTCCTGCCCATGGCAGGGGGGCTTGGAACTCAGTGATCTTTAAGGTCCCTTCCAACAAAAGCCACTCTGTATTTCTATGACTGCACATGAGACTATAAGAGCACCATCTCCTCACATCTGACATTCAGACCTGATGACTTCAGAGGCCTAAAACAGGGGGTGCACCTCTCCCTTGCCCCTACTAACTCACAGGAGTTGCAAGGGAAGCAGCAGCACATGTCCTCACTCCAACCCACTGCTGGAATCACCAGCAATCCGCCAGGCTGTTACGCCCTAACAAAAGGGCTTGGCAGAGCAGCTTCCCCAGCCAAGGCAAGGTTTGTATCAGGGGCTAAAGATCAAACTGTATCTATCTCTGAACACACCTTTGTTAGTTTTGGCTGCACCCTTTCAGGTATCACCTGCCTCCCCAGGCAAACATGTTCCTATCCCGGGTGCCACAGACCTGCTGTGCTCCTCCGAGGGCTGCGTCCGCCTGCCAGGAATCTGTGGACTTACTGCATCCACATCAGCGGCCAGCAGCCACGGAAGGAGAGCCCCAGCACTAATGTGGCTGCAGCAAGGACGTTGCAGTGAGCAGAGGAAGGAGCTAGAAGCAGATTCATGGTCAGGCTGCTGCTTGGTTTTGTTGGAAACTGGAGTGGAAAACTGGCACCGGCATCCATCCACCCCAACAAACATTGCATTCATATGCAGAGCTACAGAGCAAACGATCTGTCAGTTGTTCATCTGGAGAACAGGTTTCACCAGCCTGGATTAAATGATTATGTTGCCACAGCATGTGCTTCTGGCTGCTCTTGGAGATAAAGGAAGTAAGGCACAAGGAGCCTTACAGGAGAGAGGCCTGACCCTGCAATCCAGCTCCCAACACCCTTATGCTTGAAGAAGGTTCAGACCAGCACAGAGCATGGGAGATAGGGAGCAAGTGTGTTTAAAGAATGAATTTTGGTGCTGATGCGCTGAAATCACAAATGCAAGAAAACACCTCATTCGATTGAGAACAGAAGGTGCATGCTTTACCTCCAATTACTGCCTCCAGATGTGCACCAGACTGGCTGTATTTCTGAGCCTGCTGCTCCTAATTCCCACAAAACTGAAGGCAGAGTGAGTGCAGTTGGAGGTCTAACAGCACATGTGCAGCTCCACCAGAGCCTGCATCCTGCCTCCACAAAACCCCTGTTGAGTGACTCCCTTAGGATGTAATTGCAGTCGACTTCATTCCAGGCCATGAGCATATGTCTGGCTACGGACATTACTGCAAGCACACAAGGAAAAAAAAAAAAAAAAGAAACATAAAGCAGAAAGTGCAAAAAAACACTGGTAATCCAAGCCCAGTTAGGATAATGTGTGTTTTCCTCCATAGAAAAAGGTTACTTCGCTACCTTTGGCAGTCTGGCCAGCTTCCCTGCATTAGTCTCTTTCAAGGCAGAAGAGAAAGGCTGACACCAGCTTTGCAGACTCAAAACAAAAATATTGCACCAAATCCATGGGCCCCAGCAACAACCCCTGAATCCCTCTGGAGCCCACAAGGGTAAAAAGCAGAGGCCCAAAGAGCTAAAACAATAATTTTAGGACTCTCACAGCCTTCAGAGAGCCTTGAACCCTTGTACCAGGGAGCACAAGGCATCTTTTTCTGCTCTGTGGCCTTTGATAGGTTCACCCCACCAAAGTTCACCCCATGTCCCTATCTCTCAGGGGATGATGTGTCTGTGGTGAGTGCAGTGGAAGGTGCAGGAGTGCAGTCACAGCACTACGCTTCACAAGATGAGCAGTAGCAGCAGCACTGTTGCTTTCATATTTGCCTTTTTTTACCCTCAGAGAGTGGAAACCTGTGCTCTGAGCATTGGGAGCTGTTACAAACACTGCTCTGTGGAGAAGTCCCTAATCAAATAGTCTGCAGCAAGCACACAGCACCCAACACTCCCAGCTCAAGCACCTGCAGGCTGACAAATCCCTGAGCCATCCAAAGTAAGGTCTTATCGTTGGGAAGTGCCAGCCAGGCCTAAGCAACACTGAGCTGTCCTCTCTACTTCTTGTGGCCGTGAAAACAGAATTTGTCCAGCTGGGGTAGCTCCTGGTCAGGCATTTAAGTTTATGGCTCATGGACAGGTTTTTAAAAATACATCCCAGTGCATGCACAGATGTACTCCAAGATACACTTATATCCACAAGCACATGACCTAGGAGGTGGGTTAGAGCTGAAGTGACTCAGCCTCCCGGTTACAGGAACAAAATTAGCAACCACTCATAGACGTCTTATGTCTTAGATGGGGCTAGATGGCACTGTAAGTTAGTTAATGTCCCTTTGCCTCAGGAGATTTCACTTCAGCATTAAGATCAGTGGAAAACCAGGAAAGCTGGTGCTCCCTAGGGTATAGTTTCCAGAGCTGGGCTAGTAATTCACACCAACAGCCTGATTCAACACATTTTCAAGGTACCTAGTTAGGAGCTGTGTCCAATAATTTAGTCATTCTCTGGAATTTACTTTTTTTTTTTTTTTTAGAAAATAATTCTTGGCTTGACAGCATTTAAACATATGTTTTCTCCAAATACTTGGCCTACATTTTCCCTTCTTTAATTTATCCCATTTCTCCTCATTAACCCCTGCCCCCCCACCCCCGTTGTTCCCATGCTGGATCCCTCTACCTCTCCCGGGAGAACAGTGATGAAATGACATTCGCCTCCCAGACCTCCTGGCACATCACCGTTTCTCTTCAGGATCAGCCCAGCGGGGCAAAGAGCTCTTTGGCCCGGAGCCCCTGAATCACTTAAGGATGCACAGCTGAAACGGAGCAAAGCAAAGAGGTGGAGGGAGGCGAGGACCGAGCTTGGAGGGACAGTGCCTGGCTGTATTGAGGTCAGAGCATTCCGGTCCCACGGCCTCGGGTGTCTGCCTGAGCTGGCTGGGAGACGAACGAGTAAGGATCTGCCCTAATCTCGCACCCAGACCTTCCAGAGCCTCTGCACTCCGGCGAGCACGCTGTGGCCGATGGCACCGTGCCACCGCAAGGGAACGGCATCCACGTGGCTGGGGAGGAAGGGGGACGTGCAGTCCTGGTGCAGCACATCTACCCCTGGGGCTGGGAAGAGGGTGGCCACCTCCTTGTAACAGAGACCCTATCCGTGCATCTAGCACTCCGATGGGTATCTATCTCCCATCAGTTAACAGAGGGAGCAACCCTCTAGGGGAAAAAAAAAAAAAAAAAAAAAAAAAAATGCACCCCAAACCCCCAAAATCCCCAAAACACTCCTCCCAGCACAGGATCCCATCAGCTCCCTGACGCCTAGGTCATTCATGCCTGTGAATCGTTTCCTCAAGTAACAGATTAGTCACGTACATTTGCAATGGCAGCGATTCTGCCAAATAGCTGAGGAGCAGGGCAGGAGAACAGCAACATGACAAAAACAGGCAGAGGAGGGAAGAGGAGAAACAAAACGTTTCTTCCTTTTCTCCCATGCCCCTTTGGTTTTCAACAGCATTTGCATGCACAAGCTGCTAAACAGCTGCATCACGTGGCGGTGAAATCCGGGCGTTATCTGGCCAGAGACTCGGACAACCCTTTCCTTTTTCACCCCCGGGCTGGCAGAAGCATTGCCCAGCAGCCAGAGCACTGACAGCTTCTGTAAGGTTGGGACCAAAAGCCTCCCATAGTAGGAACAATATCTGGCAGCTGGGAAAACCTCTCAGTTGAGCTCCCATCTTCGGGGAGACTGACAAATGCCAGACCCCGGCAGCGCTGACATAGGCTCGGGGCTGCAAAGTGTCCCGCTCAGAGGTGAGTCACTCGGAGAGGAGAACAAACAGGAAAAGGTCCCCAAAAGCTCCTGATTAGTATGTGGCTTACTACAAACAGTTACTTTCTTCTTCCAATAACAGGCATGAAAAATCACCGCTGTCACTAGAGCAGCAGCGCGTGGAGCTGTGAGCAGGTCAGACTGCTCCTCTGTGTTGTGCATGCTCTGTCAAACTGCCCCTGTCCCGACAACCTTCCAGCCACGAATTGCCTGGTAGGTAACAAAGAGGGAGATTCAAAGCAAGAACACCTGAGTGATCCAGTAACAGGGGGGAAAAAAATGCAGGCTGTTTTGGGTCATATGATTTGTTACATTCCCAGACACTCAGTCTGTCCCTTGTAGTTCAGGGAATGCTAAATGGACAGCATGGCCTGGAGAAATGGTAAGGAGGGGAAAAGCAGACAAGTGCCTGGGGGAAAGCTGATGAGCTGGTTTTCAAGACAAGCGTTACTACTGCAATAAGAGATAGGGACACATGCAGGCGTTCCCTGTCCTGGTAATAAATAACAGCTACAAAACTCTTATTAACCTCTGTAAAATATGTTGGTTCTGCCAGTCCATCCATCACGAACCTATCTTTTACTGTGGTACTCACTTCAGCTGTCCTAGTGAAAGACAGAAAACACAGCAGGCCGGCCACAGCAGTCCACATTCCAGCCAAAGGGAGTCACCATTGTAAAGGATGCATCCTTGTTGTCATAAAAATGATGTTCCCCTCTTGTATCTTCTGCCTTAGGGGGCAGCACTGAAAAAGGAGACTAAAATGCAAGCATCACTTTTGAGACAGGAACTTCACCATAACACAAAAAGAAACAAAAAAAAACCAAAAAAAAAAAAAAAACAACCCCCCCCCCCAAAAAAAACCAATCAAACAACAACAAAAAAAAAAAAAAAAACCAAAAAAAAAAAAAAACCAAAACAAAAGAAAAAAAAGACTACCTCAGGAATCGTCTACCTTTCCTTCCTAGGAACTAGCAGCCCTGGGGTTTGACCTGAGCATCTGGCCCAGTGAATTCACTTGTAGTCCAAAGAAAGCCTGGCCCCATTCATCAGCAGGGATGGGAAGTGCCAAGTCTCTTCTCTCACCATCCCACTTCCTGGAGGGGAATTCAAGGAACAAGTGGCCTGATAGTGCTGAGAGGAGTTCTGTCCCATGTCCTGCCAGGCTTCCCACGCTGTTCCATTTCAGAAGTAGCATGGGGAGGAGCGGGAAATGCATAAATCAGAGCTCTGATACTTGGCACTACACCAGGACATAGATTAGACCACTCAATCATTTTAATTGCTATCCAAAAGTAATAATCTATTTAGGTGATTTACTCAAAAATATGCATTGCACTTCGGTATGTTTATAATGCTAATTGGGAAGGTCCTGAACCAAACAGCCACCCTGGGTAGCAAAGCTGTGTATTTGGGGAGATTTATTTGGTTAGCTGTTTTCAGAACTTCACTAGAATACTGCTTTTCTTAGCTTTTTTTGGTTAAACATACATATTTTTGTCTATTTATTTGTCAATCTCATGTATTTGGCAGACATAAAAAAATGCAGAGCAGTAACCAAAATTAGACACACTTCCCATGCAACACAGGGTTATTCTTCCTTGTCTTGTTTCTGCCCTGCATATTTAATTTTGTCCTCCTGTGAGGACTTGGGTGCTCAGGAAGAATGCCATTTTTAGAATAACCAGACCTAAGTAGCTGCAGCTACATAAATGAGGAGTATGTCAAGACCTGAGGAGAGCCAATGGTTTTACAAGGTCATCAGTTAACCCACATGGCCAGGAATGCAGGTGTGAAGGGGATAATCCACCTCCAAGACACATCCCAGCATGCCTCCATGGGAGTTTTGTGCTTCACAGAGGCACTTTGCTCTTCCTAAAGAAAGATGGTACATCAGAAAAAGTTCCTCCCACTTTACCTGCACTGTTAGCACCTGTGTTATTGCAGATAGGCACTGGGAAGGGTGTGTTGGGTGTGCAGAAGCTGTTACTTACCATATACTGAGCAAAACCACAGAGAAAAAGATGGTGCAGCCTCTGTTCTGGCTGTGTTTATCCTACATGTCAATGAACAATAAAAACAGGGCACTGAAAAATAAACCTCACTGCTTCAAAAAGCCCCCAGGAGAGTTTCTTCATTGGTACCATATTTTTGTTTCTTTCTGATTTTTTTTTTTTTACTGTTGAAGTTGACATCTTTTTCCTCTTGCTGAACCAGCATTTCCTGACAGCAAACCATAGTCAGAAATTTTCCATCCAGCCCTGAAGTGTGTTTCAACATTTGGTGCTTGTGCATGCTTATGAAAAGAGGTTAATGTCAATTTCAGAAAATTATCTACATGATGTTCAAAAGGGTACCAACAGTGAGAAGCACCTGCATTTGGGGAAGTTCAGACACTCGCTTCTTTGCCTCAGAGTTGGGGTCAGCTTTCTCTGCTCTCTTACATTTGTAATGGTGATCCTCCTTTGCATGTTTACTGCACAACTGACCTGTCACTTGGAAAAAATCTTTCCATGGGGAACACTCTTTCTTGACACAGCACATCCCCTTCCAAACACCCTGGGGACATTCTGATGGTTTTAAAACCAAACATCTTGGGAAAGAGCAATGCTCTCCCAATAAACAGCACTACAGTCAGGCCTCAGAAGGCAAACAAGCGAGGCAGGAGCTTGTGGGAGGAGATGGTAATAAATACAATAGTCAGCTTCTTAATCACCATCCCTGGTGCCTGATAACCATTACCTTGTTTCAGCTGCCCTGTGCATAACAGTGACAGGTCAGCCCTCCACATTTGGAGGATTTTCCCAGCAAAATCTCCTCCGGGATGAACAAGCACTGAAGTGTAAACACACTCAAGAACTTTTAAAGGTTGGAAAAGTAAAATCTCTTATGCTGTGAGAGTCATCAGGCATGAGGCAGCCTGGGTACATCAGCTTCCAGTCTGCAGCAGTTGCACTCAGCAACCCCAACAGTCAAGGCTTTTTTTGGGAGCAGGGGTGGACACAGTGAAAGCCTGTCCTTACTCAGAACTCCTGCCTGCAGGACACTCAAGTCAAAGCTGTCTTAATATGCTTTTAAAAGAAGGCAAATGACAAGCAAGGCATCATTTCCTTCAAAGCCTGGCACTTCTCATCTACTGAGACATCTAGAGCTGCTATCGTCAGCTTAAGGGGCAATAACTTCACCAGGAGGCAAAGCTGGTTTAGGAGGGGGAGGAGGAAGAGTTAAACCAAACTCATCAACCCACCCAGTGTCATCAGCCAGCAGCTCTGAGCACACTCTCACCACGGGGAAGTGGCAGAGAGACACGACATCCCAGCAGCACGTCCAAGAGAGGATGTGTCCTAAAGGACACAGCTGATTCATCATCCCGCTCAGGAATCTCGGGCAGTTTCAGCTGCAGAGGCCTGACCTGCTTGGCAGCCAGCCGGCCAGCATCAGCTGCCTTCTGCAAAAGGGAAAGAAAAAATAAAAAGCTTTGAAACAACAGTGGGCAGAGGAATGGGGAGGAGGGGAAAGAAGGGAGTGTGGGGGGGAAGAGGTGGCCTTGCAGGCTCTGGTTGAGTAAGAGGCTAATTCCCCCCCACTCCCTGACCGCGACTCCATCTAATTACCCTGTTTCCTCTGAGCTGATTGGAAAGTGGCCTTGTGTCTGGAAAAGGCAGTAAGCATCTTACATGCATCTGTTCCACCTAATCCCTAATAACTAGTGCCTGTGTGTTCCGGGAGAGGAGGAGGAGGAGGTGGGGGAGGACAGGCAGGGAAGGGCCAGGAAGGGTTTCCCATGTAGGCTGCCGTGTGGCAGAGGGCAGGGCAGCCTTGTGGCCTGGGCTGGGGGCTTTCAGGGAACTAACATTGTTCCTCTTCCGCCTGTTTCACAATCTGGAGGCCCTTTCCTCCTTCCCCTTGTAATAATAACAAATGTTATTAAAAAAAAAAAAAAAAAAAAAAAAAAAAAAAAAAAAAAAAAAAAAAAAAGCCTGTGGCTGGGAATAAGGACACATTTTGCTGAGCCTCACTGCAGTTGGGATCTGTTTAAGCCACTGGTTTTCCCCTTGCCCTAATCCGGCATTATCCTTTAGGCATGATGTTCAATTCCTGAAGGGGGGTGGGAAGTGTTCTCTAGGGCCCTGCCTGGTTTGCCCAGGAATTTGGATTGCACTTTTTATGTGCAGCTCCGGGAAGGGGCAGAGGGACAATTATGCAGCTGTTTAGTAGCCAGGCAGGCACATTTTCAGCGAGCTCTTCCTAGTGGGAGCTAATTCAATTCGAGAAGAGCACAGGGATAAACATCTCCATTTGCCAGTAAAAGGATTGTCACATCTGGAATTTACACGAGTTACGAGGAGCCAGGAGCCACTATTCCGTTTCACTTGCATGGCGTCATAAAACATGTTAGCACTTTAAAAGTGTTGCGGGGCAGATGGATGCAGGACAACGACAACAACTCCCACAGCCCTGCCATGCCCCTGCCCTCCCCTGCCACCATCGAGGGACACCAGACTCAGCCCTGCATCTTGCTCAACGCCCTCAACTTTGCTCCAGCCCCTGGGAAGGGAGGCTTTTGGCCTCCAATGCTGCCAGCTGGCTTCTCTTCTCCACGTTATAGTCCCAGGAGGTTGGGAGAGTGACCTGCTGTGCCCCCTGCACACCTCACAGGGAGTGCCAGCCTTCCCCTCAGGCTTAACCCACATGGAGGAGGACTCAGCAACCGATCGCTTTAAACCAGTTTCAAAAAGGTTGGCTGTGCCTCTGTGGGCTGTTTATTTTCAAGAGCTTTCCACATTTATCCAGCCAGTTTTCCACTGTTTTGCTTTTGGATTTTTGCAGTTGCAAGGTTGAGTGCTCCTCACAAAAGCATCCTTGCTCATCCCTCAGCACATTAATGGTGCCAGAGGTGGTAACAGGCCCTGTGGACTGACTTCCCATAGGAAGTCCCTGTCCTCACCCCAACAAAAACACTGGGAAGCATCCTGAAAAGGGCAGTGAGACACAGGCATCCACGGTCTGGGCCCATCCCATCCAGTAACAGTGGACATAAAAATTAAGGGGAAGAAGATTAAGTCAATGGCCTTTTAACCTTTGGCATTTCTCATCTACACACAGGCCTTAAGGATGAGCAAGGCAAAACCCAACAGTCCATATTTCCCAGTTTGTTTTTTCTCTCACTTTGTCTCATGGAGCGGTGGTTACCCAAGAAATCTGCTGCCTGCTGATTTTCATTCGGGACCAAGCCACTCTGGTGGGAAAACCAGAACAAGCACAGAAGTCGTCTCTTGGCCCACCATGCTGTTTGTGAAACACCATGCACAGGTAAAGGCCTTCAGGTTACCATGTGGAAACCCAGCTGTGATTTACACCTCCTCCTCATCCTCCCTCCAAGGGACAAAGGGCTGCCTTGGGGAGGCTCATTTCACCCTGCAGAGGACTGGCAGCATCACTGCTCACTTTGCTGCTTGCTGGCAGGACACAATCCCAGCTTTTATGAGTCATCCACCTAGCCCATGCAGCACGGGATCCACAGCCTGGAGTCCCAGCAGTGCTCACACAAGCCTGTTGGGAGCAAACCTCATGCCAGGGATGGCTGCCCTGCAGTGGAATACACAGCAGTAGCAGTGCAAGAGTGATGGGAGATGGGGAGTATCGGCTGCCTTCTGCTTGAGCTCTCGTGACTGACCAGAAAAGTGAAGTGAAAGAGCACAGTGGGAAGCTGCAAGGTCACACTTTGGTTCTAGTGTTGTCCAGATCCTTCTGCAGAGCCTTCCTATCCTCCACATGCATAATTCGTCCCATGTCGCTCTAACTAAACTTAAAGCCCCTTGAGGTAAGTTGGTGCAACTTTCCCATGAATGCAGGCTCCTGACACTGTAAGATTAGCAGCTGAAAGAAAAAAAAAACCAAAAAAAACAAAAAAAAAAAAAAAAACCAAACCAAAAAAAAAAAAAACCAAACAAACAAAAAAAAAAAAAAAAAAAAAAAAAACCAAAAAAAAAACCAACACTTTAAAGTGTCTTCAAAACCTCCATCTTTAGGTAACAGATAAGTGGCATAAACACTCAAAGTAATGTGCCCACAACCACAGGCAGTTTTCTGTTAATTCATGCTAAAGTACTCTGAAAAGGGAGGTCACCTTCCTCCCAAGCTGCAAAGATGATTTAAGGGAGGAGCTGTGACCACAGGTGTCCTTGTGGTTTGAGTGCTCCTCCTTGCAAGAGCATCCTTGTTCATCCCAGACTTGCCTGAGTGTGTGAGGGTTGGCATGAAATATAAACAGTAACAAGTAGATGGTGTTTTAGGAGGAGAAAATACCAAATTTATGGCCAGAGATTGTGCTTACAGTTACAACTGCAGCCTCACCACCTCCACCTCAATATTGCTATCAGCCATGCCACAATGGCTCCAGCCCTCTGAACAACACCTTTTCCACAGCCTGGTCATTGCACCCTCAGAAAAAAAAATCCAAACAGGCCAACCTGTTCCGCAGAAGACACACTGACATGAACTCTGCTCCCCAGCTACACCTCCAAATGACAGGAGCTGCAGAGGGGGAAGAAGGAAGAAAATGTGGCTCAAACAGATCTCCTCTATTAAAGAGTCAGCACAGGAGGAGATTTACATGCACCAAAGTGCCAAAGACTGCCAAAACTTACCTAGCATTTATTTGCAGAGCTGGGAGGAGAGCAGGGAGGTATGGCCACCTAAGCTTCCTTCAGTTAGTGCCTGTAGCAAGAGCAAGTGCTCTCAGTTCAGGAGCTGTGTCTCATGGTCCTGTGCCATACATAGAAAGTGTCAATCAGTCCCTCAATATCTTGTATTCTTTGAGATCCCTTTCAAAGCCTCTTTAAGGGTATCTAAAACAACATAGGTGTTTGCATGACAAATTCCACACGCTGCGTACACAGACTCAGTGGTTTTCAAAAGTGCTAAAGAAATAAATTCACTAAATACTGCTTCATGCTCGGCATATGGCACCATGCTCCCAGCCTAGAAGGAAATAAAACAATCACTATATTGTATGATACGTGTTACAATGAAGTGGCTATTTTCTACTGTGCTTTCACCAAAGTCCTGTCTTTCCAGGATGAAACCTTTATATTTGGAAATACTGAGCAGATTTATTCTGACACCCGTTCTCTGGGGAAAGTCTGCAGTTTCTCAAAGATGGGTCATGGATACAACATCTTCATGGTCACAACCCACTGAAGCGCACTCATTATCACCCATCCCAGCTGACCTAATTAATCCTCAGTAGTAATGCCTTATTTTAATTGTCTGAACTCTGTTAAGGCAGGACCAAGTGCCCTTAACTCTTCCAATTCTAGGACCTCGATTTTCAGCTCACTTCATGGTCTGTTTTTTTCTTTCACTCTTGCACTGTCTTTGCACTAAATCACATACCACAGACCACACCTTGGGAAAACCCATATCTTCAGGCCCCTGTCCTAGCCGAGGAAAAAGCTGCTTTTACATGGAAGATGACCCTACTTTGAAGGTGTCCCTTCCACCCAAAATGTCTCTGAGATAAAGACTGTTTGAGTGGGGATAAGCAGAGCTGAAGCTGCGTGAAGCTGGGCTGACCCAGAGCATGGCCAGGGCACTCAGCTCCCCTGGGAGAAGCCTGGAGATGCCTGGCTGGGGGCCAATGCCTGCCCAGAGATGGTCTCCTTTAGGGCTGTTGATACTCAGCAATGAGTATAAAATAATGTCACGTGAATGGGCTTGGGGGCAGAGTGACCGTTCCTGAAAATCTGAGCCAAAAGTGGTCACCCAGGGCTAAGCAGTGAGTGAACTAGCAGAAGCATTCATTCTCCTTCTTGCTGGATCTCTTCTTTAGACACATACTCCATGGTAAAAACTTATCTGCTGCACCTTTATATAACAATTATGTTACCATTAGATTTCAGAAAGCACCTGCAGAATCCAGTTAACTTACCACACCAAAAACAAGAAAAAATAAGGTACTTCAGATGAAAAGATAAAATGATGACATTGTTTTCAAGGGTGAAGCCTTTACACTTAATAATTAAATATAACCCTCTATTTGCACTATTGACCAAACCTTAATGGAAATCCTTGAGAACTTTACTTAATACACTTTAATGATAAAATGTAAATAAAGCATTTTTAAAGCAGGTAACAAACTTCTTTTGCAAACAACAGAAGGTATTTTGCCCACACCACCAATGTTACAGGTGATCCAACTGAGGGGCCAAGTGGACACAAACTGTACACTTTTCCCTTTCTATATGAACTGGTGTAAATCAGGAGCAATTTGACTGGTCATTAAGCATAAGAGAAACACAGGGGTATGTTGTGGCTATAGCATATTCAGCTATGGGTTTATATTTAAATATTTTTACAGTATCTTTTACAATGGTGCTTGGGGACTCCCAGGTAGTCAGAGATGCAATTAGATAAAAGAGGCTGTTTGACTTTTCATTCTTATTCCTTCCTGCCTTGCTTTTGTGGGTTTAAAGCACAATCTTTCAACTAATTAAACACATTTGAATATTCTGTTGTGTGTGCAATGAATGTATAATTAGACTCAAGAGAAAGATTATGTGCTTTTGAGCTGACACTAACACTTCAGCATAAAGGTACCCCAGGCACCACTAAATGTAATCTATGAGCTCCTGCTAATAGCACGCTGCCTCTGATCTCCAGAGGATTATCTTACTCTGGAGCTCTTATAGGAGCTGTATACTGAAAGGGGCCTGAAACAGATACCCTGTAATTTACATCCCTGCTTAGTGCCTCGGTGAGGAAAGGCGGCCTTTGCTCCAAATTGTAAGTGTTTCTTTCCTTCTCTGCTTTTCAGGTCTGAAGTTAAGGCGCATGATCTTCAGGGTGCAGAATGCTGTAAGGAACTTCTGGGTGGTTTCAGGGAAGGAAGTGTAATTTTTTTGCCTTTTTTTTTTAATTCATATTCAGTACCACTTTTTTCCCCTATAAACACAGAGAAACCTCTTAAATAAATTATACTAGGCAAAACCCCACCTCTCTGCTCCAAAATTAAAGATATCTGCTGCTTTATCCTCACCAAGCACTACCTCCTTGTGCTATTATTTACTATACCTCATAAATATCAGTCCTTTTCCTTTCCTCTACTTGGCACTTTTCCCATCACTTTTACGCTGCTGTGTTTTGTTTTTGTTGTTGTTTTTTAACAGAGGTTACCCTCCCAGCCACCACATGATAGTGATTTTTTTTTTCTTCCCCATTTTGTGGTTGGACCAGCTCAGACAACTAGATAAATATTGTGGGGAGCTGACCCTTAAATATCAGGTTTGCCTGTATTTTTTCACAGAAGTCTTTATTTCCTTAAGTTGTAGGTGGTCTCTTTAAGACAGCGGGGACATGAACCTGGTGTAGTGAAAGGAGGGGAAAAAGAAGAAGCAGAAAAAAACCCTTAGGGTGTTTCCTGTGGTAAAACAGAGTAAGGAATATTTTCAGAAACAGTAAGAAATATTTTAGGGCAGCTCCAGAAAAATTCAAATCCAAATCTTGTAGGGTTCAGTGAACTCTGCAAATTGTGCCTTTCCTCCAAAACCCGAAGCCAGGCAACTTGAACCTGATTTTAGAGTGAGTAATGGGGACCCTGGCATTTCTGTACCCCTTGGCAGTTGTGAAGAGGGTTGTGTGGGTTTTTTAATATGTCATTTTTTTCAGAGTAAAGTTTGCTTAAAAAAACAGTGGGCTAGCTACTGAAAATCAGCCCCTATCAACTATTGTCAGCCACAGATCCAGATGAGGGGCAAAGCTCCTTTACCAGCAGTATGGCTTTAGCATAAGCAATCTGCAAATTTCCTCTTATCTGAAAAAGAAAATGAGAAAATGATACCTGGACAGGCCAGGAGATAACAACAGACAGGCAGCCTCAATGTCAGCAATACCTGTGACATTGCTAGCATTACCCTCGGGTTAGCATGGCAAATCACACCGTGCCATTGCAGTTCAGTCCCTTTTCCATAGGGTCAACCTCCTTAAAAAACTTCCTCCAGTAGGAGGCTGGCTTACATTTGTTGTTGTTTACACTGTCGATAGGACGTGTCCTCTGCCGGCACTGAGGAGAACTGTACTGGAGAAGACGTAGGATCTGTGTCAGTGTACTTGATTCCCAGATTTCATCACACATAACTTCACTGCAACTGCTTTGCTTTACCGTTTGCTCAACAACAAAGAGGTACCCTGACTTCAGAGCTTTGTATCTGTGCCCAGACTTCAAGGCTGACGTACCTCAACATTGAGAATGAAGTGCAAAATCTCCTTTACTGTTCCAAAAGCATGCAGTTTGGAAAGTTCAGGGATGAAGCAGGTGCTCAGGGAGCATTGTGTGCTGGTCCCAGCTTATGGTGGCCAGCTCCAAACAAAGCTGCTCCTCTCCCTGGGCCATAGGTAGTCAGGTTGGCCCCCCACTGACACCCTTCTGCAGCCCACCCCTAGCCATGGTAGAGCTGCTCTGTGCCACTCACTGTGCTCTGCTTCTGAGCCTTTCAGGGTTGCAGGTACCTGACATAGGGCATCTCCTGGGACCCTTCTTCACTTTTCTTAAAGTCCTTTTCTATTGGGAAGGGAACCCCAAACTGTGTCTGCCTATTCACATGGAAACATACCAGTATCTCAACTGGAGCTGCTGAGGCAGATCGCTAAACTTAATTACCAGTTCCAAGGGCTGAGACAGTGAATGACAGGTCAATTCATGCAGTGAGCTAGCAAAGATTGCTGATAAATGCTTTCTAATTGAAAGGATGATAAAACAACTATTAGTCACTGAGGAGCTTGAAGAATGAGTTAGTCCTGGGGTTTTTTACACATGAAGAGCAAGAAGTGCTAATCTCATCAGCACTCTGTTGTCATTTCCTACCAGCCTAGTCACTCAAAAGGTCCAGGAGGGATCATGAGTAACATTGCAGAGGGGTGACCAGTCACTGCTCCCTCAGTCCTATTAAGGAGATTGAATAGAAATAATTATTAGCAACGTGGATAAAATCTATTGGACTCTAGAGAACTTCAGACATTTCTGTGAATTAGGGAAAAATCAAAGAACAAAAATAACCTCTTGCACACAACTCCCTTGGGAAATCAGTTGTGTTAACAACACAATGTATCCTTTGCAGACCACTTTTCATCCCAAAGTGTAAGATGGAGGCTGTGGCATCAGAGGTCCAGGTACTCAAGGCCCCACTCCAGCAGTAGCAATGATCTGCTGCATACAAGCAGTTTGAAACTTGGAGACTGAACTTTGCCCGAGAAAAACCTCTACATGGACACACGTACCTGTTTGTCACTTAGGCATTAGGACAGTCACTCTGGCAGGAGGGCACAGCAGTCATACAGGATGAGAAATGCTCTTAGGCTGTCACAGCACAAAAAATCAGTGGAGCTGCACTGCAAAAGCCCTGTGCCTAGACATGACCCAAAAGTTACCTGCATTAAGTGTCACAACACTGGGTGCTGGGAAGGCAAGAAAACAGCCACCACCCATTAGCAGGAACCTCTGCTGCCTTGTTTCCACACTAAGCAATGATGGATTTTTTTCCTGCTGCTTCTCTTTCCTTTCCTCCTCTTTGGCCAATCTTTCTAGACCAGGAGATGTTCAGAGTGAGACTGCCAGTGTACCTTCTCTCTACCTAACACGAATGGCTACAGCCCTGACTTAAGCCTCTGGCTACTGCTGTCACATGGATAATCATCCAGGACACTTGCACACACCACAGTGATGAAATGGTATCCATGTTAGAGGTGATCTTGGGATGTGGCTAAGTGACACAGGCCACAGAACACATATAAAGTGAGATTTTGCCAAAGGCAAAAGGTCAAGGCATTTTTGCACCCTTAAGAAGCAGATCTCACTTTCTGCGTCAGGACGTGCCTTACTTTCCCTTTTCTGCCCCACCAACATCCACACACAGTTCTCACTACATGGTATTTGGTATCTGCAGTGTGAAGCCTGACATTTTCCAGGAGGTTACAGCACTCCCAAAACTGTGTTTTCCATGTTTAACTAGTGAAAGATTTACTGTCTCTCCACCAAAAATTGTGTAAATTCTTTCCTCAAAGAAGACCATTTTTCATGCGAAAGAGTGTGCCTGGCTGGTACATCTGACTAGATATTGACATGAGCGGAGAGAGACAATATTTACACTAACCAGTGTGTGAAAGTAGTCCAATGATGGCATAATAACTGTGCTTGTATTTATGGATTCAACAAGTTTGTAAATAATTCCAGATCCCCAAACTCTTGGAAGTCCAAATCAGTCTTGACCAGCTCATTCTTCTTGCGCTCAGTATGCTTTGCCTCAAGTCAAAAGCCCCTGGCTATGGACAGACACCTTCTTCACAGTCAGATGTGCAGGTAGGTATTTGGACAGAACTGCATGAGACAAGTCAGATCAGTAGCTCTGCCAGTAAAATCTTAGAGATGTAACTTGCAAAGGAGGGACAGAGCAAAACATTCTTCCAGCAACTGTGTCCAGAACATTCTTCCAGCAACTGTGGACCAACATGTCCAAAGCCAGGAGTGTAGTGACTACAATATTATATTAACATTTAAACTAGGAGCCTCATGTAGTGCCTGACCATGAATGAAGGTCACCTTGAGCCACTCACTTTACACCACATCTCAGACTTGATCTCCATATGCTCTGCATGTTATAATTGCGTATCAAATATAGTTATGCATATATAAGTATGCATCAAATATATATTGGTTTAGTTTATGTAGTCTCTAAGAGTACTATCCCTGTTGCACAGGCACCTATGTTGGTATAAAACTTTTCCTTACTGACTAAGTAAAATATATTCCTCTAATATATTTATTTATGGATTTTTAAAAATTTATTTGTTTGTACTTACATAAATATTTCTAACTTAGGGATAAGCTGTGCCACTCTACATCCATACAAACTACTGTGTGTCCATTCTCACTGCAATCTTTTCTACTGGTGTTTGGAAAAGTGCACCTGCTGAAGCAGCGCAGTCCATGGTTGTGTGGTTATAAAGCTTCAATATTCCTCCCAATAAAGATATGAGTACACATATTCCACACATACTGTGGATAAAAAAAACATATCTCAATGCCAAAGAAGCTTTTCTCCTTCAATCCATGTTTTCATCATCAGTGAACATCCTTTGGATCAAAGATTGTTGTTTGATCCCAGGAAAAGGTTAACAGTGTCAGCAGTGCTTAGGCAGTTGCTCCAAATGGCCTACCTAGGGGTGCACTATAAATCAGATCAGGCAACTGATCCCTTTTTTTTTTTTTTTTAATAAAAACATATTTAATTTTTCAGGGTGCCTTTTTTTTCTTTCAACATTTTTTCAAGCCAGCTGCAGCTGCATCCTCGATCTCCTCAAGCCACAGCCTGAATTAGCATCCATATAAATTAATAAGACAGATATCCCAAGTTTTATATTTCATGCTTACAGCCAAGCTGAGCAGATGTGATGCATGTTTACAAATGCAGAGACATTTTGGGAGTTGCCCTGTTTGATGTCTGGACTTGTTTTGTACACACTCCTCATATTGCTGCGAGTTCTTGGAGGAGGATCCTTCCATGGTGACTTTACTAAATGAAATAAAATGAAGCCTCCTTCTGTTTAAGTCAAAGGGAACTTGGCTTAAAGCTTTTATTTTTTTTTTTTCCAGTTGCAAGATATCTCTTTAGCCTATATCTAACTGTGTCATCAGTAATTAGGCATGTAAAGGAAATCAATCTCAACAGGGATGTAAGATTCAAAACCTGCCAGTAAGCAGTAGATAACAACTCTTTTTAAGCACAAGCTCTTCAAAATTATGCTTATTAGTGGAATACAGTCTCTGAGTCAAACTCCCAGATAACCTAACTATAATTAATTTTGTTGAAAATAATAAGACTCAACTGTTGTGCTGACCATAGGAATACAAACCAGTAAGATAAAGCCTGGACAGAGTTCCTCTAGGCTGGGAAGTATGAACAGCAGTGTGACAATTGTGAGGAGAGATAGCAATGTAAAAAACAAAAATACCAACAAAACCCCAAAAAAAACTCCTAACAGAAATTTAGGTCTGGGAAATGCATGTCAGCCAGTAAGGAACTCTGTTCCCGTTAGCGTGGAGATTCACAGTGTCCTGACCAGGTGCAAACCACAAGGACCACTTTTGGGGGAATTTGTTTCCTCCAGTGGTGGTTTGCATCAAAAAGTTTTCTCTGATAGTTACTGGAGCTAAGATTTCCCACCCAAGCAGACAGGAAAACAAGGCAAAGCACAGATATTTTGTGATCATACATGTACTTCCATATCTCTCTACACACACAATCACATGCAAACACAGAGAAGGTGAAATGTGGAACTGAAGAGAGGCAGTGTCCCTCCTCTGGTTAAATGTCTGCATATGTAACATCAGGTTCAAACACTGAGGTGATGTAAATTGGAAATGTTTTGTTTAAGTCAATAGGGTTAGGCCATTTGATGCTCATCCAAAATATCTTCTCTAAGTATGTAGGCAGGCCATGCCCTCCTAAATCTGAGCAGATCCACTGAGTCAGAGTCAGAGGTAGTTTATAAATAATCAGTTTTATTCTTTTTTTCCTTCTGCCTGGAGCCTATTAATCTATAAAATTTGGGAAACAATGAAAACCCACTGCAGTGTATTATTAGATTTTGAAAAGTCCTGCATTTAACAGTTGGAGTTACTTGCAGGAGTTAGATTAACTAAGTTGCTCTAGCAACACAGTTCTTGAGATGCACTTAGCAAACCAAGACTACAAAAACAAAGAACCCACAAATCAAGCCCACAAGGACAGGCAGCTAGTTCCATTGCTTCTGACAACAAGGCATTTTAAGCCCTGCTTTCATTGGCCACGTGTGTCCTTAGTGATTTTGAAACTGGGAAGGACCTATTAGATATGTTGAATTGGGGTACTGCCAGTAGCTATTGCTTTCAAGACCTTTACACAGTGAGATGGGAAGAATGTGTCCATGAAATAGATACTGGAGCCTGTGTGTTTGTGCATATGTGAGTCAACTTCAGAAGGAAAAAGGCCTGAATGAGTTAGATCTGTAAACTTAGCTCCCTTTGGGAGAACTCCTCCTCCAGAAACCTACTTTTTCAGAAAACACACATTCTTATTATTCCAGCTCTCTCATATATTTTGTAATTCTGACATGCAGTGAGATCAGTGTCTACATTGGCATGAGGGACTCCTGCAATTACGGCACAAATGAGAAATAAAATATCAAGACTGCTGCACAGATACACACACTGATGTCTAGGAAGGTTTAACATGCTGCTTAACATTCATGTATAAGAGTGCAGGTGTACCCAGATACATCTCTATCTTTGCTTTTATAGTTTTCAATTAATGACTTTATTTAGTCAAAATTCTTCTATATCACAGAAAGAGGCACTTGGAAGACACTTGGAACTTGAAAGGACACCACAACACTTGCCTGTCTGTTTCCATCTTGCATCTGTACCCTGTGATTTTAATTCCACCTCCAAGTTGGACTGAAGTGGAAGATAAAACAGGTGCCACTCCAGAGCATCACTCTGATAGGGAGACAAAGACACGTGTGGATGGAGAGCAGCTTAGAGGACACAAAGCTGACCACTGGTCACGCTGCATTGCTTGCTCCACCCCTTGACTCTGTGCCACTTCCAGACTTCCCTTGTAGCAGGCTCCATGAGCCCTTTTATCAGCCCTGACGCCCAGGAATTGCCTGTCTTTGTGATTTTAGAGCTCCCTGCTCGCTCCACAGCTGGTAATGGAAACAGCCAGGCATCTGGAACAATTGGCAAGTCCCTATTGCCCTCCCACGGAGTGGGGCGTGCCCTCCCATCCATTTGCTGTCTGGACCAGGAGTGCGGGAAGGGCCAGGGGTCCTACCGCACATGCAGCCATGGCAGCCGAGCTCAGCTGGGAGGTGCCTGCAGCTCCCAGGTTCAACCCCTCCACGTCCAGCAACTGGAATTTCTCAGATGAATGCTCCTGCCCTGGAACTCACTCCCCTTGGCAGCTGCTCAGACCTTGAGTCTAATAACCTTCAGGGCACCATACAAACTTCATTCATTTTGTTTAACCTTTGATTAACTGAGTTTCTTCTACAATTTTCTCTGGGATTGAGGCCTCCACGGCGAACAGGAGTGAGAAACAAACTTCCTAAGTTTTTCTGCTAAAGACAGCAGGGCAACAAAGTACCCCATGCTATCTAAACCAAAAAGCAGTACTGAAATGTGTACAAGAAAACAACCTTAACATTGATAAACCTAAAAACACCATCTGTGAAGAGCTGACTGCCTCTATTTGTCTCTTTGGCAAAGAAAACATTTCTGACACAGAGCAAGGCCAAAATAAAATGCAGAATTAATCTCTTTTCTTCTTTAATTTGTAAAAACGCCTGCTATACTAAGGATGCAAGAAAAGTATTTCTTTCCTCTCTGAGCAATTGCTAGAGCTGCTGCAGAGCCATTTTGCAATTGTGAATACAAAAGCAGGTGGTTTATCTGGCAGTCAAGCTGTGAATATGATGAAAGTCTGAAGACTCTGGTGCTGGCATATGCATGATCCCCTGTGCTGCAGTTCACCCAGTCTCTCTTTTTTTTTTTCCATGTCACAATTTTGTCATGAAGTTTCTGAACCCCTTGCCTGTGGTTTCAGATCATCTCCTGCATCAAGTGAAGGGACTGCCTCAGGGAAAGACAGCCTAGCTAAAGGCTCCTGTCCTAGTTGCCAGGATGAAGTAGGGGAAGGGAGAGGTTTAAGGGATTTTAAAGTGTTCCCTGTAATTTGACAGTTATTAAACATGTTCCAGCTCTCTCAGTGCCTCCAGCTTCTTCATAACTTGGTATGTACCTGCAGAACTCCAAGGGTTTCTATGGAGCTGCATAAGGTGAAAAGAAAAATCCCTGAGCACTTCAAAATTCATTGGCTAGATTGTGGTGTAGAGGTTTGTTGAGCTTTTTCCAAAATCCTAACAATTTCTGTGGCCCAAAGCAGGGCTGACTTTCAGAGTCAGCGTGGTTGGAGCACGTTGCATTTCCTCAAAGATAAGAGAGAGAATCATTTCACACTTTGCCCGGATTTGCAGTAACACTGGAGGTACGTGAATCATGGCGATAAATGTTGCAATGCACAGCGGACTCTTGATTCAAAGTCTTCGCTTTATGAAGCTTTCCTATCTCTAAGAGAGTATGATGTAGCTCTTGGATAGATCCCAGATGTGGGATCCCACTTCAGCACAAACCACACTGAGACCTTTGTGGCAGAGATGAGTCCTGTCTTCCTGGCCAGACAGAGCAAACACAGCTCAAACCCGCTCATCTCCTTTGGATTGGACCTCGTGAGACCTGGAAGAAGGAAGAAATGAGCACTACAATTTTTTGTGCCTCATTCATAGAAAAAGGACAATTTGTGCATGGCTGACACCTATTGACCCAACCATTAATGGTCCATACACTGGGCTTTCAGCTCTGCATATTTTCAGTTTGATACCAGTTAGGCAAGGTAGTGTCCACCACAGATATGGCCTCAGTGTTTTGGGGGGAACCAGGCAAAACCTTGTGACTTCAGAATCTAGATCTGCATCCATATTTTGTATACTGCCCAGCCCTGCTTTGCATTAACAGTTTTGGAAAACACCATTACAAGAAGAAGGGAAAACCAAAAGTTTCCTACTCTGTGTGATGAAGATCCCACTTGGGAAATCACCTACCCCACTACTCATGCAAACAAGGTACCAGGCATAAATATTTCACCCAGCTGAAAGTAAATACAGATCCTTTTGCTAAACCTGCAGCTCCAGACAAACAGAAAAAGCTTAAATGAAGGTGTGAGACCAAAAATGAACTTCAGCAGCATGAGTAGGCACAGTGTTGGGGAGCACAGGGAAGCAGAGGTGAAATCATTTAGCAAGAGTACATGGTGGGAATTTGAGTGACTCACAGGAGCAGCAGCTTTCATTATTTCAAACCATTGAAAAACACCCTTGGACCCCACACCAGGGTGTGGCTGCACATATTGAAGTTGTCTCAGGTTTCATGTGGTGGAGGCATCAGTGGGGCATCTGGGTACCCCTGGGACTCCTCCCTGCCCCTTGATTCCCAGGCAGAGTGGCAGGATCTGCACATGCTCTGGAGGGCTGGCCACATTTCTGATGTTTCTGGCAATCCATGTGGCAGGAGAAGGCAGCCCCCTGCCCAGGATGCACCCCTGTAGGGATACACTGGCAAGGGGATCAGCCTGTGTGTTGCTGTGAAGACAAAACTTTGATCTTCCATCTTCTGAAAAAAAGTAAAGTGGTGGGAAAGATAGAGAGGGGAGAGGAGGTCACAGAGCATGTAACCACCCAGCGATATTGCCCACCACCTGGAAATCCCCCGAGCATGGGAGAGGGCTTTCTTTGCCAGAAAGCTCAGCCAGCTGTTTTCCCAAAGGGCTCATTGGGGCTACAAGTATCTATGCATAACAAGGAGCATCTTTTAGCCTACTCTGTTTTTTATTAAGGCCTTAGTAAGCACTTTCTTAATTCATTTAGTGACATCTTTCCTTCATTTCCCAAAGCCAGTCATCCACTGAAATTACTGACCTTAGTAAACACCAAAAAAAGAGTACCATTCTTTTCACAGAAAAGCTTGGCATTAGTTCCCAGTAGCAAGTGCAGAATCCTTATGGAAGAAGCCAATTAAGCAATAAAGCACAATAAAGTACAGCCTATTACACTAACATAATAATTCACACCTACAGTATTGCTACTAGAATCACACCTGCAGTGTTGCATAAAGCCGAAAGCCAGGAACTGTTAAAACAAGCTAGCCAGTTTATTATTACGATATAATTTCTGCCTGGGGATACACTGCAGAAAAGATAAAATATTGGTATGTGCTCTTATTAGAGTGTGAACAAAAATCTGGGTTTTAAAAGGGAAATGAACAAGTGGTTTAATAGTAAAGTCCCACGGAGCTTGATTAATTTAAAACTATACAAAGCCAAATGCAGAAAATTAGCTAGTGGGGTGGGAGTCTGCAGCAGAACAGGAAAGGAGTGGATGAGGTGACACCATGGCATCTCGCATCTGGTCTGTGGCCTGCTATCATGGGGCAGGTATTTAGCTGACCTTAACTGAAGGACCTCATTGAATCCAACAGAACTGTTATGGACATAGAGCTAGCTGCTGGGCTGGAAGTAATTTGATAGAAAAAAAAATTAAGTGCTTAGTCTAAGTATCTAGCATGCTTTCTCTTTGAAACATCCCCCAGTGATAACTATCGTAATTATACTTCCTTGCTCAGGTTGGTTACAGAGGGATTAGACAGCCATCACCCATTCTTGCTCTGTGAAGAGTTTCAGCTGTTTTAAAGACATGGGACATGGCACTACTCAACCATGTCAGCAGAAGGTCATCCCATCCTGAAGCACTCCCAAACAAGGAAGAACTAAAAAGAAACTAAAAAGATCCAGACAGGAGAGACCACCTCTCTTATGGCACTCCCCAGATAGTTCAGAAAACAAAAGAAAGGTGTTGTTTTCTTACAGCATGAATGGAGCTGGATGTTCCCATTTCACTTGGTTATGACCCTAATTGGACCAGTTCCAGGATATAAATGATAGAGTGGTGCTCTGGTACTTGGGAAGTACCTTTTCCATTTAGAATTGTGGCCGGCCAGAGAGCAGAGGTAGCCTGCTCCTGCTCCAACACCTGGCAGATTCTGGGGGCTCATGGGGAAACTGAATGATGGCATTCAGTGTGAGTGCACCTGTAAGAGTGCCTGAAGCTGCCCCTGGCATCACAGGCAAAATAAAGGCACTGCCCATTCCCACGCACTGGCTAAGAAACCTACTCCCTACTGTGGGCTCCTTTGGCAAGCTGGGGCCCTGACTAACAAGCCCCACAACTTTTGTGTCTCCTCATCACCCTGATGGCCCGAGGCTGGTCACCTCAGCCCTGCTATCACATCCTCCTCCTGCCTGGCCTCCCCAGTCTCTGCTTTCCTGTCTGCCTGACGAGTTGCCACAGAAACAACCTTCCCTTCCCACTGCTTGGACCTTGTCCCCAGGTGCCCCTGGACGGTGAATGGTCACACCAGATCTGCTGTATGGAGGCTGCAGCCACCTTTTCTGGTAACACTTTAACTCTAAGCAGCCAGGCAGGCAGGTGAAAGGTCAGGGTGGTCCCTGTATTGCCCCTGCTGACAGAGTCCATTTCCCTGCTGTGGCTCACCACGGTCCCACATACAGTCAGCCTCCTCAGAGTGGGTGTCCGTCCTGCCTAGGTCCTAGCCTGCATTCTGGATCCCCAAGAGTACCTTTGGGACAACAGCCAGACATGATGCTTGCCCACCACCAGATGCAGGGGACTGGAGGGCACTTGACCTCAAGCCATGTCACTGTGCCCTAGGTGGCCCCTCAGATCTCCAGACCATGGAGTCTCCAGGAGTCCATGTGTGACAAAACCCAGGGATCCAGGCACTCTGTGAGGAGCTGAGCATAGAACCTGGTGGAAACTCCATAAATTAAAGCCCACAGAGTTATTCAGGATTACCACTAATTAGTTAAACAAACCTTACCCTCTGTGATTTCCATGGAGACTCGTGGCCCCAGCCTCCACTGCTTCTCTTTGGAGCTGAGACATTATCAGGGGCACTTCCCTGAAAACTGGGTTGAATTGCAACATTTTTCTGTGGCAGTGTTTGCTTTGGTCTGAGGATTTCTGTTGCAAAACAAACAACAACAACAAAAAAAGCAACCCAAAACATAACAAACAAGTAGATAATTTCTAGGAACAAATTAATGTGTTTAAGGACCAAGTTGGAAGAAGGGGAGAGAGAGAAAAAAAAAAAAAAAAAACCAACAGTGAGGGACTTTAGAAATGTCTGGAACATGCCCAGAGCTTGTCCTAAAGTGAAACAGGGTGAAAAGGGGTCAGATCTTTTTCTTTCAAATTTGTATTCTACCTGTTTAAGTGGCTCCTTGAAAACTTGCAACAGCCAAGAAGTATGTTTCACTGCTCTGAAGTAAAAGTAATCTGGTCTTCCTCTGGTTTTTTTTTATGAAACATCCCTTTACAAAGGTATAAGCTGCTCTCAATTCAGCTCCCAAGCTGCACTACTGAACTACCACAAATACATACCATTAATTCTAAAACCTAAGAATACAGGGGAAGGGGAGTGACACTTTGTACACTCTTTTTTTTTTTTTTTTTTTTAAGAAGCCATTTCTGAAGATGTGGCAAGGGGGAAAAAAAGTGCAGAAAGACACATTTTATATTAAAACCAGATGTGGAAAGGGGTGGGGGGAAAATTAGGTTTGTGCCAACCAGCATCAAGGAGAATTTTTTGTGTTTCAGCTTCGGAGTTGAATCTGCAGCACGCCGTGCCACATGCTGATATCCATCAGTGTAATGACTGTGGCATCTTAGCAGCATAACACTCCTGCCAGCAGAAAGAAGGGAGTTGGTAAACTAAAATCAACCTCTTCTCTCCATCTATTACGTTATAACCTTTTGGACAGTTAGTGAAAACTGGTTCAAACTGTGCTGCCGTCCAAACTTCAGACTCATTGAAAAGCCTGCCTTGGCCCCAGGCCAAAGTCCAGTGTTTTATTACCAGTCTCATGTCTTTCTCTCCCTTAACTTCCATTACCCACTTATTTTCTATAGCTTTTTATTAAAAAAAAAAAAAAAAAAAAAGTATCCTTATAGTACAACTATCTTAACAAATTCTGGTACATGTCACAGACCTCGTTAATTGATTCCACATCCAAAACAGAAGACTTGGGCTATTTTTGTTGTTCAAAGCTGTACATTGGCCAACATCCTCTGCATATAATTAACCCCCTATTTCCATGGAATCTCTGCATTAACTTATTACAGACTCAGCTGGTAATGAACTCCCAGGAGAAGTCCACACACAAACATTGGCCATTGGGTTCGCTGCACGTGGATTAAACAAAAATTAATCTCATCTATTTGGTTATTCATTTGGTGTCTTTAAATTGGAGGCATTTTTCTGCTTCGTTTGATGCACACAAAGAAAGAGGGATCTGGCTACTGAACTTTATCCAGAAACATCCATGTGTGGAGCAGATTAATGGGAACTTTTCATACCCATAATAGCTTTACAGCAGCGAAGTAGAACACACAGTTCTCCCTGGGTGACTATAATGCTCTGGGAGACAGGGAAAACAAATGTGGCTAGAAGATAGTAATGTTTTGCTCATCAAGTGCTGTGTAGTTTAGACATCATTAAAGTGACATGTTTAGAACTGAACCTGGGAGGAAACTCACATTTTGTTAATGTGGGGTTTTTAATTTCGTTTTGTTTTTTGTGGTGCACTCAAACTTTTGGACATGAAATAAAAAGAAGGATGTGACAGAGAGAGATGTCCCAAAACAGCTGCTGGTATCAAGTGACCACATGTAAAATGGTAAAAGGGAATTGACAGGCAGACTAGTAAGGAAAAGAAGTGGAAGCAGCAGGGATTACTGACTCTCCCTCTACCCGCTTCTCACTGGAAATGGTGATTTCTAAATAAAGAAAGCAGAACAGATATTTTTATATCACTTATAACTTAAATGGTAGGAACCACCTAGCTGAAATCCCAGAGAGCAAGGTCCTTCTCCAGGCTTTGCACTGACCACAGCTCAGCCACCTTACTGCTGTGCTTTTCCCCATGGGATAAGGCAGGGTAAGAATAGCAGTGTCCTCTGGAAAATGCTCTGAGAGCAACTAGAGAAGAAGACCTTAAGTGGATAATTCTAAATAAACTCACTTCTCCCCTGCCTCCTCTCCACCTCTCAAACTCTTTCTCAAAAAGAGGATGGCTCCTGGGTTTTGGGGGTTGCAGTCTTCAACAGTAATCATCACTATACCATGTGGGGATCTCTCTGGTCCCTTGGGCTCACATAGAGGTGTCCTGAAGAGGTGTCATCAGGACCAATGATCTCGTCTCCCTGCCATGGACACAAAAACTGCTTCTTGGCATTAACTGGCTTTGTCAGGTCAAAAGCATCAAGGTCATTCCATCTGTGCTAAGGAACTTCCTCAACCAGACCCTTAAAAATTCACGCTCTAACTTTTGTGGACAGTTCTAATCCCATTTCTTGCATGAGATCCAAATGTAGCAAACCTGCCTTTCTCGTAAATGCCCCTCCCTGCCTCTCATGTGATTTTGGTTCTATTTAGAAAATACTTGTTACTTGGAAAGGTATTTATGCAAATTTTCAGTTGAGGGTGTGCCACGTGCTGTGAAAACCCACAGTAAGTCACCTCCTTGTACAATATTCCTGCTGTTGTAGGACATTGTGGAAGACGAGCAGACCTGGCCACATGCTTCAGGGTCCTCAGGTTTTCACCTGGCCCAGACAAGTGTTCCTCTTCCTGCAAGCCAGGGATGGAGCCCCTCCAAGACCAGCACCTCAGAAGTGGTCTGAGTGGACTGAAGGACCGCGTGCAGCACAGCCCATTCCTCACAAGGGAGCTGCTAGCCAAGATCAATGCTGGACAAAACCTCTGCCTTTCTCTGCGATGCCATCATTTTCAGACCGAGCTTTTCAAGCTCACCTAACACTTGCTCAGGTGATTAAAGGTTGGGGTGGCAATTCCCTGCCTAACAGCACCAAAGCCAGTTGGATTAAACTTCCCTGGTGTTTGTCTACATGCATCAAAGCCTTGCAGACAAGCAGGGGCAGATGGGCTTGGAGGAAGTTGAGCGTGGTGGCCCAGCTCCTTCTTGGAGGCATCTCTCCCCTCCTGCCCCCCACCTCTCCAGCCAGCATCCCCCTAGGCAGCAAGGCTGAGGCAGCAGCTAGCTGTTCCCCACCACATCCCCAGCAGCTGCTATCCCCCTGCCACCTCGACATCCCACTGGCGTGGTGAGCTACATCAGTGGCAGAGCAGCCAGGGGTCACTGGTGTACAGCAAGAAGCAAAAATGGTCAATGTACCATCAAAAATGGTCAGTGTGCCATCTCTGCAAACAGCCTGGAGCCCCACAGTGCAGGAAGCACAGATGGGTGAAGCCCCTCAGGGAGGAGGGGACTACCTGCCCTGCACCTCAGCCTTGCAGGAGGGAGTGGCAGGAGCCATGTACCTTGTAATACCTGTTTCAGATGCACCTGAACAGAAAGCATTATGAATCGCTGAAGGGCCTGGGAAAAGAGAGAGCATTCACATCCATGGCCTTTAGTGCTCTTCACCTAAAAACCACCTGCTGAGATGTTGCCATCTTATGGCAATGCCTCCAGGGTGGTGTGTCCTGGGGTGACACAGCCATTCACCTCCTGCAGTTTGAAAGCTGAGCAACAGGACTGTGACTTGGTGCCCCACGCCTTCTGTCGTTTTCAGGCTGGACAGAGAGTGGATAGGCTTTGTTCATCCAACAAAGGTCTCCAGATAGGCTGCTACAACCTACTGGCTGACATCTCCTGCCAAAAAAGGAGAGCAGAAAGCAAAGGGTGTACAGAAAATTGAAATCAGGCTTGAGGACAAATACCAAAGCCAGTGAGGATGTGGCTGAGACCCACCCACTTCTGTAAAGCAGCTTTGCAAGTTCTTTTGCCACCAGTATTTAACCAGTCAACCAGTTCATCTAGTCAGCTACGTCAGCAAGCACCTCTGCTCCAACCACACCACTCTGGTCCTCCAAGCAGTTGCTTTTCAGCGCTGTTCAGGCACACCACTGCCAGCTGGAAACACACGGGCTCAGGTACTGAAGCTGTGCAAAAGAGCAGCAAGGCACAGGGGATCAGCAAGCTGCTAGAGGCTGACACAAGTTTTCCAACCCAGCTGCCCAGCTTGCCTTTTTCCAGGCACAGGGTGCCTTTTCCCAGGAGTAGGGTGTCTCTGGCTAGATTACAGAAAGCAGAGCACAGCTAAGTCCAGGGCACAGCAAGAAGAGGAAGCAAAGCAAAAGTGTCACATATGCTCACTGCATCAAACCCAACATTTGAAAGACACTGCTGGCATTGACTGTACATAGATAATTTCTGCAGGCAAATACATCAGTTGGACGTGTCCAGGACCATGTTCATTACCAGCTTGGAGATGAAGTTGGTGGGATTCCTGCAGTGCTGAATTACTTGGCTCATTGCTAGTACACATTCTCACATACAAGTTTTTGCACCAGAGTGCAAAAAACATTGTGTAAGAATTGTGACTTTAAGATCAGGATTGCACCTAATCTAGCAGTCTTTATTTCACAGTTTCCATGAAAACAACAGTGTGATTGCCCTTTATTCAACATTTACTAATGCTTCTAAAATACTGGGAAGAATTTTGCTAATCATCCATTTCCTTATGCTTCACAAAGAAGCTGAAATAAAAATTAAAAATTAAAAAAATAAGAATTAAAAATTAAAAAAATTAAAATTAAAAATTAAAAGACGTGCAACAACCAGCAGAGGTCTGTAAGCTGCACCAGTTAAGTAACCAGCCAGCAGATTACAGCACAAAAACCTTTTCAAAGGGAACTCGATAGCAGAGCATCGCTGAGAACTCCATGAATGAAGAATGCTGAGTTGCCTCTGAGGGACAATTTTGCTGAAAGTCAATGAGACCCTAGGGGAGAGATTTAGGGACTTCACTTCTCATTCAGCCTGAAGTATTCTCAAAGCAACTTGGATATCCACACCAATTTCCAAAGCCTCCTGCTCAAGCACCCAAAATTCAGACCACCCACAGCTTTCACACACATTCAGGCCCCCAAGGAGAGTCGAGGCTTGCCTAGTGGATCCAGAGTTTCCCACTTCTCTGCTTCTCATATTTCCTGACACCATGGAAACTACCCTCAATACAGGAGGGAGCTGCCTATATTAGCAGGGAATGTAACCTGGGGAGGAAGATGAGGAGAAAGCAATTCCTACTGCTCTTCAGCCAGCCCCAACCATCCTCCAAGCTTTGCAAGGCTCTGCAAGGAAGAGCATGAACCTTGGGGAACCTGTGGTCCATGTGATTGCCAGGTGACATCTTCCCAGGAATCTGGTGAAGGGCTAGCTGATGGAAACAGTGACCAGGCAGCACACTGAAAACCCTGGGATTTCAAAGGCTTCCTTGAAGTTTAAAACTTGATGGCCTCCATCACACACTTCCCAATCAGACTTCCCATGATCACCATACATTTTTTCTTTACTCTTTATGGTGCTCTGGATGAAAGATACCAATCCATCTGTAATCATAGAAAAAGAATATTATAAAAAGTCCCAATAAGCTGTTGGGACCCAGTAATTTCTATGAATTACATTAAGTTCAGGAAAGAAAAAACAGGAAATTGATCTACAGTAAAAGCAGACAATGCTGTGTCAGGAAAGAGTAGAACTTCCCTATTTATCAAGCTGGGAAATGTCTGCTGGGGTTTTAAAACCCAACCTTTATGTGTCAAAAATGTAAAACTCACAGCAGAGCCAGGCTTCCGAAAGTTTATCTACACAGTTGCAAGCCTTGTATAGACATGAGGAAGTTCTCCCAGATCAACAAATACCATGATTTTTACAGTGAGTTATTCAGGCCAGCTCTGTGAATGTGTATTTAATTTTCAGTTTATTTTGGTTTAGATTAAAATTGACTTCAAAATCAATTATTCTGGTTTCAAACCAAGTTGTCCACTTTGTGACAATTTTAAACTTTGTTCTCAGTTGTGGAAAGTGACTTTCCCACAGAGCAGAGGACAGGACAAGTTTTATTTCACACCTTTGTTTATTTGTGAACTCCTGTGTGGAGCTAGCCTTATTTTAGAATAAAAGCACTCATGTAAGGACTCAAGAGAGTTAGAACCCATATAATTATTTCTGAACATTTTGTATGTGTGCCAGCTTTGTATCACAACACCCATGGTGTATGCCAGTTCTGACGTCATGACCTAACTCATTGTAATAGATTATTTGGGGATTAAAACCAAACCAAACAGGTATTATAAGTAAAAAATATTGCCACATGAGGGCATGCTTCATCTCTTTCAAAAGCTTGCCTTTTCAACTCAAATCTAAGTCAAGTTATATTTTAAGACCTAGTTTTAGAAAAAGGAAAACTCAGGTTTTATTTATGATTTGCTAGGTTTGTAACATACCAATTAAGTGCAAAATTAGCACAAACTTCGAAAAGAAACATTCTTTGCTTCCATCTGTGGTCACACTATTTTCCTGTGGTGACAGCAACATGCACTTTGGGCTTAGGGCAGAGGAGATGAGCTATCTCAATGCATAATACCCGTGTTCTGTACCACGTTGTGCAAAATAAGCACAGCACAAAATCCAAACACGAAGTTATGAAAGACATAAATTTCACCTTTTGCCCAATGGGAACAGCTTCCCAGCCGACCAGGCACGTCAAGGCAAAGGGAGGCACCTCGTACTGTTCTCTTGCAAAAGAAGGGCAGGGTTGCAGGGTTCCCCAGGGTTTCCCAGCTCTAACAGACCACTGGATCCATCTCCTCCCAGAAAAGTCTGAGTCTGCAGCCCCTTGACCAGGAGATTGCTGCCAAACCTGCAGTAGACCTTCCTGGGGATTCCTCAAGTCACAGGGTCACCCCAACAAAGTGTTCTCTGCTAAGTCCCTCTTTTAGGCAAAACTACCATCATCAAGCTTTCAGTGCCTACCAGGTCATTTGTGCCAAAAGCCCAGAAATTAATTAGGCCTGCAGACCGTACTGCAGATGGGGAGCAAGAGGTTAATCTGTCCACCCAGACAGCTGCATCAGAGTAGGAATCCTCAATGCCACAAACATTCTCTGGTCCTGAAAGAAGGATTTTGGACCCATGGTGGAGCACAGTGATTAATTAGGAAACCACAGCATCCAAGTGTTTGAGTCACTGCAAGTAATTTTTCTTCTAGTGAGTCAGAGTATCTGCACATTCTTGCTTCCTGGAGACTTGAGTAGTCAAACATGCAGCATCCCACTCTGGTATCACATCTGTGTCATGGAAATGATTTCACAAACACTAGGATTCTCCCAGCTAATTCTATTCTCTAGTCAGTATCCACTGATGCTCAGCATGCTACAGGATCCGGCTTGAGGTGATTTGTTAAAATCAAATGGGAGGGTGTTTTCCCACATTCCAGAGGAGCAGGGTCACACACAAAGTTTCAGAGCCTGCCACTCACCTGACCTGGCCTCAGCCATTTCTGCCAGAGGAGCACCAGATCCTAGAGCCTTTACCCTTGGCTGATCCAGGGAAGCAGGAGGTTGCAGAAGCTGTAGCTCTCACAGCACACGGCTGCACAATTTTAGAAGTCTGAGCTTGTGCTGACTAAGATGTTCACACTGACGATAAAAGCCAGCTCACAGGGGAAATCTTTCTTCGGTTTCTCCCTTTATCCAAGAGACGTAAATTCTCTGTGTGTGTCTTTCACCACCGCACCCATGCTCCAAGATGACTTCATCTGGCCACAAAAAGACAGACAAAACACGAATACTCTGATGCTTGTGAAGACAGGTGCAGTAAAAGCCTTAGGTGGAGCAGTAAATAAGCAGAGAGAAGGGCTTTTAATCTGATAATGTGGAAAATACTGAATTCCCACATATTTTTGTTGTTGTAAACATCTTTCAATCATAAAATTGAAAGCTACCAGGCTTTATGTTCTCACTGTAAAATATCACAGGAAAATGCACTGTGGTATTAGATGGGAGCATCACAAGTATTCTATGCTAATGGTGACTACAGTTTTGCCCTTTCTTCTGTGATTGTACCAAAAGTAATTTTGAATTTATGCCAGAGCACATAAATACCTGGACATTTACATTTGCACTATGCCCCCGCAGGGGCAGACCTGAAAAAACAAGAAACCTGGTTGTTTAGGAAGGGATCAAGTTTCTCCTTATCTCCCTTGCCAGGCCATGAACTGCTTTTTCATGCACCTCCTGGCTTCTCCACCAGCTTTTGCACCACAGCCTGAACCCACCCATCCTCCCAGGCCACCCCTGCTCCAGAGTCCTGCAGCTCCTGGTGGAGCTGTAGCCAGCCACCCCTGCCAGCTGGCTTCGACTGCTGCCCCTTCCTCAAGGACTTTGCACAGCCAGCTGGTCACCAGGACCCAGAAGGGCTGCACTGCGATTTGCTAACAGGTTGGAAAGAGAAACTGGATCCCCCAGCAATAAAAGCAAGGGCAGGGAGCTGTCCTGCTGAGTGCTTAGGGAGAAGATAGGCTTCCCACTTGCTTGCCCAGCCCCTGGTACACACAGCAGCAATGTTATCTGCACCTCTGAGCATCCCAGGCTTGCCTGGCATTGGGAGATAAAGGAATTCTATCATATCTTTAAAGAGGGACAGGCTGTGTGAGAGGTGGCCTGTGGCCCCATCTCAGAACTGGCAGGAAAAGGTCAGCGAGTGTGTGGGAGCAGGAGTGAGGGACACCTGAGTCACACATGGTAAGAGCAGCCTGGCACAGGCACTCACCCAGCTGGGGCAGCGGGATGGCCCTCCCACAGCTTCCTCTGCTGAACAGTGTTCTATGCGCAGGAATGAACTCCAGCACCCGAGGAACAGCCTTCCCATCAAGCAGGGAGGGAGCTGCAGAGAGCTGCAGAGGGTGAAAGGGACTGTCAGTCTGAAGAGCACACAGAGGAGAGAAGTAAAAATTATGGAGCTGAGCCAAGTAAATAAAAAAAAAGTGAAAATAAATAGAGCAAAGTAAAAAAATATATCCATAAAAAATAAAGGGGAAGGAGAAGTAGCCACTTTCTTACTGGCTCCTGCTTCAGCAGGAGAGTCCTCTCCTAGCTCATGGAAGTATAAGAGTGGGTCTCACAGGGCTTTTTCCCAGGAGGAACATCACCCAGTGGACAGATCCCACAGCAGGAGCCTTCTGTGGACAGCAGAGGAGCTGACCTCCACCCACAGTGGCCAAGGAGGCTGCCCCACAACCAGGTGGGTGACAAAAGGGCCTCCACTATCCCTGGGCTCCTTGGCCCAATCTCAGCCTGACCCAATCCACCATTTCAGACATGGCTCTGGCTGGGACTTCAAGAGGAAATCAACACCCCTGTGAAAGGCTGGAGCAGCTCAGAGGGCACAGCAAGCCCTCTGCAGAGCTAGTGCCACTACTGCTCCCATAAAAACACACAAGGGGAAAACACTTCCTTTTTCAGTTCATGCCCTCCTGAATTAGGCAGGACAAGGACATTTGACATCACCTGCCTATCCAGGTGGCCTGTGCACATCCCTGTGGGGGGACTGCTGCCCAGTACAAAATCTTCAGGGAACATAAGAGAGCACTGGAGATGTCCACTTTCCTATGTCCATGGCATTGGCTGGCTCACCAACTTCTCCAAAACACACTGATAGGACACATGCAGCAGGGGCAGGATGCACAATCTCCAAGTCCTTGATTTCATCTGAGCTTTGGTGTTGTTTCTGACCAGCCATCACTTCAGCAGGTGGCATTCTAGCCTATGTGCCAGCATGTGCACCTGGAGGTCTCTCTGCCAAAACCTGCCCTTTCTTCACATCACTGCAAGCATGGCCTGCCTGGGAGAGTTCCCTGAGTGCTGAGGAGGAAGGCAAACAGCAACATTAAGCTTAAAAGGCAAAATCACAGCAGGATTCAGGCACAGAACTTCCTTTTGTGCCACTGAAAATCCCATCCAAAGTCCCAGCAAAGGCAGGTTATACAAGTCAAACCTGCCCACACACAGGCACCGCTGTCCCTGGGACTTTTGCTCTACTCACAACAATAAATCTGTTTGTAAAGCACCAGTTTCCTGTTCCAGCTTCACCACTTGTTGCAGCATCAACAAGCCCCCCCAGCTGCAGTGCTGTTCCTTGCCACTCATCCCATCTCCTTACTGGAGCCAGCAGGGCAAAATCCTGTCACCCCAAAGCATCTCCTGCTGCTCTGCTGACCATCCTCCCGCAGCAACTGTGGCATTGGTGGCTCTTGGGAAGCCGCCAGGCTCCACGTGGCCACGGCCAACGTGCGAGCACGTTTTGCTTGCAAAAACCTGCAGTAGAGAGGCAGCCAGCAGCTGGGCTGAGAAAGCTGCTGCTGCTTGCCAAGTCTACATGGTCGCCATAAAAAAAATATTGCCAGGCTTTTCATGGAGTAAGATCTAAGCACGAGCTCCCACTTCAGCCCAGAGACAACTGCGCCTGCTTCTCTCTCTGCAGAGGAGAATTCCTCTTTGACTGCACAACAGGCATAAGGGAAACAGCACATGGCAGCAATCATGGGAGAGTGGCAAACAGCCATCCGAAGTGGTGGTCACAAAGCTGTCCAGCAGCTGCAGAGAGAGAGGAGGGGGGGGAAATGAGCCAGAGGGGGATGGAGTGGAGGAGGAGGGAAAGAAGTTTTAAAGATAGGCAGATTAAGGGCAGCCCCTCAAATGAGTCAAAACTCACTGAGATGTGGTTACATCTCCCTGTTTAGCAGGAGGCATCAACAAATTAATAAAAAGGAATAAAACCTGGACAACTAGGAAGTTATAGTCAATCAAATTCATACATATTTAACAGGGACATTCATCTGAATGGCCTGCCTGTAGCATGCTAGAAACAAGTCACACTGCCTGGGAAGCTCACACAGAAAGCTTTGCTCCAGGCCAGCATGGGACAGAAAGGCAGGGGATTGTTTGCTGTGCTCAGGGAAAAAGCAGCCCTGATGTGAACAGAGAAGATGAACATGCTGGTGAGGTGCAGAGGAAAGGTTATCTCCCGTGCTGGTGAGATGCAGGGAAAGGGCATGCTCTCTGGACCCTGACCCAGGAAGGACAGGATAGACCATGCTGTTTCACAGCTGAAACCCACCTCCTGGCACACGCTGCAGGGACAAGCAGGGCTGCTTCCTGTGGAGCCGAGGCAGCTGAGCTGCAGCCCAGGAGACAGCACAGCTGCTCAGGGGCAGCCCCAGGAAAAAGCTTTAGCTCTTGTTTTCTGGTCCAGAGCTCTCACTGTCAGTGCAGGAGCACAGCTTTGACAAGAAGCCCCAGAAAGCTTCTTGAAACATGTGCTGGGATCATGACTGACGTTAGAAGGATGAGGGATGAAGGGATCACATCTCCTTTAGTCTCTCTAGCAATGGCCTGGATCTAGGCATGGACTAGGGCTATAAACCTATTGCCACACATCCTGGTGGGTCCTTTCAGAACTGCATTAGTGGAAATTCAAGCCTAAGAGACCCACCCTGCATCAAACCACATTACTTCTGCTGCACCTCTGCCTGGGCACTGGCTGAACCAATACCCTTGCACAGGGCTCTATAATGGCATGTCCTGTATCAGAATTGCTCCATGGGCAGCCCTCAGCAACCTTGGCATTTGATGTGAACCCGTTAGGATAAAAATGGGAAACCCAAACTGAGTACCACTGGCTTGGGTTCCCCCTGCCTACTGTCCTCCACTGGCAACCATATGGAACACAAAAACAATTGTTACTAAGGTGAGGTCCCTCTCTGTCCAGCACAGCCTGTCACAGGAGTTCTGCAACCGAGGCTGTGTCCTCGCTGACACCTGCTCAACCTCAGAAACACTCCAGAGGTTTGCACAAGTACAACTGGCTGAACTTTCCAGTGAGACACATCCCACAGGAATTGCTGCAGCCCTGCTGACATGGAGGCTTGTAGGTGGTGTTTCCAGAGCAGATTTCCCTCTCTCCTCAATGTGGAGGCTCTCCCTTGGGGCAGCAGCAATGGCTTCAGTCCATCCTGTCATCTGTAGCAAAAAGGCATCAGCCAGACAAGGAGAGGCTCTTATCGAACAGATGGGAGGCAGGACATAGCTGAAGAAAAAACGGGGTGCGCACCTACAGCACATGACAGTAGTACGTGATATGTTCCAGAGATACGGGGAAATGACGGTTATGAAAGAGACAGGAGGGGAAGGGAACAAAAAAAAAAAGCCTTTTGGCCCAAGTCCAGGGGGGAAGGTTCATTTCTGTCATCAGACTTAATGGTTCAGCCTGGGGAGAAATGCAAAAGGCACCAGGTCATCCCTTCCCAGAGAGGGAGAACAGGGTCAAACGCAGCACCACCTTTCCTCTCCCTGCGCACACCACCTGCCTCAGCCTGACCCGAGGTAGGAGCTGTCCTGAGCTGCCATTGGAGCCAGGTTTCCAGAGAACAGCAGTGGCCTGGTGATCGCTGCATCATGTAGGGAATCAGAAGTACTTTTGCCCCAGGCCATACAGTAAGCTCAGTAGGAACCAGTTTTCATGCATCAGATATATTACATGGATGCCACATATCCCATTTGGCAACTCCCTCACTGATTGCAAGCTTCTGGACAAAGGGACTCCAAAGTCTCTGGATCTGGCACAGCACTCAGTGGGCTTGAATTTAGACATACATTCTTGGCCAGCAGCCCTGAGCTCTGTGAAGGAAGCATCCTTTTTCGCCCTCTCCTCCCTCCTTCCCACTTCTGCCCCCAGACGGAAGGCATATTGGATCACTCCTCTTTGTGAGTAAGGGAGTGCTCTTCTTCTGAAATAACACCCTCTGCATAGGCAGCTCGGCTGGTCCGCTCTTCTCAATCCACCAGGAAAAGAAACCTCTGCTGGAGTACTGTTCTGCTGGAATCAAAAGACATCACAAAATCCAGCTGACTTGGTCAGGGTTTTCCTTAAGAAGAAAATCAGGAAAAAAAAGGAGTTCCTGATAGAGTGCATTGAAACATTTTACAGCATGTTTAAATGCAGCATAACTGCTTTTTTATTCCTATTTCAAAGCTACTTTAATTGTAATTTTGTCTCCTATTTCATTAGGTAAGCTGCAAAACTCAAACTAAAGCTTCCAGTTTTTTTTTTTTTTTTAAAGCTGAAAGTAAGAAAACTGAAGATTTTAAAATTTGCCAAATCAAATTCTGAATAGTGAAAATCCTCACTAAAACCAAACCTAAATATCAATTTTCACCCTTTGTATAAATATTAAACATTTGAATGCAGTTCTCAATCTGTGAAATCCCCTGGTGTAGATAAGCCTTTAGTACTAGACAGGATGATAAAACTGATGTACAGTGTAAGAAGCTGCTATTAAATTATTGTAACTCCAGTAGGGGGTTCTACAGCAAGTACAACATCTAAGTTTTTTGAAAACATACATATATTCTAGAACCAATAAAATAAGCAGCTAGGAGAGAAGCTATCTATACATCAGTATTTACAGGTTTAGGAATTATATAATCCTAAGTGACATTTCTCAGCATTCATCCTCCACACAACTTTTCAAAACAGGCAAATTCAGCATCCTGTTAACTGTATTCTCATGTGCATGTATGCAGTCCCATTGGTCACACAGGTGTAAATTAGGGCAGGATTTGGCCCATGATATCCATAGTCCAAAAGAGTGACTGCAAATCCTTAAAGGGGCAGCAGGGGAAAGAAACAGACAACGGCCCTAAAATAATTAGTGAGATTAGAGACAAAAGAAAAAAAAAAAATTATGTTGATGAAAGCAATGCTATATGTTAGCTTGACCCTAAATAAAACCTTAGATACTGCCTAGTAAGTTCTCTGTTGAAATCACTGAACTGAACACTAAAATAAAAACCAGTTTGGAGGGGGCAGCAGCTTCAAACCTACAGAATGCAGCTTTACATACCAACCGCAGGCAGCAAGTAAAGATCACTGTGTTTAAGCAGAAATTGCAGGAAGTGTGTGGGTGGCAATAGCCATCCTCCACACTAGAGTTTAGTGGAGGACACTGTGACCATTCCTGTGGCTGGTCCAGGAAAATATCCATGCCGTGGCGAGATACACTGCCAAGATGCATCCCTGCTTTCCAAGGGCTCAGCAGCTGGACTTGGGATGAGCCTCTCGGATTTGCCAGGGCCTGAAGCAAAATTAGACGAGCCAGAAATGAAAGGTGAGATCTTGGACCAAGTACAATAGATCTTGGATCCCATACAAAAGTCACAGAGATCAGATGTCACCCAGTGATTAGGGGAAGCTGGGATAATATCAAAGAGAAGGTAGGCCAGCTATGTCAAGAGGAAGAAAACTTCTTCAATTATAGCCCAGATTTACAAGTCAGAAGATGTAGTTTATGCTCTTGACAAAGCTGAAAGCTTCCTGTGACATCTTAAGCAAACTAGTTTGCTCCTCAATCCGAGAGGATAATATTTTACACAGTCCAGAGCTTTCCAGTAACTGAAGTGCACAGACTGCTTGCAGCTCCCAAGGAGAAAAGTGCTCTTACCTTAAAGCACAGCAACAAAACTCTCCATCATCCATCTGCTGAGCACAGTGGGAATGCTGTCAGTGGGGTACCACACACAGCCAGTTCCCACTGATGTAAAACATATTTTAGTGCTTGCTACTTAGTCCCAGCATACCACTTCCTATCCCTTATAACCATCTCTATCCCACCACATTCTTCTTGAATGGAAACTATTCCTATCACTATACTAGAAATAGCCAAGTAAACAGGAAAAAACCCAGAAGATTTGCCATCAGGTGCTATGGGAGGGGAGAAGGTGATGGTGATGAGCAGCTTTGGCAGCCATGTAAATGGTACCAAGCACATCAATTTAGCCACCTCTCTGTCGAGAAAGTCAGAACCACAGGGATTCATATTTAGAGAAGGCTTTCCAACACACTGTTGGCTCTTATCTCAACCCAGCATTGTACATGCTATTCATCATCACAGGCCACGACAGAAATTATATCAGCATCAACAGCAACCAGAGTAGCAGAATATTCTGCAAGGAAAAAACTCAACCAAGAAAACCACCAGGGTTTACCATGAGTAATGTCAGTTGTTCTAAAGTTTCCAACTTCCAGTTAGGGTTATTTGGCTCTGAGCTAATGAAAGCACTTTGGGAATATCAGCTGGAAGGAGAGCAGCATCCAGATGTATTTGACAGGAGTAAAAACCTATGTAAGCCCTATGTTTCTTGTCTAAAAGTCACCACCCCAGAATAGCTTGTGATCTAGTTATTTTTATTCAGAGAAGAGCCTGTGCCTTGAGTTTGGATCAGAGTCCAAATTCCGCTAGAGTTTCAGGCTGTTGTTAAGGTAGGATGCTCCAATCTGGCCCAATTCGGAAACAGGATAACCAGTAAATTAGGGATCTCATTGAGTCAGGCTCAGACATTAGGGGCAGTCCATTTTGACAGGTTTGTGTCTCACAATAAATGAGCGGTTGTACATGCAAAGTAGGGGTTTTTTTCCTCAAGAAAGGAGGAATTTAGAAACTGTGTCCCCATTTCCACGTTTCAGAAAGGCTGCAGATTGTTTCATGGATGCTGGGAAGACTTCTGACTTCACCAGTCCTCTAAGGTTACCATTTAATAAAGGAGAGCACATTTCACTAGCTAAAAATTGCAGTGGTGAGTACTAACAGGTCTCTCTGTGTTAAAGCACTATCAGCACACACACACATTTACCATTAGGCCACACACAGTATTATAGCTTGCTCTGTTTTGTCTGTGCATGCACCAAGGATTCTTTGACAGTTTTCTATATTTTGGGATGTGGAAAGCCTGTAGAAACTACAGGATCTCTTAAAAACCACCTGCCCATTTTCTTCCTCCTTCCTCCCATTTATCAATGATCCTTTGAGTACAGGAGCTTTCTTCATTGCCCCAACAGGATATTCTTGAAGATTTTGTTATAACTCACTGGTTCAGCTTTAAGCACAGCAGTAGTAATGTAATAATTAATATCAATTTCTTGTAAATGCTTTGTTAGTAAACCTGGAAAATAATGATCTTCGTTACATGGGCTTCCACTGTGTACCCATCCTAGGGCCTTTGCTTACACAGGAGGCTGACATAGTTCTAAATACACCATTTTAGTTGCTCATGTAACAAATAAATACTTCACACATATTTTACACACATGCTTGGCACAAAATTTAGAAGTACACATGAAACAGGAGTAATGTAGTCTATTCCAGTAGATGCATCCAGTCCCACACACGTCTTCGGGCCTGTAGGAGGCAATGCAGGAACTGTTTGTGTTCTGTGGCAAAGAACTGAGCCACCTTCTCTCCTCTCCCTCTTTTCTAAAACTCAGGGTAAAGCAGTGTTAGTGAAAGTGCTCTCTCTTAAACATAAGGAATGTCAGCTGGCTTAACAAGCACCACCCTTTCCTGCACTTAGAACTATCTGAAAGGCTTCACCTGACAGATAGGAAGACCTTGAACAACCTTTCCTAAGAGGAGAGCAAGGGATAAAGATGCCATCAGCAGAGGATTGGTAGCAAGCATCTGGAATGGCTGTAAAATTTCCAGCCAGCTCAGCTGTTTGAAAATAAATGCCATCCACAGCCTTAGGGAACTGAGCTGGTACATCTTCAGACATCCCTTACATAAATCTCTTGTACACTCAAGAGATTTATGATAAACACTTGCTCTTTTCTTAACCTCCAAAACCTTTTCCACCTGCTGAATAACTCAAGAGTCTTTCCTCTCACCCAGCCTGTTCAATATCTATATAAAGCCTCTGGAGAAGATTCGGTGGCACCATAGACTGACTTGTCAGCAGTACACATATGACACCCATCTCTACATTATCTTCACCTCCCATGCAAATAACACCATTACTCAACTCTTCAAGGGCTTGACTAAGATCAGCAAATGAATGAAGTTGGCAGAAGCTGAATTGTTGCAAGAGCCTGGGCTGACGATGATACAGGAAAGTATTTTATACTTTTGATAACGTCCATTGCTGGCATTAAGACTAACTGAAGATTTAGTGTTAATGTGAATTCCATCATGCTGAAAACCCCACAACTGTTGCTGCAAAAGCCTCAATCCTTCAGCACAATTTCCAATCAGATAACTGAAAAGATTGGACTTGGCCCTTATGCTTGATTTCTACAACCTAATGGACTTAGAACAACCCATGCAAGAATGCTTCTGGCCATTTACTCAGCAGCACAAGACCACCAAACAAGCTTAAGCTCTGCTCTTTGCTCTGCTGACTACTCAGTCCCAGCTTAAATTCAAGGCTTTGCTCTTCTTTTCAAAACCTTCATGACTTTAGCAAAATTTGATATAAGGGCATCCACACCTCTGAAACATGACACGGTCAAAACCTGACAGTTATACTGCTCTGTAACAAAATATATGCCCACTTTGGAGGGTGTGTGCACCAGGGCCAGAGATTCCCTGCTGCCTAGGACACAACCTGCAAGAAACACCTATAAAGCTCAGAAGTGCAAGAACAAGAGAGAAATTCTCTTGGGTTTTTCAACCCAGCCTTTCTTTCTCTGTTCCAACAGTACCAAAACCATCAGTATGAACAAGGAGTCCATGATTGAGAGATTGGAGGAAGTCTGACTTCCAGGGGCCTCCACTGGGAGTTCCCTGGTGTCTGATGAAAAGGTGAGCTGGGCTGGCAGCATGTTGATGCTTCAGCACAAACAGGCTCTTTCATGTACACATCTGCCCCTCTCTTTCAAACTCACAGGAATTTCACTTTTAGATCTGTATTCTTTTGTCAACAGGCTCAAACTTTTGGGGAGATGAGAAGGGAAAGCACATGGAATCACGTACACAGACAGACACACATAGCATGAGTTCAGATGCTTTGTTTTACCAGGAAAGAGTTATTGGCAAAAGCACCGTATGTAAAAAATAGAAGAGGAAATGAGAAAGAGGGATGTCAAAGATGTCTTGTGTTCATTCTCATGAGCTCATAAAATGATTGGAGGCAGATAGATAAAGGGATACAGGAACATCTGAGGAGTCATTGCCTTCCAACACACCAGTAACAGCCAGCAACTCAGAACCTGGAGAGAATCCTACAAACATTTCCAAATGACAAATGAGTCACTAATAATAATTAGTTCTGACAGAAATTTATTTCCTCCTAGAACAAATCCAAAAATTGCTTTTCAATTATATGAGATGCAAAACAAGGCAAAAAGTTGAGACACCAGTGAAATACACCTGGATTCTATGTCCATAACTCACTGCTGCACAGGGAGGGGACGTTGTTTTAAGGTTGCACTTCCACGTTACTTTTTCATTTCCTGAGCACTGTTTAGTTGCAATGCATCTATGTTTAAATTCCCTGCCAAGGAAAGTAAAGCAGAGGTGCCCCAACAGGAGAACCAACCCCACATGTATCCATACTCTATTCAGAATAAATGTCCTGACAATGCAGAATTTTGTGATGTATCTAGCATTCCATGAATCCTCCAGCTGGTCTTGCCTGGGAGGAAAAATGTGCATGTATGAGCAGGGATACCATTCAGAGACACTAAAACAGGTTCGTAATAAGTCATCCTGTTTTCTTCATCACAAAAATAAACCCATATCAGGCATTTTTTTCTGACAACAACTGGTAGTAACTTTGTGCATTTGAAATGCAAGGCAGACAACTTTTCAAATGGTTAAAAGGTGTGTGAAGGTTGAAAAGCTTGGAAGTCTCGCCAAAGTTGATAAAACTTCGCTGAAATGCTAAACAAAAGTTTCCATTAAATTTTCACTGCAACAACCATTCAACTTGAAATCTGTCTAAATTTCTTCAGACCTTTGGGCTCATCTGACATGAAGTAAGTGGTCAAGCAAACCATCAGAACTGAAACTTGGAATCACCAAAGAGGCCCACACCAAGCCTCTGCCTTGGCGGGGTTATGTCTTGTCAGGCTCTTCCAGTGCTTGATTCCAGCAGCAACATTTGGGCTGGCACATTGTGCCAGAGAGACAGCATTTTTGTGTTACAACTGAGAAAACAAGCAAAAAAACAAAACCAAAAACTATGTCGGTTTAATCATTTGGTAAGGCATCATCATGGAAGTGTCCAAATTTTAGTGCAAACCATCCTCCTCCCCATTCTCTCCCCAAAACTCTTATCTTCTTTTCTTAAACCGACAATTCAGAAAACAGCCAGAGTGCTGCTTCTTTTTTCCTTGTATCCTCTGCCATGCTTGCACATGTGCTTATCCAGTAACAGGCACCACTAGTGAAATGGGATTATGTTCCACTGGTTAAGCGCATGAGCACAGCCCTGGGTGGGGCTGCTGGAGGATCAGCTCTTAATAAAGTGTCCAATTTATAATCTAGCAGGGCGAAGAGCAACTGGCTCTCAGAATGAATAGCTCTTCTGTCTCACCATCTCCTGAGGCTGGCTGCTGGGCCGGCCCACCTCATCCTTTTTTTTTTTTCTTCTCTGTGTTTCACCGATGCTGTTACTCTTTTCACTAAGTTTTTGCTGGAAATATAAAGAGGAAGGAAGACAAACAAGTATCCACCCGTATCTGGTCACACACTGCAAACTGCAGCAGGATGAGCAAACGCTCTGCTAGCGCAACAGGCTATAAACCCTTGCTATTTACTTATTCCAAGAAAGTTTCGTTTCAGCCTAGGATCCTGCTCTCGGGGACCGCCTTTGTGCCCAGCGATGTCTTTAAAAGGGATGCTCCGCGCAGGACGGGACAGCAGGCACGCCCAGGGCCCAGGGCGTGCAGCCGAGGGGGCAGCGGGACGCGGTGCCCCGGCGCCGCTGTCCCCGCCGCTGTCCCGACCCCTCCCGCCGCTCGGTGCCGGCGGGGCGGGGGCGGCCCGGGCGCGGCCCCGCCCGCGCAGAGGCGCGCACGGCGCAGCGCCCTCTGGCGGCGCGTGGGGGCGGCGCGGGCAGCACCTGCCGGGAGCGCCGGGCCAGCCCCGGCTGCGGATCCCTGTCCCGCTTCCAGGGACAATCCCGCACTTACCGACGGGCGGGACACCTCCGCCGCTGCAGAAACACCCCGCGGGAAGGCTTGGCGCACCGCTTCTGCAAAGGCTGCTGGTGGTGCACCCGAGCATCTCTCTCTCTCTCTTTTCTCCAAACTGGTTCTCTGGCCAAAGGTTCCCCCTGTCCTCGAAGGCTTGTCGCAGAGCCTCCCATACCTCCAGGAGGCACGTTTAATAGATTTCCTTTCCATGGCGATGAACTTATCCAGCCTCTAACAAAGCACACATCTGCAGCGTGCTGCAGTCAGGAAGGGCTGCTCCTCAAGAGTGACTGCTCCTTGCTACCCACCGTCCTCCTGCCTTTCTGTCTCTGTGCTTGCACTGTGTGGTGTAGAATGACTCTTTACTGTTTGCAGCACTTAAACAAAACAAAACACAACAACAACAACAACAACAACAAAAACAACCACCCTTAAATACTTTCTGAAAGTACCATCTGAAAACTTTCCATCATTCCGTGCTTCCCCCCTTGCCAAAGCAAAGTGAAAGGTGATACCACCAGCCACTTGATCAATCTCTGTCAGGGTCGGGGGCATCTGGCTCCCGTAAGATTTTTTATAGTAGGAGTCTGTTTCTAGGATCATTGGCTCTTCTGCAGCAGGATGCTGTTTTCCAGATCTGATTTAAGCTGAACGCCAAAAGACCACAGAGAAAGAAGACGCGGGGAGAGTGCACCCAACTTCCTGGAAAAGCCACCCAAGCTGTTCTTGTAGCCTCCTGCAACCACACTCCATCCTCCCCAGCCCCTACAGCTGGTCCCAGCGATTGCCAGCACTGTGCACTCTGAAGGCACGGGAAGTGGCCCGCAGCTGGCCTAGGGAGCCTGCCTGGTTTCAGCAGTGTTTTCAATTACTAGCTTGCTCAGCAGCCACATCATGTTCTGTGAGAAATGCTAAGTGTCACTAGCAGTCTCTTGGTCCAAAATATTTGGGAGAGCCACTGTTCTGTCCCCAGCCTCACAGGGACTTTGCATCTGGGAGGAATGCCTGGGATGGAGAACACAAAAGGACAAGCTGGACTGGAGCACCCATTATGCCATTGAAAAAAATGAAAATAAGATGTCAACAACTTCTATGGGCCTAATTGTTTCTTCTCAAACAGATTGTTAGTTTATGTGAATCAGGGTAGCTCTACTGAGTAAACCAAAGAATGGAAGGGGGGAGGGGGATAGCCTTGGGATCAGAAAGGCACAATATGGGTCTTTATCCCCATTTCTTGCTGGCTACTGAGTAACATTAACTTATTGCCACCCCACCCACGCACCCCCCAAGACATAGTGGCGAGAGAGATGAAGAGACAGAGGGCAGTAAGACTGCCTAAGTTTCTGTAAACACCACCACACAAGGCCACTTGAAGGACTGGGGCTTGACTGCCTCTCTCTGCACCTGTCCTTGCTGCTCAGCTCTACCATCAAACTGAACCACACAAAACTAAACTGACTAAAAAACAGAAGCTGCCATTTTCTGAGCCAGATTTCTCCCCTGAACTGGTTGGTCTGCCTTACAGCCACATGCACTTTGGACCAGGTGTAAAGATAATACAACTACTTTTTTCAGTATTTGAAGAGTACATCAGACTGCAGCCTGGTGAAACACTGGGAAATCCCACAGTAAGCCACAGACTAGGAAGCTGTACTTTAATTTCAGCAAAACAAAGATCAGGCAGCGAGTGAGTGATGCAAAAGCACCCAGTCAGATTTCTCCACTGGACCTTCAAGAGAAAAGAGGTAAAACATCAAGCACAAAGGGCAGCCTGGCTTCTCCAAACATAAAATCAGGACAAGCCAAATCCTGTCCAATTGCACAACATTAAAGAGTGATTCTGTGCTCTCTTACCTTATGCTAAGGAAACAGCAATGTTCTGACCTGCGGTGATTTATGTGTGGCAAATTCTTGCCATAAACAAGTGAGAGAAACCAAAATCTCATGCCCTAATCCCTGAAAGCAAAACAAAATTCTTTATGGTCAGCAAGCCTGCTGATGAAGGAGGTAATGCTTATCCTTATTTGAATCCAATAAAAACATCCAAACAAGAGAAACAATGCTCCAAGACCTTTTCTCCGTTACATTTGCAAATAATGCTTAAAAAAATAATAAATCATTCCATATTCTTTAAAAAAATTAATTTATCTTGATGTCTCCCCAGCTAGACAGGTGTTACTTACTACCTCCAATGAACAGTAGCAAGCTGAGTAAGACAGACCTGGCCCTGTTTTTTAAAGTAACATCTAATTTTCAGTGCACTTCTATGTACAGGCAGCTTCTGTTCATTTTGGCTAGAGCTGCAAGTGATTAATACACGTGTAAGACAGATTCTGGATATCTCAAGCTACAGGGCTAAAATTAAAGCCCATACTCAAAAATGTGATCCCTAAATGACTTGCCCTTGGCTGGGCAAGACAGGGAATCTGTTGCAGGATCAGGAAAATAAGCCAAGTCTTTAGATTCCTTGGGGCTTGTCTCCACAAGAAATGTAGGGAAGCAACACAAAATTGCAGCACGCCAGGAACATTCTCCTCAGGTGGACCCTTTGGTGTTCACTGCTTTCAAAGAGCAAATTTCAACCCCTCCAAAAATTCACCCCTTCCCCCACAAACACAGAGAGACCCACTTCTTGGTGCTTAGCACCGTCACTTGTTGCCACTTTCTAAACTGAGAGGTGCTGAACTGAGAGAAGGATGTGGTGGCTCCAGAGGTAGCAATAAGAAAGCTAAGGGTAAGTTTCACTTTGGTTTCAGCAGAAAGCTTCCCCATGAAGATGTTTGGGTTGGCAATCAGCACCGAAGCAGCTTACCTGTGTTTCAAAGATGGGTGAGCTACCTCCCACTCAGCACACTCAAGGTCGTGTGTACCCATTTTAAGCAGACATATGGAGGATCTGAATAGCTGCCCACACTACCTGGAGGACAATGCCAGCCCAAAGAAGGAGCTGTGTGGTTTCATGCTAGTACTAAGCAACATTTGTCTCTGCAATAAATCCTCTAAAGATAATGTAACAATATCTGCACAGGAGACTGGGCTACAGATGCACATCCTCCCAAGCTGAGGTGCTTCTGGAGAAGTCTATCAACCCAGCCTGTGACTACCATCCCTTCAGGCCTGCTCTGCTCAACTGTGCTGGACTGCTTCTCACAATTTTTCAGGCTGAATGAGGTAGGTTAGAGGGGGCCTAGTATTTCAACATTACAAGCTGCCACCAAATGACAGGAAGTGGTCAACCCACAGCTTACTCCCTGGATCTGAAGCAGCAGGAACCTCTGGCACCAGGGGAGAGGTGGAGACAGAAACTTCTGCCACAGCCTACGTGAATGTCTGTGGCCTAAGTGCAGGGTAACAGTGTCCAGAAGTTCATCCTCTGGCTTGTCACATGCCAGCTTTCACATGGAAATTAACCTGGTGCTAATGCATTAAGTCCTGGCTAACATTTAAAATGGTGTGGGCATAGCACTGACATTATTTAAATTTTGAAATTGGTATGATTTAGCTTAACTGGCAAAGACCAGTGTAGACTAGGTCTGCCAAAACTGGTGGGGGCAAAGGAAGTGCCACAGTACCTTGTGGTGAGGATGGCAGCCAGCCACAGAGTGACCACCTGGTGGGTGCATGCACCACACAGGCAAGCCTGAGGTCACTTTATGGTCTTGGTGGACTTGAGAAGAAGAGGAACACTTCAGGTTACAGACATGCAACTGTTTGGACTGTAGCAGAGCCCTTTGGTGTAGCTCCCCCTCATTCCTCACAAACCCACAGAGACTTACACCTGCTGTCCCATGACATCAAGCCAACTGTTTGTGTAGCTGAGCTCCAAAGACTTTTTTTAAGGACCTTTGGTTTAAAAAAACCCCACCATGCATTCTCCCTGAAATGCATGTCTTTTCTTTGAAATGGATCATTTCACAGGACTGGCTTAAAGGGCAGCTAGACAAACAGCTGTATCAGCACAGCCGCTGAAGCAGTAACCTGGGGCAGAAGAGAAGGAGCTGGCCAGAGCAGCCACCTCTCTCAGCTGCAAGCTAAAGCTGGACACCTGTCTGTGACCCAGCTCTACCTATACTATTCAAAGTGTCTGTTTTGGTTTGGATTGGTCTTCTGGTGGTATTTTTTTCCTTACATTTCCTAGATAAATTAGACTTATGTAATTGCTCTTTCTGTCAGTTTTCCTGTAATCTGTTTCAAGTCTGTTGTCCCATTCCCATTCTCAGTCAAATCTGAGAGAGTTTCAAACATAGCATGACCCTCTAAATCTGTCAGTGTCTGGGTAGAGGCCCAAACTTGTGTCTTCTGCAAGGGGAAAAGGAGGCAAAACTCAGCTGCTACCCAATGCTGCTCTTTAGTTGACACACGGCTCTGGCCTGTGGCTTCAGAGGGCAGGGAGGGAGCTGAAGTGGTGAATTTGATGCTCATCATACAAGGCTAGGCTTTGTCACTGTAATTGCTCATGCCCAGCCTGCCTTTATCCAGACTTTGAACCTTATGGCATGTAGACTTCAGTGTATACTTCTGTTTCAAAAGAAAGCATGCTGTCAGAAGTTCCTTCTCTGAGTCATTAAAATGTAGTTAGTACTTTTAAATCAACTCAGTGACTTCTGCATCAGGCTATTGTAAGATAAATTGTCTTAACAACAAAAGTACTACAGATATCCTTAGTGAAAAAGGGTGATATTTACTTCTGTGCAGGGGCTTATATGTACCATTTGTAAATTTGATGACTGACACTGCATTCATACTGCTAAAATGCAGTTTCTGGAGGAAGCTCAACACAGAGATGAATTTCATCTAACATGAGAGGAAAAGGTAACTTGTCAACCAGATAGGTTATTCTCTGATCTATAAATCAGAGAGAATAACAATGCATACTGTATTCCCGGCTGTTCCCACACACTCCTGCTTGTCATCGCAAGAGCTCTTTAGTGCCCTGAAATACAGCTTGACAATAAAAATTAATTGAAAGTGTACTACAATCATTAACTTTTGGAGCTTCACAGTTTGCCCATCCTTCAATAATGCTGGTTATAAAATCCTGTTTGCACTACAATTCCTTGGCTCTGTGCCATGTAGCATGTAAAGAAATCAGCAATATGTGCAGCAGGGACTTTGCTGGCTATAATATGAATGCACATAATAGACTTTCTTCTTTAGCTCAGCAGCAGAACACTGACTCAGATCTAGAGACCAGTTATAGTCCCAGCGGTGTTTACCCCATGTAATTAGCAGTATCAAGTGTGTTGTCTTTTGGGTAGCCTGATTGTTTCCATATGCATGAGCACCTTCTGTGAATGAAGGCAGGGCAAGAGGCAGACAGCACTCCACAGTGTTACGGGAAGAACATATGTTTTAAATACCTTATCTCTACAATTAAGAAGAGCTTAAAAATTGGTCATATAAATCTTGGGAAATGGGGCCAGGAGAGAGAGGAAAAGACATTCTTTCCAAGCAAGAACTTTGCCTGGGTAACTACTCGAACCCAGGTGCCGGAGATGGCGCAGACATCTCCGTACTTGCTGATGGGAGAGCAGCATGAATCAGTAGCTCATGCATTGCTCCAGGAGGGAGAAGGCTGTTGATGCTGTGTTGGGGCCCGGAGGAAGACAGGGCTGGCATTTGAGGTGGGGCGTGCCTGGGAATGCTGCACAACATTCATCTTAGGGGCAGGTACTTGCTGAAATTCCAGTTACTGAGAGAGATGGCTGAGGCAGAGTGAGGCCTTGCCTTTGCCTTGAAAGGCAATGCATTTTTTTTTACCTCAAGCTAGTGTTTCTGACCTGTCCCAAGGTAAAAAAGCAATTTCAGCCTCACTGCAAGGCAAATCAGGCAAGGTCAAGTGGGGGCTGCTGCTGGACTCGCCTACTTCAGCAGCAGTTACAGCAGGGTTTAAAAAAGAAAAAAAAAAAAACATGAAAAAATCCTTGAGCACAGGAAAGACCAGCCCTAAGGTCTGTTTTGAAAAAAAGAGTATGAAAAATGGGTTGTTTGGGCTTATTTGTTATCCCTCTCCCTTCCACCCCCAACACTGGCACATCTGTCAGGCTCTCTCACCCCAACCCTCAGGCCTTTGCCCTGTGGCTGGCAGCATGGCTTGAAGCTGAAGGGAAGAGGGGAGGGACAAGGAGAGCCATTTCCATTGCAGCCTGGCTCCTCCTGCTCCGTGCTGTCCTCAGGATCCTCCACACGCCTCTTGTTACAGCAGGGCCCCTCTGCACCTCACCCTTAATGACGGTGTGCCTCGAGGCATGCCTTGCTCATTGGGAAAGGCTCTCCCAAAATATTCCCTCGCACACCTATTTTTATGGCTGCAGTAGATGCCTGATTAAAAGCCACCTTAAGTAACTGTCTTAGGCTGCGTGCTCCCGTGTGCCATCCCAGCATCCCAGGACAGCCTCCCCTCCACACTCTTCTGTGCCTTCCAAAGCCTCCTATGCGTGTGCCCGCTTTACCACTTTGCTAACAGGATTTCAGTATCCATTCTGTATATAACCATCTATAACCTGGACTCACCACAGGAGAGTGCGTGACCAGGATATTACACCTACTTGATTGTCATTTTTGCTTCTGCAGATGTGGTAAAGATTTAACCTCAAAACTCGTCTTGCAGTACAGAAAATACATCCTTGCAGAGCACCTTTAAATTTCAGCAAGTGCAGCTAGGCTTACTGGCTGTACCAACTTGCATCACCTAATTTCACCTGCCCTTCTCTGCTACCTCTAGGAAGTATCAAAAAAGCTCCCCAGCCAAGCTTTTCAATCACTAAATCTTCACTATAAAATACTAAAAAGCAATATTATATGCAACAAATCCAGAGAAAACATTCTTCTCTCCATGTCTTCTTGAAAATATCCTGTAGTTTGTGATTTGGATAGAATTCTTGAAGCCTAGTAAGAATAAAAATCTTTTATTGAAAAAGGCATACACTGCTTATGGTCAATCATTCATTAAACAGCCTAGCAGTTTGTTTCAATTGTGTCTTCTGACATTAGGAGTGAGGATGCTACTATTTTAATAATAAGCTATCAAACTGTTTTGCAAATAGTCACTGCATTTTAATTTCTTGAAAACTCTGAAAAGGTGAAAAATGCATTTGCAGCACAGCTACTGCTGCTTATTCAGAAGTGTATATTATTTCAGCCTCAATATTTGTTTATCTCAGTGAAAAATACTGCACTAAAAATTACTTTAGTAGTTTTTTATATCTATCACTGTTGACATTCTGCATTTATTATTTTCTCAGTGGTTCCTGCCAGGTTTTTTTCTAATTTTTCTTTTATCATTTCCAGTTAAACGTCTCCCACTAACAAAAGGACTTCACAGCATGCAGTCACTGTCATTTGTGGTCACGACAAATGCAGGGAAGCCCAGTGTAATCACTCAAACTAAAAAACATTTTCAGGCAGTGAAACAATCTGTGTGCAATCCTGTGTCCTTACAAACCTCCCTGCACGTGTGTAACTCTTCCCTAGTGCAGAGGAAAGTTTAAAGATGTTTGAGGTACTGCTACCAGCTTAGTACTCACAGCACACAGCACAGTGTGTGCTATTTTAAAGCTTATGTAAATAATAAATATATTTTGTGGCCCTTTTGTGCATAAAATGTTAGGTTAATTGAGAAGTTACTTCAAATTTAGTAAGTAAAAACACAAATGTACTTCATACTGAGTACCTAGACCTCTGCTACACGCACATTTACATAGAGAAAAAGAGAGAATATCTGGAAAACCACTGTTTCCGCTGTGATGGAAATAATATACTGTTTATGTGTCATGTTATTTTGAGTCATTATTAATCTATTACTCAGCCAGGTTTGTAAATGTACAGCACTAAACATTTAGGGTGACATTGAAGACTCCAGCCCTGAACTCCGCAGATGTAAGCATATGTGTAACATGTGCTGAAGTGCTTACAGGAATGGAGCAGAAATATGTATCAAGCCCAAACTTGAAAACAGGTGCGTTTAAGTTATACAAGGACAAAGAACAGAGAACTAATTTTTAAGCAGATGCTTCTAGCATTCTGAAATTAAATGGCTCTTTTTAGTCCCATCTCCACCACCCAAAAAAAGGAGTTGAGAGAGAAACACATGAAATCTAAGTCATAATTTTAAAACTGAGGCTCCTTTTCACCATGGAGGAGGTGGGAAATCACTTTTTTTTTTCCTTTTTATTCCCCAAGGACTGCCTGTCCAGCATCAGCCCAGGTCCCCAGGCCAGCAGATGTCTAAAACTATGGGACAGGAGCACTTCCTTGGCACAAACCAGGGCACTCCTGCAGGCTGGGCTCCACAGCAAGAAGCTGGTCATAACTGGTATTTTGCAATAACAGAACAGAAAAAATAAACATTAAAAAAAAAGAAAAAAAAGAAAAAAAAAGAAAAAGAAAAATAGAAAAGAAAAAGAAAAAGAAAAAGAAAAAGAAAAAGAAAAAGAAAAAGAAAAAGAAAAAGAAAAAGAAAAAGAAAAAGAAAAAAGAAAAAGAAAAAAGCTTCTATCAGCACGTCTCGTGGCCACCGCGGTGGGCTGGTGCGTGTCCCAGCAGCTGGGCTCCCCTGTGCTCCCGGGAGTGTTCCTGCCGCCGTGCCCTCAGGCCCGGCACATCTGCATCCTCGGGGAGCTGCCCCTTCCAGGCCTCGGTGTGTAGGGAGCTCCCAAGCCCAGCACCTGCTCAGGGAGCCGGCGGTAGTGGGGCCACCCTCCTCTCTCCTTGCCTCGGGCACGGCTCTGTTCCCTGAAGGGAGCCAGGAAAGGCGGAGCCGGGCTGGCAGCCCCCATCCTGGACCTCGTGAGCCCCAGCCCTATTCCAAACGCTGGCACCCTCAGGGTGGCACCTGCCCCCGGCTTGTCCACACCCCCTTCCCAAACAGCAGGGCCCTCCCACGGCCTGGAGAGGCCTCGGCTGCCCGGAGCACAAGGCCGGGGATAAGCGGGCTGGGGGAGGTGGGTGCAATGTCTGGCCCGGCGTGGGGCGAAATCCTTCTCAGCTGCCCGCAGGGAAAGGGAGTGTCCCTCCCAGGAGAACTGATGGAGCGCCCTCTTCTTACTCACCTGCCTGCCCGCCGCTTGGGAAGGCGGGGGGAGGTGTTGCAATTATCTGGGGAAAGGGACGAGCGTCAGGAGCCTGGGTGGGACAGGAATGGCGGGGTTACACAAAGGAGGTGGGCGAGAAGGGGAGCGGGCAGACAGGTGTGCGCATCCAGGCTGATCCGGGGGCGAGGGGATGGCGGAAGGGGTGCTGGCAGAGGAAGCTCAACACTCGTCCAAGAGTGGCTGGGAAAGCAGAAGGAAGGGGCACAGCCTCACGCTGCAGCTGGTGAGGGTGCAGGCATCGATGCGGGTCGAAAGGGCTGGAGAAAGGGCAGGAGCAGCACCGCTGCACAGACGCAGACAGGGTGGCGAGAGGGAATTCCCTCCTTTCCCCGGGGGCCGCAGTCCCCCCTCCCGTTCCCCGCCTGCTGGTGGGGAAACCTGCGCTGCTGCCGCCTGCTAGGAGACAGCTCGGGGGCTGCGGGTGTGCGAGGCTTGCTAAATGGAGGCTCTGCTGCCCTGCTGGTTGCTGCTGTGCTCGGGGAGGGAGGAGGAGAGGGAGGAGGAGGAGGAGGGAGGGATGTGAAAGTGGGTCAGGAATGTAACTAGACTCTGCCCCCCTTGTTCCAGGCGCAGGCGGCGCTGCCTTAGCGATGGAAAGCAGGCATTTCAGTGTTGATGTTCCCCAGTCCTGGCGGCTGACGGTTACTAGGGGATCCTGAAGGATGTGTTTCCCTGTGACCCTTTGAGAAGAAAAACTTAGTTGCCGCAGTAACCAAGTTTGGCTTGGATGCAATGATGCAGTAAATAGCATAGGTGAGCCTTGCTAAATGGAGGAGGAGGAGGAGGAAGCTGGAACTGTACAGGCTGGACAGCTCTTGCAGGCGGGTCAAGAAATGTTTGAAAAATAAAAAAAAAAAACTGTATTAGTTAAGTACACGACTTTTACATTTTCTCATGCAATAAAACTCTCAGAATTTATCACCTATTTGTTGTAAAATACTAAGAAAACAGAGATAGATGTAAACTGCCTTAGTGATGTAGCAGGAGGTACAAACCTCACCCACAACTGCAGTGGCCCTGAGCAGCCCTTTTCAATGTAAAAAATTTTTGTTTGCTGGTCTGAATTTTTGGAAGTTAAGGGGTATGAAAGAAGGTGAAGGCTGGCTCAACACCCTAAGTTTTCATCCATCTTCTTTTCAGCATTCTTACTTTAGACTAACAATTTTCAATATTGTTACTTAGATTAAAAGGGAACCCATCAACCCTACTTCTAAAGGAAATCCACAAACTACTTTCAAAGCAAACTAAAATAACAAAACTAAAATAACTTGAAGGCCCGTTATGCCTAATTTCTCCCTATTCCCTCCAGTTGTTATAATCTGATTTCTATCTTCCTCTAATAAACACTTTCATTCACAAGAGTGGGAAATAATTTCTCAGAGTTGGAATGAAGAACTGAAAGGAATCACAGAATACATATACTGTGATATATCCATTTCTTCTTCAGTTTTCTTCCAGAGTTGTGTCTTTTCTAAAACACTGGTATTCCGAAGAAATAATGGGTTGCTGTACCATGACTCATTCTGCTCCCAGCCTGAGGACCCACAGAGGAGAACTGAGCTGTCAAGCTTACAGATGCATCAGGAGTGAGGGGACACACAGACTGTCAGCGCAGGCCACACAGCAGACAGGGGTGCATCCAGTCAATGGATGAGGGTATTTGTGTACATTTCATTAAGGGAACAAAAGTCACTGGAGCAAACTGTGCAGCTATTCCTTTTACTCCCTTGAATATTTGTCAAGGTAGTGTTGCTGTGCATAAACATCCCTTTAGCTTATCCCAACTCTGAAAGCTACTCAGTGTTTAAAAGCAGACATGCCCTTTAATTCAAGGACATTCAAAGATGCATAATGAATGTTACTCTTTCTACTTTTTCCATGAGATAATTTTTCCAGTTGATTTCTCCTATCATTTTCTACTAAAAGATGAGTTTAATAAAAAAAGATACATGGATATAAGCAAATTGTGGTGAAATATAACTAATATATTTTACCATTATTCCTGTTTTATTAAATTAAAAAAAAAAAAAAAAAAGTAGAAACTTATAATGGTTTAAGTGCTATGGATCACAAAGTTTTTCTTTAACAGAATTCAGTGAAGGGCCTGGGTGATACCTTATAGATGAATGTAGCCTATTGACTCCAGTAAAGGAAAATATTTAGACAGTCTTCATCCACAGTTTTAAGATCTATTATGGCTTAGGTATGTCATGTTTTTTTTTGGGTTTTTTTTTGGTGGAACAATATTACTTGGCTTTGTCAACTTTCCTGGCAATGCAGAGCAGTCAGTGAGTGGACAGTCTTTCTTGCCATCTGCTTGCCAGGGCCTCTGCCATTGAGCTGTCTTGCAGACTGGGGCAAGGGTATCCCACAAATCTCTATCATTGCCAGTGAAAATGCCAGGTTAGAAACTTTCTCTTTGGAGACTCCCACAGAAAGTTGTGATGGTCCCACCTATTTCCAGCATATTGCCTCCCCGTGTGTTGAGGCAACTCAGTGAGCTGGGCAAATTAAACATTACAGAATAGGCACTTGTGCTACCAACCATTCCTTCCCTTACTGGCAGGGAGGATCTGGTTTTGTTGCAAGTCTGGGGCCCTGTTTATGCCCTTCTGGCCAAGCAAAGGGCACACTAAGCCTTATGGAAATATGAAAATCCTCCTGTGCTATGGTGTTTCCTATCTATTCCCCCTGCCCCTTTCTGTAGGGATGATGTGAGGAAGGAGGTGTGGTCAGAAAGTTGCTGCTTTCTAGTTTTTCTTGGCTCTGGCAAAGGCCTTTCTATTCAAGGGTAAATGACAGGGACCTTGACGCCACTCTAAATCTGCAGGGATGTCTTAGAGGTCCCCAGAAGGACCAGATAATGTGACAAAGCACGAAGCATAGCTTAGGTATAACAGAGAATTTGACGTTAAACTGTGGCTGCTTTAAACAGCATCTCAGTCTAGACCTCTATTGCCAACATTTGGGCATGGATTTAGTCTGCAATGAGAGACTGGTGGTTAATGCACAGGAGTGGAAAAAGAAGCATGGGAAAATTCCAGCTTTATTGATAGCTAAATACATCTGCCAAAGTATTTTTTCTTTGTTTTTGCTTTAACTTGTACACTGGAAAATCAGGAGGGGCAGACCTCCCACTATTTAAATAGGGCTTTTTCGAGCTGTGTTCAGCTGAGTCCCATAGTTATTAGACAGAAAAAAAATATGTATTAATTTTTACCAAATCATGTTATAGCAAGCTAGTGTGCATGGTTTAATAAAATACTTATTTTCTGAGTAAATTTTAGCATGTCCTGGCTTTTAAAAGCATCATTTCCAAAATAGATAGTAATAATATTTTAAAATATATTAGCTCATTTTGCTTCTACCTAGCAGGGGGTGCCATTTTGCATCCTACTGAAGTGCCTATGTGGCTTCAAGGGGAGGATAGATAGACTCAAAGATTTGGCCACGTGTTATTTTTGAGCTTTAGTTCCTTGGTTAGTATCTTGCTCTTACCAGGCTGAATTGCAGAAAATTCTGCAACAGGATGAAACAACAGCAGCAAAGGTAGGATGCCATATCAAGCTGAATAAGGACCTCAAAGCCCATTACCATTTTAATGATGGCATTGTTAAGCAAAGTAGCTTCAAGATTAAATCGTTTACTTAATTAAGAAAAACTAGCTACTTATAGAGTGTTTTACCTCTAGCAACCAAAATACAGCAGTGTTTTCTTTTGGAACTCAGCTCATGTAGTTTCAAAGATGTTTGCAGCTGAAGACTGTCAGTCACTCACTGCACTTACGAAACAGGTTTAAAAGCAGACACGGGTAACAGGATGTGACATGGGCGCTCCTCAGCACAGCATCTGACGCATCCCTGTACTTTTCTAATAACTTTGAAAGAGGCTGCTTAAGTCTGGAATGCAACAGGTCTCCCTAAAGTTTGAATCCAACAAGAAAGCCTTAAGAAAGGTGTATCCCCACATGTATCTTATTGGGAATTATTTCAGTGAACTTTTGCTTATCAGTATTGAAAAGATGTGTTAAAACCAGTCTGACAACTTTTTTTCGTAACACCATGTGCTGGAGGGCCTTGAGAAAACAGTTTTGAAACAATATCAGAGCTGAGCTACTGAAATGCTTTGAACAAGAAGAATGTTCATTAAACATATTTCCCTGGTTTTTGTACTGTCCCAAACAACAAAAGTAAAATATTTTACAATTTATAGCCCCTTTTCCAGTGAGATGCTACAGCAAGAGCTCAAAAGATTTGCATCTTGCAAGTAAGAACACGATGGACTTAAAATGCTTAACCTACTCTGCTTTTTTTCAACATTTTAGCTGTGAATTTACTGGATCCTGTTTCAAAACATGCATGTAAAAGCCTTAATTACCCACCCAGCTCCCCTTATCTTAATTCACTGTAAGTCAGCCAACACCCACGGGAGAGGCTCTGCAGTGACTGGACCATGAGAGATGCAGACATTTCGTACTTCACTGGAAACAGTCACTGTGGTATAATCCTGCTTTCTCCGAGTTCCTATTCACTAACACTCCTTGAAGTGAAATTAGGTTTCATTGCCCAAGGCTGTACTCTTTTCTCTCCTGCAAAAGGGCTGTGCTTCAGGTCACAGGTCTGTGCACGGGTCCTCCCACCCAAGCCCAGAGCACAGCGAGAGCGCCTGCCTGACAGATCAGCTCCTCTGCAGCCACCTGGCAGTGCCTGTTCTGCACTGAAGGTCTGAGGAGGGAAGACATGGATACAGAATTTGCAAAGCACACCAGCTTCCTGATTCCCCATTTTCCAGCCGCAGATTTCTCAGTACTTCTCAGCACCCCATTTTTGGATGTGTAGCAGTGTTTCAGGTTAGAATGGGTTATTCAGCACCTCTGAAAAGTACAGTCTCATTGTATACAGCTTGCTCTGAAAAATCGATCAGAGCTGAGTGCCACAAAACCAAAAAAAAAGAAAAAAAAAGAAAAAAAAAAGAAAAAAAAGATTTAGAGGAAATTGTAGATGTCATTTTGCAGGAGATGTTTCTGACACAAAAGCAGATGCAAACAAATAGTAGCATCATGCTAGAGTGAGAGGGACTGGGTTTGAAGCATACCATCTAAGACTAAACATGAAATTCACCTAGAGGGTAAGAGCCTTCCAGTACAGCTGGTCAGCGGCAGAACAATTTAAGAAAAATCAGCATATCAAGAGAAATTAATTACAAAAATGTAGGGCCCGACTCTAGAAATGTTTACTGGAGATGCTATCCAGCAGGGAATGATAAAAGAAGAATCACCTTTACATCTAGGGCTGTTTTGAAAAGCTGCTGTTGATGGAGGTTCCTCCTAGGCATTCCTGGGAGCTGTATCTTTGTCTGTTTTAGTAAGTAGGAAATAGATGGTGGATCCTGCTATTGGCAGGACCTTTTATACATCCATCTTGGTATTTTCTTTGAAGTCTTGGGTAATCGCAAACAAGAGTCTCTGTAGAGATGATTTCTGCAACACAGGAAACACCTGTACACTCTCCTCAAATTATTTCTCCATGTGACAAACACACACCAGCTCTGCTGTGTCACAAGGTCTTTTCACCCTAAAAGTTAAGGTCAGGAGTGAACCACACAAAAAAAAAGCACTGGATAAGACAAAATTCTTCCCCTAAACCTTTCTTCCTCTTGCCTCCTACTCTGTCTTCTTTTTTTTTCCCCCCTGTATTATTCAAGCCACAGCTTGCCTTCCTAGAAGCATTAATCCATCATTCCCTATATTTATTTTTGTGTCTGTTCCTGAGTTGTCAAGGACCAGCAGATTCTTTTTTTTGCTACCAATGTGTGTAGAGCAGAGGTTCAGCCACAGGCTGGTTTGCACTCAGAATCTGTAAAAGTAGGAGTGTATCAGTCAGCGATGTGATTTCTGCAATTTCTAAACATTTTTCTTTAAACATGGTTATACAGCTCACACCTCTCTTCCTCAATTAATTGGAGCCTACTCTATTTCATGCACTGAAATGCACACTTTTGATACAAGCAGGCCCAGAGCTAGGAGAGGGGGCTCCTGTTCCTGGCCTTTCTACATCTAGCTGCCCTCTCACTGCCCCAGTTCCTTCAGCTGTACAATGGTGCTCCCAAAACTGTGTTTTATTATAAAGTGAGTTAAGATTCTTGGTGAGGAACATGGGATGAAAGTAGACAGGCAGAGCTGTTGCAGAAGTATTACATACGAGTATCACTGCATGGAGAGTTCTCCAACACCTTATTAGTACACACAAAGCAGCAAGAGTTTATTCAAGGTTAGCATCTTCTACTCTTAGGCTTGGCTATGGTAGAATAGAGTCTTAGATAAGAAAATACTTGTGTAGCATGGTATCATTAGTGTGGTCTGCTTCAGATCTTGTCAAGATCCTGGCAGAACTATTTGCAATAAGGAAAAAAAAAGCTATTTCTCTTTTAACTAGTTATTAACCTCAAGACAATCTATACTTACAAGGAGGTAATAAATGTTGTACAAAGAGCATCTCTTCCTTTGTTCTCTGAAATCAGGATGGTTTCTAGTAATTTAATTATTCCTATTTTATTACTAAGTGCTACTGCATATCTCTTAATATTGTACAGAAAACTGGTAGTAGGTGAATTACGCAGTTTTGGAATTCCTTAGTTATTTCTGTAATTTTATCTTTTCTTGGAGCAGGCATCAGAAATTAGTCTTGTAGGATGCAACAAATGTTGAATAATTCAGGAACAGTTTTATAAGCACTAAGACCTGTTAGTTACACTGCCTTATTTTCTTGCTGTTGCATATGCCCAGCAAGACACTGAGGGGTTTTTTATGACAAACACAAAGTAACTTGGAATTTAAATCCTCCCAATTAAAAAAAATAGTAATTAATTGCACTGAATCATGTAAACAACTTTGATACCAGAGGCACTGCTCCTTAATCTGATATCTGAATTTATTAATGGATATTTTCAGTTTCATTTTTAAAAGTAACTGAAATGTACATGCAGATTCAGGATTCTGGACTGGGGAGGAAAGTAATTACATTGCATCTTCACTCTTCTCCAGCTCATCCCCTAAAATATAATTTTCCACCAAAGCAACAGTGCAAGATGCACAACAGTTGTATGTGTTGTACATTTTACTAATTTGAAGCTGAGACTTTTCATCCTTGCACCATTTTACCTCTAGGTCCTGCCTGGGTCAGACACATTTTCCAAAGAATGCCCCAGAAAGCACTGTGCAAGTGATATTATAATTCTGTATATTTCGACAATGGACCAGTGTGTCTGTGTAATGGGATCAGGAATTTTGCTTTGGAGAGTTAATGGTAATGCCAAATGATAAATAAAATGCTGAAATTAAAAGTAGGCCCCAAAGAATGGAAAACATTGTAGTAAGTCAGCATTTATATTTCTAACTGCAAGTGCTGTGAGATCTGCAGGAAGGGTTTATGGATGATACACAGCCAGCAGGCAGCATGCAGCATCATCACTTCAAGCAGATTCACCAGAATCCTGCAAAGTCACAAAGCACACGGCTATTCAATGCTTAGGTTAATAACTCATGGAGCCTTCTGATATTCAGAAGCATTTGGCAAACATCTAGTATTACTGGACTGTTTAAAGGTGTTTGCAGGTCACATTTACAAGGGGATGTCTGTTACACAATATTATTAACAGCTATCTTTGCTGTTATCTGCACATTAACCCTGTCCCACTGTACCAGGAAACTTTTCTGTTGTTAGACAGCTGACTCCATCGTCTAATTTTTCTTGCATGCAGGCTATAGCAGAATACCTCTTTAGGATCTCATTTTGTCATTCTTTGTACAAATAATTTTTGATGTTTGATAATCAAAGAAAACCTTACAAAACATGTAATTTTTGAAATTATCTACATAAACCCCTCTTTACTTTTGTCACTCTTCTTTAAAGTTCAACATATTTCTTCATTATGTTATTTGTATTCGTGAATGCCATTTCTTTCATGTTCACAGCAATCTTCCTATCTCCCCTTAATCACAGTGGTCTCCACCACTTTCCCCAACTATTTAGAATTCATTGGGAAGAATCTAACTTGTTTCCTTAGTAATAGTTTTCCAAGTGCTTCAACATGCTGCAGCATATTTTACAAACTGTAGAGGCTTCTAAATGAATATTTCTCATTGAGTTTCACTTTTAAACTAAACCCAAGATGCAGGAAAATATTTCCATTAATTTTCATCCTATTTTCATCAGAGATCACAGAACTGATTATATTCATCATGCTATTAATTTTTAAAATGGGATGACTATAGTTTGGCATCTAATTTGTACTCACGTGCTTAAGTTTCAGAGTTGCTCAGCAGCCATAGAAGCAATGAATGTGCTCAACATCTCTGAAAATCAGGCTATGAGGGTGCCTAGAAAATACAGCATCAAATATCTGACTAGGGGCATCCCAATTAGAAAAAAAGAAACTACTTTTAAAAAAAATGTATTGAATATGGGTGAAGTATTGGTTCCTAGCAGAAACAGAGCATATGACTTAATGGATCTCATGCTCATTCAGAAGTGGCAGATCTGATATGCATATTTATGTTTATGCAAATGCAGTGATTTTTCCATTTAAAAACTAAGATGTAATTACTAATCCTACAGTCTGATTTTACATGTTTGTTTCACTTCTTAAATTCTAAAAAATGTAGTATTATGTACTGTAAAATTTGGGGAGAAACAGCTGGCATTGGGAAATGTGACAAGATGTATTTGACTGATCCTGAAAGCTTAGTTTAGGCCTTCCTAATTACATGAAGTTCCCTCTTCTCACATAGCCCTGGGATAATTGGATGGTATGGCATTCCAAAGCCTTTGGGATGCTAAAATAATCATGCATTAACCCTATAAACATACTTGTGCTTTGATGTTCTCACCACTTAGCTGCTAGCTGAATAATTACAATTCTCTTGTGATAGACTTTCATGTGATAAGACTGATAGCAATGATAAAGAAGGTGAAAAAGTTGCAAAACACTTGACATGTGTTTTTAGTTCATATGAAGACAGGACATCAATTTATAGGAATTGATATGGACCACACCATGCAATTAAAGCTTTTGGTCCCCATTTCATTGCTGGAGGGAAGTGGGGTTTGTGCTCAGTGGTGGGGAGCAGCCACAGGAACTGGTTGTGGCTCTCTGGCTGAGATAAGTTTATGCTGTTCCCTTTGGCAAATCATTGTCTTATAAATTCCTCAACGCTTTGTTCAAAGTACAGCTGTGTTTCAATAATAACTTATTTCTGTATAATTCCAGTTCAGTGGTTTTTATTACATATGCTGCTAACATTTTCACACGAGTACCCCAGCTGTACAGCAGCCCTCTTGCAGTCAGCACTAGCCCAAAATCATGCCAGGAACTGTCTGTATTAATTTCCATGCTACCAAACTTTTGTATACTGAACTATGATACACCATTTCCATCTTACTTTCTCTTCATTCCACTGTTGTCCTAGCTCTCCAAAACTTACCACTTTTATGCCAATTTAACCTCAATTTACTACCACAACATTTTGCTGTTGTTCTTATTTACATGCAACATACATGTTGTTCCTATTTTATCCAAGTACCAAGTTTTGCAACAGCTCTCAGTTTCCAGATAGGAAATCTGAGCCTGTTCATTCTTTTCCAGTGTGGTTGGGTAATGTGGTGTTCATCATAGGACCGGACAAATGACACGAGCTCTACTGAATCACCATATTCAAGCTAGTGCAGCGAATATTTCCTCTCTTTTGCAGTGTCAGTAAACTAGAGTCTAGACCAGGAACACCATCAGTGGATCTGTCTTTGAGATTATCCCAAAAAAAAATGTATGGACTGTGGTGAATTCTGTCCATTGGCTGGCGGACCAGGGATCAACAGAAAAACATCAGGCTGGAGTTTACTGATTAAGTCTGTGCCTAGAGAACAACCGACTAGTTCTTCTGAGGTGAATCACTCCCATTTACAGCAGAAACCACAGTTCTGAATCTCAAGTCACATAGGAGAATATAGACTACACAATTCTTTATTGCATCTAAACCATAGCAAAACTCTCTAAATACCAGATAAAAATAAACAGGAAACAAAAGCAATCTTACTTTTCAGTCAGAAGACTCATGCAGCTTTCTAGGCTTACTTAGCATGTGTGTATGTGTGTGTAGGGGGATAAGCAACTCTGGAGGGAATTAGTGTCCTTCAACAGAGGGTCCTCATTTTTACATGTGGACCACTGCTCTGAAGGCTCTAAGATGAATTCATCACATTCATTTTAATGTGTTTTTCAAATCAGGCTTTTCATCCAAATTTCAAGAGGTGCTCCCATCCACTGTGCCACTGCTCACCTTAGCAGTGTTCTCCTCAACTTCCTCTTGGATTATCTGCTGTATAACTCTTATTCTAGTGACATTAAGCTCTACCCCCAGGACTTCTCTTGGGGTTTTTTTTGTGGTTTTCTAAAATTTGTTTCCTTGTATTTAATAATTTTAAAAATAATTTTGCTGAATTATTCAGGCTGCTCATTTGCACTCTAAGAATTACCTTCAGCCACTTCTGAAAGGGAAAGGACATAGAGGAAAACAGCATAATGAAACAAGCTCAGAAGGTGTGTATGAAATGAGCACGTAAGACTGTTCAGGAAATGATTAGAGAAAATTTTATTTGCAGTTGCCATTTAATCAAAATTTATAGCTCAGAAGATTATTTCTTTGCTGAGTTTAGAGAGCCACGGCAGTCTATTACCAGTTCACAAGAGGTTGAAGGAAAAATTTTGCATGACTGTTAGGATTTCAGTATATTTTCATAGACATTAATCCCAAGAGATTTAATCCTTTGCTGTAAACACTGATTGCAAGCTGAAAATTGGGAGTTTAAATGTCTTCTGCCCTTCCTAGTTACTTGGAGTTCTTTTGATGAAGAGGCTGATGTCTGTGGCCTGTTCTTAGAAATCATTTGTTTCAAGAGTTGAAATTTCCCTACAGTGAATCATTTCAGGTAACAGCTCTCTTGCACTCATTTTGATAATAGGAGTTTATGATTTTTTTCCTTTTCAAGTTTCAGTTCAGTTAGAATACAGTCCCTCCTGACCAGCAAAGTAATTGAAAACAAAAACAAAAACAAAACAAAACAAAAAGTTTATCTATCTACCAAATCTTTCCTCCCTATATGCTCATTAAGAAAAGTTTCACCTTCTTTGTATTGCACATAAGGAAAGAAGATTATGGAGCATATTGTCTGTTATTCAAGTTGAAGACAGCAAAGAAAAATGTATTGAGAATACTTTCTTGTCAAGAATCCTTTACTTAAAAACAAGTGAATGTTGAATGATAAATAAAGGTAAAAGGACTTAAATGCTCTTACCCATATTGCCCTAAATTCATACATTTTGCAATTACTGAGTTTTCTTTTTGTAGAAGCAAATACTTTCCTGTATGAAAGCTTCAGAAGTTATCTAAAATATGTCTGTATCTTACACCCCTCTGGTCTAAACAGCTATCTTCTTCTGCCAGGAAAAACCTTGTGCTGACAGTTTTTTGCTGTGGTTGTGGAAGTCATGTCAGTAGAAGAATTCCTTTTACCTCTCTTAATCATGTGTCCATTATGGACAATCTGTTAATAGAGCATGGCTGTTTTGACAAGCAAAGACCTCTCCTGGTGTAGCTGCAGCTCTATACACTGCAGCAGAGGTATAACTACCCCCAGAACAATTTACAACGGCAAAACTCTGCTTTTGCCAGCATGACTTATCTTATCATTGTCTGAATGACACAAGCTGTGCTGGTGAAAGTATGGTTCTGACTGCGTAACTCAACATTCGCTGCTTTTGGTAGCATAGCTGGGTTTTAAGCTCAGTTGCAAACCATATCCCTTTGCGCATCTGCCTGCAGAACTTTACAGCATAGACCTGACCCAGTGCTTTTTTGCTTCTGATTTAAGGAGGCGCAAAGCACAATTTAATAGGTACAAAAGCATAATGACTCTTTTCACACTCATTTACCTGAGCCCCACCATTTTCTTCTGCCTCCTCCTTGATTCTTTGCCTACTGCATCCATTGGCCATTTTTTCCTGGTAATTTGGTTCTTCTCTTCTCCAATCCTGTTACTGCAGCCTCCCCCAAGTTACATTAATCTCTGCCCTTGAAAGTTGTCCTGCTTTTTCCTTCCCTGCAGGGTAACTGCTTCCTTGCCTACTTTCTTCATGACTGCTGCCTCACTTCCTATTTCTTCACTTCTCTGCTGCTTGCTGGCCCTCTCTGCTGTTTTGTGGGTGCATCTTAAAGCACTGCCTACCATCTTCTCCCTGCAACAGGGGTTTCCTTCTTCCCCATCCCCTTTTCTATTTGCACTCTGTAAGCTATAATTAGCTGTGGCCTGAAGTTAAGAAAATAAAAATGCAGGCTAGAAAAATCAAGAGAAACATCCTGACAGCAAAATCAGCAAGGGTACAGCCCAAGCTCCCAACAGAAACTGTTGAATCCTCCATAACTGAGAATACTTAAAGCTAAACCAAGACAGTACTGAAAAGTGTACTGCGCAGAGAATTACTGTGGCAGCCTCAGAGAACGGATAGTAGGTGTTTTCCATATCTAGTCTATGACACCAAAAGATAATAAGTGATGCTTCAACTGGATATTGCTACCTTCCTTTAGCTGCCACTGTCTCCTCCATTTGAACAACTGAACATGGCGTCTCTATTAACATAAGCATTTCTTTTGATTGTGAGGTTTCAGAATCCACTCTCCCTAGCAAATGAGACACAAGGAAACACACAGCTGGCCTACTACTTGCCTTCAGGAGGGAAAATAATCACATTTGAGCTAACAATTAATTAGGTGTGAGAGGCTGGGTGGTCAGTAAGAATGAAGCATGTTAGTACCAAATCAAAAGCTGGGCATTAAACACTGACTTCTTTTTGCACACCTGTGTTTTTTTGCATTGCCAGGCAACAAAAGTTTCTGGGCAACAATGCAGAGTTTTAAAACAAGTGAAAGTATTGCAGTGAGTGGTTTTGCTTATTGTTCTTTTACCCGCTCCGTCTCTACACTGACACACTTGCACATGGATTATACAACCTGTTCCTGAGGCTCTACATTAGTGATCTCAGAATTGCTTGAGAATGTAAATGTTAAACATCTACACACTAGTTTTTTCATGCTATGTTTTCAAACAGTCTGTTGAGGAAGAAGTAGGCTGTGCTGCTCCAAAATTTGCTAAGTAATTAAATATGCAGGAGGGAATCTTACTTATTCATTTAAAACATGCTATTTTTAATACTCTTCCTTAAAGAATTTTTGTTACTAAAACTGTAATAACAGTCTTGTGCCTCTGTTGTTTGTTTTGGTTATGAGGCTGAAAGATATGTCAGCTGATTATCCTTTTAGCCATTCTCTATAGTTACAACTGTATATCCTGAAAGACTAGGTTTAGGCTGGTGGACTTCCCCTGAAAGGGTTTAGAAACACTGGTTATTGTTACAATAGTTTAGGTGAATAGTTTATGCTACTTTTTACATCCTGAAAATTAGAGCTGGGGAAAAGGACTAGTTCATCAAGCTGGTCCAGTCCCAGCAGCAGGGCTGCTCTGCATTGCATCCATCTGCATGAGACTCCCACAGTGAAAAGAGAGAAGGGAGATGGACCTAGCAATTACTGCAGCCAGAAACTTCAAGCGGTCCTGCAATACACCCTACAGGCTGTGATCTATGGGGGAAAAAAAGTGGTGTGGGTTTCAGAAACACTATCTTCATATTTCCATATGAATCCTTAGCCAAGAGGTAGTCTTGGCTGGCTAGGTGAGTCAGCTCAAGGACTGTTTTGCACTGTTGAAATGTCTCAGAGCCAGCAGGGACCAAACACTTACACATGATCTTTTACTTTTGCTGTTTGTTATCACTAACATACTGTCTAAGAGTCACCCAGTAGAGCAGATGGCTTTGTGTCTGGAGAACTACACTGGGGTTCTGGGGGAAATACTGGTTTTAATTCCAGCCCTGCCACTACCAGCCTGTTGGGATGGGATGGAAAGTGCTTAAGCCTGCTGGGATACATCAGCTTTTCTTTCACTCTGCTGAAGGTTAATGTTAAGATAAGTTTGGACTAAAGCCTTGGCCTAGCTAATCCAAAGCTGCCCTTGGATATAGTGAGTGGGGTTGTTGCAGGAGCAAGTTCCACCACTCTCTTGTTCCCCAGTTGCCCAGTTTCCAGAGGCCAGGGTAGCCGAGCATTTGCCTGCATGGGCAAAATGGGAATGCTGTAGGATACTGTGTCTTCAGACAAATGCTCTGAGAGAGTTTGCAGCTCATGTATTATGCTCTTCTGTGTGGTTTTCCAGTGTACAAATTCACCATATTTTCCAAGCAATGTATAGGATATATATTTAATTGAACTTTCCTCATTTTATTTTGTACAACTACCCTGCCTCTATGGTGGTCACATTTGTCAGTTCTGCATTAGTTCTGATGGGGTTTTTGACCCAAGTAACCTGTATCTCACAGAAAAAAAAACAAAAAACAAAACCTCTAAGAAAAAAAACCCTCAACCCATGAGAAGACTTAGCAATGGCATGTTTGTTCATTTAAAGAAATAACTGGTTGAAACATAAAGGAAATTCAAACATTTCTTTTGGTCTTAGGTTTTATAAAGACTTACTTCTCAAAGCCCTCAGGGCTGTATTCTCTTATCCTCCAAGGAGGCTTTTCCCTGCATTAGCATGTCAGCCGAGTTCTTCCTCTTGGCATGAGTGAGGACATCAGGAAAAGGATGGCAGCAAGAGGACTCCAGATGCTGAGCAGGCACAAGCTCAGGCAGGGCATGGGGCCTCAAATACCTCTGACATCCTCAGTAACTGGACAGCCACACATCAGGGTGAGGGAGCTGGGGCTTGGCAGCTGCCCTCACCCAGCAATTGTGAGGTGTTGTAAAGTCAGGGCCCAGTCCTGCCTCTTAGCATATAAAATGTGCCTGGTTAGTCAGAGAACTGCCTTACTCCAAGCTGCTTTGGCTGAAAGGGATGTGTAAATTTGCAAGAAATTACAGTAACTTCTAAACACCATGATCTAAAACACAGAATGTTGATAATGTCTCATAAGATGGCGGGAAAAAGATTTTCTAGCTAACTTTTAACTTCTCTCTTAACGCTAATGTTAGCTTTAGTCTCTGTGCTTTAAGACATTCTCAGGTTGTGGCCTTCATATAAGCTATACATCCTGCTTTTCTTCTCTCCTTGAATACCTTTAATCAGCATCTCTGATATTTAATTATGGGTGGGGGCGGAGTTGTCCTTTTCTTGGGACCACAGCAGGTGGCTTTTGTCACCAATATTGCTATGTCACCCAGTGGTGTCAGTGAATCTGGTAACACACTAAACATCTTCACAAAACTTGTTTTTATTTCTACTATTGTTCATTTTATTTACCCTCATTGCGAAGGATCAGAGAGGTGTGTGAGGGTTACACAGAAGCTAGAGAAAGTCTTCTTGCCCCTGAGTGTGTTTACAATCATGTGGGTATTCAAGTCCCAATATCCAGAAAGTATAGAAAATATGAATAGTCCTAGGAGAAAAAAAGACTTTTTACTTATCTTGTCATAGAGTGGTCAGAGGACAGGGGATAAACCACAGTAATGCAAATGGTGAAAAGTGCAGAATGAAGAGGATGGCTGTGTCATATAAGTCATGTAGTACCATTTTGGGAGAGTCATTCATAAAGTGGGGTTTATTAGTCAGAAATTACCTCTACCTCCTCTTTCACTGAAATAAGTAATAGAAAAAAGGAACCATTTGCTCAACACTTCACATTCAGTACTAGACCATAGTGGTGTTTTACCTCTCTGATGCATTATAAAAGTTCAAATGACAGAAGGCTGAAAAACGGAATTATTTAATTTCTCTTGCCCACCAATAGCCCAGAATTATAATTAATTCCTTAACTGTTAGAAGACGTATCACTTTTTGCTATTTTATAAACCCTAGTAGTTAATGAGATTTTTAAGTTATTACATAACTTTTTTTTCATCACTGGGTTTTTTGTTGTTTTGTTTTGTTTTGTTTTTTTAATTTTCAGTATTAATGTAACACAGTATGTACTGGTTCATGCTTCATTCCATTTTTCTGAAAGAATAGGGATAAGTGCTATAAAAAGCTATCTGCATATTTTCTCCAAAGACTAAAATCATGATTTTTTTTCCAATGTGAGTTTTATATGTCCACCTTTCTAGAGCAGATTTCAGATGCTGAATTGAAAAACACTTGTTCTTTTATTCCATCTATCTTCTTGCTAAACTTCCCACATCTAAGGGCTCTTAAGCACCTCCAAAGTTAAAAAATACATTGAGGATAGGAATCTTCATGTTGAGGTAGTCCAAAATGCTTCCAAGACTGTTCTAGAAATATTAGGCAGAGGTCAATGAGACATGCCTTGCTAACCTCCAAACATGATTACCCATACAGGAATTTTCACCAGTTTCAACTGCAGCCATTTGTCTAAATAAATGGCTCTGCGAACCAGGCCTAGTCTCTGTGAGTTTGTATATGTGTGCCATGAAGGCTTAAATCACAGCAGTCTTCCAATGTAAATAGAATGTTTCAAGGGCTGAGCCTTAGAAGGATAAACTGCCCAGGTTTTTAATTAATTGGATGCCTCACAGCAAATGATACTGAAGATGCAAGCTGGCTGTAAAGCTGCTGAACTTACCAGCAGTTCTGCCACTGCAGGTTGGCAGGTACAATGGGGACAGAGATGAAAAGGTTAAAGACACTTTGCTATCAGTTTTTTTTTAATGGCTTCCCTTTTTTTTTTTCTTTTTTTTTTTTAATAAGAACCTTAGAACAATGAGAATGTGCTTTCTCTCATGTTTGTTGCTAATATTGAGGGGTAAACTATGTTACTGCTTCTCTGTCAGTCTGCAACTCCCCTTGGGTAGTACTGCACAGAACTCAGTACAGAACACAAGTGGCAAAAATTCAGCCCGCAGAAACAACCACATCACACGCATGTTAGAGCTGCAGTTTCACATTCTGAATATACGTGTGCTACCTTTCAGTTTTGCAGTTGTGGCATTTCAAACTCCCAGTTCACCAGACCCGCACGTGTTTTACTCCTGAGTCCAGAAGGGAAGAGGTTTATTACTGATATGAATCATAGCTCATGGCTTTGAGACAGGACCTGTGTATTCCTGACTTGTATACCTTTATCCAGTATTTGAAAAAATGGTGCAAATGAAGTTAATTATGACATCTTAGTCCATGAAAATAGTCAGTTGAGGGCTTACTGCCCTTACTGCCACATACCTGGAATTTCACCTTGTTTTCCAGGTGAATCCCTTTTCAATCAGGAGATAGGATACCATGTAAGCTGGCACAAGCCTTTCGCCTAGAGGCCATAACTTGATTTCTTTAAAAAACAGGCCAATACTCCAGGTTCTACCTCACCAGTAACAGCTTTAAAAGGCCTAGTTTTAGTAGCTCTAGATATAGGGTAAATAACCATTTCCTTAAAGGTAAACTGGTTCCTCCTATACTCATTAGGCACTCCTCAGAAGCAGTGTTGGTTTACTTTTTTTCCCATCGAGCTCTCAGGATGGAGTATTGCCAGGTATTTTGTTTTTATGTACTGTTATTATTTATCACGCAACTCTAAACTGATACTGGCTTTACAGTGAAATCCTCACCACTCTGAACACCTCTCCATCACTTGTTAAGTCTCCTACACCTTTGAACTTCCACTGCAGAGAAAGTGACGGGAGGGATGGTGCTTGCGGTGCCGCGCTGCGTGACTACCTGTACGTGCAAGCAGCCGCATCTTGCCTTTGATTAGATACAGCATTTGCACCTCCTGTTCCTGTGCTGATGTTCACGGTCCTGTTACATTTAACGTGTCCTTTGCGTCTGGGTGGATGACTGACCCCTGCGGGGACCCAAATCGCACAAGGATTAAAAGTTTCTGAGGAACCAAACACAACCAGAAAGGTGACTCCTGCCTAAGGAGCAGTGGGCTGCTGCCTGCGGCCGCTGTACCTGGTGAGGCACCGGGCTGAGAGGCGGAGGAGGATGCACAGACATTTCCACGGCAGCGGAGAGCCCCGGTGAATTCCTTAAAGCCGGCGGCGCGGCACCGCCACCGGCGGCTCCGGATGCGCTCCAGCCCCGATCCGGGAGAGCGGCCGGCCGCCTGGGGACACGCACGCCGGGCTGGGAGCGCGGCCGGCCAGGCCCGCCCGGGAGAGCCCCGCGGGCGCGGCCGCCGGAGCAGCGGGAGGGCGCGGGGCGCCGCGTGGCACCTGGCCGCCCCCCCGCTCCCCCCGCGCCTGCCCCGGGCATCCCGCTGCTGCGCTGCCGGGCGGAGAAGGGAGGGACGGAGGAAGGGTGGGGGGGAAAGTTGTGCTCACTCCTCTCCTTGGAGGCGCCCCTCCCTCCCCGCGACGAGGGCGAGTTAGAGATGCTATTTGCAACAGGCTGCTGCTGCCGCGGTAGCGCGTCCCCGGGAGAGGAGCCGGAGCGACACGTGATGTGTCTCCTTATCAGGGTGCGCGGGGCAGCGCGGGGGCGGGCAGGGGGCGGGGGCGCCCGCGGAGCGCGGCGCGGCGGGGTCCCTAACCGTGCCCATCTCTCCCCTCCAGGGAGGCGCGGAGGACGGGAAGTTAGCGCGGAGTTGATGAACTTTGCACATCCACAGAAACGCCATTTTGATTCCTTTTTCCGGAACAAGTTTGCGGCTCCCTCCCGTGCGCGCTCCCCCCGGCGCGCCCCCGCGCCCCCCCGGCGGCCCATCCTCCCGGCATGTCGCGGCGCAAGCAGCCCAGCCCCAGCAAAGTCCGGCGTAAGTACCGCGGGGCTGCCCGGCCGCGGAGCTCCCTCACAAAGGGCAGGAGCGTGCCTTAACTCTGGAGGGATCTATTTCTTTTTTCCCCTTTTTTTCTCTTTCTTAAGGGGGGGCAAGAAGAAAGATGAGGAAAAATAAACTTCTGGGAGGGGGCAGGCGCGGGCGTGAGGACGTTACAGCGTGTCGGCTGGTCGTGCGACTTATTTAAAAATTAAATGCTTCTTGGAGGGGGGAACTTTCCTTAAAAAAAAAAAAAGGAGGAAAAAAGTTTGGCTGGCAGCGGTGGAGATGATGATGAGTTCGTGCAGCCTCCCTCTTCCCTTCCCCCGCTCCTCCCTCTCCTCTCCTCCCTCCGCGGCTCCTGGTTTTTTTTTTTTTTTTTTTTTTTTTTTTTTTTTCCTTGCCTGTTGCAGACTTTCTACCAACCAGCGGCACCAGCCGCGGCGTTTTGCCTTCAGGACCTGATGCTCATCCATATTAAACCGTCTGAGCTCAGGAATCCGGCCAGATCATCCCCCCCCTCCTGCTGCAAAGTTTATTTTTAACCAGCCACCGCCACAATTTGGATGGGGCTGCGAGGAAGCAACATCTTCTAGCCCGGCTCGCCCCCGTCTCCCGAGCTTGCCTTTTAACTTTTCCTTCAGGCTTATTTTCCTGCCGGCGGTGGCGGCGGGTCCCGCGGCGGCCCCTGCTCGCTGTTCCCGGCTGGGAGGGCCGCGCCGGGGCTGGGAAGTTGGGATGAAGGCGCCCCTTCTCCGCAGGTAGAGTCGGCTTGCGCCGCGCATCTCTCCGCTGACTTTCCGCTCCCCCGGCAGGGCCGGACGGCCGCGCCTGCCTTTCCTCGGCACCCTGGTACCTCTCCCCTCTCTTCTCTACCCCTCTTCCTTACTTTATTTGATTTTTTTTCGCCTTTCCTCCACTTTCTCCACCCGCCCCCCCTCGTCTTCCTCCCCCCCCCCCCGTCCCGGTAGGGACGTGCGTGTCCTTTCCCCTCCCGGCCTGCGCGGCGGGGGCGCGGGGGAGCCGTGCCCGGGGAGGGCGGGGGGCGCTGCCCCCCGTGGGTCCCCCCCGTCCCGCTGCCTTTGTGCGGTGCCAGGAACACATCCCTACGCGGCGGGGCCAGCGGCGGGCAGGGACGCCTGGGCGGCGTCACCACTACAGGAAGGAGCCGGGCAGCATCCGAAGCTGAGGAGGGGTGTCCGGGCCCTCGCCCCCTTCAGCCCCATCTCGGCGGGGGGGAGGGAGCGGCGAGGCAGAGGTGACTCCCTTCCCGCAGTGGCGGTGTTTGAGGTGAAAACAAAGTTTGGGGCGGCGCGGCTGCCGCCCGCCCGGCGCGGTGCCCGGTGCGGATGGGAGCCGGCCGAGCCCCGTTTCTGGGCGACTGCGCTCCCTCCCCATCGCCGTTGCTACGGGCCGGACACCCTCGGCGGCGCCGCGGGGGCCGCGGGGTGGATGCGAGGCAGCTCCTCCTGCCCAGTTCGTAACACACGGGCTCGGCATCCCCCCCGCCCCATCCGCCCGGGGTGAGGGGGAGCGGGGGTCGCAGGCCGGGCCGGGCAGGGAGCGGGGCGCGCCGAGATGCTGCAACTTTTTTTTTTTCCAGCAGAGGAGGGAGGGCGGTGGATTGAACTTTGTCATGTCGCAGATAAGTTTCCTTTGGCTTCTTCTCCCTGCACTTCTCCCCCGCCTCCCTCCTCACGCTTGGTTTTTTTCTTTTTTTTCTTCTTTCGTTTTTTAATAATTTTCCCCGTTTCACTTCTCGGCTCCGATATCTTCGCCTGCTCGGCATCCTCGCGGGGTTGCGCAGAAGGAGGAGAGCGCTTCTCCTGGCTCAGCACATTTCCCTGTCCGGGCCGCTGTGCTCGGCTGCGCACCCCGCGGAGGCCCGGGCGCCTCTGTGCCCCGCCGCCCTCCCACGGCCGCGCCGCGGTGTCCGGCCCGCAGCTGATGCTCTGGTCCTGCTCGCCGAGGAGCCAGCATCCTGCCCGGGAGCCACTGGGCTGATTGCTGGAGGGAAGGTGGGGGGCATACCAACCATTCAGTTTTAATCCCAACTCCCTCTTTCGCCTGTTTTTTCTTGGAGATAAGATCAATTGTATTTACTTATTTGAGAAAGTAAACATCTAGTTCAGTGTGATTTGGGGGCAGTGGTCTAGGAAAGACAGTGAATGCAGTGGATGTTTCCTGCCATTCCAGCATCCAGCCCCATGGCTTGGAAAAGAAATTGCTTATTAACAACAGGAGCAGTTGCTAAATAACTCCGTGTTGTCACCCCTACAGTGCACAGTAGACAGCTGTTATGATGGCTGGAGTTTTTTCGTTGAGGTCGGTCGTTTTGACACAAGCACTGAGTTTTGTTACTGCAGTTCCTGTTTTCCACAGGGTCAGCGTGCGTGAAAGGGATGCAGTGACTCAGGGTCAGGCCAGCCATATTTGTTTTAGGTTTTAATTTTCTCTTTGAAGACTTAAGGGTATATAGTCTTTTCTTGGTGGGCCTGCATAATGCCGATTAGCCTTAACCGGGGTTGGGTACATCCAGGAAAGAATAGGCCCTTTTGTTTGTTAGAATCCCAGAAACAGCATGAATCCATCATCCAATCAATCAGAGTACCAGGGCTCTCCCTCACCTGCCGGCAGGGACGCATCCAGCCTCTCATGCTGCAGGGCAGCCGTTCCTGACCAAGCGTGGCCTCTTTTGCTCCCTCACCTTCCTCCTCCTGGCATCCGTATTTAGAACTGAATTCATATCATGTAGTTGGAAAAATATCATCCTTTAAGTGCAATCGAGTAAACTTTTATTCTCCTTTCATTTCACAGACAGGTTCTAGTTGTCAAATTTTTGTTTGCCCATCAGAAGTGACTATTTATGTAGCCACTCTTCCACATTTCTTTTGAGAACTAACAGTGCTAAAGAATATATATATATATATATATATATATATATACATATATGTATATATATATATTTGGCTTATATAGCAGAGTGGTGACTGGGGTCTTGGTGTTTTTTTGTTGTTTGGTTTTTTTTTCCCACCTGGACCTGGGTGTTTGAAGCTTCACTTGAAGATTTCAGTGTAATGAAGCATCTTACTCTGACTTAGCTCACCCAGGTTGTGATCCCATTCTTAACTCTTTACAGTATTCAGCGACCTTCTAACAAAATGGCTTTTCTTTTTGATTGAGGATTGGGAAGTAACTTCAAGTTTCAAAATTGGGAAAACTGAATCTCTTCATTACCTGTCAGTAGTGTGTGTGATCTCTTTTGGTACCAAAGTAAGTGCAGTATTTCCCAAAATGTACAAACATTGACCTATGTAGTGCTTTCCTCACTCCTTAAGGATATTATCACTTTGCCTGCGTTGAAGTAACACTACAGTCATAACAGAAGCTTGACTTTAGTCTATGAAACTTTCTTCTTAAACAGAAATAGTTTGAATTGCTCTCAGTTGGATTGGATTTCTCATTTAAGTAAAAACTGGTGATACACTTACATTGTATAGATTAAAAACATACAGATAAATCCCTTTGGTTATATTCATTATCCCTTGTAAAAGTAGGTGGTGCTTAGAAGGTCATAGGATAAGTGTTGCTAAGCAGCTAAACAGAAGGATGCTAAAATTAACCTGAGTGTTTTTGAAAAGGATTCACTTTTTAAGTTGCAATAATTTTTTAATTGACTTAAAATACACCTTTTGCTAGTAAGGCATCCAAAAAATATACCTAGATGCATAAGTAAAGCTTTTCGGGGAACTGTGTCAAATGTTCAAATTATCTACATATAGGAGTAATTCTACCCTCCCCCAGTAGACCTAAATTTTACTGACTTCAGGCCGTTCATTTGTGCCCTTTGCAAATGTCCCTCCAGAGTGATCTGTTGCTCCAGGAGCATCTGATGTATGTTGGATAGGAGCCTGTAGGGACAGTCTTGGGAAAAAAGAAACTGCAGAAGTTCCCCGGGAACAGGCAGAAAACAAGTAAATCCTGTTAGTCTGAAATCTATGCATGTATGGAAGAAGCCCCTTTTAACTTTTTGATGAATGATGCCTAAGTTTGGAAATCTCTGTTTTAGGTGTACACTCTTAAAACATGTGAAATCATGTCTTCCTCTTTCAGCACGATAAAGGTTGTTTTGAAATGAGTGTATTATTGGACCGTGTTACTAGACCAGTTTGCAACTGCTGCCTTGTTGATGTGGAGCTTCTTTCTCAGGAGATAATTGTCTGTAGAGGAGGATGGTAGTGCTGCTTTTTGTTGTCCTGAAGGTAGTGAGAATGCTTCTTGCTCTCTCTGTCTTCTACCTCCTTTCTGAATTCAAGCAAGATGGACAGTCATAGGGTTACAGCTTTAAAATATGCCTTTTCAACAGCATTCTGCAACTTGGAAAAGGGCCAGAAACTGCTTCGTGTTCTTTTGAGAGCAGTTTTATCATGGATGGAGTGCTCAGGTACCCTGCAGCTTTGCTGGAAAGTCTCTTACGGAGCAGATGTAAACTTTGAGGGTGAGAAGGAACTGCCTTCTGAGACAACGCCGACAGTTTTTTTCTTGCTTTGGGGTGGGAGATTTGACTTGACTAGTTGTTGCTCAGCAGTTAAAGCAGTTTTTCTTTGGGGAGGCATATGAGGAATCCTTTCTCTGTGTGCATTGTTTTATTTTGTTTGCTTGTTTGTTGCTTTCTTTTTAATATCCTACATAAACCAGCACCTGTGGGAGCTGTGGCTTCCCCCTCTCCCCCACACACATTTAGAAGAATTTTACGGGTAGTGATTTCAAAGGCAGGACTTGGGTATTTTTGGGAATGTCATTCTGTTGCTACACTGAAAAGTTAAGGTATTTGTGTAGAGCCAGGATGGGCTTGAAACTTGAAGAGCTTTGCCAGGCCAGGTTTGGTTATCAGCGTTTGATTACAAATGAACATAGGTGAGGTTGGCTGAGGTGGGAAGTGCTGGCTGTGTTCTGGGGTACTTCTGAACAGGAATTTCAGGAGCACTGACTCTTTGTTCTTCTTTGGTGCAAGAAATCTGATGATGGCTTATCTTTGATGTCTGCCAGTGATGTTTTTCCCACCTGAAGGTGTTCCCTCCACCTCACCCTATACCACTCTGTTTTGAATAGCAACATTTGAGGGCCAGTGACTTAAAAGAGTACAAACTTCTGAGACAGCAGTACTGCAGCATCTCACGCTCCTTCCTTCAGCATTTTACTTGGAGAAGGGTGACAGAACTTATTTAGAGCTTGTGCTAATGCTTTATTATGAAATGTTGAAAGTAGAAATAATTGCCAGCTGGGGCATATGCTCTGGGCTTCTGTTGGGCGGCTTGTTCATGTTGTGGTGGAAAAGGGTCAGAACAAGGAAAAGGGCCTGGACAAAAGGGAGAAGAGTCAGTGGGATACTTAGCTTGTGGCTGTGCTGGTATGAAACCTGTTAGAGCAGCCTCCTGCAGGCAGAGAGGAATTGTCCTGATGTCACTGAGCAACGCCTGGACCTATGCTTCCTTTAGAAACATCACAGGCCTTCAAGTGTATCCTGCTCTTTTTTTTTTTTTTTTTTTTTTTCCCTAATAATAACATTTCAGCCTTCAGGTTGGCCAGTCTAGCAATCAATAAAGGTGGTTGCCTTTGACTAGGTGCTTTACAAAAATACATAGTTGATGGGTGGTGACTGTTTATTCAGAATGATTCAACTAAGTAAGGCTAAGGGAATCTGAATACCTCTTTAAAGATGTAGAGAGAGACAGCTGTTTCAACAGCAGGATTCTTCTGTGGAGTCCCAGCCATCCACAGAGGTGTTACAGCAAGGGAAAAGAAAAACTGTCAAAATCCCCCAGGGCATTGTTAGGCTTCTGAGCTAAAGCAGGTATTCCAAGGACCATTAGAGAGGGAGGCCTTTCAGGCCTTGATGACCTCTCCGGTCTCCTTTGCAGTCTTCCTGTAGAAGCACATGGAATGCAACTTTAAAATTCATTTTCCTGCATCTAACCTTCCTGAGTAAAAATGTGTTTTGTTTACTCTTATTTACTTATATAATCTCAGGATTTCGAGAGATCCTTTTGCTTTTGAGAAGACATCCCCACATCCTGTGGTCTGAAATTTCTTTGAAGATCCATTTGCACAAGGGATGTTATTTGTGTAAGACTCTTAAAAAAAAGTGTGGGAAAGGTGCTTGCACAAAATGGCCAAGTGACTTTCCAGTGTCAGCTTTGAAAAATGGAATTTAGACTTTCAAGTCACTCTGGATAAAAGATGTGTTAAGCTTCTTGGAAATTTTCTGTCCTGATGTGCCTAAGTGACTTGTTACTTTGGTTCTGAAAGAGAAAGATATTTTGTGATTAATAGTGGAATTTTCAGCTTCTCATACATGTAGAACTTCTCTACTTGGCATCTTCTGGTAGATACTTTAACAGGTGTTAGCATGTGCTTTCTTGAAACAGCACAAATGTACCTGTAGGTGTTTTAGGAATGGGGGCTTGCATCATCTGTCCATTGAAAATGATGGATGATCAGCCGTGGACAAACTTTTTAAAGTTAATTTAGGTATGTGCTTCCTGTCTGAGGATGAGAGAAACAAAATGTTCACGTTGAAGTGTAGCTGGCCTTTGCTTTTATTGTGTGTGATTAGCTGGCTTTAACTGGAGCCCTTGTTAGTCCTATTCCATACAGCAGGTGATGTCAGTGTTCAGGTGTATCGGTACCTGGGAGTGCTTTGTTCAGAGCTCTTGCATCACAGCAATAAATTCCACTGCTGTGTTCAGGCTGGACTCCTTCACACTGGTAACATTAGGGCTTGGACAAGAGAGAACTGCTTTGGGTTTTGCACCAATATGCAGCACTACTTCCTTGTTCATTTGGACCACTCACAGTTTTGGGTAGGGGAAAGACCCTAGTTTAAGTTCCTCTTTTTGTTACACGATCTGTATTTTCTTCATTAAATTAAGTTCATCACATCTCCTTGCTCTTTGTGTTTTGAAAGCATGATAAGCAACCAGGTCATGAATACCTGTGTGCTGTTCCTCATTCAAGTGTACATTTTTTTTCTGATGTTGATGCAGTTGACAGTGTATTGAGGACACACACAAGGTGTCTGTGGTATCTTGTGCATGTGCTTACCTGCTTCATCCCCTCCTTCTCCCCAAAAGCATTAAGGTATCCTGAATTGGTCTTCAGCTGGATAACTTGCAGCACAACTCACATACTTAGCTGTGTGTACATCTTTATGCTTTTGGGTAGGAGGGAGGAGGGCTGCAGAAGGAGGCTTGCTTTCTGAGCAAGACACTGAAGGTTCAGTAAGTGGAAGCATGCTCCACAGAAGCCAGCTGTAGAAGAGCTGTAACAGGATTACTAAGGGATTCCATTTGTGAGGTTTGACTGTATTTTCCAGGGGAAGAACTGTGAGTGCAGTGACAAGTGCTTCTCTACAGAGATGTAACTTATGTCTTGTATTTAGTTGTCGAGTATATTTCTTTTGGTCTGTTCTTCCAACCACTGCATAATTTTTCTCCGTTATCAGATGGCCCAGCCAGGTGTTGCTAAGTACATCCTACTATATTTCCAAGTAAGGTTCAAGACTGTGGTCATTGGCAGCTTCTGGAAGAAGTCTTGTAGCAACTTCCCAGCCTTTACAGCAGATAGGTGTCTTTTCTGCTTGGTAAGATCTCCTGTCACTCTCTGGACTGTCAGGAGCCTAACTGTCCATGCTGTAAAAGGGTAAAGGGAGCTGTATCACAGTGCCCCCATTTCTCGGATGTAAACTTGCTTTATTGTTGGAAACTGGTTTTGCTCAAAAAGTGAAGAATTATTTTTCGTATCAGTGTTGCCTACACTTTGTGGGAGAAATATTCTCTGTCCTCTGTCTCCATTCCTCCTTTTTGCAAAATGGCAGTGTCTTTTTGCTGAGCGTGCAGTGACTACTGTGTTCAGCCAAAGCAGGGGGTGAATTTCTAGGGGTGGGGGAAATGATCCGCACATCAGAGTGGATGCCAGTTACCTTGGGAGGAAGCCATGCAGATTATAAACTCTGCAGGAAGGATCTGGTGGATTCTGTAAACTCTGCGGCCTCACTAACTGCAGTTTCAAGCAGTTCCCAGTCTCTACTTGCAAAGCTTTTGGAACTTGTAAGCTCTTTAAATCTAGTGACTGAGGATTTTCCACGCTTCCCTTTTCCCTTGAGGAGAAAAAAACAAGGTTAGAAATAAATAGTAAGGTTACTCATTTTAAATGCTCAAAAGCCAACAAACGAAAGTTGAGGTGTTCACAGAACAATTAAGTAGATAAGGTGAACACAGATCGTGCCCTGTTACAGTGGCTGTTCCATGTTTAAAAAATCAAAAGATACGTAAATAGTAGGTGGAAGTGGAAAACGTGTCTTCATTTCAATCAACAGCAAAATTCTTTCAGGCTTCTCTGGACTAAGATTTTATGTGGGGTATATACAGCTGAAAGCTCGAGAATTCATAGCATGAAAGATGCCAGGAAACTTAAAAAACCTGAAATATTAATAGTGCCTTTGTATTTTTTTGGTGTTTGAAATTCCTACAGGTGTAGTTACAAAGTCAGTGCATCTGTTTTAGGAGCTTGTTTGATAAACAGCAAATGGAATTTGCAATATAATAGTCTATTTTGACTAAATTCTTCCGTCCAGGTTTTGGGCACCGTTGCAAGTCTGGCCACTGCTGTGTCCTTTTTTTTAATCCTAGAGGTTGTGCTTTTACTTTCTTGAGTGTATTCAGTCTGGTGAGTAGGAGGAGGACTTGTCCTTCCCAGGCCTGTGCTTCCCTGCAGGAAAAGGGGAATGTAGAGAATTCTCCCTGAGGATGGATTTGGGACAGAGATGGCCCCTGTGTGTTTGGGGCCAGAGTTTTTATTTGCACCATTGCGTAACTCAATCTCCATAGAAAGAGACGTGGGTTAGTGGCTTTGCAACGCCACATAGGCCACAGGCTTGCACGTGGCCATGGTGTGCCCCGAGCCGACGTGTGCTAGCACTGCATTGTAGATATACTGATGCCTCCCTGGGGTTGTCCTGGAGATTCAGGACAGAAGGATCTGCTGTTGCCTGACTTTCGACCTCGTGCATTGGCAGCCTCTCGTGTGCTTGCACGGCCTGAATCGACTGACTTGCAGTAAATGTTTCCGTTTGTGTGCTCGCTGTCTTTTCAAAATGATTGCTAAAAAGTATTTGGGCCAAAAATAATCTATACTGGACAAGAAGATGCCAGCAGCATGTGCAAATTGCATGCTGTAGTTACTATCCCAGCTACTAATTCAAACAGAGCTGCACAGATGTGGATTAGGAAAGTCCAGACTGCTGATTTAAAAATTTCCAGTATTTCTGGTAATGGATGTTTATGTGAGCCGCCTAGTCCAAAGACCCAGGAAATGAACTGGTGGTGGTCTTTGTTTAATTCCTGGTATACAGATGCCAAGTGTTATGCTTTGATTTCCTACTCTGTAAACTCTTCGGGGCAGGGATCAGCATTCAATTACTGAGTTTTGAAAAGCCACCTAACACACTGTGGAACCGACCTGCACAGCACTACCTCAGTATAAATGTTTAATTGTAACTATCTTCTTACTTCATAGTGGAGCCTTTCCAGATACCAAGGTAGAGGCATGCTGGGAACCTGCACTGCTCCTGCTGAGGTGTCTCCTTATAAATAGACAGCTTTGGTTGCAAAGCAGCATTTGGGCAGCTCTCATAAATGCCTGCTTTGCACATGAGGGACAGATTATTTATTGATTTCTTTTCTAGGTGGTATAGGTGCAAGCATATACACATGTTCAGGCGTCTGCCTCTGGTTGTTTGGTTTAGAAGCAAATACGTTCCTAGCTTTAATATGTGTTCGAAACCACCAGTCAAATCACATCCTTCTCTCTCGTTTTTGCTTTAGGTCTGTATGTAAAAGGAACAAATATCAGGGTTCTGAAATTAGGAAATTAGAAGGAGAAACTGGGAATAGAAAGATGTCACCCCCTCAGTATGTCACCTTCCCAAGTCTGAAATGAAGAGCAGTTGCTGGCTCTTACCATTCACAAAGTAATATAATTCTGTTGCCTTGAATGACTTGTGTTGTAGTTTTAAACGGAATTCTTAAATCATCCCAAAAGTGATGTATGTATCATTCATTATGTTTATACAGCATAAAAGCATATGGAGTAATGGAAACATCTATAAATTAGACCTCCAGAGAAGACTCCCATTTTAATCAGGTTACTTACTTGGATTAAACCAACCCAAATTTAAAACACATGGGCTCATGTACTAAACTAGTTGCACTTTCAGCACTCCAGGGGTCTGTCTGGGAGTTTATCAGTGCATTGCTGTAGTCTGTTCCAGCCAGCTTTGCAGAAGCAGTTTGGTGTTACTAAGGTTGGAATAAGCTGATGTCAGATTTTTGTCCACAGTGCATAGCAAGTAGAGGTCAAACACTTGTACAGCCGGTGATACTATGACTTGTTAAGAATGTACGCAGCAGGTCGCTTTTCAAAACATCTTTTGAAAAGCAGCCTGTGAGAGCAGTGCCATGTAGAAGAGACACGCATCTTCCTCTGGCATCAGCAAATGGATGCATCCTATCACATTGGACTGCTGAGCATGTTTAGTCATGTTACTGTAATAAGCTCTGGGAACAGGAATGGGTTCTGCCCTGTTGTGCTTCGGGAAGATTTGAATGAATTTGACTGGTTTGTTCCAGGGAAACTTGTGTTTCTGTGTGCTGCTTTTGTGCTCAGTTCAGAGAAGTAAGGAATCGAGTTTGTTTTCGTGGCTGAAGGAGTGCTTCTTTGCATTATAGGATTGATAACATTACAGTACCTAAATTCTTATTCTTTAGAAGAGATAAAACTAAAAGCATGACTCCCAGAATTATCAGTGTTTCTGGTGCTGGTAGTGCACAAACCTGTTTGGTTTTGGGACTCCCCTTTGCCCTGATAAACTTGAGTATTAGGGACCTTTCTGTGCTTCCAGCCATAGCCCTCAGGCATCTCTATTTTTCCTGCCCTGGTGAATCATCCTCCAACATACAGACATGTAAATTTTAAACATGCTTTGGTGGGGGTTACCATCTTCATCCTTATTTTTTTGTCTTACGATAGCTCTCAATTTTCTGAATTTGCTGGGGGGGTTGTGTGTGTGTGTGTGTGCATATGTCAGAAGCAAGCCTAGATCGAGCTAAGCACTGATCCTGCAGACACTTTAAACACAGATACAATTCTACTTAAGCAGGTTGTTCCTTTGAAGTCAAAATACTGGCATGGGCAAAAGTTAGGGGAAGTGTTTCGGGATTGGGGCCTGCCTTAAACTTTAAGAAAAAGTATTGACACAAGCCAGAATCTTTAACCCATGTGAGCCACATCTCCAAACTCACCTCACCAACTTCTGAACTTCTTCAGGAGGCATTACTCAGCCCAAGGAATTGCCACACTTCTTGCAGCCTGAGAGGAATTGGTTTTGAAGAGAAGTGGCCAGAAACGTGGCCATAAACCCAAACTTCTTCAATACACGGTGTGTGCAAGAGTTAAATGAAAGTACTCCAGCAGCTCATGTGCTCTCTGTGTGCGCATACTTTCCTAATCTTGACATGGGGTCTGAGCTGCAGGCTCTGAGGGTGTATGTGAAGTTGGCTGGGCTGTCACTTTTTCACTCCCCGGATCTGGCTGCGGCTCAGCACGGGGACGCACCCCGCCGCTGGGATTACTGGCTGCAGAGAGCCAGCTGCCTAAAACCTGCCTGCATGGGACTGGCTGGGCCGAGAGGTGCCCTGGCACACCTCTCCTGCCCTCACACTGCTTCCTGCCCTTCCAGGGAGCAGTAGAGGGAAGAAAAAGTGCTGCACTGGCCCCCCTTTTCTGCACCTGGAAGATCTCTTGCACCAGTCTTGTGCACTTGGGTCGATCTGGATGAACTTTCTGCTCCTCGGTTATCATCATTTGGCTGGAGAATAGCTGCCTCCATGGATGGGTCGGCTTTAAAAGGGGAACAGCTGTACAGAGTGCTCTCCATGCTCGTGGGCTGTCCCCTGCGAATGGGGAGAGGAAGGGCAGAGCACGTGTTTTTCTCCTCTAGGTGACAAAGTCCTAAGGGCAACTTGGTCTTTGGCTCTCCGGGAAGAGAAGCTGCAGTTCTTTGAATCCACAGCATGCTGTCAAAAATCGCTGAGCATTTCTAACAATAGGCTGGAAATAAAAGCTGCCAGTCTTTTTTTTCTATTTAAGTTTCTTCGGAGAGGCTGCCAGTGGCCACCTTGCCCCACCCTGCAGACGTGTGGGCGGGAGTGGGGGTAGCCGGCAGGAGGGAACATCACCAAAAAGGCAGAGATATTTGGCTCGTGGCCACACACAGGAGCAGGAACAGCTGCCTAGATGGCCCCCGGAGCCTCACTGATGTCAGCATAACCAGCGCTCCTTAAAACACAGCACTGTGTGTGGGGGGTGAGCAAGGCTGGGAGCAGCTTGAGGGGGTTAAGTAGTACATAAAACCACCTCCACAGTTCTTTTTTTCACTCCCCCTCTTCTAAACAGACCTCTACTTTCTATAGGAATGGGAAGGGTTTGGGTGAGTGAGAGTTCTGAGAAATTCTTAAACTAGAACAAGTTACCAAAAGCAAAGAGCAGAAGGAATATGCATTGTAAAATTTGCATGTGGCTGCAGCAAGTCTGTTTGCTTGGGTTTTCTCCTTCTTAGAGAAGTGTGGCTAGGAACAGTTCGGCACTGTTGGATAAATCTGTCAGTGCTGTTCCCTCCTTTGTCCCCTGTGTTGTCTCTGAGAACCTCTCACACTGTGACAGATCATACTGTCAAAGATCATACTGTGTTAGAAAAGTATCTGGCTTGCCTTGGGATGCTGTATGAAATACGGCAGGATGTGGCATCCTGCAGGGAGCATGTCATGTGTGCTTACTTGGCCTCTTGCGCGTGCTTGAGCAGAGGAAGGGAATGCACATCAGAAGAGCACAGTTGTTCACAGCTTCCTTCCACTCCCCTTGCTTGTTCCAGAGAGGCGGCACTTTGTGTCACCCATGAGGTTTACCGAAGCTGCCTTTCCTGGTATGTTGATAACCAGGTTCCCTGATGGAGATACCTCTGCATGGTTAAGGGTGGGGGGGGGCCTGTCTCATGACTTCCATGATGTGGGATGCACAGTGCAAAATTACCTCTGTCATAAATACTGGACTGGATGAATGTGAGTTCCTCTCAGGCCAAAGATGGCTTTTTCCAGTTTAACAGCTAACATAGCAGTTTCCAGAAGTCACAAGAGAATCTGACGTGTAGCTGGAAGTGCTGAGGGAAGAGGATACCAGCTTTTCCAGAACTGTGCAGCTCAATCACAGAACGAGGTTGGACTGGACATGAAACAGGATTCCAGGGTGACGTGGTGATTGCAGCCTCTGCCGGCTTTGCTTCTTCCCACAGTTGGGGAGTTGATTCTCCCAGCAGGCCTGTGCCAGCGTAGTCCTGCTGCTAGTCTTGTGGTGTTATCCCAACACAGAAGTCGTGCTTTGAATGGCTTGCGAAGTGGTAAGCAGCACGCAAACCTAGGCGACAGGGGTGAGCCAGCCTACCCAGGCTTCTTGCAAAGCTGAATTTGCAAAATGCTGTCTCCATCAAGAGCAATGTAATAATAAGTTGCAGAGATTCTGTCTTGAAAAACAAACAGTGAAACACAGGCATTGGGGGAGGAGGGTGTTGTGCTCCTTTTATAAGGCTCTTGTTTTTTGTTAACATAGGTTAACTTTATCAGCTGGATTAACTTTTCCCGTATCATTCCAGAATTATTGTAGTAATTAGGAAAAACGACATAGGGTCATGGCCTCATACGTGGCTGAGTAAGCATCTAGTCACATTCTTGTCAACTGGGACATGGCATGAAGAATTTCTTTACTGAAGGTCACAGAGGGAGACAGTAAGAGAGGCAGAAAAAGAGCCCAAATGCTGTGAATCCAGTCCTGTGTCTCCACCATTAGATCATGCTTCCTGTCTAGGCAGATGAACCCACATAAAAACATTGGTTCACAAACAGATGACATTCAAGTACTACCAGCATTGTAAAATATGGCTAGGACTAATATATTTGCTCTGACTTTCATCTTGAGTGCCGAGTGGAACACCTGTAAGTATTTACATTTTAACATGAGCTTTTGTGCTTGTGAAAGCAGACAGTTTGACAGCAATGACCTCTCACACAAAAGCCTGAATAAGTGATGAACTTCCAACAAATCCATGACCTGAACTCTGCTGGATGCGTATTGAAGGCGACAAGTTAATATGGCCTGTGGCAGTACCAACAAGGCTCTGTGCTGGGCTCTTCTGGTGGAGGTGGTCCACAAATGAGACAGTAAGGACTGTCCCTATCCAAAGGCTTGAAACTAAGCATGCCTGTGTTTACTGGCTGGGTGAGAACCTCAGGCAGATGTTTGATGCAGAAAAAATTTAATTTTTTTCTGAAGGTTTCTTGCCCTGCTGATCTGCTCTGACCCTGGATGAAGGGCTTGGTTTATGTTGCAGAGGAGGCAGAAGGGTGGATGTGTCTCCTCCCAAGCGGAGCACTTCAGAGTTTGCTGTGTTTGAATTGAATTGAGTGGTAGTTAAAACTTCAATTATGGGCATCTCTGGAGTTGTACGTGTCTCTGCTGCAAGCACAGTAACCACTGGCCGTCAGACAGGGATGACAGCCCTGGTACAGTAACCTCTGAAATCACCCTGACCTGGATCACGTTGAAGCTGTGGCTCTGGTGACATTTCCTCAGGACTGCCCTGTCCTGGAATGAGCAGTTCCTGGTACCTGCTTCTCCAGTGAAGCTTGGATTCAGAGCAGAGAATGCTTCCTCAAGCTGACAGAAATGCCTCTGGATCTGTTGCAGGAGGCGCTTTTGTTCTGTGCTAAATTCTGTGGAGTAGGTCATGCTGCATTTTTTGCCTGCAAACCTGAAAAACAGTGGGAATCCTGATTGTGTTTTAATACCAAGTCAGACCTAAAGCTTGTCATGCCCAAGATGTTGGTCAATGTGGATTTATCAAAAGAGAGTATGGCAAGAGAGCACCTATGAGCGTTGCTTTCCTAATGTAGTCTACCAGCAACATGCTTCTGGAATCCCTTAAGCCAAGGGGTATTTATGTAGTTAGAGTATTTAGGTTCAAGAATCCTTTTTTTGTGAGTTTGTCCAGTGGCTTTTTGACCCTGTACTGACTCTTGATATGTTGTGATGGTGAATTTTGCAGTTTAACTGCATGTTCTGTTGGAGAGGAGCTGAAAAACTGATTTTCTGAATCTCTCATTTTATGCTTTCACTTAATACCATTTAGGACTTGTACTAAGGGAAATAGCAGGTATTCATTCGCTACCAACCTTCTCCACACCTTTCACGGTTTTCTGGACCTCTGCTGTATCACCTCTGTGGCCTTCCTCTCCCAGGTTGGATTTCTAATCTGAGTAGCCATTATTATGCAGAAACTGTTCCATTCTTTTGATTACAACGTTCATCAATGCTTTTAAAAGCTTTGGTTTGCCTTGTTAACATCTATCACAGGCACATGCCAAAAGTACTTTATTTGCCTAGATATTTACTGCTGTAAGACATATACTTGGACAGGCTTTAAAGATTTCCAGGTGCTGCCATGATTCTACAGCAGCTTTTTTGTGAGGCTTTCTCCATGTTGGCAAGTTGCAGTCAGAAGATGATGATTGGTGAGGTTGTTAGTAGGTCTGGCTCAGTTACTTTCATCCTGATTGCTTGAGAACTGCCTGTTTAAATGGTGCTTTTCTTGCTGTTTTCCTTCCCAGATATACTGCTGGTTTTCATGAGCAATGTCCCCATATCCCCCCACTTAATATGCCCCCCCTGCTTCCTCCCAACAAATGGCAGCCTGAGGCATGCCCTATGTATCTAAAACCTTGGTGAATACAACTTAGCAGAGACAAGGGACATTTGTCCTTGCTTACTCTTGGTGTTTCTTTAGGTTCCACTTAAATGGAGAGATATTACCCACAATAGAGTTTGCCCAGGTCCTGCAGCTTGCCTGCTGATTTGGGATGATGACTAGGATTCATTCATCCGTTTATTCTTGGCCGGTATCAGAGGAATTATTTTGAGCTCACTGAAGTAAAATCAGCATATTCTGCAATTCTACTGTATCTCCATCCCTTTTTTTATATTTGCTAGTTGTGAACCCGCTTGTCTACCTGTAGGACTGACTGGTCCATGTTGGTGGACTTTGAGATTTTACTTTTTGCGACCGAAACAATTTTGCTTCAGTGCTAGCCATAGTGCTACTATTTACTTAGTTAGATTGCTTTACAAATCAGTGCTTACAGGGCTGCCGAAATGCAGCCGCTTGTGGAGAGTGAGGAAGGAGAGGTTTGGATCAGGTCATGCTAACCCCTTTCTTCCTCTGTGTGCTGCACATTCTTCACTGCTGACATGGCCTAAAAAGGAACCTTGCCTTTTAAAACTCTACCTTAACCTGCCCACCAAATTATGTGTACTACTTGATTTGTGTTTAGCTGTTGAAAACTTTATTCCAAGGTGCCCGAACTGGGAACTTAGTTGCAAGGGTGACCCTAGTGATTTGAAACCTTCTGGTAAGGAAAGCCTTTCGCAGTGAGAACTCAGTTTTATCTAGGTTACTTACTCCATGTACTAAGCCTCTCAGATGAAATGTAGTGGTCTTAGGAGAAACAAGCCCTGTTCATCAGGTAGTACTGATTTATGATGATAATATTTGACGGTTGCTGTGTGTAAAGCCATTCTAAATAAGCTGTTCAGCACTTAATACTAAGCTCTGTAGGCTTTGTGAATTATACAGTATTTGAAAATAGCAAGCCTGTGTATTTGGAGAAAGGGGGCAGGGGCTGTTCTTTCAAATTATCAAGTTGTGGTTGTAGGTCTGATTGTTGAATTCAGAGCTCCTCTTGTATTGTTCTGCTGCTGCTCTATGCATTTAGTGGCTTAAATTTAAATTTAATATCATAAAGGTCATGTGAGGAGCAAGGAATGGAGCCCTAGTATGGTATATGCTTTGCAGGTGTCTCTCTGCTCTTGGGTGTTAGATCAGGAAAACCTAAAAATAAACATAAAATAAAGTCATTGTGTATGTGTAAGCAGGAGGGCATGTTTATGTTGCTTTAATTAGAAGTATTTTCTTGACTGCTTGTTTTCTTGGGGTATGCTTGCTGTTTTATTCAAAATAATAAATATTTTAAATACCTTAAAGGTATGCCCTAAAGTGCTAGGCCAGAAAGCTGATAAGGATTTTGTATTTGTCCCTCTGTCTTTTGAAAGTTCAGTTTTGGCTCAGTCAGTTCTCTTAGCAGACTTACTGTGCAGCTGATGTAGTTGTGCTGGAAGAAGGAGGTGGAAGAAGAACAGAGGATGACAGGACTTCTGATTGCAATGCAGGTAGAACAGATTTTAAAAAGCCCAGGCAACCATTATTATGAAGACCATTGCTCAAACCATCAGAACGATCATATCTTCCTTGTGAAGCAAGGGCCAGGATGAAAAGTGGAAGAATCAAGTGGAATGCCTTTTTGCCAGTTTATCTTTGCAAGGTCCTTGAATCAAATGTGGATGCAACAAGATGCATTGCCTGCTAGGATGGATCCTTGATCCTGGAATCAGTGCTGCTAGGTTAATGAATTCCTGTAGACAGAGCCTAATTCAAGCTTGGTCTGTGGGTGGGGGGTCATTAGCAATGTCTGCTGTATCTGTCCTTGTCTATAGGAACTGCATCTGCTGTGTATGTTTGGCTTAGTATCTTTGCTGTCTCAGAGTTGTAATGTTGAAAAACCAGCACAACCATTTTGCATTTTTTTAAAGGTGCTTCATTTTTAACATGTAGGTTCTTAGCTGCCCTCTGGCTTCCAGCCTACTTGAAGGTGAGAATGAGCATCACCTCTATGGCTACTGTCAGTTCATGGGTATCTCTGCTGTGATTCCAGTAACTGTAAGAGTGGCAGGCTTATGTTAATAGAGGCACTTTCCCCTCCCCTTTTCCTTTTCCCACTTGCTCCTGTTTTTCAGGTACATTGTGGTGTTTGCCTTTAAAGGTTGTGTTTAACACTACTTGTATTCAAGCATCTTCCCTCCACCACTTCAAGGCAAGTATTCTTCCAGGTATGTGACTGCAAACAATGCAGAGGGAAACATCTCAGTGGAGATCTGTTCTTGATGTTTTTTATCTCTTTGAAGATGCATTTTTTAAGAGTCTTTTGATATTTAGTTATTTCCTCCCAGCTTTCCCTTTTCTGGTGTGTCTTTGCCTTGGTAACTAAAAAAATTCATAATGACACTGAATTAGTGACTTCAGAATGGATTCCTTGGCAACCTAAATGAGCATTTGACATCATAGGATGAAGAAGTGGTAAAACCAGCTTGAAGAGGTTTGGTTGTTTGTGGGTTTTTTTTGTAATTTGTTTACCACCTCACCTCTAGCAGTTCACTCCTGCTGTTGGAATCTTCTGAGATGCTGATACAAGTGTTTGTGGGGTTTCACTGTAAGCCTTATCTCTAAAACGTTCTGAGTAGCCAGTTCTCTTTAATTTTTTGCGTCTTTGAACAATCATACCTCACCAACTTTTGTTGTGACCAATAACGGGGAGGCAATGATAGGCTTTCCCTTGCATGGAAATGAGCAGCTGAAGGAAGGGAAGAGCTTCTGGAGAGATGTTGACCCTCAGTGCAAGCAGCACAGAACTATGTTCTGTTTTTATCAAGAGGCTTGAGAGTTTTGGCTGCAGAGATTGCCCCATCTTCCCACCTTATCACACATTCTTCTTTTTTTTTTTTTCTCTTGATGCAAATCTTTTTACTGCATTAGCTGTGTAAAAAATTCTGGAAATCTGGTCTCTTTTAGCTGTTCTTTCTGTTTCCAAATTAATTTCCATCTTGAGAGAGTGTCTTTCTTAATCATACTTGATATTGTGTAAGGAGATCATGTTTCATCATGTAAGATTGTGGTCCAGGTTTTGTTCTGACTGGACTGGTACAAATCTGGTGCAGCTTTGCCAGTGTTGGTGTGTCTTTTGTGGAAGAAGTCGGTTTGAGTAGCTGGGGGCAGAGTATCAATCACAGCCCAGAAATACCAGCTTAAGGAAAATAAGAGTGAAGACTGATGTAGGCTTTGTTGGAATGCCCAGGCTTCTATTATAGGATATGAAACTAAATATATGCTAAAAGCCAAGTAAGTACAAAGACTGCAACACCACATTTCCTAGAAAATTGTCTTATTGCAGAGGAACAGGGACTGTGAAAGGGCCTTATGGCATCTGCACATTTAATGCAGGACCTATCAGTAGTTGACTTCGGCTACAATAGTCCCTCTTGTTTTTCGATTTCTGCAGGTTTTTTTGGTGTTTTTTTTTTTTTGTTTGTTTGTTTGTTTGTTTGTTTGTTTTGGTAACTGTTTGGGGGAGTAGCATATAAAACAGAGAAACATGTAGAAATCTAAAACTCCAGCCGAAAGACACCTCATTTTTGTGTCTATGTGTTGCAGCTGTCTATCTCTTGGCAGCAGGCAGCCTGTGTAGAAAGAATGTGAGGTTTTAGCACTTGAAACATGGAAGAGAGAATTAAGGGGTTCTGAACTTCAGTCATTCTTTTCTAGAGAATTTCAGTCCTCACCATTGCTTAGTTATTTGGAGACTGTAGGGTTGTTTTTTTTCCTTCCAGTAACTCCTTATGTTCACAGTAACAGGAGTGTCTGAGACAGGTTGCTAACTCTTCACTTTCCTCAGTTCTGCAGTTTAGTAATCAAATTAATTGGAGCTAGTTGCATGGATAGCCAGCTGGGAGGAAAGGCAAAAAAGAATGCATGCATGTATTTTGTTATGGGTAGGAGAGGAGTAAAGGAGAGACTTTGCTATTTCTGCCATGAAACACTTTTGTATAAGCCAAATAAATGCTTTGTTACAGGGATGTCAGTATGGGACATTTTGTTTCTGCATAAATTATGGATTACATCATAACACCTAGGGCATAGTTACACCTTTTAATCTCCCCTTGTTCTACCTGGAAAGGCAGAGGATTTTGTGAGATGAGCCAGTGTAGGAGCTTCCCTCAACACTGAGTTTTTGCATTTTGGAGGAAGCAGATGCATGCTTTTGTACCAAGCAAGCAAACTGAAAAGGGAAAAGTATAATAAGACACTGTGAGACTTTCCATTAAAACCTATCTTTTTAAAATTATTTTGTGCCTTCAGTAATGCAGATGTTGTCAGAATAGAGAATGGAAACTGTGTACTCAATGCTCTGAGAAACAGGGTTTGGGTGCTGATCTCCATCTTCCTTGTAGACTAAATCCATGCCTTTTGCCCAGGGTTTTCATTATTCCAGCTTGGCCTGAGATGTGGTTTTCCTTTTAGCCAAGACATTTGTATTGCTGCGGTTGTTACATCTGCCCTGGGCAAGCAGAGAACGCCAGCACGGGCAGTTCCATACTCTGGTGGTACTGCTGCCTCGCTGGCGCGGGCTGAGCTGCTGCTCTGACTTAGAAAAGTACGGTTGAAGTTGTTCACCTCTTTAGTGCACGGATGAAACCAGACTTTTCGGTTCAGAGACAGTGTTCGACCTCTGAATCATGTAAGCTCTGGTGTACAAAGGCCGTGTGGTGGTGCTTGAGCAGGTTTCAGCTTTGTTTTTGTTGCTGCTGTTGTTCACAACTTTAACACGCAACTTTAAAGGCCTTGCTCTTGGGGAGGCTGGTATTGAAAGGAGTGGAAATCATCCTGGGGAGAGGAAAAGGACAGGCTAACCTTGGCACCTGGGGCCTGGCTATTATGTTGCACTTCCTCTGCGGGGCGGCGCGGGGCGCGGGGCCGCCGGAGTGATGTTCTCACAGCAAATGGAGGAAGTTCCTCCAGCAGCAGCAGCGCTTCTGGATCTCCTCTCGCCTGGGGGATGGGGCAGAGTGGTGAAAGAGGGCTATACAAAGCACCGAGCGGAGGGGGTGGGAAAAAAAAAAGAAGCAAAACAACAACCCGGATCCTTCAGCTACGTGCAAAGCTCGACAGACTTTTCGGAAATGTGAATACTTCGCGTATTCACCGTTTTGGGGAGGGATTGGGGAGTACGAGAATGCTTCTTTCCCTGGCGCTGCTGGCGGCGGGGAAGGTACCACGGGAAGGAGCCGGGAAGGATGGAGGGGGGCGGCCGCTCCTCTCTCACTGGTTGCTGACTAAACACTTCTGTCAGCTGGCAGTCGGCGCAGCCTGGGGATTTGCGATAGAGCTCCTGGAGGGTGGGGGCGGCTGCGCGGGGGGAAGGGAGGGAAGGGCTGGCCCTGCTGCAGCCGCTGCTGCTCCCTCGCCCTCGTGGCAGGGAGGCCTGGGTCCCCTGGGCACGGCCACGGGAAGTTTTGGCAGTGATACCCAAGTGAAGGGGATGTGCCTGCATCCCTGTTCGACTGGGCAGTGGGGCGGTGCCTTGAGTAGCAGCCCCAGCCCACTGGAAGCCTGTCCTGTACAGGAGCGTGTCCTGTCCTACTGGTACCCGCACCTCCGTCGCCTGCTTCGTCAGAGCACGTGCCTCTGCCAAAATTGCCAGAGCCGGTTGCTGGGGTACGAGGAACGCGCTCCCATCCCAGCTCGGAGGTGGTTGCAGATGCTGGGGCAGAGGGCAGCCCTGCAGGACAGAGCTGTGTTTGCCCCTTGGCCAGGCTCTGGCTGGCACTCTCAGTGACAGTGCCAAGTGCAGAGCAGGACCAAGGCTTGGGCAGTGCCCTCCCTGTGCTCTGCCACAGGTAAGAGACTGCCCCATCTAAGCATGTTAGGAAGCAGACAGTGAATCCTGGCTGCTGTTCAAGTTTAATGTTTCCTTTCTTGGCCTTGAAGGCAGATGGAGCCCAGGGTAGCCCTTGCACAGAGCAGGAGGTATTTACAATGATTCTTTTAGGTCAGTAATGTTCAAATCCTATTTTTCTGCTCCTCTTGTTTTGTTTCCCATAAATCGTGTGCTGTAAAGTTGGAACAGCCTTGGAACAGCTGTGGCTTTTCACCCATATGCTTCCCTCCCCTCCACCCCCTATTAGGAGTAAGTGAAGGATGGGTTGTATGTGAATCACCTCCATACATATTACACTTCTCCTGTCCCAGCAGTGCAAGACAGAGAAGGACCCTGTCTTGACAGGCAAAAAGGGTGTGTGTCTCAATTGTTTGAGGTCAACTGAGTTAGCTGAACACAATAAAAAAAAAAAAAAATGCTCTCTTGATGCTCCTTAAGGTACAGCCTACCATGTCCAAAGCCGTGTTTGTGGCTGTGCAAGACCAGTTAATATGTTAACCTGCATCTTAATGAACATTAAGGTAGGTTTTTAGTAATGTTAGTCTGACTCATCTGAGCTACCACGGTTGTAGTCGTGAGTGAACCTGTCCAGCCCAGATGGACAAGGTTGCTAGAGGCTTTAGTTTGCAGGATAGCACCAGTCAGTGTTTCTGACGGTCTAAAGGTCATTTGCCTTTTTTTCCCCTTTTTATTTTGCCAAAGCTGAGTGTGCTGTGAAAGATGAGTGAAGGCTATAGAAAAGTGTTTATATTGTGATGTGGAAATCTACAGATCTCGCCCAAGAGCTGCTTTTTTGTACCTTTGTACAGCTCTCATCACCTCAGTGCAGTTCTCAGCAGGGTGTGTTGTGCCTGGCACTCCTTCACAGCACACCTGGATGCCCTTTTATGCACGAGTCAAGCAGCAGCGTGGTTTTGTAGGGCCTTGCAATCCTTTGCCAAGTGGCCATATGGACAGGCTGGGCAGCTGGACTGCTGTCAGTTTGCTCTCAGCAATGTAGGTGTCTGCGAGCTGGTGTGGGAAGATTGTAAAGCGCTAAAGTATCCGAGTGACACCTCAGTCTCCATTCCGCATTAAACGCTCCACTTGTGACAGGCCACAAGAGTGAAGCCCTTTGTGAGAGTGTGTTTAAATTGATAAAACTTGAATCCTTAAATATTTAGCTTTTCCCCATGGTTATTGTAGGTAAAAAATGCTTCTTTGGTGCTGGGGTTTTTTTCTTTTTTCTTTTTCTTTTTCTTTTTTTTTTTTTTTTTTTTTTTTTTTTTTTTTTTTTGAGCAGAGAGAAATGTCTCCAGGAGACAGGAAGACACTGAGAGGTTAGTGTAGAGCCAGATGTACATCATCTGTATTTTAAAGCAGGCAGGCAGTCTCTCTGAAAATGGAATTATTTTGAGAAGAGGGGGGTATATAACTGAGTGCTTAGGCATATGGTCTGAAATGCTGAATAACCACAATCCTCACTAACTTCACAAGGAACGCTTCTGGAAACGGCTCTTGATGCATTGGGTACAAAGCACTACAAGTGCAGGTAAACAGTTCTTTAAAATATTTTGGCACACTGAGAAAACTTCAGAGAGTGCTACTTGGAAGCTGAACACTTGACTTTTCGTGGATAAGATCAGTTTAAATAGGTGTGTTTTTCTTCCTTCTGTGCGTATGAGAGAGGGGAACAGGAGGGCAAGTAAAAAAATCAGAGGAAAAGACCTCGTTGCTGACTGGGGAGACTTGTTTGACCTTCTGAGCCCTGTGTACTTGTCTGTGGTTTGCAGCCAAAGGCTCTCACTTTGAGAGTGCCTTGCTCCTCGTGCTGAACTATTTTTTGACGCAGTGAATGAATGCAATATGTTAACACTCCTGTAAGTCCCAGAATTGCTTGGCTGCCCCTTGCCCTGCCTGCCTTGCGCTGGCTGAAAAGGTACCATTGTTTGTTCTGCAAACAGTGGGTGATGGTTGTTTCCAAGGTGACTGCAGCACTGTTGCTGCCCTCTAGTACAAAAAAAAAAAAAAAAAAAAAAAAAAAAAAAAAATTGTCATTAAACACCTGAGAGCATCCCACTGTCACCAGACAGTGGGAGGGAGGCAGGAACTGTCTGTAGGAGCTCTCTGGGCTGGATATGACAATACAGATGGAGAAAATGCCAGTAAGCTAAGAAGGGGCAATGCACACATTTAGTCCATGCTACAAAATACTGTTCCTAAATAGTGCACACATACAGCTGCTGATTGTTTCTAAAATAACTGCTGATTATTTCTAAGAGTGTCTCTGCTGGGAAGAAATGATGATAAATTTAAAGTCTCTGAATAATACTGATCAAGTGGTAGTTGTAGTTTGAGTTTACAGTAGTAATATTCTGCTTTTTCACTTAATTGATAGGATGTTTTGAAGACTGCTCAAGCCAAGGATGTGTGGACTTCCAGAGGGAAAGCTAAAAGAAAACACTCAACAGTTCTGCTAGACGTGTAGGTTTTCAGACTGTTTTGGAAAATAATTATTTGGGGATAAAATATGCATCCCCCAGAAAGAGACCCCCAGTAGTTCTTTCATTCCCTTTGTGTATTCTTGAAAGGCCTGTGGTACTCAGAACAGCAGCTTATTTTGAAGTGTCTAGGTGGACGGATTTGAAGAATTTTTTCAGTCTTCTCCCTGAGCTGCTTGCCGATCTACTCATGTATCTGTTTAGCGGGGGGCAGGAGGGATGAGTTTAAAAAGAAAAACAAGCTAACGCTTCTTTTTAATTGGTCATGGATGCTGCTAGCAGAACTTTGCCTCCCCCTGCAACAGGTTTAGTACAGTTCATACACAGGTTTCAGTAAACATTAACCACTTTTATCAGGGCTCGCAGCATGCTGAATGGTTAGTAAAGAGCATGTACTGAGAGAAACAGAGAGAATGAACAAGTCCAAGGTCAAAAGGATGGTAGGTTTTCCTTTATTAAAATAAGGGGTGGAGAAGGTTGACAACACTTTGTGGAAAAATAGGCCTGTGTGAAAACATGATTCTTGTCCTTAAGCTTTCATCTGCGTGAGAGTATGTGGGGGTACTGTAAGGAGGATGTGCATATTAAATTTTTTTTCTGCTCCAGGGAGATGACCAGAACAATCAGCCCTCCTTGCACTCTTGCTGACTGACAGCTTAGCTCCTCGTGACTCAGATCAATCCAGAGCAGAGTATAAGCTTTGCTATTGCTTGTTGCATATTTGCAGGGGCTTGTTCCCACCCAGCATCCACAAAGATCCCACTGGCTTTGGCAGTGCACAGCCAAACAGAGATCACAGTTCCCTCCCTTCTGTGCCTGCAATGATACAAAGCCATCCTGGTTAGGAAGGGTGCTTAAGGAACTGTGGTTTAGCATTTTGTCTCACCTTTCTTTCTCTTGGGTGACTTGGATGTTTCTTTATTGCATTTGATGGCTACAGTGCTGCTAACTTTTCTGCAGAATGAATTGCTGTAGTGATTAAAAAATAGTTGATCAGCTTAGCAACGAAAATGAGGTAATTGTGGCTAAATTAATGAAATTATTTTACGTTGTGGTCTGGAAAAAAGGCATTTTGAAAAGAGCATGTAATCTACCCTAATGAAATTTGTTGAAGCATCTGATGCCACAGTTCAAATTGTAAGTTATTTTTAATTGTGCAAATCAGAATATCCTGTCCCTCCTAGCTCCATTCAAATAATACTTTGCAAAAGAAGCAGCAGCATTCACCTACGTATTTCCTAGAAAACAGCATCACTGAGAGGTCGTAGCTCATTGGAAAAACACAAATTTAGTTAAATGATACATCAAACACGGAAGAAATCCAAACCGTGTGTGGCTAGTCTGACAGTAGTTTGAGAAACACCCTACACTGCATGCCCCTCAAATCAGAAACGTGTGCACACAGTTAAAAATCTCATCTTTGTGGTGACATAGATGATTCAGTGCAGGAAACGAGAGGAATTTCTTTCAGCAGTTAAGCATTTGTGGGGCGGGGGTGTGAGGAGGTCATGGTGTTCAATACACCCAGTTAGAAACCTTCAGGCTCCTTTCCCTACTGCGTTTTATATTGAGTCAAATCAGGGCTGATACTGGAGGCATCAGCACAAGAGGCAAATTCCATCCTGTTTGTTCCACCTGGATCAGATGGGAAAAGAAAAAAAGGAAGAGACTTTTTTGTTGGTTTTAAATTTTACTTACCAATGTTAGCCATCCTACTCAAAGCCATCCCTTATCATGGGATGTGCAAGGAGTCACTCTTGCATCCTGCTGGAGTTGGGCTGTGTGGTGGCTGGGCCAGCGCATGGAGGAGGGTCACCACCAGGGCTGCAGTGGTGGCCCATGTTCTTCCTTCTGCAATGGCTGCATGGTCCCAGGGCAGGCAGAGGAAGAGAGCTTTACATGCAGGCTTGCCATTACAGCTTCTTGAAAGATGGCATAGTTCATCTAAATATAAAATATGGACTGTGGTTTCGGTCTGAAATATTTGTGGATTTTACAAAACCACTACAAACAAAAAAAGTAAACAGCAGCAAAAAAGTGGCACATTTCAGGCAGGACTTTTTTTCCTTTTTCTTTTGCAAGGTGATGTGGAGACTTGTATTCTGTGATTCGCTGTTCACAGGAAAGACATTCCTCAAATGGAGTACATCTTTGTTCATCCCTTATTCACAGACTTCCTAAAGAGCTTTATATTAAAGTTTTGCAGGAGGCTGGGAGATAATTTTCTTTTCAACTCTGTTGATGTTCTCCCACAGCTTCCCAGGTGTTTTTGTTGCCTTTTCCAAATTTAAAACTAACCAACAATTTCCTAGTAAGTCGATCATGTGCTGTATTAGAAGCCTTTGTAAAGCCTATGGAGGGAAACCAAATCATGTGTGCTGCTTGAATTCTAGAATGCAGAGGGCAGGTTTAATGGAAGCATGTACAAAATATTACATGTATGTGTAGCTTTTTGCCTTGCCTGGAAACTGACCAAAGAGTAAAGTCAGACAGTTTTTAAATTGCTTAGATACGTCTGTAAAAGCTTTTGCAGTTTTGTATTTGCTGTAGGTCTCCACCTGATAACCGGCATTAATGAAGTGGTTTTCTATACAATTTTATTGAAATTATTTATGCAACTGCAGCACAAGCTTTCTTGCAAAAGCAGTCATTTGCAGTGCACAGCTGGTAAGCAGAAGCATTACCGTTCATTCTCCAGTGCCTCAATAACTATGGCTCAGTTCTCACTACTGTAGCTTGCCATGCATGCTCCCGGTATTTATTCCTTAACTCCAGTGGACCTGCAGGTTTTGGCTGCTTCTGGTACTGAGGTGCAGGAATGGCTGTCTCTCTCTTGAAGAAGTACTCATCCTGTTTTGCCTTATTTTGGTTGCTTGCTTGCTTGCTTGCTTGGGTTTTTTAAACCTCAGTGGAAAAATACTTTTACTGTCACTCTGTGGGACCACAGTCCTGTTCACCTCTGAAACAGTTTCATAATAGGCTCTCAGAAGACAGTTAGGTGCACTGGGGAAAGGAAGAGTTACATGCATCTCCTTTTTAGATACCCTTGCAAGGGCTTCAGTGCAAGAGGACTCTATTAATAATGTCTTAAAATGCACACTCTCTTAATAATACAATGGAGGGACTTATTCTGTCAGCCACAAAATTTCTGTCGTCTTTCCTTCAGCTGGGCTTGCCTTGGCTGTGGAAGACAGTGTCGGTTCTCCCAAACTGTCGAGATAAGTTTTTAGGAGAAAACTTTTATTGGGTGAGGTGTGAGACCTCTATGCTGCATGAGCGTGAGCATCAGGAGGAAATAGGGTGCACAGCTTCAGGGCAGCCAGGAGTAGTTGGGCAGAGTTGTTTCTTATTTCCTATCAATGTGCAAGTGGGACTTAATTCTTTTGGTGTCTTACAGGAACTGCCACTGACTCTCCCACTGAACTTCAGTTATGGTATATGATGTGAGGGTTTTTTTGATTTATTACTTAGCTCAGTAGAATGGAGCAGGTGACAGATAGTAATTAATAAGCCATGCTGCTTAACTGCTTAGCTCCAAAGGGAGCACTTTTGCATAGACTTGCATGGGTGTCTCGTGCATCTTAGGGACAGGTCTGATTTGCTTTCAGAGATGTCAGGTGTCTTTGGGGCTGATTGTGGCATTTCAGGAGCCAGAGCTCCGTCGGCCAAGGGCAGCCTGGACAGCATGCTCTCATCCTGCAGCAAGACCTGCACATCCACAGACCTGTTTGGGCTTCCCAGCACAGGGTGCTGACCAGCTGAACTGTCCAGATGGGCTACACATGGGCCAGAAGCTGTGAACTGAACATCCCCAGAGTGAAATGGCATGGGGCCTGGAGAAGGGGCTTAGTGCACACCAAAGTCACTGCTCTGGGCAGCTTAAAAGCCAGAATTTTTTCCAGTCTTGAAGCACTCGCATAGGGTCTTACATTCAAAGCACTAATGATTTCCTTGTTGGGATTCAGACTCTTTAAATTTTTCTTAAAAGGGTTGTCTGTGGTGACATTTAGCTAGCACCAGATGTTGGCTTTTAGTTACGAGTGTGGAGGTGGCATAGCTAATAAAGGCAAGGGTAAGAAACTTGTGAGAAACTGCCTGTCACATGCAGCTTTGTGTACTGCAGCCTGCATGATGGCTGTCGCTTCTCCATGGCCCAGTGTTCTACAAGAAAGCTTTTTCTTTTCTTTTTTTTTCTTCTATACTCTTGACTAGCCAAGTGTTTTCCAACCACATGTCTTTTCAGGTGGCCTTGCTCTTTTGTTAGAGACTAGCTAATGGAGGGAGACTGCAAAGGGAGCTCAGTGGTAGTTTTGGGGTTTCTTCCCTTATATTTTGGTATTTCTTCTGGACATAACTTTCCTGTAGATCATACTTCTCCCCCTCAACCTCTTTTGGCCATATCCTCCCGCAGAAATGTCAGCAAGTGATTGTTTCTTTGCAGAGCTGCGATCCCCTAGACAGAGGCTTTTCCAGCTTTATGAATGCACCATTTGTTGCTGAGGGCACAACTGTTCGATATAACTGGCTGCATCCCACTCTGCTTGGGCCCAGCATGCACTACAGCCAGGCTATGCATAAGCCAGATTTTTGTATTAAATGGCACCATTTTGTCCACAGCAGCAGTCTGTCTGTCTTTTGTGTGTGCGCGTGTGAGACTTGCAGTTTTCAGATGCAAAATATATAAAGAATGGGAGTTTTGCAGAAATACGTGTTACTCAGTGAGTGTATCATGCTATTTTAAGGCTTATTTTTCTTAGGGAGCTCTTGATAAGTGATATTTCATTATTTTGCATAGGTGGGCCAAGGCAAAAACATATTTTAAAATATTTTTTTTAAATGGATGCATGGTATAATATTACAAATGTAGTTGTTTTGTTGGGGACATATTCAATTATAGCTAAACAGAAATTATATGTAGCACTTTGAAAGAGGATGTGCTCATTTATGTTTGTCATCAACCCACTGTTTATCTCCCCCACCACCACCTTTTCTTGTTCAGTGTCACAGGGCTGGTGACTGTGTAGATGTAACCACTTAAAGATGCACTATGCTTTATATTTTTAATTATGTCTAGGAAATGTCATCTTATGCCAAACCTGATGCTCTTTCTCACCACCTGCCCTGCTTACCCCCCTTCTAAGGTCGGCAGAATTTACTGTTTTCAGCTGAAACACTGCGCAGGAGGGGCTGCTGTGCTGGGTCAGGATGCGCTGGGGGAGGCCAGAGGGGCTGCACATCCACCAGGCACAGCTTCCATCCCAGCCAGGATTTCTGAGCTCAGGTTTCTACGGCACGCACACATCTGCGATGTTTGGTTCACAGCTAAAATAGTGCCACAGCAGCCCTCTGGAAGTCTGAGTTGTGCAGTCTGAGTTGAGGGTTAGTAGGGTACCGTGCTGATTGAATGCTCTTTCTCTGTAGTTTCCTTCTTGGTCCTGGAAAGCAGCTTTTGGGAAGTGCCATCTCCATTCTTAGTTACGTGAGTGCAAGCTGTAAGGCAGGGAGGTACCATGCGACTCTGGTCCCAACAGCTGAATCACAGCTTTGGGTTTTAGTCAACACTGCCTGCCTCATTTGTCTCAATGCCAAGAGTTTCTCTTTAGAAGCACAGTGCTCTCTTTCTCCCATCTCTCCTCTCTCATACCTGTTGAATCCCCTCCAAGAAGTAAGAACACCTCAAAAGCAAGCCATGCTCCATCATCATGGTGTTTAAGAAATCAGGAGAATTTGGAACACCTATGATTTTCCCTCTTTAACAAAGGCAGCACTGAATAGAGATGAGGATTCCCCACTTCACTCTCCTTTGGGTACCCAAACGTGTCTGGGCATCAGTCAGGCTTGCCTGTAATGTCCATAATTCGTCCACCAAAAAGAAATAATAAAATGTATAGCTATGAAGCCTTTCTGTGTATACTCCCCAGCCTCACCATGTTCCTTCATATATTTACTGCCCACATAACGTTACCCGTGGGATGAGGGTGGGAGGGGGAAGCTTGTTCTCTTTCATGTGACTGCAGCACAGTTAATAATTGTACCAGACTTCAGGCACTCGTGTGACCAAAGGGGTTGATCAGGGTCGTAATAAAACAGTTTTTTCAGGCCCATCTTCATGCCTCAGCATCCCAGTAGATTCAGAGAAGGAGCCAGATCTGCTTACTCTGTGATTGCCCATTTGTTATGAGCTGGCTGGCATATAGCACAGAGACAAAAGCCATCCTGGCCTGAAAAGCCCCCAAAGAAAAGGAGGATAGTAAATACATCTGTAAAACGGTGTTCAGGTTACAGACTGCATGTGTCTCACACTCTCTTGCTTGCTTGCTCCATCTCACTGCCCCCCCTCCCACCTTGCTGTCTTAAAAAAGGGATGCAAAATATTTTGATAAATGCATCAACTGCTAAATGGTTGATGTGTCTTTTTTAAGAAAAGAGGAATCTTTGCTCAAGCATATGTTTCCAACACTTTAATCTTTTATGGACTGCATACTTGCTGTGGGAGTGGAAGGGGATGTTTCAGTGTACTTGGGAATCTTTCCCACAGCATGCAAACTCCCCAGAAAACATGTGAAACAACGGCCTGGAAACCAGGAAGTTTCTGATGCCTAGCACTCATTGCTCTGAGGGATTTGCTGTGCTCTGGAGGTCATGGAATAATCTTTCTTCTTTGCTGGCTTCTCTAAGTTTATTTTGCACATGACGGAGGGGTGTGTGTTGCTGAGCTTTTAGGGGTCTTCATTTCTGAAGCATGCTTTTGCTCCTGGTTCTTTTGTTACTGCACTCCCATGATTAATGTATCTGCTGCTTAAAATGGCTACTGAACCACCACCAAGTTTTTGTCACCAGCTACCAACTGCTTAACCCCTGTCAAAAACCACCCAGCACTGCTTGGAGTTGATGCTTTTGTTGCTTTGCAAGTTTATTTCTGATCTTTGGGCTACTCATTAACCCTGTGAATACTGTACACAGTGAAGGCATAAATCTGCTGTGGTGGTGATGGTATGTCCTGGTGCTGTGATCACTGCTGCTGCTCGTGTACTGCGCTCTGGTTAGATTTGTGTGGCATGCAGTCTTCCAGGTGTGTGTTTTGAGGTTTGGGACTTTTTTTCCCTTTGTTTTTCCACCCCCTTACCACTTAGTATAGTTTTAAGTTTTTTTGATGAGTTGCTGATGTCAGAAAGCAGTGATGAAGGTGAGAAGTCTGGCACCTGAGGGCTGATGGTCCTGGTGAGTTGACAAGGAAGATCCAGTTCCCTCCACTAAAGAAACTCTGCATCCAGTTTCAGTCTGTCATGAACTCAGCGTTTTGTTTTCTGGCGTCTTTGTGTGCCCATGTTTGTACTGGAGTGTGATGGAGCGTGAAAGGAGTCAGAGGAGAGAAGGGGCTGCAGCTTGTCTTTGGACGCCAAAAGAAAAACAACGAACAGCCTCGACCAAAAGGAGAGTTAACCGGAACATGCCACAAAACAGGTTAGGCAGGACGCAGAAGCCAGAAATGAACCTTCTTCTGTGCTTTAAGGCATCTTCTCTACACCCTCCTCCCTCTACCCTTTCAGGATTTTCCCCCTCCTCCCCGTTATGAAATAGTCCTTTGCCAGCTGGGTTTGGACGTGAGGCAGGCGGATGGTTGCAGCGCTCGCTCGCCTGCTGCCAGCTGTTTCTTAAGAAAGAGAGGGTGCACTTGTCCGTGCCCGTCATCCTGTGGCAGAGGCAGCGCTCGGTGCGGCATGTGCCTTTGAGTGCCTTCGTCCCCTCCGCCGGCTCGCCCTGCAAACAGCCCTAGCCCAAAAGTAGCAGGGGAGGAAGAGGAGCAAGGAGACAGGGAATGCTGGCGGGTGGAGCTTGGAGGGCTGATCCTCCACATAGTTAATCATTACTTGCCACATAACCTGTTCCTGTTTTCTAGAGGTTTCACTGGCACCCACAGCCAGAAGCATATGAGGAATGTGTGAGACTTCTTTCTGAACAGGATGGTTTGCCTTGCAGCAGGAAGCCCAGCATCTAATACAAGACATCATTTCTTCTGTAACATGTTTGTGCCTAATCATTCAGTAAACATACCATATATAGTCTGTTTTGTGCTTGCTCTAACTCACTGCTGCAAGGCGAATTTGCTGGTGGTACCACACAGATTCCTTAGCTCCTGGTAACTGCCTGACAAATAGGATGTTGCCATATGTAACATAAATATTCCACACAACTCGATTTTTTTACTCTCCTGCTCATGGCATGTTTTTCTGACTGTGGCAATCATAAGTCGGGCACTTAAAAACTGAGAGGATTATACAAAACAAGGTACCTTAACAAAGGATGGACCAGGTCCCACATGCACATTTTTTTGCAGAGTAAAGGTTCCACTCTTCCCCTAAACATCAGATGTTTGTGTTTACAAATCAGTGTTTTGGAGACGTGGCTTTTTTTTTCTTTTTTCTCCTCTCTCAACTTTAAATGCTTGCTTCATCCTAGGTGATGGATCCCAAGTTAAAACTTTGGTTGACTGAGATATCTCTCTTTTCATACTAGCATCTTTTGTAGAATTTCTCCCCTTATTCTTTCTCTTGGCCTTTCTGTTTACCCTGTGCTACCAGGGTACTAAGCATGGCAGAGGACATGAAGAGCAGCACTGTGGCTGGATTCACAGTTAATCAGCTCTTACATACAGTTCGCCTTCAGGTTTTTTGTTTGTTTGTTTTTAACATTGTGAAATTACTTCAGTAACATCTAGCTATTTCTGTGCTAGACAGAAGTAGCTCAGGAAAACGAGATGAAGCCTTCCTACCTACACTAGGGTGGGGTTTTTCCTTTTTGTGCCATCTACATCTTGTCCTGTTTGTTGATGTGTGAGAAGACAGCGCAGTGGTGTGGACCCCAGATAACCTTGCACAGAGCATCCTGGCTGTCTGCTTGGTGATGCCTGTTAGTGCCTGAGTTCAGCAGTGTAGTGACTATCAGTGCCTCCCGTACCACTGAGATGGTTGCTTAATCAGATGCAGATCCATACAGGTGGATTTTCCTATAGTGGCTTGCTGCTTACTTAGGCAGTGCTTCCAGAAGGGAAGCCTTTGCAGGGGGGAATGTTTGGGTGTTACATAAATGGACAGGACATGCATTTCTGGGACTCGTCTCTCATTGGCCTGGTCAGAGTGAATTATGTCTGACTGCTTGGCAGTTAATTGGACCATCCTTCCCATTTCCTAAGCTGATAAGCCCCTCACTGTCTGCCTCAATCAGGCTTCTTTGTTTGAGAAGTTACTAATGCTGCAGAAGAACAGAATAACTACTTTCCTGTAACCAAGTGAGGGGCTCTGATAGATAAATCGATGAAGATTCACCCTATTTCTTCAGCAAAATCCTTTCACGAGGCTTACTTGTACACCAGTAGCAGTTGACAGGTACTGAAAAGTAGGTCTAGCCAATGTATTTCATATGTACCTTGTCCCTTTTTGAAAGACTGGTATTTGTGATTAAGTGTTCCTGCGAGTACCTTTATTCTGGCAGATACCAGTAACTGTGCTGAGTACCACAGGGGTCTGTAGATATCTCTGCATCAGGATCAGGTCTCAGAAATGGCTTTCTTTTACCACAAAGCCTTCAGACTGGGACTGTCTGTCTTAATGTGTCTGGATGGTGCCTAGCTTAGAGTGGGTGTTGCCAGAAGGTGAGTAATAAATGGTGATTAATCGTCTCTGAGCTATGGATGTTTGTGTGAAAAAGCACTTGGCTAAAGGCTGTGCTTCAACAAGCTCATCAAAATTAGCCACACGGGAGACAGTAGTATAGCATCCCAAAGGTCTGATTCTTCTGTCTCTTAACTTGTTTTGTTTTGACTTTTGTGGATTTATTTAATCTGATTGAGGGAGAAACATGGGTCCCTTGTCTTCAAATATCAGTAAATATCAGTTGAGTGATATCAGTGTTACAGATTGCAAATGGGCTGAATGATACAGAATCAGGGTGCACTAAAAGTAAACACTCTTTTGTTAGACTGCTCAGTAATCTTTTTAATGCAGAGGTGTGGTTATGAACCTTACAGGTAGGCATCCTTGTGTTTTTGCCATTGAGTCTATGATACAAATGCATAGGAAAGATGTAAAGGTACCAATTCCTGTGTTAATTATATATTGAAGTTGAAAAGTAATTTTCTATTACAGGAGACAATTTATCCTTTGCAGTCAAAACAGTAAATAAATATAAAACCTAAAGCCATTGTGATTTTTAAAATAGTTCCCATTCTGAGTTTACATCCTTGTTTGAGCAATGCATTGCATCTGTGTGATTGTACAATTATTTCTAAAACTTCCTGAAAAGAGGATTCATCACAAAAATCTTCCTTCTCTCTCCATCCTTCAGCTGTTTCTGTCAGGTTTCAGGGCCTGAAGCACACAAGGCAGGTATTTCAGTGTTTGTTCCTTGCACAAAAATTAGAAGGACTGTGACTTTTTGTTCTTAAAAACCTTTCCAAAACTGTGTTTGTTTTGACATAGTCAGAGGTACTTCCGAGTTGGTGGTGTTGAGCCCTGGGATGTCTGTGGCTTCGCAGCAGGGTGATAAGAGGACGTAGTCACTGTCGAGTTGGGGTGGCTCTTACTGATGTTCTGCCATTACTGTTTGTTGTGCCTGAAAAATGTAGGAACCCAGGAGAGCTGAACACAGGGCCTGGTCTGTAGGGCAGGATGTGCTGGAGGATCTGAAGGAAGGAACCACCAGTGGTGGCCGGATCACATCTTTTCTTCTCAAGGACTTACCTGCAGTCATCAGACCCCAGGCAGGTAGCCAGAGACTTCTCCTACTGTGACTTCTTTTATTAGCATTTTTATTGCCTGACAGCATTCAAGGTGATGGGCGGAGCATTTGCATTTTGGATTTTAAAGCTCCTGAAGAGAGTTTGTGATGTGTGCCCTGTCTGAACATTATCTAGAACATTACCAGACACTGATTCAAAGGCCTTGCCATCTACCATGGGATCAGCAAGCCTTGTGATGAGGAGGTGATGAGGAAATGAGGGTGAGGAGGAGTCTTTGTCCTAAAAAAAAAAAAAAAGAGTTGAAAAGGAAAAACTGGAAAGCAGGCAGTTTGTCACTGAATTTCTCGGGAAGAAGGAATCTACGTATGCCGCGGTCGCTGGGATGGCTGCCCATGCGCACGGGGACACAGCGGCGTGGTTAGGGCTCAGCAGCACGGGTAGGCCGCGCTGCAGTCCTGTCCTGCCAGCCGGGAATGCAGAGGAAGCAGGAGGCAGCCTGCCTTCCCTCAGCCATCAGGGATGCAGAATTTTAGGAAGTGTTCAGCCTCAAAATTAGGGCGACTTGAAGGTGAATTAACTGCTGGGCCTGCAAATGAGCTGTATGTTCATGTGTGTACAGGACCTTAAGCATAGAAAGGTTTGGGGTGAGTCTGGAAAGGGTCCATGTTTGAGGAATGTAGTTATTCTGGCTTCCGAGGTACTTTTTTTGTGTAGACAGCATAGAAAACAATTGCAAAAACAAGTATTGCAAGACACTTAATAAGATGGGAAACTGGCAGTGTTAAGGCTGTGGCTCTTGGGCTTATGTGTCTGTGAGAGAATTTCAGCTTTTTTCTTCTTCCTTTCTCCAAGTATATTCTGAGTTGTGAACAATCACAAGTGGAGTTTATCCTGTGGGCTTAAAGTCAGCAAAACCAAAAATGCATTGAAAATCTCTTTTGACTTAGAATGATGGTCGATGACAGCAGCTGAACTTGAGGAAAAAAAGGTACCTTTAATGTTTGCTGCCAATTCCACCAGTTTAGTCTCAGACCTCATCTGCTGAGATGTCACACTATCTGCTTTCACCATTTTTGAGCGGGGGTGACTGGGGCTAACCAGACCAGTTTTCAGGGAGCTTAGTCAGCTTTCAAATTTCCAGGTGTAGTGAGAAAGTCATCAGGGAGAGGAATGGAGAGAGAATTTCAGTAAGTTGCTCTGCATGAAAGAATCTGGGCTGCCAGGAGAATTTCCAGTTGGAGATTACCAGCTTTATTACTGCCCCTGTTTTCTCTTGCATGTGGCTCTACAGAGCTTTTAACCATTTGTGCTTAAACACTGCATGTCAGGTGTTTAGCTTCAGGCCACATTTGCTTTTGAAAGAAAAGTAAGTAGTAAAAAAAAAAATCTTCAGCCATTTCTGAGAATGAAGATGAGGGAAAAGTGACTTTAGGCTTTGAATTACTTTCATGTCCCCCTTTTTTTATAGAAAATAGAAAAAAACCTATGGCAAACTTTGAATCCCTAATAAAGGGGAAAAACGTTGACCTGTTCTTCAAGTTCTCAAAGCTGTAATGCAGGGGCATTGAGATTTGAGAAAGACAAAGTGGGTGGGAGACTGGAATTGTAGCCATCAATTGAGTAAGTTTTTTGTTATCATTGCAGATAATGGCAATGGTGATTTCTCCACTGTGGTCTGTTCTTAATGTCTTTTGTAATTCAGAAGTAAAAGGGACTTTGCATGATCCAGTGGAAGCCAAGCATCCTCATGTCTGTCTTGCTTGCAGAGTAGGTAATTTAAGCTCTGTGCAGACTGAACTTGGTAACCTAGTCCCACGTCTTGAGTAAGCACTTTAGTCATCTTGTGCATATGTCTCTGTATTTGTCCACTCTTTCAGGCGCAAAACACATGTGAAAACAATGTGTGATTGTTTCTCGTGCACTGTGATGTACAGGTATAGGTATAGAATTCCTGGTTGAGGGATTTGTCAGTGTGAGACGAAAACGCTGTTCTTATGGAAGTGCTTTACTCTGTAGGCACTTCTGCTCCATGTGGAGTAAGGGTAGCTTGAAAGTTGTTGGACAAGATTTGCACTCCTTGCCAAACACCACTGGTCTCCTAAATAAAAACAAGGGCCCAGAAGATTGCAAATACCTGTGCATGTGATGTAAACAAATTTCCTGATTCAGGGACCACTACTGAAGCTAATGGGTCTCCTCCATAGAATGAACCTATTAGTATCAGTTCAGTAGCAAGACTGAGGCCTTGATTTGTAATGAGCCCTCAAGTGTAATTTGCAGTAGCCTGTTGACTGTATCTTTCTAGGCTGCTGTGGGTGCAAGAGGGAAACAGATTGAGGCTGGAGTAATACTTATCTTTGCTTCCAGTCAGAAGTATTTAGAGCTAAAAAAGAAATGTGCCACACCTCTAGGATCTCCAGTCAGCTTTCCTGCAAACCTTGGCCACAGAGAATGAAATACATACCCCTGGTACTCAATAGACAGGGCAAAGGCTGCTGCTATATTTAAAAATATGTATGAAAATGGAAGTGGAAGTTACTGCAAAACTGCATTTGCAGGTATCATAGCAAGGAAATTTTTAGAAACCAGACCTGAAAGAATTTGCAACGGAGAGTTTCTCAGGATACTCCCTGTCATTTCTCATTTGTTTTGCTAAAGTGTTAAAAGAATCCCTGGTTTCTGTAGTTACAGCTAGCAATAAATTACTTTATGGTTCTGTTTTGATTATATACCAGGTATATGTATAATTTTTTTTTTTGCTTGATTATGGAAGGGGGGACTGTGGAAAGAGAATTTTAAGTTCTTTAACAAGACACTTGATTGAAGTTATTTTTTCATGTTCATTGCATCCCAGAGCAATATTGAATAGCTCTATCCTCTTCTGTTTTAAAGAACTCCTGGAAATAAAAGAAAATCCCTCTTTTGCTTGTTTTCCAAGAGGGAAAAAACTGAATTTTAAAATGGTTTAAACAGTTTAGTGATTCTTATTCCATTTCTTGCAGACTTTTCCCTTGCCCCTGAGCCTGACCTCTCTGCCCCTCTCCACCAGCCCACAGAATTACCATGCAGCTAATTTAGAAGTGGGCTTACACGTTTGTTTAAAAAATGCTGCAGTCTCCATCTCTGGTAATCCACCAGGTGGAAGCAAATGTGTAGAATATCTGTGCATGTATTTGTAAATCTGGGTTCGAGCAGATTTGGTGTTTCTAGGATGGCAGTGTGTGTGCAAAGACAAGGGAACCCTTGGCAGTGTAATACCATCAGTAAAGCAAAATTTTGCAGGTAACCACTAGAAGGGTTCGGTGTTGGTTTTTGTTCATGCCGTAGGCTGGGTGACATTAGCCAGTTCTTCTGGTGCATGGTTAGACATCACTTGCCTTGCTGTTCTGAATTACAGTAGGGAGAAGGGTATCAGGAAGGGGATGGGGAGAATAAGATAGAAAGTGATTTCCTAGACATGGGTGCTCTTCTTGTGCTAACAGCTTTTGGTCTCTTAGCCTCAGGTGTGCTTTTGTGACCTACAGACTACTGATGTCTTCCTTGTGTCCGTCTCCCAGTTAACCACCTGGCATCCCAGTACCTCTCTGCTCTTGCAAAAAATAGTGCCTTAGAACTTTGGGCAATATCCCTGTAGTGTTTGGCCCTCACAGTGATTTTGCTTTGAGTGCATCTTGGTTGGGAAATACACTTAAAAGTGCTAAGATTTTTATTTTGTTTGGTTAAGGGATGGTTTGGAGGGCAGGGTGAGCCCACATGGTGTCAAACAGGAAGCTTGAAGTAGCTCAAAGTGGCCTCCTTTAAAGCATCCCTCCAGTCTGTGAGTTTCTAAAAGCAGCCATTTGGAAAGAGGCTGTGCTATCCAAATTTACCGTGTCTGCTGTGTTTTGTGTAACAGAAATGCTGCAGTTGCTTACTGCTGCAGGTTTTTGTTGTCCTTCTGCAGGTTTTGTTGATGGGTTCGCCACTGATCTGTTGCACTGAACTTCATGTCAGTGCCTGACAAAACTGGGCTCTTAATAATTTAAAGTTTACTTATAGAGCAAAGCCTAGACAGTACAATGTGTTGAATGTATATTGGCTGAAGTAATTTCCTTACTGACTTGTACTCTTTGAGCTTTGCTTAATTCTGGGCATGTTATAGAAATAATCAGATTTCCTAGAAGTGAAGATATTTGCATTTTAAGTCCAGATTTGCAAAACTGAGTCCTGTACTTGTACTCTCTGCATGTTGGGACAAAAGTAAAATGGAGGAGAATCTGAAAGAAGCCTTTTGCATCACTTGAGGCCCAGTGGGAGCTGAGGGTCAGGATCACTCTGAGAATTAATCAGTTCACTAGAGAATATGATAATACAAGGAAATGATGGTATTGCAATAATTTTTTTATTAGTAAGAGAAACTTTAAAAATAAAAAGAGAGTGAGAGAAAGCCTGGGAGCAGAAGTGGCCTGAAGGGGAAATGACCAAGACCAGCTGAGAAATGCAGAGAATAGTGATTCAGGAGTGCTGCTTCACTGCATCTGTGAGAAACTCCTGTCTGTCTTATGAAAGGGGGGTGAGAGAGATCACAGTTCTGTACAATCTCACTTCTTAATGCAGAATAACATGAAACAGTTCTGGGCCTTCCACTGTTCTTGCAGACTGAGGATTTTAAACAGGGAATGCCAGGCCTGCAGAAAAGTGCCTGTAATCACAAATCTGAAAGCAGCATGTGACCTTTCTTGTCATTTTCAACAAGCCAGAACTTTTCAGAAATCTGCCCAGGCAAACTTTTGGTCCTACTGTGCCCCAGTGCAATAATTATAATGCAGAAACAGCTGATGGGTCACGTCTCCGGGCCTGCACAGTGTTATGACTTGCTACCTACATTCCATGTTTAGCTTTGAGAGATCAGATGGTGCCAGCAATGTGAGCTAGCAGTGCCTGAGGACATGCTCAGGGCAACACGTCCTGTCCCTCTGCAGCTTTGGTTTCTTTTCTCTACTTCTGTCCCATCCTATCCCCTTAAGGTGATGCATTTTACAATAAATACTGGTCTCTCTAGGAGGTGAGCTGCCCCTGTGGAAACATGTGTGCCATTCCCACTGTGCTGTATGTTAAATCCAAGGGCTCAAGGTTTGTAAATATTGTCTCTAAAGTACCTGGGGACTCCAGGTGAGTTGCTTGCCCTACTTGCTGGTGGCTGTGGAGCTGTGGTTGGTACATGTGGCACACGGTGGCAGGCTGTTTCAGCATTGTTACTTATGTGATTTAATGAAGCATGAGTGGTATTGGAGGGGGTAAATTTTGTCTTTATGCATGGGGAAAGGGTCATTGACAAAAGTTTACAAACAAACAAATGAGTTGAAAATTAAGCTTAGTTCAGCCATGTGCGGGAAGGGAGGTGGATATTTTCGAGTTGTGTTTGTTTTGTGCTTAGCACTGTGCAAAAGTTACACCCAGTCCTTGATGTATGAAAAATTGGATAGGTAAGCAGAAAAGTACTAGCTCATTGCCTAAGACTGCTCTTGTTCTCTCATTCTCCTCATCGAGGGATGCCATGGGAGAGGTGCAGTAGAGATATTTTAATTGTGGTAGTTTATTTTATTGTGAACTTACTTTCACTGGGTTTAATCGGAAAACTGAACTTCAGGTGTATTTTTAAATGTTTTTATGGCAGAGATGCTGCAAGTGAGTTCTGAGTTGGCGACAAGGGAGCGAGGGGGCGCAGGAGGAGGGAGTCTGGAGATGGAGCCGCTTGTGGGTTCGTTCCACTACATCTTTTCATCTTTCCCCGGTACTGCAGCACCGCAGGAGTAGAGTTACCGACAACATTCTTGCTCAGGTCTCTCATCCCTCACTCAAATAGAGGGTGTAATTTGACTATGTCTCAGCTCCCATGTGTGAAGGCTGTTCATGAAACTATATGTATGTGCATTTTTAAGTACAAACAAAAACCAAACACAAACAAACGCAAATCTCAATTCAGATCTGTTCCGTGATCCTGGATCACCATGTGGTTGTTCAAACTCTAGAACTGGCATGAGGCTGGAGGGAGAACACGTGGCCAGGACTGTGGGGTAAAGTGAGGACTGGCAGTCTGTCCTTCTGAATGACAGCTGTGGCTTACATCAGGTTAAATCAGTCTGTATATGCAGCAGGCTGAGGCAAAGCAGAACAGACTAAAACCAGGTTTTTGCTTCTAGCCTTGAGTTTCCTGCAATCTTACATCAGCTTGTGGGGGTGCATGTATTTCTGCATCCCAGCTGCCATGGAAAATGAGAGGCATCTTCTTACAGGACAGTTCTCACAGTCAGTATTTACTGAAGTTTTCCTAATTTATTGGTTGTGTCCACAGGTGTCATGGATAGATTGTGAATCTCTATTTTACCTCCTGCTTCTCCATTCCTACCAGCTGTTTCTGGCTGCACACAGGTTAACAGTGAGGCCTGCTGAGCTGCTTAATGGGTGGCCTGGCGCTCGCTGCCTTTGGGCTGATGCAAATCATTTCTATTGGCCAAGGTTATCTCCTCCTGACCTTGTAGCCAGAATTCAGCCTCCCGTTGGCACAGTAATTGTGAAAAGGAGGGCTTCTGAAAGAAATCCTAAAGGTTGGAATATCCTTTCTGGTTTTGTGAAAACTGTGGGTTTTTTTCATCACCATTCTGAATGGGAAAGTGCAGTGAAGGTTGTGTTTAAAGTTTTTGTTTTTGTTTTTGTTTTTGGTTGGTTTTTTTTTTTTTTTTCTGAAATCCACAGTGGAGCAGTGGAGACTATAAATTTAGTATGGCAGGAGGCTGCTGTACTCAATCCACTTTTGCTACTTTACTTTTTTGGTTGCTTGCTCACTGCACACTGATAGCTTGCTGTACAGGATGCATGGCAGCCTTTTTTACCGTGGTTGCAGATGCTTCAGTTTATGAGACTAAATGTGTTTCCATGCTTTTGGGATGAACAGGGACTTCTGTTACCTGCATGATGGAATAAGGCAGAGGGATTAGTGGGGAAAATGGGGAGAGAGGGAGGAGTTGAATGAGGTTGCTTTTCTTTTCTGGAGTCATGAGGCTCCTCCCGTAACAGAGACAGAGCATAGTACATGGAACCTGAAGACCTTTAAAGTACATACTGAAATGGATGCTGGGAAGATACAGTACAGTGCTTGGGCACATCTCCAAGGCTCCCAAGGCAAGTAATATTTAAACAAGCTGAACAGCCCCTTTCGGCAAGCAGCAGGAAATCCAGCACTGAGCTTTGTGTTGTTGCATGGTCAGCAGAAGATAAAAGCTCAGGCTATGCAGCTGGGGTTCCCTCCTATTACTGGATGGCAAACTGTTAAAAAAAGATAAAAGAACAGAAAAGGACAGGGGGTCACCTTATTGAAAAGCATTCCTTCATATTTTAAGCCATCAAAATACTTTGAAATACATTGAGCCTGATGTAAGTCAGGAGCAGCCCCATCGGGGTTTGTTGGAGCTTTTACATCAATTGGCAGGCAAAAGATGAATTTGTCCCTCTGCTTCATCAGAGATAAAGATTTAACATGGATAGGACTGTGATATGCATAGATGCCTCACCACAAACCCTACAGCAGGCAGGAGCTTCCCTGAACATTTTTTTTTAGGAGTAAGGCATGTAATAGTGGGTCTGCTGCTGACTTGGGGTCTCATTCTGAAATTCAATCAGCATTCAGCCATATACAGCCTTTCCAGGTCCCACTTTCTGCAGCTCATCCTTGGTTAGGAACTATTTTAACAATGAGGAAGAGAATTTAATTGAATGAGATTGCTAGTTCAAGTCTTCTAATCAGTATTTGCTGTATTCCTCCCCTCTGTCCCTCCTCCTTTTTTCCTGCATCACAGCACTAGTGTCTTGGGAAAGAAAATGCTTCAGAGCATTTGTTACCAATTTAGCAGCAAGTACGTGCTCAAATTTGGGATTTCTGAGATCTGTGTGTGCCATATGTAGGCAAAATGTAGTACTTGCAAGTTCCAGTAGAAGGGAATAAACACAAATTTGCTGTTCTGCAGATAGTGTTTCTTTAATCTAATGAGACTTATATTTGTGCAGCCTTTTTGTTTTGGTAAGACGGTTAACCGTCCTCCCTGGGGTGCCTAATTGCTTATCATGAACTAATCAGTCCCCTGGGTATATGAAGGGATGAAACACTGCCAAGATAGAGCCTGTGACTTCCCCCAGAGGTGTGATAACCCTTCCAATTACCCCACCCTTCAGGGAGCTTGCTTACTGCTCTTTTAAAGACCTTGTTACATCAGAAACTGTCCGTGTTTGGAGATTTTTGGAAGTTTAAAGGGGTGTATTTGCTGAGAATCTTTTGAACCTGTAACCTCTCATAATTTTTATGTCATATTTGTATTGAATATTGTTTCAAGTTTGGTGTGAAAACGCTGACATGTTTCTGTTTGTGAAAGTGCCTACCTTCATAGCCCCACATGGCATGCCAGACCCTAACAGATAAGGAAAGGGCCAGTTTCTGTCTTTAGCTATTACTAGATAGGGATGGCAAAATCTTCTAGCTTCAGAAATCCCATTTGAAGTTCACATGAAGAAATGAGTGAAACAAATCTGGTGGTGACTCTCTTCTAATTTTTGGTAGAATGATAGAGACACGTTACCGTGTGTGAAATGAGTGGGTAGATTAAGAAAAGTTTTCCACCTTAGAGTAAAAAGTAATTCATTTAACTAGTGGTTTTGCTTGCATTCTCCTTTCAATTTCCTGTTTTAATTCATTTATAATACATGTTGAATGCTATACAGGTTGAGATGGCTACTGATTGCCTGAATTCTTCTCTTTTATCTTTTTATACTGAATGGTTGAGTTCCACAAGGCATATAAAGCTTAATACAAAACAATAGTGTTTGAACTGGAAGTGGAAAACAGCTCCTGCTATTTAGCATCTGACTGAAAATATGAGTTCTCATGTTGAGGTTTCTTTGTCCTTTACTTCTGCTCTAAATGAACATGATTTTCATGTGAAATTTGGAGGATTGAGTGTCAGTTGGGTAGAAATAACAGTTTGTTCCTTGAAAGAGTTGTAACCTAATCAATGAATAATATCAGGTTTTTTTTTATTTTGTGGTTCTTTTAAAATACTTAAGGTTTTCTTTACTTCTGGTTGTAGAGTATATTCTAAGTGACCCTAGCAAGATCGATATAAATAAAAATATTTTTATAGTGTGTACTGGCTTAAACCTTTAAAGCAAAATGATTTCATGCTTAGAATTTAAAGAAGGTGGCTGTGTGGGTGTGTATGTTTATATGCCTGAGAAAATGTAAATGTGGAAGCATCACTCCTCAAAAGAAGTGTGACTTTCAGTATCATAGGTCTGATAATGATATTTCAATGTTGCTTTGCTGTGTGTGCATATTTGAAAGTGATTAGTCAAGTTTCCACTGGCAAACTCTTGCTGTCCTCCTGCAGAAATGGGGGTGGATGCACAGGCCACTTGATCACTTTTTATTGCTGTTTGTTCATTTTTCTGTTTGCAGCTACTACTTTACCAGAATTGGATTGAACCTATACATGGTTCATATGAGTTTGTTTCAAGCTAATGTTTTTGTTAAATATTTATCAATGGAGTCAGCAGAAGGAAATTAATTTCCCTTTTCATATGTGAATTGTTTCAAGAATTGTCTGTATCATCTGTTTCATGGAAATGTGTGAAACACTAGCAGTAGAATTGGTTTTATGGAAGAAGAGGGTGGTTTTGGACTAGCAGCAGACATTTTTGGCTGGAGGAATAGCAACTTGAAACTTCACTTACTGAAGAAACCTGTTCACAATTTTGTCTGTTCTTTTTTTTTTTTTTTCCCAGCGTTCCTGAAATAAACTTCCTGCAATTCTTTGCAGTGTGCAGGTGTCCAGACTCCCCTTTACTCATGGTCGCCTGTGAAACGCGTCAGGCAACTGAAGGCTGTACCTAAAATTCTGCTGGCAGTGCAGCACACTGCGGTGGCCTTGATATAGTTACGGTGGACACCTTGTGCAGCCACAGCTGTAGCATCCCCTCGTAGTCCGAACAACTGAGTATTGCGGTCCAGGAGTCTACACGTGTGGAGGACTGCCTGGAATAGAAAAAGGAAAGCTGCAGAGATTGTAAGCTGCTGCTTGATCCGTGTGGCTGTTGTGCCGAGGAGCATCAAAACTTTGCTGGATGGATCCGACAGCTCGTTGCAAAGTAGAGGGTCAGTCCTGCTGGTTATTTGCAGTTATTAACCTTAGTGGATTTTAATTTTTTTTTTATTTCCTTTGTTTTTATGTTTTTCTCTGTATGCCTAAGAGGATTGTGGCCTTGCAACCAGAATGCTCATGTTCAGGAAACTTAAGGCTGTTCCTACTGAAGGGCTTTGAAGATCAGCAGGCATTTCCTCCAGGGTTTACAGCATTGTTGGAGGAAACATTCCTTACAGAAGTCTTCAGGCCTATCCACCCGACTTTGGTCATTTCTTACCTCACCAGCACGTGGATTATGCTGTTTGCAGACTGTCTAAGCTGCATGATGACCTTCATGGATTCCTCATGAGCTTTTACAAGGCCAGGCTAGTGTACTTTGTAAAATCCTTTAGAAATGCCTGCTAGGCTTTTAAAGTCCCAGAGCATAGACTATACTACAAGGAACTCAGAAGGTCAGCAGCTGGATATGGTTGTGGATGAAGGGGAATTTGTTTGTATGCAGTTCTTGTTTCAAAAATACATATTTTTTCAGGTCAGATAGAGATACATTGTTCTGAGAAGGCTTCTTGTACTCTCTGATAAAGCTGAGGGACTTCTGAATTCCATAAGAAATTGATGAACAAGATCCCTATGCCCTTTCTTAGCATGTGTGTTGCACACACAAATGCGCAAAATGAACAGATGCTGTTTCATTTTGTCAGTGTGCTGGAAGCACTTCCCATAGGTTACTTGCACTGCATCTACTTCAAAATAGAAAGAAAACTCATACTGAAGAGTACCACTGGCAAGTAGCTCTGCTGTTTAAAATTTTCCAAGTGGCTTTCCTGTGTGAATCAACTTGGAGAGTCTTGCCAGCACTATCTATTGCTGTAATTAATTTACCTAACTAAACCAAGAAAGAAACCTTGCATTTCAGAATTTAGAGCTCTGGAAACAAGCCCAAAGGCTACTGGCCAGCTGGTGTAAGCCAGTGGGTGTTCTCACAAAACTTGTGGCACCTTGTTCATAGGTGGTGGGAGAGAGCTATTTTTCTGAAGGCTGGATTTCTTCTTCCCCTGGACGAAGCAATGAACCTCAGTCTGAGTGATCTTTGGTACTTTGGCATCTGTGGCAAATATATATCTAAAATGACCCGAGGTAAAATTAAAACAGCTAGTTTTTATCTTTTAATTCTGGCTCTCAGTACCATTAAAATGTCAGATGATGGTTGTCTGTGCTTAATATCACATGGAGATTATGTAGTTGGTTTATATCTGTTCCTGGTCCTTAGCACACTGTTAGTTAGTTGACGTGAGATCTGCTTGTGCCTCTTATGGTGGGGGGCAGATGTTGGCTTTGGCTTGTGGGCCTGCAAAGTCTGCTTGGCATGGAGATACAATCTCCGAAGGAGTGCTACGAGTTATCTTGCTCATGAAAAAGCTGTGTAGGCCCTTGGGATATTGCAGTTGGAGGCTGACATTACAAGTGGCTCCTAGGGTGGATGGGACAGGGAGGGCTGTACAGCATGCTTCTGAGCCTCTTTGCTCCAGCATCTCTCTCTCTCTCCTCCCTGTGGCCTGTGCTTTCCCCTCTGAAAATCTCAAGCTAAAACTCCCTAATTTAAAAATGTATTTCGGGGGAAGGGGGTGGGGATATGATTTGTATTTCTGAACTTTTAAAATTATCTTGGTTGTAGATTGTTGTTGTTGTTGTTTGGAGGATGTGATAGGGGGAATAGTTTCTGTGCTGACCAGAAACAGAATACAGGAAGATACGATGTTAACAAGGTGGGGGAGAAAAGGAGGTGTTTGTTTAGAAAAAGCCTAGTCACTAAAGCCTGTGGGGCAGAGGAACCCTGCTGATAACACAGATGAAACAGTCTGCCTCTTTCCTAACTTTAGAGGAGTGGAGCTTTGTAATAAATGGCTGCCATGTGGCAGCTGTCTCCCAGCTTCGTGAGCCTGGCAGTAGTTAATCCTGTCAGCAAGTCATGCTCCCTGGAAAAGAGCAGTGAGAAGAGCTTCAAACTCTTGAATCATTCTATCTGCAAAGTATTTGTATGTTGAGTCTGCTTAAAACAAGTTTGGTAATTTGATGTAGGTTTCCATCTTTAAGTAACATTAAAGTGCAGCTGTGTTGGCTTTTAAATAAAATGTTAGAAACGTGCTGAGATATTGCATTTCTTTTCTCTCTTTAAAAAAGTCATTTTAGTTTTGGAAGGTATATTTACCAGAGTACAAAATGTACTGCATAGAGAAGGGACACTATGTTGCTATCCCTGTATGTTAAAAAATTGTAGGTTGAGCCTTTGAGATCATGGTTATCCTTAAAAGCTTGAGGCTTTAAAATTAATCTGTTCACTTCAGTCTGCTTTTTGTATCTTGCTGAGCAATGTAATGTGTTTGTCCTTTTTCCAAAAACCAAAAAATTAGAATTTTGACTTTAAAAAATTGAGATTTTGTGCAGTAATGTAGCATCATCAGATTTTACAGGCTCATGTTAAAATCTTGATGGCTGACAACACTATCACCAGGAAATGGGTCTAAATCACTGTAATTTCTACTTTTTCTTTTCTCATTTTGCTGTGTTATCTTGTGAAGCACAGAATGTTTTGGCAAGCTACCTGGTACAATGCTCCAAGCAGAGAGTGCACTGGCATCTCCTGCAAAGACCGTGTGGTTGGGCTGCAAAGGATGAGTTGGGAGCTCTGCAATAAGCAATCTGATGCTCTCCCCCTTGGGCTTCCCTGTGTTTGCTAGCATATGGATGCAGTTAGAGTGGTGAAATACCATGTGGGACATAGCTACTCCAAGAGGAGTTTTTTGCTGGTCTCTAGCTTATCCTATTTTCAGAATGATTTTTGTAAAATTGCCTGTGCATTCAGTTCCTCTGTGAAACTCTCCAGATACTCATCTTGGAGGAAGAGAATTGCAACCAGAGCAGCGCACAAGAAGCAGGGCACTAGCATAGGAAATTTTCTGTATCTTCCTCAGTGTGATTCATCCTGCCTCTGTAATCCCTGCTGAACCCGTCCTGCACACACACGCAGCTCTTGCTACATGTGAAGAGCAAGTGTGAGGGGGTGAAATGTTTGCTTGTTTCTCCTTCCAGAGATTTGCTTTAAACCTTCACCTCGAGTGCTGGCTCCGAAGCTGCCCTTGGCTAAGCTGCTGGCCATCAGGGTGAGGGACAGAGATGGGGACAGGGACAGGCCCTCCCTCCCTCCCTCCCCAACAGCTGCAGGCACCAGTTGCCAGGGAGCAGCCCCGCCGCATGGTTTTGTGGCTTTCTTCCTCTTGTTGCTAATGTGCCTACTTGTTTCCGTGATGCTGTGCAGAGGAGCAACCAGACGGATTGTCTGCTCTCGGGGTGGGTGCCCAGGCATCTGCACAGCCAGTTGGTATGGCACAGGAGCCCCTGTTTTTTCAGTGACACCAGGGGCTATTGATGGCAGGCTGGGGCTGTGCTGCTGCTGCTGCACAGATGCTTGCTCTTGGCCCACCTTAAAAGGACAAGATATCCCGTGGTTTAGACTGGCCATATATTGTCGGGGATGTCAGCATCTCCGTCACAGCTACCCAGCTGAGCCCGGTGTCCTGCTTCGCCCGCTCTGCGTGCCTGCAGCCTCTCCTCAGTCAGAGAGAGGGGCACTGTAACTCAGAGTATTTGAAGGGGAGGTCTCTTTTCTTCTCTGTTACTCAGAAATTTTTTCCATCTGGCTCTCCCTAGTGCAGTGCATCTAGCTCACCCATTGGGCTCTCAGACAAGTATCTCATTCCCTCAGCACAGTACTTGCTTAGGCACACAGGTGATGGGACATTAACCTATAGCTCTCCCCACATCCCCTCCAGGGTTTTAAGTCAAGTGGGTTTGTCAGGGCAGCATGAAAATGAAAAAATCCCCTAAGCAACAAACACACAAAGCTACATTTTGATTGTTTCCTCATTTTGCAATCCTTCATCCCCTCTTGCTTGTCTGAGATGGCAGCAGCAGCAGGAGATGAGGTTTTGTCTCCCAGGGCTGTGCTTCTCCAGGATTGCTGGGGCTCCCCTCAGACATGTGCATCTCCCTTTCCTCAGCCTGTTGGGCATGGACACAAGCACAGTGGAGTTGCCCACTGGTCCTTGATTCAGCTTCCCCCTGCTCTTCTGCTCTCTTGCCTCACCCTCGGCTCCTTCGGGACATGTGGGCAGTAGTTTTGGTCGGCAGTGTGATGCCACTTGCCTGACCTGTCCTGCCTTTGCAAGATACTTCCATCTCGCCTTCAGGGCCCAGAGTCTCTGACTCTGCTCTGGAGTCCCACCCTCTCCCACACCATCTTCCAAGGCTGTCCCCTTGCCCAGTGGGATGTACACCAGCCCTGGCCCGAGTGAGAGATGCAGCAACCGGTCTGAGGAAGACTGATAGTGTGGGGAGAGACCCTGGGCTGTGTCCCAAGGAGTGTTGCCCTGCTACAGCCAGTGCCAGCTCAGGGGAGACATGAAGGGACTTTCTCGTGTCGCCACTTCATCTAAGGCAAATAAACTGGAGTTAAAGCCAAGAAACACATTGACTTCCTGGAACTCTGCAAGCCGTCCGCACAGCTGTCCCCACTCCCCGAACACATGCAAAGCAGAGCTTATAAGGACAGACAGTATTGCTTTTGTGTCCTTCCTCAGCCAGTGGGGAGGGTGCAGGGGAGGCGATGTGCTGGGTAAAGCCCAAGGCCTGTCTTGTTCCGTGTTCCCCTTACATTGTAGTGATTCCCAGTGACTGGGGGAAGCCAGACTCCCTTCCCACTGGCCTCCTCACAGCTGTGCAGGCAGGCAAGGATGAGGATGGAGGAGTGTTTGCAGTTGTCATCATGGGAAGGAATGGACAGATGTCTGCTTAAAGCCACTTGTTTTACTCTGTTTACCTGTTTACTTGTTTACCCTGTTGCCTTGACTTTATGTTGTTGCTTAAATGTGGTGTTTATGGTCCCAGGCTTGTTAAGCTGTCTTCAAATCTCAGTATCCTTTTTGCTTGAGCAAACTCTTGAAGCTAGCTGCACTAGCCTTTTGTGACAAAGGCTTCCTGGTGGGTCAGGTACTCACCAACAAGCTAATACAAATAGCAGAAATGAAGAGCAGCTCACAGATACATCTTTGGTCAGGGGAAAGAATGCTAAGGTATTAGAAAAGTCTCAAAATTCATCAGCAGCTGCTGATCCTAAATGCAGCCATAGGTTATTGCAGTTCTTGCGATGCTGTGTGTTCTGTGTGGCCCTGCTGTCCCCAAAAAGAGCAGTGCTGGTCAGGAACTCAGTGCAGGCTCAGATCAAACTCTTGTGAGGTGCTTACCAAGTGTGCTGAGCTTTCCTGTCAGGAGCCAGGGGGCCGTCAGGTTTCGCTTTCGCTCTTGGTGCAGGAGCAGCTTTTGCCTGAGTTCTCTTTTCTAGCCTAGCACGACCACAGGCTTCTGCGTGAGGGCTGTTCCCACAGCACACAGCACTTGCAAAAGGTGCAGACATAGTTTCCTTCTTCAAGTTAGCAAATGGAGCACAGGGCCAAGAGGATGGGCATGAATTCATTTTGTATTAAGGCTGCCCAGTAGCTGTGTGCATTGCTGTAAACCAGTTGGACCATAAAGGTGAATTTTACCCAGGAAACGTCAGCTTTGCCGGTATAGTGTCTCATTGTTATATTAGTACAACTTCCTTGTTTCCAGTGTATTGCACCAATGTAATGCCAAAGTATCATGGTGATTAAGAGTTGTTCACTAAAGGCATTAGCTAAGTTCAAATTCTGCTATGCTTTACGGAGAGAAGCTTCTGGTCATCTGAGCCAAAGTCTTGAGGAGCATTACTAGTCCATAAGTCACCAAAAAGGGATTTTCAAAAGCTACATAAAAACTGAATGTGCACATATATCCCGTCATGCTTGCAAGGAAATAAAACAGGAGCAGTAAATATGTTTGAATATTTAAAATTTAGCCTGTTAGGTGTTAGAGCAACAGCATGCAAAATAGTCTGGAAATAGTCTGGGATCATCTTGTTCTTGTTTAGAGCTTCTTCCCCTGTCCCACTCCCACCAGAAGATCGTCCAGAACTCAGTTTTAAGGCATGTCCATGAGCATGTGGTTCACTTTTTATTCCATGTCTGGGTGTATCTGTCTGTGTACAAGTTTGACATATGGATGTTGTAGACTCACATGGTTATTTCAAGAGGCAAAGTATTATACCTGCACTAACGCAGCTAAAATGATTGTTTCACTAATAGCTCACAGTTTCTAGAAAGAGAAGAGTCTGTCTTCTTTGATGCTCAAGGGGTACCCTTCAATAGATGTTACTCCTTTTGGTTGTTTTTGTGTTTGGTTTTGGGATTTTTGTAGAGGAAAATGTTACTTACAGGTCCAAGTTCAAAAGCTTTGGGGGTAGTAGCATTCTTAGTTTTTATTGGTAAGTGAAAGAGCGGCCACTAGCTACTCCCATGCCACTCTGTTTCTTTCTATGCTTGTATTCCTTTCCCATGGACTGCTCTGTACTGGTGCTCCAGCAGTGGTGGTGACAGTGAGGTGACGCTCCCAATGTAATTTTCTAGTGCTGGGTGCGGAGTCAGCACCAACACTTCAGTAGCAAGGGCAGAGTTGGTATTAAAAAAGGTCAGTTGGGAAAACTTTGTTAATTTGGTTTTCCTTTGCCTTGAGGCAGTGCTTTGAATAGTATTAGTCCTTTTTTCTTCCCACACGATGCCTTTTCACCCTTTTTCCTTCCCGCCAGCTTTGACAGAAAGTTACGTTCAAGAGGTAGTGCGGGTGATAGCGCGCATCTCTTTTAGGGTGGGAGTGACCGTTTGTGCTTGGGAGCGTTTGTGCTTTGGGATTAAAATCCAGTCCTCTGTGTAGAAGCTTAGTAAGAGACCAGTGCATCAGAGGCAGCTTGGAGTGCAGTGTAGCGATTCTTAGGTATTACAATCTCAAGTGTAAACAGTAAACTTTGTTTATTCAAATGTGATATCTCTCTTTGAAGTTCTGTTCTTGTCTAAATTTGTATACTTGCAGGTCTGGCCTTCATTTAAATGATCCTTGGGGTTTTTTCATGCCACTTAGAAAAAAAACAGTGGGAAAGCCTTGACTAAGCTAATAGTGTTGCTAAGATGGAAATGATGAAGAAGGCTCAGGATTCCTGTTTGGACCTCATGGGAAAAAGTGGTTTGAAATGCATGGTGTGGGGGGGTGCACATTCCTAAACCTGTCATTTCTTTTCCCTATTTCTTCTCCCCCACTGTATTCTTTACTAAATACTACAGTATGTTTAATGAAACCAATAAAACTATTTGGCCAAGAGTGTTAATCTTTCCCTGGCCCAATTAGTGCATGGTTTCTACTTTTAACATTAATGTAGATTTTTTTTCAGAAGGCAGAACAATAAGCAGCTTTGTGCTGTATATACTAGGTTTCCCCCCTTCTTGCCTGTATTGTGCATTTCTTCCTATCTATTCCAAAGGGAGAGCTCATGTGCAAAGACAGTGGAGCAATCTGGAACAGAGACTTGTACCAGCTCCCAGGACATGCTAGGAGCTTGTACCAGCTCCTAGGACATGCTCTGTGCTTGTGTAGCTGCCTCTCAGTTATAAGTCAAGTGACTGTGACTCTGAAGACTCATCATTTTTTCTCCTTTCTTCTTCCTTCTCCTGTGGCCTGTGTTCTCCTTTTTGCTTATCCATGATGCTCTTCACCAGAAGGCAAAACAGCTGTAGCTGTTTAGAGTGGTCTTAAAACAAACAAACAAAGAAACCCCAAATAAATACACATAAGCAAAGTGGGGGGAGTAACTGTTGATGGGCTCAGCTTTAACATACAGTGGAATCACACTCCCAAAGGAGGAAATAGGTCTAGCAAGTGTCTTCCTGTACAGACTGAATGGGAAGCAACAGGGTGGTGGGGTTTTTTTTGTAAGCTCTGCTTTGGCAATGTCTCTCCCATTAGCTGGTTATGTGGGGCATCAGGGGTGGACCTCTGTCAGAAGCAGGAGCTATAGGCCCCTCAGGGCTCTCTGTGGGATGGAAGTTACCCCAATTTCAAGTTGTCAGCAACCTCATCAAGTGGAAGAAACACATTCCTGCAGAAAAGACAGGTCTCTTGGCGTGGCTGTGCAGAGAGGGCTGCATTGTCTTATTTGGTCCAGTTCCCCCTAGCATTTGTCAGTGCTCTTGCTTAGTCACTTGCTCTCTGCTTTTCCTCCTTTTCACACAGGATGAATGTGACACTGGGGGGTTTCTTCAAAGTAGAAGATGACTTGAATACTTGTGACCACTTCCCTGTTTCCTAGAGGCTTTGGTCCGATGTTGAATGTAACCTGAGGCTGCACTGTTTCTCAGCTTATTTCCTGTTTATCCTTTTTCCTGGAGGTCTTTGTTTTCTTTTGGGGAGAGGGAGGAAGGAGGCTTTGTCAGCACAACCTCCACGCTGGGGCATTTGGTGTGAGCTAGGAGGGTTTACAGTCCTGAAGTCAGTATGGCATAGGGCATTTGTGCTTGTTGCTGCCTGCCTGATTCCCTGAGTTTCACAGGTGCTGTGGAAGAAAATCCCAACACTTCCCCATCCTCAATGATGCATTTTTTTAAAGAGGAAAAAAAAAAAAACCAACCAGCCCAAAGGAAAAAAAAAAACAAAAAACCAACAAAAAACAAGGCTGTAAGAGAAATCTCTCAGTGTGTTCCTGCCTAAAGGCGCTCTGCCATGGGTTTTCCCACAGGAAGGAGTGATTTGGCCCAGTGTTCTTATTGTTTCTATATCCTACTGCAAATAGAAAGTTATGCTTCTGAAATTGGTGTGTGCTGCTCATGCACTTGTCTTTGTTTTAGTGGTGCATTTTTGTTTCATGCAAGCAAGTGGAAAATACATAGGTAAATAAAAGCATGGAATAGCAGTTCAGTTGTGATCTCTAGACTGCTTTCAAAATTGGAACTTTTTAATGTGCAGAAAATGGTTTTAAGGACAAGATCTCTGACTACATATATTTGCTTGCCTTTGGAGGAAAATATTTGGATTCAGAAAAGAAAAACAACCATTGGCTCATAGAAACTATGAAAGACTGTAATAGTATAATACGTAGTATTCCTCCTGAAAAACAACAGAGAGCAAGTTGGCAGGTTTTTCTGAAACAGTAGGTAGGGGTTTTTTAATATTGATATAGGCCTGTCTGTTCTGCAGGCTCTCTCTGTGCATTTCCCATTTTTAATGTTGCTAAAAGCAACACTAAGAATTCTGACTGTAGCTCTCTGGGAAGCTACTAAGCTGTCTTAAAGTTATCTTGGCAAACATAGGAGTCTTCACAGTTACACAATAGATTTTTTTTCCAGGATATATCAGTGGTGACATTAATGTGCTAGGTATTGACTGAAAGAGGAATGAATATGTGTATTTTGGAAGGAATTGTGTATTTTGTTTGTTTAGGGTTTTTTTAAGGACTAAAGCACTTTTTTTTAAACAGAAATACTTCAAAATAGTTCAAATTGGTCCTTATTTTTGGTAGGGCTAAGCGGATAGAGCAAGCAGTTTTAGATTTAGGCCAGTCTTGAAAATAATTCTGTTGTGTATTCTATTCGAAAGTAAGTCAGCTACCACATAAGTGATTAAAATAAGATGGGGGCAGGGGGAAAATAAATAATTATGTTGCTCTTGAATGAGATGGATCTTTTTTAAAAACAAACAAAATAACAGTAAAGTTACAGCAGTTACAACAGTTAAAATAAATGACTCCCATAATTACTGGAGGAAACACAGAAGGATAGATGCTTGGCCTCACCTTGGAGCAAGAAATCCCTGTGTCCCAGGAATCACTAGAATTTTCTGAACAGAAAAGTACAAAAATAATTGGGGAAAAGTTATTTTGAATTGTTCAAGTTAGTCTGTTTTTCTGTTTTTGAAGGTGCAGATGGAAAGCAGTGTTTGTTAAGAGGGTGATGTTTTCCCGAGCCTTACACTACCTGGGCTTAGCCAGGTTTTGTTTCTAGGCTGCATCTGTGTGCTGCTCCTTAGAAGGCTGGCAGCTAAATGTTGGAAGGTTGAATCCACTGCTGTGTCTGGCATGGTGTGAAATGAAGAACCACTTGACACAAGGTGGCCTCTTCCTTTTTGCGTGCCTGTTCTTGGGTGCTCCAAATTGCTGACAGTTGGGGTAACACAGTCATTGATTGTTTTCAAATGCTGTTCAAACAGCATTTGAAGATGTGTTGCATGACTGATTTGCATGTTATCCTTGAGAATGTCATTTCTTTAAAAGGAAGAAACCCTGTTAACTGTGGTTTGAAGGCAATTATCTCTGTTCTCTTGATAAAAGGAAAACCTGTATTGAGCTTACTGGTTGTGATTTGTAAATCTGAGATGATGAAATGTTCACAGTGTGTTTGTTTTCATAATGAAATAAACATTTTGCTTGTAGGGTTGTAAAGGTGTATTTCTCTGTTAAAAACATATCAGTAGTTTTCCATATTACAAATAACCTTTTCCAGAGGCTATAGCCATGAGTGCTGTGGGCAGACAACTGTTTCTCATGTATTGATCATTCCTCATCACTTCTAAAAATGATGTTTAACTGCCCTGTCATTCTCCAGAGAGAACAGGCACCCTTCCTTAAACCCCAATGATAGCATGATAAGTTTGTGGTTTCAGAAAGGGGTGTGGAGCAATTTTCTTGGTACATACAATGGTTACTTACGTCTTCAACTTGTGTGGAAACCCTGGGCAGTGGATGTGAGGAATCTGCCAAATGGTCCTAGAAACCTCTGAACTAATTTTACCACTGCTAGAAGGAAGAAGGTGGCCACCATGAATTCATGTATTGGAGTAAATGTTAGTCTTCCAAGAAAAGAGAAGGGGAGCAGTACATGTATGAAATTGAATCACCTAAATTCTCTAGCTGCAGAATATTCTTCCAACTTCTCGACCAAATGCCACTACTGTCAGTGACAGGCTGGCTTGCTCTCTCTTCCTCTGTTTTTTGCTGCCTTAATGCTGCAGCCCGGGCTGGTAGGGGTTTCTTTGTTTGCCCAGGTTTTGCCACTGGTGGAAGCAGCAGCATCTCCCAGCCCAGTGCCTGGGCACTCATGAGAGTGGGTGCTTGGCTGCACTGGCACTGCTGGTGTGCTTCTATCATCAGACCTATCTGGTAGTCAGGGGAGCCCTCAAAATAAAGGGCTGTAGTCTTAATTTCCTAAAATATCTTCCATAAAAATTTACTCCCTTTCTCTTTCTTCCTTCTCCCTCATGTAGTGCTAGAGGGTGCTGCTGAAGAAGAGGCTGAAGAGCCAGACGCAACTGTACATACTACACTAAGTGAGGAGACCAGCAACCCAGAAGAGAGCCACAGTCAATCAGAGGAGAAAGATGAAGGTAATTGGTTCAACTAGCTCTGTGACTCTCTAAATTAGGGCATCGATTAAGAATGTAGAAATATTTCTCAGCCATCTGTGCACCATATTGTGTGAAGAGTAGAAGATACATTGAGCAGAAGCACTGGTGCATACATTTCTTTTCCCATCCCTAACCTTTATCTGTCTGAAAAGTATAAAATAGGTTGAACAGAAGCATGGGCATATAAATTCTCAGCTACCACTGGAGGCATCCAAACAAAGATTTTCTTGGCTCACAGTAACTTGGCACCACATAACTTAGCCTCAAAAAACCACCTGTTTATAATCCTCAAACTTATGTTCCAAAGACAGTATTATGCAGAGATCAAATGTTCACAGACAAACGTGTTCCTCCTTGTTCACCCTCACATGCTTTTCTGTTGCAGTGACTTTCTCACAACACACATTAAGATTCTGTCCTTTCCACAGAGGTGACAGAGCAGTAGACTTGCAGGGTGTTCCTGTTTCTTAGGGAGACTTCTTGAGGGGGAAAGGAGTGTTTAATTTGAAAGCCTCTTCCTTTTCAAACCTGTAAAGAAGAAAATATAAGGCTTTTCCTGTGTGTTTGACATGTCTGTATGTTAAGAAACCAGAGATGAGATTTTAGGTGTGTTAGAGATAGGAGCACCCCTGCTACTTAGAGCATGTGATGAAGAAGTTTGAACTTTGACAGCTTCAGCTGTGACATTAGTCATGTATGTAACACATCTTCTCCATGGATTAGTATGACTTAGCATACCAAAATCACATATGTGCCATCTGTGGCAGTAAAGAGGCAATATGGGGGATATGGGGTTTTGTTTTGGTTGAATTTTTGCTACTTTAGCTTATTCCATGTACAGAGCTGGCTTAAGCCATGCTTAAAAGAGAACCCAGTACCCTACACTGTGTTACTTATGTCTTAATTGTGCAGTCCGGTTTAAAACACATGCCTGCTTGAATGATTGTGCTTGCCAGAGTGTGCATTCATCAGTACTGCTCTATTAGTTCATGGTGATCACAAGGTACCACATATAATTCCATTTCAAAGCAAGAGAGTATAAAGTAAATCACTCTATAAACTCCCTATTGAATTAAGGTTGAAAATTAAGAAAATGGGAATGTCCTATGAGAAAAATGTACACTTTGTCCTATGCATTCTAATATGAGAAGCTTGTCCTGTTATAAGAGCTCCAATTGTTATGGCCTGTTGCCTGTGCTCCATGATGATCCAGCAGAGTGTGATGTGAGTTACAGGCAGCTGAAAATACTGTGGGTTGTTTGGGGTTTTTTTAAGATGGCCTAGGAACTCCTATGTGTGTTCTTGGTTTTAGTTCCAGAGAAGCAGCTGGAAAGCTTAAATAGCTATAAGATACCACCAAGTTCACCAAACAGTTTGGACGGAGCAGACTTGTCCTCCATTGACGCCATGATGTCAGCAGTGATGAATGTGGGGAAGATTGCTGAAAACAGCGGGAATTCTCAAAATGTCAAATCCCCCTCAAAGTCTCCTGCACCAAATCGGATTGGCAGGAGGAACCAGGTATGTAAATCCAAATGCAGGGAGGGCAAAGGGGAAGCAAGCAGCTGCCTGGAAAGTGGTAAGATGTAATTTATGTTTCTTGATTGTTTTGCCTTTTTTCCCCTCAGCAGTTTTTTCTTGCCCCTGCCTCTGTGTATGTATTCTGGTATCTCTCCAAACCATAACTTAGAAAACTGGGAATGAGAAGGGTCCATGTGCTTGGATCGACACATAAAAATCATTTGAGCTCGAGCTCCAGTGCCATGCAATGTTGAACTGGTCTAGCAGATGCCCCTAGCAGTGACAAAGTCACCTAAGAATTGCCATTTTGTCCTCCTGCATCCTTTCTCCAGGGTCTTGCACTTGCATAATCTCATGAGGTGTGTAGCTGCCCTGTGGAAGATTCGAGTGATGTATGGTTAAAGGTGGTTCTGGAACAAAACATTCATCAGGATGCTCAGTTCATATGTGTAGTGTAATGTGCCCTTAACTTCCTTGTTAATAAAAGCCTGAAGAGCAATTGCAGAATGCCTTGTATGAATTTTGCAGAGTAAATATATGTAGCTTTTATCAGGTTTTTTCTGTTTACCAGTTGATGGCACCAGGTGGTAGCAATATTGATCTAAACAAGTGAAAGGAGAGAGTCATATCAGTTAAACTGTAGTTATTTATATCTGTGTTTTTCTCCTGCTGGGCCAAGCTCCAGCAAAGAAGGTGCTGCAGAATATCAAGAAAACCCCCAAATCCCTGTGGTCATTTGAGTTTAGAGCTTGAGGTGAAGCACAGAGACTTTTGTAAACGAATCAAGATGTAACAGGGATCAGAAAGGTTGAGAGGCGTGACTCATATGATGTTCCTATAGTAGTTTATTAATAGCTTGCTGAGTTGACAGACTTATGACTTGTCTTGGATTTTTTAGCATGAAAGGAGTTAAAAGCCATTAGCTGTAAATGGACATCCTTAAATGAGGAATGGGCAATATACAGACAGCCGTGTTTGTGGGATTCTATTGTCTAGCACCTGGCTCTAAGGTTTATTTACAATGTTCTCACTTAGGGGCTGCTCTGGTTCCTTCATTTCATCATGTGAAGTGTGGCACTGAAGTCCAGACCAGTCTCAGGGCAATGCTGTTACACAGCTGTCCACCGGTACACCATGTGGTCTGGCTTCAGGGAAGTTTATTAGTGTTGGTGACCTTTATTCCACCTGGTATTTCGGTGGGCATCGAATCAAAGGAAGCTCTAGAGTAAATGTGACAGGATTAAGAGGGATTCTTACAGCATAAAAATAAACAAATACATTGAAAACATAGTAAATTGCCTATTTGTCTTTAGGCAGAAAGATTGTTAAAGCCAGAGGGGCAAATGGCTACATTATTGAGAAAACAGAAGTGAGATGTGAAATACTAAGTGGGTATCAGTCTTGTTAGCAGGCTCTAATACAGCGAATTTCCACTCTCAGCATAGCAGAATGAAAGCACTAAATTGTTTTAGTGTGTAGCAGTGCAGGGACCTCAGATTCTGGTCAGAATACGTCCCTTATTATAATTTCAAGGATAATAACAGCTGATTTTCTGGGTCTGACTGCTGTTTCCCATGAGTTGGCAGTGAAACATTTTGCCCTGAACCCTTGTCCCAAAGTCTGTGGTTCTCTTTATAATGCTGACTTTATCTTGGCTGCCATCTACCCATAGTCTAAAAAGCATATTCTCACATCAACCTGCATGTATTTTAACTTCTCATTTGCTTTGCTCTTGACGAAAATAAAAAATGTGACAGAGGTGTTTTTTGGGCTGGAGAAAAACAGACAGACTTAATGCACAACTGCAAAAGCATTTGCCATCAGTTGAATGCAGAGCAGTTGTGCCAGATTGACTTACTAAAGGGAGAGTGGCTGACAAATGAGCTGTTAATTTTATCTTTCAGTTCAAGAACTGTGTTTTCACCAACTTGGCTCTGGTGGGGTAGCTGAATGCTGTGTTTTAAATTGGTGAATAGGGGTACTCCTACAGTAGGGATGCTAATGTTTTTTGGTCTGGATTGGGTTAGTCAATGGATTTGCTTGAGCTGTGTTACGGTATGCAGCTTCTAGCCTGTCTGACCACTGGAGAAAGTTTGGGTTTTAGTTAATAATAAACCCCAGATTCAATACTAATCAGCTCTGGCTGAACTACAGTGTGTTTCTCATCTTCGCTTCGAGGTGAACCAGTAATTACTCTATCTTCTGTTATTTTGATAATTTGAAGAGAAGGAAGTTTGGAAAGCAGGCTTTGAAATCATCAAGTGCATCATGTAGAACTGCAGCACTCGTTTAAAGAGGAGGGGGGCAACAGTGGTGTGTTGATAATTTTGCAGAAATAGCCTGGGGATTAAACATCATCTAAACTGTCAGCACATTTGCAGGGAATTTCCTCACGGCACAGTGTGTTTGTGCTCTGTCTTGAGCCAGCTTTTAACAGGGTGCAGTATAATTGGAGCTGAAGCTGAACATCACTCCAAGGTTGCATGTAGTAAAATTAAAGTTGTATAAGTAGGATGGAATGAATGTTTGTGAATTACATGTTTGTATATAAAAGATGGGGGAGGGACACTGAGATAATGCATTTTAATTTTCTTTGAGTGTTCAGACTTCATAATGGCAGCTTTTCTTGCTTTCTTTCTAACGTTTTGCAAGTGCTAATACATTAGACCTTGGCCTGTATGTATGGCCTGCAGTGATTACCTTTGGGATGTAGAGGCTGAAATGTAGTTAGAAAAACATATACAAGCAAAAGAATGGGGAGCAGTGGGAGAACCTAATCCTTTAATTTTAGAAACGAAGTCTCAATACTTATTTTCTTCAGAACAAATGGTAAAATAGCTCTTCATCCGTGTCTACAGGTCACAGAAGTTATTGCAAAATTATCATGGCCCTGTTTTTGAAAACAAAATGTAACACAGGTACTCTCTAACATGGTTCTCCAAATCATGCAGGAGGGGATATTGCTTTAATGAGGCATAAAAAAGAACTTTTTTTAACTCTGTGTCAGCATCTTGCCGTCCTAATGTGCCAGCAAATTTGTTACTGAGACTTGGGTTAGTCATTCACAATGTTCTTTGTGAATGCTTATGGCTGACAACCTGGAAATGGTTGCTTCTGAGTTGATGACTTTGGAATATCACTGGGGGAAAGAGAATTGTGTGGAGAGAGGAAATGCACAGACACACTCATACCCATCAGCTTGTAGCTAAAGAACTGCTGAGAATGGGTTCTGCTTTTTGCTTGTTTTCAAGCTTTTGCTATTGATTCCTAAGACAGCTGAAGAGAATTTCAGTAGAAAATGTCACTTGGCATAAAAATTATACTTTCCCATTGGTCATGCAGAGATGGTTTTTGTACTGTCTTGTCACTAGAGGTGTGCATCATTCTAATGGAAAACTGAGGTTTAATTTTGAATGCTAAATCATCTTCCTTTCAATATACAGACGCTAGTGCATAAGCCATGCCTGGCTTCTGGTGAGGTTGTGAAAATACCCTTTACATCATCCAGTAGCCATCCTTGTGGACAAATTGAGACAAACAGCTTTGGTTCCTGCAAGAGTGCTATTTCGTTCTTGGCTGGAGGAGTGGTGGCTTTGCTCAGTGTCTCAAGGGCATTCTTAAATCAGGTTGAGCTCTCCGGTTGGCTTCATTGTTTGTACTCGTGGTTTGACCATGGTTACTCCTGATTCTCACCTGGGCGGAGAATGATGGGTTTCATAATGGGTTTTTTTGGAGTCACGTACACTCCTGCATTGTCACCTCTTTCTTGCTATGATCTCATCAGATCTTGCGAGCTTCAGAAGGGTGGGGCCTGGCTGGTGTGCCTGGATGGGATGCTTCCAGCAGAAACACAGGATGCTGAAGGAAATGGTGCTGATGATTCAGTAAATGCCACTCTTCCTTCTGAGTCAGCCATGGAGCAGAACATGCAGCCCCTACAAAAGGGCACCAAGATAGTGCTTTGCCATCAAGATGGGAAAATCTGAAGTTCTGACAACTTGTGCTATTAAAAATCTTTGGGAAGAATAATGATGTTTGCCCATGTATTCTGATGATGTTCCAGGAATTACTTTCTGGTCAGCTAAAATCCTCCTGGCAGTTCGAACTCCTTGCAATTGCCTTCACTTCCTGTCCTAAATTGCTACTGCTGACTATCTGTGTGCTGTTAAAACAGCTGCTGTACTTCTGTGATAGCTGAAATGGCCCCTGTTTATAAATTCAGAGCTTTCTGAAACTTGCTTGAGGGATCTATCAATTGTAAATGTATAAATGCAAGTTATTCTTTTAGTAGTGGCCTTTTGTACTTGGGGTGGATTATGTTTTTCCACCCTCATTACTGACAGCTTTCTAGTCCTTTTACATTGATATTCCTTCTGATTGTTTTGCCCTCTTTTGTCCACAGGAAACAAAAGAAGAGAAGTCTTCCTATACCTGTCCTCTGTGTGAAAAGATTTGCACTACACAGCACCAGCTAACTATGCACATTCGTCAGGTATGCAGAGTACCAGCTCTTGGTTTCTTACTTTTATTAAGAGTGTTTCATTTGCCAGGTTGCATTTTACAGTGGTGAAAAACAGTTCCATGTGCAAGCCAATGGAATGCTTCCATTGTTTTGCTTTTATTTTAGCCTTCCCTTGCATTTTCTTCAAAAAGCACACCCCACAAACCTAACCCTCAGGTGGGTAATTTTCCTCCCTTCCTTGCCCGGCATTTCATCCCCCACCCAGTGGCTCAAACGAGGATGTGTGTCCTGTTCTGCATAGCTTAAGGTATCTTAAGGATCCGGAAAACCACTTCCATCATGAGGCCTAAGTCCTGTTTTATTATCCTGTTTGAGTACAGATTTTTTACTGGTCATGCAAATTACGAAGCAGGGAGACACAATTTTTAAATCAACTCGAGTGTAGAAGAGTCTCTCAGTCTTTCACAGGATGTAGCAGTTTTGGGAGGCTTTTTTTTTTTTAACTGGACAATGCACTTTTTTGTCAGCTACAGGCCTGTTCTTGCTCCTCCTGAAATATATGCATACTTAATAAGGAGGTTTGCCCTTTTTTCTAGCAGAAGGTTCTACTTTGGATGCTAAGGTGTGGTTGATGACTGGCTTCATTAGATACTTATTACTTCAGTTTTTCTTCTTGTACTGTAACAGTTACTTAATTTTTTTTTTTACTCTCCTGATGTTTTTGGGGGATTTTTTTTTGTATATGAAGAGATTTTCAAGTCTGTGAATGCAAGTAAGAAAGAGTGGTACATATAGCACAGTAGTTAATGGCCATAACTTGACCTTGTAATGCATTTTTATGGCCACAGAAGTTTGCATGTACACTCAGAAGCAGTTTAGTTTTGTTGTCTTACTATGCAGTAAGTTTAAAATTAATATCTTTAAAGAGAATTTATTTTTAAGTGTCTGTCTTTTGCTGTGAAGTTCATCATTCCATCCCCTTTCCTTACCACTCACACAACCCCAAACTACTGCACAGCTTAAAGTATCCCAAGGTACCATTTGTCTGATGGGTTGTTGCTGAGTCCCTCTGTATCCTCTTCTGCTGCAGACCCAGCAGAAATGCTGCATTGCAGGCTGTATGAAACAGCTACTTGTGCTGGTGCATTAAGGGGTTAAAGTTGAGGGGGGAGGAGGAGGGGCTGGAGTTGAGGGGGGAGGGCTGGGGAGGAGAGGTATCTACAGGGCACACCCTCATATAAGGTATTGTGCCAAGTAGCTCTTCAGAGCTGCTTAATTTAAGATGTTTATAGTTCTTGCTGATATTTTACTGGCACTTCAGAAGGGGCGTTCAATGAAAAAAAAAAATCATTGCTTTCTCCAGCATAACACTGACACTGGAGGGACAGACCATTCCTGCAGCATCTGTGGAAAGTCTCTGAGCTCAGCGAGCTCCCTTGATCGCCACATGCTGGTGCACTCAGGTGAAAGGCCTTATAAATGTTCAGTATGTGGACAGTCCTTCACCACCAATGGAAACATGCACAGGTGAGTGCTGATCGTGTCCCAGGAGTCTGGAAAGGTTTACAGCATAGGAGGCTGTTTTGTTTCCTTGGAGGGACTAGCAAGCTGACTAAAGACACTTGGGCAGGAAATGTGGAGTATCTGTGACTACAAATGTGTCATAACACATACTACAGCTACTAGGATGCTTAAGTAGTGGGAGGAAATCAGAATTGAGAAAGATCTTCTAGCTTTCTTTAAGTATTATCAAGAGTTGTTATAGCTTTTTTTTTTTTTTTTAAATAGTAATAGTAGTATGACAAATTGATTTTTCTTAGGGGTTAAAAATATATAGCCAAGCTTCTAATTTCGTAGCTTCAGAGTCATGGATTCAAGTGGTTGTATTAGAACATCTAGAGTTTTGTTGGTGTTATGTACTTAGGTATCGTGAAAATGACTCATTGGTATATTTATCTTGTTTTTAAATATATGCATCAATATTTGTTTGCACTATAGACAACTTATTGCACTATAGATCTGGCAAATTCTCAGCAATCCAAGTTTCCAAATGTAGTTTCCTTTGTAGGGATGTAGCAATATGTACAGTTGTCAACGGGGGAAACAAAATGTTAAAGCACATGGGTTTTTCCTTCCCCTCTCTCATCCCTTGATTCATTATTCATTTATTTGCATGGGTGGAACATCTCAGAACTGATTAAAACTTCATGGATTCCCACATAGCTTTAGTCCCCATATCAAAGAGTTTACAACCTACAAAGAAACTGTGAGACAGGTGGGGGATAAAGAATATTGCTTACAAGCAAGAGGGCAGGAGTGATAGTTACAGACTGTTTCTGTGTGGAAAGGAAGAAGTCTTGTTTCCCTGATTATTACTAACAATTTTCCAAGCAGTAGGAAAATTGTTAGTAATAATCAGGAAAATATTCTACCTATACCTGTGCTATAGGTAGAATGAAAGGGTGATTTTGATAACAGTAGGAAAGATAACATAGTTCTGCACAGTGGGAGCAACATCTACTTGCATCATTACTTTTTCTGTATCATTTTGTTCCTGTTAAACACTTGGATGAAAAGAGAGGGAATGCAGTTTTGTGATTCTATATTTATTTAACTTACAATTGATTGGAACTGGGGAGAGTTAGCAAGATAGATAAAAAAATGAGAAGGGAAGAACACAGAGATACTGGCCTTGGGCACTGAATAAATCACACATCTGACTCATCTGACCAGAGGTGTTGTGAGCCATGTTTGCCAGGTCGGGTCATTACTCTGTGTGACGTGTGGAAGGCAGGGGCACTGCTGAGTTGCAACTGATGCCACTGTCAGTATCCAAGGGTGACTTCCAGTGGTGGAACTCTGGGATGGTCAGTCACTTGTGTCTGGGTGGCTTGCTGAAGATCTGCTTGTGTGGTTTATTTGAGTTTTTGCTCACTGGGCATCTCTTATGCTCTCCCAGAAGCAGGAAATGGAGGCTTCCCCTGAAACTTGACTCCAGGCCTGTAAGAGATTGATGTAGTCACCTTTGCTTACACAGCTTTCCCCGTGTAGAAATTCTTAGCATGCTTTTGTAGCTAATTTATAGCCAGAATTGCCAGACTCAGTGACTTGCCCAAAAGAAGTAGAGATCAGTACCTTCTGATGAGAAGATAGTTTGGTTTTAATTTTTTCTCTTAACAAGATGATGCCTGAAGTTACCAGGATAGAGTGCTGTATTTACTGACCGCACCAAGAAGGACCTAAGTTCATGCAAGGAAACTCTTGATATTAAAAGTTTTTTTGTCTGATAGATGCCTGTCAGTTCTGTTAAGCTCCTTCTTGTGCAGGGCTGCCTTGCAGCAGCAGAAGGCTGTTCCCAAGCTTGGTGTCTCTGCAACGTGTGACCCCAGACCCATGGCAAGCAAAATCCTGAGCACACTGAAACATGCTGGTTCTGCTAAAGGAGAGTTGTGGTTGGCAGACTGTGCCTTCTGGTCTTTTTCAGTGAATAACCTTTTCTTGTTGCTATAACTGACTGTAATACTGGATCTTGTTGCTAAAGGAAGGCATGAATGTGCAAGTAGGCAGATGAGGATAAATACGAAGTGAAATCAATTTTTTTATGTGGTGCTATGACATACTCGCAACAAAGACGTTCATTTTACCCACCAGTACCTCCTTCTGAAACAGGTATTTCTGGTCTAAGCTGGTGTGAAGGAAATTTCTTTTTCAGGCATCTCAAACTTAGCTCTAGCATCATGTCCAATGGACTGTCAGTGCTATGGCTGAATGCATCTCCCATCTCATTCAAAACTGCTTCTGCCTCAGGATTCCGGAGCAAGGACCTGTTTGCCAGGTCCCGCCTCATGTCTAACTCCTGCAGGCCATGTCTGTGATGGTGCCATGTCTGTTCTTCTGTACCAGCTAGATGATACTACAAGTCCATCTTTCTCCTCTTTTATGTGCAGCTGTTTTATTGTTCTCTATTTTTGTGCTATTGTATCTAAGTAGTGACAGACGTATGTCCAAACCAGCAAAACAACAACAACAAAAAATTTCTCATGTGCCCCTGGTAGCCAGCAGGGTGGTATCCCTGGACCATTGCACAACATGGGATCAGAGAGAGGAGTTACAGCTTCAGCAGAAACTTGTGATGTACTGGTAAAGCATCAGTGTAACTTGTGAAGGTCCTGCAGGAGCTTCCCAGGATTTACTGCACTTACACCAAATATGCTTAGTTTACAGGAGAGGAGCAAGAGAGAAGTTGGTCTGCTGGTATGAGAATGGTAGGAAAAATGTGTAGGCTTATGCCATGTACATCCTCTCTTCTCTTTTCCCCCCTGCCATGTTCTGACTCTTATTTAGCTGTCTATACTATTTTTAAATCCAGACTTTTAAAAGACCTTTTAGGGGAAAAAGTTCAATGGAATGGTTTTGTCCAGGGAAATACTGTGCCATGGGAGTACTTACTGCTGTTCCATCACAGAATGAAATTTCTGATCTGTCTTTCAGCCTCAAAGCAGCCACATCATTAGGCATTCAGCTGAGTAGAGGAGGGAAGGGAACAAGTTTTGGTTGCTTTTTTGGGTTAGAAAATTATTACCAATGCTGTTACACTCTCAAGTGCCGACCATCTCCATCAAAAGTATTCTTTCACCACCTTTACTTTACCAAGGGAGAAAAAAACTCCAGAGCTCTTACTTGATGCTCTTTTGCATTGCAGTAAAACGACTGTGCAACAGATGAACTTTTTGTGAAGTGAGTGAGAACTCACTGTGTGCTGTTTCCTGCACATCTATTCCTTGAGTTACTGTAGCTGTGCTGGGGTGTTGCATGTACTCTTCACTTGTGAAATCGATGCTGGCCTTCCTGACTCCCACAATACATGCAACGCCTCATTTGTAAATGAGTCACAGCCTCTCACATGAAGTCCCAATTTCATTTTGTTGTGCTCCTTGGCTCCTCGTCAACAAGTTAAGTTGAATGGGCACGGCAGACTGGGGTGGAGTGGAAGGTTCTCTTGTGCAATACTAGTAAGAAAAAGAGGTTAAAACCTGCTTCCTTTTCTGACCAGTGTGACTCTTGGCCAGGATTTTCAACAGGGAACTTTGAGCCCAGGATATCTCAGAAAACTCTCTTACAGGATGCCAGGCTGTTCAGGAGTGACCTGAGCCTTCTGTGGGGATAGTCACATTTGGAGAGAGCAAAGGTCTCTGGAGAATGCTCAATGTCCAGAGCAAAAAAACTGATTTTCTCATTCTTCCTGATGTGCTGTCAGACTGTCTGCTGCTATATCAGTGCTGCTCCTGCCGTTTTGGAGGGTTGGTGCAATCTGATACAACAACTGGAAGATCTGTTAGTGCCTGGTATCAGCATCAAGAATTGCTCTGGAGAAGACCTGAAGATGATGCTGAGTTTTTTAGAGTTTTGTTTTTGACCACTATTGGAAAGAGCAAGTCTTCTTGGAAATAGCAAGCATTCTAGAATCAGGAGCTGATTAGAGATTTGGGAGCATTGTTTTCTTGGGGCTTTTTAAGAAAGTTAAAGGAAAGGGTTAAATCACTGTAGTTTTGAATTCAACATTCCTGTAACTGGCACTGTGATGATCAGTACATAAGAAAATCTGCAATTTAGGATATGCCTTATCCTCACCCTTCTTTGCTAGAGAGACAGACCCTGTGGCTTTTTCTCAGTCACAGTGAATTAAAGTTGAATACTCATATCTCCATCAGGAACATAAACTATATGGAGGGGACAGGGGTGTATGAAAAATTTCTGTAGCTGTGTAAGAGCTGGGGATTTCCAGTGTACTGTCTCCACTCAGAAGATCGTAACTACTAAAGACTTTCCAAAGGTTTTCATCTGTGCTGTCATAGTAACTCCCTAGGGAGTTTTTCTGTGAATAATGCCAACTCTGAGGAGACCTTTTGGGTCTAGACTCTGACACTAAATAGGACGTTTCAAGTATCTTACTCTATCTCTACCACTACCTTTCCCCAAAATGCAGACAGAGGAGTTAGGGTGCTGCTGTGGTTGTAGTGGTGGTTTGTGAGCATTAGGAAGGGACCTTGAGGTGGAGAAAAAATTCTCCTTGACTTACTGTGCTGCATTCAAATAGAACGTGCATCAGCCTTCAGTGGGAAGGGCGATGCCTCCACTTGCTCCAAAAGTGTTTCCTTTGGGGGTAGGATACTTTGCCAGCAGTTCCTTTTCCATTTCTGTGACTAAGGGTAGTCTGTGCCTATCACTTTAAAGTCACATTTTCCTCCCTGCCAAAGACATGCTCTCCATGCAAGTAGAAAATGTTAATGGGGTATAAATGCCAAAAGGGAGGTGAGAAATGACCTTCCTGCCAGTTTCCAGTGGGAAGCTATTAAAGGCTCTGTGGCAAATCTGAAAAGAGTAAAGGGATAACGCATGTGTTTCAGCCACAGCTTCCCAGTTTGGTAAATGAAGGAGCATTGTCCATGGCTGGTTTTCTCCAGACTGTCCATATAAGTCCAGTAATGCAAGCTAACTGAAGTGTTTCATTTGAAACTAAAACGTAGAAAGTATCTACCTTCTTTCTCTTCTTTCATTCCTTGCCCCATACGTGACAAAATTATTCAGAATGGCTTTTTATTTACATCCTGCTTAGGTACTTGTGGGCTGTTTATGTACCATATCAGGAGCAGGTCTCAAAGTTGGGGGATTTTTTTTTTTTTTTTTTTTGGCACATGTGAAACACCACATGCAACAACCACATGCAGAAGTCTTTGAAACTCAGATTGGAAGATCTGGATTGCAGAAGCTATGCTTTGAAGCATTCTTACAAAGGGTCCTATCAAAGAAGGTATTTCTTCTTTTAATTAAGAAGGCACTTTCATTTCTCATTCTTATTTTCAGTACTAGATAGTTTTCCCAAACTTCTGATTTTAATACACTGTGGAGAGATAAACAGCTGTCTTTTTAATCAAGGTGTGGTAATACTCTGATGTTCAAGTCTTTCTGAAACAACACTTCATGTGTGCACCTGTGTGTTGCTGACTGAGTTTCTTGAGAAGGACAGAAAATGCACATGCTGGAAGGTAATCTCTGAATTTTGACATTTTAACCAGCCATCTTTGCTGGCATATGAAGAGCATGCAAGTCTGGAAGATTGCAATGTATGCTCAGAAAATGAGTGTTGGATCCTGATACAGGCATAGGGGTTGGGATGCATACACTTCAAAGGTTTCCCTGCTCCCTTTAACAAGAGTCTGTGTGTCATGGGCAGGTATGTACACAGGCCACCTGTGACTCTGCAAATGTCCAATAGGCAGAGTGTCCTCAAGATCTGGCTGAATCCATCCTCTCTTGCATTCCACCTGTGAATCGCTCCCATGTTATTTATGGCATTGGCCTGCTTCCAGTACGTTGTGTGTGCTTTGTGGGGTGCAGCGCAGTAACAATGCCCAGCCTTCACGTACAAATAGGATCTCTGTAGTCCAGCACGTGCAGGCTGGCATTTGCTTAAGATGAAAGTTTTGGAGTCAGAACATAGCCAAATGTGATGAAGACCTTTTTTCTTTCCCAGAAGAGGAGAGGAACTGCCTTATTACAACATGGTTTGCAAGTGGAAATTTGGTGTAGCTTTGAAAAAGCAAATGTATGAGATCTTGAGGCTAAAAACAAATAGCCGAGGAGCTCACCACACAGAAAATGATTGACACTTCTCACATGTGAAAAGGCTGTCTCTCATTGTCTTGCACAATTGAAATGTCTCTTTGGTCATCTCCTAAGGAGCTTTTATTTCAGTGTAGTAATGGGTAAGCAGTGCTCTTAATTATTAAGAACCAGGCCGTACTACAGGCTTTTAAATCCATTCCTTATATGTGGGGGGATGATTTAACCACTGTCAGCATGCTAGTGAAAGACAAGCTTCAGCAAATGTAAGTGCCCTAATTCTTCAGCAGGGATAATGAACACTAGAGGACTAACTTCTGGTTCTAGCAACTGAGGACTGTAGTTGTGGGATGCAGGTGAGATGTGATAGGTGGTTTGGTGTTCTTTGCAGTAAAGAATGTTTGTTACATTTTTTGCTAGTACGTTTTGTAAATAAGGATGGAGAAACAGGTGGAGGGAAGGTTTTTGGCCTCTCCTGTCAGCAGATAATACCCAGAATATGTTTTTGGTACTCTGCTGAGACTCCCATGTTTTGAAGAAGGTTAAATTAGAAAGAGAGAAAGAAAGCCTTTTCAACAACAATATAGCAGTAAGAGAAGAGTCTGTTTCTGTGTGTCTTTGATTCAAATTAGAAGTGTACAGTGTTTTTAATTGTTCCAGGAAAAAACTTTTGTCTGTCTCACTGTTGCTGAGTAGATTTACTTCTGGAAAGACTATATATAAACTACTATTTAATTAACATGCCTCACAAATAGGGTGCTCAAAAAAAACCCTCCACCAGTATCTTCAGCGGTAAAAGACTCTGGATGACCTCCTGTGCCACAGAACCTCTGTGAGCCCTCAGAGCTGAAAGGAGATGCCATGATTTCAGATGTATTACATGCTGCTTGTAGGCTTGGACAGTATCCCCCTTCAGTTATCGTTAAAGAACAGCAAAGGAAGTTAACACAAAAACATGAATGCTGAGATCTGATTAGAATCAAGCGAAGCAAGGAAGTGCAGAGTTAAGATTTATACGCAGACCTTAATTAGCTCCATTGTTCTTGAGAACCTAAGCGTACACAATGAGGAACATTATACTGGCATCTCCAGAGCTCCTCAGTACCTAAACATAAGACTTCAGTGTGCTTTTCAGTCCTAGATTTTCTCTGTGTGTTGCCTTTCTCTGTGTGTGCCTTTGCACAAGCCTAATCTTGTGCATTGTAAGGCTGTGGGTTCTTGTGTTTTGGTTTTCTGCAAGGCAAAAAAAGGGGACAGTCTTAATGAGTTTAGGTTTCTGGTGTGATTTCTGTCAAGGAGAAGGTGGTCTGACATGGCAGGGTAATGCTGCCCTCCTCATGGGCAGTAACATGAATCTCACATATAACAGAGCGTATTGAGCATAGCTTAGTGCTGCTTTGTTACCCATGTCACAGTTCAAATAAGCACAAGCCACTTGACAGATTAGACTCTAGTCTTAGAGCACATGGCAGTGCAAGACCTTGATCTTTCCACATAAGTACCCTTTCAGGAATATCACCTCCTCTGAAGGTCTAGTATTCTCAGGGATGTTTCCTCCCCTTCTCACCTTGAAGAGCTACAAAATAAATACAAGCCTTAACTTAGCAAGCACTAGAAAATCTAGGTGATCTTTGTGAGGAGTTGAGGTGCTTTTAGTCCTCTGCCATAAACCTGACATGTGATTCTTGTGGACATGTTAGCTCTCATGGTTAACAAATAACGTGTTATTTTGTTCGCTTTTCGGTTCATGGTTTGTCTTGTAGCTTGTACTTCAGTTGCCTGATTCTGTGTAGAAAATGCTGGTGGTGAGAAAGTTTGCTGAGAGAGTTTGTGTGTTAAGGTCATCTTTGTTCAGCCTGTTGTGCATGCATATCAGAAATACTTGCATCACTTTCCTTATGAACATGTATTCCCTGTCCTCCTATCCCCCGAAAAGATTCCTGGGCAAAGTACCCATGAGAATGAGGAAAAAGTCTATCACAAACTGCATTTGTGGTTGCTGTCATTCCACCTTTAATGTATGTCTTCCAGCTTTACGTTTTTTCCCCCCAGTATCTAACCTGCTCAACCTGTTCTAGTTCAGCATGCTGGAACTAGCAAATGGCAGAACATACCCCCTCTCAGGGTCAGCGAGTTTTTTCTTCTTTCTTTCCTCCCCTCTTTTAAAAATAGGCTATTTCATAACAGTAGATTGACAGCATTGGAGGAAGCTTCTGTAGCTGTTAAAAAAAAAATAAAAAAGCAATGGGAAGCTTGTCATTTGGACTTAGCCAGATCCTTTCACTTGGGTTGTTGAGCTATGATGCTCATATGCACGATGCACACAGCTTAGGCAAAGACACAGTTTTTAAAGTAGTAGTGCCATTATACAACTACTGAATAGCACACAGTATGCAAATACTGCTTTCTGTTTCTTGAGGGTATCTAGAGGTATGCCGAGTTTTTCAGGCTGGTCCCTTAGCTGAAGTTTGCTAAACACTCTTAAGTGATTTTTTTTTTAAATCCTCAGAGTCAGCTTTCCAGTGATGACTCATGTGGAAGGATACCTTGAAACAGAGAAGGTGTCCAAGCTCTGTGTGGCTCATTTTTTACACTAAGACACTTCAGTGGTAGCTTTTTTGACAGTTTCAGTCAGAGGGGAGAGAGAGTAAGGAGTCAATTGTTCATGGACTTGTATGAACTCAAGAACTAAAGTTCTCAAACTCCTGTAAAGTAGCACAGGTCATGCAGGGACTTTTGTTTCCAGTTTGACTTAACAGACTCGTAACAAGATGTGAAACTTCTTCCTTGTGCTTCTCTCCTCAAGCAAGGGAACGCTCTAAGGAAGGAGGACCACATGTTCAGGAACAGGAGAGGAAATGGGCTGAGCACGTGAAACTGCTTTTGCTAGGATGCCATCCTCAGCGCTGGGAAGTTTGCAGTTTGTGTGTGTGCAGTGATAACCTTTTACTTCCTTGCCCCTTAAGATACTTGGTGACTGCTGATACCGGGGTCATGTGGAGAACCTGCTTTTAAGGAAGATGGGCTTCCCTTATCTCACACAGCTTCCTTGCGTCCGTGTGTCTGTTGTGTGTGCGTTTGTGTGTGTGTGTGTCGGGGAGAGATACCCTGCTCCATCTGCACAGCGTCCCTGGCCGTCTGTGTTTTCCTTCTTGAGCTGTGTGACGCAGCAAGTTGTTCTGTGCTGTGCCATCAGGATTGCTCAACAGTGGAGTGTGAGAGGGAACCAACAGCAAGAGGGCTTTGCTTGCTTCTGGGAAGTAGCCGAGGCTTATGTTTGCTCGGTTAAGAAAGGGGTGTGGTTCTGGAGGGGAGGCAGGACATACCTAGGACTTCTTAGACTGTGTTTGCTCTTCAGGCTAAATCTTTTCCCTGTTGTGACATACTTTCTCTGATTTTTCTCTTTCCTTCTCTCTCCATTTTCCCCTGTTACTAAAATTCAAAATGGCCTTAATTATCCTTACCTCCTAATAACACCTGTTTTCTTTAAACATAAAGTTTCCTGAAAAATCAGCAGTGAAGTAACCAAATAAAGTTATATAGTCTTGTATCTAAAGGATATGCCTGAAAACCACACATCTCCAAAAAGATTGAAGAAATGGCCCAGGCCAGATTTTTTGTACATTTAAAAAAATATTTAAAAAATATTACTTCTGCTTAATTTTACTGTTGTTAATCCTTTTTTTCGCTAAGCTTAAGGAAGTATGGTGGTCTGAGAAGGATCTTGTTTAATAAAGGAGGATTTTGTCCCAGTAAAAAAGTTTCTTACAGCTTGGAAGTCTCCTTGCAGTACTTGGCATTGTTAATTTAGGTCTGCTCTGAACATAATGTAAACTGTGTGTGACAGCTTGGTGAAGTGGTACTGGGAAGCTCACACTGCATTTCCTCCTCTTTTGCCCTCCTTTATGCCAGGGTTGATGGAAACTGCTTTCTTCTGCAGTCCTCTGGGAAGCTTTGCTTTGGAGGCATGGTTTGAATCACTTCCCTGTCACAGCATCATCAGGCAAATACTTGTCTCCCTTTTTTTCATTTGAGGTGTTCTGACAACGTCGCTGTTAGGGAATACAAGTAACTTTGAGCCAAGCTGGGAATGCAGTTGTATCAATTTCAGCCTGTTTGAACTTGCTGAGTCTGTGTAGCAAGTAGTTGCTTAAATGTGAATACAGAATAATTATTCAGAAGTGGTACCCCCCCCCCCCCCCCCTTTGGATTTTAGATCGTTATCTTTCCTCTCATGCTTACAACTTGCCTTTATTCACAGCAAAGCAAATTTTTTCTCTAGGATAAAAATATAGAATGCTCTGTGTGCATGTGTGTGTATCATATATCCTTAGGTATCATGTATTGGCAGCTGCGTGGCACTGGCTAACTTTGCAGACTGTCCTGGTAGCACTGAAAAGAGATTTGAAATCTCTCGTTCAAATTTAAAATTTAATCACCCATGGCTTTTTCAGCCTTAGCACACCCAGCCAGCCTTGGTGGATCTGAATAATGTCACTTCTGTCATCTCAGTGATTCCTTCTGCCGGGAGAATCTCACTGCGCTGGGAGCCAGGTGATGCAGCACCCGCTATGAGCTGGAGAGGATGCTGAGGCCATGTCTGTCTGCCACCTGTGTGGCACCGAAGGGGCACATACACCCGCGTGCCGCTGCACGCTGCTGCGTGGAGAGGCTCCCCAGGGCCACGTTAGCCTTGGTGAACAGCGCGAACAAGCGCTGGAGACTCCATGAGGATGATGAGGTGTGCCGCCATGCCAGCAGGATGGCACTGCCTGGCTGTCATGGGGAGTGCTAGCAGGGGGATCTCCTGCTGGGCCTCCTTACAGACGTGTGGCAGAAATGAGTCAGGACATCCCAATCTCATCCTTCCTGGGACCTGTTTGCCCCACCCTACCCTTTCCCTGCATGCACTGCCATGACTTTCCTACCAGCGTAGCCACAGAGGCCTCCTGCTGCTCAGTTTCCTTTGGTTTGTCCCATGCTAGGGTTCAGCACTGGTTACCACTAGAGTATATGGGGGCGCTTGGAATTTGTTTTGAAATTGCTCCGCAGTTGTAAGAGGGACTTTCCCATGTGATTGGGATTTTGGTATTTGTCTCATGACTTGCTGCGAAGTATGTGTGCGTGTCTGAGGGCTTTCTGGGCCATTTTTGGGTTTTTTTGAGGATACAAGTATTAAGCCAAAAAGAGAAGACAAACAGAAACTTGTCCTAGTACAGTTCATGTCTGATTTGCAAAATTACCTGCATCTTTTTGGTTCCTGTGATTACAACTGGCAAGGGCTGAGTAGATTGCTCTCTTAAGTGGGTGATGTTGGTAATTAACACTGGAAATACATTGTCAATACAGATTCTCTACATGTTTTAACAAACAAACAACTGACTAAACTTTTTAACCCAAGGGCATAATGTTACTGCACTTTTGACTTAAGTTTCAGTCATATTCATGAGACTCTTAAGGAGGGACTTAGCAGCAGGGTATTAAATGATTGTTCCTAAAAATACTACTGCTTCACTTTCTCTTTGTTTAGGATTTACTTCCTGTATGTATCAAATGGCAGGAGCTTTGAAGAGAAGTTCTCTGTGTTTTCCTACATTTCCAGGCAACTTGGGCTAAAGTATCATTTTTTAAGAAGAATGCAACAAAAACAGTGACAAAGATAATGTGACATAAAAATATCTGAAAGGAGTGTAATTTTAAAGCCTGTCTTCTCTTACTTTGAGACATTTTCCATTTCATGGAGCATGAACTACATCATGGTCCAAATTTCATTCTCTTGGATGCATTGGGCACTCCTGTTTGTTATGATACCATGTCACTAAGTTGAAGCTTTAAGAAAGCGGAGTATTTTTTTCTAAACAGAGATGTTTGGTCATGTTCTGAAGGATAGACTTTTTTTTTAAAGTATTGAAAAGGGGTTTTATGATTCTTTGGAGTTTGTTTACTGTTATTTGGGGGGAGCAGTGTAAGTGAAAGATCTCAAAACACGAAACAGTGAAAGACAAAAAGCAATTGAATCAGCAGAATTGTACTGACCAGCTCAGTCCTTCCCAGACCAGCTTGAGAACTTGAGTAATTCTTTTTGTTGTAAGGGGAAAAACAAAGTGTATGTAAATCTGGTGAAGGATGGAAAGCACTGATTTTTATTCTTTGTCTTTGATTTGAATGATTGGATGTGTCTTCAGATAAGCATCAGATGTATAAGGATTTTCCATTTGGTTTTGATACCAAACTGTCTAGAAATCACGAGGGAGATGAGGAATAATCATGTGCAATACAGTAGAGTATAGGGTACATCTAGTGGTAAAGTGGAGAAACTTATAATAATATGTGGGATATGAAGCCCGAACCTGAACTTGATACTGTCAGATGATCTCTCTGGACTGATAATGCCCAGATTCATTGGCCTCCCCACCGGGTTTCCACAGACTTGAGGGAGGAGGAGGGTGTTTATACATACACTGGATTCTGTGCTCAATAATTAATCTTGATTTAGATGCTGGGACTTTCCCAACCAGGCCTCAGTGAAATTGCTTGCTGCTCCCCCTCTGGACATGCTGCTCCTTCTAATCAGACCTACCTGGCATAAACCTCTCTTGACTGAAAGCCAGCAGTGCTTGTGTTGCCACAGTTCTAAGGGAGAGGCTTAACCCTGAACCCTGCTCAGGGGCTGCAAGTGCACCTTTTTGTTCCATACCTTCCTCTAGGCCGGGCCTCCAAGCCAGACAGGCCTTTTTACTTTGGGACCTAAAGTATATCAGGAAGCGTGGAAACTCAAGGTGCAGCTAGAGTGTACTTTTATCTCCCCAGAATTAAGAGGTGAGGGATTCCCACGCATGCTGAGGGATGATTTCTATCCAAGAGCCAAAGTGGTGCTGATCAGGTTATCTGCATGCAAAGCAGAAGCTCCTGGTTTTGTTCATAATTCAGTGGGACCCAGAGCTAGAAAGCAGCTGCATCTTGCATTTGCCTCCTTCAGGATGCTTTTGCTGCTTATTCTAGCCTTGAGCCAGCCAGTCAAAACCTGCCCACGTTCTGGTTTTGGCATTGAAGCTGTAGGCTGCCCTGTTTTGAGACCTCCAGAAAGCTTATATGATCAATATGCAAATCCCCTTGGCATTATGAAAATACATGAGCCCTTTTTTGGAGATCTGGTAAAGACTAGAATGTGACCAGCAGTAGCTGCATGCCCCTTCAGCAGGACACATGCTCACCTGCCCTCCCCATGAGTCACCTCTCACAGACACTGTTCCAACACCATCCACAAGAGAAAAAGACACTTGAGTTCTGCATTTGCCTATTACTACAGAAGTCTCTTCTTCAATGTAAAGTAGCAAAACATTCACTTGCTACTGTTCTAGTGGAATAGTCACCCTCCTGAAATCATGCTCTGCATTACAGTGTGGGGCTGGAAACTTTTTCTGCTCATTTGTCTTAAAAAAAAAAAAAAAAAGAAGCCAGGGGAATTCTTGTGCACTATCATCTTAGTCATCCTGCTCATCTGCTCATGTGACCCTGACAGGGGAGAGGAAAGTTGTGGCAGAAGAGGGGAAGTGGAAGGTGATCCTCAGTAGGAGGATGGAATGAAAGGCAGTCAAGAACTTGAAAAAATGTGATTTTGTTGGGAGGGCTGACTGGCACAGTCCTAGCACAATTGGATCCTCTTGGCTCACCTATGGAATTCTTTGGGGGGCGGGGGGAGGGAAGAGATTATCAGGAGAGCTTTTTATCATACAGCTGTGCTGCATAAAGCATAGTATATAGCAAGGTATTTCAGGTTTTTTGCATAGCAGTTCTTAAACATTAAGAGTTTAGTTCAGAGGTGGATCAGACCATGTTTGGAAAATACTTAGTTTCCTCTTTTCATTTTATATTTTTTTTTTTTTTGCAAATTTTTCTGGTTCTTTCTCTGGTCTAATTTTACATAGAATTCCACCACTTTCTTTGAGAGGTTAATCAAGGCTAGCTAGCACTTAATGCAAATGAGTCCTCCCTAATATTAAGCTCAAGTGTTGATCTCCTTCCTGTCATCCTGTGTATCATAGTTGGATTTTAGTGTTCTACCCTCAGCACTGTCCCAAGTGCATATGTACTTGCATGCATGCTGGGGAGACTATGAGGTGCAGATTTCAGGGCTCTGTACCTTCCTGAACTTGTCTGCTGTACTTTGGTTGCTCTGTAGAATGGCTCAGAGCCTAAATTAATAGACTTAATTTAGAAAAAAAAAAAATCCAAGTTTCATCTGGTGTGATTCTGGATGTCTTCTGAGCTGCAGTAGTGGTCACTTCAAAGCTGCTGGTGCTTGTAACTTGCATCTGCAACTGAATATAGGCATTTCTGTGCATGTCCTTACTTTGCCCTTCTTTTTTTCTGAACTACATTCTCACTTAAAGTGTTGAGTGTTTATCTTTATTTTTTGGAACTGATGAATGTCATATCATTTTTCTTTATCACTGTAAGATGCTGAAAGCCAGCCTGACTTATGAGCCTCTCTTTTACATTCTAAGTATGCCAGTGCTGTCAGGCCAAAATATGTTGTTATAGTCACAAAGGGAAAATAACTTCTAAACACAGCTTTGTTCCTGTTCGTCTTGTATCTTGGCAGGCTGAACAGTGAGGTTGAATATTTTCAGTGTAAGATCTAATCAAGGCAAACTCTTCTAAAGGAGTAAGGCAATACAAATACTTCCCCCCCCCCCCACCTTAATTATGGTTAGGAAACTTTTTAAGGAGAAGAAGCCTCAGTGAAGGGAGTGTTTGAAAGAAAGGTTGTGGATGTGGATGTGACTTGGCATCTGCTGAAGTTCAGCCCATGTTGGGTGATAAATGTTGTCTCGAGGCAGAATGACATCCATGTTGCAAAGTAAAAGAGAGAGATGAAGATTGTGTCTCTCCTTTGTACTTCTTGGCTTTCTATCTTCCCGCTTATCTTGGGCTGTAGCTCTAGTAATCTTTTTCCTCTCCACCCTTAACTTGATGCAGTGAAACTTGCTTAACCTGCCAAAGGAACAACCTGCTGCCTGTAACATGGGCAGGTTGCGACTCTCCTTGAGAACTCTGGAACCTGCTGCTTGGTTTTGGATTTTTCCCTTTTTTTCCTTAATGATCACATGCATAGGAGTATCACAGCATCTGTGATGTTTGACCTACATAGTAAAAGCCAAAGGTGAAGTCAGGGTGTTTTCCTGTTTATAGCTCAATAGCTTAGGCTGCTTCCTTTCAAATATGCAAAACTAAAACATGAAGGGGTCACCACATTCTTTGCTGCAGTATGGATTTCTGCTGTGGCTTTTAGGACATGGCAAAAGCACACACGTTGCAGGAACGAGAACTGCAAGCAGTTGGGGCAGCCAGTGACTGACACCAGACATAGCAAAGCCCCCATCACTGTGATGCTGTACCCATGTTAGCAAGCCCTGCCTTATTGGCAAATTTCACACTTCAAGCACAGCTGAACTTTTCTAGGGACTTGCAGGAGCCAGTGTGCTTGCATGCATTAGGTCATGCCAGGCAGAGATGCTAGGTTGGGCTGGCACTAACCTGGAGGTCCCAAGGGTTTTTCCTTTTGGTGTGCTGTGGTGTGAGTAGGAGCCACCTCCATCAAAACAAGCAGAGTTCAACAAGTGGACAAACAGCAGAAGGAAAGAACTTAGCCCTGAGGAAGCTGTTTTGCATAGGTAGCTGCTAAACAGGAGTTGTGCATACTTTTTAATGTTTGGAAAGAGACTTTAAAATAAAATGGGAAGAAAAAGTCCCACACCCAATGCATAGCAGTTTTCTTATTGTTTGTTTTCAGGATGTATGTGATTTAGCTTGACTGATTTTGCTCTCTAGCTATCTTGAAAAGTAACTGGCCTTCAGATGAGCTGCCAGAGGGTTAAGCAGTCAGGCTGTGTGTGAGTGCCTGGGGTGCAGGCACAGACAGGCACAGCAAAAGCCTCTGTCTTTACTTTCAAGAGGTCATTGAAACTGGAAAGCAGTCTTTACCAAAAAGAAAGAATAAAAACATAGACAAACAATCCAAACTTCCAGGTTTTGCTTTGCCTGTGCAGTTGAATATTTTGATTTTTTTTTTTTGTTCCAAGATGCTTTTTGAATTTTATCTTCTATCATTGTGGACAGGAACCCCTTGAACAAATAACTGGTTTCTTCTCCTTTATTCTCGTGTGAATACAGACAACTGCAGCTCAGGCTGTTGTTTTATCACCCATGAAAGAAGCTCTAGCTAGCACAAGAAGTTAGATCAGTGTCACAGGGTAAGATAAAAAAAAAAAAAAAAAAACACACCAAGATTGAAGAAAACAAGGCAGTAGAGTATCTATAGAAGCCTTCCTGCAGATTTTATGAGACAAGGTAGCACTGGATTCATGTGGATAAATCAGTTGCTTTGGTGCCTGTGGTGCCAGAGCTACCAGAAGGCCAAGGCAGGGAGTGCACAGCACTCTATATGCTGTGTCAGCACTCTGGGTTTTCTCTGGCTTCTGTGAAACCTGGAGAGAGCCAAATGCTCAAACCTTCAACATTCCTTCTCCTCCCAAATGTGTGATCGGCCGGGAAAGAGGTCAGACAATTTCAGCAACATTTCCATGATTCTGTGTCCAATCTGCTGGGCACATCTGCACATCAGTGTGACTGACAGGTGTCACCAGTGTCCATCCGCCAGTTATGCAACCAGTGAGAGTTAGTGGCGATTTGGGGAAACGATAGGTTTTTTTCCTCATGGACCTGATCCTCCCAGCAGCCCCAGCCTTGATGGATGCTGAAAGCAGGCAGTAGCTGAATAGCCATTTTAATCTTCCATCGGTTCTGGTACCTGTGGTGCTTTTGGCTTGAGGCTGTTCCTGCACAACACCCTGCAGTTTGAGACAGGCTGCAGTTTGAGACACTGATTTAGATGCCTTATTTTTTTTTAAAGCTTCTGAGATTGTGAAAGGAAACATTAAAAAAAGCATTGTGTGATGAGACAGTCTTCCCAGCAGCTCCAGTGGGGTCTGCTGTGGGTCAGTTTGTGCTGTGGGTCAGTTTGATCCAGTGCGTTATCTCAAAGCATCATGCCCTTGGCATCCAAAACTGAAACAGATTTTATGTCATAACACCAAAGCAGTTATGAGGACGTGCAAGACTTGTCTGGGTTGCAACATTCTCTCATGTTAGAACCTGATATTGTGCAGTCATGTTAAATGGCACTGTCCTGAGCCAAGCTGTAGATGTGAGTTCGGAAAGATTTGCCCAAGTGCCATTAACATTGTCTCTATTGTGTTTCTTTGAAGTCAGTCATGGACAAATGGCAGCTCCCTCCTGCACTCACATATCTAAAAATTTCCATTATATCTAGGAGCATACATTTTATTTTTTTTCAATATTAATATAAATTTGAAGTGAGGTTAAAGGCCATATCTTTAAAAAAAAAAGAAAATTTAAATTTGAGCTTTGAGTTATCAGAAGAAAAAGTGTGGCAGCAATACCTTCCATCTAACTGAAGGGAACTAGACAACAGTGTCTTCCTCAGGTTGCAAATACAGAAAACCAAGAGGCAAGTGGGTCAGGCAAACAGATATTAATGAGATTGCTTCCTGAGTAATTCTGTTCCTTTCCCTTTTCTTGTGTCTTTGTGACAAGAAATAGTTGTTTTCCTGGGAAAGCAGGTTTGTGAACATGCCTTGGCAGTACAGAGTTTTGCAAGCCATACCTAGTGCACTGTAACAATGGGACCAGATAATCCTGACTTCAAAGCTGCACTTGAAATTTGATATTGGGGTTCACCGTTGTGTTAAGGATGAGAAGGAAACAAATATATTTAAAAAATGTTCCTGTGGCATTGGCATATACAGATCTATATGAAGTACCGTGTCGAACTCTAGACAGAGAGCCAGTTGAAGATGAGATGCTTTTTTTGCACTGAGAGAAGTGGATGCTAAGCTGCAGGCTTTTGCTTTTTGGACTGCCTCAAGACAGGGAGGCTGGGTATGTGGATTGCTGAGCAGGTTTAGGCAGAACCAGGACCTCGTGGATGATGGGAAATGGGCACAGTGCTCATGGAAATAGATGTTAGCAGGGCAAGTGTCATGCTGTGAGTTGGGACATGGGGGAAGGCTTGTGGGCTCCCTGCTGCGGACCCTCACAGGCCCCACACAGAAGTTAAGGCTGGTTTATGGGGTCTCTGATGGTGTCCTTTAAACGCAAACCTTAGAAGTGGTGTTGGCATTAAAATTTACATTGGACTTCCTGCCCCGAATTTGCCTGCTTACAGTGTCTTCTTGCCCCTCCTCTCAGGCACATGAAGATTCATGAGAAGGATCCAAACAGCACAGCAAGCACCACTCCCCCCTCGCCGCTGAAGCGCAGGCGATTGTCTTCGAAACGGAAATTCAGTCACGATGCTGAGCTGGACAGAGAGGAGAGGACACCTGCAAAAAAGGTTCTTTACGGGGCATGAAGCTAAAGATGTTCCTGGTTACCTCCTAAATTGTCAACTGTTTGGTTTGTGCAGTCAGCACAGACTTGTTACAGCTCTGTATATGAGTTGCCTTGCTTATCCTGTGTAGCTAACATAGTTGTCTGGGATTGAACATAATTTTCTAATTTCAGAGATTGAAATAATTTAATTTTTTAAATTCTTTATTGTTTAACTTTTTGAATTTACTTATTATTTATAAATAATTATTGTGGGATGACAAGAGGATGTACTATTCTTTTGCTGCTGCAGCTTTTCCCCTAGCTTTTTTATGTCCTCCCTTATATTTTGTAGTATTCTTGGAGGATGGTGATTTAAACTTTAAAAAAACAGTTTGTATTTAAAAAGCAGCAGCAGCTAAAGTCTGCTTTTGTCTAGATCTGGAGGGGAAAAAAAATCTACAGTACATTTCCCTTTCACAGTAGCATAATCCTGCCTTATTGGAGTTGCAAGAGTGACCAGAAAATATTTATTTGAAGGCTAGACGTTTCCATTAGGGTTTTGTTTATGAAATATTTTAATACATCTCAGTCATTTGTACAAAATGTATAGTGTCTGCCAAACTTGACTCTTTCCACTTACTATCTCTAAATGGCAAGCTAGTAGCAGTTCCATTTAGCACAGTATCCCTCACTCTGTGCATGCTTTTCTCCCTCTAATCAGAAGACAAGTACAGAAAACATGCAGAAGTTCATTGCTTCTCCCTGAACCACTTGACTTAGCAGTTGGCAGTATCTCAGTGGCATGAATAATTTAGGCTGACAGCTCCCCTGGCTTTCTAAAGGGGAGGGAATGCTAGTTCAGTGGTATATGAGCACATGAGTTTATAAGTTCTTCAAATCACAGTTCCTCATTAGAACTGATATATCTGTGACTCAGCTGCACACTTTATCTCCTACCAAGCATCCTTTTCTCTCATGCATGTTCTTACACATGTGCCAAGGCTCTGTCACTTGCCATCTCTCCTGAGGAAATTTTTTGTATTTGCTTGCAGCAAGGTTACACATGAAGCCTGCAACTTTGTGTAAGAGAAAGACTTCGAATGGATTGCAAGTTTGGTTTGTTGCTTACAAGTTCTAGTGAGGTTTTTTTTTTCCCCTTTTTCTGAAGGTTGTTGAGGATGGCCATTCCGGTGAAGGGGATAAGAGGGCTGACGATGAAGTTTATCATTGTCCAGTGTGTTTCAAAGACTTTTTTTGCAAGTATGGCCTGGAGTCCCACATGGAGACACATCCAGATAATTCATTGAGGTAAGAGATAGTACCCAGAGTGTCTCTCGTCACCAGACAGCCTGAAGAAGCCTGCTGTGGAGGGGCAGGAGCCCCTCAGCCCCCTGCACTGTTAGCTACCCGCCTTTGTGGTTTTGAGCAGGTTTTTAAATGCTTTGCCTCATCTTATGTCACCAGGGTTTTTTCAGTCATTGGAGTGAGTGAAGGTAGATGAGTTTCTGGCTTCAGACTTTCAATAAAATGTTTTATGCTTTTCTGCCTTTTGAGGTTAGAGAATGTTGTGGATTTTGGCTTAAATGAGCTTTTCTTAACAAGGAAAAATTATTTATTAATTGTTTGGGAAGGTGCCTGAATGTTGTGTTTTGATTCAAGTAATTGCCTCTGGGACTCCTGAAACTGTTTTGTTTCCTGTTTTTTACCATAGAAAAATGTAGAGCCAGATATATGAAGATATAAAAGAAATTTTTCACATCTAGTTGAAACATGTAGAAAAGCTGCTACTTTAGGAAAGGAGATTGCCCATGTGCAGAAGTTTGTCAATATTTTAAACTTACTTTGTGACATTTGACTCCAATGATCTTTTTGAAATGGTGAAGAATTGAGCATCTTGAAGTGTCAACACTCACTTCTGGATACAGGTTCTTAATAGAATGGCATGGAGCAGAGGCATCCCAGTCTATTAAATGGGATTAATTTTATTAAAATTTCCCTTTCAAAAATTTTTATTTAGAAAACCTTGGTAGATAAAATACTTTCTAAAGGTGTTGTTAATGTTGCAGTTACTGGGGAAAGGAGTTGAAAGCTTGGTCCATTCAATAGTAGTTAATTAAACATACTTCGCTATTTCTGAAATAAATGAGGTAAATTTTCATTATAGATCAAAGCTAAAACAGTTGTTGTCCAGTAAGAGCTCTGCAACCCCGACAAAATGGAGTCTGGAAAAATTTTGCCTTACACTTCATGCTTTAGAGAAAGCGGCTGATATATTGGGTCATTACTCTCATTTTGAAGCTTCTCTGAAGATATGACTTCTTTGTAAAGTTATACTCCATGGACCTGAGTGGAGAGGTGGATTTTCTTGCTTTGATAAGATAATGGAATAGATATCCTTCTAGTTTGGCAGCTTTGCACTCTGCTGTGGCAAGGCAGAAAGATACAGTGACTGTGCAGACATGCTGTTCATCTTTATGCAGCTCTTGCTCTAGTATTAGACTTGCTTTGGGATATCTCCTGAAATGGATTTTGCTACCCTTGATTCTGTTGAGCAGCAAAGACTAGAATGTGTCCCTAAATAAAAGTCACAGTTGTCAAGCTCCGTGGGTATGATTTAATGCTAGTGCTGGGATGCTTATACTTACAGAATTGTCTAGGTGATAGTAAGGAGGTTTTGTCAGATATTTGCCTCAGCCATTTAAGACGTGTCAGTGAAAACAGGACAAGTAAGATGTGGTCCTCTCTGGGCAGCTAATATATTAAGGTGCAACTTAGCCTGCCCATCTGGTTTAAACCACACCTTTTGTCCTAGTCTAGACAAGTCAAATGACACTGTCTGCCTGGCCCAGCCTAACAGAAAATCCTCTAATAAGCAGAGCAGTTTGGGCTGCTGTTAAGGTGACTCTTTCATCCTGAACGAAATGGGTTAAAATCCTTGGCCAGCAGGGGCTGTAATCCCCTGCTTCCCAGGGTTCTGCAATACTGTTTGTAGGATTCAACAAGACACGGAGAATGTAGCATGCCTTTCTCAGTCCCGAGTACAAGTGATTGAAGTCCTTTTGGTGAGGCTTAAGAGTGTTTTTTTGAGTGACAGAGCTGAAGAAAAGAGTATTTTGCTAGAGTAGTAGAACAGGAGACCTGTGTATACGGGTGTACTTGTGGCAGGGAAGCAAACTGCAGAGTGTTAGAAGGCTTTCATCAAATCCTGTTGTTGCCTTATTGTAGAGCACAAGGGGAAGTAACTCTTGTTAGACGTTCAAACAAACGAAAAAGCACAGTAACTGTGTTGTGAGCAAAGGGCAGGGAGCGTAACACCCCCAGTCTCCTTTTATTGCCCATATTGTAAATGCAGAGTCAGTTGATGAGGACCTGTGAGGAAGGTATTGGATGTGCATCCCAGGGTCAGATACTGTGGATCGTTTGGGTCTGGAGCTACTGCAGTAGACAGTAGCCCAGCACAGACTGTTTTGTCATGATCAAAAATAAGTGATGCTCAATCTGCCTAGCCAATGCCTTTCATTGTAAACGCACAGACCAAACATCCAATTCCTTTTTGCTCCCCTAGCTCCTATATAAAGGATTGCAAACTGGCTCTGAAGCAGTGCACCAGTGTGCACTGCCTTGATGGTGGCACCAGCCTCCCTTCAGGGATGTATCCTCAATCGTGGCAAGGTGCCAGGGTGGGCAGGAGCTTCTGCCTGGCTTCCCTGTGGTCCTTTAATCCTGCCATTTCATTGCTACTGTGTAAATACAGCCTCTTGCCCCCAGAGCTGTCTGAGTCTGTCTGTCCCGGCCACCCTCTGCTGAGAAGCGGAAAAGGTAAGGTTGTCTGACAGCCCTGGGATTAGTATGTGAGCAGCTAATTTCCAGGGTGGGCCATCACCCTTCCAGATACTGTCAAATGAACAACGTTAAATCACAGGGTTAGCTGTTCAAAGTCAGATGAAAAGACACTCCCCATTGTCTTGCCCAGAACTGCTTTTTCATGTAAAACCCAGAGCGGGGAGCACCTCATTGTTTACTTGCAGCAGAATAAACAATTCTTAATCCACTGATTGTGTGAGAGGGCCTCCTGCTTGGGAGAGGATCTCTTGATTATGTAAAATCCTAAATCGTGCATCTTTGTCTCCTAATTATGGTAGGAACTGCCCTGGTCTTGAGAGTAATAATAGGGCCCTTTGTCCCATTGACAATGGGCTGTGGCACTGCATCTCCTTCAAGGCATTACACCCCCTGGTCAGTCTCTGTCCCTTTGAAGCCCTGTGTCCTGCACCCTAATTAAAGACATGAGCTGGCCCCCCGGCAAGGTTGTCTGCAATGCACATGAGCAGTGGGAGGTGGCCCAGGAGTGCTTTCTGACCCCCTTGGCCTCTCTACCTGGATTATTTAAAGAAGTCTGCTTCCCTGCAGCTGGGGCCTCAGGACACTGTCTATTTTGGTGAGTTTGTATCTGAGTGTTGATATAATTAGCAGAGAGCTGAAACGCTGCACAGCCAATAGGGAAAATGAGAAACCTCACCGAGCAGGGGAGTTTCTCTGGAAACTTTTGTGGTGCAGGGTTGCCGTCAAACGTGAAACTGTGCTTGTAAAGGTCACCTGACAGCTCTGAGAAACGTCAGCAGCGTAAGCAAATGTGAGGATTTCTCAGGGAGAAACCTCTTCAGATGCTATGCTGGGTTTCTCCTCTTTCCTTTGGCAAATACCATGGAACAGGCTTAAAGTAAAATGTGTGGCTTTTTAAAAAAAGTATATGAACTATAAAATTCCTCTCTTGGATTTCACTGTAGCCAGAGCATACCCTTTTCATTTCCTTTCCTTCTCTTCCAGGAGGTTTAGTGCAGTATGCTGTACCAAGAGCTAAAGTATTTTTCACTTTTCCTTCCTCACAGCAGCAAAGAGACAATTATGCTGCCTCTCATGTCTAGGTATCTTCCTGAGGAGAGGAGGAGGGAGCTGGTTATGGTGTTGCAGTTACCTCCTTTCTTAGACTCATTCCAACATAATTTCTCAGCCAGGATAGTTGTGCAGTTCGAATGTGGTAAAAGGTTGCTTCTTAATGAACATCATGAGGCTTTCTGATCGCATCTGGTTCAGTGTGGCATTGCCTCCAGTTACAAGATTTGGTTTTGCTATATTTTTGTAAGATACAAGAAATAAGTAGACATTAGAGTGTGAAAGTCACTCTGTGCCTATGTCACTGAGCTGACCTGGTGACCAAAACCAGTAGATGCCTGTTGCCATGAATGGATTCAGGGGAGATTAAGTTTTTTGACCTTCTACAGAGCCTGTCCAAACAGTGATATAAATTATTAAGCCTTGTAACTTGAAAATCCTGGGCATATTTTCACAAGGACAACAAAAGCAGTTCTCTTCCCCCAGGTTATGTGCTTTTGTAAAACCTCCAAACAAAGGAAATCAAAAGCTGTTCACAGCTTACCTTGTTCTTCAAAACAGCCTGCTCAAGTTTTGCTGAAATTGTGTAGAGATTGAATATTGCCATGGAAAGCTATTGTTTGGAACAGCTCACAGATCAGTAACAGGTACAGCAGCAGAAGAACTCAGGCCCTGGAAAGAAAAGTGTTAGGAGTCTGACCATTATGATCTGTGGTTATCTGCCTCTAGTTTTGCCAGGGTAACCACTGTGAGGTCTTGTTTTTGAAAACACTTATGGGTGAAAAATGCTGTTATTGGTTCTTGGTGTTACCTGGCTTCACCAATTTAAATGCCATAGGAATGGTCTTATGGACTCTGTGGGTAAATTGAAGAGATCTGTCACGTGCAGCTTGCAATTCAGGCAGGCTGGTCACCAGGTTTCCCCCTTTGCCAGCAACATCCACATTCTTCAGTGTGTGGCGGGATGCTGCCAGGCACCTGGACCTATGTCCCAGTCTTAAATCATTTTAGACAATGTGCATAGCAGCCTCATTTAAGTCAAGACAAGAGGAAGTGGGTTTTGGGTGAAAAAGATACCAGCTACATAGAATATGGCATGTTTATTGCCTAGTTACTGTTCTTCAAGGCAGTTCTGCACCCTGGTTTTAGGGAGATAAAATAGTCAAGAAAAGAAATGAACAGAGATTTAAAATATATGGAGATTATTTCAGGCATTAGCACCACTAGAAAAGACTAGTACAATATTAGGGTGTTTTCGGAGCAGTAGTCTGACTGTGGAAAAGTACATTGAACTGAATGTTAAAAGGAAAAAAAAAGAAAACAGCCAGAAAAAGACCCTGAAGTACCATTCCTGTTTCTGCAAATGCATATCTAAGCAAGTTTAGGAATTCACTTTCTATCTGTTCTCTCCTTATATAGTAGGGAATGGCTTCCTTATTCTGAAGCACACTGCTCTCTACATGTGGTAAGCCTTTTGTGGAAAGAGGGTGTTAGGATGCTACAAACTTGCAGGAGTGAAGGTGTTTGAAAACTAGATGTTGTTTGCAATTAATTTTACTGTGAGACAAAACTATAGGTTCACGGTGGGAAGAGGAAGCTTCTTTCTGGTAGTTGACACTGCTGTTACTGGAAGCAACTTGAAGGATGAATGACAAGTCATCTTCATTCAGCATTGTAAGGTTATATACTACTTTTCTCTCTGTCACAACTGTTGATGTGCACATAGCCTCATTCCTTGTTAGCATTTCAAAATAAGAAACATTGTGCTCTTTTAATGAAGATGGATAATTCTGAGGTTGTTGTATCCTACACAGTTGTTGAGAGGGATGGAGAACACTTCAGCATAGACATGTTCATGGACCTCCTTAAGCTCTGCTTTTGGCATACTATAGTTTGGGCCCAATACTTCCTTTTTTAGTCACTGAGGTTGTACCAGCAAGGACAGTTTAGGTAGAAATTGCACTGGAGTTACTGAGTACTAACAGTTAATGCTACAAAACTTGTTACAGCCAAAGATGGAGGTGACAAGGGGCAGTGGTGTGACATTGCCAGTTCAGCCAACTCTCCTGTTCTGCTCTGCTCTCAAGCTGTTTGCTCGATGTCTTGCTAATAGAAACTAGGAACCAACTCCTAATCTCTTGCTGGCAGCATTTTCACTGCAGGAGCAATTCCATGACACAGCTGTTGACAATGAAGTCCAGCTCTGGTAAATGCTATGACCTGAAATATGCTGTGGTACAATGCAATTCTTGGTGAGGCAGAGGAGAGGGGATGCAAGCAAGCTGGTGAATGCGTCCTTTTACTGAGCAAATGGAGAAGTAGAATCAGCGGGTTGTTTTGCAAAAGCAGAACAGAAGTGCATGTTACGTGCTTTCTGAAGTTCCTGTTCAGAAAAAAGAGCTGGGAAACATCTGAAGAGCAGCGCGAGTCCAATGCTGGCCTAGAAGTGGTCAGCTCACATCAGGGAGCTCATTGTGTGAGGAAACTGGGAATCCAGAGCAGCCGGATAAAATTATTGGCTGGTGAACGGACACAGGGAGTGATGCTCTCATGTGAAACTGTGTGCTGTGTCACATGGTATTGAATATCTTAGCTTGGCTGCCAGAATAGAAAGTGGATAAATGCAAAGCTGATGGTAGAGGAAAGCTGCTTGTAAAAGGGCATGCAGGAGGGAAAAGGGGCTGAGCCAAAATAGGTTATTAACACATCTGCCTGATTCTAAGGAGTAGGATTTGTTTATTCGCAGGCTCTCTCTAAGTGCTGGGTGCTGCTCAATGTGTTAGCAGTCATGTCTGCATGCTGAGGATATCTTAACCTGCAAATGTAGATAAGGGCAAGGGACTGCAATCCAGATTCAGCTGCACCTATTTGTGAGCCCTCTTCTGATCAGTGGATGCATATAGGATAGAGAAACCCCTGGAGATGTATTTCTCCTTATGTTACTCATTAAAAGTGGTGGCCTTTTTTTAACATGGTAGACACATAGATTTCTTTTTTAACTCTTGCTGTTAATTTAAAAATTACAGAAGTACTTGGCTTTCATATTTGAAAGATGTGTTAGAAGATAGGAAGCTCTTTTCATTTCTTACCTTGAAAGAATACCAGAAGGTTCACGTGAGTTGGTGTGCACAAATAACTGTTATTGTGGATGTTGTGCAGCTTCTAATTTTGGTAGCTGTAGAGGACTATTCTGGTCAGTTTTTTTGTCCCCCAGATATGTTTGCCCTAACTATTAAACCCTTAATTGCTTAAGTTGATCTTTATCTCTTTCTCTGTGATTCTGTACAGCCAAATTATTGACACTTCTGTTTTTTAAAATTTGACCTTTATTAAGTAAAAAAAGTCATTATGAGAAAATGAGTACTTTGTGTGAGTGTCTGCAGGCCATATCCCATTTTCCCATTATTTGTCTTAGTTGCATGTTAATTCTGTTGAAGTAAATGGTAGAGTAAGCTACTGTTTCACCAGGGCAGAGGTGTTTAAATCTGGCACTGTTGAAGTGTTGCTGGTAAGTGCAATTCATTACAGTATTAGGAAGAAGTTTTTACTCATTTTTCTTTGCTCACACACAGAGGAAGTTCAAACATGACACAGCACGGCTTGTGCCTTTTTATTAAACCTTAGAGCAGTTAATTTCACTGGAGTTACTCTGACGGGGGAGTCACTGGTGTGGACACTGCTCTGCTGCATGCTGACAAATTTCTGAAGCACAACATCATCACCGTGGTTTATATCGGGTCTGTCCTGGCTCCTACATGGTACTTTTCTTGCCTGGACCACAGTGCAGCTGTAGGAATGCACGTAACGCTGTGCATCCCTCTATTAATAAAAGGGTTGGTGCAGGGGGTTCAGCTGCACCCAAGGGTGGCTTCTTTGAGGGAGAGGATTAAAGAGAGTGACAGAACATCGCTAACAAAATCAGACGGCCAGTGGGACAGTGGAAGGGGGGAAAAGTTAAAAGAAAAGCGCCTCCTTTGCCGAGGCTGTGAAGCAGCACGCACTGAACATCTAGCGGGCTGTGTCCGTCCCCTTAGGCGGGAGGGAAGGGGAGGGAAGGGGAGCCTCTACAGCTGGCAGGGAGTTGGCTCATGGTGCTGCTTGCGGTTCCAGCACAGCCCCATAGGGGTGGGCAAGGTCGAGATGGCAGAGCAGCAGGTCCTTTGGGGTCAGACACGCTGGGGAGCTGCGGGGGAGGGAGGCAGGAACGGGCATTGCAGGACAGCAGGAGGACCTGGAGGGAGGCAGGAGCGGGTTCGCAGCACTGCTGCTTTTCCATCACTCATCTGCAGCAAATGGGAGAGATTAGTGCAGCTTTTGGATGTTATTTCCCAAGGCCCTGGGTGTGGAGGCCAGGAAAGGTTGTTTTTTGGCTTTTTTATCCAAAAAGAAATTAGTATCTGGACCTGGGTGGGGTTGCACAGGAGCAGAAACCAGTTGGCTCTTTCTCATGTCTCTCACTTTGCCTTGTCCCAGAAGAAGTGAAAGAGAAGCAAAGGAATTCCTGAAGGAGAATATGTCTGTAACGTGCTAGCTTTTCTTTCACAGATGGTGAAAGCCCTTGAGTTTAAAATCATCTTTTCTCCATCTCCCCCTCCTTGTCAGGCTCCCCTGCAGCAGGACATTGCCATTGTGGAGGCTGGGAGCCTACTCCCACCACCAGTGTGGACATGAGTCATCAGCAGGGAATCACCCATCTTTCTCTTCTACCCAGTTGTATTATTTTTAGGTCAGCATAGGAATTTCTTTGCTCATGACAGCCACATTAATTCTGCAAATAACATTAAGAGAGAAAGGAGAATAATAACAACAGAGGTAGAAAAACACACGGTATTGAGACTGGGAATTTCAGTGGGAGGAATTAGACAACTTCATATGTGTATTAACGACTTCTGTCTCAGGATATGTTTCATTCTTTTTGTTTGTTTTCCTTGCTTCTGTTTGTGGAAGTTGCTAAAGAGCACAGACAGGAAAGGAACAAAGTGGTACCAAGCTTTTTATTTTTGATAAGGCCTAGAAATTAAAACTTGTTTTATTTGTTAACATCCACAATATGGGCAACTTTGTTTTAGTGAGCTGCATGGGTGAAAACTTCAGGTTTTTGTCTGTGTGGTTTCAGAAGTACAAGCAGAATAATGGTAAATGTCACTTGCTCATCAGCAGTCTTGGGTAATGCAGAGCATAGTATTTTGTTTAATTTCTTGGTAACATAATGGTAAATACAAATATTTGGCATTTTTGTCTTGACTACTGAAATGTAAAATCTAGGAGGATTGAGTGGTTGTCTGCCTTAATCAAAATCAAGACTGATTAATTTTGCTAAAAATTTGGCTCTGTATTTCCTTTCTAAGATGTCATTCAATTTCTTAAAGAAGACCAACTATTTCCTCTGCTGACAAATTGGAGTTGTCTCAGAGTGTGTAATGCAAGGCAACCGGCACTTCTTATGTAAACTTTTCTTGCAGAGGTGCCACTTAAAAAGTATAGCAAATCCTGCCTTGCCCCCTTGAACAAACAAGCTTTGCAAAGCACTGACTATTTCTTAAAGCCTGTTAAAATGCTTTTATAGCCTAATTAGCATTACAGATTTCAAGAATAACAACTTACTTTAGAAGAAAGCTTTTTAATGGTGTGTTTTTACACAAAGATGCATACACTTGTCTGCATTAAGAAAATTTTAAAAAGAAAGAAAAGAAAAAGGTGCACTGGTGTAGTAATAATTAATCAGACATGCCTGGTGTGATACATGGCCCAAGCACCAAGGGCAGCCTGGTTGTTGCATTGTTATATTTTGAATCTGCTTTTGTGTGTTAGGATTTCTGTTTCCTTACCTGCTTGTTTTTTACACCTCTGCCAGTGAGCCAGAGCCTTAGTATTATATTTGCATTGTTACAGATATGAGCAAGTCCAAAACATAAAGGCAATTGAGAATTAAAGTAATTTTAAAGGGGCCTTAGCTGATAAAAACAGTCTTTTCCTTTTTACTTAAAATTGAATCTCTATACTTGGAACTGAACAGCTTTTTTCTTCCCTACTCTGTAATCATATTCATAGAAAAATTGAAGACTGTGGCCAAGACTAGCAATCACATGATAACGTAGCAGCTTTTATTAGATACATCTGGAAACTTACCTTGCAAGTAGAGTGCTTTTATCTCTGCACAGGTGTTGAGACAATGCTTGGCCTGTTCTGCTGACAGCCTCAGAACCTGTTCCCATCACTGTTCTCTGCAGCCATGCCATCCATGTTTGACTTGGAACTGCACATGAGCAGACTTGTGAAATTTTAAGGAGAGGGAGGCTTTTCGGGGTTTGTTTGTTTGGTTGGTTGGGGTTTTTTTTGTTTTTGTTTGTTTGGGTGGGTTTTGTTGTTGTTGTTTGTTTTTGTTGGTTTTTCTTTTTTTAAAAAGTTCATAATGAGCAAACTATTACCATATGTTTCAGATGCTTTATTTGATATGCTGGACTTTTCAGACTTTCCACAATTACTAATATACTTTTTTAAAGCAGTTTAAACAAGATGAAAAAACATTCATATCACCAAGGATTCCTTTCTCTTTTACTTCTTAAACTGTGGGTCTAGATTTAAAAGTACAGTAGGCAGTGACACTACCCAAAGATAGAAAATAGTGCTGATGACAAAACAAAGAAATTAATAGTTAGACTTCCTTAAAAAAAACCTAATGCTTCCAGATTATGCACTGTTAGGCATGGCAGTTTTACTCCATTTTAAATTAAGACAAGACTTAGTCAATGCAGAGTGATGCTTGCCTTAACTAGTTAGGTTTTGACACTTAGTAGCTATAAGCTTTTCTTGGTGGTGCTAGGAATCCATACCTGGACCACAGAGGAGGGCAGGGCATCCACAGCTCCTTCCCATGCCCCAGCTCCCATGTGGTTCTGTAAGTTGTGCCACCAGGGCAAGGTGCTGAGCTGGGATGCAGTGCATTTATATGCCCTGAAGAGCTTGCCTCTTTAGATGACAGGCATGATTTATCTGGATGCTTCTTTCTTCAGCCAGGTGCTTCTTTCTGACCTAATGAAAAAAGAACTTAATCTTTCTCCCAGTTTCTCATTTTGTTTGCTGCTTCTTCACTCACAGCAAGGAAAATAAAAGACTAAGGAAGAAAGAGGAAAATAAATATACTTAATAAAAGACAAAGCTTATATTCCTTTTATAAGATACATTACTTTTGTTTGGGGGAGGGGAGGTGGTTCCCTTTGCATGGAAAACACCATTTTTAACTTGCAAATTTCTACTGTCCTGAGGCTAGCAGGTGATACAGGTGTACTGTGAAGGACTTTCACATGGGTGTTTGCTCTGAAAGATTAACTCTGAAGTGCAGCTTTTGATGGGAGACCCAAATAAAGTAGTGCTGAAAATCAGCATGTTGCAAGAGGGAGGTGAGGGGGAGTGCAAGATGAACAAGGCACACCTCCCTGCTGTGTGGGATGTGTGGCTGCTTGACAAGGAGTACTGGCTCCTGCTCAGCCCAGATCCTGGGGGTACAGTGACAGGAGCAAGCGCTCCCAGTAACTCTGTGGTGCCATCACTGGTAGCTGTGCCTGCCCTGTCACACACAAGGGGGATATACATGTTGCACTGGGTTCCTAGGCCCAGGACAGGTCAGGCACATTGGGACCCCAGAGATGCTTCAAGATGCAGAAGCAGAACAGCCTGCAATGCTGCCAGTGGTGCAGGAGAGTTGTTTCCAAGCCCTCCTTGTTTGTATGTTGACATAGCAGGAGGAACATGTCAGAAGCACTGCTTGTTTTCATGCAAGGCATTTTCATCACCTCTAAAAGCAATTTATTTCAGTAGCCTGCAAGTTCTTCAGGTGACTACTCGTAATTTTTTAATGCTCTCCAGCCCCCATTGGTTTTGGTGGTTGTGTTTTTTATCTTCACTGAAGATGAAAGCTTTGCATCATAGAATAGGTGCTGCCAGGTGAGCTGGAGGAGAGCTGTAGATCCTGATGCTGAGGAAGTACTATGTGTTGGCCATCCCACCCCGCCCCCCTGAGATTGTTGTCACACTTGGCATACCTCTTTAAGTAAACATTAGCTTTGTAAATGGCATTGGTTTGGTGTTTAATGGAATGCAGGAACTATGTCAGTAGCAATTATACAGGTAGGATGCAAGTGAATTGACAGGAGAGTTAAAACAGATTAAACCTTCAGTGCGTTATTTATGTCCAAGCTTTCTGGGTACTGTGATAACAATGGCCATGTTATATACACTTCACACTTGCTTCTTTCACCACTCAGGGACTATGAGTCCAGTTGCTTTGTGGGTGACTTGGTTATCTCTTCGTTTTCAGAGAATAAAAAAATGGCTGTGGGAGTTTATGTAGTGATAAAATGAACAACAATGGGAGTTTGTTAGTGACAGGACAGGGAGGGGGTGGTTTCAGGATTTTGTCAGAAGTAATTTCTAATTGCAGGATGTTTTTTTAATGAGTAGGCACATGTCCTTTTCCTTGATGTAGAGAGCAAAGACAGTATGGGGAAAACCAAGGCCATGGGCAGATGTGAAAAACTCCTATTGCATATAATATTCTTACTGACAGAATCTGACTGCCTCACATCCACTGGTGTTTTGCTTCTGGGAAACCCATGCTTTGGCTGGGAGCTGGACCTGTAACCGTAAGAAGCTTGAGGTTGAGTGAAACTGTGTGTCACTTATTGAATGCAGAGTGGACATGACCTGTCATGCTGTAGAGCACACATACCAAATATTTTAAAGGCATACCAAATATTTAAAAGGCTTTGTTGATGTGTTGACCAAATGTTGCTGCATAGGCCTTTCTGCCTGCAGCATAGCTTTGATTGTTTAATGCAGTGTTTTATGTGAGAAACCCTTGTTTAGCTGAATTTGGGATTTGAGAATTTAAGAAAAACAAGAAATCATAGCAATAAAGTGTGGGTAGGAAAAGACAGTGTTTCTGCATTTTTCTTTAGGGCAAACTGGCTGTGAAGGGGATATAAAAGTGTCAGAAGTGTTGAACCTGTTTCAGGTCTTCCTCCTTTGAACCTTTCTCCCATTCAAGAAACAGTAGTTTTCCTTTTCAAAAGGTCTATTTCTCATAACAGCTTTGAAAAATGCCAGTGGAAGTTTATGGAAAAGCAATGTGATGAAGATTCCCACGCAGGTATTAAAGTGGTGTGCAGTAGTATGTTTTAAGCAGTGGATATGAAAGGTGCTGCTTTTACATTTGCTTGCTACTTAGGTCAGATTTAGCCTCTCCTTGTCACTGATTATTTTTTAAATGTTGTTTATTTTAACAGGACTTTTCAGTAAAAATGAAATGGTGTAAGGTCATTGAAATATTTTTCATTGGACAGTGAAAAGGTTTTCAGAAGTCTGTTATCTCAGCTGCCATTCTACCATCTGCCCATATGAGATTGTCAGTTCTCATATTCTTTAAACTTCCAGTGGACTTACTAGCCAGAAACGGATAGAAAGTGACTGTGACCAAAATGGCCTAGGTTTTGACACACTGTGGGTTTATTTTGCATTCAGCAAGTTCTTGGTATCATGGGGTGAGAGGAAGGAGGACATCCCAGTGCAAGAAGAATGCTAGTTCTTAAGCTTGCAGCAGTCAGCAAGTCATTTCTGTTTTATTCCTCTCCAGGTGTGACATCTGTTGTATCACCTTTCGTACTCATCGGGGCTTACTGCGCCATAATGCAGTTATCCACAAGCAGCTTCCCAGAGATCCCATGGGAAAGCCTTTCATTCAGAACAACCCTTCAATTCCAGCAGGCTTCCACGACTTGGGATTCACGGACTTCTCCTGTAGGAAGTTCCCCCGCATTTCTCAGGTACTCTCTGTTCTTGGTAGCTTAAGGTGCCAGCTGCTGCAGTGCTTACCTGATGAGGTCATTGGAAGATTCATCCTGCATGTAGAATATTTTGTGGAAGGTACATCACCACTGTTTGTGTAGGCTTCAAACTCTTTATGCCTCTCCTTTTTCTTTTTTCATCTAAAGAATACTGGCACTGGGGGCTTTTTTACCATTACAGTGGATAACTATCAGTGTAAAGATATATAAAAAATTTTGAAGGAAAACTTTGATCATATTAGATCTTCACCCCTTTGAGCTTACCCAAAAAATCCTACGTCTGAAATCAAGAGGGAGTAGACATGGTAAGGAAGACATTATTTATTTTACTTTACTCTAACAAGGATGTAGTTGGGGTATGAAAGTTTTTAAGAAAGAACTTTGAGCAGTTGCCTTACTAACTAAACAGTGACATCTTCAGTGATTGCCTCACAAATTACTCCACGATGTTTCTCCTGTAAGGTTTGTGGGACAGTGGATGGGGAAAGTCCAGGGAGGTAGTCTGAACAGAGAGCCATAAAGCTTTCTATTGGGCAGCATGATTCTTCCCTCTGTCAAACCTTTCCTGCCTTAGTTTGGGTCTGGATGAAGCTGCATTACCTATTAAAAAATCAACAGCACAATCCACCAGGACTATGCTTAGTTTCTGCACTTTTCTTGTTCTTCTGGGGTTAAAGCATTGATTTCCAACTCTTCTGACTGCAAAGTGGTAGACTTGAAATTTGCTGCTGGATCAGGGGAGCATGTAGGTATTTCTGTCAGTCTGTTACAGTTTTGGTATAAAACTTTAAAAATCAAAAGAAAACTTTTTAAACAAAGTTTATTTCTTTTGTAATTAATGACAGACATTTAACGTTATTAAGGGATTTGAATGTTGGTATTTTCCTTTTGTAATAATTTTGCTTGCACTGTGAGAGAAGATTTATAAAGTATTTAGAGTCTATAAAGATCTTGCCAGCTCTCTACTATTATTTTTCTTGGGAGAATAAATGTAATCAGACCTCCCTAACCAAAACCCACTCTGCTTTAAGCTCTGGGTTTCATTGATCTGCTTTTGGGGCATTTTATTTTGGTTGGTTTACATTGGTTTGGCTTCTTGGATGCCTTTTTTTTTTTTTTTTTTTTTTTTTTTTTTTTTTTTTTTTTTGTTTCCTATCCTCCTGGTTTCTTTGTAGTAGAGCTAAACAAGATAGTCTACTGCCCAGCTTCCTTGCTGTGTAGTATGCTGAGGCTCCTGTCCTGTCAGTGACACAAGAGAAGTTTCTGATAGGGAAGTTTGGGATGGAAAAGAATTTGAGAGCCTGAATAATCTTCTGAAGGAATTTACCTTTAGAGAAAGGAACTTGTGGAGAATCAGCTCCTAAATTCAGATGCACCCCTTAGGAGAGAGAGACTGAAGGGAGTATCTCCATGCCAGGGAGGTGGGGGCTGCTCTAAACCTCTTAACTTAGTCAGTGGAAGAGAGAATGAACTGTTTGTGTTTTGCAGCACCATGTGATGCCTTTCCAGTTTGAGATTCCTACTCTAAATATTTTTGCATGTCTTGCAGGTCTGGTGTGAAACAAATTTGCGAAGGTGCATCAGTGACTTCCATCGATTTATTTGCGAGATGTGTAACAAGGCATTCCCCATGCTTTCGGCACTCAAACTGCACACAGAAACTCACGTGGTGGATCAGGGAAAAGACAAGCACAAGCCACAGTCCACGACTCCACCCAGTGAGAAACCAGACCAGAAAGCCTTCATGGCATCCTTGGGCCTACAGTACACCAAAGACATCAAGCCTGTCAAGCAGGAGGACAATACACAAGACGAGGTCCAAGAAATGCGGCTCAGAGCTCTGAAGAGTAACCTACCTCAGGAACCTGGCAGTACCAGTCTGCTCAGCCTCTCTCCTCTGGAAGCTGCCTCCATGGGAGGGTCATTTTCAGTCCTTCCCCCTACAAAAGAAAACATAAAGCTTCTCTCGCTGCAGCCTTTCCAGAAGGGTTTTATTATCCAGCCTGACAGCAGTATTGTGGTGAAACCCATCTCCAATGAGTCTGCCATTGAGCTGGCAGACATTCAGCAGATCTTGAAGATGGCTTCTTCTGCTCCTCCTCAAATCAGTCTTCCTCCACTTTCTAAGGCACCTTCTGTCCCTGTGCAGTCTATTTTCAAGCATATGCCACCACTGAAGCCAAAGCCTTTGGTAACACCCCGAACAGTTGTTGCAACCTCTACACCACCTCCTCTTATCAGTGCCCAGCAAGCCTCCCCTGGCTGCATCAGCCCAAGTCTCCCACCTCCCCCTCTGAGGCTGATCAAGAACTCGGTGGAGTCTGCCTCCAACTCTCATCTCCTCCAACCAGGAGCCAAATCAAGTCCTTCCTCACAGTTGCTCCTCCAATCCAAGGTAGAGCCTTTAACTCAGCATGAGATGAAGACACAGCTGGAGCAGGACAGCATCATTGAAGCTCTCCTGCCTCTAAGTATGGAAGCCAAGATCAAGCAAGAAGTCACAGAAGGAGACCTCAAAGCCATCATCGCAGGGGCAGCTAACAAGAAGACCCCAACCATGAGGAAAGTTTTGTACCCCTGCCGTTTCTGTGACCAGGTGTTTGCCTTCTCTGGTGTCCTGAGAGCTCACATCCGTTCTCACTTAGGTATTTCCCCATATCAGTGCAACATCTGTGACTACATCGCGGCTGACAAGGCAGCGCTGATCCGGCACCTGCGGACGCACAGCGGGGAGAGGCCTTACATCTGTAAAATCTGCCACTACCCGTTCACAGTGAAAGCCAATTGTGAGAGGCACCTGCGAAAGAAGCACCTCAAAACAACCAGGAAGGATATCGAGAAGAACATTGAATATGTCACCAGCAATGCTGCAGAGATGGTGGATGCCTTCTGCTCCCCAGACACGGTGTGCAAGCTGTGTGGAGAGGACCTGAAGCACTATCGGGCCCTCCGCATTCACATGAGGACGCACAGCGGCTGCCAGAAGAAAAAGCCATTTGAGTGCAAGGAGTGTGGCACTGCCTTTTCGGCCAAGAGGAATTGCATTCACCACATCCTCAAGCAGCACTTGCATGTGCAGGAAAAGGAGATTGAGAATTATATCTTAATGGTGGACTGCAGTGCCCAGGAAAGCCAGACAGACCCTTCTTTATTGGAGGACAGCACTTACATGGACCACAAGCCCATGACGCCTTTCCTGGAGCCACAAAACGGCTTCTTGCTGGGAACATCATCTCACGTTTCCATCAAACGTGAACCTGTGGGAAACTTCCCCATGGATTTTGATGAGCCATTGGATTTCTCTCAGAAGAGCAAAAGCCTGAGTGCTGTGCAGGTGAAGCAGGAGAACTTGTTCGGTTCATCTCTGTCCCTTTATGACTGTTCCATGGAGCCTATTGACCTGTCCATCCCCAAAATCTTGAAGAAGGATAAAGATGATGTCCCCTGTGAAGCCAGGAATCAAGAGTTGGCTGCTTCTGAGAACAGTGATAAAGCCTATAACTGTCTGCAGTGTCCTTTGGTTTTTGGTGCCAATGGAAACTCAGAAACAAACCGGGGTGTCAGACATCCCCAGCCACTGAAAGGTTCGTTGCATTTGACTGTCCCGATCATTTCCCCGGCTCTCCCTGGCAATTCTGCCTTGCTGAGACCCCTGAGGCCTAAGCCACCACCACCACCTCTCTTGCCAAAGCCTTCAGTAACGAAAGAGCTGCCACCATTGGCTTCCATTGCACAGATCATTTCATCTGTGTCTTCTGCTCCCACTTTGCTGAAAACGGAGGCTGCAGACGCCAGTCCCAAGGCAGTGAGCAGCTCCACTGGGTGTGACAAATCAGGGAATGCCAAAGCTAAAGTTACAGTCGTGACCACAGTTCAGAGAGACTCCAGCCTGCCCAGTGACCTGTCTCAGGCTTGTGATCCAGAGCAGTCTCCTGTTACTGATGCTGGGTTGACTAAGAAAAGAGGTAGAAAGAAAGGAACGAAAAATAAGCCCAAACTTAGCAGTAGTGTGGATCTGGAGTCAAGTGGGGAATTTGCCAGCATAGAGAAGATGCTAGCTACCACAGACACTAACAAATTTAGCCCATTTCTGCAGTCCACTGACAATTTCAAGGAAGAAAGTGGCAGAAATGGAACAAGTGAGGATGAGAAGGAAACTGCCAAGGATAAGCTGCTGAGAGGGAAGAGAAATGCTTACTCAGACTGCCTGCAAAATATCCCCTGTCCTTACTGTCCTCAAGTCTTTCCATGGGCGAGTGCCCTGCAGCGGCACATGCTCAGTCACACAGGTAAGAGTGCTCTGTGCTTACAGTAAGTTGTAGCCCCTGAGGTAGTTCTCCATGGAAGGGCATCTCCGTGGAGGAGTCTTCCTTTCTCCGATGTTTGAATTGTATTCTTCTTTATTATCTTATTAATCCCTAGGTGTTGCTGTTGCAACAGCAGTGGTGGTGGTAGATTTTTCAGAAATGGAATAATCCCAGTGTCTTTGAGTATCAGAGGGTAAATCATTAATACCCATTGTAACTTCTATGGCATAACTTAGTGTAGCTGGAAGGAGGCTCAGGTTTCAGTTGTTCTGTTATAATTGTCTTGTCTTGAAGGGGAACATGTGTGTTGAATATTTAATTGTGCCTTATGTGGTTTATTTGTCTGCTTCTGATGGCTTTTTGTCTGCATCAGTAATGATAAAAAAGATCTCTAAGAATGAGAGACAATAAGTGTAGAACTGTGTCAGGAAAATAAAATAATATAGTGCTTAGCATTTTTTTTCTTTGCGGTGTCTTTTATTTAACAGATCAAAGGAGGATGTGAGAAACTGCTCATCCTGAGCATTACATAATAGCTTGCCTCTAGGAAAAGTTTGTCCTCAGAGATAGACAACTAAAGGTGGGCACATGCCCTAAGGTGTGGAGATGTGTATGGACTCTCTAGCACTGTGCTGCTGTGTAAGTAACCTCAGATCTGGTGTAAACAAAAGGAGGAATTGGGTAGGGAGATTTATTCTAGATCTGGGGTTATTTTTTCTTCTTCACTATAAAGGAAATACTGCATTGAATGCTGTGCTGATTTGAAGTTGTCTCATTCTTCCACCCACACTGTAATAAAGTAATTAGTAGACTCTCATCCTGCTCTGGAGGGAGAGGGCAAAGCTCTACTTGCTGTTGCGCCCTTTAAAGTCAGTCACAGTTGTTGATATTACTTACTTCGTTATGCATCTCAGCTCCTGGCATAAAGAAAAAAAGTAGGGATTTTTATAAGAAACATAGGGGATTTGAGTATGGCCTTATAAAAGTTAGCTTTTTTTGCTGCTTTTTTTTTTTTTTTAATGAAGTTTCCTGGAATGATTGATTCACATCTGTGCTAAAGAGGGAAGCTTGAAGAGGTAAACGAGGTTAGCTAGGGGTTTAAAGGGAATCTGAGCTGTGGAGCCGTCCCTATTATAGTTTGCTTTGGGTGACACGAGGACATAACTTGCAAGGTATCAATGCAACAGCGAGGCTATTGTTTTCTGGTCCACAGAGACCAAATTATTTCATCTTATTAAGCATACAGTTTACTTTGTGGTGAAGGAAAGTGCTTTACTCATATCTCAATTGTTTTCCAACACCCTGGTCTCCAAAAAAATACATAGTTACTGAAGAACTGTTCATGAGACAGAAGACAATGGAGAGACTTTTCCCAGACTAAGAGGTTTGACCTGCTTATTGATGGCAGACTTCCAAGGTAGCAGCACTGGTGTAAACCCTTAATGAAGACAGGAAAATTCACTCAGCCATGAATTACACTGGTAAAACTTGTCTCCCTTACGACCACCAGGCTTGAAAGGAGGCATCGTCCTTTTAGAAAGCCTGTGCTGGAATCTCCACAAGGAGAGCAAGCAACTGTGGCCATTACAGGACTAAATCCTCACCACAGATACAGGATTTTTGGTGATACTACAGCAGTGGCAGTAATCACACTCCAGATGGTGTGCTCTGGCAGTGATAATACTGAGCTCTTTTCTAATCATCATTTCTGTGTTGAGAGGACTTGTTGCTGGAGGACCACCCCACAGCAAGCTTTGGCTAGCCTTGGGGCATCTGCCTTCAGATGGTATGAGTGTTTTCTTTCTAAACAGGTAGTTTTCAGCAGCTCCCCTGTGGCAGCAGTTTCCATGAGGCTTTACTGGAGGGGAGCAGGAAAGCTAAGCTGGGAAGGTGGAGGAAATTTAGGCCAGGGAGGTGGTGCCAAAGCAAGCCTGAGGATGCATTCAGGTGGAGCGAGCCCTGTGTTTTTATGGTGGGTGTCAGCGCTGGTGGCATGCAAGGAGTTTGGCAGCTCTGTGGTAGATGCAGCAGTTTGTTGGCTATATCTTCTGGATGGGCAAACTGGATTTCTTGTGGAGAAATCTACAGTGTTGTAGTACAGCACAGCATTCCTATCCCCAGCTATTGCACAGGCAGATAGCTTGTGACTTGTCAGATATCTCTGTTTTTTAAAATGAGTTAAGAAAAAAAATCTATTTGCTAATCTTTGTAAAGAGAAAAAGGGAACTTTATTATTGTCTGTGCTTGATGGCTGCTCCCTGACCTGGGTAGAGAAAGGACTAACAGGCTGACGTGAATGGGATAGATGAGAGTCCTGGTGCTCTGCTTCCAAACTGCATATGTTGGATATGTGATCCATAGGCAATCACAGCAGGCAAGCTGACTGTTTAACACTGCTATCAAAAAAAAACAAAAAAAAAAACCAAACCCAAAGTAGTTGTTTGAGCTAAAAAGCAGCACCTAGCTCTTCTGTGTCCGTTTGTAGGAAAGTTGTTATTGAGGTAATTCATGTAAGTGGTCTAAGTTAGGATGAGGAAAAGGTATGTAATTTTGAGCATTTAAGTGCTATCTGTATATTATGAGTTTTGAACTGCTGTATCCATTCAGACATAAGAAGGTTTTTGCAAGTCTGTCTTTCATGTTCAATGAAATTTTAACACAGAGGCCACCTTCCATGTGGTGTCAAGATCATATTTCCCTTTTGTGAAAGTGCAAAGATGCACATGCTACCAGTGTCCCACATCCCTCATGCAACCAGAAGTGTCTCTTGTGGAAGCTTTTGCCCTGCTTATCCACCTCAACACCACTGTGTGTTTGTTTTGTTTTGTTTTGTTTTTAATTCAAAACCATTTTCATGAAGAAGCATACACCTTCCTCAGTGGTTTTTTATTTTAATGATGAGCTCACAAGTGGGACACTGGGAATTTGGCATAGCTTGGTTTTACAGAGTGCCTAATACAGTAACTTGTTTTGTTTGAACATGCTTGAACACTTGCTTTTAATACTTTTTCTTGATGTCTTTAATGTATAATTTACTTTTCTAGGTTCAACTCGGTTTGCTATTTTTTTTTTTTCTCGTCCATGCTGCTCTTGACTTTTTAGATTCTCAGAACCATGACTAAGATGTGCCCTGCAGGTGATGCAGTTGGTTTTGTTCCTTTTATAGGATGCAGCTCAGACTAGGTTCTGTATAAAATTACAGTAATGGTTGTTTTTAACCACTAGTTTGTTATAGATAAACTAATCTGTTTGCAGAGAATCACTTGAGAATATTTTCAGAGGGTTACTGGCAGGTCTTACTTGGCCCAAGATTAAATTTTGTAAAAAGTGAGATTTAATAGCAGAGGGTTTTTTTTGGTTTTGGTTTTGTTTTGCTGCTACAACAGGAACAAACCATACAAGGAAATATCTATAAACAAAATAAAGGAATAAATAAATAGAAAACTCTTACATCTATCCCATGAACCTGAATGTTTCCTGTTGATTGGAGGTCACAAGTCACCAAAAAAGGACTTGGAAGCTTTTCTATTCTTGGCTTTTATGATTTAAGTCAAAGTAAAATTGTAAACATCTTTACTTTGCAACGTTTCTAGTTACCACGGTGAATACTGTGTTTCTGCTAGGACAGCAGTGGGAGGATATACCTTGAGGACTGATCTTAGGTGCTTTGATTGTTCAGGTGACCCTTTATACTGAAAAAGACACTCTTCAAACAATTGACTACTATGAAATGTGCAGACTAGGCTAGTCATGCTGTGCTGCTGACCAAAATTTACAGTCAGTGCCAAGTCAATATTTAGGCACACATGCACTTTAATACAGGCCATGACTATTCATATGGAAAAATTTAAGAAAAAAAATCAAATCATATTGACTTTTTAGGTTATATTCCAGTGAGTAAGTGTATTTTATCAGAAGAGCAGTTGCCTTTAAGGGACAAATACAGAAGGCAGAGAAAACTTCTGTTTTTTGAATTGTTCTGGTTTCATGCCTTTGAAGGTGACATTTTTGAAAGGCATTGCAACTTCAGGTGGGAGAATTGGAGTTTGCACAGTAAGTGGAATTTTTGTTTGGGTTTTGAGACCCCCAGCTAGCACATCTATGTGGAAAGAAGTATATTTTATCTGTTGAAAATATTGGTCTGTACGACAAATATTTGATCGATACAAACATTTTAAAGGCTGAAAATATGAGAAAATTGTGACCTGAGATACAGGTTGAGTTTCAAGTAATTAATCCTCAGCTAATCCTGTCATTGCATGCTTGAAAAGAAATGTGGAAAGGAATTGGGCTACCATGAAGCAAAAGGATTTCTGCTCGACTTTGAAGTTTTGTATTTGCATTGTGAATGAAGCCAGATAGAAGTGCAAAAAACAGTGATATTTGTAGGCATAAATTTATGGTTGAATTAGCAGGCATCTAAAAGGAAAGAGTTACTTGAAAGCCTACAAAAAAGCAGTACCATGATGCATCTAAAAAGTTGTGTTGAGACTGCAAGAAAATGAAGAGAAGGAAACAGCTCCTGAGATGTCTGTGAGATGCAGGGAATCCCTGGTACGGGTTGAGATGTTAACTAGAACAGAACCAAATTTCAGAAGATGAAAGTGAGAGAGATACCCACAATGTTGTATCAAAGAGGCTGCTGGCTGTGGCAGGGGGTGGGTGGTGTGTGTGTGTTTTCAGAGGTTTTGGGTGTGAGGTGGAAGGTGTGACAGGAGCTGATCTCCTTTTACAACTAACTATCCTCTCAATCTCTTTCTTCATCACAAAGATGTCTTGCAGGATTGCCTTCCTCATTGCACTGCATGATCCTGGCTTTTCTTTCAACTTTTCCTGTGCTTAGTCCCCTCCCTGTGCTAGTCATTTAAATGAATTACAGACATGAAAAACTTTCTCCTAAGGGAAAATAATTTATTGCTTATTCATCATATGGGCCTTGATTCCACTGAAGTCCGTGGAGAGATGCCCTGTGGCTTTGATGGAAATTGTGTCCAATTCACATAGGTGATAGGCATTTCCAGAGAGAGCCTGCTGTTGAGGAGCTTGCAGTCAGGATATTGTGGCTGGTCACCAAGCAGTAACAGAGGCAAAGGAAGAAAACCGAGGAAGTTTCTTATTACACACAAGGGGGATATTCATACATTTTATCTTGCAACAGGCCAGGAGCCCTTCCCCTCTCAGAAATGTGGTGTCATTTCTACCAAATCTTGCAGAATTTCCACAAACCTGGAGTTGCCAGCTGCTACCTGAGGAGAAGTGTGCTTATCCCCCAGCCTCTAAGGAAGAGGATGTTGGATCTCACAGTGGCACACAGTTTTTCCCAGCTGTTTAGAACACCACGGCCAAGTTGCACTTGGTCAAGCTGAACGCTGCAGACAAGCAAAGCATGAGAATGTGAGAAGTGCCCTTCCACATGGGAGGAGTGGTATTCCTATCTCCAGTGGTAGCAGGAGGATGTGCTCTTTAGTGTGAGCATGTGGACATGGCCACTTCCTCCGGCCTGTTGCTCTTAAAGCTCTATCAGGATCCACAACTGCTTTATTAGGGTTGTGTATTTGAGGGCACCACATTCCCATTCCTGCCCACTCCATTTACAACGTGTTTATGGAGCTGCTGTCTGCAGGTCCTTCCAGTTATTTTCTGAACCTGCTGATGCAGTCTGGTTTTAGACTGCTGCTGCAGGCTGAGACAGTGATCCTGGAGAGACATCAGCCATGGCTTTGAGTCCTCCCACCTGGATGTACCTGCCAGTACTATACTGAGCATCACAAAGGCACGGTTTAGGTTGTTTTACCTTGTGTTAATCTGCATTGAAGCTCACCTGCCATCATACTGCCCACTCTGTCTTGACAGTAGTGAAAGAGATTGGCTGTCAGATCATGCAAGACTCCGTTGTAGGCAGGTGAGTGGCGTTTAGCAAGAAAGGAGGAGCTGGCACAAAACCAAGGGTGAGCACAGTAGCTCTGGGTTTACTGTGCTGACCAAATGGGATGGGTGCAAGAAGGAGCTCAGCAGATGGTGGTACGTGTCCCTTGCCTGAAAACTGCTTGCACAACGGAGCTGTTGCTCCAAGTTATTCACACCTCCAGTACTGACAGTGTCACTTTGTGTCACTTTGAGTTTGTTTCATGGGAGAATTGTTGGAAGTAACAAACTTAAAAGCAGCAAGAAGTTGGCTCTGTGTGTCAAGGTAGTTAAAATTACAAATGAGTCATTACTCTCAACCTCAGAGCAGCTGCTGATCAGATTGCACAGAGTGTGCACAGGATTTTTCTCTTGCATCCCCATGCACCAGTTTGTTTGGGAAAGTCTGCTGTCTTGCCAGCCTCTCTCATCCTTTCTGCTTCTTTTAATACAGCAGGTTGCCTTACAGTGATTCAAATGTGGTAATACAGGTCTCAGTACTAGTCTGGCACTGCAATCTGCCGTGCTGGGGGCCTGTTACGACATGGTTTGATCTTGCCTATCATGAAGAGACTAAGTTGCCTCGTTACCATGTTAACAGTCTGTAATTTCAGAGGGCTGTAGCACGGTGTCTGCAGTGTCACGTGGGCCCATCCTGTCTATGCAGACAACAGATGGCTGCAGCGTGAGAGAGGAAGACTCATGTTATGACATGATCCCCTCTGAGAACAAAAGTCTGCAGGAAGGGCTCTGAAAGTGCTCGCCTCTGATAATTTTCATGGCAGAATAAAACTGAAATGTCCTACTTGAGTCGACTGAAGACTTTCTTTATAGTTAGAGGGGTCCTAAAGCACTCAGCTGTTTGGTGGTGTAAGGAGGCAAGCATTTCTGAAGCTGTTGAGACGAGCACCGGGTGCAGCACCTAGGGTGGGTAGGACTTGGGTGCAAGGTAGATGTTCTCAGCAGCCGGCGCCGGGCTGGTCAGAGTGGTTCGACCTGCCCCCGGCAGACAGAGCCTTGGGCCATGGTTGGATAACACAAAGCACTTATTGGCAGTACTGGCTCGACCTGTTCCCAACTGTTCATCCCTGCAGCTGTAGCTGACCCAGCTGCCCAAAAAAATTAAAAGGGCAAGGGGAGGGACTCGTAGTCATGAGATCAGTTCCCGGATCTGGCTGTCAGTACAGCCCTAAAGGAGCACATTGATGCAGCTGAGGTGTGGAGCTGGCAGCATCTTCTGGGAGCCACTGGGATAGATGCTGTTGAAATTGGCTTTGTTGTCAGTGCTTTGTATCTTCAAACAGCAGCTTTAGGCATCAAGGAGGGAGCCCAGATCCAATAGTGCACACAGTTATAGTTACCACCTGCACTTTATTGCACAGCTTAGTGTTTATAACTTGCTTCACCAAGCGGTGGTTAATCACGGTTCAGAATCGTTCAACAACTTTGGACTTGTGGTCTCCCTCCATTGTCCGAGAAAAAGGGATTTCCAAATTGGTGGAAGTAAACTAAGAATTTGAAACTGTGGCTAAGTTTAAAATGAGGTGGTTTCTTTTGGTGCTGGCTATAAAAGGTGGGTAAGCACCATGCTCAGGGCTCACATGCAGAGTCCTTGTGAGGGCCATCCTTGGAAGTGAGTAGTCATCTGGATTTCACTGTATGCCAGAAAGAAAGGGAATGAAGAGAGATGCTTGGATGGTGTTTGGTCAGCCATAAATGAAGCAAAGCTTTAGGATGAGGTGTAAGCCAGGAAGTGCAATTCAGTAGAGTGTCACTGGGAACAAGTTTATAGAGGGTTTCTTTGGTGTTGTTTTAAACCAAAACAAAAACAGGATGGTCTCTCTCCTCAGAGATGAGGAGGCTGTGTAAGTGATGGGGCTTGCTCATATCCTTGCTACATGGAGAGGAAGGGAATGGTCTAAAGCGCCTGAAGCAAACTGAGGACGTTTCCCCCAGCTCACAGCAGTCAGACCAGCGGAGAGCTGTCCTGGCAGAGAGGCATACAAAGAAAATGTGGAGCAGCTTAATGAATTGCCCACTTTCGTCATGTTAAAGCAGCCCTGCCTTTGTCTCCTTAGGGCTGTCTTAATGCTCCCTTCTTGCAACAAAATACAGTTGACAGAGATGTGGGATAGGAATGGGGTAAGGGATTATCTCTTACATAATAGAGAAAGAGAACTTAATAAGGAAAGATCCCTTTCGTAAAGAGACTTGCCCCTATTGTGTGACAGTCGAACACAACTGCTCTGTGTTAACGAGACAAATATTTACAAAGTATACTCAACAATGAGTTTTCTGATTAGCATTTAGCAGAATTCATCTTTGCTCTAGATATCTGCCACACTGTGATCCCTCCAGAAATCATGTGAGCCCTGGGTATAGTGGGGGATTTCTTCCAAACTGTTCTAGCTGTCTGTACCTCTGAACTACATTTGTGGGTATCTCTTAGAGGACAAAGGGCTTGAAATCGTGTTTTCAGTGCCAGGCAAAGTTTAACAGCTGCTCTAGAGCCAGAGCACAGGGTAAAGCAAGAGTTATTTGCTGCTGGGGTTGGCCTGAGTGCTAGAGCTGTTGTATGAAGATACTGAGGAGATGGTGTATAGCCTGCTGGCTGTATTGTCAGCTCTACATCAAACTGCCTTTCTACTGAATGGTGCAGTCCATCTTGAGCTCAAAGTGTGGGTTTTTCCCCCACTCCCTTAAATGCAGATTCCCCCATGGTAGGTGCAGTCAGAGCTAGTCCTGAAAACTTTTCTTGTGACTTCAGCTGCGCTGTTGAAGGTACTGGGGAATAATACTGAGTGCTAAAGACAGAAAGTGTTTATTCCCAGAATTGTTTTTCTTTTTCCCCAGACATACTCAGTTCCATTTACTGTAAATAGTCCTTTTCTAGCTGGAATATTTTCATTTCACAAGGAATGAAGACACAACCAAAGCTCTCTCAACTTTTATTATTTAGAATGTTTACAATAAAAATGGGCAAAGATAACACCCAAAATTTTTCAAGTGGGTTCTGTGGGTTTAAAAGATGTTCTCCAGTTCATGGGTGGAATTAGAAGCAGCATTGTGTGTGTGGGTCCAAAAAATCCCAAATTTACTGGAACTGCTACCACCTAGTGGTAGCTGCCTCTACTGTAAAATATAAAACAAGCTGGGGTTAATTCAGTTAATGTAGGGAAGATAGTAAATCATCAGCTCATCTGACTGATAATGCCAACTGCTTGTACCATATCCATTTCCAGTGGTCTGTTTTCTCCAATTTTTGAGGATTATTTATGTGATGGGTTTTCTAACTCTTTTCTTGGGATGTTAGGAATGTTTGTCAATAAACACTTGCTTTAGCACCAAAATGTTTTTCATTACATCCTGTTTTGTCTACTAACTTTGTAGTATCTCAGCCTCTACTCTCTATTCCACCATAGTTCCAGGAAAAAATAAAACCATGTGTAAAAAGAATTGTGCCAGCAACCTTCCCACTTTGATCTGTATCTGCTCTTTCATCAGAAATTTTTCATATTTGGTGTCCCTCTTCATAATTTGTTTTGCATATGTAGGAAAGCAGTTCCTTCCTCTTTCTTTTCACCAATAAAAGATGAAGTGGATTCTTCTGACTGGGCTGACAGAAGACTGCAACTTGATTTGTAAATAGACTGCAGCAAAAGAGTCTTTACACAGTTCGAAGGAAAATGATTTTGGCAATATCTATACAGTGGTTTCTTTCATGCAAGCAGCAAAGTTTTTGGATTCTCAGATGGAATCCTTGAGGTTTAGCTTATGAATACGTTTCATGAGAAGTTTTTTTTTTTCCCATGAGCTGACGAGGCAGCAGCTGAGTTACCGGTGGTTTTTTGTCACCTTCTTCCTATGTCCTTACCTCCCTGCTCTTCTCCTATTTCTCCCTTATCCTGCACATCTTTTTTGACTCTGGTGTCAGAATTGAGATCTTCAGATAGTGTCACCTTCTTCTCTTCATTTTGGGGGAGTGACACACTGGTTGCATATGACAAGGTGGCAGTGGGAGGGAGCCTTGAAAAGTGGATTTCTCTGCTCTTGTCCTCTTGATTCACCAAGTGTAAATTCTGTGGGATAACAGACTGGAAAGCATTTTACAGCCTTAGTAAGTGAAAAATGGGAAAGGGGCAAAAGAAACCGCAGGCCTTTCCTGTGCCTCCTGTTTCTTTCACTGCCTGGAATTGAGTGACTGCTCTGCAACATAAATCAGCCGAATTCTGGAGGTGGGAATTATCCATGTGAGAGGAGCTCAGTCTTATTGGAGGGATGTTTTCCCAGATTTGAAGGCTCAGTCAAAATCCTCCTCCTTGTGTAAGATACAAGCCTGCTGGAGCTGTGTGGCCAGCAAGGTTTCTGTTGCTGCAAGGGGCATGTAAGCAGGAAGAAAGCAGTAGTGCAGGCCAGGCCTAACCTCTGCTGGAGTGGATGAAACAGCTACCAGTGCAGGACTACCCTTGCAGCCATCTCTTGCACTGCAGAAGTCCCACACTGGACCTGGCTCAATTGTCTTCCCAACCATTGTGTTTGCCACACACCTTCACAGCTCCCCTGCTGCTATTCCAGTTCATTGGAAGGAAAACTGGGCTGATTCTCACCTGTCCCCAAATAACCAGGATTTGTGCAAAGTAGCTCACTTTTTCACCAGGTGCAGAACCAACTGCACAGGTTGGAGATAACCACAGAGCAGCTCAGCTAGTCAGAAACTGTTGCTTTATGTGAGGTACATGCATGAATTTTCCTAAAGGGCCTGTGAAACTCCTTCTTGACAAGGAAAAGGGCAGGTCTGGTTTGCGCAGGTGAGGAGGAAGAGCGCTCCCCCAAGCACATACACATGTCGCTGGCATATCCCTGGCTATGTCACTACCTCATTTTGGAATGTTCCTTCAGGGGTGCTGGGTCCAGAGGAGCTTCAGAAGAGAAGGCCTGTGTACATTTGTGTTCCTAGGGTCTGGTGTGGGCTTTGCCCTTTGTGAAGGCACATTGTTTAAACTTAAGAGTTTGTTTTTCTTGATGTAGATCTCATCTGTTTGCCTGTGCCAGTACATCACTTACCTGTGGACCACCTATCCCTTGAAGTGTTTTTCTCTTGTGCACCAGAAAATGTAGTTGCAGGCCACGGATGAAAGAACAGAATAACAGTTGGGAAGAGGCCCAGGGCACAGAGGAGAGGAAAGAAGGAGGTAGAGTTCAAGTACAATTCAATGAAGAATGAGTATACTATAAGAAAAATAATATATTTTTCAAAATACTAGAAGCAGAAGAAGAAAAAGTTACAGAAAAATTGGAAAATCATGAATGATATATGACATTGAATGTTGAAGATGGGACTTCTGTATTGAGAGCTTTAAGACGCAGTGGTTTTGGCTTGCTCTTACCTTGAGTGTCACTCATGGATATTCTCCTCACTCACTTGGCTTCTGATGTTTCATGTTGAAAAACAGGAAAAAAACTCCCTCTGCATTCACTGTTTTCTGTTTGGTCAGTAAAGAGTTACAGAACATCTCTCTGGGTACGATTAAGAGGAGCTTTTCCCAATCTTGGTTTCCTTGTGCTCTTCACTCATCTCCATCCTAAGAGAGCTCACATGGTTTCCTGTCCCTCTCCCTAATGAACCCCCTCTGTGCTGTGCTGGCAGCCTTTCTTTGGCCCAACACATCAGGGGAGCATTTCCTGACCTCACAGGGGATGAGACAGGGCAGCCCACATCTGCTTTCAGACATCCCCATCCTCACATTCCGTAGCCTTACACACAGATTAGGGCTTGCTTGCGTGTTCTAACGGGCAGATAATTAGATGAGCAATGAACTTTGTGTAATCCACTGTCCGTGTAAACAGATCTGTTCTGATTAAAAGGTGAGATTACTTTTTGTGATAGGTCACTTCTCCCCCTTAAACTCCCCCAAGAAAAAGTGTATCAAGAATTGCACACTATTAAGTGATCATTCGCTATCACCAGAAACACTGCTACACTTTGACATTTGTTTAATGGCCATTTATTATCACTAGAGAGAGGAGATGGGGGCCAGTGTGAATCGTGTTGCAAGACTACATTGAAACTAATGAGTGCCTGAGAACCATCTTTTTATCTTCTGTTTTTACTCCTTGCTTAGGGAAAAAAAAGCCTGTAAGAGGAAATCTGGGCAGTTTGGAGACAAGCACACGTTGTACTGTGTCAAATGGAGAGCTTGCACTGCTCTCCTAGAGTTTCTAAATAAATCCCTGTAGTTACTCCGCAGATATCGTTCTTGCAGATGAGTGTTGAAATGCCAGGTGGGTTGTGGGCTCCCTTTGCTGCTGGCTGTCAATAAGCAGGAGGCAGGGTGGAGGACTTAAAGGAAACTTTCAGCTTTCAGAAAGCACCACTTGAGAACTTTGTGTCCTGGAACAATTACTGGGAAGTGGCACTGGGGATGCAGTTACATGCTGTGCATCTGCAGCAGCTTTGGCCTCCAGAGCCAGACCAGCTTACTTCCTATTTACTAATACACTATTTGTGTGGAGCTTGGGAGGAGTACAGCTCCAGACCTCTGTTCTCCTTAAGCACCTTACCTGTTTCAGTTTTTTTGGACATCTTCAGCAACATTACTGCTGCAGACAGGTACGTAAGCAGAGGACACCATTAAGGACCACATCTTAGGTAATTTTTGTCCTCTTGTGGGGTAACTTTAAAACAGCAAAGCCTATTACTGTCCCTCGACTTTACATTTTGATTCCAAGTGGCATATCAAAGACTCAGGTGTGGATGAACTTGCACATCTTCACTTTCACGGTGTATACTCAACTTTTTAAGCCAACTTCTGTGGTACTGTCTGCACTGACTATTCACATTTAATTGTACCAGGTGGTTGCATGAGACCTTTACATTTCCTTGGAAAAACATTTCCTGCTACACAAAAATTACTTTGATGAATACGTGGGTTGTATATTATTTCAATCTGTGTTCATGTTTTTCATACACAAGTTTATTAGTAATACATCCATGTGTCTCTGGAACGGTCTATTTGTGATAGTGACCTCAGCTCTTCAGTGTCTTAGCATGCTGTGTTCTCTGGTTAAAAGTGATTATATTAAAAATTATTTCAAGAAGCTGCTGAGATTGTGAGTCTGTTTTGGAAAAGAAAGCATTTTGTGGAAGAGTTTGTATCATCTTTTTAATTGGGTTCTGTGGTATTTTAATCTCTTTTCAGCTGTAAGTTACTGGCCTAGGTCACAGACATGTTGGGATGCTTGATCAGAAGCAATGCTCCTGAGTCCATGTGCAGGCTCACTGCTGGTAGTTGGGAATCATCAGGGAGCACCCCAGTGAAAGTTTCTCTGTGTTTCCTTGCAGAGAGCCAGGCGGATGCAGAGACACTAGCTACAGGAAACAAAGTCTTGAACCTGAGCTGTGGCGAGAAGGAGCAGTCAGAGGAAATGACAGAGCTACCAGAGAGTGAGCGCAGCCCCAAGGAGGAGCAGAAGGCCGATTCCCTTCTGGCAGAAGAGGACGCTGAAGAAAAAGTGGATGGATATGAAGAGGGCCCTGAGGAAGATTCTGTAAGTAACAAAAGTCTTGACCTCAATTTTGCCAGCAAATTAATGGACTTCAAGCTGGCAGAGAGTGACCAGAGTGCAGGCAGCAGTTCTCAGACTGAAAGGAAACATGCCTGTGACATTTGTGGCAAAACCTTCAAGTTTGCTGGCACTCTTAGCCGTCACAAAAAGGCCCACATTCGTGAGGACAGAAAGGATGAAAGGAGCAGTGAGGATGAAAGCAAAAGCATTCAGGATGATGCAGGAGCTCCCTCGATGCAGGACTCTGGTCTTGAGCAGGAAGAGTCTCCGTTGGACTTGAAGGTAGTGGAGTCTCCTGTGGACTTTGAGGCAACAGGAAAGGAGAATGAAGAGAGCGAAAGCATCTCTGAGGGGGAAGGCACAGAGAGAAAGTCCACTGAGAAGAGCAGTGATGACAAACCAAAGACTGATGGGGCTAAGAGTACTGCAAAAGCAGACAAAAGAAAGAAAGTCTGTACTGTGTGCAACAAGCGTTTCTGGTCTCTGCAAGATCTGACGCGACATATGCGGTCTCATACAGGTAAGAGGAGGCTTGAGGGCAGAACAGACCATGAGGTGTCCCACCAGACTGAGGTGTCTGCTCTGGAGGTGCACAGTTGCTGCTGGCACTTGAGGTTGGAGACACTGCTTGTAGTCCTAAAGGTATCTGCAAGGTGTCTTCTCTGCCCCAGTCCCCCATGCTGCATAAAAAGCCTATGTAGGGAGCAAGAATTGCAGCCACTGCCTTACTTTCGACTCCCAAACTGTTTTTCCCCATGATTGCTTGCAGAGTTCAGAGGCAAGGGCAAGTGTGGAGATCTCTGAGCAGCTTCTGACTCCCTTCTTGCCATGTGTGTGTGGCTTTACTTCTTCCCAGTATTTTGACCAGCAGTGGAGAAACTGTCAGGGTATCATGAGACTTCACCTCTGAGTCAAAGTTTAGAGAGAGAGAGTGAGAGCAAGAAAGAGTCTGATGATCTGAACCTAATATGGGTAACCTGCTGGTGATGTGTGTGACCTGCTGCTTGGGTGGAAGGCAGAAATCCAGTGGGCACTTGGGCAGGGAAGGTGGAACACAGGTAGTGAAACACTTGCCCAGTGACTTGACTGGGCAGTGGGATTGCTTTATGTGATAGGCAGATTGCAGCAGTGCCTTGCAAATAAGATGAAGCTATGAACCAGCTCAAAGGTGAATTAATCATTCATCCTTATTAATTATGTATTTCACCTGCCAGCAAGCTGCTCTGACGTGGGAAAACTGGTCCATTTTGACATTTTGTGTCTTTTGAAGGTTCTCTCTGCTGAAGACAAGATCTTTGCCATTGACAAAATATTTGTGCTGCAATTTACAGTGATTTTTAGAAAACTACACCAAAGAGTAATGCCTGAATAGCTTCAACGCTTCTAATCGTAAACATTCATCTATTGAGTGCAAAACTGACCTGTTTTCTTCTGCCATTGAGCTACAAGTGAAATGAGACAGGTCCCATTCTAGTGCCTATTTTCATACGAGTGGAGAAGCTTCAGGGAAATGCTGATATCAATGCTGATACCAGTATGGACGTTTCCATACTCTCTGTTTTAATTGTTTTCATTGCATGCTGGGTTATTGTGAGCTTTGTCAATATGTTTTTTTTTTCTGTTTGTTTCTCTTTCTTATTTGACACTTTAAGGATGTTTTAACATAGAATAGGTGTTGAACAGGAACCTGGCACAGTGCTTTCTTCAAATTGATAAATGTAACTATGACCTACCCCCACTGTCAGATCAATGCATTTTCAGCTGAGGGTTTTGAACAAATGCTGTGGGTTGACTCTTCTCCTTGTCTCCTTCCCACTTGTTCAACTATTCTGACAAAATATTGTCAGGTTGCACATTCCTTATACTTTGGTTTTAATGTGTGAGGTTATTTAAAGATACCTGTAAGGTTTTGGGATTTGTTTACTCAGAAGAGGAACATTTGGGACACACTGAAACCCCTGCCTGCCTACTGCATGTCTCATTCTGATGCTCATTGGCACAAGATGGTGTCTTGATGGAATTGCAGCACTGAAGTCTTTAAGAGGCAGAGTTGGAAAGGGGGGACAGGTCGGGGTGGGACCTTCGGTTCTTCAGAGCAGACAGCACCTTGGGGCAGTATGCGTGGTTCATATTTTGGGAGAATTTTGTCTGTGGGGCTATGGTTGCTCTGCTTTCCAATGAGTTCCTTCTGAGGAAAGTATTCTCTCTCTCTCCACGTGTGTCTGGGACTGACCTGCAGCAGGGAGCCCACATGGTGGGCTGGTTTCATAAAGGATTTTGAGTTCCAGAGATCGACCGTAAACTTCTTCCTGAAAAGTGGCTGACTAAATTAGGAAGGATGCTAGTGAGCACCTGGTGCTTACGGTCTTCCTCCCTCCTTAGTGCAGGGCCTTGCCAAGCTTGTAGACACCTAGTTCTGATGCTCCATTTGTGCCGTGGGCATTTACCTGTATTCCTGCTAGCAATCCATCAGCTACTTCACTAGTACAGAAGCAAAATATCTGCATAAATGTGACGTTCGATGGAGGTACTGAATTTCCAAAGTGCAAAGCATTTCATGCTGCTTGAAATAAGAGGGAAGCATGTGTGTGACCTCACGGCTGACTTTGCATTGTCATTCTCTTCCAGGTGAGCGACCTTACAAGTGTCAAACCTGCGAACGGACCTTCACTCTGAAGCACAGCTTGGTCCGTCACCAGCGCATCCACCAGAAAGTCAAAAATGCCCGAAACCATGGGAAGGAGAGCGACAAGGAGGAGACGCAGTCAAGGTGTGGAGAAGACAGTGAGAATGAGTCCAGCCACAGCGGCACCAACCCCATCTCCGAAAGCGAGTGCGACTCCGCGGGGGGCGTCGGTAGCCATTTGTCCCTCGTGGGGAGCCGGAACGAGCCCCTGGCCGGCATGGTCACGGACTCCCCTTGCGGAGAGGAGAGGAGCGGTGCCTGCCTCGCCGAGCCCACCAAGAGCACACAGAAACACACGGCAAAAGACCAGGAACCACGGGGCAGCTCCGAGCATGAGAGGCCCTCAGGTTTCATCCAAGACTTGCTGGAGATGCACAACGCTCCGTCTCCCATGAATCACATCCTGGCCTCTGCTGACAGTGCGCCTCAGCTCTTGGGGGTGGAGTGACTTGCTAGGAGGTTAGATGCGTCTCAGCAGGCAAACGGAAGCCAGCAGAGCAAGGTTTCTGGAGTCTGGTTTTGGAAGAGCGACCTTACAGCTACGGGGAGAGTATGGCAGACTGGACGTGGTGCCATATGCCTTTCAGTATAATAATGCAAGAGACTACAGTATATACTGATTTGAGTGCCTTACTACTTTATTAGATCTTTTGGTATTATAGATTTTTTTTCAAAAATGATTTTAATATTTTAAAGAATTATTTGGAGAGGACCCTTTTTCATTTAAGCATTAATGTTACCTTTTGTATTGGTGTGCGTGAGCTTGTTCTTGTATATCTGTGATAGTCGCTGTGTTTGTTCTCTGAGCTGGAAATGGGGCAGTGGGGTGGGAGGCCCTTGGATACCATAGCCAATAACTGGAAGAAAAATGATGTGAATTTCATACGAGATATTCAGAGATGCAGAGGAGACATTGATTTATTGTTCTTTTTCTCAGTAGATGTTCTTGCATTTGCCACATGGTGGAGCATTAAGCCTGTTCCAGGCATGAACAACGTGGCAGTTGAAGGTGTTCAAAGTGGTTCAAGCCAAAAGCAGGAAACACAAATTAATTTCAACCTCATGCTTGTTTCCACTTTTCAGCATTAGAAGTGGTCTTTCTAAATCCTAGGGGTTTTTTCTGGCCATCACGGACTGAGCGTGTATACAGAGAAGAGTTACATAGCAACGTAACCTATGGAAATTATGCATCCGCTGTTACATATGTTTGATTTGCTTCAGTATATTATTATTATTATTATTTTATTATTATTTTATAAATCCATCAGTTTGCTTGTCTCTGCAGTCAGCAGAAGCCAATGGGCAATATTTGCCCACGGAGATGCGTAGCGCAGCTTGGATCCCGTCTTGGAGTGTTCTTGACTCATCAACTTTCACCAGCTCCTCCTCCTCCTGTTGTTGCAGCTCTTCTACTGTACTTTACATGAACCCCTTCCTCCGACCGGAGCGTCCCGCGGAGGCCAGCGAGGTACCGTGCCCGTGCGGGGGCACATCTCCCTCGCGGTGTGGGCGTGGGTGCGACAGTGGGGCCGCGCGAGGCCCCGGGTGCGTGAGAGAGGCACCACCAGTGCCGCAGTGACCTCGCTGCCGTCACTGATGTGACAGTCACTCACAGAGCAAAGTTATTCCGTCTTCCAGTGGAAAGCAAGAGAGAAATGCGAGCCTTACCCTCATCTTGCTTCTGTCATGTTCTAAGAGCAAGAAAATACTACTGGTAATAAAACTACAGATATACGACATGTTAAAAATAAATAAAACTAATTTAAAAGAAAAAAAAATAGAAATAAATTCTTCCTGAGATTTTGGGGTTGATGCTTGAAGACTTGAGGTGTGTGTCTAAATTTCATATCAGTAATTTAACCCCTTCAATGCTGGCAGCTGGAATTTCTCCATATGGCTCCTGTTGCCGGCAACAGGTGACAAGACACTCCAGCCACCAATATTGAAGGGGTTAAACGAAATGTATCCTACTGTAGCTGTGCATTTTTTAAGAGTGCCCAGCATTTTTGTTGTTCTTGTGTTGTTGTCGTTATTGTTGTTTGTTAATTGTCCTTCAGTCATGACCTCTGGGACAGACAGAGCCATAATAGCATTGCCGGAGCCTCACTGTGCTACTCCACCACTGCAGCCCCCCAGCCCAGCCCGCACTGTGACCCTCCCTCCTTCCCACTGCAGAATTGCTTTTCCTGCTCTCACCAGACATGGAGGAAGTGGGCCTCGGACCCAGTCTATATTATATAATATATATATATCTATATATATCTATATATTAAAAATTCTCGGAAAAATTTCTGGAGACTGAAATCTCACTGTCCAGAATTCAAAGGAAGAGAAACGTTCTTGAGTAATATTCTTGCAAATAGAATAAGAAAAAAATGGTTGAGGTATATGTGATTTCTATTTTTTTTTTGTTTGTGGTTTTTTTTTTTTAATTTTTAAATAGGGATGTTTGAACCAGTTCAGAAACAAAGCTAATGCCAGATATAGATAAATCAGACACAACCAATGATTCATTTGAAACTCTACCCAGGTGCATTAATTAAAACCAGTTCACACATCCCTTAAATTGTTATTACTATTATAATTATAATAATAATTATTATTATTATTTTGGGTATTTTTTGGTTTTTGTAATTTTTTGTTTGTTTATTTTGGGGTTGTTGTTTTGTTTTTTGTTTTTTGGTTTTTTTTTTCGCAACTCTCCACACTAAACTGCGCAATACTGTGGGGGAGAAGCCATTACTAAACTATATGCTGCAGAACAATGTAGCAAATAATTAATTCCCAGCAGCCTGCCGGGACATCTGCTAGCAATAATCACTATTGATTTAAAGCTTTATTTAGCCTTTATCTATATCCTAGTAGAGTATAAGGTCTTGCCACATTTTATTGACATTTTTATTAGTTGAGTTTGACTGAGAACTGTTGCTGTTGTTGGGGTTTTTTTTGTTTCCCTTCCTCCCCCAATATTAAACTGTGAAATTTATAATGTGTTTAAACTATGGGTGAATCTTAGGCTTTAGTTTGCATGTTCAGCTAATTTGTCTCTATACGATTTTCGTTTGAATCTTTTTATTTTTTTTCCTCTCTCAGGGCTTTTACAAAAAACAAAAAAAAAAAAACAAAAACAAAACAAAAACAAAACAGAAAAAAAAAATCTTCTAAAATTCTTTTGCCTGAGTTGCAATGGACTTAACATGGAGATAATTCAATCACTACATTAAGCACTTGACTGTGAAAGCGCAAAAAAAATAAAGGAAAAAGAAAAAAAAAAGAGAGAACCTTGTTTGAGGCTGTTGTGAAATAACTTTAGGGGGCTATGTGACAGTCTGATTCCATTTTCAGAATGATTCATCTTCTCTTTCCTCTTTGTGTGTCTCCTTTCTCTCTCTTCTCTCTCCACGAAGGAAGGTTAATCCTAGTGATTTCATCCCATGCAGGAAACAGTAATAAATGTGTAGAATTCATATTTTTCTAAAGGGAACTTAAACTGCTGCTACGAATTGTGTACAAGACTGGTTTATGCCACATGAACAGAGAATCACACATAGTTTTGGTACTTTTATTCCTCTTTTTTCAGTTGTACAGTACTTCCAAATTCAAAATAAAAAGTAAAACTTGTTCTGTATCAAACCATCTAAGCAATAAAATGTTATATTTAAAAATTATAGGTTATGAAATGGGCGTGGCTCTTCTTGTGGGTTTGTGGTGACTTATTCTCTGCCTTAGCTCTGCTGGAGGATGATGTGCAAGCTGGAGTTTGTCTGTGCCAATGGATCACAGTTTCTCTTCCTTCTGTTGATCTGAATTTTAGCTGGAGATGATTGCAGCTGAAAACTCCTGTTCATTTTGACCACCATTTTCTGGTAGCCGGGCCCCTTTGAAATGCTGCTTGTCTCCCAGGTGCAGTTCCTCAACGCAGCAAATGAAGACAGCAGAAAATGCTGATTTTCCTGCATAGGCAGGGTCAGGATTCTTTTTCAATTAATGGTAGCCCCATGGTCACATTGGTGAGCATCCTCTCAGCATGTAGTGTACCAGTCTTTTTTTTTATAAATTAAGTAGGTTTCTGCTACCATAGTTTCCTTCTTGCAAAAATATTTATAGCCACAAACTTCAGGATGTATTCAAAAGCCACATGCATGTGTCAAAAAAAGAAAAAAATCCTTTGTTTTAGCTTGTCAGAGCTGCCTTAGCTGCATTTTATATGCCTTCCTATAAAAAAACCCAGGACAATGAGCCAAAGAATCATCTGTGTTGTGCATCCAGCTCTCGAGGCCAAGGAATTGCAGTGAAGCAAAGCATCCACATCTTCCTAAGTCCTGCTGCGGTGGTGCTTTCTGGTAGAGAAGTGAACCAGGTTCAGAATGAGAGACAGACTTGGGGGGTGAACTGCTGCTGCTTTCCTGCCTCAAGCCTCCTGCACCTTCCTGATGGAGGTCAAAATTCCTCAAAGCACTTGGTCTGCTGAGGACCTTGGTCCTTCACCCCCAGGGAGGGACAGGTTAGAACAGAAGCAGTCAGCCAGCCAGCCCCAAACCAAGAATATCTGATGAAGTGAGGCTCTGAGTGCTCTCTGGGTGAGCTCATGGGGTGGAAACATCATTTCGCAGGGAGGAAACCTGCAGAAAATAATTTTCCCTCTCACACCCACTGACCTGAATCGCCTCTCCTCTCGTGAGACCGATGGGAAGCTCGCGTCCAAGTGGCCCGGGGACCTGTCAGGAGGTTTAAAATCAAACGGGATGAGTTTATGTGGCTAGGAAGTGATGGTGACTAATAACTTAAAAAACAGATGACTTAGAAAGCACTTGGTTCTCAGCCATGGAAGGGTATAACTGCTGTGCCCAGCCCTTTTCTCCTTCTACCTCAATTTGACAATGACTATTGCTAAGTTGGGAATTCCCCTGTTCTTCCTGCCGTGGACAGCATAACACCCTGCAGGCCAGCTGAAATGAGCTCCTTGCTGGCAATTCCCTTTCCCTCTTCCTGCCGCCATTCTTTCCCACACTAACATCCATGGCAGCAATAGCTGGAGCTGGCCTGAAACACCAGGTTAGGCAGAGGTGGGGAGGTGGTAGTGGTGGTGTCTCTGTGTGCCTCCTCCAACTTGCTGCTTCCTCGCCTTATTCCCTAAAGCTTTTTTCCCCACCTTGGCAAGGGTGAAGCTGAACTTAATTTCTGACATGGACAGGGAGAGTGGCACAGCCCCTCTTTGAGGCACTGCTGTGCTTCAGGTGTGGAGGCCACATGCTCGCCCAGAGCATTAAAGTTTGGGGTAGACCCAAGTCCTCTGCCACCACAGGGATGCCTTGGCAGCAAGGGGCACCAGGAAAGTGGGGTTTTTTTCTGAAGTGTGGAGTGTGAAGCTGTGGGGATGGGCAGGAGATAGCAGGATTGGGTGAAAACTGCCCCAAAACAGAATGTGGAGCCTGGTTGGAGCGTCTTTTGCATTTTTGCTGCTACTGAAATGCAAACAAGTGAAGAGGAAGGAATAAAGTTACTTGCTTTTCATTATGCAGCTGTCTCAAAGTAACCAGTATTTGCGAGATGGGAGGGCTGTACACCTACACCAAGATCTTCACAATGTGAGTGCAATGAGAAATGATTTGCTGTTGACACTTAATAGTGTTTTGGCCTGTTCTGTTGAAAAAAAGCCTTTCTCAAACAAAATGAGTCACAATTCAGCTAGCAAAGGAAACAAGGGGCAAAAGTTTACTTGAAACCTTTCCTTCTTCACAAGTCTCCAGTTTGGGGAATGTCATTTTCTTTCAGCATTTCTGTAGTTATGATGGGATTGAAAATTTCTTTTCAACTTTTGAAAACCCTGAAGTTTAGGATTATCTGCAAAAGGGAGACTCAAGACCCTAGCACAGAATAACCAGCAATTTCTGTGTATCAAAGAGGCAGCATTTTTCATCACTCAGTCTGATGGTGCAAAAAAAGAAAAGGATGGAGAAATGGATTATTCAATTGGAACATCTCTTAACTGCTGGACTGTGGAAAAAGGGGCCATGCCAGCACTTCCCAAAACCTGAGTACTGGAGTAGCCAGCATCAGGGAGGGAAGTGAGTAAAACCTGAACAAGGCACCAGCATCTTTGCGTGTCCTGGGTCAGCTGAGCCCTCCAGCTGAGGAGCTGCATTAAAGTACTTTCCCTCTTTCTTTCATCCCCTTCCTTGGCAGTAATTACTGTGCAGGAGAGAGGCTGCACCCACACTGCAACAGCCAGAGGAGCCCTGAGGGAGATACTGGGATTTGGGCTCCAATCTGTGTGGAAATAAAGGAATTTACTTAGATTTTGAAAACCTCCTCCATGTCAGGGAGGAGCCGAATGTTCCATGAAAAATGGTCTGAGGTTGGGAAGGGGGAAGAGTGTGTATGAGGAAAGGTCTAACCTCCTAGTGGGATGGCATGATCTGCATACATATCTGCATCCTAGGTTGGGTGCTGTCTGAGTTGGGGACGTGATGGGTCACCTGGCTGTGTGTGCTCTACGGTTTGGAAGCACCACATCACTACAGCGATCCCTGGAGTCCTGGGTGTGCTGTGGAGTTCCTGGGTTTGGCCACCAGCCCCACACTGGAGCTGCCCTCCTTGCCCATGTCCTCATTTGCACACTCGGGGAATGGGGGAAACAAACATTCAGGAGCATACTGTTGTCCCTGTCTGGAAGCTGGTGGCTGCTGGTACCTGCAGATTTGCTGGCGGATCAGAGGTTTTCCCTAGTCATGGGCAATTAGTGCCATGCTGGATCGCAGGATTAGGAGAACTGGAAACAGCCCTAAAATGACAGGAGGTACAGCACAGCTGGGGTTTCTGAGCCAACAGCTTTGCTGAGGGTATATATGGTCAGTCTGTTCCTCTGGTTTTGAAGAACATTAACAGGAATAGTGGCAGCCCCTGCCAGAGCCTAAAGTGTCTCCTGCCAGGTGCAGGGTCTTGCACTCAGTAAATTCAGACTTCTTGGCCTTGCTCAACACAGCCTCCACAGTGTCCTTCCTTGTCCCCTCAGCTGAGGATTGTGTTTTTGCAATGCAGTTTCAGGGAATACATTTTTATGTGATTTAAACTCTTCTCACCAGTCCTGAAAGGATGATTTATGCCAAGTAAGCCCAAGGTGTTTCTCCCACAGGATGAGCTAATGTCAGACACGGTATGTGTCCTTGGCCCTGTGACAAGTTAGGGACTCACTTGTCCACTGATGTCCATGTATTTCTCAGGAACTATCAGAGGACTGGAGAGGAAGGGAAGGAGCAGGGGGAGAATAGCACAGGGACGAGTGTTTTGGGACAGAATTATTTGGTGGTTTTAGGATTTGTCACCAGCTGCATCACTACAAAAAGTGCAGAAGCTGCAAGAGCACCATCCCTGTGGGCTGCCAGGCCTCATCAGTGGCTTCACCTGGGCAGGGAGGCCTATTTAAAACAAGGGGAGGGGTGAAACTTGGGCTGTGGGCAAGGGGACAGTTGTTTACGAGCAACATAACATTTCTGTATTGTAAAAAGATGTTTATGAGGCTGTTTTTCCAGAAGTATCTTTTTTTTAAGAAAGGAGTCAATTAGTACCTGGGAGAAAAAGGGTGGAGAGGCAGAGGGCAGTTGGCCTGCTCAAAGGCAGCAGCGAAGACAGACTGCTGGCAGGTCACTGCACAGAATGGATGCCCAAAAGATACAGGAGCATCTACCTTGCTGTTGTTGTATACAAGTGTCACCTCAGGTAAGTGACATGTAACCTGCACACATGTGCCAGTGTTAATGGGCTGCCTGACAGATTACATGCTTGACTGAACTCTCTGGGGAGATGTAAACCTCCAGAGTATTGCCAGGTAAGGGGTTCTGATGCCTTCATTTCAAGGTGTGTCTGAAATCACCCTGAAGAAGTGAAACTAAACGGAGTTGAGAAGCATTGTTGAGGCTTTTAAAAAATTCTAGTATTGCCTACTTTCATTTCTCAAGACCCCTCTCAGAATAAAAAAAAAAAAATCCTCATAAAAAGGAAGCAGGAGTTTTTCACATATTAAACAGTAATAAAATGGGAAGACTTCTCTGGCTCACCCAACCTCACTGCGTAATGCAGTAGAAGATGTTGTAGCAATCCTCCCAACTAGTAGGAACTGAAAATAGCTTTCTCCTTTGCTGTGCTTGTTTATTTCTCCTGTGCCAGATCTGTCTCTTGTTTGGCAGGGAAAACTGCCAGGAGTGTATGAGGAAACTCTGGGTGATGGTGTTTGGAATACGCTGTTGTGAAAGCACTTGAACTTCTCTAGAGCCTTTCAGCAGAGAGTTGTGAAGCAGTTTACGAACATCAGTTAATGGGAGGCTGTAAATAAGAGGAATCTGCTGGAGAAAAGGCTTTTCATCATGAAAGGCCTGATCTGTTTTCACTATCTCAGAGGCAGAGGTTAATGCGGTGAAGGCCAGCGCCGCTGTGGGCTGACTCCATCAGTAATTTTTAGCCTGTAACCGCACATGGAGCACGGCCCTGCTGCTCGTAAAAACGTGCCAAGGCTGGGACAGAACATCAGCCAGAGGGGTCGGTGGCTCCAGGACAGGGCCTGACCTGAGCACTGGGGTATGAGGAACGGCAGAAATAAATGCTCCTAGGAATGTGTGCACACAGGACCATGGGCCCCTGCCCTCAGACGTGGAGTTGTATTTGGGTAACAAAAGCAATTGGTGTGTTAGCCTTTCCTCCCATCTCCTGTTACCCGATCCTGCAGAGAATGACAGCCTAGGTTGTTTACAATGAGCAGCATCTGACTTCCAAAGAATCTGCACCCAAAATAAGCATTTATACTTTGTTTGGGGTGGTGGCAGTGCTAGCTGTGAGATGCAGGCTTGCTTTGACCAATATTCCTCCCAAGTCTTTGCAACTCAAGCTTTACTGCATGACCTGACTGCATGGGAAGGGGCAAAACCTGGCTGTAAACAGAGACTATAACCTTTGTCATTGCTGTTTAATTCTACCAATGCACAGGGCTCCTCCTGGGGAGGAGGCAGCACATGTCCTCCCATGTCCTACTGCATGCACTGCTGCTGAATGGGATCCAGCACTCCCAGATTTGCACACTTTGCCAGAAAAGTCCCTTTTTGATGGCAGGACATTTAACACCATTTAATCTGCTTCCTTCAAGATGCCTGTATGACTGAAGCTTTACAGGCTCCAAGGTTATATGCATCAGGTCCACAATACTCCACAGCCAGAGAAAATCAAAGTATCAACCTGCCTGCATCTACACAGCAGTCAGTGTAAGTCTGCACCACAACACAGTGAGTCCAATCTTTGATCTTGTGTCTACATCACTCTCTGTCAGCATCTTGGAGCTGAAACCACAGAGGCTACCTAGCACAGCTACCCAAGACCCAGAACTCACTAGAAAATGAGCTGGGGCTGTACGTGAGGGAAAGGGAGGGATCTGGAGAAGTGAGCAACTTTGGCACCCTGTGGTAATACATTTTGGAATGTATTGGATGCAGAGCCACATGCTGCCTTTAATGCATTTGGTTATTACTTTTTATGAATGCACCTCTTTTACAGTTAGTTTTTAACTTTTTCTGAACCATAAGAGTCTCTTTAGCAGCTGAAAAACACCTGCTTAAAAATTAAGGTATTTAATTTGAACAATACTTAATTAAAAATGATAGCAGCTTCTCCAGCAGTTCCTTCAGGCAATGTTTTAGTGAACAGCAGCTGAGGGATGTTTTGCAGTTTGTCAGCAGGTCCTTGGTGGCCTGTACTTATTCCCACTGCACTGCATGAGTGACATCTGGTTCCATTCAATTCTATAAATTCAGAAGAATGGGAATGTCAGGGTCATGGTCCCTGGGGATTGCCAGTGAAAGGAAAGGAGTAATCACAAGGAGTGCTGCAGCTCACTAAAGGAACAGTAAATGACACCCAGTGAGATGCTTTGCACGGGAGCAGGAGCTCAGCCTCAGGAGGACCTTGAGGGAATGTTTTGCCCTGCATGAACACAAAGAAAAACTACTGAGTGATTGTTCTGGCTGCATGACTGTGACTGATGCCTTGTACTTCGGCCTTGGTGTACCTTTAGCTGGACTGGTGGTAATGGAATGTTGCAGAACTGCAATCTGCTAGGCTACTATGATGTTGGAAAGGAGATGGTCCCTGAGTAGTGTATTTTTTAAAATACAAACTAAATCGTGCTTCAATTTTTTTTTCTTTACTGTGGTGCCTAACAGCAAGATGTACTTCCTCGTTTCCAACTTGCTTTATAGCAGCAACAAGTTAGGATTAGTTGGGCAAAATGTAATTTCCAGCTGTGAGAAGTAATTCCACACTCTATGAATGAACCACTATTACAAACAACCAAGCATTAACCAAGCCTTAAATACTGGCTCTAAGGAAAATATGATACACTTCCAAATCAAGTATTTTAGGGTATTTGAACTTGCTTCTAAATATAACCTGTTATTTTGGTGGCAATGTTTGCCATACCGTGCTCAACAGTCACCAGATGCTATTTAAATTCTAGCTTTTCCTTTTCAATGGAAATCTGCAACAGGGCATTTTAACTGCCCTCCTTGCTGTGTAGACTCCTCTCAAAGAAAATTGGGTGTTTGTTCATTCTTTCACTCTTGAAAACTTATGGGTGGAAAATTTGCCAGCTGATACTGGATCAAGTCCACTCTCAGGGCAAGGTCCCATCCCCTGCTTCCTTCTGCAGGGCTGTGGATCCAGGCTCTGCCAAGGGAGTCCCTTCAGTGTTCTGAACAGACTGGGCTCTTTGATTCAGCTTGCATGGAAGAGCTGAGTGGAAATCTCTGTCTGAATGTGGTCAAGGTACACAAATATTAAAGATATAATTTAACTTCTAAGGAAAACTGGCTGTGGGGCCAAACACCAGGTGGCAGAGTGAGCATGTCACTATAAGCTCCACCTCTGCAATACTTTCGGCTGACCCTGTAGGTGGCTACAGCCCTGAACTTTTTTTGGCAGCAAATACCAGACGCAAGCTTTTACAGCTTTTCTGTTCGTTTTCACAGCTTTTTCTTTCTGTCAATTATTTTCTGAATAGCGTAGAAAAGTGCAGTACTCAGACTAACTTCAGTGGCCAAGATAGAGCATGGAGTGATTTAGAAAGGCCAGACACAGTTTTTCTGGCCCCTTGCTTTAGATGCTGCTTTTTGAGAAGGGGCTAAAGCTCTCTGTGCTTGCCTGTTATGAGAAGCAGCTGTCACAGGTTTGGGAGATCCCTCAGCTGGCAGATCTGGGAATCGCTGGCTGCAAATAATTTCTAACTAGTGAACCTAGTACTGTATTTTACCTCCAGGGTTAACACTCCACCACTGCAGCCTCATCTCTATGGAAAACAAACAGTGTAGCTCCATCAAAGCCCAGAAGGGCAGGACTGAGCCACCTTTACTAGAACATAGATGTGGGGTCCACTTGAAAATCTGTTCAGACCATTGTGAGACCAAGTGCATCAACTCCAAGTGTTCTCTTTGCTATGTGAAAGAGACAGCTCTCAAGTGACAGATTCATTATGTGAATTTAGGTGGCACAGAGAAAACTCAGTTGTGATTTCCACATAGGCTGAACAGAGTGAGAGTGATGAGGAAAGGCAGGTTAAATTTCAGTTTTGCCTCGCCAGCTAAGGGACTGGAACGTTGTAATGCTGAAATCTTACTGCATTAAGATTAATATAAATTTATAGCCAAGACTATTTACACAAGGGGACAGAAAAGACAGCCAGACAGATTTTTAAGACCTCATCTTGGTCTTGGTATCTGTTCTTTCTGAGCCAGCTATTGCAATCTATCGGTCTTGATTTTTTCAGTGAAAGATGAGGCAGGCTTCAAATTCTAGTAATTTTCAAGTGTTCTGGGACCTAAAAATACATCAGCACATCTGCTTTTAGTTTTTCCCTCTTTTACCCACAGATACAGCTCACAAATATAGGGTCCCAGCATTCTTTATTTTTAAACCTTGTCTTGTTTTTTGTTGGCTTTTTTCCCCAACAAGTCTTACCTTCTTCTGTTTGGATGCAGAACACCTGCTGGAACTTCTATTTTCAGAGTTATGGCATGGAATGTGAGCGTTTGCTTGGTCACAAAACAGCAAGCACATAAAAACTGGAAGGATTTGGCCTTGTGCTTCAGCAACCTTTAAGCATCTTAACAGATCCTTTTTACATTGCCTATGGTTTAACATGAGGTTATTCCTTCTAGAAATGTAAGGCACTATGGCTCACTTTCAACCCATCAGAATTCAGGAATTTACTGAACATTTTCCCAGGGCCCTCTCTTATTAAAGAACTCTAACCTTAATTATTAGTCCATTGTCCAAAACATCACAAAGTACTTTCTCAATATTATTTCCATTCTAATTACACATGTAGAGTGGCATGTCTTCACACTTTGCATATTTGCTACTACTAATTGCTTATCAAGGAAAAGGCCTTTTTTTGGTGCCATACTCATGCTTTATTAAAAAAAAAAAAAAAGCTACACAATGCTAAGGAAAAAAAAATCAAGTATACTTTACAAAAAACCTGCAGCTGTTTTTAAGATATCTGATCTCACTTATAAATGCAAGTCAGCAGGTAAGAAATTAAAAGATAATTTAACACTTCAGTTGCAGTACATCACCTGAACTTAATCGTCAAAAAAAAAAAAAAAATTCAGTCATTCTTAAATTGACTGTTGATTGTAGCTACATAAACAATCACCTGTATCAACTGATTAGAAAAAAATCCCTGGGAAAATTTAGAGATAAATGGAAAAATGTTAGATAAATGGAAAAATGTAAATGGAAGAATGTTACTTAGCCTACCTACAAATTTTTTCAGAAACTAAGAGACCTTTCTGGCTTTGTTCTCCTCTGTATGTTAACTGCAACTCCTCTGCATATTTTAGAAATGTCAAAGTGTAAAGCTGCTAAATTCTGGTCAGTGAGGGGATTAAATTAGTACAGTATGGATCTATGTGTACAGTTGCCAACCATTTTCATTAGTGCTGTGTCTTACTATCTCCATGGAAGTGTATTGTGCAAGTCCCAAATAACTTCAAACACTCTTGAAACAGCCCTTAAGACACTCCTATGAGGTAGGTACTGTCCTTCCTTTGGAGAAGAAAAGAGAACAGACTCTCTACTGCTCAATACATCAAGCACACTGAAAAACAGGACAACCAGCCTACTTTAGTATTTGACTTCCCTGGATTCAGAGCTCTCACCTGCAACATTTTGTTTAGCAGCATGCATTCTAGGAATAACCAGTAAGTGATACTTTTGATTACACCTTTTCCAAGCTAAGGAAGATCTTGCTCAGCATGTTTCAGAACAAGCAGAAGCACTGCCATCTCCAGTCTGCTCCATCCAGCTCCACAGCCTACAACTTAATAATTTTGTACGTGGAGAATGAACTTCAATCCTTTAGTCTGACAGCAGCCACTCTTCTTTCTCTGATTGAAGGATACTGGGGAAAAAATGAATCGCTGCCAGAAAGCAGACACCATACAGAGGGCTACAGGTATCACATGCAGTTCAAGGGCAGCCTAAATTAATGCTTTGCGGCCTCTGTAGATGTGAACTCTAAAGCTGTTTTTCCTACCCCTAGTGTAGAATTGTTAGGTCTTCACAATTTTTTTAGTAAGTTAAGGAGCTGTGAGAAAAGAATTCACAGACGTCCTTCACTCTAAGCCCATAGTTCATTTGTTCTCTAAAACCATTTTAGGATCTTTTACTAATAAAGAAACCCTAGCCCACAGCTTCTTTCATATTTGTCACTCTTCTCAGAACCCCACCCAGGAGCAGTTGTGTGGCAGTGTAGTAAGCTGGCTGAGAACTAGTAAGAATGGATTATACAGATGCTTGGGCTGCCAAATGGAAATGGGTGGCATAGACAGGCAGAATTCCTGCTGTCTCATCTTTAAGTAGCAAAACTACACCCTACTCAGTTGAGAATAATAATTATATCCAGCAACACACCTGTGACACTAAGCTATCCCTGTTTAAAAACTGAGTATAAAATTCAAGTACCAAAATAAAAGTTTCTAACCAATAGGATAAAGCAACAACTCTACGCCCTCAATTTAAGAAAACTGAGTGTAATAGACTGGCTTATTCACTAGAAATAATACTAGAGATGCCAAAGTTCAGCTACCACTGCATGCTGGAATGTTACTGCTAAATTTCAACTACAGCAAATTAATGAGAAAGAAGTAATTAAAAAATGTTATGACATTCATCATGAGCAGCAGTGGTCTACTGGCCCCTGCTCTTATGAACTGCTTCTGGCTAAGAAAGTCACTATGAACCACCTACAGTGAATGCCAAGTTGTATCATCAGAAAGACAACCTTGGTACACCTGGACTTTCCCACTGCTGGCTCCAGTGCAAGCTGCTTTTCTCTTCTTTCATGCTTAGAACTTAAGTATTTGGAAGTCAGCCACTAAGTGCAGAGAAGAGAGCTCAACCTTCAAATACTTCTTATTTGTACAAATAAAACTAGGATATTACAAATTAATATCCTCTGTTCTGATACTTTGTCTTTTTTCCTGGCATACCACTGTATCATCACCACCCTCTCAAAGAGTACCTTTAAATCTCAGGAAGAATTAAGAGTATACAGTTCAAGATGATCTATTACAAGAAGATGAAAAAAAACCCTTTTGATGCCAGGTTAGAGACACAATCCAAGAGAGGGAACTTCCAAGTTCAGTGCATCAGGTGCTACAATCGCTATGGGGCTTTAGCACAGGAAGCATTTAATCCATAAACACTCTGTTGAATCAATGCAAGCTGGAATACAAGCCTGCAAACCTACCACTGAACCAGTCAGATTATATCACTAAAGGCAAATAAAGCTGTTCCACACAATTTGAGTGGAGATACCTCTTATGAGGGCAGCATTCAACTGTTTCCTAAATGATCTGAATGACAATTAAGCAAAAAACTTCTTAACTGTAAAAAATATTCTGCCCAGACTAGCTCTATTTTCAGGAAGTTAAACAGAGCATCTCTTCCATGGCAGTGTAAGTCAAGAACATCTTCACAGTTCATTCTGGCCAAGTGTGTAACAAAATAGTGCCAGCACAGGTAGTTTCAGAACCTAGATGCTTCAAACACACTGTGTCGGGATTTGGAAGGATCGCTCAGCATCCATTGGCTCAGAAGTTCAGTCCCTGCAGACCAAGTGTGGAAGTAAAAGGGCATTTTCACAGGTGTCTTGAGAAAAGGGAGGAAAAGAGAGAAGCCTCAAATCTATGCCTCTTCCTAAACTCAACAAGCTTTCAGATAACATTCAGACATAGGAAGAGAGACAGTTGAGATGTGAACAGTTCAAGCCTTGCCCAAGCAAACCGATGTTCTGCATATTGGCTCTTCTACCTGTCAGTTAATTCCTGAACACATTGGATGTGGAACAAAACCTCAATACCTGGCAATCATGTAAGCCACAAAAAGAAATCTTGCTTTGATTTTGCACACAGCTTTTCTGCTTTACTACTGAACCAACATGCAGCAAGTGATGAATATACATCTGTATTACTAGTTAAGAAAGACTAAGTGAAAAAAAACTCAGACCAATGTACTGACCAGTGTAAAGATGTCTCAGATTTAAAAACTGTAAACAGTGAATTAAATAGTTTGCCAATAAAAAGAATTATTTGAATCCAACTGTTTTTCAAATTCAGTTTCAAGTGTGTACAGCAAATCCTTGTAAAGCTTTAAAAAAAATAAATTGGCGTTTTGATACATATGACATTCTAGTTCTTAGGAGAGAGAACCAAAAAGTTTTTCTGGCTTATTTAAAAGTTTCTTGAGTAAACATTGCAGTAAACTACCACTATAATCTGAATACCTAAGATGCTGGCACAATTCAATAACTAACCATTTAACAAATTGGGTATAAAAAAGAAATTTATGTAGTAATACCAATTCAGCACACAAATTCCATGCTTCACAAGTTCTGCTGCTGTGCAAGAGTCTTCCTAACATCTATGCAGCTAAGTTCAGATTTTTAGGTCACTGCATGCCCAGATCAAAACAGCAGCAAAATATCTACCACTACAAGCAGCTATACCAAATTGTGCCTTTAGAATGAAATCTATGCAGAAGTTGAGATGATCAGTGCCTGGCCACTGAGACAGGACCACACACTCAAACTTCAGTGTGCGCACCTTGTAAAGAGTAATGTTACTGACTGAATAAGAACAATTGCATTCAGGTTCTGATACAGATATGATACAATCAAGACAGATTAAAGTCACCAGACATTCAGATTAGGGAGAGGAGAGAAATCCTTCAATGACAATGTACAGATGACAAGTCAGCATTACAAAGAACTCTAAAGGCACATTTCAGGTAACACGTTTCTGTTAAGACCAACCGCTTTACACACGCAGGCACAAATCTTAATGGCTACCACCCCAACCCCCAACAATTAAAAAAAAAAAAAAAATTAAAAGAGAAGTGCATTTTCAGTAATATTAACACCATTCAGTTAATCTGTTCAGTCCAAATGTTTAGCAGTATTTTCCTTATGGTGGTATGGGTTCTCTGCACTACTCCAATCCAAAAAACCAAACAGGCAGAATTAGTAAAGGTTCAACTGTTGCACTAGTTAACATTACTCATCAGAGCCCACTGGTCTCTTCTGTGCCCTCCTGTAGGGCAACCTCCTCGGTGAAGCTTTATCTAGATTAAAAAAAAAAAAATTATAGTTGCATCAATGGCAATTGTTACATAAGCATGTATTTTTCTCCTCCCAAACACCAGACAAGCTGCCCTTCTAGTGCAATGCATCACCACAGAGAAGCCAGTTCAAACAACTTGTTAATGCTTTTTAACTACCAGCACCCTAAATAGAAGGTAACAAGAAAATACATTTCCATTCTGTAACATGCAACAACAGGGTAAGGCTTGTTCTATTTGCCAGTTACTAAAATGCAAAAAAACCCAAACCCCAAAAAAATCCCTATGTCATCCGTATGTGAAACTGCAGGCTGTGCTGCTTAGAGAATTTTCATGTTCAGTAATTACACATTTAGAAAGTTAAATGAATTATTTTCATGACCATTGCCTTGAGTTTACATGCCTGAAAGAATATAAGACTGACTCTTCTTTAGACAGCTATGTCTTGCATGTAATATTTCCACATTCATACAACTAACAGCAGAAGAAAAGTGTCTTTGTTGTGGAAAACTGCACTTTACCAGGAAGCATCCACATTGACTGGGTGATCTTTAAGGCCCTTTCCAAACCAAACCCTTCCATAGTTTATGATTATTGCAGAGAACACTTTCAGTAACCTTCAGTACTTTGCATTAAGTGCTGAAGTGGTTGCTAAGTGCATCTGGTGACTAATTTTCTTAAACAGAACAATCTCCAATAACTTCCCTGTTTAGAGTATGTCCAAACACAAGGAGCAGCCATCATGCCCTTACAGGCCAATCAGTACAGTATGAAGTCAATAATAAAAAGTCAAGAATATCTGAGATCTTGAAGGTCATGTATTTTAAAGAATGTTAGTGTAGAGTTCTAATTGAAACTAACCTGGAGCTGAAAAAAACACAAGTAAGAACAACTTAAGCATTCATTTTTCCTGAACTTCAAGCATTAAGATATGAATATCTATTTGGCTTAAGAAAAGGACAGTGGTGGGGCCCAAACGTTACCAGAATTTGAACCCTTTTAAAGTCAGCTTGCTCTTTAGCAAAAAGTAGCATTTAGACCTTCAGTTTTTCTTGATAGATTGAGGCTTTTCAAATTCCTTTGTCTGGATTTTATACTATTCTAGTGTCTAACAGAAGAAAGTGTACAAGAAAACTTTTATCTTCACAAGTGAAGCACTAGTCTTTATACCTATGCTGTGTAAGTACTCTTAAAATGGATAAAGGAATTTAAAAAAGCCCAAAGTCATCAACTCCTGGCACAATTTCATACCACAGCTAAGGCCTCTAGCCCTTCTGCACCAAATGAAGCTCAGAATATGTTTATTTGATCAAAACAGCAGTCCTTGCCAAGTAAGGGTAGCTCCTGCAAAGGGTTTTTGAACTCTCTGCATCTTGTGTAGGATGCGCTTCACTGAGGCTTTCTCACCTCACAGCAGTGACTGCTACTGATGACAGGAGTTTATCAGCCTGATACACCAAAGTTAGCGGGGAAGGCAAGATAAACATCTGCCTTTTCAGAAAAAGAATTCTGGGAACCGTGATAGAAGACAACAATACTTCATCGATATTCTACTGAAAAAATGTTTCTACAATATAACCAGAAATATATCCACAAAGTACATGAAAACATAAAATTAGAAGTACATAAAATGTATGCCATTGTGTGCATCTGTTCTGCATCTTTCACTGCTCATGCTACATCACCAGTCACAGCATGCAGGAAGCTGCACTTCTATCCATGCCTAATTATTACATGGACAACACACTAAGCACTTTTCACTCTGCAGCTCACAAAGAGTCTGCCTCACCTCTTCTACTTTGCACTGAAGCCATGGGAAAGCAAAAGAAAAGAAAGAGTAAGTTAGAAATATCCACAGTCTAAAGAAATCAGATATTTGGTTTAGTGTTGGCATTTCAGATATCAAGTAGAACTTTTGGATTTGTGAAGGACATCAATAAAAGTATTTACATGGCTTTAGTTAAAACACACTTCTAATGTTTATTTAAGACTTTGGTCTATAGGTAAAGTTCCAAACAACTTCCAGAAACTCTGGGGTGACAGCTACTTTCTCCTATTCAAACCATCTTTGCAATCCAGGTTTTGGGTAGAGATCTTACACTGTTGAAAAATATTCTACAGAACAAATCATAAAAGTCACCAGTAGTCATTATCTTACCAACCAATGAAGTTTGTTCTACAAGGAATAGGCTGCTAAAGTAATAATCTCATCCTTAAGTACAATCCCTAGAAGACACATGCTGTTCTAAGAAATTGGTATCAGCTACTTACTCAGTTACAATTAATTGGTCAAGTCAAGTTTGTTATGGTCTAGCTTGTGAAAGGCAGACTACTTACTTATTTGATTTAAAGTTTCTTGGGGAATCCAGCTCATATCAACATCGTTCTGATTTGATGTTCCCATCTCTACTTTCTGTACCGGTCTTTTCCTCTGAAAATTCAAGAAAGAAGAAAGATTTTTCTTTTAAGTAAGACTTGGATAGCACATGTATTAGAAATTATTAAAAAGGCAATATTTAGTAAACTATAATTATTTCACTAAGGTACAAACTTAAGGCTATGTACAATGTACAGAGCTGTCTTTCCCATTGGCAATTTATTCCTCTAAGCTTTGCATTACCACTTCTAACACCTTACAAACACTTATTCCACGTAAAGGCATCAAGATTTCATGCACAGCTGGGTAAATTCATTATACCTTTTGCTGATGATCAAACTTTGTGATGATAAGTTTCATTTTGCTTTCTCAGATTAGCACAATATTCTCACATGTGACCTGACCTTGCAAAATAACAAACATTATAACAAAGCTTTGCTTAGAACTAAATAAAGGACTGGCAGCTGTTTTCCCCTGAAGTCTGACCTGGATTAGACTAATAGGCAGAAATAGAGAGCATGGGAAAAGTAGGTACTGAATCAGTAGACAGAAACATGCAGTGATTAGAAGGTATTCCAATTCAACCACTTCAGTGTAGAGCCAAAGGGCAGACCCAAAGGGCACGAGCTCAGCAATCAAAGTATCTTCCATTAGAAACATTTTTTTAAACACTCTAGCTCCCCCAGTAACCTCTAAGGTTCTAAAAATAAATCTTCTACCTTTACCATCATATGCCAGAAGCAATCACTGAATTGCTTTCTTTTCACATCAGAAATGTTTTGTATTAACAAGTACACAAACAAACACACCACTCACCTTCCTAGACTCTAGTAACTGATGTAGGCCAACAATGACCAGCAGACCAAGTCCAGCGAGAAACATGTACATGAAGATCCTTTCAGAAACAGTTTAAGAAACAATGCATTAACTAAAAATATCAAGTTTTGAAGACAGCATATGAAGAGGCATAGAAATTAAGCCTAACTTTGGCCACATGTCCACTTAAACATTCCCAAGAACTTCTGTAGGGGGCAAGTGAGGAAAATACCCAAGGAATCTGAAACTAAAGTTCTAACAACTATCATGTAATTATTCTGACTTAGATTTTAGAAACTGTAATCGTAAGTTTAATTCTGAACAACAGAACATTTGAAAAATGCTGTCTAGGTTAGAAAAATGTTATAATAAATAAATACTGAAAATTAGTAACTTCAAGAATTCTTTTGCACTATCACAAAGTTTCAAGATATTGGGTCACAGGCAATATTTAGACCTGTGACAGCTTTAATCACTTACAAAACCCTTAAAAGTCTCTTATATGCTTTTAGCATGCTATTGCAAAGCAAGTACTGCTAGGACACTATTAATTTGCAACAGAGCTATGAAAGACTTTGCCTATCTTACTCTGTATTTCACAGTTAGAATTCTACTTACAAAATCAATTTTCTTAATCTGTACATTCTGGTTTGTTTAGAAGAATTTTATCTGTAGTACTGCTGATTCTTAGCAAGACATAAACCTAAGTTACAGCTAAAATTTATTTGGGGATTAAGGAATTTACAGGTAAAGAATTTATTCCAAGCTGAACATCTGAACTCTCATTCATGATAAAGGAAATTATGGAGTTTAACTAAAGAAGATACTTAATTTAAATACCTGTTATAGGGCAATTACCTGTTCACAGGACATTCATACAAACTGATACTAATATCTCAATTATTTTGAGAGCGCCTTTTTCAGAGCATCACACATTTTGACATGACCAACTGTTCTTTCACTTGTACTTGAGAAATACAAATTAATGCAACAGCTATTTATTTTGGATGATCTTTTTAAAAAGGAAGCTTGCTCAAAAGGCAATTTCTACCTCTGGCAGGACAATTCACATATTCAGCATTGTCTACAGGTATTTCTAAGATCAACTTTTTAAAAATGCACATCTTCACTTAAAATTCCATTCCAGTGCTACAATATTTAATAGCATTTTAGCACAGCATATGTTTGAAAGATATCTGGTGTGTCAGATCTACCTAAGTCTGAAAAAAATCACTCCTGAAAGATACCTACTACAGACAGGGGTTAGAGGAACTCAGTCATTCTTTGCTGTGCTATTTGGCACTCCAAATACGTCTTTTAGTTTACATAAACTTAAGATTACACTGCAGTGTTCCAGAAGAAAGCTATTCCAGTCCTGACAGCAGGACCCACAGCCTGATACTATGGACTCTCTGCATCTTTTATCTCTTAGGAAAAAGCACAGTAGCATAACAGAAGCTTAACAGTGTTGAATTGCTATGTAGCTGTGTAACATCAGGTCCTACTCCAGGCTTAAGCCCTCTGAGTACAGCTGCCAGCTTCTCACTGACACACTGAAGTCCTGAAGATCCCCACTAATAATAGAGATCTTAATTTTGGGTAAAGTTTGTATTTTCAGTTTGTCAAATGCTGCTACATCATAAACAAAACACAGTAGACCAGACCTAACACTCAATAAAATGACAATATAAGAACTATATCCAATGGCACCACCAATAACCTGTTCTACTAGTGCACCAACTAAACCTGGATCTCCAGTCTCCTTACGTTTCTCCATCCAGCCCATCTTCTTTTTCAATAATTGTAACAGTTTGATTGAAGACAGCATCTTGAAAAATGTTGCCCTAGAATAAAGTTTGCACATAACATTTTAAATTCATTTCTTCAACACATACATAAACGTTTACCTTTTTCCGTGTTCTTGAGAAATTCTAAAAAGCAGAAACTCCTGCACAAGACTTCCTTAAAGTTGTATGTTATGCTAGTTTCACTCAACACATAAAAGCACAAATGTTTTGTTGCCCTCTACAGTTCTAAGTCACCTCAGCTTCCACTGCTGATAAAACTTTAAGTGCATGTAGGCAATCACTTGCTATGCTTATGTATACACTGATTTGCTTAAATACTACAGAGGCATCACTTTCTGGAGAGGTACTTGACTAAGTAGTTCCTTCCTGACACCTCCAGATGAACTAGAAAGATTCAAATGAATTGGAGCATCGGGCTTACACTTGCATCTCTGTAGTTGAGATTGATAACCAGACCGAAAGGACGACCACCCATAGGCTCAGCAGGGATGAAGGAGTACTCAAACGTGGCTTGTCTCTGAGGTGGAACTATTGTATTCAGAGAGAGAGCTGTGAAGTTCTGGATGTAAAACTGGTAGTCTTGAGGGTACCGGAAAGAAGCATCGAGAGACTCAACAATGAAATCCTCTGTACCCTTATTGGTGAAGCCCACCAGAAATTTTACGATGTTGTTCGCTGGAAAGTCTGTAACACACAAAAAAAATATTAAATCATAAGAAACCTCACACACCACACACAGCCAGTTCCAAACAGAGAGCATCTAGAACAGACTCTGTGGTTTCACTGTTTTAGGCAAACTCTGATGTAGTCTACGCAACAGTAAAGAGAATGGTGCATTAGCAGAGGACTCTTACCTTCACCTTTCACAAATAAGATGGTTGTATCAGCACTAGGTGAGGCTTTAGGTTCTCCTGACAAGTCTTCTTCCTCTTTTTCTTCTGTCTAAGACAAGAGACTTTTTTGAAAAATCCTATAATGAACAGTGAAGCAAAAACCATGCTTGGTTCGTGAGAATCCCATGTGTCAAAGCACACAACAGTGGCAAGTATTTGTACCAAATCCTGCTCTTGCAGGATTAGCACCAGAGTCTGTTCTCCCTCTAGATTTGCTGAGCATCCCTCTCAGCACTTATCTTTCTACTTGTTATATTTGACACAGTGACTAATCTGAACTACATTTAGCTCTATTGAAGGGTTTGGAATCAAAAAGTATCAGTAAAGCTTCTGTTTGGGGTGGAGGGTAAAGAATAGAATCTAAATGTTACGTGTTCACATCTAAGCTATTTCTAGTTAGAAAACAAGCATTTCAAAATAAAGACAGCCATAAAACAAATGAGTTACTTTCACTACAGGGAGTGTTTACGGCAGCTTTCTATTCAGTTTTAATTAGTTAAGTGTTATGTATGCCTGGAAATGGCTAGGCTATTGGAACTACGTAAGTCAATGGACTCACTTGTTCAAGTTCACCTTGTGATGAATCACTTCTTAATTTGACAAATGCAAGCATTAAGGGCTTATTTTCCACTTGGGCATCATGGGATCACCACTGTCCCCACCAAACAAAAACAAGGCTGACCCAGTATTGAACAGTCTCAGTTAAGTGCTGGCAAGTTAGTTGCATCATTTAATTTCAGTGCTTAAACAACCTCCTGAAGCCGTGGAAATCCTACTGGAACAGTCATACATGTACCATGAACTAGGGAACCAGAGCTGAGCACTTGGAATTTCCAAGACACTACGAAAAACCCTTTTATTTGAGTGACAAATAAAAGAAACTGCCTAAAAAGCACCATGTTTTGTACCTGAGTAAAAAATAATTAAAAGGAAATTACATCCAAAGTTTATTTAATAACATTCTGGCAATATTGACATAGTATACCTTCTACAACTTAGCAAAGCTGATCAACCATAAGCTCACTGACTTAATAACAACAGTAAAATCTCACAGAATCAAGTAACACTTTAGCAAATCTGCATTTTTATTATGCATGTCTTCTCCTACTAATGTCCCAAACTTCCTTAATGTACATCAGAGATTTGAAAAAATTTTGCACCACTCTAAGCACATTAACTGTCTAGTAAGCCTAACACTCTACTGCCATAAGCAGATCACAAAACTATGTAAAACATTTCACTTTTCTGTTTTTGATTTTCTGGGTAATTTTTTGAATTTGTGTTGTAAACTTAGCTGTATTTTTTTTACCAAGAGTTTCAGAATTCATTCTGAGCTTAACTAAGAACTCTGTTGCCCTTAGAAATCAATACCAAAGAAGCCAGAATGAAGTAGTTCTATCCCTCAATGTTCTTCTCAGTTTACTGAGGTGCAGCTTCAGGTAGAAAAGGACTACAGAAGGCTCCTATGAGAATGTGGTTCTCCCACTTCGTGGTTTGGATTCTTTTTGTGGCCTACAGTTTTGATAGTCAGAAATCAGGTTGTCCCCATGTGGTTTTTTAACTGGTAATTCAGAAAGAAATGATAAATCCTTCTGATACTTCAAACTGAACACAAGCTTAATCAGATACATGGAAATAGCCACCTGAAAAAAGCAATGTAAGTAAACGTAACTATTTAAGTTATCCAGCTTCAAGCACTTCCAGTCTAATTCATACTTTCGAAGTAATATTCATGTACAATTACCAAGTCTGTTGGCTCATCTTCTTCAACTTCAGCTTCATCATCCTCATCTTCAACTATAGTATCTTCCACAGCTTCCTCATCTTCTGTAGCATCTTGAGCTGCAACTAATAAACCTGCCAAAACAAAATGCAAATACAAGAAAGTCTTTTAAATGTCTAGTTAATCAACAAAAAAATGATGTTTAAATACAATTCTCAAACTAATGTTTGAGGAACTTCTTAAAAACCTGTCCAATACAGTGTTTTGAAGCCTCAGTTGCAAAATCCTCCTATTCAAATGTTGTCTGTGCTGATCTTTTAGCTGTGTTCCTTTACAAAAAACTTTATCACTTACACATTTATCTACCCCTAAGTTCTAAACCAAAAATTTACAGATGGATAACAAAAAAGTTCAGCATTCACACAGCAATGCCTAAATTTGCAGAAGGTAACCAATTACTTTAAAAGCTATTATTCAATTTTTGAACACGCTAACATAAGAAAATAATACAGTTTTGCAATTACAAAAGTGAAAATAAGGCCTTCCTATTGCCAGGAAATTAATTTAGTAAGTACTGTTTCTTCTAAGACTAGCAAATCTAACAATTTATTAGCACACTGATAACAGAACAATTAAACACTTTGAAAGGTACCTAAAAAGTTACTTTTTTTTTGTACTTATTTTTATCCAAGTTTTGAAACCTAAAGAATGTCTTTTTTACTACAATCTCCTCATCATCATGTATAGCCATATATCCAACAGAACCACAACACCAGTCAGAAAAGAAATATGACCTAGAGCAAGGCTCCAAGGCAAGTGCAATCTGATAGTCCATTGCCTCTTTGCTTTTGTGGAACCCAGCCTCATGCATTCAAACACTGGGCAAATATGACTAATAAAAACACTGGCCATGAGACAAAGTTCTGTCTGTTTGCAGTTCAGAGCACATGCAAGCAAGGCTGAGATCTAAAACGTGCACAAAAAGACAGGTTTGGGTTTTTTTTTTAACAAACGTAACATTTTCTGAATATGAAAGAGTATAAATGAATAGATAACTAATTTACATAGGTCTGAAAAAAGACCTAGCTGCTATAAATACAAAACTTAAAAGAAATATTTTAAAATTCTCATGGGAAGTAGGAATCCTTGAGCAGGACAAGCGTATCCAAGGACTTACGAATTGCCAGTCAGTGCTAGAAAGAGTAAACACAACCTCTCCTCCCAAGTGTCTTTAGAAGGCGTACTCAATGACTTTTGCTCGACCACGCGCAATACTTAACCTAAGCCTTAAGTACCGTGATTTTATTTGATGTTTTAAACTTGTGTGTAAAAAAATTCATTTCTACAAAAATTCTTACAAATAAAGGTGGGGGGGGTTTAAATTAAAAATGAACAGCATACAGGTAGGCTGTCGGCACCCTTTGCCATCTGCTGCCCAGCACGCCCTCAGACCCCTTACGGTCTTTTCTATGGATGTCAGAGGGGCTGATGATGTGGCAGTAGCAGGAGAGCTCTGGGAAGGGACTCGTACACGGCGTGTGCTGCAGCCCACTGTAGGAGCTGGGCGAGAAGCCTTCCCCACCTCTCCTGCCTTCCCAAACTTAGAAGTAGAGAGGCAATTTCCAGATCGTGAATCAGATAACGCCACAGCGTAAACAGGGATTAGCGCTCCTCGGTGTCGCCAAGGACACTCGGGGGGTGGCGGCAGACGAGGTGCGAAGGCAGGGTGGCAGCCAGCGCATCTGTTAGGGAATGTGGGACCCACCGCCGGCGAGCGGGGAGAAGTACAAACCCGCTGCCGCCACCTTAGGAGGGGCTCTCCGGCTCTCCCGGGCCGCTGTCACGGCCGGGCCTGAGGCCGGTGCCCGCAGGGTCCTGCCCGGCACCGCGGGTCGCTGCGCCGGGAGGGGCCGGAGCGCGGCCCTGCAGCCGCCAGGCGCCGTCGGACGGGGCCGGGGCCCCGCAGGCACCGCTCCGGGCGCCGGAGCCCCGGCCGCGGCCGCCACGTGCGCGGGCGGCCGGGGCGATGAATGAGCGGAGCCGCCGCCGCCTCTCGGAGGAGCCTCTGCAGGCGCGGCCGGAGCGGCTCCCCCTCCCCGCGGCTCCTCGGAGATCCTCCCCACACACCCACACCCACCCACCAGCCCCGCTCCCCGGCAGTGACGGCAGCCCGGCCGCCCTCACCTGGGCCGCCGCGGGCGCCCCCGAGCAGCAGCGCGGCGGGGAAGACGAGCAGGGCGAGCAGCAGCAGCTGCGACAGGCGGCTCATGGCGATGATGAGGATGGCGGCGGTGGTCGCGGGAACCTGACCCCTCCCGCGCACCCTGTCCCGGCGCTGGCTGCCGCGGCGGGATGTCTAAATGGCGGCGGGCGCTGGGGCTGGAGCGGCAGCTGGAGCCGCCTCCCCCCGCTGCTCCATCCGGGGCCGCGCCCGCCCCGCTCCGCCTCCGCGGACGTGGCTCGGCCGGGCAGGAGGCGCGGCGGCCACGTGAGCGCCCGGCGGGGGCGGCGCTTCCTGCGCTCCCGGAGCGGGGTCCCGCTCCCGGGGAAGTGCCGGCGGCACCGAGCCTCCCGGGCCGGGAGCCTTTGGACAGCGCTCCGGGCGCGTGGGGCGGTCCTTGCCCTGCGCAGCGCCAGGAGTTGGACTTCGACGATCCTCGTGGCGTTGCAAAATATGGAATTTGAGGATGTAATCTGTCAAACAGCAGCTAACCAGCAAGCTCTGTGTGATGTCCAGGTGCTAGAAAGACAAATTACTTGTCGGTAGAAGTGCCTTGTTGAGGTTTAGGCCTTGACATGCTACAATGATCTCAGACCTAGGCAGAGCCTGGGAAGAAGGATGTAGCAATAATAGTGGACACAAAGAATTCAGAATTTGCAAGCCGCAAGGACATTCGGCAGAACTTCCAAGATAAGGATGAAACTTAATAAACCCAGTAACTATGCTGAATTACCTCTGAGTGGATAAAAGGCAATTCTGGCAGGTGGAGATCACGGGCCACCAACTCATGTACCACTGACCCCAGCGACCCCCTGACTCCTAAGCAGAGAAAGACTGAGCATGTGGATTAATTAGCATGAGAAGTGAAAGACTCATTAACCAAAAAAAGATAGACTATGACTTAATAAGAAAAATATGTAACTTGTAGATAATGAACATTAATGCCTTTGTTTGCTAAAATGTATAAATAGTGAAACATTTGGATAGTTGGTGTGCTTGATTTGTGGAATACCACTGAGCACCCAGGCTGTTGCAACTCTGAAAAAAATTATCAATGTCTCTCTCAAGTGTGTAAGTATTGGCTTATTGCACACCAGGTAACGAGTCCAGTATTTTCTGGATAACAGTGGATCCCTTCCAACTCAGAATATTCTGCAATTCTGTCGGAACTAGGCTAACATACCTCTGGAAAGACCAAGGATAAAGCATAGTACTGAAACAAAGGTGCTGTTGAAATCTCGTAATTCCATGTTGCTCTAGAATAGCTGGTTTTGAGTCATATATTTGATGGTTTAATTGAAAGTTTCCCAAAGTATGATAGGCAATGAATATGATACCGATACATTGCTTTTATCTCAGTAGACCTTTTGTAAAATGCGATACAAGGGATGTTAAAATGGAGAGCTTTCCCAAGCCCTACAATCAAAACATTCAGTGAAAATAAAAAAGCCAAGGCCCAAACCAGCCTCTATGCTTTTTCTTTTCTCCCGCAGTTTATTCAGCAATTTGCATACAGGGTAAAATGAAACAAGAGTAGTGTTAAGATACATTCTATATTTTGAGGTAACTTTAATTTGTCATTTGGGCATATGCAGCTTGCTGTCATGACAATGGTAAATGTAGTCTTGAGGCTTTCACTTTTCAATTTCGCTAATTTGATTTTGAACCTGTAAATTTCACTAAAAAATTATCAGAAGTAACCATTCTAGCTCAGCTTAATCTTATTTTTACATGCTGAAAATGTTACTGAAATGCTGTTAAGTATTGACTGAAACTGGCATGTAAATATGAACACTGGAAAACATTAATTGCTACTGGTAAAAGTATTTCTAGTCAGACAATATCCACCCAATGGTATAATATTGCTTTTTCTGTAAAGGTCTTTCACCAGGTGGTGATGTCTTTATCCTAGTCGTGGTTTTGTTGTTTTGGAGGAGGTCTTTTTGGGGGAAAACCAGCTAATTATTTTTCTTCAGGAAAGGAAAAGAATACTGGCATGCTGTAGGAGGTTTCCTATATAGCGTTGCCGGATCTGAAGCACTTTGTGTCTTCTACACAGTAACTATGTACTTTAAGTGCTGCTGTTCCATCTGAGTTAACTGTTCTTGATGTTACTATTTAATTAACCTGTATGGTGCTCTTACTGGGTTTGTATGTTGCGGGGGCACAGAAAGGTGTTAATTAAAAGTGTGTCTGAAAATAATTGCATTACCTTGACTGGTTTCAGAAACACACCAAGCCAAGACTGACTCCAATGTTACAGCTGTACCTAAAACCAATTAGGCTGCATTCTCTTGTGCTAAGTATTCTACCCATATTAAACAAGTTATAATTTGAAAGAAAAGTCTCTATGAAAACCTGAAATCAGCTGCAGAATTTTTTTGTTTTTTTTTTTTTCATTTTGCATGGACTGCTCTGTGCGTTTATTCAGAGGCATAGTAAAGTAAGTGTTGACAATATTTGCCACTATTGTGACATTGAGCTTTGACATCTGTTATGCTGGATGCTAATTCTGAGAAGACTGGTGTTCACTCGGAGTTCATGTTGCCCCTGGGAATGCGATTGCAGTCACGTACAAGAATTGTATCTTTGCATTTAAAAGAGGATTTTCAGTTAGAAATTACACATAAAACTGTTACAAGGAAATATGCCTTCAGCTTCATAATGTGTATTACACCTGTGATCTATAAGTAATATTTACCTTACATTTACATTTTGAACTTCTTAAATGAATCTCCCAGATGTGTTATTTCCTCTTCGACGATATCAGCAAAAGGCAATTATCTGTTTATGTAGAGACTTATTATTTTTGCTTATCAATACTTGCTTTTGGCATGGCCAAGGGTTCAGTAATCAGCTGGACTACCTCTTCATTATTTACTCAGTGCCTTCTATGAGAGATGAATTCAGCAAAGCACTGTTAGCAGCAGTGTCACACACACAAGCCTAATCTGTTTTCTGCTTCCTGTTTCTCACTTTTGGATGGCATACCAAGATGTGTCATGAAACAGGTTGCAATATAATCTGACTAGGATAGAGAGCTTGCTTGTATTGTAGAAGGAAATTTTGTTGGGACAATCAGGAGGATCACTTGCTCTCTAAGTTTTCCCAGAATTTTACATGTTAGCAAAATGTTCGGAGGGCTTTCAAGAACTGCATCCTTCGCAGTTCTTTTCAGGTTCAGGTCAATGCAATAGTTTTGTTAAGTAACTCCCCTATTCCAGTGCACCCCAAAAAGGTAACTTGTTATTTTTGCTTGCTATTTTTTTCTGAAACTTTTCTGGGGCTCACAGATAAGGTCAATTTTTTTTGCTTTCAGAAACTGTCAGAAGCTCTAAAATTTTCTTCTAATAGTTGGTGATTTTGTACCCTTCCATATTTTGTCATGCCCACTGAAATTAGAAGATATAATATTACTTTAAAAAAAAATTGTACCAAGATTTATCTCTTCATTACTTTCTGTAGTTCAGAAAAATAATTATATGTATATTGAATTCTCAGGGTTTTTTTCCCCTTAATTTTTATAGTACTTTTCAAAATTACAAACAGTTATTGTATGTGGTAGTTATTAATAATTCCAGTGAGAATCTCCCACTTAGACCTATCAAGCTGTCTTTATTCTTTCTGACCACTGATTATAACTGGGGGGAATCAACTTGAAATTGATGCAGGCAGAAAGGGGTCATACAGCAACACCCATCTCTGGAAGTCCTGTCAGCTGCTTCTGGCTGGGTGGTAGTACAGGAGACAAAACAGTGTTCACAGGAGTTCTTAATGAGATCTGCTAAATTTTTGCCTGAATTGTGGTGGCTTTTTGAACATTGGTACTTTCCTGAGTTTTTTGCTGGAAGGAATTTTAGCTACTCTATTGCAGAAAATTGTCTCAACCACACACAGATTCTGTATTTTATCTAAGAAAAAAAAAAAAAAAAGGAGAAGGATACCTCTCTGGAGATCTCTCTTACAGAAATGCATGAGAAATTGTGTTCCACAAACTTGACTAAATAATTAGATGGGTTTTTTTGAGAAATGGAAAAAAATCAAATGAAAACTCTAATAGTGTAGATACATTTGTAATTGATAACCATGATTGCTTAATCAGATTTATGGATTCCATATGCTCCATATGATGGTAACAGGAAGGAAACTTCAGAGCTCCCTTTGGCCTACAAGATTGCCCAGCTTAAGATTCTGTGCAATACTTGGGTTGGGGTGATGGTTTTGCAATATATACATCTTAAAGCATACAGAGTATTTTTAGCCACCAGATTTTTTATCTTCCCTCTGCATGAAGAGTAGAAACAAAGTTGTTGACATGAAAAGATAAAAAGCTATTTTTATTCTACACTGCAAGTTAATTATTGCTACTAATTCAATGATAGGTTGGCTATTTGGTGGATTCATGTCATTGTGCACATGGATTTCATAAGTCCAGTCTTTCTCACCCAGGGAGTGAACTCCATGTACTACAGCGGTATTTGTTAGCAGCACTGAGTATATCCAAACAACCTCCAATCTCTTGGTTTTATCATTGTGAGTATTGTCACATATTGTGAAAGCAAAATTATATTTTAAGCCTAAAGTACAATAGGGAAATAAAATATAGCCAGTAAGAGAACATGTAAATGTAATTTCATATGGAGTAATCAATAAGTAAGAAAGCCACCTATGGCTAAGATAGAGTTGTCAATGGTAAAGGAAAAAAAATCGAAGATTAATTTCTAGATGTCATGGGAAATTAACAAATCAGATCTGTGAGTGAGTGAGTGGCTTCTACATCTCTAATCATTATTGGAGTGCATCTAGAGTATTGTGTCCAGTTTTTAATGTTTCCTTACCCATGCAAGACACAGACAAAAATATCTGCAAGCTTCTGCAAAGTTGAAGAAAGAGAGACAGTAAAAAACTATGCAACATTTACACTCTGATCCTTTCATTCCTTTTCCCCTTGAAGAAGTAAAAAAAAAAAAAAAAAAAGAAAAAAAAAAAGTTCATTATCTGAACTTTTTATCCCCTTGTTTATTTGAAATAATAAATTGCAAATTGTTTCATCAGTGCTTGAAATTAGATTATTGCATAAATATCTGTGCAATACAGAATTCCACACTTGGACTCAAATCCAGGAAAGGACTTCAGGAGCACTGTCTTACCTTTAAAGTTCTTAAAGTAGCTTTTTGGACAGAACCCTCAGCTGGAGTCTGTGGAAGTTTGTCCCTAGAATAGAAGGGGAGCTGCTGCACCTGGCAACTGGGAACTGCTGCACATGGCAACTAGGATTGTGCATTATAGATATTTTTGGTGTTTACAGTACCAGATAGAATTATGCTGTAGCTGTCTGTGGTTCTCTATCATATCTCTTTCCATTGGTTTCGAGCTGCGGGATGTGGTTTTTTCCTTGGTCTTCACCCTCTATTGCTGCAGCTTTTGGCTCTCCCTTCTGAACTCACAAATCTGTTGTGTTTTCTTCATCTCAGCTTGCTCATTTTCAAGTTCTGCTTGCAGGATTTTAAGCCAAGGAGCCAGCTTGTTATATTTAGATAGTGGCTGTTGACTTTCTGCCAACTTGTCATCCCTTTCTCCCTGGAATTTTGTTTGCAAGGACAGGAGCCATTTCTGTGTGTATCCTCCTTTTCCTCCCTGGCGCCGCAGGATGCTGACCAAGGTGTCAGGCAAGGGCTAAGGGTTACTATCTGTGGATACACTGTGTGCATTCCATGTTATCATTGCAGATGGAGATTTATGCAGCTGACACTGAGAAAGGCTGAGCTGGCCGAAGGAGGAGGCCTGTGGAGATAGGAAGGTCCTGTTCCTGCTCTGAGGAGCAAAACAAAGTTGTATCACTGAAACTTCGAAGGACACAAGGGTCAAAAAGTAACTTTTGTCGAATTAAGTGTAGTTTAAAGATTAAAGCACGCATCCCTGCATGTGCTAACAAGCTTAATGAAGATCATCTCACTATATATATGACTATCACCCCCCCTCTCCACCCAAATCATGCTGTATATAAATAGGGAAAAGGACGATAAGATTGGGCTGTGTATAAGTAGGAGCTGTAAGGAGCTCCCTGTTCTATGAGTGGAGAGAATCCCTTTACTGGGATCACCTTTATCCCTTCATTTAATCTCCCTGTTTTCATTCTTCCTTGGCAGCAAGTAATATCCCCAAATGCTGGAGCAAAGAGTCCTTACCAACTTTCAGCATTTCCTGGGGGGAACAACACTTTCTATCACCAACTAATCAGAAGAAGGAGAGACCACATGGCTTGACAGCATTCTATTCAGAGAAGGTGGAAAAGCAAATGAGGACAACTGTGAGTAATCTTCACCCATCCTGTTACTGTAGTAGTGGACTTGTGTCATTCTGCTATTGCAAAATAAGAGGTGACACCCTCTGTCCAGTTTGTGCAAACTATTTTTTCACCAACTTCAGTGGAAATTTTCCATCTGTGAAGATAAGTCAATGTGGGCAAAATTATAAAATGATGAAAATTAAGAAGTTCACCCTTATACAGTGCCTTCAGTCCTTGCACCTGCATCAAGTTCCAGTGGAGTGACAAGTCTAAAGAGTGTAATTTTCAGATTTTGGCCTAATGTACAGTAATCCCTGATTTTAAAGTAAGAATTTTTAAAAAGGGAAGAAAACTCACCAAGAAATCAAAATTCAGCCATTGGCTAACCCCTTTGATTGTAGAAAATCAAGAAAATAAATGTTAACATTAAAGAAAGAAGAAATAAAAAAGTGTTCCATGCTCTATGAATTGGTCTCTTTACTGAATTTTGAGAAGGCTGATTAAAGGGAGATTTTACTCACTGAAGACAAAGAAAGAAGGCAAAAGCCATGTTTGAAATGATGCTGAGTTAGTCTGTTGGAAGAAGGCTATACATTTTTTTTACTGAATTTCCTAGGTATATAATAAATTTAGAACAGGAGTCGAGTTTGATCCACCACGTTTAAATGATTTGGTTTATTTTTTTTTCTTATACCACCTGTAACTGAAAAAAAACCAAAAAACTATTAAAAAGAAAAAGCATTTTAGATTCTGGTGGAAACCCTCTGAGAGTACTTCCTCTTTTGTTGTAGTGTATGACACTGTTCTTTATACCTATTTTCACTTCTCTGACTGTGTCAGGCCTGGTATGTGTACTATGTTCTCATGGAAAGAATCAGATTATATACTCATGTTATTCTCTCTCCAATTGTTTGGAGGCTATATTTGTTGTCCAGTGGCTGCCTACCAAAAGCATGTAATTTGTAACTTCTTTAATTTTTAATTTTAATTTAATTTAAAATTAAATTTAGTTTTAAATTTGTAATAACTGTAATTAAACATAATTTAATTTAAATATCAATTAAAATTTTAAATCATTTGTAATCAGAATGGGAACTGCAATGCAAATGCATTCCTCCCTAAATTCATTACTTAGTTAATTCTAGGAACAACTACAGCACCTGCATTTGGTATTCTTACCACTTCTCTTTTATGTTATACATCTGTGAGGCCTGGCACTTACATATAAAATTTTGCAATATAAGTGCAAAAAAACTACTACTACTAATTTTATCAGAGAAGGGTATTTTCATCATTCAAGCCTCCATGGAATCTTACCATGGCTTCTTCTGGAAAGGGAGTATTGCTAGCTGAATTCAAATTATCTTCCCAGGAAACTTTTTCTCAGTATCAAAACCTGAGAATGTCTTGAACAGAGAGACAGAGGGTTGAGGGAGAAAATAAGACATGTCTGTTATGGAGGATACTTTAATAATACAATCCAGCAGTGACTCCACATTTCTGCAAATGGCTTTTAATGACGACCTAAAACGGGCTTAACTGATAATTATTCTGGCAATGAAACTTCTCCCAGGCTCCTGCATTCTCTTTTAGTATTGTTTTCTTTTTGCCAGCCCAACATTCTCCTTTGATGTGGTTGCTCTTCCTTGCCTAGGGGTTCCTTCTCTGGTTAAAAAATGTATCCACACCCAAAGACTGCTTCCAATCGACTGTGCAGAAAGGTATGTTGGTTCTACACCAAATGTTTCTATAGCTTTGGGATTCTGTAGTTTTCTGAGAGGTATCTTAAAATTTATATTAACTCAAAAGAAGAATTAAGTTTTTTAGAGTGTTTTCAGAGAATATTCATGGAGATAATACAGCTGAGGAAAATAGGTATTTTGCTTAGAACTTAATGAATGTATCACTTGGCCTCCTCAGTGTGTAACCTTTTTCATCACGAGTCCTCTATCAAAAATATGATGGAACTACATAAATGTTCACAGCAGTATTCAAATATCATATTAGCTAATTTCTCTTTCATATATATGTGTGCCTATTCCATTTAAACCAATGTCTTGTATAAAGTGGAAATATAGCCTAGAATAATGGAACATCAATCATATGCACGAGATAGAGAAGATCCTGGTCACTTGCTGTGTTGTTGTAATAACCGCTCAGGACATAGATGCCACTTTCCATTTTCAGATAGGATTTTATGTAAATCGCCTAACAGTCCCTTGACTGTGCTTTGCTCCCCCTTCTCTTGTCTTCCCATGCTCTGTACAGTCCATATTGTTCATGTGCTTCACTCATGCCATGGCATGACCTCAAAATCTAACAAAGTCTGTTGAATTAAATGGGTTTTGCACCAGCTAAAGATCTGTTAGACAGCACTGTGAACTACCAAGTACTGCCTGGCATACTTTGGCAGGGGAGGGGAGTGTGATAGATAAATGTCATTAAAACTTGCTCATCCTAGCACATGGCACTTGAAATCCCTCTCATGTTTAGCCTCACCTACAAGAACATACTGCGTGTCAGATTTTCCAAGATGGGCTCAGAAGCACAGGTTGCTTCACAGAGCTGGCAGGCAGCATCTTTTCTTACCACTGAGTTGTACATTTCATCCTGCAAATACGAAAAGGAAGCTCTTGGTGCTTCTCTCAAGTTAGTCTTCTTCCAGGAAGGAGCAACACTGCAGTTCTCCCAGGGATTCTGAGTATGGTCTCTGTAACCAGTTTCCCAGCTTCAGTGTGAACAGAATATATACGTGGCCTACATAATATGTCGTGTTAAGTACAGAATTAGTGCATCTTTAAGTATGAACAAACATTTTTACTCTTAATCTTCAAGAAATATAATAATGTAGCCATAAGAAGAGTAAGAGAGGTAGTATTTCCTGAGTAGTCTCGTGTGACAGGGAACATGGAGCTACAGTGGTCCAAGCTAAATACATGGTCTGATAGATGTTTGTCCTCCCATGGATTAGGGGTGATAACTGGTAGATGTCTGACACCCTTTTTCCATTCTCCCTCTGAAAGTATCACCATTGCTTAGTGGACTGTTTCCCTTAACCCTGTTGCAGATGAATTGCTTGTAGAACAGTTTGTGCCTGCTTCCAAAGGAGCTCTTAAAGCCTGGGACAAAAAAAGTGTGCTGCACTCCAAGGCTGTTGAAAAAGCTATGCAGAAGCCTGAAGCATAGAAGGAATAAAAATGAATGTGGAAATCCTCTGGCAGAGTTATGTTTCAAACAGTCCCTTGTCATTACAATAAATGGGTATGTTTACTTAAGAGCACTGAATAATTTATTAGAGAGTGAAATAATCCTGTAGAACAGCGCCTTCTCTATGCACATGGATTAACCCACATGGATTAAGAGTCCTTCAACACCTGTTCTAAGAAAAAGATCAGTAAACAGGAGATCTTAATCCTATTTCTGTTGTAGGTGGCTGTGCACTGGGGAAAATGAGCACAGGGACTCTCAAAGAGCTGATTTTATGGAGGTGTTGCTGATGCAAATGACACCTATTGTATTAAATCTCTTTTAAAGGTATCTCTGCACAAGCATCCATGTTTTCTGCACAATCACAGGTTTTTCATAGCTTTTATACATACCACTTGGATAATGCGAAAACATCTACAAAAAAGAAACTGCATTTTAAAATTTTACCCTTATGTACCAGATAGCAAAAGCTCAGCACTCACTTTTATTTTCCTAATCCTACATTATGTTGGTATATAAACAGATTATAATGTTATTCAATGCAAGGAGTGCTAGGAACTAAGCTGCTTCTAGCCAGGCTTGCAAATTTGGAATTCCTTTGCTTCAATTAGAGCTTTATTTTAATAAAGATCGGAATTTAATATTGTAGAGTATACAAAATAAAACTTCTCAGTATCTACTGCAGAGGACACAGATCATCACTTGTGTTTTAGGGAAAACAACCATGAATCTGTAGCAGGAACAGTCATTCCCAGTCAAGGACTGAGGGCTTGAAAATGCACTACTTTTAAGGTTATATTATTGAATATTACACAGATGTGCCACAGTTCAGTGTTGACGTATCGGCAGCTGCTAGGGATTCAAAGAATCACAGAATGGTTTGGGTCGGAAGGGACATTAAAGATCATTTAGTTCCATCCCCCCTGCCGTGGACAGGGACACCTTCCACTAGCCCAGGTTGCTCCAAGCCCCGTCCAGCCTGGCCTGGAACGCTCCCGGGGATGGGATATCCACAGCTTCTCTGGGCAACCTGTCCCAGAGCCGCACCACCCTCACAGTAAAGAATTTCTTACTACTATCTAACCTAACCCTACTCTCTTTCAGTGTAAAGCCATTCCCCACTACAAGCCCTTGTAAAAAGTCCCTCCATGTGCCGGCTCCAGGCCCTGCCCTCGCAGGAGCCCGCTAAGCGGCCGGGGACGGCGGCGGGTCCGTCCCAGCCGCGCTCGCCCGCGATGCTTTTGGTCCCTCTGGCGGCGCCGTAGCGGCCGGGCCGGGCCGGCGCCTGCGTCCCGCGGGCATCCCGGCTCCCGGTTCCTGCCTCCCGGTTCCTGCCTCCCGCCGCCATGGATTACCGAGCGCTGGTGATGAGCCAGGTCGTGCCCGGGCAGTTCGACGATGCAGACTGCTCGGACAGGTGAGGGAGCGCCGAGGGGCCGGGGGTGAGGGCGCTGGGGGTGAGGACCAGGCGAACACGCGGAGCGGGACGGGGAGCGCCCCTGGGACTTGCCCGGCCGCGGGGAAGGGAGAGCGGGTGGTGCTGCCCCGTGACTGGAGGAGGTGAGAGGAAAGACTGCCTGCGTGTGTCTCTCGGCTTCCCTTTTCCATTATCCGTGCTGCTTTGGGACACTTGTCCTGGCAGAAAGCCGTGACACGTTACTGACATTACAGAATCGCAGCATCAGTTGGGTTGGAAAAGACCTCTGAGATGATCGAGGCCAAGCTGTGACCCAACACCACCGTGCCAACTAGACCGTGGCACTGAGTAACAAGTCCAGTCTTTCCTTAAACATCTGCAGGAAAGGTGACTCCACCACCGCCCTGGGCAATCCATTCCAATGTCTAACCACCCTTGCTGTGAAGAGTTTCTTCCAAATTCTCCTGGTGCAACTTTGCAACTTTAGGCCGTGTCCTCTTTTCCTGTCACCGGTTGCCTGGGAGAAGAGACCGACCCCCACCTGGCTGCAGCCTCCTTGCAGGCAGCTGTAGAGAGTGATCAGGTTCCCCCTGAGCCTCCTTTTCTCCAGGCTAAACACCCCCAACTCCCTCAGTTGCTCCTCGTAGGACTTGTGCTCCAGACCCTTCCCCAGCCTTCACTTCCCTTTTCTAGACCTGATCCAGCACCTCAATATCCTTCCTGAATAGAGGGCCTCAGAACTGGACTCAGTGAATTAAGACACAACTGAATATCTAGTCATTTATGGGGATAAGTGTATTGAATTTTTGGTGACTGTAACAATTTTTAGTTATAGAGACATCTGTGTTTCTTTTAAGTGAATCTGTGGAAGACACAGAAGCATGTAAAGAGGGTGAGGTCCCTGAGAACTGCCAGTTATGCACGTGTGAAGAAGTTAATGCTGAGGAAGGAGATGGTGATGATGACAATGATGCTGAAGAGGATGATGAAGACTGGGACTGGGATGATGAGGTGGGAAGACTCACAAAGCGCCACAATGCTGCCGGTGGATGCAATCCACAGGTATGTTGAAGGTTATTCTGTGGGCTTTGAGGGTGCCCAAGAGCTAATGGCGCCAGCCTGGAGGCTTTGTTTCTTGTTAGTGTTATATTGAGGACAAATGCAAGCGGAATCTTTTTCTTGAGAGAATCCCCTTCCTTTGCAACTGTTCCTCTGAGGTGCTGTATGTGTATGTACATTGTAGCCAGAGCTCTGTTTGATTTTCTTGTCTCAAACCCTGTTGCTGGATTCTCTGTGCCACTGCAGTTTCCTTCTCTTACTTACCTTTCTCATCTTCCCTTTCTTTACTCACCCTGATCTCTACCAATGTTCCTAACTTTTTGGTATTTGTCCTCTGTGTTTCTGAGCATCTTCCCCAGCCTTTCTATTTATTTTTAGACTATCTGCTAGTCATATCCAGGGTGAATCCAGTTCTATTTTTGACTTAATAGTGAAGAAGGCAAAGAAAACTACAAGCATGGGAAATTGAGAGGGGAGTGCTTGAAGTGAATTAATTTAGTGTGTATGGTGTTGGCATAGAAACTCTGGCATGTCGCACTATGACACGAAATAACTTATGTACACTTCTAAGATCAAAAGAGTCAAAGGAAGTAAGTTTTATTTCTGACCTCGCAATATATAGAATTCCAAAAGTGACAGTGGATTGGAGGAAGAAATTGCTGCCTCTCCAATGACACTGGTCAAACCAACAGTCCATCAATTCTCTCCTCCCACAAAGAAGAATGCAAAACAATCATTATTTACATGAACAATGCATGAGAAACTCCAGTAGAAATATGTAAACATCAGAAGGCATAGAAAACTTTTAGAAGAACAGGGCGACACTGGCATTGTGCAGAATGAAAAGCACTCGTGAAGGTAAGAAGGATGCTAGTTCTCACATCAGCTTAGACACTACAGGTTCAAACCCTCCTTTTTCTTATTGCTACCAACTTAGCAGAACAGTTGAGATGAATCAGAGTGGTGCTGATCATAGCATGGCATGTCTGGCAGCGCTTGTCCTGGGCGGTATATTCTTGCCTTTATTTAGAGGTTTATGCTGTTCAATGATGGTGAAATCATGTTCAGGTATTAGCTGTGTTTGGGGAGGACCACATGTAAGAAAAGACAGAATTGTGGAAAGTTTTCTCAGTTCATTACCTCCACATTTTTTCCTTCTTATTTTATTTCTTGTTTCTATTTTCTATTCTCTTCCTTTTACAGACAGAAAAAGTGCTGTGTGAGAGACTTGTAGCTTCATAGACTGAAAAATAACTCTGGTTTGGAGCACTTTTAGAATTCTAACTGATGTGTTACCTGCATTTTCTTTTCTTGTTTCAAGTAAAATCTGGTGTTAATCGATATCTATTTCCTTATATCTCATGTGCTTTTCATCTTACAGCTTTAGGCATAGGCATTTGAGATGACTTTTTCAATGAAATGGTTTGAATTTCAAAGGGCTGTGTACAGAAAGTGACTTATGTTAACAAATCCTTTATTTCAGGCAAATAGGCAGACCCCTAATTGCTCTTCAGCAAAACTGTCAACCCCTGCAGGCAAGGTTTTAAGAAAATTTGAACACAAAATCAATTTAGGTGAGTATAATTGCACTGTTGTCCGTTATTTAAACAGTTACCACTCTGTGGCATTCTCAGACTAATTCCACTCATGTTAAGCCAGAACTCACTGGAATGGGTGAGTTAGCCATTGCCAGAGAGATTAAAAATGGCTTTTGAGTACTTGAAGTTGCCTTTAGTCTTCAAGAACCGGCTGTCATACCCTCCTCTCTCTCCACCTTCAGAACCACATGGCTGTTTTGTTGGGGTTTTGTCTTTCCCCTTGACCTCTCCAGGCAACATGAAGTCTTTCTTCCCTAGATTCTCTGTAGGAACAAGCTGTTTGGGTGGAGGGAGGGTTTCAACTCTCTGTTGTGATGTTGGTGATTCCCACAGCTGCTACCATATCTGCATTGTCTAGACAAATGCAGTCCCCTGTAATATTGGCGGGGGGGGGGGGGGGTGGTACATTATGCAGGAGTTCTCTCCCAGGGGCAGAGTTCCTGTGCTAAGTGAAGAGGCTGCTGTCCCACCTGGTGTGCTTTGATTTTTGCCCTGAGATGGAGATGGCTGCTCAGCACAGCCTGTCAGGACTAGGGGTAGCTGTGATTGACACCTTCTGACAGGGTAGAGATCAGAGGTTGAGTTTTCCTTTATAAGACAGTGGTGCTAGAGTGAAGGCTGCTGGTATTTGTAGCCCAATACAGCAGCTTTTATACATTTAGCATTTAATCAAACACCATTTAAATGCATTGTTGAAGAGAATCTGGGGGGCTATTGCTTATTGTGTTAAGAAAAATGGCATTTGATTGTTATAAGAGAAGAACAGACAAATTTAATGGTGAGATGTTATCCAAAAGGCATTACTGGTATCACATTTCCAAGTCTCTGGAATTGTCTCACTCATCTGTGTTGTTACCTTATAGTCCTACCCTGAAATGTAAACAGAGTGAAGTGCTAGGTTAACCCTGGTGTGTAGGAAACTTCTTTGAGTTTTGGGGTTCTGTTTTTTTTTCATCACTTATGTGTTTTTCAGATAAGCTAAATTTTGATGACTCTGTTATAAATAGAGTCACAGAAAAGTCTAGACAGAAGGAAGCAGACATGTGAGTATTACTTATGCTTCAATTTTCACTTAAATACTTTAAACTCAGAAGTATAGTGCTTATTTTCTTGTTTAAATAAGTTTGTTAAGAAAAATTAAGTTTAGAAGAAGTCTACATGCAGTTTGCCCTTTGGTCTTCAATTTTTTGGTTTCCAAATCAGTTGTTGGAATCATCCCAAAGTTTTGATTCTTTTGTCACTGGTAGCACATCTGATTGAGTTGGTGTAGTATAGTAAGACAGAAGTGATGGGTGTCATTCCCCTAGAAAAGACCCTTTGATACTCTTTTTTTCTAAACAGAAGTCCTTAAGCCGCTGAGCTAAAAAGGTATTGGAGACCTTTAGAAAGTTCCTCCTGATGATTTAGTGAGGGTATTTCTTCTTAAGAATTTTTTTTTTTTGGCCTGCAGCTTATAGCCCTAAGTTGTAGAGACAGGTACAGTTTTCTCCTGAATAAGCATAATTCAGAAAAAGGAGGATAATCTATAATGAAGGGCTCTGATGTTAATGGTGGTGGTTTGTTGATTTTTTTCTTTTCCATCCCTCTGTCTGCAGGAGAAGCCTTTGGGTTTGTATGAACTGAAAGCCTTACTTCTTAAGGATGTCATCCTATCTTTGACACAGAATGTCACAGTTTACTCTGTCAAAGTACCGGGCCCATATGTGGGATTGTAACATTTTATTTTCACTTCTGCTAGGTACCGAGTCAAAGACAAGTCAGACAGAGCAACAGTAGAACAGGTAAGTCCTTTGTTCATCAAAATTCCCTTTTGACCAGAGCAAATAGTGTAGAATTTTGGAATTAATGAAGAAAACAGTTAAAGCAAGAACAGAGTTTTGAAATTCTGTTTCCCTTGTTATTATGCTGAAGAGACCTGTTATTTCTTTCTTTCTTTCACATACAAAGGTTAACTTTGGTTCCATAAACATTTTAGAGCTCATTTTTGTGTTTAACATTGTGATTTGCTCATATGTGTAATGCAGAATTCCATCTTAAGTTTTCATTAATTTTCAAAGAACAAGAAAAAATGCTGAGTTTGCCTTTTTTTCTTCTGTAACAAGACTGAATTATTACTGGCCTGAGCCCACATGGCTGTTCTATTTCAGTTGTGGTATCTGTATCCCAAGAAAAATCTTATTTTAAAGCATTTAATGCAGCTATGAGTGGAACATTATTTCTTTGTCTCTTCTAGAGTTGGCTTGAAGACATATGCTTAATTTAAAAAAAAGAGAAAAGAAATTTGGAACAAAAAGTGAAATATCTTCCTAGATGCATGGCAAAATTCTGAGTGGTTGCTGTTCAGATTATTATTTGATCCTTGAGAACAGTCTGATGCCCAGGATCCTTTAATATTATAGTAGGACTGAGCATTATTATTTGGTTTTTTTTCTCTGCTGACTTTTCTGTATTAAATTTGAGGTGTTGGACCCAAGGACCCGAATCATTCTGTTCAAGATGCTCTCTAGAGGTATCATATCAGAAATCAACGGCTGCATTAGCACAGGGAAAGAAGTAAGTTTTATTGCAAATAATGTAGTAGGTTTTTTTTTCTCAGCAAGCTGTATGGAAGTTTATGATGCTCAGAAAATGTATTGAAATACTTGGGCTTAGTTCTACATATTTTGTGTTGCTTGATTGGTAAGAAGTTATCTTAAGAAAAAATTTGTTTATGTTAAAGGAAACCAATTTTCCCAAGTATGAAAGTTTTCTAAGAATGCTTTAATACTGTCTTAAATTTGTGGACGTTGTTAATTGCATCTTTCAACAAAAAGTTTTGGCAAAGTTTTATATACCTACAGTATTAAATAGTGCCTAAAAAAATGTACAAACCCAGATAATTATGATTAAAGACATACTTCTGCCCTGTGTAGAGGTGGAAACATGAGACATTTGGGCCATGCTTTAGGGCCTGAACAGTGCACAGGCTCAAGTTAACCCTTCACACATGGGCTTGTTTCAGTCTCCCAAGTGTGGATGAGGTAGAGCTTTCTTATGCAATGTTGATTTTATTCTGTGGGCGTTGTTGCACCCCTGCCCCATCTTATGTACTTCCTGTAAGCTTCCTTCCATGGTAACAGGATTGCCCTGGTGTGCAGTCTCCCTCAGCTGGGTGACACATAGGGGCTGGGGTGATGAGCTCTTTTCTAGGTGTCAGAATGAGAAGAAGAGAGAAGATTATGTTGTTTTAAAGAGCTTTTCTTTCATGTTATTTCTTCCCTTTTTAATCTGATAGGCCAATGTATATCATGCCAGTACTGCAAACGGAGAGAACAGAGCAATAAAGATTTACAAAACCTCTATTCTGATGTTTAAAGATCGGGATAAGTATGTGAGTGGTGAATTCAGGTGAGTTTGACTTCTGCCTGGTTTTACTGGGGAAGAGGGATTGTTTTGAAAGGTGTTAAAATCACTGGTGCTAGACTAAGAGTCCCTGTTGTCTTTTATATTTTTAATTTAAAGATTTCGTCATGGATACTGCAAAGGCAACCCAAGAAAAATGGTGAAGACATGGGCCGAAAAAGAAATGAGGAATTTAATAAGGTGATTTTTCCAGCTTTTATTTCGTCATGCAGAGGTTACCAAAACTTTTAAGTTTATAGGAGGTGCTCTCTTTTTGCTAGACTGTGGCTACCACTACCCTATCGGGTCTCTGGAGTGTTCAGGAAAGTGTCTTAAGCTTCATTATGGGAGAGAAATAAAAGGGGAGGGAAAAATTAAGATCTTCTTTTGTTTTCCTGCTAATGCTCGAAGCTCTTCAGTGTCTGAGCTCTGTCTGACATGACTGAACAGCAAGGAGAAGCTAGAAATAGCTGATGCTGAGCAGCAGCACTCTGTGTGATATAGGTTAATCTAGGATTAACCTGAACTGTCTAAAGATTCTTTGACACAGGAATACTTAGAAAAGGGTCAGAATAGTTGTGGCTTTTTGTGTGCATTTCCTAGTTGCTCTTCACAAGGGAGAGTTTCCTGAGTTCTCACTGTGTTATGTTCAAAGCTGCAGAGCTCCTTTATGCACTGGTGCAAAGCAAATAGAGTTTGATTTTTTTTTTTTTTTTGTGGCTTTGTTCCTTTGTTTCAGGTTGAATACAGCCCAGATACCTTGCCCAGAGCCAATAATGCTAAGGAGTCATGTGCTTGTCATGGGCTTTATTGGTAAAGGTGATAGGTAAGTATCCTTAGAAAATATTTTTTCTTATTTATTTGAGGTTTTTTTTTTTAATTTAGTAATAGCTTTTCCCAAAGATTTAAAACCAACCGTTTGAATTTACCTACAGTTATTCTAGGGCTGTAAAGTTAACATGTGCATGTGATCTGTGGAATGGTCCCAGGCATTTGTCAGCTACTACTGCAGGCACTCTCTGTGATTCTGAAGGCTCAGTTGTGTGCAAAATTAAGTCATAAAGTGGCTTAACCAGAGATTAATGCTGGAAAGGCTTGCTAATCATACATGAAGATAGTTTACTGTTTTGTAGTTACTGACATCAATGTAGCATGGTCCAAATTAGCTCCTGTTGAAAATAGAGCTCCAGAACCTTTGGCAAGCACGTAGCAAAGTTTTGCTGCCCTTCCTGCTGGCTCCTTGCACTTGGTTGCTCATCCTGACTTGCTTGACACACTCTGGGAGTGAAAGGATCAGGCACAGCAATTAAAGCATTTGCTGCTGGTATGAAGAAGGAAAATGTATTTCGTTTCTGTTGGGATTTTTTTTTTTTGTAATTTCAAGGCCTGCTCCTCTGCTGAAGAATGCTCAGTTGTCTGACTCCAAAGTCCGGGAGCTGTACCTACAGATCATCCAGTACATGAGAAGAATGTACCAAGATGCCAGACTTGTTCACGCAGATCTCAGTGAATTTAATATGCTGTATGTTTTTAATCCTTGCTCTGAATTGTGACATCTAAAATGTATGCATTGGCAGCCTCTGTGTGAGAGTACTGATGTACCTTTCAGCAAGGGCGGGGTCCTTGTCGTTACTGGGTTTTGTAACTTATCTAATTAATTATGTTGCTTTTAACCCAGATCTGAGCTTTCTCTGTTAAAAAAAGCCAACAGGCAAACAAACAAAAAAAAAAGCTATAAAAGAAGAAAGAAAAAAAAGTTAAAAAACACAACAAAATCACCTCACAAAACCCCCTCACAACCAGAAAAAAAACCCGTCAACTGCGGCAAAAATTAGTAAGATACAATTTTAATGTAAGGTATTTTATATTAGTTAGGTATCATTTCACTGCTATATTTTTATAACTTGTTTCTTGTTTTTTTTTTTCTTTTTCATGCACTGCTCTGCTTTTTTTGTTCACGAGCAGAGCATTTTTAAAAAAAGTTTAATTATACAGCTTGAATAGAGGAGGGAAAGGACTGACTGAAAAAAGCCTTCCTGGCCTTACATGCAGAGCTGGAGAAAGAAGTTAAGATTTTTTTTGTAGGTTCTTAAGTTTGAGGCATGCTTTGTTCCCTGCCCCTCAGTAGACTGGTGGAGTTGGTGCAGCTCTGTGTGGGGTTTCCTTGCAGGTACCACGGAGGGGACGTGTATATCATTGATGTGTCTCAGTCCGTGGAGCACGACCACCCACACGCGCTGGAGTTCCTGCGCAAGGATTGTGCCAACATTAACGGTGAGGAGGCTGCACTTTAGCCCTTGTTCTGACAGCTGGTTTATTTAGCAGGATTGACTCAGTTCACCTTATGTTCTTTCAGGTGTAACTGACTGTAGAAGCTGTCAAAATTCCATTAAAATACTTCCTCTCCTATGTTCTCAAGACTTCCTCAGGGAGCAGTGTACTGTGCTGAGTTCAGAGTAGTGCAGCCTATTTTGCTAGAAATCATCTCTCTGAAATGAGTCACATGGCTGAATCTCAGACTTAGGATAGATCTAAGATCACTCCCAGTCTGCAGCAGTGCTTACCCCAGTCTTAACTTCCCTTACTTAAAATACTCTGCAGACATACTGATGGGTTGCCTTCTGTGAGCTGAATCCGCATCTGGGATTCCTCAGCTGGCAAGATGTTTCTGTGTATTGTAAAGTTCCCTGCACTAAGGGCAGCTAAGAGGATTGAGGCACAGAGTAATTAATTAGAGATGTTATCACTTGTCACAGTATTTTGATAAGTTAAGTTTAATGGTGTTTTTCTCTTGAGAATTTGGTCTTCATGTGTGAATATACATGTTGTGTAACAGATACATACCTCATGGTAGGGTGTGTCCCCAAAGACAAAAAAATCTCTATAGGCTGCTTTTGTCCCCCCTTTCTTCTCAGATTGACTTTTTCTTATTTTACTGAGACTCTTGAAAGTCTGGCACATAATTAGGAAAGAGCTGTGTGCATGTATGTCTGTTGATATCCAGTATGCTACTTTTTCCTTATTCTTTTTCAGTTCGTGCATTTCTAGTAACTCCTTCTGTCTCAGCTAGTCACACCCTTGTTCTTTATTCATGTCTTTTGATTTACTCTCCCTAGATAATCTAGAGTCTCAGTGAGTTGCAGTGGTTTTGGTATTGTTTGGTTTGTTTTCTGTCACTGCAACTTTCTCTGTCTAAACCTTCTGCAGAGACTCTAAGAAACACCTGGTTCTGCCCTGGGTGTGATCTTTGCAGAGATTTGTGGTTCCATGGGCATGGAGAGCTGCCTCCAAACTAAGTCCTCTTCTAATCCTTCTATGATTAATTTCTCAAGTGAGAGATCTGGGAATTTTAGTAGGAAATACTTGTTAAACAGTCCTCAGTGTCACTTGCTGCTGTTTTTCTGAACAGAAATGCAGCCTATGAATTTGGTCATAACTAATTTAAGAAACCAATTCTTAGTGTAGTAGTGAGGAAGGTTCTAGGACATCAATGTGTCTTCCCTTTTGGGTGGATCATATTGTACTGTATTTCAGTGGCCATTTGTTTCTCTCTAGCAAAAGTTTGAGGTCTCCATTCCTTATTCGAAATACATTTTTTTTATCTTAGTCATTGCAAATACTACACCTGTCTTGAATTCTTTACTTCTTAGCCCATACTCCTTAAGTCAGGATCCTGCTGAAATTGATTTGGCTTTTACATTTATGCAGTTTTTCTCCTTTTAGTATTTGTTGCATCTGGGAGATGAACAGTTTCATTTCAGATGACCAAGAATCATCTGATAACTAAACTCCATTTGATGTAGAATGTGCTGCTGAGACTTTCCCAAGTCATCAGAGTTGTTGGCTCGCTGGAATTGTCACTTTAACATCCAAGGTGTGTATGTTAGATGGAATTACTAATGGATTTTGTCTCTCCCTTGTTTCCTGTCAGACTTTTTCCAGAAGCACAATGTTGCAGTGATGACAGTGAGGGAGCTGTTTGAATTTATTACTGATCCTTCTATCACAAGTGAAAACATTGATGACTACCTGTCTAAGGTAAGACTTCACAGCCTTGTTACTGAGTAAGAGGACAGTAAAATCAGATCTAGTTCAAGCTCCATCATCTCATTTATTCTACATCCTAAGGAAGCCAGCACATGACATTGTTGTGCTAATGCTTCAAAAATGCATATAGGTCTTTTCCATTTATACCATTGTAGGGTGACACTACTTTTCACTGCATGTTCTCTCTAATGGCTCTCTCAGAAAGTCTGTCTAATCATGAACACTCAAACATCTGTTTGAGGTGCTATAAGAACCAGGATGCTTTAAGTTAGCTCTTCCTTTCTGGCAAGGAGGAACTCTGCAGAAATATAATTGTGCTTATATGGAGAGTGGTGTTGTATGTCCTGTAGCCATGCTGGGCCTGCCACAGTTTGGTCTGGGGGGAGCAGCAGGACGTGTGTTTTTCCTGCTGTTACAGCCCTAGTCTGCTGCTGTCAGTGTGCTTCGCAGCAGTGCTGGTCACCGTTAGGTGTCGCTGAAGGCATTCCCACAGCAACAGCTGGAGTGCGTGTGAGTGACGGTGGAGCAAAGGGAGAAACGCAGATGGGAATAGTTGGATGTGATTCTAAAGGCCTAGTGGTGCGAGTCTAAAGAATGATAACTTTTTTTTGTAATGTTTTGTATTTCTTTAGGCAATGGAAATAGCATCGAAGAGAACAGAGGAGGAAAGATCCAGTCAAGATAAAGTGGATGAGGAAGTGAGGATTTCTGTTCCTGCTATGAAATTAATATTAACCTTACGTCTTCTAAACTCTGAAAAATGTTCTGTTTTCTTTGGAAAAATGTACAGTTGATGACATACAAAATATTGTTTGTGATACTAAGATGTCTTGACCTAGTTGACATGTGAAGTATTAAGGGATGCCATGTGTAAAAGCTGACATCAATAAGCTGTTAGAAGGCAAATATTCTATTTCCTAAACCAGTTTGTCTGCTCACATCTAGGTCTCTTGAGGTATCTTTCAGTTCGGGTTTAGTTAACAAAAAACCTGAGTAGAGAGATCTGACTGTGCCAGTGGTTTTGGACCAGTGATACAGAAGCAGGCTATTTGGGATGAATGCATTGGCCAAATTGCCTATATAGCTCCACTCCCAGTCTAATTCAGTTCTTCCACTGCTTTTACATTCAGTGAAGCCATCTCAAGTCCATTACAGAAAGCTGTTAATGTTCTGAAAATGCTTGATATAAAGATAGAAGCATTTCTATCTTAGTCTTAACTATCTGTTCCGTAAGAGTCTAAAAACAAAACCAACAACCAACAAAAACCTCTTATCTTTGAGGTCAATACTACTTGATTTATTCAAGACTTTTTTGTCTTGGAGCTCAGCAGGTTTCACTAACTGCTTCAGGCTTTGCCAAGGAAGGATGTTTTTTGTTTCCCAGTATAGCCTTAGCATAAAACTACTGAGGTGTAGAGTCAGATTCTAGTGTATGGTAGCAAGCCCATCTTCTGCAAGCAAGTTACTCCTTTGTTTATATGAGGTACTGACCTGTAAGAGAGGTGGTTTCATAGCATATAAGTTCAGTTCATTTGTCCTAGACTTTCCATATGACCATGGCTAATTTGAGCCACTTCCCTTGCAAAAGAGTAGAGCCGAGTAAGGGCAGCTCTGTGGAAGTGGGGGCCTGTGCTTTGTGCACAGCTCTCAGATGAGCAGTGGTTGTGAAGGGTACTGAATCTGTACTGGGATTGAACTGATACCATGAAACAGAGAAGCAAAACACATCTCTCTGATCTGGTAGGGTCGTAGGCTTGCTGAAAGACTGTTTCAAATGTGACAAACTTTAAGTATGTTATTAATACTGCAGTTAGTTTTTATTGTACTGTACTCCTGCAAGAACCTTTTTTTGAGTTGGACGTTGAAGTTGTAGGTTGAAGTGGATATTGTTATGTAAAGAGATTAAGTTCTAGCAGTGCATTTCAATGGAGTTGCCTCCTGAAGGCATTATGAACATTACAATAAAAGCATTAGAAAAATTCTTATGATACAAAACCTTAGGACTCCAATAGGCTAAGAGATAGTTGGATAATTTTGTAAGTGGGCTGGTGTGAGTCATGCTAAGGAAGGAGCCTTATTAGTTGTGATCTATCAGTAATGTCTAGGTTGCACATTAAGTCTGCCCCTGCAAAAAATAACCAAACAAAATACAGCTCTGTAGTTCAAATGGTAGTGGATGATTGCCATGTTCATTTGTTGTTTCTCTGATTGTGATTATTCTCCTAAGGACGCATAATTTAGGAGAGAAGAACATCATGACACTATATGTAAATTAGTAAGTCTGTGTTTCCTTTCACTGTGCTAGGTATTTAAGAAGGCCTACATACCTCGAACTCTGACTGAAGTTAAAAACTATGAGAGGGATGTGGACATAATGATGAAATTGAAAGAAGAGGATATGGCATTGAATGTTCAGCAAGATAATGTGAGTAGACATGCTGAGGCCCTGCAAAAGAGAGAGAGGGAATATGAATTCTTCTTACTGGAAATCATTAGCAACAAACAAAACCAGAAGCTTTGCTACCAAGGTGTGGCGTACTAAATCTATATCATACTTTAAAATTTTCTGGGTAATGCTTAATGCTAACATTGTGGATTTTATCTTGGTCTTTATTTCTTTAAGTTTATTTTTAGGTAGTAATTTTCTATGGGCACAAAGGATTAAGACATAATTTGATAATGTAATTTCTTCCTCTCTCCCTTGGAGCAGATTCTCTACCAGACAGTGACAGGACTGAAGAAGGATTTGTCTGGTGTTCAGAAGGTGAGAGGGTCTTTTTGAAATCCTTCATTTTAGCCATTTTCAGAAAAGTGCTTACAGGTAGTTCAAAGAATGCCTGGTCCTGCAGCTGACACCATGAAAGAAACCTCTTGTGTCCAGAGTGACCATTTGTGTCAGGATGGGTCTGGCATGGCAATGTGCCTTCACAACACAGAATTTGCTTCCCTGCATTGTGGCTGATGCTGGGTTGTTTGAGAATGAAATTAAAATCCTTGCTGTGGCCATGATCTCTAAAGTTAAGGTGATGATGAGGGAAAGTGTTTTCTGATTATGGAAAATGTAATAGATTTAAACTGTTGCATGATAATTGATTTAAACTGTTGCATGACTGCAAGTTTTGATATGTTTCTGATATCAGATATGATATCAGATATGTTGATATGATAGGGTATCTGTTGTAATATTGCATAAAGAACAGTCCTCCAGTATAAGCCATAAAATATTAGTTCTTACTGTGTTTGAAGTACTTGACAGTGACACTTCTGTAAAGTAGATTGGATGGGAAGTTGGATACAGATCACTTGGAGCCATGTCATTCAAGGCAGAAGTCCTGTGTGGATTCCCCCTCCTTACTTTGTGAATGTTCTCTAGCAGTGGTGTAGACTCTTGATTTAAAATGGAAATATAAATATGGATGGGATCAGGCTGTAGCACAGTCTCCAGGCTTGTTTAAGAATAAATGAGTGTTCCAGTGCAGATATTTGTGTTTGCAATATAAAATACATACAGTGCCCCCAAGGTAGATTTGGGCATGATCCAAGGATATTAAAAATAGGCTTCCACATATGTTAGCAAATTGCTGTTTAACTTAGGGAAATTAGTTTGGGAGTGCAAATAACAGCTGTGCTTTGAGCCCTGACCTAAAAGAATCTGTGGTGTACATTCTAGATTCCTTGTTCTTAGTTTGGCTTAACCTACTTTTCATTCTTTATCTTGAAACTCAGTGAGGGCTGTGGTAAGGGAGATAGCATCAGATTGCTCAAGGGTTTCTTTGCATCAGGCTCTGTTTTCTTTTTTGTGAATATATATATATTGTGCATGTATGTGTGTGTATGCTGTCATTAGGTTTCTTGGCTTTGATTTGATATAATTCTTGATATATCTTGCAGATTCCTGCACTCCTTGAAGAGGCAGACAATTCAGAAACAGAGTCTGATGATGATGATGGTGGCAGCTCAGAGGACTCTGATTCGGGCTGTAAAGAATCTGTACATCCCAAAGATAAACCTGCTGAAGTTGGCATGGACAAAAAGGTCAGCTGGCTGGGAATTGTTTATTTTTTCCCACCTTTGCTTATATGACACAAAAACATCCAAACTTAGTGGCTCTTGCTTCTTCTTGTCTGAAACAAGCTCTGGACCTTTCCTGTTGTGGAGGACAAGAGCAGAGGCAGTGAATTTCATTGGGGATGATTTATTAAAGGTGGTTTTATGTAGAGCAGTGTGCAACACAGCTTTCTGTAGCTTAGGCAAAGCTAGAAGAAAAATCTCTACAGGAAATTACAGGGCTACACAAAGTAGAATTCAGTGAATCCTGGGCAGCTTTTCAGTCCCTCTGGCTACTCTTCCAGGCTTTGGTGTTCAGGTTTGTGGCTATGGTCCCTGATGAACCTCCTTATGCCCAGACAGCTGAGACCACTTGATCTGTAGAACTGGAGATTTGGTGACGGTGATTGTACCACAGCGGCTTTTGCAGTACCATTAGTACAAGCTGGCTAGCTTTGCTGTGGGCAAGAGATGTAATGCAGTCCAGCAAAGGGATTATGGTTAGGGTCTGGGGTTTGAGTTTTCTTTGAGGTTTCATTTTCTAAACTGTGGAACAATATGCTCAGTTTTGGTGAGGCTTTCTTGCAGTGTATCACTCATGAGTGAGAGTCTTTTGGCCGCCTTTTAGGTGCTGTGCAAAAAAAAAAAAAAAAAAAGCAGGGTGAAACTTGCAGGCTTAAGGGGTTCAAGATTTGGGACATTGCATTTTAGGTTTAGCTTCCTAGTAAAGGTAAGATAATATATTTCATATCTGTCAAGTAAAAATGCAGCGCTCTGCTACACTCTACTGCCAGTCTACAGCTGCTGCCTTTTAGATGTGAAACAGGGAAGTCTTGGCCACTTCTCATCCTAATTGATAGGTTTTCATTTGGACTTCTTTTTGTGTGAGATTTTGTGAGAGAGGGATTTTTGTAACTTGTATGTTTAGCTGAAGGTTGAACAACTGATTAGCAGCAATTATTTCTACCTGCCCCTTCCACTTTGCTGACTTTTTGTTTTCTAGTTGAGTCTCATCCCTTTTCTGTCTGGCACAGATTTACAGTGTGTTGTAGTAGCATGACATTCTTTCCTGCCAGTCCTGCTGATGATCAGCTTGCTCTATCAGCACTTACTGGATCAATATTTTTGCATGACACATAGAAACACATACTATAGTAGCCCTGTGGGTAGCAGAAAATGTAGGCCAGACAACCTGTTGTAATCTTAGGTGTAAATAGCAGGAGTTAAGAGTGCCTCTTGTTCACTTTCTTCAAAGGTTGCATGAAACTCAGGTTCTAACTAGTTTGAATTTTGCCTTGTCATTACCAGTGTGCAGGTCAGGGCTCTACCCCCAATCTGTATTTCCTTTTTCCTTTCCCCTCACCATTTCTATTGATTTTTAAAATTTCTTTCTCTTGATAACCTTATTTTTATGTCATGTGTTAATTAACTTGTTAATGTAACAATTGATCGACTTGCTTAAAATTCTTCATTCCCTTCTGGCTTTAAATGAATGGTGTTTGATTCCTTATAGGAAAGGAAAAAGATGGTTAAAGAAGCCCAAAGAGAAAAGAGAAAAACCAAAATCCCAAAGCATGTGAAGAAGAGGAAAGAAAAGACTGCAAAGATGAAGAAAGGCAAATAAAATCATCTTTGGCTCACAGAAAGGGATGATGTGTTGTGGATTAGTCAGTCACCATCTTTTTTCTTTATTAAAAATTAAAAATCTTATATTTATATACATACAGTATAAACTGAAGGTGGTTTTGTTAATAACGTGGCGTAGTTGTTTGAACAGAGTGTATGACACAGGTTTCTCGATGGGAAAGAAGGAGTCTAATATTTGTGCCTGCTAAAATTCTTTACCTGTGCAGGTTTGACTCTTTTGCTAAACTCACATTGATTTGTTCCTGTGTTCTAACTCCCCGTGCCTTCTTCACAGTATGGAAGCAAATTGGGCTCTGCAGGCTCTCACAGTCCCCCGGGATAACCCTGCAGGCATTGTGTCTTTGTTGCCTCTCTGTGCTTGCATCGCCCTTGATGGCCAAGTGCACACGTGGCTGCAATCCCCAATTTGACCTTCACAGCCTCTCTGGTGCCTTTGGCTAGAAATCTTGAAAGAGAGGAACCGATCAGGGCTTCCAGATCTCTCTTTCTCTCTGTTTGCTCCCTTTCTCCTTCCACACAGGGATTGATAGCACTCTCACATACAGTACTCATGTAAGTGTGGACAGTATTACTGGAGCAAGCAAGACTGGTATTTTGTCAGCAAATGGGGATGTTTGTTGGGACACTGAGATGAAATATGTGCATTTTAGAAATTGGCATTACATCAGGCGCAAGAGAAGGGCCAGCCTCTAACCTGGAAGTGAAGAAGAAGGACTTGCAAGACCTATATCCAGAGGTGAGGGAGTACTGGTGATTCTCATAACATCAAGGGCTTAGATGCTTCCAGAAGCACGGAAACCTTATTTCCTGCCTGTGTACAGATGTATTCAGGCCTCGGTGGCCTTGGTGATAGCTGCCCTCAGCCTGACTGGTTGTGTTCATCAGTGCAGTGCTGAAGGTGACTGAAGCAGTAACAGCTTTGTACACTGTCCTTGAAGTCCCATTGGATTGGGGATTCTCCCTGCTGACCGACAGGGTGTGCACATCTGCCGTGGCAGCTGTGATTCATGAAGATAGTGCACCAGGAAGTGGGTGTAGGGCCTGAGGGTTGTGAATGGAGTGGGGAATTAAGTCCAAGTTGTTGCCTTTCCCCAGGAACAAGTTGTGCACTGGGCAGACCTCGGTGTTTTTAGTGAAGTGAGGTAAGCTAAAGGACTGTGAAGCTGTGTGTGCTTTATTTTGTGTAGCTCAGCAGTGGATGACTCCACCAGGAAACTGGTCCATGCCTGATCAATGTGAGTGGGAGTCATCAGACACAAGAGACAGCCACCTTTTCTTTAGGTCTGGCTGCTCTGAAGGCAGGGATAGGTGCTGGTTCTTGGCAAAGAGCCTGGAAGCCCCAGAGACAGAGCATGTCCCATGAGGCGGTGTTCACTGCCTTTACCTGAGGAGACACTTCAGAGAAAGGAGGTTGCTCTCATCTGTGCTTGAGGGAAGAGGAAATGTCCCAGCCCACATAACCTTGTCTTCCCTCCAGGCTGTGCACCACAGCCTTATCAAGTTTGCCTAGCTCTAGCTGTCCTGTAGCAGGATCCTGAATCTACCATTTTGGACTGGAACCTTGCTCGCAGTGATGTGCAGCAGGACTGTCTGTGCAGGCTGTTCAAAGCATGAGCTGCCTGCCTCAGGTGTTTGCTTGAGGACAGGTGTGCACAGTCAGGGTGTTGGCAGGGGACCTGAGGTGAAGCACAGCCAGAAAAGCCCATGTGCAAGTGCAGATGGCCTGGGGGTAGCTGTTGCAGTGGGGTATGTGCTTGTTGGACGTGGGCTGGGAGTGCAGTTCATGTGTCCTGGCCACTGCAGGCCTGACAGGTACTAAAGTGAGGCAGTCCACAGGAATGGGGTTGATGGGGAGCTTCTTGGGCCAGAACCATGAGATGAAGCATCTTCCTGGTAATCCCTGAAGCAAGAGTGGTTGAAGAATGCTACACATAACTACCAAAAGGCACCAGTCTGATTTGGTGTGGGGAGGACAAGGATGGGATGGCATGATCCTGTGCTAAAGAAAAAGCTTCAGAGTATCACAGATACTCAGTTAACCCCACTTTTCCCCAGAGATGAAGATCCTACGAGACCCACTCTGTTTGCCATGGCGGCATGTTTTTTCTGTGCCCTGCTGCTGGCACCTGTGCAGACAGAGTATTACCATATATACCAGTTCTATGTATAAAAACAATGGGGACAAAACCAGCTCAAAGCTAATTCTTCCCCTTTATCTTCCATAATTTCCCACCTACTCCCTCTTCCTCCATTCCTCAATATTGTACTTGCTGGTAGGGCTCTTGCATCTCTTGTGGGCTATTGCAAGAATCTCCATGTTAGAGCTCACCTCATGTCACAGCACAAGCAAACACAGCCTGGAGAGGGGGGCTGTGGGATGCTGGTGGGCTGTGGAGATGTCCCAGCAGCAGTGAGACTGAACTGAGCAGGTGTGAACCTACCCCTTAGACTGAGAATTCCCTTCTGTTGACTGCAAACATGCTCCTCCTCTGTTCCACTGCTCGCTGGGTGTTCCAGTGCCAAAGTGGAGCACTCAGATTACTATATTTTTTCCCCTTTTGAATGAGAACATCTTTACTGAGGTCGTGCCATAAACTCTTGCTTTGTTGCTGAGGCTTTGGGAATGTTTCTGCAAGCAGGGCTTTTGATAACCATCTGGTGTGTTTTTCAAAGCACAACTGTTTTGTTTTCTGTCTTCCCTGAAAATGGATTGGAATCCAGTTCTGTCAGGCAATCAGAAGGAATTTTTATAGCTGCAAAAGCAGAACTTTCAGCTACTTTGATACTCCTTTCTGGCTTTAAGAGGTGGAGGAGGATTGGCTTTAAAAAGGCAGGATAAGGTGCTTTACGCAGAGGGCAGGCTGTGGGTGGGTTTTGGCAGAATGCTGCCTGTGGTGTTTGCACCAGTGTGGGTAAGAATGGGCTTGAAATTAACTGTCTCGTCTGAGATGCTGTAGTTTATTTTATATATATATATATATATATATAATATATATACACACTTTTTTAGAATAGGCTGAGCATGTGAAAGACATCAAATTGTCAGGCACAGGTCAGATGCTTGGAAAAATGCATTTCTGGGAATTTGAGGCCAGAAGATTTAGTGACATTAGAAAGCTTAAGTATTTAGAGTGGGAATACTTACAACTCTGTTATTGAAGATAAAAATGTACAAAGGCAATTAATCTTATCTTCCAGGGCCTTTCCAATAGTCTTGTGTTTGCAGTCATTCACTGGGATTCAGTGGGAGAGGACTGGAAGGAAATACTGCTAAATAATATATGTTAAGTTCCAAAAAAGTTCATTAGTGAGGTGGTGGAATTTTTTGGGGGGGTTCAGCCCCCCACCCTTCTGAAGTTCTGCAGTGCCATGTGGCTGATTTGCACTCTGAGCAGTTGGAACTAGGCTTCCTCTCAGGTCTGAGATCTGTGCTGGGCTGGTATTAATTTGTTGCTTTTTCCACATGATATATTTTATTACATGTAGCAGTAGAAGCATTGGAAGGTAGAGTTTTAGGATTCGGTTTCCCTGTGACGAAGCCAGTAAAACCAGCTTTGTAAGGATACGTCTGCTCTGAGGGATTTGATTTCCATGCTGAAATATTTTGATTAAACAATGCAACAGTGCACAACCAGCTGTGGCAAGGCTGCATGCTTGCTTTTGGTCTGTGTGCTCAGGCAAGGGTCTCACCTGTGGTGCTTTGAGACACAAAAGAAGCGAAGCTGACATTTTCTGAGGACCAATGTGTCCTGCAGATTTTGGTCACAGGTAGTGGAGGAACTGATGATGAAGAGCTGTGAGGGCTGGATTTCAGAATACCAGGTTAACTCAGAAAGTTAACTCAGAATTTATTTCGACCTCTCTAGGGTATCGCTGGAAAAATAAACACATAACTTAATGACTCATTGTTTTCACAGTTGTAATTTTGGTCCTCCTAAACTGCTAGTAGACTTTCAAAGCAAAAATGCCGACCCTTTGCCTTAGCATCTTGTTACTTTCCTGGTCTTGACATAACCTTATGTTCCTTGTGCTAATCTTCGTGTCCTCTAGAGGGAGAAGTAAGTTCATGCTCAGCCTGTTGGAACGTGCCAAGGCTCCTTTAATGTCAAAAGTGCTAATTATGTTTCAATCATCTACATAACTTTCTATAAATTTTAATGGCGTTGTACATGCACTTAGATGTTATTTGTATTTTTTTTTCTCCTTTTCTTGGACAAAGTTTTATATCTTGAGGACATGGGGGCATAATTTATTCTAGGCCAGGCCAGGCCTGCAACAGTGGTATTAATGCTGGGTTTAGGAGGAGGTTCTAGATGGCACATGACCAACCAAGGAGAATTCTTTCCCCCTGTACAAATTATAAAGACTTGTGGTAAGAATCTAAAAAATATTAAGGATATCATTCTTCAGCTGCCCAAATTCACAGGCATAAACATCCATCTTTTGTGTAATGCAATAGGTAGCAATCATTTTGCCACAATCACTAGCCCTAAACACAATTTGAGTTGTTGACAGATGCTGTTTTTTTTTTTTTTTCCCTTCCCCACCTCCCCTCCATGCTTGTTTATTTTCAAAGGACTGACATAAGAACAAACTTGGCCTTTCTTTCTGACATGCAACATCCCGCCTCTGACCTCTGCAGCCTACCTGGAACTGTAAGCTCTCCTAAGCACAGTGTGAATGTTGGACCTAGCCTGCAGCAGTAGGTTTAAGGTTATCTCTCTAATCTAGCCCAGAGATCCATGTCTGCAGAAAAGGCTGCAAGGCTGGGGCTTGCAGTTGGCAGGTATTGCTTGGGGGTTTTGTGTGTTGTTTCCTTTTTTTCTCTCTTTTCTTTCCCCCCCAAGACAGCAGGCTATGGTTGCAGCAGGCTGCTGCAGAACAGGATGAAGGATGGGCAGTGACCCTTCTCCTGGCATTAGGACTGGGTTAAGGGCTGGCATGAAGGCTGGTGATGGGGACATGAGGACAGGAAGCCTGATTCATAGTTATCTTCTAGAGATTCAGAGCATTTACTTGGCATTCCTGACCTTGAGTATTCTTTTCATCCCTTTGCCTAATCTGAGCCTCAATCCCTGAAGCTGAACATGAGCCCTGTGCTCTGTGCTGTCAATTCCCTCCCAGATCCAGCCATGGCAGATTCTCTGCAGCTGACTACAGCCCCCTACACATTGGGGTCTGGGGGCAAATCTGGTTTTTTAGTGCCTCCAGCCCTGAGTGTTAACCCCAGTTCCAACTCTAGCCTTGCCCTGAAACTGGAAAGTCCAGTATTCCCCAGACATCATTCTGGGACGTATGATCAGCACCAGCTGGCACCTAAACAAGACAGATACAAAGCTGGTTCTGCAGCCCCTTCACTCCATAATCTACACCTATGATCAGATGATCAGATGAAGCCAGCAGATTGCCAAGCTGGAAATGTCCAGAATCAGCCTGGTTTGGTGGTACTTCCAGGATCCAGAAATTAAATTCACTGTTCATTTCTCGCTGTCTTTAGCCATGGCTGTGGGTTGCTTGAAAGATGGATGAGACTCGGGATGGGCATCTCTGTGAAGTCTGAATGTTTGATGCTGAATTCTGAGCAGGGAGATATTGCAGGTTTGCCAGCAGTGCTTTGGTTAGGGATGTGGGCAGCAAGTCTGAAAAGGTGTAGTATCTTTCTGGATTCTTCACTGTGCAGACTGGTGTTTGTATGGTATGTAAATTAAGGTTGTCATATTCATAAGGTTGTTGTTAACCTATAAATAGTCAAAGCAGGTTGGAGTCAAGGTTTGGACAGGGAGAGCTGGGTAAGCAGGCCTCTCACTAGATCCAGTAAGGATTGAGTGCTCAGGTGAGGTTTGAGTGTAGACTTGTTTGGGGTAAGGTTTGCTCTGGGGTGGTAAGAGGACCAGTTTTGGTCTGCATGCCAGGGTTTGCATTTGGGATGCACAGAGCCCAGAGAGCTGTGAGTTGGCAGGACGAGATGAAGGCTGATACCGACTAGAACTGGAGAGCAGAGGGTTTGCTGCTTGTTGCTGTTTAAAAGAAAACAGTCTAATTTATGTGTTTGACATAAGATGTTGCTTCTAATTCTTTTGCTTCTTGTTAGAAAAGAAGCTTAAGGAATTGTTTGTTCTCTCTCCTTGTCAGGTTTCTCATCCTGTGGTCCTCAGTCAGGTATGAGCTTGTGGAGTGTTGACACGTGTTGCAGAGCACTGTGTCTCTCTGGGCTATGAAGAGGCCTTTATATGGCCTTGAGAGCTACCACTGTGCACTGTGAACCTCAGGTGTGACAGATATGTGGACCCTCAAGGAAATGTAAGGAGGTAGTACCATACTGTGTGCAACACACTGTTTGTACAACTTGCTGTGCTCTAACAGTGGTGAATATGGGGTGAATAGCGTTCTTTTGGTGGTAGGTCAAGTGATGGAGCAGTGGTTTGGAGAGACCAAAAAAAGTAGAGGGGAAAGAGCAATTGAAGAGGAGAAGGCGGCGTCACTTTGTGGTTCTTCAGCCTCTTTTGCACCACTGCTTTTTCTGGATGCTGTAACCAACTGGTATTTTCCAGTCTCACTGCCTTAATGATACAACCTTGTCTCAGGTCCTCACATTCACTACAGGCTACATGCCAGCTACAGATGGGGAAGAACAAAGGAACAGCAGGGAGAGTTGGAGACTCTTCTCAGGGCAGTTTTGACTAGTTTGAAAAGCCACTCCCTGTGGGAGGCTGAGGTGGCAGATTTGCACTGACTTGACTCCCTGACATCAGGTGCATTGGTGCAGCACAGGGTGTCAGTCATTACTGGGGATGGGAAGGGACCAGACCCAGGGCTCAATACTGCTGAAGGCTCAACTCCTGGTGCAACTGAAGGAAATGGAACTTTGAGCCTGACTTAAAGTGGTGCTGAATAGCTTGCAGCAGAAGAAGGGGTTTCTTGATCATGTCACATTTTTGGTGTTCTGGCACATTAGTGTTGGTGGAGTAGAAGAAAGTGAATGGTTCCTTCAAAGTTGTTTTAAAAGCATTTAAAAGAAGAGTTCTAAGAATCCATTGTGTGCTTTTTTTTTTCCCTTTCCCTGAGCTTCTAAGGATTACTGCTTATAGCCCTGAAAAATTAGAAAATACTCTATTTGTGAAGATCTCTTTTCAGCCATCCAAAGTGATTGCATTAAGATGTCATTCAACATTATACACATGGTGGAGAGAAAACCCAGCCCTGGTCTTTCCTCAAAGTTGAACAGGCTCCAGCCTGTAATGGAACTATTTATTTATTTGAGAGTGAAGAAAAGACAGACAAAATTTGTTATTGCGTAAAGGAATCAAAAGCCAATTTGAACTTGCCTTCAGTGTTGGCTTTCCAAGGATTTCAATATAAAACTTTCCCAAGATCCTGGCAAATCCCTGTCAAACTTATTTTATGGACTATTTCCTTTCCCACAGGTGAACCAGGAACACTCTCATCATTTTTTTCATGTGGGAAAACGAGTAGCAATGCTCACAGATGCTACTGCAAAGTGATTTCAACTTCAATAAATAGAAACGAGATGTTGGCTTTCTGTGACCAGCCAGGCCCTTTTATAGGAAGCCCATCAATTACATTAAGTGCCCTGTGGCTGCCTATGGGTTGTGCTGTTCAGAATTAAAGGATTACAATTTGTATGGGATTAGCAACCTGAGATTATCTCAGTTGGTCAGATCATGGTGCTAATAACAGCAAGGTTTTGGGATCGGTCCCTGTATGGACCATTCACTTCAGAGTTCAACTCAATGATCTTTGTGGGTCCCTTTCAACCCAGAATATTCTGTGACCTGGAAATAAATTAACTATTTCAACAATGTTGGTGCTGTTTCCATTGCTCTGTGTGTGGCTCTGGGAGATGTTTAATGAGTACAATTTTTTGACAGTCGGTGAGGCTGGGTGATGTGATGTTCTCTTGCTTTGTACTGTCTGGGATGGTGAAGTGTTAGAGATGGGAGCTGAGAGAAATTAAATCAGTTTGGTGGCAAGGTTTAAATGACAGTGAAGTGCATTTTGATCAAATCCTGAAGGTAGTTGGTACAGGGAGAGTTGCCAGGAGAACCCACGGTTTTGTACCAAAAGGAAAGGCAACAAGCGAGGGAGAAAAATAAGATAACACAATTGAAATCCTTAAATGTGAAGGCGCAGAGTGTGTAGAGTCATTGATCAGTGTGTGCTATGCTCTCAGCCATGCCTGCCTTTAGGGTGCCAGTGCACCACAACAGCACCTTCAGACTTGGGCCACTCTTTGTTGATGCTTTTTGCTACCTCACAGTTATGTTAGCCAGGGCCATGAAGAGACTTAAGCTCTGAGACCAACACAGCAGCTCTTACAAAAACCTCCAGTGGGTGATTCTGGAAGTTTGCTTTGGATTTGATGGGTGGTACAGGCAGAAGACACAGAGATTCATGTGGGAAGGCAGCTAAGAGCAGACATGTCAAAACTGTAGCTTGTTAGGAGTGGTTTTACTTCCAGGGTAGCCATATCCTCATATCACCGAGTGGCCCCCAGGCTACTGGGTCTGGCAGGGTTCATGAGGCTGCACCAGACAGGGAGACTGAACTGCTTGTGCTTGGATGAGGCTGTGATGCCCACTGCCTTGTGGTTGTACATTTTGGGACAGTTTGATGCCTTGTCTGAGAGAAAAAGCTGCAGAGCTTTTCCAGGCTTTGTCAGTGGCAAGACCCAGAAGCTGAATGAAGGAAATGGCTCCGTGGGCACGGGTGTAGGAGCAGCTTCACAGTGCAGGGCTACGAGGGAATTTTGGTACAGACTATTTACAGGCTGCTTTGGTAGCTGTCAGCATTTGTGGGAGAGGTGAGTGTGAAGGAGTGGTTTAAAAGAGGATGGATGTATAGAGTGACACCTGGAATTCCTCTCATTTGTAAGAGGAGGATGAGCAACTTTTGTGGGTAGGAGATGGACAGCAGGGGATGTAGTGTTTCCATTTCAAAAGGAGGATTCCTCCCCATCCCTCTTGCAAGTTACAGTGAAACCCTTCCCAACGCTACGGGCCAAATTTTATTCCCAGTTACACCCATGCAACCTTACTGAAGTCAGCAATTGTCTGTTTTGCAACCCTGGCCTGATGCAATAACTTGAGGGTTACGTATCTTAGGGGCTCAAGATGTGCTTGCATTCCCAGCACGGTGACAGTGAGCAGTGCTGGACATGAAATTGCTGCTGCCCAAGTAATTGCTAAAGAATAACCGAGGTCAGGAGCATTGCATGGATGTAACTGACTGCACGGGGCTGAGAATACTCATGCGGCATCTGGGAGTTCACTAGGACCCAGGAGAGGCCAACCCATCTCTCCTTCCAGCTGGAATGCCACTTTCCCACATAAGACACTCCCGTCAGTAATTATACCCTTTTTAGACTCACCCTTTAGCAATTACTCGTCTAAGCCCTGCCTCGAACTGACATCATTGGAAAGTCCAATAAAAATATGACAAGCTTTTAAACCATCCCAGGAAAGCAGAATGCTGTATTATTAGCAGCATTTCAATGCAGCTGTTTGATGACGATTTTCTTAATCTTATCTCTTAACAGGAAGAGTTTGAGTTCCCTCCCAGCGAACAGCCTGAAGGGTCAGCAAAGGCCCTGCCTCATCCTCAGTGACGTACTGGCCTGAAAGGGATCCCTGTCAGTTCCTTTCTTTTTCTTCTTTTTAACTCATCTTTGCAGTGCTGAACACATCCTTCTTGAAGATGCAATCTTAAGCTTCTCAGACCTCAAAATACTGTCCATCACTAAGTCAGTAGCTGTCTCAATTCTTCTTTCACAAAATACTTCTATGTTCTTTCTTTCAATTTTTTTTATTTTCAAATTGACCTCTTCTTTAAAAACATAAAGGCATGTTCTGAACTTGCACTTGCTCTGGGCGAGAGGAAACAACAGTAACTTGCTTTACTTTCTAAATTACTTTTTTTTTTTGGAGGAAGCTGGTGATAAAACTTCAAATTATTCCATGAATTGGACCCTCTATAAGGACACAGGAAGTTATCACTGTTTTTGTTGCAGCTGAAGCTGAAGAGTTGAACCTGAATCAGAGCAAAGAGTTGAGAGTTTGGGTTTTTTTTCTATTATGATCCTGTCTGAACTGGCACACGACTCATCCTAATGACATCAGAGTTTTTTGGGTTTGTGTTTTAATTCTTGGTTTGCACGGGAACAGTAGTCTAGAAAAGAATTTTCCAAACAAATAATAAGAAAGGAAACTACACACTTAAAAAAGTCAAGGAAGCTAATTGGAAAATTTAGCAGGAAACGATTCCTGCTCTGTAACACCTGATGATGGAAGCATGAGGCTTTGCAATTGTAAACAGATTTTCTTTCCACCCTGCTTGGCAATCATCTTCATTTTTTGGGTGTAACCCTTTCATGTACGCAGCTGCACTCCCCATTCCCACAGCGAGGCATGCCGGGTAAACCCTTTGATCTCTCCTTCCAGCCTTTGCTTGCTTGCATTGTGTTTATTACAACTTTTTCAACTCCTCCAGAGCAGGGCGTGATGGATGATCCTTGAGGATCTGCCCTCTAGATCTCTGTGATTGTACTGAGTGGATGGTTTCTCCCTGACAGGTGCAGGCATGTTGATTTCAAACCAAAACAAAACAAAAATCTTTTTAGTAAAGCGAAACCTACGTGGTGTTAACTCCTTCCTCTGCTGTTGTGCTCAGGGCGGGAGAGCAGAGGCTTTGCTGGACTTCCATTTCTGCCTCTGGCACCATCACCCCTTTGAATCACAAATGCCTCACCCAGTGCTGGCTCTTGTCGTTTGCTACCAGCTGTGGCTGTTCCTCCAGAAGTGGGATGCACCAACCCCTGTTCCAGCTCTCTATCTCTTGGCAATGTGTTTTTGCTTTTACTGTGTTCTCTGCAAGTTGTTTTGACTCTGTGGTACTGGCCCACGGGCCATGGGAGTCAAGGGGCTTCTCCTGCAGCTTGCAGCAGGCTCGAGGAAGGGGTTAGATCAAGTCCTGTACTCATGGCACAGTGAAGCCTCTGTTAACATAAATCTCCATACTCTGCCCTGATAGATGCCTCAGACTGTTGAAAAAGGTACTGCTTGTCTTTCCAGCAGCTCCCCTGCCCCTGAACTACAGTGGTATTTGCAACTGTTCATCATGTTTGCAAAACACCAGAAGTTAAAACAATTGTCCAATTCTTTTTTTCCCCCACTCTGATTTATATACTTTAAAAACTATTTGCAGACCTCAGGCTCTTTGCAAATCATTAGTGCTTCTACTTGATGGTTTGGAGGATGTAGCATGACTGTGCTCACCCAGAACAGGAGCTCTGAAAGATGTGAAATATCTCCAGTCCCTACTTTTGATATTAAAGAAACTTTTTAATTTCTGAAGTGCTACACATGTACTCTTATCATGTCCAGGGAAAGGCAAGGGACACACAGGATACTTTGATACCAGGGAGACCTAAGCACCTTTCCTATTAGCTCTGTGCAGGTGTATTGGCAAAACTGTAGTTGTCTGTTGTAAGAGAACATGGAGCCGTTTTCTGCATATGCAATTTGTGAAGCAATATCAAAAAGCACATTTAGGTGCTTTTGGGTGGGCACGTATTACTTCAAGCTGGTCCTTTCAAAAAACATATTGTGGGTTTTTCTTTAATAAAGGAGGAAAAAATAAGTTACATCCCCAGTCCACCATTTGATGCCTGAGGAGTTTGGATTGAATCGTACATTGAAAGAAGATGATATACAAAGAACATGCGTCAGCTCAGCTACTTTTTAATCTGTTCCATGATTTATCCATACTCAGCAGCTTTTTTTTTGGCTGCAACAGAAAGCCAGGGCAGTGCTTCAGGCAAAGGCGTTACCCAAGCTACCTTAGTTGATGAAACTAAAGTTGCTTCCTGAGCATTACTGTCCTGTACATTGCTGGATGAGTTGGCTCTGCATCTGTGGCCAATTTGGATATCTCCAAGTGATTTACTGTGCTCTGAAATGCTGCTGCTTCATGTACAGCATCTGATCTGTGACCACCACTGGGAGTCATCCTTGCTGAAAGTCAGGGAGAGATTAAAGCCAGCTGAAGAAAAAAGAGATTATTTTTATGGTTGCTCTGGATAGTGTTTTTAGAGATTATTTTTATGGTTGTTCTGGATAGTGTTTTTCCATTAATTATTTTCATAAAAGATGGAAAACTAATCCTCCGAAACATCTGAGCTCCAGTTTTTTTTCTGGTAGTTTCCCTTTGGTAGTGAATTATTGGGAGATGGCAGGAAGACATGCAGAGGGCTGCCTCTTCTGAAGCCTGTGCAAGAGATTTCAAAATAGGAATAAAAGAACCCAACATTTTTGTGAATCCTCAGGCCTGAATTAGCAGGGCAAATTCATTTGGATGCATTTGATCTTGATGATTTGAAGGCAACAATCCTTCAAGGCCTTGCAAGTGGGGAAACCCCACAGGGACAGGCTGAGAAAAAGCAGGAATCCCATCTCCCTTTTCTTTTATTTTCTTGTAGTTATCTGAGATACACTGACTACCCCTCAGAAAGGTTTAGTTATCATGTTTGTTGGCAGCAGAGTGTGTGTCATGTAGGTACACGTGAAAGCATTTGGTGTGAATATTACCAATATTCCCTGAAGTGTTACTTAACTAGTACTTGGATAGCAATACTAGATACAGTCCACAACCAATGTCACAAAAAAAGTATGGCCTGTCAAGTATGAGTGTGGGTATTAATGCAGGGATTAATACAAATTTTTGTTATGCAGAGAGATACTGACCTTGTCTGTGCTGATTTGAAATTAGGTATAAAATGATCAAAGAGGTTTATCAGAAAAAAGTCAATAAAGAACAAGGTCAGAAAATATCATGTTTCTTAAGTTTAATGAAAACAGATGGTATTTTTCCAACTTTTGAGTCTCTGTAAGAAAAAACCCCAACAACTATTTTTCATCTCTTTCAGTGAAAATTATTCTGTGTAAAAATGTGCCACAAATGTCCTTCTTCCAACCACAATTCATTAATGTAAACCTCATGAGTCTCCTATGTAGGACATATCCAGCTTTGACTATTTAGACCATTAAGAAAAACTCCCTTTTAATATTTTTTTTGGCTGAGAAGTGAAGATAATACAAATTATGCTAACGTATTTACAAAATCCAGCAGTGCTGGCACAAATATGGAAGTGTCTTAAAAGAGAAAAACACACACAAGTGTGTAGCACTTAGCATGAGAGTGTTAACATTTTGCAAAGAAAGTAACAGACTTATTTATTAGTTATTTCCATTCTATTTTAGTGCATGGGGTGCTGTCCCACAATGATATTTCTGACCTGATTATGACCCTTTGTGGGCATGCACTTAACTCTGAGGTGTGTGTTTGCAAACTCTAGCAAGGAGGAGAATGCAGGAAATACATTAATGTCTCCTGCATATTTTTTGGGTATGAATGTGTATCTGACCTTTGCTAAATCTGATTTTGTCAGAAGAGACTGTATTCCCCACACGGGCACTGTGCAGCCGCTGAGAAAATGAGTATTCCTCAAGCAAGTGTGGAAGCAAATGTAATTTCCAGTTCTTGTCTGATGGAAAAGTCAGGTTTCTTCTGTAAGAGGCTGTGCTGCAGCATGCCTGGTACCCCTCTGTTACTATAGGACACAAGAAAACATGATGCACGCTTCTGTTCTTGTGAAGGTAAAAAAAGGAAGTTTATTTTTGACTCTAACATTTATAGTTTTCTAAAGGTGACAGTGGATTGGAGGGTGAAAGTGCCACCTCTCCCACGATACTGGACAAACTACTAGTCCATCAAATTTCCTCTATGAAGGAATGTAAAAACAATAAGTTATTTACAGAAAGTTGTGTGAGAAAGTTTGCTACAAGAATGTAAACTCAGAAGGCTTTAGAAAATCTTAAAAAATCAGGGCGACACCTCTCTGCCTGGTTAGTTGGTTGCTCACTCTCTGGGGAAGGGATGGAACGGGGAAATCAGTTAGTAATGATGATGATGATTGATTGGACTGGACTTTACTTCAGTCACAGAGAAGCAATGCTCACTGGCATCAAATGCAGCACCAGCAAATGTGTCAGGCATTCAAACCACTGGTCTTCTGGGAAAATGGAGCCTCCAGGAGCAACATGAGGATGTCTGTGGAAAGCCTTACTGAACTGGGAGATGATGTACATATGTACTTACTGAAATAGCATTTGGGTGGAGTATAAATCCTAATTTTTATAGGTACTCTGGTGGATCTGTTGTTCTATGTGTCCATTACACCCATAAATACCCGTACAGTGAAATTATTGGAAAAGCAAAGTCAGTTACTGGAAGATTACTGCCATAGTAATTAAAGAGTTATAGAAACACAAGGAGCTTTCACCATTTACTAGGAGAGATGTCACCCCTGGGGGAAGGCAAAGTCCATGCAGAACCATGGCCACGGAGGGATGTCATCAGTGGGGTGAGAAAATATGCAGGCTATTCGGATGGATGGATGGATGGATGGATGGATGGATGGATGGATGGATGGATGGCTGGCTGGCTGCTAGAGGATTCCACCAACAACTGTGGCATAAAGGAGAGAGGGAGGCACCATAGCTCACTCCTGCCTGTGCTCTTTCATGAGGCCCTGTGTAGCCACAGCAGCCCATTTTGCTCCATATCAATGGCAAAAGAAGAGCAGATAGGAAAAGCAAGGCATTTCAGGACTTGCTCTTCCTCCATTCACAAATTTTATAGTACTATTTCCTGCATTGTAGAAAGGTTTAAGCAAGTTTGGGGCACCCTTTATGCTGTAGGAGCCTCTTTCCAGAAGAGGACAGAAGCTTAATAGGTGTGTGATAAGCAAAACTTGGTGGGGGGAAGAAACACCATCACTATCCTATGTTGCTATGTGAGATCTCACTGTGGTTCATCTGGGACTGGTGGGAGCTGGGCACACAGAGAGGGTTTGCTCAGCCTCTTCCCCAGCCAGATAAAAAGGTTTTCAAATAAGGAAATGGATGAAATAAATCATCAAATCCAGCAGGCACAAGCATATGCTGGAAACTGTCCCTTGCCTTTTTGTTCCATTTGGGAAAAAGGGTGTAAGAGTAGGATGGGGCTCATAGAAGCAACATCCTGAAGGATTGGTTTTACACACAGCCAAGGGGGTGAGTCACAATCTGGGGTGTTGTAGCAAAAAGGACTGAACTCTCCTGACATCACCTGGAGACACTGTTCTTCCCCATCCATTCCTGAAATGGAAGATAGTGCTGCTTTTATTTGGGCCAGCTAAGAGTGTAGCAGGTCAGGACTAGTTGTAAAAGAATGTGTTCATCCATACCAAAATGTAACATACTAGTGAAAATATTCTTGTAGTAGAAGCTTACCTGGCCAACTTAACTAGGAAAATCTCACTGGGCCTTGCAGTGATGATGTGGATTTTCCCTCCTTCCCTCTTTTATCTTCCCTCTTTTGTGTCACTTGCATTCTTTGCAGGCAAGGGACAATGTCTAGCTTGGTTGAGATCCTTCTGTGATATAAAAGATATTATTCAGTGCTCATTATTGGTACTGTTTGCTTGGATTATATTGTCTTTTCAGATTGAATACACAGTACCTTAAAAAGCACACAGTAATAAAAAGTAACAAATAATGGAACTGTAAATATATTTTGGCCCACTCTTCAGCTGCTGTAAATTATTCTGTATGCACTGAAACCTCCTGATAAAGTGCTGCCTTTTTACATGGCATAGTAAAATATATGTTTAAGCAGGTTTAGGAAGAAACATTAATAAAGCTAAAACCATGTGATGGGCAGTTCAATAAAGTAGTTTCAAATAAAAAGCTTTTGACAGAGGTATTCAGCAGGATGGGTTTATGAGCTTTCTGTGCTGATTATTGCATGTGCTTTTTGAGTCAGAAGGAAGGCAGGACTAAAACCAGAGCCTGTCTGAAAACCATGTTGAAGGATGACATTTGGTATTGGCAGGAGGCAGCAACATTAAATGTGATTAAACGCTACACACCAACCATGTTGCTTCACACAGAACTCCTTGGCAATGGTTACAAGGCATGAATTGGGCACTGAGTTCTTCCCTGAGCTTCTTACCTTTTTTTCCTTGGCCTGGTATGCTAATGAAAGCCCTGGGCCCGCTCTTTCATCTTGTCCCACATTTTCCTTTGTTGATGTGGAAAAGGAGCAAGGGAGGGGGCCTGGACTGGAGAAGGAGAGATAAAGCAAGTTTGTTTTTGGCTGAGTCAGAGGACAGTCAGATGAAGAGTTTTCTTTGTAACTTATTAGCTGCATTAATCACTGGGACTGCAGCTACTCCCATTGATGGCCAGAGAGGGGCTTTGATTTCTCACAACTTTGCTGATACCAAATTTGCAGAGAGTTCTCTACAAAGGCACTCTCCTAGCAGGTACAATTAGAGTGCTTTAATAGGCATGCAGGACATGTGGAAAGATTTTTAATTATATTGCATTAAATACAGCACAACTTCACTGTAGGAATGATCTCTTTATGTCATTTCAGATTAAGTGAAATTATTTTGTATAGTAGTGAAGTAATAAGAGTATCCCTGCGCAACTGGTTAAGGGTGGCTGGTTTTTTTAAGGAAATATGGATTTGGCAGTGCTAGGTTCATGGTTGCACTTCATGATCTAAGAGGTCTTTTTACAACCTAAATGAGTCTGGCATTCTATGATATGCTAATACTTTATCACACTGCATGTACTGACAAGGGGCTTAGTGAGAAGCAGTTTGGTTTGGACTGGGTGAAATCATGGGTTGAACTTGCAGAAGTTTTTGACTTATGTCAGGATAATGTAAATTTCTCCCCTTGTTTGCCTTTATGAAGAAAAGAAGGGAGAGGTAAGATTTCTTTGGTGAACAGTATATCCCAGTGGAAGGAAGTTCAGCACTTTAGCCCATTGGGCTTTGGCAAATGCCTGTCTGAAGATTTTTGGGCTCCTAACCTTCATCTGGATCAATATCCCTGGTTTACAAGCAAAGCTTTTCTAAAATAGCTGTCTGAATAACTATAAAACCTAGAGAAAACAAATGGGACTCACTAATGCCTCACTAAGGCATCTCTGAAAAGTTTCCTTTTAAACAGAGGAACACTTTCCTGGAGGAGCAAAAATGACAGATGATTCATTTTCTGAATGAAAATAGTACAAGGATGAGAGGAGGTGGAGTAAAAGATCACAACCCCCTGAATTATCCTGAAGTCCTACTCTTCTTGTCAATGGTGCCAGCAATAGATCCCCAAGTGCTGAATTGTTCCAGTTTCTTTTTGTTTGGATGTGCTCAGCCTCTGCTGTGGGTAGGGATAAGTTCAAAGCCTCTGGAATCAGCTCCTTTACTTACTCCCTGTCGGGTCTCCTGCCAGTGTTCGCACAAGGGGCCAGGTTGCAGCAGCAGTCTTCCCAGGCTGACCCTCCCTCACTTCTTTGTTTGGAGCTTACCCTCTTCCCCCTAGCACTGCCGACAGTTCCCACCTAAAAAAGCCCAAAGGCTTTCCTTTCTGCCGGCCCAATGTTTGCTGGAGCCGATGTAATGTCTGAATATGCACAGCATATGGGCTCCAGTTTCTATTTGCCTGATTGCCCAGAGCATGTGGGGTTTTATAATGCCCTGTAGAAGTTATATCTTCTCAATCTCCATAAGCCCCACAGATGAATGCAGGGAATCCCACCCGCTCCCAGCACCAAGTCTGGCAGTGCAGGCATTGCTCCTATCCAGCCCCATTGCTGCAGGGTCTGTTTTATACCACCACAGGCTTTTTTGGGTTTTCCACCCCCCTCTCTCTCCTTTTTGTTGTTGGCAGTGTGATTGCTAACCTGGGCAGTGATTTTCAGTCTGGAAGGCAAGTGAATGTCAGGAAGAGCTGGAGGGTGTGCAAATAGAGAGTGGCATACGTTCCTGGCTCACTGGTACAACACTGTGGCAGAACGGACATGTAGCTGCCAAGGGAAGTGGGCATTTCCTTGAGTTTGGAAAATGGAAAGATGACTGGATCCACGCAGCAAAGCACTCCCTCTCCACTGGTGGTTGTCCATGTGGGTTTATTTTCAACCTTTATTGTGGTCCCTTCTATAATCACAGCTTGCTAAACCTGTAAAAACAGTACCTTGTTCTTTCTGCAGGGCTGACTGATAATTACTCACAGCCACCAGTGGCAGAACCAAGGCAGGCAGCCAGCCAGGGGGCATGTTCCCACCTGCAGCTCATCCACGGGCATGTTTCCACCTGCAACTCAGTGTGAAGGATGGTTTCTTGATAGTGAGGGGATGGGAGGGTAGAAGCTACCTGCCTCCCACACCCATTGCTCCATGCTAGGGCAGCTCCATGGCAGCTCCATGGCAGCTGTGTCAGGGATGCATGGGAGAGGCAAATTCTCCTTTCCTGGCCCAAGAAAAGGGCCTGGCCTTTGAAAAGGTCAGATGCAGTGTGACTTTGGAAAGAGCCAGTGGGAAATAGTGGGAAATAACTCCTGGAGGAGTCTGGCTGGCATGTTGATATGGTTTCTTGTAAAGGTGGCTATACTCTGAGATAAAACTCTTGGCTGGCGAGCTGGAAGTCCTTCACAACTAAATGTGTGATGGAAATACCTGTGGACAACCTGTGCTTTAAGGTAAAGGCTTGGAATACACGAAAACTTGTATGTGCAATGTGCTTTTCTATTCTTTGCAAGCTTACTCTGTAGGTTCTCAAATATCACCTACCAGAGGATCTGCAGGATTCTTTTCAAAAGATGGATTTCTAGACCATTGACTGTTTTGGATCACTTCCCATTAATACAGAGGAGAAAAGGAAAATGATCCCTTCTGATCTCTCGAAAAACAGATGATTCTTAGCACTATTACAATCATATTCATCAGAGCATTATCCAAACTTATTTTTCATGAGCACTGTTTCTTTCTGAAGACCAGTGCTGGAGGTAGAGTGCTGGAGCTAGATGGAAAGAAAGTCTGGGCAAAATTTGAGGCCTCTATGCTCCTTTCCCCATGGAATGTGCTCACCCAAGCTTTCTAGTTTCCACACTGCTGTACTTTCCTAGCCTTGCTATTCCACGTGGGGATGATGCTCAATAGCATTGCTCCAGCAATCACATGAAGAAGGGAGGTGGGCCGAGGCCAGCAGGGCCAGGACAATATAGACATAAAGGAGATAAACCCACACAATATTTGAAAACAGCAATTTCTGGTGTCCAGTTGTTAGCTGCAGTGCAGCAAATCCATCCCTTAAGCACAGCTACTGATATCAATGGATTTAAATGCAAGATGTGTTTGGCTCAGTGGATGGAATTGAACATTTCTCTAATCTGGTGATTTTCAGATTAGCATCCAGGATCACAAGTTGTAGAGAGAGACCACTGTTCTCCTTGGACCTCCCAAGCAAGTTGCAAGAGCCTGGGGAGCAGGGCAGGGGGCTCAGCTCTCCCAGGTGATGCAAGAGGGGGCAGAGGGCCAGATCCTTACCCTCTTCTTATGCCTTTTAATTAGTTGGAAGAAAGAAGCTTATTGAGGACTGGGTTAGTTTCATTTCATATGTTGGGGGATGGAGGCCTGCTTGTATTTCCCAGTTCTTTAGGATATGTGTGAAAATAACAGATATAACAAAAGGGACCATGAATGGAACATGGTGTGAAAAGAAGGCAATTGTGTGATGAGATTGCAGTTTATAAATATAGCAACTCTATAATCCAAAAAGGAGTTTCTGTGCCAAATCCTTCTGTGTTAGAAATAAACCTATTTCATCATAAATCAAATATTTCTTCAGGCAGCATGCTTCTACAAACTGAGCTTATTTGCCAGTCATTAAAATTAGTCTGCAGTTCTTTTGCACCTCAGGAGACCTTGGTTCTACTGTGCTTAAGTGGAAGAACTAAAAATTATGCCTGCAGTGTGGATGGACACTTACATTTTTTAGTCTAAGTCAAGAGATTTAGATATAGGAATACATAGCTGGTGTTAGACAACACCTAATCTTCTGCTAAGTCCTCCAAGGTACCATAAGCATGGAGTGCTACTTCACAGGATGAAATTAATTTCCTTTTGTTGTACCAATACTGCTTGTTTCAGTCAGAGCTCCTGGAGGCAAAGGATCACGCTGCAAGAGGACCACCGTGAGGACTTCTTGGTTTTGGCCATGCCCCATGTTACGCCTCCTCTTTTCAGGAGGTGAGTTTAGCAAGAGCCAGTTTTCCATTGTGCCAGCCTCCCTCAGGATATGCTGCCTGGCAGGTTGTGAGGGGAGGGGAAAGGCACAGCAGCTCTCTGTTGAGGCAGCACCACTTGAATGAAGCATGTCTGAAAAATTCCTAACCACAGACCTGCTGTTAGCTGCAGCAAGATAAAACGCATATTTTATGAAAGTAACACATTCCAGTGTTGCACATGTGAGTCAGGAGATGGACAGCATGCATATGAGTGCTTGCTCTCTTTGAGTCCATCATTTTGCATCTATAGGATCAAATGTTTATTAATTTCTGCTTAATAACAGATCTTGAAACCCTCCTACATGGCTGTGAGCCACATGGGGGGGGGGAGGGGTGTAATATGTTTTGTTATTTTACTGTGCTTTTCTCTTTTGTTGAAGGACTTTTTTTTGAGTATGCTATTTTCTCAGGTCTAATGCAAGATGCAGGAGTAGAACTGCGGTAGCTGGGATGATTTAAGGGTAAAAGAGAAAAAAGGTTTGTTTGTTTGACTAAAAATCTTTTGTCAGACCAAGTAATATGGCTGGAAAGATAGACAAGTTTTCCACCTCAGTATCCCTATGTCATGTCTCTTTTTTCCCCACCTAAGTTTTCCTAGCTGGTCCCATACAAGGTGCTGATTCTCCCATAGCAGGGCAGCACTCAAGTGCTCTCATACTATTTGCTAATCCAGGGATAAGGGGAAGTCAAACTGCCAGCTTCATAGACCTGTGATCCAAAATGATCCTTTGAAGATGATTTTTTCCTCTTGAAGCCCTTAACCACCCGACATACAGTCATCCGAAGTAAAAGTGGAATTGCCTATCTTTCCAAAAGTTATGCTTTAACTCAGCCACAAAATGTAGGTTTGATAAAAGATTAGATTTACAAAGTGAGATAGCATAGTTTGCCCTGTGCCAGGGACCAATTATATTATCAAACCAGTTCCTTCTGGCTTAAAAATTTCATCTCTGTGAAAGGTGGCCCACTGCTTCAAGCTATGGCTGTATGCAGGATAGAGCATACTTAGAAAATGGTCTCTGTTACATCTCTTTTCAGCCATCTTGTGCTGGCATATCCACCAGCTTATTGTGTTTGCTATTTTCCTGCAGGGCTGTGGTTTGCTGACCTGCTGACAGTGTCTGAGGGCATTCAAAGATGAGAAGAAGGTGTTGAAAAAATATCCTTTACCTGAAGCAAACTGAGATTCTTGCAGTTGCAGGGCTAGCAGTCCACAGCTGGATGAATTTCCCCACTCTCTTGTGCTGGAGGCACAAGCTGTGTTTTTGCAGGCTGTGGGAGCCATGGGATTCTGGGTCTCTGTAAACCTGCTGGGTTTCAAACAGCAATAATGTCCACTGTGAGCCCTGTGCCTACCATGCCTGCATTGCTCCTGAATCTCCACGTTGCCTTACAAGGTTTTGCTGCCAAGCCTCACACTGTACCACAGTTTTACTGAAGTAAATCCCTAATACAGGGCCAAGCTTCCCTCTGCTAAAAAAATTATAACATTCATAGAAAACATGTATATCGTATGCAGAAATATTGTATTACTTTTTTCTGCAGGAAGTGACCAGCCCTCTTCTTGCAGGTATTAAAGAGAAAGATAATGTCAATAGGTCTGGAGAGGTAAGATCTTCAACTCATACACAGAAATTTTTTCTTGAATCCCTTAAAAAATGACAAAATGTATTCTTTCAACAGAAATCATCGGTATTTAAAACCCGCAGGAAAAAAAACAAAATTGTATTTTTGTAAGTCCTTGCTTCACATCATGGATTATCCTAAGTGCATCTATTGCTGAAGTCAACCTTCCTTCCTGCCACGCTGCCCCCTCACACCCGCTCTCTCCAGGTTTTCCTGTCTCTCTGCACTGAGTTTGGAGCCTCTTGCTTTCACAAGCGATGCCCTCCCTGACCCCTGTCTCCATATCTGCTCACACATTCCTCCCTTATCTTGCTCTCAGGCTGCTCCAGATTCCCTCCGGACCATGGCCCATACTAGACCACACGTATTTACAGAGCCCAGCTTGGTGCCTTCTAACAGAACTGGCTTTCATCCTGACACTGAGTCATATGACCTTCCTCTCTTTTTTCCAAAATCTTCTGTATGTGCATGAACCCTTTAAATGGCGGCATCCGAAATGTTTCTCCATCCACCTCCATATTTGTAAGTCTGCATATATAATCAATGTTTGTATTAGGTAGCTGTTATGCTATTCTGAGTCTGTTCTAGCTGTATTTTACCTAGACTTTGATGACCTCTGGGCAAAGGCTCTGCTGTGCATGTTTATAAATCATTAAATGCACCACTGATGCTCAGAAAAGAAGAACATTATTCATCTTTGAAAGGACTTTGAAATTAATTTTATGTTTGAAGCAGCTTAAGAAAAATCTGTGGGGTGAGAATTTAGTCAATAAAGTCAATGAGAATTCTGCCACAGGGTGTTTTTGAGTACAGTCTTACAATTATTGTTGTCCTGTTGCAGGTTTAGGTTATTACTTTGCTTTGACTTAATTTTTATATAGATAAATATTGTCTATATTAAGCTCCCTTTCTCTCTTAAATGTCACAGATTCAAATGTTTTCTGGCTTTGTAAATTTATAAAGTTGACTACATTTTGTTTGTTAAAATAATGTGACCTCAATGAAGCATATTTTTTTCCCAAATGGGTCATATGGGGCAGTACCTCCTCTTTTAGGGCAATACTCAGCTCCAGGGAGAGAAGACTCTAAAATACACCAAATGCGTGTTGCTGTAACACGCCTGTGCCTAAATATGTGGTGCTGTTACAAACTTCAGCCCTGTAGAAACCCTATTGTTTATCATTGTGAGAGGCTCCACCCCAAACAGTAATTAGAGCGAAGCTCCTGTCATAAATCTGCTGGCATCCCAAGTGAAGCCGGTGTTCTCTGGAAACAGAGGTTATCTCCTCCTTTTGCTGCTGGTCCTTTGAACTTCCTGTGGTCAGGGAATCCTCCTGGTTTCAGCTAGAATAACAATTATGAAACTATCCCTGCTCTCCTGGCTGGGGTTCATGTCTAATTAACTTTAACAGGAGTCATAATTTTAAGAGTGATTTCTCAAAAGCATTATAACTCAAGACAATTAAGGCTTGAGAGAGCGCGCGAGACAGGGAAGGGAGGAAAACAGAGGCACTCCTTGGGGCAGGGCACTTCATGCGTATTAAAGAGACATGACTCATTCCTGCCTCTAGTCCCAGCAGAAGTAATACCTACTGAATAAGTTCTGCGTGCTAGATAAAAACTTGTTTGCTAGTGCAAAAATTGTATCACGCGTGTCAGAACAAGCACCCTGATGGGCTATTCCCATCAAAAACCAGGGCACACAGCAGTAGATTTTTCAGTACATTGGTGTAAATTTTGCACAGGGTTTTCAGCTGTGGAAACTCATCAAAGTCTGCAGAAAAAAATTAAGGATTAAGGAGAAGGAAATGCAGACAAATGCATGAATGAATGAATGCAGTCGCTCTTCTGGAGCAGGATGTTTTTATTCTTGTTATGCATGAAATATGTGGTAGTGTATATAGAATACACCCATCAGCCAATTTGATAAGCAACACCTGATTTTCTTGAGGACATGTGAAACTAGAAGGGAGATCATAGCAATGGAGAACATGAAAGTCCTGGGAACCCCTAGGTCTGACTTTTTGTGTGTTTATTTAAAAGTAGCTCTGCATGCAGTATTGTATATATGATAGGTATTATCTTAAGCCAGGGCATCCCACAGACTTCCCATAGACATGATGTCAGAACAACATCTCCACGCATGAAGGATCCAGCCTTCAGCAAACATACAGGAAATCAGGTTTGTGGCAGAAATCTGAAATGTCTGTTTGAAATCTGAAACAGTTTTAAGGAAAACTCCTGCTGCTACTACAGGGGTGATCCCTCTCATTACTAGTAGCATAAGATTCTAGAGGAAATAGGGTGTTTTTTTACCACAAAATTGGCTCAGAGCAAGTTTAACCAAACAGAGCCAGCCAGCGTACACAAAATCCTAACTGATGTTCCTGGGGATGGGCTGTTGCTAAACCCATAGTGGACTATTTCACTGAAGGACTGTATCCACAGCTTCCCCTAGAGCAGCCTTCCAGTAGCCCTGCAGGAAGCTGCTCATCTGCTCCAGATGAAGCAACACAGCAAAATGAATGTCTCAGTATGGCAAGAAACTACGAGCGAGCCTACACAACCTGTGGTCTGCTTGGGAAGCAAACTCTGACCGCCTCAGGAAGAAAAGTCTGACCTAGGCAGTGGAGCATCTTGTGTCCTTGCAGCTGAGATCTGGGAATTTTGTGCCCTCTGGGAGGGAGAGAATTTATTTTCTCAGTGTAGAAGCCTGGAGGCAAACCAGCATATAAGTGGTGTGGACAATCAGGGGCCCAGGAGTGAAAGAGGGAGCAAACCGCAATGATAGTGTGGATGTGTCCTAAGGATGATGTCTAATGGTTTTACAACATATTGTTGTAAGCAATGAACATTAATTTTCAACTGTAAATCAGCTTGTTTGCTGTTTGCTCATAAGAATTTTGCATTGTTTTCTGCTTGTTACATTTCTAATGTTAGCATAACTGTTATATTGTCTCTTCTCATTAGTTTTTTGGTTCATTTGGCACCTCCAAAATACAGGGGAGATTTTTGGAAAGTATTTTGTCACTATTGTTACTGGCAAAATTATGACCAGCTCTAATGTTTTAGCATGCTTGAATGTGAATATCACTAACATTTGGACACATCTATGTCCCTTATTCTTCCATTATAAAAACAATGCTGACAGCTCCACCTTCTCCTAATTGCTATCATCCAGAACAAGAAATAAATTTTAAAAAACACGCCCTAGGGAAAGTCTTGTCCTTGTCCACCCAAAAGGCAGAAGTATCAGGGTCTCTACTGAGTTTGTCAGAATTTATGTGTATGCTACTGAATAATGAAGAAGGTAATTTATGTCCTTTGGAACGAGGACATTCCAGGACAGATGTGGTGTGATCATGCTGCTAGCAAACCTTTTTGAGGGACAGTGGTAAATGCAAAAGCTTTGTTACATGAATGAGAAGGTGTTGATTTGGAATAGTCAACATGGATTTACCAAGGCTGGATCATCAGATCATACAGGCTTTGCAGGACCTCTAGAGGTCTCTCATCCCACCCCTCCACAAAGTAGGTCTAGGTAGAGCAGGTTGCTCAGGGTCTTGCCCAGCTGGATTTTGAGTATCTCCAGGGTGGAGACTCCCCAGCCTCCCTGGGCACCTGCTCCAGTGTTTACCCTCATGGTAAACTTATTTTCCCTAATACTGACTGGGAATTTCCCCTGCTTGACAAAACTGATTGCTCTGTGTGATAAGGGGAGAAGAGTGGTTGTTATCTGCTCTGAGTTTAACTTTGTTAGGCATGATTTCCTAGAGCACCTTTGTATCTAGGCTGGGACATTCTGGTCTGAACAGGTGGATTAGTAGGTGGGTGGAAAACTGCCTTGCTTTTTGAGCTTAAAGGGTTCATATTCTACCTGGAGGCTTTTATAAGCAGAATTCTTCTGGGATCTATTCAGGCAATTTAATATCTTTGTCAGTGACGTGAAAGTGGAGACAGTGTGCACCCTCATCAAGCCTGCAGCTGACACCAAACTCACCAAAGGAGAGTGACTGACATGTGCCAGGGCAGAACTGCCAGAGCAGCTGGAGGAAGGGACCAACAGGAACCTCATGACATTTGACAAGGACAACTGTGAGGTCCTGCAACTAGTGTGAAGCAGCTCCTTGCAGCACTACAGGCCACTGCTGAGCTCTGCAGGCAAAACTGCACAGCCAAATATGTCCAATACACATGAGAGCCCCTTCCTCCTTCTGCCCAGCACCCCTGCATAGGAGCTTTCCTTGGGCAGTGTCTCTCTCATTTCCTGTGTGCCACTTCCCATGTGTGTGCCCTTTGCCCAGTTCACAGAAAGGTGGAGCAAGCCCCGAGTGCTCATGCCTCTCCCAGAAGAGCCAGGTTGTGCTTCCTCTTGTTTTTGTCTGCATCAAGGTGCATTAGCTACAAAAGCACAAGAGAGTGCAGTGCTCTACACAGCAGTCCAGTTCATAATTATTATTTTATAGTTTTCAGGCAGAGAAAACTTTTTTCAAGGATGTGGCTAGAGTCTGTCCTGGAGGTAAGGCCTTTCCAGTCATGCATCTGGCAGGACTGGACTTGTTCTTAATTTAAACTCATACTACATTTAGCAGAGTGGCATGGGCAAGTGAAATTTCTGCTTATATTGAAGAAAATCACGTATACAGTGCGTTACATAGTCTTTCATATTGAGTGGATTTATAGTATCTATTCACAGGTGTTTTAAACCCTACTTGAGCACACTTAGGTCACTCAAAGCTATGCAACAAGGCATAGGAGGCATTTGTACAGTGAGCTGATCTGGATTCCTACAATGCCATTTGGAGGTAATTTTCTAGGAATCCATGCAGAAAAAATAAAATTGTGCTCAGTGCCAGCACAGGAGCTCAGAGCTATGCCAAGAAAGTTAAGACAAAGTAATCATTTTTCTTCTTTGTTTCCCATCAAAGTAATTTTGTATGTAGAGGGTTGACTCCGGCTGGATGCCAGGCACCCACCAAAGCCATTCTATCACTCCCCTCCACAAGTGGACAGGGGAGAGAAAACAGAATGAAGGGTTCATGAGTTGACATAAGGACCAGGAGAGAGATGACTCACTAAATACCATCATGGGCAAAACACACTCAACTCGGGGATATTAATTTAATTTATTACTAACAAAATCAAAGTAGGATAATGAGAAGTAAAATAAATCTTTAAAACACCTTCCCCCCATCCCTCCCTCCTTCCCATTTCTACCTCCTCTGCCATGGTGGCACAGGGAGACAGAGAATGGGGGTTATGGTCAGGGCATCAGAGGATGTTCCTGCTGCTGCTCAGAGAGCAGCTTCCCCTGCCCCAGCTTGGGGTCCCTCCTACAGGAAACAGTTCTCCGTGAACTTCTCCAGTGTGAGTCCATCCCATGGTAACAGTTCTCCACAAAGTGTTCCAACATGGGTCACCTTTCAACAAGGTGCAGTTCTTCAGGCACAGCCTGCTCCAGCAAGGGTCCCCTATGGGGTCACAAGTCCTACCAGACCTGCTCCAATGTCTCCACAAGTCTACAGGTGGAAAGAGGAGCTAAATCAACCTAGCATAGAAGTGGATCTAAACAGAAAAAGAGGAAATAAAACAATAACTTTATTTCCTACATATCTTACTCAGACCTACTTACATAGAGAAGATATCATAGATACCCACACATCCAAATCAGATGGAGAGCTGGGAAGAAAACAGGGATGCAAAGTAGCTTCTTTAGCATCTCATCATATTAGGACTTTAATTCTCTGGTCTCTTTATCAGACTTTTATAATTACATGGAGCAGAGAATGAGAAGGCAGAAAACTAAATGCAATTGATTCTGCTATTTGAACTACAAGGCTTGTGTAGGTGTTTGGGGGAAAGAAGCAAAGCACAGCAGCTCCTGAATGCTGAGCAGCAGACCTACAGCGATAAGTGAGGAGGAGGAGAAGAGGAGAATATTTCAAGTCTGAGAAAAACTTAGGCAGCACTGGAATTTGGTCTAGACTGGAGAACACTTCCACATTTACATCACCACATCTTGAAAGCTGCGGAAATCACAGATGTTTCACAATCCCCAGTGGCTGCCTTGCAGTATTCTGGTCCCTCTGATGAGAACTGCTCAAGATTTAAATGAGTTCTAGCAATGGTTGTACTTTTATAATGGAGGAAAATACAGCTGGAATAAAAGAGCTACCATTTCTGATCAACATGACTCAGCTGGAGGGAGGAGAGAGGCTGACTTCAACTTCCCACTTCTGAATTTGTCATTAGGGAGTTAAGGGAGGTGTGTGAGAGAGAAGGCTGCCTCTTATTCCTTTCTTTTCTCACTTGTACTGCAAACTTGATAGTAACAAAATCCCCTGTTGAATGATGAGAATAAGAAGGACTCTTAGGAAACTTTCTGAAGTCAATTTCAGAAGTTATTTATTTGAAAAGGCTTTTTTGCACCCATCAATTCTTAAAGCTGCCTTTGCCAAGTAGCGCAAGGTCCCTTTGGTGTGGTGAGCTCTTGCTGGCTGGGTGTACAAGCATGCACAGCTGGAGTACACAACACTGTGATAACATCTGGAATTTGTACAGAAGGTATCTTGGTAAGGAGGTTTCTAATTCCACCAGAAGATAAATTGCCCTCCGTAGCCTCAGGGCTTCAGAGAACAAAATATTCTTTTAAGGATGACACCTCCACTCCTCAGCTGTGAGAAGCAGAGCTTCTGGCACAGTAAAAATCTGAATCTTTACTTTCCCTGGTTGTTATCAAAGTAGTTGTGGTATGACCCACAAATTGAACATGAAATGAGAGGTCTGCTCGCAAAAACTAGTGCAAAGTAGTTAATTTGCATTCCTTTGCATATATTAGATCTAATTCTCCATTATCTTCCACAGTCTTGTATATACCATAAAAGTTAAGCATAGGGGAGATGTGCATGAAAATCTTTTTATAAAGTTCTACCCTTCCCTCCTCCATTAAGTTGGTAAAGATGCTTGGAACCTTTATAACTGCTCTGATCTGGTATTCCCTCTTCCAAAGTATTTTAAATTATGGTGGTAACATTTTAATAAGGCTATCAGTGCCTCAGGCCAGTGCCATAACCCAGTTATTTGAGATGTTGGGATGACAAACATCTGTTACGATATGCAAACTTGCTGATGGAAGATTTGCTCTAATGAGGGGGAACCCTGGGTGTCTACAGGGCAACTGTAGAGGCTCCCATTTGATCCTTCACTTTCATTTCAAAGAATGCACAAGCAGAAGAAAGGGATGGGTGTCAATAAAATCATAGCGCTCCTTATCCCCTTGGGCTTGAAGACGCCTGGGTGTTAATTAGAGTAGCCCCAGTGTGAAGTAAGTGTAAAGATCCCTTGAGAGCTTCTGCTGTCCTACTTCTCACCTTTTGCTGTGTGGTTGAATAGCTCTGTGGTATCTAATACCAATTATCAAACTGTCTGAATAATGAGGGGCAGATGCACCTTGCCAAAAGTTCATATTTTATTAAAATAATTCATAAATGAATACATTTTTCATGCATGGGATGTGGCTTGATCCAAGATTTTTGTCCAACTACTAAAGAATAATTAGTCAGAAATAGCCTTGTATTGCTCTCAGCACTTTTAAGCATCTTGAGATGTTAACTTCTCAAGCTCTAGCAAACATCACCGGGTGTTGGTGAAAGAAACAGAATGGTGAAGTGAGACTTTAAAGGAACCATAAAAATGTAACGTTAAATATTTTACCTTGTAGAGTCACTGTTTGAATGCTCTACTTGCAGCAACATGAAATCAGGAGCTGTGTAGAAATACTGTGTGCATGCTCTGTGGGTCATGGTAGGACCATGCTGGGAAAACAATGTCCCATGCTGGTCTCCTCTACCTGAAGCTGAAGAGGGAGGCATCCTGAAACTTTTTGTCTGAGTAGTCAGTCGGGTTTGACAAGGCTGACACATCCCTTACCACACCCTCTACTTTTGCATGGTATAGAAGGAATTGTGCAGTCCTAGGCTTCATTCCTCTTGATGAATTCAAAGGCTTTTTTTTTTTAACCCTGCCAAAGACTGAGGTGGTAATATTCCAGGGGTTGTCTGAAAGGAGCACAGTGGCTGTTCAGGAACCTGGAAATGACAGCTCTTGGCAGGCAGTCCTGGACTCGACTGGACACTCAGTCAGGCTCACAGTGAGCACCTTGTATCAATCATACCCTGCCCTCCAAAAACTCTACAGACATTCACTGGGGCATATCTACATTTTAAAGTGCATTTTGCTGCAGGGCCCTGTAAATCTGCCCATAATTAGACACCATCTGAATGCATTTAAGATATATCTTCCCCATGACAAGTATGCAGCTGAATAAGTAGTCTGAGCCCTCTCAGTTCGTTATTAATAACATTTTGGACCATGTTTGCTGTTGCTCAGAGGTCTTCCTCCTGGCACCAGCCTCTCTTCATATGCATAGAACAGCTCAGACTCTGGAGTGTTAACTGTTGGTTTTCTGGGGAGAAATCTGCCAGAGCAAAGGGAAGAAGTGGAAATGCCCAGGACTGACTTTCACGTCATCACAAATATGGACTTTGTGAATGCCGCCACTCAGCCCAAGCTTCCTCTTCCCAGGCAGCCCCTGCACAGGAGGGGTGGTGCATATCAAGCACGTTACAAAGACACATAGCTGGATTAGTGGCTTGCACGTGCAAACTTGTCCTTACTGCCCAAAACTGTAGGAGTTAGGAACACAAGAGTCATGTACTGGTTTACCTGGATGATTTGATGTGTTTGGAAGGCCAGAGCTGGTTTTTTGCAAGCTACAATAATGGAATCAGTTACCAAGTCATATTCAGATTTGTATGTTGAATGTCAGATGTCACTGATTATCAACATGTTTCAGCTACTTTAAATTTATTTGGTTTCTATCCAGGTGAGGAGGGCATTAAAGAGAGGATGCCATTAAATAAGCTCAGAAGAAGCCACGCGAAATAGGAGGGGCTGGCAACTACTGCCAACAGCAATGAATTAACAAGCCATTGAGGGGAATTTCAGTGTGCCCCTGGGAATTCAGTTCTTAAGATAAAATACAGCGGTTTCCCTGGTATAGACAGGGACCAACACAGCGTGTTAAGTTCAGTTCAGGTAGTGTCCTGAGTAAAGACCCATTATCCAGCAGCCTAAGGCTAAAATAGGACTTTTGGGTCCACTGTTTGGGGTTGAAAAGGAACCTTTTATTAAAACTAAAGAGATATGCCTAGCACTAATATTATGTATAAAGGAGACTCCCTCTGTTTACTGAAGCAGTCATCAGCTGCTGACATTTTGCCTCTTTGGAACTGCTGTCTCCTAATATCCTCATGGTGTCCGCAATTCTAAGGGAGGCACATTAGGAAACAGGGCTGCAGCATGGACCCTAGCTCTAGCCTGGGTTCAGGTGCCTGTAAGGAATATTAAATCTCCTTTAGATGAACTTGCTTAAAGAGGGGCTCCTAAGATCTACAGGATTTAATAGATCCTTACCTTAGGAGACAGAACTCTGCTAAAGGAGATGAACTATAAACTCCAAATTGCTGCATTTTATTCTCTCCTGCATGTAGTTTTCCTTGGGAGGAAAATCATACAATCATGGTTTGGTTTGAGTGGGAAGGGACTCTAAAGGTCAGCTGCTTCCAACCCCACTACCATGGGGAGGGACACCATGGAGGAGGGCCACCATGAGACTTCAGTCTGCAGTTTACTGGCCATTTTCACACAAGAACTCTTTGATACCAAAGAAAGTCAAGGAAGTTAGGATGTGGCCTTAGCTATGTCGGGACTGGGCCTTTCCAGGAATGCTGGAGCAAGATTTAAGTGGGATCATCCAGCTATTACACTGATATTTTCATGCATTTAGATGAATTTCAAGCAATATCTATGTGACTTGATCCTGTTTCAAGATAACTGAGCCCAGCTAGAGTAAGCACCCAAGAAACATTGACTGCTTCAGCAAATTTAATTATTTGTATTTATTTATTTCATTTCTCTACCTATTAAAACATCTAAGATAGGAGAACTGTGCTGCTCACAGTATCATCTCAGTCTTATCTTCTTGTTCTCATTTCAGTGGTGCTAATTTTGCAAGTAGGACCACCAGAACCCAGTCATTATTTAAGTATTTAAGGATTTTTCTACGTGTCCAGGCAGCAGTGACTCATCCAGGCCTCTGGGTGTATCATATACATGCTGTCTCCATCACAGATAATGGTGTGTCTCACTGAGCTGGCACACCAGTCCAAGCTGAAAGGTGAGGCTGATTTGAGGTGGTGCTAAAACTCAGCAAGAACCTCAAATCAGTGTAATACTTTTGGATCGCTACATGTGCATAAATATAAATGGACAGCTTTCAAAGGGACTTGCTGGGAAAAAAAAGAAAAGCTTTATGTTTGTAGGTCTGAATACAAATGCCTGGCTTGATACACTGCCATGCAAAAATTTGACTTTTATGTATATTGGTGGTACCAATTCAAAGATCTGTATTTACGTTTCAAAAAGTTTGGACTGGAGTATCAAAGCATAAAGTTTATGTTTCCCTCATTCTGCATTTTCTGCCTATTCTACATCTGTTTCCTACTTTTTTTCTTCCTTCTTTACAGCAGTAAACCTCTATATTTGCTTTTCTTACTCATCCTTGTTTTGTATTCTGCTCCCTTACGGCTTTGAAATGTAATGTCAAACCATCCAATCGTGCAGATGTAATCTGTATTCAAAACAGCATCCCAAATCCACATATATACACAAATATATATGTATGTCTGTATACATATATATATATTCACTCATATGAAATGATTCACGTTACATATAATACAGCATATATATTACAATATAAAAGTCACAGCATGACTTCACATATAATAAGGCACCTTGCATTCTGCCTCTTCGTAGCGCTCTTTACAGCTCCGGGCAGTGCCACCAGGATGCCCTTCAGGACCAAGCAACTCCACGTTTGCTTGGAGGAGCTCTTATGCCTCCTCTACGCCACACTTTGCCCATCACTTCCAGCAGCAGGGCAGGTTCTCATGTGACCTGTGCCATCCCAGCAGTTTCAGTGGCACTGGGGAAAACTGCACTCGTTTGGTTTTCTCTTGAATAGTTTAGGAAGTCTTGACCTTTGATATGTTTATCTAGCTCTTTCTTACTGTCCCATGACCTATCACTTGGTTTTAAAATACCAGGAAAATGAGGAGTGCAGAAAAGACAGAAACGGGCCCAAGAATTTATGCATGGTGTGGGCTGCTGGTAATCTCACACAAATTTAAAAACCTTCCAGCAGGTGTGCTGTCGCAGAGCATCAGGTGGCTGATACGGCTGGCTCATGTACTACACATCGGGATGAAGGCCTCAGGATTATTTCAGAAAAGCCTGGTACGGTTATTCACAAGTGACTACTGCTTCTTAAAATCTGGCCATCTTTGTTTTCCAACACCACGGGCAAGTGGCCAGACCAGCTGCGGCAGTGCCACCGAGAATAGCTATGAAATGGTGCTCAGTTGACACTTGAGACTAATCCGATGGTCACTGGCTCGCAACAAAGGCGCCTCTGGGCATCCGACAGTAAACTGCCATTGCTGACACCCTGTACACAGCATGGATGTGTTAAAATGTCTTTGTCTCCCAAGATACGGCCTATTTGAAAGTTAAACACAACTTTCACAGCACCAGAAGGCAGGAATCAAGAAAATCTGAGGAGAAAAGACAAGGTGAAATGCCTGTGTCTGCATATCTTCTTTCTTAGGCACAAAAGCAGTCAGTGCGTGGCACATTCATGCACTGGGGCACAAGTTTCAGCCCTGTTTCAGAAATGCACTGGGCTTGGAGTGCCCAAAGCCCTCCTTAATGTGGGACCCTGTGTATTCTGGATTTGATGAAACACGCACATCGTTTTCCCAACGTGTATCAACACCCTGTGATGCGCAGGGCAGAGGGCAGCTGCCAGCGGACCAGACACATCCTCGACGGAATGGTGCCGATTTACCCAGCGCTGCCTTGTTCAGGGGCCGCTTCTTTTCGGAGAGGCACGAAGGTGTTTGGCGTCGAGGGCACCCTGGCCCCGTCCATCCTCGCCGCAGCGCTCCCAGCCCTCGGACGAGCCGCTCCACGCTCCGCGGCTTCGGCCGCAACTCCAGGGCAAGCGCCAGCCCGCAGACACGGTACATGTCGGGAGGGAGTTTCCAGTGGACTCCAATCTCCGCTGGCGACTCCTGAGGGCAGCACACGCCCTGGGAAAGGTGGTGGAAACACCGGTGCGACGGTGACAGAGGCCGTGTGCTGCCCGGACGGCCACCGGGGAGCGACACCGCGGCGGGGCGGAGGCCAGGGCCGCGGAGGAACCCGGGGCGGCCGCCGAGGAGGCGCGGAGGACGCAGGCGAGGCGCGGCTCCACGCCCAGGAGCGCCGCTTAAAACCACCGTGGAAAGGTGTGGCCTCGCCTTTCCTCTGCCGGCGGGGAGGGGACGGGACGGGACCTGCGCTCTTGCCGCCGCCGCCGCCAGCAGCCCTCGCCGCCCGCCCGGCTCCGCACCTCGCTCCTGCCCTGCCTCACCTGCGGGCCGCCCCGACCGCCGGCTCCCGGCCCTTCCCCGGCCCTCGGCAGACTGCGAGGGAGCGGCGGCACCGCGGCGGGCGCTGCCGGCCGTGAATGCTTTGCCTGCTGTCGGGTCCGGCTCAGTGTCCCCGTCGCTTTGCCCCTCGCTCCGCGACGCCCCGGGCGGTTCCCCCGCTGCCATGAGCATCAACGGCGGGTCCCACCCGCGCATCAACACCCTGGGCCGGATGGCGCGGGCAGAGTCGGGCACCGACCTGCGCTACGAGATGAGCTCCCATGTGGGGGGCGGCGGCGGCGGCGGCGGCACCCACACCCACACTCACAAGACCTACTACTACCAGAAGACCTACGGGGGGGACTACGCCTCCGACGGATACGGGTAGGTGCTGGTCCAGCCGGACCCGCTCCCTCGGGGCCACCTTCGGACAGCTGTCGTGAGCCCGCTCGCGGTGGGATTCCCTAGATGTGCGAGCTTGCAAGTTTCTTTTTCCTGTTCCTCCCTGAGGCGTCTTAACTTCTAAAAGGCGTTTAAATGCAAGCGAAGAACTTGTTTTTAAAAAATCGCTTTTGTTGGTGGGTCTCCTTGAAGAGAGTAGCAGCACTAAAAACAACGTCTCCCATTTGCGCTGAGGGCTGTAAATGGGTCTGTGCTGGCTCTATTGACCCAACAGTTCTGTGCTGATAAACCCCTGCTTTGCTCAGTGACGCAAAACAAGCTGAACTGAAGTGAATTGCTTTATACCCCATACACCCAGGCTCTGCCTTCCCCCAACTAGTTGCATAACTAGGGCTATAAAACCAATTTAAGTAGTGGGAAATGTCCTCTTGTAAATTTTTGAGTTTGTTTCGAGCTTGTGCGAGGCCTGGGAGTTTAAGTCATGATCTTTTATAGAGCCATCCCTGACATTTGGTGGCAGGGGACAGAGATATGTGACAAGCAACATCAGTCTGCTCTCCTCGCCTCTTACATTTTTAGCTTTCTGCTTGCCCTGAGCACAGTCAAGATCTTGTAGGCAGGGTGCCAGCTGTGAATCCTGGCTTGGGGAATTCCTGTTCTCATGGATGCAGCTGTACCAGCAAGCTGTGCACATCAAGTCTGAGAAGGACTTTCTGCAGAGTGCAGTAATCATGAAGACTTCTCCATTTATCTCCTTGCCTGGGAGTTCACAGGACTGAAAAGCAGGCGGCAGTTACAGTCACTGAAGGAAGCAGTGCTGGTGTATGGTACAGCACCATCACAAAGCACAGCTGATGATGACTGGTTTGTGTGTGTGGAATGGCTGTATTAAGTCTACTGGTCTCATTATGGATGCCAGTGACTCAGGAATTGATGCAGAAGCCCTGTCATGTATGTTGTGTTAGAATTTAAGCCCTAATTTTATGGGAAGTACATAATTATATTGCAAAAGGGTGGGAATTAAACATACATAATAAATAAACAGCAAATGAGAAAAGGCAGGCTTTTTTATATCAAGCAGATCTATAAGTGGCCATAGAGAATTAGGGTTATCCTAGAGAGCACAGTGTGCTCTGCTAAGGTATGTCAGGCCAGTTGCTAGAGGACCACTGAATGAATGGCAAAACTTGCATTCTACAGATTTTTTGTTTATTACTTTGCCCAGTTCTTAGTTTCAGTTCTTTGTTTGACTTTCGGTTTGTTGTGTGCATAGGTAAGTTAGTTACAATGAATTGTAGCTAGAACACATCCAGTTACCAATACAGTAGGATGATAATATCTATTTATTGCTATATAATAAGAACAATTCAGTACCATAGCATTGGCAAGTGTACACACTAGGAATCCAAAATGCCATTGCTGTGCTGCCTGTGTGAGGATTTGTTTTGCTGGTTGTGGTTCATTGCAAATTCCTTTACTGTTTACAAGAGACAGCCATGAAAAATGAATGGCAGCGTGTGTTACTTCCTAGCTGTTCTCTTTTCCCTCACTTTACACTGGTGCAACTCTATTTGGATTCAGCAGGGTGATTTCCATATCACTCCCAACTTTCACTAGAGGAGAAATGCTTTCCTTTAATTTAGCGTTCTTTGGCTACAGTTACAAATTTTAAGCCAGTCTGTAGTTTGGGCTCTTCTTTCTGTAGCATTCAGTGGTGGTGTAGCAAGAGTAGAAAGGACAGACCTGATAAAGAGGTTAGCAACCTTACATCAACATTCTTTTGTTTGATTTTTATAACATACTATTAGTATCTCCTTTCTGGGGAGGTATGTCTGGCAAGGAGGCTGCAGTGAAAGTTCCTGTTCACTTTATTGTGAGATTTCTGAGTGGAACTAAAGACAGTTATTATTGAGATGACCAAAAAAAAAAAAAAAAAAGGCATTTGCATATTGTTTTGTATGAAAAAGTCTGACCATACCAAATACTTTAAATATTTTTTTGCAACAGAGTATGTGTGTTTGCAACCTGAGTTGTATAGGTTTATTTTTAAGCAGTGCTGATATGTGTTAAAATGTGTCTCAAAACAATTGGTTTATTGTCAGTTAATGGAAAAAGCAGTTTTGCCAGATTTTGTACATCGTGTTTGTGTGCAGAAAATCCACTAAATGCTCTGCATGTTGTGCTATCGGGACCAGGGCCATCATCTATGGAACTGGTTTTATTAACTACATTTAGCCTGACATACTCAGTGCCAAAGTTTAGTGGCATCTACTGAACTCAGAAAACGAAGGCTTCTTTTTTCCATGGGGAAGATCACTCTACCCTAATCTTTAAATGCAGCAGGATTTAAGTTAGGGTCTAGTCTTGTAAGTTTTGGGGCGTATTCTGCCAAACAAGTCTGTGCTGAGTATTACATTACTCACAGAGCAATATGAGACGCTCCCTACCCTTAGGCCTCCGCAAGGTGCTTTTACAACATTCCCTGTTTCTTCTGGCTTGGGAACTCAGGATGAGCTTGGCCCAGAGTATAGATACTCAGCTTGACAGTGACTCACACACTGCTAAACTGCCAATTCATCAGTCAAATATTTATCAATGTCATTGCTATGGAGATAGAAAATCTGATAAACCATGAGAGAAAAGAAAAAAAATGCAAAGTTGTGCAGTTTTATTTGTCATTGCTGAGATTAGGGGCAAAAATAGCCTAGGATTCACGCTCACTGAGTGACATGAACATAAATGAATTTACACAGTTCTGCTTAAGGATTAATGTAACTTCTGTGCTTCAAGTTAGAAAAGGAGTTAGAAAATTACCTGCCCTGCTCTGACATTACTTTGAGAAACCAAGAAACAAAGTAAACGTGGAGTAAACCGACTCAAAGCCACACTTTTGCCTTTCCCATCAGTCTCTCAGGGATCTGTAGAGTCCTGGCTAAGATGTGTGGTGGTAGAGCTGGCGTGGTAACTTCCCCTTCGAGCTGCTCAGACGGTGAGGGAGGGATGTGTCTGACTTGCTGCGGAATACCTGCCCTGCCGGCAGAGCCTGTGCCGCGCTCTGGCTGGCAGGGAAATGGTGCCACTGCCACGCCGTGAGAAGAGACTCAGGCTGAACCTTTCCCAGGTCTCTGTTCCGTAGGGACGTGCAGGTGTGAGAGTCTCTTGTCAGGAGAAGGGGGCTTGCTGCCTTTCGAGCGGCTGCTCTCCACCAGAGGTGTATTTCCATGGTCCGGGCTAGGGCCAGCGTTCGGCACCTCCCTCTCCCAGAAGCGGAGGTGGGAGAGGCAGCGTGTGAGCAGCCTGCTGCATCGGGCAGGTACGGCCTTTGGGAACGGTTCTGTTGCTCCTGGTGACTCATACCAGTGGGAAAAAGCATGAGGACTTTCTGTGAACAGGTGTGGCACGATCCCTTGTGAAACCCTGCATGCTGCGAAGGCACTAAGCCTCGGGGGTCCTAACAATTCAATAATTCACTAGTGACTACAAGATTTTTGCAGATTTTTAATGGTATTTAGAGCCTGATTGTACCAGATGCAGAGGTCTTTTGAGGTTTCCAGCCGTCATGGAAGCCCTAGTCTATGTGCATACTTGGCAGATGGGACTAGTTTGGTAAGGCCGTGGTGTGCCAAAACTGGTCCTAGTTAGAGCAGAGACATATGGGGAGAACTCTTGATGATTTGACAGTTTGTATTCACCTCCTTTGAGGCGGGAGGGGGAAAGCTGGACTATAGCATTTCAACTCCTGGTTATTTTCTTATGGATGTCGTGATTCACCACCTTTATGCCGTTGCATTTTCCAGCATACACACACCCAGCTGGCAGGTGGTGGCGGATGGGCGGTGGTATGTGCAGGCTCTGTGCTGGGAATGCAGATTCCAGGTCAGGTTTTTCTTCTGACTTGCCTACCCTGGGCATACCAGGTAATCCCTTTATGAATCTTTTGCTTGTTCAAACAAGTTTGTGTGGAGGGGGTGGGAAGTGTGAAGAAAAAGAACTGCATTTTTTTTTCTCTTGTTGAGTTATGGAAATCATTCAATATTCTGGATCTGCTAAAAAACTTTCTTTTAAAGCTTCCTCCATTTTTTGGATGAATAAAAAAAAATTAAAAGCTTTGAATTTTTAAAAGGCTGGAAGTTTTGTGGAGGGCTTGGAAAATTTAACAAGGAGTATTCTAATTTATTTTAAATAGTATCTTTGGGACAAGAGCAACATCTTTGTGCAACCTCCCAAGGCTTTAGGGAGTTGAGAAGCTGTGGGAAGGCTCCTCAGAGTTGCTGAATGTGTTTCTGTGTCTCCTTTGCCCTGCTTCTCTGGGCACTGATCACACTCTGGATAACCCAGCAGCCTCTGGATGTACAGTAGCAAAGGCAGACACTGGAGCAGCCCCCATGGTGGAGGTGTTTGTGCTGGGGGTGTGTAGGTCTTGCAGCAGCAGGAGGCAAATGAGAAAGCAGAAGGTAGCTGGCTTCCTTGCCCCTTGGGTTCTGCAGTGGTGATATCAGCTCCCACAGTGGGCCTGTAAGGGTGCAAGGTGAGTGTTTAGAGAAGGTATTTGGTTTATTCAAAACTCTTCCTTTGGGATAATTTTTTGACTGCTTGAATAAATTGGTGCCAGCAGTACCCAGCCCTGCTGTGTTCTGGGGAGGTGGGCAATGCTGACATCTCTGTCTCTATGCTCATAACTCATCATATGGTTGTGAGCATGTTTCTCAGTCCCTTTTAAAGGAAAGGTAGGAGTAGTTCTTTCTTGTTTCAGTAGAGCTGGGAGTCTTTTAAGGATCACAGGTACTGCTCATCAGTTAAACACAAATCCTAGTTCAGACACTGGGGATTCAACAGTAATGGCTAGATTTAGATCATTTGGGGTATATTTCAGCAGGGAGTTGTTGCCTGAGCTGCTATCCTGCCCAAGTCCCAGTGGCAGCAGGGGTTGGGCTGTCCTCTCATTTCTCAGAGAGAGCAGGAGGGTAGTATAGCAAGGGAGCAATGTGTTCTGCCTTGACATGCACTGAAAAGGGTGGCTCCTGTACAGAATGACGACAGGGAGATGCTATGTCTTTCTTAGGGCTCTCCTGACAGTGGAGAGCAACAGGCCTACATTTTAACACCCCAAGTAAAAGCAATTAATCTGTGTTTTGAAGTATTTTCATAATTTTAAAACAAAGATGCTACCCCCTTTTGTTTTCCTTTGTTCCTTTAATAGTTAGTGACTATTAAAATTAAGTTATTTTAATGAAGAACTCTGCTTAATAGGACCTTTTTGAAATTCATGAGTTGCCTTCCAAATGCCATGGTCTAAAATGAGTTGTAGGGACAAATAAGTAGTTGAGGTCAGAAGCAGTCCAGTCTGTTTCCCTCAGCACTGTTCTGCAGGGTTTACAAAACCAAAGCAGCACAGCAAATAGTCAGGTTATTGCAAATGTATGTAATTATAAGTAGTAAACCCTGCACTCTTTTGTTGAGTCCTGCTAAAAGACCAGCCTCCAGTTCTTGCAATTTCTGCTGGAATGGTTGATAACATATGCTGCATTTACAGGAGTACAGTAAAACAAATGAAAAATCTGCCCATATTTTCACTGCATGGTGTGCCTACAGTGTTGGATACAACAGGATCCTATTCATAGGTGCAAAGTTTAGATGCTGCCAGAGTTAAATCAAATTGTCATAGCAGCAGTAGGTGTTAAAATGACCAAACATTAGTCTAAACTTGTTCAGTTTCATGTAAACAAAATCAGACAAAAGAAGAGAGACACTGACAAAATACTATGTAATGTAACCCACTTAATCTGTGTTCTCTGAGGACTGTTGGTATCCTGTGTTTCTCTGAGGGACATAAATACATTTTTATGTAACATGTAGGTTACATATTTTTACTTTAAAAATCCAGCTTTGTTCTTGCCTGTGCAGCATGTTCAGGGCTTGCCTCAGTTTCTTTGGTCCAGTATTTTCTGTGTTGGGTATGGATTTACTTTGGCTGTCTGTTTCCTACTGCCTCAAGGTTGGTTGTCTTATTCCTCTGAATTGGAGTTTCTGCTTTGATCTGCTCATCCCCATTAAAGGCCTGTTGGCTTCATTAAGAGGGACACTGAGAGACTTTGAAACTGCTAATGGAGTACCTTCCTGTCACATGAGTGAAAAGTACTAAAGATGTGTCCCTGTGCTAGTGCCATCCGATGTATCAACATCAGTATATGTCTGTGATGTGTTATCTCACCAAGTATTTTTATTTTTGAAGTTCAGAGATCAATTTATGCCCTTGTTTGTACAGCTAAAGACCCTTCAGATTGGAAGGTTATGTTTTCTGTCGGCTTGGTGGAGCTATGCCATCAAACATCAGCTCCTGTGCTGGCATCTGCTGCTTCTGATTGTGCCCCAATAGCCCCATGTAGCTCTGTTTGGTCTTCTGACAGGTTTGAAAGCCAGTGCCTCTAACAGGCCATGACCTTTTTATCGTTATCATAGGATTGATCTCTGTATTTTCACTGGCAAAATTGGTTAGATTTTTAACAACAAAGAAAGCGTTAATAAAACAGTGTGCTCTTTTCTGTTTTCAATTTGTATTGCTCCAGCTTTTGCCATTATTTTGGTTATATCTTTATCTGCTGGATTGGAGAGCCTTAAATATGTGCTGCTTTCTTCTTGTGAAGGTCCTCATGAACTGTAAACAAGTAACTTGTTGTTACTCAATTTGAAGACCTAGATAGGATGTACTTAAGCCTCTCATTTCAAGGCCTCTGTTCCTGCTTTTGAAATAGTTTTGTGCATTTATATTTAGCCATCTTCAGGTTTTCAATTTTTAAAATTATTTGAGCAATAATTACGATGTGGCATTCAAATATCATTAGAATGAACACAAAATGCTTGTATTTCTTCTTCTTTGTATTTTAATTTAGTAGTCTGATTTATTTGAAAATAACTTTTCTTCACAATTTCTTACCGTGTTAACTGTAATAGCTACTGTTTAGACCTCTTGTCATGATGGAGTAATGTCTTTGAGTTCAGTGAAGTTACCCTGAAGCCAGTGGAGATGGACTGACAGGTTACAGTAAAAATCTGGTCACCACCTATACTTTAATGGATATCCAGCATTTCTAGTTGCCAGAACATGATGGGAAAAGTGATTCAAGAAAAAATACTCTTCCAATGTTCTAAAAAGAGAAAATTGCTCAGAAGGTTCCTCTCTCTTCTTTATTATGTTTCATTCATGAGAATAATTGTGGGTGGAATTAAATGTAAATTTTAGATGGAGTCAGATATTTCTATATCTAAACACAGCAGTGATGCCTAAGGAGAAGGAATGATTTAGAAAAGGAAGCTGACACAAAGCTTGGCACAAAATCAGACCTGTTATTTTCCATAATTGTTTTCTTTAAGCTGTTTCCAAGGCACACAGGGGTGCATAGCACAGTGGGGCGCAGTGTTTGTGCAGCCAGAGGGTCACAGTACAAGCTGGGGCTGCATGTGTACAGCTTGTTTTATGCACCCAGTGACTGCAGTTTTGTCTCTGCACCTCTGAGGGTCTGTTCCCTGGTATGGGGGAAGCTGCTGAAAAGTTGCTCAAACCTTTTCTATTTGTTCCAGATGAGCTGACAGGAGAAGAGCAGGCTGCTGATACATCAAAAGCACATGCTGCAGAAGAGTTCTTAAAAGTATTGAATGTTTCTCACCATTCCGGTGATTTTGCCAAGGACAGTTCTGCATTTCATTGTCACAATTCCTTTTGTGAAGGATGGTGTGTTCAAGTCAGTGGAAGGATTTCCACTGAATCCGGATTGCTTGCTGGATTTGAGTTGGACAGGTTCACACTGGTACTCTTGTTGGCATTAGCATTGTAAGGAATGTTTGTCTCTTCAGTGATTTCAGGTTCACCTTTCCTTACCTACTGTGAGCACAGGAGTTAGAAAACTAGGCAAGGCTTGGAAACACCTTAGCTCTTGATGTCTGTTAGTTAGGTTAGTTTTAGTTTCACTGGCAAGTGTTTGGGTTTAGGAGCCGCCTAGACTTGCTTGAGAGGTCTGATCCCATCACTAAGGAATGGTTCCTCACTTGAAGCGCCTCACCCCCATTCAACTACAGTGGCTCATTTTGATGGCTGAATCCTAAATGCTACAAAAGCAACATTCGGGCAGTATTGGTGCAGTAGATTATGTGCAAGACAACAACAAATACTCTGTTACCTGACTTGTTTTTTTCCCCCCACTAGTGTTTGTAGTTCTGGAGTTTTACTTGGAGACTCCAAACTCACACTTTATGTATTTGTAAGAAAGCATGTCCTCTGACTCCAGGTCCTACATCTATTTCTGTAGTAGCTTGTGTATCTTGCAATTCATTCATAAGACACTGCACTAGCTTTGTGCATTTCTGCTGATAAAAGGGCCCTTCTTACACTTGTGTGGACTTGTATGCTCCTGTGCTTGCCTAGCTGAGGATCCTACTTTCCTTGTGTGCCCTGACATTTGATGGCTGGTGTGATAACATGAACAATTACATCACACAAAGACTATGCTCTAATGTATTGACTTGAACAAAGATTTTGAATAATTCATTCTAGCTGTAATGGTGCCAAAGTTTTGTCTATCAAAGCTGCAAATACCTGTGCTGGAAGAAAAACTTTCTCCTTTATGGCATGCCAGTTTCCATGTTCTACTCTGTCCTGTGGCAAAGACAGTCCATGCCTGCTGTTGCAGGACTATAAAGTGGCTCTGCCATCATGGAATTGTAATTAAAATTTCACAGTGCAGTTGAAGTGTGTGTGTGTGTGTGTGTCTGTGAACCTATATGAGGTAGATTATTCAGTATAACTTCTCTTAACTGTTTTGAATTTATGTTTCTTGTATTCTTCAAAATGTGCAATTGCTCTTTATTTACATAATCTTCTTCTCCACCACAACAGCCAGAATGGGACCTGTACCATGTCCAGACGCCAGAACACCATCCAGGAGCTTTTGCAAAACTGTTCGGATTGCCTGACACGAGCTGAGCTCATAGTACAACCTGTGAGTGCTTCTTGTTCTTATGAACATTATGAATATTACTACATATTCTGTGTTGTTATCTGGACTCACAGGCTCTGCTTCTTCATCTCCTTTCTCTCAGCTGTTTGTGTGAGACAACTGGGAGTGGAATGACATACTTCCTTCTTAGGTCTCCTTCTTCCCTCTGTACAGTGTTCAGTTAAAATGATTGAAATGCGTCTGGTTAATAAAAGGAGTCTTCTCAAATTAAAAAAAAAAAAGACAAACCCACCCTCAAACAGATTCTACTGCATCTTATTTTTCAGTTTTAGATCAGGACCACTGTCAGTGTTCACACCTGTTACTAATGACTACTTACACTCTTACTCTGTTCTGTAGGATATTGTCATCATTTTCAGGGCCATAATGAACCTGAGCCACCTTAGGAAATACCTTCATTACCTTTATTTTATTTTTCCAGATGATTCCTAAAGAAGTAAAGGAAACTAGACTAAAATTTTCCTGTCTGTTTCAGCTCAAATACATACAACATAATGTCTGCAGTATGCTACTCTGGTACAAACCCAGAGTGCCTGGGGATGGGTTACTCACTGATGCTAAATTCAGTCCTGGCAAACATGGGGTGTCCTCTGTTCCTGCTGCAGTCACAGGAGGTGCAGGGTGGTGAGTACATCCTGCTGCTGAGGCCACTGAGATGTGAAACGCTTTCACAGTCCTGGCAATAGATGTGATTTAATGTGCACTTTTGGACCCTCTGTGGACAGAAATTTGTTTGAGAAATGAACTCTGTGGTTAGGAGTTAATTTCCCTTTCAGAGATACAGGACGTGTGAGCATGTTTATATAAAAATCAATGCCAGAGTAAATACTGCCTTTTGTTCAGGATTAATATTATTCCAGTGAACTTGAAAGAAAGAGATGTTTAGTTCCAGCTTGGTGCCACAACATGCATTGCCTGCTTTGTTTCTTTCTTTTCTTTCTAAGGGACAGAGCAATGAGGTCCATAATATTTTATTTGGAAAGTCAGGTCACAGCTGCATTATGTTTTGCTCAGCATGGCTGTGTCAGTGTGCAATGAGGTCAAAGAGCCATGTCTTCCTCATTGAAACACCATGGCCATGCCAGTCCAACTGCACTGAGAAGGTGCATGGAGAATTTGCCTAGACTTTGGGTGGTAAGGTGGGATGCAAATGTGATGGCGCATGGAGCTGGACACAGGCAGAAGATCCTGCTCGTGTTTTTGCCGGAGGGGGAAGTCTTAGAACCTCGGGGAACCTTGTGGAAAATCAAGCAATATCTACCATCTCCTACTACGACAGTGTTTCCTTCTCATCTTCTGAACACAAAAGCATAATGTCTTAAGAAATTAGCACACCATGTGAAGCCTTGGCTCCACTGAAATAGACATCAAAATGTGCTGCTCTTTATGGAAAGTTTTGTTTGATAACTAGATTTTAATAATTTTTTTCCCATATTTTATTTTAATAAGCACTTTCCAGTGACTGTGGATCATCAGCCTTCTGCCAGTTAAAACTGGCAATTGAAACTTATCATGCTTCCTAAAACAAACCCACAGTCCTCATAACACCTTTTTTAAGACAACCAAGTGAAGCTCAGATGATGAATATTTAATTTAATCTCCCATCTTTTTTTTTTTTTTTTTTTTTTTTTTTTCTTTTTCATTAGGAATTGAAATATGGGGATGGTGTCCCACTTAGAGGGAACAGGGATCTGGAAGACTGTTTTGCACAGGCAAATGACCAAATGGACATCCTGGATGGACTGATCAGAGAGATGAGGCAGATGGGCCAGCCCTGTGACATGTATCAGAAAAGGTATTGTCAGGGAAGGATTGGAGTGGGGAATGTGACTGATAAAAGTTTGTGGTACCTCAAGTGCTCACCTTCCCTGGTGTTGCAGGATGTAATAGAAATCAGTAAGGTGGAACTAAATCTGTTTGGTCACACTAACATGGAGAAGGGTCTTGCAATAATACATTTCTGATAGAAATTCACACCTTAGTTGTCTCCATGAAATCTTAGTCAGTATATTTTTTCCACGGTCTTTGCTTTCAACACTTTGTTTTGAATAGTTGGTGGTCCAGTAGGAGAGATAAATTTCATTGTTTGTGTCTTTTCTGGGTGTTTTGCTCGCAGGCATTAAGTGGTTCCTTCCCTTTCAGGCTGCTTCAGCTCCAGGAGCAAATGCGTGCCCTGTACAAAGCCATCAGCGTTCCCCGCGCCAGGAGGGCCAGCTCCAAAGGTGGTGGCTGCTTCTCCTCTCAGAGTGGCTCAGGCTGGGATGAGTATACAAAACGTGTCACAAGTGAATGTTTAAGCTGGATGAGGCAGCAGAAGGTAAATCTGTGCAAAACCCAGGGACAATCATAAAACTTGGTGTTGTTTATGAATGTCACCTCATATGTAGTAATGTTTTGGGTGCCAGTAGAAAAGTAAAGGTATGCATGAATGCTCGCATATTATTCCAAGTTCCTTTTTTCATCCTTCCAGTATTGTAAATATAGTGGATTCTCACTGAAATCAAAACATGGATTGGGGTCTTCTTTTGCAGAGGAAAAGGTGTGGGAGTTAGATTGGAAAGCTAAATGAAACATAGGTGTTAACATAACAATACCATATTTGTATTAAAGATTAATGTGCTCCGTATTTCCCTCCTTCCTTCCTTGCACAGATTTCCTTTGATTCATACTTATTTTACAGACAGGACCATCTTCACTGATTTAACCATTGTCCAGTCTTTTACAGTTGCTCTCCCCCTCTAGTCTGTCTTTATCACAGAGAGGTAGAGCTGATTGCCATGGGACTAGGCTTTCACAAGTCAGTGCTAAAATGGACTCAGAAGTGCTGAAGCTACTGTTTGTTGCATTCTAAGAACAAATTTGCCGATTCACAGCTGTTGCTGATGTAACCTGGAATGGAAAACACACATTGTTTTTGTGCTGCTGAGGTGAAAGTTGTGTGTTGAAGTCAAAGTTGTGAGTTTGTGGTTGGACAGCCGTTTCTGAAAGACAGGTAGGGAGGATGGAACAAAGTAGCTGAAGTCACATTTTACAGGCTCCTTGTAAATTGAAATTTCATTATTTTTATCTCTCTTTATTAGGTTGTTGCTTTGCCATTCTATCATTAATATCTTCATATGGCATTTGCCAAGTGGCTCCTATGCAAACCAAATGAGGAGGGTAGAGCTCTGTAGAGTTGCAGTATTTTTAAGTGAGTGCTAGTTACAGTCTAATCTTTCTGTGGGGCATGTTTTAGAGGAGGAAGGGGAAGTGGAGATGCGCTCCTTGAGTGGTAATGTTTTATAAGCATTGTGCCTGGACAGCAACAGCCAACATTATTGCTCTACACATGTTGTGGGAGAGGAGGCTGATTGTCAGACCTGCTGTGGCTTGAGGAGTGCTGTTGGACAGACTCTGGGCACGCTTCCAGCGATGAAAGATGGTGAACAGGCTGCACCTCCCAAAGACACCACGTGACGCCCTGCTCAGACACTCCTTGCTAAACACAGAGAGCAGAAGCAACTGCTTTATAGCTGTGTTCCCACACTAAACCTCCTGTGAAAGTAAAAGGCGCTCTCTCTCTCTCTCTTCCCCTTCATCCCTCAGCAAAGCTGAGGTGGGGCCAGTAAGCACTTAACTCAATGGGAAAATTTATTTTGAACTTGCCACGATGCTGCTTCTTTCTGTTGTGCCTTGCTTGCACACATTAAGGCTAGGATAATGTTTCCCCTAGTAATGTGGTGAGATGTGGGAAAAAGTTCTGAGCAGCTGCTGTTTTTTGCTGTTTTTCTGTTTTTTGCCTTCATGGTTTGCTGGTAGGAGAATCAGATGGTAGGGAGGATTGGTCAAATTTCCTTGCAGAGCTGGGGAAACTGCAGTGAAATCCAGACAGCCTTTGTTCGCATATGGCAGCCAGCCACGACTGCCACTGTTGCTACAGTCTCTTTGGACTGTGTAAATAGAACAAGAAGGGTCAAAGTCCTCTAACTTTCAAATGACTGAATGAAAAATGGTTTTATTTCTTGGATCATTTTCAGTACTGCCTTGAGTTCTGGCTTTATTGTCATCTGTTGACTCATAGAGATATGACTCCAGGCTGGCAATTACCAAATTCAGTTCCAACCCAAGATTAGGATACCTCTTTCTTTACTGGGCATGTGCACAGACAGGCATTCAGACAGAGTTGTAGTGTGTCTTTGCAGCATAAAAGAGAATTTGGAGTTTGAGGAGCTAAATTTAGTTAGGTGGCTTTTAATATTTGAAGAAAAATGAAACAAGGAATGCAGTCAGTTTTTGGGTTAGTAATTAGCATGTGTATTATTGTTTTTCAAGGCTGTTTCTAGACATTTTCTCTTGGCATCCTACAATAAATGTTGCAAAAATACAAGACAAACAACACATTTTCTAATGATTTTAGTTTATCTTCTGTGGAGTCTTTTTTAGTGTGACTGCATTTAAGTGAGGTTGCTGAAGTTTACATAAGCAAAATTAAAATGGGAATCTGGTGTACTGGGCTATAGAACTTAATTGGGCATTTTCACATGAATTACATGAATAGCATTGTTTGATAAAGTCATGGTTTGTTTTCAGAGTGATAAGAATGTAATTTTACTGTAGAACATAAAATAACAGTTTGGTTCCAAAGACAACAGATGAAAATACACTGCTGAGTGTGCTTCATCTAGTGTAACTTTAAACAACTGAAATATTTTTCCTATTTTGTTTCTTCTGCTTTGGGAGCCTGTCACACAGTTTACTTGATGGCATTTTAAAGAAACTGTAACCCATTATCCTGAACTTCTCTTTATTTCAGTTTTACTCTCTGCTGCATAGTCTGTTTCCTTCAGTTCAATTCCTTTATGCTCCAATTTAGGCAGTAATGTTGGAGATGAAAGTACCAATCCTGTTTTTTGTTCCTAGGTTGAAATGGAGCAAGTGAAGTGGGGGTTTGATGCAGCATCCATTGAGCAACAAATTGGTGAGCACAGGAGAACTCACAATGCCATCGGAGACTATCGTTGGCACCTGGACAAAGTCAAAACAGACCTGGTAACTGCTGTCCTCCCTTATACACTGCTTGGTCTAGGTGTATAGCATTGGCTTACTGGTGTTCCACTACAAGAAAGGAATGTCGGAAAGTTCATCCTCTCTTAAGAAAGCAATGTTGTCATGATAGCAACCATTTTCAACTCTTAATTCCTTGATAATTTTCTGCTTCACTTCTTTCTTCAGAATTTTAAAATAAAAATTTAGTAGCTATTTAGCTTTTTATTGTTGTGCACCAAGGCTGGCAAATAAATATTGCCATATTATTTGTGAGACAGATGACTAAGAATGATTATTCTCACTTGCTGTCTCAGTATATTAAACAAGAAAGTGAAAAATAAGGTGGGTGCTCAGATGCAGCCTTGAGTCATCAGGTTTTTTTTGTGAAAAATGCCCACATTCTGGGCTAAGATTAAAGCTTTTCTTATGTAGTGATATTATTTTTCTTTTTTTTTTTTTCCTCTGAGACTTCTGTTGCCCTCTGAATTTTGTGATTGGAATAAAGAAGTGACTGAAAATGCAGTGTTAACTTCCTCTCCTACCAGCCCAGCAGTTAGATATAGGAGAAAGGAGGCTTATTTAATTTCCATTCATCTTTTCTCTTATTTGGCAGGAGAGAATTCAATCTAAAGAAAAGGTAGTTTGTTCTGGAGCCCTGATCTCTCAGCCAAGCTGAAGAGTGACAAGGATTTTGCTCCCTTTTCCCTTCTGCTTCAAATAGGAAAGGTGATAGTCTGCCCTGTGGAATACTAGTTCCAAGGCTGGGCAGGTTCCCAGCCATAGAAATGAGGATAAAGATTGGAGCTGTCTGCTTACATCGTAATTTATACTAGTTCACAATCTCCAAAGCTTGCTCTAGGACTAGCTGGTGTAGGAGTTTGAGAAATCCAGTTTCGAGTGTTGTTTTGGTGTTACAGATTATGTGCAAGCTTGGTTATATACCAAGCATCCCTGAGAGGAATAGGTTTGTCCAAACCTTGGTTTTGTACTTCCTGAGTCATCCAGTGGAGCAAATCTGCTATTGACAGATGTCTCTTGCAGGCATTTGCAGGTTACCACCTGCAATTATTTTGATATTGACACTGTAAAGGAAATACCAGCAAATAGGTAACTTGTAAAAGGCTCACTGAGTATTTGCTGTCTCTGTTCCAGCGGGAGAAGGCTGCAGTTCATCAGCTGGAGGAAGAATATGAAGGCCTGCTGGTAAGCAAGGGATGTGGTAATTTCTGAGACCCTGTTTGCTTTATTAACACCTATGTGATTGTCAAGGGACACTTCAGGTTTTGACCGAGTGACAGATGCACATTTAAATAATTCTATTCAGTAGTATACTGAAAGTGCTTTGTAGTTTCTGAAAGATTCGTTTTGAGTCATGGACTTGAGATTAATGCATTGCCTGTTGTATAATTGACTTATTCTCACAAGGAAGTTTCTAGTTTGCAGCTGGTGAATGGAGTTGGTCACTAAGCAGGTGAAGAGTAGGCTCCACCTCCTTAATGGGAGTAAATGTAGTGATGAAATTAGGCTGTACATGAAGCTTAAAAAGTTACTCAATGGTGGGACTAGAACCAACCAAATTCTGTGTAGGGCTGTGCATCTTCCCTGCTGTGGATCTTCATGTAAAACACAGTGAGAATCTTATGCAAATGGTTTGTTTATTTAACACTTGGGATCAGAATCTGATTCCTGGCATCCTGATTTCAAGCAACAGGATGTGTATTATGATGTGAAGACAAAGGATTTTTTCTTGAAGTGTCAAATGTGCAAAAGATGCTGCTATAACATCAAGGATGTACTATGAGCAGCAAATGCAAGTAAAAGAATGCTAAATGTTCAGACATTTCTTGTTCCTCTCCCCATGCCTTTTTGCTTGCCTTCCTACATGTCTGCTACACGTGTGTTAGAAATAACTTTGAGAAGGTGCTGACATCAGATTCCTATTCTATAAATCCTGACAAGTTGTGCACTGTCTATTGCTAACAGGTTTCATGGTTCAATAAACCCAGGCACATCTGCTGTCCATTGCCAACAGGTTTTTGCAGATGTGCGAGTTTAATTGTTATTTTACTTTAAAAAAACAAACAGACAAACAAACAAAAAAACCACAAAAAAACCCCAAAAAACAAAAAAAAAACCACCCCAAAAAACCACTCCACAAAACAAACAAAAACAAACAAACAAACAAAAGGCAAAAGCCATTCTGTGCTCTTGGCTTCCCATTCTCCACCCAGCTCAGGCATTTATATGTTTATGGCTTCTCATTTCTATACTTCCTTGCAGAAATATTCCTTTGAAAGAATGGATCAGCTTCGCCAATTCCAGAACCTCATCCAGGCCACCAGCAGAGAGATCATGTGGATCAATGACTGTGAGGAAGAGGAGCTCCTCTATGACTGGAGTGACAGGAACACTGATATTGCCAGGAAGCAGGAGTCCTTCTCTGTAAGATAGCTCAACCTCCCTGTGCTTTCCGTCAGCCCTCTCTTGGAATAGTCAGGGAGAAGCAGCCTCTCTTGGGAGAGGCTCATCACAGGGTGTTTCTTCACGAAGTTCCTGGGTTTTTTTATCAACAATTTTCAATAAAGTACTATGTAATAACCTTTTGAGTCAGGACAGGACATTTTTTTGGAGGATTTTGCTCCCTTTCAGAGAGCTGTCATAGTTTATTTTGACCTTGGAATGTGGTCTTCTTGGTACAGTCCACTACAGACCAGTGATCACCTACAGCTTGTGCACACAGTCATTGTACTAGCATGCCAAACTAAGGCACTTGAATCAAGCAGGTTTAATTCTCCCCACTGGGACTATGCAGGGGTCAGAGGTCCCCATATTTGGCCCTGATTATCTGTCACCAGGAAGTAGAGCTGTGCTCTCTTCCTCCAATGGTTCTGCTAGCAGCACATTGCGTGCACGGTCAGATGTAGTTTGCCGTGCTCCTTGTCATCTGTGGGTGTGTAGGGAAATGGAGCATGGGTGGTTTTTTTAACCAGTATTGGTGCTGATCACCAAATAGAAAAAGAAATGGAAGTTCACACTATTATGGACATGCCTTTTTTTTTTTTAGTTCAGTTGTTCTGGATGTTGCAAGATGCAGTCATTTTTGCTTCCATCATTCTTAAGAAAGGCAGCACTTTGTGTGCTTTGCTCTCTGAAACAGCAAGCCTAGAGACTAGAATTGAGATGATTGCACCTTCTTTGATTCTACTGTCTTCATAATTAACTTCAGTACACCTAATGGAAAGACTGTATAGTGTTAGAGGGGATAATTTTACATTATCACAACTATCTGGGAAATTTTAAGCAAATAATCCTGTGCAGTGTACCTTTGGAGTTTGTTTAATCCTGTGTTTTGGCTATTTAGAAACGTATGAGTGAACTGGAGGTTAAAGAAAAAGAACTCAACAAGCTCAAGCAAGAAAGTGACCAGCTGGTGCTCAATCAGCATCCTGCTTCAGACAAAATCGAGGTGAGTTAGACTTTGTGTGATTTCACTTGCTCCTTTAGTTGCTACAAGGAAAAAGTTCGCAGCGAAGGCTCACATACGAAGTGCTGTGTTTGGGCTCAAGATCATGTCCATTTTACCCAGCTGTATGAGCTGCTCTAACAAATGTTACTACCTTCCTCTACAAACCTGGACATTAACAGCTGTGTGGTGATAGATACAAGTTAAAAATGAAATCTAAGCATAGGGCGTTACCTGAGTGTGTTGAAATTGCTGTATCTCGTTTGTGCTGACTACAGTGCAGCAGAATTTATGATTTCAAGGCATGTCATTGCCGTTCTGCTGTCTTAGTAGGTAGGCATGTTTTGAAAAAAGCCACACTCTCTTTGTAGAGAGTTTATGTTTAATCCAGGTGCAAATACTTTCTGCAGCTGAAATTCATAGTGCCTTTCTACAGCTTAGCCAAGACACTTTTGCTTTCACAGCTTGGTGTATACTTACTTTTTAGTTAAAAAGGCTGCAACAATTTGGACATTTTATTAGGAAATGCTGTAGTTGTTGCAGTTTCAAGAATGCATAAGAGCTCTGCAACTGAAGAAGCTAAAAGGCAAAACAAAAAATCCTTTCTGCCTTTCAGTGTGTTTACTTGGTTAACTGTTATCATATTGTGTAAAACCCTATTTCTCCTGTAGTCAGTTTCTCTCTTAAAGGAAAGATTATTTTAAGCTCCGGCAGTAAAGTGAAAGTTGTGTGTTGTTTTTTAAAGAATATACATTTTGGCTGCTTGAGTATTTTGAATCTAGAATAACCACATAAAATACCAGGTTTGGAGGTGTTCCCTGAAAGAATGAGAACATGGCCATTTGCAGCTGAAATACTTCGTTTGCACTACTGTTTGGCCATTTCACCCCTTTTTGTTAACACACCTGGGGCTTTATGTTGATCAAACAAATTCAGGTCATGAACAGATTTCTCTTTGTGTCTCACAAGCAGGTATTTAACTCATTTCAGTTAGGTGGATGCCTAGAAGTTGCGAAACCATTTGCATGAATTACACCATTTGTGAATTTGTTTTAGCAGATTTTTCATTTGCATTTGTGTGGAGTGTAGGTAATTCGCTTGAGTCTAGGTGTGGGAGAGAGATCAGTGTGGTGGCCTGAATTTTGTACTGTTTTTACTGTTTTTCTTAGGCCTACATGGATACATTGCAAACTCAGTGGAGCTGGATTCTTCAAATCACCAAATGTATTGATGTTCATCTGAAGGAGAACGCGGCTTACTTTCAGGTGAGTAGTGATGTGGAGAATTTGCACTACTTTTAAAAAAGTGTGAATCCCATCAAAGATATATTTATTGTGCATAGCACACTGTTGCCATGTTATAAATACTACCATTGTGCAGAGGTGAACTGGTATTTCTCATTAAAGGAGTCCATCAATTTTTAGCAGATATTTTTAAGAGCTACACACAGCCAAATTCACAACTTTTTTCCTGTAGTTCTTTGAAGAGGCCCAAGCCACGGAGTGCTACCTGAAAAACTTACAAGACTCTATCAGAAAGAAGTTCATCTGTGATAAGAGCATGTCACTGCAGACTTTGCTGGAGCAGATCAAAGAGCTGGAGGTACTGTCACACTTGCCTGACAGGTTATGTTCTGCTTTTCTGGGAAATCAGCTGTCCTCTCTAGATACCAATGTAAACCTAAGTGCACTGCACTGTTTAAGTACAGTACTGTATGAACTTTGAGACCATTATATTTTTAAGTGTGGAAAGAGTCCAAATCCCCAAGTTTCTGAGATGCTAACAAATGAAAGAAAAGGAATACTTTTATTCTTAGGTGGTAGAATATATTTTTGCCTCAAAGGATAAATGCATTTGATAAATGATTCATCATGTCACTCTATCACTCTAGTCTCTTTGAAAGGATAGAAGTCAGCTTTTTTTGCTGTTTTCTTATCATGAGTTAAGCACTCATAAGTCCCAAATTGGAGAAAAAATGGTCAGTGGTGTAAAAAGCCAATTGATGAAGTTAGTTTTGAAAGTGTAATTGTTCCGTTTTTTTGTTAGCATTCATTTTGTTAGATTCAATTTATGCCTGTGTTTCTTAAACACTACTTTGACCACATTGAAGATCTGTATGAAAAACCTGCTATGCAAATTTTGCAAACTTTGCATCTTGCCAGAGCTGCCAAGATATTTAGTTAGATGTTTCTCTGCTCTAAGATACTTAGTTAGATGTTTCTCTGCTCTTTTTAAAACCGCAGTTTTACATTGTAGGCCAAAGACTCATCCCATTGGAGCTAAAGTAAGTTTTGCCTACTATAAACTCCAGATGTATCCCTCTCTTAATAAAGCAACGGGAACTAGATGCCTTTTCTCTTTAGAATAAATTTGTAACATATAATTAATCTTTGCAGAATGAACGAGAGAGAATTCTTGAATACAAGAGGCAAGTGCAGAGTTTGGTGAATAAATCCAGGAAGATTGTGCAGCTGAAGCCACGTAACCCAGACTATCGAAGTAACAAGCCCATTATTCTCAAGGCCCTGTGTGACTACAAACAGGATCTGGTATGGTATCCCTTTTTGCCTGAGAATGTACATTGTGTAAATTTGAACATTGCAAATTACTTAGTAAGCAGACCATTGAGCTGATAGGTGTAACCCCTTTATCTGCTTTTGGTTAGCTTGAATTTCTTTGACAGAAGAAGCCCTGCATTTCTTGCCATTATAAATAAACAAGTAGGTTCTTATTGGTTAATAAATCTAGTCAAATTTACTATTATTAATCTATTAAATAGCATTAATACTCATATTTCAAATTAGAACATAGAAGTCTTATTGCTAATAAGATTGAAATTGTTATAGAGATGCCTCTATGCATCCACACCTTTTTTTTGGTGATTGCTTGCCTTTCCACTGCCTCTCTGGATCCTTAGGTGAGCAATTAATCTAACAAAAGTGAAGAATATGCAGTTATTCATTGGTATTGCCATTTCTTTTCTGGATGGGCTATGAAATGAATGATCTTTTTTTCTTCCTCCTCAGTACTGAGGCTTCTTGGGTTTATTTCTGTTTTTGTTTTTTTTTTCCTTAACGATAAATTTAAATGTGCTTTCTGCTTATGTGCTTTTTCCTGCACCATAACCACACCTGTGGCTGCCTGGTGTCAGGATTTCTGGCAGTTGGAGCTGGTGAATCTAGCTCTGCCACACTCACTCTGTCCCTCTGCAAATATAGATGCAGCACTAAATATCCTCATGCTTGCAGCTCACTGGCTTAAAGCCATGCATGGTTGCATAGCTTACCAGGCCATGTGTCCACAGTCAGTCTTTGTTGGGGCAAGCCCCAGGTCTGATTATCTAGCAGATTGGCAATTGCTCAGAGTGTTACTCTTGGGCTTTTTTGGGGTTTCTTCACATTTAAACCAGATTCAGGGAGAAGGGGTTGATATGTACTGATCTATTGCCCCAATGGGAAGCTGAGATGCACACCCAGACCTGGCAGCTGGGAAGCACCCCTGCTTCTGTGATCTAGGTGCATCTTCCTTGTCTCTCTCGTGGAAGCCCCACTTTACTTAACTAAGGGAAAACACTGTTCTGCATCCCTTACAGAAAACGGTGCGCAAAGGAGATGAGTGTATCCTGAAGGACAACAATGAGCGCAGCAAGTGGCTGGTGACCGGCCCTGGAGGAGTGGATATGCTGGTGCCATCTGTCAGCCTTATCATCCCACCCCCCAATCCATTGGCAGTGGATCTTGCTACCAAGTGAGTTGCTGCCTGAGTTTGGATGCTTGCCACTGGGGTTGGAGTTCACTCAAAATAGCAACCAGTCACAAACTATGTTCTGTGCCTTGATCAGGGTGCACTCTCCCTGCCCCTAAAGGTGGGGGATTAAGGACTAGACCCTTGACTTAAAGAAACTCACTTCAGTGAAATTTGCTGGGGTCTAGAAATGTTTAAATGTTAATGTCTGTGAGATTTTTCTCATCTGTGCTAATGAAAGTCATGTATAAATTAATTTCCAAGATTTTTTCAAGTAGAGAATGAGCCTTAACACCCTCCATATCTGGTGGATGTTTCTTGGGATGTTTTGTAGCTGTGCTACAAGGACAGATGCATTTTGATCATGCGTATTTTTTCTTCTTCGTGCCAGAATTGAGCAATACTATGAAGCTATTTTAGCTTTGTGGAACCAGCTGTATATCAACATGAAGAGCCTGGTGTCCTGGCATTACTGCATGATTGACATTGAGAAAATCAGAGCCATGACTATTGCTAAGGTAAGACACCAGCTGGCCTTGCCTGCAGACCAGAGACATCCATGACCTGATGTCTGCTGTCCCAGGCAGATCCTGCAGTATCCTGTGCAGATGTATGTTCTACAAAACCACAGGCCTTCCTTTTGCTAGTTTGCACAAAAACTCACACATATGGAAATTGTAATTTGATTAAGGGAGGAACAAAATGCTTTCCTACTCAAGCAGATAAGCAGGAAGATTATCTAAGGGAATTTATTACATACTTGCTGTATTTGTTCCTGCTGTACAAGGGCATGGATAAACAGAGTAAGATGTAGAATTTCAAACTGCTCTTAAGGTATGAAATTATGGTAACAAGGATAGGTTAACTCAGATGGTACTCTTAGCACCATACTTTTAGAGGCAGCTTAGTAGGATTTATTCTAAGCTGTAATTACTTTGGGTATTTTATAGGTTTATTAGTTTGTTCCTTAATGATTAACTAGTCATAAAACTTCTCCAATTGCTTTCTTTTTTCTTTTATTTCAAAATTCCCTTCTTCCTTATTTCAGCTGAAAACAATGCGTAAGGAAGATTACCAAAAAATAATAACTGACCTGGAGATCCATTATCAAGAATTCCTCAGAAACAGCCAAGGCTCAGAGATGTTTGGTGATGAAGACAAACGAAAGATCCAGACTCAGTTCACTGATGCTCAGAAGCACTACCAAACCTTGATCATACAACTGCCTAATCAACCACGACAGCCACAAACAGGTATGTTGTCGTCCTGGCTTTTCTAGAGTTTGGATTGCTGGGGTTTCTTTGTGCCAGAGGTGGCAGGTTGTGCGTTCTTTTTATGTGAAAATGTTCTCTTCAACATACGAATAGGAATATATTCAAGAACTGTTCTGCTGTCTCCCAGCATAACAAAACTGGGCATGCACAGGGGAAGCTTTTCTTCTTTCTTCCTTTGATGGGAATCTGGGAATAGTGCTCTAAAATTCATGGAGCTTGTTGGGACAATGAGAGGAATTTAGTCCATCTGATACATCTTCTGTTATTAGGAAGCAAAATCTCACTGCTGCATTTTAGGAAGCAAGTTTATATTTTTGTGAAGGAGAGATTTATGTCTCTGAAACAGCTGCCTAAGGACCCAGATCTTGCACCTGTTCTCAGTTCTACAGATCAACTCAGTGCTTGGGTCACTTGGGTACTGCCTTGGCTTCCTACATGTCCCTGCTCAGTTCTCTGGCAGTTGATGATTTCCCAATTCATTTTACAGTGGTTCCAACCGAGAGCTGTCCCGTGGGTTCCTCAAACACCATAATTGTTAATGAGAGAAACCGAGAGCATGAGAAGCAGGAGGCCTGGCTGCTGATGGAACTTCAGAAGCTTCGGCGTCAGATTGAAGCTTCTGAGATTCAGATGGTTCAAAGAGCTCCTCTTGGAATGGATCAAGGGGCTATGCATGACTTTTCAGTCAGAATAAAGGACTTAGAGGTAACTGTGGATGTTTGTTTTTGAGCATCTCAAGCTCTGTATGACTCTGTGCTGCAGTTCTGTTTATGATCAGCTGGGAAAGACACACATCCCGTGCAGAATAATCTCAGTCAGAGGCTGACCATAATGATTTGGATTAGAATTTACCTTCCAAGTAGAAAAAGTTGAGTCTTGAATTTTAGAAATCAAATTCTGCCAGGCAAGGAATACAGAAAGACTGATGTCAGGTGTCTGGGAATTCATGTAAAGCCTCATCCAGAATAAAACACCATTAAAATCCTTTTCCAAGGACTTCACTTAACCACCTACCTGTAAAGTGCTGTCTGTGGGATACAGATTGGATACACAAGACTTACTATCCTTTTCCTAGCTCTTTAGATTTGTAGGAGACCATGGATGGAAGATTGGTACAAAAAGGTAATAGATTCAGCACATGAGAAATTCCCATGGGGAAATGAGGTTGCAAAGGTCTCAAGAGGAGAAAGATCTGGTCCTTCTGAGCTGAGTTTTGGAGTGCAGATGCTTAAAAAGACATATGACCTATTGTGGACAAAAAAGAACCTGCTCAGTAGTGCTTGCCTTGAAGAAAGCAACCTCAGTCGAGCTAGTTATGAAAGAGCAGACTGCTTGGATAAGGAGACCACATCCATATGAATATAGAATAGAATGATCGTTCAGCCAACCAAAAATGTGTCAACCAGGCATTCTCTTTTTCCTTAGGGTGTGCAGAACGACTCTCAAATAATGGCTGAAACCCTCAATAAGCATAAGGACTTGCTGCCTAACTTCAGAGGTTGTGAGAAGTATGTGTACTTGCAATCAGAAATAAATGCTCTTTTTCAAAAACTGGAAAATATTAATGGTGTTTCTGCTGGCTACTTAGACAGGTAAGTAAATTGAGGCTATTGCAATAAATATTCACTTACTGCTATAATTCTTAGTCCAGAAAGCTGCATTTTGTTACTGGTAGTGTAAAATTACACCTTCTCTGCAAATGGTGATCATGTTGATAGAAACAGACACATAAATTTCTTCTCTTTTCTGGAACACTTTAAAAAAAGAAGGTGAGAAGCATGGGTATCACAGGAATTTCTTGTGTTGCCTATTCTCTTTGGCCAATCATCTGCAATTAATTAAAAATATTATTGTTCCTTCCTTGGTCCATAATGGATTTGCCTTGTATCATTTATTTTAGCTTGAATGCACTGAGGTGTCTGCTCCAGGTTATTCTGCAAACAGAAGATGTGATCAGAGTTTTTGAAATCAGACTGTCTGAAGAGGAGACTGTTCCTTTGGATCTTGATAAAGTGGAGGCTTATCGGGCTTGTCTGAAGGTGAGGGGCCAAAACCCAAGGACACACCAAAGCAAAATTTGTAGATGCCAGCACTGATCTATTGAGCTGGGGGAAACCCTTCCAAAACCACAGGAGATAGAAATGCTGATCCTGTTTTTTTTTTATGTATAGACATACAATATTTTGTAAATCAAGCATATTTTTGCTGTCTGGTCAAGGGAGTGGATTGTCCTGCTCTGCTCTGCATTGGTGCTGCCTCCCCTTGAGTCCTGTGTTCAGTTTTGGGTGCCACAAGATAAAAAATATATAAAGTTATTAGACAGCGTCCAAAGGAGGGCTGTGAGTATGGTGAAGGCTTTGAGGAAGCCCTGTGAGGAGCAGCTGAGGTCACTTGGTCTGTTCAGAAAACAGACCAAAGGAAAGAGAACACTGAGGGGAGACCTCATTGCAGTCTACAGCTCCTTCACTAGGGGAAGAGGAGGGGCAGACACTGATCTCTTCTCTGTGGTGACCAGTGGCAGGACCCAAAGGAACAGGAAGGAGCTGTGTCAGGAGAAGTTTAGGCTGGATATCAGGAAAAGGTTCTTCATCCAGAAGTGGGCTGGGCACTGGAACAGGATCCCCAGGGAAGTGGTCACAACACCAAGCCTGACAGAGTTAAAGAAGCATCTAGACAGTGCTCTCAGACATGTAGAGTTGGACTCAATTATACTTGTGGGTCATTTCCAGCTCAGGAAACTATGGTTCTATGAAATTATTGAAAGTAACATACTTTAGGTTATTACTTCTTCCACCCCTGCTTGTTGCTGCCTCCACAGTAAGGGCAGCTATGTGGAAGGTTTCTGTAGCTCTCATTTGACATGACCAAAAGGTAACTGGGTTGTGCTCCATTTGCACCACCTATGCCATTTTTCCCTACTAAAGGTAAGAACATAAAATAATGAAAGGGTTCTTGTTCTCCCAAATACATTCAGTGCACAAAAGGACCAGAAAATAATGGTGGATAAAAGACTGGATTTGCAAGACAACTTTGTGCTCAGCAAAGCAGTTATTTCCCTTTTCTCCTTGTACAGGCTGAATACTTTTCACTCTAAGATTTGACATAGACTCTGTAGCAAAACCAGGACACTCAATAGCACTCAAATTTACTTAGAGGATAACAAGGTCCTCTGTTACCTAGAGGACAACAAGGACATTTAACAAGCCTATATGCACTACATTCACTAGTGATATAAATAAACACAGATAATAGTGTACAGAAGTGGGTTACAGAAACCTTCCATGCATCTGGGAGTTGTTCTTAGCTGGTGTAAATGTGAGCTACACAAAAAAAACCAAAACCAACCAACCAAACAAACAAACAAAACCAAAAAAAACCCCCAAAACAAAACAAAACAAAAAACCAAAAAAAACCCCCAAAAACAAACAAACAAAAAAAACCAAACAACAACAACAAAAAAAAAAGCTTGAGCTCAAGGCTGTAGCCATCCCTGTGACAGGGGGCTGCAACGTGGACCAGTGCCTTAGCTGTATATTCCTTTTTGTGATGCTCACAGTATGTGTACCTAAACTAGTGTGTGTGTGTGAAGAAACATCTCCATGGAAGATATTTATAAAAATGTAAATAGGAAAACAAACAAACAAAAAAAAATCTGTGCAGATTTTTAGGTGTTTAAAAACTGCATATACCACTCCTGAGGCTTGATTACACAGCTGTGGCAAGTGTAGGAATCTTTTATACTTCAGTGAAATTTTCTAGTCAGTTTTTTCTAGGAACAAGAAAGGCTCTTATTCTGCTCTGGTAACTCTGCTCTGCAGAGTTCTGAGAAACTGAAATGTTGGCTTCAGAATAAATAGTAGAATGTAATAGCAGAGGGCTTTGGCTTGGCAAATTATTTAGTCTAACTTTAAACAAATTTTTAAGCCAAGCTGTGTACCAAAATAGGTATTTCACTTTAAACAGGTTAAATCTAGCTGACATCACTATACATACCTTACTGAGTTAAAAACAACATCTTTAGATCCCAATGTACTGTGCATGCCTTTGAATTGGTTAAGTATCAGTATCTTCTCAAGAATAAATTAAATTACAACATTTTGGTTTTTTTTCCAGAAAATGAAAGCAGACCTAAATATGAAGAAGTCATTACTGAATACCTTGGAAAATGAGCTGCAGAGAACACTTCAGATTCACTCACAGTCTTGTCAGTCATACACCCTATATGACATGGACATTGGAAAGTACTGTGACAAAGTTACCCAGCTAATAGACCGCTGGCAGAGAGCTGATAAGCAGATAGATAACAGGTTTGTTCATGTTTTCAGAGTGTTTTCCTTACTGCTATTGCTACCAAGATCATCTTAGCAGTGAATTCTAAAAGACCTGATGTGCACTAACCTTTGCTTCCAAAGGACAAATGGTGACTTAAGGGCAATAAGACTCGAGCAATTGTGAATAGGTTGAACATACTTCAAAAGGAATTGTGTAAGACCAAGCAGAAAAATGTAGTTAGCCATGCAAATGTCTACCCTATGTGCTAAAGAGTTGTTAATTTTTTTTTTATTCTTGCTAATGTTCTTGGATTAAGTACTTCCAGTCAGCATTTTCCCCCTCAAAAAAGAACCCATGCTTATTCCTCAACACCCTGTACTTGAGGGTTAAAAATCCAACTAAGAATTAAGTAACAAAATCAAACCTTGAATCTGAATCGTGAAGAGAAGGTATATTCTGATCGTTTGAGGGGGAGAGGTGGAGGTTGGGGTATGACTTGTTTTAATTTGTTTTATTTTGTTTTTTATCTGAGGACAAAATGTAGTCCTAACTGGTTGCTGGTTCTCCAGTGAAAATTGAGAACAAGAGTACTGAAGTCAATGAACTTGATTTTTATCACTGCAAGTTTTATTCATTCCTCACTTTGACAGGAAGGCCCAACCTCTGTGTATTATAGAGTTACTCAAAAGTGAGGTATTAAAACCCCATATTGGGTGACTAATAACCAGTACAATTCTCATTTATTTAAAATTTTTGTTCAGAATCTCCTTTTCAGAACTTCCCATAGTTTTATGTAAGTTTATTTCTGTGTTTTAATTCTGAAAAGTGTGAAAAGAGAGAGAAAGAGAATGCACTTTCCATTTTGATAGGTTTTTCCCCTTTTTTCCTAGGTCATGGGATTTAGAAAGGCAGATCAAACAGCTGAAAACCTACCGAGATCTCTACCAGGCTCTTAGCAAGTGGATCTGTGATGCCAAGCGCCGGCAGGATTCTATTGAGTCCATGAAGCTGTGTGATTCCAACACTATCATGAGATACCTACATGATCAGAAGGTATGCAGCACCTGAATGAGTTGTCTTCAGTTATCTCGCTTTTAAATTGTTCTGCTATACAGAAAATATCAGTATCAATGCAGTCTGCAATACAGTGGCCTGTTTTGAATTATAAAGTATGCAAGCTACCAAAAAACACCACATATGTAGAAGGCAGGAGGGAGGAAATATTATTGTCCTCATTACTTTCTGTCAGCACTGCAACAGATTATGAACAAGACTGTGTTTGGCTCCTACACATTCACTGACACTTTTACACATCAGCTTTGAATTAATTCAAGGGGCTGTAAGATGGTGCAACTTATGGGACAAATTACAGCACAAAAATAAAAATCAAGTAAATACATCTAAGCTAAAGTCAAGGAACTTTGCCTTCCCAGTTCTGGGGTTTTTTCAGTTGCTGAGTGTTCTCTCTCAGAAAAACCTTCTCAAGCCCAAAGAGCTTGCTGTTGTAAAAACTGCCCAGGTACAGGTCATTTCAGGTCTCAGCCTTAGGGGCTGCAGTAGTCTCCTGCTGCAGGTGCTTTCTGAGGCAGTGTGTACAGGAGAAAATACTGGTAAATCTTGCAGGAGTGTTTCACGGCTCACTTTTCTCTTGGCAGAACTTGCACAGTGAAATCTGTGGGAAGCGAGACAAAGTTGAGGAGCTTCTCAAGCATGCAGATCAGTGCTCAGCTGCAATTAAGGTACTTGCATCTCAGCATTTTTGTGGGGTGTGGTTTTTCATGGTCAGGCACATCCTATTGTCTCTGCTCCGCTGACGGGTGAAAAGTCAGCTCCCTGATGCATGTGTACAGAAATTGCCGGGGTGAAGTACTTCTGAGTACAAAACACAATGAAAGCAATTTGTGTACTTGCCACCTGAACACTATGGGATCATCCAGCAGATACCAGTGAGAGCTTCTCTTCAGGTGAATCAAAGCCTCCTTCTAGCCAGACCAAACTTTCCAGTTCACGTGTTAAAAAATATAAGGAATTCAAGAACAGATCGGTACTTAACGAATTAGGTCTGATTAGGATCTGATCTAGGAGGCAAGACAAATGCAGATGAGCAGGAGGAATGGTGTGCAATAGCCATGAGAATCAATAACATACAGAGGGAATGGTTTGTGGTCTTTGAATTTTTATGTCATCTTTATATCCATGCTTTCTCCAGCTCAGTCTTACTCTCTGTGACAAAGATTTTGCTATATATGTGACATGGCATATGTGATACAAAAGAGACGCAGAGATTGTTATTCTGATGAAGTTTTGTTGGATAACAGTACTTAGACCAGTTACTCCCATTAATATTTTTCATCTCTGTGTAGCCCTCAACTTACAGAAACAGTTGTCTTCTTGTTTTCATAAAATATTTTTCCTCTTTTTCCCTTGTCATTCTCCTCCATGAATCTCCACAGGGGTACTTGGACTGTTGAGCTTCTGTTTATGACAGAGGATTATCTCTACATGGTCAGAAATATAAACAAGGGGAAAATGTAGCTTTTCATTAAGAAAACAAAACAACCCAAAAACTTGCATTTTCTGAAATAGATTCACAGATAATTCTTTGGCAGTTTCTAAATCGGTCTTGCTTTTTGTCTTATTTTTCAGGATTATGAACTACAGGTTGCTTCCTACAGTTCGGGATTAGAAACATTGCTCAACATACCTATCAAGAAAAGTGTGGTTCAGTCTCCTGCAGTCCTAATTCTACAAGAGGTAATTTTTTTCCTCCCCTTCAATCTTTTGAATGCACTTGTTTGTCTTTGTGAGCCCTTGTGAGTCATACCCAGCTGTATTCTAATACTTAGCACTGTCACTGGTAATGTGTGCTAAGCACATAAGCACAACGAATTAGTGCAGAATAGTCATTGTGCTGTAAATCAGACCTGGGCTTGTTCAGACATTAGATTAGCCCTCAGGAATTTATCTCATTCCTATTCAGTGTCCACTGCATACATACTGTGAGAAAGGTAGATTTATGCCCCAAGTGGTTTAGTCACTTTCAGCCTGGGAATTAACTGCTATTAAAAATTTAACTTGGGTTACTTGTGACTGTCAGACAGGAAGAGTGTGATGAACCAGGGGATGAAAGCTTAAATTTAATATCACATCAGCAATGGGGGGCAGACAATCCTGAAAAACCAAAAAAGGTGTGGATTTTTCGTAAGGAAGAATTCACACTTCTGGGGTCCTCAGAAAGTCGTGTGAATTTGTGAGGAGTAGAATCTGCTTTTTTACTTTTTCAAGTGATGTGTTTGCTCATGTAGATTGGAATCCATTAAATGGTCTGGACTAGGTATTTTCACGTTTAACTCTAGTGCTAACAATTCTGTTTCTTTTCAAGGCTAATGAGGCTCAGTCCCGCTATATAGAGCTTCTTACAAGATCAGGAGATTATTACAGATTCTTGAGTGAAATGTTAAAGAGCATGGAGGATCTGAAGGTATTCTAAATCTTTTATTTTCTGTAGCTTTCATTTTTATCACAGATTAGAAAACTATCACTGATCAGAGGCAGAAAGTACAGTATAAAGTAGCTCACAAAACTATATCCAGAACTCAGAGGTGTCCTACAAAGGAGGCATATTAGCAGTGTCATGCATCTTTTGTGAAAGAGTACAGTGTTTTACAAAGTGACCTCCAAAGTTGAGTGTGAAGTGAGGTAGAGAACTGGTCTCCTTGATAAATAAGGAGGTGCTCATCAAGGCACATGAGCGATCCTTCCCTGCCCATCCCAGCCTTGACCTCAGTGACAGCACAGCTACCTCAGTGCTGAAAACTTGCTCCTCATGGTTGAGGGCGCCTCATTTTAGACCATAGTCTAAAGTGTTTTGAAAGAAGCAGCTTCTGATTTGATGCAGCTCAGTGAAACAGAGAGGCCCATTAAAGAAGTTGCATATATGGAATGTGATTTTCACCTGTTTGAAAACTGGGAAGGTTCTAAAGGTAACTATTCCATACTTCACTGGTGAACTTCTGCTACGCCACATTTTACTATCAGTAATGCACCTTCCTCCCCCTATAAAGTATCTTTTCCCCTCTGAAAGTCATTATATGCTGATTTCTGAATAAGGATTGACTCTGAATAAATAAAGATTCCAGAATTTGTCTTGATGCCATTAAATAAAAAAGGGGTTTAGATCTCACTGAAGCGGCAAATACATTCATTTTTAAGTAGTCAGTGTTACAATATATATTTTATTGCATGTGATGATTTTGAAACAGTTGTCAAAATATTTATGGGAGTGTTTCCGTTTGTTTTTCTGCTATCATGTTGCAGATGAAAAACACCAAAATTGAACTCCTGGAAGAAGAACTCAGACTTGCTAGGGATTCAAATTCAGAGACAAGCAACAAACATAAATTCCTGGAGCAAAATCTGCAGAAGTACCAGATGGACATTTCTCAGCTCAAAGCAAAGCTGATGAGTTTAGAAGAAATGAAAAGACAAGCTGAAATGGATGGAAGTTCTGCTAAGCAAAACCTAGACAAATGCTATGCCCAAATAAAGGATCTAAATGACAGAATAACCAGGTTGACTTATGAGATTGAAGATGAGAAAAGGAAAAGGAAGTTGCTGGAGGATAGATATGAGCAGCAGAAGAATGACTATGACCAACTGCAAAAAACAAGGCAAAATGAGAAAGACAGCCTCGGTTGGCAGAAGTTAGAGTCTGAGAAGGTCATCAAGGAGAAGGAGTACGAGATAGAAAGATTAAGGGTTCTTCTTCAGGACGAAGGCACACGGAAGAGGGAGTATGAAAATGAGCTGGCTAAGGTAAGAAACCAGTTTAGCGAGGAGATGAGTAATTTAAAGAACAAGTATGAAACAGAAATTAATATTAAGAAGACAACAATCCAACAGATAGCTGCACAAAAAGATGATGATGCAAAAGGCCTCAGAGCCCAGGTTGACAGACTGACAAGAGAGAACAGAGACCTTAAGGATGAGATTGTGAGGCTGAACGATGCCATCCTGCAGACAACAGACCAACGGCGGAGGGCAGAAGAAGATGCTCTCCAGCAGAAGGCTTGCAGTTCTGAGGTGTCACAGCAGAAGCACCAGTTAGAGCTGGAGCTGAAACAGATCATTCAGCTTCGTGGGGAAGACAACTCAAGATACAAGCAGGCTCTTGAGGAGGCTGCCTCAACTATTCAGGATAAAACTAAGGAGCTGGAAAGGCTAAAGCTTCAGCTTCAGGAAGAGGCTAAAAGCCGATGGGAACTTGAAAATGAATTGGCTAAGGTAAGAAACAGTTATGATGAGGAAATTATTAGTTTAAAGAACAAATATGAAACTGAGATTAATATCACAAAGAACACAATTCACCAGGTCACCATGCAAAAGGAAGAGGAGACAAATAATTATAGAACACAGCTGGATAATGCCATGAGAGAAAATAGGAATTTGTGTGAGGAAATTAGGAGACTGAAGAATACAATAAGTCAGACAACAGATAATCTACGGAAAATAGAAGAGAATGCTCAGCAGCAGAAGGCAGCTGGCTCAGAGCTTTCTCAGAAGAAACAGCAGCTGGAGATTGAGCTAAAACAAGTTATTCAGCGACACTCTGATGAAAGCATGCGGTACAAACAGTCACTTGATGATGCTTCTAAAACCATTAAGGAAAGAAACAAAGAGATTGAAAGGCTGAGAAAGTTGTTGGATGTAGAAACAAGTCAGAGGAAAGAAGTGGAAGATGAGAACAGTCAGTTGAAAAGAGTCCAGTTTGACCTGCAGAAAGCGAACACAAGTGCAACTGAGACAATTAACAAGCTGAGGATCCAAGAGCAGGAACTGGCCAGACTGAAAATTGACTATGAAAGAGTTTCACAAGAGAAAAAAGGCAGGGATCAAGAAAGTGCAAAGTTCCAGAGCACTGTAAAAGACTTGCAGATCCAGAAACATAAGCTGGAGGAGGAGCTTTGCAGACAGAACAAAAATTTAATGGAGGAAACATCCAGGAGGAAAAAACTGGAGGAGGAAATAGAAGGCATGAGGAGATCTCTGAGAGACCAATCGGTTAAAATAACTAATCTCACACAGCAGATAGAGGAAGTATCTATTGTAAAGAAGAGGAATGAAGATGACCTTAGACACCAAAGAGAAGTATTAGATGGTCATGTGAGAGAGAAGCAAAGATACATGGAAGAGTTGAGAAAATGCACATCTGATATTGAGACTTTACGTCGTCAGTTGGTCCAAGAACAGGAGCAATTAAAACAGGCTCACCTACGATATGAGCACTTACAGAAAACCTCTGAGGAAAAAAGCAAAGCCTTGAATGAGTGCAAAATAGAGATCGAAAGGCTTCAGTCTCTCACCGAGAACCTTACCAAGGAACACTTATTACTGGAGGAGGAGCTGCGAAATGTTAGATTGGAGTACGATGACCTCAGAATGGTCAGAAATGAAGTTGATGAGAAAAATACCACCATTGCTGAACTAAAGAATCAGCTTCAGATGAGCAGCAAGCAAACCCTGGAACTTCAGGGGTTGCTTAATGATTTACAGAAAGAAAGGGAAAAATTGAGACAGGAAATTGAAAAATTCCAAAAGCAAGCTCTAGAGGTATTCACACATATTTTGATCCCAGCTTTACTGTTTCTCAAATATATAATTAATTGCAGTGTTGATTTGAACAAATTAATTCACCCTTTGCTGTTTGAAGTCACTGTACTTGTGAATAACATCCCCTTTATGACCCTTCCTCTTGGTTAAGTTTTAAATAAAAATGGCAGGATTTGGCCACTTCCTCTTTACTCCCTGGGAGCTATTCTAGGGAGCCATAAGCTCTCATCACCTAGGAGAGCTTTGTTCTCAGGCCTTGCCCCAGAAGAAATCTGTGTTCTGTGCCAGTGTCCAGCAAACCATCTTAGAGAAAAACGGGAGCATGTGGAGTACCACTGTGTTTTAACAGTTCCCTGCTGGCTGTATGCTTCCCAGGCTGTTTCAGCCAGGATGGGTTAAAGCCGTCCTTTGAGGCTGCCCTGAGTGCTGTCACAAACTAAACTGGCTAAAAACCCCAGAACCAACAAGCTGTCAAGGTGCTGATTAACTGGGTAAGATATTGACTCCAAGTGAGGATTAGGAGTCATGTTGTCAGCTGTACCTAAGGTACTAAAGGCCTGTCTTTGGGGATTTATGTTCCTAAGTCACTAAGGGCATTTGCAAATTTTACTATTGGCTCTTACTTCTTGAATTTTAGATGACAACATAAACAAGTTAAAGAAAAAAAAAATTAGTATTTTGTTCTTCTGCCTGGTTTCTTGTACAAAGAACTACTCTTTAAATATATACATGTGAGCACTTGTGAAAATGTATTTTTCCTAGACTTGTCCCTTTTATTTCTTTTCTCATATCCTTTATTCAATTTTTCTTTCCTTTACTTTAAAAATCCTAATACTGATATTAAAAAAATACTAACATTTAGGATTATGTAACTCCTGTGCATATATATATATATATTTTTTATATATATGTACACATCTATATGCATGTGTTACAAGTAGATAAACTTGTATTCAGTTTAATATGGACTGCATACAAACATGCATGCTTGTGGATGTTTATGCATATGGATATATGAAGGCACTGCGTGAATTAAAATGGAAGGCAACACAGGTAAAATTGTTTGGAGTGACATGTGAAACTAACAGCAAAGCAAAAACTGAGTCATATGTTTCCTTTTTATCTATGTATGGCCAGTCCTTAGCTGATGAAAATTCCCCTGGATTAGCAGGACTGCCAGGACATCTGCTGAGCATCAGGCTATTTATAAGTCTCAAATGCTCTGTGTATTTGTCAGCGTTCTGTGAGAAGTATCAAAAAGTTACAGAGAACTAAATCAGCTGAAGGTCGAGGCTGTGGGTAACAGAATGGAGTCTCTTGAGTCTCTGGCAGGACTGAGACCTTCTCTGGTTCATGTGTGTCCATAATCTTGGGTAAGGTGCTGCTGTGACTAGAATGTTTTCCACTGGGAGCTTGCTGCAGGTTAAATGACAGGCTGGAGAGCATTGTAGGCAGAGGGCATAACTCTGACCAGCACAAACTCTAACCATCCTTTCTTGGTTTATTTCTCCTCCACAACTGTAGGCATCCAGTAGGATTCAAGAATCCAAAAGTCAATGTAGTCAGATTATGCAAGAAAGAGAAACCCTGCTGATAAAAATGAGTGCTTTGGAGCAAGACAAAGCCAGACTGCAGAGATTAGAAGAGGAGCTGAACCGTTTGAAAGTTACCCTGGAGTCAGAATCACGTTTGAAGCAACGCCTGGAAAGTGAGAAGCAACAAATTCTGAATGACCTCAATCAGTGGAAGAGCCAGCACTCCCGAACAGAGGAATCCATAAGGAAGATCCAGTGTGAGAGGGAGAAGAGTGAGAGGGAGAAGAACAGCCTAAGGAGTGAAATTGAAAGGCTGCAGATGGAAATCAAACGGATTGAGGAGAGATACCGGTGCAGACTGGAAGAGACCGCTGTCAAAAACCAGTCAGAGTTGGAGTCGGAGCGTCTCAGGCTGCAAAGAGAGATTGAGAAACTCAAGCAGCGCCCATATGGGGCTCACAGATCTACCCAGACCGAGGAAGACTTCTGTATTGATGCCTCCAAGCTGGTGTTCAGTGGGCTGCGGAAGAAGATCACAGCCATGCAGCTGTATGAGTGTCAGCTGATAGACAAACTCACACTGGATAAACTACTGAAGGGGCAGAGGTCGGTGGAAGAGGTCGCGGCTGACATTGAGCCCTACCTCAAAGGGGCAGGTGCTATTGCAGGGGTGTCCCTTTCGCCCAGACAGAAGTACTCTTTTGTTGAGGCCAAACGGAATCAGCTGCTAACAGCAGAAAATGCAGTCTTGCTCCTAGAAGCCCAGGCAGCAACAGGAGGTGTGATAGACCCACATCGAAATGAGATATTGACAGTGGACAGTGCTATCGCCAGAGATCTGATTGACTTTGATGATAGAGAACAGATCTACACAGCAGAAAAGGCTATTACAGGATTTAAGGATCCTTTCTCAGGCAAAACTGTGCCGGTATCTGAAGCCATCAAGAAAAACTTGGTTGACAGAGAAACCGGAATTCGTCTGCTTGAAGCCCAGCTGGCTGTAGGAGGGATAGTTGATCCTGTCAACAGTGTTTTCCTACCCAAAGAGATAGCATTGTCTCGTGGGTTGATTGACAAAGACCTCTACAGGATGCTAAACAACTGCCAAGGCAGTACAAAGAACTTCATTGATCCCACCACCAAAAAGGCAGTCACTTACATGCAGCTGAAGGAAAAATGCAGGATTGAACCACACACTGGTCTGCTTCTCCTTCCAGTGCAGAAGAGGAGTATGTCATTCCAAGGGATCAGGCAGCCTGTCTCAGCAGATGCACTGCTTGAGGCTGGAATCATTAAGGAATCAACAAGGAATGACTTGGAAAGAGGTGCAATTACAGTGGAAGAAGTGAGTGAGAGAATTATTGATTTCCTTCAAGGCTCTAGCTGCATTGCTGGTATCTACAATGAGGCTACTAAAGAGAAACTTGGCATTTACCAGGCTATGAAAATAGGTTTGGTTAGGCCAGGGACAGCCCTCGAACTCCTAGAAGCCCAGGCAGCCACAGGGTTCATAGTGGATCCTGTCAGCAATGTGAGGCTGCCTGTTGAGGAGGCTTACAAAAGAGGCCTTGTTGGAATTGAATTTAAAGAGAAACTTCTCTCTGCTGAAAGAGCTGTCACTGGATACAAAGACCCAGAAACTGGAAACATCATTTCTCTGTTCCAAGCAATGAACAAAGAGCTCATAGAGAGAGGCCATGGCATTCGTCTGCTGGAGGCTCAGATCGCTACTGGAGGGATCATCGACCCCAAAGAGAGCTACCGCTTGCCAGTAGAGACGGCCTACAAGCGTGGCTACTTCAATGAGGAGCTCAACCAGATCCTTAGTGATCCAAGTGATGACACCAAAGGGTTCTTTGATCCCAACACAGAGGAAAACTTGACCTACTTGCAGCTGAAAGAAAGATGCATAAAAGATGATGCAACGGGGCTCTGCCTTCTGCCCCTGAGAGAGAAGAAGAAGGTGGTGCACACCTCACAGAAGAACACCCTTAGGAAGCGCAGGGTGGTCATTGTAGATCCAGAAACAAACCGGGAGATGTCCGTTCAGGAGGCCTACAGCAAAGGCCTCATAGATTATGACACCTACACAGAACTAGCTGAACAGGAGTGTGAGTGGGAAGAAATAACTATCACAGGATCTGATGGCAGCAGTAGAGTAGTCCTTGTCGACAGAAAAACAGGTAGCCAGTATGACATCCAAGATGCCATTGATAAAGGCCTGGTGGAGAGGAAGTTTTTTGACCAGTACCGTTCTGGCAGCTTGAGCCTGACCCAGTTTGCAGACATGATTTCCTGCCGTAATGGCACTGATGAGGTGTTCCGGCACGAGTCAGTGACTCGGTCTCCCACTGTGCTGAGTGTCAGGAGTTCTTCAGTGATCAGGAGTGGTTCTTTCTCAGAGACCCCAGATGAGTGCAGTCCTATTGCAGCCATATTTGACACGGAAAACTTGGAGAAAATCTCCATTTCAGAAGCTATACAGCGGGGCATTGTGGATAGCATCACTGGGCAGCGGTTACTTGAAGCCCAGGCCTGCACCGGCGGCATAATATGCCCTACCACTGGCCAGAGGCTTTCTCTCCAGGAAGCCACTAGCCAAGGCATCATCGATCAGGATATGGCCACACGTCTCAAACCAGCCCAGAAGGCCTTCATAGGGTTCGAAGGCATAAAGGGTGGACGCAAGAGGATGTCAGCAGCTGAAGCAGTGAAGGAGAAATGGCTGCCTTATGAGGCTGGGCAGCGGTTCCTTGAATTCCAGTACCTCACTGGAGGTCTCGTGGACCCAGAAGTGCGTGGAAGAATAACTATTGAAGAAGCCATTAGGAATGGATTGATTGATGGTCGCGCTGCCCAGAAATTACAAGACACCAACAGCTATCCCAAAATTCTGACCTGCCCCAAGACCAAGCTGAAAATATCCTACAAAGACGCAATGAACCGGTCAATGGTGGAAGACATCACCGGGCTTAAACTGTTGGAAGCAGCCTCTGTTTCCTCTAAAGGCATATCCAGTCCCTACAATGTCTCCTCGGCACCTGGCTCTCGCTCTGGCTCTCGCTCTGGCTCGCGTTCAGGCTCACGCAGTGGGTCTCGGAGAGGAAGCTTTGATGCCTCAGCAAGCTCTTCATATTCTTACTCATACTCAGCCTTCAGCAGTGGGTCTATTGGGCGCTAATAACAAGTGAGGGAATGTGTCTGCATTTTATTATACTTTAGATTATCCTATATTCCATTTACTAAAAGAAAAAAAAAAAACAACAAGACGCCAACAAAGTAACTCGAAGCAAAGCCTTGAAGTCTTTTCTGGGTGTATTACACTTTTCTTCTGAAAAAGCTGTAAAATGTTTGAATGCAAACTTATAGAATGTAGATTAGGGAATGCAAAAGTACTATTTGTGAATTTCAAGTTTCGGTTCCCATTTCCTCTTAGTCTTAGGATTTTAATAGGTCTCTGTATATTTTAAATACTGTGTCATGTGCCTTCTCCTGTTATCCATTACTATCAACCTATAAGGTGGTAACTGAGGTTTGAAAGTCTTGCAGTATTTAACTCTTATGCACATAGACCTTTTTCAATTTGCTATTATGAAAAAAAAAAGATATTAACAATATGGACAGAAAATGCTCTTAATACTTGTTTAGAATCTATACCGTAAACATGAAACTGTCTTTCAGATGCTCTACTTCTTTATGTTTGGCTAGCCATTTTCTGAAGTATAACTTGGTGGATGTAAAGGGCTATTATTAGGCTGGGCTTTTGTTTTACTGTTAACCCATATACAATTTTCTATTGTTTTGCTTGATTTCCCTGTAACAAAAAAAAAAAAAAAAAAAAATCTAACTGTACCATGTGAGCTATTCTGGACAATAAACTTCTGAAGTTTTAAAGTATTTGGTGTGTACTTCATAATCTTAATAATTTTATCTGTGGACATTCTTGGAAGCGCAAGTAAGAGAAAGAACCATTTTTAAAAGAAGCAGACATTAGCTTTGTTGTAAAATGTGCGTAGGCATGTTACATTTCATAATGCTGAGCCGTCACTTTTATGAATGAGGACTTCTGACTCTGATTTTTCAGTAGGAAAATGAAGGTAGCACCAATAGTGGAAGCTATGCCCCAGAAGCAGAATGCCTGTTTGCACACTTGTTTTTAGAGTTAATGATGATAATAGGAAGCATATTTTTTCTGCTTGTGATCCAGATCATTGTCTCTGCAGCTACAAGGGACTGAGTCATATTCTCCCTTATACATCCATGCAACTTTGGACAGTGAGCAGAACAAAAAACTTTCTGGCTTAGCTGGCCAACTCTGGCACAGGAACATCTTTCAAAACCTGAACAATTGCCTCTTTTAATATCCTTTTGCCTCTTCTGTTGGCTCCTGAAAGCCTAGCTTGAGAAAACTGCGGTAGTGTATCAGTGCTTGTGTGATACCTTGCTGTCATCAGTTTTATGTAGGCCGCTGGCATCCTGTGGACTCCTTTTATCTGAGCCGAGAAGCCAGAGCAGAACTAAATGACCACAGTATTAGAGGACACAGGAGTGATTTGAAACAACTTCAGCCAGTGCAGAAAATTACTTGTATACATACATGGAGGCTGTCCTGTCCTCTTGCCTGTGACACAGTGCAGATATCTCTGGGTAGGCATGATAATTGATCAGTTACCAGAATTTAGTATGGTTTTATAGAACTGCTTCAGTGACATGCTATGCTTTTATACAGTGCTTTAGTGACAGAACTGTTAATATAATTTGCCAGTAGCTGAAATAATTTCTTCCCTTAAGTTGTTCAAAGCACATACCTCCTTTTAGCCATGAACCACGTAGGAACCCTGCTGCTCTATGAATTTTAGTTCCTATAGATAGAAAGAAGATGATGGGCATAAATGTTAGCCACCGTTAATTATGCTGCCTAATTTTTTGTAGAATATTGCTTGTGGAGTAAGCAATATCACATGTTCTGATCCTGCTGTCTCTGGATGAAGTTTACCCTCTAGTCTGAGAAGCATTTCCAGTGTTTCTTGAAGATGATGGCTGTGTATAAAATCTCTGCCATATGTAAAGTATCTTCAGTTACTAGACTAAGAAATTATTGGGACTCTTACAGGTCAGTGTTGGAGATCTCCACAGAAAGTAGGTGAGAAAGTGCATCCTGTCTTCTAGGGAATCTTCACAGCTTTGGAGATTTCTCTCTCCAGCTGAGTTTATTAGTTGCACCATAGAGGAAGAGTCAATGTCTGAAAGGCTTTCTGACTGCTAGGGAGAAACAACTCTGTTAAAAAAAACAAAAAACAAAAAACAATCACTGCTTAATAGAATCCCAGACTGATTCTGCAGCTTTAAAAGATTGTGGGGTTCCTAGGGTCTACAGTAAGAGTAAAGCTGATCATTACTAAAGGAATGTTCACTCTTGGGTACACACACCACTGCAGTTTGCATGGGCTGAGAAATCCTACATACTCCACAGCAGATTGGGCTTAGGTGTTTTATTCAAGGCATTCTGGCATCTCTGTTACATTGTTTAAAGCTCCATCTTTGCATACTACCTTTCTTACTGCTCAGTCAACATTTTGTCCTCTCACAGTGACCAAAACGGGATATGATATCACAGAAATTATGGTGACAGTGCTTTCTCCTTGCACATACTCCCGCAGCAGCTGCTGGTGTGGTATTAGTGGTGATTTTGTGTGGCCGGAGGTATGTGAGACCCAGATGCCCAGGGTCCCAGTAGCAACTGAGTCAGATGAGGCAGCAGGGGGGCAGGGCAGTGCTAATGTGGGATGCTAAAGAGATAAGTGGAGAGTTTTCCTCCACCATCAGAAGGTGCTGACGAAAGAAGTTTGGAAGAATCTCTTTTTTCTATTTGCAGCCCCGTGGGGAGATCAGAGAGAGGCATGACAGGTGAGCACACCCAGCAGGGCAGTGTGGAGCCTGTGTTTGCAGCACTGCTTGGCATTTCTGGGCTAGGATGTCCTTGCCTGGGGCTTGAAGAGTACAAAGGCTGTGGTTTGTTGTAGTGGGGTGTAGCAGGAGCACGGGCATGAGTTGGGGGCTGCTGCTGTGTATTTGGAGCAGGATGTTGATAAGATCTGTAGCTCTTTTGCACCAAAGGTGGAACGAATTGCATTAATGCATTTTAAAAAGAAAGACTGGCAACTTTGGATGATCTCTGCTGCTGACATAACCCCTTGATGCTGAAAAGCCTGAGCGTACCTGTTGGTTCAGCCTGTAGCTGTGAGCACTTCCCTGTTCAAGAGGAGTGCTGAGCTGGGTGTACTCTTTGGCAGCCTCATACTTTCCACTCCCTCCTCTGAATTTGCTGCCTCTTGCTTCCTCCTTCTGCCTCGGGGTAGGTGATTCTCACTCTGTTCAATGGCAAATGTGTGCCCAGAGTGCTGACTCGGCCGCGGTGGCTGGGGAGGGTTCTCATTAGCAGTCTCAACTCTTTAGAGAATTGGTCTTTGCTCCGAGCAGGATATCAATTCATTCGTGAGGATTTTACTGACTGATTTAACGACCTTGATGTTGTGAATTTGCTGTCCTTCGTTTTGAGGCTGGGAAATGACTGCTGGTTAGGGCCCAAAGTGTGTAATGCACCATGAGGTTTGCACAACACCACAGTGCTCAAGACACAGTTTCGTCTTTCTTAGGCTATTTGGAAATGTGCACTGCCATGGTTAATTAATAGTCCAGCCCTATCAATATGGAAGAGAGGTGGGGAGATGTACAGAATAGCAGCAATATGACTTAGTATGACCATGTTTAAATTACTAGCAAATCATAAGTGTTTAGGTGGAAGGTGGGTTTTGGTCAGTTTTTGGGTTGAGTCTGTTCCAATTTTTATACATTTTTATAATATAAATCTGGAGGAGCAATTTACTTTGCTGGCGTTTCTGGGATCCTCAGCTGTTCTGAGACGAGTAGAATTGATGTGCTGTGTAATGCTCTCAGAATAATGCTACACTCAAAAATACTTTTTTTTTACATGGTCAAAAAAAGAGACCGATTCCTGCTGCTTTGACCAGGAGTCACTCTATGAGACTGTACTACTGAGGGTGAAACTGTACTACTGTAAAATTTGAGGAGGATCTAAGTGTAGCACATGAGAAATACCAGTGGGGATTAGGAGGTCAGTGGAAATTGAGCAGCAAAGCACTGGGTAAGGGCATGCCTTCTCTTAGATTCTCCAGTATGTGCAGCGCATTCCTCATGCAAGTCATAGAATCACTGAGGACAGTAAAGACCTCTAAGATCTTTGACTGTTAACCTAACACTGTCAAGTCCACCACCAAACCATGTCCCTAAGTGCCACATTTAGGGCTTTGGGGTCATTATCACTTAATCACCATAGGGCAGATGCTTAAGGGGGAGTGGCAGGGTTCCCTGGCGCTGAAAAGGCTGCAGGGAGACAAAACATCTTTCTCTCCCTTTCCTTCAGCAGGCATGCTTGTGCCATTTCTCTCACCAAGGGAAATGACTAAGGATACATCCCGTTATCTGCTTTCATGGTGGGAACTGTTGGACAAACGCGGTTTCTTAAAGAGGTGAAATGAGTTTGCAGCACAGCTACAACAGTAAATAAATGGAAGCTGCTGCTGAGTACTGTTATTTGATGACAAATAAGCCCCATACTGTATACAAAGCTGTCCACTCCTAAACCATTTCATTTAATGGTTGAATTAATGGCAAATAGAGGATGAAACTATTCCATAAGAGGTGGCTATCATTCAGTGTGAACATTACCTGCAAGACTATGGCATCTGTCTGAGCCAGAGAGACCTCTACCCAAACTGCCCTTTTGCCTCTTACAGCCTTTGTCTCTTGCAGGACACAAAATAAGAGAAGCACATCTGACCACAACTCTTCTTTGTGAACTAACCCTAGGGGCTTTTGGATTCCTACCTGCATTCCCAGCTGTTTCTTTCACTCTAAAAAATCCCACAGGTCCTCTGGGGCCAGGCTCACCATTAAGTCTAAGCAGATTAGATTTCTCTTTTTTAAAATGTTGCAGATTGTTTTTTTTTTTTTTAATTAGGCCAAAAGTAACGTGGTTGTTCTTTTTTTTTCTCCTATGAAAGCAAAGTACTGGAAAGTTTTTTACAAACAGCCTAGGGTAGAACTGGGATAGTGCTTGGTTTCTTGGCTGAGCTAAGGAGTTTAAAAACATAATCCAATGTTTCTTTTTCATATGGTTTTGTTTTTAAAACTTTATTATTAAATTCAGTTCAATTTAAGAATGTTGCTATAAATATTTACATTTAGGAAATGGCAGGAAAATCTTTAAACCTCTCTAACTCTTTTTTCATCTGTAAATCTGTTCACAGCATTTATCACATGTTTCAAAATAGCCATAATTGATCTAGCATTGTCACTTTTTCTGGAAAATTATTTGAGGGGTGTGTATGGAGGAGAGTAGGAGGAATGCACTTATCTATAGCCTGGAAACTTTAAAGCCTCCATTTCTTTCAGGTTGCTATTAGAGATTATAATCTATGGTTGCCCAATGTATTCTTGTCTGTGGACCCTCTGCTGTGCAAGCCAGAGGAGGAAGGGGATGAGTCCCAGCATTGTTAGACATGTTTGACAACACTGGCCTTTGCAGATGACTTTGTTTTATTAAGAGAATCTTGGGATGGAATGCAATTTTTTTTTTTTCAGAAATTTTATAGATCTCTTGTGATCTGATACCTCAAAACACAGGAGAAGTGCCACAGCTTTACATCCAGCCTGCAAAGGACTCCTATGTGAACAGTGGCTGTCTGGTGTGAGCAATAAATGGCACATCCCTCAATACGGTTGATCCAAATAGTTCCAGAAAAATACCTTGGTATACCTGTAAATGGACCCATGGGCTGAAACATCTAAGCTGCCTCTACTGGAAAAACTGAACTGCAGGGTGAGCAGGTTCTACTGAAGCTACTTGAAAAAGTGGGCATTTTGAAGGGATGTACTATCCCATAACTGATGTACTTAGCAGGCCAAGTTAATGGGAAAGCCAGGTACCTACAAACCCTTGATTTGGCAATTTGAGGGATCAGGGGTTGGTTACCCTTATCTACCTGTGATGCCATCCTGTATTCCAGAACTTGGGATGGATATCTGGATACTGCCACACCTTCTGGAGTGGCTCCTAGTGTTCAGGTCCAGAGTCTGCACGAAATTGCTCAATTGTCAGATGACAGCACAGGATTGATCATCTGGTAGGTATGGAGAAAGAGTTTGAACAACTATGACCTGTGGCAGGTGGTGATTAAGTGAAAATTCCTTCTATTTGGGACCCCAGAGCAATCATGGTGCTCTTGGAATTTGTGGGTGATGAGGAGCTAGTCTTGGGAGATGGGAAATATCTTCACCAAAGGTCAATATCTTTTCCAAGGCCTTGAGACTGGCAAATGTAGGATTTTTTGAATGGGACCAAGTTGCTTGTGTTGCACACACATGGGATTGTGTGATTGTGAGCTTTAGAAAGGATAAAATTAATGACAACTGGATTGAGAATCATTGGGGCACTTCTCTCAGAAAGCTCATCACTGTGTTGCAATTAAGCTACGCCACATTTCTGGCAAGGGGGGATACTCAAGAACTGGTGTTCTCGAGCAGAGGGTAAGACTTGCTCACATAATAGTGGGTATTGCCCCTTCAGTTCAAGATGGAAGGGTAAAGAGACACAACCAGTTATGAGAACTATTGGCAGAGGAAGCTAAAGAATGGCTAATATTTCAGGAGTCACTTTTAAGAGACCATAAAATTAATTATATAACATAAAAATTAATTATATAAACATAACCTGCCAAGACAGATCAGGCTTTCTGGTGGATGTGACTGTTAGATATGAGAGTAAACCATCATCACTTGCTGATGTAGTGATGATTGGCTGAGAATTCTACATCTGGAGGAGCAAGTTCAGGAGGTGGCAAATGCCAGTAATATAAAACTCATTTGATTTCTTGTGGGTACATGTGGCAAGTGCTATGACAGCAATTACAGGCTACTAGCTGAATTAGTACTCCCAAGTTCCCAGCAAGCAAAGATTTCCTACTGTTGTTTGAATCAGGCTCTATTTACATCTGTGGACATTTTACTTATATTCACAAGTCAAGCAAGAACTATTTTCAGTTCTCTGTTAACCAGAAAGTAGACCTGTTCCAGAGGATATAAAATAGCAGGCAGTGTCTCGAGCTCTGCACTAATGTGCACAGAGGCTGCATAAAAGGTCAGTTCCACATTTGCTTGACTTTACTTGACATTAATAGTGAATTAATTTTCTTTATTTTTATATAAACTTACTGAGAGGTTTGTATGTTTGCCTTCCACCCCTACTACCTGTTCCTCCCCGCATGATACTTTTGGCTTATTCTTCTTCTAAAGGTCATTTTTGGAGTGGATTTTCTGAAATTTACCAGCTTTACTGTCCTTTAATTTTAGTATTTGAAATATCTTTATCTTAAAGTAAAATTCAGACTTGGATCTTGAAGTCTTTCAAAGTTTTGGTGAGCTGGTCTCCAGAAATATATATTAAGATCTTTCTTTCCTCCACCCCGTTTCTGGAAACAAAAGTGGCTCCTAAAAACAAGGCTTTCCCCTTCTGCTGGAAAGCTTGGAAACACCTGTTAGCAATTCTCATCACACCTTGTTGAGCTCTGAGTGTTGCACAGTGCCATGTGCATCTGCTGCAGGGGTAAGTAGGACTCTGCTTGTAGCAGGGTAATGACACTTCCCTTTGTCCCAATCACATCCCAGATATCCACATAATTCACAGGAAGATTGTAGTTATGTGTTTCCCTAAGAAGGTGCTGTTAGGCTTTAGCACCAGGATATCTTCCTGTCATTTGCCAGCTTTCCTCCAGACATGAATGTCCTGCTGGGCTTTGCAGCAAACTGGAGATGGTATTGAAGAAGTAAAAAAAAAAAAATAAAATTAAATGCTGCTTATTACTATGTTGGCACATGACAGATGTACTGTCACGCGTATTGGTACCACACTGGGACCTAAAATTGGTACCCAAGTTCCCCTACCGAAGATACAGGCTGTGTGTGCTGTGTATTACAATAAAGCCCAGTCTTTTTGGGGGCCTCCTTGGCCCTGCTCACTCTTACCTCTTGCCAAGGCAGTTCAAAACATCTGGGATCATTCACTTCCAGAAAAGGGCAGTTAATGGCAATAGATTTAGATACATGCTCACTATGCAGTTAAGATGAACATTAGGAGAGTTTTTAAGCCAGAATTATCATGAATTATGAAACTTTTATTTATTGTTTAGTTCTGGAGGAATAATAAAATATCTATTTCTAGTTCATTTTTACAGCAACCCTGACTAGCAGAGGGAGAAGCTTAGAAAGCAGTAGCCAAGGATATTACTGGATTGCATGGCAAGCTTCTTGGTGTAATCATAGTAAAAAAATAGGCTGTGAAATCATCTGGAGTTCTTTAGCCACTATCAGATTTTTGGCAAGGCTTTTTGCAGTAAAGTCTGTTGCATAGTGTTGGAAGGTAAAGTTTTAGAAGACATTACTTTCTGCTATCATTTTATTTCTCTTTGTTCTTCATCCCAGTTATTTTGAGTGCTACAACTGATTCAATGCTCCAGCCACACTCTATTGTCTTTGGGACCAGAAATCCTTTCTTACCTCCTAGTGCTGTGATCCCTGGGGGACCCTGAGCAAACAATGAAATCTTTGCCAGGATAAGCCTTTTTGCCTAAAAACTGGTTTCTTTAGCATTTTTAAGCAAACCTTAACTCACTTCCCTGAACTGCCATTCACTCCTGAGATCCCACGTACCCTTCATCACTGTGAAAATGACAAAGCACTTCAAATAAAACTCCTCATCTTGCTCAATATTTCTTGGTCTTTCAGAGGATCTTTTTGATATTGTTTGTATATATAAGTGAATTTAATCCTCTCCAATAGTCTTGTTTCATACCCCTAGATAGTTATTTCCAATGCAAATCAGAAACTGCTTCAAAGCTGGAGGTTTGCCCATAGTGTTCCACTTGGATGCTTTTAGTTAGACATCTTCAGGAACAAGAGTATAACTTTGATTTCAGGCCACCTGAACAATGTATCAAACAATTTTTTTGCTCCTCTAGTTCATGGTCACCCAAGAAAAGATCCTAATAGTCTTTCAGGGAAAGGCATTTTCTGCATGCCATCATGCAGTGGAGTACAAGTATTGCAGTTCCAGGAGTAAGAATAAGGTGGTGTTTCACAGCAAGGATGTTGGCTGTTACCAAAAAGGGGAAGAATAGGGTAGAAATGTTTTCATTGTGTATTCCTAAAATTCACTTAAAAAAAAATTATGTTTGCTTTACAGAAATTTCTGGCACCATTGATATCAGTGATGTAGGCCCAAACTCAAAATGACCTTGTTTAATATCATATGCTCACCTTCTCAGTCTCTCCCATGCCTCCTATATAATCTTGACTAAAGCAAAATTAAAGGATTGGTGCTGTAAATGAGCATATGACATCAGAAAGACTGTGATCCTCTAAATAACAAACATTAGAAAATGTTTTGCAAAGACCACAGTCAGGACAAATCACCCTGTATAGTAATAATCTCCTTAATTTTTAGAGTAATGAATAAAATATTCTCAAGGCTGAAGTGCTTTTGCCTATCATATAGCTGTGTATTTGAATCCTGTCCTTTGGCTGATGAAGTGAGATTGCCCAAGAGATTGCTCTGTGTCCTTCCTAAGTAATCTGTGCAGAAACAGCAACCTTAGGAGTAGGCAGTTTTTGGTAGTCCTAGTCATTCAGGTAAGCCTGCTGAAAATCACTGAACATTCCTTAAGCCTGGTTTTGCAGTCTTCTCAGTGTTTGAATGCTTAGTCCTGCTGGAACGAGCAGGACTCATTTTTGGGAAAGGTATTTCCATGAATGAGCAGTTATAGGAATTTTTAAAGGCATTTTTGTTACAGTGGTGGGGTCTATAATGTGTTGGGCCTGTTGGGCCCAACTCTCCCACCTCTTGGGAGCACCAGCACTGGGATAGATCCTGCATTCATCCTGCTTTTGCTGACTTTCCTTATACAGCCTGAAGAGAGAAGAGATGCAGCTAGAAACCAATGCATTAAACCCCTCCCCCCAAAAACCAACAACAAGTGCAACAAAATCATACACACAAAAAAAGAGGCATAGAAAAGATGTATCTGCTCAGGAATGGTGTGGATTTAGAACTGGCTGCTGCTGAGTGTAAGCTGCACCTGAAGAGAATACATAGGAGCTGTAGTGGGTCCCATACAGGTACTTGATGAGCAGTGATGTGTCTCAGTACATTAAATCAGTGGAAAGTGGTAAAAGAGATGGTCAGTTGCATAGAGGTGAAGACATGCTGGTGTTTGGACTGAAATTTATGCTAAAGATAACATTTTCAAAAGGTATAATAATTGTCTACTTGTTTTGAAATGTTCCTATTGAGAATACTCATTTGCAAGTGAACAAGACATTTGAACAAGGGTGAGATGGTTATGTACTAATTAAATAACTGATATTTAATATTAAAGTTGAGATATGAGGCAATGTAAAATATTGGCTTTCCAAAACGTTACGTTTTTCTTCATGTAAAGAGTTATTAATGTGGACTTTTTAATACAAGTAAGAACTTTCAAACCTGTGTTAAAATGTCTCTCTCTCTTTTGGAACCACGCAAACCCAAAACTGTTGAAAACCAACTAACTGGTCTGCCTAATCCCTGGTACCTGGTATCTGATAAAGAAAAAGGATAATATTTAAGGGAACAAAAGAACATGGCAACTGATATATGCTGTGTAATTATGTGTGTTGTTCAAGGATTCTAATTATTTGCCACATGTCTGAGTAGCCAGAAGATCTTTCAGAATCTGCTGGGTCTGAGACAACCTGTGAGTTATAAAGCAAGTAGTGATTGGTAACTCTGGAGCAGGGACATCACTGATGAGATGAAATAACTTTTAAGCTGATATTCTGGTACCTGAAAGATGTGAAAAAAGATAGAAAGTGCTTCTGTGGAAGGTAGTTCTACAGCAGTGGTTGCCCAGCAGTAGTATTCTTTGCAGTAACTCATACACACCATATGCCTTATTATTTTATGTATGTGCAAGTACTAGGCTGGTCTAAAAGCAGGTTGATGGGGAGGAAAATAAATAGAAAAAGAAAGCAGCTATATATAAACCATAATAACCTTCTAATGTTTCAGAGAGAGGCTGTCTAAGAAATGCTAACAGGCCATATCCCTTTCAGTTAGATGCAGTTCAAATGCAAGATACTGTCTTTTATATCTGGAATAAATTTAGAACATGAAAAAAAATATTTCATTTCTAAACATCTGACAGATAAGTATTATTTGCTATTCCTAGGTGTGACTACATGGTTGTCCTCCCTACAATTGTAGAATTACAGAATAATATATAATATGCTAACATTTTGCTGTCTTTGATATTTATGACTTCTTCTCCCAACCCAGTGTATATCACTCTTGGTAAAAACTGATGTGCCCATGAAGAGTTAAGAAAAATATTCAGAGACTAGGAAAAGCTTGTCTTCTGAAAATTAAATTTGCAGTGGCTCTAGAGCTGAAATTTATACTTGGATTCAAATACAGATTCCAATCAGGGTAACCACACCTCTTTGTAATCTTAGGTAAATTAAGAGGAATTAGAAGTACTTTGATTTGCAGCTATAAAGAGAGAGGCTTTGCCTCCTGGAGATCTAGGATGAAGTTCTGGCTCTACAGAAAGAGCAGGGAACAGACTACTGATTCCAGTGGGACCAGTTTTCCACCTTAGTCTTTTAATATTTCCAAACAAACTCAATTTTTTAAGCAAATGAGTAATACCGTCTTGCAACCCCCTAATGTTTCATGTATTGTTAGATGCTTGCTCTGCTTTATAATGTAAATGTCTGCCCTCCTTACCAGGCAAACTGGCATGACCTGGCTCTCTGAAAAGCACTGCTCCAGTCTTCGGGGAGTTTCCATATATCCCAAACTAGCACTCTCTCCCATTCTTTTCTAGTGGTAAAGGGAAGAAACATGCAACAAGGAAAACAAATAACTAAAGAACAGATAGGCTAAACTTGGTTAATTTAAGTATTACTTGATATACTCTTCCCTTGTGTGTATTAAGTTGTAAAATATATATATATGTCTAATTTCCATATTTACAAATCAATAAAGTAAGAAAGTTGCCTCCTTATCTTCCTGTAAGGAAGATGTGAAGGAAAAAACAACAGTGAAAACTAGGCAAATTAATTTGTTTAAAACCTTAGGGGAAAGAAACCACAAAGATGCCTTATTTGCTGTCAGTCAGCTTACCACTGCAGGAACGTCACAGCAGGTTTCCTCTGCTGCCGCATTATGATCTACTAGAAGTTCAGGCAGTGGCACATTAATCTACAGGACAAGTGAACAGGAAGACAAGCGTTAAACTTTCTGAAGAGCTACAATCTAGGTCCAGTCTGTTTCCTTATCCATACAGACACCTTCTCTAGGTCCAGTCTGACTGCTTATCCACATAGACACCTTCACTAGCATAGTGAGCAGTTCCCAAATATAGGACAAAACTAATTTTCAGTTAGTGGGAGAAGGACTTTGGTAGGTTTGTGAATTTGGGATAGAGAGGATTTCTGGTGTGGTGGTGCATTCATTGTAAGAACTAATTGTGCAAAAATTAAACATCAAGGAAATATCTTGTGCATTTAGTTTGGAGTGTGGTATGGTCTGAAGTAATCTCAGCTGGAAGTGAGTTTCTAGAATTTTTTTGTGTATGAAATCCTATGTTGTTTTTCTGTGTTGTTTTTCTGTGTTTTTCTGTGTTGTTTCAGTGGTGGCTTTTTGTAGCAAATCAGGGCCACACAGGGAAGATAAATCTATGACTGCCAGTTTCAGTCTCCAGAGATATTATGACTATGGAACAGAGACTTGTTCTGTATTTTGGAGGAACCAAAGCAAAAGGCAGAACATTCTCATCAATCTCTTTTGAGCCAGTCACTTCTAGTTACTGTGAGCACATCCTTTGCCCCTGAAGTAAAACAAACACTGATCTCAGACCACTAGCTACAGCTCTGTTTCTATCATAGTAATCCCAAGGATGATGAAGTAATAAATTCCTGCTATTTCAGCACATAACCAAAGTCATGCATAGGCTAACTCTTGGCAGCTGAGATCCAGTGGAGATCTACATACACAATAAGTTCCCGATGATCACCCAGGGAGCAGCATTGTTCTGGGCTTACCTTGCCAGGGCACCATCTCTGTCTGCCCTCCTTGCTCTGTAGGGACTGACAGGGTGCAGGGACTGACAGGGACACACAGTGAGCAGGCTTCCCCTTGCAGGTTTGTGCCAGGCTCCATCCAAAACCTTTGCCGTGCTCTCAAAGTTGGGTCTCTCACTGCCAGACCCTTCTTCAGCTGTATTTTAGATACTAATTGCCTTGCTCTCCCCATGAAGAAGTAGCTTGAACTGATCAGCCCTGTCTCTGTCCTTTATCTCCCATGTTATCTTAGAAGGGTTCCCTTTCCTTCTGAAAGGCAAAGACAGTGGAGTATTCCTTAGGAAGAACAAATCTAGAAACAAATTACAGGACAATTTTAAAAGTATTTCTTGTTGTCACTGCAACATTATGAAGTCCTCTTGAAATTTATTTTTTTTCCATTAATGATAACCATCGCAGGGAATTATAGCTGTCAGTGGAAAGGCAATAAATGTACCAAAGGGGGGTTTAAATATATTGTAACATTTAAGGAGGGAAAAATATATAGGTAAATGAGTAAAATAAAATAAAGTAATTATCATAAAATATTTTAGATCTGGGAAACTTACTGAAAACATTAATAAACTAACTGGAGACAATAAAAATAGATATAATCTCTAGTTACTTTTGACTTTTTTCAAACTAAGTTAATTGATTTAATATCATGTATCTGAACTCTGTCCAGACAGCTCTTCTCCTTTGCTGTGGAATGGCTTCACAGCAAGGCAGACTAGAGTTCAGGCCCCCACTGTTATCCATGTCACAGGGACAACCTGCTGGTACAGCCAAAGACCATCAGGTCATGTGTAATCACAGAAAGAAAAACTTTCTCAGCTCGTGGCAGACCTACAGTGTCTTTGTGGACTCTTTGGGATTCTTAAAGTTCTGAGCTCATACTGCTGCCTTGCATTTGATGAGTGAGTTGGACCAGATGACCTCTCCAACCAGAATGATCTAATGATCCTGTGATAATAATTAAGCCAAAGCAACATAATAATCTGCAGAGAACAACAATTACCCTTCAAGGATACTTAGCACTTTCATTATTGCATATAATTTATAATTGTTTGGTAAAATACTGCAGTATTTTTGGTATACAGATGCAATAAAATGCTGCATTGCACAGCTTTTGCAGAAAGCTTTTTTCCCCTAGGGAAGAATTAGTCTTTTATTCTTTTACAGAAACACCTCTAGAACCAGGAGTTGCAGCCCTCAGGAGGAGCTTAAAATTATCACCTACAATATAAGAATATGCTCATCTCAGAGAAGGAAATCTTTTTGCCATCTTAGTTATAATATCTGTAATATGCAAGGCTTGAGTGCATACCAATGGGAAGTATTAGGCTTAGGCATTTACTTAGACTGTAATTATTTTTAAAATTAGTTGTAAGACCTGAGTTTTGTTTACAAGAAGTATAACAGTTCAGTAAACTACTGTGAGTTTATAAAAAGTAAATCTCAGAGACTCAATGATTTTTGTGACTGAATAAGCTTAGGAAGATACCCCCAATGTTACTCCTATACATTATTTTTTTAAACAATATAATAATAAAATTTTATGGGTTTTTATTTGGTGGGGGTTTTTGTTTAGTTTATTGTTTTGTGATTTTTAAAATAAGGTGTACTTGAAAATATATTATGTAAAAACACATAGCATGGTTTTCTTCATTGTGGATATCCACAAGTAGGGGCTGGTTCCATGTCTACAAACACTGCAACAGTGCTAGGGGCAGGTGTGGGTCACATGGGGGCCCTTTGTGACACTCCACTAGAGCACATCTGGTCATTACAGCTGCCGTGTCCAGCAGGATGATGGGATAGGATAAGATCACGGAGCTCAAGGCAAGGAGCTTGCAAGCACAGCCCAACTTTCCCTGCTGTCTCAGCAGTCCCCGTTGTGCTGAGGTCTTTCCTCAAAGCTTCTCACTTGTCCCTTTACCACTTTTCATTTTGTCTCCGGCAGAATGGAGGAGACACCCCCTAGCCAGCCCAGGATGGCCTGGGTGGAGGATGGTGCTCCCCAGAAAAGCAGCTCTCCAGCAGAGCCCTGCCAGATGATTGTGGTGGATCCACTGCAGACAGGTGAGTGAGTGAGTGAGTGAGTGAGTGAGTGAGTGAGTGAGTGAGTGAGTGAGTAAGTGAGTGAGTGACTGACTGACTGACTGAGTGGGCACTGTTGGAGTGGGTAGGACTGGGGCTGCATCACATCCTGCACCATTCCAGGATCATGTTTCCCTGGCATGCTGGCAGCGAGGGTCCTGGAGGGTGGGTGTGATGCCTGAATGCTGGGGCTACCCCAGCTCCTGCTCCATGGTGTGGGCAGTGAAGGGCAGCTGGCTGGTGAGAGGCAGCGATGCTGTGGAGCGCTAGACTTTTCCTATCTGTCTGCCAGCACATTCCTCAGCCTGGGGCACTGGCACTTTCCCCACCCAGCAGCTCCTCTGCTGGGAACCCTTCAGCTGGGGGCTACATGGGACGGCTATGCCAGGGGAGAGCATGTGGGGCTGGGCAGAGAGCAGATCTTCCTCTGCTCTCTCCTGTTGCCAGACCTTCAGTAGCCCTTCCTGCTCTACCCCTCTTTTAGATGCCAGCTGGTTACAAATGTCCAGAGAGGAAGAGGAAGTTGTGGACTCCATCCAGATCCTTGTTAGTAACCTCGGTCAGGTAATTGTGGCCAGCTGGACGGCGACTGTTCCAGCATCTGCTGGCAGAGGCTCGGCTGCTGGAGGTGTCCTGGCTGCAGGGCTGCTGCTTCCACATGGTGCTGCCCCTCAGAACTCCAGTCCTGCTGACCATGTGTCCCCCCTTCTCATGCTCTCTGTTTGTTTATCAAAAAAAAAACTGGGTGCCAGGATGTGAGAGGCAAGATCACCCTTCTTTACAAAATCATGGATCTGTGCATAAACACCGCGTTCTTTGGCTTGTCACAGCGCCTGATTTACTTCTGCCGCAGATATGACCTGGTAGACAGGATCCAGGTGAGGGGACACCCAGTGCTTGGGGGAAGAGGGCAAGGCCCCCCAGCCCTGGTACCCTGTGAGAGCAGCACTTGGGCAGAGCTAGGGTCTGGTGGCACTGGGTGCTGGCAGCTGCTAGGTGGCAGCTCTGTTGTGCTCTGCAGGTGCTGCTGGAAGATAAGCCCTGGTACCAGCTGAGCACAGAGTTGCGGCAGGTGGCCATGCTCACCACTGAAATGTTGAGGTACCTGCCCGTCCCTCCCAGGGACCCTCCCCCCAAGGACAGCACCCCTCTGCACAAGGCCTCAAGGCACTGCTCCCAGTATCCAGATAGGCTTTCTCTTTCAGCAAGACAGTGGAAGTGGTGCTGCAAGACAAAAAGAGAAGCCTCCTAGAGACATGCTTCAGAACTGTCTTCTGGCTTCCTCCACACTCTCATTTAAACAGACATCAACAAGTCCTCTTAAAGAGTGTTAAGTTCTGGGTGAGTTGTAGAAGCTCCCAGTCCCTCTGGGCTGTTTCCTTGCCACTCTGTGCTGCCCCATGACCAGAAGGATCAAGGCAGGGTAGGGTCTCAGCTTTGCTTTCCTGCCCTATTCCTTCCATCCCCTTCTCAGGGCCCAGCCATGTCCAATGCTGCAGGTTGCTCTGTCTGCAGCAGACTGCCAGCTCCTAGGTCTCTCCTGGGCAGCATGGGCATCCTCCTCTGACACTGGCAGCTAAGATCAGTCTCAGATCAGGTGAAGAATCACTGCCACTACTCTCTGACCTCCTTGCAGATCCTGAGAAGCATGGACTCCATGCTGAGGGCAATAGTGCTCAGCTCTCCTACCTCCAAAATCAGCGAGGAGCTGCAGAACATCTTGCAGGTATGGCCTGTACAAAGAGTGGTGGTCCCAGGGCTGCTCCTCATCCTGAGGGGGAGGTGTTGCCCACTCGTGGGTAAGTGATTCCCCCCTGACCAGTGCCTTGCAGGACAGTGCCCACCTCCCATGGGAAGCAAGGGCTGTTACTAGGCTCCTTCAGGAGCACAGATGGTGGCACCTGTCTCCCTGCACGGTCACATTGTTGGCCCAGGGCCTTTGTCCCAGACCTGCAAGAGAGCCCAGGGGCAGGAGCCTTGCTATAGGCTTTGCTCAATGTCAGAGGAAGCCTTGATAGTGCAAGTCCTTCACAGGGCCAGAGCTGCCCTGCTGCTGCTGAAGCAGGTGTTTGCCCCAGGGCTCACCAGCAGCCTCTCTCTACCCAGGTGCTGCTGGACTTCACCAGTTCTGAGATACAGGAAGTGTGGTCAAGAGCTTTGGGGAGGATTGAAATGCTGAGCCGTTTCCTGTACAATTATTCCACACAGAAGTTAAGGCCACAGCACCCCCTAGACAGGCCGTGCCGCTCTCCCTTGCCGGAGCTGCTGCCCAGCTGACTGCTCTGGGATGTGAGCTCTGTAAATCCTGGACTCATCAGGGGTCCAGCTCTGGACACACTCTTGGGTGTGGGGCTTCAGCACCAGCTGCCTGCTGTCAGCCCTGCTGCTCTTCTGCCTCCATCACACAGGACCGGGACCTCTTTATTAGGAAGGATTGCACTGTCTGCTATGAAGACATCCAGATCTCAATCCTTGGACAGCTGCTGGGATGTCTTCTTTTACAAACTTCCTCCAGAGAAAAGGAAACAGCTTTGAGCACTCTCCATTACTTCAGTGAATTCATCTGAGAGCAAAATTATAAGGGACATCGTGGTGGACTTCATTCCCCTCCACACAGACATCTCAAAGTTCTGCCTCTCTGCTTGACCATCTTTGCCCCTCTGAAAGCTTCTTGTATCATCCAACTGTCATTTACTGCTGAAGCCAAGTGCTCTCTTCACATCCAGGATCTTTTCTCTGCTGCTCTCCTTCCTCTCTCCTTTCACCATCTTCAACCCTGCTGATCTCTGAACCCCAGTATGACACCCTCCAGCATGCTGGAAAAGCTGCTCTGTCTTACTGGTGTCTGCATCTGCCCCGCTCTTTGGGCAGGTCAAGGCTAAAGGATAACACACAGCTCCATGGAGAAGGTGACACCACCTCCTTGCTTGTTGTGTCAACCTGCGCAATACCAAGGTAATGAGCTCCCCCTTGGCTGGCACTCTTGTCTGTGCCATGTGTGAGCAAAAGCACCCAGAATCAGAGGGGCCAATGTGGCCTCACTGTCTCTGATGAGAAGGCTTCTGCTGCCCCCCAAGCAGGGACTATCTGAGGGTGGCATTCTGGTGTCCCAGCAGCAGCTCCAGCCCTCCTGTCTGCTAGTGAGCCCTGGTGAGCCCTCAGCCCTGGTGAGCTGTAGGGCCAGCACCCTGTGACAGCTCACTCTACCCAACTAAGCAGCACCATCAGGATGCTTGGTGTGACATGTCTTTGCTCCCTTCCTTCCTGGCATAGCCCTTTGAAAGGTACCTCATGCCTTCTGAGAGGACGCACATCATCCTTGCGGCCATGGAGGTAATGACAGAAACCACTGTCTTTGACAAGATGGTGGCTGAACACATTCTGGAAGTAGCCATGGGAGACCTGAACTTCTGGCTGAAGGATGTAAGTGGTGTGTGGCTGGATTGCCCTGTCCTTCAGCCCTGTCAGGCCTTGTTCCTCTTTCCATCCCTCCCTCCCAAACCCAGGTGTCTCAGGCACCTGAAGCCACCTTAAGGCAGCAGAAAGGCAGCGGAAAGGGGAGCTGAGGATGTAGCTGCACTCCAATGGCAGCACCACTTTCACCCATGTTCCCTCCAGGTGCAAAGGATTGTGAGCTGCATCTATGACAGCCTGCAAGACATCCAGAAACTAGCAATTCGGCACTGCTTCGACTCCCTGCTTATGAAGATGGCTGACGAGTACCCTGAGGAGGTAGTCACAACATTGTTGAACATCGCTCCACAAGGAGACAGGTACTGGCCCTGACAATATCAAGGGATTGTTTGCTGTGGGGAGAGAGACCTAGAGACTCTCTGACTTCCAGACCGAAGGATTGCTGCAGGACACCTACAAGGAGAGGGGTTCTCCATCCCACCAAGATTTCCAGCCCTGATATATTGTCTGGGCTTGCAGCAGCCACAGCTGGCTGAGCCAGCCCAGAGCCACCATGCTGCTCCTGGGGAACACCACCTCAGTCCCCTCCTGCCTGCCTGGGCAGGGCCCCTGGGCATGCCAAGCCCTGTGGGGCTGGCCCAGACCATGCTGCGGCCAAGGCAGCCCTGCTGACAGAGTGCTCTGCCTTGCAGCACAGCCCTGCAGCTGTGGGGTCAGATCTCCTACAAGACCCAGATTTGGGAGAAGATATTAACAGTATTCATTAGCTTGCTTCGGTTCTTCTGGATGACCAATATTCCCAGCTCTACTGCAGAAGGCACCTGCATCCCTGACTTGTCTGTGAGTTACCAGAAAAGGCCTTGATCCCCTGCCACGAGCCTGCAGGCTCTGCCGGTGTATCTCACTGCTGTGCTTACTCCTGCAGCCATCCTCCAGACAGTTTCCATCCAAGGATTTGGGTGACGAGCCTGACACTGAGAGCAATCAGAGGCATCCTAGACTGGTGACAGCCTCCCTGCTGGTTGGAGGCCTCCACATGCTGTCAGAAACATGTGACATGATAAGCAGGGTGGTGTTGGGGACAGCCACGTTGGCAGCTGGAGTCTGGGGCTGTGGATAACTTGATGGCTTGGCTTGACTTGGCTTGGCTTGGCCTAGTCTGGGTGTCAGGCAGGGAGGTGACTACTCCCAACACCCTCCGTGCCATAGTAGGGCTTGGTAGCTGCCTGAGTTTTCCAAGTGTGAATCTTCTCACAAAAAATAAACTGTCTTTCATACAGGCAAGAAAAATGCAGGTCCTCCTGCCAGATGTGATGAAGGTCCTGCAGGCTGGCAGTGCAGACCTCAAGATAAAGAACCTAATGTTCTTTAAAAATGTGATGGGCAAAACCACCACATTTCAAAACCTAGAGAAGATGGTGGGCAGCCCCATCACTGGGCAGCTGATGGAAAACCTCCTGCTCCTCTTTGACTTGGTAAGGCTGATATGGGACCCTGAGCCCTGAGACAGGCACAGTGACAGCTGCCCTGCAGCCCAGCTGTGTGAGCAGTACTTGTAGCAGGCTCTGCTCCTCCAGGCTCTTGTGGGTTCTGAGCCTTGCAGCCCAGCATTACTTTCCACTGTGGAATCCTACCCTAGAGCATATCCCCTCACCTCAGGGGTGTGATGGACCATGCCCCATCAACAGTGGGCAGGGAGCCACTGTTTCCAAAGCTTATCTTTCTTCCTTCCTACCAGGAATGCAGCCAGCTGTGAGAGCTCTCCATCTGCATCTTCAGAGACCAGCTGGAGTCAGTGGTGGGGAGCAATAAGAGGAGGAACAGCTACATAAGGAGTGTGCTGATCCCACTCCTCTTTTGCATGAGTGACCAGAGCCCTGGTGTGGCCAAGGTAAAGGTTTCAAAGCTGAGCAGTGACACAGACAGGGATGGGCTGCTGGTTCCCCCAGCACTGCCTGTGGGAAGGGTCCCTGCAGAACCAGTGTGAACAGGGGTGGAGAAGCTGGCATGGCCATTTCCAGCACCCGCCCTACCTGCTCCAGCAGGACTTGGCAGCAACCCACGGCCACCAAAGTCTGAATAGGTGTGTCCCCACATGTTTCTTTGCTGTCCCTGGCATGTGTTGGAGGCCAGGGCTTTGAGCCTCTATCCCTGTACCTCAGAGCTGTCCTCAAGGGACCCCTAGATGGTTTGGTGAGGGCATATCCCAGCTCTCTAAAGGCAGGATCACCTCAGGAACAAAGCCAAGAGGTCTCCTTTGCCAGCCATGGTGCTATCTCACAGCTTCTGTTGCTGTGCAGGCCTCTGGGGAAGCCCTTCTTGCTGCTGACAAGTTCCTCAAGTGGAAGGAGCTCAAGCACCTGCTGGAGATGCAGCAGACATGTAGGATCGGCAAGTGCTTGGTAAGGACATGCCCCAGGGTGCAGGCTGGCTGAGAGTTGCCCTGCACCCAAAGTCCCCACCAGCCCTGCAGCCCCAAGCCCACAGCCTGTGGAGGAGGAGCTGCACCCTTGTTCCTATCCTCAAGAACAGAGCCCCAAGGGATCTTTCCCTTCCCTGCACCCATTGAGAGGGAGGGCTCTCGGTAATGACGAGTGCTGGCAGGAGGGACTGCCCCAGCCATCTGGGGGGCTGTGGGACATGCCCATCCCCTTGTCCTCTCTCCAGCTGGTGAAGGACAAGACAGGGCTGAAGAGTACCTGCATCAGAGCCTGCCATACCTCAAGGACCCTCAGGCCACTGTGCGAGAGGTGACCGTCAGGTTCATTGGTGAGCCCCAGCCCCTGGAGATCCCCTTTGGGCAGCCTGGGCCCTGTTCCTGCTGCTGTACTGCCCTGTCCCTCCTGTGTGCAGGGTCTCAGCCCTCCCTCTGCCACCACTGTAGCTGGACTTAGTGGCCACTTGGCTCAGTTCCACTCCCCTGGACTGCCAGTAGTTCCTGGGGCCACCCCTGTTAAGGGAGAAGGCAGGGCCAGGCTGCTGGAAGCACGCTAGGGAGCAGCAGCTGATGGAGCTTTGTGCCTAGGGCTGGCTGCAAGGCACCTCCAAAGCATGGAGAAGCTGGATGAGATCTGCAGTGGTGAGTAGGGAGCATGGATGGGAAGGGATGTCTGGGCATCTCTGCAAACACAGGAGTTCATCTTGGTTCTCTTCCTTTAGGTCACAGCCCTTCAGCCCCTGCAGACAGACTGTGATCCCTCTGTCTCTGCCTGGCAGTTCAGCTGACCTGCATCCTGAGGAGTCCAAATGTTCAGCGAAAACAAGGATTCATCCAGTGAACGTTGTGCTGCTGGTGCCCGGAACCAGGAGGAGGGTAGCTGTGATTTCATAAAGTCGGAACAATTGGCCCCAAACCAATGGTGTCCTTCAGATGTGCAGCATCCTGAGCTGTCCTGCTTGGCCTGTCCTGCTGCCTGTGGGATGACTTTCCCTTCAGTACGTGTTGGCACCAGGCTTATTTGAGAAACTGACCCCTTGGCTGAGGCTTCTCCCAGGAGAAGCTGCATTTGTCCCCACCTGGAAAAAGTCCCCTTACCACACAATGAAGATAGGGCACAGAAAGAATGGCCCCACCTCCGGCATTCCCATGGGTCTCCAAGCATTCAGTGAGGGGTCTGCTGTTGCTGTATTGCCACCTTCCTTCATCATGATGAATTTGAAAGGGTTTCCAAGCAGAGTACCTTGATGTTAAGGGGATCAGAAGGAAACCTCAGGAGTCCTAGAGGGACTGGATGACAAACAGAGAGTTTGTCAACTGCCACCACAATGTGCCAATGTTCTCTGGAGACAGAGCAGAATATGATAGCTGTGCTTTGCCTGGGCAAAGCAAGGGAAGAAAACAAAGAATATCACCAGTCCTTAGATCCCAGTGGCTGGTCTTGTCATGTGGATGGTCAGGAGCTGGGGCTGAGACAATAAGAAAGGGAGGAGAGCGAGGTGGCCCAGTCCACTCCCTTTTATACTTGGTGCCCACCTCTAATGTTAACAAGATTTTTTTTTTTTTTTTTTTTTTTTTTTTTTTTTTTTTTTTTTTTTTTGCACAGACCTCCTCTAGGAGATGAGTCAGGGGGTAGAGTGAGCACGAGCCTCAAGGCAGAGCAACAATTTGGCTCAGAGTGCTGCATCACCTCTGAGCATACCCTCTCCCCTGATCACACCATTTCTGTAGCAATACTCAGAATGTTTGAGGCAAAACTTGCTTAGGTCTGGGCCTCAGCCACACCTGCTCCCTACAGAGGCAGGGAACAGCTCCGGCCGGGAAGCTGTAACCACCAGGGATGGCATGGGGACACTGCTGTCCCCAGTGCTGCCACTGCCTGTCTGGGGTGGCCGTGTTGCTTGTTCCCCCCAGAGAGGGAAACCTTTCTGCCATGTCAGTTTTAATATCTGGAACAAGCAAGGCTTGGGTGATTGCCGATGGGAAGTACTAGGCTTAGGCATTTTATCTGAATTACAATTATTTTTAAAATCAGTGGTGAGACCTGAAGATCATTTACAAAAAGTGTAATAGTTCAGTAAAGTACCGTGAGATTAAAAATTTAAAAAAAAAAAAAAAAAAGGAACTCTCAGAAACCAAATGGTTTCTGTAACTGAATAAGCTTAGGAAAGAATATTACCCCTCATATATTCCTTTATTGTTTTGACAATGTGCCTAATAATAAGGTTTGGGGGAGGAGTTGTTTTCTTTTTTTTTTTTTTTTTAATTTAGTAAGATAAGCTTGAAAATATATTATGTGAAAGCATAATTTTTAAATGAATTATTTTTGTGCATGCCTATCTAATTTTTGATCATTTACTAAAAAATAACATTGTTGAAGACACTCCTTAAATTGTAAGTTGAAAGAAGGAATTGAATTACAATTTTCCCCAGTGTTTAGGAACTGTAAATCTGGCCAGGAATGTGAGTAACCAAGTTCAACTGGCAGCAAGACTAGACATTCTTGTCCACAGGAGAAAGTTACACAGAACCTTTTATGAACACAAAGGAAGAGTGTCTGATTTTGAAAGTTGCTGAGATATATGATTTCTTTGTTTGAATTTGTGAAAAGCAACAGGCAAGTTCAAAATCTTAGTTTTGCTTTTGATCCAATATGTTTACTGAACAGTGTTTTTATCTATATACAGAGTTAGAGATGAAGATTGAGTTTGACACAATTCCAATATCTAGAAGATGCAAAGCATAATAGAAAATGGTTTCAGGTAAAATGCGATTTCAGGCTTCTTGGTCTGTGACTTGGTAATCTTCAATGCCTGCTTTTTCTGTCCAGTGCTTTGTCACATGGCAAATGCATCCAGAAGTCTCAATGAAAAACTCTTTGGTTACAGTATATACAAACAAGTTCAGGTTAAACTCAATTAGTACCATTCATTTAATGATATAAATAAGAGAATAATTGAGGTTGGAAGGGATCTCTGGACATCATCTGGTCCAATACCCCAAATCAGTCAGGTTTGTCTACAGGAGGCTGCCTGGGACCATGATTAGGTTTTTGAGTATCTCCAAGGGTGGAGGTTCCACAACCTCTCTGGGAAACCTGTGACAGGGCTTGGTCACCCTCACAGTAAAAACTGTTTCCTGCTGTTCAGATGGAACCTGCCAAGTTTCACTTTGTGCCCCACTGGCTCTGCTTCTGTCATTTGGTACCACAGGAAGGGACCTGGCTCTCTCTTCTTTGCACCCTCCCTCCAGGTATTTAAATACATCAGTGAGATCGCACCTTGAGTGTTCTCTACTCCTGTTTGAGTGGTCCCAACTCTCCCATCATCTCCTCATATGTGAGATGCTCCACACCCTCCATCATCTTGGGTTTTGTGGAGCTCTCTCTAGTACGTCCACATCTCTCTTGTGTTGAGGAGCACAGGATTAGACACTGGAGGCACTAGACATGATAACTTTCAATGACTTATGAGATAAAATGTAAAAATATTTGATAATACATTTTTTAAAAGAAATTTGTGGTTTCAGTGGAAACTGGACTTACGTGAACAACCAGCTCTTCCTCTAGATGGCTATAGGAACCCAGCAATTCCTGCATGATATTTCTCCTGATATTCCTTATCTCACACTTTAGCAACACTGATTTATAACAGCTCTGGTGTTTTCTGATCTCTTAAAATAACCCCTGAAATTTCAAAAAAGTATCTCTAATTCTTATTGCTCTAAATAATCTCGTGTCATGGACAATTTGCCTCATCACTGATAATCCCTGTTTTCTGCAAAATCAGTCTTCCTTTATGGACTTTGGGATTCCTTTCTCCTGTTTCATTATGTTGCAAGTGACTTTCTCTTTTCTTGGCAGGTTTCTTAACTGAAGCTCTATTTTGCCTCTTATTTGATTGTCACTTACTTTAATGTCCTTCTGAAGTGTAAGAGGGGTGGCCTTGTTTTCTTCTTAAAAGGTTGGGAGGAAGAAAGGAGTTGTTTCTTGTTGGAAGCACTGATTCATTGAATCACTTCCAGTTTTAATTTTGAATTAAGATACTAGGGATCTTGGAGACATGTTTTAAATTATGTACATGTTTAAGTGCTTGGTTGCCTTTGAGCATGAATGAATATAGTTCAACAAAGTGATGAAAACAGGCAACTTTAATGATACAGTGGTTCTCTGAAATAATTTTCTTTATAAGTGGAACAAAACTTACTCTAACAAATTATTTCAGGCACAGATGCTTAAAATTCTGAAATGGCAGCAACTTAATCAACTTCCCCGTTACCTTCATATGTTAGAAAGACACAGAGTTCATTACAACTTCAAGCAGTGACTTTCTGTCTCCCAGTTTTTGTTCCAGACTGGTAACGTTTTTGACCCTGTAACTATTTGGTAACAGGTTACTCTTGTGGGCTAGAGGTACAAGAAGCCAACAGTTTACAGCTGTCTGAAGCAGTTACTCGATTTGTACAATCTCTTCTTAAGATATTTTTTTTTTCCTTTTGCCATGTATGTCCTAACACGAGATACATACATGTATATCTACATTTCCTGTATGTATATATATACATATGTGTGTGTGTGCATATGCGCTTCTGTAATACGTGAGGAACATATGCTTACCCATGCAGGCCACCAAAGTTAGCAGCGCATAGTAATCTGTGCTATGTCTTAGGTGTGTGTGCGTCACAGTAATAATTTTCAAGGTACAGTTTTGCCTTGCAGATTATCAATCTGTCTGGGTACTCTCCCCTGGGACATGAAAATATTTCCATTTCATTTCCATTAATTTTAAATGAGGTGTTTGGTAGAAGGGTATTTAAATCAGGCTGGTAAACTCAGCACTTTGCATTGGTGTGGGAACTGCTGAAATGAAAGTTGAAGGAGCCAATCTTGGGTGAGCAGAAGGGGGTCCAGTGCAGTGGCTCTGGTGGAAAGTGTGTGAATTAAATTTTAGTTTATTTCTTACTTGCCTATATAGTGGAAAGTTAAACAGAAATCAATACTGAGGTAGCAGTATGAATCTCTTCTTGGAGTAGACAAGGCTTTGTTGCAGAAGTTTTGTTTCATGGATCACTTGCAGTCCCTTACCATGGTTCCAAGTGAAAGCAGCTCCTAAATAGTCCCACCAACTTCTACTGGGTTGATCAAAACTGACCTAAATATTCCCAGGTGCAAATCTCAGCAAGTCTGCTCGCATGCTAATAATTCATCAGCTATCCTGTGTGTTGTCATACCTTTGCCAGTGACTAGAAAACCAAGACTTATCACTGTATCCAGCTTCCACTGCAGGGGAAGGACAAGAGTCTGTCCCACACAGGTGACTGTGCAGGCAGGTCCACCCTTAATTAGAGGTGATTACAGAACAGCAGGATGAGTTATTTGCATCTCTTTTTTCTCCTCTAGTTTTCTTCTTCTAGCTGGAAGTTAGAAGAATAAACACATTTGCCCATCTCTTCACATGCAAAATATGTGATACTTTTGTTCTTTTCAGTCACATAAGGTGTCTAATTTACTGTCACACCATAAACATTTGCTTAATAAATGAACATGACCAGCTTGCCATATGACATGGAAATAGATGCCTATAAGAATGAAAGATTAGTTGAAAATGATATAGCCTAAATACACTTCAGGATGTCTTTATTGTAAGATTCTGTCACTAGGATGAATTATGTAAAAAACCACACTGTCTTCTATAGAGAATTTTGAGGATAATATACAGAATGGAGATATAAACAGGCTTATAATTAGTAAATTATATTAAAAAGGGAAAACAGAAGTTTTATTATTCCTTTGTACTCAAGTCAGAGGTAATATTGCAGTTACTGGACCCTAAAGGAACTGGTCTTTATGCTCCAGTAATTCTACACATGGTAACGATTCTTCTTCTAACATTTGCCATTCATAGCTGCGCTTCTGTGTATATTTTCTGTTTTCCCTGGTTGTCCTTTTTCTGGTATAATGTTTCTTTCACAGGAGTTTTGGCAACTGTTCTGTGCTGATCTTTGTGCTCCAGACAAGCCAATGGCAAGTCTCAAAATGGTGAGAAATACATGCTTCTAAAATGCAAATATATCTGACCCTCTTAGCTCCTCTGCTCAGACCTTGCCCCTTCAGCCATACTTCACCTCAGCATGGTCGGGGACTTAACTGGTATATATGATTTCTATGTTTTTTTGTTACTGTTTCTTGTAAGACGAAAGCATGAAAATCTCTATCAGAAGAACATTGCCTGTATCCCACTGAATAGCTGAAATAACAAAGGACTTTTATGAATCCTAGAATGCTTTTAATCCAGCCTTATTTCAAATATAAAATATTTTGTTTGCTTTTATGACATGTTTTGCTAATATATGTGTATATATGCCCGTACACATGTAGACAAACAAGTTCTCCGCTCCCGGGGGGCGAGGGCGGCGGGGCGAGCGCTGTCGTTGTCCCTGGTGCTGAACCGGGAGCGGGCCGAGAAGCTGCGGTCCCCCCAAAGGGTGCGAGGTTACACGCTCCCCCTGCAATCTTTCCTTCATGGAATGTGACACTGGTATCCTCACGGCTGATAGCAGGCTGACGTACTGCACATGCCAGGGCTGCTGTGAGAAGCCCTCGCCCTTGCTTCTGTGTTGTTTACTGGACAATTTGTCTCTTGGAGTAGATGTGGCAATTCCTTTTGTAGTGTGTGAAATGAATAAAGAGGGCTATCCAGAGAAGAAACAGGAGATATGCTGGAACATGCAAGCCACATCTTTAGAGCTTTGTGTCCTCTGATAACCTGATGATATAAACAAAACTTGAACCAAAATAGCCTGTTCCTTAGCAGATAAAACCTAGTTTCCCTGAATTTGCTTTTTGTTTCTCACTCAGACTCTGCTTAGTCAGACTGTGAGTCACAGCTATTCATGCTAAGATAATAATCTTTCATCTACAATTAAGCAATTTTGCACACCAAAGCATTTTCTGTGAGACTTGCTAGTCATACCCTTTATGTAGTAGTATTTCTTAATAGTAGTTTGTTCAAACTCTGTGCTTGAATAAGCAGAACATTTCAGTATCTATGATGCTGATTTGGAGAGAACAATTTCAGAGCAATTCAGCCATTTCCAGCCATTCAGCCTGGAAAGCATTTTTTAACTTGACCCCTTATACTAGCATCTGTCTAACTGATGCGTGAGTTATTTCTTTTTAAAAAAATCCCAAACAATGAAACTACAAGCAAACAAACCTATTTTTACTCTTCCAAATGAAAAGACCCCTAAAACTTGATTCTTTGTGTCATTTTATTTGATATTTTAATTCTACCTATAGGAATCATATGTCAGGAGAAAGAAAAATTATATTGGGCATTGCAATTTGTGCCTTGTATAGAATAACTCTTTGCTCCTTAGACTTTTGTCTTTCCTGCATTATCCTGTGTCATCTCCTATTCTTGTTAATTATCATGGGTCTTTTTCAATTATCAAATTGCGCAATAACTGTCTTGACAGCAAAAACAATGGTGACTTCTTATAATAATGGATAATATGAGTAGATGATGTAATTTTAAGACATTGCTCTGAGTCTGATGACTTCCACAGAGAAAATTCCAAAATAGGAAGGATATACAATATTATCAGTAACTTTGCGTGAAAATGCTGCAGATGTAAAAGATGCATTGACAGAGATTCCTCTCCATATTAATGACATCCCAAACTCTTTGGACTTTTCCTTTGCAGTTAGGCATTGTGGTTTGATTGGTATCATATCCTACCCAAGATGTAAAAAAGTCAAGGGTTAAGCTCATGAACAATGCAATGTGGTGAGACGACTTGAGGGTCAAAGATTCCTCTCCTCAGGTTTCCTTTACACAAAGGGACAGTCAGGATAGTTGATACAAATTAGTGACAAATGTGAATTTGAAGTAAGTACAAAACACTGAACTAAAGAATCCTTATTCTGATAAAAACAATCCACACATGTAGAACATAGATTAACTAAAAAGTAAGTCTTCAGAAGCCACAATGGACCAACTGTCCCAAGTTGCAGGATATACCTGGAAAATCCTGAAACAATATTTCTCTTTTATGCATACATTAGAGAAGAAATCAAGGGAAGGATACAAATAAATGCATTACAAAGCCAGAGTCATTGAGAAGAAGCCTGGTGTTGGAGAATTGTACTGTGAGTCATTGGTAGGATTATAGGAGGCAGCTTGAATGGAGAAGTTAGTGGGAACAGGAAAATCAGGCAAAGTCTGGGCAAAGAAACTTGGGGCAAGGATCAAGGATCCAATATAAAAACTCAAAAGTAGTCTTAGTAGCTGAGGAATCTAGAACTACAGAAAATATGGCAAAGAGAAATAAGGACAAGCGTGTGATACACACTGGTGAATGAAACTGGTTCTTTTTGAATGGGTAAAGGAATCTGTATCTTCATCCAAAGGTGATTTCAGAGGATTGCTATTTTACAGACAAAGTATCATGCTGCAATTCCCTTTAGGGCTGATTCACAAAGAAAATGCCAGCTTTCCTACTGTGACAATTTTACTGTTAAGGCCATGTAATGAAGAAGTGATTTTATGTCTGCATTTCTCTCTTTTGTTGCATGTATGCACGTGTGGAAATCAAGCAAAAGGTTGGAAAAGAAGAAAATCTGTTTGATTATGATGTATATGATTCTCCATTGAAATTGTTTGCTTCTTCTAGCCTTGATGCTAATGAGTCACTCAGAACTCATGAAAAAAAAAAGGGTTTCTATTTCATTTACTACATGAATATTAGGAGAGTTCTGCCTGACTCTGTAAACTGACATATAATGGTAAATATGCAAAAATCATGTTGTAAGAATTTCAGCTAAGCAGTCAAATGGAATGTTTTTAACCTCTGCTTCATAAACAATCTGTAAGATCTCTTGTCTCATTAACCCTCTATTTACACAGATCTTATGGAAATAAATGATTTATGAAACCCTTATCTATTTAAAACACTGATACTTTAGAAAGGTTGGTGAGCCAATTCTTAGAAGAATTAAAATAATATCCAACAAGTAAGGATCATACATCAAAGGACAGCAGACAAAATATATATTGATGATAAAATAACATGATAATCTGTTATATATTCTCAACAAAATAGTGTTAGCATGAAAAGAAATATCACTGGCCTATTATAACAAAATTAAAGACTACCAGAATTTCTAAACTCAAAGGAACTAAATTAGTGGTCCATAGGTAGCCTTAATTCTGGTATTTCTTGATGCTGACTTGCTCAACTTTGCACCTGAGAAGGTTCTTTTAGCTTTTTTTTTTGTTGTTGTTGTTTGTTTGTGTGTGTGACATATATATATATAAAACCTGTCTTTCTGCATGTTTGTACAATGCAAATACTCTGGAAGACACTTAAACAGCTTCCTTGCAAACAAAAATTTCCAATCCTTGTAGATTAAGCAGACTGGCACAGTTAACAAGATTTCTATATGCCATCCAAAAAGTTAGCTCAGTGGAACAAAGCTTTGTCTGGTTCACAAACACAGCTATTCTCTTTCCCTTTTCTTGACCATGAAGTCTGAATGATGGGAACTTTTGCCCCAGAGCTTTATGTACCCAGGATCTCAAACAACCAAATACATACCGTACTACAAATACTGCCATGGATTATCCATTTTACTCCATCTGCAGAAAATGCTTCAAGAATTGAGTTCACACAGCTTTTATAACAGCAGTCTTTCTAGTGACATGAAAAAAAAACCCAGAACCATTAAGGCCCAGCCAATTCCATGTACTGTGTGTCCAGAGTTCTAAAAATCATCAAGATTCAAGGACTGAAAGTGTCTGCTGACAGATTGTTGGTAGACAGGAGTAGGCAATGAGCAATGAAAGTAAAACTAGAAAATTTCAGTCAATGGAATTGAATTGTTAATAGCAGCACACACCTAATAGTTTATTTTTGTCAGGTGTTGCAAGGTTATCTTAGTTTGAAATGCTCTTATAAAGAGGCTAAACAGGTGGTGACCCTCTGTTGCAATAACATCATCTTTCCATCTCTTCTGCCCTGGGGTAAAATAATTAGTCATTAAACTTCTAATAGCAATTAGCAACATCTTGTGATGTTCTATGAATTATTTTTTATAAAATTATCTACAGGAAATTTTTGAGACCTCACTGAGTGTGCACTGTCATGGTGCTGAGCGCTAGAGAAACATAAAGAGAGGCAGACAGCCCTGCCCTGAAGAGCTTATTGCCTAAAACAGCTTTTTTCATTTTCTGTGTTTTAAAACTGAGTTCCTTCATCAATGTTGCCTCTGGAATGGATGCCTGAGAAGGGATAAAAGAGGAAAGAAGCATACAAAATATACTCAAAATACAATGGATTTTCTAGTCTCACAGCTGAAAAACCTGTTCTCTTGTATAGTTTCTAAACAAGGAAGGAGACTGCTGCTTCTGCTATACCATGTGTCTCATCTGTCGTGCAGTTGTGTTGTTTCTCCCTTCTCCCCCTACAGATGCTATAAGGGCTATTGGATGTCATTATAAGCATGCCCACAGTTATATACTGGTGGCCTTGTGCTCCAGAGAGGATGATGGCATGGGGAAAAGGAGGAGAAACTCTGCCCTTTGTGAAAAAGTAGTTTTGCTTTTTCTACCTTTTGAATATGTCTGTTGCTAAGGGCAATCACTGCTATAAGTTTCAGAGAGCAGCATTTATTGTTTTGCAAATAGATAAAACTAATTGGAAGGTTTACAGTACACCTTGGGATTCAGACCCAGAAGGGTAACTAGTTGGACAGAAAGCACAAAACCATGTTTTGAAAGTGCCATCTAGTGGCTCCCTACGAGGGTTTTTTTTTATGTCAGAAAATGAAGTTCATCTCCCCAAAATTTGAGATCAGACCAATGCTGGCTTCAGAGTCAGGGCAGTGAGTGGTGGGACCTTGGTAGCTATTTGCAGCCTCAATGAGAAGTGGCTCAGCTGGAGGATGTGACAGGGAAATATGTGCAAATGTACCAGGAATGGGGATGTGAAGCTCACTGCTGCACCTGGATGGGAAAATGGATGTGTGTGTGTGGAGATATACAAATAAAAGGCACATAGAAAAAACTGAGGTTTATTTTACTGTTGGCAGGCCACCAGTTTTTTTCCAGGAGACCACAGCCCCTAAATCCCCAAATTAAGGTGATTAGTTATAGAAATGTTTTTCTGAATTGCTGTTCTTAAATACCTTAAAATATGACTGCAGACCTATAACGGTCTCCAGAGACAGAGTGAAAATCACTGATGCACATTTCCTTAGAAACATAGGGACAAAACAACTGAGTCAAACTGGATGGATTAGATTTTTAGCAAACCAGTGGCAGTTTTGTTCAGATGGAGTTCATGGCTTTGTAACTAGAAAACTGCAGAAAGGAAACTAATCTTTGTTTTCAACCAGATTTTGCTGCTGCAAAGCCAAAAGCTTCATAGCTATGTGTAACAACTTCAAACTGAATTAATTGGTTCCCAAGAGCCACTGAATTCTATATGAGCTCTCGGTAGCTTTATTACTTTATAGTTTGGAGTTCTTAGTTTGGTATTAGTTCCTTGTAGAAATCATCACTTTGATTACTGATCCTTTTCTGCAACTGACAAAGGTGTTGTAAGCCAATATAAACCAATGTATGACTTCATCTTCAACAGTTTCAGAAGACCAGAAATCATTCTAGGAAATTATAATTTTAATTCACTTGCCACTAATTTAAAACTCAATTTTTCTTCAGGGTTTTGCTCCTATGGCTGGAATAAATGAACTATTTATTCCTAGTTCCATTTACAAACATCTATCAGAATGAGTGACACTGAAGAAAGGTAAAACCTCTGCAAGAAGCAGTTAGATAAACAGAAAATTTATATTCGTGTATAATTTAAAGGCAAAGTATAACTGTCTTGAAAGTGGTCCCGAATTATATTTCATTCAATACCAAGAGTGTTTTTCTGCAGTTCTATTTTCATGTGGCACTGGTGGCTGAATATATGATGAAATATATGGTTCACAGAAACACCTTGTTTAGCTCCAGTTGTGCTCTGAAAGTTGTCACTTCAATGTGCTTAATACAAATATTTAGTTAGACATATGTTTGGGGTTTTTTCAGACTATACATCCTTTTCTGAATTGGGGTCAGAGTAATAATGATTGCACTATACATAAAAATAGATGTTCATGTTGTTGCTATATCTGTTTTTAATAATTTAGGAGACACTCAGGCACCATGGTGTTGAGGCCTAGACATTCTCCTTAATCTTCTAAGATCCAAATAAATGATAAAACATATGATAAAAATCCGAAAGGAAAGGAACCCACAAAGAACCATCCGGACAGGAATCTCAAAGACCCATGAAAATAAGTCTGTTAATTTAATTCAATATTACACTTTCCCAATCTTTAGAGTTTAAATTAGTTACATCTGAAATGTTAGGAGGGAACATCAATTTCTTGGTTTTGATAGATATCTTGATATTAAACCAAATTATGTCCCCTGAAATGAGGAATATGTGAGTGATAAGGAGCCATAAAGCTAGGGAGAATGTCTCTGTTTTCCTAATTCTACTGATGCATAAAATTATGCTAAAAAATTGATGTTTTCCTGCCTCTCCCACATAAATATTTTGGATATTCATTCTCTAATCAAAATCATTATCAAATGAAAGAAACTCTTCCCAGAAAACATTTTCAAAAAGAGAAGTTTTTTTCTGTAAAGCTTGAAAAAAATAATTCTTTACCTCACCACAGAACATTTGCAAAAGCAAACTGCAGATGCTTCCTCAAGTTCTAAGCCATACGACCTTTAATTTAAAATGTGTTTCTTTTTAAAATGTGGCCTATAAACATGCTTGGGGGAGCTCGACAGAGTTGTTTAGAAGACAGAAATTTGAGACATGTGGTTGAAATATGGTGAGGAGAAAAATAGAATGCATCACATTAAGGACATTGAGAGTAATTTCAAATGTTATTTTCTAATGATTTTCTCTTCTAATGGGATCCTGGAGAGACAAAGGACAAAGGCAATAAGGTACACGGCCAGCAAGCTAATTGGCTTCAATATTTGTCATTTATTGTTTGTACTTAGCCTTTAAGTTTGTAAAACAAAACCTTCTGAGGTAAAGCACTCAAGCAAACAACTGTCAAACTCTTTGTCTGCTGTTCTGATCTTCAAGATGACAAAGGAAATGGTGCTTTGCCTGTATAGATTCTTCTGCTTATAGGTGATCTATTAATGAATTGATAGAGTTTGTTATATTAGTGAATTTGACAAAGGAAAAAAAGTAATCAGTACAAAATTTTATACTGGGCTATTGCAGTCTGTTAATTGTTAATTAGCCTGTTAATTGTTGCATTAATTGTCAGTCTCAGCAGAGGGAGGACTAGAGAGGTGGTTAGGGGCAAAATCAGAGTTTAATCTCTTGTTGCCAAAGAACTTCTGTTTAGGCATCTGCCACTGCCTCTGCAGTCTGGACCCTACTCTTTACTGCCAGCATACCCTCACTAACAAGTAAGAGAAGGAAACTGTTGTACTGCAAAACTGTAAAATTATTGCATCTTTAGGTTTCTGCATGGTTCATAGGTTTTGTCTGGTAGAGGAACAGAAACCTTACATCAAGCTGATATTAAAAACTCAAATAAGGCCCAGGCATTGCTCCTTCCTTTGCTACAGCTGTAGTGCGTTTGTGCCTTCTGTCTGGTAGGAGATGTACACAGCCTCTACTGGAGCTGGCAAGATTTCTCCTTAGCTGTGATGTGGTGTGAGGACAGGTTGCTGCAGGAGGGAGAAAATCCCTTGGTGGACTGTGTCATAATGGAGTGACCCGCAGGTCTTGCCAGGGGATGTAAAGTACCCCCAGCCACTGCCTGCCTGCTCTGCATCCACAGAGTGGGAGAGGGACCTCTGGGAAAATTCACACCATTTCCCAACTCACCTCTTTGCAAAGAGAAGGTACCTGAGGAGCAGATTCCAATTTCCTCCATGCTGAGGCTCTTATTTCTTCTAGCCATAGCAAGGAGGAACAAGGAAAATATACCCTCTGCAAGTTCCCTCTGTAGCCACATCAGCCAGCCACAGCCTTGCAGTGGGGAGCCTTAACTAATGGGTTTTTCCTTCATGATGCCACAGAATGAGGGGCAACCACACAACACTCTGCAGTACACCATGCATTGGACTGTCAGTGGAAAACAGCAGCATTAGTAGTCCCGGAAAAAGTCTGAGCTTCTGTCTCCCTTTTTTATTTTTTTAAGAAAAAGTTGTTTTCAGGATTTCTATTTCAGAATTTGTTCACAGTCTTTCAAAATACCACATGACTGTACACATCTTTCTTAAACCATTTCCACAAAGCCCACGTATTAGCCCAAGTTAGGTATGCAGCTGCCTCCTTGCTTTCAGAGCTCTGCTCTGGGTCATGGCCAAGCCCCTTGCAAATAAATTGTTGGAGGTTTTCTACAGGCAATAAAGAGAGGCTACTGTAACCACCTCTGTTACTCATCAGCGAATTTACTGGAAACCTGGAGACATGTGTGACTGGCCAAATACTCTTTCTGGAGAGAGCACAACGTTCCCTTACAGAAAATAATTTAAAAGGCATTGCAATTTGCCAAATGATGTATCCAGATTGATAGCTGTGTGAAGAAGAGCCTCTTTGTTGACTGCCTTTCTAGAAGACTATAAATTCTGCCAAAAAGTTAACGGGAGAGGTGTGTATGGAAACGGCACCAACTATTTAGCCATTCTGAAGTTTAGGACTCTGGATGAAATTCTGGTTTGTGAAATGAAGACTATCTTTCCTTCTTTCATCCTCTTGTTTTGTTTATAGGAGAAGGTAGAATCAATAAAAGTTCAACAATTGTTCAATAAAACTTCAAGAGGTGAAAGTAAATGTAACAAATTGGATACAATGAGTTCTAGAGCATTTCTCTCTAAAACAGTCCTCATAGTTTGACAGAGTAGAAAGGCACAGACTGATTGTAACAAGTATTTGGTGCATTAAGAACTAAAAATGTACTTTGGTCAAAAATAAGAAAAGCACGTGTTTTACAGCAGATATAAGGATGGTACCTTAATTCATCAAATTAAGTAGAGACTTGCTGCAGAGTGCTTATGGATTGCAGACTTTATAAGGAAGAACATTCTCTGAAAAAGCAAACAGGAAACCACATTTTAAAAATGATAACTGAACATATGGAGATTTTCACATGCATGATGCGAAGCGAGGAGTGTGTGTTACTGAGAGGCAGTGCTATAGCTGATTCTGAGTCACAACAGGCCTGTGTCAGACTCCAAAGCACTGCTCTACCCTAAACTGGATTAAAGAGCTCATGTCTCAAACCAGAGCTGGATTACAAGACCTGGGGAGCCACTTTAAAATGGTGTTCAGATATCTGTGTTTTGACCTACAATGTTTATTATTTGGAAGTGTTTCTTTAATCTAGTAAGAGGCTATGGAGAAAAAGCAAACCGGAATACTCCCAAATGGCCATGAGAAGACCATCAACCAGCAAAAGCTTGAGATTTCATAAAGGAAAATGCTCAAAGCACTAACTTTGAAAACTTCTGCAACAGTTAAGAGCAAAGTTGGCTTTGCTCATATGAGCTGAGACTAGCAGCATTGAAAAGTAAAGAGGATGTTTTTGGAGTGAAAAGGACTTTCAACAGGGTCTCTCTTAGGAAGGAGAGGAAATTGGAAAAATCAAGCTAGGAATATCTGAAGAAGACATAAAAGTTCCCCTTGCAGAGACATGCTATTATGTGATGTCTGCAGCTGCAGATACACTCCTGCTGGGCTGGCTGAGCCATAGGTTATCTGCCTAAGCTGTAAGGCCAGGACCATAAAAGCGCTAAACCGCAAGCAGCAGGATCCTGTGCAGACAGCTCAGCCTCCAGGTTATCCAAATGGATAATTCAGCCACAGCACTGCAGCACGAGTTTAGCATGAGGCAGCCCAAGACATTTCCATAGCTCTGCACCTTTGTGCTTGCTGAACCCATTGTCCCTGGGTTAGTGGATATAGCAGCTCCGGCTGCTCTGAGGGAATGCACAGGCTGCCTGCTGTATATATTTGATAGAAACTTTAGAAAAAAGCCAAAGGAGCTGTCTAGACTGCTACTGGGGATTGTTGCCAGTGCTGTCTGTGTATGAGTCTGGGCTACTGTGCAATTCAGTCACTGAGATGATGTTATGAAATGTTGTCTCTCCTCACTTTTTCATATTTCATAAGCTGTGCAAGTGGATCAGTTCGATGAAGAACTGTGCTGCTTTAGCCCAGAGGGTACCACCATTACACAGAATCATAGGATTGGTTGGAAATGACCTCTGAGATCATCAAGTCCACCTGTGACCCAACACCATGTTGTCAACTAGACTATGGCACTGAGTGTCACATCTAATCTTTCTATACACGTTTCCAGGGATGGTCACTCCACAACCTCCCTGGGCAGCCCATTCCAATGTCTAACCACCCTTTCTGTGAAGAAATTCTTAATGTCCAACCTAAAGCTCCCCTGGCACAGCTTAAGACTGTCCTCTTGTCCTGTCACTAGTTACCTGGAAGAAGAGGCCAATCCCCACCTGACTATACCCTCTTTTCACACAACTGTAGAGAGGATGAGGTCATCCTTGAGCCTCCTTTTCTCCAAATTGCACAACCCCAGCTCCCTCAGCTACTCCTCATAAAACTGGTGCTCCAGACCCTTCATTTCCCAGTGATATCTTATTATCTACTCAATTACATGATCTGTTCTATCTGCTGCTCCACCCTGCACGTGTGGAGGCATGTCCTAAGGACTGGGATTTGCCTGACAGTGTGATAGCAGCGATGTGTATGTGTCTATGTCTGTCTCTAAGTAAATATATATATTTTTTTACATCTCAGCTGCTTATTGGAGCGCCTCTGTCAGTCACACCGCCAGAGTGCCGCCGGTGCAAAGCCGGGGCAGGCAGAGGCGTCGTGGGCCGTGCACGGATCCCTGTCCCGATGCCGGTCCCGGCTGCAGCACCGCCGTGTCGGCGGCTCCGGGCGCCCGGCAGAGAGCGCTGACGCCGCTGATGCGGCGGCGACCGGCACCTGCTCCACACACGTGTGTTTGCACACACTTTACATATCTTTTTCCTGCTAAACGGCTGGGTTTTGCTCTATTTAACGGGGTACAGCGGTGACAAGAATTCCTCCCGCTTTGCCCAGGGCTGGGCGGGAGGGCAAGAGCACACTGGGACCTGGTGCAGAGTGTTTACGGCCGCCCTCATCCTCCCGCAGGGAAAAGCTTTACAGTTCCACCTGGCAGCTGTCTCCAAAGAAATAAAACGCATAAGTCCGTTCTAATTTTTTAAAACGAATTTTCTACCAAGCATCTGACTAGTAAGTAATTAAGGTGATTGCCGCCATCCCCTCTGGACCTTTTTTTTTTTTTTTTTTTTTTTTTTTTTGGTGATGGCCACTGTGGAAGCGTTTGGTAGGGTAGAGGTAGCAAAAAGGTTTTATGCTGGTCCACACCTCACTGGGTTTTGTATGGCACTCCCTTTACTCCCCCTGAAGTTTTCCAGATCACAGCCTATCGTCTATAAGCATAAAATACACCCTTTGTGCCGTTTGGGGTTGCTGTAGGCTGTCACAAGTGTACTTTATAGAGGCTGATTTTAATTTTGCCACCCAGGAGAGCAATAGTCCCAAGGAAATGAAGCATCTTTCTGCTATTGTTATGTATCTGAAGGAAAAATCCTGGCACATAATTGGCTAAAAAATAGTAGTGCGATGAGTCAATAAATTTCTATTGTGTAGCTTTCTCTGAGTGAACAATGCTGTGTTCTGGGCTAGTGTTAAACAATTACTTCACATATCATGCAAATAAGCACATCTTAGATGGATACATCTGGGGGTAGTAGAAATTATTCATGTCTGGCCAATCAGACAACAGTTTTTATTTATTTCAGTGTTTAACAGAATACCTCTCTGAGCTCTGGGAGACCTTGTGAGCAATTGAAAATACAATAACTTTACAAGGAGAGCCAGCAGTTTTTCCTCACTCTCCATCCAGAATAATAATATATGACAAAATACCCTGTTCCCACAACGATTATCCTTTCTATCCCCAAGTGTTCAAATAGATAGCTGGGCAGGATTGACAGACCAATTCACTGTCTTGCCGTTTGGGCTCCCTACCCTTTCTTTAGTGGAAGAGTTTTTTGCATTAACATTTCTACCAGAACAAGGCAGAAAAAGAGATGAGTCTTTCCAGGAGTCCACCAGAAATGAGCAATAAGGACAGAACACAGTTAGTGTCAATGCAACTGGCTGTGTTGAGGAACGTAGGAGAAAACAGAATGCGAATCAGCCATATTGTTTCTTTTGAATTTCAACCATCATCTCCCTCTGTGGTTCTATTTAAAGGCAAAATATTTTATCTTTGATTGTGCACGGTAAAAACCTTTACAAGGAAGGTACCTTCATCTTTGGTACTCACCATTATGCTTGAGTTGTTTGGAGTAGTTCTGTGTAAATTCCTGCAGCTATTTTTATTGTTTTGTGTTACAATAGTGCCTAGAAATCTGAACTGTGTTTGCTAGATGCTGTTCAAATATGTACTACGGGACAATCCCTCCCCAGAAGGTTTTCAGGCTAGCTCTTTACTGAGAATAGAATTAAATTCCTGGATTTCATTTCTTGGTACATTTGAGTTCTTGAATCTCAAGAAAACTTTATTTTTTCTCTGTTCTCATTTAATCCCAGTTATTGCCTAATTAGAAGTTAATGTTTTTTGAGGGAGGACTACCAAGAGAGTTTTCAAGCAATGTGAAGCATGCAGAGTTTTGAACTAAGTCTCTACAGATGGTGCATGCCTACAGACCCCACTAGATCTCTCTAAGGCATTAAGGAAAAGTTTAGTATTTTTCATTTTGTGCAGGGAGATTAGTGGTCCCCAGCTGTGCCTGAGACCATCCATTCTTCACAGCTGGCCCTTCTTATTAATCCCCAGGAAATAGCCTATGTTCTAATTTGGTGATTTTTAAATACAAACTGAGCAAAATTCATTGAAACACAATAGTGGAAAAATTGAAATCATACTTTGTGGTGGATCACATTTGTGAAGAAGTAACTTTTGTGGGTGTAAAGAAGTAATATCCCAGGTTCATCTCTGGTGTTTATTTTGAAGTATTGTGATAAATGTAATCAGACAACATAAGCATCCCAAGTACACTCCTCCATGAACCCAAATTCATTTTTTTTCTGGCTGATGTTTTTTGACTTTACGTGGGAAGAGAGATGTCAGCACAGAAAAGCACTGATCATAATGACAACTGAATTAACAGTCCAGAAGACTGTTAATCTTAATGATGCCAAAACCCAGGAAACTAATGCTTTGTTTTTATTCATGTTCAAAATTTGATGTGGGTTGCTCTACATGTGTTTCCTGAAAAGGTGAAGTTTCTCAGGACTGTCAACTCTGACAATGAATAATCAGCAGATAATGACAATGGAGGGCTCATTAGGGTCCTGTGTGCTTTCTAGCCAGGTAGGTCTGGCTAAAAACCAGTTCTAGCTTCTCTGTTTTTCCAGTGCATAGTCTCCATCTGCAAGGACTGTGCCTGGCTGTCAGTGCTCCAATGGGAGTTCTCTTAGTTTGCGTGTCTGAGGCCTTGAAGCAGACACTAATTTTCTCCTAGTTCATTCCCAGCTGGTGCTTGGCTATTTCCAAAATTCCAATTACTTGAGCACTCTAATTTATCATCCTGCTGGTCAAGAACAAATCACAGTTAAAGCAGAAAGTGCAATGCTTTGCAAAAGAACTTGCTAAAAACACATGCTTTTCTCATAAGCCATGTAAAAGAGTTAAAGAGTGAGTTGCAGGAGAATATAGTCTTGCAGCCTTCACCTTACAACTCCTAAAGATTCTGAGGGCTTTCATCACTATGAAGAAAATCATCACTGAGGAAAATATGCCGAGCTGTTCTTGTTCCTGCATCCCCAGACTGTTGATTTCTGTCCAGCTCTCATCCTTAGGTTGCATCTGCACTTAAAGGTCTTTATTTGTGAATGCCACTTCTTTTTCTTATTTTCTGTTGTGGAGTTTTTATTGAACCGGTTCTTCTTTAGGGATAGCTGGGCAGAGAATTGGTTTCTAACAGTGCTAAATCCTTGCCTTACACCATGGCAGAGCCATTCATCTGCCAATTGCCAGCAATGGTTTGGTTTTACTTTAACACTGTTAGCTGTTAAGGCGAGGCTTTAGCACAAAGTGAATAGTATTTCTCCAAGAAAAAAAAAAAACAGCAAAACACTGTGAGACTAATTTTTTTTTTTTTTTTCTTTTTTACCTTTTTTTTTTTTTGTTTATTTTTTTTCCTAAGGCAGTTGAAATTTGAATTTTCCAGTACAAAAAACCAAAACAACCCTCTGATCTCCCCATCACTAAAGATGCTAAAATGGTTGTGCACGAGGAAATAAAAGTGCCCAAATGAGGGGTTTTCTTACACTTCTATGGTCTCCTTGCCCTTCCTAAAATGTGACTGCATAGATGATTAATCAAATGTGGCTTGCATCTATTTGAGGCAAAAAAGTTCTCAATCTTGTATGTTTTTCAACAACTGGATGAAAATGGGCATGTGAAAATCTTAGGCTGTGAAATACTCAACATTTTTCTTAGCAGTCCACCTAAATATTGAAAATTACATGTTAAAGTTGAAGTTATGTGAAACATTTTTAAATGCCATACTGGTTTTCTTTGGTGTTTGTAGTAAAACACACCTTTTATTTATTTTGAACTACTAAGTCTTATTTTTGTTCTCTTTAAACATGTAGAGTAGCACGTTAATCAGAAAAATTAGTATCTGAGCCTCATCCATTGTAAAACAGTGTGGTTTCCTGCATTTCTCTCACAAAGAGTCTAATCTGGGAATTGTTTTATTTACAGTGATTGGGGAACTGTATGACTTCTGAGAGTGTTCTTTGTCCTTGCATGGAGGCATACCTCATGTGACATGGCAGGAAACCCTGGTGACTTCTTTTTCACATAGGAACATTTATGAGCATGAAACACAGGCTGCATCTCAAATAGCAAATTAGTTTTGCAGCATGGGTGTGTTTCTGAAGCCCAGGTCCTGAATGTCCTCTCTCACAGGGTTTACTTTCATGTCTACAACTTACAAGGTTGCTTTCACACCACACAGAACTGGAAGATGCTGTCTAGTGGCCGTGCTCCACCTGCTAACCAGTGTTCCATCCATGGGAGCGCATGAGAACTAAAGGCAAGTAACGTGCCTTGAAATGTGTTTAGCACAGACATCTTGTGCTCGGCCCCAACAATTTCAGGCCACTCCACTTGTTAGTGCAGCCATAACTTGGGGCTCATGATATACAAAAGCCAAAATAGGGGAAGAGTGAGTGTGTTATTTAATGTGTACCTCTTTTTCATAATATATTCGTTATCTTGAAAATTTAGGAGAGGAATAGTGGACAGGGGATACATTAACCCTAGGTCTGGAAACTGCAACCTTGTACCTCATTTCAGAGAATATATCAAAGAACTTTTTGTGTTTTGTCAAGCAAAGACAGCACATCAGCGAGAGACATTATTAATTGCTAATTAGAACAAAGTGCCCTGACATTTTTTAGGTAGGAGACATTTGTATCTATTGTTCATCATTAAAGTATTAAAAAAATCTTACCAAAGTCCCTGCAGTGTTAGTTCAAAGGTAGTTATTTACATTTGCAGGTTAAAATCTTAGTAGTAACACCTTGCATGGACCAGCACTTACAACTAATTGCCCTTATTACTATATTAACTTTTTTTTTTTTTTTTGCATGTATGCTCCTGTCCTCTGGTTTACCTTAGAAAGTAGCCTCAGAGCTGATTCTATCGCTGCTGTAAATGCACAGAGAGTAAAATAAAGGCATACTGTGCCCCCAAACTAATTTAGCATTTTAATTTGGTTTTTGTAATTTAAAATACTATGAAAAAAATGCATAAGTACATATTCATAAAATCTGCACTTTAGAGTATTAAACAGTGATTATTAGCCTTTGAAATATCATGAATAAAAATGGAGGAATTCATTTTTATATAGTGAATTTCCAACAGACTTTAAATATACATATTGAATGAGTGGAACTCAGTGTTTCTGAACAGTAAAAGTCTAAATCCAATCTTCATGTCAGTTTTGAGAGAAAACAGATCTGCTTCAGGAAAGTAGCAGATCAAACACCCAACCTAGCATTACAGTTCTAAGTTTGGAGATGGCCAGGCTTTTGCAAACCAGTACTTCCAGTGAAGTTAATTTTGCTAAATTTAGTGAATCAAATGAAAAAGCAAATGAAAACTTGAATCTGTCTTTACTTCGGTTTATACTGAAAAATAATGTAGTCAACTGTATAATTGCTTATTACCTGGTAACCGCAGACAGATACACCCTGCTCATTGCAGCTTGCTGGGATCTTAGCTTTTCTAGGATTTTTATTTGAATTAAAGTCATATATGTGGCAGTATAGCAATTAACAAGGGACACGTTTGTGATGTAAGTCATTGAATCATAGAATATATTGAGTGGGAAGGTACCCATCAAGATCACTGAGTCCAACTCCTGGCCCTGCACAGGACATCCCTAGGGGCACACCATGTACCTGAGAGCATTTTCCAAACACTTCTTGAACTCTGTCAGGCTTGGTGCTGCAACCACTTCCCTGGGGAGCCTGTTCCAGCGCCCACATACCCTCCAGGTAAAGAACCTTTCTCCTGATAACCAGCCTAAACCTACCCTCACTCAGGTTCATGCTGTTTCCTTGAATCCTGTCACTGGTCAAGAGTTAAGATTGGTACCTGGCCCTCCTCTTCCCCCTGGGAAGAAGTTGTAGACTGCAACAAGGTCCCCCCTCAGCCCCCTCTTCTCCGGACTGAACAAACCTCATATGGCTTCCCCTCAAGGTGCTTCCTATCCTCCTTTGGATGGTCTCTAATTGCTCAATACCTTTTTTGTGTTGTGGCACCCAAAACTGCCCCCAGCACTTGAGGTGAGGCCGCTCCAGCTCAGAGCAGAGCAGGACAATCCCCTCCCTTGCCTGCCTGGCCATGCTGTGCCTGATGCCCCCAGGACATGCTTGGCCCTCCTGGCTGCCAGGGCACTGCTGACTCACGTTCAACTTGCCATCCACCAGGACCCCCAGGGCCCTTTCAGCAGCACTTCTTTCCAGCATCTCATTCCCCAATCTTTATATATAACAAGGGTTGTACTGTCCCAGGTGCAGAATCCAGAACTTTCCCTTGTTGGATTTCATACAGTTGGTGATTGCCCGTGTCTCTGGCTTGTCACGGTCTCTCTGCAGGGCCTCGCTGCCTTTGAGGGAGTCAATTCTTCTCAGCTTTGTATCATCTGTGAACTTGCTCAGTGTCCCTTCCAGTCCTACATCCAAGTAATTTATGAAGATTTTGAAGAGCACAGGGCCGAGGATGGGGCTCTGTGGAACCCCACTAGTGACAGGTCACCAGTCTGATGTCACTGTAACCCTTTGTGCCTGACCCGTGAGACATTTGTTCACCCATTGCATGATGTGTTGTTTACCCAGCTGTGGGCTGGACCTTTTGTCCAGGAGGATCCCATGAGAGACCGTGTCAAAAGCTTTGCTGAAGTCCAAAAAGATTACATCAACTGGCTTTCCCATATTGGCTAGGTGGGTCATTCACTATGTTATCCTTCTTCTCAAAGACACACAAAAATGTAGGTGCGTGAGCCTTTGGGTTTGTCATCACATGAGTGTCAGAGGAGACACAGTGTGGAATTTCAGGAAGAACAGCTCCACTCATAGCACTGTAATGATTTTGTTTCTTTACTTCAAGAAAATTATGATGGGCCAAAATCTGTAGACAGTATCTTCATTTACCTCCATAGACATAGAGTAATAGACTGTGGATTTAGTTGTTGTCCTCTTCCCTCTGTGACATTTACAATATCTTTTTTTTTGTTTCCTGAAAAGCTAACTGACCCCATAACCTTGAAAGCCACCTGTAATTAGAAAAATTCCTGTAATTTAGAATGACATCATATTAATTGTAAAAATATATGTATTCCCAATGTTGCCACCTTAAAAAGATAAGTTACAAGATTGTTTGTTTACATTTTGTTTTGTGGGAAATTTTTTCTTAGGTTTTGGATGCTGATGGCACCCTAAAACAGTCTGGTGTCAACAAATGCAAAATTGCTCTGCTTCTGCTTTGAACTAGTCTGTCATCGTAACCTGTTGTCTCAGGCAGAGCTTCCATCTGTGTGCCACTGGGACAGTTGCTGTCACCCTTGGAGTGAGGTAGAGAAAGCCTTTAACTCTTTGCAGTGTCTGGATGAGTGTGGCCTGACATACCTTGCAGATACACATGTAATGCAAAGGAGTATTGACCACATAACTAGAAAAAACCAAAAATCTTTCTAACACACCTCAAAACCAAAAACCTTTCTAATACACCTCAACTTGAGCATTCTAAAACAAACACACAGGGAATGTCATATAGTTTTTGAAAACTTCCTCCTGAGCCTAGCTATTCACTTTTTTCCTCATTTTCCAGGCTGTTGCTTATTCTATCTTATAATACTTACAACATGATCACAATACTAATGTGTTAGTGCCTATTCAAAAACCATACCACTTTTTATCCAGAAGGAAAAGAGATAAAAGAAAGGAATTGGAAAACACTGGTATGGCAAGTCCTAAAAATTAATGCAATTTAGTGTAACAAACTTAAGAAAAAAGGTGGAAGAAAGAGGAACTTGTGTGTGATTTGCAGCTTATTTTCTTGGGGCATATATATGAATTATATATAGCATAGAAATCATCTAATGGAAAATGAGAAAATTGTAACATTGAATTTTGCAGATCTTTACAATGATTCTGTCTGTTAAACTGTGCAAGTGAATTCCTGCTTTCCATGTATGTTTTGGAGAATTTGTGTTGTCATACAATCTGGTACTAAAGTATATTTTGTGTTCTGGTTTCCATCACTGTGGTTTAATCAGCAGCTAGGTTTTCTTGCAAAACCTAAAAATAATGATACCATAGTCACCCAAAAATGAATTTAGTCTTCTGTCTGGCCTGCTTGCATAGACAGAGGATATATATCCCCAGTGATGAGGAAATACAGCTACGGATTAGGAGGGGATATAATTCTGGTTTACCCTGTCAAAAGACTATGGAAATGTATTCAGTTTTCATTCTGTGTATCCATTCTTAAAATGCAGGGAACATGGCTGTTCCCTGCCTGCAGTCTCTCTTTATATTTTGTGGTATATGGACAGCCTTGAGGAGTGCATACCATCTTCCCTTGTGGTCCAGAATGCTCAGATTACACCATTTGCCTCACCTCCCTTTGGGTGCCCCTTCATCTTGGCACGAGTCCTTGCAAGGCTTGCTTTGGCTCCGTGCTTGCTCTCTTTTCAACATCTTTGTGGAATGCAGTATCTCTTCAGGGCATAATCAGTCAGGGTGCAAGGAAAGAACATGGGACAGATTAACAGAAAAATCACTGCAATGCTGATAACTTGCTGATAGGCAAGAATCTCCCCCATCAGCAGAGCAAGCAACTTACTTTATTGCTGTATTTGCTTTTTGGGAAGCAATGTCTTAATCACTGTGAGCGCATGCTATACGTCTCTAGTCTTGTCACAGCATTGGTCATTGGAGCACTGAGACTTTTGGCAACTTCTGGACCTTTCAGGGAGCTGTGTTTTTTGTATAGATGCTCCACAGTGACAATCATGTCTTCCCACTGCTTCCTTAGCAGGAATTTCTGGCAGAGCAGACTGTAATTCAGGTGTTCCATATGGTCAACACAGACCCTTTGGGTCTTAGAGAGCCTGTCCTGTGGGTTCATTCAGGACACAAACTGGGAGTTAGAAGTTTGGCTAGCACATCCCTGGTTCCATAGACATCCTGGAAAGTTAGTATTTCATAATTCTTCTAACCCCGTCACTGCTGTTGTTCTGAATCAGAGAGAAAGTGCCTTTTCTTCATGCCACTCTTGAATGGGAATTTGTTCTTTAAAATCTCTTTTTGGAGTCCTGCACATATAAACATCCATGAACAAGGAATGTGGGCCTGACTCCGTGCCCTTAGACATAACCCACAGTTTTTTTGATAGGTCTAAGAGAAACAGCCCTATAATATGAATAAACTAAACTATGAGTTCTTTCATGTTAAATGTAGATCTAAACTCCCAAAAACAGAGGTAAAGAATACACTACAGAAAACTGCCTTTGCCTTTCATTTACAAAGTATGTTGTCTTGGATGACCTCTAAGTTTTTTGGCCAAAACAGTTTAGACCTCCTTTGGTACATTATATTGTTCTTCCCAATTCAGACAACTGGGTTTAATTTTCAACACATAATTATTCTACACTTCTTTGTGTGTTCCCTCTTCATCTCCCCAAAGTAAATGCATTTTGACAGCTACCACCAAGAAATAAAAAAATGTTATATTCCATGGTTCATTGGATGCAGTACTGGAAAGTGAATCATTCCCTTCCTGTGTGTTACCATATACTGTATTTTGTTATATGGATAGAATATATGTATGTGTGTATCTAAAACTGTGTGTTTTGTCTGATTCTGTATGTGCCTAGGAATCTTCTAAGTTTAAAGGCCCTGGCTAGGACATACATTTGGACGTTACTAGATCTGTTCCACCGTGAGTGGTTTTATAGCCCAAGAGCCTCCTTCAGACACAGTAATTTTAAAATTTTGCTTATCCAGGTTTGTATTTGAACACTATTGTGGCATTTTCACAGTAACAGATTTGATACTCTTGAACAGTAATTCTTGGAGACTCAGTCAGAAAGGCACTATTTCTTCCTTTCCCCCCATTTCCTTCCTTTTTTTTAGTTTTCTACATCCCTTAAGTTCTTTGCCTCATTCCTGCTGTAAATGTGAACGAAAACTTAATTTTAAATCAGCATCTCTTTGACATTCAGGGGTGAAAAAAATCTTGGTTATCTTTTAATCTGTTCTCAATTTGGAATTCAAGTAGATGTTTAGGTTTATACAGCTGTTGCTGACTCTCAGCATCATGTTAATGAAGTGCTCCTTTTTAATGTCTTCCAAAGTTCCAGTTCCACAGCACTGGAATGAGCTCATGTGCTGAGGAACTTTTTCTCTTCTCTTGAGGATGTTTCTGAACTCTGTTCTGATTGTCTCAAGGATAAAGAGTCAGCACAACATATTTATATGTGGTTTTCCACTTTCAATATAAGGGTCTTTTCCTATATAAGGGCCTTTTTCAATATAAGGGCTCAGGGGAATATATCCTCATCTTTCCCAACATGCCCAAGAATAGTTTCAGAAGAGAGCCCAAGGTATGAATTTATTCTTAACCTATTGGCAGGGAAACCAGTTCACTAACAACCAACAAACTGTTTCCAGGAGAATTCCTGTCCTGGAGCAGAACATCCCTCACTGTTCATTAAGGAGCAACATGGCTTTGCATTGGTCATAGTGCAGGAAAGCAAAATCTCTTTCATCTTCTCTTCTTGATGTTATACTTAGAATGACAATGCTTCAGCTCAATATACACTTTAAAAAATTATTTTAAAAAATTATTTTAAAAGACTGAATGAGTTGTTTCTATCTATGTTTGTAACCTGGCTTTAGATGGCCTGTAAGCTAGTAGCCCATGTAGGCTTCTTTCTGTCATCTTTCCTTTATGCATCCATCTCTGGAAAGGATTTTTTCTTCCCTGGGGGAAGATGAAGTACTCACTCTCTTCTCTCACTATTATCCCATAGGAGAAGTAGCCAAGCAATAGGGATCCCGACAGAGAGGAACACCATTTATCTGTGAATGAAGTTTGGATGGGTTTACTATTCCCTGGAGAGTTGTGTTTTTTTCCATCCATCATCCATCCTGTGTTGTTGAGATCATGGATTCCGACTTGTCTGCTTGCAAAGCAATGGGTCATATTTTGTCTTGGTATGCCTTGTCCCATCCCTGTAGAGGGGATATTCTGGCTGCTGCCAGGGCAGGGCTTTGTACAAGCACTGTAGTTAGCTCCATGGACAAAGCTGTTTGCTTGGGGTGAAGGCAGTGCTGTTCATTTACAAGTTTAGGAGTGGCGATTCATGACTCCTGTAACAAATGCTGAGACATATGCTTGTCCAACCAAAAAGGCCCTCAGGTGGTGGAGAACATCTGGCAAACCCACAATAGGGAAGAGGCTTGTCCCCCTCATTGCTGCCTTGGGTTACAGAGCACTGAAATGAAGACTGGAAAGAGGAGCTATTGGGCTATGAGAGTGAGGAATTAAGGCTGCCTGTGCAGCTTTCTCCTCTGCCCTCTTGTATATCCATTAGTGCTTAGAACTTGTTTCATTACCTCTCACTAGTTTTCCAATTAGCTATTTAATAGATGTAAAAAAAAAAAAAAAAACCCAAAAAACCCCTAACACAAATATTTAATATATTGCAGTCTTAAGGAAATTAATGTTATTGAGCATGTCATGCTGTTAGTGAGAAATGGAGTCATGTAGCAAGCTGCTCAAAATATTCTATGACTTTTCCCTGCAGTCTTAAGATATAACATACCTTTATAAGGACTTTTGTGTTTCCATGGTGGTGTAAATACCTCTTAGTGTAAGTAAGAATGAAGTACTTTTCCTTCTCCTGCTTACACTTTATACAGCTGACAGAGTGAGCCGTATTAAAAGTGTTACTTCCCATTTAATACCTCTACTTTATGAGTCAGATTTCCAGAGAGTTTGAATTAGTGTAATCCCAATGATATGCCAAAGAAACTGCTCCAATCTACTGGCCCTGTATCTCTAAAAATGACTTATTTATATGGCCCAAAGCCCCATGGAATTTTATATTTCAAATAATTTCTACATTAAACTAAAGCACTTGAAAGGAAGATACATGATTAGGATACATTTAAGAACGTGTTTCTAGCTGTTAACATTTCCTACTATGTTTTAACAGCTCTATCAAACATTATAATTCATTATGAAATGCTGTAGTCTGGCCTAAAATCACTTTCAAAGTGAGGGAGTTGCTTCTGCAAAGAAGCAAACACTTGGAGAATTGGCCCTGGAGCCTGAGCAGGGCTCAGTTGGAGAAGATGGACAGTGACCATGCCAAGGCTTTCACTGCCATGGATCTGAAACCATGGGAGTATCAACCTGGCATCACCCAGAGCTAAGGCTGGTCCCGTTGAGGCACAGCTGCGTCTCTGGCTAATATATTTGCAGATGTTTAAGACTGGGACAGTTTGACTTGCTATGTATTAAACTGTAGCTTTATTATAGACAATAGACATCACTGCACTTTTTTATTAATTTGTTTTGAAAAGAATGCCTTTCTAGCTCTGTGCTGAAGACAGTGAATGGGTTGGAAAAAAGTGATGATTGTCTAAGATTTATATGCAATGTTTTCTAATCCAAATTTGTTCCTTTAAATGTTCATACTTAACTTTTTCCTCCCCCAAATTCTGAATTAGGCAATCAGGGCAGATAAATTTCCAAATGAAAGCGAACAGTGTCCTTTCAGCCTCCTCCAAAACAGTTCTTGGACAAACTCTGAGGGGAAAAAATGTTATCAATGCTTTAAGCTGCATCGACCCCAAAATGAAGTTTTCCCAGATTTGCTGCTGCAGTCTCACTTTTCTGCAGTGTTTTGTAGGAGGTAATTTCTGTGCTGGTTATGATTTGAAAGGCCTGGCCTGCAACCCAACCTCAATCAAATTGGAACAACATGTCACCAAAGGTCCTGGTCCCATGGTATGTGCTTGGAAATACAACTCCCCAGTGCGGAGAGGTTTCTGGCAAGTCAGTGAAACTAAACTCAATTTCCATGGCTAGAAATTGCTGCAGGAGCATTTCATTGTGCTGCAGTTGCTGTGCTCTGTGGGTTTGTGTGGGGATGTGGGGGACATTGCAGGCTTGCTTGTGGGTGTGTGTGTCACTGAGATAGGGCAACTCTGAAAGTTGGATTTGTGGACAGAAATGACAAATTTCTGTTAAATTATTGACACAGAAGGATAAATACTTTTGTCCTTTGAAGTTAACTAAAACCAAATGGGATTGTTTCCTCGAGGGAAAAGTAGGAGTTTAGTTCTGATGCATCCCCTCCCAGAAATCTTTCAAATTATACATACGGTACCCTCTGTTTATATAAATATGAATTACATGATTGTGTGTACAGGGTCATTTGTAGTTCAAATGGAAATGCAATGCTGCTAGGCAGAGGCTATGGAGAGATCGAGGGGATCTGTCATTTAACCCTTTTCAAATATTCAGTGGTTTTGAGCAGATCTGCAAGAAAGCTTTGGCCTGGCACTACAAGGAGACATCCTAGTTTTGCTGGTAAATCCAAGTTTCTACGCAGCTTTAAATGGAAAGGGGCTGATTGTCTCTCATTTGTATAGGATGCTCTGATTGTACATTGTTGTGGATGGTGACAACCAACAGTTCATGCTCTGCATTAAATTTGCTTATGTGTTCTCATCCAGCTGTGAAGTTCAAATTTTGTAAGGGATGTTTTCCCACACGCAGGATAACAAATTTGTCATATTGACCTAAGGGTTGTTCTTTTCCAATTTGCCAGTGATTTCTTTTTCATTTCAGCTAACTTAATAATAGTTGGTTTAATTGTCATTAAGCCAAAAATAAATTGCCTTCTGAAACACTTGGGTTTTTTCTCTCTCATAAAATCATGTTTCTGTATGTCAGCAGAAAGACTTATTTCTGACTGGGTGTCCTTCTATCTTTTAAGCTGAGAGTTTATCAAATTTAATTTCACCATAGGGCATTCAGTTATGTTTTTGGTCTTTTTGTTTACATCCTTGAAATTTACTTTCTACTGCCTTATGTCTTCTTGCAAATTCTCTAAGGAAACTTAGACAAAATCCCTAACTTAGTAGCTCTGGGCAGTTCAAATATGATGCTTACAAAGTAGGAACGTCATGACTATTGCCTCGTAGACAAAATGTTTTGTTCCTAATCTGTAGTTTTGTTCCCAATCTGTGTCATGACATCTGTGTCATGTCTTGTGTCACGTCTCTGTCTACCCTCCCCAGTTTCATTAGTTTTTCCAGAACCTTTACAAGCTTTGGGTAGTCTGTGTCTTATTTCAGCTCTAAGAAGGCTTCCTCTGCACCAAACTTCCCACTTAGATGAACTTTTCCACTGCAAATATGAAGTAATTACCATTGTCTATGTGCGGTGTCACCTAAAGATTTGAAGGATGTATGTGTCCTGTCTTCCTGGGACTGAGAGTTAGATTGAAGCCCAGAAAACAGCTTAACTTTGATCTTAGCAAGGGCAAGGAAGATAAAGCATACAGCAAGAGCTCCTGAGCCAATTCTTCAGGTGACATTTTTGGGGTTTTTTGCAATGTTGGTGGCAAGCAAGGGTTGCAGGGTTTTTCTGTTGTGTGAAAAGTCATAATTCAGTCTTCAGCTCTTATGGGTGGAGCACCTTCCACCATGTCTCCTGCAAAGATGTCAGGAGAGCTGTCTATACCACCTCACAGTGGAATAAAGGCTGATTGATGAGCCAAATGCTTCTAAAAACAGTGGCCTGTGCTTTCAGAGCTAGCCTCGGAAAGACTCCTGTTTTACCAAAGAAGTTTGGGACAAACCAGCCTGTTACTGACAGGGAATGTTGGGCAAGTGATTTTTACACTGCTTCTGACCTCTTCACTGGCACGTGGCCCATTATCCATTCTTTATAAGTCATTTTGGACCGTAGCAAGGGACATGGCTGCATTTCCATCAGCTGTGAATTTGCCAGAGGCACATTCAAAATGGACTGTTAATAAAAAGCAATGCAGGTGGATACAGTTTCAGAAAGCAAACTCTTGAATTAGATACACAGGTATCAGTATTGGATTCACAGGTATCACTATCTATTGACCCAACACTGTATCTCGTCTGGTCTCACCTCAGGTAATGTTAGAGCTAGCCAGGTCAGTAGGCTTTTCCAGTTGAAATGGAAACAGGGCAGTTGTATCATCTGAAATTTGTAGCAGCTCCTTTCATTTGGAGATCACTCTTGGTTTTTGACAGACAAAGCTATGTAACTAATACAGAGGGTTTGCTTCCTCAAAGTGAGTTTTCCAGATGCTTTATTCATGTTATCCTAAGAGTCCTAGCCTCAATATACTTCCACTGAGCAAAGTACGTTTGCATGGATCGTTGCAAACAGTGTCACACATCTGTTTCTTCCCTCTTAAAAAAATATAATTATTAATTTTCCAAGTATTTAGCTATATCAACAAACAGACTGTTTGAAATGAGGATGGCAGAAGTGCAAAACTCAGTGGGCTGGCCATGGGATATGATCACATGGGTTATTTCTCTATTAAGTGATCAGTGATTCTTGGTGCTCGATGCTGTCCATTTATGTCTAATTATTGCAGAGATATTGCAATGTGAAATTGGAGCATAACCAGAGAAATCAAGCCAAGCTGTTAAGTGAGATGATTTCTATCAGTTATTTTTGTCTTTCGTTATGGTAGCAACAGGATTATAGAGCTGGGATAGTCAGCCAAAACCATAATGTAGAATAACACCTAATTATGTGAATACAGTCTGTGCCACCCAACAGTTTTATATTATCACCCTATTCTAGCCTTCCCATTTTATATAATGGCACTGAGGACCTTCTGCAGCTCGATATCCACCCCCCTCTAACACTCCCAGCTCAAGTCCATTGTCTCCACATGTTCTTGCTCTATGAGCTCAGCTGGACTACTAGCCATGGTGGTGCTCAGCTTAAATCCTCTGAAATCCATTTCTCCCTCTCCCTTTACCATCTCCCTACAACCCCTCATAGCCTGCCTGATTCCTTCCAGGTCCAGACAGGCAAAAATGGCAAGATTCATTTCATCATTGAGAAGATATTAGGGAGAACTAAGGTGGGTTGGAAACAGGGAGAAAAGTCATGCCTTTTAAAAGTACAATCTGAGCATTTTACAAGCATTTTCACATTTGTGCAGTAGCTCCCCTAACCTTAACTCTCTCATCTCCTTCATTATTTAACTCTACTTTAATGGAACAGTTTCTTAATGAGCCACAGTAGAATAAGTAATTACTTTTGGCTGGGCATTTATCAATGGTAATTTAAATGTTGTTTTGTCCTTTGTCAGATTTGTGCATTAATTCAAAGCTCAGTTTGGTTCTGAAGAGTGAATCAATAGAAAAGGCAGCAAGAAAATCTTCACTTTCTTGCTCAGTGTACAAGTAAAAAAGTGTTTTTCTAACTGCTAGTTCATTATACCTTAAACTGGGCTGTGAATGGTCACAGAGGGTTCTCTCTGCTAACTACATGATAACCAGTAACAGTCCCTATTGTGCCACTGAGTTACTTTTTTTCCCATACAGGTCTGATTAAATAGGAGGGCTGAGTTTTATTGCACTGGTAGGTGTTTGGGATGTGTCACAGTGCAGCAGTCTCCAATAAGCTAAGCCAACTGTACTAATAAAAATAGAAACTGCTCAAACCAAACCCAGGATCAGCATGCATATTAGTTGCAAACAGAATTACTGCAAAGGTCAAGTTTGCAAATACTTCAGGTCAGGCACAGGTCTGAGGTCTTAGATGAAATCTTTGTGTCCTCCATTCCAGTCTACTTATCCACTGAATTGTGTTTCTGTAAAATTAGATTCTTCTTATGTACTATACCAAAATAGTATATAAATGTATATATCTGTATGGGGGTTTGGAACATTTCAATGGCATTCTTCCTCATGAAAAGTTTCCTAAGCATGGGGCTGTTGAAAGAGGCAAGTGTGCAGTGCTGGTGGACTGGAAGTATGTTTTCTTGCTGACTGATATGTTTTGGAGAAAAGAACCCTTTGGAATCCTCTGCGTCATCTCAGTGCACTTTTGAGAACGTTTCTATAGAAAAGGCACATGCTAAATATCTGAAAATGCTCTTAGGGCTTACAGCCACTTCTATGTACAAATGCACATACACAGATTTTACATAGGTAAAACCTCTGTCTTGCTGTAAATCCCTTTCTTAAACTTATCAGTGTCTGGTTTGTATGTAATCTAGGCTTGCAAAACTTAAGATTGCAAACCCATTTGAGAATAAGACCTAAACCCTCTACCCTCTCTCTCTTTTTTTTGGTTTTTTTTTTTTTTTTTTTTTTTTTGGTTTTTTTTTTTTTTTGTTGTTTGTTTGTTTTTTTTTTTTTTTTGGTTTTGGTTTTTTTTTTGTTTTTTGTTTGTTTGTTTGTTGGGTTTTTTTTTGGTTTTTTTTTTTTTGGTTTTTTTTTTGGTCAGCTTTTTAAATTGTCATTTTCTCAGGGTAAGCTTGAAAATTAAGGAACCTTACAATGACTTCTGTTAGTACAGTGAGAAGTCGAGAAGTGCTGCAAAGAGGCTGAATTTGAGTGGACCTTGAACATGTGCTGGTAATGTTAGCAAGGGATTTTCTTAATATATAGTGATCCAAAATGACTGTAAGTTCTAATCAATCAGAGCCATCAATAGGGAAAGAAAGAAATAATTTTAAAATGCGGTAATGCTGACTTTGGGAAGGGATGTGAGAAAGGTCTATTTAGGTCCACTCTGCAGTGGCCAAGATGCTGCTGAAAAGGACAAATACACTTTGCACAAATGAAAATTGGTTATTAAGTGAGTTAGACTCAATTACTTTGAATATAATGCTGAAAGTAAATTTAAGTTTGTAGTTTGAACATATTAATTTTGAGACAAGAAGTGATTTCAGTAGCTTGCTTTGCTGAGCTCTGGGGTTTTTTTTTGTTTTTGTTTGGTTTTTTTTTTTTTTTTTTTTTTTTTTTTTTTTTTTTTTTTTTTTTTGTTGAATTCTATTGCATCTCTGGTGATACCCACACTCAATTTTCTCTCCTGATCAAATCCCTCCAGCTCTTGCACTCATTATATTTCATTATTCTTTTGCAATTCTTCCCATTTTCTGTACCCTGGAAAAGATTCAAAGTAAATAGTTTACTACAGTGTTACCATGACTTGGGATGTTTCATTGATGCAGTTACTGTTAATTTAAATTGATCAACTGTTAATTCAAATTCCTCTAAAGGCATGCCTAGCAATTGTAGCCACAACTAACAAATGTCCTGGAACTAAAATTCTGTCAAGTTTTTCAGTTGGGCACAGACAATGAAAATAGAAATAAAAATTGTTATATGTGTTTGATTAAAGGTAAGGCACAAAGGATAATGATAGTTTATTTACAACTGAAACAAAAGGTCATTTGCCATTTTAATAATCCAGCAAAGCAAACCCCTAGTCCCAGTGTTTTTCTTACCACATCCTTGAAGGACAGAGATATATAGGAAATCCTGTGGAAGCAGAGTGCATGAAAACATGTTATTGATGCATTTTCTTTCATTGTCTCTGTGGGAAATTTGGTATGAAGGGCTTAAGATTATGGAGTCTCAGCCAGGAATTACAGAAGCAAAGGCAAGTTTGAGGAACAGGGTCCTGGGAAGAGGCAAGGCTCAAGGAGAGGGCAGAAAGTCTCAATCTTGCAAACTTGTGCAGCAATACTCAGTTCTGTTATTTTGAGCAGTAAAGCCTGTGTTATTTTTGGAAGGAATTTGGAATGAGAAATAATTAGCTGTACAACACCTGCTGGAAATTATTTGGGATCTGGGAAGTGATGGATCTCTGTCTTTTAATTTCCTGGCTCTTTTCTTTGGAGAGTGGCATTTTCATGACTCATTGTATATCCTTGAGTTTCCCACTGGGTCACACATCCAGAGCTCACATTGTCTCCCATGGAACCACGCTTGCCAGCAAATGGACAGCACCACCTTCTAACTGTCAGAGGAGTTCAGAGTTTCTTACTAAATCTGCATTTATTTGTACCTCAATGATCATTTACCAGGAAATTTCATAGAGTCTACACCATGCTGAGATGCCTTAAGAAAGTAAAAAAAAAAAATTTGCCTGAGAGCAAGAAGGGGAGAACTGTAGTCTGTCTCCTATGGAACTTGCTCCCTTGACATTTGGGAAGTCCTTTGGTGGCTGGGGAAGTTTTCCTTAGTTGTTACTATTATTTGCTTAGTGTATCTTAGCTGAATTTTCTTAAATTCACATATGACTTGAAGAAAAAAATTTCTGGAGGTGGATTGCTCTAACTGTACTTCATAGCACAGAGGGTTGTACGCTCTGCCTTACACAGCAAAAGATTTCAATGATGACAGTGTAATATAATAACCATACGGGCCTCTATGTAAAGGAAGTAGTTGATCAAGGAGGTATTTAATTATTCAACTGTTGGCAGTCTAGTTCGTTCTAATACTTTCTTGGATCTGAATTATGGTCAGATATTGAAGATGATGATGACTGTAGGATGCCTGGGAATACAAAGCACTTTCACCACACTGGCTTCAATGTGTTGTCATATTATAGTGATTACAGTTTATTCATTGTCACTAACCTGCTCAAATACTTGAGAACAAAGTGGTGTGGTTATATAAAACTTTGTGCAAGAAAATGCAGCTCTTGAGATCACTTTTAAGCACTGCTGTTGTCATCTGCAGTCCTCTTTGATCCCAACCACATATCCGCGTAGTAGCTCTGAGGGTCTGTGAACCATTTCTCTCTTTCTCCCTGTTTTGGGTTGCAGCTGCTCATTAGAACACTTCAGGACATCTCTTTGAAGAAACATAGTGGTGACAGTAGCTGATCAAACCCCAAATGCTCAAAAACCTTTGGCTGCAGGAGGAAATCCATATGTCAGAATCTGTAACATCTTGAATCTGTTATTGGAGGAAAAAAGGCTAATGTTTAGGGAACCATTTGGGAACTAGAAAACAGGATTCAGCTCTCATTTTCCCATCTAACCATGGAATAGATGTTCCATTCTCCTTGTTCCTTAGTTCTCTTGTGAAAATAGATCTTTTTTTTTTTCCTGTAGAGGCCTGTAAGAATGACTCCATTAAGTACAGGGACATCTGAGCATTCTGACAATGCTAGGAGTTCAGATGGGTGCAGTTGAAGGCCTAAGGGGTTATCCTCTGGTGTGAGAGTGATTCAGCCCCCAGTGATATGCTGGGCAGAGGTGTAGCTCTGTGCTTAATGTTTGCAGCTCCTGAGAACTTTGATGTCAGAGCAAAGAGCACAGTCATTTAGCAAATCACAGAGTAGCTGCATGGAAGACCATGTTACAGGAGTAATTCCCAAAAACATTATCTTGTCTCAGCATTTAATTCTAGTACAGCTCCAACCTGGAGAGTTTTTGTGGAAAGGCAAGTCTTACTGCATGGATTATAGAGACTTACAGCAGGTCTCTGTATTTTCCTTCTGACAGTTTCACAGAGCCAACAAGTTGGAGAGGATGTGAGCTGGAAACTCCTGGTCTATAGCACAGATCCCATATTTTACCAAGTTACTGCTTCTGTAAAATTTTGTTGATGGCATCAAGTCTACAAAAAGTATATTGCAAGGCATAATATGGATCAATGATAAATATTTGTGAAAGCCTGTGAAGGGCTTTGTCTGAGTTTAGAAATCAAGTCTTAGTTCATACGACAGACAAATTACATGGAAATGAGTATCAGATATCTCTGGTGGGAGTAAAACACAGAGGTCAACACCCCTTTTCAGAGTTATTTCTATAACATGAACCTGCAGTTGACATTATACATAACTTTTTGCCTCTTCAAATGTAAAACTGAAGGGAAAATACTAAAAATGCTTCCTAATGATAGTGCTCAATTGTGCAGAGCATTCCTGACAGTAACGTAATTCCAAGAAAATGTCTGTAGTATATATATGCATTTGTTCTTGGAAAGGGTTCCTCCAATTGCTGGTGGCACTGTCTGACTGTCCAAATGAAGTGATCCCCCAGGAGCTTTGGATCTCAGTCCAGGCAGCCAGCCTGGAGTCAGCACCTTGCCAAGCACTGCTCCACACAGCCAGGCTCACTGTTGGTTGACCTGCACAGGGAAATAAATGGGTTTCATGTGAGTATTTTGACAATGCCACCTTTAAGGATGCTCTAGGCTATGCAAAAACATTGAAAAACATGATAAAAATAACTTTTCATTTCTATTTTTAGAGAGAGTGTGCTGGTTTTGTGCACAATTATTTTTTTCACAGTAATTAGCATGGAGCTATATTTTGAGTATGTGCACGAAACAGTGTCAGTAATGTAGAGATGTTTCTCATTATTGCTGAGCTGTGCTTGTACAGAGACAAGATTTTTTCTGCTTCTCAACCCCACCCTATCAAGAAATAGGCTGGGGATGCACAGGAGATTGTGGAGGAACACAGCTGGGACAACTGACCCCAAATGACCAAAGGGATGTCCTGGATCATATGGCATTGTGCTCAGCATATAAAAGCCCAGGGAAGGAGGAGGAAGGGGGAATATTTGGAGTTATGGAATTTGTCTTCCTAAGTAACTGTTACCCATGATGAAGCCCTGCTTTTTTGGAGACGGCCAAACATCTGCCTGAAAATAAGAAGTAGCTGAAAATTCCTTGTTTTTCTTTGCTTGTTAAATAGTGTTCATCTCAACCCACAAGTTTTCTCACTTTTACCCTCTTGATTCTCTTCCCCATCCTACCAGGGCAGAGTGAGTGGCTGTGTGGGGCTGGTTTTCTGGCAGGGGTTAAACCATGAGAAAGGGATTGCATTCCTGTCTACGGAGCCCAGCCTCAGAGGGCCCTGAATCCAAAAGTGAGGCCTCTTGGCCCTTTTGTCATGCAAACAGTAATTTAAAATATACATCTGGCACACTGCAAAGAGAGAACATCCAACATCTGTCACATTCCATTATCTTGCTTTGATGCTATTAGGCTATTATTAGTATTTAAACTAAATATATCTTCCCACAGGCTGCTGACCATAATACCTCATTTGAGTACCCATTCCTTTTATTGCCACAAACTGTTCTGAACATCACATAAATGAAACTGAAACATCACTTGATGGACTGTTATCATATTTTACTGCTTTATTCCATTTTACATGGGAGAAAACAAAACTCATTAAGTGTTGTTGTATGGTTTGAAGAAGATTAAATGGATTTCCCTATCGTTTTGGGCGAGGGAAGTGAACAGAGGCTTCTCTAATGGAGATCAGATGCAGGCATTTGGTTCCACACTAACAAGGGCCCATATGCTGTCATTGGTGTATCAGTTTTGTCTTGGGGCTGCAGGACTCTGGAATGACTGATTTTTTTTTTTTTTAACTGTCTTTTATAATTCATTATCTGACTCCTCTATCTCTTCAAAGCCGAGTGAAATAAAGACGTCGTAAGAGAATAGAATTACTCTAAGCCAGAAGTTAGCTTAGAAGTGTTTCCTTCCTGAGCCAAATGCTGTATTTCTACTGCGAGCTCTGCTCAGCAGTTTGCAAATAACTGCCCCAAACCTCAGGTAACATTTTGAAAAGAATAGTGTTTTTAATTCACATAGCACAAAACGCAGTTGCTTGCCCAGGGCCAAGAGCAGTGCCCTTCCCAAGGCTGCCATGAAGGATGCTCAGGAAGCATCCAGCCTGCATCACAGGCAATTCACACTACATCTGTTCCCATACATTAAGCAGTGACGGTTTATGTTGCTGGGTCCTGGGACAGATTGTCCTTGTGGTTGTGCACAATGGTCTTGGGCGTTATTTCAGCCTGGGCCAGGCAGTGCCATCTCAAATGGCTCCCGAGGTGGGCGGATGCTGGGAGCATCCAGAGGAAGTCCTGGGGAGTAAGGAGGAGTGCCCTGGTCATGATCCTCCCCTGCCTGGTGGGAGGTCAGTCCCAGAGAGCAGTCCTAGTGACATTTAATTTCAAAACAGAGTGAGAGTCCTGCAGGCATTGATGTGCCTTCAGAGGCTGTCCCACCACCCCCGCACAGTGAGATATGGGGTGGTCACAGTGCTCCATCCATCTAGAAAGTCTGAGCAGAGCACCACATCAGCACAACTCTGCAGCTTCTGGTGTCTGACCTCTGGCATCCTACACACTGGAGGTACTCAGTTTTAAGCTAATCATATCTTCTCATTGACATTATTTATTCATTGTTTTACATTATTTATTATAGTACTGTACTTGTCAAATATGAAAACAGTAACAATACATTAGGGGCTACTCTTTCCACCCCATGTGAGTCATCCTTTTACATAGGAACAAAGACCTATGTGGACCTGGAGCAGATCAGCTGCCCAAGTCCCTTCCGAATGGCTTGCAGGGGCTGGGTCTGGCAAGGGAAGGTTTTATCTGATTTTCAGTGCTGTGACTGTGAGCCTGTGCCCACAGTCACGCTGACCTCAGTGGATGTGCTGGCTCCAGGGAGCATCCATACTGCCCAATGACACTGGGTGGCCATGTCCCAACTGGTTTTCCCACCCTGAGAAGCAGCCATGGCTGCTTAGCCTGCATCCCCTGGGGACTCAGCAAGGTCTGGGCTGCTGACATCCTGCAGGAGGGATAGAGGCTTCAGAGCTTGTGTGCAAGCTGGCTGAGACAGAAAATTTGAGCTCTTCTTTGGGCCAACAGTGCAACAAAGACAAGCCCTGCGTTACTGGCATGCTGTTGCTCTGGAAACTTGAAGCCTCTCAAAAGCAATGCAATTACTAGCTGCTTATCACTTCTGCCTCACCAAGGAGGAAATTTATTAATCTAGAGAACACTAAGGACACAGAAAAAAAGGGTTTTTTCTTTTACAAGGTTTCCTTCTAATAGTCTCTACAGAAACCACATTTCTTTCTCTGTGGTTTCTGCCTACCTCCAGAAGGCACATGTATAAAATCTCTTTTATCAGCCTCTAAACATTTCCTGTAGAAAGAAAAAAGATGGTTCTTTTTTCTGAGTTACCTCATCTTGAACTGGCATGGAAACTTGTTTAGTGCACAATGGCAGCTGAATCTTTTAAGCTAGAATTGCTATATGGCTGCCACTTACCTCAGCTCTTCTCCTGACTTGTTAACAAAATGATTATTGCAATGCGCGCCTCTTAAATTTAAAACTTAAATGCTGTTTGGGAACAATTCATGTCCTCTTTCTTCTTAGCTGAATCAGTTCCCTTAAGGAACTAATCCATAAGGCTATTAGCTGTCATAGTAAGTACAGGTAATGAAAAATATTCTCACTGGGGGATGAGAGAGTGTTTGAAAGAAAAGTGTATGAAAGAAAAGGCTCAGCTATAAGACAACAGGGGTTTAAAAGTTTTTTTAAGCTGCTACAGTTCTTGTGTCTAAAAATGCCTTTGTAGACTTGCTGCCCTGTGCAGTGTCTTCTGGGACCCTGCTTTTTCCTAAAATACCATGTTTGATTTGGCACTGTATGAGGTGCCTTTTAAAGCAAAAGTGAACGAAAGCTAGTGGTGCCTATTGAATGCTAGTAAGTGGCAAAGAACTGTAGGAAATGTGTGTTATTCCCCAGACCTTGAGGAGACCACAAGGCAGAAAACCCCTTGGTGGCAGCTCTGCTGCAAGAAGGGGTAATGGTAGCAGTGGGGAAGCCTTGGAGATGGCTGAAGATGGGAAAAGGCACCAAGCTGCCTGTCAGGCTTCCTGCAGCTGCTCCACCCAGGAAGGAGATGTCCACTGGCTCCAGGGTGGGATGGGTGTGAGGCCACTTGGCTTTCTGGTACAAAACAGCAACTGAGCCTAAAGCAGCTGGGAACAGTCTCTGACATTTATTTTTGGAGGATGTTTAGGACCTATTGCCTTTGAAAACTTGCCTCTGTGTGCAAATTGATAAGGGAAAGGCAGTCTGAGTACAGTGGACTTTATAATAGGATACTGCTGGGAATGGCATTTGTATTTTCAAACTTTAATAATCTGGCAGTCCCCACTGTGGCCCCATGCTACTTGGGTCTATCCCAATTTTATTGAAAAGTGTTGTTGAAAAGACATATTTTGCACACTGGTAAGAGCAGACCTCATCGGAGTTACTCTAAATAAGATTTCAGAACCCTTTTTTTTTTCTCTCCAGGATATTTTCCAGCCCCATTCTGCAGCGTTTGTGAGCAATTTTAACAGCTGTTCTTTCCTTAACCATTGGCATTGGTCTTGGTTTTTTGGGTTTTTTTTTTGTTTTTTGACCCAAGGCAGAAGGTGATGGCCAGGCCCTTGCATCTCCAATACACACTTTTTCTGTTGTCTGTATAGAAATGTGCACCTCTGCAGGTGAGTAAGCTCAGGTGTTCAGCCCTGAGAAGCAATTGTAGGTGCCTTTCTGCAGCACACCAGCCACAGAGGGATGTGTGTGCTCAAAGCTGGAAGCAGGACAAGGCAGAAGTGGAAGGGAATTCTTCCAGCAAAGTACACTGGCCAATCCTCCTCTTCTGTTGACAGTGAGCTGGATAGCCAGAGGATGAGCAGCAAGTACCCAAGCACCATGACGTGGGAAATACATCTGGATCCTTTCCTTACCACCTGGAGGTAGAGATGATACACTAATTCTAGTAATGGCTAATGCAGAGTGATACAAAGTGCCACTTGCTAAAACCAGAGTCTTACTGTTCATCCTCATGTTGTGAGCTACCACCACTGGTGTTCATTTTTTCTAGTCTATGTGCCAGACAATGCTCATGGAGGGACACTGGCTGATGGGTCACCAGCTGACACCAGGAGAGGATGCAGTGAGGGCCTCTCCTCCTCTTGTCATCTCTTTTTGCAGCATTCACTTTCTTGGAGCCAGGCACCTCTCTAGTTTTCATTGTTCAGAAGAAATTCAGTTCTTTCTCTAAGATACCATTAAGAAAAAATAAAAGTAAAAGCAAATACCATGAAAATAACAAGAAAAATTATATCAATATATTGATATTTTCTTAATTGCTGCAATTTCAGGTCAGATTCCCTTGATACTTCAAATAAAATTTAAAGTATAATTGTTCATACATAAGTACATACATCCTCGGTAAGTTGAAGATGGTGGCCAGTATTGGAACAGAGTTGGAATTGCTTGTGAATCTCATACTGGGACTTATTTCACTTTTAACTGTTTGCTTTTGCAGGGATAGCAGTCCAGTTGTGTTATTGAATTGATATTAATAATCATTTTTTAAAGCGTTCTGATCTGGGAAATTACCATTGCATATTTTTAGATCAGATTTCTGAGTAAAGAGAGTAGTGGTTTGCTATGTGCAAATAAGATGATGTTACTATTTTTCAACTGTCTCTACTTGCAGTGGAGAAAGTTCGTTCAGCAAGCAAAAAGAAAAAATTGAGCTTTCATAGCAAATGCTGTTTTTAGCCTGCTTCAATCTTTGAACTAAGATTATACTCAACCACTTTTTCTCATTGCACAAGCAGACTTTGGAAACTGATACACTAAAATTAGGAGGCATGTTTGCATTTTCAACCTCTCCAAGTGCAGCACTCCAAATAGTTCATTCCTGCTATGTCATTATTGTACAACATAGGGTTTGGAGATTTTTTTAGAAAGCAAATGTCACTACTTACATCTCTTCCACATTGCTTTAAAAAAAAACCCTACTTTTTTTGGCAAAATGAGTGTGGGGACCAAAGCTGCCATTACTGCAGTGTCCTTGCTGACCCCATAGGCATAGGAGCCTGCATTTGTCACAGGCACTTTGATAGCCAGTGGCTCATCTAGAGGGAAGGTGTGAATGCAAAGTGTCTTTTCTATGCTCAGGAGATGGAGAAGGGATCACTAGAATAGTAAGTTCTCCACTCTATTCAACAGTATTTTATTAATCCTGAAAAAAATTTAATTTAATGTATATCATTCTGCTAGGATTGTGTAATCCCAGTACGTGGGATGATTTATGAAGAATTTGCATAGTTCTCCTTATGAGTACAGAAGAGGTAGTGTATTTTAAGGCATTGTGATGAAAACTCTATTTTTTGTTTGTTTGTTTGTTCGGGGTTTTTTGTTTGTTTTGTTATTTGGCTCTTTATTCTGAAGACTTCCAACTAAAGTGAACTACCTCTTTACCCTTTCAGTGTTTCATGTGCCTTGAACTGCTTGCTCCTTGCAACTTTTGCATAAAACAACGAGGAAACTTAATTTGCTTAAATAAGAGTAAGGAATGATTTGATAAAAGTAGATAAAAACCAGTAAATCTGCTTTGACTAGAAACAGGTAGCCCAGCTTTTAATTGCATATAATCTAAATACTGTCACTACCAGAAGAATTAACTGCTATAGTTAATCCTTGCTGGCACCATGCCACACCTTGGGATGGATATTCTGTGGGGTACAGGCTCTGGTCATGGTCATGTATAAAAGACTTTCTTCATGAAGCACTGAGCATATGTGAGATTGAATATAGACTCAAGTTTGGCTTAAGGACAGAAAATTACATAAGGATTGGTCCAGGGGAGGGAGGAGACCTTTTTGTATTATATAGAGGGAGTGTTGCTTATTTTGCTTAGGAGTAGTTGGTTTCTTTTGTTGGTTTCCTTTATTTTTGTTTTATTTTGGTTTTTGCTTGTTTGTTTGAGAGACAAGGAAATGTCTTATTGCTAACTTGCCAACGATGGAAACTTCGAGGAACAGACCCGAGTTTCTCCCTTTTGCCACCAGATGTCCGTCATGAGCAGGGAAAGCTGGTGACTTTCACGATACCCAAAAACCTGGATTCGCAGCATTTTTGAAGATCTGACGCAAAAACTCGAGTGAAATTACATGTTACCATAGAGTTTTGGACTGCAGGTATGCTGAAAAGGCTTATTGGCTGCGAAAAATCCAAAATCCTACCGGTAGCTCTAAAATATATGTTTAACTCTTACAACGTGTGTGTCTTAGCCTGCAGCAGTTGTAGAATAGAGCCTGGGCACTTCTCCAGAGATTTAGGTATGCAGCTCTCATCCAAAGTCCTAAAATCCTTTTGGAAAACTTGCCCTTTCAGATGGCAGGAATATCTGAGAGAGTCACTATATCTGACCTCTGGAAGGAGACCTAGTCCTTTTCAGCCTCCTCGAGTTGCTGAGTGTGCTGTAACTTTTGTAGGTCTGATAGCATTAACTGAATCCCACAGTAAAGCATTCACATCCACAAGCAAGAGGCATTTCCAGGCATAAGTAGCATACAACTATGGAAAGCACTTCTGGAAAAAAAATGGAACACTTATTAAGGTGCAATGACTTCTTAAGGAGGGCATTAGCTTTCCACCTACAAGAGGAAATTTCCCCAGAATAAAGTAACTTAAGAGGGAACTACTGGAAGGTTTGCTGTGTGTCCCTGTCCTCAGACTTCTTTAAACTCAGATGCCTGAATGCTTCCAACTGTTATAACAGCTGCTATTTATTGCAGTAACCACTATTTCAGATTAAAAATGTAAAGGTGATACATATTTGAGAATCACAGAAGCAGAAACACCCAAGAGCTGCTCCAGAGTTTGACATTGTCAGTTGCTAAATGTGCACCATCTCTTCCTATCTTCAAGAGAAGCAGGGGACACTTCGGATGAAAAGGTTCATTCTTCAGCAATAACCGTATAATGGGACACTTCCCTCTCTCATTGTCAAAACAGGAAGCCGAGGCTACAAAGCTCTTCTGGACACAGCGACAGGAGCTACACCCAAACAAGCTCAGAAACCGGGAAGTGAATGTCTGTGGGAAGTGGCTGCTCTCTTCCCCCAGCATGTGCAGGATAAATACCTGCCTAGGAAATGTCCCTCACTCACCTAAGGGCTCCTGCACTTCCTCCCAACCTCCAGACGCCCTTCCTAAGGGATAGCAAAATGTCCTGCATTCCTCTCAGCTCACCAAGGGGACAGCTTGTGCACTGGGCTCTACTCCTGGGTTTTCCCAGCAGGATCCCACACTGCCTTACAGAAGGAAAGGTGTGTTGCTCACCACCTCTCTGGGAGTGAGCCCTAGTCTCCTCATCTAATAAAAGCAGCCCCATTGCTCTATGTTGAGAAAAGTGAATAACTGAACCAGCAGTACAAAAATTTCCCTGGACATTGCCTTCATTAGTCCTTCCTGGGAAACACAGACCTCTTTCATAAAGGTAGTGGGATCCACTACAGCAAAAAGAGCATGTTGGGTCTGTGCTATCACATGCACCCCCATTTTCAAATTTTGAGTGTCTTCACAATCTGGGGAAAAAAAAAAAAAAAAAAAAGACAGTTGCAAAAGAAACTTGTACTCTTCCCTCCCACCCCGATGACTGCTATGCTCAAACCTCCTAATAGATGCCCTTTTTCCTATCAAAACAAGTTTTAAACTATCCAGCATTACAGTGTTCCTTGACTGGTGCAGTTAAAACACACATCTGTACCCTTGCTTTCAGAGACATGAAGGCTCAGTGTAGCCTCCACTTCTGAAAATACTGTATTCTGTCCTGAATATTCTCAGCTGTGTCTCTGGGAAGCTGAATATGAGCTTATTGCCAGATTCTGATTCTAATAAAGTTAATGGAAATTTTGCCAGTGACTTCAAATGGTCCAGATATTATTCTCGGGCCAACTCCTATGAAATTATCCCAGTTCAAACCTAGAGCAATTGCACTGATTTCAGTGGGACTAGACTGGCTTTAGTCATCCAGTCTGAGGAAGATCCATGAAGTCAGAAATCAGGGTATGGAAGAGCTGCCTCTTGCTCAACCAAACTGCTGTTATTGGAGTTTTGGATGGTGTTTGGTTTATGTTTTTTTTTTTTTTTTCACTCTTTGATGAAAGTGATGAAATCAGAGCTGCAGCATTACTGTAGGAAGGTGTATGTTCTTTTCTGGCAGTATAGCCTGCTCCATAGGATGCAGGCTGGTACTTCATCAATCAGAGCTGGCGTGGATACCTGGGTACACCCAGCCATGTACCACAGCTCTATGTTCAGTTTTGCAAGATACTCCAGAACAAAAAAAAAAAAAAAAACAAAAAAAAAAAAAACAAAAAAAAAAAAAACCCAAAAAAAAACCCCCAAAAAAACCTGTGTAGTATGTCATAACCTGCTAAAATGAACCGCAACGCTTATTCAGATTTAGAAAACTCCACCTATTTTCAGGACAAATGGCCAACACCCGCTGGAGGCAGGAAGGGTGGCCGAAACCCTTCCTTCAACAAGAAACAAGACGGCAGAGTCCAGCGGCACAGGCGGCAGGAGCCGCAGTTCGGCGGAGCGCCGCTCCAGCGCAGCGAGTCCGCAACATCCGACGGGGGCCGGCGCTTCTCAACCTGCTCCTCCGCCGCCCCCACCCCGCCCGTCCGCCCCCGCGGGGCCGCGCTACCTGCGCCCGCTCCCCGCCCCGGAGGAGCGGTCGCCCGCCCCGCCGAGAGGCGGGCGCGCTGCTGATTTGCCTTCGCTGTCAGCAGCCGCGCTCCGGCCAGCCCGCGGGGACCGGGGCTGCAGCCGCAGGAGCCGCTCGCTCGCTCGCTCCCTCCCTGCCTCGCTCCCTGGCAGCGAGAAAAGTTTGCTGCTCTTCACCCTGCTCCTTCTCC